>NC_133740.1:905000-3305000 GCF_048934315.1 Petromyzon marinus | reverse complement strand
GAATTCCCTACACCTCTGCTGTAGCAGACGGATAGAAAATATGGCATCTGTGCAGGACCGCCCTTTCCTGAAACCACATTGGGGCTCCGCAAGCCTCTCCTCAGCGTACCTAGCAAGGCGATGTTGAATAATCCTTGCCAGGACCTTCCCTGGCACACTGAGGAGTGATATGCCCTGTAGTTGTTACAGTCTGTGCGGTCCCCCTTCTTAAAGAGCGGGACCACCAGGGCATCCTTCCAATCCTGCGAAACCTATCCAGTGGCCCAGACTGTTGTTACGATGTCATATAGGGCAATCTACGCACAAACGCCACCCTCCCTCAGCATTTTCACTTTGGAGATCATCTCTGCTTTGGTGCCTTTCCTGTTCTCAGACTCTGGATCGCCCTCAGTACTTCCTCAATGGATGGTACCTCAGCCAGCCACTCACAGGGGGTGACTTCCTCTAATATTTGAGGCACCGCATCCTCAGCAGGGTCATCCCCACTTTGTCCCATGATGTTTTCCAGGCTGAGGGATTCCCCCTCCCCCAGGACCTCACAGAAATGCTCAGCAAATCTGCAAACCTGTCCCTGGGGGTCGGAGATTGGATCACCCTTCGTTCCCCTAATGGTGGTGTAGTGGGTATAAATTGACGAATAAACTTCTGATGAGGCAACACGATATTTATTGTCTTCCTTGCAAGTCTCTAACACAAAGGGTATATCGGTCCCTTTACCCGATACCTGGGGAGGTATGGCCTCCGGATTATGCGGGCCCTATCACTAGGTACCCCGTTACCCTTCATCCTCCGGCTGGGACCCTAGGAGAGGCTATTTGACCTGACCATACCCAGTCCGTGGGTCCTGACCACTGGCCTCACTGAATTCCGGCCCTTAGAAGGACAACGGAGCTTGGGGTCCAGAGTCCTATCTTCAGCCCAGGTCTTCGTTCTTCAGCTTGCAGATGACTGAGCCAGCCCTCTGAGAGGTCCGGCTTATGGTTCGTGGCTTGCTCCGCCCGAGCCACGCTTCCCTTCTAGAACGGGGAATGTGTCCCAGGATCCGTTTGCTAGGGTTTGTAGTTGGCCCCTTTTTGGGCCATGGACATTAGCCCTGGCGTGATAGCGCTTCTGCCCCCTATTGACGATAAGGGGACGCTACCAGCCCACAGAGTGGTGGGTGACGATTACCCCTACAATGGTAATAGGTGTGGCGCTGTAGGTTACTTTTTTGATGGAGTTAAATAGGGATTTGTGATCGCGGGCCATTGAGGCAGACTCCATCTCCTCAGTAACCCGCGACCACCACCCATCCTTGCAGCGCCTCACGGCTCTCCGAACCTCCGAGCGAAGGCTGCGGTAAGCCTCCTCATTCTCTGACGTGGGATGCTGTAGACGATTAGAGTGGGCCATGTCGCTTTTTCTCAACAATACTGAACACCTCCTCTGTCGGCCAGGGTCTCTGGGGAGGTCTGGACCGCGTACACAAAGCAGCCATTGCAGCTGCATGAGTCACAGGCCTAAACCTCGCCCATTTACCCTCGACATCAGGAGGAGTGGGGGACGATGCTGTCTCACTCACACTCACTCACAGCGCGAGGCCGACTCATTACATCTCGCGGAGGATCGCGCTGCTGAACAAAAAAAGTTTCGCGGTTTCAGTTTGCAAGCGCGAGTTCGCGTTTTAAGGCGATGGGGGCCGTCCATAAATGACGTCACGCACCTGGGGAGGGGGGGGGGGTCAGACATTTGTGACGATGTGTGACGAGGGGGGGGGGGTGAGAAATGTGACGTCACATCAAATGCGCAACTTTAAGTAATTATAGACAACACGTTCTACTTAGTTAAATAGACTTTTTTATGTTTTCTCCGACAACAACAGAGTGCAGCACCACATTAAATACGCACTACAATGACAATAGTTTAAAGCGATTTGAGTCATATTTAATTTTCAAAATGTAAACATGGTTTTGGGGGGGGGACAGAGCTTTGTGACGTCATATTTGAGGGGGGGTCTGACTTTTTGTGACGCCGTGTGACGAGGGGGGGGGGCTCAAAAATCGTCCAAAATCGCGTGACGTCATTTATGGACGACCCCATATAAAATAATTAATATTTCATGACAGTTGGTTCTGAAGTGCGACTGTTTGTAATTTGGGCGTTCGTAAGTCGAGGACTGTCTGTAAATAAAAAATTCCAATTGTGGATGTGAGACTTGAACCGTGAAGTGAGCTTGGCCTGATCCGCGGGGGCGTGGCCTAACCGATAGTGGGCGGGGCATAGCCGCGAGGGGCGTGGCTTATCAAGGAAGTGGGAGGAGTCTCGCTCTTACATGAGGGCGTGCAATAACCCAAGGGGTGTAGCATGTCACCCTGGGTGACGCCTGCGCTGACCAATCGCAGAGGAGAACGCGAACCCTGGACTCCAAGCCCGAGAAGCGCGCTCCTTTTAAAACTAACAACATTGTTAAATGCAACTAGTCACAAAAGCTTCAAATCAAGATCGGTTTGAATTATTTATCGAGTGTGGGTAGAATCTGTGCAGAGTTGTGCTGTTTCCCCATGTGCAAGGTGGGGGTCTCTCTGGGTTCTACTCACACAGAGCCAAACGCTCATTAATGTAATTGCCAAAGATCTCAATGCAATGGGAAACTTCTGAAAAAAATCAGTCTTTAGACTGAATGAGGCTTTCCTGGGTAAATAGTTAATATTGTAATAATTAACATCACTTATGAGTGCCACGAATAGTACTATACTGGACTTTTAATTAAGACTATTTTACGTAGTTTTTTGGAAAAAGTGTCCATTCTCAACACTTTTTTACAGGCCCTCATGCAGAAATTATATTGCAATCTTACATGGGGATTGGGAGTCAAGTGTGTCATGAATAGGGACTGAACGTATGGTGCCATAATTAGCTTGCTGTTGTGTATATACAAAAAGAATCTCTCTCGTCAACATAGTGCTGATCTCCCATTAACACTGCTGTTGTGCGCATATGCGAGAACGATACTCTTATGCAGCGACGGAAGCTCATTTCATGCTAATCTCTCTCCCTAATCTCCCCCATTAACACAACTGACGTGCTTGCATCCGGGGATGGAATTCCTTTACAGCTCAGACCCCACCTGCTTGCCCTTCACCACGTATATAACCTCTTGTTTTAACAGCTCACTTGCTGGTTCAGCAGTTCTACCGCTGGATTATTTTTTCCGCCTGACAACGACCGCTTGTGTTGCGATCGAAACGTCGTAATGTTGTTTTTTATTTAATTTTTCTACGTACGTGACGCTACTGAAAGAACCAAAGAGTACTTATTTGGGTGGATAAGGAGTACAATAGTAGATGATAGGATCTGCACTATTGAGGACTTCTGTTATAATGAATCTGTTATAATGAATCTTGTCACATTGTGTATGCCTTTGTGAGTCCACATATGACACAGGTGTAATGCGCTTGACCTTTGTCTTTTGTTTCAGATGTGCGAGAGCAACTCCGCTGCGAGTCATGGTGGTGCTGGGAGAATTACCTTTACCATCGATGGCACTTCACCAGCACCCGTCTCGACCCTACCTCAATCCGGTAGAGTTACAAGAGCGAAAAAACTCATCTCTTGTGATGTCTGTGGGAAAAAAATTCCAACTGGCATGGTGCCTAGAATCCCACGTAAGAATGCACAAGGAGACCTGTGAGCAATGGTGCGGCATATGTGGACGAAGCTTTGATCAGCCAGGAAAATTCAAAAGGCATATGAAGAACCACGAAAAGGATTACATGATAAAGGGTGCACCAGACTTGGTGAATAACGGCAGTTTTGCCAATGCGGTGTTGAATCCGATAGAGCCACTAGAATCTGATAGAGTCACTAGAGTGAGAAAACGAATCTCTTGCGACGTCCGCAGGAAAACATTCCAACTGACATGGTGCCTAGAGTCCCACATGAGAATGCACAAGACCGGTGGTCAAAGCTGCAACATCTGCGATCAAAGCTTTGATCAGCCCTACAAACTCAGAAGGCATATGGAGACCCACGGAAAGAACTCAAGGGGCGCACGTGGCATGGTGAATGACGGCAATTTTGCCAAAGCGGTGTTAAAGGTGTGTCAGAGCTACTCGGCCGCGAGTCATGGTGCTGGAAGAATTGCCTTTGCCATGGATGGCACCAGCAGCTCCAGCAGCAGCAGCTTGTCGAGTCCTGGTGGTGAGGAGGCAGAGTTGCAGACAATGCCACCTTCTGCAAAGGGCGCACCTGCATGCAACGAAGTTATTGCTAACACAGCAACCGCGCATGGAACGAAGGCGCCTGCTGGGAAACGCCACGCCTGACCAGCGCCCGTCTCGACTCCACCTCACTCCCATAGTCACTAGAGTGAGAAAACAAATGTCTTGCCAAGTCTGTGGGAAAGCATTCCAACTGCCATCATGCCTAGAGTCCCACATGAGAACGGACAAAGAGACCCCTGACCAATGGCATCTGCGGTCGAAACTTTGATCAGCCAGGCAAATTCAGAAGGCATATGGAAACCTACGAAAAGTCCTATTGGATATTTCTTTGCTGTTCTATTACTGAAGCTATCAACAGAAGGGTGTGTACCGGATTAATTGCACTTGTGGCAAATGCTATGTAGGGCAAACAGGACGAATGATCAGCATGAGACTAAAAGAACACCACAGAAATATGAAATGCTCACAAATACAACTGTCAGCAGTAGCAGAACACGCGTGCCCACAAGGACACTCAATTGATTTTGATAATGTTGAAGTTCTGTGCAAAACTAGTTACTACTGGCCAAGACTAATTGCATAATCTATCGAAATTTAAAGAAATAAAAATAATTGTAATCGTTTGGATAGCTACCGACTTAGTGCTGCATGGAAGAGAATCATCAAATTACCGTTTGTACCGCTATTTTAGTACACACAATGGACACTAAGTACAAGATTAATGGGCTAGCATAATGTGCATGTATAATGTACGTTGATTCATTAATCCCCCCCCCCCCACTTTGCGCTCAAAGAGAGCACAAGTGTTGTCATCACATCTACGCCTCTATATAAGGAATTAAACAGGTGGACTTATCCCAAATCTTGCTGTTGCCTGATGAAGCTAGTTGTAATTACTGAAACGTCGTACTCCGATAGTTAATGTTGTAGCTTGGCTCTCCAACACACCACACACCGGTGTGCTGTACTAGTGATGAATTGGCATGTTCTGTTTACGTGACAACCCTTACTAGTGGGCTGTCGGGTGGTGGCGGGTTTAACGACACATTTATATAGTAATAGGTTTTTACCCTTTTATATGGCACCAAAACTGACACCTTTATACAAGGGATCATGTTTGCATAAAGGTGTCAGTTTTAGTGCCAGATAAAAGGGTAAAAACCTATTACTATATCTTGCTACTGGCAAAGGTCTCATAATGTTAATTCTTACCCCGAGCTCTCAATACTCTGATAGTGCGCTGTTTTTGAGTTGTATGCCTTTTGGCGTCATCTGGTCCAACACCAGTGGAGACTAGGCTCTAAGAAAAGCCGTCTCGGGTGTGGACCAATCAGCTTCAAGGACAGTGTATATCATTATCAGAGTTGTCTCTTTTGTTTGCATTTTGACTGCTTGTGTTGTGGTTATTGCAAACATGATCCCTTGTATAAAGGTGTCAGTTTTGGTGCCAGATAAAAGGGTAAAAACCTATTACTATATCTTGCTACTGGCAAAGGTCTCATGACACATTTATATATTTACGCGATCCAACCCATAAAACCTGTATTATGGATATTTGTCGCGAAAGCCTACGTGTTAAACGGCCATGTATTTTTACGTCTATTGCTGTATTTTCTTACGTGCAATATATTTAATAAACCATATTAATTTATTAATATTTTTGTTCATAGTTATATCATTGTTGCGCATGCGGTGTGGTCAGTGGATATTGTTCAGTGGATCAAACCGAGACAAATATTTTTGCAGCAGCTGTAGCTGCACATTGCAACAGCGCATTCCGAATGGTGTAGAACGCATCGCCCATAATCTGTATCTGTGTGCAAACACCAGGTATGGTTGGTAAGAAACACGTTTGGTTTTAAATTAATAGAACTCGAGCTTCAGCCATATTGTTCATTATAGACCCCACTTTGTAAGCATTAATCACGCAAACCTTGCGCCTGATTCATTTGAGTCGCTGTGCTCATGAGCAACAGGGCATTTGTGGCAAGGTGTTAATGTACCACAGATTAGCACGGTTGGCTACGTACACTGCGAAAGAAGTTCAACACATATTCTTTGGGTCTTTCCATAAAGTCACGTAGATATAGAACAATAAAATAATAAAAATAAAGTGAATAAAAAAGTAAAATATATCACGACGTTTCGATCGCAACACAAGCAATCGTCATCAGGAGAAAAATGATGAAGATTGCTTGTGTTGTGATCAAAACGTCGTGATATTTTAATTATTATTTCGTATTCACTTTATTTTTATTATTTTATTGTTCTATCGACGTGACTTTACCGAAAGACCCAAAGAATATGAATTCCTGCAGTCACGAAAGCTTTAAGTCAAGATTCAAGTTCAACACACATTCATACATTTTGGAAAGCAAGTATCCTTGCACGTACAATGCACTGGACCGCATGTTCGTGTTAAGTGAGTCAGGGGTTTTGTTACTGCCTACCCCATGATATAAATAATCTCAGGGAATTCAATTGCAAGTGTGCAATCTCCCTTCCGGTGGGCATCGAGGATGAGTCATACCCTGGCTTGCCAGGAGGCAGTGGAACACAACTGTGGAATCCTTTCCATCTGCACGGGATAGAACGTTGCCCCCTTGCTCACATTCGTTCGTTTTCTGCGAGTGTACTGGTTTTCCCCCACATGTAAACACTCAGTAAGTGGCTGCAAATATCGGAATGTAAAGAGAACTGCAGATCTTGGGCGATTGTTGGGAGTGCCGGCTCACCGCCTGGCTGCTGTCTCCCCGCTCGTCTGTGGGAGACATATAGAGGTACTGAATTAGATTTATATTCTCTACATAACATGATTCCTATCTACACAAAACACTCACCGCGTGGAGTACAGCAAGTGATATTCCACGAAATAAAAAACCATGGTTGGAACGATTCACCACTGCCGGAGAGTCAAGGAATTGTTATGATTCAGGATCATGAGGGCAAACTGTCCCCGTTCTCAAACCTGAGTACGATTTAAAAGGTCATAGAACGCCTTTGTCGGAAGCAATTACTTCCCCATGTCACTGCGATGGGCAGATTCATGCCGTTGCAGTCGGCTTACACATTGTAAGTAGACCCCCCATACGCAAGCGTACGCATTTGGGTTAACCCCTCCTCTCCCCTCCATGCATACATACTAAATGGATGCCCCCTAACAGCTACACCACCACTCCCCACACGAGACAAGCACGTGACTGTCGGTGTAAATGGAGCCGGAGCGCGAATACACGTGCCAATGCCCCAAGTACAGTTGCCACCATTTCCACGACAGAGCAAACCCAGGCACATTTCTCAGCGAGCCCAGGTCTATTGTTAAAACTGTGCAGTTCACGGTGATAAAATTAACCATAGCCATACCCGGGGTACCAGATCTCGGCACAAATCAATTCCTGCTGCCACCCGAACACTGTCCGGGGGTCAAACACAGACAGGTGGCAGCCCCAGTCGCGAGGCCACATCTGCGCCGACTCACGGTAAACGTGTGCAGGGCCAGCAGGAAGAGCCCCGGGATCTCGGAGCGCAGCCACTGGTTCCACGTGCTGTCTCGGTCCACGTCCTCGCGTGACGACGACGACACTTCAAAATCACCTGACCGGAAGGAGGGGGGCGGGAGAGTAAGAAGGTACGAAGGGGAACCTTCTAACTCTTTCACAGGGACGCGTTCTTCGCATGCGTCACCCTGCAGCCAACCTCTCTGCTCTCGTGTGTGAACGTGGGTCAGTTTGGTTTAATCGTTCAGAATGAATGGGGCATGACCCTGGCCCTTGTGCAACTTATTATTTTCCATGAGATAATATCAAACACATAATTCATGTGTGAGTGTGTCTGTGGCCTGCAAGCAAAACCTACATTCTCTCGAGTCATAAATCGGGAGCAGTCACAGGTGGGAAAGCATTGCCGAATTCCTTGAAAGGCTAAACTCTCTCCAACTTATGTTGAAAGCATTTACAGTGAGGGAAAAAGTATTTGATCCCCTGCTGATTTTGTACGTTTGCCCACTGACAAAGAAATGATCAGTCTATAATTTTAATGGTAGGTATATTTGAACAGTAAGAGAGACAGAATAACAACAACAAAATCCAGAAAAATGCATGTAAAAAATGTTCTAAATTGATTTGCATTTTAATTAGGGGAATAAGTACTTGACCCCTCTGCAAAACATGACTTAGTACTTGGTGGAAAAACCCTTGTTGGCAATCACAGAGGTCAGACGTTTTTTTGTAGTTGGCTACCAGGTTTGCACACATCTCAGGAGGGATTTTGTCCCACTCCTCTTTGCAGATCTTCTCCAAGTCATTAAGGTGTGGAGGCTGACGTTTGGCAACTCGAACCTTCAGCTCCCTCCACAGATTTTCTATGGGATTAAAGTCTGGAGACTGGCTAGGCCACTCTAGGACCTTAATGTGCTTCTTCTTGAACCACTCCTTTGTTGCCTTGGCCGTGTGTTTTGGGTCATTGTCATGCTGGAATACCCATCCACGACCCATTTTCAATGCCCTGGCTGAGGGAAGGAGGTTATCACCCAAGATTTGACGGTACATGGCCCCGTCCATCGTCCCTTTGATGCGGTGAAGTTGTCCTGTCCCCTTAGCAGAAAAACACCCCCAAAGCATAATGTTTCCACCTCCATGTTTGACGGTGGGGATGGTGTTCTTGGGGTCATAGGCAGCATTCCTCCTCCTCCAAACACGGCGAGTTGAGTTTATGCCAAAGAGCTCCATTTTGGTCTCATCTGACCACAACACTTTCACCCAGTTGTCCTCTGATTCATTCAGATGTTCATTGGCAAACTTCAGACGGGCATGTATATGTGCTTTCTTGAGCAGGGGGACCTTGCGGGTGCTGCAGGATTTCAGTCCTTCAAGGTGTAGTGTGTTACCAATTGTTTTCTTGGTATGGTGCCAGCTGCCTTGAGATCATTGAAAAGATCCTCCCGTATAGTTCTGGGCTGATTCCTCACCGTTCTCATGATCATTGCAACTCCACGAGGTGAGATCTTGCATGGAGCCCCAGGCAGAGGGAGATTGACAGTTATTTTGTGTTTCTTCCATTTGCGAATAATCGCACCAACTGTTGTCACCTTCTCCACAAGCTGCTTGGCAATGGTCTTGTAGCCCATTCCAGCCTTGTGTAGGTCTACAATCTTGTCCCTGACATCCTTGGAGAGCTCTTTGGTCTTGGCCATGGTGGAGAGTTTGGAATCTGATTGATTGATTGCTTCTGTGGACAGGTGTTTTTTATACAGGTAACAAGCTGAGATTAGGAGCACTCCCTTTAAGAGTGTGCTCCTAATCTCAGCTCGTTACCTGTATAAAAGACACCTGGGAGCCAGAAATCTTTCTGATTGAGAGGGGGTCAAATACTTATTTCCCTCATTAAAATGCAAATCAATTTATTACATTTTTTACATGCGTTTTTCTGGATTTTTTTGTTGTTATTCTGCCTCTCACTTTTCAAATAAACCTGCCATTAAAATTATAGACTAATAATTTCTTTGTCAGTGGGCAAACGTACAAAATCAGCAGGGGATCAAATACTTTTTTCCCTCACTGTATGCATTAGTTCTGCCCGTACCTCTTTGTGCCTGTGTAGTGGGCAGGCAAGTGTGGTGGAGCAGCAGGTCCAGCACACGGGGTGTCCAGCAGAGGAGAGGAACTCCCCGTGGCCGTGGCCGGGGAAGCAGAGGTCGGCGGCGCTGGGAGCGGCGTCAGTTGCGCGGCGTCTGTGGGAGAAGGCACAGGCCTCTGCTGAAGATTATCATCCGCAGACACATCACACGGCTTGCCGGACACGTCACACACTCGGCCCTGTGATTGTGGAGGTGAGACAGGTTCGCGCGTGGCAACGAATGGCTTGTCGCTGGACAAACATCGACGGCAACATCGGGAGAACGCGGCACGAACTCGTGCAGAGTTTCTGGCACCGTATGAATTTACACTCCTTGTTGGTATGTACGTTGAACCTCGTTCGCGCCATACGTCAGCCAGCCGTGCTAATCGGAGGTGCAGATGGATGCAATTGAAGGACGTGCAGCAGAGGTGTCAAAATGAAAAAAAAAATTGATACAGAAATTACACAAGTCCAGGGGACTTCACCAAGGCCGTGTTATCCCAGACTCTGACAGAGCACAAAGGAAGATTGGCAATGACAAAAAATGGCTTCATAACTATCATTGTCAGATGGCACACTTGCATCTTCAGTCTTCAGTCGGCGTCAGTAATTTAAGAATGCACGCATGATGCGTGACACCAACTAAAATGGCATCGATGCTGACTAATCACATCCTCTCCAAGATGTGGAACTCAAGAGACGAGGATAGCCTCTTCCAAACAGGACTACCCTTGACAATTGAGTTGTCGCCTGGGTAAAAATAAAATGAACTAGTAGATTTCAACTTGAAAATCCAAACCATCGCACCAACAGTAATGGAGGGAATCCTATATGAGGTGCACACTGGAGGAGCTTCAGGTGGACTCTGGTACCTGCTTTAATGTCTGTGTGAGAAGCATCTTCTCCCACTGAAATTCAAACAAAGTTGACAGTTAGACAGGACATGTTTTAAAACATCCGCAGTAAAATTCAAGTATGTATACCATTAAAGTAAACTATTTTTTATTTACCAGGTAAGGCCCATTGAGAGCTATTAAGCTCTTTTTCAGAAGCGACCTGGCCACAAATTATAGCTTAACGAAGTAGCTTATCACGTGGAAATTTATAGCAGCCAAATACTCTAAACGCATTACTTACAAATAGCTCACAAAGCGGTTATCCTCCCACTACCCTTGGGTTACCTCCTGTCCCGGTCCAGCCAAGACAATCTGTGAATTGGCATCTGTGTTTGGGTGGCATGAATTAATTTGTACCGAGATCTGGTACCAGTACTGTGCTGAACTTTACTAGTGCATGGTTGTTGACAGACCTAGACAGACTGAAACATAGGTCTGGGTTTGATCTCCATAGTGGAAAAGGTGGTAACCCGAAAAGTAACCCAAACCCTTCCACATTCAACGATAAACACTTTCAAACAGAGTTCGCTCGGAAATGACCCCACTAAACCGCACGTATGTAAACGTTTGACTTCAGTGGTTCCTCCCTCTCGTGATGATGACCTCACACCCGCATGGCTGCACGAAAGGCGGTGCTGACGAGCATGAGGGAGGTGGAAGAGGCAAAACGAGGAGGCAAGATTAGAGTGCTGTAGTAGGTGGGGTATAGTGGGGCCTATTTCCGAATGATTGATTTATGTGGAAATGAAATTGGTCAAGAGTCCGTTACTTTGTAAACATTAGCATGTATCTACTTTAATACCAAGTCTGCAGGGGTGGGAAAGATGAGGTCTGTTCATTCTGGTGGGCAAAGGTAATTTAGACACTCCAAGTTAAGTCTGGTGGCATAAGGATGAAATGCACCTTAAAAATGTAAATAATGATTATTAATCCATCTTCACTCCCACGGTGTTTCCAACCAGCGTTAGGCAATGTAATTATCTGACGTGCTGTACACTTGTACAGTGTTACTGAATTATTGTATCATTATGAATTCAGTGCCCGTTCTGCGACCTTTCCCTAGATCCCCCTCTGGTGTATAACCTGGCCTGCTGACGTCAGGGCCGTAAGCCACAGATCCCTTTCCCTGCCAGCAGCCAGCGCTATACTGTTACATTACGATTCTATGCCAAAACACAGGGAATCCTCTACTTACGATCATTCGACTTACGAACTTTCAGAGAAATGATCAAACTTGTCTGTATGTCCAGTTTCCTGATCGGACCGAGAGTCGCAAGTTCAACTGCCGCACAATAGGTGGTGATGGTGGCATCTACATCTGCAGAACGTGAAGAACTAGAGGCAACTTTTAAAGCCATTCCCCGTGTTTAGTGTACAAGCCGTAAAACGTGTTTGAAATCGACGGGAGTAAAGTTGGACTCACGAACAAATCGACTTACGAACAGACCTCTGGAACCGAACTCGTTTGTACGTACAAGAGTCTGTATATGGTGGTCACTCTGAACAACACAGACCCAGCCTCCTTTTTACTATTTTTGGTCCATTAGGACATTACCAGACACATCTTTCTGTGCTAACGACCACACAATACACATTAGACGTGTCACAACAGGTCACGTTTAATAGTCTAAACTTGTCTGGAGTAAGTCGCATACGGTAGACATTTCTGCACATTTGCAGAATTACATGTCTATGATAAAGGAACCATGTGTATTGCATTACACAGGGGTGCTTGATCATGTGTGGATGCAGATTCCCGCAGCAATACAGGGAAGAGGTTGTTCGCAGCGCCATTGATTAATCAGAATCAGAATCTTTTTTATATCCTGGAGGAATCCGGTGAGCTATGAAGATCTTTTTCACATATGTCCAGTAGGGGCGGGTCAGCGAGCTATTTCCAAAACCGATGAGAGGCAAGATGGAGAAAATGTAAGCAAATTGCTAAAAATACAAAGTACATACATTCCTGCCAATTTGTCAACAAATGCAAGCTTGGGCAAGGTAGCAACACAACAACCATAGCTCCAGACCACGACAAGACTCCACAAAGTCCCTCAATTGCATTGCATTAAAATTGAACGTTTAATGAGCGATATTTGAAATAGCGTTACCAAATGACAATATTCCCTTCGAATTCTTGACTAATGAATGAGGCTAAGACGCCTGCAGTAATGTTCAAATATGCATCACAAGCCGTTCAGAAGTGGTAGGCCTCACGTGACCACAGGGCACCACAGTGACAATATGTTAACTACCTCGCCTGGTACGCAGGAGGCCGTGGATTCAATCCGGACCCTGTCGCCTGCTGTATATTTTGAGGTTGCATGTCTCTCTCACTACATTAGGAATAAACATCACGCGTTTAGAGTATTTGGCCTCTATAAATTTCCACGGGATAAGCCACTTCGTTGAAGATAACATTTGTGAGCCAGGTTGCTTCTGAAAAATAGCTCCATAGCTCAGTGGGGCCTCAAACTGGTAAAATAAAAAATATATAGTTTATATTCTTGGTTCTTTCGGTAAAGTTACATAGAAGGGAAACAATGAAATAATAAAAATATAAAACAATACAATTCCCACGACGTTTCGACTGCAACACAAGCAATCATCAGGTGATGATGATCATCAGGTGATGATGATCATCAGGTGATGATGATCATCAGGTGATGATGATCATCAGGTGATGATGATCATCAGGTGATGATGATCATCAGGTGATGATGATCATCATGACAACACAAGCAATCATCAGGTGATGATGATCATCAGGTGATGATGATCATCAGGTGATGATGATCATCAGATCATGATCATCATGATGATCATGATGATCATCATCACCTGATGATCATCATCACCTGATGATCATCATGATGGTTATGATCACCTGATGATCACCATCACCTGATGATTGCTTGTGTTGCAGTCGAAACGTCGTGAGAATTGTATTGTTTTATATTTTTATTATTTTATTGTTTCCCTTCTACGTGACTTTACCGAAAGAACCAAGAATATGAATCCCTGCAGTCACGAAAGCTTTAAATCAAAATATAGTTTACTTTAAAAGTTATAGTTGGAGAATGGCGGTCCGATGGGAGGGAGTGAAGGGGTATTGTGAGGAGGCGTCATCGGGAGTGGAAGCTGCTGGTGGGAGCATGGGAGGTGTGGGGAGTGTGAGGTCCATCGGCATTGTGGAGAGGGAAGGGGTGAGAGTGTTGTAAGCGATGGGGCTGAGGGAGGAGTGGTGGATATGACGATGTGGAAGCTGTGTCGGTGATGAGGTGTGTGCTTGAAGTGAGGATTACATGGGGAGCGGTGCCGAAGTGGTTAGCGCACCGAGCGACGGAATCCGGCGACCCGAGTTCTATTCCCACTCACGGCCAACATCGGTGACGAGTATCTGAACCAATCTCGGTCCCATCCCAGGTCTATTCTGCCTTAAAATGAGTATCCAGGTTCGGTGAATGGGAGGAGACAAAGGCGGCCAGGCGTGGTGCTGGCCACCCATCCCATCTCAGCGTGTCGACCCCATGGCACCTGGGTAATGGAGGTGGTGATGAAGATGGTGACGACGGTGATGATGATGTTGATGACGATGTTGATGACGAGTCACTCACTCAGACTCACAGAGCCACACTCAGAGACTCACAGAGTCACTCACTCTGACTCACAGAGCCACACTCAGAGACTCACAGAGTCACTCACACTCAGAGACTCACAGAGTCACTCACACTCACAGAGTCACTCACACAGACACACACTCACTCAAGGAGACCCACAGACTCACTCACACAGACTCACAGAGTAACTCACACACAGACTCATACTCACAGACTATTCTGACACACACACAGACTCACAGAGTAACTCACACACAGACTCACACTCACAGACTAATTCTGACACACACACAGACTCGCAGAGTAACATGCACTCAGAGACTCACAGAGTCACTCTCAGTCACTCACTCAGAGACTCACAGTCACACTCAGAGAGTCACGCTCAGTCACTCACTCAGAGACTCAGAGCCACACTCAGAGACTCACAAAGTCACTCACTCAGAGACTCAGAGCCACAGACTCACAGAGCCACACTCACGAGATTCACAGAGCCACATTCAGAGACGCACAGAGTCACTCAGAGACTCACAAAGTCACTCACTCAGAGACTCAGAGCCACACTCAGGGACTCACAGTCACTTACTCTGACACTCGGAGACTCACTCAGACTCACACAGACTCAGAGTAACTCACACACTCACAGACTTACACAGCAACTCACAGTCACTCCCACTCAACTCAGTCTCACCGGGTAACTCACACAGACTTGGAGTAACTCACATGAACTCACAAAGTAACTCACTCACATGAACTCACAAAGTAACTCACTCACACAGACTCGGAGTAACTCACATGAACTCACAAAGTAACTCACTCACACAGACTCACAGACTACCAAACAAAAACAAAGATCCCCAGTGAACCCTTAACAGACTGTAGGGGCAAGTGCTGTTAGCGAGCACCTACGAAGGCCGGTACGGCACACGAGGGGGTGGGTGGCCAGCACCACGCCCGGCCGCCTTTGTCTCCCCCATTGGCGATGTTTACACACCGCAACCAGGTACTCATTTGAGGCCGAGTCGACCTAGGGGAGGCCCAAGACCTGTTCAGAAAATCGTCACCGGTGTTGGTGGCCGTGAGCGGGAATCGAACTCGGGTCGCCGGGTTCGTAGCGCAGCGTAGCGCTAACCGCTGCGCCACCGCTCCCCACACCCTCGCTCACAAACACAACGCAGGCAGCGTGGGCAGCCCTGGTCCATCCACTGCTCGATGAGGGCCTTGCCATGCCGTGCGAGTTATTTGACCAGAAGCGCAGTGCGTGTTGTTAACATTCCCCGTGTGGTGGATAGAATCGGAGGTCTTTCCCCAGCCCTCACCCACCAGGAATGGTGAAGTATAGTCAAATACTTCCTGTGACCAACACGGCGTTAGGAGACATTCATACAACCCACAGATGGACTAATAATTATTGTAAGTACTGTGGTGTACTTAAAATAATGTGTGGAGGAGGAGGAAGAAGCTCCAGAAGTCGCACTTCAGCAGCCACCACTGCCCCTTCGCAGTATCAACAACCACGCAGACAAATGCACTGCCACATCCTACAACACGCGTTTGTTCCTTCAAAGTAGTGAATTAGCGTCCCAACACGCTGGTTCACGAAGATGGAGCGGTAATATAATGAGCTGGACAGCGACAACAACTTAAATCAGCGGTAATAATGCGGCTGACACGCAGGAAGCAATACTTAGGTAGGCCGCGATGAGACCACGGCGCTCGGATGGCGACCCTGCCTGGGAAGGTGCACACAAACTCCTCACAGAGTGAGCACCACAATGTTGTCCTTACAACACACAGTGGTCTCGCTTTTCTTTCATATCCACGAGCACAGCAACATCCAGCAACACATATCTCCTCACATTGTGCCCAGGACTGCTTTAAATAAAGATTTTAAATAAACTTTCCCGCCAAAAAATGTAATTGAGGCGTGTGTGGGTATCGATGTGGAACTTGTGATCACATTGCTAAGAGCCGAAACACAAGGCACCCACCACCCCACACATCCTACTACGACTACTGCTGCTGTTGCTGCCTTGTGAAGTCTATGATGATGATGAGCAGCAGCAGCAGCGAGATAATGAGGAGGTTGAATGTGATGATGATAATGTGGAGTAGAGTCAGGGGGGTTATGCCCAAAGTTCTCTGTCCTCACCTCCCCACCACCGCCACGTCCCAACTCTGAACATCCACACATCATCATCATCATCGACCAGCAATGACCAACAGCAGCTCACAGCCCATTAAATACACCACCAGTAGGACAATTGTATGGAGGAGGCCAAACAAACATCTAAAACTAACAAAATAACAATTGCCACTGAGAACTGTTTCACGTAACTCGTGCACTCAAAGTCCTCAGACAATTGCAGTTATATTTCGATTAATGGCAGTCTGGATGGCGTCATTTTTTTCCATGAACACGTTGGCTACAACCGGAGATAGGGGGGAGCCCATTGGGGTGCCCTCAGTTTGTTTGTAGAAAGTTCCATTCCAGGTGAAGTATGTGTTGGTTAAGCAATGTCTCACCAGGGGGGGTACATCAAATTTGAAACTGACGCCATACAGACTGCCACTCTACGCCCAACCTTATGGAAGAGGTACGTGGATGACACCTTTGTCATCTGGCCACATGGCCAGCCTGCTCTAGACCAATTCCGCGACCACATCAATTCCATACACCCAGCCATCAGATTTACCATGGAGGTCGAAAAAGATGGCAAACTACCATTTTTGGATGTCTTAATTAAAAGGAGACATGATGGTTCAATGAGCCACTCTGTCTACAGGAAAGCCACCCATACAGATGCTTACTTGAAACCGGATTCCCACCACCATCCATCCCAAAAGAACTCCCTCATCAAGACTCTATGCCAAAGAGCCCAATGCATTTCCGACCAGGAACACATTACCAGTGAACTCAAGCACGTACACCAGTCTCTCGGCACTAATGGTTACTCCGACTACACAATCTGCAAAGCCATCACTCCAGTCATGAAGAAGGATTCTCTTGTGGAGCCACTCAAAACCATCACCTTACCCTACATTGCAGGGGTCACTAAAAAGATCTCCAAAATCCTGAATAAACACAAGATCCAGGTTCGATTCAACACAATACATAAAATCCGTGATCTAGTTCCATCTGTAAAATATGCTGTTCCAGACATACAGTACCCGGGCGTTTACAAACTAAAGTGCCTTTGTGGTAGTAGCTACATTGGAGAAACCAAACGACATATCTCGGACCGCATCCGTGAACATGAAGCAGATTTGAAACACGGTAGGACGAACTCCTCTGCCGTGGCAGATCACTGTTATAATTCAGTGGGCTCACATGACATTGACTTCTCCAAGACGGAGGTTCTTTGCAAACCAACCGGCTACCACGAGAGATTCGTTCATGAGGCCATTCACATATACAAGCACAGAGACAATTTCAACCGAGAAGATGGATTCTGGCTTAGTAACCATTGGAAAGATGTTTTAAACCATTTCCGTTCTTAATTAATTGTATTTTACGATGACCTTCAGACCGCAGCTCTTTCACCAGCATTGACTCTTAATACCTCTCACACCACGGTTAATGGTATGGTTTACAACATGGAGTATAATAGCGCCTCGCAGCTGTCTCTCTCCCCCTCCTCTGTTCCGACCTTGGATGAACTCGTCCGTCTGAATGGGGCCCGTAGCTATCCGTGTTGCTAAAGTTGAGGGTAAGAATCCACCCATTTTTTTCGCCATATAGCATTGTGATATATAACGACTTATTGTTGGTAGCTTAGTTGATTGGAGAATATAGAGTTTATTGATAACATTAAGGTAATTTATATTTTAGTTTTTTATTGGTTCACTATGTAGTATTCATTATACATTGTATTGTATACCCAGTTACTGTGAATAGCTCAGATGTGTAGACCTTGACTTCAACATAGCCATTTCTGTGACCAGTCACTAGCTAATGACTCAGTTATTTCAATGCTAAATTCGCCTAGGTATTTCAATGCTAAATTCTCCTGTTTGATTTGTACTAGGTGCCTCGGTGAATGTGTATGCTCTGACTTTAAACATAGCTATTTCTGTGACCAGTTACAAGCTAATCACTCAGCTATTTCAATGCTAAATTCTATGCTAATTCCTTTGTCAAGGGGTGCCTCTGCGGATGTGTATGCTTTAACTTTAACATAGCCATTTCTGTGACCAGTCACAAGCTAATCACTCGGCCATTTCAATGCTAAATTATATGCTAATTCCTTTGTCAAGGCGCTTTGTTTCTTCTGACAAAGCTTAAAGGTCGTGATCTGAACGTGGCTTTTTTCACTCCAGCGCTGTCCTACCAGACAGTCTCGTCCCTTCACCTGATGAAGGCCGCTTGTGTTGTGGCCGAAACGTCGTGAGAATATTATTGTGTTATTTTATTTTATCAATTTATTATTTTATTCCCATTCTACGTGACTTTACCGAAAGAACCAAAGAAGATGAATCCTTGCAGTCACGAAAGCTTTAAATCGAAATATAACTGCAATTGTCTGAGGACTTTGAGTGCACGAGTTATGTGAAACAGTTCTCGGTGGCAATTGTTATTTTGTTAGTTTTAGATGTTTGTTTGGCCTCCTCCATACAATTGTCCTACTGGTGGTGTATTTAATGGGCTGTGAGCTGCTGTTGGTCATTGCTGGTCGATGATGATGATGATGTGTGGATGTTCAGAGTTGGGACGTGGCGGTGGTGGGGAGGTGAGGACAGAGAACTTTGGGCATAACCCCCCTGACTCTACTCCACATTATCATCATCACATTCAACCTCCTCATTATCTCGCTGCTGCTGCTGCTCATCATCATCATAGACTTCACAAGGCAGCAACAGCAGCAGTAGTCGTAGTAGGATGTGTGGGGTGGTGGGTGCCTTGTGTTTCGGCTCTTAGCAATGTGATCACAAGTTCCACATCGATACCCACACATGCCTCAATTACATTTTTTGGCGGGAAAGTTTATTTAAAATCTTTATTTAAAGCAGTCCTGGGCACAATGTGAGGAGATATGTGTTGCTGGATGTTGCTGTGCTCGTGGATATGAAAGAAAAGCGAGCCCACTGTGTGTTGTAAGGACAACATTGTGGTGCTCACTCTGTGAGGAGTTTGTGTGCACCTTCCCAGGCAGGGTCGCCATCCGAGCCCCGTGGTCTCATCGCGGCCTACCTAAGTATTTCTTCCTGCGTGTCTGCCGCATTATTACCGCTGATTTAAGTTGTTGTCGCTGTCCAGCTCATTATATGACCGCTCCATCTTCGTGAACCAGCGTGCTGGGACGCTAATTCACTACTTTGAAGGAACAAACGCGTGTTGTAGAATGTGGCAGTGCATTTGTCTGCGTGGTTGTTGATACTGCGAAGGGGCAGTGGTGGCTGCTGAAGTGCGACTTCTGGAGCTTCTTCCTCCTCCTCCTCCACACATTATTTAAGTACACCACAGTACTTACAATAATTATTAGTCCATCTGTGGGTTGTATGAATGTCTCCTAACGCCGTGTTGGTCACAGGAAGTATTTGACTATACTTCACCATTCCTGGTGGTTGAGGGCTGGGGAAAGCCCTCCGATTCTATCCACCACACGGGGAATGTTAACAACACGCACTGCGCTTCTGGTCAAATAACTCGCACGGCATGGCAAGGCCCTCATCCAGCAGTGGATGGACCAGGGCTGCCCACGCTGCCTGCGTTGTGTTTGTGAGCGCGGGTGTGGGGAGCGGTGGCGCAGCGGTTAGCGCTGCGCTACGAACCCGGCGACCCGAGTTCGATTCCCGCTCACGGCCACCAACACCGGTGACGATTATCTGAACAGGTCTTGGGCCTCCCCTAGGTCGACTCGGCCTCAAATGAGTACCTGGTTGCGGTGTGTAAACATCGCCAATGGGGGAGACAAAGGCGGCCGGGCGTAGTGCTGGCCACCCACCCCCTCGCGTGCCGTGCCGGCCTTCGTAGGTGCTCGCTAACAGCACTTGCCCCTACAGTCTGTTAAGGGTTCACTGGGGATCTTTGTTTTTGTTTGTTAGTCTGTGAGTCTGTGTGAGTGAGTTACTTTGTGAGTTCATGTGAGTTACTCCGAGTCTGTGAGTGTGTTACCCGGTGAGACTGAGTTGAGTGGGAGTGACTGTGAGTTACTGTGTAAGTCTGTGAGTGTGTGAGTTACTCTGAGTCTGTGTGAGTCTGAGTGAGTCTCCGAGTGTCAGAGTGAGTGACTATGTGAGTCTCTGAGTGAGTGACTCCGTGTGTCTCTGTGGCTCTGTGAGTCTGTGTGAGTGAGTTACTTTGTGAGTTCATGTGAGTTACTCCGAGTCTGTGTGAGTGAGTTACTTTGTGAGTTCATGTGAGTTACTCCGAGTCTGTGAGTGTGTTACCCGGTGAGACTGAGTTCAGTGGCAGTGACTGTGAGTTACTGTTTAAGTCTGTGAGTGTGTGAGTGAGTGACTTTGTGAGTCTCTGAGTGTGAGTGTGCGTCTCTGAGTGTGGCTCTGTGAGTCTGTGCTTCTGAGTCTGAGTGTGCATCTCTGAGTGAGTGACTGTGAGTCCCTGAGTGTGGCTCTGAGTCTCTGAGTGTGGCTCTGTGAGTCTGTGGCTCTGAGTCTCTGAGTGAGTGACTCTGAGTCTCTGAGTGAGTGACTTTGCGAGTCTCTGAGTGTGGCTCTGATTCTCTGAGTGAGTGACTTTGTGAGTCTCTGAGTGAGTGACTGGATCTCTGAGTGTGCCTCTGTGAGTGCGTGCGAGTCTCTGAGTGAGTGGCTATGAGTCCCTGAGTGAGTGACTGAGTGTGACTCTGTGAGTCTCTGAGTGCGTGTTACTCTGCGAGTCTGTGTGTGTCAGAATTAGTCTGTGAGTGTGAGCCTGTGTATGAGTTACTCTGTGAGTCTGTGTGAGTGAGTCTGTGAGTGAGTCTGTGGGTCTCCTTGAGTGAGTGTAAGTCTGTGTGAGTGACTGTGATTCTCTGAGTGACTCAGTGAGTCTCTTGAGTGTGGCTCTGTGAGTCTGAGTGAGTGACTGTGAGTCTCTTGAGTGTGGCTGTGAGTCTCTTGAGTGTGGCTCTGTGAGTCTGAGTGAGTGACTGTGAGTCTCTTGAGTGTGGCTGTGAGTCTCTGAGTGTGGCTCTGTGAGTCTGAGTGAGTGACTCGTCATCACCATCGTCATCAACATCATCATCACCGTCGTCACCATCTTCATCACCACCTCCATTACCCAGGTGCCATGGGGTCGACACGCTGAGATGGGATGGATGGCCAGCACCACGCCTGGCCGCCTTTGTCTCCTCCCATTCAACGAACCTGGATGCTCATTTTAAGGCAGAATAGACCTGGGATGGGACCGAGATTGGTTCAGATACTCGTCACCGATGTTGGCCGTGAGTGGGAATAGAACTCGGGTCGCCGGATCCCGTCGCACGGTGCGCTAACCACTTCGGCACCGCTCCCCATGTAATCCTCACTTCAAGCACACACCTCATCACCGACACAGCTTCCACATCGTCATATCCACCACTCCTCCCCCAGCCCCATCGCTTACAACACTCTCACCCCTTCCCTCTCCACAATGCCGATGCACCTCACACTCCCCACACCTCCCATGCTCCCACCAGCAGCTTCCACTCCCGATGACGCCTCCTCACAATACCCCTTCACTCCCTCCCATCGGACCGTCATTCTCAAACTATAACTTTTAAACTAAACTATATTTTGATTTAAAGCTTTCGTGACTGCAGGGATTCATATCCTTGGTTCTTTCGGTAAAGTCACGTAGAAGGGAAACAATAAAATAATAAAAATATAATACAATAAAATTCTCCCGACGTTTCGACTGCAACACAAGGAATCATCAGGTGATGATGATCATCAGGTGATGTTGCAGTCGAAACGTCGTGAGAATTTTATTGTTTTATATTTTTATTATTTTATTGTTTCCCTTCTACGTGACTTTATCGAAAGAACCAAGAATATAAACTATATTTTTTATTTTACCCGTTTGAGGCCCCACTGAGCTATGGAGCTATTTTTCAGAAGCAACCTGGCCTCACAAATGTTATCTTCAACGAAGTGGCTTATCCCGTGGAAATTTATAGAGGCCAAATACTCTAAACGCGTGATGTTTATTCTAAATGTAGTGAGAGAGACATGCAACCTCAAAATATACAGCAGGCGACAGGGTCCGGATTGAATCCACGGCCTCCTGCGTACCAGGCGAGGTAGTTAACATATTGCCACTGTGGTGCCCTGTGGTCACGTGAGGCCTACCACTTCTGAATGGCTTGTGATGCATATTTGAACATTACTGCAAGCGTCTTAGCCTCATTCATTAGTCAGGTATTCGAAGGGAATATTGTCATTTGGTAACGCTATTTCAAATATCGCTCATTAAACGTTCAATTTTAATGCAATGCAATTGAGGGACTTTGTGGAGTCTTGTCGTGGTCTGGAGCCGTGGTTGTTGTGTTGCTACCTTGCCCAAGCTTGCATTTGTTGACAAATTGGCAGGAATGTATGTACTTTGTATTTTTATCAATTTGCTTACATTTTCTCCATCTTGCCTCTCATCGGTTTTGGAAAAAGCTCGCTGACCCGCCCCTACTGGACATATGTGAAAAAAGATCTTCATAGCTCATCGGATTCCTCCAGGATATAAAAAAGATTCTGATTCTGATTAATCAGTGGCGCTGCGAACAACCTATTCCCTGTATTGCTGCGGGAATCTGCATCCACACATGATCAAGCACCCCTGTGTAATGCAATACACATGGTTCCATTATCATAGACATGTAATTCTGCAAATGTGCAGAAATGTCTTCCGTATGCGACTTACTCCAGACAAGTTTAGACTATTAAACGTGACCTGTTATGACTCGTCTAATGTGTATTGTGTGGTCGTTAGCACAGAAAGATGTGTCTGGTAATGTCCTAATGGACCAAAAATAGCAAAAAGGAGGCTGGGTCTGTGTTGTTCAGAGTGACCACCATATACAGACTCTTGTACGTACAAACGAGTTCGGTTCCAGAGGTCTGTTCGTAAGTCGATTTGTTCGTGAGTCCAACTTTACTCCCGTCGATTTCAAACACGTTTTACGGCTTGTACACTAAACACGGGGAATGGCTTTAAAAGTTGCCTCTGGTTCTTCACGTTCTGCAGATGTAGATGCCACCATGAACTTGCGACTCTCGGTCCAAACAGGAAACTGGACAAACGGACAGGTTTGATCATATCTCTGTATGTTCGTAAGTCGAATGTTCGTAAGTAGAGGAGTCCCTGTGTTGTGGCATAGAATGGTAATGTAACAGTATAGCGCTGGCTGCTGGCAGGGAAAGGGATCTGCGGCTTACAGCCCTGACGTCAGCAGGCCAGGTTATACACCAGAGGGGGATCTAGGGAAAGGTCGCAGAAGGGGCACTGAATTCATAATGATACAATAATTCAGTAACACTGTACAAGTGTACAGCACGTCAGATCATTACATGGCCTAACCCTGGTTGGAAACACCGTGGGAGTGAAGAAGAAGATGGATTAATAATCATTATTATTTACATTTGTAAGGTGCATTTCATCCGTATGCCACCAGACTTAACTTGGAGTGTCTAAATTCTCTTTGCCCACCAGAATGAACAGACCTCATCTTTCCCACCCCTGCAGACTTGGTATTAAAGTAGATACATGCTAATGTTTACAAAGTAACGGACTCTTGACCAATTTCATTTCCACATAAATCAATCATTCGGAAATAGGCTTCACTATACCCCACCGACTACAGCACTCTAATCTTGCCTCCTCGTTTTGCCTCTTCCACCTGCCTCATGCTCGTCAGCACCGCCTTTCGTGCAGCCATGCGGGTGTGAGGTCATCATCACGAGAGGCCGTGCACTTCATCGTTCGCACGCGGCGGAGGAACCACTGAAGTCAAACGTTTACATACGTGCGGTTTAGTGGGGTCATTTCCGAGCGAACTCGGTTTTAAAGTGTTTATCGTTGAATGTGGAAAGGTTTGGGTTAGTTTTCGGGTTACCACCTTTTCCACTATGGAGATCAAACCCAGACCTATGTTTCAGTCGGTCTAGGATTGTCAACAACCATGCAGTAGTTAAGTTCAGCACAGTACCGGTACCAGATCTCGGTACAAATTAATTTATGCCACCCAAACACAGATGCCAATTCACAGACTGTCTCGGCTGGACCGGGACAGGAGGTAACCCAAGGGTAGTGGGAGGATAACCGCTTTGTGAGCTATTTGTAAGTAATGCGTTTAGAGTATTTGGCTGCTATAAATTTCCACGTGATAAGCTACTTCGTTAAGCTATAATTTGTGGCCAGGTCGCTTCTGAAAAAGAGCTTAATAGCTCTCAATGGGCCTTACCTGGTGAATAAAAAATAGTTTACTTTAATGGTATGCATACTTGAATTTTACTGCGGATGTTTTAAAACATGTCCTGTCTAACTGTCAACTTTGTTTGAATTTCAGTGGGAGAAGAAGCTTCTCACAGACGTTAAAGCAGGTACCAGAGTCCACCTGAAGCTCCTGCAGTGTGCGCCTCATATAGGATTCCGTCCATTACTGTTGGTGCGATGGTTTGGATTTTCAAGCTGAAATCTACTAGTTCATTTTATTTTTACCCAGGCGACAACTCAATTGTCAAGGGTAGTCCTGTTTGGAAGTGGCTATCCTCGTCTCTTGAGTTCCACATCTTGGAGAGGATGTGATTAGTCAGCATCGATGCAATTTTAGTTGGTGTCACGCATCATGCGTGCATTCTTAAATTACTGACGCCGACTGAAGACTGAAGATGCAAGTGTGCCATCTGACAATGAAAGTTATGAAGCCATTTTTTGTCATTGCCAATCTTCCTTTGTGCTCTGTCAGAGTCTGGGATAACACGGCCTTGGTGAAGTCCTCTGGACTTGTGTAATTTCTGTATCAATTTTTTTTTTCATTTTGAAACCTCTGCTCCACGTCCTTTAATTGCATCCATCTGCACCTCCAATTAGCACGGCTGGCTGACGTACGGCGCGAAAGAGGTTCAACGTACATACCTACAAGGAGTGCAAATTCATACGGTGCCAGAAACTCTGCACGAGTTCGTGCCGCGTTCTCCCGATGTTGCCGTCGATGTTTGTCCAGCGACAAGCCATTCGTTGCCACGCGCGAACCTGTCTCACCTCCACAATCACAGGGCCGAGTGCGTGACGTGTCCGGCAAGCCGTGTGATGTGTCTGCGGATGATAATCTTCAGCAGAGGCCTGTGCCTTCTCCCACAGACGCCGCGCAACTGACGCCGCTCCCAGCGCCGCCGACCTCTGCTTCCCCGGCCACGGCCACGGGGAGTTCCTCTCCTCTGCTGGACACCCCGTGTGCTGGACCTGCTGCTCCACCACACTTGCCTGCCCACTACACAGGCACAAAGAGGTACGGGCAGAACTAATGCATAAACGCTTTCAACATAAGTTGGAGAGAGCTGAGCCTTTCTAGGAATTCGGCAATGCTTTCCCACCTGTGACTGCTCCCGATATATGACTCGAGAGAATGTAGGTTTTGCTTGCAGGCCACACACACACACATGAATGATGTGTTTGGTATTATCTCATGGAAAATAATGAATTGCACAAGGGCAAGGGTCATGCCCCATTCATTCTGAACGATTAAACCAAACTGACCCACGTTCACACACGAGAACAGAGAGGTTGGTTGCAGGGTGACGCACACGAAGAACGCGTCACTGTGAAAGAGTTAGAAGGTTCCCCTTCGTACCTTCTTACTCTCCCTCCCACCCCACTCCTTCCGGTCAGGTGATTTTGAAGTGTCGTCGTCGTCAGACGAGGACGTGGACCAAGACAACGCGTGGAACCAGTGGCTGCGCTCCGAGATCCCGGAGCTCTTCCTGCTGGCCCTGCACACGTTTACCGTGAGTCGGTGCAGATGTGGCCTCGCGACTGGGGCTGCCACCTGTCCGCGTTTGACCCCCGAACAGTGTTCGAGTGGCAGCAGGAATTGATTTGTGTCGAGATCTGGTACCCCGGGTATGGCTATGGTTGAATTTTATCACCGTGAACTGCACAGTTTTAACAATAGACCTCAGCTCGCTGAGAAATGTGCCTGGGTTTTCTCTGTCGTGGAAATGGTGGCAACTGTACTTGGGGCATCGGCACGTTTATTCGCGCTCCGGCTCCATTTACACCGAGAGTCACGTGCTTGTCTCGTGTGGGGAGGGGTGGTGTAGCTGTTAGGGGGCATCCATTTAGTATGTATGCATGGAGGGGGGAGGAGGGGTTAACCCACATGCGTACGCTTGCGTATGGGGGGTCTACTGACAATGTATAAGCCGACTGCAACGGCATGAATCTGTCCATCGCAGTGACATGGGGAAGTAATTACTTCCGACAAAGGCGTTCTATGACCTTTTAAATCGTACTCAGATTTGAGAACGGGGACAGTTTGCATTCATGATCCTGAATCATGACAATTCCTTGATTCTCCGGCAGTCGTGAATCGTTCCAACCATCAGTAGGAATCGTGTATATGTGTGTACGTGTATGCACAGCTGTACCCATTGGCTTCTGTTTTGGTCACGTACGTTTCTTTTTTATTTCGTGGAATATCACTTGCTGTACTCCACGCGGTGAGTGCTTTGTGTATATAGGAATCATGTTATGTAGAGAATATAAATCTAATTCAGTACCTCTATATGTCTCCCACAGACGAGCGGGGAGACAGCAACCAGGCAGTGAGCCGGCACTCCCAACAATCGCCCAAGCTCTGCGGTTCTTTTTACATTCCGATATTTGCAGCCACTTACTGAGTGTTTACATGTGGGGGGAAACCAGTACACTCGCAGAAAACGAACGAATGTGAGCAAGGGGGCAACGTTCTATCCCGTGCAGATGGAAAGGATTCCACAGTTGTGATCCACTGCCTCCTGGCAAGCCAGGGTATGACTCATCCTCGATGCCCACCGGAAGGGAGATTGCACACTTGCAATTTAATTCCCTGAGATTATTTATATCATGGGGTAGGCAGTGACAAAGCCCCTGACTCACTTAACACGAACATGCGGTCCAGTGCATTGTACGTGCAAGGATACTTGCTTTCCAAAATGTATAAATGTGTGTTGAACTTGAATCTTGACTTAAAGCTTTCGTGACTGCAGGAATTAATATTCTTTGGGTCTTTTGGTAAAGTCACGTAGATAGAACAATAAAATAATAAAAATTAAGTGAATACAAAATACTAATAAAAATATCACGACGTTTCGATCGCAACACAAGCAATCATCATCATTTTTCTCCTGATGACGATTGCTTGTGTTGCGATCGAAACGTGATATATTTAACTTTTTTATTCACTTTATTTTTATTATTTTATTGTTCTATCTACGTGGCTTTACGGAAAGACCCAAAGAATATGTGTTGAACTTCTTTCGCAGTGTGCGTAGCCAACCGTGCTAATCTGTGGTACATTAACACCTTGCCACAAATGCCCTGTTGCTCATGAGCACACCGACTCAAATGAATCAGGCGCAAGGTTTGCGTGATTAATTCTTACAAAGTGGGGTCTATAATGAACAATATGGCTGAAGCTCGAGATCTATTCATTTAAAACCAAACGTGTTTCTTACCAACCATACCTGGTGTTTGCACACAGATACAGATTATGGGCGATGCGTTCTACACCATTCGGAATGCGCTGTTGCAATGTGCAGCCACAGCCGCTGCAAAAATATTTGTCTCGGTTTGATCCACTGAACAATATCCACTGACCACACCGCACGCGCAACAATGATATAACTACGAGCAAAAATATGAATAAATTAGGATGGTTTATTAAATATATTGCACGTAAAAAAATACAGCAATAGACGTAAAAATACATGGCAGTTTAACACGTACGCTTTCGCGATAAATATCCATAATACAGGTTTTATGGGTTGGATCGCGTAAATATATAAATGTGTCGTTAAATCCGCCACCACCCGACAGCCAACTAGTAAGGGTTGTCACGTAAACAGAACATGCCAATTCATCACTAGTACAGCACACCGGTGTGTGGTGTGTTGGAGAGCCAAGCTACAACATTAACCATCGAAGTATGACGTTTCAGTAATTACAACTAGCTTCATCAGGCAACAGCAAGATTTGGGAGAAGTCCACCTGTTTCATTCCTTATATAGAGGCGTAGATGTGGTGACAACACTTGTGCTCTCTTTGAGCGCGGGGGGGGGGATTAATGAATCAACGTACATTATACATGCACATTATGCTAGCCCATTGAGCTTGTACTTAGTGTCCATTGTGTGTACTAAAATAGCCGTACAAACGGTAATTTGATGATTCGCTTCCATGCAGCACTAAGTCGGTAGCTATCCAAACGATTACAATTATTTTTATTTCTTTAAATTTCGATAGATTCTGTAATTTGTTTTGGCCAGTAGTAACTAGCTTTGCACAGAACTTCAACATTATCAAAATCAATTGAGTGTCTTTGTGGGCACGCGTGTTCTGCTACTGCTGACAGTTGTATTTGTGAGCATTTCATATTTCTGTGGTGTTCTTTTAGTCTCGTGCTGATCATTCATCCTGTTTGCCCAACATAGCATTCCACAAGTGCAATTAATCCGGTACACACCTTCTGTTGATAGCTTCAGTAATAGAACAGCAAAGAAATATCCAATAGTCCTTTTCGTAGGTTTCCATATGCCTTCTGAATTTGCCTGGCTGATCAAAGTTTCGACCGCAGATGCCATTGGTCAGGGGTCTCTTTGTCCGTTCTCATGTGGGACTCTAGGCATGATGGCAGTTGGAATGCTTTCCCACAGACTTGGCAAGACATTTGTTTTCTCACTCTAGTGACTATGGGAGTGAGGTGGAGTCGAGACGGGCGCTGGTCAGGCGTGGCGTTTCCCAGCAGGCGCCTTCGTTCCATGCGCGGTTGCTGTGTTAGCAATAACTTCGTTGCATGCAGGTGCGCCCTTTGCAGAAGGTGGCATTGTCTGCAACTCTGCCTCCTCACCACCAGGACTCGACAAGCTGCTGCTGCTGGAGCTGCTGGTGCCATCCATGGCAAAGGCAATTCTTCCAGCACCATGACTCGCAGCTGAGTAGCTCTGACACACCTTCAACACCGCATGGGCAAAATTGCCGTCATTCACCATGCCACGTGCGCCCCTTGAGTTCTTTCCGTGGGTTACTCCATATGCCTTCTGAGTTTGTAGGGCCGATCAAAGCTTTGATCGCAGATGTTGCAGCTTTGACCACCGGTTTTGTGCATTCTCATGTGGGACCCTAAGCACCATGCCAGTTGGAATGTTTTCCTGCAGACGTCGCAAGAGATTCGTTTTCTCACTCTACTGACTCTATCGGATTCCAGTGGCTCTATCAGTTTCAACACTGCATTGGAAAAACTGCCGTTATTCACCAAGCCTGGTGCACCCTTTATCATGTAATACTTTTCGTGGGTCTTCATATGCCTTTTGAATTTCCCTGGCTGATCAAAACTTCGTACGCATATGCCGCACCATTGATCACGGGTCTCCTTGTGCGTTCTTACGTGGGATTCTAGGCACCATGCCAGTTGGAATTTTTTCCCACAGACGTCACAAGAGATGAGTTTTTTCGCTCTTGTAACTCTACCGGATTGAGGTGGGGTCGAGACGGGTGATGGTGAAGTGCCATCGATGGTAAAGGCAATTCTTCCAGCACCACCATGACTCACAGCGGAGTTGCTCTCGCACATCTGATACATTAGACAAAGTTCACGCGCATGACACCCGTGTCACGAGTGTACTCACAAAAGCATACTTAAGGTGACATAAGATTCATTACAACAGATTTATTATAACAGAACTCCTCAATAGTGCAGATCCTATCATCTACTATTTTACTCCTTATCCACCAAAATAAGTACTCTTTGGTTCTTTCGGTAAAGTCACGTAGATAGGAAAAATGAAATAAAAAATAATATATCACGACCATAAATGACGTCACACGATTTTGGACGATTTTTGAGCCCCCCCCCTCGTCACACGGCGTCACAAAAAGTCAACCCCCCCCCCTCAAGTATGACGTCACAAAGCTCTGCCCCCCCCCCCCCAAAACCATATTTTCATTTTGAAAATAAAACATGCTTCAAATCGCTTTAAACTATTGTCATTGTATTTAATGTAGCGCTGCACTCTGATGTTGTAGGAGAAAACATTTATTAAAAAGTCTATTTAACTAAATAGAACGTGTTGTCTTTATTTATTTAAAGTTGCGCATTTTGACGTGACGTCACATTTCTCAAACCCCCCCCCCCCCGTCACAAATGTCTGACCCCCCCCTCCCCAAGTGTGTGACGTCATTTATGGATGGCCCCCATCGCCTTAAAACGCGAGCTCGCGCTTGCAAACTGAAACCAAGGAACTTTTTTTGTTCAGCAGCGCGATCCTCCGCGAGATGTAATGAGTCGGCCTCGCGCTGTGAGTGAGTGTGAGTGAGACAGCATCGTCCCCCACTCCTCCTGATGTCGAGGGTAAATGGGCGAGGTTTAAGCCTGTGACTCATGCAGCTGCAATGGCTGCTTTGTGTACGCGGTCCAGACCTCCCCAGAGACCCTGGCTGACAGAGGAGGTGTTTAGGATTGTTGAGAAAAAGCGACAGGCCCACTCTAATCGTCTACAGCATCCCACGTCAGAGAATGAGGAGGCTTACCGCAGCCTTCGCTCGGAGGTTCGGAGAGCCGTGAGGTGCTGCAAGGATGGGTGGTGGTCGCGGGTTGCTGAGGAGATGGAGTCTGCCTCAATGGCCCGCGATCACAAATCCCTATTTAGCTCCATCAAAAAGTAACCTACAGCGCCACACCTATTACCATTGTAGGGGTAATCGTCACTCACCACTCTGTGGGCTGGTAGCTTCCCCTTATCGTCAATAGGGGGCGGAAGCGCTATCACGCCAGGGCTAATGTCCATGGCCCACAAAGGGGCCAACGACAAACCCTAGCAAACGGATCCTGGGACACATTCCCCGGGGCCCCGTGAGGGGGGAACCGGGGGATGATGTCACCTTCCAGAACGTTCTAGAAGGGAAGCGTGGCTAGGGCGGAGCAAGCCACGAACCATAAGCCGGACCTCTCAGAGGTCTGGCTCAGTCATCTGCAAGCTGAAGAACGAAGACCTGGGCTGAAGATAGGACTCTGGACCCCAAGCTCCGTTGTCCTTCTAAGGGCCAGAGCTCAGTGAGGCCAGTGGTCAGGACCCACGGACCGGGTACGGTCAGGTCAAATAGCCTCTCCTAGGGTCCCAGCCGGAGGAAGGGTAACGGGGTACCCAGTGATAGGGCCCTATAATCCGGAGGCCATACCTCCCCAGGGATCGGATAAAGGGACTGATATACCCTTTGTGTTAGGGACTTGTAAGGAAGACAATAAATATCGTGTTGCCTCATCAGAAGTTTATTCGTCAATTTATACCCACTACATCATTAGGGGAACGAAGGGTGATCCAATCTCCGACCCCCAGGGACAGGTTTGCAGATTTGCTGAGCATTTCTGTGAGGTCCTGGGGGAGGGGGAATCCCTCAGCCTGGAAAACATCATGGGACAAAGTGGGGATGACTCTGCTGAGGATGCGGTGCCTCAAATATTGGAGGAGGAAGTCACCCTCTGTGAGTGGCTGGCTGAGGTACCATCCGTTGAGGAAGTACTGAGGGCGATCCAGAGTCCGAGACCAGGAAAGGCACCGAGCAGAGATGATCTCCAAATCGAAATGCTGAGGGAGGGTGGCGTTTGTGCGTAGACTGCCCTACATGACATCATAACAACAGTTTGGGCCACTGGACAGGTTCCGCAGGATTGGAAGGATGCCCTGGTGGTCCCCCTCTTTAAGAAGGGGGACCGCACAGACTGTAACAACTACAAGGCATCTCACTCCTCAGTGTGCCGGAAAAGGTCCTGGCAAGGATTATTCACCATCGCCTTGCTAGGTACGCTGAGGAGAGGCTTGCGGAGACCCAATGTGGTTTCAAGAAAGGGCGGTCCTGCACAGATGCCATATTTTCTGTCCGTCTGCTACAGCAGAGGTGTAGGGAATTCCAACAAGACCTACATCTCTGCTTTATTGACCTTGTTCTTCGTGCTTTCGGAGTCTCTGACCCTCTGCTCACGCTCATTAAGGACCTTCATGATGGTGAGCAGGCCCGGGTAAAACTACGTAGCCGGGAGTCAGAGCCATTCCCTGTACACCTTGGGATGCGACAGGGATGTCCTCTGGCTCCAACATTATTTAACATCTATTTCGACCACATAGTTCGTGAAGCCTTCAGTAGCCGTAACAGAGGAATTTCTGTCTGGTACAGATACAATGGTAGGCAGAGCGATGTCCGGGTGCGGTCAAGGGATGGCTCCCTATTGGTCAACCACATTATATATGCCGACGACCTGGTAATTGCTGCTCATTCAGAGGAGGAGTTGGAGGCGCTGCTGCTGAAACTGGAGTGTGCCACTAAGAGGTGGGGCCTTACCATCAGCCCCACCAAAACGAAGCACCTGCCTGGGTATTTTGTGCCATCGGGCACTCCACCCCCACAACTTCCATATCGGTGATGGGGCAGTTGGGGAGAGAATGGAGAGTTTCCCATACCTGGGCAGTGTGCTTATGACCGGCTCCAGTTTAACAGCAGAGGTCTCACTCCAAATGAGTTGAGCGGCATTATATTTTCATCGGTTGTGTAATGTTGTGTGGAAGCTACCTGGTCTGTCGCTCCGCATGAAGCTTCGGGTCTTCTCGGCCACAGTCATTCCCTCCCTTCTCTACGCTTGCGAAACGTGGACCCCCTTAATGCAGCATCTTCGCCGGTTGGAAACATTTAGGCTGGCCTGCCTACGATCAATCCTGGGTTTACCCAGGCTGGATTGTGTGAGGAGCTCACAAATCCTCGAAATATCTGGACAAAGTCCCATCGGTGAGCTCCTCCAGCAGGCAAGGCTGCATTGGCTGGGTTATGTAGCCCGCATGCCCAATCACCGCATGCCCAAACAGCTTTTGTTCAGCCGGATCGAGGGGGCTAAACGGGCGTGGCGACGGGCTAGAGAAGAGATGGAGTGATGTGGTACAGGAGGATGTGAGCTGAGTGGACTTGCAGATGACTGGTACCAGCGGTGTCAAGATCGGCCTCTGTGGAGGAGGCTCGTGAAGGACGCTACTGGGCAGTTGGAGGCAGTCGCCCTCCGACAACAACGGAGGGCGGAGGAACGACGCTCAGAAAAACGAGCGGAGCGTCGGGTGGCTAAAGCTCAGCAAATTGGCACAGTAGGGGGCACAGGTGGTGCATCAGCCAGCCACAAGCGTCATGGTGACGTCACCGCCACTTAGTGGCGAATAGCGGTTGTTGTTTTGAGACAGTGAGAGAGTGTGAGTTCGACTCAGCCTCAGATGAGTACCTGGTGCGGTCTATCGTAAACATCGCTACTGGGGGAGACAAAGGCCGCCGTGGAGGAGAATCCTCCAGGTGCTCACCGACAACACTCACCATGCAACTCACCAACCTGACTCACCACCCCAATCACACCTCACCAATCGCACTCACCTCTCCAATCACACCTGGCAGCATCAACACGCCACAGGAGTGGCGACCAATGTGGCGTGTAGATGCTGCCACCTGCCGGCCACCAATAGGGCGTGTAGATTTTGACTTAAAACTTTCGTGACTTCAGGAATTCATATTTTTGGTTCTTTCGGTGAAGTCACGTAGATGAAAAATAAAAATAAAATAATAAAATACATTTTTTTTAATTAAAAATACAAAAAATAAATTGAAAATATTAAAAGCTTTTATTATTTTCTATTTATTATTTTTATTTTTAAATTGGCAGAATCTACACGCCACGCCATATTCTTGGTTCATTTGGTAAAGTCACGTAGATTTGAAAATTAAAATAATATAATTGAATTTTAAAATATATATTCTAAATTGAAAGCAATAAAAGCTTTTATTATGAAAAAAACATACAAATAATAAATTGAAAATAATAAAAGCTTTGATTATTTTCAATTTATTATTTTATCATTTTTATTTTTCTGCCACCTGCCGGCCACCAACGTGGTGTGTAGATTCTTCCAATTAAAAAAAGTTACTAATAAAAATAAGAAATTGAAAATAATAAGCAAAAACCCAGATTCATATTCTTGGTTGTTTCGGTAAAGTCACGTAGACAGAAAATAAAACTAAAAATAAAATAATAACATAAAATTAAAACTTTTATAAAAGCTTTTATTATTTTCAATTTATTACTTAACATTTTTAAAATACAAATAATAAATTGAAAATAATAAAAGCTTTTATTTTTAAAATAGAAATAGAAATAGAAAATAATAAAAGCTTTGATAATTTTAAATGTATTATTTTAATTGTATTATTTTTATTTTCTATCTACGCGACTCTACCGAAGGAACCAGGAATCTGGCGTTTAGATGCTGCCATCAGGCGGCCACCAATGTGTCGTGTGGATTGTGAATTAAAACTTTCGTGACTTCAAGAATTCATATTCTTGGTTCTTTGGGTAAAGTCACATCAATAGAAAATAAAAAATAATCAAATCAAATAAAAATGTGAAATTTTAAATAATAAAAGCAAAAAACCCACATTCATATTCTTGGTTCTTTCGGTAAAGTCACGTAGATAGAAAATAAAATTACAGAATTTAATTTAAAAAAATACAAATAATAAATTGAAAATAATAAAAGCTTTTATACTTTTCCTTTTTTATTTTTATTTTCTATCTACGTGACTTTCCCGAAAGAACCAAGATTATGGCGTGTAGATGCTGCCATCTGCCGGCCACCAACGTGGTGTGTAGATTATGCCAATTAAAAAAATACAAATAAAAAGATTAAATTGAAAATAATAAAAACTTTTATTTTCAATTTATTTTTTATTTAATTTATTTTAATTTTATTATTTTATTTTTATTTTCAATCTACATGACTTTACTGAAAGAACCAAGAATATGAATCTGGATTTTTGCTTATTATTTTCATGCACTCACAGCGCGAGGCTGACTCATTACATCTCGCGGAGGATCGCTCCGCTGAACAAAGAAAGTTCCGTGGTTTCAGTTTGCACGCGTGAGTTCACGTTTTCAGGCGATATAAAATAATTTATATTTCATGTCAGTTGGTTCTGAAGGGCGGCTGTTTGTAATTTGGGCGTTCGTAAGTTGAGGACTGTCTGTAAATAAAGATTCCGATTGTGGATGTGGGGCTTTAACCGTGCGGTGAGCTTGGCCCGATCCGCGGGGGCGTGGCTCGATCGCCAGTGGGCGGGGCATAGCCGCGAAGGGCGTGGCTTATCAAAGAAGTGGGAGGAGTCTCGCGCCTACGTGGGGGCGTGCAATAACAAAGGGGGCGTGGCGTGTCACCCTGGGTGATGCCTGCGCTGACCAATCGCAGAGGAGACCGCGATCGCCGGACTGCAAGCCAGAGAAAAGCGCGCTCCTTTTAAAGTTAACAACATTGTTAAATGTAAGTAGCGCCTCTCTACTTTATTATTGTTTTATTTGTTTAATACATTACTTGTGGTGCCGTGAGTCGAGTGAAATGAGTCAATAACCTTGCTAGACATGGCTAAGCTTTTAATAAGGGGCGCCGCGGTGTCGAGATGTTAACTACCTCGCCAGGCCTACAGCAGCGTGGAGGTTCCATCCAGACCCTGACGCCTGCTCTGTATTTGTTTATTTTTTTCCCCTGTGGTCGCGTAGATTCTTCTCCTGGTCCTTCGGTTTTCCCCTCCACATTTAGAAACGTGAGTTCAGAGTACTTGGCTGCTATAAATGTCCACATGATAAGCCACTTTCGTTGAGCTATCATTTGTGTCCAGGTCGCTTCTGATAAGAGTTATATAGCTCAGTGGGCCTTACCTGGTAAAATATAAATAGTTTAGTTTATAGTTCATAAGAACTCGTGACAAGGGTCAGTGTCTACTTCAAATATTGTTCAGGCTCTGGAGACCTCCAAAGTTATTCGTGATGTTATACATTTGGTTCGTTTTGAGCATAATCGCGACCTTATATAATTATTACGTGATACACACGCTTAATATACGCAGACAAACATCGTGTACACGTGTGTCGTGCCCTCTATTGTCCACATAGACGGCTTGTGCTGACGAGAGAACGATCTTAACGTACAATGTCGTGACATGTATCAGCCCTTTGTCGATCCAGCGTTTTGATAGAGGCCTCCCCCACACCATGTCGTTCATGGGAGTTGTTTAACCATACTTCACCATGCCGGTCAATGCAGGTTTGGTGAAGTGAGGAGGCCCAGAAACTTGTATATCCAGATACGAGTTTGCCTGTGCTTGCATCTGCAGAATTACATTCTCACACATCTTCAAGTATAGTTAATACTTCTAAAAATGCATTAATTCTTGTGGATTCCATAAAGTACTGTGGTAAAAAGAAAATAACTTGATTTGAACACTTTGTTGAACAGGGAATGCTTTGAGTTTGTGGGTTGAATCCATCTGTGTGGAGTTGTGTTATTTCCCCATATGCAAGGTGGGGTCTCTCTGGGTTCCACTCACACAAACATCTCAATGCAATGGGACCTTTCTGAAAATGCAGTATTTAGACTCAATGAAGCTTTCCTGGGTAACTAGTTAACATTGTAATAATTAGCATGAGAGATAATGACGTTCCCTTATAAGTGTCATTAGTAGTACTATACTGTACTTTTAATGAAGACTATTTTACGTAGTTGTTTGTAAAAAAGTGTCCATTCTCAAAACTCTTTGACGGGCCCTTGTACAGAAATGATATTACAATCTTACATGGAGATTGCGAGTCAGAGTGTTGTGAATAGTGGAGTGAGCGTGTGGTGCCATCATTATATTGTTGGTGTGTATATACAGAAAGGCCTATTTGGTGAGTAACATTAGGAAAATGGAGGTAGTTAGTCATTGTTGTTAAACAAAATATGATTTGGGTGGATAAGAGGACTAAAATGGTACATGATAGGAACTGAAATATTGTGGAGTTCTGGTATAAAGAGTTGTAGTATATATGAATCTTATGTCACCTTAAGTATGCCTTTGTGAGTACACTCGTGACACGGGTGTCATGCGCGTGACCTTTGTCTTTTGTTTCAGATGTGCGAGTGCAACTCCGCTATGAGTCAAGGTGGTGCTGGGAGAATTGCCTTTACCATCGATGGCACTTCACCAGCACCCGTCTCAACCACACCTCAATCCGGTAGAGTTACTAGAGTGAAAAAACTCATCTCTTGTGACGTCTGTGGGAAAAAATTCCAACTGGCATGGTGCCTAGAAGCCCACGTAAGAACGCACGAGGAGACCCGTGATCAATGGTGCGGCATATGTGGACGAAGCTTTGATCAGCTAGGAAAATTAAAAAAGGCATTTGAAGACCCATGAAAAGGATTACATGATAAAGGGTGCACCAGGCATGGTGAATAACGGCAGTTTTGCCAATGCGGTGTTGAATCCACCGTCGCCCTATGAGATGTGCTCAGTCTGCGGATTTTTAAGTCCTATTGAAATCCTGACAACTCATGAAAGTCTTCACGCACAGTTCTTGTACAGACCGAAGCCTGAACATGATTACGCTTCGACAAAAGATAGCGGCGTTAAGATAAATGACATGAAATCCAATTTTCCTGAATGCTTTGTGGGTGTGTGAAAATTGATGAAAAATAATTAAAATTAAATGAAATTCGAAATTTGCATAATTAATCCGAAATTATGCTAATTCGTGTAATTATGCGTGTAACTATGCTAATTAGAGAGGTAATCGTATTAATTTATACGAGTGGGTGTGGTTGTGTTAATGATAGCCTTCATGATAATCAGGCCCCGCCTCGTTGACGAGGTGGGGTTATCAATCAGGATAAAGCAATCAATCGTGTGCAGTTACGCTAGTGTCAATTCGGCCTCGTTGTCTAACTTCGTATTATTGATCAGCATAATACAACTATTCTCGCTTTAACACTCCCCGAGTGTTCATATTTTAGATCCCATGTTCATATCGTTCGCTTTAGTTTAATGAGTGTGTATTGGTGTGTTTATAGTTTAGGTTCCCGAGTTCCTATCTCGTCGCAGGATACAGATCTTATGCAAAAATTTCAGGAAAGAATCACACGACCACTTCTGTATTAATCAATTTATTTTCTAATTAAACCTTAACTATAATATGTATGTGAACTCTCAATCTCGGAACTTCAACACGGTATCCACACGGTATCAAGACAGTATCATCAACGACTGTACGATTTCACTTTGATAACACATGGACCCCGCATAAAGCGATTGCTGTTAGTGAGAGAGAGAGAGAGTCAGGACATGCAAATGCTATGCTACACAAAAGCTTATACATTATATGAACGATCATTATGCTTGAAATGGTCAGCACATTATCACAGGCGATTGATTACCATGCAACGGTATTCATATAAAAAGACAATTAAACAGTTATTATTTCCAAAAGCATAAATGTAACAGATCCACCGGACAGACTATAAGATTACCGAAATGGCTTAGTGTGAGGGTATGCGGCGGAACGTGTTATCTCACGGGAGATTAATTAATTAATTAGTGAATAAGATAGTATGATCAGAAAATCGGTTTAGCACGATTCCTCCCCGGGAGCATAGCTCCGTGGCGAAGGTGCCAAGGGTTAATTCGTATTGATGGATCGGTTGGTAACTTATGCGATTAGAAGTACAGTCCAAAACAAAATATTAAAGAGGGAAATTATGAATATACTTATAAATGACGGACTGTTATCACACGATCTATGCTTCCACAGCCAGATGGTTCACGGACTTGAATGTTCGCTTCTGGTTAAGGACCCGTGTAGGTTTGAGTGATATGAATTGTTTTGAATAGTCAGTGTTTGGAATTAATTATTTGCGTTGCCATACGCTGAAGTTGGCATCGCTTGTAGGAGAAGTAGCCTCGCTCCCTTTAGAGCGGTGAGGTGTGTGGGAGTGCATCATACGTATCGCCGCCCTCCTCCATGCAGCAGCCAGCCTCTGTCCACAGGGGAGAGTTGCTTGATCGCTCTCAGTTCTGCTCAGTGGACACCTCTCTCCACTGCTGGATGAGTTGCGCGATCACGCTCGTGCTGGTTCGCTGACAGCAGTTTCTCTCCACTGTTGGATGAGCTGCATCGGCACGCTCCCTCTCTCTGGGTGGAGAACTCGAACGTGCTCGTTGCTGGTTTGCTGAAAGCAGGTTTTTCTCCACTGCTGGATGACTCAAGTCGCACGTGCTCTTGCTCTGGTTTGCAGAAGCTCTTGCTTGGTGCGTCGGTCGCTCTGCAGCTGGACTCAATGTAGAATAATCTTTCAGCAATACTCTGTCTTTCAGCTCTTGGAAATCACACTAGGTGACGCCTCACTACCCTGCGAGTCTTGCCAACGTCAGTGGGTAGCGACGGGGCCACTTTGGCTTCTGCTCGCAGCTCCCTGCTCTGCAGCTCGCTGGCTGGCGACCTGTTGCTCTCGTTCCCGATTTGAACTGCTCCTGAGCCGACCCACTGGTCGAACTCCCCGCGTTCCGACCCCTCCGAGTCGAACTTCCCGAGTTCCGACCCCCCTGGTCGAACTCCCCGAGTTCCGACCCCCCCTGGTCGAACTCCCTCGAGTTGAACTCCTCCGAGTCGAACTGTCTCCCGAGAGTCGACCCCCCGGTCGAACTCTGGTGAGCCGACCCCCTCCGGTCGAACTCTGGTCAGCCGACCCCCTCCTGTCGAACTGTTCCGAGTTGCTCCTCCGAGTCGAACTGTCTCCCGAGAGTCGACCCCCCGGTCGAACTCTGGTGAGCCGACCCCCCCCGGGTCGAACTCTTCCGAGTTGCTCCTCCGAGTCGAACTGTCTCCCGAGAGTCGACCCCCCGGTCGAACTCTGGTGAGCCGACCCCCCCCCCCCCCCCGGTCGAACTGAGGTTTCAATGCTCAGGATCCTCTTTTTATGCCCAAAAATCCATTCACTCGGATCCTGCCCACAAGGCGGGGTTTCTTTCGATTTTTGCTGTGTCAGGATTTGTCCGTATTTATCTGCGTCCGTGTGTGTCCGTACATGTGTCAGTGTGTGTCATTGTGTGCATCACCCACGGTATATTCCGTTGTCATACTCCTACCATAAAACCCACAAGTAAAACAATCAAATGTTATAAATTGTCTCGAAGGCGCCTCTCTGTCTGGGTGCACAACCTGGAGGGAGGGGTGATATTCCCTCCGACTTTCACCGACGCACAAAGAAATGGTTAAAAAGTTTTAAGTTAACATTTCATTTCATCAGAGTTCCACAGTTATGATTCTGTATTAATCCAAGGTCTGGGTCAGCTTCCCGTTGTGGTCTTTGACTCGTGTTTCCCCAAGCGTATACACACTCCTATCCCGCGCTGCGGGGATACAAAGACGGCCGGGATCTCCCTTTCTCTCCGACCCTGGGTTTAACATCGCCCTTTCCTTACGTTGCAGTTTTGCTGTGCGCTTGCATTTCTTTTCCTCTCTACTCTTACTTTAACCCAGCTTATTATTTGCGTATGGGTGGATTAGAGCATTCATGTTGACTTAGGAAAACCTGATTGTTAGGCTTCGGGTCAAGTCGTATAGAAATTATTAAAATATGTAAATACGTTTCATATTAAATTAATAGACGGGTGATGGTTACATTGACGTAGCTTGTGGCAGGGTTCAATTGAAGTGGATGTGAAGATCAATAACTTTAGCCTACCCTGTCATTAAATTCCGACTTTAAGTTACTCTAATAGTAATGCAGAACCAATTAGTTTTTTTTTACTTAACTAGATCTAGGCTAACGCAACCTCCCAGTGACCCTGGCTTTGTGTTTACATCAGCCCCTTGTAATCCGCTGCGCTCTGCTCTCTATCTGCTCCCTCTGACCCTGGGAGGGCTCTGAACGTCAAAATCGTGTTAGTGGGTCAAGGTAAATATGACCTCCACATGCCATGCTGAGGCCTGGTTTGGTGTTTTTATTCATTATTAAAATTAAAAGAAACAATAGAAATATGTATCTATATGTATTGAAAAATTACTTGTTAATATTAAGATGGAAAGGGGGGCATATACAACAGTTAGTAGAATAATACATAGTGTAAATGGACTCGTCCGTCTGAACAAAGCTCGTCGCTCTCCGTGGTATTAATCCCTCACACCAACATCATGCTAATCCCCCAGTTACATGCTAATGTATATGTAAACTCCTCTCCCCCCTCCTCCGGTCCGAGCTCGTCACTCTCCGTGGTGCTCATCCCTCACACCAACATCATGCTAATCCCCCAGTTACATGCTAATGTATATGTAAAAATCCTTTGTCAAGGCGCTCTGTTCCTCCCACACAGCTTAAAAGACGCTTCCAAGCTTGGCAGGGTTCACTCAAGTGCTGTCTTCCGGACAGTCCTGTTTCTTCACCTGAGGAAGGCTACTTGTGTTGTGGTCGAAACGTCGTGAGAATTTTATTCTGTTATTATTATTTTTATTATTATTATTTTATCTCCATTCTACGTGACTTTACCGAAAGAACCCAGAAGATGAATCCCTGCAGTCACGAAAGCTTTAAATATAAATTTGAGCTCTAGCACTGGCTAGCGGGATGAGGGTAGACTGGTGAAACTTGCTGATGACTGGTCCAAGTGAGGCAGACTTGCACAGCTCTTCACTGGCTGCTGACACAGTCAGAATCAGAATATTAATTTATCCTGGAGGAATCCAATGATCTATAAAGCTCTTCACAGATGTCCAAATGTCCAAAGTGATGTGCCCGCACAGCATTCAACCTTTTACTCTTAAATCACTGTGCATTATTTCTGGAGATATTTTTTTCATTTTTTTTTGCAAAAATAGGGCAGAAGGGGCCCTGCACGGTTGACTTCATTATGAAGGAATTAGTTTCCCAGATTATTTGTTGACAAGAGGTATCACTGTGTATCAATTGTAGTATTTTAAAAAACTGTTTAAACCGATTACATTGTTGTATGTCTCAAGGTGGCTGCTTTTTTTATTTCCACAGATATCCAGACTACTCCTTCTACCCCTCGGTCTGCTGCTGCTGTTCCTTGTCAGGGCACTCAATGCCTTTCATTTGATGTTGGCATTGGCATTTGAATCCTTATTGGAGTTGTTGTTGGCATTTTCATGACTCGGTGCATAAAACGTCTTCTGAGATGGTATAAAAACCGATGCAAGTAAGTAAATATATTTAGCCTATTTGCAATTGTTCACTTTGGATTTTGCATTTAAATGGAAAAACACAACTGTTATACTGAGATATGTATTTTTATGTTCAGGTCATCTCCTGCTGTGGAATCTACTCCCCCAGGTTCCCAGGATGTGAATGCTAGTTATCACCAGGTACAAATGTCAAAGTGTTAACTCCTAGGTCAAATCAAAATACCTTTTTATCCATGCCCATCAGTTAATCCTGACCCTCTCATGATACTAGTGGCTATCTGATCCCTTTTTTCGATGGGTGATCGAGGAAATGCAATAACCCCATGTTGGCCACAATACATTGGCTGCATTCCGATTATGACAAGTAGCAAACCTACAGTGAAAGCTAATTATAGATGAGCGACCTCACCCTTGATCGGGCTCATCAGCATGACCTTTCCTGCATAGCTATACAGGAGAGATGGGTGCTTATTTATCAATGTGTATGCTGGCTCTTTTGGGCTTATTAGTTCCTGTGAACTTTCCCGTAAAGATTTATGGTCTCAACATTTGTAGCATTGGTATGTTTATCTTGTTAGTGTGTGTGACTTAAAAATAAGCAAGAGATCAATTTACATTGCTATGTACCAATCGGTATTTTGTAGGCTGTCATTTTAGCTTAAAGGCAATTTTTGAACTTGCTGATGTGGCCACAAGTGGCAACTGGTACTAACATTCACTTTCTACTTTGTTTCTGAGAATATTTTTTGTTTTATGGGGATGCATGACCCCGGCAGTACCTGTGTGTAATACATGTTATGACTTCTATCTTTTACCCATAATATGACACATTTCTACTTATGCGCTCTAACCCAAAAAACCTCTTATGGATAATATTGGTCGTGTAAAGCCTATGTGTTAATTTTTTTATTTTTACGTCTGCAATCACAACCGCTAAATCTTTAGAACACTTTAACACTGAGGATGTGATTTTAACTTGTTTCTTATTAGTTGGCTGCAACGGACCAAAATAACATCAACATGGGGAAAATGTACGTACTTTGCATTTATTGTAGTTTACAATATTTCCATTGCCATTATAAACAAGGTGAATATTTTTCTCCATGTTTCATTTTTGTAACTATTGGACCAGATGGTGTCAGTAAATACAAGTGATAGCAAGGAACTCGCATAAAAAGGCAGATTTAGCCACTTCACAGAGCTTCATATAGGGAAACAATACACCGCATTCCCATATTTATTTAATAGCGGACTGACCTATGTTTGGGAACTGGAAAAGTGGGTCAAGTCGGGGTTCCCACGGCAGTGGGGCACGAGGTCAAGAAAGCTGTGATCGGGCCACTCGACCTGCTTTAGCTAGGATGGAAACAGTGGTGACTTCATAGTAAACATTTTCAAAACATTGAGACAACCCAAACATAAGTTCTTTATATTTTTTTTTATGGATTGTTGCCTTCCAGCCATGCAGGGGATGGCAGGGAAGGGGTTTAATCCAAGTCAATCTTGGGATAAGAACCAAGCCAATCAATTCCAGGAACAGCGCAGCTTGCGTCTCGTTTGTAATCGCAGAGACGTAGCATCAGTTTGCTTTTAGGACAGCGGTGAGGAACTTACGGCCTGTGGGCAACATATTGACCACAAATTAATTTTATATGGCTACCAGCCACATGACGCTGACCACTTCAAAACTACCCACAAATCATACTTATCCATAACGGCAAGCATCTTAGCCTCACTTATCCGGTGCTACAGGGGAATATTTTTGACCGGGAAACACTTTCTAATTCTAGCACACTCAATCAGTGCAGTCTTTGTTATGCTTGGTCAGCGTGCACTTTGTTTTCCCTGTTATTTTATATAGCTAAGGTGTGTGCTGATGTGTAGCCTGCCAAAGTTATTTGAGAGCTCTTAATTGGTGTTTCATAAAGAAAAGGTTCAATATGAAATCCAAATGTAGACCTTCAGGGTCGATATCAAGGCTTTTAATCTGTTTCTGGTCTATAACCAATTGCCTTGGATGCATCTGATCTCAGAAGCGAAGTAGTGTTGTTGAGCCTGGTGGATAGCGCTTGAAAGAGCACCCACCACAGCAGGTTCTTTAGAAGAAGCTGGAGTGCTGCGTGATTTGCAGCAGAGGGCAGTGCAGCAACATCCATTTCCACGCTCCCACATCTATATACTGGAAGCCTTCACTAACCTGCACCGACTAGCCTGGTGAAGTATGGTCAATTAACTCACACGACCCCCACTTTGTGTGGAGGTCCTCATCCAGCAGAAAATGTTGGAAAGGGTTACAAATCTATATTCATATTTTGTTGTATCCATGTTTATTACATGATAGTGCGTGCCCCATTCATGTTTAAACTGCATACTTTGGTAAACATGCAAATAAATGTGTTTCATCGCACATTTAATTCCATTGAGCAATGGCCATTTCACATCGGTAATTAAAAACTGTCCCGAATGTACCTTATTTAATACATACAGTACCTCATGGCTTTCAGTGTGAACCGTTACAGGAAGAGCGCTTATGAAATGGATGAGAATTGTGATGAAATTCAGTCTTCAGCTACGTGCCAGAGCAACGATCTAAATTAGACCAATTTAATGAATGGCTGCAACTCTTTAAGGTAAGTTTATATCACTCCACGGGTCTCTTCTGACATAACTGTGGTGTTTATGAGCAGGGTGGTGTGTAAAGTTTTCGCATTTGGCTCATCCATTTCTCTGCATAAGCAACCACCCTGCTGTGGAAGGAGTCATATTTCATTCCCAATTGTGATGTTCACCTTTTATCCATACTTACATGTATTAAGCCATCCACAGTTTCTGAATGAATGTATTTCTGTGGTTAATGACCAGCAAGGGTGCTTTCTGTGGTGCATTGTGCTTTTCTAGGCTGCTTGTCATCCTATTACACTGCCTTGTGTTGGCTGTAGGGAATGTCTCGGATGTGACAACTACAACAGTATTTATTGTATTTGATGTCTCATCCTAGAGCCACAAACATGTTTACCGATACTATGTTATTCTGTATATTTTCGGTTTGGTTATTTATCAGAATTCATTTTTAAAAAATGCATTGGAAGTGTTTTGTATTAAAATATATATGATTTAACTTTAATGTCTATTAACCTATGTATTCACTTTGGATGTTTAAGTATGTCTTACTGATCTAATACAAACGGGACACGTTTTGACACATCTCAGATAATAAAGTTCAATGTCAAAGTAGTTTCCCACTCAAAAATGGGGTGGAGTTTCTATGCTACAATACGATTTTGCGTCTGAATGCATCTCAAGATGTTGTTTTATTTCCTTGTATCTTCAAGCTCGTGCTAAACACTCTGCATTTATAGCGGGCCCATGCGATTCCAATGGAGGTTGACTTGTCTCTTCCCACAAGGTCGTAAAAAATTGTTCTCAAACCCCGAGGGATAAATTGCTGAGTCAGCTTTCAGTTTAATTCTGAACACATAGAATTATAACAGACAGCCATGCGCTCTAACCACTGGACCACCCTGCCAAATTAATATATTATTAGTTAAATTGATACACTCACTGAAATAATATTTTAACTTTATTGAATTTTCCACTATTTAAGGTTAAACAAAATTAAATAATAGTTGCATCACTAATTTCATCCTTGGCAAACCACACACTTGCTGCACACATATTTTTGTGCGGTTGATGTTTATTAATGGTCATTCTTACGACTTAGTTGTTTATTTTACTTTCACCTTAACAATGGGTAGGAGTAACTCGGATCCATGAACGTAAAATGCTGATACCTAAATTACCGACTCTTTTCTGTGTGCAACTATGGCTATTGAACTCCAAACCATGGAACGGGTAACTTCGCACTCCCCCAAATATGAATTCGCCATTTCTCAAACAAAGCAATTAAATGGCAAAATCACATAACTTCTGATTCTCTGCATTGTTGATGTTTGTAAACCATAGGAAATAATATGGATAAACTTGATTATACTACACTATTCTGGTCAATACAGGTTGGGGGAGCATACACTTTGGAGTATAAGTATTTAATTTAATTAATTGGATTAATTAATCAATTCCATCATTGTGGGTATTTTCTTTCGGGAGGAAATTAAAAAGTTGGAATTGCAAACTATTCTTAAAGTAATCATGATTGTTTTTTTTTACAGTCCATCTTATCACTGTGAACGGTTGAATCGGGTTTCTAATTCTCCTATAAACTGAGGTGAGTAAATCCTCCATAAATGATTGCAATTAAATGCTTATTTATGTAAATACATGTTTTTAAATGAATGTGTAATAAAAAGAAAACAAATCGGTGGCAGAATAGCTTCGTGGTTGGCAAGTTTACCACTCCACAAGCTTTAAGTGAATTGTTAAATGCTGCCAGCCTCCAGGAATGCGTGAGTTATTACCAAACCATGGATTGTGTAGTAACATAGACAAGAACCCTGATATCGCTTGCTAGCAAGAGCATACTTTCAACATGGTTTTATACAATCATAATGTATTGTATTTCGAAATAGCTATTATATAATGCTGTAAAATATACGTTTTTTTGTGACTGAATACTAGTCAATAATTAAATTAACTGTCAGGATTTGTGGTCACAATATAATTCAATAACCATTATTTTTTACTTTTGTGCAGGAAGATTTGGCTACACCTGCTTCTTACATAGTGCGGGTCATCACCAAGATCATTTCTTTGTCAGTGGGCAAACGTACAAAATCAGCAGGGGATCAAATACTTTTTTCCCTCACTTTTTTCCCTTTCTCGTTCAGCACACCGGTTGTGTGTTGGAGAGTAAACCCACACCATTAAAAAGTCGAGTACGACGTTTCGACAGTAATTACAACCATCCTTATCAGGTGACAGCCAGAATTGGCTGTGTTTTGTAAATAACATCGCATCAGTTCATCTTATATGATAAGTCATCTCGCCAGGTAGCAGAGCACCCATCCCACAACAGGCAGATAGATCATATGCTAGTCGGAAGTTGACTCAACCCATCGTCCATTCTGGGGTAAGACAAGTAAGGAGCACTTGGATAAGAATGAGTATCAGTGGCCCTTTGGAGAGACTGTATGGTCCCACAACAGCGAAGCCGCTCCGTCGGAGCCGTTCCTGCAACGCCACCACGGGAGAGCGTCCGGGCCGACGCTGCTTCTCCCTCACCACCCCCCAAATGAGCACACACAACACACACACCCCCACGTAGGACCTCGTGGGGAAGTCACCTGGCCTCCAGGTTTTCACCCAGGGGCCCTCTTCGTAGGGACATCCCCCACGGTTTCCTGGGGCCAGGGAATTGGACGACTTCCCCCAGGTTGAATTACACCGCGGAGCCATGAATTGACGTGCAATTGCATGGTCACGACGAGGCTACTCAGTCACCGCGGTTAGGTCCACACGAGCACAAGGGGAAGCATCCGTTTGGCCGGAAAAGTATGTTTGCACGCCGTGGCCAATGGCAACGGGGTATCGTGGGTTAGCCGGGCAGACCTTTAATGTAGAGAAGGATACGCCTCACCAAAGAGAAGCAGTTCCAGCCATCACATTAGGGGGCGAGTTAATTAAATGTTTGATGAAATATAACAGGCTAATTTGAAGTTGATAATTTTGTATGGCCTGCGAATGATGTTATAAATATACAAATGGCCCTTGGCAGATAAAAGGTAACCCACCCCTGCCTTAGGTGAACGCAAACAGTGAGTGTGCAGTGAGTTGGAACCTTGCCTCATATAAATTAGCTCGAGTAGGATTTGCAGTTCCATTTATAAGGTGCTTGCCTCAGAAACTCGCATCTTCCATCTCATCTCAATCATTCCAATACTTAACTTTATTTTTAGCCCAGGGGAGCCCCTGATGGCAGCTGTCCCCATATGGCACAAGGTGAACACAGCCCCAGGCTGCAAGTAGGTAGTAGTTTGCCAGTTTCCCGAAATGTTTCTATGGGTTTTATCAATTGGGTAATCTGCAAATATTTGTATTTATTTGAACCATGACCCTAGTGCACGTGGGCTACTCTTTTTCCTAATCGCGTCACGGGATTTGTCACATCCACTGTGGAGCATACGGCATATATTTTCTGGTAATACACCCACGGCATTAACCAGGGTTTCCACGGGGATGAATCGTGAACCTTGCCAACGAGCGGCAATGCCACCGCCAACAACAACTTATGTTGCTTCCACCGTTGCTGATCGGGGTGTGGATCATTCGTTGTCTTTGCTGTGCAGGTATCCCAGTGCAGGAGCTGCAACAGGAAGTACCAGCCAGTGCCACGGGACAGGGAGTGGGGGAGTGGAGCGCTCTTCAACTGCACAACCTGCGATAACACCTTCAGGTTGACGGCGACAAAAGGGACAGCTTGTATGTGTGTATTGATGCATTGATTCGCAAAGCTTACGCGAGTTGTGCGCGTGTGCGCATGAGATCCGGTGTTTTATAAATAAAAAATGTATATCGTAATACGAGAGGAGCAAACCATTTAAAAGGATGTCGCCACTCAAATACATTTGCATAGTGATGTAGAGTATAAAGTGGGGGGTGTGAAAGCGAACTGAGAGCAAATCCTCTGGAACCACAAAATCCGTGTTGAGGACAGATAGTGGCAGCAGGCAAGGAATGAAACGCATCTCAGAGAACGTCCACTGCGGAGATGGAGCGACGACATCGGCTCGCGCACAGGTGCTCGTGTTCGGTGGATTATTAAATTGTTTGGGGGAGGCCTTCATCCGGCAGTGGATTGAACATGGCTGCTGATGATAAGAACGAAAATAATTAGCGCAATGTATTTTGTATACGATTACGAAAGTAGTAAATATGGAGCATTATCAAAATAAACAACAGATTAATAATGAAGACGTATCAAATAAACCTTCTGAAGTGATCACAAGCATGGAACAAATCGATGGGGTCGTCAAGACCTTCCCCAAGCATGGCACGTCTTCTGATGCCCTGGGCGCTCATGGTTCAGAAGGCCTTACCAACTATATCTATTGTTTTAAACTGCCCCTAATTTGTCCTGCTGTCGTGTTTTTGTATTATTTGTGGTTGTAACGTTCTGATCCGCCCCTAACTGGACATCTGTGAAAAAGAGCTTCATAGCTCATGGGATTCCTCCAGTATAAATCAATATTCTGCTTGTTTGTGAGCAGCGGCTGGGGACAGATGGGCGTGCCCACATCGCCGTGCTAGCGGTGCCAGGCGGCGTGTGGCCCACGCGCGTGCAGCGCCCCGACACGCACAGCGCTGCGCGCCCTTCCGGGCAGCAGCTCAGCTGCATGGCCGAGGACTGCTACAACCCCCAGGGTGAGCGCAGCTGGAGGGCCACAGCGCCACTCCGCCGACTCTCGCGATCGCCAGCCACGAGCATTAATAAGCGACGATACAATTCTCTCTGTCTCGCAGACCCGCAGGAGTTTTGCGGGGGGGAGTGGGAGGGGGGGTGATGTTGCTGTGCATTTCTCCCAATGAGTGGCTTTTGCAGATAATTTGCACAATTTGGACCGTGACGCCGACATTCCCTCCCATCGTCTCTTTCCCAAGATCTTGTAACCTCGCTCAATGCAAGAAATATATTTCGTTTTTTTCAACTTCAGGAGTGCTGTTTGTTGATGGCCGATGGGCATTTTGGGCCTGTGCTAAGCAACTATGATAGAAAAAAAAGATTTGGTCAAGGCAGAATATTGTTCCGGGGGTAGTTACCGACAGCATCCCGATGAAGAAATTAACACTGCAGTAAAGCGCGTGAGTGAATCGACATAATTCTCTGATCCGTTCTCTATACCGCTATCGTTTTATCAGCATAATATAAACACAAACCTCACTTTAAGACATCATGATATGCATAAATAACCAACCCAATAAGTTTTGTTGCTGTAATTGTTTGGGTGGAGCAGTACAGTAGCATTTAACACGTACCACTGATGAAAACCCCGTGACCCTAAGTTTGATTCTCAGCCAAGGCTAACGTGAGCGACACTTGAACCAATCCTATTTAGTTTGTTCTCCTACCCCCGCACCCCCGATTAGCACGTTCTCTACGTACGGCGTGAAAGAAGTTCAACATACATATTCATTGGGTAACAATGATTACGATGACAAGTCTCGGCAGATGGTTGACGTTGGATGACGATCACGAGAGACGGAGATTGGCTGCGTCATCATGGGGGTGGTGAGGAGGGATAGGAATTGGCTGACGACGATGGTGGTGAGCATCTTTGTAACGATGGCAGTGGTGAGGATAGTAGTAGAGACGTACGTACGTTGAACTTCTTTAGCACCGTACGTGGCCAACCGTAGACGACTGCGATACGCTGGTGGTAGTGTGGTGAGAGTCTCAGGTCGGTGTGCTTTGTGCACCGTGAGCACGCGTGGCAGGGCCCCCGGGTCCCCGGGACGCACTGTGTGCACGCGCGCACCCTGCACGTGACGAGGCGCGTCACGTGCTGTGTGCACGCGCGCACCCTGCACGTGACGAGGCGCGTCACGTGCTGTGTGCACGCGAGCGAGCCGCACGTCAGCAGCGCCTCCACGGTGGCCACGTGCATCAGCCAGGGCAGCCTCGTGGAGCACGAGGACGTCCTCATCGAGCAGGACCTCTTGGAGGAGGACGAGAATCGGCGCCACTGAGCGTGCCGCGAGCGAGGTTCCAACGCGAGTAACGCGCGAGCCTCCTCGGCGCCTTTGCGTTGGGTCGTGTTTTTAAATCGAGCTGTGAAAGTGCCTTGTTTTCTTCAGCTTTTAAAAAATAGCACTTGCCTACAGTTGATTTGCGTTTAACCGAAGCACAATAAATTTCTATTTAAAGCTTTCGTGACTGCAATGATTCATCTTCTTTGGTTCTTTCGGTAAAGTCACGTAGAATGAGAATAAAATAATAAATTGATAAAATAAAATAACACAATAATATTCTCACGACGTTTCGGCCACAACTCACTCCAGCGCTGTCCTACCAGACAGTCTCGTCCCTTCACCTGATGAAGGCCGCTTGTGTTGTGGCCGAAACGTCGTGAGAATATTATTGTTATTTTATTTTATCAATTTATTATTTTATTCTCATTCTACGTGACTTTACCGAAAGAACCAAAGAAGACGAAGCACAATATTTACACTGCGTTTCTAAAGCCAACGATGACCCCTTGTTTATCGAAGATGGGGGTGGATGAACGGCGCGGTGGTTTTCGTGCATTGCGCTTTGAACCCAGCGAAGCAAGTTCGATCCCCGGCCACCGCTAAAAAGCAGTGCAGAGTGGTATCTGAACTGGTCCTGGATGCCCCCTTTGTTAAACAGCACTGACAAGCTGAGTGACGTATGGTCAAACATCCCTCGTGAACCGCACTGCTTGAGGATATTTGACCATTTCTTTTTTGGCCCAAATTTTTATTCATGAAAAATATTTTATTCCACATCCTCCCTCGCATCATACATTGCAATATTTTGACACTCCGGGCAGCAGTTCCAAGGGGCATCTAAGGTATCGGGCATACCGGACTTATCAGGGCAGGCGGGAGGTTTTTTCCTCCTTTTTAAAGTGCTCTTGCAATTCATATTCTTAGCTCTTTCGGTAAAGTCACGTTGAAGAGAAAAAGAGGAGGGGGGAGACGATAAACCATAAACCATTTCAGGTCTTAATTGATTGGTCACGCTTACACTGGCTTTCAGACAGCATACATTAATTTTTCGTCTCCCCCCTCTTTTCAGAACATAGATGGACTAGTCCTTCTAAATAAACTGCCAAATCGCTGCGCGTGGCGCTGACGTTTTTTAATACGTAAATACATCGTTTAAAAAATAAAATAATTAATGCAAACCGACGCACCTGATGACGACCGTTTGTGTTATGGTCGAAACGTCGTGAGAATTTTTTTATTGTTTTATATATATTATTATTTTATTGTTTCCCTTCAACGTGACTTTACCGAAAGAGCTAAGAATATGAATTACTGCAGTCACGAAAGCTTTAAATCAAAATTTGCTCTTGTAATTGTTTTGATTTTAACCGTGTTTTTGACTTTGTGTTTATTCACATAAACAGTGATGCGCACGAGGTGAAAAATGTTACGAAAAAAAAGTATTTACAGTCGGCATGTGAGACGTGATAACAATGGCTCTTTCATGCATCATGCTATCGTGCTGTGTAGTCAGAGGGAAATTCAGTAGGTACCTTGAAACACGCCGTAATTGTTTCTGAGGTGAGGTGGTTTATTTGAAATGTATCGGTTAGTGGAGGTCCACTGGCCAACTGGAGGGCATCTACTCTATAAGTGGCTAATCTGTATGCTTGGCTGTAAGTTTGTTTCTATAATCTCCACGAAATTCAATCAACAAGGAGTCATTTTAAAACTAAAGTAGTTTATATTATATTAAAACAATACAAATACTTTTTTTACCTGATCAATCTTCTAATTTGGCGTTTCGGGCCCCTCGGACTGCTTAGCTGCTCTATCATTTACAATAGCTTGGCATGTGATGGCAAGCTCTTGTAAATTCGTACAATAGATAGGGTTATAGAGGGCGGGGTGGCACAGAGAGCTGTTGAAACTCAATGGCTTCTCTTTAGTCTCCAATAAAACCACCTCCATAACAAGGATCAACAACTTATATACAGCACGGCATATCTCAATGTAAAATCAAATACACTTGTATGTGCGTGTAGCGCAGGGACGTGCGGTCAGGGGAGGCACAGCCTCACCTGTCATACTCCAATGAGAATAGCTGTTACGAAAAAAAAGAATAATCAAATAAAAATTTACATTTTCCCACTGATCTGTGTTATAAATGTCATTTCTGTACTATTCCAAAATTTTTATAGTCAAAGTCGCCAAATTTGCGGAGCTCCGCTGCAAATACAGGAAGAGACGAGAGGTGAGGCAGCGGCGCGCCCAGCCTCCCCTCTGATTGCGCAACCCCTGTTCTGTAATGCTGCGTGTTTTCATAAGGCGAATTGGATATAATTCTATGAATGTATTAGGGAACACATTTTTATAACGCGCATACGAATTGGTTATAAAGCAATCGAGTGAACAGAACTACGTTGCGCGAGTAGGAACAAGCAGTTGTAAGGCGACCTCGGTGTAGCATCACACAAGGTGGGATGCTGCTGGATGCTCTTGATGCTACCCACACGCCTCAGTCTTTGTTCAGGCTGCGTACACACATCACGTGTTATCGCAGACATTGCTTTACCCTATATTATGCAGGGTGCTTCAACATGTTTTAACACTTATATGGGACTATCGTTTTTAATGGAAAAAGAACGGATAATACACTGTAACATGATAAAGAAATGTATGTTAATAGCTGCAAAAAGTCAAAGAGTCTCCACTTGCTCGCCATCATTGTCAACACATGCCTGGAATCTTCTCTAGGTGGTCTCCAGAGCCCGGAGGCACATTTCTTGTGGTATTGTTGCACATTCTCACAAGTATTAAAACAATTTAAGCACCCCGTACATTATTTATTGTAACGCGATTTTCCATAACGCGGTGTTCTTCAGGAACGCAACTACCGCGTTATAGGAGAATAGAACTGTATAATCATGCAGGGTCTCGAACTCAGGACACTAGAGGTCGACTAAATTTAAGCTCGATTTCAATTTCGAAGGAATATTTAAAAAAGTGATTCAATATAAAACTGCTACATCTTCCGTGTCGCCTCACAATGAGTTTATGGATAGGAAAGGGGTAGGGGCAAAACCATTTCTGCTCGGGGTCACCAAATAGGCCAGCACCACCACTCAAGGGTGGGAAAAACCCGAATTCTTTTTTGCCCGACAAATCGGGTTATTGGTTTTAATGGAATTAAACCCGATTTTGCCGATTAAAACCTGGTTTTATTATCGGCGTCTCGTGCACACTTCAATCCTGGTCCTCCTCGTCGTCGTCGTCTGCCGCCGCGTCGTCTTCGTCGTCGCTCTCGCCGCTGGACTCGGTGTTGTCGTGGCCATCGCCGGGCGTGGGGTAGTCGTAGAAAGCGTTGAGGTTCGACTTAATGAAGACGAGCTTCTCAACTGTGCTGGGCGCCAGGCTGTTCCTCAACTTGGAATGGATAAATCCCATCGTCGAGAAGTTTCGCTCAGACGCAGCAGCAGCAGCGGCGGTCGACGTGGCCATGCCGCCGTGCGCGTGACTCACGCGCACGGCGGCTGAGCCCGTGCCCCGGCCCAAACGCCGCTAATGGGTGCGTGCGACTGAAATCCCGACTTCACTTTAATAAAACCGGATTTGGGCAGGATCCAGGTGCTCCGGTTTTATATAAAAACCGATTAAAGCCCGAATGAATAAAACCGGACCGTGCCAGCCTTGCAAACCACTGCCTGCATGTACCACGAGGAGACGTTTCAATGTCTTGCGCTCGCAGTCTCAGTCTCGCATACTAGACATGCCCCTCACCCATCGCCCACAAACACCGCCTTGTTGTGAAAGAGCCAACGCAAGAAGATCCCTGGGTTTGATCTTCCACGAAGCTCATGGTCCACCCTAAACTGTATCCACTGCACAAACCACGGCAGTAGATGCGGATACCTGATGCACAAGTGGAAAATTAAAAACTCCCCAGTAGTGTGACTGTGGTCATCCAGAACAGACCGTACAGCATATAACGACGCAACGCCCGATCCACAAATACGAAAGAGACATCTCAGTGATGATACACTCCACTGCTCTTGGCGCGGTTGTCTGGCTTGACCACCTGAATGTGAGATTGCAGTTGTTGCTCTGCGTCTACATTAGCCATGCGAAAGAAGATGAAGACCCATCGCCCAGCTTGAGGGCGGGGTGGGGTCTAAATCAGGAATTCACCATGAAAACACATGATTTCAGTAAAACAAATCCATATTATCTCGCAAGTGCGTGTCACATAACGGCATATCAAACACAATGTGACAACGAACTCACCTGCGATATAGCAAACTCAAGGTATCCGTGTGCTACCGATTTTGTCTTTATAGTACTGTATTCGCTATTCATGGTTTCCTGCTGCAACAAAAAAATGTTACAGCAATTGTTTTTACCTTTAGCTGGATCCAAGATAATGGATGGAGTGATGATGCAGTGGTTCATGCACTGCGCCATCTGAGTTTGATTCCTGGCCATGGCTGACATCGGTGACATCTGAACAGATCCTGTACCCCCCCCCAACCCATACCGAGCAGCATGGTAAAGTATGGTCGAACAACAAAAATGCCCGACACGGTGTGTGGAGGCCCTTGTACAGCAGTGGACTCGCAAATGAGCTGTAAGGTTTGCTTTTGTAAATGAAAGTGTGTTTTGGCATAAACTGAAAAATCTGAGTCTTGCTGCTCCAAACGAGCATGGGGTGCAATGCCATTCTGTATGCAGCTCTCAGCAAGGTGGTCAATATTCCACATTCCTTTGGGAGGGGGAAACTCGATGTAACCACCACTTCTGCCCCGCCCACTCTCGTCCTAGGCTCTGTGTTCGATGTGTTCATTACTCACGTGGGTCTCATTCCTTTGACATTTGATGGTGCTGTTTGTTACTGGACGCTTGGCGTCTTTGGGACTCTGCACAGATCAACTTGAATATTTTGATTGTGTGGAATAACCTCCTATATTTGCAATTAATCAATTACACTAATATTCGATTCTGAAGATTGCAATTTAACCGCACTGTATAGCAGCACTTTCAAAACAATTTTGCAATATGACCCTATTTGAATACAAAATTCCTATTAAACTGACAATAACCATAATTAAAAACATTTCAAGTGACAGGATATTCTGTACGTTCATTTTGTGTCGGTATTATAGAACAACAAATATGAATTTTTTTGATAAAGAAATGAAGCAATAATTTGGACTCACCAGGTCGAGTGTCGAGACGCGTGTTGCTTGAGGCATGCGACACAGCTTCTCAAAATCTTGCGGTGTGGCTGACATTGCACATCCCACCTCCAGCGGTCACATCCAAAGTCAGTGCGCTCACTCACGTGTACACTACATGCTTGCAAAGGGCACCATCGGTTTCGAGGCACGCGTTAAGATGTCGGGGTTTGCGGATTCTCTCTTTTCCGTGAGAAAAAAACAACTAATCACGTGACATTTCAGCGAGTTGTTTCGTTTCAGCCGCGGTCACATCCATTGTTTTAGGCTGGGCATTGAAATGGGTTTCGTGCCTAGTGACACCTTTTCACGTCGAAATCAGGTAAATTGCTTGCGAAGTGTGCGTCCAGGCAGCTGAGGTGGTGAGTCTTCGCCCAAGTGGAAAGACACTTTGGAAATTGAGTGGAGCCGGCAGTTCAACTTCAACAAACTCATCTTGCACACACCATCTCTCACGGATGCTGTGATTTGATCGCTCATTTGTATATTTGTGGTTTCATTGCAACATTTGCATTCACGTCGTTTCGTTTCCCAACCACAGGCGCGTCTCGCTTAACGAGCGTTCTCCTTCACGAGAGTCTGCTATAACGCTCAATTTGTTCGCAACACGAGAACATGTTCCCGAAACAAGTGGAGGCCGATCAACCAAACGCGTCCCATGTTGGCAAGGGCCGCTACGCTACAACAATGGGATCGTATTACCACGTGCCCTGCGCCCAGCCGTCAGATTCTCACTCTCCTGTGCTGCGCGTGCTGCCTGAGCACGTGACCCAGGTGGGGGCCACGTGGTGTTGGTGGCGGCACTGTCATGGCGGCGCGTGGGGAGCTACTCGCGACTCCCGCTCACGGCCAACACGGGTGACGATTGTACGAGGTGGTCCTGGGACACTCCGAGGTCGACTCGGCATCAAATGAGTACGGTGTGTAAACATCGCCACCGGGGAGACAAAGGCGGCCGGGCGTGGTGTGAGCCACCCCACCCACACCCGAGGATCGGCGAGCGGGGCCGCCATCGCAAATTGCCAGCCCTCGCAAACAACAGCGGTCGGTAAGTAAGCTCTTGACTATGCATATATTATTGTTGTGTTACATATAGATTTTATATATCAGGTATGTAGCCTTCTCTTTGTGCCCGGCGCTTAAGGGCTGCAGTTTTTGGTAGCGGCAAGTTTGAGTAACTCACGTGTACAGTATTTTGGCGGGACAAATGCTACTGTACTAACATTCGTGGAAATATCACAGAATCGTTTTGCGCGTTACCCCCTCCCCCCACCTAGAGGTTCACTCAATGTTTATTTTACTTTCTATCGAAAACAAGTGTTAAGATAAGCGTTTAAAAGTCAAACTTAACCAAGTCGTCAATTTAAGTGTCTTTTGTACATTTATGTTCGTAGGTTTGAATATATTCTGTCTAGATTCGTTGATAAAGAATGCAACCTTCTCTGGCTACTATTAGCCCTCTTGTAGAATTGTGTTTCAACCGATTACCCTCGCTTGCCTGACCCGTCACGGCTCTGAGAAATAAATGTATGACTAATGGACATCAATGTTAACCAGTTGTCCATTTTGTGAGGTATCCCTAACTAGCCAGTAACTTGTAAGCGGATAAAAAAATCAACGGCGTAATTTGTTCGCGCTCGCTGGTTACTTTTGGAAACAACATTGTTGATAATTAATTTAGAAAGGTCTTTTATACCGATCTAGGTCACGATATGGACTTCGATGTTAGCGTGGCAGATTCATACGTGATTATTCACCAGTGACTCATGTTTGCTATAATTTCACACATTTATAAATCACCTCACGTACCCCCCCCCGGTTGCGAGCCACTGGCCTAGAGAAGCCATTAGTGACAGACATTACCATCACATCGACAGTGAGGATGGCTTTATGAGACCCAAGGCGACATGGAATGCACAAAAGACGTTTGAACTGCCAATGTGTTCTTTGCGCGGCATTGACCTGCAAGGCTGTGAGCCTGAAATCGGTGAAATAATGCAAAACGATCCCACCCAGTTGTCGCGTCATTGAAAATGACCCTGAAGAAGAATGCAGTCGTGTATTTTGACGGTACACTATATGAAATGCACAATCGATGATTCATCTAGATGAAGGGTGAGCAGTCAGATTCATTCCCTCACCCATGTTAACAATGTTGGTCTACCGCACCGACTGTTTGCTCTCATGTACACAGCGCACAGCGAATGACTTGGTGTTTCTACTTTGGCAGTGGTACACAAGCACAACAACAAATACATGGACGCATTCGTCAATAACACTGGCTTCTTCCAGGATAAAATATGGACAGTAAACCCTCTCAAACCACAAGGGTTATGTTCTTGAAATCGCGCGCGAATGTAGAAACCTTGTTGACCAGGAAAAATGGGGTTGCGTTCCTGGCACGAGTGAACAAAGGGGGGAATAGTAAATGTTTAATACCACTGACTACAATAAATAATAAAATATGAATGACAATTCGTTTTGATTACCTTTCATGATGATTTGATGACAATGGAGATGGTGAGGAATTCAGGTGGACGACTCATCGGGAGATGCAGGTGTTTGATAACAACAACGCACAGTTATCATTTTAGCACTCGAGAGCACGTCTGTGATAGGCCGACATTTTGGCGTGGACTGTGAGATCCATCAAGAATGAGGCGAATGCAATCGGGGAAAGTGTTGCGGCTATCGCCACCCAGTGCTGTGTTCTCTTATCAATAACTTATCACATTTTTACTGTGAACAAGATTTCTACATATTCTTGGTTCTTTCGGTAAAGTCACGTTGAAGGGAAACAATAAAACATGTATATATAAAACAATAAAATTCTCGCGACGTTTTGACTGCAACACAAGGCTGTAACCCTCGTGAATAGAGAAGGTTTACTATATTGGCATAGTCACTCTGGTTTGTCAGTGCGTCGTCAACCGCGAGCCGGTGGGGAGTGTCAGGGAAAGCTGTCCCAGGTAGTCCAGGAAGCCGGTAACATGACTTCTATGATTTCATGGGTGCCACACATTTCTATTTACAGCGATGTTCAATGTACTGCTGGATCACGGCTTTCCTACTAGAGCTCCTTCTACTGGAGGCCCCTTCCACCAACAGTGACGTGAGCAAGCAATTCCAGGGCTGCACCTTTACATTTTTAAAATTAATGTATTTATTTGGTAAGAGCGTGTGTGTGTGTGCGCGAGTATCAGAGCATGTGGATTCTGTATGTTCGCCTGCTATTCCGCAGTGTGAGTATGCAAGAGGTTGAGTGAGTGAATATAAGAGTGAGTATAAGAGAGCGTGTGGAGTTTGTATGTTCTCCCCCATTAACATTGCATTTTACTATATCAACATTGATAAATGGTAACACATATTACAATACAGTAGCCTCTTGATTATCCGTGCTAATGCCGAGGACAGCCGTGGCTAATTACAAATTGCGGACCATCCAAAAATATCCATTTTACGTGGATCTCTTTGCCAAAAACCACTAATATAGATATACATTATGTTTAAGTTAAGGAAATTGAGTTTGTTAATGAACAACATTTTTTTTTATATTCTTAGCTCTTTCGGTAAAGTCACGTTGAAGGGAAACAATAAAATAATAAAATATATATAAAACGATAAAAATTATCACGAGTGAACATAGGGGGGAATAGTGAGAATTTTTATTGTTTTATATATTTTATTATTTTATTGTTTACCTTCAACGTGACTTTACCGAAAGAGCTAAGAATATGAATTACTGCAGTCACGAAAGCTTTAAATAAAAAATTTGACATTTTTTTTGTAAAGAATGTATTGATCTTGTTTTTTGTTACAAAAGTATTTGATTTAGAACGAATGCTAACGATCGACCGAACGATGCACATGGCTCAGGGATAACTTTCCTGCTCCCGCGCAGAAGACTCGGCCCACTAAGTGGACAGAAGCAGAGCCACGCCAATCAACATCAAACTCCGCCCACTGTTGTAAAGATATGCAACTACTGTACCGTAGGGGCGATCACATGGATTTCAGATTAACCGGAGCACGTGACTTGTAATAAACATTTCCATGAATAAGTGTATCACTGTTTGTAGATTATTAATTTGGGATTAAGGGAAACATCCATGAGTTATTAATTTGTGTCAATATCAGGTGCGTGGTTAATCCTCAAATTGGATAAATCGCAAGTGGATAATTGAGTCAACTTTATTATGAACTAAATCGACATTAACAACATTGCATTCTTCTATATCAACATTGACAACCTTTATAACATTCTTAACATTGTTTAGAACAATAAACTATGATAAAATGAACAACATTGCATTCTACTTGATAAACAACGATAATATTTCGAAGATGGTAACATTATTAATGACTATAATAAACTGTTATAACAATTTCTGTGCTCCCCTCTGTCACGCGCGCTCCTTTATGGCGTGCCTTCCTCTACTACTGCTGCCACTAAACACTGAGGGGTTAGCATCTACATCATTAGACCTCCTTTGCCAGTACCAAAATATAATAATAGGGTTTTTCCCCTTTTTTCTGGCAACGAAACTGAAACCTTTTTACAAGGATTCATGTCTGCATTAACCACAATACTTGCAGTCAAAATGCAAACAGGAAAACATACTATGATAATATATGCATTGTCCTTGAAACTGATTGGTCCACACCAAGGGACGGCTTTCTTTCGAGCCTCGACCCAATTGGTGCTCGACCAGACATGAATCCTTGTAAAAAGGTTTCAGTTTCGTTGCCAGAAAAAAGGGGAAAAACCCTATTACACTGAGGGGTTGTTTTCATGGAGGTGGACACCACCTGCATCATGAACACGGCGAGTCCACCTCATCGGAAGCCAAGTTCGCATTTCTTCCTGAGAAGTGGAGCTGCTTTGGCTGCATCTGCTGCTGCTATAGCAGACGGACAGAGAGTACTACATCCGTGCAGGCCGCCCCGTCTGAAACCACACTCGGGCACTGCAAGCCTTTCCTAGGTGTGTTTGGCGAGAGGGCGATGTTGAACATTTTTTTGCTAGGACCTTTCCCGGCACGCTGAGTAGGAAGATGCTCCGGTAGTACGGTCCCCCTTATAGAGGGGGACCACTAAGGTATCCTTCCAATCCTGCAGCACGTGTCCTCTGTGGTCCAGAAAGTTGTGATTATATCATATCGGGCAATCTGCAGACAAACGCTACCTGGGAAAAGTGCTGTTCGAGAGCACCTGTGAAGGTCGACACATCACACGAGAGGGTGGGTGGTCAACACCACACCTGGCTTAGTCTCCCCAGTGCTGATGTTTTACACACAGCACCAGGTACATGTCATCCCCGGGTTACGAAAGGGTTAGGTACCTGAGAACGATCCGTAACCCGAATTTTCCATATGTCAGTAACTGAACAATTTTTCCCTGAAATAAAGCTAAAATCCAATAGCCAGAAATAGTTGTGCCTCCCCTACCTGAATACTAGTTCGTTTTCCCTCAGGACTGTATTGCGCTGTTTTCTATTGCTACCTATATTCTATTGCTGTACATACTCTGCACTTCATATTCGTTTTTCATTTAATCGAATAACACTACCCATAATTAAACTAATGGAACATATTCTGGATCCAATTGTTTCTGAATACCACGAAACATTTTAATAAAAATCGTTAACAGAAAGCAGTCACTTCCGAATGTTTGTTTACCGTGCATTAGGCTAGGCCTAGACTTTACATACACACGCACACACATGCACGCACATTAAATACAGTAAAAACCTAACAATAGAAACATGGGGGAAAAGATAATTCGAAGCATAGGAAACAAACAATAATGTAATGGTATACAAAAATTACATTGCCCATAATCGTGGTGGGGCTTGGTGAAGGAGGCGTTTTGGTGGAGTGAGGTGTAAGGCGGCGTGCCTTATGCGTCCCTCCGCGGTATTCATCTGCAACCTCACCGCGCTGCACTATTTGCGCTTGCTTAACTTATGCAAACATTTCTTCTGCATCTTAAATTTTTCATGCATTTATCAGAGCATTTTCATAAAACAATAGAATTCTCACTAAAAGAACCAATAATATGAATCCCTGCAGTCACGAAAGCTTTAAATCAAAATTCATTTTCATAAAGTCGGGTCTTCCGTAACCCAGGAACTGCCTGTACTCATTTAAGGCTGATTTAGGGGAGGCTCGGAACAGGTTTGTATATTTGTCACTGATAATGGTCGTGAGCAGGAATAGAACTCGGTTCGCTGGGTTCACGCCACTACGCTACTGCTCCCCACTCGCAAACATTTGTACATTATCACACACTCAGACACGCTCCCAAACACATATATACTCGCTCACACTCTACACTCTGCAAAAAAGGGAGACACCATACAGACTCAGCAAGTGGTTTCAACTCGGCACTTGCCCCAACGTAGCATTGAGGCTATGGGGGAACCTGCAGTCACGAAAGCTTTAAATCGAAAGTGTAATGTTTAACATACTTCATAAGGCAATATATAGTACCGTAATTGTATAGTGAATATACAGCAGTGTGGTATACAGTAGGGTTAGTAGAATAATACATAGTGTAGATGGACTCGTCCGTCTGAACAAAGCTCATCGCTCTCCGTGGTGCTAATCCTTCACACCAACATCATGGTAATCCCCCAGTTACATGCTAATGTATATGTAAACTCCTCTCCCCCCTCCTCCGGTCCGAGCTCGTCGCTCTCCGTGGTGCTAATCCCTCACACCAACATCATGCTAATCCCCCAGTTACATGCTAATGTATATGTAAAACTCCTATGTCAAGGCGCTCTGTTCCTCCCACACGGCTTAAAAGACGCTTCCAAGCTTGGCAGGATTCACTCAAGCGCTGTCTTCCGGACAGTCCTGTTTCTTCACCTGAGGAAGGCTACTTGTGTTGTGGCCGAAACGTCGTGAGAATTTTATTCTGTTATTATTTTTATTATTTTATCTCCATTCTACGTGACTTTACCGAAAGAACCCAGAAGATGAATCCCTGCAGTCACGAAAGCTTTAAATATAAATTTGAGCTCTAGCACTGGCTAGCGGGATGAGGGAAGACTGGTGAAACTTGCTGATGAATGGTCCAAGTGAGGCAGACTTGCACAGCTCTTCACTGGCTGCTGACACAGTCAGAATCAGAATATTAATTTATCCTGGAGGAATCCAATGATCTATAAAGCTCTTCACAGATGTCCAAATGTCCAAAGTGATGTGCATGCACAGCATTCAACCTTTTACTCTTAAATCACTGTGCATTATTTCTGAAGATATTTTTTTCATTTTTTTGCAAAAATAGGGCAGAAGGGGCCCTGCACGGTTGACTTCATTATGAAGGAATTAGTTTCCCAGATTATTTGTTGACAGAGGTATCACTGTGTATCAATTGTGGTGTTGTATTTTAAAACTGTTTAAACCGATAACATTGTTGTATGTCTCAAGGTGGCTGCTTTTTTTGTTTCCACAGATATCCAGACTACTACTTCTACCCCTCGGTCTGCTGTTGTTCCTTGTCCTTGAAGTTTACAATATTTCCATTGCCATTATAAACAAGGTGAATATTTTTCTCCATGTTTCATTTTTGTAACTATTTGACCAGATGGTGTCAGTAAATACAAGTGATAGCAAGGAACTCGCATAAAAAGGCAGATTTAGCCACTTCACAGAGCTTCATATAGGGAAAAAATACACCGCATTCCCATATTTATTTAATAGTGGACTGACCTATGTTTGGGAACTGGAAAAGTGGGTCAAGTCGGGGTTCCCACGGCAGTGGGGCACGAGGTCAAGAAAGCTGTGATCGGGCCACTCGACCTGCTTTAGCATGGATGGAAACAGTGGTGACTTCATAGTAAACATTTTCAAAACATTGAGACAACCCAAACATAAGTTCTTTATATATTTTTTCATGGATTGTTGCCTTCCAGCCATGCAGGGGATGGCAGGGAAGGGGTTTAATCCAAGTCAATCAATCTTCTTGGGAGAAGAACCAAGCCAATCAATTCGAGGAACAGCGCAGCTTGCGTCTCGTTTGTCATCGCAGAGACGTAGCATCAGTTTGCTTTTAGGACAGCGGTGAGGAACTTACGGCCTGTGGGCAACATATTGACCACAAATTAATTTTATATGGCTACCAGCCACATGACGCTGACCACTTCAAAACTACCCACAAATCATACTTATCCATAACGGCAAGCATCTTAGCCTCACTTATCCGGTGCTGCAGGGGAATATTTTTGACCGGGAAACACTTTCTAATTGTAGCACACTCAATCAGTGCAGTCTTTGTAATGCTTGGTCAGCGTGCACTTTGTTTTCCCTGTTATTTTATATAGCTAAGGTGTGTGGTGATGTGTAGCCTGCCAAAGTTATTTGAGAGCTCTTAATTGGTGTTTCATAAAGAAAAGGTTCAATATGAAATCCAAATGTAGACCTTCAGGGTCGATATCAAGGCTTTTAATCTGTTGCTGGTCTATAACCAATTGCCTTGAATGCATCTGATCTCAGAAGCGAAGTAGTGTTGAGCCTGGTGGATGGTGCTTGAAAGAGCACCCACCACAGCAGGTTCTTTAGAAGAAGCTGGAGTGCTGCGTGATTTGCAGCAGAGGGCAGTGCAGCAACATCCATTTCCACGCTCCCACATCTATATACTGGAAGCCTTCACTAACCTGCACCGACTAGCCTGGTGAAGTATGGTCAATTAACTCACACGACCCCCACTTTGTGTGGAGGTCCTCATCCAGCAGAAAAAGTTGGAAAGGGTTACAAATCTATATTCATATTTTGTTGTATCCATGTTTATTACATGATAGTGCGTGCCCCATTCATGTTCAAACTGCATACTTTGGTAAACATGCAAATAAATGTGTTTCATCGCACATTTAATTCCATTGAGCAATGGCCATTTCACATCGGTAATTAAAAACTGTCCCGAATGTACCTTATTTAATACATACAGTACCTCATGGCTTTCAATGTGAACCGTTACAGGAAGAACGCTTATGAAATGGATAAGAATTGTGATGAAATTCAGTCTTCAGCTACGTGCCAGAGCAACGATCTAAATTAGACCAATTTAATGAATGGCTGCAACTCTTTAAGGTAAGTTTATATCACTCCACGGGTCTCTTCTGACATAACTGTGGTGTTTATGAGCAGGGTGGTGTGTAAAGTTTTCGCATTTGGCTCATCCATTTCTCTGCATAAGCAACCACCCTGCTGTGGAGGGAGTCATATTTCATTCCCAATTGTGATGTTCACCTTTTAACCAAACTTACATGTATTAAGCCAATCCACAGTTTCTGAATGAATGTATTTCTGTGCTTAATGACCAGCAAGGGTGCTTTCTTAATACTACGAGGGGAAGCTCCTATCTTTTACTGTTTTCGTATTCAAATTTGAACATCAATGTGTCCGAAATATGTAAAAAAAACAATAAAAGATGAAACAATGGTTCTCGATTAAATGTTATTTGATGTTTAATGCTCTATCAAACGAAAAAACCGCAATCTTATATTTTGAACGGTTTCTGAATGACAAACATTTTTAGGGGGTACTTTTATGGGGCCTTCAAATGAAAAATCTCAGATTCTCATATTTCCTGTCATTTGTCCTCAAAGCTACCTTTGTGCCTAATTTCAGATGTTTACCATGTCGAGAAGTACCCTCGAGGTTTTTGAGACATGCAGATTAAGGTCTTTATATAGATATTTTAGTGCAATCATTGATCTCTAGGTTGCGACCATAAACTCACTACCTTGAGAACCTAGATTTAGTTAAAGGCATTAAAACCCAGGATCTGAGTGGTGTTAACTCAACACTAACATCTGCGTCATCTCGTTTTCTAATTTAATTTGTAAATTTCCTGAACATGATCCTTAATATCTACTCAGGAATGGTGCTCTGTAGCCATATATCTATCCATTTTCAATGAAGAGCATTACCAACATTGCTGTTGGATGCTCACGTTTTTCTTAAAGTAAAACATTGACAATTACTATGATTAGTTTTAGCACGTGCATTATTTTGCGTGTCTTTAACGGTGCACTTAATATTTTATACCACAATTCACATTTCAAAGACCGTTAATGAGTAAATAAAAAAAATGTTCTTTGCTTAGGTCCTTGGTTACCTTGAACACCTATGATCTGCTCGAAAGAATACTGCATGGTCTGGATACATCCTTAAGGGCAAAGCAACAATAACGTTGAGCAACGTTCAGAAGAATGAAAGTGGGGAATATATTTTCCAAAAAACACTTCCAAAACCTTGCAGTGGTGAAAGATAATATAATTCTTGATGTAAATCCCAGAGGTGAGCAAAAACTCCTGCTTCATGACATAGGGGCTATTGTTATGTGCAGACTGTTGGGGAGAAGTTTTAATCATATGCAGTGGATTTATGAAAAAAACTGAATAGATGCAGAAATAATGGCATATAAACGGTACTTAATGTTTTAAATAACTACACTGATTGTTAGTTTATAATTGTGATGGATAGTTTGTTGATGATCTTTAAAAAATGTGTCACTTTGGTATAAACGTTTTATTTCACAGAAATGTATTTCGTCAACATTTGTCATCCAAACCTCCTCCAACTGCCCACGATGCCCCCCGGATACCCCTCAAACATACAGGCATGCCTTTTGGGAATGTCCAGACATTAACAAGTTTTTTCAAATCAACACTTGCTACTTTAACCACATTCACAAAACGAGCGTCTCACCCTCACCAGACACATCCCTATTGAGGTTGAAACCTCAAGGCCTTTCCAGGGGGGCAAATACATTACTGTATTCCAAATGTTCAATGTTATGGCAAAACGCACCATTACAGCCAACTGGAAAGAGCATGCTCCCCCAACAGTGCAGGAATGGGCCAATAAACTTTCAAAATTTGCCACTAGAGCATCTAAGTGCCAAACTCAGAAGCTTACCACCAACCATGGAACCCTTTCACGACCTCTCCTCCAGTGGACATTGATTCTTAAGAGTATTCATTAGGACATTTAGGCACTTCCCCCCCTACCTTTTTTTCCTACAGGGGTATCAGAGCTTAGGAAGACTGGGGTTGTCGATTTTATTTAAACATGTAGTTTAGACAGGTTTCCATTGATCTGTAATTCGTAACGTGTGTTTGTACTGGTGTCAACCCCCTTTCACATCCTCTGTACCTGATATCGTTTTGTTGATTAAATACTTTTGGGGGGAAAAAATCGAGCCATCTACGCTCCTTCATACTGGGGTCAACAAGGGTCCCTGGCACAATCGGCAAATACGAAATCCACAAACTCTGAGGCATAAGAAAATTAGGGTTTGATTTGTAATACGACAACTGCTCATTTTGTTTTATGTTACCCTACATTAACCCAACCATGGAGCGGGAAGTATTTATTTAAATGTAAAATATGATTAATATGTTTTTAGTGTAATGTCTAGTGCTGTACTGTACACGCTAAAGTAAATATGAAAATTAAGATGAGGAGGTTAATAACATGTACTTTTTGTTTGCAGTTTAAAACATGAACTAAAAATACTTTTACATACTATGAAAGATGATTTCATGTGTATTTCATGGTCTCATCATCGGGAGCAGTGCAGTTAGAGTATAGTACTTGTTTATGATGCATAAAGGAATCTCATGGTCAACTGTGGATGGTCAAGCCGCAGGGGCACGATGGGCAAGCTATACCTCAATAAATTTGGCAACGGTCAAATCCGCGAAGGCTGAAATTAGAGTGGGCAAAGTAGCTCTTCGTTGGTCATGGAGCAATGCCTGTCATGTTGTACGCTTGCTCGCGAAATTTAATTCTTAATTTTATAGAGGGCCGAAGGCCCTGCAATCGAATCTGTATTTGTTAAACCATGCTATTGGATTTCAATAATTCAAATTTGGAGTCTTCCTTAAAGAAAACTATAGCTACTCTACAGTTCTCATCAAACTATTGACTACACTATCGATAGTTAAAATTTCTACTCATCGCATGTGTTTTGGTCATATTAAAATAGGATTTAAGAACTCCTTCCCTAGGGAGTCTTAAGATTGGCAAATAAAAGAAATCGGAGAGCTAAGACTTACCTGTGTGCATGCAGCTTATAATCTGTTAATACATGGTGTGTGTATAGTAATACCTCGGTTAACGAAGTAAATGCATTCCATGACGTCACTTTGTTATCAGAAACGTCGTTAACAGAGTTAGGTATAACATCTGAGGCATAGGGGATGCGTTTCCGGACTTCAGAGAAGGGGGTACAATAGGAAAACATTGCTGCACAGTCGCCTTCACTTCGTCTGCTTGGTTTAAAATGGTCCTGAAGGTGCACGGCACCAACCCCAACGAATGGGTCACTTCACTTTTCATCTTTCCCGCCTCTACCCCTCCTCTTTATGATCTGCATTTTCCTTTCCAAATATGAATAACACAATTCATATGGCGATATATAGTTATCGTAATTGTATAGTGAATATACAGCAGTGTGGCATATAGTGGGGTTGATAAAATAAGACAGTGTAAAATTACAAGTCTAATATTTTATAGTCTAACTCTAAAGTATAGGGCAGTGTAGAGTAACGCATTGTATAATTCAAAGGTGATTTTTTTTGTCTATGGATATGATATTATACCATGTAGTTTAGATTGAAGGTATAATATTACATTGTATAGTAGTCCAGTTTATAGCATAGTTATTAACGCAATACAGGACAGAGCAGCGCACCTATCCTATTCATTTTTTCTTTCCGTTTTTCTGTGTACCCGCCGCCACCCTCCCCCGATCCGGTGGTGCTGGTAACATGCTAATTCATATGTTAATTCCGCCCACACAGCTTAAAAAGACGCGGTCCAGGCTTGGCAATGTTCACTCGAGCGCTGTCTTCTGGATAGTCCTGTTTATTCACCTGAAGAAGGCTACTTGTTTCGTGGCCGAAACGTCGTGAGAATCTTATTTTATTATGTTTTATTTTTATTATTTTATTTCCATTCTACGTGACTTTACTGAAAGAACCAAGAAGATGAATCCCTGCAGTCACGAAAGCTTTAAATCGAAAGTGTAATGTTTAACATACTTCATAAGGCAATATATAGTACCGTAATTGTATAGTGAATATACAGCAGTGTGGTATACAGTAGGGTTAGTAGAATAATACATAGTGTAGATGGACTCGTCCGTCTGAACAAAGCTCATCGCTCTCCGTGGTGCTAATCCTTCACACCAACATCATGGTAATCCCCCAGTTACATGCTAATGTATATGTAAACTCCTCTCCCCCCTCCTCCGGTCCGAGCTCGTCGCTCTCCGTGGTGCTAATCCCTCACACCAACATCATGCTAATCCCCCAGTTACATGCTAATGTATATGTAAAACTCCTTTGTCAAGGCGCTCTGTTCCTCCCACTCAGCTTAAAAGACGCTTCGAAGCTTGGCAGGGTTCACTCAAGCGCTGTCTTCCGGACAGTCCTGTTTCTTCACCTGAGGAAGGCTACTTGTGTTGTGGCCGAAACGTCGTGAGAATTTTATTCTGTTATTATTATTTTTATTATCATTTTATCTCCATTCTACGTGACTTTACCGAAAGAACCCAGAAGATGAATCCCTGCAGTCATGAAAGCTTTAAATATAAATTTGAGCTCTAGCACTGGCTAGCGGGATGAGGGAAGACTGGTGAAACTTGCTGATGACTGGTCCAAGTGAGGCAGACTTGCACAGCTCTTCACTGGCTGCTGACACAGTCAGAATCAGAATATGAATTTATCCTGGAGGAATCCAATGATCTATAAAGCTCTTCACAGATGTCCAAATGTCCAAAGTGATGTGCACGCACAGCATTCAACCTTTTACTCTTAAATCACTGTGCATTATTTCTGAAGATATTTTTGTTCATTTTTTTTTGCAAAAATAGAAGGGCAGAAGGGGCCCTGCATGGTTGACTTCATTATGAAGGAATTAGTTTCCCAGATTATTTGTTGACAGAGGTATCACTGTGTATCAATTGTAGTGTTGTATTTTAAAACTGTTTAAACCGATTACATTGTTGTATGTCTCAAGGTGGCTGCTTTTATTGTTTCCACAGATATCCAGACTACTCCTTCTACCCCTCGGTCTGCTGCTGTTGTTCCTTGTCAGGGCACTCAATGCCTTTCATTTGATGTTGGCATTGGCATTGGAATCCTTATTGAAGTTGTTGTTGGCATTTTCATGACTCGGTGCATAAAACGTCTTCTGAGATGGTATAAAAACCGATGCAAGTAAGTAAATATATTTAGCCTATTTGCAATTGTTCACTTTTGATTTTGTATTTAAATTGAAAAAACACAACTGTTATACTGAGATATGTATTTTTATGTTCAGGTCATCTCCTGTTGTGGAATCTACTCCCCCAGGTTCCCAGGATGTGAATGCTAGTTATCACCAGGTACAAATGTCAAAGTGTTAACTCCTAGGTCAAATCAAAATACATTTTTATCCATGCCCATCAGTTAATCCTGACCCTCTCATGATACTAGTGGCTATCTGATCCCTTTTTTCGATGGGTGATCGAGGAATTGCAATAACCCCATGTTGGCCACAATACATTGGCTGCATTCCGATTATGACAAGTCGCAAACCTACAGTGAAAGCTAATTATAGATGAGCGACCTCACCCTTGATCGGGCTCATCAGCATGACCTTCCCTGCATAGCTATACAGGAGAGATGGGTGCTTATTTATCAATGTGTATGCTGGCTCTTTTGGGCTTATTAGTTCCTGTGAATTTTCCCGTAAAGATTTATGGTCTCAACATTTGTAGCATTGGTATGTTTATCTTGTTAGTGTGTGTGACTTAAAAATAAGCAAGAGATCAATTTACATTGCTATGTACCAATCGGTATTTTGTAGGCTGTAATTTTAGTTTAAAGGCAATTGTTGAACTTGCTGATGTGGCCACAAGTGGCAACTGGTACTAACATTCACTTTCTACTTTGTTTCTGAGAATATTTTTTTGTTTTATGGGGATGCATGACCCCGGCAGTACCTGTGTATAATACCTGTTATGACTTCTATCTTTTACCCATAATATGACACATTTCTATTTACGCGCTCTAACCCAAAAAACCTCTCATGGATAATATTGGTCGTGTAAAGCCTATGTGTTAATTTTTTTTATTTTTACGTCTGCAATCACAACCGCTAAATCTTTAGAACACTTTAACACTGAGGATGTGATTTTAACTTGTTTCTTATTAGTTGGCTGCAACGGACCAAAATAACATCAACATGGGGAAAATGTACGTACTTTGCATTTATTGTAGTTTACAATATTTCCATTGCCATTATAAACAAGGTGAATATTTTTCTCCATGTTTCATTTTTGTAACTATTTGACCAGATGGTGTCAGTAAATACAAGTGATAGCAAGGAACTCGCATAAAAGGCAGATTTAGCCACTTCACAGAGCTTCATATAGGGAAACAATACACCGCATTCCCATATTTATTTAATAGCGGACTGACCTATGTTTGGGAACTGGAAAAGTGGGTCAAGTCGGGGTTCCCACGGCAGTGGGGCACGAGGTCAAGAAAGCTGTGATCGGGCCACTCGACCTGCTTTAGCTAGGATGGAAACAGTGGTGACTTCATAGTAAACATTTTCAAAACATTGAGACAACCCAAACATACGTTCTTTATATATTTTTTCATGGATTGTTGCCTTCCAGCCATGCAGGGGATGGCAGGGAAGGGGTTTAATCCAAGTCAATCAATCTTCTTGGGAGAAGAACCAAGCCAATCAATTCCAGGAACAGCGCAGCTTGCGTCTCGTTTGTAATCGCAGAGACGTAGCATCAGTTTGCTTTTAGGGCAGCGGTGAGGAACTTACGGCCTGTGGGCAACATATTGACCACAAATTAATTTTATATGGCTAGCAGCCACATGATGCTGACCACTTCAAAACTACCCACAAATCATACTTATCCATAACGGCAAGCATTTTAGCCTCACTTATCCGGTGCTGCAGGGGAATATTTTTGACCGGGAAACACTTTCTAATTCTAGCACACTCAATCAGTGCAGTCTTTGTTATGCTTGGTCAGCGTGCACTTTGTTTTCCCTGTTATTTTATATAGCTAAGGTGTGTGCTGATGTGTAGCCAGCCAAAGTTATTTGAGAGCTCTTAATTGGTGTTTCATAAAGAAAAGGTTCAATATGAAATCCAAATGTAGACCTTCAGGGTCGATATCAAGGCTTTTAATCTGTTGCTGGTCTATAACCAATTGCCTTGGATGCATCTGATCTCAGAAGCGAAGTAGTGTTGAGCCTGGTGGATAGTGCTTGAAAGAGCACCCACCACAGCAGGTTCTTTAGAAGAAGCTGGAGTGCTGCGTGATTTGCAGCAGAGGGCAGTGCAGCAACATCCATTTCCACGCTCCCACATCTATATACTGGAAGCCTTCACTAACCTGCACCGACTAGCCTGGTGAAGTATGGTCAATTAACTCACACGACCCCCACTTTGTGTGGAGGTCCTCATCCAGCAGAAAATGTTGGAAAGGGTTACAAATCTATATTCATATTTTGTTGTATCCATGTTTATTACATGATAGTGCGTGCCCCATTCATGTTCAAACTGCATACTTTGGTAAACATGCAAATAAATGTGTTTCATCGCACATTTAATTCCATTGAGCAATGGCCATTTCACATCGGTAATTAAAAACTGTCCCGAATGTACCTTATTTAATACATACAGTACCTCATGGCTTTCAATGTGAACCGTTACAGGAAGAACGCTTATGAAATGGATAAGAATTGTGATGAAATTCAGTCTTCAGCTACGTGCCAGAGCAACGATCTAAATTAGACCAATTTAATGAATGGCTGCAACTCTTTAAGGTAAGTTTATATCACTCCACGGGTCTCTTCTGACATAACTGTGGTGTTTATGAGCAGGGTGGTGTGTAAAGTTTTCGCATTTGGCTCATCCATTTCTCTGCATAAGCAACCACCCTGCTGTGGAGGGAGTCATTTCATTCCCAATTGTGATGTTCACCTTTTAACCAAACTTACATGTATTAAGCCAATCCACAGTTTCTGAATGAATGTATTTCTGTGGTTAATGACCAGCAAGGGTGCTTTCTTAATACTACAAGGGGAAGCTCCTATCTTTTACTGTTTTCGTATTCAAATTTGAACATCATAATGTGTCCGAAATATGTAAAAAAAACAATAAAAGATGAAACAATGGTTCTCGATTAAATGTTATTTGATGTTTAATGCTCTATCAAATGAAAAAACCGCAATCTTATATTTTGAACGGTTTCTGAATGACAAACATTTTTAGGGGGTACTTTTATGGGGCCTTCAAATGAAAAATCTCAGATTCTCATATTTCCTGTCATTTGTCCTCAAAGCTACCTTTGTGCCTAATTTCAGATGTTTACCATGTCTAGAAGTACCCTCGAGGTTTTTGAGACATGCAGATTAAGGTCTTTATATAGATATTTTAGTGCAATCATTGATCTCTAGGTTGCAACCATAAACTCACTACCTTGAGAACCTAGATTTAGTTAAAGGCATTAAAACCCAGGATCTGAGTGGTGTTAACTCAACACTAACATCTGCGTCATCTCGTTTTCTAATTTAATTTGTAAATTTCCTGAAGATGATCCTTAATATCTACTCAGGAATGGTGCTCTGTAGCCATATATCTATCCATTTTCAATGAAGAGCATTACCAACATTGCTGTTGGATGCTCACGTTTTTCTTAAAGTAAAACATTGACAATTACTATGATTAGTTTTAGCACGTGCATTATTTTGCGTGTCTTTAACGGTGCACTTAATATTTTATACCACAATTCACATTTCAAAGACCGTTAATGAGTAAATAAAAAAAATGTTCTTTGCTTAGGTCCTTGGTTACCTTGAACACCTATGATCTGCTCGAAAGAATACTGCATGGTCTGGATACATCCTTAAGGGCAAAGCAACAATAACGTTGAGCAACGTTCAGAAGAATGAAAGTGGGGAATATATTTTCCAAAAAACACTTCCAAAACCTTGCAGTGGTGAAAGATAATATAATTCTTGATGTAAATCCTAGAGGTGAGCAAAAACTCCTGCTTCATGACATAGGGGCTATTGTTATGTGCAGACTGTTGGGGAGAAGTTTTAATCATATGCAGTGGATTTATGAAAAAAACTGAATAGATGCAGAAATAATGGCATATAAACGGTACTTAATGTTTTAAATAACTACACTGATTGTTAGTTTATAATTGTGATGGATAGTTTGTTGATGATCTTTAAAAAATGTGTCACTTTGGTATAAACGTTTTATTTCACAGAAATGTATTTCGTCAACATTTGTCATCCAAACCTCCTCCAACTGCCCACGATGCCCCCCGGATACCCCTCAAACATACAGGCATGCCTTTTGGGAATGTCCAGACATTAACAAGTTTTTTCAAATCAACACTTGCTACTTTAACTACATTCACAAAACGAGCGTCTCACCCTCACCAGACACATCCCTATTGAGGTTGAAACCTCAAGGCCTTTCCAGGGGGGCAAATACATTACTGTATTCCAAATGTTCAATGTTATGGCAAAACGCACCATTACAGCCAACTGGAAAGAGCATGCTCCCCCAACAGTGCAGGAATGGGCCAATAAACTTTCAAAATTTGCCACTAGATCATCTAAGTGCCAAACTCAGAAGCTTACCACCAACCATGGAACCCTTTCACGACCTCTCCTCCAGTGGACATTGATTCTTAAGAGTATTCATTAGGACATTTAGGCACTTCCCCCCCTACCTTTTTTTCCTACAGGGGTATCAGAGCTTAGGAAGACTGGGGTTGTCGATTTTATTTAAACATGTAGTTTAGACAGGTTTCCATTGAACTGTAATTCGTAACGTGTGTTTGTACTGGTGTCAACCCCCTTTCACATCCTCTGTACCTGATATCGTTTTGTTGATTAAATACTTTTGGGGGGAAAAAAATCGAGCCATCTACGCTCCTTCATACTGGGGTCAACAAGGGTCCTTGGCACAATCGGCAAATACGAAATCCACAAACTCTGAGGCATAAGAAAATTAGGGTTTGATTTGTAATACGACAACTGCTCATTTTGTTTTATGTTACCCTACATTAACCCAACCATGGAGCGGGAAGTATTTATTTAAATGTAAAATATGATTAATATGTTTTTAGTGTAATGTCTAGTGCTGTACTGTACACGCTAAAGTAAATATGAAAATTAAGATGAGGAGGTTAATAACATGTACTTTTTTTGCAGTTTAAAACATGAACTAAAAATACTTTTACATACTATGAAAGATGATTTCATGTGTATTTCATGGTCTCATCATCGGGAGCAGTGCAGTTAGAGTATAGTACTTGTTTATGATGCATAAAGGAATCTCATGGTCAACTGTGGATGGTCAAGCCACAGGGGCACGATGGGCAAGCTATACCTCAATAAATTTGGCAACGGTCAAATCCGCGAAGGCTGAAATTAGAGTGGGCAAAGTAGCTCTTCGTTGGTGATGGAGCAATGCCTGTCATGTTGTACGCTTGCTCGCGAAATTTAATTCTTAATTTTATAGAGGGCCGAAGGCCCTGCAATCGAATCTGTATTTGTTAAACCATGCTATTGGATTTCAATAATTCAAATTTGGAGTCTTCCTTAAAGAAAACTATAGCTACTCTACAGTTCTCATCAAACTATTGACTACACTATCGATAGTTAAAATTTCTACTCATCGCATGTGTTTTGGTCATATTAAAATAGGATTTAAGAACTCCTTCCCTAGGGAGTCTTAAGATTGGCAAATAAAATAAATCGGAGAGCTAAGACTTACCTGTGTGCATGCAGCTTATAATCTGTTAATACATAGTGTGTGTATAGTAATACCTCGGTTAACGAAGTAAATGCATTCCATGACGTCACTTTGTTATCAGAAACGTCGTTACCAGAGTTAGGTATAACATCTGAGGCATAGGGGATGCGTTTCCGGACTTCAGAGAAGGGGGAACAATAGGAAAACATTGCTGCACAGTCGCCTTCACTTCGTCTGCTTGGTTTAAAATGGTCCTGAAGGTGCACGGCACCAACCCCAACGAATGGGTCACTTCACTTTTCATCTTTCCCGCCTCTACCCCTCCTCTTTATGATCTGCATTTTCCTTTCCAAATATGAATAACACAATTCATATGGCGATATATAGTTATCGTAATTGTATAGTGAATATACAGCAGTGTGGCATATAGTGGGGTTGATAAAATAAGACAGTGTAAAATTACAAGTCTAATATTTTATAGTCTAACTCTAAAGTATAGGGCAGTGTAGAGTAACGCATTGTATAATTCAAAGGTGATTTTTTTTGTCTATGGATATGATATTATACCATGTAGTTTAGATTGAAGGTATAATATTACATTGTATAGTAGTCCAGTTTATAGCATAGTTATTAACGCAATACAGGACAGAGCAGCGCACCTATCCTATTCATTTTTTCTTTCCGTTTTTCTGTGTACCCACCGCCACCCTCCCCCGATCCGGTGGTGCTGGTAACATGCTAATTCATATGTTAATTCCGCCCACACAGCTTAAAAAGACGCGGTCCAGGCTTGGCAATGTTCACTCGAGCGCTGTCTTCTGGACAGTCCTGTTTATTCACCTGAAGAAGGCTACTTGTTTCGTGGCCGAAACGTCGTGAGAATCTTATTTTATTATGTTTTATTTTTATTATTTTATTTCCATTCTACGTGACTTTATTGAAAGAACCAAGAAGATGAATCCCTGCAGTCACGAAAGCTTTAAATCGAAAGTGTAATGTTTAACATACTTCATAAGGCAATATATAGTACCGTAATTGTATAGTGAATATACAGCAGTGTGGTATACAGTAGGGTTAGTAGAATAATACATAGTGTAGATGGACTCGTCCGTCTGAACAAAGCTCATCGCTCTCCGTGGTGCTAATCCTTCACACCAACATCATGGTAATCCCCCAGTTACATGCTAATGTATATGTAAACTCCTCTCCCCCCTCCTCCGGTCCGAGCTCGTCGCTCTCCGTGGTGCTAATCCCTCACACCAACATCATGCTAATCCCCCAGTTACATGCTAATGTATAAGTAAAACTCCTTTGTCAAGGCGCTCTGTTCCTCCCACACAGCTTAAAAGACGCTTCGAAACTTGGCAGGGTTCACTCAAGCGCCGTCTTCCAGACAGTCCTGTTTCTTCACCTGAGGAAGGCTACTTGTGTTGTGGCCGAAACGTCATGATAATTTTATTCTGTTATTATTTTTATTATCATTTTATCTCCATTCTACGTGACTTTACCGAAAGAACCCAGAAGATGAATCCCTGCAGTCACGAAAGCTTTAAATATAAATTTGAGCTCTAGCACTGGCTAGCGGGATGAGGGAAGACTGGTGAAACTTGCTGATGACTGGTCCAAGTGAGGCAGACTTGCACAGCTCTTCACTGGCTGCTGACACAGTCAGAATCAGAATATTAATTTATCCTGGAGGAATCCAATGATCTATAAAGCTCTTCACAGATGTCCAAATGTCCAAAGTGATGTGCACGCACAGCATTCAACCTTTTACTCTTAAATCACTGTGCATTATTTCTGAAGATATTTTTTTCATTTTTTTGCACAAATAGGGCAGAAGGGGCCCTGCACGGTTGACTTCATTATGAAGGAATTAGTTTCCCAGATTATTTGTTGACAGAGGTATCACTGTGTATCAATTGTAGTGTTGTATTTTAAAACTGTTTAAACCGATTACATTGTTGTATGTCTCAAGGTGGCTGCTTTTATTGTTTCCACAGATATCCAGACTACTAATTCTACCCCTCGGTCTGCTGTTGTTCCTTGTCCTTGTAGTATTTCCATGGAGAATATTTTTCTCCATGTTTCATTTTTGTAACTATTTGACCAGATGGTGTCAGTAAATACAAGTGATAGCAAGGAACTTGCATAAAAAGGCAGATTTAGCCACTTCACAGAGCTTCATATTGGGAAAAAAACACCGCATTCCCATATGTATTTAATAGTGGACTGACCTATGTTTGGGAACTGGAAAAGTGGGTCAAGTCGGGGATCCCACGGCAGTGGGGCACGAGGTCAAGAAAGCTGTGATCGGGCCACTCGACCTGCTTTAGCTAGGATGGAAACAGTGGTGACTTAATAGTAAACATTTTCAAAACATTGAGACAACCCAAACATAAGTTCTTTATATATTTTTTTTATGGATTGTTGTCTTCCAGCCATGCAGGGGATGGCAGGGAAGGGGTTTAATCCAAGTCAATCTTGGGAGAAGAACCAAGCCAATCAATTCCAGGAACAGCGCAGCTTGCGTCTCGTTTGTAATCGCAGAGACGTAGCATCAGTTTGCTTTTAGGACAGCAGTGAGGAACTTACGGCCTGTGGGCAACATTGACCACAAATTAATTTTATATGGCTAGCAGCCACATGACGCTGACCACTTCAAAACTACCCACAAATCATACTTATCCATAACGGCAAGCATCTTAGCCTCACTTATCCGGTGCTGCAGGGGAATATTTTTGACCGGGAAACACTTTCTAATTCTAGCACACTCAATCAGGGCAGTCTTTGTTATGCTTGGTCAGCGTGCACTTTGTTTTCCCTGTTATTTTATATAGCTAAGGTGTGTGGTGATGTGTAGCCTGCCAAAGCTATTTGAGAGCTCTTAATTGGTGTTTCATAAAGAAAAGGTTCAATATGAAATCCAAATGTAGACCTTCAGGGTCGATATCAAGGCTTTTAATCTGTTGCTGGTCTATAACCAATTGCCTTGGATGCATCTGATCTCAGAAGCGAAGTAGTGTTGAGCCTGGTGGATAGTGCTTGAAAGAGCACCCACCACAGCAGGTTCTTTAGAAGAAGCTGGAGTGCTGCGTGATTTGCAGCAGAGGGCAGTGCAGCAACATCCATTTCCACGCTCCCACATCTATATACTGGAAGCCTTCACTAACCTGCACCGACTAGCCTGGTGAAGTATGGTCAATTAACTCACACGACCCCCACTTTGTGTGGAGGTCCTCATCCAGCAGAAAATGTTGGAAAGGGTTACAAATCTATATTCATATTTTGTTGTATCCATGTTTATTACATGATAGTGCGTGCCCCATTCATGTTCAAACTGCATACTTTGGTAAACATGCAAATAAATGTGTTTCATCGCACATTTAATTCCATTGAGCAATGGCCATTTCACATCGGTAATTAAAAACTGTTCCGAATGTACCTTATTTAATACATACAGTACCTCATGGCTTTCAATGTGAACCGTTACAGGAAGAACGCTTATGAAATGGATAAGAATTGTGATGAAATTCAGTCTTCAGCTACGTGCCAGAGCAACGATCTAAATTAGACCAATTTAATGAATGGCTGTAACTCTTTAAGGTAAGTTTATATCACTCCACGGGTCTCTTCTGACATAACTGTGGTGTTTATGAGCAGGGTGGTGTGTAAAGTTTTCGCATTTGGCTCATCCATTTCTCTGCATAAGCAACCACCCTGCTGTGGAGGGAGTCATATTTCATTCCCAATTGTGATGTTCGCCTTGTATCCATACTTACATGTATTAAGCCAATCCACAGTTTCTGAATGAATGTATTTCTGTGGTTAATGACCAGCAAGGGTGCTTTCTTAATACTACGAGGAGAAGCTCCTATCTTTTACTGTTTTCGTATTCAAATTTGAACATCATAATGTGTCCGAAATATGTAAAAAGAATAAAAGATGAAACAATGGTTCTCGATTAAATGTTATTTGATGTTTAATGCTCTATCAAACGAAAAAAACCGCAATCTTATATTTTGAACGGTTTCTGAAAGACAAACATTTTTAGGGGGTACTTTTATGGGGCCTTCAAATGAAAAATCTCAGATTCTCATATTTCCTGTCATTTGTCCTCAAAGCTACCTTTGTGCCTAATTTCAGATTTTTACCATGTCGAGAAGTACCCTCGAGGTTTTTGAGACATGCAGATTAAGGTCTTTATATAGATATTTTAGTGCAATCATTGATCTCTAGGTTGCGACCATAAACTCACTACCTTGAGAACCTAGATTTAGTTAAAGGCATTAAAACCCAGGATCTGAGTGGTGTTAACTCAACACTAACATCTGAGTCATCTCGTTTTCTAATTTAATTTGTAAATTTCCTGAACATGATCCTTAATATCTACTCAGGAATGGTGCTCTGTAGCCATATATATATCCATTTTCAATGAAGAGCATTACCAACATTGCTGTTGGATGCTCACGTTTTTCTTAAAGTAAAACATTGACAATTACTATGATTAGTTTTAGCACGTGCATTATTTTGCGTGTCTTTAACGGTGCACTTAATATTTTATACCACAATTCACATTTCAAAGACCGTTAATGAGTAAATAAAAAAAATGTTCTTTGCTTAGGTCCTTGGTTACCTTGAACACCTATGATCAGCTCGAAAGAATACTGCATGGTCTGGATACATCCTTAAGGGCAAAGCAACAATAACGTTGAGCAACGTTCAGAAGAATGAAAGTGGGGAATATATTTTCCAAAAAACACTTCCAAAACCTTGCAGTGGTGAAAGATAATATAATTCTTGATGTAAATCCCAGAGGTGAGCAAAAACTCCTGCTTCATGACATAGGGGCTATTGTTATGTGCAGACTGTTGGGGAGAAGTTTTAATCATATGCAGTGGATTTATGAAAAAAACTGAATAGATGCAGAAATAATGGCATATAAACGGTACTTAATGTTTTAAATAACTACACTGATTGTTAGTTTATAATTGTGATGGATAGTTTGTTGATGATCTTTAAAAAATGTGTCACTTTGGTATAAACGTTTTATTTCACAGAAATGTATTTCGTCAACATTTGTCATCCAAACCTCCTCCAACTGCCCACGATGCCCCCCGGATACCCCTCAAACATACAGGCATGCCTTTTGGGAATGTCCAGACATTAACAAGTTTTTTCAAATCAACACTTGCTACTTTAACCACATTCACAAAACGAGCGTCTCACCCTCACCAGACACATCCCTATTGAGGTTGAAACCTCAAGGCCTTTCCAGGGGGGCAAATACATTACTGTATTCCAAATGTTCAATGTTATGGCAAAACGCACCATTACAGCCAACTGGAAAGAGCATGCTCCCCCAACAGTGCAGGAATGGGCCAATAAACTTTCAAAATTTGCCACTAGAGCATCTAAGTGCCAAACTCAGAAGCTTACCACCAACCATGGAACCCTTTCACGACCTCTCCTCCAGTGGACATTGATTCTTAAGAGTATTCATTAGGACATTTAGGCACTTCCCCCCCTACCTTTTTTTCCTACAGGGGTATCAGAGCTTAGGAAGACTGGGGTTGTCGATTTTATTTAAACATGTAGTTTAGACAGGTTTCCATTGAACTGTAATTCGTAACGTGTGTTTGTACTGGTGTCAACCCCCTTTCACATCCTCTGTACCTGATATCGTTTTGTTGATTAAATACTTTTGGGGGGAAAAAAATCGAGCCATCTACGCTCCTTCATACTGGGGTCAACAAGGGTCCTTGGCACAATCGGCAAATACGAAATCCACAAACTCTGAGGCATGAGAAAATTAGGGTTTGATTTGTAATACGACAACTGCTCATTTTGTTTTATGTTACCCTACATTAACCCAACCATAGAGCGGGAAGTATTTATTTAAATGTAAAATATGATTAATATGTTTTTAGTGTAATGTCTAGTGCTGTACTGTACACGCTAAAGTAAATATGAAAATTAAGATGAGGAGGTTAATAACATGTACTTTTTTTGCAGTTTAAAACATGAACTAAAAATACTTTTACATACTATGAAAGATGATTTCATGTGTATTTCATGGTCTCATCATCGGGAGCAGTGCAGTTAGAGTATAGTACTTGTTTATGATGCATAAAGGAATCTCATGGTCAACTGTGGATGGTCAAGCCACAGGGGCACGATGGGCAAGCTATACCTCAATAAATTTGGCAACGGTCAAATCCGCGAAGGCTGAAATTAGAGTGGGCAAAGTAGCTCTTCGTTGGTGATGGAGCAATGCCTGTCATGTTGTACGCTTGCTCGCGAAATTTAATTCTTAATTTTATAGAGGGCCGAAGGCCCTGCAATCGAATCTGTATTTGTTAAACCATGCTATTGGATTTCAATAATTCAAATTTGGAGTCTTCCTTAAAGAAAACTATAGCTACTCTACAGTTCTCATCAAACTATTGACTACACTATCGATAGTTAAAATTTCTACTCATCGCATGTGTTTTGGTCATATTAAAATAGGATTTAAGAACTCCTTCCCTAGGGAGTCTTAAGATTGGCAAATAAAATAAATCGGAGAGCTAAGACTTACCTGTGTGCATGCAGCTTATAATCTGTTAATACATAGTGTGTGTATAGTAATACCTCGGTTAACGAAGTAAATGCATTCCATGACGTCACTTTGTTATCAGAAACGTCGTTACCAGAGTTAGGTATAACATCTGAGGCATAGGGGATGCGTTTCCGGACTTCAGAGAAGGGGGTACAATAGGAAAACATTGCTGCACAGTCGCCTTCACTTTGTCTGCTTGGTTTAAAATGGTCCTGAAGGTGCACGGCACCAACCCCAACGAATGGGTCACTTCACTTTTCATCTTTCCCGCCTCTACCCCTCCTCTTTATGATCTGCATTTTCCTTTCCAAATATGAATAACACAATTCATATGGCGATATATAGTTATCGTAATTGTATAGTGAATATACAGCAGTGTGGCATATAGTGGGGTTGATAAAATAAGACAGTGTAAAATTACAAGTCTAATATTTTATAGTCTAACTCTAAAGTATAGGGCAGTGTAGAGTAACGCATTGTATAATTCAAAGGTGATTTTTTTTGTCTATGGATATGATATTATACCATGTAGTTTAGATTGAAGGTATAATATTACATTGTATAGTAGTCCAGTTTATAGCATAGTTATTAACGCAATACAGGACAGAGCAGCGCACCTATCCTATTCATTTTTTCTTTCCGTTTTTCTGTGTACCCACCGCCACCCTCCCCCGATCCGGTGGTGCTGGTAACATGCTAATTCATATGTTAATTCCGCCCACACAGCTTAAAAAGACGCGGTCCAGGCTTGGCAATGTTCACTCGAGCGCTGTCTTCTGGACAGACCTGTTTATTCACCTGAAGAAGGCTACTTGTTTCGTGGCCGAAACGTCGTGAGAATCTTATTTTATTATGTTTTATTTTTATTATTTTATTTCCATTCTACGTGACTTTACCGAAAGAACCCAGAAGATGAATCCCTGCAGTCACGAAAGCTTTAAATATAAATTTGAGCTCTAGCACTGGCTAGCGGGATGAGGGAAGACTGGTGAAACTTGCTGATGACTGGTCCAAGTGAGGCAGACTTGCACAGCTCTTCACTGGCTGCTGACACAGTCAGAATCAGAATATTAATTTATCCTGGAGGAATCCAATGATCTATAAAGCTCTTCACAGATGTCCAAATGTCCAAAGTGATGTGCACGCACAGCATTCAACCTTTTACTCTTAAATCACTGTGCATTATTTCTGAAGATATTTTTTTCATTTTTTTGCACAAATAGGGCAGAAGGGGCCCTGCACGGTTGACTTCATTATGAAGGAATTAGTTTCCCAGATTATTTGTTGACAGAGGTATCACTGTGTATCAATTGTAGTGTTGTATTTTAAAACTGTTTAAACCGATTACATTGTTGTATGTCTCAAGGTGGCTGCTTTTATTGTTTCCACAGATATCCAGACTACTAATTCTACCCCTCGGTCTGCTGTTGTTCCTTGTCCTTGTAGTATTTCCATGGAGAATATTTTTCTCCATGTTTCATTTTTGTAACTATTTGACCAGATGGTGTCAGTAAATACAAGTGATAGCAAGGAACTTGCATAAAAAGGCAGATTTAGCCACTTCACAGAGCTTCATATTGGGAAAAAAAACACCGCATTCCCATATGTATTTAATAGTGGACTGACCTATGTTTGGGAACTGGAAAAGTGGGTCAAGTCGGGGTTCCCACGGCAGTGGGGCACGAGGTCAAGAAAGCTGTGATCGGGCCACTCGACCTGCTTTAGCTAGGATGGAAACAGTGGTGACTTCATAGTAAACATTTTCAAAACATTGAGACAACCCAAACATAAGTTCTTTATATATTTTTTTTATGGATTGTTGTCTTCCAGCCATGCAGGGGATGGCAGGGAAGGGGTTTAATCCAAGTCAATCTTGGGAGAAGAACCAAGCCAATCAATTCGAGGAACAGCGCAGCTTGCGTCTCGTTTGTAATCGCAGAGACGTAGCATCAGTTTGCTTTTAGGACAGCAGTGAGGAACTTACGGCCTGTGGGCAACATATTGACCACAAATTAATTTTATATGGCTAGCAGCCACATGACGCTGACCACTTCAAAACTACCCACAAATCATGCTTATCCATAACGGCAAGCATCTTAGCCTCACTTATCCGGTGCTGCAGGGGAATATTTTTGACCGGGAAACACTTTCTAATTCTAGCACACTCAATCAGGGCAGTCTTTGTTATGCTTGGTCAGCGTGCACTTTGTTTTCCCTGTTATTTTATATAGCTAAGGTGTGTGGTGATGTGTAGCCTGCCAAAGCTATTTGAGAGCTCTTAATTGGTGTTTCATAAAGAAAAGGTTCAATATGAAATCCAAATGTAGACCTTCAGGGTCGATATCAAGGCTTTTAATCTGTTGCTGGTCTATAACCAATTGCCTTGGATGCATCTGATCTCAGAAGCGAAGTAGTGTTGAGCCTGGTGGATAGTGCTTGAAAGAGCACCCACCACAGCAGGTTCTTTAGAAGAAGCTGGAGTGCTGCGTGATTTGCAGCAGAGGGCAGTGCAGCAACATCCATTTCCACGCTCCCACATCTATATACTGGAAGCCTTCACTAACCTGCACCGACTAGCCTGGTGAAGTATGGTCAATTAACTCACACGACCCCCACTTTGTGTGGAGGTCCTCATCCAGCAGAAAATGTTGGAAAGGGTTACAAATCTATATTCATATTTTGTTGTATCCATGTTTATTACATGATAGTGCGTGCCCCATTCATGTTCAAACTGCATACTTTGGTAAACATGCAAATAAATGTGTTTCATCGCACATTTAATTCCATTGAGCAATGGCCATTTCACATCGGTAATTAAAAACTGTTCCGAATGTACCTTATTTAATACATACAGTACCTCATGGCTTTCAATGTGAACCGTTACAGGAAGAACGCTTATGAAATGGATAAGAATTGTGATGAAATTCAGTCTTCAGCTACGTGCCAGAGCAACGATCTAAATTAGACCAATTTAATGAATGGCTGCAACTCTTTAAGGTAAGTTTATATCACTCCACGGGTCTCTTCTGACATAACTGTGGTGTTTATGAGCAGGGTGGTGTGTAAAGTTTTCGCATTTGGCTCATCCATTTCTCTGCATAAGCAACCACCCTGCTGTGGAGGGAGTCATATTTCATTCCCAATTGTGATGTTCGCCTTGTATCCATACTTACATGTATTAAGCCAATCCACAGTTTCTGAATGAATGTATTTCTGTGGTTAATGACCAGCAAGGGTGCTTTCTTAATACTACGAGGGGAAGCTCCTATCTTTTACTGTTTTCGTATTCAAATTTGAACATCATAATGTGTCCGAAATATGTAAAAAAAACAATAAAAGATGAAACAATGGTTCTCGATTAAATGTTATTTGATGTTTAATGCTCTATCAAACGAAAAAAACGCAATCTTATATTTTGAACGGTTTCTGAATGACAAACATTTTTAGGGGGTACTTTTATGGGGCCTTCAAATGAAAAATCTCAGATTCTCATATTTCCTGTCATTTGTCCTCAAAGCTACCTTTGTGCCTAATTTCAGATGTTTACCATGTCGAGAAGTACCCTCGAGGTTTTTGAGACATGCAGATTAAGGTCTTTATATAGATATTTTAGTGCAATCATTGATCTCTAGGTTGCAACCATAAACTCACTACCTTGAGAACCTAGATTTAGTTAAAGGCATTAAAACCCAGGATCTGAGTGGTGTTAACTCAACACTAACATCTGCGTCATCTCGTTTTCTAATTTAATTTGTAAATTTCCTGAACATGATCCTTAATATCTACTCAGGAATGGTGCTCTGTAGCCATATATCTATCCATTTTCAATGAAGAGCATTACCAACATTGCTGTTGGATGCTCACGTTTTTCTTAAAGTAAAACATTGACAATTACTATGATTAGTTTTAGCACGTGCATTATTTTGCGTGTCTTTAACGGTGCACTTAATATTTTATACCACAATTCACATTTCAAAGACCGTTAATGAGTAAATAAAAAAAATGTTCTTTGCTTAGGTCCTTGGTTACCTTGAACACCTATGATCTGCTCGAAAGAATACTGCATGGTCTGGATACATCCTTAAGGGCAAAGCAACAATAACGTTGAGCAACGTTCAGAAGAATGAAAGTGGGGAATATATTTTCCAAAAAACACTTCCAAAACCTTGCAGTGGTGAAAGATAATATAATTCTTGATGTAAATCCCAGAGGTGAGCAAAAACTCCTGCTTCATGACATAGGGGCTATTGTTATGTGCAGACTGTTGGGGAGAAGTTTTAATCATATGCAGTGGATTTATGAAAAAAACTGAATAGATGCAGAAATAATGGCATATAAACGGTACTTAATGTTTTAAATAACTACACTGATTGTTAGTTTATAATTGTGATGGATAGTTTGTTGATGATCTTTAAAAAATGTGTCACTTTGGTATAAACGTTTTATTTCACAGAAATGTATTTCGTCAACATTTGTCATCCAAACCTCCTCCAACTGCCCACGATGCCCCCCGGATACCCCTCAAACATACAGGCATGCCTTTTGGGAATGTCCAGACATTAACAAGTTTTTTCAAATCAACACTTGCTACTTTAACCACATTCACAAAACGAGCGTCTCACCCTCACCAGACACATCCCTATTGAGGTTGAAACCTCAAGGCCTTTCCAGGGGGGCAAATACATTACTGTATTCCAAATGTTCAATGTTATGGCAAAACGCACCATTACAGCCAACTGGAAAGAGCATGCTCCCCCAACAGTGCAGGAATGGGCCAATAAACTTTCAAAATTTGCCACTAGAGCATCTAAGTGCCAAACTCAGAAGCTTACCACCAACCATGGAACCCTTTCACGACCTCTCCTCCAGTGGACATTGATTCTTAAGAGTATTCATTAGGACATTTAGGCACTTCCCCCCCTACCTTTTTTTCCTACAGGGGTATCAGAGCTTAGGAAGACTGGGGTTGTCGATTTTATTTAAACATGTAGTTTAGACAGGTTTCCATTGAACTGTAATTCGTAACGTGTGTTTGTACTGGTGTCAACCCCCTTTCACATCCTCTGTACCTGATATCGTTTTGTTGATTAAATACTTTTGGGGGGAAAAAAATCGAGCCATCTACGCTCCTTCATACTGGGGTCAACAAGGGTCCTTGGCACAATCGGCAAATACGAAATCCACAAACTCTGAGGCATAAGAAAATTAGGGTTTGATTTGTAATACGACAACTGCTCATTTTGTTTTATGTTACCCTACATTAACCCAACCATGGAGCGGGAAGTATTTATTTAAATGTAAAATATGATTAATATGTTTTTAGTGTAATGTCTAGTGCTGTACTGTACACGCTAAAGTAAATATGAAAATTAAGATGAGGAGGTTAATAACATGTACTTTTTTTGTAGTTTAAAACATGAACTAAAAATACTTTTACATACTATGAAAGATGATTTCATGTGTATTTCATGGTCTCATCATCGGGAGCAGTGCAGTTAGAGTATAGTACTTGTTTATGATGCATAAAGGAATCTCATGGTCAACTGTGGATGGTCAAGCCACAGGGGCACGATGGGCAAGCTATACCTCAATAAATTTGGCAACGGTCAAATCCGCGAAGGCTGAAATTAGAGTGGGCAAAGTAGCTCTTCGTTGGTGATGGAGCAATGCCTGTCATGTTGTACGCTTGCTCGCAAAATTTAATTCCTAATTTTATAGAGGGCCGAAGGCCCTGCAATCGAATCTGTATTTGTTAAACCATGCTATTGGATTTCAATAATTCAAATTTGGAGTCTTCCTTAAAGAAAACTATAGCTACTCTACAGTTCTCATCAAACTATTGACTACACTATCGATAGTTAAAATTTCTACTCATCGCATGTGTTTTGGTCATATTAAAATAGGATTTAAGAACTCCTTCCCTAGGGAGTCTTAAGATTGGCAAATAAAATAAATCGGAGAGCTAAGACTTACCTGTGTGCATGCAGCTTATAATCTGTTAATACATAGTGTGTGTATAGTAATACCTCGGTTAACGAAGTAAATGCATTCCATGACGTCACTTTGTTATCAGAAACGTCGTTACCAGAGTTAGGTATAACATCTGAGGCATAGGGGATGCGTTTCTGGACTTCAGAGAAGGGGGAACAATAGGAAAACATTGCTGCACAGTCGCCTTCACTTCGTCTGCTTGGTTTAAAATGGTCCTGAAGGTGCACGGCACCAACCCCAACGAATGGGTCACTTCACTTTTCATCTTTCCCGCCTCTACCCCTCCTCTTTATGATCTGCATTTTCCTTTCCAAATATGAATAACACAATTCATATGGCGATATATAGTTATCGTAATTGTATAGTGAATATACAGCAGTGTGGCATATAGTGGGGTTGATAAAATAAGACAGTGTAAAATTACAAGTCTAATATTTTATAGTCTAACTCTAAAGTATAGGGCAGTGTAGAGTAACGCATTGTATAATTCAAAGGTGATTTTTTTTGTCTATGGATATGATATTATACCATGTAGTTTAGATTGAAGGTATAATATTACATTGTATAGTAGTCCAGTTTATAGCATAGTTATTAACGCAATACAGGACAGAGCAGCGCACCTATCCTATTCATTTTTTCTTTCCGTTTTTCTGTGTACCCACCGCCACCCTCCCCCGATCCGGTGGTGCTGGTAACATGCTAATTCATATGTTAATTCCGCCCACACAGCTTAAAAAGACGCGGTCCAGGCTTGGCAATGTTCACTCGAGCGCTGTCTTCTGGACAGTCCTGTTTATTCACCTGAAGAAGGCTACTTGTTTCGTGGCCGAAACGTCGTGAGAATCTTATTTTATTATGTTTTATTTTTATTATTTTATTTCCATTCTACGTGACTTTACCGAAAGAACCCAGAAGATGAATCCCTGCAGTCACGAAAGCTTTAAATATAAATTTGAGCTCTAGCACTGGCTAGCGGGATGAGGGAAGACTGGTGAAACTTGCTGATGACTGGTCCAAGTGAGGCAGACTTGTACAGCTCTTCACTGGCTGCTGACACAGTCAGAATCAGAATATTAATTTATCCTGGAGGAATCCAATGATCTATAAAGCTCTTCACAGATGTCCAAATGTCCAAAGTGATGTGCACGCACAGCATTCAACGTTTTACTCTTAAATCACTGTGCATTATTTCTGAAGATATTTTTTTCATTTTTTTGCAAAAATAGGGCAGAAGGGGCCCTGCACGGTTGACTTCATTATGAAGGAATTAGTTTCCCAGATTATTTGTTGACAGAGGTATCACTGTGTATCAATTGTAGTGTTGTATTTTAAAACTGTTTAAACCGATTACATTGTTGTATGTCTCAAGGTGGCTGCTTTTATTGTTTCCACAGATATCCAGACTACTAATTCTACCCCTCGGTCTGCTGTTGTTCCTTGTCCTTGTAGTATTTCCATGGAGAATATTTTTCTCCATGTTTCATTTTTGTAACTATTTGACCAGATGGTGTCAGTAAATACAAGTGATAGCAAGGAACTTGCATAAAAAGGCAGATTTAGCCACTTCACAGAGCTTCATATAGGGAAAAAATACACCGCATTCCCATATGTATTTAATAGTGGACTGACCTATGTTTGGGAACTGGAAAAGTGGGTCAAGTCGGAGTTCCCACGGCAGTGGGGCACGAGGTCAAGAAAGCTGTGATCGGGCCACTCGACCTGCTTTAGCTAGGATGGAAATAGTGGTGACTTCATAGTAAACATTTTCAAAACATTGAGACAACCCAAACATAAGTTCTTTATATATATTTTTTATGGATTGTTGTCTTCCAGCCATGCAGGGGATGGCAGGGAAGGGGTTTAATCCAAGTCAATCTTGGGAGAAGAACCAAGCCAATCAATTCCAGGAACAGCGCAGCTTGCGTCTCGTTTGTAATCGCAGAGACGTAGCATCAGTTTGCTTTTAGGACAGCAGTGAGGAACTTACGGCCTGTGGGCAACATATTGACCACAAATTAATTTTATATGGCTAGCAGCCACATGACGCTGACCACTTCAAAACTACCCACAAATCATACTTATCCATAACGGCAAGCATCTTAGCCTCACTTATCCGGTGCTGCAGGGGAATATTTTTGACCGGGAAACACTTTCTAATTCTAGCACACTCAATCAGGGCAGTCTTTGTTATGCTTGGTCAGCGTGCACTTTGTTTTCCCTGTTATTTTATATAGCTAAGGTGTGTGGTGATGTGTAGCCTGCCAAAGCTATTTGAGAGCTCTTAATTGGTGTTTCATAAAGAAAAGGTTCAATATGAAATCCAAATGTAGACCTTCAGGGTCGATATCAAGGCTTTTAATCTGTTGCTGGTCTATAACCAATTGCCTTGGATGCATCTGATCTCAGAAGCGAAGTAGTGTTGAGCCTGGTGGATAGTGCTTGAAAGAGCACCCACCACAGCAGGTTCTTTAGAAGAAGCTGGAGTGCTGCGTGATTTGCAGCAGAGGGCAGTGCAGCAACATCCATTTCCACGCTCCCACATCTATATACTGGAAGCCTTCACTAACCTGCACCGACTAGCCTGGTGAAGTATAGTCAATTAACTCACACGACCCCCACTTTGTGTGGAGGTCCTCATCCAGCAGAAAATGTTGGAAAGGGTTACAAATCTATATTCATATTTTGTTGTATCCATGTTTATTACATGATAGTGCGTGCCCCATTCATGTTCAAACTGCATACTTTGGTAAACATGCAAATAAATGTGTTTCATCGCACATTTAATTCCATTGAGCAATGGCCATTTCACATCGGTAATTAAAAACTGTCCCGAATGTACCTTATTTAATACATACAGTACCTCATGGCTTTCAATGTGAACCGTTACAGGAAGAACGCTTATGAAATGGATAAGAATTGTGATGAAATTCAGTCTTCAGCTACGTGCCAGAGCAACGATCTAAATTAGACCAATTTAATGAATGGCTGCAACTCTTTAAGGTAAGTTTATATCACTCCACGGGTCTCTTCTGACATAACTGTGGTGTTTATGAGCAGGGTGGTGTGTAAAGTTTTCGCATTTGGCTCATCCATTTCTCTGCATAAGCAACCACCCTGCTGTGGAGGGAGTCATATTTCATTCCCAATTGTGATGTTCGCCTTGTATCCATACTTACATGTATTAAGCCAATCCACAGTTTCTGAATGAATGTATTTCTGTGGTTAATGACCAGCAAGGGTGCTTTCTTAATACTACGAGGAGAAGCTCCTATCTTTTACTGTTTTCGTATTCAAATTTGAACATCATAATGTGTCCGAAATATGTAAAAAGAATAAAAGATGAAACAATGGTTCTCGATTAAATGTTATTTGATGTTTAATGCTCTATCAAACGAAAAAAACCGCAATCTTATATTTTGAACGGTTTCTGAAAGACAAACATTTTTAGGGGGTACTTTTATGGGGCCTTCAAATGAAAAATCTCAGATTCTCATATTTCCTGTCATTTGTCCTCAAAGCTACCTTTGTGCCTAATTTCAGATTTTTACCATGTCGAGAAGTACCCTCGAGGTTTTTGAGACATGCAGATTAAGGTCTTTATATAGATATTTTAGTGCAATCATTGATCTCTAGGTTGCGACCATAAACTCACTACCTTGAGAACCTAGATTTAGTTAAAGGCATTAAAACCCAGGATCTGAGTGGTGTTAACGCAACACTAACATCTGAGTCATCTCGTTTTCTAATTTAATTTGTAAATTTCCTGAACATGATCCTTAATATCTACTCAGGAATGGTGCTCTGTAGCCATATATATATCCATTTTCAATGAAGAGCATTACCAACATTGCTGTTGGATGCTCACGTTTTTCTTAAAGTAAAACATTGACAATTACTATGATTAGTTTTAGCACGTGCATTATTTTGCGTGTCTTTAACGGTGCACTTAATATTTTATACCACAATTCACATTTCAAAGACCGTTAATGAGTAAATAAAAAAAAATGTTCTTTGCTTAGGTCCTTGGTTACCTTGAACACCTATGATCAGCTCGAAAGAATACTGCATGGTCTGGATACATCCTTAAGGGCAAAGCAACAATAACGTTGAGCAACGTTCAGAAGAATGAAAGTGGGGAATATATTTTCCAAATAACACTTCCAAAACCTTGCAGTTGTGAAAGATAATATAATTCTTGATGTAAATCCCAGAGGTGAGCAAAAACTCCTGCTTTATGACATAGGGGCTATTGTTATGTGCAGACTGTTGGGGAGAAATTTTAATCATATGCAGTGGATTTATGAAAAAAACTGAATAGATGCAGAAATAATGGCATATAAACGGTACTTAATGTTTTAAATAATTACTCTGATTGTTAGTTTATAATTGTGATGGATAGTTTGTTGATCTTTAAAAAATGTGTCACTTTGGTATAAACGTTTTATTTCACAGAAATGTATTTCGTCAACATTTGTCATCCAAACCTCCTCCAACTGCCCACGATGCCCCCCGGATACCCCTCAAACATACAGGCATGCCTTTTGGGAATGTCCAGACATTAACAAGTTTTTTTCAAATCAACACTTGCTACCTTAACCACATTCACAAAACGAGCGTCTCACCCTCACCAGACACATCCCTATTCAGGTTGAAACCTCAAGGCCTTTTCAGGGGGGCAAATACATTACTGTATTCCAAATGTTCAATGTTATGGCAAAACGCACCATTACAGCCAACTGGAAAGAGCATGCTCCCCCAACAGTGCAGGAATGGGACAAAATAAACTTTCAAAATTTGCCACTAGAGCATCTAAGTGCCAAACTAAAAAGCTTACCACCAACCATGGAACCCTTTCACGACCTCTCCTCCAGTAGGCATTGATTCTTAAGAGTATTCATTAGGACATTTAGGCACTTCCCCCCTCTCCCTTTTTTTCCTACAGGGGTATCAGAGCTTAGGAAGACTGGGGTTGTCGATTTTATTTCAACATGCAGTTTAGACAGGTTTCCATTGAACTGTAATTCGTAACGTGTGTTTGTACTGGTGTCAACCCCCTTTCACATCCTCTGTACCTGATATCGTTTTGTTGATTAAATACTTTTGGGGGAAAAAAAATCGAGCCATCTACGCTCCTTCATACTGGGGTCAACAAGGGTCCCTGGCACAATCGGCAAATACGAAATCCACAAACTCTGAGGCATAAGAAAAATAGGGTTTGATTTGTAATACGACAACTGCTCATTTTGTTTTATGTTACCCTACATTAACCCAACCATGGAGCGGGAAGTATTTATTTAAATGTAAAATATGATTAATATGTTTTTAGTGTAATGTCTAGTGCTGTACTGTACACGCTAAATGAAATATGAAAATTAAGATGAGGTTAATAACATGTACTTTTTTTTGCAGTTTAAAACATGAACTAAAAATAATTTTATATACTATGAAAGATGATTTCATGTGTATTTCATGGTCTCATCATCGGGAGCAGTGCAGTTAGAGTATAATACTTCTTTATGATGCATAAAGGAATCTCATGGTCAACTGGATGGTCAAGCCGCAGGGGCGCGATGGGCAAGCTATACCTCAATAAATTTGGCAACGGTCAAATCCGCGAAGGCAGAAATTAGAGTGGGCAAAGTAGCTCTTCGTTGGTGATGGAGCAATGCCTGTCATGTTGTACGCTTGCTGGCGAAATTTAATTCTTAATTTTATAGAGGGCCGAAGGTCCTGCAATCGAATCTGTATTTGTTAAACCATGCTATTGGATTTCAATAATTCAAACTTGGAGTCTTCCTTAAAGAAAACTATAGCTACTCTACAGTTCTCATCAAACTATTGACTACACTATCGATAGTTAAAATTTCTACTCATCGCATGTGTTTTGGTCATATTAAAATAGGATTTAAGAACTCCTTCCCTAGGGAGTCTTAAGATTGGCAAATAAAAGAAATCGGAGAGCTAAGACTTACCTGTGTGCATGCAGCTTATAATCTGTTAATACATAGTGTGTGTATAGCAATACCTCGGTTAACGAAGTAAATGCATTCCATGACGTCACTTTGTTATCAGAAACGTCGTTACCAGAGTTAGGTGTAACATCTGAGGCATAGGGGATGCGTTTCCGGACTTCAGAGAAGGGGGTACAATAGGAAAACATTGCTGCACAGTCGCCTTCACTTCGTCTGCTTGGTTTAAAATGGTCCTGAAGGTGCATGGCACCAACCCCAATGAATGGGTCACTTTACTTTTCATCTTTCCCGCCTCTACCCCTCCTCTTTATCATCTGCATTTTCCTTTCCAAATATGAATAACACAATTCATATGGCGATATATAGTTAACGTAATTGTATAGTGAATATACAGCAGTGTGGCATATAGTGGGGTTGATAAAATAAGACAGTGTAAAATTACAAGTCTAATATTTTATGGTCTAAAGTATAGGGCAGTGTAGAGTAACGCATTGTATAATTCAAAGGTGAATTTTTTGTCTATGGATATGATATTATACCATGTAGTTTAGATTGAAGGTATAATATTACATTGTATAGTAGTCCAGTTTATAGCATAGTTATCAACGCAATACAGGACAGAGCAGCGCACCTATCCTATTCCTTTTTTCTTTCCGTTTTTCTGTGTACCCGCCCTCCCCCGATCCGGTGGTGCTGGTGCTGGTAACATGCTAATTCATATGTTAATTCCGCCCACACAGCTTAAAAAGACGCGGTCCAGGCTTGGCAATGTTCACTCGAGCGCTGTCTTCTGGACAGTCCTGTTTATTCACCTGAAGAAGGCTACTTGTTTCGTGGCCGAAACGTCGTGAGAATCTTATTTTATTATGTTTTATTTTTATTATTTTATTTCCATTCTACGTGACTTTACTGAAAGAACCAAGAAGATGAATCCCTGCAGTCACGAAAGCTTTAAATCGAAAGTGTAATGTTTAACATACTTCATAAGGCAATATATAGTACCGTAATTGTATAGTGAATATACAGCAGTGTGGTATACAGTAGGGTTAGTAGAATAATACATAGTGTAAATGGACTCGTCTGTCTGAACAAAGCTCATCGCTCTCCGTGGTGCTAATCCTTCACACCAACATCATGGTAATCCCCCAGTTACATGCTAATGTATATGTAAACTCCTCTCCCCCCTCCTCCGGTCCGAGCTCGTCGCTCTCCGTGGTGCTAATCCCTCACACCAACATCATGCTAATCCCCCAGTTACATGCTAATGTATATGTAAAACTCCTTTGTCAAGGCGCTCTGTTCCTTCCACTCAGCTTAAAAGACGCTTCCAAGCTTGGCAGGGTTCACTCAAGCGCTGTCTTCCGGACAGTCCTGTTTCTTCACCTGAGGAAGGCTACTTGTGTTGTGGCCGAAACGTCGTGAGAATTTTATTCTGTTATTATTATTTTTATTATCATTTTATCTCCATTCTACGTGACTTTACCGAAAGAACCCAGAAGATGAATCCCTGCAGTCACGAAAGCTTTAAATATAAATTTGAGCTCTAGCACTGGCTAGCGGGATGAGGGAAGACTGGTGAAACTTGCTGATGACTGGTCCAAGTGAGGCAGACTTGCACAGCTCTTCACTGGCTGCTGACACAGTCAGAATCAGAATATTAATTTATCCTGGAGGAATCCAATGATCTATAAAGCTCTTCACAGATGTCCAAATGTCCAAAGTGATGTGCACGCACAGCATTCAACCTTTTACTCTTAAATCACTGTGCATTATTTCTGAAGATATTTTTTTCATTTTTTTGCAAAAATAGGGCAGAAGGGGCCCTGCACGGTTGACTTCATTATGAAGGAATTAGTTTCCCAGATTATTTGTTGACAGAGGTATCACTGTGTATCAATTGTGGTGTTGTATTTTAAAACTGTTTAAACCGATAACATTGTTGTATGTCTCAAGGTGGCTGCTTTTTTTGTTTCCACAGATATCCAGACTACTACTTCTACCCCTCGGTCTGCTGTTGTTCCTTGTCCTTGAAGTTTACAATATTTCCATTGCCATTATAAACAAGGTGAATATTTTTCTCCATGTTTCATTTTTGTAACTATTTGACCAGATGGTGTCAGTAAATACAAGTGATAGCAAGGAACTCGCATAAAAAGGCAGATTTAGCCACTTCACAGAGCTTCATATAGGGAAAAAATACACCGCATTCCCATATTTATTTAATAGTGGACTGACCTATGTTTGGGAACTGGAAAAGTGGGTCAAGTCGGGGTTCTCACGGCAGTGGGGCACGAGGTCAAGAAAGCTGTGATCGGGCCACTCGACCTGCTTTAGCTAGGATGGAAACAGTGGTGACTTCATAGTAAACATTTTCAAAACATTGAGACAACCCAAACATAAGTTCTTTATATATATTTTTTATGGATTGTTGTCTTCCAGCCATGCAGGGGATGGCAGGGAAGGGGTTTAATCCAAGTCAATCTTGGGAGAAGAACCAAGCCAATCAATTCCAGGAACAGCGCAGCTTGCGTCTCGTTTGTAATCGCAGAGACGTAGCATCAGTTTGCTTTTAGGACAGCAGTGAGGAACTTACGGCCTGTGGGCAACATATTGACCACAAATTAATTTTATATGGCTAGCAGCCACATGACGCTGACCACTTCAAAACTACCCACAAATACTTATCCATAACGGCAAGCATCTTAGCCTCACTTATCCGGTGCTGCAGGGGAATATTTTTGACCGGGAAACACTTTCTAATTCTAGCACACTCAATCAGGGCAGTCTTTGTTATGCTTGGTCAGCGTGCACTTTGTTTTCCCTGTTATTTTATATAGCTAAGGTGTGTGGTGATGTGTAGCCTGCCAAAGCTATTTGAGAGCTCTTAATTGGTGTTTCATAAAGAAAAGGTTCAATATGAAATCCAAATGTAGACCTTCAGGGTCGATATCAAGGCTTTTAATCTGTTGCTGGTCTATAACCAATTGCCTTGGATGCATCTGATCTCAGAAGCGAAGTAGTGTTGAGCCTGGTGGATAGTGCTTGAAAGAGCACCCACCACAGCAGGTTCTTTAGAAGAAGCTGGAGTGCTGCGTGATTTGCAGCAGAGGGCAGTGCAGCAACATCCATTTCCACGCTCCCACATCTATATACTGGAAGCCTTCACTAACCTGCACCGACTAGCCTGGTGAAGTATGGTCAATTAACTCACACGACCCCCACTTTGTGTGGAGGTCCTCATCCAGCAGAAAATGTTGGAAAGGGTTACAAATCTATATTCATATTTTGTTGTATCCATGTTTATTACATGATAGTGCGTGCCCCATTCATGTTCAAACTGCATACTTTGGTAAACATGCAAATAAATGTGTTTCATCGCACATTTAATTCCATTGAGCAATGGCCATTTCACATCGGTAATTAAAAACTGTCCCGAATGTACCTTATTTAATACATACAGTACCTCATGGCTTTCAATGTGAACCGTTACAGGAAGAACGCTTATGAAATGGATAAGAATTGTGATGAAATTCAGTCTTCAGCTACGTGCCAGAGCAACGATCTAAATTAGACCAATTTAATGAATGGCTGCAACTCTTTAAGGTAAGTTTATATCACTCCACGGGTCTCTTCTGACATAACTGTGGTGTTTATGAGCAGGGTGGTGTGTAAAGTTTTCGCATTTGGCTCATCCATTTCTCTGCATAAGCAACCACCCTGCTGTGGAGGGAGTCATATTTCATTCCCAATTGTGATGTTCGCCTTGTATCCATACTTACATGTATTAAGCCAATCCACAGTTTCTGAATGAATGTATTTCTGTGGTTAATGACCAGCAAGGGTGCTTTCTTAATACTACGAGGAGAAGCTCCTATCTTTTACTGTTTTCGTATTCAAATTTGAACATCATAATGTGTCCGAAATATGTAAAAAGAATAAAAGATGAAACAATGGTTCTCGATTAAATGTTATTTGATGTTTAATGCTCTATCAAACGAAAAAAACCGCAATCTTATATTTTGAACGGTTTCTGAAAGACAAACATTTTTAGGGGGTACTTTTATGGGGCCTTCAAATGAAAAATCTCAGATTCTCATATTTCCTGTCATTTGTCCTCAAAGCTACCTTTGTGCCTAATTTCAGATTTTTACCATGTCGAGAAGTACCCTCGAGGTTTTTGAGACATGCAGATTAAGGTCTTTATATAGATATTTTAGTGCAATCATTGATCTCTAGGTTGCGACCATAAACTCACTACCTTGAGAACCTAGATTTAGTTAAAGGCATTAAAACCCAGGATCTGAGTGGTGTTAACGCAACACTAACATCTGAGTCATCTCGTTTTCTAATTTAATTTGTAAATTTCCTGAACATGATCCTTAATATCTACTCAGGAATGGTGCTCTGTAGCCATATATATATCCATTTTCAATGAAGAGCATTACCAACATTGCTGTTGGATGCTCACGTTTTTCTTAAAGTAAAACATTGACAATTACTATGATTAGTTTTAGCACGTGCATTATTTTGCGTGTCTTTAACGGTGCACTTAATATTTTATACCACAATTCACATTTCAAAGACCGTTAATGAGTAAATAAAAAAAAATGTTCTTTGCTTAGGTCCTTGGTTACCTTGAACACCTATGATCAGCTCGAAAGAATACTGCATGGTCTGGATACATCCTTAAGGGCAAAGCAACAATAACGTTGAGCAACGTTCAGAAGAATGAAAGTGGGGAATATATTTTCCAAATAACACTTCCAAAACCTTGCAGTTGTGAAAGATAATATAATTCTTGATGTAAATCCCAGAGGTGAGCAAAAACTCCTGCTTTATGACATAGGGGCTATTGTTATGTGCAGACTGTTGGGGAGAAATTTTAATCATATGCAGTGGATTTATGAAAAAAACTGAATAGATGCAGAAATAATGGCATATAAACGGTACTTAATGTTTTAAATAATTACTCTGATTGTTAGTTTATAATTGTGATGGATAGTTTGTTGATCTTTAAAAAATGTGTCACTTTGGTATAAACGTTTTATTTCACAGAAATGTATTTCGTCAACATTTGTCATCCAAACCTCCTCCAACTGCCCACGATGCCCCCCGGATACCCCTCAAACATACAGGCATGCCTTTTGGGAATGTCCAGACATTAACAAGTTTTTTTCAAATCAACACTTGCTACCTTAACCACATTCACAAAACGAGCGTCTCACCCTCACCAGACACATCCCTATTCAGGTTGAAACCTCAAGGCCTTTTCAGGGGGGCAAATACATTACTGTATTCCAAATGTTCAATGTTATGGCAAAACGCACCATTACAGCCAACTGGAAAGAGCATGCTCCCCCAACAGTGCAGGAATGGGACAAAATAAACTTTCAAAATTTGCCACTAGAGCATCTAAGTGCCAAACTAAAAAGCTTACCACCAACCATGGAACCCTTTCACGACCTCTCCTCCAGTAGGCATTGATTCTTAAGAGTATTCATTAGGACATTTAGGCACTTCCCCCCTCTCCCTTTTTTTCCTACAGGGGTATCAGAGCTTAGGAAGACTGGGGTTGTCGATTTTATTTCAACATGCAGTTTAGACAGGTTTCCATTGAACTGTAATTCGTAACGTGTGTTTGTACTGGTGTCAACCCCCTTTCACATCCTCTGTACCTGATATCGTTTTGTTGATTAAATACTTTTGGGGGAAAAAAAATCGAGCCATCTACGCTCCTTCATACTGGGGTCAACAAGGGTCCCTGGCACAATCGGCAAATACGAAATCCACAAACTCTGAGGCATAAGAAAAATAGGGTTTGATTTGTAATACGACAACTGCTCATTTTGTTTTATGTTACCCTACATTAACCCAACCATGGAGCGGGAAGTATTTATTTAAATGTAAAATATGATTAATATGTTTTTAGTGTAATGTCTAGTGCTGTACTGTACACGCTAAATGAAATATGAAAATTAAGATGAGGTTAATAACATGTACTTTTTTTTGCAGTTTAAAACATGAACTAAAAATAATTTTATATACTATGAAAGATGATTTCATGTGTATTTCATGGTCTCATCATCGGGAGCAGTGCAGTTAGAGTATAATACTTCTTTATGATGCATAAAGGAATCTCATGGTCAACTGGATGGTCAAGCCGCAGGGGCGCGATGGGCAAGCTATACCTCAATAAATTTGGCAACGGTCAAATCCGCGAAGGCAGAAATTAGAGTGGGCAAAGTAGCTCTTCGTTGGTGATGGAGCAATGCCTGTCATGTTGTACGCTTGCTGGCGAAATTTAATTCTTAATTTTATAGAGGGCCGAAGGTCCTGCAATCGAATCTGTATTTGTTAAACCATGCTATTGGATTTCAATAATTCAAACTTGGAGTCTTCCTTAAAGAAAACTATAGCTACTCTACAGTTCTCATCAAACTATTGACTACACTATCGATAGTTAAAATTTCTACTCATCGCATGTGTTTTGGTCATATTAAAATAGGATTTAAGAACTCCTTCCCTAGGGAGTCTTAAGATTGGCAAATAAAAGAAATCGGAGAGCTAAGACTTACCTGTGTGCATGCAGCTTATAATCTGTTAATACATAGTGTGTGTATAGCAATACCTCGGTTAACGAAGTAAATGCATTCCATGACGTCACTTTGTTATCAGAAACGTCGTTACCAGAGTTAGGTGTAACATCTGAGGCATAGGGGATGCGTTTCCGGACTTCAGAGAAGGGGGTACAATAGGAAAACATTGCTGCACAGTCGCCTTCACTTCGTCTGCTTGGTTTAAAATGGTCCTGAAGGTGCATGGCACCAACCCCAATGAATGGGTCACTTTACTTTTCATCTTTCCCGCCTCTACCCCTCCTCTTTATCATCTGCATTTTCCTTTCCAAATATGAATAACACAATTCATATGGCGATATATAGTTAACGTAATTGTATAGTGAATATACAGCAGTGTGGCATATAGTGGGGTTGATAAAATAAGACAGTGTAAAATTACAAGTCTAATATTTTATAGTCTAAAGTATAGGGCAGTGTAGAGTAACGCATTGTATAATTCAAAGGTGAATTTTTTGTCTATGGATATGATATTATACCATGTAGTTTAGATTGAAGGTATAATATTACATTGTATAGTAGTCCAGTTTATAGCATAGTTATCAACGCAATACAGGACAGAGCAGCGCACCTATCCTATTCCTTTTTTCTTTCCGTTTTTCTGTGTACCCGCCCTCCCCCGATCCGGTGGTGCTGGTGCTGGTAACATGCTAATTCATATGTTAATTCCGCCCACACAGCTTAAAAAGACGCGGTCCAGGCTTGGCAATGTTCACTCGAGCGCTGTCTTCTGGACAGTCCTGTTTATTCACCTGAAGAAGGCTACTTGTTTCGTGGCCGAAACGTCGTGAGAATCTTATTTTATTATGTTTTATTTTTATTATTTTATTTCCATTCTACGTGACTTTACTGAAAGAACCAAGAAGATGAATCCCTGCAGTCACGAAAGCTTTAAATCGAAAGTGTAATGTTTAACATACTTCATAAGGCAATATATAGTACCGTAATTGTATAGTGAATATACAGCAGTGTGGTATACAGTAGGGTTAGTAGAATAATACATAGTGTAAATGGACTCGTCTGTCTGAACAAAGCTCATCGCTCTCCGTGGTGCTAATCCTTCACACCAACATCATGGTAATCCCCCAGTTACATGCTAATGTATATGTAAACTCCTCTCCCCCCTCCTCCGGTCCGAGCTCGTCGCTCTCCGTGGTGCTAATCCCTCACACCAACATCATGCTAATCCCCCAGTTACATGCTAATGTATATGTAAAACTCCTTTGTCAAGGCGCTCTGTTCCTTCCACTCAGCTTAAAAGACGCTTCCAAGCTTGGCAGGGTTCACTCAAGCGCTGTCTTCCGGACAGTCCTGTTTCTTCACCTGAGGAAGGCTACTTGTGTTGTGGCCGAAACGTCGTGAGAATTTTATTCTGTTATTATTATTTTTATTATCATTTTATCTCCATTCTACGTGACTTTACCGAAAGAACCCAGAAGATGAATCCCTGCAGTCACGAAAGCTTTAAATATAAATTTGAGCTCTAGCACTGGCTAGCGGGATGAGGGAAGACTGGTGAAACTTGCTGATGACTGGTCCAAGTGAGGCAGACTTGCACAGCTCTTCACTGGCTGCTGACACAGTCAGAATCAGAATATTAATTTATCCTGGAGGAATCCAATGATCTATAAAGCTCTTCACAGATGTCCAAATGTCCAAAGTGATGTGCACGCACAGCATTCAACCTTTTACTCTTAAATCACTGTGCATTATTTCTGAAGATATTTTTTTCATTTTTTTGCAAAAATAGGGCAGAAGGGGCCCTGCACGGTTGACTTCATTATGAAGGAATTAGTTTCCCAGATTATTTGTTGACAGAGGTATCACTGTGTATCAATTGTGGTGTTGTATTTTAAAACTGTTTAAACCGATAACATTGTTGTATGTCTCAAGGTGGCTGCTTTTTTTGTTTCCACAGATATCCAGACTACTACTTCTACCCCTCGGTCTGCTGTTGTTCCTTGTCCTTGAAGTTTACAATATTTCCATTGCCATTATAAACAAGGTGAATATTTTTCTCCATGTTTCATTTTTGTAACTATTTGACCAGATGGTGTCAGTAAATACAAGTGATAGCAAGGAACTCGCATAAAAAGGCAGATTTAGCCACTTCACAGAGCTTCATATAGGGAAAAAATACACCGCATTCCCATATTTATTTAATAGTGGACTGACCTATGTTTGGGAACTGGAAAAGTGGGTCAAGTCGGGGTTCTCACGGCAGTGGGGCACGAGGTCAAGAAAGCTGTGATCGGGCCACTCGACCTGCTTTAGCTAGGATGGAAACAGTGGTGACTTCATAGTAAACATTTTCAAAACATTGAGACAACCCAAACATAAGTTCTTTATATATATTTTTTATGGATTGTTGTCTTCCAGCCATGCAGGGGATGGCAGGGAAGGGGTTTAATCCAAGTCAATCTTGGGAGAAGAACCAAGCCAATCAATTCCAGGAACAGCGCAGCTTGCGTCTCGTTTGTAATCGCAGAGACGTAGCATCAGTTTGCTTTTAGGACAGCAGTGAGGAACTTACGGCCTGTGGGCAACATATTGACCACAAATTAATTTTATATGGCTAGCAGCCACATGACGCTGACCACTTCAAAACTACCCACAAATACTTATCCATAACGGCAAGCATCTTAGCCTCACTTATCCGGTGCTGCAGGGGAATATTTTTGACCGGGAAACACTTTCTAATTCTAGCACACTCAATCAGGGCAGTCTTTGTTATGCTTGGTCAGCGTGCACTTTGTTTTCCCTGTTATTTTATATAGCTAAGGTGTGTGGTGATGTGTAGCCTGCCAAAGCTATTTGAGAGCTCTTAATTGGTGTTTCATAAAGAAAAGGTTCAATATGAAATCCAAATGTAGACCTTCAGGGTCGATATCAAGGCTTTTAATCTGTTGCTGGTCTATAACCAATTGCCTTGGATGCATCTGATCTCAGAAGCGAAGTAGTGTTGAGCCTGGTGGATAGTGCTTGAAAGAGCACCCACCACAGCAGGTTCTTTAGAAGAAGCTGGAGTGCTGCGTGATTTGCAGCAGAGGGCAGTGCAGCAACATCCATTTCCACGCTCCCACATCTATATACTGGAAGCCTTCACTAACCTGCACCGACTAGCCTGGTGAAGTATGGTCAATTAACTCACACGACCCCCACTTTGTGTGGAGGTCCTCATCCAGCAGAAAATGTTGGAAAGGGTTACAAATCTATATTCATATTTTGTTGTATCCATGTTTATTACATGATAGTGCGTGCCCCATTCATGTTCAAACTGCATACTTTGGTAAACATGCAAATAAATGTGTTTCATCGCACATTTAATTCCATTGAGCAATGGCCATTTCACATCGGTAATTAAAAACTGTCCCGAATGTACCTTATTTAATACATACAGTACCTCATGGCTTTCAATGTGAACCGTTACAGGAAGAACGCTTATGAAATGGATAAGAATTGTGATGAAATTCAGTCTTCAGCTACGTGCCAGAGCAACGATCTAAATTAGACCAATTTAATGAATGGCTGCAACTCTTTAAGGTAAGTTTATATCACTCCACGGGTCTCTTCTGACATAACTGTGGTGTTTATGAGCAGGGTGGTGTGTAAAGTTTTCGCATTTGGCTCATCCATTTCTCTGCATAAGCAACCACCCTGCTGTGGAGGGAGTCATATTTCATTCCCAATTGTGATGTTCGCCTTGTATCCATACTTACATGTATTAAGCCAATCCACAGTTTCTGAATGAATGTATTTCTGTGGTTAATGACCAGCAAGGGTGCTTTCTTAATACTACGAGGAGAAGCTCCTATCTTTTACTGTTTTCGTATTCAAATTTGAACATCATAATGTGTCCGAAATATGTAAAAAGAATAAAAGATGAAACAATGGTTCTCGATTAAATGTTATTTGATGTTTAATGCTCTATCAAACGAAAAAAACCGCAATCTTATATTTTGAACGGTTTCTGAAAGACAAACATTTTTAGGGGGTACTTTTATGGGGCCTTCAAATGAAAAATCTCAGATTCTCATATTTCCTGTCATTTGTCCTCAAAGCTACCTTTGTGCCTAATTTCAGATTTTTACCATGTCGAGAAGTACCCTCGAGGTTTTTGAGACATGCAGATTAAGGTCTTTATATAGATATTTTAGTGCAATCATTGATCTCTAGGTTGCGACCATAAACTCACTACCTTGAGAACCTAGATTTAGTTAAAGGCATTAAAACCCAGGATCTGAGTGGTGTTAACTCAACACTAACATCTGAGTCATCTCGTTTTCTAATTTAATTTGTAAATTTCCTGAACATGATCCTTAATATCTACTCAGGAATGGTGCTCTGTAGCCATATATATATCCATTTTCAATGAAGAGCATTACCAACATTGCTGTTGGATGCTCACGTTTTTCTTAAAGTAAAACATTGACAATTACTATGATTAGTTTTAGCACGTGCATTATTTTGCGTGTCTTTAACGGTGCACTTAATATTTTATACCACAATTCACATTTCAAAGACCGTTAATGAGTAAATAAAAAAAATGTTCTTTGCTTAGGTCCTTGGTTACCTTGAACACCTATGATCAGCTCGAAAGAATACTGCATGGTCTGGATACATCCTTAAGGGCAAAGCAACAATAACGTTGAGCAACGTTCAGAAGAATGAAAGTGGGGAATATATTTTCCAAATAACACTTCCAAAACCTTGCAGTGGTGAAAGATAATATAATTCTTGATGTAAATCCCAGAGGTGAGCAAAAACTCCTGCTTCATGACATAGGGGCTATTGTTATGTGCAGACTGTTGGGGAGAAGTTTTAATCATATGCAGTGGATTTATGAAAAAAACTGAATAGATGCAGAAATAATGGCATATAAACGGTACTTAATGTTTTAAATAACTACACTGATTGTTAGTTTATAATTGTGATGGATAGTTTGTTGATGATCTTTAAAAAATGTGTCACTTTGGTATAAACGTTTTATTTCACAGAAATGTATTTCGTCAACATTTGTCATCCAAACCTCCTCCAAATGCCCACGATGCCCCCCGGATACCCCTCAAACATACAGGCATGCCTTTTGGGAATGTCCAGACATTAACAAGTTTTTTCAAATCAACACTTGCTACTTTAACCACATTCACAAAACGAGCGTCTCACCCTCACCAGACACATCCCTATTGAGGTTGAAACCTCAAGGCCTTTCCAGGGGGGCAAATACATTACTGTATTCCAAATGTTCAATGTTATGGCAAAACGCACCATTACAGCCAACTGGAAAGAGCATGCTCCCCCAACAGTGCAGGAATGGGCCAATAAACTTTCAAAATTTGCCACTAGAGCATCTAAGTGCCAAACTCAGAAGCTTACCACCAACCATGGAACCCTTTCACGACCTCTCCTCCAGTGGACATTGATTCTTAAGAGTATTCATTAGGACATTTAGGCACTTCCCCCCCTACCTTTTTTTCCTACAGGGGTATCAGAGCTTAGGAAGACTGGGGTTGTCGATTTTATTTAAACATGTAGTTTAGACAGGTTTCCATTGAACTGTAATTCGTAACGTGTGTTTGTACTGGTGTCAACCCCCTTTCACATCCTCTGTACCTGATATCGTTTTGTTGATTAAATACTTTTGGGGGGAAAAAAATCGAGCCATCTACGCTCCTTCATACTGGGGTCAACAAGGGTCCTTGGCACAATCGGCAAATACGAAATCCACAAACTCTGAGGCATAAGAAAATTAGGGTTTGATTTGTAATACGACAACTGCTCATTTTGTTTTATGTTACCCTACATTAACCCAACCATGGAGCGGGAAGTATTTATTTAAATGTAAAATATGATTAATATGTTTTTAGTGTAATGTCTAGTGCTGTACTGTACACGCTAAAGTAAATATGAAAATTAAGATGAGGTTAATAACATGTACTTTTTTTGCAGTTTAAAACATGAACTAAAAATACTTTTACATACTATGAAAGATGATTTCATGTGTATTTCATGGTCTCATCATCGGGAGCAGTGCAGTTAGAGTATAGTACTTGTTTATGATGCATAAAGGAATCTCATGGTCAACTGTGGATGGTCAAGCCACAGGGGCACGATGGGCAAGCTATACCTCAATAAATTTGGCAACGGTCAAATCCGCGAAGGCTGAAATTAGAGTGGGCAAAGTAGCTCTTCGTTGGTGATGGAGCAATGCCTGTCATGTTGTACGCTTGCTCGCGAAATTTAATTCTTAATTTTATAGAGGGCCGAAGGCCCTGCAATCGAATCTGTATTTGTTAAACCATGCTATTGGATTTCAATAATTCAAATTTGGAGTCTTCCTTAAAGAAAACTATAGCTACTCTACAGTTCTCATCAAACTATTGACTACACTATCGATAGTTAAAATTTCTACTCATCGCATGTGTTTTGGTCATATTAAAATAGGATTTAAGAACTCCTTCCCTAGGGAGTCTTAAGATTGGCAAATAAAATAAATCGGAGAGCTAAGACTTACCTGTGTGCATGCAGCTTATAATCTGTTAATACATAGTGTGTGTATAGTAATACCTCGGTTAACGAAGTAAATGCATTCCATGACGTCACTTTGTTATCAGAAACGTCGTTACCAGAGTTAGGTATAACATCTGAGGCATAGGGGATGCGTTTCCGGACTTCAGAGAAGGGGGTACAATAGGAAAACATTGCTGCACAGTCGCCTTCACTTCGTCTGCTTGGTTTAAAATGGTCCTGAAGGTGCACGCCACCAACCCCAACGAATGGGTCACTTCACTTTTCATCTTTCCCGCCTCTACCCCTCCTCTTTATGATCTGCATTTTCCTTTCCAAATATGAATAACACAATTCATATGGCGATATATAGTTATCGTAATTGTATAGTGAATATACAGCAGTGTGGCATATAGTGGGGTTGATAAAATAAGACAGTGTAAAATTACAAGTCTAATATTTTATAGTCTAACTCTAAAGTATAGGGTAGTGTAGAGTAACGCATTGTATAATTCAAAGGTGATTTTTTTTGTCTATGGATATGATATTATACCATGTAGTTTAGATTGAAGGTATAATATTACATTGTATAGTAGTCCAGTTTATAGCATAGTTATTAACGCAATACAGGACAGAGCAGCGCACCTATCCTATTCATTTTTTCTTTCCGTTTTTCTGTGTACCCACCGCCACCCTCCCCCGATCCGGTGGTGCTGGTAACATGCTAATTCATATGTTAATTCCGCCCACACAGCTTAAAAAGACGCGGTCCAGGCTTGGCAATGTTCACTCGAGCGCTGTCTTCTGGACAGTCCTGTTTATTCACCTGAAGAAGGCTACTTGTTTCGTGGCCGAAACGTCGTGAGAATCTTATTTTATTATGTTTTATTTTTATTATTTTATTTCCATTCTACGTGACTTTACTGAAAGAACCAAGAAGATGAATCCCTGCAGTCACGAAAGCTTTAAATCGAAAGTGTAATGTTTAACATACTTCATAAGGCAATATATAGTACCGTAATTGTATAGTGAATATACAGCAGTGTGGTATACAGTAGGGTTAGTAGAATAATACATAGTGTAGATGGACTCGTCCGTCTGAACAAAGCTCATCGCTCTCCGTGGTGCTAATCCTTCACACCAACATCATGGTAATCCCCCAGTTACATGCTAATGTATATGTAAACTCCTCTCCCCCCTCCTCCGGTCCGAGCTCGTCGCTCTCCGTGGTGCTAATCCCTCACACCAACATCATGCTAATCCCCCAGTTACATGCTAATGTATAAGTAAAACTCCTTTGTCAAGGCGCTCTGTTCCTCCCACTCAGCTTAAAAGACGCTTCGAAGCTTGGCAGGGTTCACTCAAGCGCTGTCTTCCGGACAGTCCTGTTTCTTCACCTGAGGAAGGCTACTTGTGTTGTGGCCGAAACGTAATGAGAATTTTATTCTGTTATTATTTTTATTATCATTTTATCTCCATTCTACGTGACTTTACCGAAAGAACCCAGAAGATGAATCCCTGCAGTCACGAAAGCTTTAAATATAAATTTGAGCTCTAGCACTGGCTAGCGGGATGAGGGAAGACTGGTGAAACTTGCTGATGACTGGTCCAAGTGAGGCAGACTTGCACAGCTCTTCACTGGCTGCTGACACAGTCAGAATCAGAATATTAATTTATCCTGGAGGAATCCAATGATCTATAAAGCTCTTCACAGATGTCCAAATGTCCAAAGTGATGTGCACGCACAGCATTCAACCTTTTACTCTTAAATCACTGTGCATTATTTCTGAAGATATTTTTTTCATTTTTTTGCACAAATAGGGCAGAAGGGGCCCTGCACGGTTGACTTCATTATGAAGGAATTAGTTTCCCAGATTATTTGTTGACAGAGGTATCACTGTGTATCAATTGTAGTGTTGTATTTTAAAACTGTTTAAACCGATTACATTGTTGTATGTCTCAAGGTGGCTGCTTTTATTGTTTCCACAGATACCCAGACTACTAATTCTACCCCTCGGTCTGCTGTTGTTCCTTGTCCTTGTAGTATTTCCATGGAGAATATTTTTCTCCATGTTTCATTTTTGTAACTATTTGACCAGATGGTGTCAGTAAATACAAGTGATAGCAAGGAACTTGCATAAAAAGGCAGATTTAGCCACTTCACAGAGCTTCATATTGGGAAAAAAAACACCGCATTCCCATATGTATTTAATAGTGGACTGACCTATGTTTGGGAACTGGAAAAGTGGGTCAAGTCGGGGTTCCCACGGCAGTGGGGCACGAGGTCAAGAAAGCTGTGATCGGGCCACTCGACCTGCTTTAGCTAGGATGGAAACAGTGGTGACTTCATAGTAAACATTTTCAAAACATTGAGACAACCCAAACATAAGTTCTTTATATATATTTTTTATGGATTGTTGTCTTCCAGCCATGCAGGGGATGGCAGGGAAGGGGTTTAATCCAAGTCAATCTTGGGAGAAGAACCAAGCCAATCAATTCCAGGAACAGCGCAGCTTGCGTCTCGTTTGTAATCGCAGAGACGTAGCATCAGTTTGCTTTTAGGACAGCAGTGAGGAACTTACGGCCTGTGGGCAACATATTGACCACAAATTAATTTTATATGGCTAGCAGCCACATGACGCTGACCACTTCAAAACTACCCACAAATCATACTTATCCATAACGGCAAGCATCTTAGCCTCACTTATCCGGTGCTGCAGGGGAATATTTTTGACCGGGAAACACTTTCTAATTCTAGCACACTCAATCAGGGCAGTCTTTGTTATGCTTGGTCAGCGTGCACTTTGTTTTCCCTGTTATTTTATATAGCTAAGGTGTGTGGTGATGTGTAGCCTGCCAAAGCTATTTGAGAGCTCTTAATTGGTGTTTCATAAAGAAAAGGTTCAATATGAAATCCAAATGTAGACCTTCAGGGTCGATATCAAGGCTTTTAATCTGTTGCTGGTCTATAACCAATTGCCTTGGATGCATCTGATCTCAGAAGCGAAGTAGTGTTGAGCCTGGTGGATAGTGCTTGAAAGAGCACCCACCACAGCAGGTTCTTTAGAAGAAGCTGGAGTGCTGCGTGATTTGCAGCAGAGGGCAGTGCAGCAACATCCATTTCCACGCTCCCACATCTATATACTGGAAGCCTTCACTAACCTGCACCGACTAGCCTGGTGAAGTATGGTCAATTAACTCACACGACCCCCACTTTGTGTGGAGGTCCTCATCCAGCAGAAAATGTTGGAAAGGGTTACAAATCTATATTCATATTTTGTTGTATCCATGTTTATTACATGATAGTGCGTGCCCCATTCATGTTCAAACTGCATACTTTGGTAAACATGCAAATAAATGTGTTTCATCGCACATTTAATTCCATTGAGCAATGGCCATTTCACATCGGTAATTAAAAACTGTCCCGAATGTACCTTATTTAATACATACAGTACCTCATGGCTTTCAATGTGAACCGTTACAGGAAGAACGCTTATGAAATGGATAAGAATTGTGATGAAATTCAGTCTTCAGCTACGTGCCAGAGCAACGATCTAAATTAGACCAATTTAATGAATGGCTGCAACTCTTTAAGGTAAGTTTATATCACTCCACGGGTCTCTTCTGACATAACTGTGGTGTTTATGAGCAGGGTGGTGTGTAAAGTTTTCGCATTTGGCTCATCCATTTCTCTGCATAAGCAACCACCCTGCTGTGGAGGGAGTCATATTTCATTCCCAATTGTGATGTTCGCCTTGTATCCATACTTACATGTATTAAGCCAATCCACAGTTTCTGAATGAATGTATTTCTGTGGTTAATGACCAGCAAGGGTGCTTTCTTAATACTACGAGGAGAAGCTCCTATCTTTTACTGTTTTCGTATTCAAATTTGAACATCATAATGTGTCCGAAATATGTAAAAAGAATAAAAGATGAAACAATGGTTCTCGATTAAATGTTATTTGATGTTTAATGCTCTATCAAACGAAAAAAACCGCAATCTTATATTTTGAACGGTTTCTGAAAGACAAACATTTTTAGGGGGTACTTTTATGGGGCCTTCAAATGAAAAATCTCAGATTCTCATATTTCCTGTCATTTGTCCTCAAAGCTACCTTTGTGCCTAATTTCAGATTTTTACCATGTCGAGAAGTACCCTCGAGGTTTTTGAGACATGCAGATTAAGGTCTTTATATAGATATTTTAGTGCAATCATTGATCTCTAGGTTGCGACCATAAACTCACTACCTTGAGAACCTAGATTTAGTTAAAGGCATTAAAACCCAGGATCTGAGTGGTGTTAACTCAACACTAACATCTGAGTCATCTCGTTTTCTAATTTAATTTGTAAATTTCCTGAACATGATCCTTAATATCTACTCAGGAATGGTGCTCTGTAGCCATATATATATCCATTTTCAATGAAGAGCATTACCAACATTGCTGTTGGATGCTCACGTTTTTCTTAAAGTAAAACATTGACAATTACTATGATTAGTTTTAGCACGTGCATTATTTTGCGTGTCTTTAACGGTGCACTTAATATTTTATACCACAATTCACATTTCAAAGACCGTTAATGGGTAAATAAAAAAAAATGTTCTTTGCTTAGGTCCTTGGTTACCTTGAACACCTATGATCAGCTCGAAAGAATACTGCATGGTCTGGATACATCCTTAAGGGCAAAGCAACAATAACGTTGAGCAACGTTCAGAAGAATGAAAGTGGGGAATATATTTTCCAAATAACACTTCCAAAACCTTGCAGTTGTGAAAGATAATATAATTCTTGATGTAAATCCCAGAGGTGAGCAAAAACTCCTGCTTTATGACATAGGGGCTATTGTTATGTGCAGACTGTTGGGGAGAAATTTTAATCATATGCAGTGGATTTATGAAAAAAACTGAATAGATGCAGAAATAATGGCATATAAACGGTACTTAATGTTTTAAATAATTACTCTGATTGTTAGTTTATAATTGTGATGGATAGTTTGTTGATCTTTAAAAAATGTGTCACTTTGGTATAAACGTTTTATTTCACAGAAATGTATTTCGTCAACATTTGTCATCCAAACCTCCTCCAACTGCCCACGATGCCCCCCGGATACCCCTCAAACATACAGGCATGCCTTTTGGGAATGTCCAGACATTAACAAGTTTTTTTCAAATCAACACTTGCTACCTTAACCACATTCACAAAACGAGCGTCTCACCCTCACCAGACACATCCCTATTGAGGTTGAAACCTCAAGGCCTTTTCAGGGGGGCAAATACATTACTGTATTCCAAATGTTCAATGTTATGGCAAAACGCACCATTACAGCCAACTGGAAAGAGCATGCTCCCCCAACAGTGCAGGAATGGGACAAAATAAACTTTCAAAATTTGCCACTAGAGCATCTAAGTGCCAAACTAAGAAGCTTACCACCAACCATGGAACCCTTTCACGACCTCTCCTCCAGTAGGCATTGATTCTTAAGAGTATTCATTAGGACATTTAGGCACTTCCCCCCTCTCCCTTTTTTTCCTACAGGGGTATCAGAGCTTAGGAAGACTGGGGTTGTCGATTTTATTTCAACATGCAGTTTAGACAGGTTTCCATTGAACTGTAATTCGTAACGTGTGTTTGTACTGGTGTCAACCCCCTTTCACATCCTCTGTACCTGATATCGTTTTGTTGATTAAATACTTTTGGGGGAAAAAAAATCGAGCCATCTACGCTCCTTCATACTGGGGTCAACAAGGGTCCCTGGCACAATCGGCAAATACGAAATCCACAAACTCTGAGGCATAAGAAAAATAGGGTTTGATTTGTAATACGACAACTGCTCATTTTGTTTTATGTTACCCTACATTAACCCAACCATGGAGCGGGAAGTATTTATTTAAATGTAAAATATGATTAATATGTTTTTAGTGTAATGTCTAGTGCTGTACTGTACACGCTAAATTAAATATGAAAATTAAGATGAGGTTAATAACATGTACTTTTTTTTGCAGTTTAAAACATGAACTAAAAATAATTTTATATACTATGAAAGATGATTTCATGTGTATTTCATGGTCTCATCATCGGGAGCAGTGCAGTTAGAGTATAGTACTTGTTTATGATGCATAAAGGAATCTCATGGTCAACTGTGGATGGTCAAGCCACAGGGGCACGATGGGCAAGCTATACCTCAATAAATTTGGCAACGGTCAAATCCGCGAAGGCTGAAATTAGAGTGGGCAAAGTAGCTCTTCGTTGGTGATGGAGCAATGCCTGTCATGTTGTACGCTTGCTCGCGAAATTTAATTCTTAATTTTATAGAGGGCCGAAGGCCCTGCAATCGAATCTGTATTTGTTAAACCATGCTATTGGATTTCAATAATTCAAATTTGGAGTCTTCCTTAAAGAAAACTATAGCTACTCTACAGTTCTCATCAAACTATTGACTACACTATCGATAGTTAAAATTTCTACTCATCGCATGTGTTTTGGTCATATTAAAATAGGATTTAAGAACTCCTTCCCTAGGGAGTCTTAAGATTGGCAAATAAAATAAATCGGAGAGCTAAGACTTACCTGTGTGCATGCAGCTTATAATCTGTTAATACATAGTGTGTGTATAGTAATACCTCGGTTAACGAAGTAAATGCATTCCATGACGTCACTTTGTTATCAGAAACGTCGTTACCAGAGTTAGGTATAACATCTGAGGCATAGGGGATGCGTTTCCGGACTTCAGAGAAGGGGGTACAATAGGAAAACATTGCTGCACAGTCGCCTTCACTTCGTCTGCTTGGTTTAAAATGGTCCTGAAGGTGCACGGCACCAACCCCAACGAATGGGTCACTTCACTTTTCATCTTTCCCGCCTCTACCCCTCCTCTTTATCATCTGCATTTTCCTTTCCAAATATGAATAACACAATTCATATGGCGATATATAGTTAACGTAATTGTATAGTGAATATACAGCAGTGTGGCATATAGTGGGGTTGATAAAATAAGACAGTGTAAAATTACAAGTCTAATATTTTATAGTCTAAAGTATAGGGCAGTGTAGAGTAACGCATTGTATAATTCAAAGGTGAATTTTTTGTCTATGGATATGATATTATACCATGTAGTTTAGATTGAAGGTATAATATTACATTGTATAGTAGTCCAGTTTATAGCATAGTTATCAACGCAATACAGGACAGAGCAGCGCACCTATCCTATTCCTTTTTTCTTTCCGTTTTTCTGTGTACCCGCCCTCCCCCGATCCGGTGGTGCTGGTGCTGGTAACATGCTAATTCATATGTTAATTCCGCCCACACAGCTTAAAAAGACGCGGTCCAGGCTTGGCAATGTTCACTCGAGCGCTGTCTTCTGGACAGTCCTGTTTATTCACCTGAAGAAGGCTACTTGTTTCGTGGCCGAAACGTCGTGAGAATCTTATTTTATTATGTTTTATTTTTATTATTTTATTTCCATTCTACGTGACTTTACTGAAAGAACCAAGAAGATGAATCCCTGCAGTCACGAAAGCTTTAAATCGAAAGTGTAATGTTTAACATACTTCATAAGGCAATATATAGTACCGTAATTGTATAGTGAATATACAGCAGTGTGGTATACAGTAGGGTTAGTAGAATAATACATAGTGTAGATGGACTCGTCTGTCTGAACAAAGCTCATCGCTCTCCGTGGTGCTAATCCTTCACACCAACATCATGGTAATCCCCCAGTTACATGCTAATGTATATGTAAACTCCTCTCCCCCCTCCTCCGGTCCGAGCTCGTCGCTCTCCGTGGTGCTAATCCCTCACACCAACATCATGCTAATCCCCCAGTTACATGCTAATGTATATGTAAAACTCCTTTGTCAAGGCGCTCTGTTCCTTCCACTCAGCTTAAAAGACGCTTCCAAGCTTGGCAGGGTTCACTCAAGCGCTGTCTTCCGGACAGTCCTGTTTCTTCACCTGAGGAAGGCTACTTGTGTTGTGGCCGCAACGTCGTGAGAATTTTATTCTGTAATTATTATTTTTATTATTATTTTATCTCCATTCTACGTGACTTTACCGAAAGAACCCAGAAGATGAATCCCTGCAGTCATGAAAGCTTTAAATATTAATTTGAGCTCTAGCACTGGCTAGCGGGATGAGGGAAGACTGGTGAAACTTGCTGATGACTGGTCCAAGTGAGGCAGACTTGCACAGCTCTTCACTGGCTGCTGACACAGTCAGAATCAGAATATTAATTTATCCTGGAGGAATCCAATGATCTATAAAGCTCTTCACAGATGTCCAAATGTTCAAAGTGATGTGCACGCACAACATTCAACCTTTTACTCTTAAATCACTGTGCATTATTTCTGAAGATATTTTTGTTCATTTTTTTTTGCAAAAATAGAAGGGCAGAAGGGGCCCTGCACGGTTGACTTCATTATGAAGGAATTAGTTTCCCAGATTATTAACAGAGGTATCACTGTGTATCAATTGTAGTGTTGTATTTTAAAACTGTTTAAACCGATTACATTGTTGTATGTCTCAAGGTGGCTGCTTTTTTTGTTTCCACAGACATCCAGACTACTCCTTCTACCCCTCGGTCTGCTGCTGTTGTTCCTTGTCAGGGCACTCAATGCCTTTCATTTGATGTTGGCATTGGCATTGGAATCCTTATTGAAGTTGTTGTTGGCATTTTCATGACTCGGTGCATAAAACGTCTTCTGAGATGGTATAAAAACCGATGCAAGTAAATATATTTAGCCTATTTGCAATTGTTCACTTTTGATTTTGTATTTAAATTGAAAAAACAACTGTTATACTGAGATATGTATTTTTATGTTCAGGTCATCTCCTGTTGTGGAATCTACTCCCCCAGGTTCCCAGGATGTGAATGCTAGTTATCACCAGGTACAAATGTCAAAGTGTTAACTCCTAGGTCAAATCAAAATACATTTTTATCCATGCCCATCAGTTAATCCTGACCCTCTCATGATACTAGTGGCTATCTGATCCCTTTTTTCGATGGGTGATCGAGGAAATGCAATAACCCCATGTTGGCCACAATACATTGGCTGCATTCCGATTATGACAAGTCGCAAACCTACAGTGAAAGCTAATTATAGATGAGCGACCTCACCCTTGATCGGGCTCATCAGCATGACCTTCCCTGCATAGCTATACAGGAGAGATGGGTGCTTATTTATCAATGTGTATGCTGGCTCTTTTGGGCTTATTAGTTCCTGTGAATTTTCCCGTAAAGATTTATGGTCTCAACATTTGTAGCATTGGTATGTTTATCTTGTTAGTGTGTGTGACTTAAAAATAAGCAAGAGATCAATTTACATTGCTATGTACCAATCGGTATTTTGTAGGCTGTAATTTTAGTTTAAAGGCAATTTTTGAACTTGCTGATGTGGCCACAAGTGGCAACTGGTACTAACATTCACTTTCTACTTTGTTTCTGAGAATATTTTTTTGTTTTATGGGGATGCATGACCCCGGCAGTATCTGTGTATAATACCTGTTATGACTTCTATCTTTTACCCATAATATGACACATTTCTATTTACGCGCTCTAACCCAAAAAACCTCTCATGGATAATATTGGTCGTGTAAAGCCTATGTGTTAATTTTTTTTTATTTTTACGTCTGCAATCACAACCGCTAAATCTTTAGAACACTTTAACACTGAGGATGTGATTTTAACTTGTTTCTTATTAGTTGGCTGCAACGGACCAAAATAACATCAACATGGGGAAAATGTACGTACTTTGCATTTATTGTAGTTTACAATATTTCCATTGCCATTATAAACAAGGTGAATATTTTTCTCCATGTTTCATTTTTGTAACTATTTGACCAGATGGTGTCAGTAAATACAAGTGATAGCAAGGAACTCGCATAAAAAGGCAGATTTAGCCACTTCACAGAGCTTCATATAGGGAAACAATACACCGCATTCCCATATTTATTTAATAGCGGACTGACCTATGTTTGGGAACTGGAAAAGTGGGTCAAGTCGGGGTTCCCACGGCAGTGGGGCACGAGGTCAAGAAAGCTGTGATCGGGCCACTCGACCTGCTTTAGCTAGGATGGAAACAGTGGTGACTTCATAGTAAACATTTTCAAAACATTGAGACAACCCAAACATACGTTCTTTATATATTTTTTCATGGATTGTTGCCTTCCAGCCATGCAGGGGATGGCAGGGAAGGGGTTTAATCCAAGTCAATCAATCTTCTTGGGAGAAGAACCAAGCCAATCAATTCCAGGAACAGCGCAGCTTGCGTCTCGTTTGTAATCGCAGAGACGTAGCATCAGTTTGCTTTTAGGGCAGCGGTGAGGAACTTACGGCCTGTGGGCAACATATTGACCACAAATTAATTTTATATGGCTAGCAGCCACATGATGCTGACCACTTCAAAACTACCCACAAATCATACTTATCCATAACGGCAAGCATTTTAGCCTCACTTATCCGGTGCTGCAGGGGAATATTTTTGACCGGGAAACACTTTCTAATTCTAGCACACTCAATCAGTGCAGTCTTTGTTATGCTTGGTCAGCGTGCACTTTGTTTTCCCTGTTATTTTATATAGCTAAGGTGTGTGCTGATGTGTAGCCAGCCAAAGTTATTTGAGAGCTCTTAATTGGTGTTTCATAAAGAAAAGGTTCAATATGAAATCCAAATGTAGACCTTCAGGGTCGATATCAAGGCTTTTAATCTGTTGCTGGTCTATAACCAATTGCCTTGGATGCATCTGATCTCAGAAGCGAAGTAGTGTTGAGCCTGGTGGATAGTGCTTGAAAGAGCACCCACCACAGCAGGTTCTTTAGAAGAAGCTGGAGTGCTGCGTGATTTGCAGCAGAGGGCAGTGCAGCAACATCCATTTCCACGCTCCCACATCTATATACTGGAAGCCTTCACTAACCTGCACCGACTAGCCTGGTGAAGTATGGTCAATTAACTCACACGACCCCCACTTTGTGTGGAGGTCCTCATCCAGCAGAAAATGTTGGAAAGGGTTACAAATCTATATTCATATTTTGTTGTATCCATGTTTATTACATGATAGTGCGTGCCCCATTCATGTTTAAACTCTGCATACTTTGGTAAACATGCAAATAAATGTGTTTCATCGCACATTTAATTCCATTGAGCAATGGCCATTTCACATCGGTAATTAAAAACTGTCCCGAATGTACCTTATTTAATACATACAGTACCTCATGGCTTTCAGTGTGAACCGTTACAGGAAGAGCGCTTATGAAATGGATGAGAATTGTGATGAAATTCAGTCTTCAGCTACGTGCCAGAGCAACGATCTAAATTAGACCAATTTAATGAATGGCTGTAACTCTTTAAGGTAAGTTTATATCACTCCACGGGTCTCTTCTGACATAACTGTGGTGTTTATGAGCAGGGTGGTGTGTAAAGTTTTCGCATTTGGCTCATCCATTTCTCTGCATAAGCAACCACCCTGCTGTGGAAGGAGTCATATTTCATTTCCAATTGTGATGTTCACCTTTTATCCATACTTACATGTATTAAGCCAATCCACAGTTTCTGAATGAATGTATTTCTGTGGTTAATGACCAGCAAGGGTGCTTTCTGTGGTGCATTGTGGTTTTCTAGGCTGCTTGTCATCCTATTACACTGCCTTGTGTTGGCTTTAGGGAATGTCTCGGATGTGACAACTACAACAGTATTTATTGTATTTGATGTCTCATCCTAGAGCCGCAAACATGTTTACCGATACTATGTTATTCTGTATATTTTCGGTTTGGTTAATTATCAGAATTCATTTTAAAAAAATGCATTGGAAGTGTTTTGTATTAAAATATATATGATTTAACTTTAATGTCTATTAACCTATGTATTCACTTTGGATGTTTAAGTATGTCTTACTGATCTAATACAAACGGGACACGTTTTGACACATCTCAGATAATAAAGTTCAATGTCAAAGTAGTTTCCCACTCAAAAATGGGGTGGAGTTTCTATGCTACAATACGATTTTGCGTCTGAATGCATCTCAAGATGTTGTTTTATTTCCTTGTATCTTCAAGCTCGTGCTAAACACTCCGCATTTATAGCGGGCCCATGCGATTCCAACGGAGGTTGACTTGTCTCTTCCCACAAGGTCGTAAAAAATTGTTCTCAAACCCCGAGGGATAAATTGCTGAGTCAGCTTTCAGTTTAATTCTGAACACATAGAATTATAACAGACAGCCATGCACTCTAACCACTGGACCACCCTGCCAAATTAATATATTATTAGTTAAATTGATACACTCACTGAAATAATATTTTAACTTTATTGAATTATCCACTATTTAAGGTTAAACAAAATAAAATAATAGTTGCATCACTAATTTCATCCTTGGCAAACCACACACTTGCTGCACACTGATATTTTTGTGCGGTTGATGTTTATTAATGGTCATTCTTACGACTTAGTTGTTTATTTTAGTTTCACCTTAACAATGGGCAGGAGTAACTCGGATCCATGCACGGAAAATGCTGATACCTAAATCACCGACTCTTTTCTGTGTGCAACTATGGCTATTGAACTCCAAACCATGGACCGGGTAACTTCGCACTCCCCCAAATATGAATTCGCAATTTCTCAAAGCAATTAAATGGCAAAATCACGTAACTTCTGATTCTCTGCATTGTTGCTGTTTGTAAACCATAGGAAAAAATATGGATAAACTTGATTATACTACACTATTCTGGTCAATACAGGTTGGGGGAGCATACACTTTGGAGTATAAGTATTTAATTTAGTTAATTGGATTAATTAATCAATTCCATCATTGTGGGTATTTTCTTTCGGGAGGAAATTAAAAAGTTGGAATTGCAAACTATTATTAAAGTAATAATGATTGTTTTTTTACAGTTCATCTTATCACTGTGAACGGTTGAATCGGGTTTCTAATTCTCCTATAAACTGAGGTGAGTAAATCCTCCATAAATGATTGCAATTAAATGCTTATTTATGTAAATACATGTTTTTAAATGAATGTGTTATAAAAAGAAAACAAATCGGTGGCAGAATAGCTTCGTGGTTGGCAAGTTTACCACTCCACAAGTTTTAAGTGAATTGTTAAATGCTGCCAGCCTCCAGGAATGCGTGGGTTATTACCAAACCATGGATTGTGTAGTAACATAGACAAGAACCCTGATATCGCTTGCTAGCAAGAGCATACTTTTAACATGGTTTTATACAATCATAATGTATTGTATTTCGAAATAGCTCTTACACAATGCTATAAAATATACGGTTTTTTTGTGACTGAATACTAGTCAATAATTAAATTAACTGTCAGGATTTGTGGTCACAATATAATTCAATAACCATTATTTTTTTACTTTTGTGCAGGAAGATTTGGCTACACCTGCTTCTTACATAGTGCGGGTCATCACCAAGAATTGGAACCCTAAACAAATGCAGCACTTACTGATTCAATCCAGTCCGTGTCTCTTTCTGCTTCTTCCAGAGCACTGCTCGACTTTGGAATTATCCCATCTCTTTTCGAAAGTTCATATAATCTTTGGTTCTATTGGGTAAAGTCACGTAGGTGAAAATAAAATAACAATTTTTATTTTCACCTACCAATAGAACCAAAGAGTATGGATCCTAGCAGTCACGAAAGCTTTAAATCTAGAATTCATATAATCTTACTCAAATAAAAAAATGTATTACCTTTCATTAATGCTAACTTTTACTTGAACTTATTTTTGCATTGAAAAAAGAGGCCGGTACAGAGCACAAGCAATGAAAAAAGGAGTAGAGATCTACCGAGTAAACTAACATACACACCGAGTTAACGTGTCACCATCAATATAAATCTCGTAGGGCAACCAACTACCTTATGTCATGTCCATGGAGTGGTGCATCAAGAGTCTGTCCCCTCCACCGGTCTCCTCGACCATGCACACCTTCACGGCAGGTTCAATAGGGACAGGGACCATTTAGCCTTAAGTTCCTGTTCCCTGCCCCTAAACTTATGGCTAAGTTGCTCTGTTCCTGTAAGGGCTAGGAAGGCGTTGGGCCACATTTTCCAGGAGGGAGGTTCATGATTCGTCCGATTTGCCAGGATAGTCTTCCTTACAGTGAGATGAACGATTTTTAGTCATGCGTGCTGGTGTTTTAATGTACCGTTTGGTTTGAGGCCCCATCGCGTTGATTTGATTCAGGGGCTAAGGTTGGTGCCACAGATGTTATTTAAAATAATTGGTAATGTCGGAGTAAAATTTCAGTATATCTGGGCATGACCAAAAGGCATTAAGGTCTGTCTGAGCCATGCCTGGAGGGAATCAAGGGCAGTCTAGGGAAGCTTATGTGAATTTGCTCTTTCATTGGTCAAATAGGTGCCGTGCATACATTTGAATTGGATAAGCTTTATTGGTAGCGATCTAGGGCCTGACACAGCGGCCTGGCAGATTTGAATTAATTTCTGTTGGAGGATGTCCTGGCCCAGGAGCTTATTCCAGAGTGTTCTAGTGTCACATGGTACAAGTAACAAGGGAAAATATAATGGGGAGGATGTGGTCCACCTGTATAGGGAAAGGGAGTAATTGAAAATTATGAAAGTGTGCAGCAAACAAGGTGTCAATCACAATTGAGTGTGCCCAGCTTCCGATAAATATGGACCACCCCACCACACAAAGCCCAAAGTGGGTGGTGAACGTCATCTAAGGCTAAAAGTGCCTTAAGGATGTGTGAGTGTTTGGGAACGTGTAGGCTTAGGTGTGTCGGGATAAAGGGGTCATCCTGTAACATTGTGAGCGCACCGTGTTGTCCCAGAGATACGCTACTGCGTGACAACTGGCAGGGTGGCTTGTCTAAAAATTTAAGACAGACCAACCCTATTGAATCGCCTCAGGTGAATGGGCACGACTGTTCTCACTAGACTTGACCCACAATACACAGGAGTGACTTGGCTTACCGAAAATATAATAGTAACACCGATAAAGGTGAGCCTGGAACAGCAGGCAAGAGACTAGGTGCCACACCTAATGCTGCGTATAATCAAAAATCCCTCACTGTCCACAAGACGGTATGCTTCTAGTCTATAATTAAGTGTCGGTGCCTCTAGCCGGTCGAGGATATTGGTGTGCAGAGTGATCAAAGTTCTTGTCTGGGGTTTTGGTGATGGCATCCCACTAATCTGTCGGTTCCTTAAGAAATGCGACCAAGGGATGTTATAACTTGCCTGTACTTGCTCAAAGGATAACAATCCTACTTAGATAAGGGGTTGTCAACTTTTTCCACTCCTGCCACTTTCCAGCTGGGCCATTTGATGCCCTTACCCCTTATTCTCAACGAAGTGTTTACCCCATAGCGGGGATCATTACATCAGCCATACGAAAGAAGATGATATTACTGGTTTTTAAAAATCCAAAAAATGTATTTTTATTATTTTACGAGTGTTTTTAAGTCTGTACGCTCTCCCGTTTTATGTACGTTAACGAGAACGTACTCAACTTATTTATACCCCGCCCTCGGTCGTAACGCGTGTGCGAAGGACGTCATTGCCCTCTGACCCATGACCCCCGGTTCAGCGCGTGCGAGTGGTGCGCGGGGTTGTGTGAACGGATACGTCGCGTTTGAGTGGCTGAGAAGTGACAGATTGACTCCAGGCAGCCGTGCACCAGCCCCGAGCTATGCCCCCCAAACAAAACCCGCGGACCCGAGGGGCTGCGGCACGAGGAGAGTAGCCGGGGAGCGGCAGCCTTCTCCCCACGAGTGAGGAGTTGGATAGCGGCGGTTCTCACACGAGCGAGGAGTCCGGAACCTGCAGCCCTCCCGAGATCAACCCTCCCCCGGAGGGGGAGCCGGGGGCCCGTGTCCCTCACAACTACCCTCCAGCACAGGAATGTGCAACGGTGCATTACGCGGTCACTCGGGACTGCCAATGGACATGAGCAATACTCCAGCAAGCATCGGAGCATGGAGACATTTTGACTGGTTTACAATAAATTTAAAAAGTCACCATTTGCATTCAGTAAAATGTATTCTGCCGAGAATGAAGAAAGTGTCAAATATGTGAACTTTCAACAGAAGCTGAGTTTTAAGGAGACAATTGCATGGATAATTTTATACTGTTGTATACAGTACTATTAAAGTGTTGTTTTATGTTGAAGCTTACAGGACAATTCGTTCCATTTGCATAGCTTATACATACACTTACCGTACAATTTGTACAGCATCAAAATTAGCCACGTATCTACCATAAATTAAAAGTTAGTGCCAACATTTATGTTCAACATGAGAAGATGCTATCTATTTGTCTGTCTAAATGGGACGAATTTATATCATTTATTTCAATTTCTCCACCTTAGCTGTTAATCCTATAGATGTGCAAAGTATTCTTGTAAAATAATTTCATGGAATCAGATGTAAATGATTCTCATCTTTGCTGTAGGTAACTCCAGATTTAGAGGCTAAATGTTTTGCTTTTCCAGCGTATGTTGTTTATAAGTGACTCACGTGATAATGCTTCTCACGCGTGTCACAGTTTTCAAGTTTGATCTATTTTAACTTTAGAGGTACGGCGGCATTAATTAGACGATAGAAACGTGTCAAATCTGATGTGGCGATTGCACTAGGCATGCCAATACAGTAATTCTAATATTTGCATTTTTAGAATACTGTACTCGGAAAACAAAAATGCATTCCTCAAGTTTTGTCCTCTAAAGATATGCCAAGGGTTTGTGTTCACGGTGACACAACACGTGCATACAATGCCTTGCACCTCCTCTTAAATACTATGCAGTTTAACAGTAAGGTTTGTACAGGATATAAATGATGGGATAGTTCAATACGTATTTATAAAAAAAAAATACTAAAGGAGTTAACATTGTTTCATCAGGTGATGCTAACAGTTTAGCAATACTGTATTGTGAACTAAATACTTGTTGTGGGTTGTCTCAGGCCACGGGTGAATAAAATAGGTACCAATTTGCCCTCATGTAATCCAGCACTGTGGAGCCAGTGAGGGTTGGTGGGTCAGACAAATGTTGCGAAATTCCCTTCCCGTGAGGGTAGAGGTTGCAGTACCCTGACTGGCCAGGAGAAGGCGGTACAGCAAGAGTAGACTAATCTCCATCTGTCCCATCTGTACGGGATCGAGTGTTGCGTCCTCGCATGGGTGGATTTTCTCCAGGAGCCCCGGTTTCCTCCCACACGTGTAATCACTCATTAATTGGCTGAAAACATCCGAATATATATGCCGCTCCATGTGTTATGTGTTGTGCAGAGTTGTGAGATGCTGTTTGCATGAATGATGCTTCGATATAAAAACACATTTATATCTCAAACAGCTGTAGGAATTAATCCATTGTACTCTATCACCAATTTTATAAATGTAACGTTTTTGCAATGGTCATTTTGTAAATACACATTATTACTATTGTAACAAGGCCTTGTTTAAGGCCTATTCACTGTCCATTTATTTAACACTACTGGAGTGATAATTGGTTTTTTTACCCTTTTATCTGGCAACAAAACTGACACATTTTTTACAAGGAGTCATGTTTGCATTGACCACAATACCTGCGGTCGGAGTTCAAACAAAAAACATAACTCTGATAATCTATGCACTATCCTTGAAATTGATTGGTTCACACCCGAGACAGCTTTCCTTAGAAGCCTAGTCTCACATGGTGTTGGACCAGATGACGCCAAAAGGCGCACGGCGCCTTTTGGCGTCAAAACTGACACAAAAAAATGTGACTTATATTTTGCTACTGGCAAAGGAGGTTCCAATGGTACAGTACTGGAGGTCAGTGTACAACACTTTTACATTTATGCGACCTAATCCAAGAGTTCCCAGTATTGATCAATATAGAGCATTTTCAAAATAAATGTTATCACGATTTGGCATGTGTTTTGATATTATACACATGTTACGTCTCATTTCATAGGCCTGAATGATACATACAATCAACATTTCATCCAGACAACACAAGAAAACACATCTGAAGACTGGGCAACTAGTGAACAGACCACAGCATCCCAGCTACAATCCAAAAGGCCTACTTTGCCCACTCCACAAATTACTCCAAGTACTAGGACACTAATCCTTCTGTGTGCACGTTTCCTGTTCATAACGATCATAGGACTTGCAGCAGTCATTCTCTATGTGGCTGAACAAGGCGCGGATCTGGTGGTTAGTGAACACTTAGAAAACACTGCATTTACACATTTATAGCAAGTGGTTGTATATGTTTAAAAACAACACTTAGAAATGTGTACAAGTACTCAGCCTTGATGCGTCATGCAAAATAATCAATTGGTAGTTCCTAAATAAGTAATGGGGGGTTTCTAGTCAATATATTTGAATATATTTTATTTGCTGTTCTATGCTCTGTCATATCTTTGTCAATGAATGCACGTTAAAGGAAAACGTCACATCAAGCTAACACACAGTCCCTCAATAATATGTCACATTAACAGTGACAAACTAAAACGAGGCTCAACATGCCGATGAATATAACAATAGCTGTACTTAACTCAGCCCAATTGGTCTCTATGGTCAAAGACTTTGTACTGTCCCCTGACGATATCCTTGTCAGCTTCGATGTGGTCTCTCTGTTCACCAAGGTCCCAGTACCTGATACCATTGAAATAATTAAAAATTTGGTCCAACATGGACTAGACCCCGATACACCTGCGCTGGTTAGGCACTGCCTCACCAATACCTACTTTACTTGGAATGGCACCTTCTACAAACAAAATGAGGGTACCCCCATGGGTTCCCCCTTGTCACCAGTGATAGCCAATGTTTGCATGGAGAAATTTGAATCAGACGCCATCCAGACTTCCACCCTCAGACCTTCCCTGTGGAAGAGATATGTAGACGACACTTTCGTCATTTGGCCACATGGCCTCCCAGCTTTGAACCTTTTCCTAGACCACATTCATGCCAGACGCCCCGCCATCAAATTCACCATAGAAGTGGAGAAAGATGGCAAGCTGCCATTCTTGTATGTTCTGTTTGAGAGGAGACCTGATGGCTCATTGGGACATTCTGTCTACAGGAAACCCACCCACACAGATTCCTACTTGAAACCTGATTCCCACCACCACCCAGCTCAGAAGAATTATCTCATCAAAACGTAATACCACAGGGCACATTGCATTTCGGACCAACACCACCTGACCAGTGAATTAAAACATGTACACCTGGCCCTTAAGAGAAACGGATACTCTGACCGTACCATCCGCCAAGCTGTTTCTCCCTCCATACAGAAACAACCAGTTGATACTCCGGTCAAAACCATCACACTACCATATATAGCAGGCGTTACTAAAAAGATCTCCAAAATTCTAAACAAACACAAGATCCTGGTCCGGTTCAATACAGTACACAAAATCCGTGACCTGATCCCTTCCGTGAAGGATGTCGTTCCTGACTTACAGTACCCCGGAGTTTACAAATTGAGCTGCACTTGTGGTGATTGCTATATCGGGGAGACGAAACAACATGTCTCTGACCGAATTCGCGAGCACAAATCAGACTTGAAACACGGCAGAACGAATTCTTCTGCCGTAGCTGACCACTGTTATAACGCTGTGGGTGATCACGATATAGTTTTCTCCGATACCAAGGTTCTCTGCAAACCCACGGGTTTTTTATCAGAGATTTGTCCACGAGGCAATTCAGATTTACAAACACAGACACAATTTCAACCGAGACGATGGTTTCAAATTAAGCAATCATTGGAAAGATGTTCTAAATCAAACCAAACATTAAACTAATTTTCAATGGTACAGTAAAAAAATTTCAAGTAGTGGTATCCCAAACTTTCACAGCTGCTTATTTCTCTCCACTCACTCACTCCACTCACTCACTCCACTCACTCACTCCACTCACTCACTCCACTCACTCACTCCACTCACTCACTCACTCCACTCACTCACTTCACTCACTCCGCTCACTCACTCACTCCATTCACTCACTCCACTCACTCGCTCAACTCACTCCATTCACTCACTCCACTCACTCCACTCACTCCCCGCCCCCCCCCCCCCCCCCCGCTGCTGGTCCATCATGGCCCATGCACCTCCTACGTACATCGTGCTCATTTTTATGCTAATTCCTTTGTCAAGCGTTTTGCTTCCTCCCACACAGCTTAAAGGACGCGACCTGGGGTTGGCTGTTTTCACTCCAATGCTGTCCTCATGACAGCACGGTCCCTTCACCTGATGAAGGCCACTTGTGTTGTGGCCGAAACGTCGTGATTTTTATTTTATTTTTTACCTACGTGACTTTACCGAATAGAACCAAGGAGTATGGATCCTTGCAGTCACGAAAGCTTCAAATCTAGAATTGACTGCCAGTTTGCGTTGCAGCATCTACGATAGCATGTGATGGAGACGCGTGCCACGGCGGACAATGGTCTGAACTTTAATCCCATCACGAGACTCATCTGCACCATGCTTTAACTCGCCTATAAATGTATGTTGAACTTCTTTTGCACCATATGAAGCCAACTATGCTCATCGTATGTGCGGGGGAAGGACAACAAACTAAACACAAAAAGCAGTTAAAAAAAGTTTCCAATCGAGATGATTTAAGAGCGCAGAGCTCCAGTGGCTTCCGTATATCGGAAGCCAGAGCATTCCAGACGGTTGCAGAAGCGCATCTGAAAGCGTGCAATGCAGTGACCGTATTTGTTCGATGGCCAGCCAAAAGCCACTGCGACGAAATCAGCAAGGTATTGTGGCTCATTTGTGGCAAGGACTTTGTGTGTAATGAGTGCGACCGCATCACCCCAATCTTCAGATCTCTTCACTGGCTGCCAAGCCACTGCCAGATCAGCAACACGACTGCCTTCAACGTTTCAAGATCAATCATGAATTGATTCCCAATTGGCTTATTTGTCCTCTTCTCCAGTAAATCTCACCCACTCTGTCGCTTCTTCTCCTTTGTTGCCTCCACTGTCTAGAAGTAATTCCACCTGCCAGCCACACTGCTCACTCCACTTCTCTTTTCAAATCTTTCATCGTCACTGAACTAATTTTCCCTTTTTTCCCCTCATGTATTATTTACTCGTCTTTCCTTCGAAGCCCATACCTTAGGACAGGGGTGGGGGACGTCCGGCCCGTGGGCTGTATGAGGCCCGCGAAATCATTTGGTCTCTGGCCCTGCCAAGGCAACCGCAGGCAGGACTCGAAATTCAATAAATCTAGGAGCAAACCTGGACAAGCAGTTGCGAGTAGCAACATCATCAATAGCAGCCAACATCATCACACGCCTCGCCAAAGAGAAGCAGTTCCAGCCATCACATTAGGGGCGAGTTATTTAAATGTTTGACCAAATATAACAGGCTAATTTTTAAGTTGATAATTTTGTATGGCCCGCGAATGATGTTATAAATATACAAATGGCCCTTGGCAGAAAAAAGGTAACCCACCCCTGCCTTAGGTGAACGCCAATAGTGAGTGTGCAGTGAGTTGGAACCTTGCCTCATATAAATTAGATCGAGTAGGATTTGCAGTTCCATTTATAAGGTGCTTGCCTCAGAAACTCGCATTTTCCATCTCATCTCAATCATTCCAATACTTAACTTTATTTTTAACCCAGGGGAGCCCCTGATGGCAGCTGTCCCCATATGGCACAAGGTGAACACAGCCCCAGGCTGCAAGTGGGTAGTAGTTTGCCAGTTGCCCGAAATGTTTCTATGGGTTTTATCAATTGGGTAATCTGCAAATATGTGTATTTATTTGAACCATGACCCTAGTGCACGTGGCCTACTCTTTTTCCTAATCGCGTCACGGGATTTGTCACATCCACTGTGGAGCATACGGCATATATTTTCTGGTAATACACCCACGGCATTAACCAGGGTGGCCACGGGGATGAATCGTGAACCTTGCCAACGAGCGGCAATGCCACCGCCAACAACAACTTCTGTTGCTTCCACCGTTGCTGATCGGGGTGTGGATCATTCGTTGTCTTTGCTGTGCAGGTGTCCCAGTGCAGGAACTGCAACAGGAAGTACCAGCCAGTGCCACGGGACAGGGAGTGGGGGAGTGGAGCGCTCTTCAACTGCACAACCTGCGATAACACCTTCAGGTTGACGGCGATAAAAGGGACAGCTTGTATGTGTGTATTGATGCATTGATTCGCAAAGCTTACGCGAGTTGTGCGCGTGTGCGCATGAGATTCGGTGTTTTATAAATAAAAAATGTATATCGTAATACGAGAGGAGCAAACCATTTAAAAGGATGTCGCCACTCAAATACATTTGCATAGTGATGTAGAGTATAAAGTGGGGGGTGTGAAAGCGAACTGAGAGCAAATCCTCTGGAACCACAAAAGCCGTGTTGAGGACAGATAGTGGCAGCAGGCAAGGAATGAAACGCATCTCAGAGAGCGTCCACTGCGGAGATGGAGCGACGACATCGGCTCGCGCACAGGTGCTCGTGTTCGGTGGATTATTAAATTGTTTGGGGGAGGCCTTCATCCGGCAGTGGATTGAACATGGCTGCTGATGATGAGAACGAAAATAATTGAAAATAATTAGCGCAATGTATTTTGTATACGATTACGAAGTAGTAAATATAGAGAATTATCAAAATAAACAACAGATGAATAATGAAGACGTATCAAATAAACCTTCTGAAGTGATCACAAGCATGGAACAAATCGATGGGGTCGTCAAGACCTTCCCCAAGCATGGCACGTCTTCTGATGCCCTGGGCGCTCATGGTTCAGAAGGCCTTACCAACTATATATTGTTTTAAACTGCCCCTAATTTGTCCTGCTGTCGTGTTTTGTATTATTTGTGGTTGTAACGTTCTGATCCGCCCCTAACTGGACATCTGTGAAAAAGAGTTTCATAGCTCATGGGATTCCTCCAGTATAAATCAATATTCTGCTTGTTTGTGAGCAGCGGCTGGGGACAGATGGGCGTGCCCACATCGCCGTGCTCGCGGTGCCAGGCGGCGTGTGGCCCACGCGCGTGCAGCGCCCCGACACGCACAGCGCTGCGCGCCCTTCCGGGCAGCAGCTCAGCTGCATGGCCGAGGACTGCTACAACCCCCAGGGTGAGCGCAGCTGGAGGGCCACAGCGCCACTCCGCCGACTCTCGCGATCGCCAGCCACGAGCATTAATAAGCGACGATCCAATTCTCTCTGTCTCGCAGACCCGCAGGAGTTTTGCGGGGGGGAGTGGAAGGGGGGGTGATGTTGCTGTGCATTTCTCCCAATGAGTGGCTTTTGCAGACAATTTGCACAATTTGGACCGTGACGCCGACATTCCCTCCCATCGTCTCTTTCCCAAGATAAACCATAAACCATTTCAGGTCTTAATTGATTGTTCACGCTTACAGTGGCTTTCAGACAGCATACATTAATTTTTCGTCTCCCCCCTCCTCTTTTCAGAACATAGATGGACTAGTCCTTCTAAATAAACTGCCAAATCGCTGCGCGTGGCGCTGACGTTTTTTAAAATAAATAAATAAATACACCGTTTAAAAATAAATACATTTATGCAAACCGACACACCTGATGACGACCGTTTGTGTTATGGTCGAAACGTCGTGAGAATTTTTTATTGTTTTATATATTTCATTATTTTATTGTTTCCCTTCAACGTGACTTTACCGAAAGAGCTAAGAATATGAATTACTGCAGTCACGAAAGCTTTCACTCAAAATTTGCTCTTGTAATTGTTTTGATTTTAACCGTGTTTTTGACTTTTTGTGTGTATTCACATAAACAGTGATGCGCACGAGGTGAAAAATGTTACGAAAAAAAAGTATTTACAGTCGGCATGTGAGACGTGACAACAATGGCTCTTTCATGCATCATGCTATCGTGCTGTGTAGTCAGAGAGAAATTCAGTAGGTACCTTGAAACACGCCGTAATTGTTTCTGAGGTGGGGTGGTTTATTTGAAATGTATCGGTTAGTGGAGGTCCACTGGCCAACTGGAGGGCATCTACTCTATAAGTGGCTAATCTGTATGCTTGGCTGTACGTTTGTTTCTATAATCTCCACGAAATTAAATTAACAAGGAGTCATTTTAAAACTAAAGTAGTTTATATTATATTAAAACAATACAAATACTTTTTACCTGATCAATCTTCTAATTTGGCGTTTCGGGCCCCTCGGACTGCTTAGCTGCTCTATCATTTACAATAGCTTGGCATGTGATGGCATGCTCGTGTAAATTCGTACAATAGATAGGGTTATAGAGGGCGGGGTGGCACAGAGAGCTGTTGAAACTCAATGGCTTCTCTTTAGTCTCCAATAAAACCACCTCCATAACAAGGATCAACAACTTATATACAGCACAGCATATCTCAATGTAAAATCAAATACACTTGTATGTGCGTGTAGCGCAGGGACGTGCGGTCAGGGGAGGCACAGCCTCACCTGTCATACTCCAATGAGAATAGCTGTTACGAAAAAAAAGAATAATCAAATAAAAAATTACATTTTCCCACTGATCTGTGTTATAAATGTCATTTCTGTACTATTCCAAACATTTTTATAGTCAAAGTCGCCAAATTTGCGGAGCTCCGCTGCAAATACAGGAAGAGACGAGAGGTGAGGCAGCGACGCGCTCAGCCTCCCCTCTGATTGCGCAACCCCTGTTCTGTAATGCTGCGTGTTTTCATAAGGCGAATTGGATATAATTCTATGAATGTATTAGGGAACACATTTTTATAACGCGCATACGAATTGGTTATAAAGCAATCGAGTGAACAGAACTACGTTGCGCGAGTAGGAACAAGCAGTTGTAAGGCGACCTCGGTGTAGCATCACACAAGGTGGGATGCTGCTGGATGCTCTTGATGCTACCCACACGCCTCAGTCTTTGTTCAGGCTGCGTACGCACATCACGTGTTATCGCAGACATTGCTTTACCCTATATTATGCAGGGTGCTTCAACATGTTTTTAACACTTATATGGGACTATCGTTTTTAATGGAAAAAGAACGGATAATACACTGTAACATGATAAAGAAATGTATGTTAATAGCTGCAAAAAGTCAAAGAGTCTCCACTTGCTCGCCATCATTGTCAACACATGCCTGGAATCTTCTCTAGGTGGTCTCCAGAGCCCGGAGGCACATTTCTTGTGGTATTGTTGCACATTCTCACAAGTATTAAAACAATTTAAGCACCCCGTACATTATTTATTGTAACGCGATTTTCCATAACGCGGTGTTCTTCAGGAACGCAACTACCGCGTTATAGGAGAATAGAACTGTATAATCACGCAGGGTCTCGAACTCAGGACACTAGAGGTCGACTAAATTTAAGCTCGATTTCAATTTCGAATGAATATTTAAAAAGCGATTCAATATAAAACTGCTACATCTTCCGTGTCGCCTCACAATGAGTTTATGGATAGGAAAGGGGTAGGGGCAAAACCATTTCTGCTCGGGGTCACCAAATAGGCCAGCACCACCACTCAAGGGTGGGAAAAACCCGATTTGTTTTGCCCGACAAATCGGGTTATTGGTTTTAATGGAATTAAACCCGATTTTGCCGATTAAAACCTGGTTTTATTATCGGCGTCTCGTGCACACTTCAATCCTACTCCTCCTCGTCGTCGTCCGCCGCCGCGTCGTCTTCGTCGTCGCTCTCGCCGCTGGACTCGGTGTTGTCGTGGCCGTCGCCGGGCGTGGGGTAGTCGTAGAACGCGTTGAGGTTCGACTTAATGAAGACGAGCTTCTCGACTGTGCTGGGCGCCAGGCTGTTCCTCAACTTGGAATGGATCAATCCCATCGTCGAGAAGTTTCGCTCAGACGCAGCAGCAGCAGCGGCGGTCGACGTGGCCACGCCGCCGTGCGCGTGACTCACGCGCACGGCGGCTGAGCCCGGGCCCCGGCCCGAACGCCGCTAATGGGTGCGTGCGACTGAAATCCCGACTTCACTTTAATAAAACCGAATAAAACCGGATTTGGGCAGGATCCAGGTGCTCCGGTTTTATATAAAAACCGATTATAGCCCGAATGAATAAAACCGGACCGTGCCAGCCTTGCAAACCACTGCCTGCATGTACCACGAGGAGACGTTTCAATGTCTTGCGCTTGCAGACTCAGTCTCGCATACTAGACATGCCCCTCACCCATCGCCCACAAACACCGCCTTGTTGTGAAAGAGCCAACGCAAGAAGATCCCTGGGTTTGATCTTCCACGAAGCTCATGGTCCACCCTAAACTGTATCCACTGCACAAACCACGGCAGTAGATGCGGATACCTGATGCACAAGTGGAAAATTAAAAACTCCCCAGTAGTGTGACTGTGGTCATCCAGAACAGACCGTACAGCATATAACGACGCAACGCCCGATCCACAAATACGAAAGAGACATCTCAGTGACGATACACTCCACTGCTCTTGGCGCGGTTGTCTGGCTTGACCACCTGAATGTGAGATTGCAGTTGTTGCTCTGCGTCTACATTAGCCATGCGAAAGAAGATGAAGACCCATCGCCCAGCTTGAGGGCGGGGTGGGGTCTAAATCAGGAATTCACCATGAAAACACATTTCAGTAAAACAAATCCATATTATCTCGCAAGTGCGTGTCACATAACGGCATATCAAACAATGTGACAACGAACTCACCTGCGATATAGCAAACTCAAGGTATCCGTGTGCTACCGATTTTGTCTTTATAGTACTGTATTCGCTATTCATGGTTTCCTGCTGCAACAAAAAAATGTTACAGCAATTGTTTTTACCTTTAGCTGGATCCAAGATAATGGATGGAGTGATGATGCAGTGGTTCATGCACTGCGCCATCTGAGTTTGATTCCTGGCCATGGCTGACATCGGTGACATCTGAACAGATCCTGTACCCCCCCCAACCCATACCGAGCAGCATGGTAAAGTATGGTCGAACAACAAAAATGCCCGACACGGTGTGTGGAGGCCCTTGTACAGCAGTGGACTCGCAAATGAGCTGTAAGGTTTGCTTTTGTAAATGAAAGTGTGTTTTGGCATAAACTGAAAAATCTGAGTCTTGCTGCTCCAAACGAGCATGGGGTGCAATGCCATTCTGTATGCATCTCAGCAAGGTGGTCAATATTCCACATTCCTTTGGGAGGGGGAAACTCGATGTAACCACCACTTCTGCCCCGCCCACTCTCGTCCTAGGCTCTGTGTTCGATGTGTTCAATACTCACGTGGGTCTCATTCCTTTGACATTTGATGGTGCTGTTTGTTGCTGGACGCTTGGCGTCTTTGAAACCCTGCACAGATCAACTTGAATATTTTGATTGTGTGGAATAACCTCCAATATTTGCAATTAATCAATTACACTAATATTCGATTCTGAAGATTGCAATTTAACCGCACTGTATAGCAGCACTTTCAAAACAATTTTGCAATATGACCCTATTTGAATACAAAATTCCTATTAAACTGACAATAACCATAATTAAAAACATTTCAAGTGACAGGATATTCTGTACGTTCATTTTGTGTCGGTATTATAGAACAACAAATATGAATTTTTTTGATAAAGAAATGAAGCAATAATTTGGACTCACCAGGTCGAGTGTCGAGACGCGTGTTGCTTGAGGCATGCGACACAGCTTCTCAAAATCTTGCGGTGTGGCTGACATTGCACATCCCACCTCCAGCGGTCACATCCAAAGTCAGTGCGCTCACTCACGTGTACACTACATGCTTGCAAAGGGCACCATCGGTTTCGAGGCACGCGTTAAGATGTCGGGGTTTGCGGATTCTCTCTTTTCCGTGAGAAAAAAAACTAATCACGTGACATTTCAACGAGTTGTTTCGTTTCAGCCGCGGTCACATCCATTGTTTTAGGCTGGGCATTGAAATGGGTTTCGTGCCTAGTGACACCTTTTCACGTCGAAATCAGGTAAATTGGTTGCGAAGTGTGCGTCCAGGCAGCTGAGGTGGTGAGTCTTCGCCCAAGTGGAAAGACACTTTGGAAATTGAGTGGAGCCGGCAGTTCAACTTCAACAAACTCATCTTGCACACACCATCTCTCACGGATGCTGTGATTTGATCGCTCATTTGTATATTTGTGGTTTCATTGCAACATTTGCATTCACGTCGTTTCGTTTCCCAACCACAGGCGCGTCTCGCTTAACGAGCGTTCTCCTTCACGAGAGTCTGCTATAACGCTCAATTTGTTCGCAACACGAGAACATGTTCCCGAAACAAGCGGAGGCCGATCAACCAAACGCGTCCCGTGTTGGCAAGGGCCGCTACGCTACAACGATGGGATCGTATTACTACGTGCCCTGCGCCCAGCCGTCAGATTCTCACTCTCCTGTGCTGCGCGTGCTGCCTGAGCACGTGACCCAGGTGGGGGCCACGTGGTGTTGGTGGCGGCACTGTCATGGCGGCGCGTGAGGAGCTACTCGCGACTCCCGCTCACGGCCAACACGGGTGACGATTGTACGAGGTGGTCCTGGGACACTCCGAGGTCGACTCGGCATCAAATGAGTACGGTGTGTAAACATCGCCACCGGGGAGACAAAGGCGGCCGGGCGTGGTGTGAGCCACCCCACCCACACCCGAGGATCGGCGAGCGGGGCCGCCATCGCAAATTGCCAGCCCTCGCAAACAACAGCGGTCGGTAAGTAAGCTCTTGACTATGCATAGATTATTGTTGTTACATATAGTTTTTACATATCAGGTATGTAGTCTTCTCTTTGTGCCCGACGCTTAAGGGCTGCAGTTTTTGGTAGCGGCAAGTTTTGAGTAAAACTCACGTGTACAGTATTTTGGCGGGACAAATGCTACTGTACTAACATTCGTGGAAATATCACAGAATCGTTTTGCGCGTTACCCCCTCCCCCCACCTAGAGGTTCACTCAATGTTTATTTTACTTTCTATCGAAAACAAGTGTTAAGATAAGCGTTTAAAAGTCAAACTTAACCAAGTCGTCAATTTAAGTGTCTTTTGTACATTTATGTTCGTAGGTTTGAATATATTCTGTCTAGATTCGTTTAAAAAGAATGCAACCTTCTCTGGCTACTATTAGCCCTCTTGTAGAATTGTGTTTCAACCGATTACCCTCGCTTGCCTGACCCATCACGGCTCAGAGAAATAAATGTATGACCAATGGACATCAATGTTAACCAGTTGTCCATTTTGTGAGGTATCCCTAACTAGCCAGTAACTTGTAAGCGAATAAAAAAAATCAACGGCGTAATTTGTTCGCGCTCGCTGGTTACTTTTGGAAACAACATTGTTCATAATTAATTTAGAAAGGTCTTTTATACCGATCTAGGTCACGATATGGACTTCGATGTTAGCGTCGTAATTTTCTATTGGCAGATTCATACGTGATTATTCACCAGTGACTCATGTTTGCTATAATTTCACACATTTATAAATCACCTCACGTACCCCCCCCCCGGTTGCGAACCACTGGCCTAGAGAAGCCATTAGTGACAGACATTACCATCACATCGACAGTGAGGATGGCTTTATGAGACCCAAGGCGACATGGAATGCACAAAAGACGTTTGAACTGCCAATGTGATCTTTGCGCGGCATTGACCTGCAAGGCTGTGAGCCTGAAATCGGTGAAATAATGCAAAACGATCCCACCCAGTTGTGTCGCGTCATTGAAAATGACCCTGAAGAAGAATGCAGTCGTGTATTTTGACGGTACAATATATATATGAAATGCACAATCGATGATTCATCTAGATGAAGGGTGAGCAGTCAGATTCATTCCCTCACCCATGTTAACAATGTTGGTCTACCGCACCGACTGTTTGCTCTCATGTACACAGCGCACAGCGAATGACTTGGTGTTTCTACTTTGGCAGTGGTACACAAGCACAACAACAAATACATGGACGCATTCGTCAATAACACTGGCTTCTTCCAGGATAAAATATGGACAGTAAACCCTCTCAAACCACAAGGGTTATGTTCTTGAAAACGCGCGCGAATGTAGAAACCTTGTTGACCAGGAAAAATGGGGTTGCGTTCCTGGCACGAGTGAACAAAGGGGGGAATAGTAAATGTTTAATACCACTGACTACAATAAATAATAAAATATGAATGACAATTCGTTTTTATTACCTTTCATGATGATTTGATGACAATGGAGATGGTGAGGAATTCAGGTGGACGACTCATCGGGAGATGCAGGTGTTTGATAACAACAACGCACAGTTATCATTTTAGCACTCGAGAGCACGTCTGTGATAGGCCGACATTTTGGCGTGGACTGTGAGATCCAGCAAGAATGAGGCGAATGCAATCGGGGAAAGTGTTGCGGCTATCGCCACCCAGTGCTGTGTTCTCTTATCAATAACTTATCACATTTTTACTGTGAACAAGATTTCTACATATTCTTGGTTCTTTCGGTAAAGTCACGTTGAAGGGAAACAATAAAATATATATAAAACAATACAATTCTCGCGACGTTTCGACTGCAACACAAGGCTGTAACCCTCGTGAATATAGGTTTACTATATTGGCATAGTCACTCTGGTTTGTTAGTGCGTCGTCAACCGCGAGCCGGTGGGGAGTGTCAGGGAAAGCTGTCCCAGGTAGTCCAGGAAGCCGGTAACATGACTTCTATGATTTCATGGGTGCCACACATTTCTATTTACAGCGATGTTCAATGTACTGCTGGATCACGGCTTTCCTACTAGAGCTCCTACTGGAGGCCCCTTCCACCAACAGTGACGTGAGGAAGCAATTCCAGGGTTGCACCTTTACATTTTTAAAATTAATGTATTTATTTGGTAAGAGCGTGTGTGTGTGTGCGAGTGAGTATCAGAGCATGTGGATTCTGTATGTTCGCCCGCTATTCCGCAGTGTGAGTATGCAAGAGGTTGAGTGAGTGAATATAAGAGTGAGTATAAGAGAGCGTGTGGAGTTTGTATGTTCTCCCCCATTAACATTGCATTTTACTGTATCAACATTGATAAATGGTAACATTTTACAATACAGTAGCCTCTTGATTATCCGTGCTAATGCCGAGGAGGACAGCCGTGGCTAATTTAAAAATTGCGGACCATCCAAAAATATCCATTTTACGTGGATCTCTTTGCCAAAAAACACTAATATAGATATACATTATGTTTAAGTTAAGGAAATTGAGTTTGTTAATGAACAACATTTTTTATAATCTTAGCTCTTTCGGTAAAGTCACGTTGAAGGGAAACAATTAAAATAATAAAATATATATAAAACAATAAAAATTCTCACGAGTGAACATAGGGGGGAATAGTGAGAATTTTTAAAAGTGACTTTACCGAAAGAGCTAAGAATATGAATTACTGCAGTCACGAAAGCTTTAAATAATTTTTTTTACATTTTTTTAGTAAAGAATGTATTGATCTTGTTTTTTGTTACAAAAGTATTTGATTTAGAACGAATGCTAACGATCGACCGAACGATGCACATGCTCAGGGATAACTTTCCTGCTCCCGCGCAGAAGACTCGGCCCACTAAGTGGACAGAAGCAGAGCCACGCCAATCAATATCAAACTCCGCCCACTGTTGTAAAGATATGCAACTACTGTACCGTAGGGGCGATCACATGGATTTCAGATTAACCGGAGCACGTGACTTGTAATAAACACTTCCATGAATAAGTGTATCACTGTTTTTAGAATATTAATTTGGGATTAAGGGAAACATCCATGAGTTTTTAATTTGTGTCAATATCAGGTGCGTGGTTAATCCTCAAATCGGATAAATCGCAAGCGGATAATTGAGTCAACTTTATTATGAACTAAATCGACATTAACAACATTGCATTCTTCTATATCAACATTGACAACCTTTATAACATTCTTAACATTGTTTAGAACAATAAACTATGATAAAATGAACAACATTGCATTCTACTTGATAAACAACGATAATATTTCGAAGATGGTAACATTATTCATGACTATAATAAACTGTTATAACAATTTCTGTGCTCCCCTCTGTCACGCGCGCTCCTTTATGGCGTGCCTTCCTCTACTACTGCTGCCACTAAACACTGAGGGGTTAGCATCTACATCATTAGACCTCCTTTGCCAGTACCAAAATATAATAATAGGGTTTTTCCCCTTTTTTCTGGCAACGAAACTGAAACCTTTTTACAAGGATTCATGTCTGCATTAACCACAATACTTGCAGTCAAAATGCAAACAGCAAAACATACTATGATAATATATGCATTGTCCTTGAAACTGATTGGTCCACACCAAGGGACGGCTTTCTTTCGAGCCTCGACCCAATTGGTGCTCGACCAGACATGAATCCTTGTAAAAAGGTTTCAGTTTCGTTGCCAGAAAAAAGGGGAAAAACCCTATTACACTGAGGGGTTGTTTTCATGGAGGTGGACACCACCTGCATTATGAACACGGCGAGTCCACCTCATCGGAAGCCAAGTTCGCATTTCTTCCTGAGAAGTGGAGCTGCTTTGGCTGCATCTGCTGCTGCTATAGCAGACGGACAGAGAATACTACATCCGTGCAGGCCGCCCCGTCTGAAACCACACTCGGGCACTGCAAGCCTTCGGTGTGTTTGGCGAGAGGGCGATGTTGAACATTTTTTTGCTAGGACCTTTCCCGGCACGCTGAGTAGGAAGATGCTCCGGTAGTACGATCCCCCTTATAGAAGGGGACCACTAAGGTATCCTTCCAATCCTGCAGCACGCGTCCTCTGTGGTCCAGAAAGTTGTGATTATATCATCGGGCAATCTGCAGACAAACGCTACCTGGGAAAAGTGCTGTTCGAGAGCACCTGTGAAGGTCGACACATCACACGTGAGGGTGGGTGGCCAACACCACACCTGACTTAGTCTCCCCAGTGCTGATGTTTTACACACAGCACCAGGTACATGTCGTCCCCGGGTTACGAAAGGGTTAGGTTCCTGAGAACGATCCGTAACCCGAATTTTCCATATGTCAGTAACTGAACAATTTTTCCCTGAAATAAAGCTAAAATCCAATAGCCAGAAATAGTTGTGCCTCCCCTACCTGAATACTAGTTCGTTTTCCCTCAGGACTGTATTGTGCTGTTTTCTATTGCTACCTATATTCTATTGCTGTACATACTCTGCACTTCATATTCGTTTTTAATTTAATCGAATAACACTACCCATAATTAAACTAATGGAACATATTCTGGATCCAATTGTTTCTGAATACCACGAAACATTTTAATAAAAATCGTTAACAGAAAGCAGTCACTTCCGAATGTTTGTTTACCGTGCATTAGGCTAGGCCTAGACTTTACATACACACGAACACACATGCACGCACATTAAATACAGTAAAAACCTAACAATAGAAACATGGGGGAAAAGATAATTCGAAGCATAGGAAACAAACAATAATGTAATGGTATACAAAAATTACATTGCCCATAATCGTGGTGGGGCTTGGTGAAGGAGGCGTTTTGGTGGAGTGAGGTGTAAGGCGGCGTGCCTTATGCGTCCCTCCGCGGTATTCATCCGCAACCTCACCGCGCTGCACTATTTGCGCTTGCTTAACTTATGCGAACATTTCTTCTGCATCTTAAATTTTTCATGCATTTATCAGAGCATTTTCATAAAACAATAGAATTCTCACTAAAAGAACCAAGAATATGAATCCCTGCAGTCACGAAAGCTTTAAATCAAAATTCATTTTCATAAAGTCGGGTCTTCCGTAACCCAGGAACTGCCTGTACTCATTTAAGGCTGATTTAGGGGAGGCTCAGAACAGGTTTGTATATTTGTCACTGATAATGGTCATGAGCAGGAATAGAACTCGGTTCGCTGGGTTCACGCTACTACGCTACTGCTCCCCACTCGCAAACACTTGTACATTATCACACACTCAGACACGCTCCCAAACACATATATACTCGCTCACACTCTACACTCTGCAAAAAAGGGAGACACCATACAGCAGGGGTCGGGAACCTTTTTGGCTGAGAGAGCCATGAAAGCCACATATTTTAAAATACATTTCCGTGAGAGCCATATAATATTTTTTAACACTGAATACAACTAAAGAAATGTCAGCTAAGATTTATTTGCGAGCCAGATGCAGTCATCAAAAGAGCCACATCTGGCTCGCGAGCCATAGGTTGCCGACCCCTGCCATACAGACTCAGCACGTGGTTTCAACTCGGCACTTGCCCCAACGTAGCATTGAGGCTATGGGGGAATCTTCGTGTTTGTTGTTGTTGTTTCAGGACCAGGACCCCCCGGTGGTGGAGAGTCGATCTGCACGATCGTCGCCGGCGCGTGGAGCCACCGGCTCACCGGCTACTCCCAGAACGCGTGCGGGAAGGGCAGGTGGTGCACAGCGACACGTGATACGTGTGCAGTGGATTCCTAAATATCAGCCTCTTGTCTCCACTTACACATGGCAGGTTTTCTCCCGGGGTCTCCGGTTTCCTCCCACATGATGCTAATCTGTGACGAGTAATGGAATTTGTCGTCAAACATCCAAATGTGGCGGCACCCGCCTCACGGTGTCTTAGTTCAATCGCCGGCATTGCTGTTACGATGGGATGCAGCCGTGGAGACAGGCGTCCTCATCATATGTTGTTGTCTCGCTACTCGTGAAGCCGTCGCACCCCGATTGTCCCCGCCCACCAACACCGCCTTCCCCACAGTTCCTGCACGAGCTCCCAACACGTGGAGCAAGACGTTGCTCATCGTGCTGAACCACGCCTCGCGGCACGACCCAGAAAGACACCTGTGAACCAGACACGATTCTTAAGTGTCCCAGAGTTGATTTTATGTCACCAGGTGAGGACTCGAGAGAGGAGCTTGGAAGCTTTTGCAAGGGTGAAATAGAGCAAGAACAACCGTATCCCGTGAGGAATCAAGAATATTCCATGAACTCCCTGTGGTGGGAGTCTGCTTGGGCAGATCCTGATCCTGTTCCTCCCTCCTGTGCTCCCCCTCTGCACGTCGATCCGCTGCCACGTCGTCCACCCAGCAGCGAATCAATCGGCGAGCATCTGCTTCTCTCTGTGTCTGCCCCCCACCCCCACAGCGCAGCTGGGGTCTGCACCCAGCTGTGGCGCGGCGAGTGTGGTGGGAACTCAACACCAGCGGCGCCACTCGCCTACCTGAAACTGCGCGCAGGTCCTGGCGCCCCCCGGGGCAGCTGGCATGGCTACAATGCAACGCGAACTCGCAGGGAAGAAACAGGTGAGTTTGTGGAGGGGAGTAGAGTAAGATGGAAGGGGAGTGTGTGGAGGAGAGTACATTGAGATGAGGGGAGAGACTGGTGAGTGTAGAGTGGAGTAGAGTGGGATGAGAGGGGAGAGGCAGTTGAGTGTGTGGAGGAGAGTAGAGTGAGATGAGAGGAGACAGGTGATTTTTTTGAGGGGAGTAGAGAGGAATGAGAGGGGTGAGACAGGTGAGTGTGTGGAGCCAAGTCGAGGGAGGTGAAAAGGGAGAGGCAGGGGAGTGTGTGGAGGGGCACTGAGATGAGAGGTAAGATACAATTGTGTGGAGAGGAGTCGAGTGGGACGAGAGTGGGTGACAGGTGAGTGTTTGGAGAGGAGTAGCGTAAGATAGAAGGGGAGAGGCAGGGAAGTTTGTGGAGGTGGAGTACAGTGGATGAGAGGGGACAGAGGAAGCAGAGTGTGTGGAGGGGCATAGAGGGGGATTTGAGAGGAGCGACAGTGAATGTAGAGGAGAGAATATTGAGATGAGGGGAGAGACTGGTGAGTGTGGAGCAGAGTAGAGTGAGATGAGAAGGGAGAGACAGGTGAGTTTGTGGAGGGGAGTAGAGTTAGAAGAGAGGGGAGAGATTTGAAGCTTTCGTGACTGCAAGGATCCATACTCTTTGGTTCTACTCGGTAAAGTCACGTAGGTAAAAAATAAAACAACAAAAATCACGACGTTTCGGCCACAACACAAGCGGCCTTCATCAGGTGAAGGGACCAGACTGTCTCGAAGACTGCGCTGGAGTGAAACAGAGCCAAGCTCAGACTACGACCTTTAGGCTGTGTGAGAGGGATTGAGGTGCCTTGACAAAGAAATAACCATAAAAAATTAGCATTTGATTGGCGGACTTAGCATGATGAAAGGTGTAGCACACGGCAGTGCACCTTTAAGCTGTGTGAGAGGGATTAAGGTGCCTTGACAAAGGAATTAGTGTAAAAAATTAGCATTTGATTGGCGGACTTAGCATGATGAAAGGTGCAGCTCAGTGATCGGCACCGGCAGTGCAACTGCCTGTGCTGTGAAAGTTTGAGGTACCACTACTTGAAAAAATATACTGTACCAATGAAAATTAGTTTAATGTTTGGTTCGATTTAGAACATCTTTCCAATGGTTGCTTAATTTGAAACCATCTTCTCGGTTGAAATTGTGTCTGTGTTTGTAGATCTGAATTGCCTCGTGAACAAATCTCTGATAAAAACCTGATTTGAAACACGGCAGAACGAATTCTTCTGCCTTGGCTGATCACTGTTACAACGCTGTGGGTGATCACGATATAATTTTCTCCGATACCAAGGTTCTTTGCAAACCCACAGGTTTTTATCACGAGGCAATTCAGATCTACAAACACAGACACAATTTCAACCGAGAAGATGGTTTCAAATTAAGCAACCATTGGAAAGATGTTCTAAATCGAACCAAACATTAAACTAATTTTCATTGGTACAGTATATTTTTTCAAGTAGTGGTACCTCAAACTTTCACAGCACAGGCAGTTGCACTGCCGGTGCCGATCACTGAGCTGCACCTTTCATCATGCTAAGTCCGCCAATCAAATGCTAATTTTTTACACTAATTCCTTTGTCAAGGCACCTTAATCCCTCTCACACAGCTTAAAGGTGCACTGCCGTGTGCTACACCTTTCATCATGCTAAGTCCGCCAATCAAATGCTAATTTTTTATGGTTATTTCTTTGTCAAGGCACCTCAATCCCTCTCACACAGCCTAAAGGTCGTAGTCTGAGCTTGGCTCTGTTTCACTCCAGCGCAGTCTTCGAGACAGTCTGGTCCTTTCACCTGATGAATGCCGCTTGTGTTGTGGCCGAAACGTCGTGATTTTTGTTGTTTTATTTTTTACCTAGGTGACTTTACCGAATAGAACCCAAGAGTAGAGGGGAGAGAGGCAGGATAGTGTGTGGAGAGGAGTAGAGAGAGATGTGCGGGGAGAGACAGGTGACTTTGTGGAGGGGAGTAGATTGGGATGAGAGGGGGAGACAGGTGAGTGTGGAGTGGAGTAGAATGAGGTGAAAGGGGAGAGGCAGGGGAGTTCGTGAGGGCAGTACAGTGGGATGAGAGGTTAGTGATTGTGAGTGTGTGGAGGGGAGTACATTGAGATGAGGGGAGAGACAGGTGAGTGTGGAGCAGATTTGAGTGGGATCAGAGAGAGAGACAAGTGAGTGTGTGGATGGAAGTAGAGTGAGGTGAAAGGGTAGAGGCAGGGGAGTGTGTGGAGGGGACTGCAGTGGTATGAGAGGGAAGTGACAGTGTGGGGTTAGGAGTAGCATGAGATGAGAGGAGAGAGACAGCTGAGTGTGGCCTCGAGTGAGATGAGAGGAGAGAGAGACTGCTGAGTGTGGCCTAGAGTGAGATGAGAGGAGAGAGACAGCTGAGCGTGGCCTAGAGTGAGATGAGGGGAGAGAGATGGATTAGTGTGTGGAGGGGAGTAGAGTGAGATGAAAGGGGAGAGCCTAGTGAGTGTGGGGAGGGGAGCACAGTGGATGAGAGAGTACAGAGGAAGCGGAGTTTGTGGAGCGGCGTAGAGGGGGATTCAGGAGGAGCGACAGTGAGTGTGTGGCGGGGAGTACATGGAAATGAGGGGAGAGACTGGTGAGTGTGGAGTGTAGTATAGTTAAGACGATAAGGGAGAGACAGGTGAGTTTGTGGAGGGGAGTAGAGTTAGAAGAGAGGGGAGAGAGTCAGGAGAGTATGTGGAGGGTTTCGAGTGCGATGAGCGGGGAGAGATGGATGAGTGTATTGAGGTGAGCAGAGTGGGATGAGAGGGGTGAGACAGGTGAGTGTGTGGAGGGGACTACAGTGGTATGAGAGGGGAGTGACAGTGAGTGGGGAGAGGAGTAGAATGAGATGAAAGGAGAGAGACAGGTGATTGTGGCCTAGAGTGAGATGAGGGGGGAGTGATTGTGTGTGTGGGGAGGGGAGTACAATGGGATGAGAGTGGACGATAGTTGTGTATGTGGAGTTGAGTAGAGTGAGATGAGAGGGGACAGGCAGCAGAGTATGTGGAGGGAGTAGAGTCGGATTAGAGGGGAGCGACAGTGAGTGTGTGGAGGGGCGTAGAGAGATGAAAGGGGAGAGACAGGTTAGTGTGGAGGGGAGTTGAGTAGGGTGAGTGGGGAGAGACGGATGAGTTTGTGGAGGGAAGTAGATTGAGGAGAGAAACAGGTGAGTGTGTGGACTAGAGTGATATGAGAGGGGAGAGGTAGGTGAGTGGACGAGAGTGTTGAGCAATTGAGCAATCATTGGTAGGATGTTATTAACCGAGTTAAACTTTAGCTGCCTTATAGTTTATATTCATATCTCCGGTCTTTTACTCCCAGCCTTACACACTACCATCACTATGAAATTTGACGTGCAATGTTTCAGTCGTGCAAATTTGTCGCCCATCCCACTCTCCCCCCCCCCCCATCCGTGGTACATGAGTACCATGCCCAGGAACTTCTCTAATCTCCATCCCCCAACACCCCCCCCCCCCACCCTGCATCCATCCTCCCTGGCTCCTCCCCCCTTCTTACCCGATATAATCTCTTGTCACAAACAGCTCTCTCGACTCACCACAGTAATTTTGCTGTGACTGTTGCCACCTGATGACGGAAGCTTGTGTTGCCTCCGAAACGTCGTGATTTGATTTAGTTTTCATTTTTTACCTACGTGACTTTACCGAAAGAACCAAAGAGTATGGATCCTTGCAGTCACGAAAACTTCAAATCTAGAATGGGAGACAAGTCACTTTGTGGAGGGGAGTAAAGTGAGATGAGAGAAGAGAGACAGGTGAGTGTGTGGAGGGGGGTAGAGTGAGATGAGAGGGTACAGGCAGGAGAGTGGTGCTGAAGGTCACATGTCAGACTTTTGTGCCATGGGGCTGACTGGTGGTGCCAGGCTATGTGCAGGATATCACGGGACACACCCAGGTGTCAGGGGGTTGACTTATGGTGCCAGACCAGGTGCAGGATGTAACTGGTAGATCCTTGTGCCATGGGGTTTATAGATTGTGCGAGGCTATGTGCAGGAGGTCACGCTACAGACCCAGGTGTCAAGGTGTTAACTGGTGGTGCCAGACTAAGTACCGGATGTCACAGGACAACCCCAGGTGCCAAGGGGTTGTTGAAAATGCCAGGCTATGTGCTGCAGAAGATCACAGGATAGACCCAGGTACTTTGGGTTGTCTGATTGTGACATGCTTGGTGTAGGAGGTCATTGGACAGACACAGGTGCCAAGGGGTTTACTGATGATGCCAGGCAAGGTGCAGAAGGTCATTCTGCAGGCCCAGGTGGCAAGGGTTTGAGTGATGGTGCCAGGCTAGGTGTAGGAGGTTTCGTGACAGACCTAGGTGTTATGGGTTAACTGATGTTACCAGGCAATGTGCAGCAGGTCATATGACAGACCCAGGTGCCAAGGGGTTTAATGATTGTGCCAGGCTAGGTGCAGGAGGTCACGGGGGAAACCCAAGTGCCATGAGGTTTACTGATGGTGCCAGGCTAGGTGCAGAAGGTCACGGGGGAAGCCCAGGTGCCATGAGGTTTACTGATGGTGCCAGGCTAGGTGCAGAAGGTCACGGGGGAAACCCAGGTGCCATGAAGTTGACTGATGGTGCCATGCTAGGTGCAGAAGGTCACGGGGGAAACCCAGGTGCCATGAGGTTTACTGATGGTGCCAGGCTAAGTAGAGGAGTCATTGTATCTCCAGAATAGTCTATTGTTCTCTACGTAAGTCATTGGTGATTGAGCTGAGACCATCAACTCACTGAAATGGAGAATCAGGTTTAATCACAACTCATTGGGAGTCTGTGTCTCTATGTGCACCTATGGGTGTCTTGTGCGACACACTGGGTCTCGATGTAAATCATTGGTGGCTGTGCTGAAACCATAAAATCAATACAACTCGAGGATCCATTTTAGTGACAACTCGGTCTATGTATGTGTAGGGTGTAGGTGGATTCCCGCTCACGGCCACCATCGGTGACAACTATCTTTGCCAGCCACACGATGGAGCTACGCGTGGGGGTTGACGACCTGCAGTGGCAGCCACAGCCTCGTGCCCGACCCACGCAACGGTGAGAGGGACGCTGCCTCGCTCGCGACTCACGCGCTTGCTCACTCACCTTGGTCTGTCTCACTGTCACACTCACCTCTCTAGGGTTCCCTCTAGTTGAGGCCCTGCAGCCAGCAGTGGTTTCAGTCATACAGTTCAGGATTGTATCTCATCCTCCCTTAAACAATGTGTCTAATGCACTGCTTCCTGGTGTAGTGTTTAGTGAGTGCTGTGCGAGGGTTAATTGAGTTTTGTTTTTTGTGCCCACTATGCCATTATATTCGATGAAGCACATGAATGGACACTACACCAATATTCATTACTCTTGGGTTGCTGAGAAAGTTAGAACAATTTATCTTATTTATATAGGAACGTTTTAACCTCGGTGTAATGAGCTAAGATTGACAGTAATCGTAATGGAACAGCTGTACTCCCTCTACAGAATAAATCGTCAATGTACTGTATATGTAAATGTACATTGTCAACATCAGCCCTGGTATCTGCACTGCTGAATGAACAGATCCCCATGCCATCGGCATCCCTCATTGCCCTGCGCGGTGCCACAATCCATTGCGCTATTGAACTGATCTCATCGCTCTGTCTTGCCCTTGTTTTCTTCTTTGGCTGCAATTCCGGCACCGGTTTTGTCCATCGGCTATCATCCCATCGAGTGGTGTCCAGCCTAAGCCCCTCCTTGCTTTTCTTAACAGTTTGATTAGCGTGGTTGGCTTTATACTGTACGAAAGAAGTTGTACATACATATGTAGTGTTTATAATGATGAATACACTTCTTGAGGCACACTCTTTATTGTCTTTCTTCTCTTACACAGTCCTTAACACACAAAGGGGTATACAGTCCCATCACCTAAGAAGTTACAGCCTCCGGACTTAGCGTGACCTACCCACAGGTCTCTTGCTAACCTAAGGAGGCACAGCCTCCAGACTTAGCGTGACCTACCCACAGGTCTCTTCCTAACCTAAGGAGGTACAGCCTCCAGACTTAGCGAGACCTACACACAGGTCTCTTGCTAACCTAAGGAGGTACAGCTTCCTGTCTTGGCGGGACTTACTCTCGAGTCTACTGCTATCCTAGAGTCCTCCGGCTGGGACCTAGGGGAGGCTATCTGACCCACCGCTGGCCCGGTGGGTCTTGACCACTGGATACGCCGAGCCTTAGCCCTCAGAAGGGCTGGAAGGCTGGGTCCAGGGTCCTGGCTATCTTCAGCCCGGGCTTCGGTCTTCGTGTAGGGAGAGAACTCCCCGCGCTTCGCGCGCTCACCCTTCTTATAGCAGCTTGTGGCCAGGTGTAACCAATCCTACATTCCCACGTGGAACTGTCTGATTGGTTGTTACCAAACTGTGGCTACGATCCAGTTCACCTCATCTGACCCCAACCGTTATTCACACAGAGGTAGCGCTGCACTGCCCCTTTGATACCTAGTGGCAATGCAGGTTACCGAACAGTGAGTAGTTAGCACCTCTACATCTACAATAAGATTTCTCTGATTGTGTTTGTTCCCTGAATCACATGTTCCCCTATCTGTCTTTCACTGCAATCCCAAGAATGCAACTCTGTTCTTTGCATACGTTTCAGCTTAGTGTCATTGTTTTCTGATCATTTTCACAGTGGGTAATGTGTACCGATTGGAAACCACCTTTATTGTTCAGGCACTTTGTCATGCTGCTTTTGATGATCAAATCGATATTCCAAAAGCACTATCTCCTGCCCTAATTGTCTTTATTTCATACTTTTATTCACAATTCACCTTAAATTTCCACACCTCCGATTAGCACAGTTGACTTTGAATGGTGCAAAAGAAGTTTCAACATACATACTTACACATGGTATTCTTTTTCTTGGCAAATCAAGAAGAAGAGAGAAGAGCTGAGGATTATTACATCTGCTACTTTTGATATAGAGGTTTGAGTTGATTGTGTGGTTGATGCTAGCGTGGCTTTAAAATGCAAGTATCGATGCCGTGCTATTGCATGTGATGAGCAGGCGGTGTTGGTTCTCAGTGCTACGGTTATACTGACCCATGCTGCTTTGTTCCCATTATTGTAGGTCAACTCTGAGTAAAAGTAGTCGGTGGCTTCTGATGTATCAACAGGAGCGTTAATTTTGTTAGTTACCAAATACCTGTGGAATTTACGTAACGTCTTATTCTGTGGATTTCATTTAGTTGGCATGTTTATTTTAATGTCTAAATAAAACAGATGATGGGTTGACTAAAATGTTGCAGGTTATTGTAGACGAATACTAAACGAGTGAAATGCTGACGAAATCAACACTGATGATCACCAACCTCAGAAACACAAAGGCCTCGCCACTGCTTGGTGCACCAGCCACTGCACGGTCTCTCGAGTGGAGGCCCTTCTGCCAGCAGTGACACGAGCAAATAATTGTAGAACTACTTTTAATCCAGAAATTCCAAAGCTCTTCAACCACAAGTACACGAGCACCGTCCTAACCGTGGAGGGATGCAACCATCTCTCCGAGATGTTCTACAAGTACAGATGACTTCCCGACGATGTCTGCTTCTGCCCAGGCTAGGGGCACTTTGAGACCATGTGGAGTGACAGACTCACGGGCTGAACTCGTGCGAGTCCGATCCAAGTGTCACAGGTAAACATACCGGGTTGACCGGTAGTTGCGGTTACCTGGGTTCCCAACTATGTCAATGCAGTGGTTTGTAAGCGTTCATCGTAATTTTAATCGCAATTCACCTTCAAGTAGCACACTTTCCTATAGTATGGTTGCCTAGATCAGTCTCTGAGTGCGGAGGAGTGCAACATTCCTTCCCATACAGATGGAACAGGTGGCATCAAGATTTGTGCTGTGCTGCATTCTAACAAACATTTGTGTGATGCCAACTCTTGCCTCCACAGTACTGGATCCACAGGCTTGCGCCACCTCTGCCTGGCTGAAGTGCAAAACCAAATGTAATGTTACATGTTGCATGACAACTCTTATCTCATTGCTCCTGTCCATCTCTTGTCGTCGTCATAACCGAGGGTTGATGCCCAAGAACGATGCTCTTCATCTTTCGTGATCTTCAGGCTCTTCTCATGGAGAGTCCCGTCTAACTGTTCACATTTTTCCACCAACTGATCAGTTCCTCCCTCTTCCCCTTCTCCTTTCCATTTTTATTTGCAGCGTTATCTTCATCAAATCCCCAGCTGACCCAGGATATTTCCCACATTGCCAAATTTCTCATTATCTGCGCTTACCCGTGGACAAATACAGATAAGGCGAAAATTGAATCACAGATAATTGGATTTTGATTTGAGTCTTTCGTGACTGCAGGAATCCATACTCTTTGGTTATTTCGGTGAAGTCACGTAGGTAGAAAATTAAAAAAATATATATCACGACGTTTCGATCGCAACACAAGCGGTCGTCCTCAGGCGTAAAAAATAATCCAGCAGTGGAACTGCTGCAGCAGCGCTTGTGTTGCGATCCTAACGTCGTGATATATTATTTTTTGTTTTATTTTTCTGTCTACGTGACTTTACTGAAAGAACCAAAGAATTGGATTTGAGTCACTATTCCCAATGTGTGTGTTGTGTGTCTTGTTTTCCGCTCCATCTGCGTGAGTAGGAGATGCCAACCCCGTGCATTGTGTCCGGTTTCTTCACCAATGCTGCAAAACTGCACCACAGTGAATCTTACAGGTGCAGTTTCTCCATCCTGCCTCATGTTTTAATGTGACGAAGTGGTCATGTGCCTTAAGGGTTATTGAGATTATCGCGAAGGTTAGAGAGGTTAGACTTTGATGGTATGTGTTGAGAAGAGACAAAGGAGGTGTAAGGGAAAGTTGCTATGGAGATGCTGCCGATGCAGCACCAAAGGAGTACAGCGCGACCGAGGGGGAGATGGGAGGCTGCGGTGGCACGAGACACGAGGACGGTGGATATGACGAGAAAAGAGGCACGGAATGGAAGCTCACGGAGAAAGGAAAGAGAAGCAGCTGACTACATGCAATAATGGAACGTTTGGCTTAGAATAAGAAAAGTTGGTTGTGTGGTTCAGGGCAATCAGAATGGCTATGTCCTACATGAAGTGAGCACTGCTGAGCTCCTGGATTAAGAGGGGTATCTACCTGCTGCTCTGAAAGAGTTCACAATGTCCAGGGTCAGATACACTACGCTGGGACTGTTGACACCTGAGGTTGGATCCCTGGTAATTTCTGTTTGTTTTTTCAGGGGTCTGAGTGTACGTGTGTAGAAATTGGTGTATGTGTTGCAGGAGGCTAGTGGCTACAAATCCAGCGACCTAAGTTTGATTCCGTGCCATGGCTCACATCAGTGGTGAGTGATGTCTGAACCAATTCGAGTCTCCTGTATGTAGACTCAGCTCCAAATAAGTGCATGTTTCAGCGTGTATTAACATCAGCAAAGGGAGCTAGGCTTGGAACTGGCCCCATCACCCCATTGTGCACATTGCCAGTCTTAATAGGCACATGCCAGCAGCACTTGCCTGGCAGCCTGTATAAACGATGTGACTCTTTGTGTTTTTGTTTTGTGTGTGAGTGTACGTATGTGTGCAGTGGTGGGGAGTGGTATTGTAGCGCTTAGTGAGCTGCACTACGAACCTGGTGACCCGAGTTCGGTCCCGCTCATGGCCAACACCAGTGACGATTATCCGAACCGGTCTTCGGCCTCCTCTATGTCGACTCAACCTGAAATCAGTACCTGGTGCGGTGTGTAAACATAACCACTTGGGAGACGAAGGCGGCCGGGCGTGGTGCTGGCCACCCAGCTCCAAGTATGCCAGCCGGACTTCATGGGTTCTTGCAAACACCACTTGTTCCAAAAGTTTGGTAAAGGCTATATGGGGTATCTTTGTCTTTGTATGTGTACATGCTTCTGGGTCAGTGTCTTTGTCAGAGAAACTGATCTAACAGTGCTGAGATTCTTCATGCCGTCCCCAGCTTTGACTGTCTCACTGGGTTCATCATGGCCATGTTGTAGACGTGGACAATTTCATGCAAATGTGCGTGTTATATATTTTTTGTTGATATTAATGGCAGTAGACGTCTGTTGACTAGTACTCTGATTTTACACTTTTTAGTGGAACAGGAAGGTATGAGATGACTTTCAGCTCCACATCCACACCCACCTCCGTGCTCAATGCCAAGAAGCCACTGTATTGGTAATAAACCCGCAATGTTTTTTATTTGTAAACCTGCATTTTTTTCCATATTTTCCCAATTTACCGCGACTGTGCTCTCGCCATCATGTCATGGGTCCCCAAGTATTCATTCGTGTCTTACAGAGCAATACAAGCCTTGTGTTAGATCATAGCCCACTAAATCTGATATCACAGAGCTACTTTGTACCCTTTAAATTGACCTTTCGTCCACATAGTAAATGGCAGGACTTTTCCACCCGTTCCTCATATGGGAGTAATGTTAGTCGTAATAATGTTGTGACTTCTCATAGCTGGAAATATATCCCAATAAAGTGCAGAATGACAGTAATGTGATGCATTATTTTGTGTAGTCAATGACGACCGGACTGAGACCATTAACTCACTCGATTGAGAACCCGCTTTAATCACAGGCAGCTGCCTGGATTCAAACTCAGGTACTCGGTGGTGCCAGTTCAGTGCTCTGGCCTCTAAATACCCACGTGTTAAATACATAAGCAACCTTTTTAATTAGTAACATTCTTTGAACACTTTGCCAAAACAATTGGGATTGCGGAGCTGTGGCACAGTCATGATATTGCTTTTTCTCATGCCTCTGCTGGCAGAATTTCCACGAGGATGCTCGTGTGAGAGCCCCTTTACAAAATATTTGGTCTACTCTTTCACACTGGTCATATGTTTTACTGCATGGTAGATAGGCAGGGGAATTTAAGATTACTTGACCATTTGTTTCAACTGCTGTGCCAGAGGGTCTAACGAGCAACCTCTCTGTTGCCAGGCCAGCGTGCTAGGCATTGCACCACAGCAGCCCCCTCCAGTATTTAATTCTAAACGAAGGTCACTCTCTGCGTGCTTGTGTGCACGCGCGTTTGGGTGGTGTTGAACGAGATGGTGCAGACGTCTCGCTTCTTCGTGAGGAAAGTGATGGCACTGGAGCCGGCCTGGCTCACGGGACTCGCTCCGCGCTTCTCCTGGCAGAGCGCCGTCTGGAGGCCCCGTTGTCGCCACTGCGCTCCGGTGACATTCACCGGGCCACGGTTCATTTGGTTCGTGAAATTAGTGGCGAAAACAAACGTCAACAAAGTGACTTGTTTTATTTCATGCAAAGATAATGGGAGGTCGAAAATCATCAAATGGGCGGTGACCGCCTAGCAGTCGTGCGTTTGCCGCTTATTACGAAGGTGCGCGGTTAGAATCCAGCGGCTGCTCGGATTTGATACTGCGGGTTTATTAACTGTAAACATACACTCGGTCTGCTTCAGAGTGGACATTAAAGATCCCGTGACGTCATTCGCAAGGTTAGGCCATTGTGTGGCGGCATCATGAGTCATGTTATTCTCATGAACAGTTGTGCCCGAATGATTCAATTGGGAATATACATAGCAATCGTAACCCCCTCCTGTGAGAACCTGGCAAGACCCTTCTGAAAAATAGTCACTGTGCTCAGTGACGCTTTGCTGGGTAAATCAGCATGATAACCACTGTGACATGAGCCTGTGAAGCAGTGGTTTGAAGTTGGGGTTTGGTGGGATTTGTGGAGATGGAGCCATCGTGTTTGCTGGGGGCACGCGCCTGCAGGGTGATGGGATGGTACCTGTAGGATTTGGTACAGCAAGTATGCTTGACATAGAGTACGTTGCATGTTCGTCCTGATCAATTCACCGGCCACACCCAGTGCAGCATCTTTGCATGTATTGACTGTCATTGTATATAGATGTTCAGTCACATATACAAACGTTTCACCGATCTGCCTATACCACACTCCCCAGCAAGTCGGATATGCGACGTAGTACTGAATGACTTAGCTTGAGTGTTATCCCGTGGTTTCTGTGGGCTTTCTCTGGTTAATTTCCATACGTATAATATTCAAAGGGACAGATTGCAAACAACATTGAAATGAAATGTTTTCCTTTTTAAACACAATAAGTTTGTACAAAATTAGTGAAAGTCATGTTCAAATACTGCTTGTAATGTATATATTGTAGGAAGATTACTTTTACGGAATGTTTTGTTGCACTATACCCATAACAAAACTCTACTAATAAGAAAAAATGTTGTGGTAATCCGTCGTGAAACATTACTCTATGCTCTCAATCAGCAGCCATGATGGTCACTGATCAAGGCTACTTACCACCCTGCACTGTCCTGTGATGCCAGGACCCGTCCCCTGCACACAGCCCATCTCATCGTTCCATTTCCACCATGGGCAACTTCCTGCGTAGCGAGTTTTCTCCCCACTGAATGTACATGACAACGTTGCAAGACCCATGCTGCAAATTTACATCTAAAATCCAAGCACATACACTTTCATAGGAAGTGTAACCTTCCGGCTACAGACAGGAGCAAATGTTCGGAATAGATTTAGGGGTAGGGTGGATAGTTTGGTTATGAGTATTAGTTGTAATAATTGTGCCTTGTATGTATCCAAAGTAAACCATAAGGGAGGGCCAATATAGGTTTGTATTAACTTAAGGCTGATTTGACCTAGGGGAGACCTAGTATAGGTTCAGACTAATTTAAGGCTGGGTTGACCTAAAGGTGAAAGCAAGTTTCCTAAATTCACAGTGCCTGTCCACCCAGCAGTAAAATAGGCGCACTGCAACGAGTTTATCGGCAATACGCATGTGGGTACTTTCCAAGACGCCTGTCCATCTTGAAAGATAATTGATAATCCTCGAGGAGCTCTTCAGAGCTCCCCCAGTTGAGTTCCTTCCGCCGGCAGTGGTGTGAGCAATCAGCTGCATGTGGATATTTCTGAGATGAGCACTTACACTAAAACAATGTGAAGTTAAATGTACTTATTTTCACATTTCAAAAGAAAATTTGTGACCAAAGATGGAATTTTACTCATCGCCAATATTTGTTTTGTGATGTTGGCAGATTCGTATGTGGACGTCTCCGATTCCAAACAGTATTCCTCTTCTGTGAAGATGTGGACGACGGACTTGTCCCAGACCCCCATTCTCCACCGAGGACCACACGCGCTGCACACGAGCCACGTGTCGAGTGAACCCCAGCAGCGACGTCTCGATGTTCCTGCCTGCCCACTGAATGACACCTAGCAGCGCAACAACACTGGATTAGAGTTGCAGTGCACAGTAGTGCAGAGGCGGGTCTATAAACTTCGTAACGGGAGAGACGGTAGCGCCGACATTTTAAGCTGCTTAAAACACGTCTTACTGGTAAATATCAATAAAAGATTATTTGGGTCTTTTGGGAAAGCCACGTAGAAAGAAGAAATAACACTAGAAAATCAATTTTGGCGTCTCAAGGGGGATGCGATCGCCCCCATCGCCTCACCCTTGGATGGAACCCGCACTAATGGCGTGATCACAAAGGTGTACAGCAAGCGCCGGGCATCTTAAAAGTGTTGAGCAGCCAGTCTATGCAGACGTGGGCTCTCCCATGTTCTCTGGAGCAGGGCTCGGTGCAGCCGCACGTGACCCTTGCGTCATTCCGGTTCCTTCAGAGGCTTGTCCACCTGAACCACTTGACTGGAGAGATTGAGATGGGGAAGCCGGGAGCATCTGTTTTAGTAAAGGAGACGGTATCCAACACAGTCCCTTCACGTTTGTACCGTGATTGCTACTTTAAAGAAAGTCTCATGGTTTAAAAATGGAAGATGTTGCTCACGCACTATTCTCTCTGTTTTGTGTGGAAGAGGATGATGACGGCCCAAGATATCTGTTTTTGAAAGATGTTACATCCAGGTGCTCCAGCATTAACTAACATTATTTAGAACTGATTTAAGTACTTATTAGCATGGTTGGATATGTATGGTACGAAAGACGTTCCACATACGTCCAGCAACCTGCTGTGTCAGGATATTTCTTCAAATTCAGCCTAAAAAGTCAATAGTGCACACTTTCAATTGAGTATTAATTGAGAATTATGAATGTGGATTATGTGATAACCTATGGTTTGCATGTTGAAAGTTTTGTGCAACCCCGTAGTGAATTTGAGTGATTTTGAATAAGGCTAGTCCTTAAAGGCAACACAATTTTGTATAAAATTGTATTTCATCCAAGATGCTGTTTAGTGCAGTCCTAGTGGTACAGTACATGAGTTGGGGGAATCTTTGCATGTCTACATGTCTGTGTCAACCATACTACGTATGCGGATTATCTGGCGATTGCTTCCCACTGAGAAAGAGTTGCAGATCCTACTGCTGAACCTGGAGCATGCTACTTCAGAAATAGCGCCTTGCCATTGGCCCCACAAAAACAAAGTACCTGCCTGGGTATTTTATGTCATCACATGCTCCCCTCCATTAACGCCTCATAAGTGATGGGATAGTTGTGGGGAGAGTAGAGAAGTCTCTGTACTTGAGCAGTGTGCTTATGACCAGCTTTGGTTTGGAAGCCGAGGTCTCTGAATAAGTCGAGTGACATCTTTTCATCAGCTGTGTAACGCTATGTAGAAGCTACCTGGCTTGTTATGCCCTCTATGCTTGTGAAACGTGTAGCCCTCTTAATGGAACATCTGCATAACTTTTAAACCTTCAGGCTAGCCATACGATCCATTCTGGATTTAACCAGACTGGATTGTGCGAGGAACCCACAGAACCTTGAAAGATCTGGACACTTCCATCGGTGACATGTAGCCTGCATACCTAGCTCCTGCATGCCAGCTTCTGTTTGGCCGGATAGATAGGGCTAAATGGGTGTGGCACATACTAGGGAGATGGAATACAGTGGTGCAGAAGGATGCGGAGCTGATTGGACTGCCGATTACTGGTACCAGCGGTGTCAAGATCGGCCACTGTGGAGGAGGTTCGTGAAGGACGCCGCTGGGGAGTTGGAGGCAGTCGCCCTCCAGTGACAACGAGCAGAGCGCTATACGGCTAAAACCCAGAAGGTTAGCAGTTGGGACCACGGTGCGTCTTCCAGTCAGTCATCTCAGCCCACGGCACCTGGGTATGTTCTGCACTTCGCCGAGGTTACGGTCGCCGCCACCTAGTGGTGAATGGCGGTAGTGCGTGCATCGTTTACTGGCGATGTTCATAAGTGGGCACGTGACCTTTGCGCGAGTCGATGGGCGTGGCCTTGTTCGCCACGCCCCCTTACTACGTCACCCGTCGCCTAGCAACAGAATGCACAACGGCGGAAGTTGCGGCAGCTGCGGCAGCACGCAGTCGTCTCGCCGCACGGACGCGGTTTTAAGCTCTGTCGACATTCGAAACGACAGACATCCAAGTGGCGGAGCAGATGCGGGTGAGTACGTGTGAATCAGGTGACGTTGAAGGATACATCATCAATTACAAGTAGCTACAATCGCGCTACCACAGTGCGACTTATTACGTTGTACGAATACACTACATTCTACACCGCTTAACCACGCCGTTTGCTATACCCGGCCGTTGCTAGGGACGCCGTCGCTAAGGCTGGACCAACGGTCAAGCGACGGGCGGGCTCCGTACGTTAGTCGTGTTTGTATTTTTTATATATTTTATTATTTTGTTGTTTCCCTTCAACGTGACTTTACCGAAAAAACTAAGAATACAGTCGTGTTTGTGTCACGTCTGCTCGTGTGGTTGTTGCGCTGCAACGTTTCGTACAGCGCCCTTTGCGTCTATGGGCGTGAAGGAAGGGGGCGACGTCTACCACGCCCTCTTATTACGTCGCGGCGCAGAGCGCCAAGTCTCTGGGCGTCTCTCCGCACGCACGCGGTTTGAGCCTCGAGTGGAGTCGACGGACATCGAGGGGCGGGTGAAAGTGCGGTAGCGGGTCAAGCTTCAGGCGACATCAATTTCAAGTTGGCTCAACTGCGCGCCGCCTCACGACTGCACTGTACCACAACACTACCACACGACTTAATTAACACGCTGTACACTTCCACCACGACCGCACAACTCTAGACACCGCTTTACCACAACATTTGCTATGGCCAGCCGATGCTAGGAATGCCGGCGCTAAGGCTGTACACTCGTGTGAGTGTTTCACTAGTGTGAGTGTTTCACTAGTGTGAGTGTTTCACTCGTGCGACTGTTACACTCGTGCGAGTGTTTCACTCGTATGAGTGTTACACTCGTGTGAGTGTAACACTCGTGTGAGTGTAACACTCGTGTGAGTGCAACACTCGTGTGATTGTAACACTCGTGTGATTGTAACACTCGTGTGAGTGCTACACTCGTGTGAGTGTAACACTCGTGTGAGTGTAACACTCGTGTGAGTGCTACACTCGTGTGAGTGTAACACTCGTGTGAGTGCTACACTCGTGTGAGTGCTACACTCGTTTGAGTGTAACACTAGTGTGAGTGTAACACTAGTGTGAGTGTTTCACTCGTGTGAGTGTTTCACTCGTGTGAGTGTTTCACTCGTGTGAGTGTAACACTCGTGAGTGTTTCACTCGTGCGAGTGTTACACTCGTACGAGTGTTACACTCGTGCGAGTGTTTCACTCATGCGAGTGTTTCACTCGTGAGAGTGTTTCACTAGTGAGAGTGTTTCACTAGTGAGAGTGTTTCACTAGTGAGAGTGTTACACTCGTGTGAGTGTAACACTCGTGTTTGTGTCACGTTCACTAGTGTGAGTGTTACACTCGTGCGAGTGTTACACTCGTGTAAGTGTTACACTAGTGTGAGTGTAACACTCGTGTGAGTGTAACACTAGTGTGAGTGTTTCACTAGTGAGTGTTACACTCGTGTGAGTGTTACACTCGTGTGAGTGTAACACTAGTGTGAGTGTAACACTCGTGTGAGTGTAACACTCGTGTGAGTGCTACACTCGGGTGAGTGCTACACTCGTGTGAGTGTAACACTCGTGTGAGTGCTACACTCGTGTGAGTGTAACACTCGTGTGAGTGCTACACTCGTGTGAGTGTAACACTCGTGTGAGTGCTACACTCGTGTGAGTGCTACACTCGTGTGAGTGTAACACTCGTGTGAGTGCTACACTCGTGTGAGTGTAACACTCGTGTGAGTGCTACACTCGTGTGAGTGCTACACTCGGGTGAGTGCTACACTCGTGTGAGTGTAACACTCGTGTGAGTGCTACACTCGTGTGAGTGTAACACTCGTGTGAGTGCTACACTCGTGTGAGTGTAACACTCGTGTGAGTGCTACACTCGTGTGAGTGTAACACTCGTGTGAGTGCTACACTCGTGTGAGTGTAACACTAGTGTGAGTGTAACACTCGTGTGAGTGTAACACTCGTGTGACTGTTTCACTCGTGTGAGTGTAACACTCGTGTAAGTGCTACACTCGTGTGAGTGTAACACTCGCGTAAGTGCTACACTCGTGTGAGTGTAACACTCGCGTGAGTGTTTCACTCGTGTGAGTGTAACACTCATGTGAGTGTTTCAATCGCGCGAGTGAAACACTCGTGCGAGTGTTTCAATCGCGCTAGTGTAACACTCGTGCGAGTGTTTCATTCGCGCGAGTGAAACACTCGTGCGAGTGTTTCACTAGTGAGTGTTTCACTAGTGAGAGTGTTTCACTAGTGTGAGTGTTTCACTCGTGTTTGTGTCACGTTTACTAGTGTGAGTGTTACACTCGTGCGAGTGTTACACTAGTGTGAGTGTTTCACTCGTGTGAGTGTTTCACTCGTGTGAGTGTTTCACTCGTGTGAGTGTAACACTCGTGTGAGTGTAACACTCGTGTGAGTGCTACACTCGTGTGATTGTAACACTCGTGTGATTGTGACACTCGTGTGAGTGCTACACTCGTGTGAGTGTAACACTCGTGTGAGTGTAACACTCGTGTGAGTGCTACACTCGTGTGAGTGCTACACTCGTGTGAGTAACACTCGTGTGAGTGTAACACTCGTGTGAGTGCTACACTCGTGTGAGTGTAACACTCGTGTGAGTGCTACACTCGTGTGAGTGCTACACTCGTTTGAGTGTAACACTAGTGAGTGTAACACTAGTGTGAGTGTTTCACTCGTGTGAGTGTTTCACTCGTGTGAGTGTAACACTCGTGTGAGTGAAACACTCGTGCGAGTGTTACACTCGTGCGAGTGTTTCACTCGTGCGAGTGTTACACTCGTGCGAGTGTTACACTCGTGCGAGTGTTACACTCGTGCGAGTGTTTCACTCGTGCGAGTGTTTCACTAGTGAGAGTGTTTCACTAGTGAGAGTTTTTCACTAGTGAGAGTGTTTCACTAGTGAGAGTGTTTCACTAGTGAGAGTGTTACACTCGTGTGAGTGTAACACTCGTGTTTGTGTCACGTTCACTAGTGTGAGTGTTACACTCGTGCGAGTGTTACACTCGTGTAAGTGTTACACTAGTGTGAGTGTAACACTCGTGTGAGTGTAACACTCGTGTGAGTGTAACACTAGTGTGAGTGTTTCACTAGTGAGTGTTACACTCGTGTGAGTGTTACACTCGTGTGAGTGTAACACTAGTGTGAGTGTAACACTAGTGTGAGTGTAACACTCGTGTGAGTGCTACACTCGGGTGAGTGCTACACTCGTGTGAGTGTAACACTCGTGTGAGTGCTACACTCGTGTGAGAGTAACACTCGTGTGAGTGCTACACTCGTGTGAGTGTAACACTCGTGTGAGTGCTACACTCGTGTGAGTGTAACACTAGTGTGAGTGTAACACTCGTGTGAGTGTAACACTCGTGTGACTGTTTCACTCGTGTGAGTGTAACACTCGTGTAAGTGCTACACTCGTGTGAGTGTAACACTCGCGTAAGTGCTACACTCGTGTGAGTGTAACACTCGCGTGAGTGTTTCACTCGTGTGAGTGTAACACTCGTGTGAGTGTTTCAATCGCGCGAGTGAAACACTCGTCCGAGTGTTTCAATCGCGCTAGTGTAACACTCGTGCGAGTGTTTCATTCGCGCGAGTGAAACACTCGTGCGAGTGTTTCACTAGTGCGTGTTTCACTAGTGAGAGTGTTTCACTAGTGTGAGTGTTTCACTCGTGTTTGTGTCACGTTTACTAGTGTGAGTGTTACACTCGTGCGAGTGTTACACTAGTGAGAGTGTTTCACTCGTGTGAGTGTAACACTAGTGTGAGTGTTTCACTAGTGAGTGTTCCACTCGTGTGAGTGTTTAACTCGCGCGAGTGTAACACTCGTGTGAGTGTTTCACTCGCGCGAGTGTAACATTCGTGTGAGTGAAACACTCGTGCGAGTGTTTCACTCGTGCGAGTGTTACACTCGTGCGAGTGTTTCACTAGTGCGATTGTTTCACTAGCGAGTGTTTCACTAGTGAGTGTTTCACTAGTGAGTGTTTCACTAGTGAGAGTGTAACACTTGTGCGAGTGTTACACTCGTGTAAGTGTTACACTAGTGTGAGTGTAACACTCGTGTGAGTGTAACACTAGTGTGAGTGTTTCACTAGTGAGTGTTACACTCGTGTGAGTGTTACACTCGTATGTGTAACACTCGTGTGAGTGTAACACTAGTGTGAGTGTAACACTAGTGTGAGTGTAACACTCGTGTGAGTGCTACACTCGGGTGAGTGCTACACTCGTGTGAGTGTAACACTCGTGTGAGTGCTACACTCGTGTGAGTGCTACACTCGTGTGAGTGTAACACTCGTGTGAGTGTAACACTCGTGTGAGTGCTACACTCGTGTGAGTGTAACACTCGTGTGAGTGCTACACTCGTGTGAGTGTAACACTCGTGTGAGTGTAACACTCGTGTGAGTGTAACACTAGTGTGAGTGTAACACTCGTGTGAGTGTAACACTCGTGTGAGTGTTTCACTCCTGTGAGTGGAACACTGGTGTAAGTGCTACACTCGTGTGAGTGTAACACTTGCGTAAGTGCTACACTCGTGTGAGTGTAACACTCGCGTGAGTGTTTCACTCGTGAGAGTGTTTCACTCGTGCGAGTGTTTCACTAGTGAGAGTGTTTCACTAGTGAGAGTGTTTCACTAGTGAGAGTGTTACACTCGTGTGAGTGTAACACTCGTGTTTGTGTCACGTTCACTAGTGTGAGTGTTACACTCGTGCGAGTGTTACACTCGTGTAAGTGTTACACTAGTGTGAGTGTAACACTCGTGTGAGTGTAACACTAGTGTGAGTGTTTCACTAGTGAGTGTTACACTCGTGTGAGTGTTACACTCGTGTGAGTGTAACACTAGAGTGAGTGTAACACTAGTGTGAGTGTAACACTCGTGTGAGTGCTACACTCGGGTGAGTGCTACACTCGTGTGAGTGTAACACTCGTGTGAGTGCTACACTCGTGTGAGAGTAACACTCGTGTGAGTGCTACACTCGTGTGAGTGTAACACTCGTGTGAGTGCTACACTCGTGTGAGTGTAACACTAGTGTGAGTGTAACACTCGTGTGAGTGTAACACTCGTGTGACTGTTTCACTCGTGTGAGTGTAACACTCGTGTAAGTGCTACACTCGTGTGAGTGTAACACTCGCGTAAGTGCTACACTCGTGTGAGTGTAACACTCGCGTGAGTGTTTCACTCGTGTGAGTGTAACACTCGTGTGAGTGTTTCAATCGCGCGAGTGAAACACTCGTGCGAGTGTTTCAATCGCGCTAGTGTAACACTCGTGCGAGTGTTTCATTCGCGCGAGTGAAACACTCGTGCGAGTGTTTCACTAGTGAGTGTTTCACTAGTGAGAGTGTTTCACTAGTGTGAGTGTTTCACTCGTGTTTGTGTCACGTTTACTAGTGTGAGTGTTACACTCGTGCGAGTGTTACACTAGTGTGAGTGTTTCACTCGTGTGAGTGTAACACTAGTGTGAGTGTTTCACTAGTGAGTGTTCCACTCGTGTGAGTGTTTAACTCGCGCGAGTGTAACACTCGTGTGAGTGTTTCACTCGCGCGAGTGTAACACTCGTGTGAGTGAAACACTCGTGCGAGTGTTTCACTCGTGCGAGTGTTACACTCGTGCGAGTGTTTCACTAGTGCGATTGTTTCACTAGCGAGTGTTTCACTAGTGAGTGTTTCACTAGTGAGTGTAACACTCGTGCGAGTGTTACACTCGTGTAAGTGTTACACTAGTGTGAGTGTAACACTCGTGTGAGTGTAACACTAGTGTGAGTGTTTCACTAGTGAGTGTTACACTCGTGTGAGTGTTACACTCGTATGTGTAACACTCGTGTGAGTGTAACACTAGTGTGAGTGTAACACTAGTGTGAGTGTAACACTCGTGTGAGTGCTACACTCGGGTGAGTGCTACACTCGTGTGAGTGTAACACTCGTGTGAGTGCTACACTCGTGTGAGTGCTACACTCGTCTGAGTGTAACACTCGTGTGAGTGTAACACTCGTGTGAGTGCTACACTCGTGTGAGTGTAACACTCGTGTGAGTGCTACACTCGTGTGAGTGTAACACTCGTGTGAGTGTAACACTCGTGTGAGTGTAACACTCGTGTGAGTGTTTCACTCGTGTGAGTGGAACACTGGTGTAAGTGCTACACTCGTGTGAGTGTAACACTTGCGTAAGTGCTACACTCGTGTGAGTGTAACACTCGCGTGAGTGTTTCACTCGTGTGAGTGTAACACTCGTGTTAGTGTTTCAATCGCGCGAGTGAAACACTCGTGCGAGTGTTTCAATCGCGCTAGTGTAACACTCGTGCGAGTGTTTCAATCGCGCGAGTGAAACACTCGTGCGAGTGTTTCACTAGTGAGAGTGTTTCACTAGTGTGAGTGTTTCACTCGTGTTTGTGTCACGTTTACTAGTGTGAGTGTTACACTCGTGCGAGTGTTACACTAGTGTGAGTGTTTCACTCGTGTGAGTGTAACACTAGTGTGAGTGTTTCACTAGTGAGTGTTCCACTCGTGTGAGTGTTTCACTCGTGTGAGTGTTACATGAGTGTGAGTGTTTCACTCGTGCGAGTGTAACACTCGTGTGAGTGTTTCACTCGCGCGAGTGTAACACTCGTGTGAGTGAAACACTCGTGCGAGTGTTTCACTCGTGCGAGTGTTACACTCGTGCGAGTGTTTCACTAGTGTGAGTGTTTCACTAGCGAGTGTTTCACTAGTGAGTGTTTCACTAGTGAGTGTTTCACTAGTGAGAGTGTAACACTCGTGTGAGTGTTTCACTCGTGTTTGTGTCACGTTCACTAGTGTGAGTGTTACACTCGTGCAAGTGTTACACTAGTGTGAGTGTAACACTCGTGTGAGTGTAACACTAGTGTGAGTGTTTCACTAGTGAGTGTTACACTCGTGTGAGTGTTACACTCGTGTGAGTGTAACACTCGTGTGAGTGCTACACTCGTGTGAGTAACACTAGTGTGAGTGTAACACTAGTGTGAGTGTAACACTAGTGTGAGTGTAACACTCGTGTGAGTGTAACACTCGTGTGAGTGCTACACTCGGGTGAGTGCTACACTCGGGTGAGTGCTACACTCGTGTGAGTGCTACACTCGTGTGAGTGCTACACTCGTGTGAGTGCTACACTCGTGTGAGTGTAACACTCGTGTGAGTGCTACACTCGTGTGAGTGTAACACTCGTGTGAGTGCTACACTCGTGTGAGTGCTACACTCGTGTGAGTGTAACACTCGTGTGAGTGCTACACTAGTGTGAGTGTTTCACTAGTGCGAGTGTTTCACTAGTGAGTGTTTCACTAGTGAGTGTTTCACTAGTGAGAATGTTACACTCGTGTGAGTGTAACACTAGTGTGAGTGTAACACTAGTGTGAGTGTAACACTCGTGTGAGTGTTACACTCGTGTGAGTGTTTCAATCGCGCTAGTGAAACACTCATGCGAGTGTTTCACTCGTGTGAGTGTAACACTCGTGTGAGTGTTTCACTCGTGTTTGTGTCACGTTTACTAGTGTTAGTGTTACACTCGTGCGAGTGTTACACTAGTGTGAGTGTTTCACTCGTGTGAGTGTTTCACTCGTGTGAGTGTAACACTCGTGTGAGTGTAACACTAGTGTGAGTGTAACACTAGTGTGAGTGTTACACTCGTGCGAGTGTTACACTAGTGTGAGTGTTTCACTCGTGTGAGTGTAACACTCGTGTGAGTGTAACACTAGTGTGAGTGTAACACTAGTGTGAGTGTTCCACTCGTGTGAGTGTTTCACTCGTGTGAGTGTTTCACTCGTGTGAGTGTTTCACTAGTGAGAGTGTTTCACTAGTGAGAGTGTTTCACTAGTGAGAGTGTTTCACTAGTGAGAGTGTTACACTCGTGCGAGTGTTACACTCGTGCGAGTGTTACACTCGTGCGAGTGCTACACTCGTGCGAGTGTTTCACTCGTGCGAGTGTTTCACTAGTGAGAGTGTTTCACTAGTGAGAGTGTTTCACTAGTGAGAGTGTTTCACTAGTGAGAGTGTTACACTCGTGTGAGTGTAACACTCGTGTTTGTGTCACGTTCACTAGTGTGAGTGTTACACTCGTGCGAGTGTTACACTCGTGTAAGTGTTACACTAGTGTGAGTGTAACACTCGTGTGAGTGTAACACTAGTGTGAGTGTTTCACTAGTGAGTGTTACACTCGTGTGAGTGTTACACTCGTGTCAGTGTAACACTAGTGTGAGTGTAACACTAGTGTGAGTGTAACACTCGTGTGAGTGCTACACTCGGGTGAGTGCTACACTCGTGTGAGTGTAACACTCGTGTGAGTGCTACACTCGTGTGAGAGTAACACTCGTGTGAGTGCTACACTCGTGTGAGTGTAACACTCGTGTGAGTGCTACACTCGTGTGAGTGTAACACTAGTGTGAGTGTAACACTCGTGTGAGTGTAACACTCGTGTGACTGTTTCACTCGTGTGAGTGTAACACTCGTGTAAGTGCTACACTCGTGTGAGTGTAACACTCGCGTAAGTGCTACACTCGTGTGAGTGTAACACTCGCGTGAGTGTTTCACTCGTGTGAGTGTAACACTCGTGTGAGTGTTTCAATCGCGCGAGTGAAACACTCGTGCGAGTGTTTCAATCGCGCTAGTGTAACACTCGTGCGAGTGTTTCATTCGCGCGAGTGAAACACTCGTGCGAGTGTTTCACTAATGAGTGTTTCACTAGTGAGAGTGTTTCACTAGTGTGAGTGTTTCACTCGTGTTTGTGTCACGTTTACTAGTGTGAGTGTTACACTCGTGCGAGTGTTACACTAGTGTGAGTGTTTCACTCGTGTGAGTGTAACACTAGTGTGAGTGTTTCACTAGTGAGTGTTCCACTCGTGTGAGTGTTTAACTCGCGCGAGTGTAACACTCGTGTGAGTGTTTCACTCGCGCGAGTGTAACACTCGTGTGAGTGAAACACTCGTGCGAGTGTTTCACTCGTGCGAGTGTTACACTCGTGCGAGTGTTTCACTAGTGCGATTGTTTCACTAGCGAGTGTTTCACTAGTGAGTGTTTCACTAGTGAGTGTTTCACTAGTGAGAGTGTAACACTCGTGCGAGTGTTACACTCGTGTAAGTGTTACACTAGTGTGAGTGTAACACTCGTGTGAGTGTAACACTAGTGTGAGTGTTTCATTAGTGAGTGTTACACTCGTGTGAGTGTTACACTCGTATGTGTAACACTCGTGTGAGTGTAACACTAGTGTGAGTGTAACACTAGTGTGAGTGTAACACTCGTGTGAGTGCTACACTCGGGTGAGTGCTACACTCGTGTGAGTGTAACACTCGTGTGAGTGCTACACTCGTGTGAGTGCTACACTCGTGTGAGTGTAACACTCGTGTGAGTGTAACACTCGTGTGAGTGCTACACTCGTGTGAGTGTAACACTCGTGTGAGTGCTACACTCGTGTGAGTGTAACACTAGTGTGAGTGTAACACTCGTGTGAGTGTAACACTCGTGTGAGTGTTTCACTCGTGTGAGTGGAACACTGGTGTAAGTGCTACACTCGTGTGAGTGTAACACTTGCGTAAGTGCTACACTCGTGTGAGTGTAACACTCGCGTGAGTGTTTCACTCGTGTGAGTGTAACACTCGTGTTAGTGTTTCAATCGCGCGAGTGAAACACTCGTGCGAGTGTTTCAATCGCGCTAGTGTAACACTCGTGCGAGTGTTTCAATCGCGCGAGTGAAACACTCGTGCGAGTGTTTCACTAGTGCGAGTGTTACACTCGTGCGAGTGTTTCACTAGTGCGAGTGTTTCACGTGCGAGTGTTTCACTAGCGAGTGTTTCACTAGTGAGTGTTTCACTAGTGAGTGTTTCACTAGTGAGAGTGTAACACTCGTGTGAGTGTTTCACTCGTGTTTGTGTCACGTTCACTAGTGTGAGTGTTACACTCGTGCGAGTGTTACACTAGTGTGAGTGTAACACTCGTGTGAGTGTAACACTAGTGTGAGTGTTTCACTAGTGAGTGTTACACTCGTGTGAGTGTTACACTCGTGTGAGTAACACTAGTGTGAGTGTAACACTAGTGTGAGTGTAACACTAGTGTGAGTGTAACACTCGTGTGAGTGTAACACTCGTGTGAGTGCTACACTCGGGTGAGTGCTACACTCGGGTGAGTGCTACACTCGTGTGAGTGTAACACTCGTGTGAGTGCTACACTCGTGTGAGTGCTACACTCGTGTGAGTGTAACACTCGTGTGAGTGCTACACTCGTGTGAGTGTAACACTCGTGTGAGTGTAACACTCGTGTGAGTGCTACACTCGTGTGAGTGCTACACTCGTGTGAGTGTAACACTCGTGTGAGTGCTACACTAGCGTGAGTGTTTCACTAGTGCGAGTGTTTCACTAGTGAGTGTTTCACTAGTGAGTGTTTCACTAGTGAGAGTGTTACACTCGTGTGAGTGTAACACTAGTGTGAGTGTAACACTAGTGTGAGTGTAACACTCGTGTGAGTGTTACACTCGTGTGAGTGTTTCAATCGCGCTAGTGAAACACTCATGCGAGTGTTTCACTCGTGTGAGTGTAACACTCGTGTGAGTGTTTCACTCGTGTTTGTGTCACGTTTACTAGTGTGAGTGTTACACTCGTGCGAGTGTTACACTAGTGTGAGTGTTTCACTCGTGTGAGTGTAACACTCGTGTGAGTGTAACACTAGTGTGAGTGTAACACTAGTGTGAGTGTTCCACTCGTGTGAGTGTTACACTCGTGTGAGTGTTTCACTCGTGTGAGTGTTTCACTCGTGTGAGTGTTTCACTCGTGCGAGTGTTACACTCATGCGAGTGTTACACTCGTGCGAGTGTTTCACTCGCGCGAGTGTAACACTCGTGTGAGTGAAACACTCGTGCGAGTGTTTCACTCGTGCGAGTGTTACACTCGTGCGAGTGTTTCACTAGTGCGAGTGTTTCACTAGCGAGTGTTTCACTAGTGAGTGTTTCACTAGTGAGTGTTTCACTAGTGAGAGTGTAACACTCGTGTGAGTGTTTCACTCGTGTTTGTGTCACGTTCACTAGTGTGAGTGTTACACTCGTGCGAGTGTTACACTAGTGTGAGTGTAACACTCGTGTGAGTGTAACACTAGTGTGAGTGTTTCACTAGTGAGTGTTACACTCGTGTGAGTGTAACACTCGTGTGAGTGCTACACTCGTGTGAGTAACACTAGTGTGAGTGTAACACTAGTGTGAGTGTAACACTCGTGTGAGTGTAACACTCGTGTGAGTGCTACACTCGGGTGAGTGCTACACTCGGGTGAGTGCTACACTCGTGTGAGTGTAACACTCGTGTGAGTGCTACACTCGTGTGAGTGCTACACTCGTGTGAGTGTAACACTCGTGTGAGTGCTACACTCGTGTGAGTGTAACACTCGTGTGAGTGTAACACTCGTGTGAGTGCTACACTCGTGTGAGTGCTACACTCGTGTGAGTGTAACACTCGCGTGAGTGCTACACTAGTGTGAGTGTTTCACTAGTGCGAGTGTTTCACTAGTGAGTGTTTCACTAGTGAGTGTTTCACTAGTGAGAGTGTTACACTCGTGTGAGTGTAACACTAGTGTGAGTGTAACACTAGTGTGAGTGTAACACTCGTGTGAGTGTTACACTCGTGTGAGTGTTTCAATCGCGCTAGTGAAACACTCATGCGAGTGTTTCACTCGTGTGAGTGTAACACTCGTGTGAGTGTTTCACTCGTGTTTGTGTCACGTTTACTAGTGTGAGTGTTACACTCGTGCGAGTGTTACACTAGTGTGAGTGTTTCACTCGTGTGAGTGTAACACTCGTGTGAGTGTAACACTAGTGTGAGTGTAACACTAGTGTGAGTGTTCCACTCGTGTGAGTGTTACACTCGTGTGAGTGTTTCACTCGTGTGAGTGTTTCACTCGTGTGAGTGTTTCACTCGTGCGAGTGTTACACTCGTGCGAGTGTTACACTCATGCGAGTGTTACACTCGTGCGAGTGTTTCAATCGTGTGAGTGTTACACGTGAATGTTACACTAGTGTGAGTGTTTCACTCGTGTGAGTGTTTCACTCGTGTGAGTGTTACACTAGTGCGAGTGTTACACTCGTGCGAGTGTTACACTCGTGCGAGTGTTACACTCGTGTGTTACACTCGTGTGAGTGTTACACTAGTGCGAGTGTTACACTAGTGCAAGTGTTACACTAGTGCGAGTATTTCACTCGTGCGAGTGTTACACTAGTGCGAGTGTTACACTCGTGTGAGTGTTTCACTCGTGTGAGTGTTTCACTCATGTGAGTGTTAGAGCGACTCGTGTGAGTGTTACAGTCGAGTGAGTGTTACACTCGAGTGAGTGTTACACTTGAGTGAGTGTTTCACTCGTGTGAGTGTTTCACTAGTGCGAGTGTTACACTCGTGTGAGTGTTTCAGTCGAGTGAGTGTTTCACTCGTGTGAGTGTTTCAGTCGAGTGAGTGTTTCACTCGTGTTAGTGTTTCACTCGAGTGAGTGTTTCACTCGAGTGAGTGCTACACTCGTGTGAGTGTAACACTCGTGTGAGTGCTACACTCGTGTGAGTGTAACACTCGTGTGAATGCTACACTCGTGTGAGTGTAACACTAGTGTGAGTGTAACACTAGTGTGAGTGTTTCACTTGTGTGAGTGTTTCACTCGTGTGAGTAACACTCGTGTAAGTGCTACACTCGTGTGAGTGTAACACTCGTGTGAGTGTTTCACTCGCGCGAGTGTAACACTCGTGTGAGTGAAACACTCGTGCGAGTGTTTCACTCGTGCGAGTGTTACACTCGTGCGAGTGTTTCACCCGTGCGAGTGTTACACTCGTGCGAGTGTTTCACTAGTGAGTGTTTCACTAGTGAGAGTGTTTCACTAGTGAGAGTGTTACACTCGTGTGAGTGTAACACTCGTGTGAGTGTTTCACTCGTGTTTGTGTCACGTTCACTAGTGTGAGTGTTACACTCGTGCGAATGTTACACTCGTGTGAGTGTTACACTAGTGTGAGTGTTTCACTCGTGTGAGTGTAACACTCGTGTGAGTGTAACACTAGTGTGAGTGTTTCACTAGTGAGTGTTACACTCGTCTGAGTGTTACACTCGTATGTGTAACACTCGTGTGAGTGTAACACTAGTGTGAGTGTAACAGTAGTGTGAGTGTAACACTCGTGTGAGTGTAACAGTAGTGTGAGTGTAACACTCGTGTGAGTGTAACACTCGTGTGAGTGCTACACTCGGGTGAGTGCTACACTCGTGTGAGTGTAACACTCGTGTGAGTGCTACACTCGTGTGAGTGTAACACTCGTGTGAGTGCTACACTCGTGTGAGTGTAACACTCGTGTGAGTGTAACACTCGTGTGAGTGCTACACTTGTGTGAGTGTAACACTCGTGTGAGTGCTACACTCGTGTGAGTGTAACACTCGTGTGAGTGCTACACTCGTGTGAGTGTAACACTAGTGTGAGTGTAACACTAGTGTGAGTGTTTCACTAGTGTGAGTGTTTCACTCGTGTGAGTGTTTCACTCGTGTAAGTGTTTCACTCGTGTGAGTGTAACACTCGTGTAAGTGCTACACCCGTGTGAGTGTAACACCCGCGTGAGTGTTTCACTCGTGTGAGTGTAACACTCGTGTGAGTGTAACACTTGTGTGAGTTTTGATTTAAACCTTTCGTGACTGCAGTAATTCATATTCTTAGTTTTTTCGGTAAAGTCACGTTGAAGAGAAACAACAAAATAACAAAATATATATAAAACAAAAACAAATTCTCACGACGTTTCGACCATAACTCAAACGGTCATCATCAGGTGTGTTGGTTTGCATAAATTTATTTTTAAACGGCACATTTATTTATTTATAAAGAAAAACGTTGGCGTCACGCGCAGCGATTTGGCAGTTTGCCCAGGACTAGTCCATCAATTTTTTATTTAAAAGAGGAGGGGGGAGAGGAAATTTTTTATAATGTATGCTGTCTGAAAGCCACTGTAAGCGTGAACAATCAATTAAGAACTGAAATGATTTATCAAATCTTTCCAATGATTGCTAAGATAGAATCCATCTTCTCGGTTGAAATTGTCTCTGTGCTTGTATATGTGGATAGCCTCATGAACGAATCTCTCATGGAAGCCAGATGGCTTACAAAAATAAAAAGAGATCCCACCAACAGCCTCGTCACACAAACCAACAAAATAATTTCTGATTCAACCGCATTAATTGATCAATCTAAACAGTTTTCGTTGAAACCTTCTGCTACCAGGCCACCAAGATTATACGGCTTACCAAAAATACATAAAGTTGATACACCTCTTCGTCCCATAGTCTCTACTATCAGCTCCCCCACCTACAAACTAGCTCGTTTTTTGTCTGAAATCCTGCGTCCTTTCACTGGAAAGACCACCTCTGCGGTACAAAATTCTACTCACCTGGTATCAACAATCAAGGGTATTTCCCTGTCCCCAGACGACCTGCTTGTCAGTTTTGATGTAGTTTCCTTATTCACCAAGGTTCCTGTACCTGACACCATTGCAATCATTGAAGACTTGGTTCATCAAGGACTAAACACTGAGGTACCCCCCTGGTGAGACACTGTTTAACCAATACATACTTCACTTGGAATGGAACTTTCTACAAACAAACTGAGGGCACCCCAATGGGCTCCCCCCTTTCTCCAGTTATAGCTAACATTTTCATGGAGAAATTTGAGACTGACGCCATCCAGACTGCCACTCTGCGCCCAACCTTATGGAAGAGGTACGTGGATGACACTTTTGTCATCTGGCCACATGGCCGGCCTGCTCTAGACCAATTCTTCGACCACATCAATTCCATACACCCAGCCATCAGATTTACCATGGAAGTCTAAATAGATGGCAAGATACCTTTTTTGGATGTCCTAATTAAAAAGAGACCTGATGGTTCAATGAGCCACTCTGTCTACAGGAAAGCTACCCATGCGGATGCTTATCTGAAACCGGATTCCCACCACCATCCATCACAGAAGAATTCTCTCATCAAGACTGTATCATAGAGCCCAATGCATATCCGACCAGGAACACATAAGCAGTGAACTCAAGCACGTACACCAAGCTCTTAGGGCTAATGGTTACTCCGACTATACAATCCGCAAAGCTATCACTCAAACCATGAAGAAGAACCCTCTTGAGGAGCCTTTCAAAACCATCACTTTACCCTACATTGCTGAGATCACAAAAAAGATCTCCAAAATCTTGAATAAACACAAGATCCAGGTCCGTTTCAACACATTACATAAAATCCGTGATCTGGTTCCGTCTGTAAAAGATGTGATTCCGGACATACAATACCCTGGTGTCTACAAACTAAGTTGCCTCTGTGGTAGTAGTTACATTGGAGAAACCAAACGCCATGTCTCGGACCGCATTCGTGAACATAAAGCAGACCTTAAACACGGTAGGACCAACACCTCGGCCGTAGCAGATCATTGTTCTAATTCAGTAGGCTCACATGCCATTGACTTTTCCAAGACGGAGGTTCTTTGTAAGCCATCTGGCTTCCATGAGAGATTCGTTCATGAGGCTATCCACATATACAAGCACAGAGACAATTTCAACCGAGAAGATGGATTCTATCTTAGCAATCATTGGAAAGATTTGATAAATCATTTCAGTTCTTAATTGATTGTTCACGCTTACAGTGGCTTTCAGACAGCATACATTATAAAAAATTTCGTCTCCCCCCTCCTCTTTTAAAAAAAATAGATGGACTAGTCCTGGGCAAACTGCCAAATCGCTGCGCGTGACGCCAACGTTTTTTTATAAATAAATAAATGTGCCGTTTAAAAATAAATTTATGCAAACCAACACACCTGATGATGACCGTTTGAGTTATGGTCGAAACGTCGTGAGAATTTTTTATTGTTTTATATATATTTTGTTATTTTGTTGTTTCTCTTCAACGTGACTTTACCGAAATAACTAAGAATATACTTGTGTGAGTGTTTCACTCGCGCGAGTGAAACACTCGTGCGAGTGTTTCACTCGTGCGAGTGTTACACTCGTGCGATTGTTTCACTCGTGCGAGTGTTACACTCGTGCGAGTGTTTCACTAGTGCGAGTGTTTCACTAGTGAGTGTTTCACTAGTGAGAGTGTTTCACTAGTGAGAGTGTTACACTCGTGAGAGTGTTACACTCGTGTGAGTGTAACACTCTTGTGAGTGTTTCACTCGTGTTTGTGTCACGTTTACTAGTGTGAGTGTTACACTCGTGTGAGTGTTACACTAGTGTGAGTGTTTCACTCGTGTGAGTGTAACACTAGTGTGAGTGTTTCACTAGTGAGTGTTCCACTCGTGTGAGTGTTACACTCGTGTGAGTGTTTCACTCGTGTGAGTGTAACATGAGTGTGAGTGTTTCACTCGTGCGAGTGTTTCACTCGTGCGAGTGTTACACTCGTGCGAGTGTTTCAATCGTGTGAGTGTTACACTCGTGCGAGTGTTACACTCGTGCGAGTGTTACACTAGTGCGAGTGTTACACTAGTGCGAGTGTTACACTAGTGCGAGTGTTTCACTCGTGCGAGTGTTTCACTCGTGCGAGTGTTACACTCGTGCGAGTGTTACACTCGTGCGAGTGTTACACTCGTGCGAGTGTTTCACTCGTGCGAGTGTTTCACTCGTGTGAGTGTTTCACTCGTGCGAGTGTTTCACTCGTGTGAGTGTTTCACTCGTGTGAGTGTTAGAGCGACTCGTGTGAGTGTTACACTAGTGCGAGTGTTACACTCGTGCGAGTGTTACAATCGTGTGAGTGTTACACGTGTTTGTGTCACGTTCACTCGTGTGAGTGTTTCACTCGTGTGAGTGTTTCAGTCGAGTGAATGTTTCACTCGTGTGAGTGTTTCACTCGTGTGAGTGTTTCACTCGAGTGAGTGTTTCACTCGAGTGAGTGCTACACTCGTGTGAGTGTTTCAGTCGAGTGAGTGCTTCACTCGTGTGAGTGTCACGTTCACTCGTGTGAGTGTTACACTCGTGTGAGTGTTTCGCTCGTGTGAGTGTTTCACTCGTGTGAGTGTTTCACTCGTGTGAGTGTTACAATCGAGTGAGTGTTTCACTCGTGTGAGCGTTTCACTCGTGTGAGTGTTACAATAGTGTTAGTGTTACACTCGTGTGAGTGTTACACTCGTGTGAGTGTTTCACTAGTGTGAGTGTTTCACTAGTGTGAGTGTTTCACTAGTGTGAGTGTTACACTCGTGTGAGTGTTACACTAGTGTGAGTGTTACAATCAAGTGAGTGTTTCACTCGTGTGAGCGTTTCACTCGTGTGAGTGTTACACTAGTGTGAGTGTTTCACTCGAGTGAGTGTTTCACTCGAGTGAGTGTTACACTCGTGTGAGTGTTACACTCGTGTTTGTGTCACGTTCACTCGTGTGAGTGTTACACTCGTGTGAGTGTTACACTCGTGTTTGTGTCACGTTCACTAGTGTGAGTGTTTCACTCGTGTGAGTGTTACACTCGTGTGAGTGTTACACTAGTGTGAGTGTTACACTAGTGTGAGTGTTTCATTCATGTGTGTTGTTCACTAGTGTGAATGTTACACTCGTGTGAATGTTACACTCGTGTGAGTGTTACACTCGTGTGAGTGTTACACTCGTGTGAGTGTTACACTACTGTGAGTGTTTCACTCGTGCGAGTGTTACACTCGTGCGAGTGTTTCACTCGTGCGAGTGTTACACTCGTGCGAGTGTTTCACTAGTGCGATTGTTTCACTAGTGAGTGTTTCACTAGTGAGAGTGTTACAATCGTGTGAGTGTAACACTCGTGTGAGTGTTTCACTCGTGTTTGTGTCACGTTCACTAGTGTGAGTGTTACACTCGTGCGAGTGTTACACTCGTGTGAGTGTTACACTAGTGTGAGTGTTTCACTAGTGTGAGTGTTTCACTCGTGTGAGTGTAACACTCGTGTGAGTGTAACACTAGTGTGAGTGTAACACTAGTGTGAGTGTTACACTCGTGCGAGTGTTACACTAGTGTGAGTGTTTCACTCGTGTGAGTGTAACACTCGTGTGAGTGTAACACTAGTGTGAGTGTAACACTAGTGTGAGTGTTCCACTCGTGTGAGTGTTTCACTCGTGTGAGTGTTTCACTCGTGTGAGTGTTTCACTAGTGAGAGTGTTTCACTAGTGAGTGTTACACTCGTGTGAGTGTTACACTCGTGTGAGTGTTACACTCGTATGTGTAACACTCGTGTGAGTGTAACACTAGTGTGAGTGTAACACTAGTGTGAGTGTAACACTCGTGTGAGTGCTACACTCGGGTGAGTGCTACACTCGTGTGAGTGTAACACTCGTGTGAGTGCTACACTCCTGTGAGTGTAACACTCGTGTGAGTGTAACACTCGTGTGAGTGCTACACTCGTGTGAGTGTAACACTTGTGTGAGTGTAACTCTCGTGTGAGTGCTACACTCGTGTGAGTGTAACACTCGTGTGAGTGCTACACTCGTGTGAGTGTAAGACTCGTGTGAGTGCTACACTCGTGTGAGTGTAACACTAGTGTGAGTGTAACACTAGTGTGAGTGTTTCACTCGTGTGAGTGTTTCACTCGTGTGAGTGTTTCACTCGTATGAGTATAACACTCGTGTGAGTGCTACACCCGTGTGAGTGTAACACTCGCGTGAATGTTTCACTCGTGTGAGTGTAACACTCGTGTGAGTGTAACTCTCGTGCGAGTGTAACACTCGTGCGAGTGTAACACTCGTGCGAGTGTTTCACTCGTGCGAGTGTTACACTCGTGCGAGTGTTACACTCGTGCGAGTGTTACACTCGTGCGAGTGTTACACTCGTGGGAGTGTTTCACTAGTGGGGGTGTTTCACTATTGCGAGTGTTTCACTAGTGAGAGTGTTACACTCGTGAGAGTGTTACACTCGTGAGAGTGTTACACTCGTGTGAGTGTAACACTCGTCTGAGTGTTTCACTCGTGTTTGTGTCACGTTTACTAGTGTGAGTGTTACACTCGTGCGAGTGTTACACTCGTGTGAGTGTTACACTAGTGTGAGTTTTTCACTCGTGTGAGTGTAACACTCGTGTGAGTGTAACACTAGTGTGAGTGTTTCACTAGTGAGTGTTCCACTCGTGTGAGTGTTACACTCGGGTGAGTGTTTCACTCATGTGAGTGTTACATGAGTGTGAGTGTTTCACTCGTGCGAGTGTTACACTCGTGCGAGTGTTACACTCGTGCGAGTGTTACACTCGTGCGAGTGTTTCAATCGTGTGAGTGTTACACGTGAATGTTACACTAGTGTGAGTGTTTCACTAGTGTGAGTGTTACACTCGTGTGAGTGTTACACTAGTGTGAGTGTTACAATCGAGTGAGTGTTTCACTCGTGTGAGCGTTTCACTCGTGTGAGTGTTACACTAGTGTGAGTGTTTCACTCGGGTGAGTGTTTCACTCATGTGAGTGTTACATGAGTGTGAGTGTTTCACTCGTGCGAGTGTTACACTCGTGCGAGTGTTACACTCGTGCGAGTGTTTCAATCGTGTGAGTGTTACACGTTAATGTTACACTAGTGTGAGTGTTTCACTCGTGTGAGTGTTACACTAGTGTGAGTGTTACACTCGTGCGAGTGTTACACTCGTGTGAGTGTTTCACTCGTGTGTTACACTAGTGCGAGTGTTACACTAGTGCGAGTGTTTCACTCGTGCGAGTGTTTCACTCGTGCGAGTGTTTCACTCGTGCGAGTGTTTCACTCGTGCGAGTGTTACACTCGTGCGAGTGTTTCACTCGTGTGAGTGTTTCACTCGTGTGAGTGTTAGAGCGACTCGTGTGAGTGTTACAGTCGAGTGAGTGTTACACTCGAATGAGTGTTTCACTCGTGTGAGTGTTTCACTAGTGCGAGTCTTACACTCGTGTGAGTGTTACACTCGTGTTTGTGTCACGTTCACTCGTGTGAGTGTTTCACTCCTGTGAGTGTTTCACTCATCTGAGTGTTAGAGCGACTCGTGTGTGTTTCACTCGTGTTTGTGTCACGTTTACTAGTGTGAGTGTTACACTCGTGCGAGTGTTACACTAGTGTGAGTGTTTCACTCGTGTGAGTGTTTCACTCGTGTGAGTGTTTCACTCGTGTGAGTGTAACACTCGTGTGAGTGTAACACTCGTGTGAGTGCTACACTCGTGTGATTGTAACACTCGTGTGATTGTGACACTCGTGTGAGTGCTACACTCGTGTGAGTGTAACACTCGTGTGAGTGTAACACTCGTGTGAGTGCTACACTCGTGTGAGTGCTACACTCGTGTGAGTAACACTCGTGTGAGTGTAACACTCGTGTGAGTGCTACACTCGTGTGAGTGTAACACTCGTGTGAGTGCTACACTCGTGTGAGTGCTACACTCGTTTGAGTGTAACACTAGTGAGTGTAACACTAGTGTGAGTGTTTCACTCGTGTGAGTGTTTCACTCGTGTGAGTGTAACACTCGTGTGAGTGAAACACTCGTGCGAGTGTTACACTCGTGCGAGTGTTTCACTCGTGCGAGTGTTACACTCGTGCGAGTGTTACACTCGTGCGAGTGTTACACTCGTGCGAGTGTTACACTCGTGCGAGTGTTTCACTCGTGCGAGTGTTTCACAGTGAGAGTGTTTCACTAGTGAGAGTTTTTCACTAGTGAGAGTGTTTCACTAGTGAGAGTGTTTCACTAGTGAGAGTGTTACACTCGTGTGAGTGTAACACTCGTGTTTGTGTCACGTTCACTAGTGTGAGTGTTACACTCGTGCGAGTGTTACACTCGTGTAAGTGTTACACTCGTGTGAGTGTAACACTCGTGTGAGTGTAACACTAGTGTGAGTGTTTCACTAGTGAGTGTTACACTCGTGTGAGTGTTACACTCGTGTGAGTGTAACACTAGTGTGAGTGTAACACTAGTGTGAGTGTAACACTCGTGTGAGTGCTACACTCGGGTGAGTGCTACACTCGTGTGAGTGTAACACTCGTGTGAGTGCTACACTCGTGTGAGAGTAACACTCGTGTGAGTGCTACACTCGTGTGAGTGTAACACTCGTGTGAGTGCTACACTCGTGTGAGTGTAACACTAGTGTGAGTGTAACACTCGTGTGAGTGTAACACTCGTGTGACTGTTTCACTCGTGTGAGTGTAACACTCGTGTAAGTGCTACACTCGTGTGAGTGTAACACTCGCGTAAGTGCTACACTCGTGTGAGTGTAACACTCGCGTGAGTGTTTCACTCGTGTGAGTGTAACACTCGTGTGAGTGTTTCAATCGCGCGAGTGAAACACTCGTCCGAGTGTTTCAATCGCGCTAGTGTAACACTCGTGCGAGTGTTTCATTCGCGCGAGTGAAACACTCGTGCGAGTGTTTCACTAGTGAGTGTTTCACTAGTGAGAGTGTTTCACTAGTGTGAGTGTTTCACTCGTGTTTGTGTCACGTTTACTAGTGTGAGTGTTACACTCGTGCGAGTGTTACACTAGTGAGAGTGTTTCACTCGTGTGAGTGTAACACTAGTGTGAGTGTTTCACTAGTGAGTGTTCCACTCGTGTGAGTGTTTAACTCGCGCGAGTGTAACACTCGTGTGAGTGTTTCACTCGCGCGAGTGTAACATTCGTGTGAGTGAAACACTCGTGCGAGTGTTTCACTCGTGCGAGTGTTACACTCGTGCGAGTGTTTCACTAGTGCGATTGTTTCACTAGCGAGTGTTTCACTAGTGAGTGTTTCACTAGTGAGTGTTTCACTAGTGAGAGTGTAACACTTGTGCGAGTGTTACACTCGTGTAAGTGTTACACTAGTGTGAGTGTAACACTCGTGTGAGTGTAACACTAGTGTGAGTGTTTCACTAGTGAGTGTTACACTCGTGTGAGTGTTACACTCGTATGTGTAACACTCGTGTGAGTGTAACACTAGTGTGAGTGTAACACTAGTGTGAGTGTAACACTCGTGTGAGTGCTACACTCGGGTGAGTGCTACACTCGTGTGAGTGTAACACTCGTGTGAGTGCTACACTCGTGTGAGTGCTACACTCGTGTGAGTGTAACACTCGTGTGAGTGTAACACTCGTGTGAGTGCTACACTCGTGTGAGTGTAACACTCGTGTGAGTGCTACACTCGTGTGAGTGTAACACTCGTGTGAGTGTAACACTCGTGTGAGTGTAACACTAGTGTGAGTGTAACACTCGTGTGAGTGTAACACTCGTGTGAGTGTTTCACTCCTGTGAGTGGAACACTGGTGTAAGTGCTACACTCGTGTGAGTGTAACACTTGCGTAAGTGCTACACTCGTGTGAGTGTAACACTCGCGTGAGTGTTTCACTCGTGAGAGTGTTTCACTCGTGAGAGTGTTTCACTCGTGCGAGTGTTTCACTAGTGAGAGTGTTTCACTAGTGAGAGTGTTTCACTAGTGAGAGTGTTACACTCGTGTGAGTGTAACACTCGTGTTTGTGTCACGTTCACTAGTGTGAGTGTTACACTCGTGCGAGTGTTACACTCGTGTAAGTGTTACACTAGTGTGAGTGTAACACTCGTGTGAGTGTAACACTAGTGTGAGTGTTTCACTAGTGAGTGTTACACTCGTGTGAGTGTTACACTCGTGTGAGTGTAACACTAGAGTGAGTGTAACACTAGTGTGAGTGTAACACTCGTGTGAGTGCTACACTCGGGTGAGTGCTACACTCGTGTGAGTGTAACACTCGTGTGAGTGCTACACTCGTGTGAGAGTAACACTCGTGTGAGTGCTACACTCGTGTGAGTGTAACACTCGTGTGAGTGCTACACTCGTGTGAGTGTAACACTAGTGTGAGTGTAACACTCGTGTGAGTGTAACACTCGTGTGGCTGTTTCACTCGTGTGAGTGTAACACTCGTGTAAGTGCTACACTCGTGTGAGTGTAACACTCGTGTGAGTGTTTCAATCGCGCGAGTGAAACACTCGTGCGAGTGTTTCAATCGCGCTAGTGTAACACTCGTGCGAGTGTTTCATTCGCGCGAGTGAAACACTCGTGCGAGTGTTTCACTAATGAGTGTTTCACTAGTGAGAGTGTTTCACTAGTGTGAGTGTTTCACTCGTGTTTGTGTCACGTTTACTAGTGTGAGTGTTACACTCGTGCGAGTGTTACACTAGTGTGAGTGTTTCACTCGTGTGAGTGTAACACTAGTGTGAGTGTTTCACTAGTGAGTGTTCCACTCGTGTGAGTGTTTAACTCGCGCGAGTGTAACACTCGTGTGAGTGTTTAACTCGCGCGAGTGTAACACTCGTGTGAGTGAAACACTCGTGCGAGTGTTTCACTCGTGCGAGTGTTACACTCGTGCGAGTGTTTCACTAGTGCGATTGTTTCACTAGCGAGTGTTTCACTAGTGAGTGTTTCACTAGTGAGAGTGTAACACTCGTGCGAGTGTTACACTCGTGTAAGTGTTACACTAGTGTGAGTGTAACACTCGTGTGAGTGTAACACTAGTGTGAGTGTTTCACTAGTGAGTGTTACACTCGTGTGAGTGTTACACTCGTATGTGTAACACTCGTGTGAGTGTAACACTAGTGTGAGTGTAACACTAGTGTGAGTGTAACACTCGTGTGAGTGCTACACTCGGGTGAGTGCTACACTCGTGTGAGTGTAACACTCGTGTGAGTGCTACACTCGTGTGAGTGCTACACTCGTCTGAGTGTAACACTCGTGTGAGTGTAACACTCGTGTGAGTGCTACACTCGTGTGAGTGTAACACTCGTGTGAGTGCTACACTCGTGTGAGTGTAACACTAGTGTGAGTGTAACACTCGTGTGAGTGTAACACTCGTGTGAGTGTTTCACTCGTGTGAGTGGAACACTGGTGTAAGTGCTACACTCGTGTGAGTGTAACACTTGCGTAAGTGCTACACTCGTGTGAGTGTAACACTCGCGTGAGTGTTTCACTCGTGTGAGTGTAACACTCGTGTTAGTGTTTCAATCGCGCGAGTGAAACACTCGTGCGAGTGTTTCAATCGCGCTAGTGTAACACTCGTGCGAGTGTTTCAATCGCGCGAGTGAAACACTCGTGCGAGTGTTTCACTAGTGAGAGTGTTTCACTAGTGTGAGTGTTTCACTCGTGTTTGTGTCACGTTTACTAGTGTGAGTGTTACACTCGTGCGAGTGTTACACTAGTGTGAGTGTTTCACTCGTGTGAGTGTAACACTAGTGTGAGTGTTTCACTAGTGAGTGTTCCACTCGTGTGAGTGTTTCACTCGTGTGAGTGTTACATGAGTGTGAGTGTTTCACTCGTGCGAGTGTAACACTCGTGTGAGTGTTTCACTCGCGCGAGTGTAACACTCGTGTGAGTGAAACACTCGTGCGAGTGTTTCACTCGTGCGAGTGTTACACTCGTGCGAGTGTTTCACTAGTGTGAGTGTTTCACTAGCGAGTGTTTCACTAGTGAGTGTTTCACTAGTGAGTGTTTCACTAGTGAGAGTGTAACACTCGTGTGAGTGTTTCACTCGTGTTTGTGTCACGTTCACTAGTGTGAGTGTTACACTCGTGCGAGTGTTACACTAGTGTGAGTGTAACACTCGTGTGAGTGTAACACTAGTGTGAGTGTTTCACTAGTGAGTGTTACACTCGTGTGAGTGTTACACTCGTGTGAGTGTAACACTCGTGTGAGTGCTACACTCGTGTGAGTAACACTAGTGTGAGTGTAACACTAGTGTGAGTGTAACACTAGTGTGAATGTAACACTCGTGTGAGTGTAACACTCGTGTGAGTGCTACACTCGGGTGAGTGCTACACTCGGGTGAGTGCTACACTCGTGTGAGTGCTACACTCGTGTGAGTGCTACACTCGTGTGAGTGCTACACTCGTGTGAGTGTAACACTCGTGTGAGTGCTACACTCGTGTGAGTGTAACACTCGTGTGAGTGCTACACTCGTGTGAGTGCTACACTCGTGTGAGTGTAACACTCGTGTGAGTGCTACACTAGTGTGAGTGTTTCACTAGTGCGAGTGTTTCACTAGTGAGTGTTTCACTAGTGAGTGTTTCACTAGTGAGAATGTTACACTCGTGTGAGTGTAACACTAATGTGAGTGTAACACTAGTGTGAGTGTAACACTCGTGTGAGTGTTACACTCGTGTGAGTGTTTCAATCGCGCTAGTGAAACACTCATGCGAGTGTTTCACTCGTGTGAGTGTAACACTCGTGTGAGTGTTTCACTCGTGTTTGTGTCACGTTTACTAGTGTTAGTGTTACACTCGTGCGAGTGTTACACTAGTGTGAGTGTTTCACTCGTGTGAGTGTAACACTCGTGTGAGTGTAACACTAGTGTGAGTGTAACACTAGTGTGAGTGTTACACTCGTGCGAGTGTTACACTAGTGTGAGTGTTTCACTCGTGTGAGTGTAACACTCGTGTGAGTGTAACACTAGTGTGAGTGTAACACTAGTGTGAGTGTTCCACTCGTGTGAGTGTTTCACTCGTGTGAGTGTTTCACTCGTGTGAGTGTTTCACTAGTGAGAGTGTTTCACTAGTGAGAGTGTTTCACTAGTGAGAGTGTTACACTCGTGCGAGTGTTACACTCGTGCGAGTGTTACACTCGTGCGAGTGCTACACTCGTGCGAGTGTTTCACTCGTGCGAGTGTTTCACTAGTGAGAGTGTTTCACTAGTGAGAGTGTTTCACTAGTGAGAGTGTTTCACTAGTGAGAGTGTTACACTCGTGTGAGTGTAACACTCGTGTTTGTGTCACGTTCACTAGTGTGAGTGTTACACTCGTGCGAGTGTTACACTCGTGTAAGTGTTACACTAGTGTGAGTGTAACACTCGTGTGAGTGTAACACTAGTGTGAGTGTTTCACTAGTGAGTGTTACACTCGTGTGAGTGTTACACTCGTGTCAGTGTAACACTCGTGTCAGTGTAACACTAGTGTGAGTGTAACACTAGTGTGAGTGTAACACTCGTGTGAGTGCTACACTCGGGTGAGTGCTACACTCGTGTGAGTGTAACACTCGTGTGAGTGCTACACTCGTGTGAGAGTAACACTCGTGTGAGTGCTACACTCGTGTGAGTGTAACTCTCGTGTGAGTGCTACACTCGTGTGAGTGTAACACTAGTGTGAGTGTAACACTCGTGTGAGTGTAACACTCGTGTGACTGTTTCACTCGTGTGAGTGTAACACTCGTGTAAGTGCTACACTCGTGTGAGTGTAACACTCGCGTAAGTGCTACACTCGTGTGAGTGTAACACTCGCGTGAGTGTTTCACTCGTGTGAGTGTAACACTCGTGTGAGTGTTTCAATCGCGCGAGTGAAACACTCGTGCGAGTGTTTCAATCGCGCTAGTGTAACACTCGTGCGAGTGTTTCATTCGCGCGAGTGAAACACTCGTGCGAGTGTTTCACTAATGAGTGTTTCACTAGTGAGAGTGTTTCACTAGTGTGAGTGTTTCACTCGTGTTTGTGTCACGTTTACTAGTGTGAGTGTTACACTCGTGCGAGTGTTACACTAGTGTGAGTGTTTCACTCGTGTGAGTGTAACACTAGTGTGAGTGTTTCACTAGTGAGTGTTCCACTCGTGTGAGTGTTTAACTCGCGCGAGTGTAACACTCGTGTGAGTGTTTCACTCGCGCGAGTGTAACACTCGTGTGAGTGAAACACTCGTGCGAGTGTTTCACTCGTGCGAGTGTTACACTCGTGCGAGTGTTTCACTAGTGCGATTGTTTCACTAGCGAGTGTTTCACTAGTGAGTGTTTCACTAGTGAGTGTTTCACTAGTGAGAGTGTAACACTCGTGCGAGTGTTACACTCGTGTAAGTGTTACACTAGTGTGAGTGTAACACTCGTGTGAGTGTAACACTAGTGTGAGTGTTTCATTAGTGAGTGTTACACTCGTGTGAGTGTTACACTCGTATGTGTAACACTCGTGTGAGTGTAACACTAGTGTGAGTGTAACACTAGTGTGAGTGTAACACTCGTGTGAGTGCTACACTCGGGTGAGTGCTACACTCGTGTGAGTGTAACACTCGTGTGAGTGCTACACTCGTGTGAGTGCTACACTCGTGTGAGTGTAACACTCGTGTGAGTGTAACACTCGTGTGAGTGCTACACTCGTGTGAGTTTAACACTCGTGTGAGTGCTACACTCGTGTGAGTGTAACACTAGTGTGAGTGTAACACTCGTGTGAGTGTAACACTCGTGTGAGTGTTTCACTCGTGTGAGTGGAACACTGGTGTAAGTGCTACACTCGTGTGAGTGTAACACTTGCGTAAGTGCTACACTCGTGTGAGTGTAACACTCGCGTGAGTGTTTCACTCGTGTGAGTGTAACACTCGTGTTAGTGTTTCAATCGCGCGAGTGAAACACTCGTGCGAGTGTTTCAATCGCGCTAGTGTAACACTCACTAGTGAGTGTTTCACTAGTGAGTGTTTCACTAGTGAGAGTGTAACACTCGTGTGAGTGTTTCACTCGTGTTTGTGTCACGTTCACTAGTGTGAGTGTTACACTCGTGCGAGTGTTACACTCGTGTGAGTGTAACACTCGTGTGAGTGCTACACTCGTGTGAGTAACACTAGTGTGAGTGTAACACTAGTGTGAGTGTAACACTAGTGTGAGTGTAACACTCGTGTGAGTGTAACACTCGTGTGAGTGCTACACTCGGGTGAGTGCTACACTCGGGTGAGTGCTACACTCGTGTGAGTGTAACACTCGTGTGAGTGCTACACTCGTGTGAGTGCTACACTCGTGTGAGTGTAACACTCGTGTGAGTGCTACACTCGTGTGAGTGTAACACTCGTGTGAGTGTAACACTCGTGTGAGTGCTACACTCGTGTGAGTGCTACACTCGTGTGAGTGTAACACTCGTGTGAGTGCTACACTAGCGTGAGTGTTTCACTAGTGCGAGTGTTTCACTAGTGAGTGTTTCACTAGTGAGTGTTTCACTAGTGAGAGTGTTACACTCGTGTGAGTGTAACACTAGTGTGAGTGTAACACTAGTGTGAGTGTAACACTCGTGTGAGTGTTACACTCGTGTGAGTGTTTCAATCGCGCTAGTGAAACACTCATGCGAGTGTTTCACTCGTGTGAGTGTAACACTCGTGTGAGTGTTTCACTCGTGTTTGTGTCACGTTTACTAGTGTGAGTGTTACACTCGTGCGAGTGTTACACTAGTGTGAGTGTTTCACTCGTGTGAGTGTAACACTCGTGTGAGTGTAACACTAGTGTGAGTGTAACACTAGTGTGAGTGTTCCACTCGTGTGAGTGTTACACTCGTGTGAGTGTTTCACTCGTGTGAGTGTTTCACTCGTGTGAGTGTTTCACTCGTGCGAGTGTTACACTCATGCGAGTGTTACACTCGTGCGAGTGTTTCACTCGCGCGAGTGTAACACTCGTGTGAGTGAAACACTCGTGTGAGTGTTTCACTCGTGCGAGTGTTACACTCGTGCGAGTGTTTCACTAGTGCGAGTGTTTCACTAGCGAGTGTTTCACTAGTGAGTGTTTCACTAGTGAGTGTTTCACTAGTGAGAGTGTAACACTCGTGTGAGTGTTTCACTCGTGTTTGTGTCACGTTCACTAGTGTGAGTGTTACACTCGTGCGAGTGTTACACTAGTGTGAGTGTAACACTCGTGTGAGTGTAACACTAGTGTGAGTGTTTCACTAGTGAGTGTTACACTCGTGTGAGTGTTACACTCGTGTGAGTGTAACACTCGTGTGAGTGCTACACTCGTGTGAGTAACACTAGTGTGAGTGTAACACTAGTGTGAGTGTAACACTAGTGTGAGTGTAACACTCGTGTGAGTGTAACACTCGTGTGAGTGCTACACTCGGGTGAGTGCTACACTCGGGTGAGTGCTACACTCGTGTGAGTGTAACACTCGTGTGAGTGCTACACTCGTGTGAGTGCTACACTCGTGTGAGTGTAACACTCGTGTGAGTGCTACACTCGTGTGAGTGTAACACTCGTGTGAGTGCTACACTCGTGTGAGTGCTACACTCGTGTGAGTGTAACACTCGTGTGAGTGCTACACTAGTGTGAGTGTTTCACTAGTGCGAGTGTTTCACTAGTGAGTGTTTCACTAGTGAGTGTTTCACTAGTGAGAGTGTTACACTCGTGTGAGTGTAACACTAGTGTGAGTGTAACACTAGTGTGAGTGTAACACTCGTGTGAGTGTTACACTCGTGTGAGTGTTTCAATCGCGCTAGTGAAACACTCATGCGAGTGTTTCACTCGTGTGAGTGTAACACTCGTGTGAGTGTTTCACTCGTGTTTGTGTCACGTTTACTAGTGTGAGTGTTACACTCGTGCGAGTGTTACACTAGTGTGAGTGTTTCACTCGTGTGAGTGTAACACTCGTGTGAGTGTAACACTAGTGTGAGTGTAACACTAGTGTGAGTGTTCCACTCGTGTGAGTGTTACACTCGTGTGAGTGTTTCACTCGTGTGAGTGTTTCACTCGTGTGAGTGTTTCACTCGTGCGAGTGTTACACTCGTGCGAGTGTTACACTCATGCGAGTGTTACACTCGTGCGAGTGTTTCAATCGTGTGAGTGTTACACGTGAATGTTACACTAGTGTGAGTGTTTCACTCGTGTGAGTGTTTCACTCGTGTGAGTGTTACACTAGTGCGAGTGTTACACTCGTGCGAGTGTTACACTCGTGCGAGTGTTACACTCGTGTGTTACACTCGTGTGAGTGTTACACTAGTGCGAGTGTTACACTAGTGCAAGTGTTACACTAGTGCGAGTATTTCACTCGTGCGAGTGTTACACTAGTGCGAGTGTTACACTCGTGTGAGTGTTTCACTCGTGTGAGTGTTTCACTCATGTGAGTGTTAGAGCGACTCGTGTGAGTGTTACAGTCGAGTGAGTGTTACACTCGAGTGAGTGTTACACTTGAGTGAGTGTTTCACTCGTGTGAGTGTTTCACTAGTGCGAGTGTTACACTCGTGTGAGTGTTTCAGTCGAGTGAGTGTTTCACTCGTGTGAGTGTTTCAGTCGAGTGAGTGTTTCACTCGTGTTAGTGTTTCACTCGAGTGAGTGTTTCACTCGAGTGAGTGCTACACTCGTGTGAGTGTAACACTCGTGTGAGTGCTACACTCGTGTGAGTGTAACACTCGTGTGAATGCTACACTCGTGTGAGTGTAACACTAGTGTGAGTGTAACACTAGTGTGAGTGTTTCACTTGTGTGAGTGTTTCACTCGTGTGAGTAACACTCGTGTAAGTGCTACACTCGTGTGAGTGTAACACTCGTGTGAGTGTTTCACTCGCGCGAGTGTAACACTCGTGTGAGTGAAACACTCGTGCGAGTGTTTCACTCGTGCGAGTGTTACACTCGTGCGAGTGTTTCACCCGTGCGAGTGTTACACTCGTGCGAGTGTTTCACTAGTGAGTGTTTCACTAGTGAGAGTGTTTCACTAGTGAGAGTGTTACACTCGTGTGAGTGTAACACTCGTGTGAGTGTTTCACTCGTGTTTGTGTCACGTTCACTAGTGTGAGTGTTACACTCGTGCGAATGTTACACTCGTGTGAGTGTTACACTAGTGTGAGTGTTTCACTCGTGTGAGTGTAACACTCGTGTGAGTGTAACACTAGTGTGAGTGTTTCACTAGTGAGTGTTACACTCGTCTGAGTGTTACACTCGTATGTGTAACACTCGTGTGAGTGTAACACTAGTGTGAGTGTAACAGTAGTGTGAGTGTAACACTCGTGTGAGTGTAACACTCGTGTGAGTGCTACACTCGGGTGAGTGCTACACTCGTGTGAGTGTAACACTCGTGTGAGTGCTACACTCGTGTGAGTGTAACACTCGTGTGAGTGCTACACTCGTGTGAGTGTAACACTCGTGTGAGTGTAACACTCGTGTGAGTGCTACACTTGTGTGAGTGTAACACTCGTGTGAGTGCTACACTCGTGTGAGTGTAACACTCGTGTGAGTGCTACACTCGTGTGAGTGTAACACTAGTGTGAGTGTAACACTAGTGTGAGTGTTTCACTAGTGTGAGTGTTTCACTCGTGTGAGTGTTTCACTCGTGTAAGTGTTTCACTCGTGTGAGTGTAACACTCGTGTAAGTGCTACACCCGTGTGAGTGTAACACCCGCGTGAGTGTTTCACTCGTGTGAGTGTAACACTCGTGTGAGTGTAACACTTGTGTGAGTTTTGATTTAAACCTTTCGTGACTGCAGTAATTCATATTCTTAGTTTTTTCGGTAAAGTCACGTTGAAGAGAAACAACAAAATAACAAAATATATATAAAACAAAAACAAATTCTCACGACGTTTCGACCATAACTCAAACGGTCATCATCAGGTGTGTTGGTTTGCATAAATTTATTTTTAAACGGCACATTTATTTATTTATAAAGAAAAACGTTGGCGTCACGCGCAGCGATTTGGCAGTTTGCCCAGGACTAGTCCATCAATTTTTTATTTAAAAGAGGAGGGGGGAGAGGAAATTTTTTATAATGTATGCTGTCTGAAAGCCACTGTAAGCGTGAACAATCAATTAAGAACTGAAATGATTTATCAAATCTTTCCAATGATTGCTAAGATAGAATCCATCTTCTCGGTTGAAATTGTCTCTGTGCTTGTATATGTGGATAGCCTCATGAACGAATCTCTCATGGAAGCCAGATGGCTTACAAAAATAAAAAGAGATCCCACCAACAGCCTCGTCACACAAACCAACAAAATAATTTCTGATTCAACCGCATTAATTGATCAATCTAAACAGTTTTCGTTGAAACCTTCTGCTACCAGGCCACCAAGATTATACGGCTTACCAAAAATACATAAAGTTGATACACCTCTTCGTCCCATAGTCTCTACTATCAGCTCCCCCACCTACAAACTAGCTCGTTTTTTGTCTGAAATCCTGCGTCCTTTCACTGGAAAGACCACCTCTGCGGTACAAAATTCTACTCACCTGGTATCAACAATCAAGGGTATTTCCCTGTCCCCAGACGACCTGCTTGTCAGTTTTGATGTAGTTTCCTTATTCACCAAGGTTCCTGTACCTGACACCATTGCAATCATTGAAGACTTGGTTCATCAAGGACTAAACACTGAGGTACCCCCCTGGTGAGACACTGTTTAACCAATACATACTTCACTTGGAATGGAACTTTCTACAAACAAACTGAGGGCACCCCAATGGGCTCCCCCCTTTCTCCAGTTATAGCTAACATTTTCATGGAGAAATTTGAGACTGACGCCATCCAGACTGCCACTCTGCGCCCAACCTTATGGAAGAGGTACGTGGATGACACTTTTGTCATCTGGCCACATGGCCGGCCTGCTCTAGACCAATTCTTCGACCACATCAATTCCATACACCCAGCCATCAGATTTACCATGGAAGTCTAAATAGATGGCAAGATACCTTTTTTGGATGTCCTAATTAAAAAGAGACCTGATGGTTCAATGAGCCACTCTGTCTACAGGAAAGCTACCCATACGGATGCTTATCTGAAACCGGATTCCCACCACCATCCATCACAGAAGAATTCTCTCATCAAGACTGTATCATAGAGCCCAATGCATATCCGACCAGGAACACATAAGCAGTGAACTCAAGCACGTACACCAAGCTCTTAGGGCTAATGGTTACTCCGACTATACAATCCGCAAAGCTATCACTCAAACCATGAAGAAGAACCCTCTTGAGGAGCCTTTCAAAACCATCACTTTACCCTACATTGCTGAGATCACAAAAAAGATCTCCAAAATCTTGAATAAACACAAGATCCAGGTCCGTTTCAACACATTACATAAAATCCGTGATCTGGTTCCGTCTGTAAAAGATGTGATTCCGGACATACAATACCCTGGTGTCTACAAACTAAGTTGCCTCTGTGGTAGTAGTTACATTGGAGAAACCAAACGCCATGTCTCGGACCGCATTCGTGAACATAAAGCAGACCTTAAACACGGTAGGACCAACACCTCGGCCGTAGCAGATCATTGTTCTAATTCAGTAGGCTCACATGCCATTGACTTTTCCAAGACGGAGGTTCTTTGTAAGCCATCTGGCTTCCATGAGAGATTCGTTCATGAGGCTATCCACATATACAAGCACAGAGACAATTTCAACCGAGAAGATGGATTCTATCTTAGCAATCATTGGAAAGATTTGATAAATCATTTCAGTTCTTAATTGATTGTTCACGCTTACAGTGGCTTTCAGACAGCATACATTATAAAAAATTTCGTCTCCCCCCTCCTCTTTTAAAAAAAATAGATGGACTAGTCCTGGGCAAACTGCCAAATCGCTGCGCGTGACGCCAACGTTTTTTTATAAATAAATAAATGTGCCGTTTAAAAATAAATTTATGCAAACCAACACACCTGATGATGACCGTTTGAGTTATGGTCGAAACGTCGTGAGAATTTTTTATTGTTTTATATATATTTTGTTATTTTGTTGTTTCTCTTCAACGTGACTTTACCGAAATAACTAAGAATATACTTGTGTGAGTGTTTCACTCGCGCGAGTGAAACACTCGTGCGAGTGTTTCACTCGTGCGAGTGTTACACTCGTGCGATTGTTTCACTCGTGCGAGTGTTACACTCGTGCGAGTGTTTCACTAGTGCGAGTGTTTCACTAGTGAGTGTTTCACTAGTGAGAGTGTTTCACTAGTGAGAGTGTTACACTCGTGAGAGTGTTACACTCGTGTGAGTGTAACACTCTTGTGAGTGTTTCACTCGTGTTTGTGTCACGTTTACTAGTGTGAGTGTTACACTCGTGTGAGTGTTACACTAGTGTGAGTGTTTCACTCGTGTGAGTGTAACACTAGTGTGAGTGTTTCACTAGTGAGTGTTCCACTCGTGTGAGTGTTACACTCGTGTGAGTGTTTCACTCGTGTGAGTGTAACATGAGTGTGAGTGTTTCACTCGTGCGAGTGTTTCACTCGTGCGAGTGTTTCACTCGTGCGAGTGTTACACTCGTGCGAGTGTTACACTCGTGCGAGTGTTACACTCGTGCGAGTGTTACACTCGTGCGAGTGTTACACTAGTGCGAGTGTTACACTAGTGCGAGTGTTACACTAGTGCGAGTGTTTCACTCGTGCGAGTGTTTCACTCGTGCGAGTGTTACACTCGTGCGAGTGTTACACTCGTGCGAGTGTTACACTCGTGCGAGTGTTTCACTCGTGTGAGTGTTTCACTCGTGCGAGTGTTTCACTCGTGTGAGTGTTTCACTCGTGTGAGTGTTAGAGCGACTCGTGTGAGTGTTACACTAGTGCGAGTGTTACACTCGTGCGAGTGTTACAATCGTGTGAGTGTTACACGTGTTTGTGTCACGTTCACTCGTGTGAGTGTTTCACTCGTGTGAGTGTTTCAGTCGAGTGAGTGTTTCACTCGTGTGAGTGTTTCACTCGTGTGAGTGTTTCACTCGAGTGAGTGTTTCACTCGAGTGAGTGCTACACTCGTGTGAGTGTTTCAGTCGAGTGAGTGCTTCACTCGTGTGAGTGTCACGTTCACTCGTGTGAGTGTTACACTCGTGTGAGTGTTTCGCTCGTGTGAGTGTTTCACTCGTGTGAGTGTTTCACTCGTGTGAGTGTTACAATCGAGTGAGTGTTTCACTCGTGTGAGCGTTTCACTCGTGTGAGTGTTACAATAGTGTTAGTGTTACACTCGTGTGAGTGTTACACTCGTGTGAGTGTTTCACTAGTGTGAGTGTTTCACTAGTGTGAGTGTTTCACTAGTGTGAGTGTTACACTCGTGTGAGTGTTACACTAGTGTGAGTGTTACAATCAAGTGAGTGTTTCACTCGTGTGAGCGTTTCACTCGTGTGAGTGTTACACTAGTGTGAGTGTTTCACTCGAGTGAGTGTTTCACTCGAGTGAGTGTTACACTCGTGTGAGTGTTACACTCGTGTTTGTGTCACGTTCACTCGTGTGAGTGTTACACTCGTGTGAGTGTTACACTCGTGTTTGTGTCACGTTCACTAGTGTGAGTGTTTCACTCGTGTGAGTGTTACACTCGTGTGAGTGTTACACTAGTGTGAGTGTTACACTAGTGTGAGTGTTTCATTCATGTGTGTTGTTCACTAGTGTGAATGTTACACTCGTGTGAATGTTACACTCGTGTGAGTGTTACACTCGTGTGAGTGTTACACTCGTGTGAGTGTTACACTCGTGTGAGTGTTACACTACTGTGAGTGTTTCACTCGTGCGAGTGTTACACTCGTGCGAGTGTTTCACTCGTGCGAGTGTTACACTCGTGCGAGTGTTTCACTAGTGCGATTGTTTCACTAGTGAGTGTTTCACTAGTGAGAGTGTTACAATCGTGTGAGTGTAACACTCGTGTGAGTGTTTCACTCGTGTTTGTGTCACGTTCACTAGTGTGAGTGTTACACTCGTGCGAGTGTTACACTCGTGTGAGTGTTACACTAGTGTGAGTGTTTCACTAGTGTGAGTGTTTCACTCGTGTGAGTGTAACACTCGTGTGAGTGTAACACTAGTGTGAGTGTTTCACTAGTGAGTGTTACACTCGTGTGAGTGTTACACTCGTGTGAGTGTTACACTCGTATGTGTAACACTCGTGTGAGTGTAACACTAGTGTGAGTGTAACACTAGTGTGAGTGTAACACTCGTGTGAGTGCTACACTCGGGTGAGTGCTACACTCGTGTGAGTGTAACACTCGTGTGAGTGCTACACTCCTGTGAGTGTAACACTCGTGTGAGTGTAACACTCGTGTGAGTGCTACACTCGTGTGAGTGTAACACTTGTGTGAGTGTAACTCTCGTGTGAGTGCTACACTCGTGTGAGTGTAACACTCGTGTGAGTGCTACACTCGTGTGAGTGTAAGACTCGTGTGAGTGCTACACTCGTGTGAGTGTAACACTAGTGTGAGTGTAACACTAGTGTGAGTGTTTCACTCGTGTGAGTGTTTCACTCGTGTGAGTGTTTCACTCGTATGAGTATAACACTCGTGTGAGTGCTACACCCGTGTGAGTGTAACACTCGCGTGAATGTTTCACTCGTGTGAGTGTAACACTCGTGTGAGTGTAACTCTCGTGCGAGTGTAACACTCGTGCGAGTGTAACACTCGTGCGAGTGTTTCACTCGTGCGAGTGTTACACTCGTGCGAGTGTTACACTCGTGCGAGTGTTACACTCGTGCGAGTGTTACACTCGTGGGAGTGTTTCACTAGTGGGAGTGTTTCACTATTGCGAGTGTTTCACTAGTGAGAGTGTTACACTCGTGAGAGTGTTACACTCGTGAGAGTGTTACACTCGTGTGAGTGTAACACTCGTCTGAGTGTTTCACTCGTGTTTGTGTCACGTTTACTAGTGTGAGTGTTACACTCGTGCGAGTGTTACACTCGTGTGAGTGTTACACTAGTGTGAGTTTTTCACTCGTGTGAGTGTAACACTCGTGTGAGTGTAACACTAGTGTGAGTGTTTCACTAGTGAGTGTTCCACTCGTGTGAGTGTTACACTCGGGTGAGTGTTTCACTCATGTGAGTGTTACATGAGTGTGAGTGTTTCACTCGTGCGAGTGTTACACTCGTGCGAGTGTTACACTCGTGCGAGTGTTACACTCGTGCGAGTGTTTCAATCGTGTGAGTGTTACACGTGAATGTTACACTAGTGTGAGTGTTTCACTAGTGTGAGTGTTACACTCGTGTGAGTGTTACACTAGTGTGAGTGTTACACTCGTGTGAGTGTTACACTAGTGTGAGTGTTTCACTCGTGTGAGTGTAACACTCGTGTGAGTGTAACACTAGTGTGAGTGTTTCACTAGTGAGTGTTACACTCGTCTGAGTGTTACACTCGTATGTGTAACACTCGTGTGAGTGTAACACTAGTGTGAGTGTAACAGTAGTGTGAGTGTAACACTCGTGTGAGTGTAACACTCGTGTGAGTGCTACACTCGGGTGAGTGCTACACTCGTGTGAGTGTAACACTCGTGTGAGTGCTACACTCGTGTGAGTGTAACACTCGTGTGAGTGCTACACTCGTGTGAGTGTAACACTCGTGTGAGTGTAACACTCGTGTGAGTGCTACACTTGTGTGAGTGTAACACTCGTGTGAGTGCTACACTCGTGTGAGTGTAACACTCGTGTGAGTGCTACACTCGTGTGAGTGTAACACTAGTGTGAGTGTAACACTAGTGTGAGTGTTTCACTAGTGTGAGTGTTTCACTCGTGTGAGTGTTTCACTCGTGTAAGTGTTTCACTCGTGTGAGTGTAACACTCGTGTAAGTGCTACACCCGTGTGAGTGTAACACCCGCGTGAGTGTTTCACTCGTGTGAGTGTAACACTCGTGTGAGTGTAACACTTGTGTGAGTTTTGATTTAAACCTTTCGTGACTGCAGTAATTCATATTCTTAGTTTTTTCGGTAAAGTCACGTTGAAGAGAAACAACAAAATAACAAAATATATATAAAACAAAAACAAATTCTCACGACGTTTCGACCATAACTCAAACGGTCATCATCAGGTGTGTTGGTTTGCATAAATTTATTTTTAAACGGCACATTTATTTATTTATAAAGAAAAACGTTGGCGTCACGCGCAGCGATTTGGCAGTTTGCCCAGGACTAGTCCATCAATTTTTTATTTAAAAGAGGAGGGGGGAGAGGAAATTTTTTATAATGTATGCTGTCTGAAAGCCACTGTAAGCGTGAACAATCAATTAAGAACTGAAATGATTTATCAAATCTTTCCAATGATTGCTAAGATAGAATCCATCTTCTCGGTTGAAATTGTCTCTGTGCTTGTATATGTGGATAGCCTCATGAACGAATCTCTCATGGAAGCCAGATGGCTTACAAAAATAAAAAGAGATCCCACCAACAGCCTCGTCACACAAACCAACAAAATAATTTCTGATTCAACCGCATTAATTGATCAATCTAAACAGTTTTCGTTGAAACCTTCTGCTACCAGGCCACCAAGATTATACGGCTTACCAAAAATACATAAAGTTGATACACCTCTTCGTCCCATAGTCTCTACTATCAGCTCCCCCACCTACAAACTAGCTCGTTTTTTGTCTGAAATCCTGCGTCCTTTCACTGGAAAGACCACCTCTGCGGTACAAAATTCTACTCACCTGGTATCAACAATCAAGGGTATTTCCCTGTCCCCAGACGACCTGCTTGTCAGTTTTGATGTAGTTTCCTTATTCACCAAGGTTCCTGTACCTGACACCATTGCAATCATTGAAGACTTGGTTCATCAAGGACTAAACACTGAGGTACCCCCCTGGTGAGACACTGTTTAACCAATACATACTTCACTTGGAATGGAACTTTCTACAAACAAACTGAGGGCACCCCAATGGGCTCCCCCCTTTCTCCAGTTATAGCTAACATTTTCATGGAGAAATTTGAGACTGACGCCATCCAGACTGCCACTCTGCGCCCAACCTTATGGAAGAGGTACGTGGATGACACTTTTGTCATCTGGCCACATGGCCGGCCTGCTCTAGACCAATTCTTCGACCACATCAATTCCATACACCCAGCCATCAGATTTACCATGGAAGTCTAAATAGATGGCAAGATACCTTTTTTGGATGTCCTAATTAAAAAGAGACCTGATGGTTCAATGAGCCACTCTGTCTACAGGAAAGCTACCCATACGGATGCTTATCTGAAACCGGATTCCCACCACCATCCATCACAGAAGAATTCTCTCATCAAGACTGTATCATAGAGCCCAATGCATATCCGACCAGGAACACATAAGCAGTGAACTCAAGCACGTACACCAAGCTCTTAGGGCTAATGGTTACTCCGACTATACAATCCGCAAAGCTATCACTCAAACCATGAAGAAGAACCCTCTTGAGGAGCCTTTCAAAACCATCACTTTACCCTACATTGCTGAGATCACAAAAAAGATCTCCAAAATCTTGAATAAACACAAGATCCAGGTCCGTTTCAACACATTACATAAAATCCGTGATCTGGTTCCGTCTGTAAAAGATGTGATTCCGGACATACAATACCCTGGTGTCTACAAACTAAGTTGCCTCTGTGGTAGTAGTTACATTGGAGAAACCAAACGCCATGTCTCGGACCGCATTCGTGAACATAAAGCAGACCTTAAACACGGTAGGACCAACACCTCGGCCGTAGCAGATCATTGTTCTAATTCAGTAGGCTCACATGCCATTGACTTTTCCAAGACGGAGGTTCTTTGTAAGCCATCTGGCTTCCATGAGAGATTCGTTCATGAGGCTATCCACATATACAAGCACAGAGACAATTTCAACCGAGAAGATGGATTCTATCTTAGCAATCATTGGAAAGATTTGATAAATCATTTCAGTTCTTAATTGATTGTTCACGCTTACAGTGGCTTTCAGACAGCATACATTATAAAAAATTTCGTCTCCCCCCTCCTCTTTTAAAAAAAATAGATGGACTAGTCCTGGGCAAACTGCCAAATCGCTGCGCGTGACGCCAACGTTTTTTTATAAATAAATAAATGTGCCGTTTAAAAATAAATTTATGCAAACCAACACACCTGATGATGACCGTTTGAGTTATGGTCGAAACGTCGTGAGAATTTTTTATTGTTTTATATATATTTTGTTATTTTGTTGTTTCTCTTCAACGTGACTTTACCGAAATAACTAAGAATATACTTGTGTGAGTGTTTCACTCGCGCGAGTGAAACACTCGTGCGAGTGTTTCACTCGTGCGAGTGTTACACTCGTGCGATTGTTTCACTCGTGCGAGTGTTACACTCGTGCGAGTGTTTCACTAGTGCGAGTGTTTCACTAGTGAGTGTTTCACTAGTGAGAGTGTTTCACTAGTGAGAGTGTTACACTCGTGAGAGTGTTACACTCGTGTGAGTGTAACACTCTTGTGAGTGTTTCACTCGTGTTTGTGTCACGTTTACTAGTGTGAGTGTTACACTCGTGTGAGTGTTACACTAGTGTGAGTGTTTCACTCGTGTGAGTGTAACACTAGTGTGAGTGTTTCACTAGTGAGTGTTCCACTCGTGTGAGTGTTACACTCGTGTGAGTGTTTCACTCGTGTGAGTGTAACATGAGTGTGAGTGTTTCACTCGTGCGAGTGTTTCACTCGTGCGAGTGTTTCACTCGTGCGAGTGTTACACTCGTGCGAGTGTTACACTCGTGCGAGTGTTACACTCGTGCGAGTGTTACACTCGTGCGAGTGTTACACTAGTGCGAGTGTTACACTAGTGCGAGTGTTACACTAGTGCGAGTGTTTCACTCGTGCGAGTGTTTCACTCGTGCGAGTGTTACACTCGTGCGAGTGTTACACTCGTGCGAGTGTTACACTCGTGCGAGTGTTTCACTCGTGTGAGTGTTTCACTCGTGCGAGTGTTTCACTCGTGTGAGTGTTTCACTCGTGTGAGTGTTAGAGCGACTCGTGTGAGTGTTACACTAGTGCGAGTGTTACACTCGTGCGAGTGTTACAATCGTGTGAGTGTTACACGTGTTTGTGTCACGTTCACTCGTGTGAGTGTTTCACTCGTGTGAGTGTTTCAGTCGAGTGAGTGTTTCACTCGTGTGAGTGTTTCACTCGTGTGAGTGTTTCACTCGAGTGAGTGTTTCACTCGAGTGAGTGCTACACTCGTGTGAGTGTTTCAGTCGAGTGAGTGCTTCACTCGTGTGAGTGTCACGTTCACTCGTGTGAGTGTTACACTCGTGTGAGTGTTTCGCTCGTGTGAGTGTTTCACTCGTGTGAGTGTTTCACTCGTGTGAGTGTTACAATCGAGTGAGTGTTTCACTCGTGTGAGCGTTTCACTCGTGTGAGTGTTACAATAGTGTTAGTGTTACACTCGTGTGAGTGTTACACTCGTGTGAGTGTTTCACTAGTGTGAGTGTTTCACTAGTGTGAGTGTTTCACTAGTGTGAGTGTTACACTCGTGTGAGTGTTACACTAGTGTGAGTGTTACAATCAAGTGAGTGTTTCACTCGTGTGAGCGTTTCACTCGTGTGAGTGTTACACTAGTGTGAGTGTTTCACTCGAGTGAGTGTTTCACTCGAGTGAGTGTTACACTCGTGTGAGTGTTACACTCGTGTTTGTGTCACGTTCACTCGTGTGAGTGTTACACTCGTGTGAGTGTTACACTCGTGTTTGTGTCACGTTCACTAGTGTGAGTGTTTCACTCGTGTGAGTGTTACACTCGTGTGAGTGTTACACTAGTGTGAGTGTTACACTAGTGTGAGTGTTTCATTCATGTGTGTTGTTCACTAGTGTGAATGTTACACTCGTGTGAATGTTACACTCGTGTGAGTGTTACACTCGTGTGAGTGTTACACTCGTGTGAGTGTTACACTCGTGTGAGTGTTACACTACTGTGAGTGTTTCACTCGTGCGAGTGTTACACTCGTGCGAGTGTTTCACTCGTGCGAGTGTTACACTCGTGCGAGTGTTTCACTAGTGCGATTGTTTCACTAGTGAGTGTTTCACTAGTGAGAGTGTTACAATCGTGTGAGTGTAACACTCGTGTGAGTGTTTCACTCGTGTTTGTGTCACGTTCACTAGTGTGAGTGTTACACTCGTGCGAGTGTTACACTCGTGTGAGTGTTACACTAGTGTGAGTGTTTCACTAGTGTGAGTGTTTCACTCGTGTGAGTGTAACACTCGTGTGAGTGTAACACTAGTGTGAGTGTTTCACTAGTGAGTGTTACACTCGTGTGAGTGTTACACTCGTGTGAGTGTTACACTCGTATGTGTAACACTCGTGTGAGTGTAACACTAGTGTGAGTGTAACACTAGTGTGAGTGTAACACTCGTGTGAGTGCTACACTCGGGTGAGTGCTACACTCGTGTGAGTGTAACACTCGTGTGAGTGCTACACTCCTGTGAGTGTAACACTCGTGTGAGTGTAACACTCGTGTGAGTGCTACACTCGTGTGAGTGTAACACTTGTGTGAGTGTAACTCTCGTGTGAGTGCTACACTCGTGTGAGTGTAACACTCGTGTGAGTGCTACACTCGTGTGAGTGTAAGACTCGTGTGAGTGCTACACTCGTGTGAGTGTAACACTAGTGTGAGTGTAACACTAGTGTGAGTGTTTCACTCGTGTGAGTGTTTCACTCGTGTGAGTGTTTCACTCGTATGAGTATAACACTCGTGTGAGGGCTACACCCGTGTGAGTGTAACACTCGCGTGAATGTTTCACTCGTGTGAGTGTAACACTCGTGTGAGTGTAACTCTCGTGCGAGTGTAACACTCGTGCGAGTGTAACACTCGTGCGAGTGTTTCACTCGTGCGAGTGTTACACTCGTGCGAGTGTTACACTCGTGCGAGTGTTACACTCGTGCGAGTGTTACACTCGTGGGAGTGTTTCACTAGTGGGAGTGTTTCACTATTGCGAGTGTTTCACTAGTGAGAGTGTTACACTCGTGAGAGTGTTACACTCGTGAGAGTGTTACACTCGTGTGAGTGTAACACTCGTCTGAGTGTTTCACTCGTGTTTGTGTCACGTTTACTAGTGTGAGTGTTACACTCGTGCGAGTGTTACACTCGTGTGAGTGTTACACTAGTGTGAGTTTTTCACTCGTGTGAGTGTAACACTCGTGTGAGTGTAACACTAGTGTGAGTGTTTCACTAGTGAGTGTTCCACTCGTGTGAGTGTTACACTCGGGTGAGTGTTTCACTCATGTGAGTGTTACATGAGTGTGAGTGTTTCACTCGTGCGAGTGTTACACTCGTGCGAGTGTTACACTCGTGCGAGTGTTACACTCGTGCGAGTGTTTCAATCGTGTGAGTGTTACACGTGAATGTTACACTAGTGTGAGTGTTTCACTAGTGTGAGTGTTACACTCGTGTGAGTGTTACACTAGTGTGAGTGTTACAATCGAGTGAGTGTTTCACTCGTGTGAGCGTTTCACTCGTGTGAGTGTTACACTAGTGTGAGTGTTTCACTCGGGTGAGTGTTTCACTCATGTGAGTGTTACATGAGTGTGAGTGTTTCACTCGTGCGAGTGTTACACTCGTGCGAGTGTTACACTCGTGCGAGTGTTTCAATCGTGTGAGTGTTACACGTTAATGTTACACTAGTGTGAGTGTTTCACTCGTGTGAGTGTTACACTAGTGCGAGTGTTACACTCGTGCGAGTGTTACACTCGTGTGAGTGTTTCACTCGTGTGTTACACTAGTGCGAGTGTTACACTAGTGCGAGTGTTTCACTCGTGCGAGTGTTTCACTCGTGCGAGTGTTTCACTCGTGCGAGTGTTTCACTCGTGCGAGTGTTACACTCGTGCGAGTGTTTCACTCGTGTGAGTGTTTCACTCGTGTGAGTGTTAGAGCGACTCGTGTGAGTGTTACAGTCGAGTGAGTGTTACACTCGAATGAGTGTTTCACTCGTGTGAGTGTTTCACTAGTGCGAGTCTTACACTCGTGTGAGTGTTACACTCGTGTTTGTGTCACGTTCACTCGTGTGAGTGTTTCACTCCTGTGAGTGTTTCACTCATCTGAGTGTTAGAGCGACTCGTGTGAGTTTCACTCGTGTGAGTGTTTCACTCGTGTGAGTGTTTCAGTCGAGTGAGTGTTTCAGTCGAGTGAGTGTTTCACTCGTGTGAGTGTTTCACTCGAGTGAGTGTTTCACTCGAGTGAGTGCTACACTCGTGTGAGTGTTTTAGTCGAGTGAGTGCTTCACTCGTGTGAGTGTCACGTTCACTCGTGTGAGTGTTACACTCGTGTGAGTGTTTCGCTCGTGTGAGTGTTTCACTCGTGTGAGTGTTTCACTCGTGTGAGTGTTACAATCGAGTGAGTGTTTCACTCGTATGAGCGTTTCACTCGTGTGAGTGTTACAATAGTGTTAGTGTTACACTCGTGTGAGTGTTTCACTAGTGTGAGTGTTACACTCGTGTGAGTGTTACACTCGTGTGAGTGTTTCACTCGTGTGAGTATAACACTCGTTTGAGTGCTACACCCGTGTGAGTGTAACACTCGCGTGAGTGTTTCACTCGTGTGAGTGTAACACTCGTGTGAGTGTAACACTCGTGCGAGTGTAACACTCGTGCGAGTGTTTCACTCGTGCGAGTGTTTCACTCGTGCGAGTGTTTCACTCGTGCGAGTGTTACACTCGTGCGAGTGTTACACTCGTGCGAGTGTTACACTCGTGAGAGTGTTACACTCGTGTGAGTGTAACACTCGTGTGAGTGTTTCACTCGTGTTTGTGTCACGTTTACTAGTGTGAGTGTTACACTCGTGCGAGTGTTACACTCGTGTGAGTGTTACACTAGTGTGAGTTTTTCACTCGTGTGAGTGTAACACTCGTGTGAGTGTAACACTAGTGTGAGTGTTTCACTAGTGAGTGTTCCACTCGTGTGAGTGTTACATTCGGGTGAGTGTTTCACTCGTGTGAGTGTTACATGAGTGTGAGTGTTTCACTCGTGCGAGTGTTACACTCGTGCGAGTGTTACACTCGTGCGAGTGTTTCAATCGTGTGAGTGTTACACGTGAATGTTACACTAGTGTGAGTGTTTCACTCGTGTGAGTGTTACACTAGTGCGAGTGTTACACTCGTGCGAGTGTTACACTCGTGTGAGTGTTTCACTCGTGTGTTACACTAGTGCGAGTGTTACACTAGTGCGAGTGTTTCACTCGTGCGAGTGTTACACTAGTGCGAGTGTTACACTCGTGCGAGTGCTACACTCGTGTGAGTGTTTCATTCGTGTGAGTGTTTCACTCATGTAAGTGTTAGCGCGACTCGTGTGAGTGTTTCACTCGTGTGAGTTTCACTCATGTGAGTTTCACTCGTGTGAGTGTTGCACTCGTGTGAGTGTTTCACTCGTGTGAGTGTTACACTCGTGTGAGTGTTACACTTGAGTGAGCGTTACACTCGTGTGAGCGGAGGCGGAGGAGGAGGAGGCGGTGGAGGAGGAGGAGTCGGCGGAAGAGGTAGGTGGCCCTTAAAAAAGAGACCAGTAAAAGAATTGGCCAGTAAAAAAAGATGAGTGGCCATAAAAAAATTTGACAGGTAAAAAAAAATAATAAAAATATAAAACAATTAAATTACTTTCTACGTGACTTTACAGAAAGAACCAAGAATATGAATCCCTGCATTCATGGAAGCTTTAATTCAAAATGGTAAAAAAAGTCAAACTGAAAAAATTGGCCAGTAAAAAAGATAATTGGCCATCAAAAAAAGTGACTAGTTAAAAAAGAGTGGCCATTAAAGAAAAAATTTGACTGGTAAAAAAAAATGGTCATGAAAAAAGTGAAAAAATTGGCCGGTAAAAAAGATAAATGGCCATCAAAAAAAGTGACCAGTTAAAAAAGAGTGGCCATTAAAAAAAAAGCGGCCAATGTAAAAGGAATTGGCCCATAAAAAAAAGACCAGTCGAAAAAAATTGGCCGGTAAAAAAGATGAATGGCCATCCAAAAAAGTGACGGTTAAAAAAGAGTGGCCATTAAAAAAAGTGACTACAAAAAATTGGCCCATAAAAAAGAAAAGACCAGTCAAACAAAATTGGTCAGTAAAAAAATGTATTGGCCATCACACAGTGAGGTGGAGGAGGTGGAGGAGGATGCGGAGGAGGCGGAGGAGGAGGAGGCGGAGTCGGAGGAGGCGGAGGAGGAGGTGGATGAGGAGGCACAAGAGGTAGGTGGCCCGTAAAAAAAGAGACCAGTAAAAGAATTGGCCAGTAAAAAAAGATGAGTGCCCATAAAAAATTTTGACTGGTAAAAAAAAAAAAAAAAAAAAATTAAATTCCCTTCTACGTGACTTTACCAAAAGAACCAAGAATATGAATCCCTGCAGTCACGAAAGCTTTAATTCAAAATGGTAAAAAAGTCAAACTGAAAAAATTGGCCAGTAAAAAAGATAATTGGCCATCAAAAAAAGTGACTAGTTAAAAAAGAGTGGCCATTAAAGAAAAAATTTGACTGGTAAAAAAAAATGGTCATGAAAAAAGTGAAAAAATTGGCCGGTAAAAAAGATAAATGGCCATCAAAAAAAGTGACCAGTTAAAAAAGAGTGGCCATTAAAAAAAAAGTGGCCAATGTAAAAGGAATTGGCCCATAAAAAAAAGACCAATCGAAAAAAATTGGCCGGTAAAAAAGATGAATGGCCATCCAAAAAAGTGACCGGTTAAAAAAGAGTGGCCATTAAAAAAAGTGACTACAAAAAATTGGCCCATCAAAAAGAAAAGACCAGTCAAACAAAATTGGTCAGTAAAAAAATGTATTGGCCATCACACAGTGAGGTGGAGGAGGTGGAGGAGGATGCGGAGGAGGTGGAGGAGGAGGAGGCGGAGTCGGAGGAGGCGGAGGAGGAGGTGGATGAGGAGGCACAAGAGGTAGGTGGCCCGTAAAAAAAGAGACCAGTAAAAGAATTGGCCAGTAAAAAAAGATGAGTGCCCATAAAAAATTTTGACTGGTAAAAAAAAAACAACAACAATTAAATTCCCTTCTACGTGACTTTACCAAAAGAACCAAGAATATGAATCCCTGCAGTCACGAAAGCTTTAATTCAAAATGGTAAAAAAAGTCAAACTGAAAAAATTGGCCAGTAAAAAAGATAATTGGCCATCAAAAAAAGTGAATGGTTAAAAAGAGTGGTCATTAAAGAAAAAATTTGACTGGTAAAAAAAAAAATGGTAATGAAAAAAGTGAAAAAAATTGGCCGGTAAAAAAGATAAATGGCCATCAAAAAAGTGACCGGTTAAAAAACAGTGGCCATTAAAAAAAAAGTGGCCGATCAAAAATGAATTGGCCCATAAAAAAAAGACCAGTCGAAAAAAATTGGCCGGTAAAAAAGATGAATTGCCATCCAAAAAATTGACCGGTTAAAAAAGAGTGGCCATTAAAAAAACAGTGGCCTACCAAAAAATAATTGGCCTGTAAAAAAGACCAGTCGAAAAAAAATTGGCCAGTAAAAAAGATAAGTGGCCATCAAAAAAAGTGACGGGTTAAAAACATTGCCCATTAAATAAAGTGACTATAAAAAATTGGCCCATAAAAAAGGAAAGACCAGTCAAACAAAATTGGTCAGTAAAAAAATGTATTGGCCATCACACAGTGAGGTGGAGGAGGCGGAGGAGGCGGAGGAGGAGGCGGAGGAGGTGGAGGAGGATGCGGAGGAGGCGGAGGAGGAGACGGAGGAGGAGGAGGCGGATTCGGAGGAGGCGGAGGAGGAGGAGGAGGAGGAGGCGGATGAGGAGGAGGCAGAAGAGGTAGGTGGCCCGTAAAAAAAGAGACCAGTAAAAGAATTGGCCAGTAAAAAAAGATGAGTGGCCATAAAGAAATTTGACTTGTAAAAAAAAAAATAGAAATATAAAACAATTAAATTCCCTTCTACCTGACTTTACCGAAAGAACTAAGAATATGAATCCCTGCAGTCACGAAAGCATTAATTAAAAATGGTAAAAAAGTCAACCTGAAAAAATTGGCCAGTAAAAAAGATAATTGGCCATCATAAAAAGTGACTGATTAAAAAAGAGTGGCCATTAAAGAAAAAAATTGACTGGTAAAAAAAAAATGGTCATAAAAAAGTGAAAAAACTTGGCCGGTAAAAAAGATAAATGGCCATCAAAAAAATTGACCGGTTAAAAAAGAGTGGCCATTAAAAAAAAAAGTGGCTGATCTAAAAGGAATTGCCCCATAAAAAAAAGACCGGTCGAAAAAAATTGGCCGGTAAAAAAGATGAATGGCCATCCAAAAAAGTGACCGGTTAAAAAAGAGTGGCCATTAAAAAAACAGTGGCCTACCAAAAAATAATTGGCCCGTAAAAAAGACCAGTCGAAAAAAATTGGGCAGTAAAAAAGATAATTGGCCATCAAAAAAAGTGACCGGTTAAAAAAATTGCCCATTAAAAAAAGTGACTATAAAAAATTGGCCCATAAAAAAGGAAAGACCAGTCAAACAAAATTGGTCAGTAAAAAAATGTATTGGCCATCACACAGTGAGGTGGAGGAGGCGGAGGAGGCGGAGGAGGAGGCGGAGGAGGAGGCGGAGGAGGCGGAGGAGGAGGCGGAGGAGGAGGCGGAGTCGGAGGAGGAGGCGGAGGAGGCTGAGGCGGAGGAGGAGGCGGAAGAGGTAGGTGGCCCGTAAAAAAAGAGACCAGTAAAAGAATTGGCCAGTAAAAAAGGATGAGTGGCCAAAAAAAAATTTGACTGGTAAAAAAAAAAAAATAATAGAAATATAAAACAATTAAATTCCCTTCTACATGACTTTACCGAAAGAACCAAGAATATGAATCCCTGCAGTCACGAAAGCTTTAATTCAAAATGGTAAAAAAGTCAAACTGAAAAAATTGGCCAGTAAAAAAGATAATTGGCCATCAAAAAAAGTGACTGGTTAAAAATAGTGGCCATTAAAGAAAAAAATTTTACTGGTAAAAAAAAATGGTCATGAAAAAAGTGAAAAAAATTGGCCGGTAAGAAAGATAAATGGCCATCAAAAAAAAGTGACCGGTTAAAAAAGAGTGGCCATTAAAAAAACAGTGGCCTACCAAAAAATAATTGGCCCGTAAAAAAAGACCAGTCGAAAAATATTGGCCAGTAAAAAAGATAAGTGGCCATCAAAAAATGTGACCGGTTAAAAAAATTGCCCATTCAAAAAAGTGACAACAAAAAATTGGCCCGTAAAAAAGGAAAGACCAGTCAAACAAATTTGGTCAGTAAAAAAATGTATTGCCCATCACACAGTGAGGTGGAGGAGGTGGAGGAGGCGGAGGAGGCGGAGGAGGAGGCGGAGGAGGAGGCGGAGGAGGAGGAGGCAGAAGAGGTAGGTGGCCCGTAAAAAAAGAGACCAGTAAAAGAATTGGCCATTAAAAAAAGATGAGTGGCCATAAAAAAATTTGACAGGTAAAAAAAAATAATAGAAATATAAAACATTTAAATTCCCTTCTACGTGACTTTACCGAAAGAACCAAGAATATGAATCCCTGCAGTCACGAAAGCTTTAATTCAAAATGTTAAAAAAGTCAAACTGAAAAAATTGGCCAGTAAAAAAGATAATTGGCCATCAAAAAAAGTGACTGATTAAAAAAGAGTGGCCATTAAAGAAAAAATTTGACTGGTAAAAAAATAAATGGTCATGAAAAAAGTGAAAAAAATTGGCCCGGAAAAAAGACAAATGGCCATAAAAAAAAAGTGACCGGTTAAAAAAGAGTGGCCATAAAAAAACAGTGGCATACCAAAAAATAATTGGCCCGTAAAAAAAGACGAGTCGAAAAAAATTGGCCAGTAAAAAAGATAAGTGACCATCAAAAAAAGTGACCGGTTAAAAAAATTGCCCATTAAAAAAAGTGACAACAAAAAATTGGCCCGTAAAAAAGGAAAGACCAGTCAAACAAAATTGGTCAGTAAAAAAATGTATTGGCCATCACACCGTGAGGTGGAGGAGGTGGAGGAGGCGGAGGAGGCGGAGGAGGCGGAGCAGGAGGCGGAGGAGGAGGCGGAGGAGGAGGAGGAGGCGGAGGCGGAGGAGGAGGAGGCGGAAGAGGTAGGTGGCCCGTAAAAAAAGAGACCAGTAAAAGAATTGGCCATTAAAAAAAGATGAGTGGCCATAAAAAAATTTGACAGGTAAAAAAAAATAATAGAAATATAAAACAATTAAATTCCCTTCTACGTGACTTTACCGAAAGAACCAAGAATATGAATCCCTGCAGTCACGAAAGCTTTAATTCAAAATGGTTAAAAAAAGTCAAACTGAAAAAATTGGCCAGTAAAAAAGATAATTGGCCATCAAAAAAAGTGACTGATTAAAAAAGAGTGGCCATTAAAGAAAAATTTGACTGGTAAAAAAATTAATGGTCATGAAAAAAGTGAAAAAAATTGCCCGGAAAAAAGACAAATGGCCATCAAAAAAAAGTGACCGGTTAAAAAAGAGTGGCCATTAAAAAAGCAGTGGCCTACCAAAAAATAATTGGCCCGTAAAAAAAGACCAGTCTAAAAAAATTGGCCAGTAAAAAAGATAAGTGACCATCAAAAAAAGTGACCGGTTAAAAAAATTGCCCACTAAAAAAAGTGACAACAAAAAATTGGCCCGTAAAAAAGGAAAGACCAGTCAAACAAAATTGGTCAGTACAAAAATGTATTGGCCATCACACAGTGAGGTGGAGGAGGCGGAGGAGGTGGAGGAGGAGGCGGAGGAGGAGGCGGAGGAGGAGGCGGAGGAGGAGGAGGCGGAGGAGGAGGCGGAGGCGGAGGAGGAGGAGGCGGAAGAGGTAGGTGGCCCGTAAAAAAAGAGACCAGTAAAAGAATTGGCCATTAAAAAAAGATGAGTGGCCATAAAAAAATTTGACAGGTAAAAAAATAATAATAGAAATATAAAACAATTAAATTCCCTTCTACGTGACTTTACCGAAAGAACCAAGAATATGAATCCCTGTAGTCATGAAAGCTTTAATTCAAAATGTTAAAAAAAGTCAAATTGAAAAAATTGGCCAGTAAAAAAGATAATTGGCCATCAAAAAAAGTGACTGATTAAAAAAGAGTGGCCATTAAAGAAAAATTTGACTGGTAAAAAAATTAATGGTCATGAAAAAAGTGAAAAAAATTGGCCCGGAAAAAAGACAAATGGCCATAAAAAAAAAAGTGACCGGTTAAAAAAGAGTGGCCATTAAAAAAACAGTGGCCTACCAAAAAATAATTGGCCCGTAAAAAAAGACGAGTCGAAAAAAATTGGCCAGTAAAAAAGATAAGTGACCATCAAAAAAAGTGACCGGTTAAAAAAATTGCCCATTAAAAAAAGTGACAACAAAAAATTGGCCCGTAAAAAAGGAAAGACCAGTCAAACAAAATTGGTCAGTACAAAAATGTATTGGCCATCACACCGTGAGGTGGAGGAGGTGGAGGAGGTGGAGGAGGCGGAGGAGGCGGAGGAGGCGGAGCAGGAGGCGGAGGAGGAGGCGGAGGAGGAGGCGGAGGAGGAGGAGGAGGAGGAGGCGGAAGAGGTAGGTGGCCCGTAAAAAAAGAGACCAGTAAAAGAATTGGCCATTAAAAAAAGATGAGTGGCCATAAAAAAATTTGACAGGTAAAAAAAAATAATAGAAATATAAAACAATTAAATTCCCTTCTACGTGACTTTACCGAAAGAACCAAGAATATGAATCCCTGCAGTCATGAAAGCTTTAATTCAAAATGTTAAAAAAAGTCAAATTGAAAAAATTGGCCAGTAAAAAAGATAATTGGCCATCAAAAAAAGTGACTGATTAAAAAAGAGTGGCCATTAAAGAAAAATTTGACTGGTAAAAAAATTAATGGTCATGAAAAAAGTGAAAAAAATTGGCCCGGAAAAAAGACAAATGGCCATAAAAAAAAGTGACCGGTTAAAAAAGAGTGGCCATTAAAAAAACAGTGGCCTACCAAAAAATAATTGGCCCGTAAAAAAAGACCAGTCAAAAAAAATTGGCCAGTAAAAAAGATAAGTGACCATCAAAAAAAGTGACCGGTTAAAAAAATTGCCCATTAAAAAAAGTGACAACAAAAAATTGGCCCGTAAAAAAGGAAAGACCAGTCAAACAAAATTGGTCAGTACAAAAATGTATTGGCCATCACACAGTGAGGTGGAGGAGGCGGAGGAGGCGGAGGAGGAGGCGGAGGAGGCGGAGGAGGAGGTGGAGGAGGAGGAGGAGGCGGAGGAGGAGGCGGAGGAGGAGGAGGCGGAAGAGGTAGGTGGCCCGTAAAAAAAGAGACCAGTAAAAGAATTGGCCATTAAAAAAAGATGAGTGGCCATAAAAAAATTTGACAGGTAAAAAAAAATAATAGAAATATAAAACAATTAAATTCCCTTCTACGTGACTTTACCGAAAGAACCAAGAATATGAATCCCTGCAGTCATGAAAGCTTTAATTCAAAATGTTAAAAAAGTCAAACTGAAAAAATTGGCCAGTAAAAAAGATAATTGGCCATCAAAAAAAGTGACTGATTAAAAAAGAGTGGCCATTAAAGAAAAAATTTGACTGGTAAAAAAATAAATGGTCATGAAAAAAGTGAAAAAAATTGGCCCGGAAAAAAGACAAATGGCCATCAAAAAAAAGTGACCGGTTAAAAAAGAGTGGCCATTAAAAAAACAGTGGCCTACCAAAAAATAATTGGCCCGTAAAAAAAGACAAGTCGAAAAAAAATGGCCAGTAAAAAAGATAAGTGACCATCAAAAAAAGTGACCGGTTAAAAAAATTGCCCATTAAAAAAAGTGACAACAAAAAATTGGCCCGTAAAAAAGGAAAGACCAGTCAAACAAAATTGGTCAGTAAAAAAATGTATTGGCCATCACACCGTGAGGTGGAGGAGGTGGAGGAGGCGGAGCAGGAGGCGGAGGAGGAGGCGGAGGAGGAGGCGGAGGAGGAGGAGGAGGCGGAGGAGGCGGAGGCGGAGGAGGAGGAGGCGGAAGAGGTAGGTGGCCCGTAAAAAAAGAGACCAGTAAAAGAATTGGCCATTAAAAAAAGATGAGTGGCCATAAAAAAATTTGACAGGTAAAAAAAAATATAATAGAAATATAAAACAATTAAATTCCCTTCTACGTGACTTTACCGAAAGAACCAAGAATATGAATCCCTGCAGTCATGAAAGCTTTAATTAAAAATGTTAAAAAAAGTCAAACTGAAAAATTGGCCAGTAAAAAAGATAATTGGCCATCAAAAAAAGTGACTGATTAAAAAAGAGTGGCCATTAAAGAAAAAATTTGACTGGTAAAAAAATAAATGGTCATGAAAAAAGTGAAAAAAATTGGCCCGGAAAAAAGACAAATGGCCATCAAAAAAAAGTGACCGGTTAAAAAAGAGTGGCCATTAAAAAAACAGTGGCCTACCAAAAAATAATTGGCCTGTAAAAAAAGACCAGTCGAAAAAAATTAGCCAGTAAAAAAGATAAGTGACCATCAAAAAAAGTGACCGGTTAAAAAAATTGCCCATTAAAAAAAGTGACAACAAAAAATTGGCCTGTAAAAAAGGAAAGACCAGTCAAACAAAATTGGTCAGTAAAAAAATGTATTGGCCATCACACCGTGAGGTGGAGGAGGTGGAGGAGGCGGAGGAGGCGGAGGAGGCGGAGCAGGAGGCGGAGGAGGAGGAGGAGGAGGAGGAGGAGGAGGAGGAGGAGGAGGAGGAGGAGGAGGAGGCGGAGGAGGAGGAGGCGGAAGAGGTAGGTGGCCCGTAAAAAAAGAGACCAGTAAAAGAATTGGCCATTAAAAAAAGATGAGTGGCCATAAAAAAATTTGACAGGTAAAAAAAAATAATAGAAATATAAAACAATTAAATTCCCTTCTACGTGACTTTACCGAAAGAACCAAGAATATGAATCCCTGCAGTCATGAAAGCTTTAATTCAAAATGTTAAAAAAGTCAAACTGAAAAAATTGGCCAGTAAAAAAGATAATTGGCCATCAAAAAAAGTGACTGATTAAAAAAGAGTGGCCATTAAAGAAAAAATTTGATTGGTAAAAAAATAAATGGTCATGAAAAAAGTGAAAAAAATTGGCCCGGAAAAAAGACAAATGGCCATCAAAAAAAAGTGACCGGTTAAAAAAGAGTGGCCATTAAAAAAACAGTGGCCTACCAAAAAATAATTGGCCTGTAAAAAAAGACCAGTCGAAAAAAATTGGCCAGTAAAAAAGATAAGTGACCATCAAAAAAAGTGACCGGTTAAAAAAATTGCCCATTAAAAAAAGTGACAACAAAAAATTGGCCCGTAAAAAAGGAAAGACCAGTCAAACAAAATTGGTCAGTAAAAAAATGTATTGGCCATCACACCGTGAGGTGGAGGAGGTGGAGGAGGCGGAGGAGGCGGAGGAGGCGGAGCAGGAGGCGGAGGAGGAGTCGGAGGAGGAGGAGGAGGAGGAGGAGGAGGAGGCGGAGGAGGAGGAGGCGGAAGAGGTAGGTGGCCCGTAAAAAAAGAGACCAGTAAAAGAATTGGCCATTAAAAAAAGATGAGTGGCCATAAAAAAAATTGACAGGTAAAAAAAAATAATAGAAATATAAAACAATTAAATTCCCTTCTACGTGACTTTACCGAAAGAACCAAGAATATGAATCCCTGCAGTCATGAAAGCTTTAATTCAAAATGTTAAAAAAGTCAAACTGAAAAAATTGGCCAGTAAAAAAGATAATTGGCCATCAAAAAAAGTGACTGATTAAAAAAGAGTGGCCATTAAAGAAAAAATTTGACTGGTAAAAAAATAAATGGTCATGAAAAAAGTGAAAAAAATTGGCCCGGAAAAAAGACAAATGGCCATCAAAAAAAAGTGACCGGTTAAAAAAGAGTGGCCATTAAAAAAACAGTGGCATACCAAAAAATAATTGGCCCGTAAAAAAGACGAGTCGAAAAAAATTGGCCAGTAAAAAAGATAAGTGACCATCAAAAAAAGTGACCGGTTAAAAAAATTGCCCATTAAAAAAAGTGACAACAAAAAATTGGCCCGTAAAAAAGGAAAGACCAGTCAAACAAAATTGGTCATTAAAAAAATGTATTGGCCATCACACCGTGAGGTGGAGGAGGTGGAGGAGGCGGAGGAGGCGGAGGAGGCGGAGCAGGAGGCGGAGGAGGAGGCGGAGGAGGAGGAGGCGGAAGAGGTAGGTGGCCCGTAAAAAAAGAGACCAGTAAAAGAATTGGCCATTAAAAAAAGATGAGTGGCCATAAAAAAATTTGACAGGTAAAAAAAAATAATAGAAATATAAAACAATTAAATTCCCTTCTACGTGACTTTACCGAAAGAACCAAGAATATGAATCCCTGCAGTCATGAAAGCTTTAATTCAAAATGTTAAAAAAAGTCAAACTGAAAAAATTGGCCAGTAAAAAAGATAATTGGCCATCAAAAAAAGTGACTGATTAAAAAAGAGTGGCCATTAAAGAAAAATTTGACTGGTAAAAAAATTAATGGTCATGAAAAAAGTGAAAAAAATTGGCCCAGAAAAAAGACAAATGGCCATCAAAAAAAAGTGACCGGTTAAAAAAGAGTGGCCATTAAAAAAACAGTGGTCTACCAAAAAATAATTGGCCCGTAAAAAAAGACCAGTCAAAAAAAATTGGCCAGTAAAAAAGATAAGTGACCATCAAAAAAAGTGACCGGTTAAAAAAATTGCCCATTAAAAAAAGTGACAACAAAAAATTGGCCCGTAAAAAAGGAAAGACCAGTCAAACAAAATTGGTCAGTAAAAAAATGTATTGGCCATCACACCGTGAGGTGGAGGAGGTGGAGGAGGCGGAGGAGGCGGAGGAGGCGGAGCAGGAGGCGGAGGAGGAGGAGGAGGAGGAGGCGGAGGAGGAGGAGGCGGAAGAGGTAGGTGGCCCGTAAAAAAAGAGACCAGTAAAAGAATTGGCCATTAAAAAAAGATGAGTGGCCATAAAAAAATTTGACAGGTAAAAAAATAATAGAAATATAAAACAATTAAATTCCCTTCTACGTGACTTTACCGAAAGAACCAAGAATATGAATCCCTGCAGTCATGAAAGCTTTAATTCAAAATGTTAAAAAAGTCAAACTGAAAAAATTGGCCAGTAAAAAAGATAATTGGCCATCAAAAAAAGTGACTGATTAAAAAAGAGTGGCCATTAAAGAAAAAATTTGACTGGTAAAAAAATAAATGGTCATGAAAAAAGTGAAAAAAATTGGCCCGGAAAAAAGACAAATGGCCATCAAAAAAAAGTGACCAGTTAAAAAAGAGTGGCCATTAAAAAAACAGTGGCCTACCAAAAAATAATTGGCCTGTAAAAAAAGACCAGTCGAAAAAAATTGGCCAGTAAAAAAGATAAGTGACCATCAAAAAAAGTGACCGGTTAAAAAAATTGCCCATTAAAAAAAGTGACAACAAAAAATTGGCCCGTAAAAAAGGAAAGACCAGTCAAACAAAATTGGTCAGTAAAAAAATGTATTGGCCATCACACCGTGAGGTGGAGGAGGTGGAGGAGGCGGAGGAGGCGGAGCAGGAGGCGGAGCAGGAGGCGGAGGAGGAGTCGGAGGAGGAGGAGGAGGAGGAGGCGGAGGAGGAGGAGGCGGAAGAGGTAGGTGGCCCGTAAAAAAAGAGACCAGTAAAAGAATTGGCCATTAAAAAAAGATGAGTGGCCATAAAAAAATTTGACAGGTAAAAAAAAATAATAGAAATATAAAACAATTAAATTCCCTTCTACGTGACTTTACCGAAAGAACCAAGAATATGAATCCCTGCAGTCATGAAAGCTTTAATTCAAAATGTTAAAAAAGTCAAACTGAAAAAATTGGCCAGTAAAAAAGATAATTGGCCATCAAAAAAAGTGACTGATTAAAAAAGAGTGGCCATTAAAGAAAAAATTTGACTGGTAAAAAAATTAATGTTCATGAAAAAAGTGAAAAAAATTGGCCCGGAAAAAAGACAAATGGCCATCAAAAAAAAGTGACCGGTTAAAAAAGAGTGGCTATTAAAAAAACAGTGGCATACCAAAAAATAATTGGCCCGTAAAAAAAGACGAGTCGAAAAAAATTGGCCAGTAAAAAAGATAAGTGACCATCAAAAAAAGTGACCGGTTAAAAAAATTGCCCATTAAAAAAAGTGACAACAAAAAATTGGCCCGTAAAAAAGGAAAGACCAGTCAAACAAAATTGGTCATTAAAAAAATGTATTGGCCATCACACCGTGAGGTGGAGGAGGTGGAGGAGGCGGAGGAGGCGGAGGAGGCGGAGCAGGAGGCGGAGGAGGAGGCGGAGGAGGAGGCGGAGGAGGAGGAGGCGGAAGAGGTAGGTGGCCCGTAAAAAAAGAGACCAGTAAAAGAATTGGCCATTAAAAAAAGATGAGTGGCCATAAAAAAAATTTGACAGGTAAAAAAAAATATAATAGAAATATAAAACAATTAAATTCCCTTCTACGTGACTTTACCGAAAGAACCAAGAATATGAATCCCTGCAGTCATGAAAGCTTTAATTCAAAATGTTAAAAAAAGTCAAACTGAAAAAATTGGCCAGTAAAAAAGATAATTGGCCATCAAAAAAAGTGACTGATTAAAAAAGAGTGGCCATTAAAGAAAAAATTTGACTGGTAAAAAAATAAATGGTCATGAAAAAAGTGAAAAAAATTGGCCCGGAAAAAAGACAAATGGCCATCAAAAAAAAGTGACCGGTTAAAAAAGAGTGGCCATTAAAAAAACAGTGGCCTACCAAAAAATAATTGGCCCGTAAAAAAAGACCAGTCGAAAAAAATTGGCCAGTAAAAAAGATAAGTGACCATCAAAAAAAGTGACCGGTTAAAAAAATTGCCCATTAAAAAAAGTGACAACAAAAAATTGGCCCGTAAAAAAGGAAAGACCAGTCAAACAAAATTGGTCAGTAAAAAAATGTATTGGCCATCACACCGTGAGGTGGAGGAGGTGGAGGAGGCGGAGGAGGCGGAGGAGGCGGAGCAGGAGGCGGAGGAGGAGTCGGAGGAGGAGGAGGAGGCGGAGGAGGAGGAGGCGGAAGAGGTAGGTGGCCCGTAAAAAAAGAGACCAGTAAAAGAATTGGCCAGTAAAAAAAGATGAGTCGCCATAAAAAAATTTGACTGGTAAAAAAATAATAATAATACAAATATAAAACAATTAAATTCCCTTCTATGTGACTTTACCGAAAGAACCAGAATATGAATCCCTGCAGTCACGAAAGGTTTAGTTCAAAATGGTAAAAAGTCAAACTGAAAAAATTGGCCAGTAAAAAAGGAAAAACCAGTCAAGCAAAATTGGTCAGTAAAAAAATTGTATTGGCCATCACACAGTGAGGTGGAGGAGGCGGAGGAGGCTGGAGGAGGAGGCGGAGGAGGCGGAGGAGGAGGCGGAGGAGGAGGAGGCGGAGGTGGAGGAGGCGGAGGAGGAGGCGGAGGAGGAGGAGGAGGCGGAGGCGGAGGAGGAGGCGGAGGAGGAGGAGGCGGAAGAGGTAGGTGGCCTTTAAAAAAAGAGACCAGTAAAAGAATTGGCCAGTAAAAAAAGATGAGTGGCCATAAAAAAAGTTTGACTGGTAAAAAAAATATAATAATAAAAATATAAAACAATTAAATTCCTTTCTACGGGACTTTACCGAAAGAACCAAGAATATGAATCCTTGCAGTCACGAAAGCTTTAATTCAAAATGGTAAAAAAGTTCAAACTGAAAAAATTGGCCGGTAAAAAGATGAATGGCCATCCAAAAACGTGACCGGTTAAAAAAGAGTGGCCATTAAAAAAACAGTGGCCTACCAAAAAATAATTGGCCCATAAAAAAAGACCAGTCGAAAAAAATTGGCTAGTAAAAAAGATAAGTGGCCATCAAAAAAAGTGACCGGTTAAAAAAATTGCCCATTAAAAAAAGTGACTACAAAAAATTTGCACATAAAAAAGGAAAGACCAGTCAAACAAAATTGGTCAGTAAAAAAATGTTTGGCCATCACACAGGTGGAGGAGGCAGTGGAGGCAGAGGAGGAGGTGGAGGAGGCGGAGGAGGAGGCGGCGGAGGAGGCGGAGGAGGAGGCGGAGGAGGCGGAGGAGGAGGGGAAGACGGAGGAGGAGGCTGAGGAGGAGGCGGAAGAGGTAGGTGGCCTGTAAAAAAAGAGACCAGTTAAAGAATTGCCCAGTAAAAAAAGATGAGTGGCCATGAAAAAATTTGTCTGGTAAAAAAAAAAGATGAAATTCCCTTCTACGGCACTTTACCGAAAGAACCAAGAATATGAATCCTTGCAGTCATGAAAGCTTTAATTCAAAATGGTAAAAAAAGGTCAAACTGAAAAAAATGGCCAGTATAAAAGATAATTGGCCATCAAATAAAGTGACTGGTTAAAAAAGAGTGGCCATTAAAGAAGAAATTTGACTGGTAAAAAAAATGGTCATAAAAAAGTGAAAAAAATTGGCCGATAAAAAAGATAAATGGCCATCAAAAAAGTGACCGGTTAAAAAAGAGTGACCATTAAAAAAACAGTGGTCTACCAAAAAATAATTGGCCTGTAAAAAAAGACCAGTCGAAAAAAATTGGCCAGTAAAAAAGATAAGTGGCCATCAAAAAAAGTGACCGGTTAAAAAAAATTGCCCATTAAAAAAAATGACTACAAAAAATTGGCCCGTAAAAAAGGAAAGACCAGTCAAACAAAATTGGTCAGTAAAAAAATGTATTGGCCATCACATAGTGAGGTGGAGGAGGCGGAGGAGGAGGCAGAGGAGGCGGAGGAGGAGGAGGCAGAGGAGGCGGAGGAGGAGGCGGAGGAGGCGGAGGAGGAGGCGGAGGAGGAGGCGGAGGAGGAGGCGGAGGAGGCGGAAGAGGTAGGTGGCCCGTAAAAAAAGAGACCAGTAAAAGAATTGGCCAGTAAAAAAAGATGAGTCACCATTAAAAAATTTGACTGGTAAAAAAAATAATAATACAAATATAAAACAATTAAATTCCCTTCTACGTGACTTTACCGAAAGAACCAGAATATGAATCCCTGCAGTCACGAAAGCTTTAATTAAAATTGGTAAAAAAAGTCAAACTGAAAAAATTGGCCAGTAAAAAAGATAATTGGCCATCAAAAAAAGTGACTGGTTAAAAAAGAGTGGCCATTAAAGAAAAAGTTTTACTAGTAAAAAAAAAATGGTCATGAAAAAAGTGAAAAAAATTGGCCAGTAAAAAAGATAAATGGCCATCAAAAAAAGTGACCAGTTGAAAAAGAGTGGCCATTAAAAAAAAAGTGGCCGATCAAAAATTAATTGGCCCATAAAAAAAGACCAGTCGAAAAAAATTGGCCGGTAAAAAAGATGAATGGCCATCCAAAAAAGTGACCGGTTAAAAAATAGTGGCCATTAAAAAAACAGTGGCCTACTAAAAAATAATTGGCCTGTAAAAAAAGACCAGTCGAAAAAAATTGGCCAGAAAAAAAGATAAGTGGCCATCAAAAAAAGTGACCGGTTAAAAAAATTGCCCATTAAAAAAAATGACTACAAAAAATTGGCCCATAAAAATAGGAAAGACCAGTCAACCAAAATTGGTCAGTAAAAAAATGTATTGGCCATCACACAGTGAGGTGGAGGAGGCGGAGGAGGCTGGAGGAGGAGGCGGAGGAGGCGGCGGAGGAGGCGGAGGAGGAGGCGGAGGAGGATGCGGAGGCAGAGGAGGAGGCGGAGGAGGAGGAGGCGGAAGAGGTAGGTGGCCTGTAAAAAAAGAGACCAGTAAAATAATTGGCCAGTAAAAAAAGATGAGTGGCCAATGAAAAATTTGACTGGTAAAAATGTATATATATAAAACAATTAAATTCACTTCTACGTTACTTTACTGAAAGAACCAAGAATATGAATCCTTGCAGTCATGAAAGCTTTAATTCAAATGGTAAAGAAAGTCAAACTTAAAAAAATTGGCCAGTAAAAAAGATGAATGGCCATCAAAAAAAGTGACTGGCTAAAAAAGAGTGGCCATTAAAGAAAAAAATTTACTGGTAAAAAAAAATGGTCATGAAAAAAGTGAAAAAATTGGCCGGTAAAAAAGATAAATGGCCATCAAAAAAAGTGACCGGTTAAAAAAGAGTGGCCATTAAAAAAAAGTGGCCGATCAAAAAAGAATTGGCCCATAAAAAAAAGACCAGTTGAAAAAAATTGGCCGGTAAAAAAGTTGAATGGCCATCCAAAAAAGTGACTGGTTAAAAAAGAGTGGCCATTAAAAAATAGCGGCCTACCAAAAAATAATTGGCGCGTAAAAAAAACCAGTTGAAAAAAATTGGCCAGTAAAAAAGATAAGTGTCCATCAAAAAAAGTGACCCGTTAAAAAAATTGCCCATTAAAAAAAGTGACTACAATAAATTTTCCCGTAAAAAAGGAAAGACCAGTCAAACAAAATTGGTCAGTAAAAAAATGTATTGGCCATCACACAGGTGGAGGAGGCGGAGGAGGCGGAGGAGGCGGAGGAGGTGGAGGAGACGGAGGAGGAGGCGGAGGAGGAGGCGGAGGAGGAGGCGGAGGAGGCGGAGAAGGCGGAGGAGGAGGCGGAGGAGGAGGCGGAGGAGGAGGCGGAGGAGGCGGAAGAGGTAGGTGGCCTGTATAAAAAGAGACCAGTAAAAGAATTGGCCAGTAAAAAAGAGATGAGTGGCCGTAAAAAAATTTGACTGGTAAAAAATAAAATAATAGAAATATAAAACAATTAAATTCCCTTCTACGGGACTTTACCGAAAGAACCAAGAATATGAATCCTTGCAGTCACGAAAGCTTTAATTCAAAATGGTAAAAAAGTCAAACTGAAAAAATTGGCCAGTAAAAAAGATAATTGGCCATCAAAAAAAGTGACTGGTTAAAAAAGAGTGGCCATTAAAGAAAAAATTTGACTGTTAAAAAAAAATGGTCATGATAAAAGTGAAAAAAATTCGCCGGTAAAAAAGATAAATGGCCATCAAAAAAAGTAACCGGTTAAAAAAGAGTGGCCATTAAAGCAAAAATTTGACTGGTAAAAAAAAAATGGTCATGAAAAAAGTGAAAAAAATTGGCCGGTAAAAAGATGAATGGCCATCCAAAAAAGTGACCGGTTAATGAATCCTGCAGTGACCGGTTAATGAATCCCTGCAGTCACGAAAGCTTTAATTCAAAATGGTAAAAAAGTCAAACTGAAAAAATTGGCCAGTAAAAAAGATAATTGGCCATCAAGAAAAGTGACTGATTAAAAAAGAGTGGCCATTAAAGAAAAAAATTTAACTGGTAAAAAAAATGGTCGTGAAAAAAGTGAAAAAATTGGCCGGAAAAAAAGATAAATGGCCATCAAAAAAAGTAACCGGTTAAAAAAGAGTGGCCGATCAAAAATGAATTGGCCCATAAAAAAAAGACCGGTCGAAAAAAATTGGCCGGTAAAAAATATGAATGGCCATGCAAAAAGTGACCGGTTAAAAAAGAGTGGCCATTAAAGAAAAAATTTGACTGGTAAAAAAAATGGTCATATAAAAGTGAAAAAAATTGGCCGATAAAAAAGATATATGGCCATCAAAAAAAGTGACCGGTTAAAAAAATTGCCCATTAAAAAAGTGACTACAAAAAATTGGCCCGTAAAAAAGGAAGGACCAGTCAAACAAAATTGGTCAGTAAAAAAATGTATTGGCCATCACACAGTGAGGTGGAGGAGGCGGAGGAGGAGGCAGAGGAGGCGGAGGAGGAGGCAGAGGAGGCGGAGGAGGAGGCGGAGGAGGAGGCGGAGGAGGAGGCGGAGGAGGAGGCGGAGGAGGCGGAAGAGGTAGGTGGCCCGTAAAAAAAGAGACCAGTAAAAGAATTGGCCAGTAAAAAAAGATGAGTCACCATTAAAAAATTTGACTGGTAAAAAAAAAAATTATACAAATATAAAACAATTAAATTCCCTTCTACGTGACTTTACCGAAAGAACCAGAATATGAATCCCTGCAGTCACGAAAGCTTTAATTAAAATTGGTAAAAAAAGTCAAACTGAAAAAATTGGCCAGTAAAAAAGATAATTGCCCATCAAAAAAAGTGACTGATTAAAAAAGAGTGGCCATTAAAGAAAAATTTGACTGGTAAAAAAATTAATGGTCATGAAAAAAGTGAAAAAAATTGCCCGGAAAAAAGACAAATGGCCATCAAAAAAAAGTGACCGGTTAAAAAAGAGTGGCCATTAAAAAAACAGTGGCCTACTAAAAAATAATTGGCCCGTAAAAAAAGACCAGTCGAAAAAAATTGGCCAGAAAAAAAGATAAGTGGCCATCAAAAAAAGTGACCGGTTAAAAAAATTGCCCATTAAAAAAAATGACTACAAAAAATTGGCCCATAAAAATAGGAAAGACCAGTCAAGCAAAATTGGTCAGTAAAAAAATGTATTGGCCATCACACAGTGAGGTGGAGGAGGCGGAGGAGGCTGGAGGAGGAGGCGGAGGAGGCGGCGGAGGAGGCGGAGGAGGAGGCGGAGGAGGATGCGGAGGCAGAGGAGGAGGCGGAGGAGGAGGAGGAGGCGGAAGAGGTAGGTGGCCTGTAAAAAAAGAGACCAGTAAAATAATTGGCCAGTAAAAAAAGATGAGTGGCCAATAAAAAATTTGACTGGTAAAAATGTATATATATAAAACAATTAAATTCACTTCTACGTTACTTTACCGAAAGAACAAAGAATATGAATCCTTGCAGTCATGAAAGCTTTAATTCAAATGGTAAAGAAAGTCAAACTGAAAAAAATTGGCCAGTAAAAAAGATAATTGTCCATCAAAAAAAGTGACTGGCTAAAAAAGAGTGGCCATTAAAGAAAAAAAATTACTGGTAAAAAAAAATGGTCATGAAAAAAGTGAAAAAATTGGCCGGTAAAAAAGATAAATGGCCATCAAAAAAAGTGACCGGTTAAAAAAGAGTGGGCATTAAAAAAACAGTGGCCTACCAAAAAATAATTGGCCCGTAAAAAAAGACCAGTCAAAAAAAATTGGCCAGTAAAAAAGATAAGTGGCCATCAAAAAAAGTGACTGATTAAAAAAGAGTGGCCATTAAAGAAAAATTTGACTGGTAAAAAAATTAATGGTCATGAAAAAAGTGAAAAAAATTGCCCGGAAAAAAGACAAATGGCCATCAAAAAAAAGTGACCGGTTAAAAAAGAGTGGCCATTAAAAAAACAGTGGCCTACCAAAAAATAATTGGCGCGTAAAAAAAGACCAGTCGAAAAAAATTGGCCGGTAAAAAAGATGAATGGCCATCCAAAAAAGTGACCGGTTAAAAAATAGTGGCCATTAAAAAAACAGTGGCCTACTAAAAAATAATTGGCCCGTAAAAAAAGACCAGTCGAAAAAAATTGGCCAGAAAAAAAGATAAGTGGCCATCAAAAAAAGTGACCGGTTAAAAAAATTGCCCATTAAAAAAAATGACTACAAAAAATTGGCCCATAAAAATAGGAAAGACCAGTCAAGCAAAATTGGTCAGTAAAAAAATGTATTGGCCATCACACAGTGAGGTGGAGGAGGCGGAGGAGGCTGGAGGAGGAGGCGGAGGAGGCGGCGGAGGAGGCGGAGGAGGAGGCGGAGGAGGATGCGGAGGCAGAGGAGGAGGCGGAGGAGGAGGAGGAGGCGGAAGAGGTAGGTGGCCTGTAAAAAAAGAGACCAGTAAAATAATTGGCCAGTAAAAAAAGATGAGTGGCCAATAAAAAATTTGACTGGTAAAAATGTATATATATAAAACAATTAAATTCACTTCTACGTTACTTTACCGAAAGAACAAAGAATATGAATCCTTGCAGTCATGAAAGCTTTAATTCAAATGGTAAAGAAAGTCAAACTGAAAAAAATTGGCCAGTAAAAAAGATAATTGTCCATCAAAAAAAGTGACTGGCTAAAAAAGAGTGGCCATTAAAGAAAAAAATTTACTGGTAAAAAAAAATGGTCATGAAAAAAGTGAAAAAATTGGCCGGTAAAAAAGATAAATGGCCATCAAAAAAAGTGACCGGTTAAAAAAGAGTGGGCATTAAAAAAACAGTGGCCTACCAAAAAATAATTGGCCCGTAAAAAAAGACCAGTCAAAAAAAATTGGCCAGTAAAAAAGATAAGTGGCCATCAAAAAAAGTGACTGATTAAAAAAGAGTGGCCATTAAAGAAAAATTTGACTGGTAAAAAAATTAATGGTCATGAAAAAAGTGAAAAAAATTGCCCGGAAAAAAGACAAATGGCCATCAAAAAAAAGTGACCGGTTAAAAAAGAGTGGCCATTAAAAAAACAGTGGCCTACCAAAAAATAATTGGCGCGTAAAAAAAGACCAGTCGAAAAAAATTGGCCGGTAAAAAAGATGAATGGCCATCCAAAAAAGTGACCGGTTAAAAAATAGTGGCCATTAAAAAAACAGTGGCCTACTAAAAAATAATTGGCCCGTAAAAAAAGACCAGTCGAAAAAAATTGGCCAGAAAAAAAGATAAGTGGCCATCAAAAAAAGTGACCGGTTAAAAAAATTGCCCATTAAAAAAAATGACTACAAAAAATTGGCCCATAAAAATAGGAAAGACCAGTCAAGCAAAATTGGTCAGTAAAAAAATGTATTGGCCATCACACAGTGAGGTGGAGGAGGCGGAGGAGGCTGGAGGAGGAGGCGGAGGAGGCGGCGGAGGAGGCGGAGGAGGAGGCGGAGGAGGATGCGGAGGCAGAGGAGGAGGCGGAGGAGGAGGAGGAGGCGGAAGAGGTAGGTGGCCTGTAAAAAAAGAGACCAGTAAAATAATTGGCCAGTAAAAAAAGATGAGTGGCCAATAAAAAATTTGACTGGTAAAAATGTATATATATAAAACAATTAAATTCACTTCTACGTTACTTTACCGAAAGAACAAAGAATATGAATCCTTGCAGTCATGAAAGCTTTAATTCAAATGGTAAAGAAAGTCAAACTGAAAAAAATTGGCCAGTAAAAAAGATAATTGTCCATCAAAAAAAGTGACTGGCTAAAAAAGAGTGGCCATTAAAGAAAAAAATTTACTGGTAAAAAAAAATGGTCATGAAAAAAGTGAAAAAATTGGCCGGTAAAAAAGATAAATGGCCATCAAAAAAAGTGACCGGTTAAAAAAGAGTGGGCATTAAAAAAACAGTGGCCTACCAAAAAATAATTGGCCCGTAAAAAAAGACCAGTCAAAAAAAATTGGCCAGTAAAAAAGATAAGTGGCCATCAAAAAAAGTGACTGATTTAAAAAGAGTGGCCATTAAAGAAAAATTTGACTGGTAAAAAAATTAATGGTCATGAAAAAAGTGAAAAAAATTGCCCGGAAAAAAGACAAATGGCCATCAAAAAAAAGTGACCGGTTAAAAAAGAGTGGCCATTAAAAAAACAGTGGCCTACCAAAAAATAATTGGCGCGTAAAAAAAGACCAGTCGAAAAAAATTGGCCGGTAAAAAAGATGAATGGCCATCCAAAAAAGTGACCGGTTAAAAAATAGTGGCCATTAAAAAAACAGTGGCCTACTAAAAAATAATTGGCCCGTAAAAAAAGACAGTCGAAAAAAATTGGCCAGAAAAAAAGATAAGTGGCCATCAAAAAAAGTGACCGGTTAAAAAAATTGCCCATTAAAAAAAATGACTACAAAAAATTGGCCCATAAAAATAGGAAAGACCAGTCAAGCAAAATTGGTCAGTAAAAAAATGTATTGGCCATCACACAGTGAGGTGGAGGAGGCGGAGGAGGCTGGAGGAGGAGGCGGAGGAGGCGGCGGAGGAGGCGGAGGAGGAGGCGGAGGAGGATGCGGAGGCAGAGGAGGAGGCGGAGGAGGAGGAGGAGGCGGAAGAGGTAGGTGGCCTGTAAAAAAAGAGACCAGTAAAATAATTGGCCAGTAAAAAAAGATGAGTGGCCAATAAAAAATTTGACTGGTAAAAATGTATATATATAAAACAATTAAATTCACTTCTACGTTACTTTACCGAAAGAACCAAGAATATGAATCCTTGCAGTCATGAAAGCTTTAATTCAAATGGTAAAGAAAGTCAAACTGAAAAAAATTGGCCTGTAAAAAAGATAATTGTCCATCAAAAAAAGTGACTGGCTAAAAAAGAGTGGCCATTAAAGAAAAAAATTTACTGGTAAAAAAAAATGGTCATGAAAAAAGTGAAAAAATTGGCCGGTAAAAAAGATAAATGGCCATCAAAAAAAGTGACCGGTTAAAAAAGAGTGGGCATTAAAAAAACAGTGGCCTACCAAAAAATAATTGGCCCGTAAAAAAAGACCAGTCAAAAAAAATTGGCCAGTAAAAAAGATAAGTGGCCATCAAAAAAAGTGACTGGTTAAAAAAATTGCCCATTAAAAAAAGTGACTACAAAAAATTGGCCCGTAAAAAAGGAAAGACCAGTCAAACACAATTGGTCCGTAAAAAAATGTACTGGCCATCACACAGTGAGGTGGAGGAGGCGGAGAAGGTGGAGGAGGAGGTGGAGGAGGCGGTGGAGGAGGCGGAGGAGGAGGCGGAGGAGGAGGCGGAGGAGGAGGCGGAGGAGGAGGCGGAGGAGGAGGAGGCGGAGGAGGAGGAGGCGGTGGAGGAGGAGGCGGAGGAGGAGGAGGCGGAGGAGGAGGAGGCGGAGGAGGAGGCGTAGGAGGAGGAGGAGGCGGAAGAGGTAGGTGGCCCGTAAAAAAAGAGACCAGTAAAAGAATTGGCCAGTAAAAAAAGATGAATGGCCATCAAAAAAAGTGACCGGTTAAAAAAGAGTGGCCATTAAAGAAAAAATTTGACTGGTAAAAAAAAAATGGTCATGAAAAAAGTGAAAAAAATTGGCCGGTAAAAAGATGAATGGCCATCCAAAAAAGTGACCGGTTAATGAATCCTGCAGTGACCGGTTAATGAATCCCTGCAGTCACGAAAGCTTTAATTCAAAATGGTAAAAAAGTCAAACTGAAAAAATTGGCCAGTAAAAAAGATAATTGACCATCAAAAAAAGTGACTGATTAAAAAAGAGTGGCTATTAAAGAAAAAAATTGACTGGTAAAAAAAATGGTCATGAAAAAGTGAAAAAAATGGGCCGATAAAAAAGATAAATGGCCATCAAAAAAAGTGACCGGTTAAAAAAGAATGGGCATTAAAAAAACAGTGGCCTACCAAAAAATAATTGGCCCGTAAAAAAAGACCAGTCAAAAAAAATTGGCCAGTAAAAAAGATAAGTGGCCGTCAAAAAAAGTGACTGGTTAAAAAAGAGGGGCCATTAAAGAAAAAATTTGACTGGTAAAAAAAAATGGTCATGAAAAGAGTGAAAAAAATTGGCCGGTAAAAAAGATAAATGGCCATCAAAAAAAGTGACCGGTTAAAAAAGAGTGGCCATTAAAAAATAGCGGCCTACCAAAAAATAATTGGCACGTAAAAAAAAACAGTCGAAAAAAATTGACCAGTAAAAAAGATAAGTGGCCATCAAAAAAGTGACCGGTTAAAAAAATTGCCCATTAAAAAAAGTGACTACAAAAAATTGGCCCGTAAAAAAGGAAGGACCAGTTAAACAAAATTGGTCAGTAAAAAAATGTATTGGCCATCACACAGTGAGGTGGAGTAGGCGGAGGAGGTGGAGGAGGAGGCGGAGGAGGCGGAGGAGGAGGCAGAGGCGGAGGAGGAGGCGGTAGAGGTAGGTGGCCCGTAAAAAAAGAGACCAGTAAAAGAATTGGCCAGTAAAAAAAGATGAGTGGCCATAAAAAAATTGACTGGTAAAAAAAATAAAAGAATAGAAATATAAAACAATTAAATTCCCTTCTACGTGACTTTACCGAAAGAACCAAGAATATGAAACCCTGCAGTCACGAAAGCTTTAATTCAAAATGGTAAAAAAGTCAAACTGAAAAAATTGGCCAGTAAAAAAGATAATTGGCCATCAAAAAAAGTGACTGATTAAAAAAGAGTGGCCATTAAAGAAAAAATTTGACTGGTAAAAAAAAAATGGTCATGAAAAAAGTGAAAAAAATTGGCCGGGAAAAAAGATAAATGGCCATCAAAAAAAGTGACCGGTTAAAAAAGAGTGGCCATTAAAAAAATAGTGGCCGATCAAAAATGAATTGGCCCATAAAAAAAAGACCGGTCGAAAAAAATTGGCCGGTAAAAAAGATGAATGGCCATCCAAAAAAGTGACCAGTTAAAAAAGAGTGGTTATTATAGAAAAAATTTGACTGGTAAAAAAAATGGTCATAAAAAAGTGAAAAAAATGGGCCGATAAAAAAGATAAATGGCCATCAAAAAAAGTGACCGGTTAAAAAAGAATGGGCATTAAAAAAACAGTGGCCTACCAAAAAATAATTGGCCCGTAAAAAAAGACCAGTCAAAAAAAATTGGCCAGTAAAAAAGATAAGTGGCCATCACAAAAAGTGACTGGTTAAAAAAGAGGGGCCATTAAAGAAAAAAAATTGACTGGTAAAAAAAAATGGTCATGAAAAAAGTGAAAAAAATTGGCTGGTAAAAAAGATAAATGGCCATCAAAAAAAGTGACCGGTTAAAAAAGAGTGGCCATTAAAAAATAGCGGCCTACCAAAAAATAATTGGCGCGTAAAAAAAAACAGTTGAAAAAAATTGGCCAGTAAAAAAGATAAGTGGCCATCAAAAAAGTGACCGGTTAAAAAAATTGCCCATTAAAAAAAGTGACTACAAAAAATTGGCCCGTAAAAAAGGAAAAACCAGTCAAACAAAATTGGTCAGTAAAAAAATGTATTGGCCATCACACAGTGAGGTGGAGTAGGCGGAGGAGGTGGAGGAGGAGGCGGAGGAGGCGGAGGAGGCGGAGGAGGAGGCAGAGGCGGAGGAGGAGGTGGTAGAGGTAGGTGGCCCGTAAAAAAAGAGACCAGTAAAAGAATTGGCCAGTAAAAAAAGATGAGTGGCCATAAAAAAAATTGACTTGTAAAAAAAATAAAAGAATAGAAATATAAAACAATTAAATTCCCTTCTACGTGACTTTACCGAAAGAACCAAGAATATGAAACCCTGCAGTCACGAAAGCTTTAATTCAAAATGGTAAAAAAGTCAAACTGAAAAAATTGGCCAGTAAAAAAGATAATTGGCCATCAAAAAAAGTGACTGATTTAAAAAGAGTGGCCATTAAAGAAAAAATTTGACTGGTAAAAAAAAGTCATAAAAAAGTGAAAAAAATGGGCCGATAAAAAAGATAAATGGCCATCAAAAAAAGTGACCGGTTAAAAAAGAGTGGGCATTAAAAAAACAGTGGCCTACCAAAAAATAATTGGCCCGTGAAAAAAGACCAGTCAAAAAAAATTGGCCAGTAAAAAAGATAAGTGGCCATCAAAAAAAGTGACTGGTTAAAAAAATTGCCCATTAAAAAAAGTGACTACAAAAAATTGGCCCGTAAAAAAGGAAAGACCAGTCAAACACAATTGGTCCGTAAAAAAATGTACTGGCCATCACACAGTGAGGTGGAGGAGGCGGAGAAGGTGGAGGAGGAGGTGGAGGAGGCGGTGGAGGAGGCGGAGGAGGAGGCGGAGGAGGAGGCGGAGGAGGAGGCGGAGGAGGAGGAGGCAGAGGAGGAGGAGGCGGAGGAGGAGGAGGCGGAGGAGGAGGTGGAGGAGAAGGCGTAGGAGGAGGAGGAGGCGTAGGAGGAGGAGGAGGCGGAAGAGGTAGGTGGCCCGTAAAAAAAGAGACCAGTAAAAGAATTGGCCAGTAAAAAAAGATGAATGGCCATCAAAAAAAGTGACCGGTTAAAAAAGAGTGGCCATTAAAGAAAAAATTTGACTGGTAAAAAAAAAATGGTCATGAAAAAAGTGAAAAAAATTGGCCGGTTAAAAGATGAATGGCCATCCAAAAAAGTGACCGGTTAATGAATCCTGCAGTGACCGGTTAATGAATCCCTGCAGTCACGAAAGCTTTAATTCAAAATGGTAAAAAAGTCAAACTGAAAAAATTGGCCAGTAAAAAAGATAATTGACCATCAAAAAAAGTGACTGATTAAAAAAGAGTGGCTATTAAAGAAAAAAATTGACTGGTAAAAAAAATGGTCATGAAAAGTGAAAAAAATGGGCCGATAAAAAAGATAAATGGCCATCAAAAAAAGTGACCGGTTAAAAAAGAATGGGCATTAAAAAAACAGTGGCCTACCAAAAAATAATTGGCCCGTAAAAAAAGACCAGTCAAAAAAAATTGGCCAGTAAAAAAGATAAGTGGCCGTCAAAAAAAGTGACTGGTTAAAAAAGAGGGGCCATTAAAGAAAAAATTTGACTGGTAAAAAAAAATGGTCATGAAAAAAGTGAAAAAAATTGGCCGGTAAAAAAGATAAATGGCCATCAAAAAAAGTGACCGGTTAAAAAAGAGTGGCCATTAAAAAATAGCGGCCTACCAAAAAATAATTGGCGCGTAAAAAAAAACAGTCGAAAAAAATTGGCCAGTAAAAAAGATAAGTGGCCATCAAAAAAGTGACCGGTTAAAAAAATTGCCCATTAAAAAAAGTGACTACAAAAAATTGGCCCGTAAAAAAGGAAGGACCAGTCAAACAAAATTGGTCAGTAAAAAAATGTATTGGCCATCACACAGTGAGGTGGAGTAGGCGGAGGAGGTGGAGGAGGAGGCGGAGGAGGCGGAGGAGGAGGCAGAGGCGGAGGAGGAGGCGGTAGAGGTAGGTGGCCCGTAAAAAAAGAGACCAGTAAAAGAATTGGCCAGTAAAAAAAGATGAGTGGCCATAAAAAAAATTGACTGGTAAAAAAAATAAAAGAATAGAAATATAAAACAATTAAATTCCCTTCTACGTGACTTTACCGAAAGAACCAAGAATATGAAACCCTGCAGTCACGAAAGCTTTAATTCAAAATGGTAAAAAAGTCAAACTGAAAAAATTGGCCAGTAAAAAAGATAATTGGCCATCAAAAAAAGTGACTGATTAAAAAAGAGTGGCCATTAAAGAAAAAATTTGACTGGTAAAAAAAAAATGGTCATGAAAAAAGTGAAAAAAATTGGCCGGGAAAAAAGATAAATGGCCATCAAAAAAAGTGACCGGTTAAAAAAGAGTGGCCATTAAAAAAATAGTGGCCGATCAAAAATGAATTGGCCCATAAAAAAAAGACCGGTCGAAAAAAATTGGCCGGTAAAAAAGATGAATGGCCATCCAAAAAAGTGACCAGTTAAAAAAGAGTGGTTATTATAGAAAAAATTTGACTGGTAAAAAAAATGGTCATAAAAAAGTGAAAAAAATGGGCCGATAAAAAAGATAAATGGCCATCAAAAAAAGTGACCGGTTAAAAAAGAATGGGCATTAAAAAAACAGTGGCCTACCAAAAAATAATTGGCCCGTAAAAAAAGACCAGTCAAAAAAAATTGGCCAGTAAAAAAGATAAGTGGCCATCACAAAAAGTGACTGGTTAAAAAAGAGGGGCCATTAAAGAAAAAAAATTGACTGGTAAAAAAAAATGGTCATGAAAAAAGTGAAAAAAATTGGCTGGTAAAAAAGATAAATGGCCATCAAAAAAAGTGACCGGTTAAAAAAGAGTGGCCATTAAAAAATAGCGGCCTACCAAAAAATAATTGGCGCGTAAAAAAAAACAGTTGAAAAAAATTGGCCAGTAAAAAAGATAAGTGGCCATCAAAAAAGTGACCGGTTAAAAAAATTGCCCATTAAAAAAAGTGACTACAAAAAATTGGCCCGTAAAAAAGGAAAAACCAGTCAAACAAAATTGGTCAGTAAAAAAATGTATTGGCCATCACACAGTGAGGTGGAGTAGGCGGAGGAGGTGGAGGAGGAGGCGGAGGAGGTGGAGGAGGCGGAGGAGGAGGCAGAGGCGGAGGAGGAGGCGGTAGAGGTAGGTGGCCCGTAAAAAAAGAGACCAGTAAAAGAATTGGCCAGTAAAAAAAGATGAGTGGCCATAAAAAAAATTGACTTGTAAAAAAAATAAAAGAATAGAAATATAAAACAATTAAATTCCCTTCTACGTGACTTTACCGAAAGAACCAAGAATATGAAACCCTGCAGTCACGAAAGCTTTAATTCAAAATGGTAAAAAAGTCAAACTGAAAAAATTGGCCAGTAAAAAAGATAATTGGCCATCAAAAAAAGTGACTGATTTAAAAAGAGTGGCCATTAAAGAAAAAATTTGACTGGTAAAAAAAAGTCATAAAAAAGTGAAAAAAATGGGCCGATAAAAAAGATAAATGGCCATCAAAAAAAGTGACCGGTTAAAAAAGAGTGGGCATTAAAAAAACAGTGGCCTACCAAAAAATAATTGGCCCGTGAAAAAAGACCAGTCAAAAAAAATTGGCCAGTAAAAAAGATAAGTGGCCATCAAAAAAAGTGACTGGTTAAAAAAATTGCCCATTAAAAAAAGTGACTACAAAAAATTGGCCCGTAAAAAAGGAAAGACCAGTCAAACACAATTGGTCCGTAAAAAAATGTACTGGCCATCACACAGTGAGGTGGAGGAGGCGGAGAAGGTGGAGGAGGAGGTGGAGGAGGCGGTGGAGGAGGCGGAGGAGGAGGCGGAGGAGGAGGCGGAGGAGGAGGCGGAGGAGGAGGAGGCAGAGGAGGAGGAGGCGGAGGAGGAGGAGGCGGAGGAGGAGGTGGAGGAGAAGGCGTAGGAGGAGGAGGAGGCGTAGGAGGAGGAGGAGGCGGAAGAGGTAGGTGGCCCGTAAAAAAAGAGACCAGTAAAAGAATTGGCCAGTAAAAAAAGATGAATGGCCATCAAAAAAAGTGACCGGTTAAAAAAGAGTGGCCATTAAAGAAAAAATTTGACTGGTAAAAAAAAAATGGTCATGAAAAAAGTGAAAAAAATTGGCCGGTTAAAAGATGAATGGCCATCCAAAAAAGTGACCGGTTAATGAATCCTGCAGTGACCGGTTAATGAATCCCTGCAGTCACGAAAGCTTTAATTCAAAATGGTAAAAAAGTCAAACTGAAAAAATTGGCCAGTAAAAAAGATAATTGACCATCAAAAAAAGTGACTGATTAAAAAAGAGTGGCTATTAAAGAAAAAAATTGACTGGTAAAAAAAATGGTCATGAAAAGTGAAAAAAATGGGCCGATAAAAAAGATAAATGGCCATCAAAAAAAGTGACCGGTTAAAAAAGAATGGGCATTAAAAAAACAGTGGCCTACCAAAAAATAATTGGCCCGTAAAAAAAGACCAGTCAAAAAAAATTGGCCAGTAAAAAAGATAAGTGGCCGTCAAAAAAAGTGACTGGTTAAAAAAGAGGGGCCATTAAAGAAAAAATTTGACTGGTAAAAAAAAATGGTCATGAAAAAAGTGAAAAAAATTGGCCGGTAAAAAAGATAAATGGCCATCAAAAAAAGTGACCGGTTAAAAAAGAGTGGCCATTAAAAAATAGCGGCCTACCAAAAAATAATTGGCGCGTAAAAAAAAACAGTCGAAAAAAATTGGCCAGTAAAAAAGATAAGTGGCCATCAAAAAAGTGACCGGTTAAAAAAATTGCCCATTAAAAAAAGTGACTACAAAAAATTGGCCCGTAAAAAAGGAAGGACCAGTCAAACAAAATTGGTCAGTAAAAAAATGTATTGGCCATCACACAGTGAGGTGGAGTAGGCGGAGGAGGTGGAGGAGGAGGCGGAGGAGGCGGAGGAGGCGGAGGAGGAGGCAGAGGCGGAGGAGGAGGCGGTAGAGGTAGGTGGCCCATAAAAAAAGAGACCAGTAAAAGAATTGGCCAGTAAAAAAAGATGAGTGGCCATAAAAAAAATTGACTGGTAAAAAAAATAAAAGAATAGAAATATAAAACAATTAAATTCCCTTCTACGTGACTTTACCGAAAGAACCAAGAATATGAAACCCTGCAGTCACGAAAGCTTTAATTCAAAATGGTAAAAAAGTCAAACTGAAAAAATTGGCCAGTAAAAAAGATAATTGGCCATCAAAAAAAGTGACTGATTAAAAAAGAGTGGCCATTAAAGAAAAAATTTGACTGGTAAAAAAAAAATGGTCATGAAAAAAGTGAAAAAAATTGGCCGGGAAAAAAGATAAATGGCCATCAAAAAAAGTGACCGGTTAAAAAAGAGTGGCCATTAAAAAAATAGTGGCCGATCAAAAATGAATTGGCCCATAAAAAAAAGACCGGTCGAAAAAAATTGGCCGGTAAAAAAGATGAATGGCCATCCAAAAAAGTGACCGGTTAAAAAAGAGTGGTTATTATAGAAAAAATTTGACTGGTAAAAAAAATGGTCATAAAAAAGTGAAAAAAATGGGCTGATAAAAAAGATAAATGGCCATCAAAAAAAGTGACCGGTTAAAAAAGAATGGGCATTAAAAAAACAGTGGCCTACCAAAAAATAATTGGCCCGTAAAAAAAGACCAGTCAAAAAAAATTGGCCAGTAAAAAAGATAAGTGGCCATCAAAAAAAGTGACTGGTTAAAAAAGAGGGGCCATTAAAGAAAAAAATTTGACTGGTAAAAAAAAATGGTCATGAAAAAAGTGAAAAAAATTGGCCGGTAAAAAAGATAAATGGCCATCAAAAAAAGTGACCGGTTAAAAAAGAGTGGCCATTAAAAAAATAGTGGCCGATCAAAAATGAATTGGCCCATAAAAAAAAGACCGGTCGAAAAAAATTGGCCGGTAAAAAAGATGAATGGCCATCCAAAAAAGTGACCAGTTAAAAAAGAGTGGTTATTATAGAAAAAATTTGACTGGTAAAAAAAATGGTCATAAAAAAGTGAAAAAAATGGGCCGATAAAAAAGATAAATGGCCATCAAAAAAAGTGACCGGTTAAAAAAGAATGGGCATTAAAAAAACAGTGGCCTACCAAAAAATAATTGGCCCGTAAAAAAAGACCAGTCAAAAAAAATTGGCCAGTAAAAAAGATAAGTGGCCATCAAAAAAAGTGACTGGTTAAAAAAGAGGGGCCATTAAAGAAAAAAATTTGACTGGTAAAAAAAAATGGTCATGAAAAAAGTGAAAAAAATTGGCCGGTAAAAAAGATAAATGGCCATCAAAAAAAGTGACCGGTTAAAAAAGAGTGGCCATTAAAAAATAGCGGCCTACCAAAAAATAATTGGCGCGTAAAAAAAAACAGTCGAAAAAAATTGGCCAGTAAAAAAGATAAGTGGCCATCAAAAAAGTGACCGGTTAAAAAAATTGCCCATTAAAAAAAGTGACTACAAAAAATTGGCCCGTAAAAAAGGAAGGACCAGTCAAACAAAATTGGTCAGTAAAAAAATGTATTGGCCATCACACAGTGAGGTGGAGTAGGCGGAGGAGGTGGAGGAGGTGGAGGAGGAGGCGGAGGAGGCGGAGGAGGCGGAGGAGGAGGCAGAGGCGGAGGAGGAGGCGGTAGAGGTAGGTGGCCCGTAAAAAAAGAGACCAGTAAAAGAATTGGCCAGTAAAAAAAGATGAGTGGCCATAAAAAAATTGACTGGTAAAAAAAATAAAAGAATAGAAATATAAAACAATTAAATTCCCTTCTACGTGACTTTACCGAAAGAACCAAGAATATGAAACCCTGCAGTCACGAAAGCTTTAATTCAAAATGGTAAAAAAGTCAAACTGAAAAAATTGGCCAGTAAAAAAGATAATTGGCCATCAAAAAAAGTGACTGATTAAAAAAGAGTGGCCATTAAAGAAAAAATTTGACTGGTAAAAAAAAAATGGTCATGAAAAAAGTGAAAAAAATTGGCCGGGAAAAAAGATAAATGGCCATCAAAAAAAGTGACCGGTTAAAAAAGAGTGGCCATTAAAAAAATAGTGGCCGATCAAAAATGAATTGGCCCATAAAAAAAAGACCGGTCGAAAAAAATTGGCCGGTTAAAAAGATGAATGGCCATCCAAAAAAGTGACCGGTTAAAAAAGAGTGGTTATTATAGAAAAAATTTGACTGGTAAAAAAAATGGTCATAAAAAAGTGAAAAAAATGGGCCGATAAAAAAGATAAATGGCCATCAAAAAAAGTGACCGGTTAAAAAGAATGGGCATTAAAAAAACAGTGGCCTACCAAAAAATAATTGGCCCGTAAAAAAAAGACCAGTCAAAAAAAATTGGCCAGTAAAAAAGATAAGTGGCCGTCAAAAAAAGTGACTGGTTAAAAAAGAGGGGCCATTAAAGAAAAAATTTGACTGGTAAAAAAAAATGGTCATGAAAAAAGTGAAAAAAATTGGCCAGTAAAAAAGATAAATGGCCATCAAAAAAAGTGACCGGTTAAAAAAGAGTGGCCATTAAAAAATAGCGGCCTACCAAAAAATAATTGGCGCGTAAAAAAAAACAGTCGAAAAAAATTGGCCAGTAAAAAAGATAAGTGGCCATCAAAAAAGTGACCGGTTAAGAAAATTGCCCATTAAAAAAAGTGACTACAAAAAATTGGCCCGTAAAAAAGGAAGGACCAGTCAAACAAAATTGGTCAGTAAAAAAATGTATTGGCCATCACACAGTGAGGTGGAGTAGGCGGAGGAGGTGGAGGAGGAGGCGGAGGAGGCGGAGGAGGAGGCAGAGGCGGAGGAGGAGGCGGTAGAGGTAGGTGGCCCGTAAAAAAAGAGACCAGTAAAAGAATTGGCCAGTAAAAAAAGATGAGTGGCCATAAAAAAAATTGACTGGTAAAAAAAATAAAAGAATAGAAATATAAAACAATTAAATTCCCTTCTACGTGACTTTACCGAAAGAACCAAGAATATGAAACCCTGCAGTCACGAAAGCTTTAATTCAAAATGGTAAAAAAGTCAAACTGAAAAAATTGGCCAGTAAAAAAGATAATTGGCCATCAAAAAAAGTGACTGATTAAAAAAGAGTGGCCATTAAAGAAAAAATTTGACTGGTAAAAAAAAAATGGTCATGAAAAAAGTGAAAAAAATTGGCCGGGAAAAAAGATAAATGGCCATCAAAAAAAGTGACCGGTTAAAAAAGAGTGGCCATTAAAAAAATAGTGGCCGATCAAAAATGAATAGGCCCATAAAAAAAAGACCGGTCGAAAAAAATTGGCCGGTAAAAAAGATGAATGGCCATCCAAAAAAGTGACCGGTTAAAGAAGAGTGGTTATTATAGAAAAAATTTGACTGGTAAAAAAAATGGTCATAAAAAAGTGAAAAAAATGGGCCGATAAAAAAGATAAATGGCCATCAAAAAAAGTGACCGGTTAAAAAAGAATGGGCATTAAAAAAACAGTGGCCTACCAAAAAATAATTGGCCCGTAAAAAAAGACCAGTCAAAAAAAATTGGCCAGTAAAAAAGATGTGGCCATCAAAAAAAGTGACTGGTTAAAAAAGAGGGGCCATTAAAGAAAAAAAATTGACTGGTAAAAAAAAATGGTCATGAAAAAAGTGAAAAAAATTGGCCGGTAAAAAAGATAAATGGCCATCAAAAAAAGTGACCGGTTAAAAAAGAGTGGCCATTAAAACATAGCGGCCTACCAAAAAATAATTGGCGCGTAAAAAAAAACGGTCGAAAAAAATTGGCCAGTAAAAAAGATAAGTGGCCATCAAAAAAGTGACCGGTTAAAAAAATTGCCCATTAAAAAAAGTGACTACAAAAAATTGGCCCGTAAAAAAGGAAGGACCAGTCAAACAAAATTGGTCAGTAAAAAAATGTATTGGCCATCACACAGTGAGGTGCAGTAGGCGGAGGAGGTGGAGGAGGAGGCGGAGGAGGCGGAGGAGGCGGAGGAGGAGGCAGAGGCGGAGGAGGAGGCGGTAGAGGTAGGTGGCCCGTAAAAAAAGAGACCAGTAAAAGAATTGGCCAGTAAAAAAAGATGAGTGGCCATAAAACAAATTGACTGGTAAAAAAAATAAAAGAATAGAAATATAATACAATTAAATTCCCTTCTACGTGACTTTACCGAAAGAACCAAGAATATGAAACCCTGCAGTCACGAAAGCTTTAATTCAAAATGGTAAAAAAGTCAAACTGAAAAAATTGGCCAGTAAAAAAGATAATTGGCCATCAAAAAAAGTGACTGATTAAAAAAGAGTGGCCATTAAAGAAAAAATTTGACTGGTAAAAAAAAAATGGTCATGAAAAAAGTGAAAAAAATTGGCCGGGAAAAAAGATAAATGGCCATCAAAAAAAGTGACCAGTTAAAAAAGAGTGGCCATTAAAAAAATAGTGGCCGATCAAAAATGAATTGGCCCATAAAAAAAAGACTGGTCGAAAAAAATTGGCCGGTTAAAAAGATGAATGGCCATCCAAAAAAGTGACCGGTTAAAAAAGAGTGGCCATTAAAGAAAAAATTTGACTGGTAAAAAAAATAGTCATAAAAAAGTGAAAAAAATGGGCCGATAAAAAAGATAAATGGCCATCAAAAAAAGTGACCGGTTAAAAAAGAGTGGGCATTAAAAAAACAGTGGCCTACCAAAAAATAATTGGCCCGTGAAAAAAGACCAGTCAAAAAAAATTGGCCAGTAAAAAAGATAAGTGGCCATCAAAAAAAGTGACTGGTTAAAAAAATTGCCCATTAAAAAAAGTGACTACAAAAAATTGGCCCGTAAAAAAGGAAAGACCAGTCAAACACAATTGGTCCGTAAAAAAATGTACTGGCCATCACACAGTGAGGTGGAGGAGGCGGAGAAGGTGGAGGAGGAGGTGGAGGAGGCGGTGGAGGAGGCGGAGGAGGAGGCGGAGGAGGAGGCGGAGGAGGAGGCGGAGGAGGAGGAGGCAGAGGAGGAGGAGGCGGAGGAGGAGGAGGCGGAGGAGGAGGCGGAGGAGGAGGCGTAGGAGGAGGAGGCGTAGGAGGAGGAGGAGGCGGAAGAGGTAGGTGGCCCGTAAAAAAAGAGACCAGTAAAAGAATTGGCCAGTAAAAAAAGATGAATGGCCATCAAGAAAAGTGACCGGTTAAAAAAGAGTGGCCATTAAAGAAAAAATTTGACTGGTAAAAAAAAAATGGTCATGAAAAAAGTGAAAAAAATTGGCCGGTAAAAAGATGAATGGCCATCCAAAAAAGTGACCGGTTAATGAATCCTGCAGTGACCGGTTAATGAATCCCTGCTGTCACGAAAGCTTTAATTCAAAATGGTAAAAAAGTCAAACTGAAAAAATTGGCCAGTAAAAAAGATAATTGACCATCAAAAAAAGTGACTGATTAAAAAAGAGTGGCTATTAAAGAAAAAAATTGACTGGTAAAAAAAATGGTCATGAAAAAGTGAAAAAAATGGGCCGATAAAAAAGATAAATGGCCATCAAAAAAAGTGACCGGTTAAAAAAGAATGGGCATTAAAAAAACAGTGGCCTACCAAAAAATAATTGGCCCGTAAAAAAAGACCAGTCAAAAAAAATTGGCCAGTAAAAAAGATAAGTGGCCATCAAAAAAAGTGACTGGTTAAAAAAGAGGGGCCATTAAAGAAAAAATTTGACTGGTAAAAAAAAATGGTCATGAAAAAAGTGAAAAAAATTGGCCGGTAAAAAAGATAAATGGCCATCAAAAAAAGTGACCGGTTAAAAAAGAGTGGCTATTAAAAAATAGCGGCCTACCAAAAAATAATTGGCGCGTAAAAAAAAACAGTCGAAAAAAATTGGCCAGTAAAAAAGATAAATGGCCATCAAAAAAGTGACCGGTTAAAAAAATTGCCCATTAAAAAAAGTGACTACAAAAAATTGGCCCGTAAAAAAGGAAGGACCAGTCAAACAAAATTGGTCAGTAAAAAAATGTATTGGCCATCACACAGTGAGGTGGAGTAGGCGGAGGAGGTGGAGGAGGAGGCGGAGGAGGCGGAGGAGGCGGAGGAGGAGGCAGAGGCGGAGGAGGAGGCGGTAGAGGTAGGTGGCCCGTAAAAAAAGAGACCAGTAAAAGAATTGGCCAGTAAAAAAAGATGAGTGGCCATAAAAAAAATTGACTGGTAAAAAAAATAAAAGAATAGAAATATAAAACAATTAAATTCCCTTCTACGTCACTTTACCGAAAGAACCAAGAATATGAAACCCTGCAATCACGAAAGCTTTAATTCAAAATGGTAAAAAAGTCAAACTGAAAAAATTGGCCAGTAAAAAAGATAATTGGCCATCAAAAAAAGTGACTGATTAAAAAAGAGTGGCCATTAAAGAAAAAATTTGACTGGTAAAAAAAAAATGGTCATGAAAAAAGTGAAAAAAATTGGCCGGGAAAAAAGATAAATGGCCATCAAAAAAAGTGACCGGTTAAAAAAGAGTGGCCATTAAAAAAATAGTGGCCGATCAAAAATGAATTGGCCCATAAAAAAAAGACCGGTCGAAAAAAATTGGCCGGTTAAAAAGATGAATGGCCATCCAAAAAAGTGACCGGTTAAAAAAGAGTGGTTATTATAGAAAAAATTTGACTGGTAAAAAAAATGGTCATAAAAAAGTGAAAAAAATGGGCCGATAAAAAAGATAAATGGCCATCAAAAAAAGTGACCGGTTAAAAAAGAATGGGCATTAAAAAAACAGTGGCCTACCAAAAAATAATTGGCCCGTAAAAAAAGACCAGTCAAAAAAAATTGGCCAGTAAAAAAGATAAGTGGCCGTCAAAAAAAGTGACTGGTTAAAAAAGAGGGGCCATTAAGGAAAAAATTTGACTGGTAAAAAAAAATGGTCATGAAAAAAGTGAAAAAAATTGGCCGGATTAAAAAGATAAATGGCCATCAAAAAAAGTGACCGGTTAAAAAAGAGTGGCCATTAAAAAATAGCGGCCTACCAAAAAATAATTGGCGCATAAAAAAAAACAGTCGAAAAAAATTGGCCAGTAAAAAAGATAAGTGGCCATCAAAAAAGTGACCTGTTAAAAAAATTGCCCATTAAAAAAAGTGACTACAAAAAATTGGCCCGTAAAAAAGGAAGGACCAGTCAAACAAAATTGGTCAGTAAAAAAATGTATTGGCCATCACACAGTGAGGTGGAGTAGGCGGAGGAGGTGGAGGAGGAGGCGGAGGAGGCGGAGGAGGAGGCAGAGGCGGAGGAGGAGGCGGTAGAGGTAGGTGGCCCGTAAAAAAAGAGACCAGTAAAAGAATTGGCCAGTAAAAAAAGATGAGTGGCCATAAAAAAAATTGACTGGTAAAAAAAATAAAAGAATAGAAATATAAAACAATTAAATTCCCTTCTATGTGACTTTACCGAAAGAACCAAGAATATGAAACCCTGCAGTCACGAAAGCTTTAATTCAAAATGGTAAAAAAGTCAAACTGAAAAAATTGGCCAGTAAAAAAGATAATTGGCCATCAAAAAAAGTGACTGATTAAAAAAGAGTGGCCATTAAAGAAAAAATTTGACTGGTAAAAAAAAAATGGTCATGAAAAAAGTGAAAAAATTGGCCGGGAAAAAAGATAAATGGCCATCAAAAAAAGTGACCGGTTAAAAAAGAGTGGCCATTAAAAAAATAGTGGCCGATCAAAAATGAATTGGCCCATAAAAAAAAGACCGGTCGAAAAAAATTGGCCGGTAAAAAAGATGAATGGCCATCCAAAAAAGTGACCGGTTAAAAAAGAGTGGTTATTATAGAAAAAATTTGACTGGTAAAAAAAATGGTCATAAAAAAGTGAAAAAAATGGGCCGATAAAAAAGATAAATGGCCATCAAAAAAAGTGACCGGTTAAAAAAGAATGGGCATTAAAAAAACAGTGGCCTACCAAAAAATAATTGGCCCGTAAAAAAAGACCAGTCAAAAAAAATTGGCCAGTAAAAAAGATGTGGCCATCAAAAAAAGTGACTGGTTAAAAAAGAGGGGCCATTAAAGAAAAAAAATTGACTGGTAAAAAAAAATGGTCATGAAAAAAGTGAAAAAAATTGGCCGGTAAAAAAGATAAATGGCCATCAAAAAAAGTGACCGGTTAAAAAAGAGTGGCCATTAAAAAATAGCGGCCTACCAAAAAATAATTGGCGCGTTAAAAAAAACAGTCGAAAAAAATTGGCCAGTAAAAAAGATAAGTGGCCATCAAAAAAGTGACCGGTTAAAAAAATTGCCCATTAAAAAAAGTGACTACAAAAAATTGGCCCATAAAAAAGGAAGGACCAGTCAAACAAAATTGGTCAGTAAAAAAATGTATTGGCCATCACACAGTGAGGTGGAGTAGGCGGAGGAGGTGGAGGAGGAGGCGGAGGAGGCGGAGGAGGCGGAGGAGGAGGCAGAGGCGGAGGAGGAGGCGGTAGAGGTAGGTGGCCCGTAAAAAAAGAGACCAGTAAAAGAATTGGCCAGTAAAAAAAGATGAGTGGCCATAAAAAAAATTGACTGGTAAAAAAAATAAAAGAATAGAAATATAAAACAATTAAATTCCCTTCTACGTGACTTTACCGAAAGAACCAAGAATATGAAACCCTGCAGTCACGAAAGCTTTAATTCAAAATGGTAAAAAAGTCAAACTGAAAAAATTGGCCAGTAAAAAAGATAATTGGCCATCAAAAAAAGTGACTGATTAAAAAAGAGTGGCCATTAAAGAAAAAATTTGACTGGTAAAAAAAAAATGGTCATGAAAAAAGTGAAAAAATTGGCCGGTAAAAAAGATAAATGGCCATCCAAAAAAGTGACTGGTTAAAAAAGAGTGGCCATTAAAGAAAAAATTTGACTGGTAAAAAAAATAGTCGTAAAAAAGTGAAAAAAATGGGCCGATAAAAAAGATAAATGGCCATCAAAAAAAGTGACCAGTTAAAAAAGAGTGGGCATTAAAAAAACAGTGGCCTACCAAAAAATAATTGGCCCGTGAAAAAAGACCAGTCAAAAAAAATTGGCCAGTAAAAAAGATAAGTGGCCATCAAAAAAAGTGACTGGTTAAAAAAATTGCCCATTAAAAAAAGTGACTACAAAAAATTGGCCCGTAAAAAAGGAAAGACCAGTCAAACACAATTGGTCCGTAAAAAAATGTACTGGCCATCACACAGTGAGGTGGAGGAGGCGGAGAAGGTGGAGGAGGAGGTGGAGGAGGCGGTGGAGGAGGCGGAGGAGGAGGCGGAGGAGGAGGCGGAGGAGGAGGCGGAGGAGGAGGCGGAGGAGGAGGAGGCGGAGGAGGAGGAGGCGAAGGAGGAGGAGGCGGAGGAGGAGGAGGCGGAGGAGGAGGCGTAGGAGGAGGAGGAGGCGGAAGAGGTAGGTGGCCCGTAAAAAAAGAGACCAGTAAAAGAATTGGCCAGTAAAAAAAGATGAATGGCCATCAAAAAAAGTGACCGGTTAAAAAAGAGTGGCCATTAAAGAAAAAATTTGACTGGTAATAAAAAAATGGTCATGAAAAAAGTGAAAAAAATTGGCCGGTTAAAAGATGAATGGCCATCCAAAAAAGTGACTGGTTAATGAATCCTGCAGTGACCGGTTAATGAATCCCTGCAGTCACGAAAGCTTTAATTCAAAATGGTAAAAAAGTCAAACTGAAAAAATTGGCCAGTAAAAAAGATAATTGACCATCAAAAAAAGTGACTGATTAAAAAAGAGTGGCTATTAAAGAAAAAAATTGACTGGTAAAAAAAATGGTCATGAAAAAGTGAAAAAAATGGGCCGATAAAAAAGATAAATGGCCATCAAAAAAAGTGACCGGTTAAAAAAGAATGGGCATTAAAAAAACAGTGGCCTACCAAAAAATAATTGGCCCGTGAAAAAAGACCAGTCAAAAAAAATTGGCCAGTAAAAAAGATAAGTGGCCATCAAAAAAAGTGACTGGTTAAAAAAATTGCCCATTAAAAAAAGTGACTACAAAAAATTGGCCCGTAAAAAAGGAAAGACCAGTCAAACACAATTGGTCCGTAAAAAAATGTACTGGCCATCACACAGTGAGGTGGAGGAGGCGGAGAAGGTGGAGGAGGAGGTGGAGGAGGCGGTGGAGGAGGCGGAGGAGGAGGCGGAGGAGGAGGCGGAGGAGGAGGCGGAGGAGGAGGCGGAGGAGGAGGAGGCGGAGGAGGAGGAGGCGAAGGAGGAGGAGGCGGAGGAGGAGGAGGCAGAGGAGGAGGCGTAGGAGGAGGAGGAGGCGGAAGAGGTAGGTGGCCCGTAAAAAAAGAGACCAGTAAAAGAATTGGCCAGTAAAAAAAGATGAATGGCCATCAAAAAAAGTGTACGGTTAAAAAAGAGTGGCCATTAAAGAAAAAATTTGACTGGTAAAAAAAAAATGGTCATGAAAAAAGTGAAAAAAATTGGCCGGTAAAAAGATGAATGGCCATCCAAAAAAGTGACTGGTTAATGAATCCTGCAGTGACCGGTTAATGAATCCCTGCAGTCACGAAAGCTTTAATTCAAAATGGTAAAAAAGTCAAACTGAAAAAATTGGCCAGTAAAAAAGATAATTGACCATCAAAAAAAGTGACTGATTAAAAAAGAGTGGCTATTAAAGAAAAAAATTGACTGGTAAAAAAAATGGTCATGAAAAAGTGAAAAAAATGGGCCGATAAAAAAGATAAATGGCCATCAAAAAAAGTGACCGGTTAAAAAAGAATGGGCATTAAAAAAACAGTGGCCTACCAAAAAATAATTGGCCCGTAAAAAAAGACCAGTCAAAAAAAATTGGCCAGTAAAAAAGATAAGTGGCCGTCAAAAAAAGTGACTGGTTAAAAAAGAGGGGCCATTAAAGAAAAAATTTGACTGGTAAAAAAAAATGGTCATGAAAAAAGTGAAAAAAATTGGCCGGTAAAAAAAAAATAAATGGCCATCAAAAAAAGTGACCGGTTAAAAAAGAGTGGCCATTAAAAAATAGCGGCCTACCAAAAAATAATTGGCGTGTAAAAAAAAACAGTCGAAAAAAATTTGCCAGTAAAAAAGATAAGTGGCCATCAAAAAAGTGACCGGTTAAAAAAATTGCCCATTAAAAAAAGTGACTACAAAAAATTGGCCCGTAAAAAAGGAAGGACCAGTCAAACAAAATTGGTCAGTAAAAAAATGTATTGGCCATCACACAGTGAGGTGGAGTAGGCGGAGGAGGTGGAGGAGGAGGCGGAGGAGGCGGAGGAGGCGGAGGAGGAGGCAGAGGCGGAGGAGGAGGCGGTAGAGGTAGGTGGCCCATAACAAAAGAGACCAGTAAAAGAATTGGCCAGTAAAAAAAGATGAGTGGCCATAAAAAAAATTGACTGGTAAAAAAAATAAAAGAATAGAAATATAAAACAATTAAATTCCCTTCTACGTGACTTTACCGAAAGAACCAAGAATATGAAACCCTGCAGTCACGAAAGCTTTAATTCAAAATGGTAAAAAAGTCAAACTGAAAAAATTGGCCAGTAAAAAAGATAATTGGCCATCAAAAAAAGTGACTGATTAAAAAAGAGTGGCCATTAAAGAAAAAATTTGACTGGTAAAAAAAAAATGGTCATGAAAAAAGTGAAAAAATTGGCCGGTAAAAAAGATAAATGGCCATCCAAAAAAGTGACTGGTTAAAAAAGAGTGGCCATTAAAGAAAAAATTTGACTGGTAAAAAAAATAGTCATAAAAAAGTGAAAAAAATGGGCCGATAAAAAAGATAAATGGCCATCAAAAAAAGTGACCGGTTAAAAAAGAGTGGGCATTAAAAAAACAGTGGCCTACCAAAAAATAATTGGCCCGTGAAAAAAGACCAGTCAAAAAAAATTGGCCAGTAAAAAAGATAAGTGGCCATCAAAAAAAGTGACTGGTTAAAAAAATTGCCCATTAAAAAAAGTGACTACAAAAAATTGGCCCGTAAAAAAGGAAAGACCAGTCAAACACAATTGGTCCGTAAAAAAATGTACTGGCCATCACACAGTGAGGTGGAGGAGGCGGAGAAGGTGGAGGAGGAGGTGGAGGAGGCGGTGGAGGAGGCGGAGGAGGAGGCGGAGGAGGAGGCGGAGGAGGAGGCGGAGGAGGAGGCGGAGGAGGAGGAGGCGGAGGAGGAGGAGGCGAAGGAGGAGGAGGCGGAGGAGGAGGAGGCGGAGGAGGAGGCGTAGGAGGAGGAGGAGGCGGAAGAGGTAGGTGGCCCGTAAAAAAAGAGACCAGTAAAAGAATTGGCCAGTAAAAAAAGATGAATGGCCATCAAAAAAAGTGACCGGTTAAAAAAGAGTGGCCATTAAAGAAAAAATTTGACTGGTAAAAAAAAAATGGTCATGAAAAAAGTGAAAAAAATTGGCCGGTAAAAAGATGAATGGCCATCCAAAAAAGTGACTGGTTAATGAATCCTGCAGTGACCGGTTAATTAATCCCTGCAGTCACGAAAGCTTTAATTCAAAATGGTAAAAAAGGTCAAACTGAAAAAATTGGCCAGTAAAAAAGATAATTGACCATCAAAAAAAGTGACTGATTAAAAAAGAGTGGCTATTAAAGAAAAAAATTGACTGGTAAAAAAAATGGTCATGAAAAAGTGAAAAAAATGGGCCGATAAAAAAGATAAATGGCCATCAAAAAAAGTGACCGGTTAAAAAAGAATGGGCATTAAAAAAACAGTGGCCAACCAAAAAATAATTGGCCCGTGAAAAAAGACCAGTCAAAAAAAATTGGCCAGTAAAAAAGATAAGTGGCCATCAAAAAAAGTGACTGGTTAAAAAAATTGCCCATTAAAAAAAGTGACTACAAAAAATTGGCCCGTAAAAAAGGAAAGACCAGTCAAACACAATTGGTCCGTAAAAAAATGTACTGGCCATCACACAGTGAGGTGGAGGAGGCGGAGAAGGTGGAGGAGGAGGTGGAGGAGGCGGTGGAGGAGGCGGAGGAGGAGGCGGAGGAGGAGGCGGAGGAGGAGGCGGAGGAGGAGGCGGAGGAGGAGGAGGCGGAGGAGGAGGAGGCGAAGGAGGAGGAGGCGGAGGAGGAGGAGGCGGAGGAGGAGGCGTAGGAGGAGGAGGAGGCGGAAGAGGTAGGTGGCCCGTAAAAAAAGAGACCAGTAAAAGAATTGGCCAGTAAAAAAAGATGAATGGCCATCAAAAAAAGTGACCGGTTAAAAAAGAGTGGCCATTAAAGAAAAAATTTGACTGGTAAAAATAAAATGGTCATGAAAAAAGTGAAAAAAATTGGCCGGTAAAAAGATGAATGGCCATCCAAAAAAGTGACTGGTTAATGAATCCTGCAGTGACCGGTTAATGAATCCCTGCAGTCACGAAAGCTTTAATTCAAAATGGTAAAAAAGTCAAACTGAAAAAATTGGCCAGTAAAAAAGATAATTGACCATCAAAAAAAGTGACTGATTAAAAAAGAGTGGCTATTAAAGAAAAAAATTGACTGGTAAAAAAAATGGTCATGAAAAAGTGAAAAAAATGGGCCGATAAAAAAGATAAATGGCCATCAAAAAAAGTGACCGGTTAAAAAAGAATGGGCATTAAAAAAACAGTGGCCTACCAAAAAATAATTGGCCCGTAAAAAAAGACCAGTCAAAAAAAATTGGCCAGTAAAAAAGATAAGTGGCCGTCAAAAAAAGTGACTGGTTAAAAAAGAGGGGCCATTAAAGAAAAAATTTGACTGGTAAAAAAAAATGGTCATGAAAAAAGTGAAAAAAATTGGCCGGTAAAAAAGATAAATGGCCATCAAAAAAAGTGACCGGTTAAAAAAGAGTGGCCATTAAAAAAAGTGACTACAAAAAATTGGCCCGTAAAAAACGAAGGACCAGTCAAACAAAATTGGTCAGTAAAAAAATGTATTGGCCATCACACAGTGAGGTGGAGTAGGCGGAGGAGGTGGAGGAGGAGGCGGAGGAGGCGGAGGAGGCGGAGGAGGCGGAGGAGGAGGCAGAGGCGGAGGAGGAGGCGGTAGAGGTAGGTGGCCCATAAAAAAAGAGACCAGTAAAAGAATTGGCCAGTAAAAAAAGATGAGTGGCCATAAAAAAAATTGACTGGTAAAAAAAATAAAAGAATAGAAATATAAAACAATTAAATTCCCTTCTACGTGACTTTACCGAAAGAACCAAGAATATGAAACCCTGCAGTCACGAAAGCTTTAATTCAAAATGGTAAAAAAGTCAAACTGAAAAAATTGGCCAGTAAAAAAGATAATTGGCCATCAAAAAAAGTGACTGATTAAAAAAGAGTGGCCATTAAAGAAAAAATTTGACTGGTAAAAAAAAAATGGTCATGAAAAAAGTGAAAAAAATTGGCCGGGAAAAAAGATAAATGGCCATCAAAAAAAGTGACCGGTTAAAAAAGAGTGGCCATTAAAAAAATAGTGGCCGATCAAAAATGAATTGGCCCATAAAAAAAAGACCGGTCGAAAAAAATTGGCCGGTAAAAAAGATGAATGGCCATCCAAAAAAGTGACCGGTTAAAAAAGAGTGGTTATTATAGAAAAAATTTGACTGGTAAAAAAAATGGTCATAAAAAAGTGAAAAAAATGGGCCGATAAAAAAGATAAATGGCCATCAAAAAAAGTGACCGGTTAAAAAAGAATGGACATTAAAAAAACAGTGGCCTACCAAAAAATAATTGGCCCGTAAAAAAAGACCAGTCAAAAAAAATTGGCCAGTAAAAAAGATAAGTGGCCATCAAAAAAAGTGACTGGTTAAAAAAGAGGGGCCATTAAAGAAAAAAATTTGACTGGTAAAAAAAAATGGTCATGAAAAAAGTGAAAAAAATTGGCCGGTAAAAAAGATAAATGGCCATCAAAAAAAGTGACCGGTTAAAAAAGAGTGGCCATTAAAAAATAGCGGCCTACCAAAAAATAATTGGCGCGTAAAAAAAAACAGTCGAAAAAAATTGGCCAGTAAAAAAGATAAGTGGCCATCAAAAAAGGACCGGTTAAAAAAATTGCCCATTAAAAAAAGTGACTACAAAAAATTGGCCCGTAAAAAAGGAAGGACCAGTCAAACAAAATTGGTCAGTAAAAAAATGTATTGGCCATCACACAGTGAGGTGGAGTAGGCGGAGGAGGTGGAGGAGGAGGCGGAGGAGGCGGAGGAGGAGGCAGAGGCGGAGGAGGAGGCGGTAGAGGTAGGTGGCCCGTAAAAAAAGAGACCAGTAAAAGAATTGGCCAGTAAAAAAAGATGAGTGGCCATAAAACAAATTGACTGGTAAAAAAAATAAAAGAATAGAAATATAAAACAATTAAATTCCCTTCTACGTGACTTTACCGAAAGAACCAAGAATATGAAACCCTGCAGTCACGAAAGCTTTAATTCAAAATGGTAAAAAAGTCAAACTGAAAAAATTGGCCAGTAAAAAAGATAATTGGCCATCAAAAAAAGTGACTGATTAAAAAAGAGTGGCCATTAAAGAAAAAATTTGACTGGTAAAAAAAAAATGGTCATGAAAAAAATTGGCCGGGAAAAAAGATAAATGGCCATCAAAAAAAGTGACCGGTTAAAAAAGAGTGGCCATTAAAAAAATAGTGGCCGATCAAAAATGAATTGGCCCATAAAAAAAAGACCGGTCGAAAAAAATTGGCCGGTAAAAAAGATGAATGGCCATCCAAAAAAGTGGCCGGTTAAAAAAGAGTGATTATTATAGAAAAAATTTGACTGGTAAAAAAAATGGTCATAAAAAAGTGAAAAAAATGGGCCGATAAAAAAGATAAATGGCCATCAAAAAAAGTGACCGGTTAAAAAAGAATGGGCATTAAAAAAACAGTGGCCTACCAAAAAATAATTGGCCCGTAAAAAAAGACCAGTCAAAAAAAATTGGCCAGTAAAAAAGATAAGTGGCCATCAAAAAAAGTGACTGGTTAAAAAAGAGGGGCCATTAAAGAAAAAAATTTGACTGGTAAAAAAAAATGGTCATGAAAAAAGTGAAAAAAATTGGCCGGTAAAAAAGATAAATGGCCATCAAAAAAAGTGACCGGTTAAAAAAGAGTGGCCATTAAAAAATAGCGGCCTACCAAAAAATAATTGGCGCGTAAAAAAAAACAGTCGAAAAAAATTGGCCAGTAAAAAAGATAAGTGGCCATCAAAAAAGTGACCGGTTAAAAAAATTGCCCATTAAAAAAAGTGACTACAAAAAATTGGCCCGTAAAAAAGGAAGGACCAGTCAAACAAAATTGGTCAGTAAAAAAATGTATTGGCCATCACACAGTGAGGTGGAGTAGGCGGAGGAGGTGGAGGAGGAGGCGGAGGAGGCGGAGGAGGCGGAGGAGGAGGCAGTGGCGGAGGAGGAGGCGGTAGAGGTAGGTGGCCCGTAAAAAAAGAGACCAGTAAAAGAATTGGCCAGTAAAAAAAGATGAGTGGCCATAAAAAAAATTGACTGGTAAAAAAAATAAAAGAATAGAAATATAAAACAATTAAATTCCCTTCTACGTGACTTTACCGAAAGAACCAAGAATATGAAACCCTGCAGTCACGAAAGCTTTAATTCAAAATGGTAAAAAAGTCAAACTGAAAAAATTGGCCAGTAAAAAAGATAATTGGCCATCAAAAAAAGTGACTGATTAAAAAAGAGTGGCCATTAAAGAAAAAATTTGACTGGTAAAAAAAAAATGGTCATGAAAAAAGTGAAAAAAATTGGCCGGGAAAAAAGATAAATGGCCATCAAAAAAAGTGACCGGTTAAAAAAGAGTGGCCATTAAAAAAATAGTGGCCGATCAAAAATGAATTGGCCCATAAAAAAAAGACCGGTCGAAAAAAATTGGCCGGTAAAAAAGATGAATGGCCATCCAAAAAAGTGATGGGTTAAAAAAGAGTGGTTATTATAGGAAAAATTTGACTGGTAAAAAAAATGGTCATAAAAAAGTGAAAAAAATGGGCCGATAAAAAAGATAAATGGCCATCAAAAAAAGTGACCGGTTAAAAAAGAATGGGCATTAAAAAAACAGTGGCCTACCAAAAAATAATTGGCCCGTAAAAAAAGACCAGTCAAAAAAAATTGGCCAGTAAAAAAGATAAGTGGCCTTCAAAAAAAGTGACTGGTTAAAAAAGAGGGGCCATTAAAGAAAAAAATTTTACTGGTAAAAAAAAAAGGTCATGAAAAAAGTGAAAAAAATTGGCCGGTAAAAAAGATAAATGGCCATCAAAAAAAGTGACCGGTTAAAAAAGAGTGGCCATTAAAAAATAGCGGCCTACCAAAAAATAATTGGCGCGTAAAAAAAAACAGTCGAAAAAAATTGGCCAGTAAAAAAGATAAGTGGCCATCAAAAAAGTGACCAGTTAAAAAAATTGCCCATTAAAAAAAGTGACTACAAAAAATTGGCCCGTAAAAAAGGAAGGACCATTCAAACAAAATTGGTCAGTAAAAAAATGTATTGGCCATCACACAGTGAGGTGGAGTAGGCGGAGGAGGTGGAGGAGGAGGCGGAGGAGGCGGAGGAGGCGGAGGAGGAGGCAGAGGCAGAGGAGGAGGCGGTAGAGGTAGGTGGCCCGTAAAAAAAGAGACCAGTAAAAGAATTGGCCAGTAAAAAAAGATGAGTGGCCATAAAAAAAATTGACTGGTAAAAAAAATAAAAGAATAGAAATATAAAACAATTAAATTCCCTTCTACGTGACTTTACCGAAAGAACCAAGAATATGAAACCCTGCAGTCACGAAAGCTTTAATTCAAAATGGTAAAAAAGTCAAACTGAAAAAATTGGCCAGTAAAAAAGATAATTGGCCATCAAAAAAAGTGACTGATTAAAAAAGAGTGGCCATTAAAGAAAAAATTTGACTGGTAAAAAAAAAATGGTCATGAAAAAAGTGAAAAAAATTGGCCGGGAAAAAAGATAAATGGCCATCAAAAAAAGTGACCGGTTAAAAAAGAGTGGCCATTAAAAAAATAGTGGCCGATCAAAAATGAATTGGCCCATATAAAAAAGACCGGTCGAAAAAAATTGGCCGATAAAAAGATGAATGGCCATCCAAAAAAGTGACCGGTTAATGAATCCTGCAGTGACCGGTTAATGAATCCCTGCAGTCACGAAAGCTTTAATTCAAAATGGTAAAAAAGTCAAACTGAAAAAATTGGCCAGTAAAAAAGATAATTGACCAACAAAAAAAGTGACTGATTAAAAGAGTGGCCATTAAAGAAAAAAATTGACTGGTAAAAAAAATGGTCATGAAAAAAGTGAAAAAATTGGCCGGGAAAAAAGATAAATGGCCATCAAAAAAATTGACCGGTTAAAAAAGAGTCGCCATTAAAAAAATAGTGGCCGATCAAAAATGAATTGGCCCATAAAAAAAAGACCGGTCGAAAAAAATTGGCCTGTAAAAAAGATGAATGGCCATCCAAAAAAGTGACCGGTTAAAAAAGAGTGGCCATTAAAGAAAAAATTTGACTGGTAAAAAAAATAGTCATAAAAAAGTGAAAAAAATGGGCCGATAAAAAAGATAAATGGCCATCAAAAAAAGTGACCGGTTAAAAAAGAGTGGGTATTAAAAAAACAGTGGCCTACCAAAAAATAATTGGCCCGTAAAAAAAGACCAGTCAAAAAAAATTGGCCAGTAAAAAAGATAAGTGGCCATCAAAAAAAGTGACTGGTTAAAAAAATTGCCCATTAAAAAAAGTGACTACAAAAAATTGGCCCGTAAAAAAGGAAAGACCAGTCAAACACAATTGGTCCGTAAAAAAATGTACTGGCCATCACACAGTGAGGTGGAGGAGGCGGAGAAGGTGGAGGAGGAGGTGGAGGAGGCGGTGGAGGAGGAGGAGGCGGAGGAGGAGGCGGAGGAGGAGGCGGAGGAGGAGGAGGCGGAGGAGGAGGCGGAGGAGGAGGCGGAGGAGGAGGACGCGGAGGAGGAGGACGCGGAGGAGGAGGAGGCGGAGGAGGAGGAGGCGGAGGAGGAGGAGGCGGAGGAGGAGGCGGAGGAGGAGGCGGAGGAGGAGGAGGCGGAAGAGGTAGGTGGCCCGTAAAAAAAGAGACCAGTAAAAGAATTGGCCAGTAAAAAAAGATGAATGGCCATAAAAAAAATTTGACTGGTAAAAAAATAAAATAATAGAAATATAAAACAATTAAATTCCCTTCTACATGACTTCACCGAAAGAACCAAGAATATGAATCCCTGCAGTCACGAAAGCTTTAATTCAAAATGGTAAAAAAAGTCAAACTGAAAAAATTGGCCAGTAAAAAAGATAATTGGCCATCAAAAAAAGTGACTGGTTAAAAAATAGTGGCCATTAAAGAAAAAATTTGACTGGTAAAAAAAAAATGGTCATGAAAAAGTGAAAAAAATTGGCCGGTAAAAAAGATAAATGGCCATCAAAAAAAGTGACCGGTTAAAAAAGAGTGGCCATTAAAAAATAGCGGCCTACCAAAAAATAATTGGCACGTAAAAAAAAACAGTCGAAAAAAATTGGCCAGTAAAAAAGATAAGTGGCCATCAAAAAAGTGACCGGTTAAAAAAATTGCCCATTAAAAAAAGTGACTACAAAAAATTGGCCCGTAAAAAAGGAAGGACCAGTCAAACAAAATTGGTCAGTAAAAAAATGTATTGGCCATCACAGTGAGGTGGAGGAGGCGGAGGAGGTGGAGGAGGAGGCGGAGGAGGCAGAGGAGGAGGCAGAGGTGGAGGAGGAGGCGGAAGAGGTAGGTGGCCCGTAAAAAAAGAGACCAGTAAAAGAATTGGCCAGTAAAAAAAGATCAGTGGCCATGAAAAAAATTGACTGGTAAAAAAAATAAAAGAATAGAAATATAAAACAATTAAATTCCCTTCTACGTGACTTTACCGAAAGAACCAATAATATGAATCCCTGCAGTCACGAAAGCTTTAATTCAAAATGGTAAAAAAGTCAAACTGAAAAAATTGGTCAGTAAAAAAGATAATTGGCCATCAAAAAAAGTGACTGATTAAAAAAGAGTGGCCATTAAAGAAAAAAATTGACTGGTAAAAAAAAAATGGTAATGAAAAAAGTGAACAAAAATTGGCCGGGAAAAAAGATAAATGGCCATCAAAAAAAGTGACCGGTTAAAAAAGAGTGGCCATTAAAAAAATATTGGCCGATTAAAAATGAATTGGCCCATATAAAAAAGACCGGTCAAAAAAAATTGGCTGGTAAAAAGATGAATGGCCATGCAAAAAAGTGACCGGTTAATGAATCCTGCAGTGACCGGTTAATGAATCCCTGCAGTCACGAAAGCTTTAATTCAAAATGGTAAAAAAAGTCAAACTGAAAAAATTGGCCAGTGAAAAAGATAATTGGCCATCAAAAAAAGTGACCGGTTATAAAAGAGTGGCCATTAAAAAAATAGTGGCCGCTCAAAAATGAATTGGCCCATAAAAAAAAAGACCGGTCGAAAAAAATTGGCCGGTAAAAAAGATGAATGGCCATCCAAAAAAGTGACCGGTTAAAAAAGAGTGGCCATTAAAGAAAAAATTTGACTGGTAAAAAAAATGGTCATAAAAAAAGTGAAAAAAATTGGCTGATAAAAAAGATAAATGGACATCAAAAAAAGTGACCGGTTAAAAAAATTGCCCATTAAAAAAATGACTACAAAAAATTGGCCCGTAAAAAAGGAAAGACCAGTCAAACAAAATTGGTCAGTAAAAAAATGTATTGGCCATCACACAGTGAGTTGGAGGAGGCCGAGGAGGCGGAGGAGGAGGCGGAGGAGGCGGAGGAGGCGAAGGAGGAGGCAGAGGCGGAGGAGGAGGCGGAGGAGGAGGCGGAGGAGGAGGCGGAAGAGGTAGGTGGCCCGTAAAAAAAAGAGACCAGTAAAAGAATTGGCCAGTAAAAAAAGATGAGTCGCCATAAAAAAATGTGACTATTAAAAAAAAAATACAAATATAAAACAATTAAATTCCCTTCTATGTGACTTTACCGAAAGAACCAGAATATGAATCACTGCAGTCACGAAAGCTTTAGTTCAAAATGGTAAAAAAGTCAAACTGAAAAAATTGGCCAGTAAAAAAGATAATTGGCCATCAATAAAAAGTGACTGGTTAAAAAAGAGTGGCCATTAAAGAAAAATTTGACTGGTAAAAAAAAATGGTCATGAAAAAAGTGAAAAAAATTGGTGGGTAAAAAAGATAAATGGCCATCAAAAAAGTGACCGGTTAAAAAAGAGTGGCCATTAAAGTAAAAATTTGACTGGTAAAAAAAATGGTCATAAAAAAAGTGAAAAAAATTGGCCGATAAAAAAGATAAATGGCTATCAAAAAAAGTGACCGGTTAAAAAAATTGCCCATTAAAAAAAGTGACTACAAAAAATTGGCCCGTAAAAAAGGAAAGACCAGTCAAACAAAATTGGTCCATAAAAAAATGTATTGGCCATCACACAGTGAGGTGGAGGAGGCGGAGGAGGTGGAGGAGGAGGTGGAGGAGGCGGTGGAGGAGGCGGAGGAGGAGGCGGAGGAGGAGGCGGAGGAGGAGGTGGAGGAGGAGACGGAGGCGGAGGAGGCGGAGGAGGAGGAGGCGGTGGAGGAGGCGGAGGAGGAGGCGGAGGAGGAGGAGGAGGAGGCGGAAGAGGTAGGTGGCCCGTAAAAAAAGAGACCAGTAAAAGAATTGGCCAGTAAAAAAAGATGAATGGCCATAAAAAATTTGACTGGTAAAAAAAATAAAATAATAGAAATATAAAACAATTAAATTCCGGTCTACATGACTTCACCAAAAGAACCAAGAATATGAATCACTGCAGTCACGAAAGCTTTAATTCAAAATGGTAAAAAAAGTCAAACTGAAAAAATTGGCCAGTAAAAAAGATAATTGACCATCAAAAAAAGTGACTGATTAAAAAAGAGTGGCCATTAAAGAAAAAATTTGACTGGTAAAAAAAATGGTCATGAAAAAATTGAAACAATTGGCCGGGAAAAAAGATAAATGGCCATCAAAAAAATTGACCGGTTAAAAAAGAGTGGCCATTAAAAAAACAGTGGCCGATCAAAAATGAATTGGCCCATAAAAAAAAGACTGGTCGAAAAAAATTGGCCGGTAAAAAAGATGAATGGCCATCCAAAAAAGAGTGGCCATTATAGAAAAAATTTGACTGGTAAAAAAAATGGTCATAAAAAAGTGAAAAAAATGGGCCGATAAAAAAGATAAATGGCCATCAAAAAAGTGACTGGTTAAAAAAGAGTGGGCATTAAAAAAACAGTGGCCTATCAAAAAATAATTGGCCCGTAAAAAAAGACCAGTCAAAAAAAATTGGCCAGTAAAAAAGATAAGTGGCCATCAAAAAAAGTGACTGGTTAAAAAAGAGGGGCCATTAAAGAAAAAATTTGACTGGTAAAAAAAATGGTCATGAAAAAAGTGAAAAAAATTGGCCGGTAAAAAAGATAAATGGCCATCAAAAAAAGTGACCGGTTAAAAAAGAGTGGCCATTAAAAAATACCGGCCTACCAAAAAATAATTGGCGCGTAAAAAAAACAGTCGAAAAAAATTGGCCAGTAAAAAAGATAAGTGGCCATCAAAAAAGTGACCGGTTAAAAAAATTGCCCATTAAAAAAAGTGACTACAAAAAATTGGCCCGTAAAAAAGGAAGGACGAGTCAAACAAAATTGGTCAGTAAAAAAATGTATTGGCCATCACACAGTGAGGTGGAGTAGGCGGAGGAGGTGGAGGAGGAGGCGGAGGAGGCGGAGGAGGCAGAGGAGGAGGCAGAGGCGGAGGAGGAGGCGGTAGAGGTAGGTGGCCCGTAAAAAAAGAGACCAGTTAAAGAATTGGCCAGTAAAAAAAGATGAGTGGCCATAAAAAAATTGACTGGTAAAAAAAATAAAAGAATAGAAATATAAAACAATTAAATTCCCTTCTACGTGACTTTACCGAAAGAACCAAGAATATGAATTCCTGCAGTCACGAAAGCTTTAATTCAAAATGTTAAAAAAGTCAAACTGAAAAAATTGGCCAGTAAAAAAGATAATTGGCCATCAAAAAAAGTGACTGATTAAAAAAGGGTGGCCATTAAAGAAAAAATTTGACTGGTACAAAAAAAATGGTCATGAAAAAATTGAAAAAAATTGGCCGGGAAAAAAGATAAATGGCCATCAAAAAAATTGACCGGTTAAAAAAGAGTGGCCATTAAAAAAATAGTGGCCGATCAAAAATGAATTGGCCCATAAAAAAAAGACCGGTCGAAAAAAATTGGCCGGTAAAAAAGATGAATGGCCATCCAAAAAAGTGACCGGTTAAAAAAGAGTGGCCATTATAGAAAAAATTTGACTGGTAAAAAAAATGGTCATGAAAAAGTGAAAAAATGGGCCGATAAAAAAGATAAATGGCCATCAAAAAAAGTGACCGGTTAAAAAAGAGTGGGCATTAAAAAAACAGTGGCCTACCAAAAAATAATTGGCCCGTAAAAAAAGACCAGTCAAAAAAAATTGGCCAGTAAAAAAGATAAGTGGCCATCAAAAAAAGTGACTGGTTAAAAAAGAGGGGCCATTAAAGAAAAAATTTGACTGGTAAAAAAAATGGTCATAAAAAAAGTGAAAAAAATTGGCCGGTAAAAAAGATAAATGGCCATCCAAAAAAGTGACCGGTTAAAAAAGAGTGGCCATTATAGAAAAAATTTGACTGGTAAAAAAAATGGTCATGAAAAAGTGAAAAAATGGGCCGATAAAAAAGATAAATGGCCATCAAAAAAAGTGACCGGTTAAAAAAGAGTGGGCATTAAAAAAACAGTGGCCTACCAAAAAATAATTGGCCCGTAAAAAAAGACCAGTCAAAAAAAATTGGCCAGTAAAAAAGATAAGTGGCCATCAAAAAAAGTGACTGGTTAAAAAAGAGGGGCCATTAAAGAAAAAATTTGACTGGTAAAAAAAATGGTCATAAAAAAAGTGAAAAAAATTGGCCGGTAAAAAAGATAAATGGCCATCAAAAAAAGTGACCGGTTAAAAAAGAGTGGCCATTAAAAAATAGTGGCCTACCAAAAAATAATTGGCGCGTAAAAAAAAGTCAAAAAAAATTGGCCAGTAAAAAAGATAAGTGGCCATCAAAAAAGTGACCGGTTAAAAAAATTGCCCATTAAAAAAAGTGACTACAAAAAATTGGCCCGTAAAAAAGGAAGGACGAGTCAAACAAAATTGGTCAGTAAAAAAATGTATTGGCCATCACACAGTGAGGTGGAGTAGGCGGAGGAGGTGGAGGAGGAGGCGGAGGAGGCGGAGGAGGCGGAGGAGGAGGCAGAGGCGGAGGAGGAGGCGGTAGAGGTAGGTGGCCCGTAAAAAAGAGACCAGTAAAAGAATTGGCCAGTAAAAAAAGATGAGTGGCCATAAAAAAAATTGACTGGTAAAAAAAATAAAAGAATAGAAATATAAAACAATTAAATTCCCTTCTACGTGACTTTACCGAAAGAACCAAGAATATGAATCCCTGCAGTCACGAAAGCTTTAATTCAAAATGGTAAAAAAGTCAAACTGAAAAAATTGGCCAGTAAAAAAGATGAATGGCCATCAAAAAAAGTGACCGGTTAAAAATGGGTGGCCATTAAAGAAAAAATTTAACTGGTAAAAAAAAAATGGTCATGAAAAAAGTGAAAAAAATTGGCCGGTAAAAAGATGAATGGCTATCCAAAAAAGTGACCGGTTAATGAATCCTGCAGTGACCGGTTAATGAATCCCTGCAGTCACGAAAGCTTTAATTCAAAATGGTAAAAAAAGTCAAACTGAAAAAATTGGCCAGTAAAAAAGATAATTGACCATCAAAAAAGTGACTGATTAAAAAAGAGTGGCCATTAAAGAAAAAATTTGACTGGTAAAAAAAATGGTCATGAAAAAAGTGAAAAAATTGGCCGGGAAAAAAGATAAATGGCCATCAAAAAAAGTGACCGGTTAAAAAAGAGTGGCCATTAAAAAAATAGTGGCCGATCAAAAATGAATTGGCCCATAAAAAAAAGACCGGTCGAAAAAAATTGGTCGGTAAAAAAGATGAATGGCCATCCAAAAAGTGACCGGTTAAAAAAGAGTGGCCATTAAAGTAAAAATTTGACTGTTAAAAAAAATGGTCATAAAAAAAGTGAAAAAAATTGGCCGATAAAAAAGATAAATGGCTATCAAAAAAAGTGACCGGTTAAAAAAATTGCCCATTAAAAAAGTGACTACAAAAAATTGGCCCGTAAAAAAGGAAAGACCAGTCAAACAAAATTGGTCCGTAAAAAAATGTATTGGCCATCACATAGCGAGGTGGAGGAGGCGGAGGAGGTGGAGGAGGAGGTGGAGGAGGCGGTGGAGGAGGCGGAGGAGGAGGCGGAGGAGGAGGTGGAGGAGGAGACGGAGGCGGAGGAGGCGGAGGAGGAGGAGGCGGTGGAGGAGGCGGAGGAGGAGGCGGAGGAGGAGGAGGAGGCGGAAGAGGTAGGTGGCCCGTAAAAAAAGAGACCAGTAAAAGAATTGGCCAGTAAAAAAAGATGAATGGCCATAAAAAATTTGACTGGTAAAAAAAATAAAATAATAGAAATATAAAACAATTAAATTCCGTTCTACATGACTTCACCAAAAGAACCAAGAATATGAATCACTGCAGTCACGAAAGCTTTAATTCAAAATGGTAAAAAAAGTCAAACTGAAAAAATTGGCCAGTAAAAAAGATAATTGACCATCAAAAAAAGAGACTGATTAAAAAAGAGTGGCCATTAAAGAAAAAATTTGACTGGTAAAAAAAATGGTCATGAAAAAATTGAAACAATTGGCCGGGAAAAAAGATAAATGGCCATCAAAAAAAGTGACCGGTTAAAAAAGAATGGGCATTAAAAAAACAGTGGCCTACCAAAAAATAATTGGCCCGTAAAAAAAGACCAGTCAAAAAAAATTGGCCAGTAAAAAAGATAAGTGGCCATCAAAAAAAGTGACTGGTTAAAAAAGAGGGGCCATTAAAGAAAAAAATTTGACTGGTAAAAAAAAATGGTCATGAAAAAAGTGAAAAAAATTGGCCGGTAAAAAAGATAAATGGCCATCAAAAAAAGTGACCGGTTAAAAAAGAGTGGCCATTAAAAAATAGCGGCCTACCAAAAAATAATTGGCGCGTAAAAAAAGAGTCGAAAAAAATTGGCCAGTAAAAAAGATAAGTGGCCATCAAAAAAGTGACCGGTTAAAAAAATTGCCCATTAAAAAAAGTGACTACAAAAAATTGGCCCGTAAAAAAGGAAGGACGAGTCAAACAAAATTGGTCAGTAAAAAAATGTATTGGCCATCACACAGTGAGGTGGAGTAGGCGGAGGAGGTGGAGGAGGAGGCGGAGGAGGCGGAGGAGGCGGAGGAGGAGGCAGAGGCGGAGGAGGAGGCGGTAGAGGTAGGTGGCCCGTAAAAAAGAGACCAGTAAAAGAATTGGCCAGTAAAAAAAGATGAGTGGCCATAAAAAAAATTGACTGGTAAAAAAAATAAAAGAATAGAAATATAAAACAATTAAATTCCCTTCTACGTGACTTTACCGAAAGAACCAAGAATATGAATCCCTGCAGTCACGAAAGCTTTAATTCAAAATGGTAAAAAAGTCAAACTGAAAAAATTGGCCAGTAAAAAAGATGAATGGCCATCAAAAAAAGTGACCGGTTAAAAAAGGGTGGCCATTAAAGAAAAAATTTGACTGGTAAAAAAAAAATGGTCATGAAAAAAGTGAAAAAAATTGGCCGGTAAAAAGATGAATGGCCATCCAAAAAAGTGACCGGTTAATGAATCCTGCAGTGACCGGTTAATGAATCCCTGCAGTCACGAAAGCTTTAATTCAAAATGGTAAAAAAAGTCAAACTGAAAAAATTGGCCAGTAAAAAAGATAATTGACCATCAAAAAAGTGACTGATTAAAAAAGAGTGGCCATTAAAGAAAAAATTTGACTGGTAAAAAAAATGGTCATGAAAAAAGTGAAAAAATTGGCCGGGAAAAAAGATAAATGGCCATCAAAAAAAGTGACCGGTTAAAAAAGAGTGGCCATTAAAAAAATAGTGGCCGATCAAAAATGAATTGGCCCATAAAAAAAAGACCGGTCGAAAAAAATTGGTCGGTAAAAAAGATGAATGGCCATCCAAAAAGTGACCGGTTAAAAAAGAGTGGCCATTAAAGTAAAAATTTGACTGTTAAAAAAAATGGTCATAAAAAAAGTGAAAAAAATTGGCCGATAAAAAAGATAAATGGCTATCAAAAAAAGTGACCGGTTAAAAAAATTGCCCATTAAAAAAGTGACTACAAAAAATTGGCCCGTAAAAAAGGAAAGACCAGTCAAACAAAATTGGTCCGTAAAAAAATGTATTGGCCATCACATAGCGAGGTGGAGGAGGCGGAGGAGGTGGAGGAGGAGGTGGAGGAGGCGGTGGAGGAGGCGGAGGAGGAGGCGGAGGAGGAGGTGGAGGAGGAGACGGAGGCGGAGGAGGCGGAGGAGGAGGAGGCGGTGGAGGAGGCGGAGGAGGAGGCGGAGGAGGAGGCGGAAGAGGTAGGTGGCCCGTAAAAAAAGAGACCAGTAAAAGAATTGGCCAGTAAAAAAAGATGAATGGCCATAAAAAATTTGACTGGTAAAAAAAATAAAATAATAGAAATATAAAACAATTAAATTCCGTTCTACATGACTTCACCAAAAGAACCAAGAATATGAATCACTGCAGTCACGAAAGCTTTAATTCAAAATGGTAAAAAAAGTCAAACTGAAAAAATTGGCCAGTAAAAAAGATAATTGACCATCAAAAAAAGAGACTGATTAAAAAAGAGTGGCCATTAAAGAAAAAATTTGACTGGTAAAAAAAATGGTCATGAAAAAATTGAAACAATTGGCCGGGAAAAAAGATAAATGGCCATCAAAAAAGTGACCGGTTAAAAAAGAATGGGCATTAAAAAAACAGTGGCCTACCAAAAAATAATTGGCCCGTAAAAAAAGACCAGTCAAAAAAAATTGGCCAGTAAAAAAGATAAGTGGCCATCAAAAAAAGTGACTGGTTAAAAAAGAGGGGCCATTAAAGAAAAAAATTTGACTGGTAAAAAAAAATGGTCATGAAAAAAGTGAAAAAAATTGGCCGGTAAAAAAGATAAATGGCCATCAAAAAAAGTGACCGGTTAAAAAAGAGTGGCCATTAAAAAATAGCGGCCTACCAAAAAATAATTGGCGTGTAAAAAAAAGTCGAAAAAAAATTGGCCAGTAAAATAGATAAGTGGCCATCAAAAAAGTGACCGGTTAAAAAAATTGCCCATTAAAAAAAGTGACTACAAAAAATTGGCCCGTAAAAAAGGAAGGACGAGTCAAACAAAATTGGTCAGTAAAAAAATGTATTGGCCATCACACAGTGAGGTGGAGTAGGCGGAGGAGGTGGAGGAGGAGGCGGAGGAGGCGGAGGAGGCGGAGGAGGAGGCAGAGGCGGAGGAGGAGGCGGTAGAGGTAGGTGGCCCGTAAAAAAGAGACCAGTAAAAGAATTGGCCAGTAAAAAAAGATGAGTGGCCATAAAAAAAATTGACTGGTAAAAAAAATAAAAGAATAGAAATATAAAACAATTAAATTCCCTTCTACGTGACTTTACCGAAAGAACCAAGAATATGAATCCCTGCAGTCACGAAAGCTTTAATTCAAAATGGTAAAAAAGTCAAACTGAAAAAATTGGCCAGTAAAAAAGATGAATGGCCATCAAAAAAAGTGACCGGTTAAAAAAGGGTGGCCATTAAAGAAAAAATTTGACTGGTAAAAAAAAAATGGTCATGAAAAAAGTGAAAAAAATTGGCCGGTAAAAAGATGAATGGCCATCCAAAAAAGTGACCGGTTAATGAATCCTGCAGTGACCGGTTAATGAATCCCTGCAGTCACGAAAGCTTTAATTCAAAATGGTAAAAAAAGTCAAACTGAAAAAATTGGCCAGTAAAAAAGATAATTGACCATCAAAAAAGTGACTGATTAAAAAAGAGTGGCCATTAAAGAAAAAATTTGACTGGTAAAAAAAATGGTCATGAAAAAAGTGAAAAAATTGGCCAGGAAAAAAGATAAATGGCCATCAAAAAAAGTGACCGGTTAAAAAAGAGTGGCCATTAAAAAAATAGTGGCCGATCAAAAATGAATTGGCCCATAAAAAAAAGACCGGTCGAAAAAAATTGGTCGGTAAAAAAGATGAATGGCCATCCAAAAAGTGACCGGTTAAAAAAGAGTGGCCATTAAAGTAAAAATTTGACTGTTAAAAAAAATGGTCATAAAAAAAGTGAAAAAAATTGGCTGATAAAAAAGATAAATGGCTATCAAAAAAAGTGACCGGTTAAAAAAATTGCCCATTAAAAAAGTGACTACAAAAAATTGGCCTGTAAAAAAGGAAAGACCAGTCAAACAAAATTGGTCCTTAAAAAAATGTATTGGCCATCACACAGTGAGGTGGAGGAGGCGGAGGAGGTGGAGGAGGAGGTGGAGGAGGCGGTGGAGGAGGCGGAGGAGGAGGCGGAGGAGGAGGTGGAGGAGGAGACGGAGGCGGAGGAGGCGGAGGAGGAGGAGGCGGTGGAGGAGGCGGAGGAGGAGGCGGAGGAGGAGGAGGAGGCGGAAGAGGTAGGTGGCCCGTAAAAAAAGAGACCAGTAAAAGAATTGGCCAGTAAAAAAAGATGAATGGCCATAAAAAATTTGACTGGTAAAAAAAATAAAATAATAGAAATATAAAACAATTAAATTCCGTTCTACATGACTTCACCAAAAGAACCAAGAATATGAATCACTGCAGTCACGAAAGCTTTAATTCAAAATGGTAAAAAAAGTCAAACTGAAAAAATTGGCCAGTAAAAAAGATAATTGACCATAAAAAAGTGACTGATTAAAAAAGAGTGGCCATTAAAGAAAAAATTTGACTGGTAAAAAAAATGGTCATGAAAAAATTGAAACAATTGGCCGGGAAAAAAGATAAATGGCCATCAAAAAAATTGACCGGTTAAAAAAGAGTGGCCATTAAAAAAACAGTGGCCGATCAAAAATGAATTGGCCCATAAAAAAAAGACCGGTCGAAAAAAATTGGCCGGTAAAAAAGATGAATGGCCATCCAAAAAAGTGACCGGTTAAAAAAGAGTGGCCATTATAGAAAAAATTTGACTGGTAAAAAAAATGGTCATAAAAAAGTGAAAAAAATGGGCCGATAAAAAAGATAAATGGCCATCAAAAAAGTGACTAGTTAAAAAAGAGTGGGCATTAAAAAAACAGTGGCCTACCAAAAAATAATTGGCCCGTAAAAAAAGACCAGTCAAAAAAAATTGGCCAGTAAAAAAGATAAGTGGCCATCAAAAAAAGTGACTGGTTAAAAAAGAGCGGCCATTAAAGAAAAAAATTGACTGGTAAAAAAAATGGTCATAAAAAAAGTGAAAAAAATTGGCCGGGAAAAAAGATAAATGGCCATCAAAAAAATTGACCGGTTAAAAAAGAGTGGCCATTAAAAAAATAGTGGCCGATCAAAAATGAATTGGCCCATAAAAAAAAGACCGGTCGAAAAAAATTGGCCGGTAAAAAAGATGAATGGCCATCCAAAAAAGTGACCGGTTAAAAAAGAGTGGCCATTATAGAAAAAATTTGACTGGTAAAAAAAATGGTCATAAAAAAGTGAAAAAATAGGCCGATAAAAAAGATAAATGGCCATCAAAAAAAGTGACCGGTTAAAAAAGAGTGGGCATTAAAAAACAGTGGCCTACCAAAAAATAATTGGCCCGTAAAAAAAGACCAGTCAAAAAAAATTGGCCAGTAAAAAAGATAAGTGGCCATCAAAAAAAGTGACTGGTTAAAAAAGAGGGGCCATTAAAGAAAAAATTTGACTGGTAAAAAAAATGGTCATAAAAAAAGTGAAAAAAATTGGCCGGTAAAAAGATGAATGGCCATCCAAAAAAGTGACCGGTTAATGAATCCTGCAGTGATCAGTTAATGAATCCCTGCAGTCACGAAAGCTTTAATTCAAAATGGTAAAAAAAGTCAAACTGAAAAAATTGGCCAGTAAAAAAGATAATTGACCATCAAAAAAGTGACTGATTAAAAAAGAGTGGCCATTAAAGAAAAAATTTGACTGGTAAAAAAAATGGTCATGAAAAAAGTGAAAAAATTGGCCAGGAAAAAAGATAAATGGCCATCAAAAAAAGTGACCGGTTAAAAAAGAGTGGCCATTAAAAAAATAGTGGCCGATCAAAAATGAATTGGCCCATAAAAAAAAGACCGGTCGAAAAAAATTGGTCGGTAAAAAAGATGAATGGCCATCCAAAAAGTGACCGGTTAAAAAAGAGTGGCCATTAAAGTAAAAATTTGACTGTTAAAAAAAATGGTCATAAAAAAAGTGAAAAAAATTGGCTGATAAAAAAGATAAATGGCTATCAAAAAAAGTGACCGGTTAAAAAAATTGCCCATTAAAAAAGTGACTACAAAAAATTGGCCTGTAAAAAAGGAAAGACCAGTCAAACAAAATTGGTCCGTAAAAAAATGTATTGGCCATCACATAGTGAGGTGGAGGAGGCGGAGGAGGTGGAGGAGGAGGTGGAGGAGGCGGTGGAGGAGGCGGAGGAGGAGGCGGAGGAGGAGGTGGAGGAGGAGACGGAGGCGGAGGAGGCGGAGGAGGAGGAGGCGGTGGAGGAGGCGGAGGAGGAGGTGGAGGAGGAGGAGGCGGAAGAGGTAGGTGGCCCGTAAAAAAAGAGACCAGTAAAAGAATTGGCCAGTAAAAAAAGATGAATGGCCATAAAAAATTTGACTGGTAAAAAAAATAAAATAATAGAAATATAAAACAATTAAATTCCGTTCTACATGACTTCACCAAAAGAACCAAGAATATGAATCACTGCAGTCACGAAAGCTTTAATTCAAAATGGTAAAAAAAGTCAAACTGAAAAAATTGGCCAGTAAAAAAGATAATTGACCATCAAAAAAAGTGACTGATTAAAAAAGAGTGGCCATTAAAGAAAAAATTTGACTGGTAAAAAAAATGGTCATGAAAAAATTGAAACAATTGGCCGGGAAAAAAGATAAATGGCCATCAAAAAAATTGACCGGTTAAAAAAGAGTGGCCATTAAAAAAATAGTGGCCGATCAAAAATGAATTGGCCCATAAAAAAAAGACCGGTCGAAAAAAATTGGCCGGTAAAAAAGATGAATGGCCATCCAAAAAAGTGACCGGTTAAAAAAGAGTGGCCATTATAGAAAAAATTTGACTGGTAAAAAAAATGGTCATAAAAAAGTGAAAAAAATGGGCCGATAAAAAAGATAAATGGCCATCAAAAAAGTGACTGGTTAAAAAAATTGCCCATTAAAAAAAGTGACTACAAAAAATTGGCCCGTAAAAAAGGAAAGACCAGTCAAACAAAATTGGTCCATAAAAAAATGTATTGGCCATCACACAGTGAGGTGGAGGAGGCGGAGGAGGTGGAGGAGGAGGTGGAGGAGGCGGTGGAGGAGGCGGAGGAGGAGGCGGAGGAGGAGGTGGAGGAGGAGACGGAGGCGGAGGAGGCGGAGGAGGAGGAGGCGGTGGAGGAGGCGGAGGAGGAGGCGGAGGAGGAGGAGGAGGCGGAAGAGGTAGGTGGCCCGTAAAAAAAGAGACCAGTAAAAGAATTGGCCAGTAAAAAAAGATGAATGGCCATAAAAAATTTGACTGGTAAAAAAAATAAAATAATAGAAATATAAAACAATTAAATTCCGTTCTACATGACTTCACCAAAAGAACCAAGAATATGAATCACTGCAGTCACGAAAGCTTTAATTCAAAATGGTAAAAAAAGTCAAACTGAAAAAATTGGCCAGTAAAAAAGATAATTGACCATAAAAAAGTGACTGATTAAAAAAGAGTGGCCATTAAAGAAAAAATTTGACTGGTAAAAAAAATGGTCATGAAAAAATTGAAACAATTGGCCGGGAAAAAAGATAAATGGCCATCAAAAAAATTGACCGGTTAAAAAAGAGTGGCCATTAAAAAAACAGTGGCCGATCAAAAATGAATTGGCCCATAAAAAAAAGACCGGTCGAAAAAAATTGGCCGGTAAAAAAGATGAATGGCCATCCAAAAAAGTGACCGGTTAAAAAAGAGTGGCCATTATAGAAAAAATTTGACTGGTAAAAAAAATGGTCATAAAAAAGTGAAAAAAATGGGCCGATAAAAAAGATAAATGGCCATCAAAAAAGTGACTAGTTAAAAAAGAGTGGGCATTAAAAAAACAGTGGCCTACCAAAAAATAATTGGCCCGTAAAAAAAGACCAGTCAAAAAAAATTGGCCAGTAAAAAAGATAAGTGGCCATCAAAAAAAGTGACTGGTTAAAAAAGAGCGGCCATTAAAGAAAAAAATTGACTGGTAAAAAAAATGGTCATAAAAAAAGTGAAAAAAATTGGCCGGGAAAAAAGATAAATGGCCATCAAAAAAATTGACCGGTTAAAAAAGAGTGGCCATTAAAAAAATAGTGGCCGATCAAAAATGAATTGGCCCATAAAAAAAAGACCGGTCGAAAAAAATTGGCCGGTAAAAAAGATGAATGGCCATCCAAAAAAGTGACCGGTTAAAAAAGAGTGGCCATTATAGAAAAAATTTGACTGGTAAAAAAAATGGTCATAAAAAAGTGAAAAAATGGGCCGATAAAAAAGATAAATGGCCATCAAAAAAAGTGACCGGTTAAAAAAGAGTGGGCATTAAAAAAACAGTGGCCTACCAAAAAATAATTGGCCCGTAAAAAAAGACCAGTCAAAAAAAATTGGCCAGTAAAAAAGATAAGTGGCCATCAAAAAATGTGACTGGTTAAAAAAGAGGGGCCATTAAAGAAAAAATTTGACTGGTAAAAAAAATGGTCATAAAAAAAGTGAAAAAAATTGGCCGGTAAAAAGATAAATGGCCATCAAAAAAAGTGACCGGTTAAAAAAGAGTGGCCATTAAAAAATAGCGGCCTACCAAAAAATAATTGGCGCGTAAAAAAAAGTCAAAAAAAATTGGCCAGTAAAAAAGATAAGTGGCCATCAAAAAAGTGACCGGTTAAAAAAATTGCCCATTAAAAAAAGTGACTACAAAAAATTGGCCCGTAAAAAAGGAAGGACGAGTCAAACAAAATTGGTCAGTAAAAAAATGTATTGGCCATCACACAGTGAGGTGGAGTAGGCGGAGGAGGTGGAGGAGGAGGCGGAGGAGGCGGAGGAGGCGGAGGAGGAGGCAGAGGCGGAGGAGGAGGCGGTAGAGGTAGGTGGCCCGTAAAAAAGAGACCAGTAAAAGAATTGGCCAGTAAAAAAAGATGAGTGGCCATAAAAAAAATTGACTGGAAAAAAAATAAAAGAATAGAAATATAAAACAATTAAATTCCCTTCTACGTGACTTTACCGAAAGAACCAAGAATATGAATCCCTGCAGTCACGAAAGCTTTAATTCAAAATGGTAAAAAAGTCAAACTGAAAAAATTGGCCAGTAAAAAAGATGAATGGCCATCAAAAAAAGTGACCGGTTAAAAAAGGGTGGCCATTAAAGAAAAAATTTGACTGGTAAAAAAAAAATGGTCATGAAAAAAGTGAAAAAAATTGGCCGGGAAAAAAGATAAATGGCCATCAAAAAAATTGACCGGTTAAAAAAGAGTGGCCATTAAAAAAACAGTGGCCGATCAAAAATGAATTGGCCCATAAAAAAAAGACCGGTCGAAAAAAATTGGCCGGTAAAAAAGATGAATGGCCATCCAAAAAAGTGACCGGTTAATGAATCCTGCAGTGACCGGTTAATGAATCCCTGCAGTCACGAAAGCTTTAATTCAAAATGGTAAAAAAAGTCAAACTGAAAAAATTGGCCAGTAAAAAAGATAATTGACCATCAAAAAAGTGACTGATTAAAAAAGAGTGGCCATTAAAGAAAAAATTTGACTGGTAAAAAAAATGGTCATGAAAAAAGTGAAAAAATTGGCCGGGAAAAAAGATAAATGGCCATCAAAAAAAGTGACCGGTTAAAAAAGAGTGGCCATTAAAAAAATAGTGGCCGATCAAAAATGAATTGGCCCATAAAAAAAAGACCGGTCGAAAAAAATTGGTCGGTAAAAAAGATGAATGGCCATCCAAAAAGTGACCGGTTAAAAAAGAGTGGCCATTAAAGTAAAAATTTGACTGTTAAAAAAAATGGTCATAAAAAAAGTGAAAAAAATTGGCCGATAAAAAAGATAAATGGCTATCAAAAAAAGTGACCGGTTAAAAAAATTGCCCATTAAAAAAGTGACTACAAAAAATTGGCCCGTAAAAAAGGAAAGACCAGTCAAACAAAATTGGTCCGTAAAAAAATTTATTGGCCATCACACAGTGAGGTGGAGGAGGCGGAGGAGGTGGAGGAGGAGGTGGAGGAGGCGGTGGAGGAGGCGGAGGAGGAGGCGGAGGAGGAGGTGGAGGAGGAGACGGAGGCGGAGGAGGCGGAGGAGGAGGAGGCGGTGGAGGAGGCGGAGGAGGAGGCGGAGGAGGAGGAGGAGGAGGCAGAAGAGGTAGGTGGCCCGTAAAAAAAGAGACCAGTAAAAGAATTGGCCAGTAAAAAAAGATGAATGGCCATAAAAAATTTGACTGGTAAAAAAAATAAAATAATAGAAATATAAAACAATTAAATTCCGTTCTACATGACTTCACCAAAAGAACCAAGAATATGAATCACTGCAGTCACGAAAGCTTTAATTCAAAATGGTAAAAAAAGTCAAACTGAAAAAATTGGCCAGTAAAAAAGATAATTGACCATCAAAAAAAGTGACTGATTAAAAAAGAGTGGCCATTAAAGAAAAAATTTGACTGGTAAAAAAAATGGTCATGAAAAAATTGAAACAATTGGCCGGGAAAAAAGATAAATGGCCATCAAAAAAATTGACCGGTTAAAAAAGAGTGGCCATTAAAAAAATAGTGGCCGATCAAAAATGAATTGGCCCATAAAAAAAAGACCGGTCAAAAAAAATTGGCCGGTAAAAAAGATGAATGGCCATCCAAAAAAGTGACCGGTTAAAAAAGAGTGGCCATTATAGAAAAAATTTGACTGGTAAAAAAAATGGTCATAAAAAAGTGAAAAAAATGGGCCGATAAAAAAGATAAATGGCCATCAAAAAAGTGACTGGTTAAAAAAATTGCCCATTAAAAAAAGTGACTACAAAAAATTGGCCCGTAAAAAAGGAAAGACCAGTCAAACAAAATTGGTCCATAAAAAAATGTATTGGCCATCACACAGTGAGGTGGAGGAGGCGGAGGAGGTGGAGGAGGAGGTGGAGGAGGCGGTGGAGGAGGCGGAGGAGGAGGAGGAGGTGGAGGAGGAGACGGAGGCGGAGGAGGCGGAGGAGGAGGAGGCGGTGGAGGAGGCGGAGGAGGAGGAGGAGGAGGCGGAAGAGGTAGGTGGCCCGTAAAAAAAGAGACCAGTAAAAGAATTGGCCAGTAAAAAAAGATGAATGGCCATAAAAAATTTGACTGGTAAAAAAATAATAATAATAGAAATATAAAACAATTAAATTCCGTTCTACATGACTTCACCAAAAGAACCAAGAATATGAATCACTGCAGTCACGAAAGCTTTAATTCAAAATGGTGAAAAAAGTCAAACTGAAAAAATTGGCCAGTAAAAAAGATAATTGACCATAAAAAAAGTGACTGATTAAAAAAGAGTGGCCATTAAAGAAAAAATTTGACTGGTAAAAAAAATGGTCATGAAAAAATTGAAACAATTGGCCGGGAAAAAAGATAAATGGCCATCAAAAAAATTGACCGGTTAAAAAAGAGTGGCCATTAAAAAAACAGTGGCCGATCAAAAATGAATTGGCCCATAAAAAAAAGACCGGTCGAAAAAAATTGGCCGGTAAAAAAGATGAATGGCCATCCAAAAAAGTGACCGGTTAAAAAAGAGTGGCCATTATAGAAAAAATTTGACTGGTAAAAAAAATGGTCATAAAAAAGTGAAAAAAATGGACGATAAAAAAGATAAATGGCCATCAAAAAAGTGACTGGTTAAAAAAGAGTGGGCATTAAAAAAACAGTGGCCTACCAAAAAATAATTGGCCCGTAAAAAAAGACCAGTCAAAAAAAATTGGCCAGTAAAAAAGATAAGTGGCCATCAAAAAAAGTGACTGGTTAAAAAAGAGGGGCCATTAAAGAAAAAATTTGACTGGTAAAAAAAATGGTCATGAAAAAAGTGAAAAAAATTGGCCGGTAAAAAAGATAAATGGCCATCAAAAAAAGTGACCGGTTAAAAAAGAGTGGCCATTAAAAAATAGCGGCCTACCAAAAAATAATTGGCGCGTAAAAAAAACAGTCGAAAAAAATTGGCCAGTAAAAAAGATAAGTGGCCATCAAAAAAGTGACCGGTTAAAAAAATTGCCCATTAAAAAAAGTGACTACAAAAAATTGGCCCGTAAAAAAGGAAGGACGAGTCAAACAAAATTGGTCAGTAAAAAAATGTATTGGCCATCACACAGTGAGGTGGAGTAGGCGGAGGAGGTGGAGGAGGAGGCGGAGGAGGCGGAGGAGGCAGAGGAGGAGGCAGAGGCGGAGGAGGAGGCGGTAGAGGTAGGTGGCCCGTAAAAAAAGAGACCAGTAAAAGAATTGGCCAGTAAAAAAAGATGAGTGGCCATAAAAAAATTGACTGGTAAAAAAAATAAAAGAATAGAAATATAAAACAATTAAATTCCCTTCTACGTTACTTTACCGAAAGAACCAAGAATATGAATCCCTGCAGTCACGAAAGCTTTAATTCAAAATGGTAAAAAAGTCAAACTGAAAAAATTGGCCAGTAAAAAAGATAATTGGCCATCAAAAAAAGTGACTGATTAAAAAAGGGTGGCCATTAAAGAAAAAATTTGACTGGTACAAAAAAAATGGTCATGAAAAAATTGAAAAAAATGGGCCGGGAAAAAAGATAAATGGCCATCAAAAAAATTGACCGGTTAAAAAAGAGTGGCCATTAAAAAAATAGTGGCCGATCAAAAATGAATTGGCCCATAAAAAAAAGACCGGTCGAAAAAAATTGGCCGGTAAAAAAGATGAATGGCCATCCAAAAAAGTGACCTGTTAAAAAAGAGTGGCCATTATAGAAAAAATTTGACTGGTAAAAAAAATGGTCATAAAAAAGTGAAAAAATGGGCCGATAAAAAAGATAAATGGCCATCAAAAAAAGTGACCGGTTAAAAAAGAGTGGGCATTAAAAAAACAGTGGCCTTCCAAAAAATAATTGGCCCGTAAAAAAAGACCAGTCAAAAAAAATTGGCCAGTAAAAAAGATAAGTGGCCATCAAAAAAAGTGACTGGTTAAAAAAGAGGGGCCATTAAAGAAAAAATTTGACTGGTAAAAAAATGGTCATAAAAAAGTGAAAAAAATTGGCCGGTAAAAAAGATAAATGGCCATCAAAAAAAGTGACCGGTTAAAAAAGAGTGGCCATTAAAAAATAGCGGCCTACCAAAAAATAATTGGCACGTAAAAAAAAGTCTAAAAAAATTGGCCAGTTAAAAGGATAAGTGGCCATCAAAAAAGTGACCGGTTAAAAAAATTGCCCATTAAAAAAAGTGACTACAAAAAATTGGCCCGTAAAAAAGGAAGGACGAGTCAAACAAAATTGGTCAGTAAAAAAATGTATTGGCCATCACACAGTGAGGTGGAGTAGGCGGAGGAGGTGGAGGAGGAGGCGGAGGAGGCGGAGGAGGAGGCAGAGGCGGAGGAGGAGGCGGTAGAGGTAGGTGGCCCGTAAAAAAGAGACCAGTAAAAGAATTGGCCAGTAAAAAAAGATGAGTGGCCATAAAAAAATTGACTGGTAAAAAAAATAAAAGAATAGAAATAACCCAAAAACCTTTATTATGAATAATATTGGTCGCGAAAGCCTACGTGTTAAACTGAAATATAAAACAATTAAATTCCCTTCTACGTGACTTTACCGAAAGAACCAAGAATATGAATCCCTGCAGTCACGAAAGCTTTAATTCAAAATGGTAAAAAAGTCAAACTGAAAAAATTGGCCAGTAAAAAAGATGAATGGCCATCAAAAAAAGTGACCGGTTAAAAAAGGGTGGCCATTAAAGAAAAAATTTGACTGGTAAAAAAAATGGTCATAAAAAAAGTGAAAAAAATTGGCCGATAAAAAAGATAAAGGGCTATCAAAAAAAGTGACCGGTAAAAAAAATTGCCCATTAAAAAAAGTGTCTACAAAAATTGGCCTGTAAAAAAGGAAAGACCAGTCAAACAAAATTGGTCCGTAAAAAAATGTATTGGCCATCACACAGTGAGGTGGAGGAGGCGGAGGAGGTGGAAGAGGAGGTGGAGGAGGCGGTGGAGGAGGCGGAGGAGGAGGCGGAGGAGGAGGTGGAGGAGGAGACGGAGGAGGCGGAGGAGGAGGAGGTGGTGGAGGAGGCGGAGGAGGAGGCGGAGGAGGAGGAGGCGGAAGAGGTAGGTGGCCCGTAAAAAAAGAGACCAGTAAAAGAATTGGCCAGTAAAAAAAGATGAATGGCCATAAAAAATTTGACTGGTAAAAAAAAAAAAATAATAGAAATATAAAACAATTAAATTCCGTTCTACATGACTTCACCGAAAGAACCAAGAATATGAATCCCTGCAGTCACGAAAGCTTTAATTCAAAATGGTAAAAAAAGTCAAACTGAAAAAATTGGCCAGTAAAAAAGATAATTGACCATCAAAAAAAGTGACTGATTAAAAAAGAGTGGCCATTAAAGAAAAAATTTGACTGGTAAAAAAAATGGTCATGAAAAAATTGAAAAAATTGGCCTGGAAAAAAGATAAATGGCCATCAAAAAAATTTACCGGTTAAAAAAGAGTGGCCATTAAAAAAATAGTGGCCGATCAAAAATGAATTGGTCCATAAAAAAAAGACCGGTCAAAAAAAATTGGCCGGTAAAAAAGATGAATGGCCATCCAAAAAAGTGACCGGTTAAAAAAGAGTGGCCATTATAGAAAAAATTTGACTGGTAAAAAAAATGGTCATAAAAAAGTGAAAAAAATGGGCCGATAAAAAAGATAAATGGCTATCAAAAAAAGTGACCGGTAAAAAAAATTGCCCATTAAAAAAAGTGACTACAAAAAATAGGCCCGTAAAAAAGGAAAGACCAGTCAAACATAATTGGTCCGTAAAAAAATGTATTGGCCATCACACAGTGAGGTGGAGGAGGTGGAGGAGGTGGAGGAGGAGGTGGAGGAGGCGGTGGAGGAGGTGGAGGAGGAGGCGGAGGAGGCGGAGGAGGAGGCGGAGGAGGAGGAGACGGAGGCGGAGGAGGCGGAGGAGGAGGAGGCGGTGGAGGAGGCGGAGGAGGAGGCGGAGGAGGCGGAAGAGGTAGGTGGCCCGTAAAAAAAGAGACCAGTAAAAGAATTGGCCAGTAAAAAAAGATGAATGGCCATAAAAAATTTGACTGGTAAAAAAAATAAAATAATAGAAATATAAAACAATTAAATTCCGTTCTACATGACTTCACCGAAAGAACCAAGAATATGAATCCCTGCAGTCACGAAAGCTTTAATTCAAAATGGTAAAAAAAGTCAAACTGAAAAAATTGGCCAGTAAAAAAATAATTGACCATCAAAAAAAGTGACTGATTAAAAAAGAGTGGCCATTAAAGAAAAAATTTGACTGGTAAAAAAAATGGTCATGAAAAAATTGAAAAAATTGGCCTGGAAAAAAGATAAATGGCCATCAAAAAAATTGACCGGTTAAAAAAGAGTGGCCATTAAAAAAATAGTGGCCGATCAAAAATGAATTGGCCCATAAAAAAAAGACCGGTCGAAAAAAATTGGCCGGTAAAAAAGATGAATGGCCATCCAAAAAAGTGACCGGTTAAAAAAGAGTGGCCATTATAGAAAAAATTTGACTGGTAAAAAAAATGGTCATGAAAAAAGTGAAAAAAATGGGCCGATAAAAAAGATAAATGGCCATCAAAAAAGTGACCGGTTAAAAAAGAGTGGGCATTAAAAAAACCGTGGCCTACCAAAAAATAATTGGCCCGTAAAAAAAGACCAGTCAAAAAAAATTGGCCAGTAAAAAAGATAAGTGGCCATCAAAAAAAGTGACTGGTTAAAAAAGAGGGGCCATTAAAGAAAAAATTGACTGGTAAAAAAAAATGGTCATGAAAAAAGTGAAAAAAATTGGCCGGTAAAAAAGGAAGGACCAGTCAAACAAAATTGGTCAGTAAAACAATGTATTGGCCATCACACAGTGAGGTGGAGTAGGTGGAGGAGGTGAAGGAGGAGGCGGAGGAGGCGGAGGAGGAGGCAGAGGCGGAGGAGGAGGCGGTAGAGGTAGGTGGCCTGTAAAAAAAGAGACCAGTAAAAGAATTGGCCAGTAAAAAAAGATGAGTGGCCATAAAAAAAATTGACTGGTAAAAAAAATAAAAGAATAGAAATATAAAACAATTAAATTCCCTTCTACGTGACTTTACCGAAAGAACCAAGAATATGAATCCCTGCAGTCACGAAAGCTTTAATTCAAAATGGTAAAAAAGTCAAACTGAAAAAATTGGCCAGGAAAAAAGATAAATGGCCATCAAAAAAAGTGACCGGTTAAAAAAGAGTGGCCATTAAAAAAATAGTGGCCAATCAAAAATGAATTGGCCCATATAAAAAAGACCGGTCGAAAAAAAATGGCCGATAAAAAGATGAATGGCCATCCAAAAAAGTGACCGGTTAATGAATCCTGCAGTGACCGGTTAATGAATCCCTGCAGTCACGAAAGCTTTAATTCAAAATGGTAAAAAAAGTCAAACTGAAAAAATTGGCCAGTAAAAAAGATAATTGGCCATCAAGAAAAGTGACTGATTAAAAAAGAGTGGCCATTAAAGAAAAAAATTGACTGGTAAAAAAAAATGGTCATGAAAAAATTGAAAAAATTGGCCGGGAAAAAAGATAAATGGCCATCAAAAAAATTGACCGGTTAAAAAAGAGTGGCCATTAAAAAAATAGTGGCCGATCAAAAATGAATTGGCCCATAAAAAAAAGACCGGTCGAAAAAAATTGGCCGGTAAAAAAGATGAATGGCCATCCAAAAAAGTGACCGGTTAAAAAAGAGTGGCCATTATAGAAAAAATTTGACTGGTAAAAAAAATGGTCATGAAAAAAGTGAAAAAATTGGCTGGGAAAAAAGATAAATGGCCATCAAAAAAAGTGACTGGTTAAAAAAGAGTGGTCATTAAAGAAAAAATTTGACTGGTAAAAAAAAAATGGTCATGAAAAAAGTGAAAAAAATTGGCTGGTAAAAAGATGAATGGCCATCCAAAAAAGTGACTGGTTAATGAATCCTGCAGTGACCGGTTAATGAATCCCTGCAGTCACGAAAGCTTTAATTCAAAATGGTAACAAAAAGTCAAACTAAAAAAATTGGCCAGTAAAAAAGATAATTGGCCATCAAGAAAAGTGACTGATTAAAAAAGAGTGGCCATTAAAGAAAAAATTTGACTGGTAAAAAAAATGGTCATGAAAAAAGTGAAAAAATTGGCCGGGAAAAAAGATAAATGGCCATCAAAAAAAGTGACCGGTTAAAAAAGAGTGGGCATTAAAAAAACAGTGGCCTTCCAAAAAATAATTGGCCCGTAAAAAAAGACCAGTCAAAAAAAATTGGCCAGTAAAAAAGATAAGTGGCCATCAAAAAAAGTGACTGGTTAAAAAAGAGGGGCCATTAAAGAAAAAATTTGACTGGTAAAAAAAAATGGTCATGAAAAAAGTGAAAAAAATTGGCCGGTAAAAAAGATAAATGGCCATCAAAAAAGTGACCGGTTAAAAAAGAGTGGCCATTAAAAAATAGCGGCCTACCAAAAAATAATTGGCGCGTCAAAAAAAACAGTCGAAAAAAATTGGCCAGTAAAAAAGATAAGTGGCCATCAAAAAAAGTGACCGGTTAAAAAAGAGTGGCCATTAAAAAAATAGTGGCCGATCAAAAATGAATTGGCCCATAAAAAAAAGACCGGTCGAAAAAAATTGGACGGTAAAAAAGATGAATGGCCATCCAAAAAGTGACCGGTTAAAAAAGAATGGCCATTAAAGTAAAAATTTGACTGGTAAAAAAAATGGTCATAAAAAAAGTGAAAAAAATTGGCCGATAAAAAAGATAAATGGCTATCAAAAAAAGTGACCGGTTAAAAAAATTGCCCATTAAAAAAAGTGACTACAAAAAATTGGCCCGTAAAAAAGGAAAGACCAGTCAAACAAAATTGGTCCGTAAAAAAATGTATTGGCCATCACACAGTGAGGTGGAGGAGGCGGAGGAGGTGGAGGAGGAGGTGGAGGAGGCGGTGGAGGAGGCGGAGAAGGAGGCGGAGAAGGAGGCGGAGGAGGAGGTGGAGGAGGAGACGGAGGCGGAGGAGGAGGAGGCGGAGGAGGAGGAGGCGGTGGAGGAGGCGGAGGCGGAGGAGGAGGCGGAAGAGGTAGGTGGCCCGTAAAAAAAGAGACCAGTAAAAGAATTGGCCAGTAAAAAAAGATGAATGGCCATAAAAAAATTTGACTGGTAAAAATAAATAAATAATAGAAATATAAAACAATTAAATTCCCTTCTACATGACTTCACCGAAAGAACCAAGAATATGAATCCCTGCAGTCACGAAAGCTTTAATTCAAAATGGTAAAAAAGTCAAACTGAAAAAATTGGCCAGTAAAAAAGATAATTGGCCATCAAGAAAAGTGACTGATTAAAAAAGAGTGGCCATTAAAGAAAAAATTTGACTGGTAAAAAAAAATGGTCATGAAAAAAGTGAAAAAATTGGCCGGGAAAAAAAATAAATGGCCATCAAAAAAAGTGACCGGTTAAAAAAGAGTGGCCATTAAAAAAAGTAGTGGCCGATCAAAAATGAATTGGCCCATAAAAAAAAGACCGGTCGAAAAAAATTGGCCGGTAAAAAAGATAAGTGGCCATCAAAAAAGTGACCGGTTAAAAAAATTGCCCATTAAAAAAAGTGACTACAAAAAATTGGCCCGTAAAAAAGGAAGGACCAGTCAAACAAAATTGGTCAGTAAAAAAATGTATTGGCCATCACAGTGAGGTGGAGGAGGCGGAGGAGGTGGAGGAGGGGGCGGAGGAGGCAGAGGCAGAGGCGGAGGAGGAGGCAGAAGAGGTAGGTGGCCCGTAAAAAAAGAGACCAGTAAAAGAATTGGCCAGTAAAAAAAGATCAGTGGCCATGAAAAAAATTGACTGGTAAAAAAAATAAAAGAATAGAAATATAAAACAATTAAATTCCCTTCTACGTGACTTTACCGAAATAACCAATAATATGAATCCCTTCAGTCACGAAAGCTTTAATTCAAAATGGAAAAAAGTCAAACTGAAAAAATTGGTCAGTAAAAAAGATAATTGGCCATCAAAAAAAGTGACTGATTAAAAAAGAGTGGCCATTAAAGAAAAAAATTGACTGGTAAAAAAAAAATGGTCATGAAAAAAGTGAAAAAAATTGGCCGGGAAAAAAGATAAATGGCCATCAAAAAAAGTGACCGGTTAAAAAAGAGTGGCCATTAAAAAAATAGTGGCCGATCAAAAATGAATTGGCCCATATAAAAAAGACCGGTCAAAAAAAATTGGCTGGTAAAAAGATGAATGGCCATCCAAAAAATTGACCAGTTAATGAATCCTGCAGTGACCGGTTAATGAATCCCTGCAGTCACGAAAGCTTTAATTCAAAATGGTAAAAAAAGTCAAACTGAAAAAATTGGCCAGTAAAAAAGATAATTGGCCATCATAAAAAGTGACCGGTTATAAAAGAGTGGCCATTAAAAAAATAGTGGCCGATCAAAAATGAATTGGCCCATAAAAAAAAGACCGGTCGAAAAAAATTGGCTGGTAAAAAAGATGAATGGCCATCCAAAAAAGTGACCGGTTAAAAAAGAGTGGCCATTAAAGAAAAAATTTGACTGGTAAAAAAAATGGTCATAAAAAAAGTGAAAAAAATTGGCCGATGAAAAAGATAAATGGCCATCAAAAAAAGTGACCGGTTAAAAAAGAGTGCCCATTAAAAAAACATTGGTCTACCAAAAAATAATTGGCCTGTAAAAAAAGACCAGTCGAAAAAAATTGGCCAGTAAAAAAGATAAATGGCCATCAAAAAAAGTGACCGGTTAAAAAAATTGCCCATTAAAAAAAGTGACTACAAAAAATTGGCCCGTAAAAAAGGAAAGACCAGTCAAACAAAATTGGTCAGTAAAAAAATGTATTGGCCATCACACAGTGAGTTGGAGGAGGCGGAGGAGGCGGAGGAGGAGGCGGAGGAGGAGGCGGAGGAGGCGGAGGAGGAGGCAGAGGCGGAGGAGGAGGCGGGGGAGGAGGCGGAGGAGGAGGCGGAGGAGGAGGCGGAAGAGGTAGGTGGCCCGTAAAAAAAGAGACCAGTAAAAGAATTGGCCAGTAAAAAAAGATGAGTCGCCATAAAAAAATATGACTATAAAAAAAAAATACAAATATAAAACAATTAAATTCCCTTCTATGTGACTTTACCGAAATAACCAGAATATGAATCGCTGCAGTCACGAAAGCTTTAATTCAAAATGGTAAAAAAGTCAAACTGAAAAAATTGGCCAGTAAAAAAGATAATTGGCCATCAAAAAAAGTGACCGGTTAAAAAAGAGTGCCCATTAAAAAAACATTGGTCTACCAAAAAATAATTGGCCTGTAAAAAAAGACCAGTCGAAAAAAATTGGCCAGTAAAAAAGATAAATGGCCATCAAAAAAGTGACCGGTTAAAAAAGAGTGGCCATTAAAAAATAGCGGCCTACCAAAAAATAATTGGCGCGTCAAAAAAAACAGTCGAAAAAAATTGGCCAGTAAAAAAGATAAGTGGCCATCAAAAAAAGTGACCGGTTAAAAAAGAGTGGCCATTAAAAAAATAGTGGCCGATCAAAAATGAATTGGCCCATAAAAAAAAGACCGGTCGAAAAAAATTGGACGGTAAAAAAGATGAATGGCCATCCAAAAAGTGACCGGTTAAAAAAGAATGGCCATTAAAGTAAAAATTTGACTGGTAAAAAAAATGGTCATAAAAAAAGTGAAAAAAATTGGCCGATAAAAAAGATAAATGGCTATCAAAAAAAGTGACCGGTTAAAAAAATTGCCCATTAAAAAAAGTGACTACAAAAAATTGGCCCGTAAAAAAGGAAAGACCAGTCAAACAAAATTGGTCCGTAAAAAAATGTATTGGCCATCACACAGTGAGGTGGAGGAGGCGGAGGAGGTGGAGGAGGAGGTGGAGGAGGCGGTGGAGGAGGCGGAGAAGGAGGCGGAGGAGGAGGTGGAGGAGGAGACGGAGGCGGAGGAGGAGGAGGCGGAGGAGGAGGAGGCGGTGGAGGAGGCGGAGGCGGAGGAGGAGGCGGAAGAGGTAGGTGGCCCGTAAAAAAAGAGACCAGTAAAAGAATTGGCCAGTAAAAAAAGATGAATGGCCATAAAAAAATTTGACTGGTAAAAAAAATAAAATAATAGAAATATAAAACAATTAAATTCCCTTCTACATGACTTCACCGAAAGAACCAAGAATATGAATCCCTGCAGTCACGAAAGCTTTAATTCAAAATGGTAAAAAAGTCAAACTGAAAAAATTGGCCAGTAAAAAAGATAATTGGCCATCAAGAAAAGTGACTGATTAAAAAAGAGTGGCCATTAAAGAAAAAATTTGACTGGTAAAAAAAAATGGTCATGAAAAAAGTGAAAAAATTGGCCGGGAAAAAAAATAAATGGCCATCAAAAAAAGTGACCGGTTAAAAAAGAGTGGCCATTAAAAAAAGTAGTGGCCGATCAAAAATGAATTGGCCCATAAAAAAAAGACCGGTCGAAAAAAATTGGCCGGTAAAAAAGATAAGTGGCCATCAAAAAAGTGACCGGTTAAAAAAATTGCCCATTAAAAAAAGTGACTACAAAAAATTGGCCCGTAAAAAAGGAAGGACCAGTCAAACAAAATTGGTCAGTAAAAAAATGTATTGGCCATCACAGTGAGGTGGAGGAGGCGGAGGAGGTGGAGGAGGGGGCGGAGGAGGCAGAGGCAGAGGCGGAGGAGGAGGCAGAAGAGGTAGGTGGCCCGTAAAAAAAGAGACCAGTAAAAGAATTGGCCAGTAAAAAAAGATCAGTGGCCATGAAAAAAATTGACTGGTAAAAAAAATAAAAGAATAGAAATATAAAACAATTAAATTCCCTTCTACGTGACTTTACCGAAATAACCAATAATATGAATCCCTTCAGTCACGAAAGCTTTAATTCAAAATGGAAAAAAGTCAAACTGAAAAAATTGGTCAGTAAAAAAGATAATTGGCCATCAAAAAAAGTGACTGATTAAAAAAGAGTGGCCATTAAAGAAAAAAATTGACTGGTAAAAAAAAAATGGTCATGAAAAAAGTGAAAAAAATTGGCCGGGAAAAAAGATAAATGGCCATCAAAAAAAGTGACCGGTTAAAAAAGAGTGGCCATTAAAAAAATAGTGGCCGATCAAAAATGAATTGGCCCATATAAAAAAGACCGGTCAAAAAAAATTGGCTGGTAAAAAGATGAATGGCCATCCAAAAAATTGACCAGTTAATGAATCCTGCAGTGACCGGTTAATGAATCCCTGCAGTCACGAAAGCTTTAATTCAAAATGGTAAAAAAAGTCAAACTGAAAAAATTGGCCAGTAAAAAAGATAATTGGCCATCATAAAAAGTGACCGGTTATAAAAGAGTGGCCATTAAAAAAATAGTGGCCGATCAAAAATGAATTGGCCCATAAAAAAAAGACCGGTCGAAAAAAATTGGCTGGTAAAAAAGATGAATGGCCATCCAAAAAAGTGACCGGTTAAAAAAGAGTGGCCATTAAAGAAAAAAATTGACTGGTAAAAAAAATGGTCATAAAAAAAGTGAAAAAAATTGGCCGATGAAAAAGATAAATGGCCATCAAAAAAAGTGACCGGTTAAAAAAGAGTGCCCATTAAAAAAACATTGGTCTACCAAAAAATAATTGGCCTGTAAAAAAAGACCAGTCGAAAAAAATTGGCCAGTAAAAAAGATAAATGGCCATCAAAAAAAGTGACCGGTTAAAAAAATTGCCCATTAAAAAAAGTGACTACAAAAAATTGGCCCGTAAAAAAGGAAAGACCAGTCAAACAAAATTGGTCAGTAAAAAAATGTATTGGCCATCACACAGTGAGTTGGAGGAGGCGGAGGAGGCGGAGGAGGAGGCGGAGGAGGAGGCGGAGGAGGCGGAGGAGGAGGCAGAGGCGGAGGAGGAGGCGGGGGAGGAGGCGGAGGAGGAGGCGGAGGAGGAGGCGGAAGAGGTAGGTGGCCCGTAAAAAAAGAGACCAGTAAAAGAATTGGCCAGTAAAAAAAGATGAGTCGCCATAAAAAAATATGACTATAAAAAAAAAATACAAATATAAAACAATTAAATTCCCTTCTATGTGACTTTACCGAAATAACCAGAATATGAATCGCTGCAGTCACGAAAGCTTTAATTCAAAATGGTAAAAAAGTCAAACTGAAAAAATTGGCCAGTAAAAAAGATAATTGGCCATCAAAAAAAGTGACCGGTTAAAAAAGAGTGCCCATTAAAAAAACATTGGTCTACCAAAAAATAATTGGCCTGTAAAAAAAGACCAGTCGAAAAAAATTGGCCAGTAAAAAAGATAAATGGCCATCAAAAAAAGTGACCGGTTAAAAAAATTGCCCATTAAAAAAAGTGACTACAAAAAATTGGCCCGTAAAAAAGGAAAGACCAGTCAAACAAAATTGGTCAGTAAAAAAATGTATTGGCCATCACACAGTGAGTTGGAGGAGGCGGAGGAGGCGGAGGAGGAGGCGGAGGAGGAGGCGGAGGAGGCGGAGGAGGAGGCAGAGGCGGAGGAGGAGGCGGGGGAGGAGGCGGAGGAGGAGGAGGAGGCGGAAGAGGTAGGTGGCCCGTAAAAAAAGAGACCAGTAAAAGAATTGGCCAGTAAAAAAAGATGAGTCGCCATAAAAAAATATGACTATAAAAAAAAAATACAAATATAAAACAATTAAATTCCCTTCTATGTGACTTTACCGAAATAACCAGAATATGAATCGCTGCAGTCACGAAAGCTTTAGTTCAAAATGGTAAAAAAGTCAAACTGAAAAAATTGGCCAGTAAAAAAGATAATTGGCCATCAAGAAAAGTGACTGATTAAAAAAGAGTGGCCATTAAAGAAAAAATTTGACTGGTGAAAAAAAATGGTCATGAAAAAAGTGAAAAAAATTGTCCGGTAAAAAAGATAAATGGCCATCAAAAAAGTGACCGGTTAAAAAAGAGTGGCCATTAAAAAAAAAGTGGTCGATCAAAAATTAATTGGCCCATAAAAAAATGACCAGTCAAAAAAAATTGGCCAGTAAAAAAGATAAGTGGCCATCAAAAAAAGTGACTGGTTAAAAAAGAGGGGCCATTAAAGAAAAAATTTGACTGGTAAAAAAAAATGGTCATGAAAAAAGTGAAAAAAATTGGCCGGTAAAAAAGATAAATGGCCATCAAAAAAGTGACCGGTTAAAAAAGAGTGGCCATTAAAAAATAGCGGCCTACCAAAAAATAATTGGCGCGTCAAAAAAAACAGTCGAAAAAAATTGGCCAGTAAAAAAGATAAGTGGCCATCAAAAAAAGTGACCGGTTAAAAAAGAGTGGCCATTAAAAAAATAGTGGCCGATCAAAAATGAATTGGCCCATAAAAAAAAGACCGGTCGAAAAAAATTGGACGGTAAAAAAGATGAATGGCCATCCAAAAAGTGACCGGTTAAAAAAGAATGGCCATTAAAGTAAAAATTTGACTGGTAAAAAAAATGGTCATAAAAAAAGTGAAAAAAATTGGCCGATAAAAAAGATAAATGGCTATCAAAAAAAGTGACCGGTTAAAAAAATTGCCCATTAAAAAAAGTGACTACAAAAAATTGGCCCGTAAAAAAGGAAAGACCAGTCAAACAAAATTGGTCCGTAAAAAAATGTATTGGCCATCACACAGTGAGGTGGAGGAGGCGGAGGAGGTGGAGGAGGAGGTGGAGGAGGCGGTGGAGGAGGCGGAGAAGGAGGCGGAGGAGGAGGTGGAGGAGGAGACGGAGGCGGAGGAGGAGGAGGCGGAGGAGGAGGAGGCGGTGGAGGAGGCGGAGGCGGAGGAGGAGGCGGAAGAGGTAGGTGGCCCGTAAAAAAAGAGACCAGTAAAAGAATTGGCCAGTAAAAAAAGATGAATGGCCATAAAAAAATTTGACTGGTAAAAAAAATAAAATAATAGAAATATAAAACAATTAAATTCCCTTCTACATGACTTCACCGAAAGAACCAAGAATATGAATCCCTGCAGTCACGAAAGCTTTAATTCAAAATGGTAAAAAAGTCAAACTGAAAAAATTGGCCAGTAAAAAAGATAATTGGCCATCAAGAAAAGTGACTGATTAAAAAAGAGTGGCCATTAAAGAAAAAATTTGACTGGTAAAAAAAAATGGTCATGAAAAAAGTGAAAAAATTGGCCGGGAAAAAAAATAAATGGCCATCAAAAAAAGTGACCGGTTAAAAAAGAGTGGCCATTAAAAAAAGTAGTGGCCGATCAAAAATGAATTGGCCCATAAAAAAAAGACCGGTCGAAAAAAATTGGCCGGTAAAAAAGATAAGTGGCCATCAAAAAAGTGACCGGTTAAAAAAATTGCCCATTAAAAAAAGTGACTACAAAAAATTGGCCCGTAAAAAAGGAAGGACCAGTCAAACAAAATTGGTCAGTAAAAAAATGTATTGGCCATCACAGTGAGGTGGAGGAGGCGGAGGAGGTGGAGGAGGGGGCGGAGGAGGCAGAGGCAGAGGCGGAGGAGGAGGCAGAAGAGGTAGGTGGCCCGTAAAAAAAGAGACCAGTAAAAGAATTGGCCAGTAAAAAAAGATCAGTGGCCATGAAAAAAATTGACTGGTAAAAAAAATAAAAGAATAGAAATATAAAACAATTAAATTCCCTTCTACGTGACTTTACCGAAATAACCAATAATATGAATCCCTTCAGTCACGAAAGCTTTAATTCAAAATGGAAAAAAGTCAAACTGAAAAAATTGGTCAGTAAAAAAGATAATTGGCCATCAAAAAAAGTGACTGATTAAAAAAGAGTGGCCATTAAAGAAAAAAATTGACTGGTAAAAAAAAAATGGTCATGAAAAAAGTGAAAAAAATTGGCCGGGAAAAAAGATAAATGGCCATCAAAAAAAGTGACCGGTTAAAAAAGAGTGGCCATTAAAAAAATAGTGGCCGATCAAAAATGAATTGGCCCATATAAAAAAGACCGGTCAAAAAAAATTGGCTGGTAAAAAGATGAATGGCCATCCAAAAAATTGACCAGTTAATGAATCCTGCAGTGACCGGTTAATGAATCCCTGCAGTCACGAAAGCTTTAATTCAAAATGGTAAAAAAAGTCAAACTGAAAAAATTGGCCAGTAAAAAAGATAATTGGCCATCATAAAAAGTGACCGGTTATAAAAGAGTGGCCATTAAAAAAATAGTGGCCGATCAAAAATGAATTGGCCCATAAAAAAAAGACCGGTCGAAAAAAATTGGCTGGTAAAAAAGATGAATGGCCATCCAAAAAAGTGACCGGTTAAAAAAGAGTGGCCATTAAAGAAAAAATTTGACTGGTAAAAAAAATGGTCATAAAAAAAGTGAAAAAAATTGGCCGATGAAAAAGATAAATGGCCATCAAAAAAAGTGACCGGTTAAAAAAGAGTGCCCATTAAAAAAACATTGGTCTACCAAAAAATAATTGGCCTGTAAAAAAAGACCAGTCGAAAAAAATTGGCCAGTAAAAAAGATAAATGGCCATCAAAAAAAGTGACCGGTTAAAAAAATTGCCCATTAAAAAAAGTGACTACAAAAAATTGGCCCGTATAAAAGGAAAGACCAGTCAAACAAAATTGGTCAGTAAAAAAATGTATTGGCCATCACACAGTGAGTTGGAGGAGGCGGAGGAGGCGGAGGAGGAGGCGGAGGAGGAGGCGGAGGAGGCGGAGGAGGAGGCAGAGGCGGAGGAGGAGGCGGGGGAGGAGGCGGAGGAGGAGGCGGAGGAGGAGGCGGAAGAGGTACGTGGCCCGTAAAAAAAGAGACCAGTAAAAGAATTGGCCAGTAAAAAAAGATGAGTCGCCATAAAAAAATATGACTATAAAAAAAAAATACAAATATAAAACAATTAAATTCCCTTCTATGTGACTTTACCGAAATAACCAGAATATGAATCGCTGCAGTCACGAAAGCTTTAATTCAAAATGGTAAAAAAGTCAAACTGAAAAAATTGGCCAGTAAAAAAGATAATTGGCCATCAAAAAAAGTGACCGGTTAAAAAAGAGTGCCCATTAAAAAAACATTGGTCTACCAAAAAATAATTGGCCTGTAAAAAAAGACCAGTCGAAAAAAATTGGCCAGTAAAAAAGATAAATGGCCATCAAAAAAAGTGACCGGTTAAAAAAATTGCCCATTAAAAAAAGTGACTACAAAAAATTGGCCCGTAAAAAAGGAAAGACCAGTCAAACAAAATTGGTCAGTAAAAAAATGTATTGGCCATCACACAGTGAGTTGGAGGAGGCGGAGGAGGCGGAGGAGGAGGCGGAGGAGGAGGCGGAGGAGGCGGAGGAGGAGGCAGAGGCGGAGGAGGAGGCGGGGGAGGAGGCGGAGGAGGAGGAGGAGGCGGAAGAGGTAGGTGGCCCGTAAAAAAAGAGACCAGTAAAAGAATTGGCCAGTAAAAAAAGATGAGTCGCCATAAAAAAATATGACTATAAAAAAAAAATACAAATATAAAACAATTAAATTCCCTTCTATGTGACTTTACCGAAATAACCAGAATATGAATCGCTGCAGTCACGAAAGCTTTAGTTCAAAATGGTAAAAAAGTCAAACTGAAAAAATTGGCCAGTAAAAAAGATAATTGGCCATCAAGAAAAGTGACTGATTAAAAAAGAGTGGCCATTAAAGAAAAAATTTGACTGGTGAAAAAAAATGGTCATGAAAAAAGTGAAAAAAATTGTCCGGTAAAAAAGATAAATGGCCATCAAAAAAGTGACCGGTTAAAAAAGAGTGGCCATTAAAAAAAAAGTGGTCGATCAAAAATTAATTGGCCCATAAAAAAATGACCAGTCAAAAAAAATTGGCCGTTAAAAAGATGAATGGCCATCAAAAAAAGTGACCGGTTAAAAAAGAGTGGCCATTAAAGAAAAAATTTGACTGGTAAAAATAAAATGGTCATGAAAAAAGTGAAAAAAATTGGCCGGTAAAAAGATGAATGGCCATCCAAAAAAGTGACCGGTTAATGAATCCTGCAGTGACCGGTTAATGAATCCCTGTAGTCACGAAAGCTTTAATTCAAAATGGTAACAAAAAGTCAAACTGAAAAAATTGGCCAGTAAAAAAGATAATTGGCCATCAAGAAAAGTGACTGATTAAAAAAGAGTGGCCATTAAAGAAAAAATTTGACTGGTAAAAAAAATGGTCATGAAAAAAGTGAAAAAATTGGATGGGAAAAAAGATAAATGGCCATCAAAAAAAGTGACTGGTTAAAAAAGAGTGGCCATTAAAAAAATAGTAGCTGATCAAAAATGAATTGGCCCATAAAAAAAAGACCGGTCGAAAAAAATTGGTCGGTAAAAAAGATGAATGGCCATCCAAAAAGTGACCGGTTAAAAAATAATGGCCATTAAAGTAAAAATTTGACTGGTAAAAAAAATGGTCATAAAAAAAGTGAAAAAAATTGGCCGATAAAAAAGATAAATGGCTATCAAAAAAAGTGACCGGTTAAAAAAATTGCCCATTAAAAAGTGACTACAAAAAATTGGCCCGTAAAAAAGGAAAGACCAGTCAAACAAAATTGGTCCGTAAAAAAATGTATTGGCCATCACACAGTGAGGTGGAGGAGGCGGAGGAGGTGGAGGAGGAGGTGGAGGAGGCGGTGGAGGAGGCGGAGGAGGAGGCGGAGGAGGAGGTGGAGGAGGAGACGGAGGCGGAGGAGGAGGAGGCGGAGGAGGAGGAGGCGGTGGAGGAGGCGGAGGCGGAGGAGGAGGAGGAGGTGGAAGAGGTAGGTGGCCCGTAAAAAAAGAGACCAGTAAAAGAATTGGCCAGTAAAAAAGGATGAATGGCCATAAAAAATTTGACTGGTAAAAAATAAAATAATAGAAATATAAAACAATTAAATTCCGTTCTACATGACTTCACCGAAAGAACCAAGAATATGAATCCCTGCAGTCACAAAAGCTTTAATTCAAAATGGTAAAAAAAGTCAAACTGAAAAAATTGGCCAGTAAAAAAGATAATTGACCATCAAAAAAGTGACTGATTAAAAAAGAGTGGCCATTAAAGAAAAAATTTGACTGGTAAAAAAAATGGTCATGAAAAAATTGAAAAAATTGGCCGGGAAAAAAGATAAATGGCCATCAAAAAAATTGACTGGTTAAAAAAGAGTGGCCATTAAAAAAATAGTGGCCGATCAAAAATGAATTGGCCCATAAAAAAAGACCGGTTGAAAAAAATTGGCCGGTAAAAAAGATGAATGGCCATCCAAAAAAGTGACCGGTTAAAAAAGAGTGGCCATTATAGAAAAAATTTGACTGGTAAAAAAAATGGTCATAAAAAAGTGAAAAAAATGGGCCGATAAAAAAGAGAAATGGCCATCAAAAAAAGTGACCGGTTAAAAAAGAGTGGGCATTAAAAAAACAGTGGCCTACCAAAAAATAATTGGCCTATAAAAAAAGACCAGTCAAAAAAAATTGGCCAGTAAAAAAGATAAGTGGCCATCAAAAAAAGTGACTGGTTAAAAAAGAGGGGCCATTAAAGAAAAAATGTGACTGGTAAAAATAAATGGTCATGAAAAAAGTGAAAAAAATTGGCCGGTAAAAAAGATAAATGGCCATCAAAAAAAGTGACCAGTTAAAAAAGAGTGGCCATTAAAAAATAGCGGTCTACCAAAAAATAATTGGCGCGTAAAAAAAAACAGTCGAAAAAAATTGGCCAGTAAAAAAGATAAGTGGCCATCAAAAAAGTGACCGGTTAAAAAAATTGCCCATTAAAAAAAGTGACTACAAAAAATTGGCCCGTAAAAAAGGAAGGACCAGTCAAACAAAATTGGTCAGTAAAAAAATGTATTGGCCATCACACAGTGAGGTGGAGTAGGCGGAGGAGGTGGAGGAGGAGGCGGAGGAGGCAGAGGAGGCGGAGGAGGAGGCAGAGGCGGAGGAGGAGGCGGAAGAGGTAGGTGGCCAGTAAAAAAAGAGACCAGTAAAAGAATTGGCCAGTAAAAAAAGATGAGTGGCCATAAAAAAAATTGACTGGTAAAAAAAATAAAAGAATAGAAATATTAAACAATTAAATTCCCTTCTACGTGACTTTACCGAAAGAACCAAGAATATGAATCCCTGCAGTCACGAAAGCTTTAATTCAAAATGGTAAAAAAGTCAAACTGAAAAAATTGGCCAGTAAAAAAGATAATTGGCCATCAAAAAAAGTGACTGATTAAAAAAGGGTGGCCATTAAAGAAAAAATTTGACTGGTACAAAAAAAATGGTCATGAAAAAAGTGAAAAAAATTGGCCGGGAAAAAAGATAAATGGCCATCAAAAAAAGTGACCGGTTAAAAAAGAGTGGCCATTAAAAAAATAGTGGCCAATCAAAAATGAATTGGCCCATATAAAAAAGACCGGTCGAAAAAAAATGGCCGATAAAAAGATGAATGGCCATCCAAAAAAGTGACCGGTTAATGAATCCTGCAGTGACCGCTTAATGAATCCCTGCAGTCATGAAAGCTTTAATTCAAAATGGTAACAAAAAGTCAAACTGAAAAAATTGGCCAGTAAAAAAGATAATTGGCCATCAAGAAAAGTGACTGATTAAAAAAGGGTGGCCATTAAAGAAAAAATTTGACTGGTACAAAAAAAATGGTCATGAAAAAAGTGAAAAAAATTGGCCGGGAAAAAAGATAAATGGCCATCAAAAAAAGTGACCGGTTAAAAAAGAGTGGCCATTAAAAAAATAGTGGCCAATCAAAAATGAATTGGCCCATATAAAAAAGACCGGTCGAAAAAAAATGGCCGATAAAAAGATGAATTGCCATCCAAAAAAGTGACCGGTTAATGAATCCTGCAGTGACCGCTTAATGAATCCCTGCAGTCATGAAAGCTTTAATTCAAAATGGTAACAAAAAGTCAAACTGAAAAAATTGGCCAGTAAAAAAGATAATTGGCCATCAAGAAAAGTGACTGATTAAAAAAGAGTGGCCATTAAAGAAAAAATTTGACTGGTAAAAAAAATGGTCATGGAAAAAGTGAAAAAATTGGCCGGGAAAAAAGATAAATGGCCATCAAAAAAAGTGACCGGTTAAAAAAGAGTGGGCATTAAAAAAACAGTGGCCTACCAAAAAATAATTGGCCTGTAAAAAAAGACCAGTCAAAAAAAATTGGCCAGTAAAAAAGATAAGTGGCCATCAAAAAAATTGACTGGTTAAAAAAGAGGGGCCATTAAAGAAAAAATTTGACTGGAAAAAAAAATGGTCATGAAAAAAGTGAAAAAAATTGGCCGGTAAAAAAGATAAATGGCCATCAAAAAAAGTGACCGGTTAAAAAAGAGTGGCCATTAAAAAATAGCGGCCTACCAAAAAATAATTGGCGCGTAAAAAAAAACAGTCGAAAAAAATTGGCCAGTAAAAAAGATAAGTGGCTATCAAAAAAGTGACCGGTTAAAAAAATTGCCCATTAAAAAAAGTGACTACAAAAAATTGGCCCGTAAAAAAGGAAGGACCAGTCAAACAAAATTGGTCAGTAAAAAAATGTATTGGCCATCACACAGTGAGGTGGAGTAGGCGGAGGAGGTGGAGGAGGTGGAGGAGGAGGCGGAGGAGGCGGAGGAGGCGGAGGAGGAGGCAGAGGCGGAGGAGGAGGCGGAAGAGGTAGGTGGCCCGTAAAAAAAGAGACCAGTAAAAGAATTGGCCAGTAAAAAAGATGAGTGGCCATAAAAAAAATTGACTGGTAAAAAAAATAAAAGAATAGAAATATAAAACAATTAAATTCCCTTCTACGTGACTTTTCCGAAAGAACCAATAATATGAATCCCTGCAGTCACGAAAGCTTTAATTAAAAATGGTAAAAAAGTCAAACTGAAAAAATTGGTCAGTAAAAAAGATAATTGGCCATCAAAAAAGTGACTGATTAAAAAAGAGTGGCCATTAAAGAAAAAATTTGACTGGTACAAAAAAAATGGTCATGAAAGAAGTGAAAAAAATTGGCCGGGAAAAAAGATGAATGGCCATCAAAAAAAGTGACCGGTTAAAAAAGAGTGGCCATTAAAAAAATAGTGGCCGATCAAAAATGAATTGGCCCATATAAAAAAGACCGGTCGAAAAAAAATGGCCGATAAAAAGATGAATGGCCATCCAAAAAAGTGACCGGTTAATGAATCCGTGCAGTCACGAAAGCTTTAATTCAAAATGGTAAAAAAGTCAAACTGATAAAATTGGCCAGTAAAAAAGATAATTGACCATCATAAAAGTGACTGATTAAAAGAGTGGCCATTAAAGAAAAAAATTGACTGGTAAAAAAAATGGTCATGAAAAAAGTGAAAAAATTGGCCGGGAAAAAAGATAAATGGCCATCAAAAAAATTGACCGGTTAAAAAAGAGTCGGATTAAAAAAATAGTGGCCGATCAAAAATGAATTGGCCCATAAAAAAAAGACCGGTCGAAAAAAATTGGCCGGTAAAAAAGATGAATGGCCATCCAAAAAAGTGACCGGTTAAAAAAGAGTGGCCATTAAAGAAAAAATTTGACTGGTAAAAAAAATAGTCATAAAAAAGTGAAAAAAATGGGCCGATAAAAAAGATAAATGGCCATCAAAAAAAGTGACCGGTTAAAAAAGAGTGGGCATTAAAAAAACAGTGGCCTACCAAAAAATAATTGGCCCATAAAAAAAGACCAGTCAAAAAAAATTGGCCAGTAAAAAAGATAAGTGGCCATCAAAAAAAGTGACTGGTTAAAAAAATTGCCCATTAAAAAAATTGACTACAAAAAATTGGCCCGTAAAAAAGGAAAGACCATTCAAACACAATTGGTCCGTAAAAAAAATGTATTGGCCATCACACAGTGAGGTGGAGGAGGCGGAGAAGGTGGGGGAGGAGGTGGAGTAGGCGGTGGAGGAGGCGGAGGAGGAGGCGGAGGAGGAGGCGGAGGAGGAGGAGGCGGAGGAGGAGGAGGCGGAGGAGGAGGTGGAGGAGGAGGCGGAGGAGGAGGAGGAGGCGGAAGAAGTAGGTGGCCCGTAAAAAAAGAGACCAGTAAAAGAATTGGCCAGTAAAAAAAGATGAATGGCCATAAAAAAATTTGACTGGTAAAAAAAATAAAATAATAGAAATATAAAACAATTAAATTCCCTTCTACATGACTTCACCGAAAGAACCAAGAATATGAATCCCTGCAGTCACGAAAGCTTTAATTAAGAATGGTAAAAAAAGTCAAACTGAAAAAATTGGCCAGTAAAAAAGATAATTGGCCATCAAAAAAAGTGACTGGTTAAAAAATAGTGGCCATTAAAGAAAAAATTTGACTGGTAAAAAAAAAATGGTCATGAAAAAAGTGAAAAAAATTGGCCGGTAAAAAAGATAAATGGCCATCAAAAAAAGTGACCGGTTAAAAAAGAGTGGCCATTAAAAAATAGCGGCCTACCAAAAAATAATTGGCGCGTAAAAAAAACAGTCGAAAAAAATTGGCCAGTAAAAAAGATAAGTGGCCATCAAAAAAGTGACCCGTTAAAAAAATTGCCGATTAAAAAAAGTGACTACAAAAAATTGGCCCGTAAAAAAGGAAGGACCAGTCAAACAAAATTGGTCAGTAAAAAAATGTATTGGCCATCACAGTGAGGTGGAGGAGGCAGAGGAGGTGGAGGAGGAGGCGGAGGAGGCGGAGGAGGAGGCAGAGGCGGAGGAGGAGGCGGAAGAGGTAGGTGGCCCGTGAAAAAAGAGACCAGTAAAAGAATTGGCCAGTAAAAAAAGATCAGTGGCCATGAAAAAAATTGACTGGTAAAAAAAAATAAAAGAATATAAATATAAAACAATTAAATTCCCTTCTACGTGACTTTACCGAAAGAACCAATAATATGAATCCCTGCAGTCACGAAAGCTTTAATTCAAAATGGTAAAGAAGTCAAACTGAAAAAATTGGTCAGTAAAAAAGATAATTGGCCATCAAAAAAAGTGACTGATTAAAAAAGAGTGGCCATTAAAGAAAAAAATTGACTGGTAAAAAAAAAATGGTCATGAAAAAATTGGCCGGGAAAAAAGATAATTGGCAATCAAAAAAAGTGACCGGTTAAAAAAGAGTGGCCATTAAAAAAATAGTGGCCGATCAAAAATGAATTGGCCCATATAAAAAAGACCGGTCGAAAAAAAATGGCCGATAAAAAGATGAATGGCCATCCAAAAAATGACCGGTTAATGAATCCTGCAGTGACCGGTTAATGAATCCCTGCAGTCACGAAAGCTTTAATTCAAAATGGTAAAAAAAGTGAAACTGAAAAATTTGGCCAGTAAAAAAGATAATTGACCATCAAAAAAGTGACTGATTAAAAGAGTGGCCATTAAAGAAAAAATTTGACTGGTAAAAAAAATGGTCATGAAAAAAGTGAAAAAATTGGCCGGGAAAAAAGATAAATGGCCATCAAAAAAATTGACCGGTTAAAAATGAGTGGCCATTAAAAAAATAGTGGCCGATCAAAAATGAATTGGCCCATAAAAAAAAGACCGGTCAAAAAAAATTGGCCAGTAAAAAAGATGAATGGCCATCCAAAAAAGTGACCGGTTAAAAAAGAGTGGCCATTAAAGAAAAAATTTGACTGGTAAAAAAAATAGTCATAAAAAAGTGAAAAAATGGGCTGATAAAAAAGATAAATGGCCATAAAAAAAGTGACCGGTTAAAAAAGAGTGGGCATTAAAAAAACAGTGGCCTACCAAAAAATTATTGGCCCGTAAAAAAAGACCAGTCAAAAAAAATTGGCCAGTAAAAAAGATAAGTGGCCATCAAAAAAAGTGACTGGTTAAAAAAGAGGGGCCATTAAAGAAAAAATTTGACTGGTAAAAAAAAATGGTCATGAAAAAAGTGAAAAAAATTGGCCGGTAAAAAAGATAAATGGCCATCAAAAAAAGTGACCGGTTAAAAAAGAGTGGCCATTAAAAAATAGCGGCCTACCAAAAAATAATTGGCGTGTAAAAAAAAACAGTCGAAAAAAATTGGCCAGTAAAAAAGATAAGTGGCCATCAAAAAAGTGACCGGTTAAAAAAATTGCCCATTAAAAAAAGTGACTACAAAAAATTGGCCCGTAAAAAAGGAAGGACCAGTCAAACAAAATTGGTCAGTAAAAAAATGTATTGGCCATCACACAGTGAGGTGGAGTAGGCGGAGGAGGTGGAGGAGGAGGCGGAGGAGGCGGAGGAGGAGGCAGAGGCGGAGGAGGAGGCGGAAGAGGTAGGTGGCCCGTAAAAGAAGAGACCAGTAAAAGAATTGGCCAGTAAAAAAAGAGCAGTGGCCATGAAAAAAATTGACTGGTAAAAAAAATAAAAGAATAGAAATATAAAACAATTAAATTCCCTTCTACGTGACTTCACCGAAAGAACCAATAATATGAATCCCTGCAGTCACGAAAGCTTTAATTCAAAATGGTAAAAAAGTCAAACTGAAAAAATTGGTCAGTAAAAAGATAATTGGCCATCAAAAAAAGTGACTGATTAAAAAAGAGTGGCCATTAAAGAAAAAAATTGACTGGTAAAAAAAAAATGGTCATGAAAAAATTCGCCGGGAAAAAAGATAAATGGCCATCAAAAAAAGTGACCGGTTAAAAAAGAGTGGCCATTAAAAAAATAGTGGCCGATCAAAAATGATTTGGCCCATATAAAAAAGACCGGTCAAAAAAAATTGGCCGGTAAAAAGATGAATGGCCATCCAAAAAAGTGACCGGTTAATGAATCCTGCAGTGACCGGTTAATGAATCCCTGCAGTCACGAAAGCTTTAATTCAAAATGGTAAAAAAGTCAAATTGAAAAAATTGGCCAGTAAAAAAGATAATTGGCCATCAAAAAAAGTGACCGGTTAAAAAAGAGTGGCCATTAAAAAAATAGTGGCCAATCAAAAATGAATTGGCCCATATAAAAAAGACCGGTCGAAAAAAAATGGCCGATAAAAAGATGAATGGCCATCCAAAAAAGTGACCGGTTAATGAATCCTGCATTGACCAGTTAATGAATCCCTGCAGTCACGAAAGCTTTAATTCAAAATGGTAAAAAAAGTCAAACTGAAAAAATTGGCCAGTAAAAAAGATAATTGACCATCAAAAAAGTGACTGATTAAAAGAGTGGCCATTAAAAAAAAAATTTGACTGGTAAAAAAATGGTCATGAAAAAAGTGAAAAAATTGGCCGGGAAAAAAGATAAATGGCCATCAAAAAAATTGACCGGTTAAAAAAGAGTGGCCATTAAAAAAATAGTGGCCGAACAAAAATGAATTGGCCCATAAAAAAAAGACCGGTCGAAAAAAATTGGCCGGTAAAAAAGATGAATGGCCATCCAAAAAAGTGACCGGTTAAAAAAGAGTGGCCATTAAAGAAAAAATTTGACTGGTAAAAAGAAATAGTCATAAAAAAGTGAAAAAAATGGGCCGATAAAAAAGATAAATGGCCATCAAAAAAGTGACCGGTTAAAAAAGAGTGGGCATTAAAAAAACAGTGGCCTACCAAAAAATAATTGGCCCGTAAAAAAAGACCAGTCAAAAAAAATTGGCCAGTAAAAAAGATAAGTGGCCATCAAAAATAAGTGACTGGTTAAAAAAGAGGGGCCATTAAAGAAAAAATTTGACTGGTTAAAAAAAAATGGTCATGAAAAAAGTGAAAAAAATTGGCCGGTAAAAAAGATAAATGGCCATCAAAAAAAGTGACCGGTTAAAAAAGAGTGGCCATTAAAAAATAGCGGCCTACCAAAAAATAATTGGCGCGTAAAAAAAAACAGTCGAAAAAAATTGGCCAGTAAAAAAGATAAGTGGCCATCAAAAAAGTGACCGGTTAAAAAAATTGCCGATTAAAAAAAGTGACTACAAAAAATTGGCACCGTAAAAAAGGAAGGACCAGTCAAACAAAATTGGTCAGTAAAAAAATGTATTGGCCATCACAGTGAGGTGGAGCAGGCGGAGGAGGTGGAGGAGGAGGCGGAGGAGGCGGAGGAGGAGGCAGGGGCGGAGGAGGAGGCGGAAGAGGTAGGTGGCCCGTAAAAAAAGAGACCAGTAAAAGAATTGGCCAGTAAAAAAAGATGAATGGCCATAAAAAAATTGACTGGTAAAAAAAATAAAAGAATAGAAATATAAAACAATTAAATTCCGTTCTACATGACTTCACCGAAAGAACCAAGAATATGAATCCCTGCAGTCACGAAAGCTTTAATTCAAAATGGTAAAAAAAGTCAAACTGAAAAAATTGGCCAGTAAAAAAGATAATTGACCATCAAAAAAAGTGACTGATTAAAAAAGAGTGGCCATTAAAGAAAAAATTTGACTGGTAAAAAAAATGGTCATGAAAAAATTGAAAAAATTGGCCTGGAAAAAAGATAAATGGCCATCAAAAAAATTTACCGGTTAAAAAAGAGTGGCCATTAAAAAAATAGTGGCCGATCAAAAATGAATTGGCCCATAAAAAAAAAGACCGGTCGAAAAAAATTGGCCGGTAAAAAAGATGAATGGCCATCCAAAAAAGTGACCGGTTAAAAAAGAGTGGCCATTATAGAAAAAATTTGACTGGTAAAAAAAATGGTCATAAAAAAGTGAAAAAAATGGGCCGATAAAAAAGATAAATGGCCATCAAAAAAGTGACCGGTTAAAAAAGAGTGGGCATTAAAAAAAACCGTGGCCTACCAAAAAATAATTGACCCGTAAAAAAAGACCAGTCAAAAAAAATTGGCCAGTAAAAAAGATAAGTGGACATCAAAAAAGTGACTTGTTAAAAAAGAGGGGCCATTAAAGAAAAAATTGACTGGTAAAAAAAAATGGTCATGAAAAAAGTGAAAAAAATTGGCCGGTAAAAAAGGAAGGACCAGTCAAACAAAATTGGTCAGTAAAACAATGTATTGGCCATCACACAGTGAGGTGGAGTAGGCGGAGGAGGTGAAGGAGGAGGCGGAGGAGGCGGAGGAGGAGGCAGAGGCGGAGGAGGAGGCAGTAGAGGTAGGTGGCCTGTAAAAAAAGAGACCAGTAAAAGAATTGGCCAGTAAAAAAAGATGAGTGGCCATAAAAAAAATTGACTGGTAAAAAAAATAAAAGAATAGAAATATAAAACAATTAAATTCCCTTCTACGTGACTTTACCAAAAGAACCAAGAATATGAATCCCTGCAGTCACGAAAGCTTTAATTCAAAATGGTAAAAAAGTCAAACTGAAAAAATTAGCCAGTAAAAAAGATAATTGGCCATCAAAAAAAGTGACTGATTAAAAAAGGGTGGCCATTAAAGAAAAAATTTGACTGGTACAAAAAAAATGGTCATGAAAAAAGTGAAAAAAATTGGCCAGGAAAAAAGATAAATGGCCATCAAAAAAAGTGACCGGTTAAAAAAGAGTGGCCATTAAAAAAATAGTGGCCAATCAAAAATGAATTGGCCCATATAAAAAAGACCGGTCGAAAAAAAATGGCCGATAAAAAGATGAATGGCCATCCAAAAAAGTGACCGGTTAATGAATCCTGCAGTGACCGCTTAATGAATCCCTGCAGTCACGAAAGCTTTAATTCAAAATGGTAAAAAAAGTCAAACTGAAAAAATTGGCCAGTAAAAAAGATAATTGGCCATCAAGAAAAGTGACTGATTAAAAAAGAGTGGCCATTAAAGAAAAAATTTGACTGGTAAAAAAAAATGGTCATGAAAAAATTGAAAAAATTGGCCGGGAAAAAAGATAAATGGCCATCAAAAAAATTGACCGGTTAAAAAAGAGTGGCCATTAAAAAAATAGTGGCCGATCAAAAATGAATTGGCCGATAAAAAAAAGACCGGTCGAAAAAAATTGGCCGGTAAAAAAGATGAATGGCCATCCAAAAAAGTGACCGGTTAAAAAAGAGTGGCCATTATAGAAAAAATTTGACTGGTAAAAAAAATGGTCATGAAAAAAGTGAAAAAATTGGCTGGGAAAAAAGATAAATGGCCATCAAAAAAAGTGACTGGTTAAAAAAGAGTGGTCATTAAAGAAAAAATTTGACTGGTAAAAAAAAAATGGTCATGAAAAAAGTGAAAAAAATTGGCCGGTAAAAAGATGAATGGCCATCCAAAAAAGTGACCGGTTAATGAATCCTGCAGTGACCGGTTAATGAATCCCTGCAGTCACGAAAGCTTTAATTCAAAATGGTAAAAAAAGTCAAACTGAAAAAATTGGCCAGTAAAAAAGATAATTGGCCATCAAGAAAAGTGACTGATTAAAAAAGAGTGGCCATTAAAGAAAAAATTTGACTGGTAAAAAAAAATGGTCATGAAAAAAGTGAAAAAATTGGCCGGGAAAAAAAATAAATGGCCATCAAAAAAAGTGACCGGTTAAAAAAGAGTGGCCATTAAAAAAATAGTGGCCTATCAAAAATGAATTGGCCCATAAAAAAAAGACCGGTCGAAAAAAATTGGCCGGTAAAAAAGATAAGTGGCCATCAAAAAAGTGACCGGTTAAAAAAATTGCCCATTAAAAAAAGTGACTAAAAAAAATTGGCCCGTAAAAAAGGAAGGACCAGTGAAACAAAATTGGTCAGTAAAAAAATGTATTGGCCATCACAGTGAGGTGGAGGAGGCGGAGGAGGTGGAGGAGGGGGCGGAGGAGGCAGAGGCAGAGGCGGAGGAGGAGGCAGAAGAGGTAGGTGGCCCGTAAAAAAAGAGACCAGTAAAAGAATTGGCCAGTAAAAAAAGATCAGTGGCCATGAAAAAAATTGACTGGTAAAAAAAATAAAAGAATAGAAATATAAAACAATTAAATTCCCTTCTACGTGACTTTACCGAAATAACCAATAATATGAATCCCTTCAGTCACGAAAGCTTTAATTCAAAATGGAAAAAAGTCAAACTGAAAAAATTGGTCAGTAAAAAAGATAATTGGCCATCAAAAAAAGTGACTGATTAAAAAAGAGTGGCCTTAAAGAAAAAAATTGACTGGTAAAAAAAAAATGGTCATGAAAAAAGTGAAAAAAATTGGCCGGGAAAAAAGATAAATGGCCATCAAAAAAAGTGACCGGTTAAAAAAGAGTGGCCATTAAAAAAATAGTGGCCGATCAAAAATGAATTGGCCCATATAAAAAAGACCGGTCAAAAAAAATTGGCTGGTAAAAAGATGAATGGCCATCCAAAAAAGTGACCAGTTAATGAATACTGCAGTGACCGGTTAATGAATCCCTGCAGTCACGAAAGCTTTAATTCAAAATGGTAAAAAAAGTCAAACTGAAAAAATTGGCCAGTAAAAAAGATAATTGGCCATCATAAAAAGTGACCGGTTATAAAAGAGTGGCCATTAAAAAAATAGTGGCCGATCAAAAATGAATTGGCCCATAAAAAAAAGACCGGTCGAAAAAAATTGGCTGGTAAAAAAGATGAATGGCCATCCAAAAAAGTGACCGGTTAAAAAAGAGTGGCCATTAAAGAAAAAATTTGACTGGTAAAAAAAATGGTCATAAAAAAAGTGAAAAAAATTGGCCGATGAAAAAGATAAATGGCCATCAAAAAAAGTGACCGGTTAAAAAAGAGTGCCCATTAAAAAAACATTGGTCTACCAAAAAATAATTGGCCTGTAAAAAAAGACCAGTCGAAAAAAATTGGCCAGTAAAAAAGATAAATGGCCATCAAAAAAAGTGACCGGTTAAAAAAATTGCCCATTAAAAAAAGTGACTACAAAAAATTGGCCCGTAAAAAAGGAAAGACCAGTCAAACAAAATTGGTCAGTAAAAAAATGTATTGGCCATCACACAGTGAGTTGGAGGAGGCGGAGGAGGCGGAGGAGGAGGCGGAGGAGGAGGCGGAGGAGGCGGAGGAGGAGGCAGAGGCGGAGGAGGAGGCGGGGGAGGAGGCGGAGGAGGAGGCGGAGGAGGAGGCGGAAGAGGTAGGTGGCCCGTAAAAAAAGAGACCAGTAAAAGAATTGGCCAGTAAAAAAGATGAGTCGCCATAAAAAAATGTGACTATTAAAAAAAATATACAAATATAAAACAATTAAATTCCCTTCTTCGTGACTTTGCCGAAATAACCAGAATATGAATCGCTGCAGTCACGAAAGCTTTAGTTCAAAATGGTAAAAAAGTCAAACTGAAAAAATTGGCCAGTAAAAAAGATAATTGGCCATCAAGAAAAGTGACTGATTAAAAAAGGGTGGCCATTAAAGAAAAAATTTGACTGGTACAAAAAAAATGGTCATGAAAAAAGTGAAAAAAATTGGCCAGGAAAAAAGATAAATGGCCATCAAAAAAAGTGACCGGTTAAAAAAGAGTGGCCATTAAAAAAATAGTGGCCAATCAAAAATGAATTGGCCCATATAAAAAAGACCGGTCGAAAAAAAATGGCCGATAAAAAGATGAATGGCCATCCAAAAAAGTGACCGGTTAATGAATCCTGCAGTGACCGCTTAATGAATCCCTGCAGTCACGAAAGCTTTAATTCAAAATGGTAAAAAAAGTCAAACTGAAAAAATTGGCCAGTAAAAAAGATAATTGGCCATCAAGAAAAGTGACTGATTAAAAAAGAGTGGCCATTAAAGAAAAAATTTGACTGGTAAAAAAAAATGGTCATGAAAAAATTGAAAAAATTGGCCGGGAAAAAAGATAAATGGCCATCAAAAAAATTGACCGGTTAAAAAAGAGTGGCCATTAAAAAAATAGTGGCCGATCAAAAATGAATTGGCCGATAAAAAAAAGACCGGTCGAAAAAAATTGGCCGGTAAAAAAGATGAATGGCCATCCAAAAAAGTGACCGGTTAAAAAAGAGTGGCCATTATAGAAAAAATTTGACTGGTAAAAAAAATGGTCATGAAAAAAGTGAAAAAATTGGCTGGGAAAAAAGATAAATGGCCATCAAAAAAAGTGACTGGTTAAAAAAGAGTGGTCATTAAAGAAAAAATTTGACTGGTAAAAAAAAAATGGTCATGAAAAAAGTGAAAAAAATTGGCCGGTAAAAAGATGAATGGCCATCCAAAAAAGTGACCGGTTAATGAATCCTGCAGTGACCGGTTAATGAATCCCTGCAGTCACGAAAGCTTTAATTCAAAATGGTAAAAAAAGTCAAACTGAAAAAATTGGCCAGTAAAAAAGATAATTGGCCATCAAGAAAAGTGACTGATTAAAAAAGAGTGGCCATTAAAGAAAAAATTTGACTGGTAAAAAAAAATGGTCATGAAAAAAGTGAAAAAATTGGCCGGGAAAAAAAATAAATGGCCATCAAAAAAAGTGACCGGTTAAAAAAGAGTGGCCATTAAAAAAATAGTGGCCTATCAAAAATGAATTGGCCCATAAAAAAAAGACCGGTCGAAAAAAATTGGCCGGTAAAAAAGATAAGTGGCCATCAAAAAAGTGACCGGTTAAAAAAATTGCCCATTAAAAAAAGTGACTAAAAAAAATTGGCCCGTAAAAAAGGAAGGACCAGTGAAACAAAATTGGTCAGTAAAAAAATGTATTGGCCATCACAGTGAGGTGGAGGAGGCGGAGGAGGTGGAGGAGGGGGCGGAGGAGGCAGAGGCAGAGGCGGAGGAGGAGGCAGAAGAGGTAGGTGGCCCGTAAAAAAAGAGACCAGTAAAAGAATTGGCCAGTAAAAAAAGATCAGTGGCCATGAAAAAAATTGACTGGTAAAAAAAATAAAAGAATAGAAATATAAAACAATTAAATTCCCTTCTACGTGACTTTACCGAAATAACCAATAATATGAATCCCTTCAGTCACGAAAGCTTTAATTCAAAATGGAAAAAAGTCAAACTGAAAAAATTGGTCAGTAAAAAAGATAATTGGCCATCAAAAAAAGTGACTGATTAAAAAAGAGTGGCCTTAAAGAAAAAAATTGACTGGTAAAAAAAAAATGGTCATGAAAAAAGTGAAAAAAATTGGCCGGGAAAAAAGATAAATGGCCATCAAAAAAAGTGACCGGTTAAAAAAGAGTGGCCATTAAAAAAATAGTGGCCGATCAAAAATGAATTGGCCCATATAAAAAAGACCGGTCAAAAAAAATTGGCTGGTAAAAAGATGAATGGCCATCCAAAAAAGTGACCAGTTAATGAATACTGCAGTGACCGGTTAATGAATCCCTGCAGTCACGAAAGCTTTAATTCAAAATGGTAAAAAAAGTCAAACTGAAAAAATTGGCCAGTAAAAAAGATAATTGGCCATCATAAAAAGTGACCGGTTATAAAAGAGTGGCCATTAAAAAAATAGTGGCCGATCAAAAATGAATTGGCCCATAAAAAAAAGACCGGTCGAAAAAAATTGGCTGGTAAAAAAGATGAATGGCCATCCAAAAAAGTGACCGGTTAAAAAAGAGTGGCCATTAAAGAAAAAATTTGACTGGTAAAAAAAATGGTCATAAAAAAAGTGAAAAAAATTGGCCGATGAAAAAGATAAATGGCCATCAAAAAAAGTGACCGGTTAAAAAAGAGTGCCCATTAAAAAAACATTGGTCTACCAAAAAATAATTGGCCTGTAAAAAAAGACCAGTCGAAAAAAATTGGCCAGTAAAAAAGATAAATGGCCATCAAAAAAAGTGACCGGTTAAAAAAATTGCCCATTAAAAAAAGTGACTACAAAAAATTGGCCCGTAAAAAAGGAAAGACCAGTCAAACAAAATTGGTCAGTAAAAAAATGTATTGGCCATCACACAGTGAGTTGGAGGAGGCGGAGGAGGCGGAGGAGGAGGCGGAGGAGGAGGCGGAGGAGGCGGAGGAGGAGGCAGAGGCGGAGGAGGAGGCGGGGGAGGAGGCGGAGGAGGAGGCGGAGGAGGAGGCGGAAGAGGTAGGTGGCCCGTAAAAAAAGAGACCAGTAAAAGAATTGGCCAGTAAAAAAAGATGAGTCGCCATAAAAAAATATGACTATAAAAAAAAAATACAAATATAAAACAATTAAATTCCCTTCTTCGTGACTTTGCCGAAATAACCAGAATATGAATCGCTGCAGTCACGAAAGCTTTAGTTCAAAATGGTAAAAAAGTCAAACTGAAAAAATTGGCCAGTAAAAAAGATAATTGGCCATCAAGAAAAGTGACTGATTAAAAAAGAGTGGCCATTAAAGAAAACATTTGACTGGTAAAAAAAAATGGTCATGAAAAAAGTGAAAAAAATTGTCCGGTAAAAAAGATAAATGGCCATCAAAAAAGTGACCGGTTAAAAAAGAGTGGCCATTAAAAAAAAAGTGGTCGATCAAAAATTAATTGGCCCATAAAAAAATGACCAGTCAAAAAAAATTGGCCGTTAAAAAGATGAATGGCCATCAAAAAAAGTGACCGATTAAAAAAGAGTGGCCATTAAAGAAAAAATTTGACTGGTAAAAAAAAATGGTCATGAAAAAAGTGAAAAAAATTGGCCGGTAAAAAAGATAAATGGCCATCAAAAAAGTGACCGGTTAAAAAAGAGTGGCCATTAAAAAATAGCGGCCTACCAAAAAATAATTGGCGCGTCAAAAAAAACAGTCGAAAAAAATTGGCCAGTAAAAAAGATAAGTGGCCATCAAAAAAAGTAACCGGTTAAAAAAGAGTGGTCATTAAAAAAATAGTGGCCGATCAAAAATGAATTGGCCCATAAAAAAAAGACCGGTCGAAAAAAATTGGCTGGTAAAAAAGATGAATGGCCATCCAAAAAAGTGACCGGTTAAAAAAGAGTGGCCATTAAAGAAAAAATTTGACTGGTAAAAAAAATGGTCATAAAAAAAGTGAAAAAAATTGGCCGATGAAAAAGATAAATGGCCATCAAAAAAAGTGACCGGTTAAAAAAGAGTGCCCATTAAAAAAACATTGGTCTACCAAAAAATAATTGGCCTGTAAAAAAAGACCAGTCGAAAAAAATTGGCCAGTAAAAAAGATAAATGGCTATCAAAAAAAGTGACCGGTTAAAAAAATTGCCCATTAAAAAAAGTGACTACAAAAAATTGGCCCGTAAAAAAGGAAAGACCAGTCAAACAAAATTGGTCAGTAAAAAAATGTATTGGCCATCACACAGTGAGTTGGAGGAGGCGGAGGAGGCGGAGGAGGAGGTGGAGGAGGAGGCGGAGGAGGCGGAGGAGGAGGCAGAGGCGGAGGAGGAGGCGGGGGAGGAGGCGGAGGAGGAGGCGGAGGAGGAGGCGGAAGAGGTAGGTGGCCCGTAAAAAAAGAGACCAGTAAAAGAATTGGCCAGTAAAAAAAGATGAGTCGCCATAAAAAAATATGACTATTAAAAAAAAAATACAAATATAAAACAATTAAATTCCCTTCTATGTGACTTTACCGAAATAACCAGAATATGAATCGCTGCAGTCACAAAAGCTTTAGTTCAAAATGGTAAAAAAGTCAAACTGAAAAAATTGGCCAGTAAAAAAGATAATTGGCCATCAAGAAAAGTGACTGATTAAAAAAGAGTGGCCATTAAAGAAAAAATTTGACTGGTAAAAAAAAATGGTCATGAAAAAAGTGAAAAAAATTGTCCGGTAAAAAAGATAAATGGCCATCAAAAAAGTGACCGGTTAAAAAAGAGTGGCCATTAAAAAAAAAGTGGTCGATCAAAAATTAATTGGCCCATAAAAAAATGACCAGGCAAAAAAAATTGGCCGTTAAAAAGATGAATGGCCATCAAAAAAAGTGACCGGTTAAAAAAGAGTGGCCATTAAAGAAAAAATTTGACTGGTAAAAAAAAAATGGTCATGAAAAAAGTGAAAAAAATTGGCCGGTAAAAAGATGAATGGCCATCCAAAAAAGTGACCGGTTAATGAATCCTGCAGTGACCGGTTAATGAATCCCTGCAGTCACGAAAGCTTTAATTCAAAATGGTAACAAAAAGTCAAACTGAAAAAATTGGCCAGTAAAAAAGATAATTGGCCATCAAGAAAAGTGACTGATTAAAAAAGAGTGGCCATTAAAGAAAAAATTTGACTGGTAAAAAAAATGGTCATGAAAAAAGTGAAAAAATTGGCCGGGAAAAAAGATAAATGGCCATCAAAAAAAGTGACTGGTTAAAAAAGAGTGGCCATTAAAAAAATAGTGGCCGATCAAAAATGAATTGGCCCATAAAAAAAAGACCGGTCGAAAAAAATTGGTCGGTAAAAAAGATGAATGGCCATCCAAAAAGTGACCGGTTAAAAAAGAATGGCCATTAAAGTAAAAATTTGACTGGTAAAAAAAATTGTCATAAAAAAAGTGAAAAAAATTGGCCGATAAAAAAGATAAATGGCTATCAAAAAAAGTGACCGGTTAAAAAAATTGCCCATTAAAAAAAGTGACTACAAAAAATTGGCCCGTAAAAAAGGAAAGACCAGTCAAACAAAATTGGTCCGTAAAAAAATGTATTGGCCATCACACAGTGAGGTGGAGGAGGCGGAGGAGGTGGAGGAGGAGGTGGAGGAGGCGGTGGAGGAGGCGGAGGAGGAGGCGGAGGAGGAGGTGGAGGAGGAGACGGAGGCGGAGGAGGAGGAGGCGGAGGAGGAGGAGGCGGTGGAGGAGGCGGAGGCGGAGGAGGAGGAGGTGGAAGAGGTAGGTGGCCCGTAAAAAAAGAGACCAGTAAAAGAATTGGCCAGTAAAAAAGGATGAATGGCCATAAAAAATTTGACTGGTAAAATATAAAATAATAGAAATATAAAACAATCAAATTCCGTTCTACATGACTTCACCGAAAGAACCAAGAATATGAATCCCTGCAGTCACGAAAGCTTTAATTGCAAAATGGTAAAAAAAGTCAAACTGAAAAAATTGGCCAGTAAAAAAGATAATTGACCATCAAAAAAAGTGACTGATTAAAAAAGAGTGGCCATTAAAGAAAAAATTTGACTGGTAAAAAAAATGGTCATGAAAAAATTGAAAAAATTGGCCGGGAAAAAAGATAAATGGCCATCAAAAAAATTGACTGGTTAAAAAAGAGTGGCCATTAAAAAAATAGTGGCCGATCAAAAATGAATTAGCCCATAAAAAAAGACCGGTCGAAAAAAATTGGCCGGTAAAAAAGATGAATGGCCATCCAAAAAAGTGACTGGTTAAAAAAGAGTGGCCATTATAGAAAAAATTTGACTGGTAAAAAAAATGGTCATAAAAAAGTGAAAAAAATGGGCCGATAAAAAAGAGAAATGGCCATCAAAAAAAGTGACCGGTTAAAAAAGAGTGGGCATTAAAAAAACAGTGGCCTACCAAAAAATAATTGGCCCATAAAAAAAGACCAGTCAAAAAAAATTGGCCAGTAAAAAAGATAAGTGGCCATCAAAAAAAGTGACTGGTTAAAAAAGAGGGGCCATTAAAGAAAAAATGTGACTGGTAAAAATAAATGGTCATGAAAAAAGTGAAAAAAATTGGCCGGTAAAAAAGATAAATGGCCATCAAAAAAAGTGACCGGTTAAAAAAGAGTGGCCATTAAAAAATAGCGGCCTACCAAAAAATAATTGGCGTGTAAAAAAAAACAGTCGAAAAAAATTGGCCAGTAAAAAAGATAAGTGGCCATCAAAAAAGTGACCGGTTAAAAAAATTGCCCATTAAAAAAAGTGACTACAAAAAATTGGCCCGTAAAAAAGGAAGGACCAGTCAAACAAAATTGGTCAGTAAAAAAATGTATTGGCCATCACACAGTGAGGTGGAGTAGGCGGAGGAGGTGGAGGAGGAGGCGGAGGAGGCAGAGGAGGCGGAGGAGGAGGCAGAGGCGGAGGCGGAAGAGGTAGGTGGCCCGTAAAAAAAGAGACCAGTAAAAGAATTGGCCAGTAAAAAAAGATGAGTGGCCATAAAAAAAATTGACTGGTAAAAAAAATAAAAGAATAGAAATATAAAACAATTAAATTCCCTTCTACGTGACTTTACCGAAAGAACCAAGAATATGAATCCCTGCAGTCACGAAAGCTTTAATTCAAAATGGTAAAAAAGTCAAACTGAAAAAATTGGCCAGTAAAAAAGATAATTGGCCATCAAAAAAAGTGACTGATTAAAAAAGGGTGGCCATTAAAGAAAAAAATTGACTGGTACAAAAAAAATGGTCATGAAAAAAGTGAAAAAAATTGGCCGGTAAAAAAGATAAATGGCCATCAAAAAAAGTGACCGGTTAAAAAAGAGTGGCCATTAAAAAATAGCGGCCTACCAAAAAATAATTGGCGTCTAAAAAAAAACAGTCGAAAAAAATTGGCCAGTAAAAAAGATAAGTGGCCATCAAAAAAGTGACCGGTTAAAAAAATTGCCCATTAAAAAAAGTGACTACAAAAAATTGGCCCGTAAAAAAGGAAGGACCAGTCAAACAAAATTGGTCAGTAAAAAAATGTATTGGCCATCACACAGTGAGGTGGAGTAGGCGGAGGAGGTGGAGGAGGAGGCGGAGGAGGCAGAGGAGGCGGAGGAGGAGGCAGAGGCGGAGGAGGAGGCGGAAGAGGTAGGTGGCCCGTAAAAAAAGAGACCAGTAAAAGAATTGGCCAGTAAAAAAAGATGAGTGGCCATAAAAAAAATTGACTGGTAAAAAAAATAAAAGAATAGAAATATAAAACAATTAAATTCCCTTCTACGTGACTTTACCGAAAGAACCAAGAATATGAATCCCTGCAGTCACGAAAGCTTTAATTCAAAATGGTAAAAAAGTCAAACTGAAAAAATTGGCCAGTAAAAAAGATAATTGGCCATCAAAAAAAGTGACTGATTAAAAAAGGGTGGCCATTAAAGAAAAAATTTGACTGGTACAAAAAAAATGGTCATGAAAAAAGTGAAAAAAATTGGCCGGGAAAAAAGATAAATGGCCATCAAAAAAAGTGACCGGTTAAAAAAGAGTGGCCATTAAAAAAATAGTGGCCAATCAAAAATGAATTGGCCCAAATAAAAAAGACCAGTCGAAAAAAAATGGCCGATAAAAAGATGAATGGCCATCCAAAAAAGTGACCGGTTAATGAATCCTGCAGTGACCGGTTAATGAATCCCTGCAGTCACGAAAGCTTTAATTCAAAATGGTAAAAAAGTCAAACTGAAAAAATTGGCCAGTAAAAAAGATAATTGGCCATCAAAAAAAGTGACTGATTAAAAAAGGGTGGCCATTAAAGAAAAAATTTGACTGGTACAAAAAAAATGGTCATGAAAAAAGTGAAAAAAATGGGCCGGGAAAAAAGATAAATGGCCATCAAAAAAAGTGACTGGTTAAAAAAGAGTGGCCATTAAAAAAATAGTGGCCAATCAAAAATGAATTGGCCCATATAAAAAAGACCGGTCGAAAAAAAATGGCCAATAAAAAGATGAATGGCCATCCAAAAAAGTGACCGGTTAATGAATCCTGCAGTGACCGCTTAATGAATCCCTGCAGTCATGAAAGCTTTAATTCAAAATGGTAACAAAAAGTCAAACTGAAAAAATTGGCCAGTAAAAAAGATAATTGGCCATCAAGAAAAGTGACTGATTAAAAAAGAGTGGCCATTAAAGAAAAAATTTGACTGGTAAAAAAAATGGTCATGGAAAAAGTGAAAAAATTGGCCGGGAAAAAAGATAAATGGCCATCAAAAAAAGTGACCGGTTAAAAAAGAGTGGGCATTAAAAAAACAGTGGCCTACCAAAAAATAATTGGCCCGTAAAAAAAGACCAGTCAAAAAAAATTGGCCAGTAAAAAAGATAAGTGGCCATCAAAAAAATTGACTGGTTAAAAAAGAGGGGCCATTAAAGAAAAAATTTGACTGGAAAAAAACAATGGTCATGAAAAAAGTGAAAAAAATTGGCCGGTAAAAAAGATAAATGGCCATCAAAAAAAGTGACCGGTTAAAAAAGAGTGGCCATTAAAAAATAGCGGCCTACCAAAAAATAATTGGCACGTAAAAAAAAACAGTCGAAAAAAATTGGCCAGTAAAAAAGATAAGTGGCTATCAAAAAAGTGACCGGTTAAAAAAATTGCCCATTAAAAAAAGTGACTACAAAAAATTGGCCCGTAAAAAAGGAAGGACCAGTCAAACAAAATTGGTCAGTAAAAAAATGTATTGGCCATCACACAGTGAGGTGGAGTAGGCGGAGGAGGTGGAGGAGGAGGCGGAGGAGGCGGAGGAGGCGGAGGAGGAGGCAGAGGCGGAGGAGGAGGCGGAAGAGGTAGGTGGCCTGTAAAAAAAGAGACCAGTAAAAGAATTGGCCAGTAAAAAAAGATGAGTGGCCATAAAAAAAATTGACTGGTAAAAAAAATAAAAGAATAGAAATATAAAACAATTAAATTCCCTTCTACGTGACTTTACCGAAAGAACCAATAATATGAATCCCTGCAGTCACGAAAGCTTTAATTAAAAATGGTAAAAAAGTCAAACTGAAAAAATTGGTCAGTAAAAAAGATAATTGGCCATCAAAAAAGTGACTGATTAAAAAAGAGTGGCCATTAAAGAAAAAATTTGACTGGTACAAAAAAAATGGTCATGAAAAAAGTGAAAAAAATTGGCCGGGAAAAAAGATGAATGGCCATCAAAAAAAGTGACCGGTTAAAAAAGAGTGGCCATTAAAAAAATAGTGGCCGATCAAAAATGAATTGGCCCATATAAAAAAGACCGGTCGAAAAAAAATGGCCGATAAAAAGATGAATGGCCATCCAAAAAAGTGACCGGTTAATGAATCCGTGCAGTCACGAAAGCTTTAATTCAAAATGGTAAAAAAGTCAAACTGATAAAATTGGCCAGTAAAAAAGATAATTGACCATCATAAAAGTGACTGATTAAAAGAGTGGCCATTAAAGAAAAAAATTGACTGGTAAAAAAAATGGTCATGAAAAAAGTGAAAAAATTGGCCGGGAAAAAAGATAAATGGCCATCAAAAAAATTGACCGGTTAAAAAAGAGTCGGATTAAAAAAATAGTGGCCGATTAAAAATGAATTGGCCCATAAAAAAAAGACCGGTCGAAAAAAATTGGCCGGTAAAAAAGATGAATGGCCATCCAAAAAAGTGACCGGTTAAAAAAGAGTGGCCATTAAAGAAAAAATTTGACTGGTAAAAAAAATAGTCATAAAAAAGTGAAAAAAATGGGCCGATAAAAAAGATAAATGGCCATCAAAAAAAGTGACCGGTTAAAAAAGAGTGGGCATTAAAAAAACAGTGGCCTACCAAAAAATAATTGGCCCGTAAAAAAAGACCAGTCAAAAAAAAATTGGCCAGTAAAAAAGATAAGTGGCCATCAAAAAAAATGACTGGTTAAAAAAATTGCCCATTAAAAAAATTGACTACAAAAAATTGGCCCGTAAAAAAGGAAAGACCAGTCAAACACAATTGGTCCGTAAAAAAAATGTATTGGCCATCACACAGTGAGGTGGAGGAGGCGGAGAAGGTGGGGGAGGAGGTGGAGGAGGCGGTGGAGGAGGCGGAGGAGGAGGCGGAGGAGGCGGAGGAGGAGGAGGCGGAGGAGGAGGAGGCAGAGGAGGAGGTGGAGGAGGAGGCGGAGGAGGAGGAGGAGGCGGAAGAAGTAGGTGGCCCGTAAAAAAAAAGACCAGTAAAAGAATTGGCCAGTAAAAAAAGATGAATGGCCATAAAAAAATTTGACTGGTAAAAAAAATAAAATAATAGAAATATAAAACAATTAAATTCCCTTCTACATGACTTCACCGAAAGAACCAAGAATATGAATCCCTGCAGTCACGAAAGCTTTAATTCAAAATGGTAAAAAAGTCAAACTGAATAAATTGTCCAGTAAAAAAGATAATTGGCCATCAAAAAAAGTGACTGGTTAAAAAATAGTGGCCATTAAAGAAAAAATTTGACTGGTAAAAAAAAAATGGTCATGAAAAAAGTGAAAAAAATTGGCCGGTAAAAAAGATAAATGGCCATCAAAAAAAGTGACCGGTTAAAAAAGAGTGGCCATTAAAAAATAGCGGCCTACCAAAAAATAATTGGCGCGTAAAAAAAACAGTCGAAAAAAATTGGCCAGTAAAAAAGATAAGTGGCCATCAAAAAAGTGACCCGTTAAAAAAATTGCTGATTAAAAAAAGTGACTACAAAAAATTGGCCCGTAAAAAAGGAAGGACCAGTCAAACAAAATTGGTCAGTAAAAATGTATTGGCCATCACAGTGAGGTGGAGGAGGCGGAGGAGGTGGAGGAGGAGGCGGAGGAGGCGGAGGAGGAGGCAGAGGCGGAGGAGGAGGCGGAAGAGGTAGGTGGCCCGTGAAAAAAGAGACCAGTAAAAGAATTGGCCAGTAAAAAAAGATCAGTGGCCATGAAAAAAATTGACTGGTAAAAAAAATAAAAGAATAGAAATATAAAACAATTAAATTCCCTTCTACGTGACTTTACCGAAAGAATCAATAATATGAATCCCTGCAGTCACGAAAGCTTTAATTCAAAATGGTAAAAAAGTCAAACTGAAAAAATTGGTCAGTAAAAAAGATAATTGGCCATCAAAAAAAGTGACTGATTAAAAAAGAGTGGCCATTAAAGAAAAAAATTGACTGGTAAAAAAAAAATGGTCATGAAAAAATTGGCCAGGAAAAAAGATAAATGGCCATCAAAAAAATTGACCGGTTAAAAAAGAGTGGCCATTAAAAAAATAGTGGCCGATCAAAAATGAATTGGCCCATAAAAAAAAGACCGGTTGAAAAAAATTGGCCGGTAAAAAAGATGAATGGCCATCCAAAAAAGTGACCGGTTAAAAAAGAGTGGCCATTAAAGAAAAAATTTGACTGGTAAAAAAAATAGTCATAAAAAAGTGAAAAAAATGGGCCGATAAAAAAGATAAATGGCCATCAAAAAAGTGACTGGTTAAAAAAGAGTGGGCATTAAAAAAACAGTGGCCTACCAAAAAATAATTGGCCCGTAAAAAAAGACCAGTCAAAAAAAATTGGCCAGTAAAAAAGATAAGTGGCCATCAAAAATAAGTGACTGGTTAAAAAAGAGGGGCCATTAAAGAAAAAATTTGACTGGTTAAAAAAATGGTCATGAAAAAAGTGAAAAAAATTGGCCAGTAAAAAAGATAAATGGCCATCAAAAAAAGTGACCGGTTAAAAAAGAGTGGCCATTAAAAAATAGCGGCCTACCAAAAAATAATTGGCGCGTAAAAAAAAACAGTCGAAAAAAATTGGCCAGTAAAAAAGATAAGTGGCCATCAAAAAAGTGACCGGTTAATGAATCCTGCAGTGACCGGTTAATGAATCCCTGCAGTCACGAAAGCTTTAATTCAAAATGGTAAAAAAAGTCAAACTGAAAAAATTGGCCAGTAAAAAAGATAATTGACCATCAAAAAAGTGACTGATTAAAAGAGTGGCCATTAAAGAAAAAATTTGACTGGTAAAAAAAATGGTCATGAAAAAAGTGAAAAAATTGGCCGGGAAAAAAGATAAATGGCCATCAAAAAAATTGACCGGTTAAAAAAGAGTCGCCATTAAAAAAATAGTGGCCGATCAAAAATGAATTGGCCCATAAAAAAAAGACCGGTCGAAAAAAATTGGCCTGTAAAAAAGATGAATGGCCATCCAAAAAAGTGACCGGTTAAAAAAGAGTGGCCATTAAAGAAAAAATTTGACTGGTAAAAAAAATAGTCATAAAAAAGTGAAAAAAATGGGCCGATAAAAAAGATAAATGGCCATCAAAAAAAGTGACTGGTTAAAAAAGTGGGCATTAAAAAAACAGTGGCCTACCAAAAAATAATTGGCCCGTAAAAAAAGATCAGTCAAAAAAAATTGGCCAGTAAAAAATATAAGTGGCCATCAAAAAAAGTGACTGGTTAAAAAAATTGCCCATTAAAAAAAGTGACTACAAAAAATTGGCCCGTAAAAAAGGAAAGACCAGTCAAACACAATTGGTCCGTAAAAAAATGTATTGGCCATCACACAGTGAGGTGGAGGAGGCGGAGAAGGTGGAGGTGGAGGAGGCGGTGGAGGAGGCGGAGGAGGAGGCGGAGGAGGAGGCGGAGGAGGAGGCGGAGGAGGAGGAGGAGGCGGAGGAGGAGGAGGCGGAGGAGGAGGTGGAGGAGGAGGAGGAGGCGGAAGAGGTAGGTGGCCCATAAAAAAAGAGACCAGTAAAAGAATTGGCCAGTAAAAAAAGATGAATGGCCATAAAAAAATTTGACTGGTAAAAAAAAAAAAATAATAGAAATATAAAACAATTAAATTCCCTTCTACATGACTTCACCGAAAGAACCAAGAATATGAATCCCTGCAGTCACGAAAGCTTTAATTCAAAATGGTAAAAAAAGTCAAACTGAAAAAATTGTCCAGTAAAAAAGATAATTGGCCATCAAAAAAAGTGACAGGTTAAAAAATAGTGGCCATTAAAGAAAAAATTTGACTGGTAAAAAAAAAATGGTCATGAAAAAGTGAAAAAAAATGGCCGGTAAAAAAGATAAATGGCCATCAAAAAAAGTGACCGGTTAAAAAAGAGTGGCCATTAAAAAATAGGGCCTACCAAAAAATAATTGGCGCGTAAAAAAAACAGTCGAAAAAAATTGGCCAGTAAAAAAGATAAGTGGCCATCAAAAAAGTGACCGGTTAAAAAAATTGCCGATTAAAAAAAGTGACTACAAAAAATTGGCACCGTAAAAAAGGAAGGACCAGTCAAACAAAATTGGTCAGTAAAAAAATGTATTGGCCATCACAGTGAGGTGGAGCAGGCGGAGGAGGTGGAGGAGGAGGCGGAGGAGGCGGAGGAGGAGGCAGGGGCGGAGGAGGAGGCGGAAGAGGTAGGTGGCCCGTAAAAAAAGAGACCAGTAAAAGAATTGGCCAGTAAAAAAAGATCAGTGGCCATGAAAAAAATTGACTGGTAAAAAAAATATAAGAATAGAAATATAAATCAATTAAATTCCCTTCTACGTGACTTTACCGAAAGAACCAATAATATGAATCCCTGAAGTCACGAAAGCTTTAATTCAAAATGGTAAAAAAGTCAAACTGAAAAAATTGGTCAGTAAAAAAGATAATTGGCCATCAAAAAAAGTGACTGATTAAAAAAGAGTGGCCATTAAAGAAAAAAATTGACTGGTAAAAAAAAAATGGTCATGAAAAAATTGGCCGGGAAAAAAGATAAATGGCCATCAAAAAAAGTGACCGGTTAAAAAAGAGTGGCCATTAAAAAAATAGTGGCCGATCAAAAATGATTTGGCCCATATAAAAAAGACCGGTCAAAAAAAATTGGCCGGTAAAAAGATGAATGGCCATCCAAAAAAGTGACCGGTTAATGAATCCTGCAGTGACCGGTTAATGAATCCCTGCAGTCACGAAAGCTTTAATTCAAAATGGTAAAAAAAGTCAAACTGAAAAAATTGGCCAGTAAAAAAGATAATTGGCCATCAAAAAAAGTGACCGGTTAAAAAAGAGTGGCCATTAAAGAAAAAATTTGACTGGTAAAAAAAATGGTCATGAAAAAAGTGAAAAAATTGGCCGGGAAAAAAGATAAATGGCCATCAAAAAAATTGACCGGTTAAAAAAGAGTCGCCATTAAAAAAATAGTGGCCGATCAAAAATGAATTGGCCCATAAAAAAAAGACCGGTCGAAAAAAATTGGCCTGTAAAAAAGATGAATGGCCATCCAAAAAAGTGACCGGTTAAAAAAGAGTGGCCATTAAAGAAAAAATTTGACTGGTAAAAAAAATAGTCATAAAAAAGTGAAAAAAATGGGCCGATAAAAAAGATAAATGGCCATCAAAAAAAGTGACTGGTTAAAAAAGTGGGCATTAAAAAAACAGTGGCCTACCAAAAAATAATTGGCCCGTAAAAAAAGATCAGTCAAAAAAAATTGGCCAGTAAAAAATATAAGTGGCCATCAAAAAAAGTGACTGGTTAAAAAAATTGCCCATTAAAAAAAGTGACTACAAAAAATTGGCCCGTAAAAAAGGAAAGACCAGTCAAACACAATTGGTCCGTAAAAAAATGTATTGGCCATCACACAGTGAGGTGGAGGAGGCGGAGAAGGTGGAGGTGGAGGAGGCGGTGGAGGAGGCGGAGGAGGAGGCGGAGGAGGAGGCGGAGGAGGAGGCGGAGGAGGAGGAGGCGGAGGAGGAGGAGGCGGAGGAGGAGGTGGAGGAGGAGGAGGAGGCGGAAGAGGTAGATGGCCCATAAAAAAAGAGACCAGTAAAAGAATTGGCCAGTAAAAAAAGATGAATGGCCATAAAAAAATTTGACTGGTAAAAAAAATAAAATAATAGAAATATAAAACAATTAAATTCCCTTCTACATGACTTCACCGAAAGAACCAAGAATATGAATCCCTGCAGTCACGAAAGCTTTAATTCAAAATGGTAAAAAAGTCAAACTGAAAAAATTGTCCAGTAAAAAAGATAATTGGCCATCAAAAAAAGTGACTGGTTAAAAAATAGTGGCCATTAAAGAAAAAATTTGACTGGTAAAAAAAATGGTCATGAAAAAGTGAAAAAAATGGGCCGATAAAAAAGATAAATGGCCATCAAAAAAAGTGACCGGTTAAAAAAGAGTCGCCATTAAAAAAATAGTGGCCGATCAAAAATGAATTGGCCCATAAAAAAAAGACCGGTCGAAAAAAATTGGCCTGTAAAAAAGATGAATGGCCATCCAAAAAAGTGACCGGTTAAAAAAGAGTGGCCATTAAAGAAAAAATTTGACTGGTAAAAAAAATAGTCATAAAAAAGTGAAAAAAATGGGCCGATAAAAAAGATAAATGGCCATCAAAAAAAGTGACTGGTTAAAAAAGTGGGCATTAAAAAAACAGTGGCCTACCAAAAAATAATTGGCCCGTAAAAAAAGATCAGTCAAAAAAAATTGGCCAGTAAAAAATATAAGTGGCCATCAAAAAAAGTGACTGGTTAAAAAAATTGCCCATTAAAAAAAGTGACTACAAAAAATTGGCCCGTAAAAAAGGAAAGACCAGTCAAACACAATTGGTCCGTAAAAAAATGTATTGGCCATCACACAGTGAGGTGGAGGAGGCGGAGAAGGTGGAGGTGGAGGAGGCGGTGGAGGAGGCGGAGGAGGAGGCGGAGGAGGAGGCGGAGGAGGAGGCGGAGGAGGAGGAGGAGGCGGAGGAGGAGGAGGCGGAGGAGGAGGTGGAGGAGGAGGAGGAGGCGGAAGAGGTAGGTGGCCCATAAAAAAAGAGACCAGTAAAAGAATTGGCCAGTAAAAAAAGATGAATGGCCATAAAAAAATTTGACTGGTAAAAAAAAAAAAATAATAGAAATATAAAACAATTAAATTCCCTTCTACATGACTTCACCGAAAGAACCAAGAATATGAATCCCTGCAGTCACGAAAGCTTTAATTCAAAATGGTAAAAAAAGTCAAACTGAAAAAATTGTCCAGTAAAAAAGATAATTGGCCATCAAAAAAAGTGACAGGTTAAAAAATAGTGGCCATTAAAGAAAAAATTTGACTGGTAAAAAAAAAATGGTCATGAAAAAGTGAAAAAAAATGGCCGGTAAAAAAGATAAATGGCCATCAAAAAAAGTGACCGGTTAAAAAAGAGTGGCCATTAAAAAATAGGGCCTACCAAAAAATAATTGGCGCGTAAAAAAAACAGTCGAAAAAAATTGGCCAGTAAAAAAGATAAGTGGCCATCAAAAAAGTGACCGGTTAAAAAAATTGCCGATTAAAAAAAGTGACTACAAAAAATTGGCACCGTAAAAAAGGAAGGACCAGTCAAACAAAATTGGTCAGTAAAAAAATGTATTGGCCATCACAGTGAGGTGGAGCAGGCGGAGGAGGTGGAGGAGGAGGCGGAGGAGGCGGAGGAGGAGGCAGGGGCGGAGGAGGAGGCGGAAGAGGTAGGTGGCCCGTAAAAAAAGAGACCAGTAAAAGAATTGGCCAGTAAAAAAAGATCAGTGGCCATGAAAAAAATTGACTGGTAAAAAAAATATAAGAATAGAAATATAAATCAATTAAATTCCCTTCTACGTGACTTTACCGAAAGAACCAATAATATGAATCCCTGAAGTCACGAAAGCTTTAATTCAAAATGGTAAAAAAGTCAAACTGAAAAAATTGGTCAGTAAAAAAGATAATTGGCCATCAAAAAAAGTGACTGATTAAAAAAGAGTGGCCATTAAAGAAAAAAATTGACTGGTAAAAAAAAAATGGTCATGAAAAAATTGGCCGGGAAAAAAGATAAATGGCCATCAAAAAAAGTGACCGGTTAAAAAAGAGTGGCCATTAAAAAAATAGTGGCCGATCAAAAATGATTTGGCCCATATAAAAAAGACCGGTCAAAAAAAATTGGCCGGTAAAAAGATGAATGGCCATCCAAAAAAGTGACCGGTTAATGAATCCTGCAGTGACCGGTTAATGAATCCCTGCAGTCACGAAAGCTTTAATTCAAAATGGTAAAAAAAGTCAAACTGAAAAAATTGGCCAGTAAAAAAGATAATTGGCCATCAAAAAAAGTGACCGGTTAAAAAAGAGTGGCCATTAAAGAAAAAATTTGACTGGTAAAAAAAATGGTCATGAAAAAAGTGAAAAAATTGGCCGGGAAAAAAGATAAATGGCCATCAAAAAAATTGACCGGTTAAAAAAGAGTCGCCATTAAAAAAATAGTGGCCGATCAAAAATGAATTGGCCCATAAAAAAAAGACCGGTCGAAAAAAATTGGCCTGTAAAAAAGATGAATGGCCATCCAAAAAAGTGACCGGTTAAAAAAGAGTGGCCATTAAAGAAAAAATTTGACTGGTAAAAAAAATAGTCATAAAAAAGTGAAAAAAATGGGCCGATAAAAAAGATAAATGGCCATCAAAAAAAGTGACTGGTTAAAAAAGTGGGCATTAAAAAAACAGTGGCCTACCAAAAAATAATTGGCCCGTAAAAAAAGATCAGTCAAAAAAAATTGGCCAGTAAAAAATATAAGTGGCCATCAAAAAAAGTGACTGGTTAAAAAAATTGCCCATTAAAAAAAGTGACTACAAAAAATTGGCCCGTAAAAAAGGAAAGACCAGTCAAACACAATTGGTCCGTAAAAAAATGTATTGGCCATCACACAGTGAGGTGGAGGAGGCGGAGAAGGTGGAGGTGGAGGAGGCGGTGGAGGAGGCGGAGGAGGAGGCGGAGGAGGAGGCGGAGGAGGAGGCGGAGGAGGAGGAGGCGGAGGAGGAGGAGGCGGAGGAGGAGGTGGAGGAGGAGGAGGAGGCGGAAGAGGTAGATGGCCCATAAAAAAAGAGACCAGTAAAAGAATTGGCCAGTAAAAAAAGATGAATGGCCATAAAAAAATTTGACTGGTAAAAAAAATAAAATAATAGAAATATAAAACAATTAAATTCCCTTCTACATGACTTCACCGAAAGAACCAAGAATATGAATCCCTGCAGTCACGAAAGCTTTAATTCAAAATGGTAAAAAAGTCAAACTGAAAAAATTGTCCAGTAAAAAAGATAATTGGCCATCAAAAAAAGTGACTGGTTAAAAAATAGTGGCCATTAAAGAAAAAATTTGACTGGTAAAAAAAAAATGGTCATGAAAAAGTGAAAAAAATTGGCCGGTAAAAAAGATAAATGGCCATCAAAAAAAGTGACCGGTTAAAAAAGAGTGGCCATTAAAAAATAGGGCCTACCAAAAAATAATTGGTGCGTAAAAAAAACAGTCGAAAAAAATTGGCCAGTAAAAAAGATAAGTGGCCATCAAAAAAGTGACCGGTTAAACAAATTGCCGATTAAAAAAAGTGACTACAAAAAATTGGCACCGTAAAAAAGGAAGGACCAGTCAAACAAAATTGGTCAGTAAAAAAATGTATTGGCCATCACAGTGAGGTGGAGCAGGCGGAGGAGGTGGAGGAGGAGGCGGAGGAGGCGGAGGAGGAGGCAGGGGCGGAGGAGGAGGCGGAAGAGGTAGGTGGCTCGTAAAAAAAGAGACCAGTAAAAGAATTGGCCAGTAAAAAAAGATCAGTGGCCATGAAAAAAATTGACTGGTAAAAAAAATATAAGAATAGAAATATAAATCAATTAAATTCCCTTCTACGTGACTTTACCGAAAGAACCAATAATATGAATCCCTGCAGTCACGAAAGCTTTAATTCAAAATGGTAAAAAAGTCAAACTGAAAAAATTGGTCAGTAAAAAAGATAATTGGCCATCAAAAAAAGTGACTGATTAAAAAAGAGTGGCCATTAAAGAAAAAAATTGACTGGTAAAAAAAAAATGGTCATGAAAAAATTGGCCGGGAAAAAATATAAATGGCCATCAAAAAAAGTGACCGGTTAAAAAAGAGTGGCCATTAAAAAAATAGTGGCCGATCAAAAATGCTTTGGCCCATATAAAAAAGACCGGTCAAAAAAAATTGGCCGGTAAAAAGATGAATGGCCATCCAAAAAAGTGACCGGTTAATGAATCCTGCAGTGACCGGTTAATGAATCCCTGCAGTCACGAAAGCTTTAATTCAAAATGGTAAAAAAAGTCAAACTGAAAAAATTGGCCAGTAAAAAAGATAATTGGCCATCAAAAAAAGTGACCGGTTAAAAAAGAGTGGCCATTAAAAAAATAGTGGCCGATCAAAAATGAATTGGCCCATAAAAAAAGACCGGTCGAAAAAAATTGGCTGGTAAAAAAGATGAATGGCCATCCAAAAAAGTGACCGGTTAAAAAAGAGTGGCCATTAAAGAAAACATTTGACTGGTAAAAAAAATGGTCATAAAAAAGTGAAAAAAATTGGCCGATAAAAAAGATAAATGGCCATCAAAAAAAGTGACCGGTTAAAAAAGAGTGGCCATTAAAAAAACATTGGTCTACCAAAAAATAATTGGCCCGTAAAAAAAGACCAGTCGAAAAAAATTGGCCAGTAAAAAAGATAAATGGCCATCAAAAAAAGTGACCGGTTAAAAAAATTGCCCATTAAAAAAAGTGACTACAAAAAATTGGCCTGTAAAAAAGGAAAGATCAGTCAAACAAAATTGGTCAGTAAAAAAATGTATTGGCCATCACACAGTGAGTTGGAGGAGGCGGAGGAGGAGGCGGAGGAGGCGGAGGAGGAGGCGGAGGAGGCGGAGGAGGAGGCAGAGGCGGAGGAGGAGGCGGAGGAGGAGGCGGAGGAGGAGGCGGAGCAGGAGGCGGAAGAGGTAGGTGGCCCGTAAAAAAAGAGACCAGTAAAAGAACTGGCCAGTAAAAAAAGATGATTCGCCATAAAAAAATGTGACTTAAAAAAAATACAAATATAAAACAATTAAATTCCCTTCTATGTGACTTTACCGAAAGAACCAGAATATGAATCGCTGCAGTCACGAAAGCTTTAGTTCAAAATGGTAAAAAAGTCAAACTGAAAAAATTGGCCAGTAAAAAAGATAATTGGCCATCAAAAAAAGTGACTGGTTAAAAAAGAGTGGCCATTAAAGAAAAAATTTGACTGGTAAAAAAAAATGGTCATGAAAAAAGTGAAAAAAATTGGCCGGTAAAAAAGATAAATGGCCATCAAAAAAGTGACCGGTTAAAAAAGAGTGGCCATTAAAAAAAAAGTGGTCGATCAAAAATTAATTGGCCCATAAAAAAATGACCAGTCGAAAAAATTGGCCGTTAAAAAGATGAATGGCCATCCAAAAAAGTGACCGGTTAATGAATCCTGCAGTGACCGGTTAATGAATCCCTGCAGTCACGAAAGCTTTAATTCAAAATGGTAAAAAAGTCAAACTGAAAAAATTGGCCAGTAAAAAAGATAATTGGCCATCAAAAAAAGTGACTGGTTAAAAAAGAGTGGCCATTAAAGAAAAAATTTGACTGGTAAAAAAAATGGTCATGAAAAAAGTGAAAAAATTGGACGGGAAAAAAAATAAATGGCCATCAAAAAAAGTGACCGGTTAAAAAAGAGTGGCCATTAAAAAAATAGTGGCCGATCAAAAATGAATTGGCCCATAAAAAAAAGACCGGTCAAAAAAAATTGGCAGGTAAAAAAGATGAATGGCCATCCAAAAAAGTGACCGGTTAAAAAAGAGTGGCCATTAAAGAAAAAATTTGACTGGTAAAAAAAATAGTCATAAAAAAGTGAAAAAAATGGGCCGATAAAAAAGATAAATGGCCATCAAAAAAAGTGACCGGTTAAAAAAGTGGGCATTAAAAAAACAGTGGCCTACCAAAAAATAATTGGCCCGTAAAAAAAGATCAGTCAAAAAAAATTGGCCAGTAAAAAATATAAGTGGCCATCAAAAAAAGTGACCGGTTAAAAAAATTGCCCATTAAAAAACGTGACTACAAAAAATTGGCCCGTAAAAAAGGAAAGACCAGTCAAACACAATTGTTCCGTAAAAAAATGTATTGGCCATCACACAGTGAGGTGGAGGAGGCGGAGAAGGTGGAGGAGGAGGTGGAGGAGGCGGTGGAGGAGGCGGAGGAGGAGGCGGAGGAGGAGGCGGAGGAGGAGGCGGAGGAGGAGGAGGAGGCGGAGGAGGAGGAGGCGGAGGAGGAGGTGGAGGAGGAGGCGGAGGAGGAGGCGGAAGAGGTAGGTGGCCCGTAAAAAAAGAGACCAGTAAAAGAATTGGCCAGTAAAAAAAGATGAATGGCCATAAAAAAATTTGACTGGTAAAAAAAAAAAAATAATAGAAATATAAAACAATTAAATTCCCTTCTACATGACTTCACCGAAAGAACCAAGAATATGAATCCCTGCAGTCACGAAAGCTTTAATTCAAAATGGTAAAAAAAGTCAAACTGAAAAAATTGGCCAGTAAAAAAGATAATTGGCCATCAAAAAAAGTGACTGGTTAAAAAATAGTGGCCATTAAAGAAAAAATTTAACTGGTAAAAAAAAAATGGTCATGAAAAAGTGAAAAAAATTGGCCTTTAAAAAAGATAAATGGCCATCAAAAAAAGTGACCGGTTAAAAAAGAGTGGCCATTAAAAAATAGCGGCCTACCAAAAAATAATTGGCGCGTAAAAAAAACAGTCGAAAAAAATTGGCCAGTAAAAAAGATAAGTGGCCATCAAAAAAGTGACCGGTTAAAAAAATTGCCGATTAAAAAAAGTGACTACAAAAAATTGGCCCGTAAAAAAGGAAGGACCAGTCAAACAAAATTGGTCAGTAAAAAAATGTATTGGCCATCACAGTGAGGTGGAGGAGGCGGAGGAGGTGGAGGAGGAGGCGGAGGAGGCGGAGGAGGAGGCAGAGGCGGAGGAGGAGGCGGAAGAGGTAGGTGGCCCGTAAAAAAAGAGACCAGTAAAAGAATTGGCCAGTAAAAAAAGATCAGTGGCCATGAAAAAAATTGACTGGTAAAAAAAATAAAAGAATAGAAATATAAAACAATTAAATTCCCTTCTACGTGACTTTACCGAAAGAACCAATAATATGAATCCCTGCAGTCACGAAAGCTTTAATTCAAAATGGTAAAAAAGTCAAACTGAAAAAATTGGTCAGTAAAAAATATAATTGGCCATCAAAAAAAGTGACTGATTAAAAAAGAGTGGCCATTAAAGAAAAAAATTGACTGGTAAAAAAAAAATGGTCATGAAAAAATTGGCCGGGAAAAAAGATAAATGGCCATCAAAAAAAGTGACCGGTTAAAAAAGAGTGGCCATTAAAAAAATAGTGGCCGATCAAAAATGAATTGGCCCATATAAAAAAGACCGGTCAAAAAAAATTGGCCAGTAAAAAGATGAATGGCCATCCAAAAAAGTGACCGGTTAATGAATCCTGCAGTGACCGGTTAATGAATCCCTGCAGTCACGAAAGCTTTAATTCAAAATGGTAAAAAAAGTCAAACTGAAAAAATTGGCCAGTAAAAAAGATAATTGGCCATCAAAAAAAGTGACCAGTTAAAAAAGAGTGGCCATTAAAAAAATAGTGGCCGATCAAAAATGAATTGGCCCATAAAAAAAAGACCGGTCGAAAAAAATTGGCCGGTAAAAAAGATGAATGGCCATCCAAAAAAGTGACCAGTTAAAAAAGAGTGGCCATTAAAGAAAACATTTGACTGGTAAAAAAAATGGTCATAAAAAAGTGAAAAAAATTGGCCGATAAAAAAGATAAATGGCCATCAAAAAAAGTGACCGGTTAAAAAAGAGTGGCCATTAAAAAAACATTGGTCTACCAAAAAATAATTGGCCCGTAAAAAAAGACCAGTCGAAAAAAATTGGCCAGTAAAAAAGATAAATGGCCATCAAAAAAAGTGACCGGTTAAAAAAATTGCCCATTAAAAAAAGTGACTACAAAAAATTGGCCCGTAAAAAAGGAAAGATCAGTCAAACAAAATTGGTCAGTAAAAAAATGTATTGGCCATCACACAGTGAGTTGGAGGAGGCGGAGGAGGAGGCGGAGGAGGCGGAGGAGGAGGCGGAGGAGGCGGAGGAGGAGGCAGAGGCAGAGGAGGAGGCGGAGGAGGAGGCGGAGGAGGAGGCGGAGGAGGAGGCGGAGGCGGAAGAGGTAGGTGGCCCGTAAAAAAAGAGACCAGTAAAAGAACTGGCCAGTAAAAAAAAAATGAGTCGCCATAAAAAAAACGTGACTTAAAAAAAATATAAATATAAAACAATTAAATTCCCTTCTATGTGACTTTACCGAAAGAACCAGAATATGAATCGCTGCAGTCACGAAAGCTTTAGTTCAAAATGGTAAAAAAGTCAAACTGAAAAAATTGGCCGGTAAAAAAGATAAATGGCCATCAAAAAAGTGACCGGTTAAAAAAGAGTGGCCATTAAAAAAAAAGTGGTCGATCAAAAATTAATTGGCCCATAAAAAAATGACCAGTCGAAAAAATTGGCCGTTAAAAAGATGAATGGCCATCCAAAAAAGTGACCGGTTAATGAATCCTGCAGTGACCGGTTAATGAATCCCTGCAGTCACGAAAGCTTTAATTCAAAATGGTAAAAAAGTCAAACTGAAAAAATTGGCCAGTAAAAAAGATAATTGGCCATCAAAAAAAGTGACTGGTTAAAAAAGAGTGGCCATTAAAGAAAAAATTTGACTGGTAAAAAAAATGGTCATGAAAAAAGTGAAAAAATTGGCCGGGAAAAAAAATAAATGGCCATCAAAAAAAGTGACCGGTTAAAAAAGAGTGGCCATTAAAAAAAATAGTGGCCGATCAAAAATGAATTGGCCCATAAAAAAAAGACCGGTCGAAAAAAATTGGCCGGTAAAAAAGATGAATGGCCATCCAAAAAAGTGACCGGTTAAAAAAGAGTGGCCATTAAAGAAAAAATTTGACTGGTAAAAAAAAATGGTCATAAAAAAAGTGAAAAAAATTGGCCGATAAAAAAGATAAATGGGCATCAAAAAAAGTGACCGGTTAAAAAAGAGTGGCCATTAAAAAAATAGTGGCCGATCAAAAATGAATTGGCCCATATAAAAAAGACCGGTCAAAAAAAATTGGCCGGTAAAAAGATGAATGGCCATCCAAAAAAATGACCGGTTAATGAATCCTGCAGTGACCGGTTAATGAATCCCTGCAGTCACAAAAGCTTTAATTCAAAATGGTAAAAAAGTCAAACTGAAAAAATTGGCCAGTAAAAAAGAATATTGGCCATCAAAAAAAGTGACCGGTTAAAAAAGAGTGGCCATTAAAAAAATAGTGGCTGATCAAAAATGAATTGGCCCATAAAAAAAGACCGGTCGAAAAAAATTGGCCGGTAAAAAAAATGAATGGCCATCCAAAAAAGTGACCGGTTAAAAAAATTGCCCATTAAAAAAAGTGACTACAAAAAATTGGCCCGTAAAAAAGGAAAGACCAGTCAAACAAAATTGGTCAGTAAAAAAATGTATTGGCCATCACACAGTGAGTTGGAGGAGGCGGAGGAGGCGGAGGAGGAGGCGGAGGAGGTGGAGGAGGAGGCGGAGGAGGCGGAGGAGGAGGCGGAGGAGGAGGCGGAGGAGGAGGCGGAGGAGGAGGCGGAGGAGGAGGAGGAGGCGGAAGAGGTAGGTGGCCCGTAAAAAAAGAGACCAGTAAAAGATTTGGCCAGTAAAAAAAGATGAGTCGCCATGAAAAAATGTGACTATTAAAAAAAAAATACAAATATAAAACAATTAAATTCCCTTCTATGTGACTTTACCGAAAGAACCAGAATATGAATCGCTGCAGTCACGAAAGCTTTGGTTTAAAATGGTAAAAAAGTCAAACTGAAAAAATTGGTCAGTAAAAAAGATAATTGGCCATCAAAAAAAGTGACTGATTAAAAAAGAGTGGCCATTAAAGAAAAAAATTGACTGGTAAAAAAAAAATGGTCATGAAAAAATTGGCCGGGAAAAAAGATAAATGGCCATCAAAAAAAGTGACCGGTTAAAAAAGAGTGGCCATTAAAAAAATAGTGGCCGATCAAAAATGAATTGGCCCACATAAAAAAGACCGGTCAAAAAAAATTGGCCGGTAAAAAGATGAATGGCCATCCAAAAAAGTGACCGGTTAATGAATCCTGCAGTGACCGGTTAATGAATCCCTGCAGTCACAAAAGCTTTAATTCAAAATGGTAAAAAAAGTCAAACTGAAAAAATTGGCCAGTAAAAAAGATAATTGGCCATCAAAAAAAGTGACCGGTTATAAAAGAGTGGCCATTAAAAAAATAGTGGCCGATCAAAAATGAATTGGCCCATAAAAAAAAGACCGGTCAAAAAAAATTGGCCGGTAAAAAAGATGAATGGCCATCCAAAAAAGTGACCGGTTAAAAAAGAGTGGCCATTAAGGAAAAAATTTGACTGGTAAAAAAAATGGTCATAAAAAAGTGAAAAAAATTGGCCGATAAAAAAGATAAATGGCCATCAAAAAAGTGACCGGTTAAAAAAGAGTGGCCATTAAAAAAAAAGTGGCTGATCAAAAAGAATTGGCCCATAAAATAAAAGCCCAGTCGAAAAAAATTGGCAGGTAAAAAAGATGAATGGTCATCCAAAAAAGTGACCGGTTAAAAAAGAGTGGCCATTAAAAAAACAGTGGCCTACCAAAAAATAATTGGCCCGTAAAAAAAGGCCAGTCGAAAAAATTGGCCATTAAAAAAGATAAGTGGCCATCAAAAATAAGTGACCGGTTAAAAAAATTGCCCGTTAAAAAAAGTTACTACAAAAAATTTGCCCGTAAAAAAGGAAAGACCAGTCAAACAAAATTGGTCCGTAAAAAAATATATTGGCCATCACACAGGTGGAGGAGGCGGTGGAGGCGGAGGAGGAGGTGGAGGAGGGGGAGGAGGAGGCGGAGGAGGAGGCGGAGGAGGCGGAGGAGGAGGGGAAGGCGGAGGAGGAGGCGGAGGAGGAGGCGGAGGAGGAGGCGGAGGAGGAGGCTGAAGAGGTAGGTGGCCTGTAAAAAAAGAGACCAGTAAAATAATTGGCCAGTAAAAAAAGATGAGTGGCAATGAAAAAACTTTTACTGCTAAAAAAAATAAAAAAATGAAAACAATTAAATTCTCTTTTACGGGACTTTACCGAAAGAACCAAGAATATGAATCCTTGCAGTCACGAAAGCTTTAATTCAAAATGGTAAAAAAGGTCAAACTGAAAAAATTGGCCAGTAAAAATGATAATTGGCCATCAAATAAAGTGACTGGTTAAAAAAGAGTGGCCATTAAAGAAAAAATTTGACTGGTAAAAAAAATGGTCATAAAATAGTGAAAAAAATTGCCCGATAAAATAGATAAATGGCCATCAAAAAAAGTGACCGGTTAAAAAAGAGTGGCCATTAAAAAAACAGTGGTCTACCAAAAAATAATTTTCCCCGTAAAAAAAGACCAGTCGAACAAAAATTGGCCAGTAAAAAAGATAAGTGGCCCTCAAAAAAAGTGACCGGTTAAAAAAATTGCCCATTAAAAAAAGTGACTACAAAAAATTGGCCCATAAAAAAGGAAAGACCAGTCAAACAAAATTGGTCAGTAAAAAAATGTATTGGCCATCACACAGTGAGGTGGATGAGGCAGAGGAGGCGGAGGAGGAGGCGGAGGAGGCGGAGGCGGAGGAGGAGGAGGCGGAGGAGGAGGAGGCGGAGGCGGAGGAGGAGGCGGAGGAGGAGGAGGCGGAAGAGGTAGGTGGCCCGTAAAAAAAGAGACCACTAAAAGAATTGGCCAGTAAAAAAAGATGAGTCGCCATAAAAAAATTTGACTGGTAAAAAAATAATAATACAAATATAAAACAATTAAATTCCCTTCTAGGTGACTTTACCGAAAGTACCAGAATATGAATACCTGCAGTCACGAAAGCTTTAATTCAAAATGGTTAAAAAGTCAAACTGAAAAAATTGGCCAGTAAAAAAGATAATTGGCCATCAAAAAAAGTGACTGGCTAAAAAAGAGTGGCCATTAAAGAAAAAATTTGACTGGTAAAAAAAAAATGGTCATGAAAAAAGTGAAAAAAATTGGCCGGTAAAAAAGATAAATGGCCATCAAAAAAAGTGACCGATTAAAAAAGAGTGGCCATTAAAAAAAAGTGGCCGATCAAAAAAGAATTGGCCCATGAAAAAAGACCAGTTGAAAAAAATTGGCCGGTAAAAAAGATGAATGGCCATCCAAAAAAGTGACCGGTTAAAAAAGAGTGGCCATTAAAAAAACAGTGGCCTACCAAAAAATAATTTGCCTGTAAAAAAAGACCAGTCGAAAAAAATTGGCCAGTAAAAAAGATAAGTGGCCATCAAAAAAAGTGACTGGTTAAAGAAATAATGGCCATTTAAGAAAAAATTTGACTGGTAAAAAAGAAGTTGTCATAAAAGTGAAAATAATTGGCCAGTAAAAAGGTAAATGGCCATCTAAAAAAAGATTGGCCATTAAAAAAAAGTGGCCAACCAAAAAATAATTGGCCCATAAAAAAAGACAAGTAAAAAAATTAGCCAGTAAAAGAATGTGGCCATCAAAAAAAATTACTGGTTAAAAAAGAAAGTGGCTATTAAAAAAAAGTGGCCATCTAAAAAAGTGATTGGTTAAAAAAGAGTGGTCATTAAAGTATCTTGAACTAAAGACGAATTACCTAAATTATCAACAGAAGGTGTATATCAGATTAATTGCTTTTGTGGCAGATGCTATATTGGACAGACGGGACGTAAAATCAGCATAAGACTGAAAGAACACCAAAGAAATATTAAATTATCTCAAAAACAACTGTCGGCAGTGGCAGAACATGCTTGTCAACAAGGACACTCAATTTATTTTGATAACGTTGAAGTGTTGTTTAATACTTATTATTTCTGTCAAAGATTAATTAGAGAATCCATTGAAATTGAGAGAAATAGAAATAACTTTAATCGGGCTGAGAGCTATAGGCTTTGTACGGCTTTTAAGCGTATTATTAAATAATACATATTACAATTCCTCATAAGGGAAGCACATACTAATTATCGGATTACTAACGTAGCGTATATTCACAATAACACACATTACAACTCATTACTAATCATAACCATTGACTGATTACTAATCGATTATAGAATTACTGCACCTGAATGAGTTAAATGATGACGTCACCCTGCTGCTCTATTTAAAACCAGGAGCAAGTGAGGGCTTTACCATTCTGGCGAATTGCCCGATGATGCTGGATGTAATTACCAGCGAAACGTCGTATTCAAACTGTAAATGTTGTGGATTCACTCTTCAACACACCGGTGGGCTAAAGTAGTGAGCTAATTGTCTTTTGTAAACGTGACACTTTTTTTGCTGATTGGCCGTGTCGGGTGGTGGAGGGTTACGACACATTTATAAATAACACGATCTAACCCAAAATCCTTCATTATGAATAATATTGGTCACGAAAGCCTACGTGTTAAACCAATTAAAGAAAAATTGACTGGTAAAAAAAAGAAGTGGTCATAAAAAAGTTAAAAAAAATTGGCCGGTAAAAAAGGTAAATGGCCATCTTAAAAAATGACCGGTTAAAAAAGAGTGGCCATTAAAGAAAAAATTGACTGGTAAAAAAAAGTGGTCATAAAAAAGTGAAAAAATTGGCCAGTAAAAGAGGTAAATGGCCATCTAAAAAAGTGACCGGTTAAAAAAGAGTGGCCATTAAAAAAAGTGGCCGACCAAAAAATAATTGGCCCATATAAAAGACAAGTAAAAAAAAATTAGCCAGTAAAAAAATGTGGCCACCAAAAAAAATTACCGGTTAAAAAAGAAAGTGGCTATTAAAAAAAGTGGCCATCTAAAAAAGTGACTGGTTAAAAAAGAGTGGCCATTAAAGTATCTTGCACTATAGACAAATTACCTAAATTATCAACAGAAGGTGTATATCAGATTAATTGCTTTTGTGGCAGATGCTATATTGGACAGACGGGACGCAACATTAGCATAAGACTGAAAGAACACCAAAGAAATATTAGATTATCTCAAACACAACTGTCGGCAGTGGCAGAACATGCTTGTCAACAAGGACACTCAATTGATTTTGATAACGTTGAAGTGTTGTGTAATACTAATTATTACTGGCAACGATTAATTAGAGAATCCATTGAAATTGAGAGAAATAGAAATAACTTTAATCGGGCTGATAGCTATAGGCTTTGTGTGGCTTTTAAGCGTATTATTAAATAATACATATTACAATTCCTCATAAGGGAAACACATACTAATTATCGGATTACTAACGTAGCGTATATTCACAATAACACACGTTACAACTCATTACTAATCATAACCATTGACTGATTACTAATCGATTATAGAATTACTGCACCTGAATGAGTTAAATTATGACATCACCCTGCTGCTCTATTTAAGACCAGGAGCAAGTGAGGGCTTTACCATTCTGGCGAATTGCCCGATGATGCTGGATGTAATTACCAGCGAAACGTCGTATTCAAACTGTAAATGTTGTGGATTCACTCTTCAACACACCGGTGGGCTAAAGTAGTGAACTAATTGTCTTTTATCAATGTGACACTTTTTTTGCTGATTGGCAGGGTCAGGCAGTGGAGGGTTATGACACATTTATAAATAACACGATCTAACCCAAAAACATTTATTATGAATAATATTGGTCGCGAAAGCCTACGTGTCAAACCAATTAAAGAAAAAATTGACTGGTAAAAAAAAGGAGTGGTCATAAAAAAAGTGAAAAAAATTGGCCGGTAAAAAAGGTAAATGGCCATCTAAAAAAGTGACCGTTTAAAAAAGAGTGGCCATTAAAGAAAAAATTGACTGGTAAAAAAAAGTTGTCATAAAAAAGTGAAAAAAATGGCCGGTAAAATAGATAAATGGCCATAAAAAAGTGACTGGTTAAAAAAGAGTGGCCTTTAAAGAAAAAATTGACTGGTAAAGAAAAAGTGGTCATAAAAGTGAAAAAAAATTGGCCAGTAAAAAAGGTAAATGTCCATCTAAAAAAGTGACCGGTTAAAAAAGAGTAGCCATTAAAAAAGTTTCCAACCAAAAAATAATTGGCCCATAAAAAAAGAACATTAAAAAAAAATTGGCCAGTAAAAGAATGTGGCCATCAAAAAACATTACCGGTTAAAAAAAAGTGGCCATTAAAGAAAAAGTGGCCATCAAAAAAAGTGACTGGTTAAAAAAAGAGTGGCCATTAATAAAAGTGGTCGACCAAGTAATAATTGGCCCATAAAAAGACCAGTCAAAAAAATTGGCCAGTAAAAGAATGTGGAAATAAAAAAAATACCGGTAAAAAACGTCATTAACAAAGATCAGTGGCCAGCAAAAAAAGTGCTTGGTTAAAAAAAAGTGGCCATTAAAGAAAAAATTGACTGGTATAGAAAAAAAATTGGTCATAAAAAAGTGACTGGGTAAAAAAGAATGGCCATTAAAGAAAAAAATGGTAAAAAAGTGGTCGTAAAAGTGAAAAAAATTGGCTGGTAAAAAAGGTAAATGGACATCTAAAAAAGTGACCGGTTAAAAAAGAGTGGCCATTAAAAAAGTGGCCGACCAAGTAATAATTGGCCCATAAAAAAGACCAGTAAAAAAATTGGCCAGTTAAAGAATGTGAAAATCAAAAAAATTACCGGTAAAAAAAAAAAATAGCGATTAAAAAGATAAGTGGCCATCAAAAAAAGTGACTGGTTAAAAAAGAGTGGCCATTAAAGAAAAAATTTGACTGGTAAAAAAAGTGGTCATAAAAAAGTGAAAAAATTGGCTGGTAAAAGAGATAAATGGCCATCTAAAAAAGTGATCAGTTAAAAAAGTGTCCATTAAAAAAAAGTGGTTGACCAAAAAAATCATTGGCCCATAATAAAAGATCAGTCAAGAAAAATTGGCCAGTAAAAGAATTTGGCCATAAAAAAGTGACCGGTAAAAAAAGAGTGGCCATTAAAAAAAGTGGCCGACCAAGTAATAATTGGCCCATAAAAAAGACCAGTCCAAAAAAATTGGCCAGTAACAGAATGTGGCCATCAAAAAAAATTCCGGTAAAAAAGTGGCCTTTAAAAAAAGTGGCCATCAAAAAAAGTGACTGGTTAAAAAAGAGTGGCCATTAAAGTTTCTTGCACTAAAGACGAATTTCCTAAATTATCAACAGAAGGTGTATATCAGATTAATTGCTTTTGTGGCAGATGCTATATTGGACAGACGGGACGCAACATCAGCATAAGACTGAAAGAACACCAAAGAAATATTAAATTATCTCAAACACAACTGTCGGCAGTGGCAGAACATGCTTGTCAACAAGAACACTCAATTGATTTTGATAACGTTGAAGTGTTGTGTAATACTAATGATTACTGGCAAAGATTAATTATAGAATCCATTGAAATTGAGAGAAATAGAAATAACTTTAATCGCTCTGATAGCTATAGGCTTTTTGCGGCTTGGAAGCGTATTATTAAATAATACATATTTCATTTCCTTATAGGGGAAACACATCCTAATTAATGGATTACTAATGTAGAGTATATTCACAATAACACACATTACAACTCATTACTAATCATAACCATTGACTGATTACCAATCGATTATATAATTACTGCAAATGAATGAGTTAAATGATGATGCCACCCTTCTGCTCTATTTAAGACCGGGAGCAAGTGAGGGCTTTACCATTCTGGCGAATTGCCCGATGATGCTGGATGTAATTACCAGCGAAACGTCGTATTCAAACTGTAAATGTTGTGGATTCACTCTTCAACACACCGGTGGGCTAAAGTAGTGAACTAATTGTCTTTTGTCAACGTGACACTTTTTTTGCTGATTGGCCCTGTCGGGTGGTGGAGGGTTATGACACATTTATAAATAACGCGATCTAAGCCAAACACCTTTATTATGAATAATATTGGTCACAAAAGCCTACATGTTAAACCAATTGAAGAAAAAATTGACTGGTAAAAAAAGTCTTAAAAGTGAAAAAAATTGGCCGGTAAAAAAGGTAAATGGCCATTTAAAAAAGTGACCGGTAAAAAATAGAGTGGCCATTAAAAAAAAGTGGCCGACCAAGTAATAATTGGCCCATAAAAAAGACCAGTCAAAAAAAAGTGGCCAGTAAAAGAATGTGGAAATGAAAAAAATTACCGGCAAAAAAATAATAGCCGTTAAAAAAGATAAGTGGCCATCAAAAAAAGTGACTGGGTAAAAAAGAATGGCCATTAAAGAAAAAAATGACTGGTAAAAAAGTGGTCATGAAAGTGAAAAAAATGGCCGGTAAAAAAGGTAAATGGCCATCTAAAAAAGTGACCGGTAAAAAAAGAGTGGCCATTAAAAAAAAGTGGCCGACCAAGTAATAATTGGCCCATAAAAAAGTGGAAAAATTGGCCGGTAAAAGAGATAAATGGCCATCTAAAAAGTGATTGGTTAAAAAAGAGTGGTCATTAAAGTATCTTGAACTAAAGACGAATTACCTAAATTATCAACAGAAGGTGTATATCAGATTAATTGCTTTTGTGGCAGATGCTATATTGGACAGACGGGACGTAAAATCAGCATAAGACTGAAAGAACACCAAAGAAATATTAAATTATCTCAAAAACAACTGTCGGCAGTGGCAGAACATGCTTGTCAACAAGGACACTCAATTTATTTTGATAACGTTGAAGTGTTGTTTAATATTTCGATTTAAAGCTTTCGTGACTGCAATGATTCATCTTCTTTGGTTCTTTCGGTAAAGTCACGTAGAATGAGAATAAAATAATAAATTGATAAAATAAAATAACACAATAATATTCTCACGACGTTTCGGCCACAACACAAGCGGCCTTCATCAGGTGAAGGGAGCGAGACTGTCTGGTAGGACAGCGCTGGAGTGAGAGAGCCACGTTCAGATCACGGCTTTTTAAGCTGTGTGAGAGGAACAAAGAGCCTTGGCGAAGGAATTAGCATAAAATTTAGCATTGAAATGGCTGAATGATTAGCTTGTGACTGGTCACAGAAATAGCTATGTTAAAAGTTAAAGCATACACATCCGCAGAGGCACCCATTGTTAAAAGGAATTAGCATAGAATTTAGCATTGAAATAGCTAAATTAAGGCATACACATCCGCAGAGGCACCCCTTGATAATGGGATTAGCATAGAATTTAGCATTGAAATGGCTGAGTGATTCGCTTGTAACTGCTACAGAAATAGTTACGTTGAAGTCAGAGCATACACATTCACCGAGGCACTTAGTACAAATCAAACAGGAGAATTTAGCATTGAAATAACTAGGCGAATTTAGCATTGAAATAACTGGGTGATTTGCTAGTGACTGGTCACAGAAATGACTACACATCTGAGCTATTCACAGTACTATATAGTGAACCAATAAAAACTAAAATATAAATTACCTTCATGTTATCAATAAACTCTGTATTCTCCAATCAGCTAAGCTACCAACCATAAGTCGTTATATATCACAATGCTATATGGCGAAAAAATGGGTGGATTCTTACCCTCAAATTTCCGTACCACGGATAGCTACGGGCCCCGTTCAGACGGACGAGTTCGTCCATGGTCGGAACAGAGGAGGGGGAGAGAGACAGCTGCGAAGCCCTAGTATACTCCATGTTGTAAACCATACCATTAACCGTGGTGTGAGAGGTATTAAGAGGCAATGCTGGCGAAAGAGCTGCGGTCTGAAGGTCATCGTAAAATTACAATTAATTAAGAACAGAAATGATTTAACACATCTTTCCAGTGGTTACTAAGCCTGAATCCATCTTCTCGGTTGAAATTGTCTCTGTGCTTGTATATGTGAATGGCCTCATGAACGAATCTCTCATGGTAGCCAGTTGGTTTGCAAAGAACCTCCGTCTTGGAGAAGTCAATGTCATGTGAGCCCACTGAATTGTAACAGTGATCTGCCACGGCAGAGGAGTTCGTCTTACCGTGTTTCAAGTCTGCTTTATGTTCGCGGATGCGGTCCGAGATATGTCTTTTGGTTTCTCCAATGTAGCTACTACCACAGAGGCACTTTAGTTTGTAAACGCCCGGGTACTGTATGTCTGGAAGAGCATCTTTTACAGATGGAACTAAATCACGGATTTTGTGTACTGTGTTGAATCGGACCTGGATCTTGTGTTTATTCAGGATTTTGGAGATCTTTTTAGTGACCCCTGCAATGTAGGGTAAGGTGATGGTTTTGAGTGGCTCCACAAGAGGATCCTTCTTCATGACTGGAGTGATGGCTTTGCGGATTGTGTAGTCGGAGTAGCCATTAGCCCTGAGAGCCTGGTGTACGTGCTTGAGTTCACTGGTAATGTGTTCCTGGTCGGAAATACATTGGGCTCTATGGTATAGAGTCTTGATGAGGCAGTTCTTCTGGGATGGATGGTGGTGGGAATCCGGTTTCAAGTAAGCATCTGTATGGGTAGCTTTCCTGTAGACAGAGTGGCTCATTGAACCATCATGTCTCCTTTTAATTAAGACATCCAGAAAGGGTAGTTTGCCATCTTTTTCGACCTCCATGGTAAATCTGATGGCTGGGTGTATGGAATTGATGTGGTCGCGGAATTGGTCTAGAGCAGGCTGGCCATGTGGCCAGATGACAAAGGTGTCATCAACGTACCTCTTCCATAAGGTCGGGCGTAGAGTGGCAGTCTGGATGGCGTCAGTTTCAAATTTTTCCATGAATACGTTGGCTACAACCGGAGATAGGGGGGAGCCCATTGGGGTGCCCTCAGTTTGTTTGTAGAAAGTTCCATTCCAGGTGAAGTATGTGTTGGTTAAGCAATGTCTCACCAGGGGGGGTACATCAGTATGCAGTCCTTGATGAACCAGGTCTTCAATGATAGCGATGGTGTCAGGTACCGGGACTTTGGTGAACAAGGACACCACATCAAAACTGACAAGCAGGTCGTTTGGGGACAGGGAAATGTCTTTGATTGTCGATACCAGGTGAGTAGAATTTAGTACCGCAGAGGTGGTTTTTCCAGTGAAAGGTCGCAAAGAAGATACACCCCTTCGTCCCATCGTCTCTACTATCAGCTCCCCCACCTACAAACTGGCACGTTTTCTGGCTGATATACTGCGACCTTTCACTGGAAAAACCACCTCTGCGGTACTAAATTCTACTCACCTGGTATCGACAATCAAAGACATTTCCCTGTCCCCAAACGACCTGCTTGTCAGTTTTGATGTGGTGTCTTTGTTCACCAAAGTCCCGGTACCTGACACCATCGCTATCATTGAAGACCTGGTTCATCAAGGACTGCATACTGATGTACCCCCCCTGGTGAGACATTGCTTAACCAACACATACTTCACCTGGAATGGAACTTTCTACAAACAAACTGAGGGCACCCCAATGGGCTCCCCCCTATCTCCGGTTGTAGCCAACGTATTCATGGAAAAATTTGAAACTGACGCCATCCAGACTGCCACTCTACGCCCGACCTTATGGAAGAGGTACGTTGATGACACCTTTGTCATCTGGCCACATGGCCAGCCTGCTCTAGACCAATTCCGCGACCACATCAATTCCATACACCCAGCCATCAGATTTACCATGGAGGTCGAAAAAGATGGCAAACTACCCTTTCTGGATGTCTTAATTAAAAGGAGACATGATGGTTCAATGAGCCACTCTGTCTACAGGAAAGCTACCCATACAGATGCTTACTTGAAACCGGATTCCCACCACCATCCATCCCAGAAGAACTGCCTCATCAAGACTCTATACCATAGAGCCCAATGTATTTCCGACCAGGAACACATTACCAGTGAACTCAAGCACGTACACCAGGCTCTCAGGGCTAATGGCTACTCCGACTACACAATCCGCAAAGCCATCACTCCAGTCATGAAGAAGGATCCTCTTGTGGAGCCACTCAAAACCATCACCTTACCCTACATTGCAGGGGTCACTAAAAAGATCTCCAAAATCCTGAATAAACACAAGATCCAGGTCCGATTCAACACAGTACACAAAATCCGTGATTTAGTTCCATCTGTAAAAGATGCTCTTCCAGACATACAGTACCCGGGCGTTTACAAACTAAAGTGCCTCTGTGGTAGTAGCTACATTGGAGAAACCAAAAGACATATCTCGGACCGCATCCGCGAACATAAAGCAGACTTGAAACACGGTAAGACGAACTCCTCTGCCGTGGCAGATCACTGTTACAATTCAGTGGGCTCACATGACATTGACTTCTCCAAGACGGAGGTTCTTTGCAAACCAACTGGCTACCATGAGAGATTCGTTCATGAGGCCATTCACATATACAAGCACAGAGACAATTTCAACCGAGAAGATGGATTCAGGCTTAGTAACCACTGGAAAGATGTGTTAAATCATTTCTGTTCTTAATTAATTGTAATTTTACGATGACCTTCAGACCGCAGCTCTTTCGCCAGCATTGCCTCTTAATACCTCTCACACCACGGTTAATGGTATGGTTTACAACATGGAGTATACTAGGGCTTCGCAGCTGTCTCTCTCCCCCTCCTCTGTTCCGACCATGGACGAACTCGTCCGTCTGAACGGGGCCCGTAGCTATCCGTGGTACGGAAATTTGAGGGTAAGAATCCACCCATTTTTTCGCCATATAGCATTGTGATATATAACGACTTATGGTTGGTAGCTTAGCTGATTGGAGAATATAGAGTTTATTGATAACATGAAGGTAATTTATATTTTAGTTTTTATTGGTTCACTATATAGTACTGTGAATAGCTCAGATGTGTAGTCATTTCTGTGACCAGTCACTAGCAAATCACCCAGTTATTTCAATGCTAAATTCGCCTAGTTATTTCAATGCTAAATTCTCCTGTTTGATTTGTACTAAGTGCCTCGGTGAATGTGTATGCTCTGACTTCAACGTAACTATTTCTGTAGCAGTTACAAGCGAATCACTCAGCCATTTCAATGCTAAATTCTATGCTAATCCCATTATCAAGGGGTGCCTCTGCGGATGTGTATGCCTTAATTTAGCTATTTCAATGCTAAATTCTATGCTAATTCCTTTTAACAATGGGTGCCTCTGCGGATGTGTATGCTTTAACTTTTAACATAGCTATTTCTGTGACCAGTCACAAGCTAATCATTTAGCCATTTCAATGCTAAATTTTATGCTAATTCCTTCGCCAAGGCTCTTTGTTCCTCTCACACAGCTTAAAAAGCCGTGATCTGAACGTGGCTCTCTCACTCCAGCGCTGTCCTACCAGACAGTCTCGCTCCCTTCACCTGATGAAGGCCGCTTGTGTTGTGGCCGAAACGTCGTGAGAATATTATTGTGTTATTTTATTTTATCAATTTATTATTTTATTCTCATTCTACGTGACTTTACCGAAAGAACCAAAGAAGATGTTGTTTAATACTTATTATTTCTATCAAAGATTAATTAGAGAATCCATTGAAATTGAGAGAAATAGAAATAACTTTAATCGGGCTGAGAGCTATAGGCTTTGTACGGCTTTTAAGCGTATTATTAAATAATACATATTACAATTCCTCATAAGGGAAGCACATACTAATTATCGGATTACTAACGTAGCGTATATTCACAATAACACACATTACAACTCATTACTAATCATAACCATTGACTGATTACTAATCGATTATAGAATTACTGCACCTGAATGAGTTAAATGATGATGTCACCCTGCTGCTCTATTTAAAACCAGGAGCAAGTGAGGGCTTTACCATTCTGGCGAATTGCCCGATGATGCTGGATGTAATTACCAGCGAAACGTCGTATTCAAACTGTAAATGTTGTGGATTCACTCTTCAACACACCGGTGGGCTAAAGTAGTGAGCTAATTGTCTTTTGTAAACGTGACACTTTTTTTGCTGATTGGCCGTGTCGGGTGGTGGAGGGTTACGACACATTTATAAATAACACGATCTAACCCAAAAACCTTGATTATGAATAATATTGGTCACGAAAGCCTACGTGTTAAACCAATTAAAGAAAAAATTGACTGGTAAAAAAAAGAAGTGGTCATAAAAAAGTAAAAAAAAATTGGCCGGTAAAAAAGGTAAATGGCCATCTTAAAAAATGACCGGTTAAAAAAGAGTGGCCATTAAAGAAAAAATTGACTGGTAAAAAAAAAGTGGTCATTAAAAAGTGAAAAAATTGGCCAGTAAAAGAGGTAAATGGCCATCTAAAAAAGTGACCGGTTAAAAAAGAGTGGCCATTAAAAAAAGTGGCCGACCAAAAAATAATTGGCCCATATAAAAGACAAGTAAAAAAAAATTAGCCAGTAAAAGAATGTGGCCACCAAAAAAAATTACCGGTTTAAAAAGAAAGTGGCTATTAAAAAAAAGTGGCCATCTAAAAAAGTGACTGGTTAAAAAAGAGTGGCCATTAAAGTATCTTGCACTATAGACGAATTACGTAAATTATCAACAGAAGGTGTATATCAGATTAATTGCTTTTGTGGCAGATGCTATATTGGACAGACGGGACGCAACATTAGCATAAGACTGAAAGAACACCAAAGAAATATTAAATTATCTCAAACACAACTGTCGGCAGTGGCAGAACATGCTTGTCAACAAGGACACTCAATTGATTTTGATAACGTTGAAGTGTTGTGTAATACTAATTATTACTGGCAAAGATTAATTAGAGAATCCATTGAAATTGAGAGAAATATAAATAACTTTAATCGGGCTGATAGCTATAGGCTTTGTGCGGCTTTTAAGCATATTATTAAATAATACATATTACAATTCCTCATAAGGGAAACACATACTAATTATCGGATTACTAACGTAGCGTATATTCACAATAACACACGTTACAACTCATTACTAATCATAACCATTGACTTATTACTAATCGATTATAGAATTACTGCACCTGAATGAGTTAAATTATGACGTCACCCTGCTGCTCTATTTAAGACCAGGAGCAAGTGAGGGCTTTACCATTCTGGCGAATTGCCCGATGATGCTGGATGTAATTACCAGCGAAACGTCGTATTCAAACTGTAAATGTTGTGGATTCACTCTTCAACACACCGGTGGGCTAAAGTAGTGAACTAATTGTCTTTTATCAATGTGACACTTTTTTTGCTGATTGGCAGGGTCAGGCAGTGGAGGGTTATGACACATTTATAAATAACACGATCTAACCCAAAAACATTTATTATGAATAATATTGGTCGCGAAAGCCTACGTGTCAAACCAATTAAAGAAAAAATTGACTGGTAAAAAAAAGGAGTGGTCATAAAAAAAGTGAAAAAAATTGGCCGGTAAAAAAGGTAAATGGCCATCTAAAAAAGTGACCGTTTAAAAAAGAGTGGCCATTAAAGAAAAAATTGACTGGTAAAAAAAAGTTGTCATAAAAAAGTGAAAAAAATGGCCGGTAAAAGAGATAAATGGCCATAAAAAAGTGACTGGTTAAAAAAGAGTGGCCTATAAAGAAAAAATTGACTGGTAAAGAAAAAGTGGTCATAAAAGTGAAAAAAATTGGCCGGTAAAAAAGGTAAATGTCCATCTAAAAAAGTGACCGGTTAAAAAAGAGTAGCCATTAAAAAAGTTTCCGACCAAAAAATAATTGGCCCATAAAAAAAGACCAGTAAAAAAAAATTGGCCAGTAAAAGAATGTGGCCATCAAAAAACATTACCGGTTAAAAAAAGTGGCCATTAAAGAAAAAGTGGCCATCAAAAAAAGTGACTGGTTAAAAAAAGAGTGGCCATTAAAAAAAGTGGTCGACCAAGTAATAATTGGCCCATAAAAAGACCAGTCAAAAAAAATTGGCCAGTAAAAGAATGTGGAAATAAAAAAAAATTACCGGTAAAAAACGTCATTAACAAAGATCAGTGGCCAGCAAAAAAAGTGCTTGGTTAAAAAAAGTGGCCATTAAAGAAAAAATTGACTGGTATAGAAAAAAAATTGGTCATAAAAAAGTGACTGGGTAAAAAAGAATGGCCATTAAAGAAAAAAATGGTAAAAAAGTGGTCGTAAAAGTGAAAAAAATTGGCTGGTAAAAAAGGTAAATGGCCATCTAAAAAAGTGACCGGTTAAAAAAGAGTGGCCATTAAAAAAGTGGCCGACCAAGTAATAATTGGCCCATAAAAAAGACCAGTAAAAAAAAATTGGCCAGTTAAAGAATGTGAAAATCAAAAAAATTACCGGTAAAAAAAAAAATAGCGATTAAAAAGATAAGTGGCCATCAAAAAAAGTGACTGGTTAAAAAAGAGTGGCCATTAAAGAAAAAATTGACTGGTAAAAAAAGTGGTCATAAAAAAGTGAAAAAATTGGCTGGTAAAAGAGATAAATGGCCATCTAAAAAAGTGATCAGTTAAAAAAGTGTCCATTAAAAAAAAGTGGTTGACCAAAAAAATCATTGGCCCATAATAAAAGATCAGTCAAGAAAAATTGGCCAGTAAAAGAATTTGGCCATAAAAAAAGTGACCGGTAAAAAAAGAGTGGCCATTAAAAAAAGTGGCCGACCAAGTAATAATTAGCCCATAAAAAAGACCAGTCCCAAAAAAATTGGCCAGTAACAGAATGTGGCCATCAAAAAAAATTCCGGTAAAAAAGTGGCCTTTAAAAAAAGTGGCCATCAAAAAAAGTGACTGGTTAAAAAAGAGTGGCCATTAAAGTATCTTGCACTAAAGACGAATTACCTAAATTATCAACAGAAGGTGTATATCAGATTACTTGCTTTTGTGGCAGATGCTATATTGGACAGACGGGACGCAACATCAGCATAAGACTGAAAGAACACCAAAGAAATATTAAATTATCTCAAACACAACTGTCGGCAGTGGCAGAACATGCTTGTCAACAAGAACACTCAATTGATTTTGATAACGTTGAAGTGTTGTGTAATACTAATGATTACTGGCAAAGATTAATTAGAGAATCCATTGAAATTGAGAGAAATAGAAATAACTTTAATCGCTCTGATAGCTATAGGCTTTTTGCGGCTTGGAAGCGTATTATTAAATAATACATATTTCATTTCCTTATAGGGGAAACACATACTAATTAATGGATTACTAATGTAGAGTATATTCACAATAACACACATTACAACTCATTACTAATCATAACCATTGACTGATTACCAATCGATTATATAATTACTGCAAATGAATGAGTTAAATGATGATGCCACCCTTCTGCTCTATTTAAGACCGGGAGCAAGTGAGGGCTTTACCATTCTGGCGAATTGCCCGATGATGCTGGATGTAATTACCAGCGAAACGTCGTATTCAAACTGTAAATGTTGTGGATTCAGTCTTCAACACACCGGTGGGCTAAAGTAGTGAACTAATTGTCTTTTGTCAACGTGACATTTTTTTTGCTGATTGGCCCTGTCGGGTGGTGGAGGGTTATGACACATTTATAAATAACGCGATCTAAGCCAAAAACCTTTATTATGAATAATATTGGTCACAAAAGCCTACATGTTAAACCAATTGAAGAAAAAATTGACTGGTAAAAAAAGTCTTAAAAGTGAAAAAAATTGGCCGGTAAAAAAGGTAAATGGCCATCTAAAAAAGTGACCGGTAAAAAATAGAGTGGCCATTAAAAAAAAGTGGCCGACCAAGTAATAATTGGCCCATAAAAAAGACCAGTCAAAAAAAAGTGGCCAGTAAAAGAATGTGGAAATGAAAAAAATTACCGGCAAAAAAATAATAGCCGTTAAAAAAGATAAGTGGCCATCAAAAAAAGTGACTGGGTAAAAAAGAATGGCCATTAAAGAAAAAAATGACTGGTAAAAAAAAGTGGTCATAAAAGTGAAAAAAATGGCCGGTAAAAAAGGTAAATGGCCATCTAAAAAAGTGACCGGTAAAAAAAGAGTGGCCATTAAAAAAAAGTGGCCGACCAAGTAATAATTGGCCCATAAAAAAGTGGAAAAATTGGCCGGTAAAAGAGATAAATGGCCATCTAAAAAAGTGATTGGTTAAAAAAGAGTGGTCATTAAAGTATCTTGAACTAAAGACGAATTACCTAAATTATCGACGGAAGGTGTATATCAGATTAATTGCTTTTGTGGCAGATGCTATATTGGACAGACGGGACGTAAAATCAGCATAAGACTGAAAGAACACCAAAAAAATATTAAATTATCTCAAACACAACTGTCGGCAGTGGCAGAACATGCTTGTCAACAAGGACACTCAATTTATTTTGATAACGTTGAAGTGTTGTTTAATACTTATTATTTCTGTCAAAGATTAATTAGAGAATCCATTGAAATTGAGAGAAATAGAAATAACTTTAATCGGGCTGAGAGCTATAGGCTTTGTACGGCTTTTAAGCGTATTATTAAATAATACATATTACAATTCCTCATAAGGGAAGCACATACTAATTATCGGATTACTAACGTAGCGTATATTCACAATAACACACATTACAACTCATTACTAATCATAACCATTGACTGATTACTAATCGATTATAGAATTACTGCACCTGAATGAGTTAAATGATGACGTCACCCTGCTGCTCTATTTAAAACCAGGAGCAAGTGAGGGCTTTACCATTCTGGCGAATTGCCCGATGATGCTGGATGTAATTACCAGCGAAACGTCGTATTCAAACTGTAAATGTTGTGGATTCACTCTTCAACACACCGGTGGGCTAAAGTAGTGAGCTAATTGTCTTTTGTAAACGTGACACTTTTTTTGCTGATTGGCCGTGTCGGGTGGTGGAGGGTTACGACACATTTATAAATAACACGATCTAACCCAAAAACCTTCATTATGAATAATATTGGTCACGAAAGCCTACGTGTTAAACCAATTAAAGAAAAAATTGACTGGTAAAAAAAAGAAGTGGTCATAAAAAAGTTTTAAAAAATTGGCCGGTAAAAAAGGTAAATGGCCATCTTAAAAAATGACCGGTTAAAAAAGAGTGGCCATTAAAGAAAAAATTGACTGGTAAAAAAAAAGTGGTCATTAAAAAGTGAAAAAATTGGCCAGTAAAAGAGGTAAATGGCCATCTAAAAAAGTGACCGGTTAAAAAAGAGTGGCCATTAAAAAAAGTGGCCGACCAAAAAATAATTGGCCCATATAAAAGACAAGTAAAAAAAAATTAGCCAGTAAAAGAATGTGGCCACCAAAAAAAATTACCGGTTTAAAAAGAAAGTGGCTATTAAAAAAAAGTGGCCATCTAAAAAAGTGACTGGTTAAAAAAGAGTGGACATTAAAGTATCTTGCACTATAGACGAATTACGTAAATTATCAACAGAAGGTGTATATCAGATTAATTGCTTTTGTGGCAGATGCTATATTGGACAGACGGGACGCAACATTAGCATAAGACTGAAAGAACACCAAAGAAATATTAAATTATCTCAAACACAACTGTCGGCAGTGGCAGAACATGCTTGTCAACAAGGACACTCAATTGATTTTGATAACGTTGAAGTGTTGTGTAATACTAATTATTACTGGCAAAGATTAATTAGAGAATCCATTGAAATTGAGAGAAATAGAAATAACTTTAATCGGGCTGATAGCTATAGGCTTTGTGCGGCTTTTAAGCATATTATTAAATAATACATATTACAATTCCTCATAAGGGAAACACATACTAATTATCGGATTACTAACGTAGCGTATATTCACAATAACACACGTTACAACTCATTACTAATCATAACCATTGACTTATTACTAATCGATTATAGAATTACTGCACCTGAATGAGTTAAATTATGACGTCACCCTGCTGCTCTATTTAAGACCAGGAGCAAGTGAGGGCTTTACCATTCTGGCGAATTGCCCGATGATGCTGGATGTAATTACCAGCGAAACGTCGTATTCAAACTGTAAATGTTGTGGATTCACTCTTCAACACACCGGTGGGCTAAAGTAGTGAACTAATTGTCTTTTATCAATGTGACACTTGTTTTGCTGATTGGCCGTGTCAGGCAGTGGAGGGTTATGACACATTTATAAATAACACGATCTAAGCCAAAAACATTTATTATGAATAATATTGGTCGCGAAAGCCTACGTGTCAAACCAATTAAAGAAAAAATTGACTGGTAAAAAAAAGGAGTGGTCATAAAAAAAGTGAAAAAAATTGGCCGGTAAAAAAGGTAAATGGCCATCTAAAAAAGTGACCGTTTAAAAAAGAGTGGCCATTAAAGAAAAAATTGACTGGTAAAAAAAAGTTGTCATAAAAAAGTGAAAAAAATGGCCGGTAAAAGAGATAAATGGCCATAAAAAAGTGACTGGTTAAAAAAGAGTGGCCTTTAAAGAAAAAATTGACTGGTAAAGAAAAAGTGGTCATAAAAGTGAAAAAAATTGGCCGGTAAAAAAGGTAAATGTCCATCTAAAAAAGTGACCGGTTAAAAAAGAGTAGCCATTAAAAAAGTTTCCGACCAAAAAATAATTGGCCCATAAAAAAAGACCAGTAAAAAAAAATTGGCCAGTAAAAGAATGTGGCCATCAAAAAACATTACCGGTTAAAAAAAGTGGCCATTAAAGAAAAAGTGGCCATCAAAAAAAGTGACTGGTTAAAAAAAGAGTGGCCATTAAAAAAAGTGGTCGACCAAGTAATAATTGGCCCATAAAAAGACCAGTCAAAAAAAATTGGCCAGTAAAAGAATGTGGAAATAAAAAAAAATTACCGGTAAAAAACGTCATTAACAAAGATCAGTGGCCAGCAAAAAAAGTGCTTGGTTAAAAAAAGTGGCCATTAAAGAAAAAATTGACTGGTATAGAAAAAAAATTGGTCATAAAAAAGTGACTGGGTAAAAAAGAATGGCCATTAAAGAAAAAAATGGTAAAAAAGTGGTCGTAAAAGTGAAAAAAATTGGCTGGTAAAAAAGGTAAATGGCCATCTAAAAAAGTGACCGGTTAAAAAAGAGTGGCCATTAAAAAAGTGGCCGACCAAGTAATAATTGGCCCATAAAAAAGACCAGTAAAAAAAAATTGGCCAGTTAAAGAATGTGAAAATCAAAAAAATTACCGGTAAAAAAAAAAATAGCGATTAAAAAGATAAGTGGCCATCAAAAAAAAGTGACTGGTTAAAAAAGAGTGGCCATTAAAGAAAAAATTGACTGGTAAAAAAAGTGGTCATAAAAAAGTGAAAAAATTGGCTGGTAAAAGAGATAAATGGCCATCTAAAAAAGTGATCAGTTAAAAAAGTGTCCATTAAAAAAAAGTGGTTGACCAAAAAAATCATTGGCCCATAATAAAAGATCAGTCAAGAAAAATTGGCCAGTAAAAGAATTTGGCCATAAAAAAAGTGACCGGTAAAAAAAGAGTGGCCATTAAAAAAAGTGGCCGACCAAGTAATAATTAGCCCATAAAAAAGACCAGTCCCAAAAAATTGGCCAGTAACAGAATGTGGCCATCAAAAAAAATTCCGGTAAAAAAGTGGCCTTTAAAAAAAGTGGCCATCAAAAAAAGTGACTGGTTAAAAAAGAGTGGCCATTAAAGTATCTTGCACTAAAGACGAATTACCTAAATTATCAACAGAAGGTGTATATCAGATTACTTGCTTTTGTGGCAGATGCTATATTGGACAGACGGGACGCAACATCAGCATAAGACTGAAAGAACACCAAAGAAATATTAAATTATCTCAAACACAACTGTCAGCAGTGGCAGAACATGCTTGTCAACAAGAACACTCAATTGATTTTGATAACGTTGAAGTGTTGTGTAATACTAATGATTACTGGCAAAGATTAATTAGAGAATCCATTGAAATTGAGAGAAATAGAAATAACTTTAATCGCTCTGATAGCTATAGGCTTTTTGCGGCTTGGAAGCGTATTATTAAATAATACATATTTCATTTCCTTATAGGGGAAACACATACTAATTAATGGATTACTAATGTAGAGTATATTCACAATAACACACATTACAACTCATTACTAATCATAACCATTGACTGATTACCAATCGATTATATAATTACTGCAAATGAATGAGTTAAATGATGATGCCACCCTTCTGCTCTATTTAAGACCGGGAGCAAGTGAGGGCTTTACCATTCTGGCGAATTGCCCGATGATGCTGGATGTAATTACCAGCGAAACGTCGTATTCAAACTGTAAATGTTGTGGATTCAGTCTTCAACACACCGGTGGGCTAAAGTAGTGAACTAATTGTCTTTTGTCAACGTGACATTTTTTTTGCTGATTGGCCCTGTCGGGTGGTGGAGGGTTATGACACATTTATAAATAACGCGATCTAAGCCAAAAACCTTTATTATGAATAATATTGGTCACAAAAGCCTACATGTTAAACCAATTGAAGAAAAAATTGACTGGTAAAAAAAGTCTTAAAAGTGAAAAAAATTGGCCGGTAAAAAAGGTAAATGGCCATCTAAAAAAGTGACCGGTAAAAAATAGAGTGGCCATTAAAAAAAAGTGGCCGACCAAGTAATAATTGGCCCATAAAAAAGACCAGTCAAAAAAAAGTGGCCAGTAAAAGAATGTGGAAATGAAAAAAATTACCGGCAAAAAAATAATAGCCGTTAAAAAAGATAAGTGGCCATCAAAAAAAGTGACTGGGTAAAAAAGAATGGCCATTAAAGAAAAAAATGACTGGTAAAAAAAAGTGGTCATAAAAGTGAAAAAAATGGCCGGTAAAAAAGGTAAATGGCCATCTAAAAAAGTGACCGGTAAAAAAAGAGTGGCCATTAAAAAAAAGTGGCCGACCAAGTAATAATTGGCCCATAAAAAAGTGGAAAAATTGGCCGGTAAAAGAGATAAATGGCCATCTAAAAAAGTGATTGGTTAAAAAAGAGTGGTCATTAAAGTATCTTGAACTAAAGACGAATTACCTAAATTATCGACGGAAGGTGTATATCAGATTAATTGCTTTTGTGGCAGATGCTATATTGGACAGACGGGACGTAAAATCAGCATAAGACTGAAAGAACACCAAAAAAATATTAAATTATCTCAAACACAACTGTCGGCAGTGGCAGAACATGCTTGTCAACAAGGACACTCAATTTATTTTGATAACGTTGAAGTGTTGTTTAATACTTATTATTTCTGTCAAAGATTAATTAGAGAATCCATTGAAATTGAGAGAAATAGAAATAACTTTAATCGGGCTGAGAGCTATAGGCTTTGTACGGCTTTTAAGCATATTATTAAATAATACATATTACAATTCCTCATAAGGGAAGCACATACTAATTATCGGATTACTAACGTAGCGTATATTCACAATAACACACATTACAACTCATTACTAATCATAACCATTGACTGATTACTAATCGATTATAGAATTACTGCACCTGAATGAGTTAAATGATGACGTCACCCTGCTGCTCTATTTAAAACCAGGAGCAAGTGAGGGCTTTACCATTCTGGCGAATTGCCCGATGATGCTGGATGTAATTACCAGCGAAACGTCGTATTCAAACTGTAAATGTTGTGGATTCACTCTTCAACACACCGGTGGGCTAAAGTAGTGAGCTAATTGTCTTTTGTAAACGTGACACTTTTTTTGCTGATTGGCCGTGTCGGGTGGTGGAGGGTTACGACACATTTATAAATAACACGATCTAACCCAAAAACCTTCATTATGAATAATATTGGTCACGAAAGCCTACGTGTTAAACCAATTAAAGAAAAAATTGACTGGTAAAAAAAAGAAGTGGTCATAAAAAAGTTTAAAAAAATTGGCCGGTAAAAAAGGTAAATGGCCATCTTAAAAAATGACCGGTTAAAAAAGAGTGGCCATTAAAGAAAAAATTGACTGGTAAAAAAAAAGTGGTCATTAAAAAGTGAAAAAATTGGCCAGTAAAAGAGGTAAATGGCCATCTAAAAAAGTGACCGGTTAAAAAAGAGTGGCCATTAAAAAAAGTGGCCGACCAAAAAATAATTGGCCCATATAAAAGACAAGTAAAAAAAAATTAGCCAGTAAAAGAATGTGGCCACCAAAAAAAATTACCGGTTTAAAAAGAAAGTGGCTATTAAAAAAAAGTGGCCATCTAAAAAAGTGACTGGTTAAAAAAGAGTGGACATTAAAGTATCTTGCACTATAGACGAATTACGTAAATTATCAACAGAAGGTGTATATCAGATTAATTGCTTTTGTGGCAGATGCTATATTGGACAGACGGGACGCAACATTAGCATAAGACTGAAAGAACACCAAAGAAATATTAAATTATCTCAAACACAACTGTCGGCAGTGGCAGAACATGCTTGTCAACAAGGACACTCAATTGATTTTGATAACGTTGAAGTGTTGTGTAATACTAATTATTACTGGCAAAGATTAATTAGAGAATCCATTGAAATTGAGAGAAATAGAAATAACTTTAATCGGGCTGATAGCTATAGGCTTTGTGCGGCTTTTAAGCATATTATTAAATAATACATATTACAATTCCTCATAAGGGAAACACATACTAATTATCGGATTACTAACGTAGCGTATATTCACAATAACACACGTTACAACTCATTACTAATCATAACCATTGACTTATTACTAATCGATTATAGAATTACTGCACCTGAATGAGTTAAATTATGACGTCACCCTGCTGCTCTATTTAAGACCAGGAGCAAGTGAGGGCTTTACCATTCTGGCGAATTGCCCGATGATGCTGGATGTAATTACCAGCGAAACGTCGTATTCAAACTGTAAATGTTGTGGATTCACTCTTCAACACACCGGTGGGCTAAAGTAGTGAACTAATTGTCTTTTATCAATGTGACACTTGTTTTGCTGATTGGCCGTGTCAGGCAGTGGAGGGTTATGACACATTTATAAATAACACGATCTAAGCCAAAAACATTTATTATGAATAATATTGGTCGCGAAAGCCTACGTGTCAAACCAATTAAAGAAAAAATTGACTGGTAAAAAAAAGGAGTGGTCATAAAAAAAGTGAAAAAAATTGGCCGGTAAAAAAGGTAAATGGCCATCTAAAAAAGTGACCGTTTAAAAAAGAGTGGCCATTAAAGAAAAAATTGACTGGTAAAAAAAAGTTGTCATAAAAAAGTGAAAAAAATGGCCGGTAAAAGAGATAAATGGCCATAAAAAAGTGACTGGTTAAAAAAGAGTGGCCTTTAAAGAAAAAATTGACTGGTAAAGAAAAAGTGGTCATAAAAGTGAAAAAAATTGGCCGGTAAAAAAGGTAAATGTCCATCTAAAAAAGTGACCGGTTAAAAAAGAGTAGCCATTAAAAAAGTTTCCGACCAAAAAATAATTGGCCCATAAAAAAAGACCAGTAAAAAAAAATTGGCCAGTAAAAGAATGTGGCCATCAAAAAACATTACCGGTTAAAAAAAGTGGCCATTAAAGAAAAAGTGGCCATCAAAAAAAGTGACTGGTTAAAAAAAGAGTGGCCATTAAAAAAAGTGGTCGACCAAGTAATAATTGGCCCATAAAAAGACCAGTCAAAAAAAATTGGCCAGTAAAAGAATGTGGAAATAAAAAAAAAATACCGGTAAAAAACGTCATTAACAAAGATCAGTGGCCAGCAAAAAAAGTGCTTGGTTAAAAAAAGTGGCCATTAAAGAAAAAATTGACTGGTATAGAAAAAAAATTGGTCATAAAAAAGTGACTGGGTAAAAAAGAATGGCCATTAAAGAAAAAAATGGTAAAAAAGTGGTCGTAAAAGTGAAAAAAATTGGCTGGTAAAAAAGGTAAATGGCCATCTAAAAAAGTGACCGGTTAAAAAAGAGTGGCCATTAAAAAAGTGGCCGACCAAGTAATAATTGGCCCATAAAAAAGACCAGTAAAAAAAAATTGGCCAGTTAAAGAATGTGAAAATCAAAAAAATTACCGGTAAAAAAAAAAATAGCGATTAAAAAGATAAGTGGCCATCAAAAAAAGTGACTGGTTAAAAAAGAGTGGCCATTAAAGAAAACATTGACTGGTAAAAAAAGTGGTCATAAAAAAGTGAAAAAATTGGCTGGTAAAAGAGATAAATGGCCATCTAAAAAAGTGATCAGTTAAAAAAGTGTCCATTAAAAAAAAGTGGTTGACCAAAAAAATCATTGGCCCATAATAAAAGATCAGTCAAGAAAAATTGGCCAGTAAAAGAATTTGGCCATAAAAAAAGTGACCGGTAAAAAAAGAGTGGCCATTAAAAAAAGTGGCCGACCAAGTAATAATTAGCCCATAAAAAAGACCAGTCCCAAAAAATTGGCCAGTAACAGAATGTGGCCATCAAAAAAAATTCCGGTAAAAAAGTGGCCTTTAAAAAAAGTGGCCATCAAAAAAAGTGACTGGTTAAAAAAGAGTGGCCATTAAAGTATCTTGCACTAAAGACGAATTACCTAAATTATCAACAGAAGGTGTATATCAGATTACTTGCTTTTGTGGCAGATGCTATATTGGACAGACGGGACGCAACATCAGCATAAGACTGAAAGAACACCAAAGAAATATTAAATTATCTCAAACACAACTGTCGGCAGTGGCAGAACATGCTTGTCAACAAGAACACTCAATTGATTTTGATAACGTTGAAGTGTTGTGTAATACTAATGATTACTGGCAAAGATTAATTAGAGAATCCATTGAAATTGAGAGAAATAGAAATAACTTTAATCGCTCTGATAGCTATAGGCTTTTTGCGGCTTGGAAGCGTATTATTAAATAATACATATTTCATTTCCTTATAGGGGAAACACATACTAATTAATGGATTACTAATGTAGAGTATATTCACAATAACACACATTACAACTCATTACTAATCATAACCATTGACTGATTACCAATCGATTATATAATTACTGCAAATGAATGAGTTAAATGATGATGCCACCCTTCTGCTCTATTTAAGACCGGGAGCAAGTGAGGGCTTTACCATTCTGGCGAATTGCCCGATGATGCTGGATGTAATTACCAGCGAAACGTCGTATTCAAACTGTAAATGTTGTGGATTCAGTCTTCAACACACCGGTGGGCTAAAGTAGTGAACTAATTGTCTTTTGTCAACGTGACATTTTTTTTGCTGATTGGCCCTGTCGGGTGGTGGAGGGTTATGACACATTTATAAATAACGCGATCTAAGCCAAAAACCTTTATTATGAATAATATTGGTCACAAAAGCCTACATGTTAAACCAATTGAAGAAAAAATTGACTGGTAAAAAAAGTCTTAAAAGTGAAAAAAATTGGCCGGTAAAAAAGGTAAATGGCCATCTAAAAAAGTGACCGGTAAAAAATAGAGTGGCCATTAAAAAAAAGTGGCCGACCAAGTAATAATTGGCCCATAAAAAAGACCAGTCAAAAAAAAGTGGCCAGTAAAAGAATGTGGAAATGAAAAAAATTACCGGCAAAAAAATAATAGCCGTTAAAAAAGATAAGTGGCCATCAAAAAAAGTGACTGGGTAAAAAAGAATGGCCATTAAAGAAAAAAATGACTGGTAAAACAAAGTGGTCATAAAAGTGAAAAAAATGGCCGGTAAAAAAGGTAAATGGCCATCTAAAAAAGTGACCGGTAAAAAAAGAGTGGCCATTAAAAAAAAGTGGCCGACCAAGTAATAATTGGCCCATAAAAAAGTGGAAAAATTGGCCGGTAAAAGAGATAAATGGCCATCTAAAAAAGTGATTGGTTAAAAAAGAGTGGTCATTAAAGTATCTTGAACTAAAGACGAATTACCTAAATTATCGACAGAAGGTGTATATCAGATTAATTGCTTTTGTGGCAGATGCTATATTGGACAGACGGGACGTAAAATCAGCATAAGACTGAAAGAACACCAAAAAAATATTAAATTATCTCAAACACAACTGTCGGCAGTGGCAGAACATGCTTGTCAACAAGGACACTCAATTTATTTTGATAACGTTGAAGTGTTGTTTAATACTTATTATTTCTGTCAAAGATTAATTAGAGAATCCATTGAAATTGAGAGAAATAGAAATAACTTTAATCGGGCTGAGAGCTATAGGCTTTGTACGGCTTTTAAGCGTATTATTAAATAATACATATTACAATTCCTCATAAGGGAAGCACATACTAATTATCGGATTACTAACGTAGCGTATATTCACAATAACACACATTACAACTCATTACTAATCATAACCATTGACTGATTACTAATCGATTATAGAATTACTGCACCTGAATGAGTTAAATGATGACGTCACCCTGCTGCTCTATTTAAAACCAGGAGCAAGTGAGGGCTTTACCATTCTGGTGAATTGCCCGATGATGCTGGATGTAATTACCAGCGAAACGTCGTATTCAAACTGTAAATGTTGTGGATTCACTCTTCAACACACCGGTGGGCTAAAGTAGTGAGCTAATTGTCTTTTGTAAACGTGACACTTTTTTTGCTGATTGGCCGTGTCGGGTGGTGGAGGGTTACGACACATTTATAAATAACACGATCTAACCCAAAAACCTTCATTATGAATAATATTGGTCACGAAAGCCTACGTGTTAAACCAATTAAAGAAAAAATTGACTGGTAAAAAAAAGAAGTGGTCCATAAAAAAGTTAAAAAAAATTGGCCGGTAAAAAAGGTAAATGGCCATCTTAAAAAATGACCGGTTAAAAAAGAGTGGCCATTAAAGAAAAAATTGACTGGTAAAAAAAAAGTGGTCATAAAAAAGTGAAAAAATTGGCCAGTAAAAGAGGTAAATGGCCATCTAAAAAAGTGACCGATTAAAAAAGAGTGGCCATTAAAAAAAGTGGCCGACCAAAAAATAATTGGCCCATATAAAAGACAAGTAAAAAAAAATTAGCCAGTAAAAGATTGTGGCCACCAAAAAAAATTACCGGTTAAAAAAGAAAGTGGCTATTAAAAAAAGTGGCCATCTAAAAAAGTGACTGGTTAAAAAAGAGTGGCCATTAAAGTATCTTGCACTATAGACGAATTACCTAAATTATCAACAGAAGGTGTATATCAGATTAATTGCTTTTGTGGCAGATGCTATATTGGACAGACGGGACGCAACATTAGCATAAGACTGAAAGAACACCAAAGAAATATTAAATTATCTCAAACACAACTGTCGGCAGTGGCAGAACATGCTTGTCAACAAGGACACTCAATTGATTTTGATAACGTTGAAGTGTTGTGTAATACTAATTATTACTGGCAAAGATTAATTAGAGAATCCATTGAAATTGAGAGAAATAGAAATAACTTTAATCGGGCTGATAGCTATAGGCTTTGTGCCGCTTTTAAGCGTATTATTAAATAATACATATTACAATTCCTCATAAGGGAAACACATACTAATTATCGGATTACTAACGTAGCGTATATTCACAATAACACACGTTACAACTCATTACTAATCATAACCATTGACTGATTACTAATCGATTATAGAATTACTGCACCTGAATGAGTTAAATTATGACGTCACCCTGCTGCTCTATTTAAGACCAGGAGCAAGTGAGGGCTTTACCATTCTGGCGAATTGCCCGATGATGCTGGATGTAATTACCAGCGAAACGTCGTATTCAAACTGTAAATGTTGTGGATTCACTCTTCAACACACCGGTGGGCTAAAGTAGTGAACTAATTGTCTTTTATCAATGTGACACTTTTTTTGCTGATTGGCCGTGTCAGGCAGTGGAGGGTTATGACACATTTATAAATAACACGATCTAACCCAAAAACATTTATTATGAATAATATTGTTCGCGAAAGCCTACGTGTCAAACCAATTAAAGAAAAAATTGACTGGTAAAAAAAAGGAGTGGTCATAAAAAAAGTGAAAAAAATTGGCCGGTAAAAAAGGTAAATGGCCATCTAAAAAAGTGACCGGTTAAAAAAGAGTAGCCATTAAAAAAGTTTCCGACCAAAAAATAATTGGCCCATAAAAAAAGACCAGTAAAAAAATTGGCCAGTAAAAGAATGTGGCCATCAAAAAACATTACCGGTTAAAAAAAGTGGCCATTAAAGAAAAAGTGGCCATCAAAAAAAGTGACTGGTTAAAAAAAGAGTGGCCATTAAAAAAAGTGGTCGACCAAGTAATAATTGGCCCATAAAAAGACCAGTCAAAAAAAATTGGCCAGTAAAAGTATGTGGAAATAAAAAAAAATTACCGGTAAAAAACGTCATTAACAAAGATCAGTGGCCAGCAAAAAAAGTGCTTGGTTAAAAAAAAGTGGCCATTAAAGAAAACATTGACTGGTATAGAAAAAAAATTGGTCATAAAAAAGTGACTGGGTAAAAAAGAATGGCCATTAAAGAAAAAAATGGTAAAAAAGTGGTCGTAAAAGTGAAAAAAATTGGCTGGTAAAAAAGGTAAATGGCCATCTAAAAAAGTGACCGGTTAAAAAAGAGTGGCCATTAAAAAAGTGGCCGACCAAGTAATAATTGGCCCATAAAAAAGACCAGTAAAAAAAAATTGGCCAGTTAAAGAATGTGAAAATCAAAAGAATTACCGGTAAAAAAAAAAATAGCGATTAAAAAGATAAGTGGCCATCAAAAAAAGTGACTGGTTAAAAAAGAGTGGCCATTAAAGAAAAAATTGACTGGTAAAAAAAGTACTCATAAAAAAGTGAAAAAATTGGCTGGTAAAAGAGATAAATGGCCATCTAAAAAAGTGATCAGTTAAAAAAGTGTCCATTAAAAAAAAGTGGTTGACCAAAAAAATCATTGGCCCATAATAAAAGATCAGTCAAGAAAAATTGGCCAGTAAAAGAATTTGGCCATAAAAAAAGTGACCGGTAAAAAAAGAGTGGCCATTAAAAAAAGTGGCCGACCAAGTAATAATTGGCCCATAAAAAAGACCAGTCCAAAAAAATTGGCCAGTAACAGAATGTGGCCATCAAAAAAAATTCCGGTAAAAAAAGTGGCCTTTAAAAAAAGTGGCCATCAAAAAAAGTGACTGGTTAAAAAAGAGTGGCCATTAAAGTATCTTGCACTAAAGACGAATTACCTAAATTATCAACAGAAGGTGTATATCAGATTAATTGCTTTTGTGGCAGATGCTATATTGGACAGACGGGACGCAACATCAGCATAAGACTGAAAGAACACCAAAGAAATATTAAATTATCTCAAACACAACTGTCGGCAGTGGCAGAACATGCTTGTCAACAAGAACACTCAATTGATTTTGATAACGTTGAAGTGTTGTGTAATACTAATGATTACTGGCAAAGATTAATTAGAGAATCCATTGAAATTGAGAGAAATAGAAATAACTTTAATCGCTCTGATAGCTATAGGCTTTTTGCGGCTTGGAAGCGTATTATTAAATAATACATATTTCATTTCCTTATAGGGGAAACACATACTAATTAATGGATTACTAATGTAGAGTATATTCACAATAACACACATTACAACTCATTACTAATCATAACCATTGACTGATTACCAATCGATTATATAATTACTGCAAATGAATGAGTTAAATGATGATGCCACCCTTCTGCTCTATTTAAGACCGGGAGCAAGTGAGGGCTTTACCATTCTGGCGAATTGCCCGATGATGCTGGATGTAATTACCAGCGAAACGTCGTATTCAAACTGTAAATGTTGTGGATTCACTCTTCAACACACCGGTGGGCTAAAGTAGTGAACTAATTGTCTTTTGTCAACGTGACACTTTTTTTGCTGATTGGCCCTGTCGGGTGGTGGAGGGTTATGACACATTTATAAATAACGCGATCTAAGCCAAAAACCTTTATTATGAATAATATTGGTCACAAAAGCCTACATGTTAAACCAATTGAAGAAAAAATTGACTGGTAATAAAAGTCTTAAAAGTGAAAAAAATTGGCCGGTAAAAAAGGTAAATGGCCATCTAAAAAAGTGACCGGTAAAAAATAGAGTGGCCATTAAAAAAAAGTGGCCGACCAAGTAATAATTGGCCCATAAAAAAGACCAGTCCAAAAAAAGTGGCCAGTAAAAGAATGTGGAAATAAAAAAAATTACCGGCAAAAAAATAATAGCCGTTAAAAAAGATAAGTGGCCATCAAAAAAAGTGACTGGGTAAAAAAGAATGGCCATTAAAGAAAAAAATGACTGGTAAAAAAAAGTGGTCATAAAAGTGAAAAAAAATTGCCGGTAAAAAAGGTAAATGGCCATCTAAAAAAGTGACCGGTAAAAAAAGAGTGGCCATTAAAAAAAAGTGGCCGACCAAGTAATAATTGGCCCATAAAACGACCAGTCAAAAAAAATTGGCCAGTTAAAGAATGTGGCCATCAAAAAAAATTACCGGATAAAAAAAGTGCCCATTAAAAAAAATGTGGCCATCAAAAAAAGTGACTGGTTAAAAAAGAGTGACCATTAAAGAAAAAATTGACTGGTAAAAAAAAGTGGTCATAAATAAGTGAAAAAATTGGCCGGTAAAAGAGCTAAATGGCCATATAAAAAAGTGACTGGTTAAAAAAGTGTCCATTAAAAAAAGTGGCCGACCAAAAAATTATTTGCCCATAAAAAAAGACCTGTCAAAAAAAATTGTCCAGTTAAAGAATGTGGCCATCAAAAAAAATGCCCGTTAAAAAAAGTGGCCATTAAACAAAAGTGGCCATCAAAAAAAGCGACTGGTTAAAAAAGAGTTGCCATTTAAGAAAAAATTGACTGTTAAAAAAAAGTGGTCATAAAAGTGAAAAAATTTGGCCAGTAAAAAAGGTAAAGGGCCATCTAAAAAAGTACTCACCCCGGTGATGGGCCGGGGTGAGTAACGTGGCCCAAAGGTAAACGAGGGGGCACGGGGGGAGTAGCTGAGGATGTCTAGAGAGTTCCCGAAAGAGGCGTGGTTAAGGGCGGAGCCAGAGAGGGCACAGGTGCGGTGTAGCCTGGAACCGTCGGGAATATTCTGCAAGTAGGGCGCGGCTGAGGGTGGAGCCAGGCCGTGCCAAGAGAGCTAAAAGGGAAGCCCCGATCAGAGATCCAGGCTGTCTGCAGGTGAAGTGGAACCCCAGTGCTATGTCTACGTCTTCGTCTCCGTCTTCAACATCATGGGTCAGGCAGCACGTTGGCTGCTCTGACCCGATTATAGATATCCCGTATGCGAGAGAAATAGGTGAATTGTGGTCCGATGCGTAACAAGAGTGAGAATAGATGTATTTAGTCCTGTGTGTAACGGTGTTGCGTGAAGTGTAGAATAAACGTTGTTGCCTCTTAAATAGTGTCTCTGAATGACTCACTACACCATTATAAAATTGAACCTTATGGCGGGACTCCGGGGTCCCGAATGAACGGAAGTAAAATGGGAATTATTTATTTATTTTGATGACTCCGTCCCACCGCACACATACAGTGAGGGAAAAAAATATTTGATCCCCTGCTGATTTTGTACGTTTGCCCACTGACAAAGAAATGATCAGTCTATAATTTTAATGGTAGGTTTATTTGAACAGTGAGAGACAGACTAACAACAACAAAATCCAGAAAAACGCATGTCAAAAATGTTATAAATTGATTTGCATTTTAATGAGGGAAATAAGTATTTGACCTGCTCTCAATCAGAAAGATTTATGGCTCCCAGGTGTCTTTTATGCAGGTAACGAGCTGAGATTAGGAGCACATTCTTAAAGGGAGTGCTCCTAATCTCAGCTTGTTACATGTATAAAAGACACCTGTCCACAGAAGCAATCAATTAGATTCCAAACTCTCCACCATGGCCAAGACCAAAGAGCGCTCCAAGGATGTCAGGGACAAGATTGTAGACCTACACAAGGCTGGAATGGGCTACAAGACCATTGCCAAGCAGCTTGGTGAGAAGGTGACAACAGTTGGTGCGATTATTCGCAAATGGAAGAAACACAAAAGAACTGTCAATCTCCCTCGGTCTGGGGCTCCATGCAAGATCTCACCTCGTGGATTTGCAATGATCATGAGAACGGTGGGGAATCAGCCCAGAACTACACTAGAGGATCTTGTCAATTATCTGAAGGCAGCTGGGACTCTAGTCACCAAGAAAACAATTGGTAACACACTACGCCGTGAAGGACTGAAATCCTGCAGTGCCCACAAGATCCCCCTGCTCAAGAAAATACATATACATGCCCGTCTGAAGTTTGCCAATGAACATCTGAATGATTCAGAGGACAACTGGGTGAAAGTGTTGTGGTCAGATGAGACCAAAATGGAGCTCTTTGGAATCAACTCAACTCGCCGTGTTTGGAGGAGGAGGAATGCTGCCTATGACCCCAAGAACACCATCCCAACCGTCAAACATGGAGGTGGAAACATTATGCGTTGGGGGTGTTTTTCTGCTAAGTGGACAGGACAACTTCACCGCATCAAAGGGACGATGGACGGGGCCATGTACCGTCAAATCTTGGGTGAGAACCTCCTTCCCTCAGCGAGGGCATTGAAATGGGTCGTGGATGGGTATTCCAGCATGACAATGACCCAAAACACACGGCCAAGGCAACAAAGGAGTGGCTCAAGAAGAGGCACATTAAGGTCCTGGAGTGGCCTAGCCAGTCTCCAGACCCTAATCTCATAGAACATCTGTGGAGGGAGCTGAAGGTTCGAGTTGCCAAACGTCAGCCTCGAAACCTTAATGACTTGGAGAAAATCTGCAAAGAGGAGTGGGACAAAATCCCTCCTGAAATGTGTGCAAACCTGGTGGCCAACTACAAGAAACGTCTGATCTCTGTGATTGCCAACAAGGGTTTTGCCACCAAGTATTAAGTCATGTTTTGCAGAGGGGTCAAATACTTATTTCCCTCATTAAAATACAAATCAATTTATAACATTTTTGACATGCGTTTTTCTGGATTTTGTTGTTATTCTGTCTCTCACTTTTCAAATAAACCTACCATTAAAATTATAGACTAATCATTTCTTTTTGATTTAAAACTTTCGTGGCTGCAATAATTCATATTCTTAGCTCTTTCGGTAAAGTCACGTTGAAGGGAAACAATAAAATAATAAAATATATATAAAACAATACAAATTCTCACGACGTTTAGACCATAACACATACGGTCGTCATCAGGTGTGTCGGTTTGCATAAATTTAGTTATTTTTAAACGGTGTATTTATTTATAAAACAACGTCAGCGCCACGCACAGCGATTTGGCAGTTTATTTAGAAGGACTAGTCCATCTATGTTCTGAAAAGAGGAGGGGGGAGACGAAAAATTAATGTATGCTGTCTGAAAGCCACTGTAAGCGTGAACAATAAATTAAGACCTAAAATGGTTTATCAAATCTTTCCAATGATTGCTAAGCCAGAATCCATCTTCTCGGTTGAAATTGTCTCTGTGCTTGTATATGTGGATAGCCTCATGAACGAATCTCTCATGGTAGCCAAGACTTTGTATCATAGAGCCCAATGCATATCCGACCAGGAACACATAGGCAGTGAACTCAAGCACGTACACCAAGCTCTTAAGGCTAATGGTTACTCCGACTATACAATCCGCAAAGCTATCACTCAAACCATGAAGAAGGACCCTCTTGAGGAGCCTTTCAAAACCATCACTTTACCCTACATTGCGGGGATCACAAAAAAGATCTCCAAAATCTTGAATAAACACAAGATCCAGGTCCGTTTCAACACATTACATAAAATCCGTGATCTGGTTCTGTCTGTAAAAGATGTGATTCCGGACATACAGTACCCTGGTGTCTACAAACTAAGTTGCCTCTGTGGTAGTAGTTACATTGGAGAAACCAAACGCCATATCTCGGACCGCATTCGTGAACACAAAGCAAACCTTAAACACGGTAGGACCAACACCTCGGCCATGGCAGATCATTGACGGAGCAGCAGCAGCGGCAGCAACAACAGCAGCAGCAGCAACTGCAGCAGCAGCCGCCGCAGCAGCTGCAGCTGCAACAGCAGCAGCAGCAACAACAGCAGCAGGAGCAACAGCCACAGCAGCTGCAGCAGCAGCCACAGCAGCTGCAGCTGCAGCAGCAGCAGCAACACCAGCAGCAGCAGCAGCAGCAACACCAGCGGCAGGGGCAGCGAGAGGACCTCGTCATCCAGGCAGCCGGCTGTGAAGTACCAATGCTCGAGGACGAGCAAGGCGGTTTCACCCCGGTCCAGCCCTAAAAGCGGAAGGCCAAGGCCGGACCAGCAGGAGCACAATACGTCGGGACCCCTTCAAAGCGGACGACGGTCGCCAGCGCCGACAGCGCGCCGGAGGGCCACGCGGACGGGGCGATGAGGAGCGACGACGACGAGCCCGAACTGCGGGACGAGACGGGCGACGACGGCGACCTCCGCCCGCCGGGCAGCGACGGGGCGGCGACGGAGTGGCCGGCGACCTCGGGCCCGGCTCCGGCCGCGCCGGAGCCGCGGGAGAGACCCGCCCCGAGCCGGGGGAGACCCCGGCCCCGGAGGGCACGATGGAGGCGATGAACACCGAGCTCCCTGAGAGTGCGCCCGCCAGCTCGGACGACGAGCAGGCGGAGTCCGACACCGACGACGAGGATGACGCGGGCGCGTGGGAATACACGGCCGGGGGCATCCGAGGCTTTCTGGAAAGCACCTTCGGGCAGTGGAATGTCCGGGTTGAGGACCACTTCCCCGACACAACGCGCTTCCTGAAAGTGGCGAAGGAGGCTTGCCGTGCCAATAGTGAAAGCATCCTCACCTCAAGGGAGATCTTCAGGGTGAGACCGATCATCCGGAAGCTGGAGGGGGCCCCGCCCCTCCTACCCAACGCAAGAGGGCCGGTACCCTGTGAATAATCATCATGATGGCTGCAGGTGTTAGGATAGCCACGCTGAATTGCAACAGCGCCCGCAGCGACGCGAGATGGCACTGCGTGTGCTGCCTGCTCAGGGATCGGAAGGTCGACGTGGCCCTCCTACAGGAGACGCACCTCGACGACGCCCTGCAGGGCCGGCGACAACACCTCATGGACGGCCGGTCTTTTTTTAGCCATGGTGAGGACAACCGGGCAGGCGTCGCGATAGTTTTCGGCCCGAACTTCGTCCCCAGGGACGTGGCCTTCAAAGATATCGTGAAGGGCCACTTGATCTCAGTAGATTTTGCGCTCAACGGCGTTAGGATGCGGTGCTTTAGCGTGTACGCGCCGAGCAAGAGCCGCGGGAGGGGGCTCTTTTTCTCCGGCGCACTCCGGGACGCCCTGGAGGCATGCGATGGGGACGGGGTGTTGACGGTCGTGGGTGGGGACTTTAATTGCAGCTTTGACCCAGCCCTTGACCGGAACGGCGCCGAGCCTCACCCGGAGTCGGCTCGAGTGTGAGGGGACCTGGTGCGGCAGCTGGGGCTGCTGGATGCATGGCGGCTGCACCAGCCGACCCAGCGGCAGTACACGTGGTGCCGCTGCGACTTTCGGGGAAGGGTGAGCCTCGCCAGACTGGACAGGCTGTACGTGAGCGCCGCGGACGCCAACCTGCTCGGTGACAGCGAAATCATCCCGACTGGTTTCTCAGACCACCACATGGCGTCTGTGCAGCTGCGGGTCCCAAGGGAGAGCCGCTGTAGCACCTACTGGAGGCTCGACGTGCGGCTGCTTGAGGACCCGGCCTTCGCGGGGCTCTTCAGGGCCTGCTGGGTCAAATGGGTGGCCGCAAAGAGTGGATTCGGAAGCACCTCGCGGTGGTGGGAGCACACGAAGGCGCAGGTGCGGGCACTGTGCATGCAGTTCCGGGGTCACTGCGCCGCGGCCAGAGACGAGGCGGCCGAGCACCTGCAGGCAGAGCTGCTGCTCCTGGAGGCGGAGCTGGGTGCTGACCGGGACGCGCACGAGGACAAGGGCGGCGTGCTGCTGGAGAAGCAGCGGCTCTTTAGGGCCATGACAGACCAGCAGGCACACCGCTCCTTCGTGCGCAAACGGATGCAGCACCTGGTCCACATGGACTCGCCCTCCAGGTTGTTTTATCGCCAGGCGCGAGAGCGCAAACCGGACACCAACAGGATTCTCTCGGGCCTGCTGACCCAGGAGGGGACGATGGCCACGACGGAGGACGAGATCGCCAGGGTCGCCAGGGGGTACTACGTCGAACTCTTCGGGGCATGGAGCGTGCAGGACGGGGCGGTCCGGGACTTGCTCGACGGGACCCCCGCGTTGGCGGACCCGGAGAGCGAGCGTCTGGAGGGCCCCATCACCCTGGAGGAGCTTCACGCCGCGATGCGGGGTCTATCGACCGGAAGGGCCCCGGGAATCGACGGCCTGCCGATCGAGTTTTACGCAGCCTTCTGGAAGGAGCTCGGCCCTCAGCTGCTGGAGGTGTTAGCGGAGAGCCTGAGGGAGGGGGAGCTCCCGCCGAGCTGCAGGAGGGCCGTCGTCATCCTGCTGCCAAAGAGGGGAGACCTGCGCCGAATGGAGAACTGGCGTCCGGTGTCCCTCCTGTGCGCCGATTACAGGGTGTTTGTGAAGGTGCTGGCCAACCGCCTCAAATCGGTGGTGGGTCAGCTGGTGCGGCCGGAACAAACCTATTGCGTCCCTGGCCGGTGCCTGCACGGCAACATAGGCACGGTCAGGGACGTGATCTCCTTGGCGGGGAGGGACGGCACGGATCTAGGCCTCCTCTTCCTCGACCAGGAGAAGGCATTCGACTGGATCAACCATGGATGCCTGGAGGATCTGCTCGCCTCGTACGGGTTCGGGCGGACTTTCCGGGCGCAGGTGCGGCTCCTGTACACGGGTGTGTCGAGCACGCTGAAAATCAACCAGCGGCTCGGCGCCCCTTTTTCCGTGGCGAGCGGGGTCAGGCAAGGGTGCCCGTTGTCGGGCCTCCTTTACTCCCTGGCGATCAAACCCCTCGTGCGCCGCCTGCAGCTCTCCCTGTCGGGGTACAGGGTGCCGGGCCCCGAGGCGGCGACCATCAGAGTGTCGGCGTACGCCGACGACCTGTGCGTCGTCGCAACGGACGCGCGCGACGTGGCCGCGGTGTGCCGGGCGGTGGAGGCGTACGAGGTGGCGTCCGGTGCCAAAATCAACTGGGGGAAGACCACGGCCCTGCGTCTGGGGCCGCGGGGCGCCGCGTGCCCGGTGCTCCTACCAGGAGGCGTCGCCTGGCAAACCGATGGCGTCAAGTACCTGGGCGTCCACCTCGGGAAGCCCCACGTCACGCGGGAGAACTGGACCGACCTACGGGACCGGTTCGAGGCCAGGCTGGCGGCGTGGGCGCGCTTCGCGCCGGCATTGTCTTTCAGGGGGCGGGTGCTGGTGGGCAACAACCTGGCGGCCGCGGTCCTCTGGCACAGGGCGAAGGCCCTCCAGCCCCCGGAGTGGCTGCTCGTGGTTGTGGTGCGCTCGCTCACCCGCTTTGCGTTGCAGGGCAAACATTGGTTGAGGCCGGGGGTCCTCCGCCTGCCGGTGGACGAGGGCGGTCAGGGCCTGGTGGACGTCACCACCAGGGTCCTGACCTTCCGACTCCAGACCGTGCGGCGGCTGCTGTACGGCGGGGAGGCCGCGCCCTGGGTGGCGCCCACCCTCGCCCTGCTGTGAGACACCGGTGGCGGCCTGGGCTATGGGCGCGAACTATTCCTGATGGACCTGGCCCAGGTGGACTACGGGAGACTGCCGGTTTTCCAGCGGAGCCTCCTGGACGCGCGGCAGCACGCTCGGGGAGTTTCTGCGCGAGCCCCTGTTCCACAACGGCCGCTTCGCGGGGATCCGGGAGGAGGCGGCGCTGGCCCGCCGCTTCGCCTCGGCGGGGTGCGGATGGTGGCGGACCTGGTGCGGGACCGCGGCGGGCACCCCACGTGGAAACCCGCGGCCGATATCAGTGGGGCGGCGGGGCTCCGCACCGTGCTGGCCGGGGCGAAGTTGTTGCGGGCGGCGCTCGAAGCGATGCGCCAGTCACGGCTGCGGCTGGACACGCCCGAGTTCTCCCCCCCCCACTCCCCCCCCCTCCCCCCACCCTCCCTCCTCCTCCCCCCATCCCCCCTCCCCCCTCCCTTCCCAGAGCTGAGCTTTGCGTGCGCCCGGCCCCCCGAGCGCGACGGCGGTGACTCCGGGTGGCTGCTGCGGCTCGCCGGCTGCCGGGACGTGGCCTTCCGGTGCGCGTGCAAGAAGACGCTGTACGAGTGCAGCATCAAGGCGCTGCACTGCCGCGAGCTGGGGGTGCTCCCGGATACGAAGTGGAGAGGCGTGCTCGCGCCGTCCGAGGACGCGGACCCCCCAGTGGGGCCGGATTTACAGGCCCCCCATTGCAAGCGCTGCGGGGACCTGCGGTGGCGGCCGCTCCACTGGGCGCTGCCCTCGGCCGCGTGGCTCAGCCGAGTCACCCCGGGGGCGTCGGAGGAGTGCCCGTTTTGCGCCGAGCGGGAGGACCTAGAACACCTGTACCTAACCTGCCCGCGATTGGCACCGCTGTACCAGCTCCTCGGGGCCATCTCCAGGAAACTGGGGATGGCCTTCCGAAGGGGCTGGATGGTGCACCGGGCCCCCTACACAGCCGGCAAACGCCACGACCTGGTGAACTTTGCCTGCTCTCAGGCCAGGCTGGCGGTTTATATGTCGCGAAAGAGGAAGCTGCAGGGCGCCGCGGACAGCGGCTGTTCGGCGGTGGCGACGCTGCGGGGCCTGGTGAGGGCGAGGTTGCGACTGGAACACGAGTACCTCGCCTTCGCCAGGGCCGCAGACGGGAACGCGGAGTTCAGCGCGCGGTGGGCCCCTGCCATCAGTGCAGCAATATTCAGTACATGGTTGTAATGTACTTCTATAGCCCCCTGCCACCAGTGCAGCAATATTCAATACATGGTTGTAATGCACTTCTATAGCCCCCTGCCATCAGTGCAGCAATATTCAGTACATGGTTGTAATGTACTTCTATAGCCCCCTGCCATCAGTGCAGCAATATTCAGTACGTGGTTGTAATGCACTTCTATAGCCCCCTGCCACCAGTGCAGCAATATTCAGTACGTGGTTGGAATGCACTTCTATAGCCCCCTGCCACCACTTCAGCAATATTCAGTACGTGGTTGTAATGTACTTCTATAGCCCCCTGCCATCAGTGCAGAAATATTCAGTACGTGGTTGTAATGTACTTCTATAGCCCCCTGCCACCAGTGCAGCAATATTCAGCACGTGGTTGTAATGCACTTCTATAGCCCCTGCTACCAATGCAGCTATATTCAGTACGTGGTTGTAATGCACTTCTATAGCCCCCTGCCATCAGTGCAGCAATATTCAGTACGTGGTTGTAATGCACTTCTATAGCCCCTTGCCATCAGTGCAGCAATATTCAGTACGTGGTTGTAATGCACCTCTATAGCCCCCTGCTACCAATGCAGCTATATTCAGTACGTGGTTGTAATGCACTTCTATACCCCCCTGCAATCAGTGCAGCAATATTCAGTACATGGTTGTAATGCACTTCTATAGCCCCCTGCCACCGGTGCAGCAATATTCAGTACATGGTTGTAATGCACTTCTATAGCCCCCTGCCATCAGTGCAGCAATATTCAGTACGTGGTTGTAATGCACTTCTATAGCCCCCTGACATTGTGCAGCAATGTTCAGTACATGGTTGTAATGCACTTCTATAGTCCCCTGCCATCACCAAATTCACACTGACCAGCGTGGTGAAGTATGGTAAATAACCCCTCTCCCTGGGAGCTGCATAGCATGGGACAGCTGTCAGCCAGCAATGGATTGAAAAAGGAGCTGTACTCCGCACACGTTGTTATTCAGGGTAGGGTAAGGAACTTGGAGGTTCGGTATGCATAATGTGCTCAGAAAGTATTGTATTCTGTATGTGTGTTGAACCTCTTTCGTACCGTACCAAGCCCACCGTGCTCTTCGGAGGTGCGATAATATATAAATATAAGTAGTCATACTACTGTAATACCACTATTAATATTTAGCATGCATTGTATTAGTAGTACAGTAATTTGTTGATATGCAGGTGTGCATGCCAAACGTTAACCAATGTTAAATGTTAAGCCTTCTCTTTTGAATTGTGTGTTTTAAATATGGAGTTGTCTCCAGCTAATTTCTTAAATGTATATCATTCATAATGTAGTAGTATGCAGGTAGTGCATTTGTGACATTTCAATTGTACATAGAGCTTGCAGGTGTGTTGAAGGAAACCATGGGAAAGGCAGGGATTTTTGTTGAAAAAAGGACAACAGCCACAGTAGCTTAAGAGACCTAACGCTGAAGCTGCTAACGCGAAGTGGTTGACACTGGCCCATGCGTTGTGACGTCGGACCCACTTTCCGCACACAGCAGCTCCTCATGGTGACCCCCATACCAGGACCAGTGGTGACCTGGTAGCCACAGCCATTCCTCTCCCTGGCCCCATCCGGTCCGGGCATCCCAAATCGTACAAAATGTACAGCAACGGTGGTGAAACAAGCAGCCCTTCGGGCGACAGCACAGTGACGGACCTCTTCACAAGCCCCCGCAGCAGCCTGGGCAGCTCGCTGCTCCGGACCGGAAGCGGGCGCTACCGCAGCCCTGTGGTGTATGGAGAGCGGTGCTACTCGTCGGCGAGCGATGTGCTGGACGCCTACATCGAGGACTTTGAGCAGAGCGGAATCTGTGCGTCACCGCCACCCAGGATGCGTGCAGAGCATGGCGGAGCGGAGACACGTGGAGGAGAGGAGGATGCGCAGCGTGGATGAGGGTGGGTTGCGCCTCTCACCACGCGAGGAATCGCTCCGTGGTGCTTGCGCTCGAGTGGCTATCGAGTGTGCAGGCGGTGCAATCGTATCGAAGCTAGTTACTTATACTGGGTGCTTGCCAAGTATGCTATGCTATCATGAATGTAATGTTATTCCCCGAGAAAAAAAAAACCCCTTAATGAGGTCTAAAGAGACATTTTCGTGAGAGTCCCACACTGGGATACTTGGCAAATTCCAGTAATGAGTTCATTTTATGTCAGAGAAAACTATCCATAGTAAGCACACGCATATGAGAGGATAGCATAGGTCTGAACAGATAGGTCGGTGCATGCATTTCTTTCTCCTGTCATCTTCCAGTAACTTCACTGATTATCGAGTTTGTAAAGTTTGTGAAATCAAAGTGATCCTCCAACCTTTGTGTAAAAATTTGCAGATCCTAGACTGGACACATCTGAAGTTTAAACAGTAACAGCTCATGCACTGATTTATCCAATATTCTTGATTTTTTTTCACAAACTCCACAAACGGATAACATCATTAGTTACTGATGGCGCAAAGTAAGGCAACATTGCAGGATTGCCGTTCAGGGGTCAAGGAATCTAGGGGAGAGCAAATGCATTGTGTACCAGTAAAATGTCTGTGGGTCTTACATTGCAGGTGGCATGCTGCTTGTGGAGGACCTCATCTCGGGCACGTGCAGCCTCACTGCTGCGCTGCAGCGGTCGTGGTTCAGAGAAAGATGGTCAGTCTAACCACGGACCAGCTCCTAGCGGCGCCAGCTGACGGTTCCTCCATGTCCTTGCTCTGCTCGCCTGGCGCCCACCGAGGGCTCGTGGTGTCGCACAGAGGCAAGCAGTCATCTCTCGGGGTCACCGCGCATAGCCTCGGCGCATCATTGGTGAGGGGCAATAAGCCAACTGAACGGTTGAGCTAAATAGCGAGAAACAGCAAGGCTCTGCCGCCGTTAAATTTGTTGGCGAAGCCCAAAAAATATATTTTTTCTAACCAGAAGAACGTTTTGTCGTACTTACGGAGCAGTGAAGCAACTAGGCGTGAGTAGTTGCCGAACGGCGGCGGCTGTGCGACAAGTACCTATTCCAGGTCGTTGACAAGCCAAAAGGATGAGCTGGGTGTGTCAGGGATCACGAGCATTCCTGAGCTCAGGTACCCGGCCTGGCTGCGTGACTGCGATGTGGCATCTCAGACCAGCAGCCACTAGACGGATACCAGCACGAAGAGAGCAGGTGCCGCTCAGAACCCGCAAAGCAGACCAAACTACCCAGAGTGGCTCAAAGATTTGGACATCTCTAGCCTTACGAATGTAGCCAACGAGGGGCCCGTGTCAGAGGACCTTAGATCCCTAGGTGTGTGTATATATAGATATAGTCTGTATATAGCAGATGACATTTCATATCTTTTCAGTTACATATTCAGTCTTTTTTCACAGAGACGGCCGAGCGGCCACCCATATGGTTGTGACATGCGATGCGTGATTCTTGATGCACAGCCTCATTGGAGGAGCTGCTGAGCAGGGCGCACATGGCGTTGGACTCCCCCGGCTTGGAGGCCCCCTCCCCGGGCAGATTCAACACAGACATCTTCCTAGGGGCTGATCGTCCCTGGGAAAACCCCTCCACGCCATTGTGAATTTATCTTTATATTCACACTCACGCACAGCTTAGACGCTGCACCGCCTCTAAGTATGATGTCAGATTATGAATGTTATAAGCTAAGCAGGTAAGCCTGGTTATTACTTAGATGGGAGACTATTTGGGAATAGCATATATTAGAGATTTTGGCTGAGAGGTAACCAGGAGTTAGTAATACAGCAATGGAATCTTGAATCTATTTGCGGAGTTTTGCATTTTACTCCCTCTGTTTTCACCGGGTTCTCCGGTTTCCTCTCACATACCACTCGCTAATGAAATTTGCAAAATATCACTACCAAACCCTCCTGAGACTTGGTGAGATTGTTCTGGCTTCCACCATGATAAGTCAACCAAGTAATTTTCTCTCAATCGTGTCTCTTCTCAGGGCCGTGTACCACCTGTCGTGTCTGAAAGAGCTGGTTGACATCATCAAGAAGCACAAGGATGGCTGACTACCCGTGATGTAGAAAGCCCGAAAGCACTTTATGGCGGTGGTCGAGGTTTGTCCTCAGAAGGATACGTTCGCTTGGTCCTCCTGCTAATTCATGGTTGTTGAACATCAACGGTACTCCAGGTGCTGTGGTGTGAATCGCAATTACTTGTGAACGTGTGGGGCCCGTGGGGCACAGTAATTGCCCTGTTAACAGAAGTGCCACAACAAAGTATGGAAAAATGTGATGAAATTCGTTCAGGGTTGGAGTTAGTGAATGGTTGCCGCAGTATTTTGCACAGCAACTCCATACAGACTCGAACGTCACTTGAAAGAGAACAGATATGTGAACAATATTTTGAGCACAACTAAACCAATTTTGGTTTTAGCCATTTTGGAAGGAGCCTACTTTATTGGGAACATACATGCTAGTATTTGTGTAGTTATAAACATTTGGGAAATCACTGTAAAAGTGCATTTGCTTATTTAGATTGCACTATACCTGTATTGTAAAATTTCAGAACCTTTTATGTAATTTGTAATCAATAAACCAAAGTTGTATATTGTATGCAACCTATGACTTGGATTGTTTTTATCATGTCTTGTTTAGCATGGTTGGTTATGTACAGTGTGAAAGAAATTCAACATACATTAAATATTTTCTGATATTTGAATGTTTTATATTGTGCATGTCTCAGATTTATTGTAAAATAAATATACAAAGGCTTATACACATGGAATTGAAAATATTCAGCTATGATTTGTATTTCTCAAGTATTTTAAGAAAAGTCAGGGAGTCTCGTGACATGTCTTCACATTTGGGGGTGATGATTGTGATGGATTTCCAAGCATTAACCTGCTTACATTCCTAGAGTATGTATGGTGAATTTGGGCATTTTGGGTGATTGAGTATTAGGCCAAACACAGGCAGATGGTGGGGGATAGATGTTTTCAAGCATCTATTAATTATTCATCGGCATGTACTATCTTACTATGATGTAAAGTTCAAAAACATGGTTCATGAAGGGAATGGAATAAAAACTCAACTGTACACAAGTATGGAGGAATTAATACTTGGAATTCAATGCAAAGATCTAGCCATATGTCGTTTACTGGGCACCAGGGTTGCCTAACAACATATGAAAGATGTGTATCAGGCACAGCCTCTGCATTATAAAAATATCACTTCCTGAAGTGCATTTTGCTTCTCCTGTCTTAGGTCACCATCAAAATAAATTAGAGCAAATGTGACTCGACTGACACAGACAGCATTTATACTTGTGAAGTGTTCTCCTTCCGACGTGTGGTGTGTGTCGCACACACTGTCGGAGACGAGGTAGTTGCGGGAGACATCGTCTCTTTATTATCTTGTTTACACCAACTCCGGCCTCACTCTCTCGACCACGTTTCCGTAGAGCCCGGCCTAGACACGACCCTGTCCACGTTGCCCCGACGGCATCGACCGAGTAGGCCAACTACTGTCTGGCCAAGCAATGATTGGGCGAATGCGGTGGCAACGACAACGACGACGAGACGAGTCCACTCCCAGAACCGGCAGCCCGGAGCTCTCGCTCTCCACTGCTTATATTCTACTCGGCGCGGCTTGGCTCTGCCCTATCCACGCCTCCCTTCTCGAACCGACCAGAGGGTTCCAGAGGCTTCCCTATGCGGTCTTCCATGACCCTTGCCCCAATTCCTCTGCCCGGCCGGCACACCCGTATATATGCTCAACGGCTTGTGCGCAAACTTTCCACTGCAGTTGCCGCTGCTGGACAGCAGTCAGCGCTGTGTCACTACACTTTTATGAACACAAGAATTACATAATCACATCTACACTTATATGTAATGGGCTGAGATAGGCACACACAACTTCTTGGGAGGCAACACTATTTATTAACACCAACACATTACACTTAACATAAATTTCGATTTAAAGCTTTCGTGACTGCGGGCTAACACCAATCCCGAATATCCGCCCCCACAGCCCTTTAAATAATCTCCAATACAGCCCCCCAATCGGCTACGCGTGTACGAGTGACGTCCCTGCCCTCTGACCCCCGACCCCCCCGTCCCGCGCGTGCGATTGGTGTGTCGCTCTAAAATCGACTCCAAATCCCCGCCACGCAGCCCTTTAAACAATCTCCATTGCCCAGCATCGGCGGCAACGCGTGTGCGAAGGACGTCATTGCCCTCTGACCCCTGACCCCCCGTTCAGTTCGTGTGAGTGGTGCGCGGGGTTGTGTGAGCAGAGACGTCGCGTTTGAGTGGCTGAGAAGCGACGGATTGATTCCAGGCAGCCACGTGCCAGCCCCGAGCTATGCCCCACAAACAGAACCCGTGGACCCGAGGGGCTGCGGCGCGAGGAGAGGAGCCGGAGAGCGGCAGCCCTCTCACCGCGAGCGAGGAGTCGAGTAGCGGCTGCTCTCACTCGAGCGAGGAGTCCGGAGCCCGCAGCCCTCCTGAGATCAGCCCTCCCCCGGGGGGGGGGGGAGCCGGGGGCCCGCGTCCCCCACAACTGACAACCTGTGTACCAACTGGCCGAGTGAGAGTTTGTGTGTATTTGAGCGCAATCGTGCCAGTGTTTAGCTGTACCAGGGAGTTTGATGCAGCAGAGTGTTTCGGTGTAGCAGGGTGTCCGGATTGTGCCGGCACACTATCCTTCTATCCGTAATGTGAGCTCCATTAAAAGTTTACTCGGACCTCAACCTGTCCAAGCGCCTAATCTTGGAACGTGGTTCTCAACATCGTCCCTCACCCATGCTACGTACCTTTGAGACGTCCTGCTTTTACAAATGTTGATGAACTGGAGGGCAAAGGTCTGGAGGACCCCACATGGAGTCTGGTTTCTCACACCCGAGCCTCCTGTGACATTTCTGGAGGCTTCTCTGGGATCTTTGTCCCATTTATTGAGTGCGGATTTGGCTTACTTCTGGCTTCATCCCAAGACGTCATCCAGTTGGGAAATACCCGAAGGTTGTGGGAGTCGCCCCGTGCTTCAGTTTATTTCCAACCCTCGCAATGGCCGGATGCTCACCAGCCGGAAGTCTTTTCCTGCATACACCACGACCGAGGTGTTGAGTGCAGCCATCTCGTGCCTGGTCGGCAATGGAGATGGTATTATCGATTAGGGGAGCGTGAGTCTGTGGCGTTGGTGGTGCTGCTGTCACGGAGGCGACACGAGTTTAGGAAATTCAGTTTTGTGGGTTTCCTGTAGGGAGCACTGAAAGATCCTCTCTTCCTCTTTCTCCAACCTTTGTCTGTTGTCTCCATGTCCCCGTTAAACTCTTTTTACGCCGCTTTCCTTGAATGTGCAGCCGCCTTTACGACCTCCCCTCTCCCCTTCTCTCCACCTCCAACCCATCTCCGTCGTAATCTCCTCCCCTTTGTTCAAGCTCTTCCCTTTCTCCCTCAGTCTATGGATGGGGTTATTGTTTATCGGGCTCTTATATAAAAATGGAGCTTATTTTAGCCTTTGAATACGATTTTCTGTTTTCCTTCGGTAGCGTGTTACACACATAGGGAAGATCGAGTCACGCCACCGGTTCCCATTATCAAAATCTTTGTCAACTTGTCTCCCTCGGTAGAAATGCCTTTCCTTCTCCAGCAGGCAATTGTCTTCTCTCTCTCACCTCCGGTATTTCTTCCGATGCGCTTTCTTAATCTCGCTTGCTGTGTGTATCGACTCTATCATTCAACAAGGGCAAATTTAAAAATTTGCTTTTTTTTCCTCCACTGCTTTACCACTATACCTCCTGAGTGGGTACTCGGAGTTTCATCTAATGTACTATTTGATGAGTCGCTTCCACACAGCACAAAGGCGGTAGCTATCCGAACTGTAAATTTTTCTTTCAATTTCGATAGATTCTCGATTTATTTTTGGCCAGTAGTAGCTAGTTTTGCACAGAACTTCAACATTAAAATCAACTGAGTATCCTTGTTGGCACGTGTGCTCTGCTACTGCTGAACACGGGTGCCAACAAAAAAATACATTATTTAAATGCATGCCTATAAAGGGCAGCATACTTCAATAGGGATTACTATTGGTACGGCTATTTTAATACACAATAGACAGGAAGGACAAGATGAAAGGGCTCTCATAATGCACATGCATAATGTACGTTGACTCGGTAATCTCCCACCCCCCCCCCCCCCACTTTGCGTGAGAGTGTCACAAATCTAGCTGTCGCCTGATGAAGCCAGTTGTAATTACTGGCAAAACGTCGTACTCCGATTGTAAATGTTGTGGCTTGGCTCTCCAAAGTACCAGTGACGAATTGGCTTGTTCTGTTTCCGTGACAACCCTTACTAGTTGGCTGTGTCGAGTGGTGGCGGGTTTTAACGACACGTTTATATATGTACGCGATCTAACCCAAAAAAACACCTCTATGTATAATATTGGACCCGAAAGCCTACGTGTTAAACCAAAATTAAAAATATATACAAAATAACAATAATTTCTAGTTTTCCTCATTCACATCGTGATTCGTATGAAAAGACATGAGATGATTGAGACATGTTAAATCATAAACTATTTATAAATATATATACAGATAGTCCTCGACTATCTGTATATGCAAACAGAGTTAGGATAGCAGCCTCCTTTAAAAGTCAGAGTAGAATTATACACTGTAGAAGACAGTTGACGAATCCTCGCTGCTTGATTCCTCCTCGGTTCCCTTCAGCAGTGAGTCATCACCAGTCTTCTCTGCCTGCTCATTCTCCATGTGGCACCGCTGGGGTGGGTGCGATACGCCAGGAGACTGCTTATGCAGCGAGCAGTGAAGCAGGCCCATCTCTGCCTGCTCATCCTCAACGTGGAATTGAGGCGATGGCGGTGAGCTGGGGGCATCGGTGAGGAGGGTGTTACCGAGATGGCCCAGCTCTGCCTGCTGCAGAATCGTCTGTACGACGAAACGCTCGCGGCGCATGCAGGCGCGCACATGGGATGGCGTGTCCGGGATGATGTATGCAATGCAGGCCTTCGTGAGTAACACCACTTGCTGCACACGTCCACACACAGGTAAAGGATTTTCAGTTTCAGGATTTGCATGTAATGGGTGCTTACTAAATATAATAGGGCAGCATCTCAAAGTGCTTTACATCTCAGGTCAACTATTCCGGGGACCTGCAGCCTAGGGATATTATATTGTTACGTCGTTTTTCCCAATTAAATTAAGTCATTTGAGTAATTTTTGAACATTTGGCAAATTATACCGAGGCACTTTTTTTGAATTACTTAATGGGTTTTTTACGTTCACTATGCAGCAGGCAACATTTATGATGGGCAGTTAATGCACCCACCGTATTCACCTGGGCAGCCGCAAATTACCGCAACAATCAGCAAAACCTACACTCGGCCATGTCACCACTGCAAAGATTCCCTGTGTAGCCTTTCACAGACTGAGACAAGTGCATCTATGAAGGGTGGCACAGTGCCTGTGGGGGTGGTGTGCACCTTTATCTCGCCAGTGATGATTTTCACACACTTCATCAAGTACTCATTTTAAGACAGAATCAACTTAAGGGAAGCTCAACACTGGTTCTAATATTTTCCACTGTTGTTGGCTGTGTCCAGAAATAGTACTCCGGTCACACAGGATTGGTAGCGCAGTTCACAAACAACAACGCAGCCGCTCCGCTTTCCACACGCACACATGCTTACGTGTGACAAATTGCATCAACAACATGAATCGTCTGCTGCATGATGAAAGTGAGTATTGTATTACCACTATTATTTGTGATCTCAGAAATACTGTGCAATTGTGAGGTATAATAGCATTACTGGCATTATCTGAAATGACCCATTGACAATGATCACGGTTTGCTCTGCTGACCTTAACAACTGCTCACAGATGAGTCTATACGATGGTGCAGTAGTGTAAGACTTTGTACACTAGACTTGCAATCCAGAGGTCACGGGTGTGAATTGATCTTTGGTCGTGGGAGTGTAAACAATGGTGAATGTGTTTTACATTCCACTGCCTCTATCCACCTAGCAGTGTAAATGGAATACATCCAGTCAATTGGTCGGCTGAGTTTGGTTCTGTCCAGTGTGGGAACTCCCACATCTTCCCAAAACGCCTGACCAGTGTGGAAGAGCAGTAAAAATACATCTTAAGGGTCTCTCTTGAGCTCCCTATAGCAGGAGCCCTTTTTGCCATCAGTGACATGAGCAAGTAATCGGAGGGCTGTACCTTAATCTTTCTATGGGTTTATGAATGTGTGTGTGTGTGCATGTTGATGTGTACCTGCATGGCAATGACGAAGGCCAGCTTTGCCGTCAGTACTTGCCAGTACTGCTTGGTGACGGAGTAGGCTTGGGGATGATCCGGCGGGTAGCGATAACCTGGATACCTACACACGTACAACCACAAGCACGCATGGACTATATTGAGCAAAGTGCCTCGAAAGTAGAGTTGGCGCTAAATTGAACAAGTATGGTTGTGCACAAACGGTATATGCGTTCACAGCCCTTTAAAAAATCCGCTTCTGAAATAGGGTCTTCCCACAACGTTCAGTTTGTGGGGGCTCTTTTGACTATGGTTCACGCTGGTCCATGCCAGGTTGGTGAAGGCAGGGAGTACAGATAATGGGAGAACAATATAGCACAACTGTTAATTTTTCTGAACTACCCACTGCTGACAACCTAGCTCCACAGTTGCCTACTGCACCTGCATTGTGTATGGTGATCATCAATCTAAGCACGGACAAGGCTCAAGCCTGCTTGACGTCCAGAATCTAAGATCAGCTGTATTCGTGGTGATTTGGTCATAGTCAAGTAAGGTTATATTAAATATCGATCAATATGGTTATATTGATTATAGTTGTGTATGCCAGCAATTCAAAAACGTTACAGAAAAGGGTTGGTAGATCGCATCAATTTCTTAACTAACTGTGCTGAGGTGACCAGAAGATGGCTGTAGAGCAAGTGGTTTCATGTCTGTGTGGACCTTTAAGCTTCATTTCATTATCATGGGTTCTCCAGGACCTCTTATTGCATCCCACATGCATAAGACCACCTTAAACTGGAATCCCAATGCACGGTCTTCCTGCAAAGGGATCTTGAGACTCAATTAAGCAGTCGTGGATCGATAGATAAATAAATAACATTACTCTTTAGCAAGGTAACAATGAGCTAGAATTTATATCAATCTATTATTATATTTCTCTAAGTGGGACTTTGGTTGTGAAGCCATCCCACCCGTACCCACTGCTCCCCCCCTCCAATTCCCCCCCCCCACCCCCTTTACTGTCCCCACCCACCATGCACACTCCTCCCCCAACCCTACCACAACCCCTTACTACCCAACTAAGCCAAACCCTGTGTCCAGGGTAAGGGGCAGGGCCTAAACAGAGGTGGGGCCTAGGGGAAGTGTGGGTCTTAAAAGGAAAGTCACGGAGTGAAAAGAGGAAGAAAACGAGCCTAATCAGGAAGGGGCGGAGCCAGGAGGACGCCACACCCAGAAGTATGTCGCATCTACCTGGACAACACACCCAGAGATCAGTGCATCACATTCGCAGGGACGGCACCCCCGATAGCTGGGCATGACACTGAATGGCACAAACCTGCAGGTTGTGTGGATTGCCGGATCAAACCAGGCTGGCAGGATGTTGGGATGATTTTGCTCCTTGAAGTCGCTGATCTTGAAAATTGAAAGGCTGTCCTCCGTGTACCCATGCATTGTAGGCGAACCTGTGCCATACTCTGCTGAGTATCCATAATAATACACCAGGCGTGGGATGATGTCCGTTGTGAACGCCAAGATGCATGACCGTGGAATTAGCATACGGAGGCACAGCAATAGCGGTCACTTAGCATGCAATAATTTGACCAAGGCTTCTGAACATCTCACCTTGGCAATTACATTAATTTTCACAAATACAATTTGGGGGGTTGCTGCCAGAGTGTAATGGTTACCATATAAAGACTTGCAATCTGGCAGTCGTCAGTTCAGTCTCCTGACACAACAGTTGAAGCAATGGATAATTTTCTTAAATCTCCCCCACCTCTGTCCAATTAGCAATATAAATGGGTTCATCACTGTTTTAGCGCAGGTAATTCCACATCTTACAACATGTCTGGTAATCATGGAAGAGTAGGCCAAATACCGTGTAGAGGGGTTCTCTAGAGCTACCTTTAGTTGAGGCCCTTCTGCCAGCAGTGACATGAGCAAGCAATTGCAAGGCTTTACCTTTTGCGATTTTGGGAGAGAGTGGATAGGAGCGGTGGTGCAGTGATTCGTGCACTGCACTTTGAATTCAGCACACATGCAATTGACTTCCAGCTACGACTAACATCAGTGACGAGTGATACCCGAACCGCTCCTGGTCCCCCACTACACCTCTTCTCAAACCTGCCATGACCAGAATGGTGAAGTATGCTAAAAAGAACCCACACGGCTAACATGACATGTTATGTCTCTCATAAGATGGGATACTGAGCGAGAAAGCGAGCGGACAATCTGGTGACTTACATTTGTGATTACAGAGAGGGTGGCAACAATACTCAGAATGTCGGCCCAGGCTCCAATTCCTCTTGCTCGCGAAACCACAGGCCTCCTCATCTTTGTTACGAGCTTCCACGCGTCGACCCGCACTTCGATGATGTTGTTGAGCAGTGCGAGCAATGGCGCAAGTGGAAATGATGCCACAAAGAGAGTGACAAACCCGAATTGGATAACTGGGGTATATTTTGAGAATGGGTAGGGGGCAAGGATAGGATAATGAGTGAAACAGGATATAGACACACACTCTTAATGCTGTTATGTTGTGATTACTTTAAGCAAACAAAACATGTTTTCAATGCATTGAATGTGTTTTAGTCAAAGGAGACCCCAAAATATGATCACATTTTCGTATCATTTGTTCACAAAATTATCGTGTCCATTACATTGGCCACTGAGATGCGACCAGCCACTACCATCTTTAATGCTCAGCTCTGGTTCACCTGGGTTTCTTTTGCACCATTTTCCACCACTAGGTGGCTATAATAACTAGATCACATCCTGTATTGAGGACTCCATTAACCGTACCACACATTTTTATGCATATGCACTGTGGCTGAAATGCCAACAAATCACAGCAGTTAACCACAGTGGACATGATGCACAAGAGTTTTAAATAAATAGTATGGGGGAGAAACGTCAACCCAAGCTGACCAATGTAGTTGCATTGGTTAGCAGACAAGAGGAGCAAATATGTGCTTCTATTGTTTCTAAAACTGAACTCCGTACATATGCACATACGCTCATTCTCAAAGACAATTGCGTTACAGTATATCCATAGATTGGTGCCTATGGCCAAATCACCCAGTATGCGTCAGATTTAATCAGATCCCAGAAGTTAAGGAGAGCTGAGCCTGGAAATTGGTTGGATGGGTGACCATGCAACAGTTGTTGTGGGGTTGTGAGCAGCAGAGGACAGTGCAGCAAATTACATTGTTGTATTGTACATCTAAGCTCTTACATCTGTGCTCCCTGCCTTCAACAACCCGAAGTGTGGGTAATTTCCCTCCCACAACAATGTCCGACAGATACACAGGGGCCATACACACGTGCCTATATAGTCAAATGCTACCCAATCGTGTGTTTTTTTTAATAATAAAGTAAAACGCGTTGACTCCGTAGTGTGATCCTCTGAGCTCATTGTACCCATCTCGAGGTATTCATCAAAGAGTCCAAGTGGGCTCTGGGGCTGTAGGTCCATGTCTTGCTCCCAGCGCGTGTAGACAGCCTCAGGCCTTAGCTTGGCCCGACGCTGGGCCCACCAATTGCTGAACCATCTGGGGAATTGTGGAGGGAGGTACGCATGTGCAGACACAGAGACACCCTTACACGTGTATATCCATTTGTTCATCAACTCTAGGTTGGCTATTTCATAGCTTTCCACTGTGTTTTCAGGTTGTATCATGTGAACATCCCAAGCACGTGGAGCGAAACGTCAAGACATGCCAAACAATATGCGGTATGACACAAAACATGTCAGAGAGCTGTACCAAAACAACTGCTAAAACCTAAGTAGTAGCTGTTTTTCATTTAGCTCGTTGTCAATCCACTACACTCTCTCAGTCATGGGAGTTGCTTGTCTAATATTATGAAACTATGTACGAAGCGTCTGATCGGAATATCGCATGATACTAACGAGGTGAACTTTGTCCAGTTGACTGGTGTTCACTGCTTAACCAGTGCACACTGCTAACAAGCTGTCGACCCGAGTTTTCGCTGAATGCGTTTTCACACAACACATTTTCATTGAAACATGGTTCTTATATTTGGGAAAACTTTTCACACAACGTGGAACGTGTCCATTATAATGTGGAATGCACACTGTTAAAACGCCGAACGTGGCCATTATAATGCGTTCCTGAGCAGTCGACGATGAACGACTGTCTTGAGTTGCGCGGCTGAGCAGTTTGATAAAGTATGCCGAATGATACAGTAACACGGCAGCCTAGCCTGAGTTATTTATCCCACCATGGGATGACTGCAAGTTGATTTTACTGTGCAAATGTGATTAACTCAGTAATTCCTTACTTTGCACCTTTTTACTTCACGCGGAAATTTTCAGAAACGCATCTACCGCGTTACACGAGGAAATGCCGTAATCAGACTTCACAGCTTTCATGTGTTCATGCGATACTTACGGGATGATGACCTCCTGAAAATTGCCAACCATCTGCTTCACTACCATGATGACAGTGAGTTGAGAAGTCAGTTCAAAGAGACAGCCGTTTGGGGGACACTGGAGGGGGGATGGGGTGGAGAATAGATTCAGGTTAAACACTGAAGATATGAAATATTGGGTAATACATATATGGATACCACACATCATTTCTAATGATCCTCTCACATTCTTCTTTTCAGTCAATTGCACACTGCAAAAGTGACGGCTCCATATGTTAGAGGGGACAGTGATTAAGAATATCAATATTCTCCAGATTATAAGAAACACTTTCCCCCTCTCCCTCATGTATTTTAAATAAAGAAAATGGTGGCGCATCTGATAATGTTTTGTTTGTTGTCCTTCCCCCACACATCCGATGCAGGCTGTGTACAGTGCAAAATAAGTTCAACACACAACATGCATACTGCAGTTGGTGTTTAGTATCAGGTGAGTTTAATTCCAGAGCATCGTCTAGTAAATATAATAATCGTAAAACATGAAATTAAGTTGGTAGAAAACACAGAGGCACTTAAATAATAAGCTGTATTCTTTATCCTTTATCTGCATTGTTTTTGAGAGGATATCAATCAATGAATCGCCCTCGTGACGATTTTCTGCAAATCTGCAGCAGGAGAAGTAGGCACCTTAATATAACACCAAATATATTCATAATCATCTCATGTGTCAATAAGTCTGCCTTCAAAGAGAAACATGAGCAACAGGTGCACATTTTGGGCAATGGACTTTCTTCCGAGCATAGAGTGACTGCAAATACTCAGGGTGACTCTGAATGGCAATTATGTAAATGTTAAACTACGTGTCATTAACACTGTCTTAATGACATTGATTTAACGTGTGCACAACGCAATGCTGCTTAATTCCTTACTCCAGAATTCGTTATTGATATCATGTTATGGGGCCGTTCTCTAACACAACGTGCTCCACTGCGCCACAGTGAGTCATAGGTAGTGGCTAAACATATCCTTGAGGGGGGCTGAAATACTGTACATTTTTAAGGATGATCAAATATATAATTTTAAATAAATGGCGTTTGATAAATACGGTATATAATTGAAAATGTCCAATGAGAGACCACAAGGGTACTACTTGCAAAGTATGTGATAAACTAACACCCTCAAGGTAACTGGGTTACCAATTGCATCAGTCTAACACGTGTTCTGCTCGTGGTGACCTCGTGCTCTCTCAAGTCTGGTTTCGAAAACTTTTTTACTCCGGAGACTGTGTTAATGCTAGAGCTGGTGACCAGGTGTGAAGACAATGAGGCCTTTTAGAGTTCCAAAAGAAAGAGTCCTTATTTCGACATTTCATTAACAACACGGTGTGAAGACAATTGTTGGGAAAAATATCAACTACAAAAGAAAAACATGAAAATGTTGTACAAACAACATAGAAAAGACAGGGCCAACCCCTCAGATCTACACACCTCCTCGATTCTCCATTTTCCAAAGTAAGTGTAGCTTCCGGGGAAGCCGATAAATTTCCCTTTGAAAAATGCAATGTAGAAAGACGCCGAGTAGAAGTTGACGAACTGAAATAAGAATTTCTTGAACGTCAGCCGATACTCAAATTCGCCTTGCGTCTTGGGCATCTCTGTGGGTGTGATACAAAGGCACACATGGACACAAACATCAAACAGGGCAATCAGTTTTGATGTTACTTACATAGTTTCTGGCACACAGGCTACGAAAAGCCACTGATAATGATGCCGCATTGAGGAATAGCAACATTTCACAATGTGACGTGCTTTGATATCCATTAAAATGAATTTGAAGATCAAAAGTGAATTTCAAAGATGTTGCTGGGGAATGAGTGACAGTGGACAAGTTGTTTACCAGGTGTTGTTCACCACATTCACCCTGTGGAGTGTCATTCAGTCTCCATTTGCAATTAAGCCATTTACACTGTCCGTATGATGTCTGAAAGCCAGTGCACTTGATTTTCAAATATCTTTAAGGTGTATTAAATTTCGATTTAAAGCTTTCGTGACTGCAAGGATTCATCTTCTAGCACTCCAGCGCTGTCCTCTAGACAGTCTCGTCTCTTCACATGATGAAGGCCGCTTATGTTGTGGCCAAAACGTCGTGAGAATATTATTGTGTTATTTTATTTTATCAATTTATTATTTTATTCTCATTCTACGTGACTTTACCGAAAGAACCAAAGAAAATATTTAAGGTGTATCTTAGTAATTATCATGGGTCACCTTTCAGAGGGGGTGCAGGCTTCAGCAGGATACATTACTAATAAAGGTCTCAATAGCGGGCAACATGAGCAACACAAGCAGATAGCTGACAGCTGGCTAGAAGGTAGAAATGCAGCAGTGAGGGTCAGCCCACAATTACATTCAGTGATTCAATGGATCGAGAGGTGAAATCAGAGCGCTAAGTTGGCACCATTGAGATCCTGGGTTTAAATCCAGGCAGCGGCCTCTGGTAACATGTGTTCTCAAGTGCAGTGAATTAATGGCTTCAGGACGATTACTAATGATGGCATTACATCTGTAACATACACCATTTGGTTCATCACTTAATTTGGTGAAATTTTAGTTGTGAGAATGAGCAATTTGACTGTTACGAGATTAATATTATATTCCGTAGCAGTGTGGATTGAAAAGTGCTTCCCTCTAATGTGTGAACCAGAGTTCACTTGAATGAAGGGTCTCAGAGGTAGCTCACTTCTAGGGCCATTTCATGACATTAAGGGTTGCACTGGTCTACAAGAGATCCCATTGGATACTTAATCTCAAGACACGATTCTGATAGCCCAATCGGAATGAAACTGGAGGAAAATTTTTACAGAGTTTTGACAAAAACAGGCAGTAGTTGAACAAGTGATTGGATGATGCACTGATGCTGCTATTCATGGCCTCATGGTGCAAGGTTAAAATCATGATGACATTTTACAGCGACAATATTTACCATGCACAACATTTATCCAAGCTTCAAATTTACATGTGTTCTCTGGTGGCGTATAATAAAATAAACATATGCAAACCGTGATGGTGATGACACCTACCCAGATCAGTGAGGACGAGGGCCAGCTTGTCGTAACCTTTGTTGAGTAGTAATATGATTACGATGTTGAGGATGGAGGCCGTGATGGTGGTAACCATATCAGGTGTGAGTAGGGCACCGATCACCTTGATCTTGGTCACATGATTGGGGATACTCGAGGAGAGTATGCCAAAGATGGACAGGCGGTAAACAACCACACCCAAAATTGCAGCAAGAATCAGGAGGATCTGCCAGTAACACAAGAAACACAGAGGTGGGTGAGATTTACAGTCTTGTAGCTCTTTTCCACTGTATAACCAAGCCGTGAGTTAGCTGTGCCAAGCTAGCCTGGTGTGAATCAGGAGGTGCCAGTTCGTTTGTCTACTGCAGAACCAAATGACTGGCAAAACGTCGTACTCAGATTGTAGATATTGTGGATTTGCTGTACTAGTAACGAATTGGCATGTTCTGTTTACGTGAACAACTTTACTAATTGGCTGTGTCGGGTGGTGGTGGGTTTCATGGCATATATTTACGCGATCTAACCCCAAAAAAATATTATGGATGATATTGGTCGCGAAAAGCTTACATGTTAAACAGAACCTGAGCTGTTTCGCTAACATCACACACAATGAACGTGTAATGGTAACGTCATTTGGTCAAATGTAGAAAATGATGCAATGTTATGAAAGGAATTACTATCCCTGGCCCTGCTAGACCTCGAGCCAGGTTCAGATGTGAAGTTGAGACCAATTGCTACAAGGCCAAGGTGAGGCCAAGGCGGCAGCTTTTTAGACCACAATCAGTGTCAAGGTCACTCAAGGTTGGGTGCGCTAGTATGAGGCCAGTGTCAAGGTTGGTACCTCTAAGAAACCTCCTCGGACTGAGGCCACACACTCAAGGCCAAGGAGCTGAGGACATGTTTTTCATCTGGCCTTAAGGCCGAGTACTGGTCTCGAGAAACCCAAATCGAGGTTGACAGGAGCAGGTGGATAACATGATATGGCTCATGAGGTATTCATTGCCTTGGGGCAGCAGTAGATATTTCAGGTGATTGGATTGACAAAGGGCTGTAAGTTATATGATTATGCATGTATCTATACCCCCACTTGTAATCACTCAATGGATCACACAGGAGGAACAACATAGTTTGAGAGCGATTCTGACTGGTGGAGCAGCGTGTGGAGGTTGGGATTGGGTCAAGTAAATATATATATGTATAACCCGTATATGATTGGCTGTGTCGGGTGGTGGTGGGTTTCATGGCATATATTTACGCGATCTAACCCCAAAAAAATATGGATGATATTGGTCCCGAAAAGCTTACATGTTAAACAGAACCTGAGCTGTTTCGCTAACATCACACACAATGAACGTGTAATGGTAACGTCATTTGGTCAAATGTAGAAAATGATGCAATGTTATGAAAGGAATTACTATCCCTGGCCCTGCTAGACCTCGAGCCAGGTTCAGATGTGAAGTTGAGACCAAAAGCTACAAGGCCAAGGTGAGGCCAAGGCGGCAGCTTTTTAGACCACAATCAGTGTCAAGGTCACTCAAGGTTGGGTGCGCTAGTATGAGGCCAGTGTCAAGGTTGGTACCTCTAAGAAACCTCCTCGGACTGAGGCCACACACTCAAGGCCAAGGAGCTGAGGACATGTTTTTCATCTGGCCTTAAGGCCGAGTACTGGTCTCGAGAAACCCAAATCGAGGTTGACAGGAGCAGGTGGATAACATGATATGGCTCATGAGGTATTCATTGCCTTGGGGCAGCAGTAGATATTTCAGGTGATTGGATTGACAAAGGGCTGTAAGTTATATGATTATGCATGTATCTATACCCCCACTTGTAATCACTCAATGGATCACACAGGAGGAACAACATAGTTTGAGAGCGATTCTGACTGGGGGAGCAGCGTGTGGAGGTTGGGATTGGGTCAAGTAAAAATATATATGTATAACCCGTATATGAATCCACTGCTGGATGATGGCCTCCCCAAACCTGTGCAGGTTGTCAGGGTTATTTTCCCATACTTCACCATGCACACCAGTACAGGTTGGTAAAGGATGGAAGCATGAGAATGCAGTTCTCTGTTGGCCACAGGGTAGCTCTGCAGCAGCCTACAGTCCATTTTGTGCATGATGGTTACCGATTCGTGCAGTACCCAGGCTCAAAACCTGCTTCGCCTCCAAGATGAGGCACATAGCAGGTGACTTGGCCATAGCTCACTGGATCAGGAGAAGGGGTTCAATGTTGCTGTTGAGTTGGCGGACTCACCCAGAACAACACCATGATCCCAGAGAGGCAGTAACGGAACCTCAGTATCCTCTTAGGCATATGAGGCTCCTCCTCCTGCACTCACAATGCACGGACATAGACGGAAAAGCATTTGTATATAGATTAGTCTGTAGGAGTGACCAATGTTAGTGTGAGCCGTTAAGGTTGACTGATGAACCATTATTTGTTTTCCCCACTACTAGTTAAGCATGCGATGATATAAAGGAATGGATTTGATGGTCCTGATGTCTGAGAGTTGAGCTGGCAGCGCTGAGATTCATTGGCTTGAATCCAGGCAGCTGCCTCCAATTAAACCAAGTAGTAAGCCGATCAGCCTGGTCACCAATATTACATTTGTTTCTTTTCTTAATTTGGCCAAATTTCACCTTTCAGAATAAAAAAAGATTAGTTTGACCATCATGAACATTTCTTTGTAGCAGGGCTGATGGGAAAGGGCCACCCTCTAGTGTGTGTTCACTTGAAGGGATCTTAGAAGTAATTATGTAACATCTGCTTGAGCAAACCTTTCCATAACATAGAGTTCCAAATGGACATTGTTTCATAACGATTCCGATAGTACAATCGGGATAATATTGGAAGGAAAACAAAATTGAGCAAAGGCCAACAAATATGTTAGAAGAAAAACTAGGAAAACAGTGAACAGTTACACATGCAACATTACAAAATAGAGGTGTGTGTGTGCAATGAGGTAGTCGCCGTGGTGACGGCAGAAAGCATTACCATGGTGATGATGTTACATTTCGTGGTCGTGCAGCGAGCCAGGTACTCGGGCCGGATGGGGTCTCCCTCCTGCGCCGCTGCCGTCAGGTCCCAGCGGTACGCGAGCGATGCCTGGCGACGCTTCCAAAATTCCAGGAACACCGTGGCTGTTGCGACACACCACACGGGGAGGATTTACTTTGAAAAGTAATTTGACTATCGATTGCTCAAGGGTTCAAAAGTTACCTAATGTAGTCTGTTAAATGTAATGTTCAAAGTAACTTCATTAGTATTTTTTTCTTCTTTCATAAATACCTTTATTGGCTTTTTTTGGTACATTGCCACAATTTTATCCCACTTGCACCATGAGTGGCATGGCATGAGATTGAGATTTCTTTTGGATCTATAACAGAGCAGTGCTGCTCTTCGTGTTACAAAACGTTACACAAAAGCGAATGTCACAGAGCTACCTCTGTGATCTCTGATCCACATAGTAGGGGTAGCTCTTTCCCAACTGCTTTGCCACGGAGAGGAGCGTTTGTTACGTGATAGTCAAGCTAACATTTTTATTCTCAGAGCTGGAATGTAGCCAAATTAAGTACAGAAGCAACTTCAACATTATGTATTTTTTGTATTTGTTGTGCAGATATCGGTGATTGAGTTGAGACCATCATCTCGCTATAATTGAAAAACTTGTTTAATCGCAGGTGGCCACTTTCATTTCAACACAGAATCTCAGCGGCGGCAACGCAGCACTCTGAACTCTGAGCCACCTGGCCACTTTGTATTTTTCATGGAATCGCCTTGGGGTAGCGCATTCGTTGCTTGTTGCAGAGGTTCGTGGTTCAAATTATGTGGCTGCCCTGATTAATATTGCCGGTGTATTAATTACACAAAAATACACACCATCTGCTTCACAGTGGACATTAAAGATTATCGGTTATCATTCGTAAGAGTAGGACAATGTGTACAAGTCATGGTCCAAATGTGCCCTCATTGAGCAGTGGGTTCATAATAGGACTGTCAGGATCACTGCATACGAACATTGCAAGACATGCTCGTACTGTATATGGTTGTACGTATGTATGTTGAACTTCTTTAACACTGTATGTGGCCAAATGTGCTCATCATCATTGCAAACATGTTGATACTTGTCACTGTGTCTGGACAATGTGTGCCAATGCTTAGAATCACTTACCCCAAAGTCCCATGAAAACTGCGAAGAATATGGTGACCGGATTTTCATACATGTGTGAAGTCTGCAACGGCACAATCAGAGGTGTTAGTCACAATTAAACCTTAAATCTTAGCATCCACGTATTTTCAATATCAACAGCAGGAAAGTAACGATGCATCGATTGATTTTTAAGTTAAAATAGATTAATCACTCATGAAACATCCATTAAATTGTGGAGATGACAATGCTCTACAATGTCTGATATTATAGCGATATTCATGTATCAAACAAATCTGTATAAATGTGACAGAAAGAGCAAAATAAGCAATGGGCAATTCCATGATTGTGTACATACATTTCAGACACTTTAAAGTGAATAATCATTATTTCGGCATGACATGTCAACTAATTAGCACTGAAATTCAGATTTTAAAAATACTTTGTCCACTTGTATTGATCGTGGAGAAATACTCATGAAATACATCGTGTCGGATTTACTCAGACAAAGTCACTTTTGCACTCCCGCTGGGATGTGACGATGCATTCATTTTCATGTATTTGTCAAATCATCGACTTCGTCCATTAAAATGCTCTATTTACTAAAACTATAACTACCTTCAAAATGGTCACACGTGTATTATTAGTATAATATTTTTTTAACACCCACACGAATGGCAGCGTAGTGTTTAGCATGATATGCTGCAATCTAGTGATCATGGTTAATGTTAATGATACAATCTCAGCAACGTGAGTTCGCTTTGTGATAATGATGCACAGCACCAATAACCAATAGGTATCCTTATTTAGAGGGAATATCGATGGTGTATTTGTGTGATACCTTCGCAGTCTCGCAGGTATCATTTAGCCTCCAAAAGGTGCATTTTTGGTCACACTGGGGACACATGACCAGGGATCCTCCGATGGTGTTGTTGCATATTTCTCCACTGCACACATAGACACGCACGAACATAAACACACTAATGGGCATAGTACACTTGGATGAGAAATATAATTTGCCTAAAGGTCATGCCGCTTTTGAATGTGTCTTACCCTCCCTTTAAACAAAGTCAGACTAAATTATGGGTTCCAACGTCGAGCATTTTCCAAAGTAAAACGTATTTCCTGATGTTTAATTATAATTTTCGTTCATATCGGTGGTGTAACATCTCTATGTATTGATTTACAGGGGTGTTTACAGCCCTTTTATCAATCCACTGCTGGCTGAGGGCCTCCCCACACCTTGTGGGTCATGAGGGCTATTTAATTCTAGTCATCCCACACTGGTCAGTACGGCTTGAATATGGGAAGCGAAGACTCCAGACATAGAGTACAGCAATGTATTTCCTGCACTTCCTCCCCGCTGTCTATCATGCAGCCCCGCAGAGTCTATGTGTGTAAGTAGTATTATAAGGATACGTTTCACATTTAAACATTTTGGATTTGAATATTTTTTGCTTTTGATTTTCGGATTATTTACAATTTGTAAGAATGTACAATATATTCATGTGAACAAGAGTGACGAAACCCGATGCCACGTGATACGTGTCGTCGTGAGTGACGTCACAATGGGCGATGTCATGTTTTCTGAGCAATCCAAAACAATGTTTAATTTTCCCTGGATTGTCCGAAATATTGTAGCTAGGCTTGATTTTTTGGATTTACTTTTAGAAACAGAGACATTTGGAACATATATACATATACAATATATTGAATGTACTATATTTGTACTGTATATGTATATAAACTGTATGAGATTGTATATATGTGCATATGTACTTTAATAGTTAAATGTTAAAGATGTGGCCCTGAAATTGCTTGCTCATGCCACTGCTGGTGGAAGGTCCTCCACTAAAGAATGCTCTAGATTGCCCCTCGAGATGATATTTGGCCTACTCGTCCATGATGGCCAGACGTCTTGGACACAGTGGGAGTACCCACATTTAACCCCATCACATCTGAACTGCCAATCATCTAACTGCGGTGTCTCCGTTTATACTGCTGAGCATATGTGGGATAATTGAAGAAACCTAGCCATTATTTCAGCTGCCATGCCAGGCGATCGCACTGGAAATCTATAAACTGCAATTCTAGAAATATAACTATTACACCATGGCAGCATCCCATGGGATTGTATATAAGTGTATATGTATGTCTATATGTACTTTACGTGTATATGTACTTGTGTATAGCCTTAGTAGGTGCTTGCTGATACTCATTGTTCAGTCTGTATTGCCATACAGGAGATCTGTGTGATTTCTACATCTGACACATGAGTGTATGTGTGTGTGTTTGTATGCATTTGTCTGTATGCATGTGTCGGGCCAGTACCTAGTGATGTCACGGTCCTTGCTGAATACTCCAAAGAAAAAGGAGATCAGGCCGACGATTGCAGCGAAGATCAGCATCTTTGTGTAGAAGCCGAGCCATGCAAAATAGAGCCCCACTTGCCACCCGAAGTATGACCTGTGCCGACAACATCACTCGCACACACAGCGCAAACATCACCAACCACACATGGCACCAGTGGTGTAGCTATCGAATATGTAAGCAAGGACCATGGACTGGAGGGAAATGTGAAGAGCAGGGAAGGCATGGGCAAATGCTATTCTGGAACTCCATTTTCCCAACCGTCTGTGCTATCAACTCCCAGCTAGCATTCAAGTCCAGCCTTAGGACCTTCCTGGACAGGGCACGTCCCTAAGAGGTACGATGGCCTGTGGTCGAGACTAAGAATGATGTGGCAGTCAAGAGAAGGAATGCGTCTGAGAGGATGTGCACCACAGAGATTTAAGTAATAAAATCAGCATGTGTGCAGGAGCCACATGGATCGTTGCATCAGGAGACTGGGAGAGATGGTGAATGCTTGGAGAAGTCTTCATCCAGCAGTGGATAGGGCATGAACTTACCGCACAAGGTCAAGAGGCTGCTCCTTGAAAGAGCGCCCGGCTCTCGCCCACTCCCGTCGCAGCGTGTTGCGGTCGCCCAGCGTGTTCGGGTTTTTGGTGGGATGAACAGACTCACTCTGACATGGGGAAAGCAATTGTTAGTCACAAACACTGCATGGACATTCACAAATTACCAGCTCCACCCCCCCCAAAACTCTGCCGTGGCGCTGCTGTGGTGTAATGGTGTTGCACACTGCACTGGACTTGCAAAGTTAGAGGTCGCCCATTTGATTTCATGGGAACGACAGTTAAAACAATGACCACGTTTCTTAATCACGCTGCTTCTGCCCAGCAAGCAGTGTAAATGGGTGCACCCACAGTTAGTCTATTGGTTGGTCACGTGTTGTGGGATGAAGTGTGGGTACTTCTAATTCTTCCAAAGACTTCTGTCCCAAGTGAAATAGTCGGCCAAATACCCTTGAGAATGGCTCTCTAGAGTGCTCGTGGAGTCCTTTCCAATGCATGGATATTGAACTTCTTTTGCACCGTATGTAGGCAACCATGCAAATCAGACGTGTGTTTAGTGAGCTGGGGAACTTGGACACCTATACGGCGCATCTCTGTGGGACACTAATGTTAAGTATGTGGTAAGCTTTAGACCAGTGGTTCTTAACCTTGTTGGAGGTACCGAACCCCACCAGTTTCATATGCCCATTCACCGAACCCCTCTTTAGTGAAAAATAAAATGTGATTTTTTTCAAATTCAAGACTTAGATATGTTTTTTACTGGTACACAAAATGAGCCGTGCATGAACATTACCTTGTTCAAAGAATAAAACCAACACAATGCATAAACTCACAACAAATTACATACCTGGAAATCAATGTGACTTCTGCTGTTGCCTTTGAGAGATCAGTTCAGATATGCGTGGCTTCACCTTGGCAAGTGCCACTCTCATGTCATTTTCACAGCAAAGTCTGTTCCTTTTCTTCGTTTTTATGTCCAGCATCCTCGAAAAGGATTGCTCACAAAGATATGTTGTAACAAATGGTATAAAAAAATCCAGGGCTTTCTTAGCAATAACTGGATACTTGTTCATTTGTCGACACCAAAACGTTGAGAGCGTTGTTGTTCTGAAGAGTTGCTGTTGAACCTGGCTCTGCTGAATTTCAATGATTTCATCGAGGAATTCATCATTGACATCTGCTGTTTCAACAGCAAACGTGAACGGCTGTCTCACCCATGCTGGATATGACTCTCTTGTAGGGAAATATCCGTCGAGAGACTTTGCAAGCTCATCTAAGTGCGTGGCAATTGTTTGCTTCAGTTCCGTGGATACAGAAATATCTCCGATTCCAGACACATCTTCGATCTTACTTGCACAGTCGTCCAGAAGCGGGAAGTTTGCGAAGTTATTGTTCTCTGTTCGTCGTTTCCATAACGGTAGCTTTTTTTGAAAAGCCTTCAGGTGTTCTTCCGCTTCCATGATATTGACTCCACCACCCTGCATCTGCTGATTGAGATGATTGAGAGCTGCGAATATATCAGCCATGTACGCTAAAATGAGAATGAACTCAGGATTTTTGAAGCAATCTGCAGGCAGTGTTGGTGCTCTTGCAAAAACAGGGCTAATTCCACACGCATGGCAAAAACACGATTCAGCACCTGTCCCCGGGATAACCACCGAATATTAGAATGGAGCAGAAGTACCTCAAATTCAGAGCCCATTTCTTTACACAGCTCACTGAAGATGCGGTGCCTCAGAGCACTTTTTCGCACATAGTTCACACATTCCACCACAGTTTTTAATACTTCTGTCATTTTTGGAGGTAAGGTTTTTGTTGCCAACGCATGCCTGTGCAGAATACAATGCGTCACAATGATGTGTGGTGCATCGGCCTTTACTAGCGCACCAAAACCAGACTTTCTTCCCAGCATGACTGGAGCTCCGTCCGTACAAACTGCAGAAACCATATCCCATGAAAGATTGTTGTCTCTGAAGAAGTCATCCACAAGCTTCTTCACATCGGCTGCCTTCGTTGTTGTTGTAAGAGGCTTACAAAATAAAAACTCTTCTTTTATCATGTCGTCTTTCACATAGCGTACAAAAACAGCAAGCTGGCTTAGATCAGAAACGTCTGTGGTTTCGTCGAGTTGAAGGCTGAATTTTGCCGGGCTTGAAATCAGATCCGCGACTACTTGAGCCAAGATGTCTTTACTCATGTCTTCTATTCTGTCACTGACGGTGTCATTTGAAAGAGGAATTTGGGATAATTTACCTTCGGCCGCTGTTCCGAGTATCAGATTCGCCATCTTTAATGCAGCTGGTTTCACAAGTGTTTCACCAATGGTGTGTGGCTTGCCCTGCTTTGCGATCAGGTAAGCAACTTTGTACGATGCTGTCAGGATCGGTTTGTTAACAGGTACAAATCCAAGAGCAGGCAGAGTGGCCCTTTCATCGAATCTGGCTCTCTTCACCCTGAATTCAGCAAGTGTTGTGTTCTTGTATTCCCCGTCTCCATGCAGCTTCAAGAAGTGTTCCTTTAGTTTTGCCGGTGCAAGACTAGAGTTGCTCAACTTGGCGTTGCAAATCATGCAGATAGGACGCTCACTCCCATCACGTTCCGTGATACATGAGAATCCATGTTGTACATATTCATCCGACCACTTTCTTCTTTTGCCCGACATAGTTAGTATGGATAAAATATTAAAGAAATCACACGACGTACGACAACAAGTCACACGTTGACTACTGGGTACGCACTAAATTCCCCGCAGCGCTGATTGGCCAAGCAGTGTAGCATGATCATCTGCAGCCAGTGATGGCCAAGCGGGCCGTGTGTGTCATCACAAATTTACACAATAATTCAAGTGTGTCCGGACCTCCGTGGCGGGGGCTCTGCCGAACCCCTGAGATCGACTCACCGAACCCCTGGGGTTCGATCGAACCCAGGTTAAGAACCACTGCTTTAGACTATGCTGAAGCGTCCTAAACAGGTGTGCAATTCAGGTGTCGTACATGGGCCTCCCGTAGGGTGTCAGTGTGCCCTCCACCCCCTCCCCCCCCCCAACAACTTACGTCATGCAGTGGATAGGCTGCCGTATAGCAGCCATTTTCAATCATTTGGTTGATATTTAATATGTTCGTGCTGTCTTGTGGCATGGGGTTTTGCAGCATGTAGTGGACCTGTGTGAGCACACATGACACATGACAAACATCACAAACATGACACATAGGGCTAGGTGAGCTATTATTTACTCACTCCACTGTGAAATGTTTCCCCCTCTCCAACCACCACCAGCCTACACAGTTATAATGGGCCCATGACTCTTATTGAGTCCCTACTCGGAAGCGTCCCAGAACGCCCCAAAAACTGAAGTAGATATGTACCGATTTCAGCAAGTACAATGTCCAGATTTCAAGGAGACATTTTCTCCATGCTTCCCATTCATAAAGGCAATTTATTCAGAATACAATACTATCAAAACCCGAAATGAGCACAATATTGGCTCGACAGGATACCTGCTCACCAGGATCCAGGAACCATATCACCAGTAGTCTGTCATTCTTTTGTTGTGCAGGGGAGAGTGATTGAGGGGGCGTGGTTATATAATGTGGGCAGGACTTACAAAGGGAGGGGCTGCTAGCTCACCATGTCTCCTGGTTAAGCATACCAGAAATTTGGTAGCTTTTTCTACAGGGACACATTAACACAACCCCTAAACCGTAAATCCAGGCATTCTTAATAAACCATAATGATTTACACTTCTAATCACATGTCACTCAGAGATCACAAGTTGCGATACAGAGCTATAAACTTGAATAAAAATGATAAAAAAACACGACAAAACCCTATTAAATTCACATATGTTATTGCTAAAAAAAAACATTCTGGCATTATTGATACAGCATTCTTGATACAAACGTACGATTTGGCTGCGTACGGCCGGTGGGATGAGGACGTCATGATCCTTTATAGGATAGATGTCCTGCTGCGAACGCCGGAAGGGTGCCGTGAAATAGTCCGGTTGTTTGGGCACGGCTCCCGGGTTCAGTTGGTGAATATTTCCCAGGTAGTGAAGAGGCCCACTGTCTGAGCCTGACACCTGGGGGAGGTCGCTCTCCTTGAGTGGCACCTGTTTGATTTTAAATGTATTAAACGCTTTGCCTCGAGCACATTGAATCATCATCATCAGCCAAAATCAGTCCACGAATGGATGAAGGTCTCCCCAAGTTGTTGCAATCTATACAAGTCCTATAATACAACAAGTCATATAATACAACAAGTCCTTTAATACAACAAGTCCTATAATACAACAAGTCCTATAATACAACAAGTCCTATAATACAACGTTCTATACAAGTCCTATAATACAACAAGTCCTATAATACAAGTCCTATAATACAACAAGTCCTATAATACAAGTCCTATAATACAACAAGTCCTATAATACAACAAGTCCTATAATACCACAAGTCCTGTAATACAACAAGTCCTATAATACAAGTCCTATAATACAACAATTCCTATAATACAACAAGTCCTATAATACAACAAGTCCTATACAACAAGTTCTATAATACAAGTCCTATAACACAACAAGTCCTATAATACAACAAGTCCTACAATACAAGTCCTATAATACAACAAGTCATATAATACAACAAGTCCTGTAATACAAGTCCTATAGTACAACAAGTCCTATAATACAACAAGTCCTATAATACAACAATTCCTATAATACAACATTCTATACAAGTCATATAATACAACAAGTCCTATAATACAAGTCCTATAATACAACAAGTCCTATAATACAAGTCCTATAATACAACAAGTCCTATAATACAACAAGTCCTATAATACAACCATCCTATAATACAACATTCTATACAAGTCCTATAATACAAGTCCTATAATACAACAAGTCCTATAATACAAGTCCTATAATGCAACAATTAATATGCCAAAAGCCTCCACTGCATACCCCACCCACTCTTCAAGTTGTCCCACCAATATCTCCAGTCATGAGCACACGCACATGAACCAATCTTATCTCGCCATCTCTATGATATACATCATCTTGGGCACGGTCTCTCCTTCTGCTGCCACTCCAATGTCATTTTCGGCCAGCAGACATCATCCCTTCAAGCAACGTGCCCTTCCCGAGCCCATTCACTTTTCTAAAAAGAGTCAATATGTTGCTAATATGCATATTTTTTCAAATGTACGTTTTTCTAATCCGTTTGTATATTTACGTCTCTCGATATCTCGTAATGTCAGTGCTACGATTATTATCGTTGAACGTCATAAATTATAATCATCACAATCATCACCCTCACCATCATACTCTGTATCACATGCATGATCAACGCAATTATCATCACAACCATGATGAATCTTCACAAACATTATTGTCATCACATTCATTATCACCATCATAATCACAATCATCACCACAATCATCATCACAATCATCGGCATCATCATGATCATCATTACAATGACCATCAGAATCTTGCCTGGATGTGTAGAATCTCGGCATAGGTGGTGAGTGGGTTCCATGGCGCGTGTACTTTCACAAAGGTGGTGCGTCCGCTCACCGACTCCTAGTGGATGGCACGAAGTTCATCGTCAGACTCTAGATGAGTGCATTTAGTTGTATTTATTAGACTTTGTTTGACCAGGTGAGAGTTCAAGGGAACAGGATGGTCTCATTTGGAAGAGTGTCCACGGCCGCGTGGATTTTCGTGCTTGTGTCACGTGTTGTTAGCACCTCGTGCCGATCAACGTGTGGCACAACCCAAAAGCAAATTGCATAATGTACGTGCAGTTATCGAACACTTATTACTATAGTATAAATAGCTGGCATGCCACATTAAGGTGGAGACTGTTATACCCTCCAGTATAAAATGGGTAAGCCACAATTAATCCATCTTAAGATTGTGCATGGTGGGGTAAAGTATGGGTATTCGCTATCTCTTTCAAGACGTCTGGCAAGCATAGATGAGTAGGCCATATACCCTCCAGCGGGGATCTTTAGCGCTCCTACTCAAGGAATGTATGCCAGCAGTGATATTATGAAGCAATTACAGTCTAACACCTTTTTATTTGTATACAGTGTCTGTCATCTATAGCAGAGAGACACGCAGGAAACTTACCTCCTTGGGTTCAATCTCGAGATCTAGCCCCATCTTCATCAGGCTTGCTTGATATTCGGTCCTCTTCTTCTGTCAAACAAAATTGACCATCTGTGTTATACATTGTTCTCAGTTGTGTCACTGTGGGAGTCAAGTCAAGAGGTGAGGAAACTTCTTGAACTCTTACAGTGAGTAGAGCCTCACATGGGAATCAATCAGAGAACGGCTCTGCAAAGTAGCATCACTGAACTGCTTCAGTCGGTGTCACTTCAGCAGACCTTAATAAAATAAAAATTTGCACAGCTCTTTGTCAATCAACTGTTTGAGTTCACCTTATTTGTTACAGGGATGGTCTCACTTAGCTAGTTGCTTTGCTATTTTACAAGGGAGATAGATCCATTGTGTGTGGGTACAATACCAACAAAATAAACAAAAACATCAATATTGCAGAGAATGCATACTGGGTACTTCAGCACTGTTGTAATAGTTTTCCATTTGGCAGTTAGAATGTGGATATTACATATATCCTGTAAGTTATGTCTGGGTGTCGGTGTGTGCAATATGAAAGTGGTGTATTTATTGAGGAGTTGTGGATGGAGTGTGATACGTAACGATAATTGATTGTTGTTCGCCAAAGCAGTGAGGCGTATGGTTCAGGGTATGGATGTGCGAGTTGAGTGATGGGAGTCTAGCGTTCATTGACTAGCGTGGTCTGCAGTTGACGATACAGTTTGATAAAGGATGTATACTGTAATGTACTTCTATAGCCCCCTGCCATCAGTGCAGCAATATTCAGTACGTGGTTGTAATGCACTTCTATAGCCCCCTGCCACCAGTGCAGCAATATTCAGTACGTGGTTGTAATGCATTTCTATAGCCCCCTGCCATCAGTGCAGCAATATTCAGTACGTGTTTGTAATGTACTTCTATAGCCCCCTGCCATCCATGCAGCAATATTCAGTACGTGGTTGTAATGGACTTCTATAGCCCCCTGCCACCAGTGCAGCAATATTCAGTACGTGGTTGTAATGCACTTCTATAGCCCCTGCTACCAATGCAGCTATGTTCAGTACGTGGTTGTAATGCACTTTTATAGCCCCCTGCCATCAGTGCAGCAATATTCAGTACATGGTTGTAATGCACTTCTATAGCCCCCTGCCATCACCAAACTCACACTGACCAGCGTGGAGAAGTATGGTAAATAACCCCTCCCCCTGTGAGCTGCATAGCATGGGACAGCTGTCAGCCAGCAATGGATTTAAAAAGGAGCTGTACTCCGCACACATTCTTATTCAGGGTAGGGTAAGGAACTTGGAGGTTCGGTACGCATAATGTGCTCGGAAAGTATTGTATTCTGTATGTGTGTTGAACCTCTTTCGCATCGTACAAAGCCAACCGTGCTCTTCGGAGGTGCGATAATATATAAATATAAGTAGTCATACTACTGTAATACCACGTAATATTTAGCATTCATTGTATTAGTAATACGGTAATTTTTTTATATGCAGGTGTGCATGCCAAACGTTAACCAATGTTAAATGTTAAGCCTTCTCTTTTGAATAGAGTGTGTTTTAAACATGGAGTTGTCTCCAGCTAATTCTTAAATGTATATCATTCATAATGTAGTAGTAGGCAGGTAGTGCATTTATGACACTTCAATTGTACATAGAGCTTGCAGGTGTGATGAAGGAAACCATGGGAAAGGCTGGAATTTTTGTTGAAAAAAGGACAACAGCCACAGTAGCTTAAGAGACCTAACGCGAAGTGGTCGACACTGGCCCATGCGATCGCGTTGCGACGGCGGATCCACTTTCCGCACACAGCAGCTCCTCATGGTGCCCCCCATACCAGGACCAGTGGTGACCTTGTAGCCACAGCCATTCCTCTCCCTGGCCCCATCCGGTCCAGGCATCCCAAATCGTACAAAATGTACTGCAACGGTGGTGAGACAAACAGCCCTTCGGGCGACAGCACGGTGACGGACACAAGCCCTCGCGGCAGCCTGGGCAGCACGCTGCTCCGGACCGGAAGCGGGGGTTACCGCAGCCCTGTGGTGTGCGGAGAGCGGTGCTGCTCGTAGGCGAGCGGTGCGCTGGACGCCTACATCGAGGACTTTGAGCAGAGCGGAATCTGTGCGTCACCGCCACCCAGGATACGTGCAGAGCACAGCGCCGCGCAGCATGGCGGAGCGGAGACGCGCGGAGGAGAGGAGGATGCACAGTGTGGATGAGGGTGGGTTGCGCCTCTCGCCACGCGAGGAATCGCTCCGTGGTGCTTGCACTCGAGTGGCTATCGAGTGTGCACGCGGTGCAATGGTATCGAAGCTATAGTAATAGGTTTTTACCCTTTTATCTGGCACAAAAACTGACACCTTTATACAAGGGATCATGTTTGCAATAACCACAACACAAGTAGTCAAAATGCAAACAAAAAAGACAACTCTGATAATATGCACTGTCCTTGAATTTTATTGGTCCACACCCGAGATGGCTTTTCTGAGATCCCAGTCTCCACTGGTGTTGGACCAGAAGACGCAAAAAGGCGTCTTCTTATTCTTAGCGTCTTCTTGTTTGCATTTTGACTACTTGCGTTGTGGTTATTGCAAACATGATCCCTTGTATAAAGGTGTCAGTTTTTGTGCCAGATAAAAGGGTAAAAACCTATTACTATATCTTGTTACTGGCAAAGGAGGTCTCATAAGGTATCGAAGCTAGTTGACTGGAGGGGGGATAATTGGAGAGGAGAACCCCATTTATTTGCTTGTACTGGGTGCTTGTCAATTATGCTATGCTATCATGAATGTAATGTAATTCCCCTAGAAAAAAAAACCCTTAATAAGGTCTAAAGATACATTTTCGTGAGAGTCCCACACTGGGATGCTTGGCAAATTCCATTAATGAGTTCATTTTATGTCAGAGAAAACTATCCACAGTAAGCACACGCATATGAGAGGATAGCATAGGTCTGAACAGATAGGTCGGTGCATGCATTTCTTTCTCCTGTCATCTTCCAGCAACTTCACTGATTATCGAGTTTGTAAAGTTTCTGAAATCTAAGTGATCCTCCAACCTTTGTGTCAAAATTTTCAGATCCTAGACTGGACACATCTGAAGTTTAAACAATAACAGCTCATGCACTGATTTATCCCATATTCTCACAAACTCCACAAACGGATAACATCATTAGTTATTGATGGTGCAAAGTAAGGCAACATTGCAGGATTGCCGTTCAGGGATCAAGGAATCTAGGGGAGAGCAAATTCATTGTGTACCAGTAAAATGTCTGTGGGTCTTACATTGCAGGTGGCATGCTGCTTGTGGAGGACCTCATCTCGGGCACGTGCAGCCTCACTGCTGCGCTGCAGCGGTCATGGCTTATAGCCCGACGGTCAGTCTAACCACGGACCAGCTCCTAGAGGCACCAGTTGACGGTTCCTCCAAGTCCTTGTTCCGCTCGCCTGGCGCCCACCGAGACCTCGCAGTGTCGCACAGAGGCAAGCGGTCATCTCTCGGGGTCACCGCGCACAGCCTCGGCGCATCATTGGTGAGGGGCAATAAGCCAACTGAACGGTTGAGCTCAACAGCGAGAAGCAACAAGGCCCTGATGCCATTAAATGAGTCGGCAAAGCCCAAAAAATATTTCTTTTCTAACCAGAAGAATGTTTTGTTGTACTTACGGAGCAGTGAAGCAACTAGGCGTGAGCACTTGCCGAACGGCGGCTGTGCGACAAGTACCTATCCCAGGTGGTTGACAAGCCAAAAGGATGAGCTGGATGTGTCGGGGATCACGAGCATTCCTGAGCTCAGGTACCCGGCCTGGCTGCGTGACTGCGATGTGGACTCCCAGACCAGCAGCCACGAGACGGATACCAGCACGAAGAGAGCAGTTGCCGCTCAGAGCCCGCAAAGCAGACCAAACTACCCAGAGTGGCTCAAAGATTTGGACATCTCCGGCCTTACGAATGTAGCCAACGAGGAGCCCGTGTCAGAGGACCTTAGATCCCTAGGTGTGTGTGTATATATATAGTCTGTATATAGCAGATGACATTTCATATGTTTTCAGGTACATATTCAGTCTTTTCTCACAGAGACGACTGAGCGGCCACCCATGTGGTTGTGACGTGCGATGCGTGATTCTTGATGCACAGCCTCATTGGAGGAGCTGCTGAGCAGGGCGCGCATGGAGTTGGAATCCCCCGGCTTGGAGGCCCCCTCCCCGGGCAGCTTCAACACGGACGTCTTCCTAGGGGCTGATCGTCCCTGGGAAAACCCCTCCATGCCATTGTGAATTTATCTTTATATTCACACTCACGCACAGCATAGAGGCTGCACCGCCTCTAAGTATGATGTCAGATTATGAATGTTATAAGCTAAGCAGGTAAGCCTGGTTATTACTTGGATGGGAGACTATTTGGTAATAGCATATATTATATATTTTGGCTGCTAGGTAACCAGGAGTTAGTAATACAGCAATGGAATCTTGAATCTATATCCGGAGTTTTGCATTTTACTCCCTCTGTTTTCACTGGGTTCTCCGATTTCCTCTCACATACCACTCGCTGATGAAATTTGCAAAATATCACTGCCAAACCCGCCTGAGACTTGGTGAGATTTTTCTGGCTTCCACCATGATAAGTCAACCAAGTAATTTTCTCTCAATCGTGTCTCTTCTCAGGGCCGTGTACCACCTGTCGCGTCTGAAAGAGCTGGTTGACACCATCAAGGAGAACAAGGATGGCTGCATTTTAAGGCGGTGGTCGAGGTTTGTACTCAGAAGGATACGTTCGCTTGGTCCTGCTAATTCATGGTTGTTAAACATCAATGGTACTTCAGGTGCTGTGGTGTGAATTGCAATTACTTGTGAACTTCTGGGGCCCGTGGGGCACAGTAATTGCCCTGTTAATGGAAGTGCCACAACAAAGTATTGGAAAAATGTGATGAAGTTCGTTCAGGGTTGGAGTTAGTGAATGGTTGCAGCAGTATTTTGCACAGCAAATCCATGCAGACTCAAATGTCACTTGAAAGAGAACGGATATGTGAAAAATATTGTGAGCACAACTAAACTTATTTTGGTTTTAGCCATTTTGGAAGGAGACTACTTTATTGGGAACATACATGCTAGTATTTGTGTAGTTATAAACATTTGGGAAATCACTGTAAAAGTACATTTGCTTATTTAGATTGCACTATACCTGTATTGTAAAATTTCAGAACCTTTTATGTAACTTGTAATCAATAAACCAAAGTTGCATATTGTATGCAACCCATGACTTGGATTGTTTTTATCATGTCTTGTTTAGCATGGTTGGTTATGTACAGTGTAAAAGAAATTCAACATATATTAAATATTTTCTGATATTTGAATGTTTATATTGTACATGTATATTTATTTTACAATAAATCTGAGACAAAGGCTTATACACATGGAATTGAAAATATTCAGCTATGATTTGTATTTCTCAAGTATTTTAAGAAAAGTCAGCGAGTCTCGTGACATGTCTTCACATTTGGGGGTGATGATTGTGATGGATATCCTAGCATTAACCTGCTTACATTCCTAGAGTATGTAAGGTGAATTTGGGCATTCTGGGTGATTGGGTTTTAGGCCAAACACAGGCAGATGATTGGGGATAGATGTTTTCAAGCATCTATTAATTATTCATCGGCATGTACTATCTTACTATGATGTAAAGTTCAAAGACATGGTTCATGAAGGGAATGGAATAAAAACTCAACTGTGCACAAGTATGGAGGAATTAATACTTGGAATTCAATGCAAAGATCTGGCCATATGGCGTTTACTGGGCACCAGGGTTGCCAAACAACACATGAAAGATGTGTATCAGGCACAGCCTCTGCATTATGAAAAAAATATCACTTCCTGAAGAAGTGCGTTTTGAATTTTGATTTAAAGCTTTCATGACTGCAGTAATTCATATTCTTAGTTTTTTTGGTAAAGTCACGTTGAAGGGAAACAACAAAATAATAAAATATATATAAAACAATAAAAAATTCTCACGACGTTTCGACCATAACTCAAACGGTCATCTTCAGGTGTACCTGAAGATGACCGTTTGAGTTATGGTCATCTTCAGGTGTACCTGAAGATGACCGTTTGAGTTATGGTCGAAACGTCGTGAGAATTTTTTATAGTTTTATATATATTTTATTATTTTGTTGTTTCCCTTCAACGTGACTTTACCGAAAAAACTAAGAATAAGTGCATTTTGCTTCTCTTGTCTTAGGTCACCAAAATAAATTAGAGCAAATGTGACTCGACTGACACAGGCAGCATTTATACTTGTGAAGTGTTCTCCTTCCGACGTGTGGTGTGTGTCGCACACACTGTCGGAGACGAGGTAATTGCAGGAGACATCGTCTCTTTATTATCTTGTTCACACCAACTCCGGCCTCACTCGACCACGTTGCCATAGAGCCCGGCCTAGACACGACCCTGTCCGTGTTGCACCGACGGCATCGACCGAGAAGGCCAACTACTGTCTGGCCACGCAATGATTGGGCGAATGCGGTGTCAACGACAGCGACGACGAGACGAGTCCACTCCCAGAACCGGCAGCCCGGAGCTCTCGCTCTCCGCTGCTTATATTATATTCTATATTCTACTCGGCGCGGCTTGGCTCTGCCCTATCCACGCCTCCCTTCTCGAACCGACCAGAGGGTTCCAGAGGCTTCCCTATGAGGTCTTCCATGACCCTTGCCCCAATTCCTCTGCCCAGCCGGCATACCCGTATATATGCTCAACGGCGTGTGTGCAAACTTTCCACTGCAGTTGCCGCTGCTGGACAGCAGTCAGCGCTGTGTCACTACACTTGTATGAACACAAGAATTACATAATCACGTCTACACTTATATGTAATGGGCTGAGATAGGCGCACACAACTTCTTGGGAGGCAACACTTTATTAACACCAACACATTACATTTAACATAAATTTCGATTTAAAGCTTTCGTGACTGCGGGCTAACACCAATCCCGAATATCCGCCCCCACAGCCCTTTAAATAATCTCCAATACAGCCCCCCAATCGGCTACGCGTGTATGAGTGACGTCCCTGCCCTCTAACCCCCGACCCCCCCGTCCCGCGCGTGCGATTGGTGTGTCGCTCTAAAACTGACTCCAAATCCCCGCCCCGCAGCCCTTTAAACAATCTCCATTGCCCGGCATCGGCGGCAACGCGTGTGCGAAGGACGTCATTGCCCTCTGACCCCTGACCCCCCGTTCAGTTCGTGTGAGTGGTGCGCGGGGTTGTGTGAGCGGAGACGTCGCGTTTGAGTGGCTGAGAAGCGACGGATTGATTCCAGGCAGCCACGTGCCAGCCCCGAGCTATGCCCCACAAACAGGACCCGCGGACCCAAGGGGCTGCGGCGCGAGGAGAGGAGCCGGAGAGCGGCAGCCCTCTCACCGCGAGCGAGGAGTCGAGTAGAGGCTGCTCTCACTCGAGCGAGGAGTCCGGAGCCCGCAGCCCTCCCGAGATCAGCCCTCCCCCAGGGGGGGGGAGTCGGGGGCCCGCGTCCCCCACAACTGACAGCCTGTGTACCAACTGGCCGAGCGAGAGTTTGTGTGTATTTGAGCGCAATCGTGCCAGTGTTTAGCTGTACCAGGGAGTTTGGTGCAGCAGAGTGTTTCGGTGTAGCAGGGTGTCCGGATTGTGCCGGCACACTACCCTGTTATCCATAATGTCGTAGGGTGAGCTCCATTAAACGTTAACTCGGACCCCAACCTGTCAAAGCGCCTAATCTCGGAACGTGGTTCTCAACCTCTTACCTCACCCATGCTACGTACCTTTGAGACGTCCTGCTTTTACAAATGTTGATGAACTGGAGGGCAAAGGTCTGGAGGACCCCACATGGAGTCTGGTTTCTCACACCCGAGCCTCCTGTGACATTTCTGGAGGCATCTCTGGAATCTTTGTCCCATTTATTGAGTGCAGATTTGGCTTACTTCTAGCTTCATCCCAAGACGTCATCCAGTTTGGAAATACCCGAAGGTTGTGGGAGTCTCCCCATGCTTCAGTTTCTTTCCAACCCTCGCAATGGCCGGTTGCTCACCAGCCGGAAGTCTTTTGCTGCTTACACCACGACCGAGGTGTTGAGAGCAGCCATCTCATGGCTGGTCGGCAATGGAGATGGTATTGTCGATTTGGGGAGCGTGAGTCTGTGGCGTTGGTGGTGCTGCTGTCACGGAGGCGACACGAGTTTAGGAAATTCAGTTTTGTGGGTTTCCTGTAGCGAGCACTGAAAGATCCTCCCTTCCTCTTTCTCCACCCTTGTCTCTGCTGTCTCCATGTCCCCGTTCAACTCTTTCTACACCGCTTTCCTTGAATGTGCAGCTGCCTTTACGGCCTCCCCTCTCCCCTTCTCTCCACCTCCAACCCATCTCCGTCGTAATCTCCTCCCCTTTGTTCAGGCTCTTCCCTCTCTTCCTCAGTCTATGGATGGGGTTATTGTTTATCGGGCTCTTATACAAAAAATGGAGCTTATTTTAGCCTTTGAATAGGATTTTCTGTTTTCTTTCGGTAGCGTGTTGCGCACATAGGGAAGATCGAGCCACGCCACCGGTTCCCATTATCAAAATCTTTGTCAACTTGTCTCCCTCGGTAGGAATGCCTTTCCTTCTCCAGCAAGCAATTGTCTTCTCTCCTCCGGTATTTCTTCCGATGCGCTTTCTTAATCTCGCTTGCTGTGTGTATCGGCTCTATCATTCAACAAGGGCAAATTAAAAAATTTGCTTTTTTTCCCTCCACTGCTTTACCACTATACCTCCTGAGTGGGTACTCGGAGTTTCATCTAATGTACTATTTGATGAGTCGCTTCCACACAGCAGAAAGGCGGTAGCTATCCGAACTGTAAATTTTTCTTCCAATTTCGATAGATTCTCGAATTATTCTTGGGCAGTAGTAGCTAGTTTTGCACAGAATTTCAACATTAAAATCAACTGAGTGTCCTTGTTGGCACGTGTGTTCTGCTACTGCTGAACACGGGTGCCAACAAATAATACATTATTTAAATGCATGCCTATAAAGGGCAGCATACTCCAATAGGGATTACCATTGGTACGGCTATTTTAATACACAATAGACAGGAAGGACAAGATCAAAGGGCTCTCATAATGCACATGCATAATGTACGTTGACTTGGTAATCTCCCCCCCCCCCCCACTTTGCGCGAGAGTGCCACAAATCTGGCTGTCGCCTGATGAAGCTAGTTGTAATTACTGACAAAACGTCGTACTCCGATTGTAAATGTTGTGGCTTGGCTCTCCAAAGTACCAGTGACGAATTGGCTTGTTCTGTTTCCGTGACAACCCTTACTAGTTGGCTGTGTCGAGTGGTGGCGGGTTTTAACGACACGTTTATATATGTATGCGATATAATCCAAAAAACACCTCTATGGATGATATTGGGCGCGACAGCCTACATGTTAAACCAAAATTTAAAATATATACAAAACAATAATTTCTAGTTTTCCTCATTCACATCGTGATTCGTATGAAAAGACATGAGATGATTGAGACATGTTAAATCATAAACGTATTTATTAATATATACAGATAGTCCTCGACTGCAATGTCCTTGTCCACGTGCAAACAGAGTTAGGATAGCAGCCTCCTTTAAAAGTCAGAGTAGATTTATATGCTGTAGAAGACAGTTGACGAATCCTCGCTGCTTGATTCCTCCTCGGATCCCTTCAGCAGTGAGTCGTCACCAGTCTTCACTGCCTGCTCATTCTTCATGTGGCACCGCTGGGGTGGGTGCAATACGCCAGGAGACTCCTTATGCAGCGAGCAGCGAAGCAGGCCCATCTCTGCCTGCTCATCCTCAACGTGGAATTGTGGCGATGGCGGTGAGCTGGGGGCATCGGTGAGGAGGGTGTTACGGAGACGGCCCAGCTCTGCCTGCTGCAGAATCGTCTGTACGACGAAGCGCTCGCGGCGCATGCAGGCGCGCACATGGGATAGCGTGTCCGGGATGATGTATGCAATGCAGGCCTTCGTGAGTAACACCACGTGCTGCACACGTCCACACACAGGTAAAGGATTTTCAGTTTCCGGATTTGCATGTAAAGGGTGCTTACTAAATATAATATGGCAGCATCTTCAAGTGCTTTTCATCTCAGGTCAACTATTCCGGTGACCTGAAGCCTAGGGATATTATATTGTTACGTCGTTTTTCCTAATTAAATTAAGTCATTTGAGCAATTTTTGAACATTTGGCAAATTATACCGAGGCACTTTTTTTGAATTAATGGGTTTTTACGTTCACTATGCAGCAGGCAACATTTATGATGTGCAGTAAATGCACCCACCGTATTCACCTGGGCAGCCGCAAATTACCGCAACAATCAGCAAACACTTACACTCGGCCATGTCACCACTACAAAGATTCCCTGTGTAGCCTTTCACAGACTGAGACAAGTGCATCTATGATGGGTGGCACAGTGCCTGTGGGGGTGGTGTGCACCTTTATCTCGCCAGTGATGATTTTCACACACTTCATCAAGTACTCATTTTAAGGCAGAATCAACTTAAGGGAAGCTCAACACTGGTTCTAATATTTTCCACTGATGTTGGCTGTGGCCAGGAATAGTACTCCGGTCACACAGGATTGGTAGCGCAGTTCACGAACAACTACGCAGCCGCTCCCCTTCCCACACGCACACATGCTTACGTGTGACAAATTGCATCAACAACATGAATCGTCTGCTGCATGATGAAAGTGAGTATTGTATTACCACTATTATTTGTGATCTCAGAAATACTGTGCAATTGTGAGGTGTAATAGCATTACTGACATTTTCTGTAATAACCCATTGACAATGATCACGGTTTGCTCTGCTGACCTTAACAACTGCTCACAGATGAGTCTATACGATGGTGCCGTAGTGTATAGCTTTGCACACTAGACTTGCAATCCAGAGGTCGCGGCTGTGAATTGATCTTTGATCATGGCAGTGTAAACAATGGTGAAAGTGTTTTTACATTCCACTGCCTCTATCCACCTAGCAGTGTAAATGGAATACATCCAGTCAATTGGTCGGCTGAGTTTGGTGCTGTCCAGTGTGGGAACTCCCACCTCTTCCCAAGACGTCTGACAAGTGTGGAAGAGCAGTTAAAATACATCTTAAGGGTCTCTCTTGAGCTCCCTATAGCAGGAGCCCTTTTGCCATCAGTGACATGAGCAAGTAATTGGAGGGCTGTACCTTTACCTTTCAATGAGTTTATGAATGTGTGTGTGTGCATGTTGATGTGTACCTGCATGGCAATGACGAAGGCCAGCTTTGCCGTCAGTACTTGCCAGTACTGCTTGGTGACGGAGTAGGCTTGGGGATGATCCGGTGGGTAGCGATAACCAGGATACCTACACACGTACAACCACAAGCACGCATGGACTATATTGAGCAAAGTGCCTCGAAAGTAGAGTTGGCGCTAAATTGAACAAGTATGGTTGTGCACAAACGGTATATGCGTTCACAGCCCTTTAAAAAATCCGCTTCTGAAAGAGGGCCTTCCCACAACGTGCAGCTTGTGGGGGCTCTTTTGACCATGGTTCACGCTGGTCCGTGGCAGGTTGGTGAAGGCAGGGATTAAAGATAATGGGAGAGCAATATAGCACAACTGTTAATTTTGCTGAACTACCCACTGCTGACAACCTAGCTCCGCAGTCACCTACTGCACCTGCATTGTGCATGGTGATCATCAATCTAAGCACGAACAAGGCTCAAGCCTGCTTGACTTCCGGAATCTAAGATCAGCTGTATTCGTGGTGATTTGGTCATAGTCAAGTAAGGTTATATTAAATATCGATCAATATGGTTATATTGATTATAGTTGTGTATGTCAGCAATTCAAAAACGTTAGAGAAAAGGGTTGGTAGATCGCATCAATTTCTTAACTAACTGTGCTGTGAGGTGACCAGAAGATGGCTGTAGAGCAAGTGGTTTCATGTCTGTGTGGACCTTTAAGCTTCATTTCATTATCATGGGTTCTCCAGCACCTCTTATTGCATCCCACATGCATAAAACCACCTTAAACTGGAATCCCAATGCACGGTCTTCCTGCAAAGGGATCTTGAGACTAAATTAAGCAGTCGTGGATTGATAGATAAATAAATAACATTACTCTTTAGCAAGGTAAGAATGAGCTAGAATTTATATCAATCTATTATTATACTTCTCTAAGTGGGACTTTGGTTGTGAAGCCATCCCACCCGTACCCACTGCTCCCCCCCTCCAATTCCCCCTCCCCCACCCCCTTTACTGTCCCCGCCCACCACGCACACTCCTCCCCCAACCCTACCACAACCCCTTACTTCCCAACTAAGCCAAACCCTGTGTCCAGGGTAAGGGGCAGGGCCTAAACAGAGGTGGGGCCTAGGGGAAGTGTGGGTCTTAAAAGGAAAGTCACAGAGTGAAAAGAGGAAGAGAACGAGCCTAATCGGGAAGGGGCGGAGCCAGGAGGACGCCACACCCAGAAGGATGTCGCATCTACCTGGACAACACACCCAGAGATCAGTGCATCACATTCGCAGGGACGGCACCCCCGATAGCTGGGCATGACACTGAATAGCACAAACCTGCAGGTTGTGTGGATTGCCGGATCAAACCAGGCTGGCAGGATGTTGGGATGATTTTGCTCCTTGAAGTCGCTGATCTTGAAAATCGAAAAGCTGTCCTCCGTGTACCCATGCATTGTAGGCGAACCTGTGCCATACTCTGCTGAGTATCCATAATAATACAGCAGGCGTGGGATGATGTCCGTTGTGAACGCCAAGATGCATGACTGTGGAATAAGCATACGGAGGCACAGCGATAGCAGTCACTTAGCATGCAATGATTTTACCAAGGCTTCTGAACATTTCACCTTGACAATTACATTAATTTTCACAAATACAATTTGGAGGGTTGCTGCCAGAGTGTAATGGTTAGCATATAAGGACTTGCAATCTGGCAGTCGTCAGTTCAGTCTCCTGACACAACAGTTGAAGCAATGGATAATTTTCTTAAATCTCCCCCACCTCTGTCCAATTAGCAATATAAATGGGTTCATCACTGTTTTAGCGCAGGTAATTCCACATCTTACAAAATGTCTGGTCATCATGGAAGAGTAGGCCAAATACCATGTAGAGGGGTTCTCGAGAGCTACCTTTAGTTGAGGCCCTTCCGCCAGCAGTGACATGAGCAAGCAATTGCAAGGCTTTACCTTTTGCGATTTTGGGAGTGGATAGGAGCGGTGGTGCAGTGATTCGTGCACTGCACTTTGAATTCAGCACACATGCAATTGACTTCCAGCTACGACTAACATCAGTGACGAGTTATACCCGAACCGCTCCTGGTCCCCCACTACACCTCTTCTCATACCTGCCATGACCAGAATGGTGAAGTATGGTAAAAATAACCTACACAGCTAACATGACATGTTATGTCACTCATAAGATGGGATATTGAGCGAGAAAGCGAGCGGACAATCTGGCGACTTACATTGGTGATTACGGAGAGGGTGGCAATGATACTCAGAATGTCGGCCCAGGCTCCAATTCCTCTTGCTCGCGAAACCACAGGCCTCCTCATCTTTGTTACGAGCTTCCACGCGTCGACCCGCACTTCAATGATGTTGTTGAGCAGTGCGAGCAATGGCGCAAGTGGAAATGATGCCACGAAGAGAGTGACAAACCCGAATTGGATAACTGGGGTATATTTTGAGAATGGGTAGGGGGGCAAGGATAGAATAATGAGTGAAACAGGATATAGACATACACTCTTAATGCTGTTATGCTGTGATTACTTTAAGCAAATAAAACATGTTTTCAATGCATTGAATGTGTTTTAGTCAAAGGAGACCCCAAAATATGATCACATTTTCGTATCATTTGTTCACAAAATTATCGTGTCCATTACATTGGCCACTGAGATGCGACCAGCCACTACCATCTTTAATGCTCAGCTCTGGTTCACCTGGGTTTCTTTTGCACCATTTTCCACCACTAGGTGGCTATAATAACTAGATCACATCCTGTATTGAGGACTCCATTAACCGTACCACACATTTTTAGGCATATGCACTGTGGCTGAAATGCCAACAAATCACAGCAGTTAACCACAGTGGACATGATGCACAAGAGTTTTAAATAAATAGTAAGGGGGAGAAACGTCAACCCAAGCTGACCAATGTAGCTGCATTGGTTAGCAGACAAGAGGAGCAAATATGTGCTCCTATTGTTTCTAAAACTTAACTCCGTACATATGCACATACGCGCATGCTCAAAGACAATTGTGTTACAGTATATCCATAGATTGGTGCCTATGGCCAAATCACCCAGTATGCGTCAGATTTAATCAGATCCCAGAAGTTAAGGAGAGCTGAGCCTGAAAATTGGTTGGATGGGTGACCATGCAATAGTTAGTGTGGGGTTGTGAGCAGCAGAGGACAGTGCAGCAAATTACATTGTTGTATTGTACATCTAAGCTGTTACATCTGTGCTCCCTGCCTTCAACAACCCGAAGTGTGGGTAATTTCCCTCCCACAACAATGTCCGACAGATACACAGGGGCCGTACACACGTGCCTATATAGTCAAATGATACCCAATTGTGTGTGTTTTTTTTAATAATAAAGTAAAACGCGTTGACTCCGTAGTGTGATCCTCTGAGCTCATTGTACCCATCTCGAGGTATTCATCAAAGAGTCCAAGTGGGCTCTGGGGCTGTTGGTCCAAGTGTTTGCTGGAAGAAGTGTTTGGTAACTGGATAAGACCATCAAGGAGAAGCCAGTTTAATCGTGGCTCGGTGACTGAAACCCAGAGTTTCACGGTTTAACCCAACATCCGAGCAGCACCACATCAGATCTCTAGACTCCTCAGCGCAGGCATACAAATATGGTCAACATATGCGTACATTAACTAATTTGTGAAATTATGAATTACATCCAAATGAAATGTAGTGTGTGCATTACTAGGACGTACCTAAAGGTGCCAGGTTGGATTCATCCACCTTGGGGATGCTCTGCTCCACGCAGCCTCCTGCTTCCGTGCAGTCCATCCTCTTGATGTCCGAATTCTGGCTGTTGCTATTGCTGCAATTGGTGACACTGGTGGTGGTCTCCTTTCTTTTAATGGACTTAGGTCTACTTCGCTTTTCCTTCTTCTTCTGCTGCAAGGCCATCAACACTTTCATGCTCGTAATAGGATCGAGAGCAGCGTATGGTTTATTCTCACTGACTGGTGAAGCAGTTTGTTGACGTGGAACTAGGCCAAAGCATTCAAAAAAAATGGATTTCATGTCATTTATCTTAACGCCGCTATCTTTTGTCGAAGTGTAATCATGTTCAGGCTTCGGTCTGTACAAGAACTGTGCGTGAAGACTTTCATGAGTTTTCAGGATTTCAATAGGACTTAAAAATCCGCAGACTGAGCACATCTCATAGGGCGACGGTGGATTCAACACCGCATTGGCAAAACTGCCGTTATTCACCAAGCCTGGTGCACCCTTTATCATATAATCCTTTTCATGGGTCTTCATGTGCCTTTTTAATTTTCCTGGCTGATTAAACCTTTGTCCACATATGCCGCACCATTGCTCACGGGTCTCGTTATGCGTTCTTACGTGGGCTTCTAGGCACCATGCCAGTTGGAATTTTTTCCCACAGACGTCACAAGAGATAAGTTTTTTCGCTCTTGTAACTCTACCGGATTGAGGTGGGGTTGAGACGGGTGCTGGTGAAGTGCCATCGATGGTGAAGGCAATTCTCCCAGCACCACCATGACTCGCAGCAGGGTTGCCCTCGCACATCTGAAACAAAAGACAAAGGTCACGCGCATGACACCCGTGTCACGAGTGTACTCACAAAGGCATACTTAAGGTGACATAAGATTCATATATACTACAACTCATTATACCAGAACTCCACAATATTGCAGTTCCTATCATGTACGATTTTACCCTCTTATCCACCCAAGTAATATTTTGTTTCTAAACAACAATGACTAACTACCTCCATTTTCCTAATGTTACCCACCAAATAGGTCTTTCTGTATATACACACCAACAATATAATGATTGCACCACACGTTCACTCCACTATTCACAACACTCTGACTCGCAACCTCCATGTAAGATTGTAATATCATTTCTGTATGAGGGCCCGTCAAGAAGTTTTGGGAATGGACACTTTTTTACAAACAACTACGTAAAATAGTATTCATTAAAAGTACAGTATAGTACTACTAATGGCACTTATAAGGGAACGTCATTATCTCTCATGCTAATTATTACAATGTTAACTAGTTACCCAGGAAAGCTTCATTGCGTCTAAGTACTGCATTTTCAGAAAGGTCCCATTGCATTGAGATGTTTGCGTGAGTGGAACCCAGAGAGACCCCACCTTGCATATTGGGAAATAACACAACTCCACACAGATGGATTCAACCCACAAGCTAAAAGCATTCCCTGTTCAACAAAGTACTCAGTGTAATATTTAATATTATTTATTTGGTAATATACAGTATCGTAATTGTATAGTGAATCTACAGCAGTGTGGTATACAGTAGGGTTGGTAAAATAATACTTAGTGTAATATTACAAGTCTAATATTATTATAATCTAACGCAGTGGTTCTTAACCTGGGTTCGATCGAACCCCAGGGGTTCGGTGAGTCGATCTCAGGGGTTCGGCAGAGCCCCCGCCACGGAGGTCCGGACACACTTGAATTATTGTGTAAATTTGTGATGACACACACGGCCCGCTTGGCCATCACTGGCTGCAGATGATCATGCTACACTGCTTGGCCAATCAGCGCTGCGGGGAATTTAGTGCGTACCCAGTAGTCAACGTGTGACTGTTGTTGTCGTACGTCGTGTGATTTCTTTAATATTTTATCCATACTAACTATGTCGGGCAAAAGAAGAAAGTGGTCGGACGAATATGTACAACATGGATTCTCATGTATCACGGAACGTGATGGGAGTGAGCGTCCTATCTGCATGATTTGCAACGCCAAGTTGAGCAACTCTAGTCTTGCACCGGCAAAACTAAAGGAACACTTCTTGAAGCTGCATGGAGACGGGGAATACAAGAACACAACACTTGCTGAATTCAGGGTGAAGAGAGCCAGATTCGATGAAAGGGCCACTCTGCCTGCTCTTGGATTTGTACCTGTTAACAAACCGATCCTGACAGCATCGTACAAAGTTGCTTACCTGATCGCAAAGCAGGGCAAGCCACACACCATTGGTGAAACACTTGTGAAACCAGCTGCATTAAAGATGGCGAATCTGATACTCGGAACAGCGGCCGAAGGTAAATTATCTCAAATTCCTCTTTCAAATGACACCGTCAGTGACAGAATAGAAGACATGAGTAAAGACATCTTGGCTCAAGTAGTCGCGGATCTGATTTCAAGCCCGGCAAAATTCAGCCTTCAACTCGACGAAACCACAGACGTTTCTGATCTAAGCCAGCTTGCTGTTTTTGTACGCTATGTGAAAGACGACATGATAAAAGAAGAGTTTTTATTTTGTAAGCCTCTTACAACAACAACGAAGGCAGCCGATGTGAAGAAGCTTGTGGATGACTTCTTCAGAGACAACAATCTTTCATGGGATATGGTTTCTGCAGTTTGTACGGACGGAGCTCCAGTCATGCTGGGAAGAAAGTCTGGTTTTGGTGCGCTAGTAAAGGCCGATGCACCACACATCATTGTGACGCATTGTATTCTGCACAGGCATGCGTTGGCAGCAAAAACCTTACCTCCAAAAATGACAGAAGTATTAAAAACTGTGGTGGAATGTGTGAACTATGTGCGAAAAAGTGCTCTGAGGCACCGCATCTTCAGTGAGCTGTGTAAAGAAATGGGCTCTGAATTTGAGGTACTTCTGCTCCATTCTAATATTCGGTGGTTATCCCGGGGACAGGTGCTGAATCGTGTTTTTGCCATGCGTGTGGAATTAGCCCTGGTTTTGCAAGAGCACCAACACTGCCATGCAGATTGCTTCAAAAATCCTGAGTTCATTCTCATTTTAGCGTACATGGCTGATATATTCGCAGCTCTCAATCATCTCAATCAGCAGATGCAGGGTGGTGGAGTCAATATCATGGAAGCGGAAGAACACCTGAAGGCTTTTCAAAAAAAGCTACCGTTATGGAAACGACGAACAGAGAACAATAACTTCGCAAACTTCCCGCTTCTGGACGACTGTGCAAGTAAGATCGAAGATGTGTCTGGAATCGGAGATATTTCTGTATCCACGGAACTGAAGCAAACAATTGCCACGCACTTAGATGAGCTTGCAAAGTCTCTCGACGGATATTTCCCTACAAGATAGTCATATCCAGCATGGGTGAGACAGCCGTTCACGTTTGCTGTTGAAACAGCAGATGTCAATGATGAATTCCTCGACGAAATCATTGAAATTCAGCAGAGCCAGGTTCAACAGCAACTCTTCAGAACAACAACGCTCTCAACGTTTTGGTGTCGACAAATGAACAAGTATCCAGTTATTGCTAAGAAAGCCCTGGATTTTTTTTATACCATTTGTTACAACATATCTTTGTGAGCAATCCTTTTCGAGGATGCTGGACATAAAAACGAAGAAAAGGAACAGACTTTGCTGTGAAAATGACATGAGAGTGGCACTTGCCAAGGTGAAGCCACGCATATCTGAACTGATCTCTCAAAGGCAACAGCAGAAGTCACATTGATTTCCAGGTATGTAATTTGTTGTGAGTTTATGCATTGTGTTGGTTTTATTCTTTGAACAAGGTAATGTTCATGCACGGCTCATTTTGTGTACCAGTAAAAAACATATCTAAGTCTTGAATTTGAAAAAAATCACATTTTATTTTTCACTAAAGAGGGGTTCGGTGAATGCGCATATGAAACTGGTGGGATTCGGTACCTCCAACAAGGTTAAGAACCACTGATCTAACGTATAGGGTAGTGTATAGTAACGCAGTGTATAATTCAATGTTGGGGTCTGTCTATGGCAGTTTATAATAAAAAATATTATTTGGAGGCATATTATAATATTTTTTGCGACATAGAAGTGTAATGCATAATAACTTATTGTTAGTAGCTCAGCTTAGTGGAGAATATATTGAGTACATTGATTATATTGATGTAGTTTATATTTAGTTCTTTCACATCGGTTTATTGTATGATAGTTGGGTAGTTGCAGTTCTTTAGCGTCAATATACTAAATGCCTCTGTTGATATGTAAACTCTGACTTTAACATAGCTACTTCTGTCACCAGTTACATGCTAATTCCTCACATTAACATCATGCTAATCTCCCAGTTACATGCTAATTTCTGACTTTAACATCCTGCTAATCTATCACATTAACACAGCTACTTCAATTCTAAATTCTTCTGTTGATATGTAAACTCCTTTGTCAAGGAGCTCTACTCCTCCCACCCAGCTTAAAATACGCTGCCAAGCTTAGCAGTGTTCATTGGAGCGCTGTCTTTCCGACAGTTCTGTTTCTTCACCTGAGGAAGGCTACTTGTGTTGTGGTCGAAACGTTGTGAGAATTTTATTATGTTTTGATTTTATTATTTTATTATTTCCCTTCTACGTGACTTTACCGAAAGAACCAAGAAGATGAATCCCTGCAGTCACGAAAGCTTTAAATCGAAATTTATTCAAATCAAGTTGTTTTATTTTTACCACAGTACTTTATGGAATCCTCAAGAATTAATGCATTTTTAGAAGTATTAAACTATACTTGAAGATGTGTGAGAATGTAATTCTGCAGATGCAAGCACAGGCAAATTCGTATCTGCATATACCAGTTTCTGGGCCTCCTCACTTCACCAAACCCGCATTGACCGGCATGGTGAAGTATGGTTAAACAACTCCCACAAACGACATGGTGTGGGGGAGGCCTCTATCAAGACGCTGGATCGACAAAGGGCTGATACATGTCACGACATTGTACGTTAAGACCGTTCTCTAGTCAGCACAAGCCGTCTATGTGGACAATAGAGGGCACGACACACGTGTACACGATGTTTGTGTGCGTATATTCAGCGTGTGTATCACGTAATAATTATATAAGGTCGCGATTATGCTCAAAACGAACCAAATGTATAACATCACGAATAACTTTGGAGGTCTCCAGAGCCTGAACAATATTTGAAGTAGACACTGACCCTTGTCACGAGTTCTTATGAACTATAAACTAAACTATAAACTATTTATATTTTACCAGGTAAGGCCCACTGAGCTATATAACTCTTATCAGAAGCGACCTGGACACAAATGATAGCTCAACGAAAGTGGCTTATCATGTGAACATTTATAGCAGCCAAGTACTCTAAACTCACGCTTATAAATGTGGAGGGGAACACAGAAGGACCAGGAGAAGAATCTACGCCACCACAGGGAAAAAAATAAACAAATACAGAGCAGGCGTCAGGGTCTGGATGGATCCTCCACGCTGCTGTAGGCCTGGCGAGGTTGTTAACATCTCGACACCGCGGCGCCCCTTATTAAAAGCTTAGCCATGTCTAGCAAGGTTATTGACTCATTTCACTCGACTCACGGCACCACAAGTAATGTATTAAACAAATAAAACAATAATAAAGTAGAGAGGCGCTACTTACATTTAACAATGTTTTTGTTAACTTTAAAAGGAGCGCGCTTCTCTCTGGCTTGCAGTCCGGCGATCCCGGTCTCCTCTGCGATTGGTCAGCGCAGGCGTCACCCAGGGTGACACACCACGCCCCCTTTGTTATTGCACGCCCCCACGTAGGCGAGAGACTCCTCCCACTTCCTGGATAAGCCACGCCCGTCGCGGCTATGCCCCGCCCACTGTCGTGCAAGCCACTCCCCCGCAGATCGGGCCAAGCTCACCCCACGGTTAAAGCCACAATCAGAATCTTTATTTACAGGCAGTCCTCGACTTACGAACGCCCAAATTACAAACAGCCGCCCTTCAGAACCAACTGACATGAAATATAAATTATTTTATATCGCCTGAAACCGCGAACTCGCGCTTGTAAACTGAAACCGCGGAACTTTCTTTGTTCAGCGGAGCGATCCTCCGCGAGATGTAAAGAGTCAGCCTCGCGCTGTGAGTGCGTGAAAATAATAAGGAAAAATCCAGGTTCATATTCTTGGTTCTTTCGGTAAAGTCATGTAGATTGAAAATACAAGTTAAATAATAAAATAAATTTAATAAAAAATACAAAAAAGAAATTGAAAATAATAAAAGCTTTTATTATTTGCAATTTATTCATTTATTTTTTTATTTTTTTAATTGGCAGAACCTACACGCCACGTTGGTGGCCGGCAGATGGCAGCATCTACACGCCATAATCTTGGTTCTTTCGGTAAAGTCACGTAGATTTGAAAATAAAAGAATTAAATGAAAAATCATTAATTGTTATTATAAAATGTTGATTTAAAGCTTTCGTGACTGCAGGGATTCATATTCTTGGTTCTTTCAGTAAAGTCACGTAGAAGGGAAACAATAAAATAATAAAAATATTTTTAAAAATATCAAAAATTTTACTTTTCTTTTATTATTTCTATTTTCTATCTACGTGACTTTACCCAAAGAACCAAGAATATGGCGTGTAGATTCTGTCATTTTAAAAATACAAGAAAATAAATGGAAAATAATAAAAGCTTTTATTATTCTTAGTTTTTTCGGTAAAGTCACGTTGAAGAGAAACAACAAAATAATAAAATATATATAAAACAATAAAAAATTATCACGACGTTTCGACCATAACTCAAACGGTCGTCTTCAGGTGTGTTGGTTCGCATAAATTTATTTTTAAACGGCGCATTTATTTATTTATTTAAAAAACGTTAGCGCCACGTGCAACGATTTGGCAGTTCTATATTCTGAAAAGAATAGATGGACTAGTCCTGGGTAAACTGCCAAATCGTTGCGCGTGGCGCTAACGTTTTTTATAAATAAATAAATGCGCCGTTTAAAAATAAATTTATGCGAACCAACACACCTGAAGACGACCGTTTGAGTTATGGTCGAAACGTCGTGAGAATTTTTTTTATTGTTTTATATATATTTTATTATTTTGTTGTTTCTCTTCAACGTGACTTTACCGAAAAAACTAAGAATATGAATTACTGCAGTCACGAAAGCTTTAAATCAAAGCTTTTATTATTTTCAATTTATTATTTTAATATCAATTTTTTTTTGTCTCTGTGACTTTACCGAAAGAACCAAGCATATGAATGTGGGTTTTTTGCTTTTATTATTTTCAATTTCACACTTTTGATTTGATTTTTTATTTTTATTTTCTATCGACGTGACTTTACCGATAGAACCAAGAATATGGCGTGTAGATTCTGCCAATTTAAAAATTAAAATAGATTGAAAATAATAAGCAAAAATCCAGATTCATATTCTTGGTTCTTTCGGTAAAGCCATGTAGGTTGAAAATAAAATAATAAAATTAAATAACAAATACAATAAATAAATGGAAAATAATGAAAGCTTTAATTATTTTCAATTTATTTTAATTTGTATTTTTTTTCAATTGGCAGAATCTACACGCCATATTCTTGGTTCTTTCGGTAAAGTAACGTAGATTTGAAAATGAAAATAATAGAATTAAATGAAAAAATACAAATCATGAATTATTTTTTTTTACTTTTCTTTATTTTTTATATTTTATATCTACATGACCTTACCCAAAGAACCAAGAATATGGCGTGTAGATGCTGCCACCTGCCAACATTGGTGGCCAGCAGATGGCAGCATCTACACGCCAGATGCTTGGTTCCTTCGGTAAAGTCACGTAGATAGAAAATAAAAATAATAAAATAAAAATAATAAATTGAAAATAAAAGCTTTTATTATTTTCAATTTATTATTTGTTTTTTTAATTTTGTAAATAATACATTGAAAATAAAAGCTTTTATAAAAGTTTAAATTTTATGTCATTATTTTATTTTAGTTTTATTTTCTATCTACGTGACTTTACCGAAATAACCAATATGAATCTGGGTTTTTGCTTATTATATTCAATTTCTTATTTTTATTTGTAACTTTTTTTTAAATTGGAAGAATCTACACGCCACGTTGGTGGCCGGCAGGTGGCAGAAAAATAAAAATGATAAAATAATAAATTGAAACTAATCAAAGCTTTTATTATTTTCAATTTATTAAAAAAGCTTTTATTATTTTCAATTTATATTCTTAAATTAAATTATATCATTTTTATTTTCAAATCTGCGTGACTTTACCAAAAGAACCAAGAATATGGCGTGGCGTGTAGATTCTGCCAATTTAAAATTTAAAATAATAAATAGAAAATAATAAAAGCTTTTAATATTTTCAATTTATTTTTGTATTTTTCATTTTTAACTTTTATTTTATTATTTTATTTTTATTTTCTATCTACATGACTTTACCGAAAGAACCAAAAATATTAATTCCTGAAGTCAGGAAAGTTTTAAGTCAAAATCTACACGACACATTGGTGGCCGGCAGGTGGCAGCATCTACACGACACATTCGTCGCCATTCCTGTGGCGTGTCGATGCTGCCAGGTGTGATTGGAGAGGTGAGTGCGGTTGGTGAGGGGTGATTGGGGTGGTGAGTCAGGTTGGTGAGTTGCATGGTGAGTGTTGTCAGTGAGCACCTGGAGGATTCTCCACCACGGCGGCCTTTGTCTCCCCCAGTAGCGATGTTTACGACACATCGCACCTGGTACTCATCTGAGGTTGAGTCGACCTCACACTCTCTTACTGTCTCAAAACAACAACCGCCATGCGCCACTAAGTGGCGGTGACATCACCACGACGCTTGTGGCTGGCTGATGCACCACCTGTGCCCCTTACTGTGCCAACTTGCTGAGCTTTAGCCACCCGACGCTCCGCTCGTTTTTCTGAGCGTCGCTCCTTCGCCCTCCGTTGTTGTTGGAGGGTGACTGCCTCCAACTGCCCAGTAGCAGCGCCCTTCACGAGCCTCCTCCACAGAGGCCGATCTTGACACCGCTGGTACCAGTCATCGGCAAGTCCACTCAGCTCCACATCCTCCTGTACCACATCACTCCATCTCTTCTCTAGCCCGTCGCCACGCCCGTTTAGCCCCCTCGATCCGGCCGAACAAAAGCTATTTGGGCATGCGGTGACTGGGCATGCGGGCTACATGGCCCAGCCAACGCAGCCTTGCCTGCTGGAGGAGCTCACCGATGGGACTTTGTCCAGATCTTTCGAGGATTTGTGAGCTCCTCACACAATCCAGCCAGGTTAAACCCAGGATTGATCATAGGCAGGCCAGCCTAAATGTTTCCAACCAGTGAAGATGCTGCATTAAGGGGGTCCACGTTTCGCAAGCGTAGAGAAGGGAGGGAATGACTGTGACCGAGAAGACCCGAAGCTTCATGCGGAGCGACAGACCAGGTAGCTTCCACACAACGTTACACAACTGATGAAAAGATAATGCCGCTCGACTAATTCGGAGTGAGACCTCTGCTGTTAAACCGGAGCCGGTCATGAGCACACTGCCCAGGTATGGGAAACTCTCCACTCTCTCCCCAACTGCCCCATCACCGATTGGGAGTTGTGGGGGTGGAGTGCCCAATGGCACAAAATACCCAGGCAGGTGCTTCGTTTTGGTGGGGCTGATAGTAAGTCCCCACCTCTTAGTGGCACACTCCAGTTTCAGCAGCAGCGCCTCCAACTCCTCCTCTGAATGAGCATCAATTACCAGGTCGTCGGCATACATAATGTGGTTGACCAATAGGGAGCCATCCCTTGACCGCACCCGGGCATCGATCAGCCTCCCATTGTATCTGTACCAGACGGAAATTCCTCCAGTACAGCTACTGAAGGCTTCACGAACTGTGTGGTCGAAATAGAAGTTAAATGTTGGAGCCAGAGGACATCCCTGTCAGACCCCAAGGTGTACAGGGAATGGCTCTGACTCCCGGCTACGTAGTTTTACCCGGGCCTGCTCACCATCATGAAGGTCCTTAATGAGCGTGAGCAGAGGGTCAGGGACTCCGAAAGCATGAAGACCTACCCAGAGCCCAGGCCTACTGATGGTATCATAGGCCCTAACCAGGTCAATAAAGCAGAGATGTAAGTCTTGTTAGAATTCCCTACACCTCTGCTGTAGCAGACGGACAGAAAATATGGCATCTGTGCAGGACCGCCCTTTCCTGAAACCACATTGGGGCTCCGCAAGCCTCTCCTCAGCGTACCTAGCAAGGCGATGTTGAATAATCCTTGCCAGGACCTTTCCTGGCACACTGAGGAGTGATATGCCCTGTAGTTGTTACAGTCTGTGCGGTCCCCTTTCTTAAAGAGCGGGACCACCAGGGCATCCTTCCAATCCTGCGAAACCCATCCAGTGGCCCAGACTGTTGTTACGATGTCATATAGGGCAATCTACGCACAAACGCCACCCTCCCTCAGCATTTTCGCTTTGGAGATCATCTCTGCTTTGGTGCCTTTCCTGTTCTCAGACTCTGGATCGCCCTCAGTACTTCCTCAATGGATGGTACCTCAGCCAGCCACTCACAGGGGGTGACTTCCTCTAATATTTGAGGCACCACATCCTCAGCAGGGTCATCCCCACTTTGTCCCATGATGTTTTCCAGGCTGAGGGATTCCCCCTCCCCCAGGACCTCACAGAAATGCTCAGCAAATCTGCAAACCTGTCCCTGGGGGTCGGAGATTGGATCACCCTTCGTTCCCCTAATGGTGGTGTAGTGGGTATAAATTGACGAATAAACTTCTGATGAGGCAACACGATATTTATTGTCTTCCTTGCAAGTCTCTAACACAAAGGGTATATCGGTCCCTTTACCCGATACCTGGGGAGGTATGGCCTCCGGATTATGCGGGCCCTATCACTAGGTACCCCGTTACCCTTCATCCTCCGGCTGGGACCCTAGGAGAGGCTATTTGACCTGACCATACCCAGTCCGTGGGTCCTGACCACTGGCCTCACTGAATTCCGGCCCTTAGAAGGACAACGGAGCTTGGGGTCCAGAGTCCTATCTTCAGCCCAGGTCTTCGTTCTTCAGCTTGCAGATGACTGAGCCAGCCCTCTGAGAGGTCCGGCTTATGGTTCGTGGCTTGCTCCGCCCGAGCCACGCTTCCCTTCTAGAACGGGGAATGTGTCCCAGGATCCGTTTGCTAGGGTTTGTAGTTGGCCCCTTTTTGGGCCATGGACATTAGCCCTGGCGTGATAGCGCTTCCGCCCCCTATTGACGATAAAGGGACGCTACCAGCCCACAGAGTGGTGAGTGACGATTACCCCTACAATGGTAATAGGTGTGGCGCTGTAGGTTACTTTTTTGATGGAGTTAAATAGGGATTTGTGATCGCGGGCCATTGAGGCAGACTCCATCTCCTCAGTAACGCGCGACCACCACCCATCCTTGCAGCGCCTCACGGCTCTCCGAACCTCCGAGCGAAGGCTGCGGTAAGCCTCCTCATTCTCTGACGTGGGATGCTGTAGACGATTAGAGTGGGCCTGTCGCTTTTTCTCAACAATACTGAACACCTCCTCTGTCAGCCAGGGTCTCTGGGGAGGTCTGGACCGCGTACACAAAGCAGCCATTGCAGCTGCATAAGTCACAGGCCTAAACCTCGCCCATTTACCCTCGACATCAGGAGGAGTGGGGGACGATGCTGTCTCACTCACACTCACTCACAGCGCGAGGCCGACTCATTACATCTCGCGGAGGATCGCGCTGCTGAACAAAAAAAGTTCCGCGGTTTCAGTTTGCAAGTGCGAGTTCGCGTTTTAAGGCGATGGGGGCCGTCCATAAATGACGTCACGCACCTGGGGAGGGGGGGGGTCAGACATTTGTGACGATGTGTGACGAGGGGGGGGGGGGTGAGAAATGTGACGTCACATCAAATGCGCAACTTTAAGTAATTATAGACAACACGTTCTACTTAGTTAAATAGACTTTTTTATGTTTTCTCCGACAACAACAGAGTGCAGCACTACATTAAATACGCACTACAATGACAATAGTTTAAAGCGATTTGAGTCATATTTAATTTTCAAAATGTAAACATGGTTTTGGGGGGGGGCAGAGCTTTGTGACGTCATATTTGAGGGGGGGTCTGACTTTTTGTGACGCCGTGTGACGAGGGGGGGGGCTCAAAAATCGTCCAAAATCGCGTGACGTCATTTATGGACGACCCCATATAAAATAATTAATATTTCATGACAGTTGGTTCTGAAGTGCGACTGTTTGTAATTTGGGCGTTCGTAAGTCGAGGACTGTCTGTAAATAAAAATTCAAATTGTGGATGTGAGACTTGAACCGTGAAGTGAGCTTGGGCTGATCCGCGGGGGCGTGGCCTAACCGATAGTGGGCGGGGCATAGCCGCGAGGGGCGTGGCTTATCAAGGAAGTAGGAGGAGTCTCGCTCTTACATGAGGGCGTGCAATAACCCAAGGGGTGTAGCATGTCACCCTGGGTGACGCCTGCGCTGACCAATCGCAGAGGAGAACGCGAACCCTGGACTCCAAGCCCGAGAAGCGCGCTCCTTTTAAAACTAACAACATTGTTAAATGCAACTAGTCACAAAAGCTTCAAATCAAGATCGGTTTGAATTATTTATCGAGTGTGGGTAGAATCTGTGCAGAGTTGTGCTGTTTCCCCATGTGCAAGGTGGGGGTCTCTCTGGGTTCTACTCACACAGAGCCAAACGCTCATTAATGTAATTGCCAAAGATCTCAATGCAATGGGAAACTTCTGAAAAAAATCAGTCTTTAGACTCAATGAGGCTTTCCTGGGTAAATAGTTAATATTGTAATAATTAACATCACTTATGAGTGCCACGAATAGTACTATACTGGACTTTTAATTAAGACTATTTTACGTAGTTTTTTGGAAAAAGTGTCCATTCTCAACACTTTTTTACAGGCCCTCATGCAGAAATTATATTGCAATCTTACATGGGGATTGGGAGTCAAGTGTGTCATGAATAGGGACTGAACGTATGGTGCCATAATTAGCTTGCTGTTGTGTATATACAAAAAGAATCTCTCTCGTCAACATAGTGCTGATCTCCCATTAACACTGCTGTTGTGCGCATATGCGAGAACGATACTCTTATGCAGCGACGGAAGCTCATTTCATGCTAATCTCTCTCTCTAATCTCCCCCATTAACACAACTGACGTGCTTGCATCCGGAGATGGAATTCCTTTCCAGCTCAGACCCCACCTGCTTGCCCTTCACCACGTATATAAACTCTTGTTTTAACAGCTCACTTGCTGGTTCAGCAGTTCTACCGCTGGATTATTTTTTCCGCCTGACAACGACCGCTTGTGTTGCGATCGAAACGTCGTAATGTTGTTTTTTATTTAATTTTTCTACGTACGTGACGTTACTGAAAGAACCAAAGAGTACTTATTTGGGTGGATAAGGAGTACAATAGTAGATGATAGGATCTGCACTATTGAGGACTTCTGTTATAATGAATCTGTTATAATGAATCTTGTCACATTATGTATGCCTTTGTGAGTCCACATATGACACAGGTGTAATGCGCTTGAGCTACTCGGCCGCGAGTCATGGTGCTGGAAGAATTGCCTTTGCCATGGATGGCACCAGCAGCTCCAGCAGCAGCAGCTTGTCGAGTCCTGGTGGTGAGGAGGCAGAGTTGCAGACAATGCCACCTTCTGCAAAGGGCGCACCTGCATGCAACGAAGTTATTGCTAACACAGCAACCGCGCATGGAACGAAGGCGCCTGCTGGGAAACGCCACGCCTGACCAGCGCCCGTTTCGACTCCACCTCACTCCCATAGTCACTAGAGTGAGAAAACAAATGTCTTGCCAAGTCTGTGGGAAAGCATTCCAACTGCCATCATGCCTAGAGTCCCACATGAGAACGGATAAAGAGACCCCTGACCAATGGCATCTGCGGTCGAAACTTTGATCAGCCAGGCAAATTCAGAAGGCATATGGAAACCTACGAAAAGTCCTATTGGATATTTCTTTGCTGTTCTATTACTGAAGCTATCAACAGAAGGGTGTGTACCGGATTAATTGCACTTGTGGCAAATGCTATGTAGGGCAAACAGGAAGAATGATCAGCATGAGACTAAAAGAACACCACAGAAATATGAAATACTCACAAATACAACTGTCAGCAGTAGCAGAACACGCGTGCCCACAAGGACACTCAATTGATTTTGATAATGTTGAAGTTCTGTGCAAAACTAGTTACTACTGGCCAAGACTAATTGCATAATCTATCGAAATTTAAAGAAATAAAAATAATTGTAATCGTTTGGATAGCTACCGACTTAGTGCTGCATGGAAGAGAATCATCAAATTACCGTTTGTACCGCTATTTTAGTACACACAATGGACACTAAGTACAAGATTAATGGGCTAGCATAATGTGCATGTATAATGTACGTTGATTCATTAATCCCCCCTCCCCCCCCCCCACTTTGCGCTCAAAGAGAGCACAAGTGTTGTCATCACATCTACGCCTCTATATAAGGAATTAAACAGGTGGACTTCTCCCAAATCTTGCTGTTGCCTGATGAAGATAGTTGTAATTACTGAAACGTCGTACTCCGATAGTTAATGTTGTAGCTTGGCTCTCCAACACACCACACACCGGTGTGCTGTACTAGTGATGAATTGGCATGTTCTGTTTACGTGACAACCCTTACTAGTGGGCTGTCGGGTGGTGGCGGGTTTAACGACACATTTATATAGTAATAGGTTTTTACCCTTTTATATGGCACCAAAACTGACACCTTTATACAAGGGATCATGTTTGCATAAAGGTGTCAGTTTTGGTGCCAGATAAAAGGGTAAAAACCTATTACTATATCTTGCTACTGGCAAAGGTCTCATAATGTTAATTCTTACCCCGAGCTCTCAATACTCTGATAGTGCGCTGTTTTTGAGTTGTATGCCTTTTTGCGTCATCTGGTCCAACACCAGTGGAGACTAGGTTCTAAGAAAAGCCGTCTCGGGTGTGGACCAATCAGCTTCAAGGACAGTGTATATCATTATCAGAGTTGTCTCTTTTTGTTTGCATTTTGACTGCTTGTGTTGTGGTTATTGCAAACATGATCCCTTGTATAAAGGTGTCAGTTTTGGTGCCAGATAAAAGGGTAAAAACCTATTACTATATCTTGCTACTGGCAAAGGTCTCATGACACATTTATATATTTACGCGATCCAACCCATAAAACCTGTATTATGGATATTTGTCGCGAAAGCCTACGTGTTAAACGGCCATGTATTTTTACGTCTATTGCTGTATTTTCTTACGTGCAATATATTTAATAAACCATATTAATTTATTAATATTTTTGTTCATAGTTATATCATTGTTGCGCGTGCGGTGTGGTCAGTGGATATTGTTCAGTGGATCAAACCGAGACAAATATTTTTGCAGCAGCTGTAGCTGCACATTGCAACAGCGCATTCCGAATGGTGTAGAACGCATCGCCCATAATCTGTATCTGTGTGCAAACACCAGGTATGGTTGGTAAGAAACACGTTTGGTTTTAAATTAATAGAACTCGAGCTTCAGCCATATTGTTCATTATAGACCCCACTTTGTAAGCATTAATCACGCAAACCTTGCGCCTGATTCATTTGAGTCGCTGTGCTCATGAGCAACAGGGCATTTGTGGCAAGGTGTTAATGTACCACAGATTAGCACGGTTGGCTACGTACACTGCGAAAGAAGTTCAACACATATTCTTTGGGTCTTTCCGTAAAGTCACGTAGATATAGAACAATAAAATAATAAAAATAAAGTGAATAAAAAAGTAAAATATATCACGACGTTTCGATCGCAACACAAGCAATCGTCATCAGGAGAAAAATGATGAAGATTGCTTGTGTTGTGATCAAAACGTCGTGATATTTTAATTATTATTTCGTATTCACTTTATTTTTATTATTTTATTGTTCTATCTACGTGACTTTACCGAAAGACCCAAAGAATATGAATTCCTGCAGTCACGAAAGCTTTAAGTCAAGATTCAAGTTCAACACACATTCATACATTTTGGAAAGCGAGTATCCTTGCACGTACAATGCACTGGACCGCATGTTCGTGTTAAGTGAGTCAGGGGTTTTGTCACTGCCTACCCCATGATATAAATAATCTCAGGGAATTCAATTGCAAGTGTGCAATCTCCCTTCCGGTGGGCATCGAGGATGAGTCATACCCTGGCTTGCCAGGAGGCAGTGGAACACAACTGTGGAATCCTTTCCATCTGCACGGGATAGAACGTTGCCCCCTTGCTCACATTCGTTCGTTTTCTGCGAGTGTACTGGTTTTCCCCCACATGTAAACACTCAGTAAGTGGCTGCAAATATCGGAATGTAAAGAGAACCGCAGATCTTGGGCGATTGTTGGGAGTGCCGGCTCACCGCCTGGCTGCTGTCTCCCCGCTCGTCTGTGGGAGACATATAGAGGTACTGAATTAGATTTATATTCTCTACATAACATGATTCCTATCTACACAAAACACTCACCGCGTGGAGTACAGCAAGTGATATTCCACGAAATAAAAAACCATGGTTGGAACGATTCACCACTGCCGGAGAGTCAAGGAATTGTTATGATTCAGGATCATGAGGGCAAACTGTCCCCGTTCTCAAACCTGAGTACGATTTAAAAGGTCATAGAACGCCTTTGTCGGAAGCAATTACTTCCCCATGTCACTGCGATGGGCAGATTCATGCCGTTGCAGTCGGCTTACACATTGTAAGTAGACCCCCCCATACGCAAGCGTACGCATTTGGGTTAACACCTCCTCCCCCCTCCATGCATACATACTAAATGGATGCCCCCTAACAGCTACACCACCACTCCCCACACGAGACAAGCACGTGACTCTCGGTGTAAATGGAGCCGGAGCGCGAATACACGTGCCGATGCCCCAAGTACAGTTGCCACCATTTCCACGACAGAGCAAACCCAGGCACATTTCTCAGCGAGCCCAGGTCTATTGTTAAAACTGTGCAGTTCACGGTGATAAAATTAACCATAGCCATACCCGGGGTACCAGATCTCGGCACAAATCAATTCCTGCTGCCACCCGAACACTGTCCGGGGGTCAAACACAGACAGGTGGCAGCCCCAGTCGCGAGGCCACATCTGCGCTGACTCACGGTAAACGTGTGCAGGGCCAGCAGGAAGAGCCCCGGGATCTCGGAGCGCAGCCACTGGTTCCACGTGCTGTCTCGGTCCACGTCCTCGCGTGACGACGACGACACTTCAAAATCACCTGACCGGAAGGAGGGGGGAGGGAGAGTAAGAAGGTACGAAGGGGAACCTTCTAACTCTTTCACAGGGACGCGTTCTTCGCATGCGTCACCCTGCAGCCAACCTCTCTGCTCTCGTGTGCGAACGTGGGTCAGTTTGGTTTAATCGTTCAGAATGAATGGGGCATGACCCTGGCCCTTGTGCAACTTATTATTTTCCATGAGATAATACCAAACACATAATTCATGTGTGAGTGTGTCTGTGGCCTGCAAGCAAAACCTACATTCTCTCGAGTCATAAATCGGGAGCAGTCACAGGTGGGAAAGCATTGCCGAATTCCTTGAAAGGCTCAACTCTCTCCAACTTATGTTGAAAGCATTTACAGTGAGGGAAAAAGTATTTGATCCCCTGCTGATTTTGTACGTTTGCCCACTGACAAAGAAATGATCAGTCTATAATTTTAATGGTAGGTATATTTGAACAGTAAGAGAGACAGAATAACAACAACAAAATCCAGAAAAATGCATGTAAAAAATGTTCTAAATTGATTTGCATTTTAATTAGGGGAATAAGTACTTGACCCCTCTGCAAAACATGACTTAGTACTTGGTGGAAAACCCTTGTTGGCAATCACAGAGGTCAGACGTTTTTTTGTAGTTGGCTACCAGGTTTGCACACATCTCAGGAAGGATTTTGTCCCACTCCTCTTTGCAGATCTTCTCCAAGTCATTAAGGTGTGGAGGCTGACGTTTGGCAACTCGAACCTTCAGCTCCCTCCACAGATTTTCTATGGGATTAAAGTCTGGAGACTGGCTAGGCCACTCTAGGACCTTAATGTGCTTCTTCTTGAGCCACTCCTTTGTTGCCTTGGCCGTGTGTTTTGGGTCATTGTCATGCTGGAATACCCATCCACGACCCATTTTCAATGCCCTGGCTGAGGGAAGGAGGTTATCACCCAAGATTTGACGGTACATGGCCCCGTCCATCGTCCCTTTGATGCGGTGAAGTTGTCATGTCCCCTTAGCAGAAAAACACCCCCAAAGCATAATGTTTCCACCTCCATGTTTGACGGTGGGGATGGTGTTCTTGGGGTCATAGGCAGCATTCCTCCTCCTCCAAACACGGCGAGTTGAGTTTATGCCAAAGAGCTCCATTTTGGTCTCATCTGACCACAACACTTTCACCCAGTTGTCCTCTGATTCATTCAGATGTTGATTGGCAAACTTCAGACGGGCATGTATATGTGCTTTCTTGAGCAGGGGGACCTTGCGGGTGCTGCAGGATTTCAGTCCTTCAAAGTGTAGTGTGTTACCAATTGTTTTCTTGGTATGGTGCCAGCTGCCTTGAGATCATTGAAAAGATCCTCCCGTATAGTTCTGGGCTGATTCCTCACCGTTCTCATGATCATTGCAACTCCACGAGGTGAGATCTTGCATGGAGCCCCAGGCAGAGGGAGATTGACAGTTATTTTGTGTTTCTTCCATTTGCGAATAATCGCACCAACTGTTGTCACCTTCTCCACAAGCTGCTTGGCAATGGTCTTGTAGCCCATTCCAGCCTTGTGTAGGTCTACAATCTTGTCCCTGACATCCTTGGAGAGCTCTTTGGTCTTGGCCATGGTGGAGAGTTTGGAATCTGATTGATTGATTGCTTCTGTGGACAGGTGTTTTTTATACAGGTAACAAGCTGAGATTAGGAGCACTCCCTTTAAGAGTGTGCTCCTAATCTCAGCTCGTTACCTGTATAAAAGACACCTGGGAGCCAGAAATCTTTCTGATTGAGAGGGGGTCAAATACTTATTTCCCTCATTAAAATGCAAATCAATTTATTACATTTTTGACATGCGTTTTTCTGGATTTTTTTGTTGTTATTCTGCCTCTCACTTTTCAAATAAACCTGCCATTAAAATTATAGACTAATAATTTCTTTGTCAGTGGGCAAACGTACAAAATCAGCAGGGGATCAAATACTTTTTTCCCTCACTGTATGCATTAGTTCTGCCCGTACCTCTTTGTGCCTGTGTAGTGGGCAGGCAAGTGTGGTGGAGCAGCAGGTCCAGCACACGGGGTGTCCAGCAGAGGAGAGGAACTCCCCGTGGCCGTGGCCGGGGAAGCAGAGGTCGGCGGCGCTGGGAGCGGCGTCAGTTACGCGGCGTCTGTGGGAGAAGGCACAGGCCTCTGCTGAAGATTATCATCCGCAGACACATCACACGGCTTGCCGGACACGTCACACACTCGGCCCTGTGATTGTGGAGGTGAGACAGGTTCGCGCGTGGCAACGAATGGCTTGTCGCTGGACAAACATCGACGGCAACATCGGGAGAACGCGGCACGAACTAGTGCAGAGTTTCTGGCACCGTATGAATTTACACTCCTCGTTGGTATGTACGTTGAACCTCGTTCGCGCCATACGTCAGCCAGCCGTGCTAATCGGAGGTGCAGATGGATGCAATTGAAGGACGTGGAGCAGAGGTGTCAAAATGAAAAAAAAATTGATACAGAAATTACACAAGTCCAGGGGACTTCACCAAGGCCGTGTTATCCCAGACTCTGACAGAGCGCAAAGGAAGATTGGCAATGACAAAAAATGGCTTCATAACTATCATTGTCAGATGGCACACTTGCATCTTCAGTCTTCAGTCGGCGTCAGTAATTTAAGAATGCACGCATGATGCGTGACACCAACTAAAATGGCATCGATGCTGACTAATCACATCCTCTCCAAGATGTGGAACTCAAGAGACGAGGATAGCCTCTTCCAAATAGGACTACCCATGACAATTGAGTTGTCGCCTGGGTAAAAATAAAATTAACTAGTAGATTTCAACTTGAAAATCTAAACCATCGCACCAACAGTAATGGACGGAATCCTATATGAGGCGCACACTGGAGGAGCTTCAGGTGGACTCTGGTACCTGCTTTAACGTCTGTGTGAGAAGCATCTTCTCCCACTGAAATTCAAACAAAGTTGACAGTTAGACAGGACATGTTTTAAAACATCCGCAGTAAAATTCAAGTATGTATACCATTAAAGTAAACTATTTTTTATTTACCAGGTAAGGCCCATTGAGAGCTATTAAGCTCTTTTTCAGAAGCGACCTGGCCACAAATTATAGCTTAACGAAGTAGCTTATCACGTGGAAATTTATAGCAGCCAAATACTCTAAACGCATTACTTACAAATAGCTCACAAAGCGGTTATCCTCCCACTACCCTTGGGTTACCTTCTGTCCCGGTCCAGCCGAGACAGTCTGTGAATTGGCATCTGTGTTTGGGTGGCATGAATTAATTTGTACCGAGATCTGGTACCGGTACTGTGCTGAACTTTACTACTGCATGGTTGTTGACAGACCTAGACAGACTGAAACATAGGTCTGGGTTTGATCTCCATAGTGGAAAAGGTGGTAACCCGAAAAGTAACCCAAACCCTTCCACATTCAACGATAAACACTTTCAAACAGAGTTCGCTCGGAAATGACCCCACTAAACCGCACGTATGTAAACGTTTGACTTCAGTGGTTCCTCCGGCGCGTGCGAACGATGAAGTGCACGACCTCTCGTGATGATGACCTCACACCCGCATGGCTGCACGAAAGGCGGTGCTGACGAGCATGAGGCAGGTGGAAGAGGCAAAACGAGGAGGCAAGATTAGAGTGCTGTAGTAGGTGGGGTATAGTGGGGCCTATTTCCGAATGATTGATTTATGTGGAAATGAAATTGGTCAAGAGTCCGTTACTTTGTAAACATTAGCATGTATCTACTTTAATACCAAGTCTGCAGGGGTGGGAAAGATGAGGTCTGTTCATTCTGGTGGGCAAAGGTAATTTAGACACTCCAAGTTAAGTCTGGTGGCATAAGGATGAAATGCACCTTAAAAATGTAAATAATGATTATTAATCCATCTTCACTCCCACGGTGTTTCCAACCAGCGTTAGGCAATGTAATTATCTGACGTGCTGTACACTTGTACAGTGTTACTGAATTATTGTATCATTATGAATTCAGTGCCCGTTCTGCGACCGTTCCCTAGATCCCTCTCTGGTGTAAAACCTGGCCTGCTGACGTCAGGGCCGTAAGCCACATATCCCTTTCCCTGCCAGCAGCCAGCGCTATACTGTTACATTACGATTCTATGCCAAAACACAGGGAATCCTCTACTTACGATCATTCGACTTACGAACTTTCAGAGAAATGATCAAACTTGTCTGTATGTCCAGTTTCCTGATCGGACCGAGAGTCGCAAGTTCAACTGCCGCACATCATCATCACCTGATGATCATCATCACCTGATGATCATCATCACCTGATGATCATCATCACCTGATGATCATCATCACCTGATGATCATCATCACCTGATGATCATCATGATGGTTATGATCACCTGATGATCACCATCACCTGATGATTGCTTGTGTTGCAGTCGAAACGTCGTGAGAACTGTATTGTTTTATATTTTTATTATTTTATTGTTTCCCTTCTACGTGACTTTACCGAAAGAACCAAGAATATGAATCCCTGCAGTCACGAAAGCTTTAAATCAAAATATAGTTTACTTTAAAAGTTATAGTTTGAGAATGGCGGTCCGATGGGAGGGAGTGAAGGGGTATTGTGAGGAGGCGTCATCGGGAGTGGAAGCTGCTGGTGGGAGCATGGGAGGTGTGGGGAGTGTGAGGTCCATCGGCATTGTGGAGAGGGAAGGGGTGAGAGTGTTGTAAGCGATGGGGCTGAGGGAGGAGTGGTGGATATGACGATGTGGAAGCTGTGTCGGTGATGAGGTGTGTGCTTGAAGTGAGGATTACATGGGGAGCGGTGCCGAAGTGGTTAGCGCACCGTGCGACGGGATCCGGCGACCCGAGTTCTATTCCCACTCACGGCCAACATCGGTGACGAGTATCTGAACCAATCTCGGTCCCATCCCAGGTCTATTCTGCCTTAAAATGAGTATCCAGGTTCGGTGAATGGGAGGAGACAAAGGCGGCCAGGCGTGGTGCTGGCCACCCATCCCATCTCAGCGTGTCGACCCCATGGCACCTGGGTAATGGAGGTGGTGATGAAGATGGTGACGACGGTGATGATGATGTTGATGACGATGTTGATGACGAGTCACTCACTCAGACTCACAGAGCCACACTCAGAGACTCACAGAGTCACTCACTCTGACTCACAGAGCCACACTCAGAGACTCACAGAGTCACTCACACTCAGAGACTCACAGAGTCATTCACACTCACAGAGTCACTCACACAGACACACACTCACTCAAAGAGACCCACAGACTCACTCACACAGACTCACAGAGTAACTCACACACAGACTCATACTCACAGACTATTCTGACACACACACAGACTCACAGAGTAACTCACACACAGACTCACACTCACAAACTAATTCTGACACACACACTGACTCGCAGAGTAACATGCACTCAGAGACTCACAGAGTCACGCTCAGTCACTCACTCAGAGACTCACAGTCACACTCAGAGAGTCACGCTCAGTCACTCACTCAGAGACTCAGAGCCACACTCAGAGACTCACAAAGTCACTCACTCAGAGATTCAGAGCCACAGACTCACAGAGCCACACTCACGAGATTCACAGAGCCACATTCAGAGACGCACAGAGTCACTCAGAGACTCACAAAGTCACTCACTCAGAGACTCAGAGCCACACTCAGGGACTCACAGTCACTTACTCTGACACTCGGAGACTCACTCAGACTCACACAGACTCAGAGTAACTCACACACTCACAGACTTACACAGCAACTCACAGTCACTCCCACTCAACTCAGTCTCACCGGGTAACTCACTCACACAGACTCGGAGTAACTCACATGAACTCACAAAGTAACTCACTCACATGAACTCACAAAGTAACTCACTCACACAGACTCGGAGTAACTCACATGAACTCACAAAGTAACTCACTCACACAGACTCACAGACTACCAAACAAAAACAAAGATCCCCAGTGAACCCTTAACAGACTGTAGGGGCAAGTGCTGTTAGCGAGCACCTACGAAGGCCGGTACGGCACACGAGGGGGTGGGTGGCCAGCACCACGCCCGGCCGCCTTTGTCTCCCCCATTGGCGATGTTTACACACCGCAACCAGGTACTCATTTGAGGCCGAGTCGACCTAGGGGAGGCCCAAGACCTGTTCAGAAAATCGTCACCGGTGTTGGTGGCCGTGAGCGGGAATCGAACTCGGGTCGCCGGGTTCGTAGCGCAGCGTAGCGCTAACCGCTGCGCCACCGCTCCCCACACCCTCGCTCACAAACACAACGCAGGCAGCGTGGGCAGCCCTGGTCCATCCACTGCTCGATGAGGGCCTTGCCATGCCGTGCGAGTTATTTGACCAGAAGCGCAGTGCGTGTTGTTAACATTCCCCGTGTGGTGGATAGAATCGGAGGTCTTTCCCCAGCCCTCACCCACCAGGAATGGTGAAGTATAGTCAAATACTTCCTGTGACCAACACGGCGTTAGGAGACATTCATACAACCCACAGATGGACTAATAATTATTGTAAGTACTGTGGTGTACTTAAAATAATGTGTGGAGGAGGAGGAAGAAGCTCCAGAAGTCGCACTTCAGCAGCCACCACTGCCCCTTCGCAGTATCAACAACCACGCAGACAAATGCACTGCCACATCCTACAACACGCGTTTGTTCCTTCAAAGTAGTGAATTAGCGTCCCAACACGCTGGTTCACGAAGATGGAGCGGTAATATAATGAGCTGGACAGCGACAACAACTTAAATCAGCGGTAATAATGCGGCTGACACGCAGGAAGCAATACTTAGGTAGGCCGCGATGAGACCACGGCGCTCGGATGGCGACCCTGCCTGGGAAGGTGCACACAAACTCCTCACAGAGTGAGCACCACAATGTTGTCCTTACAACACACAGTGGTCTCGCTTTTCTTTCATATCCACGAGCACAGCAACATCCAGCAACACATATCTCCTCACATTGTGCCCAGGACTGCTTTAAATAAAGATTTTAAATAAACTTTCCCGCCAAAAAATGTAATTGAGGCGTGTGTGGGTATCGATGTGGAACTTGTGATCACATTGCTAAGAGCCGAAACACAAGGCACCCACCACCCCACACATCCTACTACTACTGCTGCTGTTGCTGCCTTGTGAAGTCTATGATGATGATGAGCAGCAGCAGCAGCGAGATAATGAGGAGGTTGAATGTGATGATGATAATGTGGAGTAGAGTCAGGGGGGTTATGCCCAAAGTTCTCTGTCCTCACCTCCCCACCACCGCCACGTCCCAACTCTGAACATCCACACATCATCATCATCATCGACCAGCAATGACCAACAGCAGCTCACAGCCCATTAAATACACCACCAGTAGGACAATTGTATGGAGGAGGCCAAACAAACATCTAAAACTAACAAAATAACAATTGCCACTGAGAACTGTTTCACGTAACTCGTGCACTCAAAGTCCTCAGACAATTGCAGTTATATTTCGATTAATGGCAGTCTGGATGGCGTCAATTTTTTCCATGAACACGTTGGCTACAACCGGAGATAGGGGGGAGCCCATTGGGGTGCCCTCAGTTTGTTTGTAGAAAGTTCCATTCCAGGTGAAGTATGTGTTGGTTAAGCAATGTCTCACCAGGGGGGGTACATCAAATTTGAAACTGACGCCATACAGACTGCCACTCTACGCCCAACCTTATGGAAGAGGTACGTGGATGACACCTTTGTCATCTGGCCACATGGCCAGCCTGCTCTAGACCAATTCCGCGACCACATCAATTCCATACACCCAGCCATCAGATTTACCATGGAGGTCGAAAAAGATGGCAAACTACCATTTTTGGATGTCTTAATTAAAAGGAGACATGATGGTTCAATGAGCCACTCTGTCTACAGGAAAGCCACCCATACAGATGCTTACTTGAAACCGGATTCCCACCACCATCCATCCCAAAAGAACTCCCTCATCAAGACTCTATGCCAAAGAGCCCAATGCATTTCCGACCAGGAACACATTACCAGTGAACTCAAGCACGTACACCAGTCTCTCGGCACTAATGGTTACTCCGACTACACAATCTGCAAAGCCATCACTCCAGTCATGAAGAAGGATTCTCTTGTGGAGCCACTCAAAACCATCACCTTACCCTACATTGCAGGGGTCACTAAAAAGATCTCCAAAATCCTGAATAAACACAAGATCCAGGTCCGATTCAACACAATACATAAAATCCGTGATCTAGTTCCATCTGTAAAATATGCTGTTCCAGACATACAGTACCCGGGCGTTTACAAACTAAAGTGCCTTTGTGGTAGTAGCTACATTGGAGAAACCAAACGACATATCTCGGACCGCATCGGTGAATATGAAGCAGATTTGAAACACGGTAGGACGAACTCCTCTGCCGTGGCAGATCACTGTTATAATTCAGTGGGCTCACATGACATTGACTTCTCCAAGACGGAGGTTCGTTGCAAACCAACCGGCTACCATGAGAGATTCGTTCATGAGGCCATTCACATATACAAGCACAGAGACAATTTCAACCGAGAAGATGGATTCTGGCTTAGTAACCATTGGAAAGATGTTTTAAACCATTTCCGTTCTTAATTAATTGTATTTTACGATGACCTTCAGACCGCAGCTCTTTCACCAGCATTGACTCTTAATACCTCTCACACCACGGTTAATGGTATGGTTTACAACATGGAGTATAATAGCGCCTCGCAGCTGTCTCTCTCCCCCTCCTCTGTTCCGACCTTGGATGAACTCGTCCGTCTGAATGGGGCCCGTAGCTATCCGTGTTGCTAAAGTTGAGGGTAAGAATCCACCCATTTTTTTCGCCATATAGCATTGTGATATATAACGACTTATTGTTGGTAGCTTAGTTGATTGGAGAATATAGAGTTTATTGATAACATTAAGGTAATTTATATTTTAGTTTTTTTATTGGTTCACTATGTAGTATTCATTATACATTGTATTGTATACCCAGTTACTGTGAATAGCTCAGATGTGTAGACCTTGACTTCAACATAGCCATTTCTGTGACCAGTCACTAGCTAATGACTCAGTTATTTCAATGCTAAATTCGCCTAGGTATTTCAATGCTAAATTCTCCTGTTTGATTTGTACTAGGTGCCTCGGTGAATGTGTATGCTCTGACTTTAAACATAGCTATTTCTGTGACCAGTTACAAGCTAATCACTCAGCTATTTCAATGCTAAATTCTATGCTAATTCCTTTGTCAAGGGGTGCCTCTGCGGATGTGTATGCTTTAACTTAGCTATTTCAATGCTAAATTCTATGCTAATTCCTTTGTCAAGGGGTGCCTCTGCGGATGTGTATGCTTTAACTTTAACATAGCCATTTCTGTGACCAGTCACAAGCTAATCATTCGGCCATTTCAATGCTAAATTATATGCTAATTCCTTTGTCAAGGCGCTTTGTTTCTTCTGACAAAGCTTAAAGGTCGTGATCTGAACGTGGCTTTTTTCACTCCAGCGCTGTCCTACCAGACAGTCTCGTCCCTTCACCTGATGAAGGCCGCTTGTGTTGTGGCCGAAACGTCGTGAGAATATTATTGTGTTATTTTATTTTATCAATTTATTATTTTTTCCCATTCTACGTGACTTTACCGAAAGAACCAAAGAAGATGAATCCTTGCAGTCACCAAAGCTTTAAATCGAAATATAATTGCAATTGTCTGAGGACTTTGAGTGCACGAGTTATGTGAAACAGTTCTCGGTGGCAATTGTTATTTTGTTAGTTTTAGATGTTTGTTTGGCCTCCTCCATACAATTGTCCTACTGGTGGTGTATTTAATGGGCTGTGAGCTGCTGTTGGTCATTGCTGGTCGATGATGATGATGATGTGTGGATGTTCAGAGTTGGGACGTGGCGGTGGTGGGGAGGTGAGGACAGAGAACTTTGGGCATAACCCCCCTGACTCTACTCCACATTATCATCATCACATTCAACCTCCTCATTATCTCGCTGCTGCTGCTGCTCATCATCATCATAGACTTCACAAGGCAGCAACAGCAGCAGTAGTCGTAGTAGGATGTGTGGGGTGGTGGGTGCCTTGTGTTTCGGCTCTTAGCAATGTGATCACAAGTTCCACATCGATACCCACACATGCCTCAATTACATTTTTTGGCGGGAAAGTTTATTTAAAATCTTTATTTAAAGCAGTCCTGGGCACAATGTGAGGAGATATGTGTTGCTGGATGTTGCTGTGCTCGTGGATATGAAAGAAAAGCGAGCCCACTGTGTGTTGTAAGGACAACATTGTGGTGCTCACTCTGTGAGGAGTTTGTGTGCACCTTCCCAGGCAGGGTCGCCATCCGAGCCCCGTGGTCTCATCGCGGCCTACCTAAATATTGCTTCCTGCGTGTCTGCCGCATTATTACCGCTGATTTAAGTTGTTGTCGCTGTCCAGCTCATTATATGACCGCTCCATCTTCGTGAACCAGCGTGCTGGGACGCTAATTCACTACTTTGAAGGAACAAACGCGTGTTGTAGAATGTGGCAGTGCATTTGTCTGCGTGGTTGTTGATACTGCGAAGGGGCAGTGGTGGCTGCTGAAGTGCGACTTCTGGAGCTTCTTCCTCCTCCTCCTCCACACATTATTTAAGTACACCACAGTACTTACAATAATTATTAGTCCATCTGTGGGTTGTATGAATGTCTCCTAACGCCGTGTTGGTCACAGGAAGTATTTGACTATACTTCACCATTCCTGGTGGTTGAGGGCTGGGGAAAGCCCTCCGATTCTATCCACCACACGGGGAATGTTAACAACACGCACTGCGCTTCTGGTCAAATAACTCGCACGCATGGCAAGGCCCTCATCGAGCAGTGGATGGACCAGGGCTGCCCACGCTGCCTGCGTTGTGTTTGTGAGCGCGGGTGTGGGGAGCGGTGGCGCAGCGGTTAGCGCTGCGCTACGAACCCGGCGACCCGAGTTCGATTCCCGCTCACGGCCACCAACACCGGTGACGATTATCTGAACAGGTCTTGGGCCTCCCCTAGGTCGACTCGGCCTCAAATGAGTACCTGGTTGCGGTGTGTAAACATCGCCAATGGGGGAGACAAAGGCGGCCGGGCGTAGTGCTGGCCACCCACCCCCTCGCGTGCCGTGCCGGCCTTCGTAGGTGCTCGCTAACAGCACTTGCCCCTACAGTCTGTTAAGGGTTCACTGGGGATCTTTGTTTTTGTTTGTTAGTCTGTGAGTCTGTGTGAGTGAGTTACTTTGTGAGTTCATGTGAGTTACTCCGAGTCTGTGAGTGTGTTACCCGGTGAGACTGAGTTGAGTGGGAGTGACTGTGAGTTACTGTGTAAGTCTGTGAGTGTGTGAGTTACTCTGAGTCTGTGTGAGTCTGAGTGAGTCTCCGAGTGTCAGAGTGAGTGACTATGTGAGTCTCTGAGTGAGTGACTCCGTGTGTCTCTGTGGCTCTGTGAGTCTGTGTGAGTGAGTTACTTTGTGAGTTCATGTGAGTTACTCCGAGTCTGTGTGAGTGAGTTACTTTGTGAGTTCATGTGAGTTACTCCGAGTCTGTGAGTGTGTTACCCGGTGAGACTGAGTTCAGTGGCAGTGACTGTGAGTTACTGTTTAAGTCTGTGAGTGTGTGAGTGAGTGACTTTGTGAGTCTCTGAGTGTGAGTGTGCGTCTCTGAGTGTGGCTCTGTGAGTCTGTGCTTCTGAGTCTGAGTGTGCATCTCTGAGTGAGTGACTGTGAGTCCCTGAGTGTGGCTCTGAGTCTCTGAGTGTGGCTCTGTGAGTCTGTGGCTCTGAGTCTCTGAGTGAGTGACTTTGCGAGTCTCTGAGTGTGGCTCTGATTCTCTGAGTGAGTGACTTTGTGAGTCTCTGAGTGAGTGACTGGATCTCTGAGTGTGCCTCTGTGAGTGCGTGCGAGTCTCTGAGTGAGTGGCTATGAGTCCCTGAGTGAGTGACTGAGTGTGACTCTGTGAGTCTCTGAGTGCGTGTTACTCTGCGAGTCTGTGTGTGTCAGAATTAGTCTGTGAGTGTGAGTCTGTGTATGAGTTACTCTGTGAGTCTGTGTGAGTGAGTCTGTGAGTGAGTCTGTGGGTCTCCTTGAGTGAGTGTAAGTCTGTGTGAGTGACTGTGATTCTCTGAGTGACTCAGTGAGTCTCTTGAGTGTGGCTCTGTGAGTCTGAGTGAGTGACTGTGAGTCTCTTGAGTGTGGCTGTGAGTCTCTTGAGTGTGGCTCTGTGAGTCTGAGTGAGTGACTGTGAGTCTCTTGAGTGTGGCTGTGAGTCTCTGAGTGTGGCTCTGTGAGTCTGAGTGAGTGACTCGTCATCACCATCGTCATCAACATCATCATCACCGTCGTCACCATCTTCATCACCACCTCCATTACCCAGGTGCCATGGGGTCGACACGCTGAGATGGGATGGATGGCCAGCACCACGCCTGGCCGCCTTTGTCTCCTCCCATTCAACGAACCTGGATACTCATTTTAAGGCAGAATAGACCTGGGATGGGACCGAGATTGGTTCAGATACTCGTCACCGATGTTGGCCGTGAGTGGGAATAGAACTCGGGTCGCCGGATCCCGTCGCACGGTGCGCTAACCACTTCGGCACCGCTCCCCATGTAATCCTCACTTCAAGCACACACCTCATCACCGACACAGCTTCCACATCGTCATATCCACCACTCCTCCCCCAGCCCCATCGCTTACAACACTCTCACCCCTTCCCTCTCCACAATGCCGATGCACCTCACACTCCCCACACCTCCCATGCTCCCACCAGCAGCTTCCACTCCCGATGACGCCTCCTCACAATACCCCTTCACTCCCTCCCATCGGACCGTCATTCTCAAACTATAACTTTTAAACTAAACTATATTTTGATTTAAAGCTTTCGTGACTGCAGGGATTCATATCCTTGGTTCTTTCGGTAAAGTCACGTAGAAGGGAAACAATAAAATAATAAAAATATAATACAATAAAATTCTCCCGACGTTTCGACTGCAACACAAGGAATCATCAGGTGATGATGATCATCAGGTGATGTTGCAGTCGAAACGTCGTGAGAATTTTATTGTTTTATATTTTTATTATTTTATTGTTTCCCTTCTACGTGACTTTATCGAAAGAACCAAGAATATAAACTATATTTTTTATTTTACCCGTTTGAGGCCCCACTGAGCTATGGAGCTATTTTTCAGAAGCAACCTGGCCTCACAAATGTTATCTTCAACGAAGTGGCTTATCCCGTGGAAATTTATAGAGGCCAAATACTCTAAACGCGTGATGTTTATTCTAAATGTAGTGAGAGAGACATGCAACCTCAAAATATACAGCAGGCGACAGGGTCCGGATTGAATCCACGGCCTCCTGCGTACCAGGCGAGGTAGTTAACATATTGCCACTGTGGTGCCCTGTGGTCACGTGAGGCCTACCACTTCTGAATGGCTTGTGATGCATATTTGAACATTACTGCAAGCGTCTTAGCCTCATTCATTAGTCAGGTATTCGAAGGGAATATTGTCATTTGGTAACGCTATTTCAAATATCGCTCATTAAACGTTCAATTTTAATGCAATGCAATTGAGGGACTTTGTGGAGTCTTGTCGTGGTCTGGAGCCGTGGTTGTTGTGTTGCTACCTTGCCCAAGCTTGCATTTGTTGACAAATTGGCATGAATGTATGTACTTTGTATTTTTATCAATTTGCTTACATTTTCTCCATCTTGCCTCTCATCGGTTTTGGAAAAAGCTCGCTGACCCGCCCCTACAGGACATATGTGAAAAAAGATCTTCATAGCTCATCGGATTCCTCCAGGATATAAAAAAGATTCTGATTCTGATTAATCAGTGGCGCTGCGAACAACCTATTCCCTGTATTGCTGCGGGAATCTGCATCCACACATGATCAAGCACCCCTGTGTAATGCAATACACATGGTTCCATTATCATAGACATGTAATTCTGCAAATGTGCAGAAATGTCTTCCGTATGCGACTTACTCCAGACAAGTTTAGACTATTAAACGTGACCTGTTATGACTCGTCTAATGTGTATTGTGTGGTCGTTAGCACAGAAAGATGTGTCTGGTAATGTCCTAATGGACCAAAAATAGCAAAAAGGAGGCTGGGTCTGTGTTGTTCAGAGTGACCACCATATACAGACTCTTGTACGTACAAACGAGTTCGGTTCCAGAGGTCTGTTCGTAAGTCGATTTGTTCGTGAGTCCAACTTTACTCCCGTCGATTTCAAACACGTTTTACGGCTTGTACACTAAACACGGGGAATGGCTTTAAAAGTTGCCTCTGGTTCTTCACGTTCTGCAGATGTAGATGCCACCATGAACTTGCGACTCTCGGTCCAAACAGGAAACTGGACAAACGGACAGGTTTGATCATATCTCTGTATGTTCGTAAGTCGAATGTTCGTAAGTAGAGGAGTCCCTGTGTTGTGGCATAGAATGGTAATATAACAGTATAGCGCTGGCTGCTGGCAGGGAAAGGGATCTGCGGCTTACAGCCCTGACGTCAGCAGGCCAGGTTATACACCAGAGGGGGATCTAGGGAAAGGTCGCAGAAGGGGCACTGAATTCATAATGATACAATAATTCAGTAACACTGTACAAGTGTACAGCACGTCAGATCATTACATGGCCTAACCCTGGTTGGAAACACCGTGGGAGTGAAGAAGAAGATGGATTAATAATCATTATTATTTACATTTGTAAGGTGCATTTCATCCGTATGCCACCAGACTTAACTTGGAGTGTCTAAATTCTCTTTGCCCACCAGAATGAACAGACCTCATCTTTCCCACCCCTGCAGACTTGGTATTAAAGTAGATACATGCTAATGTTTACAAAGTAACGGACTCTTGACCAATTTCATTTCCACATAAATCAATCATTCGGAAGTAGGCTTCACTATACCCCACCGACTACAGCACTCTAATCTTGCCTCCTCGTTTTGCCTCTACCACCTGCCTCATGCTCGTCAGCACCGCCTTTCGTGCAGCCATGCGGGTGTGAGGTCATCATCACGAGAGGCCATGCACTTCATCGTTCGCACGCGGCGGAGGAACCACTGAAGTCAAACGTTTACATACGTGCGGTTTAGTGGGGTCATTTCCGAGCGAACTCGGTTTTAAAGTGTTTATCGTTGAATGTGGAAAGGTTTGGGTTAGTTTTCGGGTTACCACCTTTTCCACTATGGAGATCAAACCCAGACCTATGTTTCAGTCGGTCTAGGATTGTCAACAACCATGCAGTAGTTAAGTTCAGCACAGTACCGGTACCAGATCTCGGTACAAATTAATTTATGCCACCCAAACACAGATGCCAATTCACAGACTGTCTCGGCTGGACCGGGACAGGAGGTAACCCAAGGGTAGTGGGAGGATAACCGCTTTGTGAGCTATTTGTAAGTAATGCGTTTAGAGTATTTGGCTGCTATAAATTTCCACGTGATAAGCTACTTCGTTAAGCTATAATTTGTGGCCAGGTCGCTTCTGAAAAAGAGCTTAATAGCTCTCAATGGGCCTTACCTGGTGAATAAAAAATAGTTTACTTTAATGGTATGCATACTTGAATTTTACTGCGGATGTTTTAAAACATGTCCTGTCTAACTGTCAACTTTGTTTGAATTTCAGTGGGAGAAGAAGCTTCTCACAGACGTTAAAGCAGGTACCAGAGTCCACCTGAAGCTCCTGCAGTGTGCGCCTCATATAGGATTCCGTCCATTACTGTTGGTGCGATGGTTTGGATTTTCAAGCTGAAATCTACTAGTTCATTTTATTTTTACCCAGGCGACAACTCAATTGTCAAGGGTAGTCCTGTTTGGAAGTGGCTATCCTCGTCTCTTGAGTTCCACATCTTGGAGAGGATGTGATTAGTCAGCATCGATGCAATTTTAGTTGGTGTCACGCATCATGCGTGCATTCTTAAATTACTGACGCCGACTGAAGACTGAAGATGCAAGTGTGCCATCTGACAATGAAAGTTATGAAGCCATTTTTTGTCATTGCCAATCTTCCTTTGTGCTCTGTCAGAGTCTGGGATAACACGGCCTTGGTGAAGTCCTCTGGACTTGTGTAATTTCTGTATCAATTTTTTTTTTCATTTTGAAACCTCTGCTCCACGTCCTTTAATTGCATCCATCTGCACCTCCAATTAGCACGGCTGGCTGACGTACGGCGCGAAAGAGGTTCAACGTACATACCTACAAGGAGTGCAAATTCATACGGTGCCAGAAACTCTGCACGAGTTCGTGCCGCGTTCTCCCGATGTTGCCGTCGATGTTTGTCCAGCGACAAGCCATTCGTTGCCACGCGCGAACCTGTCTCACCTCCACAATCACAGGGCCGAGTGCGTGACGTGTCCGGCAAGCCGTGTGATGTGTCTGCGGATGATAATCTTCAGCAGAGGCCTGTGCCTTCTCCCACAGACGCCGCGCAACTGACGCCGCTCCCAGCGCCGCCGACCTCTGCTTCCCCGGCCACGGCCACGGGGAGTTCCTCTCCTCTGCTGGACACCCCGTGTGCTGGACCTGCTGCTCCACCACACTTGCCTGCCCACTACACAGGCACAAAGAGGTACGGGCAGAACTAATGCATAAACGCTTTCAACATAAGTTGGAGAGAGCTGAGCCTTTCTAGGAATTCGGCAATGCTTTCCCACCTGTGACTGCTCCCGATATATGACTCGAGAGAATGTAGGTTTTGCTTGCAGGCCACACACACACACATGAATGATGTGTTTGGTATTATCTCATGGAAAATAATGAATTGCACAAGGGCAAGGGTCATGCCCCATTCATTCTGAACGATTAAACCAAACTGACCCACGTTCACACACGAGAACAGAGAGGTTGGTTGCAGGGTGACGCACACGAAGAACGCGTCACTGTGAAAGAGTTAGAAGGTTCCCCTTCGTACCTTCTTACTCTCCCTCCCACCCCACTCCTTCCGGTCAGGTGATTTTGAAGTGTCGTCGTCGTCAGACGAGGACGTGGACCAAGACAGCGCGTGGAACCAGTGGCTGCGCTCCGAGATCCCGGAGCTCTTCCTGCTGGCCCTGCACACGTTTACCGTGAGTCGGTGCAGATGTGGCCTCGCGACTGGGGCTGCCACCTGTCCGCGTTTGACCCCCGAACAGTGTTCGAGTGGCAGCAGGAATTGATTTGTGTCGAGATCTGGTACCCCGGGTATGGCTATGGTTGAATTTTATCACCGTGAACTGCACAGTTTTAACAATAGACCTCAGCTCGCTGAGAAATGTGCCTGGGTTTTCTCTGTCGTGGAAATGGTGGCAACTGTACTTGGGGCATCGGCACGTTTATTCGCGCTCCGGCTCCATTTACACCGAGAGTCACGTGCTTGTCTCGTGTGGGGAGGGGTGGTGTAGCTGTTAGGGGGCATCCATTTAGTATGTATGCATGGAGGGGGGAGGAGGGGTTAACCCACATGCGTACGCTTGCGTATGGGGGGTCTACTGACAATGTATAAGCCGACTGCAACGGCATGAATCTGTCCATCGCAGTGACATGGGGAAGTAATTACTTCCGACAAAGGCGTTCTATGACCTTTTAAATCGTACTCAGATTTGAGAACGGGGACAGTTTGCATTCATGATCCTGAATCATGACAATTCCTTGATTCTCCGGCAGTCGTGAATCGTTCCAACCATCAGTAGGAATCGTGTATATGTGTGTACGTGTATGCACAGCTGTACCCATTGGCTTCTGTTTTGGTCACGTACGTTTCTTTTTTATTTCGTGGAATATCACTTGCTGTACTCCACGCGGTGAGTGCTTTGTGTATATAGGAATCATGTTATGTAGAGAATATAAATCTAATTCAGTACCTCTATATGTCTCCCACAGACGAGCGGGGAGACAGCAACCAGGCAGTGAGCCGGCACTCCCAACAATCGCCCAAGCTCTGCGGTTCTTTTTACATTCCGATATTTGCAGCCACTTACTGAGTGTTTACATGTGGGGGGAAACCAGTACACTCGCAGAAAACGAACGAATGTGAGCAAGGGGGCAACGTTCTATCCCGTGCAGATGGAAAGGATTCCACAGTTGTGATCCACTGCCTCCTGGCAAGCCAGGGTATGACTCATCCTCGATGCCCACCGGAAGGGAGATTGCACACTTGCAATTTAATTCCCTGAGATTATTTATATCATGGGGTAGGCAGTGACAAAGCCCCTGACTCACTTAACACGAACATGCGGTCCAGTGCATTGTACGTGCAAGGATACTTGCTTTCCAAAATGTATAAATGTGTGTTGAACTTGAATCTTGACTTAAAGCTTTCGTGACTGCAGGAATTAATATTCTTTGGGTCTTTTGGTAAAGTCACGTAGATAGAACAATAAAATAATAAAAATTAAGTGAATACAAAATACTAATAAAAATATCACGACGTTTCGATCGCAACACAAGCAATCATCATCATTTTTCTCCTGATGACGATTGCTTGTGTTGCGATCGAAACGTGATATATTTAACTTTTTTATTCACTTTATTTTTATTATTTTATTGTTCTATCTACGTGGCTTTACGGAAAGACCCAAAGAATATGTGTTGAACTTCTTTCGCAGTGTGCGTAGCCAACCGTGCTAATCTGTGGTACATTAACACCTTGCCACAAATGCCCTGTTGCTCATGAGCACACCGACTCAAATGAATCAGGCGCAAGGTTTGCGTGATTAATTCTTACAAAGTGGGGTCTATAATGAACAATATGGCTGAAGCTCGAGTTCTATTCATTTAAAACCAAACGTGTTTCTTACCAACCATACCTGGTGTTTGCACACAGATACAGATTATGGGCGATGCGTTCTACACCATTCGGAATGCGCTGTTGCAATGTGCAGCCACAGCCGCTGCAAAAATATTTGTCTCGGTTTGATCCACTGAACAATATCCACTGACCACACCGCACGCGCAACAATGATATAACTACGAGCAAAAATATGAATAAATTAGGATGGTTTATTAAATATATTGCACGTAAAAAAATACAGCAATAGACGTAAAAATACATGGCAGTTTAACACGTACGCTTTCGCGATAAATATCCATAATACAGGTTTTATGGGTTGGATCGCGTAAATATATAAATGTGTCGTTAAATCCGCCACCACCCGACAGCCAACTAGTAAGGGTTGTCACGTAAACAGAACATGCCAATTCATCACTAGTACAGCACACCGGTGTGTGGTGTGTTGGAGAGCCAAGCTACAACATTAACCATCGGAGTATGACGTTTCAGTAATTACAACTAGCTTCATCAGGCAACAGCAAGATTTGGGAGAAGTCCACCTGTTTCATTCCTTATATAGAGGCGTAGATGTGGTGACAACACTTGTGCTCTCTTTGAGCGCGGGGGGGGGGGGGATTAATGAATCAACGTACATTATACATGCACATTATGCTAGCCCATTGAGCTTGTACTTAGTGTCCATTGTGTGTACTAAAATAGCCGTACAAACGGTAATTTGATGATTCGCTTCCATGCAGCACTAAGTCGGTAGCTATCCAAACGATTACAATTATTTTTATTTCTTTAAATTTCGATAGATTCTGTAATTTGTTTTGGCCAGTAGTAACTAGCTTTGCACACAACTTCAACATTATCAAAATCAATTGAGTGTCTTTGTGGGCACGCGTGTTCTGCTACTGCTGACAGTTGTATTTGTGAGCATTTCATATTTCTGTAGTGTTCTTTTAGTCTCGTGCTGATCATTCATCCTGTTTGCCCAACATAGCATTCCACAAGTGCAATTAATCCGGTACACACCTTCTGTTGATAGCTTCAGTAATAGAACAGCAAAGAAATATCCAATAGTCCGTTTCGTAGGTTTCCATATGCCTTCTGAATTTGCCTGGCTGATCAAAGTTTCGACCGCAGATGCCATTGGTCAGGGGTCTCTTTGTCCGTTCTCATGTGGGACTCTAGGCATGATGGCAGTTGGAATGCTTTCCCACAGACTTGGCAAGACATTTGTTTTCTCACTCTAGTGACTATGGGAGTGAGGTGGAGTCGAGACGGGCACTGGTCAGGCGTGGCGTTTCCCAGCAGGCGCCTTCGTTCCATGCGCGGTTGCTGTGTTAGCAATAACTTCGTTGCATGCAGGTGCGCCCTTTGCAGAAGGTGGCATTGTCTGCAACTCTGCCTCCTCACCACCAGGACTCGACAAGCTGCTGCTGCTGGAGCTGCTGGTGCCATCCATGGCAAAGGCAATTCTTCCAGCACCATGACTCGCAGCTGAGTAGCTCTGACACACCTTCAACACCGCATGGGCAAAATTGCCGTCATTCACCATGCCACGTGCGCCCCTTGAGTTCTTTCCGTGGGTTACTCCATATGCCTTCTGAGTTTGTAGGGCCGATCAAAGCTTTGATCGCAGATGTTGCAGCTTTGACCACCGGTTTTGTGCATTCTCATGTGGGACCCTAAGCACCATGCCAGTTGGAATGTTTTCCTGCAGACGTCGCAAGAGATTCGTTTTCTCACTCTACTGACTCTATCGGATTCCAGTGGCTCTATCAGTTTCAACACTGCATTGGAAAAACTGCCGTTATTCACCAAGCCTGGTGCACCCTTTATCATGTAATACTTTTCGTGGGTCTTCATATGCCTTTTGAATTTCCCTGGCTGATCAAAACTTCGTCCGCATATGCCGCACCATTGATCACGGGTCTCCTTGTGCGTTCTTACGTGGGATTCTAGGCACCATGCCAGTTGGAATTTTTTCCCACAGACGTCACAAGAGATGAGTTTTTTCGCTCTTGTAACTCTACCGGATTGAGGTGGGGTCGAGACGGGTGCTGGTGAAGTGCCATCGATGGTAAAGGCAATTCTCCCAGCACCACCATGACTCGCAGCGGAGTTGCTCTCGCACATCTGATACATTAGACAAAGTTCACGCGCATGACACCCGTGTCACGAGTGTACTCACAAAAGCATACTTAAGGTGACATAAGATTCATTACAACAGATTTATTATAACAGAACTCCTCAATAGTGCAGATCCTATCATCTACTATTTTACTCCTTATCCACCAAAATAAGTACTCTTTGGTTCTTTCGGTAAAGTCACGTAGATAGGAAAAATGAAATAAAAAATAATATATCACGACCATAAATGACGTCACACGATTTTGGACGATTTTTGAGCCCCCCCCCTCGTCACACGGCGTCACAAAAAGTCAACCCCCCCCCCTCAAGTATGACGTCACAAAGCTCTGCCCCCCCCCCCAAAACCATATTTTCATTTTGAAAATAAATCATGCTTCAAATCGCTTTAAACTATTGTCATTGTATTTAATGTAGCGCTGCACTCTGATGTTGTAGGAGAAAACATTTATTAAAAAGTCTATTTAACTAAATAGAACGTGTTGTCTTTATTTATTTAAAGTTGCGCATTTTGACGTGACGTCACATTTCTCAAACCCCCCCCCCCCCGTCACAAATGTCTGACCCCCCCCTCCCCAAGTGTGTGACGTCATTTATGGATGGCCCCCATCGCCTTAAAACGCGAGCTCGCGCTTGCAAACTGAAACCAAGGAACTTTTTTTGTTCAGCAGCGCGATCCTCCGCGAGATGTAATGAGTCGGCCTCGCGCTGTGAGTGAGTGTGAGTGAGACAGCATCGTCCCCCACTCCTCCTGATGTCGAGGGTAAATGGGCGAGGTTTAAGCCTGTGACTCATGCAGCTGCAATGGCTGCTTTGTGTACGCGGTCCAGACCTCCCCAGAGACCCTGGCTGACAGAGGAGGTGTTTAGGATTGTTGAGAAAAAGCGACAGGCCCACTCTAATCGTCTACAGCATCCCACGTCAGAGAATGAGGAGGCTTACCGCAGCCTTCGCTAGGAGGTTCGGAGAGCCGTGAGGTGCTGCAAGGATGGGTGGTGGTCGCGGGTTGCTGAGGAGATGGAGTCTGCCTCAATGGCCCGCGATCACAAATCCCTATTTAGCTCCATCAAAAAGTAACCTACAGCGCCACACCTATTACCATTGTAGGGGTAATCGTCACTCACCACTCTGTGGGCTGGTAGCTTCCCCTTATCGTCAATAGGGGGCGGAAGCGCTATCACGCCAGGGCTAATGTCCATGGCCCACAAAGGGGCCAACGACAAACCCTAGCAAACGGATCCTGGGACACATTCCCCGGGGCCCCGTGAGGGGGGAACCGGGGGATGATGTCACCTTCCAGAACGTTCTAGAAGGGAAGCGTGGCTAGGGCGGAGCAAGCCACGAACCATAAGCCGGACCTCTCAGAGGTCTGGCTCAGTCATCTGCAAGCTGAAGAACGAAGACCTGGGCTGAAGATAGGACTCTGGACCCCAAGCTCCGTTGTCCTTCTAAGGGCCAGAGCTCAGTGAGGCCAGTGGTCAGGACCCACGGACCGGGTACGGTCAGGTCAAATAGCCTCTCCTAGGGTCCCAGCCGGAGGAAGGGTAACGGGGTACCCAGTGATAGGGCCCTATAATCCGGAGGCCATACCTCCCCAGGGATCGGATAAAGGGACTGATATACCCTTTGTGTTAGGGACTTGTAAGGAAGACAATAAATATCGTGTTGCCTCATCAGAAGTTTATTCGTCAATTTATACCCACTACATCATTAGGGGAACGAAGGGTGATCCAATCTCCGACCCCCAGGGACAGGTTTGCAGATTTGCTGAGCATTTCTGTGAGGTCCTGGGGGAGGGGGAATCCCTCAGCCTGGAAAACATCATGGGACAAAGTGGGGATGACTCTGCTGAGGATGCGGTGCCTCAAATATTGGAGGAGGAAGTCACCCTCTGTGAGTGGCTGGCTGAGGTACCATCCGTTGAGGAAGTACTGAGGGCGATCCAGAGTCCGAGACCAGGAAAGGCACCGAGCAGAGATGATCTCCAAATCGAAATGCTGAGGGAGGGTGGCGTTTGTGCGTAGACTGCCCTACATGACATCATAACAACAGTTTGGGCCACTGGACAGGTTCCGCAGGATTGGAAGGATGCCCTGGTGGTCCCCCTCTTTAAGAAGGGGGACCGCACAGACTGTAACAACTACAAGGCATCTCACTCCTCAGTGTGCCGGAAAAGGTCCTGGCAAGGATTATTCACCATCGCCTTGCTAGGTACGCTGAGGAGAGGCTTGCGGAGACCCAATGTGGTTTCAAGAAAGGGCGGTCCTGCACAGATGCCATATTTTCTGTCCGTCTGCTACAGCAGAGGTGTAGGGAATTCCAACAAGACCTACATCTCTGCTTTATTGACCTTGTTCTTCGTGCTTTCGGAGTCTCTGACCCTCTGCTCACGCTCATTAAGGACCTTCATGATGGTGAGCAGGCCCGGGTAAAACTACGTAGCCGGGAGTCAGAGCCATTCCCTGTACACCTTGGGATGCGACAGGGATGTCCTCTGGCTCCAACATTATTTAACATCTATTTCGACCACATAGTTCGTGAAGCCTTCAGTAGCCGTAACAGAGGAATTTCTGTCTGGTACAGATACAATGGTAGGCAGAGCGATGTCCGGGTGCGGTCAAGGGATGGCTCCCTATTGGTCAACCACATTATGTATGCCGACGACCTGGTAATTGCTGCTCATTCAGAGGAGGAGTTGGAGGCGCTGCTGCTGAAACTGGAGTGTGCCACTAAGAGGTGGGGCCTTACCATCAGCCCCACCAAAACGAAGCACCTGCCTGGGTATTTTGTGCCATCGGGCACTCCACCCCCACAACTTCCATATCGGTGATGGGGCAGTTGGGGAGAGAATGGAGAGTTTCCCATACCTGGGCAGTGTGCTTATGACCGGCTCCAGTTTAACAGCAGAGGTCTCACTCCAAATGAGTTGAGCGGCATTATATTTTCATCGGTTGTGTAATGTTGTGTGGAAGCTACCTGGTCTGTCGCTCCGCATGAAGCTTCGGGTCTTCTCGGCCACAGTCATTCCCTCCCTTCTCTACGCTTGCGAAACGTGGACCCCCTTAATGCAGCATCTTCGCCGGTTGGAAACATTTAGGCTGGCCTGCCTACGATCAATCCTGGGTTTAACCAGGCTGGATTGTGTGAGGAGCTCACAAATCCTCGAAATATCTGGACAAAGTCCCATCGGTGAGCTCCTCCAGCAGGCAAGGCTGCATTGGCTGGGTTATGTAGCCCGCATGCCCAATCACCGCATGCCCAAACAGCTTTTGTTCAGCCGGATCGAGGGGGCTAAACGGGCGTGGCGACGGGCTAGAGAAGAGATGGAGTGATGTGGTACAGGAGGATGTGAGCTGAGTGGACTTGCAGATGACTGGTACCAGCGGTGTCAAGATCGGCCTCTGTGGAGGAGGCTCGTGAAGGACGCTACTGGGCAGTTGGAGGCAGTCGCCCTCCGACAACAACGGAGGGCGGAGGAACGACGCTCAGAAAAACGAGCGGAGCGTCGGGTGGCTAAAGCTCAGCAAATTGGCACAGTAGGGGGCACAGGTGGTGCATCAGCCAGCCACAAGCGTCATGGTGACGTCACCGCCACTTAGTGGCGAATAGCGGTTGTTGTTTTGAGACAGTGAGAGAGTGTGAGTTCGACTCAGCCTCAGATGAGTACCTGGTGCGGTCTATCGTAAACATCGCTACTGGGGGAGACAAAGGCCGCCGTGGAGGAGAATCCTCCAGGTGCTCACCGACAACACTCACCATGCAACTCACCAACCTGACTCACCACCCCAATCACACCTCACCAATCGCACTCACCTCTCCAATCACACCTGGCAGCATCAACACGCCACAGGAGTGGCGACCAATGTGGCGTGTAGATGCTGCCACCTGCCGGCCACCAATAGGGCGTGTAGATTTTGACTTAAAACTTTCGTGACTTCAGGAATTCATATTTTTGGTTCTTTCGGTGAAGTCACGTAGATGAAAAATAAAAATAAAATAATAAAATACATTTTTTTAAATTAAAAATACAAAAAATAAATTGAAAATATTAAAAGCTTTTATTATTTTCTATTTATTATTTTTATTTTTAAATTGGCAGAATCTACACGCCACGCCATATTCTTGGTTCATTTGGTAAAGTCACGTAGATTTGAAAATTAAAATAATATAATTGAATTTTAAAATATATATTCTAAATTGAAAGCAATAAAAGCTTTTATTATGAAAAAAACATACAAATAATAAATTGAAAATAATAAAAGCTTTGATTATTTTCAATTTATTATTTTATCATTTTTATTTTTCTGCCACCTGCCGGCCACCAACGTGGTGTGTAGATTCTTCCAATTAAAAAAAGTTACTAATAAAAATAAGAAATTGAAAATAATAAGCAAAAACCCAGATTCATATTCTTGGTTGTTTCGGTAAAGTCACGTAGACAGAAAATAAAACTAAAAATAAAATAATAACATAAAATTAAAACTTTTATAAAAGCTTTTATTATTTTCAATTTATTACTTAACATTTTTAAAATACAAATAATAAATTGAAAATAATAAAAGTTTTTATTATTTTCAATTTATTATTTAACATTTTTAAAATAGAAATAGAAAATAATAAAAGCTTTGATTATTTTAAATGTATTATTTTAATTGTATTATTTTTATTTTCTATCTACGCGACTCTACCGAAGGAACCAGGAATCTGGCGTTTAGATGCTGCCATCAGGCGGCCACCAATGTGTCGTGTGGATTGTGACTTAAAACTTTCGTGACTTCAAGAATTCATATTCTTGGTTCTTTGGGTAAAGTCACATCAATAGAAAATAAAAAAATAATCAAATCAAATAAAAATGTGAAATTTTAAATAATAAAAGCAAAAAACCCACATTCATATTCTTGGTTCTTTCGGTAAAGTCACGTAGATAGAAAATAAAATTACAGAATTTAATTTAAAAAAATACAAATAATAAATTGAAAATAATAAAAGCTTTTATACTTTTCCTTTTTTATTTTTATTTTCTATCTACGTGACTTTCCCGAAAGAACCAAGATTATGGCGTGTAGATGCTGCCATCTGCCGGCCACCAACGTGGTGTGTAGATTATGCCAATTCAAAAAATACAAATAAAAAGATTAAATTGAAAATAATAAAAACTTTTATTTTCAATTGATTTTTTATTTAATTTATTTTTATTTTATTATTTTATTTTTATTTTCAATCTACATGACTTTACTGAAAGAACCAAGAATATGAATCTGGATTTTTGCTTATTATTTTCACGCACTCACAGCGCGAGGCTGACTCATTACATCTCGCGGAGGATCGCTCCGCTGAACAAAGAAAGTTCCGTGGTTTCAGTTTGCACGCGTGAGTTCACGTTTTCAGGCGATATAAAATAATTTATATTTCATGTCAGTTGGTTCTGAAGGGCGGCTGTTTGTAATTTGGGCGTTCGTAAGTTGAGGACTGTCTGTAAATAAAGATTCCGATTGTGGATGTGGGGCTTTAACCGTGCGGTGAGCTTGGCCCGATCCGCGGGGGCGTGGCTCGATCGCCAGTGGGCGGGGCATAGCCTCGAAGGGCGTGGCTTATCAAAGAAGTGGGAGGAGTCTCGCGCCTACGTGGGGGCGTGCAATAACAAAGGGGGCGTGGCGTGTCACCCTGGGTGATGCCTGCGCTGACCAATCGCAGAGGAGACCGCGATCGCCGGACTGCAAGCCAGAGAAAAGCGCGCTCCTTTTAAAGTTAACAACATTGTTAAATGTAAGTAGCGCCTCTCTACTTTATTATTGTTTTATTTGTTTAATACATTACTTGTGGTGCCGTGAGTCGAGTGAAATGAGTCAATAACCTTGCTAGACATGGCTAAGCTTTTAATAAGGGGCGCCGCGGTGTCGAGATGTTAACTACCTCGCCAGGCCTACAGCAGCGTGGAGGTTCCATCCAGACCATGACGCCTGCTCTGTATTTGTTTTTTTTTTTCCCCTGTGGTCGCGTAGATTCTTCTCCTGGTCCTTCGGTTTTCCCCTCCACATTTAGAAACGTGAGTTCAGAGTACTTGGCTGCTATAAATGTCCACATGATAAGCCACTTTCGTTGAGCTATCATTTGTGTCCAGGTCGCTTCTGATAAGAGTTATATAGCTCAGTGGGCCTTACCTGGTAAAATATCAATAGTTTAGTTTATAGTTCATAAGAACTCGTGACAAGGGTCAGTGTCTACTTCAAATATTGTTCAGGCTCTGGAGACCTCCAAAGTTATTCGTGATGTTATACATTTGGTTCGTTTTGAGCATAATCGCGACCTTATATAATTATTACGTGATACACACGCTTAATATACGCAGACAAACATCGTGTACACGTGTGTCGTGCCCTCTATTGTCCACATAGACGGCTTGTGCTGACGAGAGAACGATCTTAACGTACAATGTCGTGACATGTATCAGCCCTTTGTCGATCCAGCGTTTTGATAGAGGCCTCCCCCACACCATGTCGTTCATGGGAGTTGTTTAACCATACTTCACCATGCCGGTCAATGCAGGTTTGGTGAAGTGAGGAGGCCCAGAAACTTGTATATCCAGATACGAGTTTGCCTGTGCTTGCATCTGCAGAATTACATTCTCACACATCTTCAAGTATAGTTAATACTTCTAAAAATGCATTAATTCTTGTGGATTCCATAAAGTACTGTGGTAAAAAGAAAATAACTTGATTTGAACACTTTGTTGAACAGGGAATGCTTTGAGTTTGTGGGTTGAATCCATCTGTGTGGAGTTGTGTTATTTCCCCATATGCAAGGTGGGGTCTCTCTGGGTTCCACTCACACAAACATCTCAATGCAATGGGACCTTTCTGAAAATGCAGTATTTAGACTCAATGAAGCTTTCCTGGGTAACTAGTTAACATTGTAATAATTAGCATGAGAGATAATGACGTTCCCTTATAAGTGTCATTAGTAGTACTATACTGTACTTTTAATGAAGACTATTTTACGTAGTTGTTTGTAAAAAAGTGTCCATTCTCAAAACTCTTTGACGGGCCCTTGTACAGAAATGATATTACAATCTTACATGGAGATTGCGAGTCAGAGTGTTGTGAATAGTGGAGTGAGCGTGTGGTGCCATCATTATATTGTTGGTGTGTATATACAGAAAGGCCTATTTGGTGAGTAACATTAGGAAAATGGAGGTAGTTAGTCATTGTTGTTAAACAAAATATGATTTGGGTGGATAAGAGGACTAAAATGGTACATGATAGGAACTGAAATATTGTGGAGTTCTGGTATAAAGAGTTGTAGTATATATGAATCTTATGTCACCTTAAGTATGCCTTTGTGAGTACACTCGTGACACGGGTGTCATGCGCGTGACCTTTGTCTTTTGTTTCAGATGTGCGAGTGCAACTCCGCTGCGAGTCAAGGTGGTGCTGGGAGAATTGCCTTTACCATCGATGGCACTTCACCAGCACCCGTCTCAACCACACCTCAATCCGGTAGAGTTAATAGAGTGAAAAAACTCATCTCTTGTGACGTCTGTGGGAAAAAATTCCAACTGGCATGGTGCCTAGAAGCCCACGTAAGAACGCACGAGGAGACCCGTGATCAATGGTGCGGCATATGTGGACGAAGCTTTGATCAGCTAGGAAAATTAAAAAAGGCATTTGAAGACCCATGAAAAGGATTACATGATAAAGGGTGCACCAGGCATGGTGAATAACGGCAGTTTTGCCAATGCGGTGTTGAATCCACCGTCGCCCTATGAGATGTGCTCAGTCTGCGGATTTTTAAGTCCTATTGAAATCCTGACAACTCATGAAAGTCTTCACGCACAGTTCTTGTACAGACCGAAGCCTGAACATGATTACGCTTCGACAAAAGATAGCGGCGTTAAGATAAATGACATGAAATCCAATTTTCCTGAATGCTTTGTGGGTGTGTGAAAATTGATGAAAAATAATTAAAATTAAATGAAATTCGAAATTTGCATAATTAATCCGAAATTATGCTAATTCGTGTAATTATGCGTGTAACTATGCTAATTAGAGAGGTAATCGTATTAATTTATACGAGTGGGTGTGGTTGTGTTAATGATAGCCTTCATGATAATCAGGCCCCGCCTCGTTGACGAGGTGGGGTTATCAATCAGGATAAAGCAATCAATCGTGTGCAGTTACGCTAGTGTCAATTCGGCCTCGTTGTCTAACTTCGTATTATTGATCAGCATAATACAACTATTCTCGCTTTAACACTCCCCGAGTGTTCATATTTTAGATCCCATGTTCATATCGTTCGCTTTAGTTTAATGAGTGTGTATTGGTGTGTTTATAGTTTAGGTTCCCGAGTTCCTATCTCGTCGCAGGATACAGATCTTATGCAAAAATTTCAGGAAAGAATCACACGACCACTTCTGTATTAATCAATTTATTTTCTAATTAAACCTTAACTATAATATGTATGTGAACTCTCAAACTCGGAACTTCAACACGGTATCCACACGGTATCAAGACAGTATCATCAACGACTGTACGATTTCACTTTGATAACACATGGACCCCGCATAAAGCGATTGCTGTTAGTGAGAGAGAGAGAGAGTCAGGACATGCAAATGCTATGCTACACAAAAGCTTATACATTATATGAACGATCATTATGCTTGAAATGGTCAGCACATTATCACAGGCGATTGATTACCATGCAACGGTATTCATATAAAAAGACAATTAAACAGTTATTATTTCCAAAAGCATAAATGTAACAGATCCACCGGACAGACTATAAGATTACCGAAATGGCTTAGTGTGAGGGTATGCGGCGGAACGTGTTATCTCACGGGAGATTAATTAATTAATTAGTGAATAAGATAGTATGATCAGAAAATCGGTTTAGCACGATTCCTCCCCGGGAGCATAGCTCCGTGGCGAAGGTGCCAAGGGTTAATTCGTATTGATGGATCGGTTGGTAACTTATGCGATTAGAAGTACAGTCCAAAACAAAATATTAAAGAGGGAAATTATGAATATACTTATAAATGACGGACTGTTATCACACGATCTATGCTTCCACAGCCAGATGGTTCACAGACTTGAATGTTCGCTTCTGGTTAAGGACCCGTGTAGGTTTGAGTGATATGAATTGTTTTGAATAGTCAGTGTTTGGAATTAATTATTTGCGTTGCCATACGCTGAAGTTGGCATCGCTTGTAGGAGAAGTAGCCTCGCTCCCTTTAGAGCGGTGAGGTGTGTGGGAGTGCATCATACGTATCGCCGCCCTCCTCCATGCAGCAGCCAGCCTCTGTCCACAGGGGAGAGTTGCTTGATCGCTCTCAGTTCTGCTCAGTGGACACCTCTCTCCACTGCTGGATGAGTTGCGCGATCACGCTCGTGCTGGTTCGCTGACAGCAGTTTCTCTCCACTGTTGGATGAGCTGCATCGGCACGCTCCCTCTCTCTGGGTGGAGAACTCGAACGTGCTCGTTGCTGGTTTGCTGAAAGCAGGTTTTTCTCCACTGCTGGATGACTCAAGTCGCACGTGCTCTTGCTCTGGTTTGCAGAAGCTCTTGCTTGGTGCGTCGGTCGCTCTGCAGCTGGACTCAATGTAGAATAATCTTTCAGCAATACTCTGTCTTTCAGCTCTTGGAAATCACACTAGGTGACGCCTCACTACCCTGCGAGTCTTGCCAACGTCAGTGGGTAGCGACGGGGCCACTTTGGCTTCTGCTCGCAGCTCCCTGCTCTGCAGCTCGCCGGCTGGCGACCTGTTGCTCTCGTTCCCGATTTGAACTGCTCCTGAGCCGACCCACTGGTCGAACTCCCCGCGTTCCGACCCCTCCGAGTCGAACTTCCCGAGTTCCGACCCCCCTGGTCAAACTCCCCGAGTTCCGACCCCCCCTGGTCGAACTCCCTCGAGTTGAACTCCTCCGAGTCGAACTGTCTCCCGAGAGTCGACCCCCCGGTCGAACTCTGGTGAGCCGACCCCCTCCGGTCGAACTCTGGTCAGCCGACCCCCTCCTGTCGAACTGTTCCGAGTTGCTCCTCCGAGTCGAACTGTCTCCCGAGAGTCGACCCCCCGGTCGAACTCTGGTGAGCCGACCCCCCCCGGGTCGAACTCTTCCGAGTTGCTCCTCCGAGTCGAACTGTCTCCCGAGAGTCGACCCCCCGGTCGAACTCTGGTGAGCCGACCCCCCCCCCCCCCCCCCCCGGTCGAACTGAGGTTTCAATGCTCAGGATCCTCTTTTTATGCCCAAAAATCCATTCACTCGAATCCTGCCCACAAGGCGGGGTTTCTTTCGATTTTTGCTGTGTCAGGATTTGTCCGTATTTATCTGCGTCCGTGTGTGTCCGTACATGTGTCAGTGTGTGTCATTGTGTGCATCACCCACGGTATATTCCGTTGTCATACTCCTACCATAAAACCCACAAGTAAAACAATCAAATGTTATAAATTGTCTCGAAGGCGCCTCTCTGTCTGGGTGCACAACCTGGAGGGAGGGGTGATATTCCCTCCGACTTTCACCGACGCACAAAGAAATGGTTAAAAAGTTTTAAGTTAACATTTCATTTCATCAGAGTTCCACAGTTATGATTCTGTATTAATCCAAGGTCTGGGTCAGCTTCCCGTTGTGGTCTTTGACTCGTGTTTCCCCAAGCGTATACACACTCCTATCCTGCGCTGCGGGGATACAAAGACGGCCGGGATCTCCCTTTCTCTCCGACCCTGGGTTTAACATCGCCCTTTCCTTACGTTGCAGTTTTGCTGTGCGCTTGCATTTCTTTTCCTCTCTACTCTTACTTTAACCCAGCTTATTATTTGCGTATGGGTGGATTAGAGCATTCATGTTGACTTAGGAAAACCTGATTGTTAGGCTTCGGGTCAAGTCGTATAGAAATTATTAAAATATGTAAATACGTTTCATATTAAATTAATAGACGGGTGATGGTTACATTGACGTAGCTTGTGGCAGGGTTCAATTGAAGTGGATGTGAAGATCAATAACTTTAGCCTACCCTGTCATTAAATTCCGACTTTAAGTTACTCTAATAGTAATGCAGAACCAATTAGTTTTTTTTACTTAACTAGATCTAGGCTAACGCAACCTCCCAGTGACCCTGGCTTTGTGTTTACATCAGCCCCTTGTAATCCGCTGCGCTCTGCTCTCTATCTGCTCCCTCTGACGCTGGGAGGGCTCTGAACGTCAAAATCGTGTTAGTGGGTCAAGGTAAATATGACCTCCACATGCCATGCTGAGGCCTGGTTTGGTGTTTTTATTCATTATTAAAATTAAAAGAAACAATAGAAATATGTATCTATATGTATTGAAAAATTACTTGTTAATATTAAGATGGAAAGGGGGGCATATACAACAGTTAGTAGAATAATACATAGTGTAAATGGACTCGTCCGTCTGAACAAAGCTCGTCGCTCTCCGTGGTATTAATCCCTCACACCAACATCATGCTAATCCCCCAGTTACATGCTAATGTATATGTAAACTCCTCTCCCCCCTCCTCCGGTCCGAGCTCGTCACTCTCCGTGGTGCTCATCCCTCACACCAACATCATGCTAATCCCCCAGTTACATGCTAATGTATATGTAAAAATCCTTTGTCAAGGCGCTCTGTTCCTCCCACACAGCTTAAAAGACGCTTCCAAGCTTGGCAGGGTTCACTCAAGTGCTGTCTTCCGGACAGTCCTGTTTCTTCACCTGAGGAAGGCTACTTGTGTTGTGGTCGAAACGTCGTGAGAATTTTATTGTTATTATTATTTTTATTATTATTATTTTATCTCCATTCTACGTGACTTTACCGAAAGAACCCAGAAGATGAATCCCTGCAGTCACGAAAGCTTTAAATATAAATTTGAGCTCTAGCACTGGCTAGCGGGATGAGGGTAGACTGGTGAAACTTGCTGATGACTGGTCCAAGTGAGGCAGACTTGCACAGCTCTTCACTGGCTGCTGACACAGTCAGAATCAGAATATTAATTTATCCTGGAGGAATCCAATGATCTATAAAGCTCTTCACAGATGTCCAAATGTCCAAAGTGATGTGCCCGCACAGCATTCAACCTTTTACTCTTAAATCACTGTGCATTATTTCTGGAGATATTTTTTTTCATTTTTTTTTGCAAAAATAGGGCAGAAGGGGCCCTGCACGGTTGACTTCATTATGAAGGAATTAGTTTCCCAGATTATTTGTTGACAAGAGGTATCACTGTGTATCAATTGTAGTATTTTAAAAAACTGTTTAAACCGATTACATTGTTGTATGTCTCAAGGTGGCTGCTTTTTTTATTTCCACAGATATCCAGACTACTCCTTCTACCCCTCGGTCTGCTGCTGTTGTTCCTTGTCAGGGCACTCAATGCCTTTCATTTGATGTTGGCATTGGCATTTGAATCCTTATTGGAGTTGTTGTTGGCATTTTCATGACTCGGTGCATAAAACGTCTTCTGAGATGGTATAAAAACCGATGCAAGTAAGTAAATATATTTAGCCTATTTGCAATTGTTCACTTTGGATTTTGCATTTAAATGGAAAAACACAACTGTTATACTGAGATATGTATTTTTATGTTCAGGTCATCTCCTGCTGTGGAATCTACTCCCCCAGGTTCCCAGGATGTGAATGCTAGTTATCACCAGGTACAAATGTCAAAGTGTTAACTCCTAGGTCAAATCAAAATACCTTTTTATCCATGCCCATCAGTTAATCCTGACCCTCTCATGATACTAGTGGCTATCTGATCCCTTTTTTCGATGGGTGATCGAGGAAATGCAATAACCCCATGTTGGCCACAATACATTGGCTGCATTCCGATTATGACAAGTAGCAAACCTACAGTGAAAGCTAATTATAGATGAGCGACCTCACCCTTGATCGGGCTCATCAGCATGACCTTTCCTGCATAGCTATACAGGAGAGATGGGTGCTTATTTATCAATGTGTATGCTGGCTCTTTTGGGCTTATTAGTTCCTGTGAACTTTCCCGTAAAGATTTATGGTCTCAACATTTGTAGCATTGGTATGTTTATCTTGTTAGTGTGTGTGACTTAAAAATAAGCAAGAGATCAATTTACATTGCTATGTACCAATCGGTATTTTGTAGGCTGTCATTTTAGCTTAAAGGCAATTTTTGAACTTGCTGATGTGGCCACAAGTGGCAACTGGTACTAACATTCACTTTCTACTTTGTTTCTGAGAATATTTTTTGTTTTATGGGGATGCATGACCCCGGCAGTACCTGTGTGTAATACCTGTTATGACTTCTATCTTTTACCCATAATATGACACATTTCTACTTATGCGCTCTAACCCAAAAAACCTCTTATGGATAATATTGGTCGTGTAAAGCCTATGTGTTAATTTTTTTATTTTTACGTCTGCAATCACAACCGCTAAATCTTTAGAACACTTTAACACTGAGGATGTGATTTTAACTTGTTTCTTATTAGTTGGCTGCAACGGACCAAAATAACATCAACATGGGGAAAATGTACGTACTTTGCATTTATTGTAGTTTACAATATTTCCACTGCCATTATAAACAAGGTGAATATTTTTCTCCATGTTTCATTTTTGTAACTATTGGACCAGATGGTGTCAGTAAATACAAGTGATAGCAAGGAACTCGCATAAAAAGGCAGATTTAGCCACTTCACAAAGCTTCATATAGGGAAACAATACACCGCATTCCCATATTTATTTAATAGCGGACTGACCTATGTTTGGGAACTGGAAAAGTGGGTCAAGTCGGGGTTCCCACGGCAGTGGGGCACGAGGTCAAGAAAGCTGTGATCGGGCCACTCGACCTGCTTTAGCTAGGATGGAAACAGTGGTGACTTCATAGTAAACATTTTCAAAACATTGAGACAACCCAAACATAAGTTCTTTATATTTTTTTTTATGGATTGTTGCCTTCCAGCCATGCAGGGGATGGCAGGGAAGGGGTTTAATCCAAGTCAATCTTGGGATAAGAACCAAGCCAATCAATTCCAGGAACAGCGCAGCTTGCGTCTCGTTTGTAATCGCAGAGACGTAGCATCAGTTTGCTTTTAGGACAGCGGTGAGGAACTTACGGCCTGTGGGCAACATATTGACCACAAATTAATTTTATATGGCTACCAGCCACATGACGCTGACCACTTCAAAACTACCCACAAATCATACTTATCCATAACGGCAAGCATCTTAGCCTCACTTATCCGGTGCTACAGGGGAATATTTTTGACCGGGAAACACTTTCTAATTCTAGCACACTCAATCAGTGCAGTCTTTGTTATGCTTGGTCAGCGTGCACTTTGTTTTCCCTGTTATTTTATATAGCTAAGGTGTGTGCTGATGTGTAGCCTGCCAAAGTTATTTGAGAGCTCTTAATTGGTGTTTCATAAAGAAAAGGTTCAATATGAAATCCAAATGTAGACCTTCAGGGTCGATATCAAGGCTTTTAATCTGTTTCTGGTCTATAACCAATTGCCTTGGATGCATCTGATCTCAGAAGCGAAGTAGTGTTGTTGAGCCTGGTGGATAGCGCTTGAAAGAGCACCCACCACAGCAGGTTCTTTAGAAGAAGCTGGAGTGCTGCGTGATTTGCAGCAGAGGGCAGTGCAGCAACATCCATTTCCACGCTCCCACATCTATATACTGGAAGCCTTCACTAACCTGCACCGACTAGCCTGGTGAAGTATGGTCAATTAACTCACACGACCCCCACTTTGTGTGGAGGTCCTCATCCAGCAGAAAATGTTGGAAAGGGTTACAAATCTATATTAATATTTTGTTGTATCCATGTTTATTACATGATAGTGCGTGCCCCATTCATGTTTAAACTGCATACTTTGGTAAACATGCAAATAAATGTGTTTCATCGCACATTTAATTCCATTGAGCAATGGCCATTTCACATCGGTAATTAAAAACTGTCCCGAATGTACCTTATTTAATACATACAGTACCTCATGGCTTTCAGTGTGAACCGTTACAGGAAGAGCGCTTATGAAATGGATGAGAATTGTGATGAAATTCAGTCTTCAGCTACGTGCCAGAGCAACGATCTAAATTAGACCAATTTAATGAATGGCTGCAACTCTTTAAGGTAAGTTTATATCACTCCACGGGTCTCTTCTGACATAACTGTGGTGTTTATGAGCAGGGTGGTGTGTAAAGTTTTCGCATTTGGCTCATCCATTTCTCTGCATAAGCAACCACCCTGCTGTGGAAGGAGTCATATTTCATTCCCAATTGTGATGTTCACCTTTTATCCATACTTACATGTATTAAGCCATCCACAGTTTCTGAATGAATGTATTTCTGTGGTTAATGACCAGCAAGGGTGCTTTCTGTGGTGCATTGTGCTTTTCTAGGCTGCTTGTCATCCTATTACACTGCCTTGTGTTGGCTGTAGGGAATGTCTCGGATGTGACAACTACAACAGTAAATTTTGATTTAAAGCTTTCGTGACTGCAGTAATTCATATTCTTAGTTTTTTCGGTAAAGTCACGTTGAAGAGAAACAACAAAATAACAAAATATATATAAAACAATAAAAAATTCTCACGACGTTTCGACCATAACTCAAACGGTCATCATCAGGTGTGTCGGTTTGCATAAATTTATTTTGAAAACGGCATATTTATTTATATATATATAAAAATAACGTTTGCGTCACGCGCAACGATGGCAGTTTGCCAGGACTAGTCCATCTATTTTTTGAAAAGAGGAGGGGGGAGACGAAATTTGTTTTTATGTATGCTGTCTGAAAGGCACTGTAAGCGTGAACAATCAATCAAGAACTGAAATGATTTATCAAATCTTTCCAATGATTGCTAAGATAGAATCCATCTTCTCGGTTGAAATTGTCTCTGTGTTTGTATATGTGGATAGCCTCATGAACGAATCTCTCATGGAAGCCAGATGGCTTACAAAGAACCTCCGTCTTGGAAAAGTCAATGGCATGTGAGCCTACTGAATTAGAACAATGATCTGCTACGGCCGAGGTGTTGGTCCTACCGTGTTTAAGGTCTGCTTTATGTTCACGAATGCGGTCCGAGATATGGCGTTTGGTTTCTCCAATGTAACTACTACCACAGAGGCAACTTAGTTTGTAGACACCAGGGTATTGTATGTCCGGAATCACATCTTTTACAGACGGAACCAGATCACGGATTTTATGTAATGTGTTGAAACGGACCTGGATCTTGTGTTTATTCAAGATTTTGGAGATCTTTTTTGTGATCCCAGCAATGTAGGGTAAAGTGATGGTTTTGAAAGGCTCCTCAAGAGGGTTCTTCTTCATGGTTTGAGTGATAGCTTTGCGGATTGTATAGTCGGAGTAACCATTAGCCCTAAGAGCTTGGTGTACGTGCTTGAGTTCACTGCTTATGTGTTCCTGGTCGGATATGCATTGGGCTCTATGATACAGAGTCTTGATGAGAGAATTCTTCTGTGATGGATGGTGGTGGGAATCCGGTTTCAGATAAGCATCCGTATGGGTAGCTTTCCTGTAGACAGAGTGGCTCATTGAACCATCAGGTCTCTTTTTAATTAGGACATCCAAAAAAGGTATCTTGCCATCTATTTCGACTTCCATGGTAAATCTGATGGCTGGGTGTATGGAATTGATGTGGTCGAAGAATTTGTCTAGAGCAGGCCGGCCATGTGGCCAGATGACAAAAGTGTCATCCACGTACCTCTTCCATAAGGTTGGGCGCAGAGTGGCAGTCTGGATGGCGTCAGTCTCAAATTTCTCCATGAAAATGTTAGCTATAACTGGAGAAAGGGGGGAGCCCATTGGGGTGCCCTCAGTTTGTTTGTAGAAAGTTCCATTCCAAGTGAAGTATGTATTGGTTAAACAGTGTCTCACCAGGGGGGGTACCTCAGTGTTTAGTCCTTGATGAACCAAGTCTTCAATGATTGCAATGGTGTCAGGTACAGGAACCTTGGTGAATAAGGAAACTACATCAAAACTGACAAGCAGGTCGTCTGGGGACAGGGAAATACCCTTGATTGTTGATACCAGGTGAGTAGAATTTTGTACCGCAGAGGTGGTCTTTCCAGTGAAAGGACGCAGGATTTCAGACAAAAAACGAGCTAGTTTGTAGGTGGGGGAGCTGATAGTAGAGACTATGGGACGAAGAGGTGTATCAACTTTATGTATTTTTGGTAAGCCGTATAATCTTGGTGGCCTGGCAGCAGAAGGTTTCAACGAAAACTGTTTAGATTGATCAATTAATGTGGTTGAATCAGAAATTATTTTGTTGGTTTGTGTGACGAGGCTGTTGGTGGGATCTCTTTTTATTTTTGTATAACTACCATCGTCGAGTAATTCTTTAATTTTGTTGTTGTATTCTATTTTATCCATGATAACAGTAGCATTGCCTTTGTCAGCTGATGACAAAGGCAATTAAATTATATAAAAATTATATAAATTAAAAAAGAGGAATGATATTGTAGTTCTCTCAGCTGACAAAGGCAATGCTACTGTTATCATGGATAAAATAGAATACAACAACAAAATTAAAGAATTACTCGACGATGGTAGTTATACAAAAATAAAAAGAGATCCCACCAACAGCCTCGTCACACAAACCAACAAAATAATTTCTGATTCAACCACATTAATTGATCAATCTAAACAGTTTTCGTTGAAACCTTCTGCTGCCAGGCCACCAAGATTATACGGCTTACCAAAAATACATAAAGTTGATACACCTCTTCGTCCCATAGTCTCTACTATCAGCTCCCCCACCTACAAACTAGCTCGTTTTTTGTCTGAAATCCTGCGTCCTTTCACTGGAAAGACCACCTCTGCGGTACAAAATTCTACTCACCTGGTATCAACAATCAAGGGTATTTCCCTGTCCCCAGACGACCTGCTTGTCAGTTTTGATGTAGTTTCCTTATTCACCAAGGTTCCTGTACCTGACACCATTGCAATCATTGAAGACTTGGTTCATCAAGGACTAAACACTGAGGTACCCCCCCTGGTGAGACACTGTTTAACCAATACATACTTCACTTGGAATGGAACTTTCTACAAACAAACTGAGGGCACCCCAATGGGCTCCCCCCTTTCTCCAGTTATAGCTAACATTTTCATGGAGAAATTTGAGACTGACGCCATCCAGACTGCCACTCTGCGCCCAACCTTATGGAAGAGGTACGTGGATGACACTTTTGTCATCTGGCCACATGGCCGGCCTGCTCTAGACAAATTCTTCGACCACATCAATTCCATACACCCAGCCATCAGATTTACCATGGAAGTCGAAATAGATGGCAAGATACCTTTTTTGGATGTCCTAATTAAAAAGAGACCTGATGGTTCAATGAGCCACTCTGTCTACAGGAAAGCTACCCATACGGATGCTTATCTGAAACCGGATTCCCACCACCATCCATCACAGAAGAATTCTCTCATCAAGACTCTGTATCATAGAGCCCAATGCATATCCGACCAGGAACACATAAGCAGTGAACTCAAGCACGTACACCAAGCTCTTAGGGCTAATGGTTACTCCGACTATACAATCCGCAAAGCTATCACTCAAACCATGAAGAAGAACCCTCTTGAGGAGCCTTTCAAAACCATCACTTTACCCTACATTGCTGGGATCACAAAAAAGATCTCCAAAATCTTGAATAAACACAAGATCCAGGTCCGTTTCAACACATTACATAAAATCCGTGATCTGGTTCCGTCTGTAAAAGATGTGATTCCGGACATACAATACCCTGGTGTCTACAAACTAAGTTGCCTCTGTGGTAGTAGTTACATTGGAGAAACCAAACGCCATATCTTGGACCGCATTCGTGAACATAAAGCAGACCTTAAACACGGTAGGACCAACACCTCGGCCGTAGCAGATCATTGTTCTAATTCAGTAGGCTCACATGCCATTGACTTTTCCAAGACGGAGGTTCTTTGTAAGCCATCTGGCTTCCATGAGAGATTCGTTCATGAGGCTATCCACATATACAAACACAGAGACAATTTCAACCGAGAAGATGGATTCTATCTTAGCAATCATTGGAAAGATTTGATAAATCATTTCAGTTCTTGATTGATTGTTCACGCTTACAGTGCCTTTCAGACAGCATACATAAAAACAAATTTCGTCTCCCCCCTCCTCTTTTCAAAAAATAGATGGACTAGTCCTGGCAAACTGCCATCGTTGCGCGTGACGCAAACGTTATTTTTATATATATAAATAAATATGCCGTTTTCAAAATAAATTTATGCAAACCGACAACCTGATGATGACCGTTTGAGTTATGGTCGAAACGTCGTGAGAATTTTTTATTGTTTTATATATATTTTGTTATTTTGTTGTTTCTCTTCAACGTGACTTTACCGAAAAAACTAAGAATATGAACTACAACAGTATTTATTGTATTTGATGTCTCATCCTAGAGCCACAAACATGTTTACCGATACTATGTTATTCTGTATATTTTCGGTTTGGTTATTTATCAGAATTCATTTTTAAAAAATGCATTGGAAGTGTTTTGTATTAAAATATATATGATTTAACTTTAATGTCTATTAACCTATGTATTCACTTTGGATGTTTAAGTATGTCTTACTGATCTAATACAAACGGGACACGTTTTGACACATCTCAGATAATAAAGTTCAATGTCAAAGTAGTTTCCCACTCAAAAATGGGGTGGAGTTTCTATGCTACAATACGATTTTGCGTCTGAATGCATCTCAAGATGTTGTTTTATTTCCTTGTATCTTCAAGCTCGTGCTAAACACTCTGCATTTATAGCGGGCCCATGCGATTCCAATGGAGGTTGACTTGTCTCTTCCCACAAGGTCGTAAAAAATTGTTCTCAAACCCCGAGGGATAAATTGCTGAGTCAGCTTTCAGTTTAATTCTGAACACATAGAATTATAACAGACAGCCATGCGCTCTAACCACTGGACCACCCTGCCAAATTAATATATTATTAGTTAAATTGATACACTCACTGAAATAATATTTTAACTTTATTGAATTTTCCACTATTTAAGGTTAAACAAAATTAAATAATAGTTGCATCACTAATTTCATCCTTGGCAAACCACACACTTGCTGCACACATATTTTTGTGCGGTTGATGTTTATTAATGGTCATTCTTACGACTTAGTTGTTTATTTTACTTTCACCTTAACAATGGGTAGGAGTAACTCGGATCCATGAACGTAAAATGCTGATACCTAAATTACCGACTCTTTTCTGTGTGCAACTATGGCTATTGAACTCCAAACCATGGACCGGGTAACTTCGCACTCCCCCAAATATGAATTCGCCATTTCTCAAACAAAGCAATTAAATGGCAAAATCACATAACTTCTGATTCTCTGCATTGTTGATGTTTGTAAACCATAGGAAATAATATGGATAAACTTGATTATACTACACTATTCTGGTCAATACAGGTTGGGGGAGCATACACTTTGGAGTATAAGTATTTAATTTAATTAATTGGATTAATTAATCAATTCCATCATTGTGGGTATTTTCTTTCGGGAGGAAATTAAAAAGTTGGAATTGCAAACTATTCTTAAAGTAATCATGATTGTTTTTTTTTACAGTCCATCTTATCACTGTGAACGGTTGAATCGGGTTTCTAATTCTCCTATAAACTGAGGTGAGTAAATCCTCCATAAATGATTGCAATTAAATGCTTATTTATGTAAATACATGTTTTTAAATGAATGTGTAATAAAAAGAAAACAAATCGGTGGCAGAATAGCTTCGTGGTTGGCAAGTTTACCACTCCACAAGCTTTAAGTGAATTGTTAAATGCTGCCAGCCTCCAGGAATGCGTGAGTTATTACCAAACCATGGATTGTGTAGTAACATAGACAAGAACCCTGATATCGCTTGCTAGCAAGAGCATACTTTCAACATGGTTTTATACAATCATAATGTATTGTATTTCGAAATAGCTATTATATAATGCTGTAAAATATACGTTTTTTGTGACTGAATACTAGTCAATAATTAAATTAACTGTCAGGATTTGTGGTCACAATATAATTCAATAACCATTATTTTTTACTTTTGTGCAGGAAGATTTGGCTACACCTGCTTCTTACATAGTGCGGGTCATCACCAAGATCATTTCTTTGTCAGTGGGCAAACGTACAAAATCAGCAGGGGATCAAATACTTTTTTCCCTCACTTTTTTCCCTTTCTCGTTCAGCACACCGGTTGTGTGTTGGAGAGTAAACCCACACCATTAAAAAGTCGAGTACGACGTTTCGACAGTAATTACAACCAGCCTCATCAGGTGACAGCCAGAATTGGCTGTGTTTTGTAAATAACATCGCATCAGTTCATCTTATATGATAAGTCATCTCGCCAGGTAGCAGAGCACCCATCCCACAACAGGCAGATAGATCATATGCTAGTCGGAAGTTGACTCAACCCATCGTCCATTCTGGGGTAAGACAAGTAAGGAGCACTTGGATAAGAATGAGTATCAGTGGCCCTTTGGAGAGACTGTATGGTCCCACAACAGCGAAGCCGCTCCGTCGGAGCCGTTCCTGCAACGCCACCACGGGAGAGCGTCCGGGCCGACGCTGCTTCTCCCTCACCACCCCCCAAATGAGCACACACAACACACACACCCCCACGTAGGACCTCGTGGGGAAGTCACCTGGCCTCCAGGTTTTCACCCAGGGGCCCTCTTCGTAGGGACATCCCCCACGGTTTCCTGGGGCCAGGGAATTGGACGACTTCCCCCAGGTTGAATTACACCGCGGAGCCATGAATTGACGTGCAATTGCATGGTCACGACGAGGCTACTCAGTCACCGCGGTTAGGTCCACACGAGCACAAGGGGAAGCATCCGTTTGGCCGGAAAAGTATGTTTGCACGCCGTGGCCAATGGCAACGGGGTATCGTGGGTTAGCCGGGCAGACCTTTAATGTAGAGAAGGATACGCCTCACCAAAGAGAAGCAGTTCCAGCCATCACATTAGGGGGCGAGTTAATTAAATGTTTGATGAAATATAACAGGCTAATTTGAAGTTGATAATTTTGTATGGCCTGCGAATGATGTTATAAATATACAAATGGCCCTTGGCAGATAAAAGGTAACCCACCCCTGCCTTAGGTGAACGCAAACAGTGAGTGTGCAGTGAGTTGGAACCTTGCCTCATATAAATTAGCTCGAGTAGGATTTGCAGTTCCATTTATAAGGTGCTTGCCTCAGAAACTCGCATCTTCCATCTCATCTCAATCATTCCAATACTTAACTTTATTTTTAGCCCAGGGGAGCCCCTGATGGCAGCTGTCCCCATATGGCACAAGGTGAACACAGCCCCAGGCTGCAAGTAGGTAGTAGTTTGCCAGTTTCCCGAAATGTTTCTATGGGTTTTATCAATTGGGTAATCTGCAAATATTTGTATTTATTTGAACCATGACCTTCATGCACGTGGCCTACTCTTTTTCCTAATCGCGTCACGGGATTTGTCACATCCACTGTGGAGCATACGGCATATATTTTCTGGTAATACACCCACGGCATTAACCAGGGTGGCCACGGGGATGAATCGTGAACCTTGCCAACGAGCGGCAATGCCACCGCCAACAACAACTTCTGTTGCTTCCACCGTTGCTGATCGGGGTGTGGATCATTCGTTGTATTTGCTGTGCAGGTGTCCCAGTGCAGGAGCTGCAACAGGAAGTACCAGCCAGTGCCACGGGACAGGGAGTGGGGGAGTGGAGCGCTCTTCAACTGCACAACCTGCGATAACACCTTCAGGTTGACGGCGATAAAAGGGACAGCTTGTATGTGTGTATTGATGCATTGATTCGCAAAGCTTACGCGAGTTGTGCGCGTGTGCGCATGAGATCCGGTGTTTTATAAATAAAAAATGTATATCGTAATACGAGAGGAGCAAACCATTTAAAAGGATGTCGCCACTCAAATACATTTGCATAGTGATGTAGAGTATAAAGTGGGGGCTGTGAAAGCAAACTGAGAGCAAATCCTCTGGAACCACAAAAGCCGTGTTGAGGACAGATAGTGGCAGCAGGCAAGGAATGAAACGCATCTCAGAGACCGTCCACTGCGGAGATGGAGCGACGACATCGGCTCGCGCACAGGTGCTCGTGTTCGGTGGATTATTAAATTGTTTGGGGGAGGCCTTCATCCGGCAGTGGATTGAACATTGCTGCTGATGATGAGAACGAAAATAATTGAAAATAATTAGCGCAATGTATTTTGTATACGATTACGAAAGTAGTAAATATAGAGCATTATCAAAATAAACAACAGATTAATAATGAAGACGTATCAAATAAACCTTCTGAAGTGATCACAAGCATGGAACAAATCGATGGGGTCGTCAAGACCTTCCCCAAGCATGGCACGTCTTATGATGCCCTGGGCGCTCATGGTTCAGAAGGCCTTACCAACTATATATTGTTTTAAACTGCTCCTAATTTGTCCTGCTGTCGTGTTTTTGTATTATTTGTAGTTGTAACGTTCTGATCCGCCCCTAACTGGACATCTGTGAAAAAGAGCTTCATAGCTCATGGGATTCCTCCAGTATAAATCAATATTCTGCTTGTTTGTGAGCAGCGGCTGGGGACAGATGGGCGTGCCCACATCGCCGTGCCACCGGTGCCAGGCGGCGTGTGGCCCACGCGCGTGCAGCGCCCCGACACGCACAGCGCTGCGCGCCCTTCCGGGCAGCAGCTCAGCTGCATGGCCGAGGACTGCTACAACCCCCAGGGTGAGCGCAGCTGGAGGGCCACAGCGCCACTCCGCCGACTCTCGCGATCGCCAGCCACGAGCATTAATAAGCGACGATCCAATTCTGTCTCGCAGACCCGCAGGAGTTTTGCGGTGGGGAGTGGGAGGGGGGTGATGTTGCTGTGCATTTCTCCCAATGAGTGGCTTTTGCAGACAATTTGCACAATTTGGACCGTGACGCCGACATTCCCTCCCATCGTCTCTTTCCCAAGATCTTGTAACCTCGCTCAATGCAAGAAATATATTGTGTTTTTTTCAACTTCAGGAGTGCTGTTTGTTGATGGCCGATGGGCATTTTGGGCCTGTGCTAAGCAACTGTGATATAAAAAAAGATTTGGGCAAGGCAGAATATTGTTCCGGGGGTAGTTACCGACAGCATCCCGATGAAGAAATTAACACTGCAGTAAAGCGCGTGAGTGAATCGACAATTCTCTGATCCGTTCTCTATACCGCTATCGTTTTATCAGCATAATATAAACACAAACCTCACTTTAAGACATCATGACATGCATAAATAACCAACCCAATAAGTTTTGTTGCTGTAATTGTTTGGGTGGAGCAGTACAGTAGCATTTAACACGTACCACTGATGAAAACCCCGTGACCCTAAGTTTGATTCTCAACCAAGACTAACGTGAGCGACACTTGAACCAATCCTATTTAGTTTGTTGTCCTACCCCCGCACCCCCGATTAGCACGTTCTCTACGTACGGCGTGAAAGAAGTTCAACATACATATTCATTGGGTAACAATGATTACGATGACAAGTCTCGGCAGATGGTTGACGTTGGATGACGATCACGAGAGACGGAGATTGGCTGCCTCATCATGGGGGTGGTGAGGACGGATAGGAATTGGCTGACGACGATGGTGGTGAGCATCTTTGTAACGATGGCAGTGGTGAGGATAGTAGTAGAGACGTACGTACGTTGAACTTCTTTAGCACCGTACGTGGCCAACCGTAGACGACTGCGATACGCTGGTGGTAGTGTGGTGAGAGTCTCAGGTCGGTGTGCTTTGTGCACCGTGAGCACGCGTGGCAGGGCCCCCGGGTCCCCGGGACGCACAGTGTGCACGTGCGCACCCTGCACGTGACGAGGCGCGTCACGTGCTATGTGCACGCGCGCACCCTGCACGTGACGAGGCGCGTCACGTGCTGTGTGCACGCGCGCACCCTGCACGTGACGAGGCGGCGCGTCATGTGTTGCACGCGAGCGAGCCGCACGTCAGCAGCGCCTCCACGGTGGCCACGTGCATCAGCTAGGGCAGCCTCGTGGAGCACGAGGACGTCCTCATCGAGCAGGACCTCTTGGAGGAGGACGAGAATCGGCGCCACTGAGCGTGCCGCGAGCGAGGTTCCAACGCGAGTAACGCGCGAGCCTCCTCCGCGCCTTTGCGTTGGGTCGTGTTTTTAAATCGAGCTGTGAAAGTGCCTTGTTTTCTTCAGCTTTTAAAAAATAGCACTTGCCTACAGTTGATTTGCGTTTAACCGAAGCACAATATTTACACTGCGTTTCTAAAGCCAACGATGACCCCTTGTTTATCGAAGATGTGGGTGGATGAACGGCGCGGTGGTTTTCGTGCATTGCACTGTGAACCCAGCGAAGCAAGTTCGATCCCCGGCCACCGCTAAAAAGCAGTGCGGAGTGGTATCTGAACTGGTCCTGGATGCCCCCTTTGTTAAACAGCACTGACAAGCTGAGTGAAGTATGGTCAAACATCCCTCGTGAACAGCACTGCTTGAGGATATTTGACCATTTCTTTTTTGGCCCAAATTTTTATTCATGAAAAATATTTTATTCCACATCCTCCCTCGCATCATACATTGCAATATTTTGACACTCCGGGCAGCAGTTCCAAGGGGCATCTAAGGTATCGGGCATACCGGACTTATCAGGGCAGGCGGGAGGTTTTTTCCTCCTTTTTAAAGTGCTCTTGTAATTCATATTCTTAGCTATTTCGGTAAAGTCACGTTGAAGGGAAACAATAAAATATATATAACAGTAAAAAATTCTCACGACGTTTCGACCATAACACAAACGGTCGTCATCAGGTGTGTCGGTTTGCATATTTTTTTTATTTTTAAACGGTGTATTTATTTATTTATAAAAACGTCAGCGCCACGCGCAGCGATTTGGCAGTTTATTTAGAAGGACTAGTCCATCTATGTTCTGAAAAGAGGAGCGGGGAGACGATAAACCATAAACAATTTCAGGTCTTAATTGATTGTTCACGCTTACAGTGGCTTTCAGACAGCATACATTAATTTTCGTCTCCCCCCTCCTCTTTTCAGAACATAGATGGACTCGTCCTTCTAAATAAACTGCCAAATCGCTGCGCGTGGCGCTAACGTTTTTTTAAATAAATAAATACACCGTTTAAAAATAAATAAATTCATGCAAACCGACACACCTGATGATGACCGTTTGTGTTATGGTCGAAACGTGAGAATTTTTTTTATTGTTTTATATATTTTATTATTTTATTGTTTCCCTTCAACGTGACTTTACCGAAAGAGCTAAGAATATGAATTACTGCAGTCACCAAAGCTTTAAATCAAAATTTGCTCTTGTAATTGTTTTGATTTTAACCGTGTTTTTGACTTTTTGTGTTTATTCACATAAACAGTGATGCGCACGAGGTGAAAAATGTAACGAAAAAAAGTATTTACAGTCGGCATGTGAGACGTGATAACAATGGCTCTTTCATGCATCATGCTATCGTGCTGTGTAGTCAGAGGGAAATTCAGTAGGTACCTTGAAACACGCCGTAATTGTTTCTGAGGTGGGGTGGTTTATTTGAAATGTATCGGTTAGTGGAGGTCCACTGGCCAACTGGAGGGCATCTACTCTATAAGTGGCTAATCTGTATGCTTGGCTGTACGTTTGTTTCTATAATCTCCACGAAATTCAATTAACAAGGAGTCATTTTAAAACTAAAGTAGCTTATATTATATTAAAACAATACAAATACTTTTTACCTGATCATCAATCTTCTAATTTGGCGTTTCGGGCCCCTCGGACTGCTTAGCTGCTCTATCATTTACAATAGCTTGGCATGTGATGTCAAGCTCCTGTAAATTCGTACAATAGATAGGGTTATAGAGGGCGGGGTGGCACAGAGAGCTTTTGAAACTCAATGGCTTCTCTTTAGTCTCCAATAAAACCACCTCCATAACAAGGATCAACAACTTATATACAGCACAGCATATCTCAATGTAAAATCAAATACACTTGTATGTACGTGTAGCGCAGGGACGTGCGGTCAGGGGAGGCACAGCCTCACCTGTCATACTCCAATGAGAATAGCTGTTACAAAAAAAAAGAATAATCAATTAAAAATTTACATTTTCCCACTGATCTGTGTTATAAATGTCATTTCTGTACTATTCCAAACATTTTTATAGTCAAAGTCGCCAAATTTGCGGAGCTCCGCTGCAAATACAGGAAGAGACGAGAGGTGAGGCAGCGACGCGCTCAGCCTCCCCTCTGATTGCGCAACCCCTGTTCTGTAATGCTGCGTGTTTTCATAAGGCGAATTGGATATAATTCTATGAATGTATTAGGGAACACATTTTTATAACGCGCATACGAATTGGTTATAAAGCAATCGAGTGAACAGAAGTACGTTGCGCGAGTAGGAACAAGCAGTTGTAAGGCGACCTCGGTGTAGCATCACACAAGGTGGGATGCTGCTGGATGCTCTTGATGCTACCCACACGCCTCAGTCTTTGTTCAGGCTGCGTACGCACATCACGTGTTATCGCAGACATTGCTTTACCCTATATTATGCAGGGTGCTTCAACATGTTTTTAACACTTATATGGGACTATCGTTTTTAATGGAAAAAGAACGGATAATACACTGTAACATGATAAAGAAATGTATGTTAATAGCTGCAAAAAGTCACAAAGAGTCTCCACTTGCTCGCCATCATTGTCAACACATGCCTGAAATCTTCTCTAGGTGGTCTCCAGAGCCCGGAGGCTGGTATTGTTGCACATTCTCACAAGTATTAAAACAATTTAAGCACCCCGTACATTATTTATTGTAACGCGATTTTCCATAACGCGGTGTTCTTCAGGAACGCAACTACCGCGTTATAGGAGAATAGAACTGTATAATCATGCAGGGTCTTGAACTCAGGACACTAGAGGTCGACTAAATTTAAGCTCGATTTCAATTTCGAAGGAATATTTAAAAAAGCGATTCAATATAAAACTGCTACATCTTCCGTGTCGCCTCACAATGAGTTTATGGATAGGAAAGGGGTAGGGGCAAAACCATTTCTGCTCGGGGTCACCAAATAGGCCAGCACCACCACTCAAGGGTGGGAAAAACCCGATTTTTTTTTGCCCGACAAATCGGGTTATTGCTTTTAATGGAATTAAACCCGATTTTGCCGATTAAAACCTGGTTTTATTATCGGCGTCTCGTGCACACTTCAATCCTCCTCCTCGTCGTCATCGTCCGCCGCCGCGTCGTCTTCGTCGTCGCTCTCGCCGCTGGACTCGGTGTTGTCGTGGCCGTCGCCGGGCGTGGGGTAGTCGTAGAACGCGTTGAGGTTCGACTTAATGAAGACGAGCTTCTCGACTGTGCTGGGCGCCAGGCTGTTCCTCAACTTGGAATGTATCAATCCCATCGTCGAGAAGTTTCGCTCAGACGCAGCAGCAGCAGCGGCGGTCGACGTGGCCATGCCGCCGTGCGCACGGCGGCTGAGCCCGGGCCCCGGCCCGAACGCCGCTAATGGGTGCGTGCGACTGAAATCCCGACTTCACTTTAATAAAACCGAATAAAACCGGATTTGGGCAGGATCCAGGTGCTCCGGTTTTATATAAAAACCGATTAAAGCCGGAATGAATAAAACCGGGTCGTGCCAGCCTTGCAAACCACTGCCTGCATGTACCACGAGGAGACGTTTCAATGTCTTGCGCTCGCAGTCTCAGTCTCGCATACTAGACATGCCCCTCACCCATCGCCCACAAACACCGCCTTGTTGTGAAATAGCCAACGCAAGAAGATCCCAGGGTTTGATCTTCCACGAAGCTCATGGTCCACCCTAAACTGTATCCACTGCACAAACCACGGCAGTAGATGCGGATACCTGATGCATAAGTGGAAAATTAAAAACTCCCCAGTAGTGTGTGACTGTGGTCATCCAGAACAGTCCGTACAGCATATAACGACGCAACGCCCGATCCACAAATACGAAAGAGACATCTCAGTGATGATACACTCCACTGCTCTTGGCGCGGTTGTCTGGCTTGACCACCTGAATGTGAGATTGCAGTTGTTGCTCTGCGTCTACATTAGCCATGCGAAAGAAGATGAAGACCCATCGCCCAGCTTGAGGGCGGGGTAGGGTCTAAATCAGGAATTCACCATGAAAACACATTATTTCAGTAAAACAAATCCATATGATCTCGCAAGTGCGTGTCACATAACGGCATATCAAACACAATGTGACAACGAACTCACCTGCGATATAGCAAACTCAAGGTATCCGTGTGCTACCGATTTTGTCTTTATAGTACTGTATTCGCTATTCATGGTTTCCTGCTGCAACAAAAAAATGTTACAGCAATTGTTTTTACCTTTAGCTGGATCCAAGATAATGGATGGAGTGATGATGCAGTGGTTCATGCACTGCGCCATCTGAGTTTGATTCCTGGCCATGGCTGACATCGGTGACATCTGAACAGATCCTGTACCCCCCCCCAACCCATACCGAGCAGCATGGTAAAGTATGGTCGAACAACAAAAATGTCCGACACGGTGTGTGGAGGCCCTTGTACAGCAGTGGACTCGCAAATGAGCTGTAAGGTTTGCTTTTGTAAATGAAAGTGTGTTTTGGCATAAACTGAACAATCTGAGTCTTGCTGCTCCAAACGAGCATGGGGTGCAATTCCATTCTGTATGCATCTCAGCAAGGTGGTCAATATTCCACATTCCTTTGGGAGGGGGAAACTCGATGTAACCACCACTTCTGCCCCGCCCACTCTCGTCCTAGGCTCTGTGTTCGATGTGTTCAATACTCACGTGGGTCTCATTCCTTTGACATTTGATGGTGCTGTTTGTTGCTGGACGCTTGGCGTCTTTGGGACTCTGCACAGATCAACTTTGAATATTTTGATTGTGTGGAATAACCTCCAATATTTGCAATTAATCAATTACACTAATATTCGATTCTGAAGATTGCAATTTAACCGCACTGTATAGCAGCACTATCAAAACAATTTTGCAATATGACCCTATTTGAATACAAAATTCCTATTAAACTGACAATAACCATAAATTAAAAACATTTCAAGTGACAGGATATTCTGTACGTTAATTTTGTGTCGGTATTATAGAACAACAAATATTATTATTTTTATATATATAAAGAAATGAAGCAATAATTTGGACTCACCAGGTCGAGTGTCGAGACGCGTGTTGCTTGAGGCATGCGACACAGCTTCTCAAAATCTTGCGGTGTGGCTGACATTGCACATCCCACCTTCAGCGGTCACATCCAAAGTCAGTGCGCTCACTCACGTGTACACTACATGCTTGCAAAGGGCACCATCGGTTTCGAGGCACGCGTTAAGATGTCGGGGTTTGCGGATTCTCTCTTTTCCGTGAGAAAAAAACAACTAATCACGTGACATTTCAGCGAGTTGTTTCGTTTCAGCCGCGGTCACATCCATTGTTTTAGGCTGGGCATTGAAATGGGTTTCGTGCCTAGTGACACCTTTTCACGTCGAAATCAGGTAAATTGCTTGCGAAGTGTGCGTCCAGGCAGCTGAGGTGGTGAGTCTTCGCCCAAGTGGAAAGACACTTTGGAAATTGAGTGGAGCCGGCAGTTCAACTTCAACAAACTCATCTTGCACACACCATCTCTCACGGATGCTGTGATTTGATCGCTCATTTGTATATTTGTGGTTTCATTGCAACATTTGCATTCACGTCGTTTCGTTTCCCAACCACAGGCGCGTCTCGCTTAACGAGCGTTCTCCTTCACGAGAGTCTGCTATAACGCTCAATTTGTTCGCAACACGAGAACATGTTCCCGAAACAAGTGGAGGCCGATCAACCAAACGCGTCCCATGTTGGCAAGGGCCGCTACGCTACAACAATGGGATCGTATTACCACGTGCCCTGCGCCCAGCCGTCAGATTCTCACTCTCCTGTGCTGCGCGTGCTGCCTGAGCACGTGACCCAGGTGGGGGCCACGTGGTGTTGGTGGCGGCACTGTCATGGCGGCGCGTGGGGAGCTACTCGCGACTCCCGCTCACGGCCAACACGGGTGACGATTGTACGAGGTGGTCCTGGGACACTCCGAGGTCGACTCGGCATCAAAGGAGTACGGTGTGTAAACATCGCCACCGGGGAGACAAAGGCGGCCGGGCGTGGTGTGAGCCACCCCACCCACACCCGAGGATCGGCGAGCGGGGCCGCCATCGCAAATTGCCAGCCCTCGCAAACAACAGCGGTCGGTAAGTAAGCTCTTGACTATGCATATATTATTGTTGTGTTACATATAGATTGTATATATCAGGTATGTAGCCTTCTCTTTGTGCCCGGCGCTTAAGGGCTGCAGTTTTTGATAGCGGCAAGTTTGAGTAACTCACGTGTACAGTATTTTGGCGGGACAAATGCTACTGTACTAACATGCGTGGAAATATCACAGAATCGTTTTGCGCGTTACCCCCTCCCCCCACCTATAGGTTCACTCAATGTTTATTTTACTTTCTATCGAAAACAAGTGTTAAGATAAGCGTTTAAAAGTCAAACTTAACCAAGTCGTCAATTTAAGTGTCTTTTGTACATTTATGTTCGTAGGTTTGAATATATTCTGTCTAGATTCGTTGATAAAGAATGCAACCTTCTCTGGCTACTATTAGCCCTCTTGTAGAATTGTGTTTCAAACGATTACCCTCGCTTGCCTGACCCGTCACGGCTCTGAGAAATAAATGTATGACTAATGGACATCAATGTTAACCAGTTGTCCATTTTGTGAGGTATCCCTAACTAGCCAGTAACTTGTAAGCGGATAAAAAAATCAACGGCGTAATTTGTTCGCGCTCGCTGGTTACTTTTGGAAACAACATTGTTGATAATTAATTTAGAAAGGTCTTTTATACCGATCTAGGTCACGATATGGACTTCGATGTTAGCGTGGCAGATTCATACGTGATTATTCACCAGTGACTCATGTTTGCTATAATTTCACACATTTATAAATCACCTCACGTACCCCCCCCCGGTTGCGAGCCACTGGCCTAGAGAAGCCATTAGTGACAGACATTACCATCACATCGACAGTGAGGATGGCTTTATGAGACCCAAGGCGACATGGAATGCACAAAAGACGTTTGAACTGCCAATGTGTTCTTTGCGCGGCATTGACCTGCAAGGCTGTGAGCCTGAAATCGGTGAAATAATGCAAAACGATCCCACCCAGTTGTCGCGTCATTGAAAATGACCCTGAAGAAGAATGCAGTCGTGTATTTTGACGGTACACTATATGAAATGCACAATCGATGATTCATCTAGATGAAGGGTGAGCAGTCAGATTCATTCCCTCACCCATGTTAACAATTTTGGTCTACCGCACCGACTGTTTGCTCTCATGTACACAGCGCACAGCGAATGACTTGGTGTTTCTACTTTGGCAGTGGTACACAAGCACAACAACAAATACATGGACGCATTCGTCAATAACACTGGCTTCTTCCAGGATAAAATATGGACAGTAAACCCTCTCAAACCACAAGGGTTATGTTCTTGAAAACGCGCGCGAATGCAGAAACCTTATTGACCAGGAAAAATGGGGTTACGTTCCTGGCACGAGTGAACATAGGGGGGAATAGTAAATGTTTAATACCACTGACTACAATAAATAATAAAATATGAATGACAATTCGTTTTGATTATCTTTCATGATGATTTGATGACAATGGAGATGGTGAGGAATTCAGGTGGACGACTCATCGGGAGATGCAGGTGTTTGATAACAACAACGCACAGTTATCATTTTAGCACTCGAGAGCACGTCTGTGATAGGCCGACATTTTGGCGTGGACTGTGAGATCCATCAAGAATGAGGCGAATGCAATCGGGGAAAGTGTTGCGGCTATCGCCACCCAGTGCTGTGTTCTCTTATCAATAACTTATCACATTTTTACTGTGAACAAGATTTCTACATATTCTTGGTTCTTTCGGTAAAGTCACGTTGAAGGGAAACAATAAGATATAAATATAAAACAATAAAATTCTTGCGACGTTTCGACTGCAACACAAGGCTGTAACCCTCGTGAATAGAGAAGGTTTACTATATTGGCATAGTCACTCTGGTTTGTCAGTGCGTCGTCAACCGCGAGCCGGTGGGTGGTGTCAGGGAAAGCTGTCCCAGGTAGTCCAGGAAGCCGGTAACATGACTTCTATGATTTCATGGGTGCCACACATTTCTATTTACAGCGATGTTCAATGTACTGCTGGATCACGGCTTTCCTACTAGAGCTCCTTCTACTGGAGGCCCCTTCCACCAACAGTGACGTGAGCAAGCAATTCCAGGGCTGCACCTTTACATTTTTAAAATTAATGTATTTATTTGGTAAGAGCGTGTGTGTGTGTGCGCGAGTATCAGAGCATGTGGATTCTGTATGTTCGCCTGCTATTCCGCAGTGTGAGTATGCAAGAGGTTGAGTGAGTGAATATAAGAGTGAGTATAAGAGAGCGTGTGGAGTTTGTATGTTCTCCCCCATTAACATTGCATTTTACTGTATCAACATTGATAAATGGTAACATTTTACAATACAGTAGCCTCTTGATTATCCGTGCTAATGCCGAGGACAGCCGTGGCTAATTACAAATTGCGGACCATCCAAAAATATCCATTTTACGTGGATCTCTTTGCCAAAAACCACTAATATAGATATACATTATGTTTAAGTTAAGGAAATTGAGTTTGTTAATGAATAACATTTTTTTTTATATTCTTAGCTCTTTCGGTAAAGTCACGTTGAAGGGAAACAATAAAATAATAAAATATATATAAAACGATAAAAATTATCACGAGTGAACATAGGGGGGAATAGTAAGAATTTTTATTGTTTTATATATTTTATTATTTTATTGTTTACCTTCAACGTGACTTTACCGAAAGAGCTAAGAATATGAATTACTGCAGTCACGAAAGCTTTAAATAAAAAATTTGACATTTTTTTTGTAAAGAATGTATTGATCTTGTTTTTTGTTACAAAAGTATTTGATTTAGAACGAATGCTAACGATCGACCGAACGATGCACATGGCTCAGGGATAACTTTCCTGCTCCCGCGCAGAAGACTCGGCCCACTAAGTGGACAGAAGCAGAGCCACGCCAATCAACATCAAACTCCGCCCACTGTTGTAAAGATATGCAACTACTGTACCGTAGGGGCGATCACATGGATTTCAGATTAACCGGAGCACGTGACTTGTAATAAACATTTCCATGAATAAGTGTATCACTGTTTGTAGATTATTAATTTGGGATTAAGGGAAACATCCATGAGTTATTAATTTGTGTCAATATCAGGTGCGTGGTTAATCCTCAAATTGGATAAATCGCAAGTGGATAATTGAGTCAACTTTATTATGAACTAAATCGACATTAACAACATTGCATTCTTCTATATCAACATTGACAACCTTTATAACATTCTTAACATTGTTTAGAACAATAAACTATGATAAAATGAACAACATTGCATTCTACTTGATAAACAACGATAATATTTCGAAGATGGTAACATTATTCATGACTATAATAAACTGTTATAACAATTTCTGTGCTCCCCTCTGTCACGCGCGCTCCTTTATGGCGTGCCTTCCTCTACTACTGCTGCCACTAAACACTGAGGGGTTAGCATCTACATCATTAGACCTCCTTTGCCAGTACCAAAATATAATAATTGGGTTTTTCCCCTTTTTTCTGGCAACGAAACTGAAACCTTTTTACAAGGATTCATGTCTGCATTAACCACAATACTTGCAGTCAAAATGCAAACAGGAAAACATACTATGATAATATATGCATTGTCCTTGAAACTGATTGGTCCACACCAAGGGACGGCTTTCTTTCGAGCCTCGACCCAATTGGTGCTCGACCAGACATGAATCCTTGTAAAAAGGTTTCAGTTTCGTTGCCAGAAAAAAGGGGAAAAACCCTATTACACTGAGGGGTTGTTTTCATGGAGGTGGACACCACCTGCATCATGAACACGGCGAGTCCACCTCATCGGAAGCCAAGTTCGCATTTCTTCCTGAGAAGTGGAGCTGCTTTGGCTGCATCTGCTGCTGCTATAGCAGACGGACAGAGAGTACTACATCCGTGCAGGCCGCCCCGTCTGAAACCACACTCGGGCACTGCAAGCCTTTCCTCGGTGTGTTTGGCGAGAGGGCGATGTTGAACATTTTTTTGCTAGGACCTTTCCCGGCACGCTGAGTAGGAAGATGCTCCAGTAGTACGGTCCCCCTTATAGAGGGGGACCACTAAGGTATCCTTCCAATCCTGCAGCACGTGTCCTCTGTGGTCCAGAAAGTTGTGATTATATCATATCGGGCAATCTGCAGACAAACGCTACCTGGGAAAAGTGCTGTTCGAGAGCACCTGTGAAGGTCGACACATCACACGAGAGGGTGGGTGGCCAACACCACACCTGGCTTAGTCTCCCCAGTGCTGATGTTTTACACACAGCACCAGGTACATGTCATCCCCGGGTTACGAAAGGGTTAGGTACCTGAGAACGATCCGTAACCCGAATTTTCCATATGTCAGTAACTGAACAATTTTTCCCTGAAATAAAGCTAAAATCCAATAGCCAGAAATAGTTGTGCCTCCCCTACCTGAATACTAGTTCGTTTTCCCTCAGGACTGTATTGCGCTGTTTTCTATTGCTACCTATATTCTATTGCTGTACATACTCTGCACTTCATATTCGTTTTTCATTTAATCGAATAACACTACCCATAATTAAACTAATGGAACATATTCTGGATCCAATTGTTTCTGAATACCACGAAACATTTTAATAAAAATCGTTAACAGAAAGCAGTCACTTCCGAATGTTTGTTTACCGTGCATTAGGCTAGGCCTAGACTTTACATACACACGCACACACATGCACGCACATTAAATACAGTAAAAACCTAACAATAGAAACATGGGGGAAAAGATAATTCGAAGCATAGGAAACAAACAATAATGTAATAGTATACAAAAATTACATTGCCCATAATCGTGGTGGGGCTTGGTGAAGGAGGCGTTTTGGTGGAGTGAGGTGTAAGGCGGCGTGCCTTATGCGTCCCTCCGCGGTATTCATCCGCAACCTCACCGCGCTGCACTATTTGCGCTTGCTTAACTTATGCAAACATTTCTTCTGCATCTTAAATTTTTCATGCATTTATCAGAGCATTTTCATAAAACAATAGAATTCTCACTAAAAGAACCAAGAATATGAATCCCTGCAGTCACGAAAGCTTTAAATCAAAATTCATTTTCATAAAGTCGGGTCTTCCGTAACCCAGGAACTGCCTGTACTCATTTAAGGCTGATTTAGGGGAGGCTCGGAACAGGTTTGTATATTTGTCACTGATAATGGTCGTGAGCAGGAATAGAACTCGGTTCGCTGGGTTCACGCCACTACGCTACTGCTCCCCACTCGCAAACATTTGTACATTATCACACACTCAGACACGCTCCCAAACACATATATACTCGCTCACACTCTACACTCTGCAAAAAAGGGAGACACCATACAGACTCAGCAAGTGGTTTCAACTCGGCACTTGCCCCAACGTAGCATTGAGGCTATGGGGGAACCTGCAGTCACGAAAGCTTTAAATCGAAAGTGTAATGTTTAACATACTTCATAAGGCAATATATAGTACCGTAATTGTATAGTGAATATACAGCAGTGTGGTATACAGTAGGGTTAGTAGAATAATACATAGTGTAGATGGACTCGTCCGTCTGAACAAAGCTCATCGCTCTCTGTGGTGCTAATCCTTCACACCAACATCATGGTAATCCCCCAGTTACATGCTAATGTATATGTAAACTCCTCTCCCCCCTCCTCCGGTCCGAGCTCGTCGCTCTCCGTGGTGCTAATCCCTCACACCAACATCATGCTAATCCCCCAGTTACATGCTAATGTATAAGTAAAACTCCTTTGTCAAGGCGCTCTGTTCCTCCCACTCAGCTTAAAAGACGCTTCGAAGCTTGGCAGGGTTCACTCAAGCGCTGTCTTCCGGACAGTCCTGTTTCTTCACCTGAGGAAGGCTACTTGTGTTGTGGCCGAAACGTCGTGAGAATTGTATTCTGTTATTATTATTTTTATTATCATTTTATCTCCATTCTACGTGACTTTACCGAAAGAACCCAGAAGATGAATCCCTGCAGTCACGAAAGCTTTAAATATAAATTTGAGCTCTAGCACTGGCTAGCGGGATGAGGGAAGACTGGTGAAACTTGCTGATGACTGGTCCAAGTGAGGCAGACTTGCACAGCTCTTCACTGGCTGCTGACACAGTCAGAATCAGAATATTAATTTATCCTGGAGGAATCCAATGATCTATAAAGCTCTTCACAGATGTCCAAATGTCCAAAGTGATGTGCACGCACAGCATTCAACCTTTTACTCTTAAATCACTGTGCATTATTTCTGAAGATATTTTTTTCATTTTTTTGCAAAAATAGGGCAGAAGGGGCCCTGCACGGTTGACTTCATTATGAAGGAATTAGTTTCCCAGATTATTTGTTGACAGAGGTATCACTGTGTATCAATTGTGGTGTTGTATTTTAAAACTGTTTAAACCGATAACATTGTTGTATGTCTCAAGGTGGCTGCTTTTTTTGTTTCCACAGATATCCAGACTACTACTTCTACCCCTCGGTCTGCTGTTGTTCCTTGTCCTTGAAGTTTACAATATTTCCATTGCCATTATAAACAAGGTGAATATTTTTCTCCATGTTTCATTTTTGTAACTATTTGACCAGATGGTGTCAGTAAATACAAGTGATAGCAAGGAACTCGCATAAAAAGGCAGATTTAGCCACTTCACAGAGCTTCATATAGGGAAAAAATACACCGCATTCCCATATTTATTTAATAGTGGACTGACCTATGTTTGGGAACTGGAAAAGTGGGTCAAGTGGGGGTTCCCACAGCAGTGGGGCACGAGGTCAAGAAAGCTGTGATCGGGCCACTCGACCTGCTTTAGCATGGATGGAAACAGTGGTGACTTCATAGTAAACATTTTCAAAACATTGAGACAACCCAAACATAAGTTCTTTATATATTTTTTCATGGATTGTTGCCTTCCAGCCATGCAGGGGATGGCAGGGAAGGGGTTTAATCCAAGTCAATCAATCTTCTTGGGAGAAGAACCAAGCCAATCAATTCGAGGAACAGCGCAGCTTGCGTCTCGTTTGTCATCGCAGAGACGTAGCATCAGTTTGCTTTTAGGACAGCGGTGAGGAACTTACGGCCTGTGGGCAACATATTGACCACAAATTAATTTTATATGGCTACCAGCCACATGACGCTGACCACTTCAAAACTACCCACAAATCATACTTATCCATAACGGCAAGCATCTTAGCCTCACTTATCCGGTGCTGCAGGGGAATATTTTTGACCGGGAAACACTTTCTAATTGTAGCACACTCAATCAGTGCAGTCTTTGTAATGCTTGGTCAGCGTGCACTTTGTTTTCCCTGTTATTTTATATAGCTAAGGTGTGTGGTGATGTGTAGCCTGCCAAAGTTATTTGAGAGCTCTTAATTGGTGTTTCATAAAGAAAAGGTTCAATATGAAATCCAAATGTAGACCTTCAGGGTCGATATCAAGGCTTTTAATCTGTTGCTGGTCTATAACCAATTGCCTTGAATGCATCTGATCTCAGAAGCGAAGTAGTGTTGAGCCTGGTGGATGGTGCTTGAAAGAGCACCCACCACAGCAGGTTCTTTAGAAGAAGCTGGAGTGCTGCGTGATTTGCAGCAGAGGGCAGTGCAGCAACATCCATTTCCACGCTCCCACATCTATATACTGGAAGCCTTCACTAACCTGCACCGACTAGCCTGGTGAAGTATGGTCAATTAACTCACACGACCCCCACTTTGTGTGGAGGTCCTCATCCAGCAGAAAATGTTGGAAAGGGTTACAAATCTATATTCATATTTTGTTGTATCCATGTTTATTACATGATAGTGCGTGCCCCATTCATGTTCAAACTGCATACTTTGGTAAACATGCAAATAAATGTGTTTCATCGCACATTTAATTCCATTGAGCAATGGCCATTTCACATCGGTAATTAAAAACTGTCCCGAATGTACCTTATTTAATACATACAGTACCTCATGGCTTTCAATGTGAACCGTTACAGGAAGAACGCTTATGAAATGGATAAGAATTGTGATGAAATTCAGTCTTCAGCTACGTGCCAGAGCAACGATCTAAATTAGACCAATTTAATGAATGGCTGCAACTCTTTAAGGTAAGTTTATATCACTCCACGGGTCTCTTCTGACATAACTGTGGTGTTTATGAGCAGGGTGGTGTGTAAAGTTTTCGCATTTGGCTCATCCATTTCTCTGCATAAGCAACCACCCTGCTGTGGAGGGAGTCATATTTCATTCCCAATTGTGATGTTCACCTTTTAACCATACTTACATGTATTAAGCCAATCCACAGTTTCTGAATGAATGTATTTCTGTGCTTAATGACCAGCAAGGGTGCTTTCTTAATACTACGAGGGGAAGCTCCTATCTTTTACTGTTTTCGTATTCAAATTTGAACATCATAATGTGTCCGAAATATGTAAAAAAAACAATAAAAGATGAAACAATGGTTCTCGATTAAATGTTATTTGATGTTTAATGCTCTATCAAACGAAAAAAACGCAATCTTATATTTTGAACGGTTTCTGAATGACAAACATTTTTAGGGGGTACTTTTATGGGGCCTTCAAATGAAAAATCTCAGATTCTCATATTTCCTGTCATTTGTCCTCAAAGCTACCTTTGTGCCTAATTTCAGATGTTTACCATGTCGAGAAGTACCCTCGAGGTTTTTGAGACATGCAGATTAAGGTCTTTATATAGATATTTTAGTGCAATCATTGATCTCTAGGTTGCGACCATAAACTCACTACCTTGAGAACCTAGATTTAGTTAAAGGCATTAAAACCCAGGATCTGAGTGGTGTTAACTCAACACTAACATCTGCGTCATCTCGTTTTCTAATTTAATTTGTAAATTTCCTGAACATGATCCTTAATATCTACTCAGGAATGGTGCTCTGTAGCCATATATCTATCCATTTTCAATGAAGAGCATTACCAACATTGCTGTTGGATGCTCACGTTTTTCTTAAAGTAAAACATTGACAATTACTATGATTAGTTTTAGCACGTGCATTATTTTGCGTGTCTTTAACGGTGCACTTAATATTTTATACCACAATTCACATTTCAAAGACCGTTAATGAGTAAATAAAAAAAATGTTCTTTGCTTAGGTCCTTGGTTACCTTGAACACCTATGATCTGCTCGAAAGAATACTGCATGGTCTGGATACATCCTTAAGGGCAAAGCAACAATAACGTTGAGCAACGTTCAGAAGAATGAAAGTGGGGAATATATTTTCCAAAAAACACTTCCAAAACCTTGCAGTGGTGAAAGATAATATAATTCTTGATGTAAATCCCAGAGGTGAGCAAAAACTCCTGCTTCATGACATAGGGGCTATTGTTATGTGCAGACTGTTGGGGAGAAGTTTTAATCATATGCAGTGGATTTATGAAAAAAACTGAATAGATGCAGAAATAATGGCATATAAACGGTTCTTAATGTTTTAAATAACTACACTGATTGTTAGTTTATAATTGTGATGGATAGTTTGTTGATGATGTTTAAAAAATGTGTCACTTTGGTATAAACGTTTTATTTCACAGAAATGTATTTCGTCAACATTTGTCATCCAAACCTCCTCCAACTGCCCACGATGCCCCCCGGATACCCCTCAAACATACAGGCATGCCTTTTGGGAATGTCCAGACATTAACAAGTTTTTTCAAATCAATACTTGCTACTTTAACCACATTCACAAAACGAGCGTCTCACCCTCACCAGACACATCCCTATTGAGGTTGAAACCTCAAGGCCTTTCCAGGGGGGCAAATACATTACTGTATTCCAAATGTTCAATGTTATGGCAAAACGCACCATTACAGCCAACTGGAAAGAGCATGCTCCCCCAACAGTGCAGGAATGGGCCAATAAACTTTCAAAATTTGCCACTAGAGCATCTAAGTGCCAAACTCAGAAGCTTACCACCAACCATGGAACCCTTTCACGACCTCTCCTCCAGTGGACATTGATTCTTAAGAGTATTCATTAGGACATTTAGGCACTTCCCCCCCTACCTTTTTTTCCTACAGGGGTATCAGAGCTTAGGAAGACTGGGGTTGTCGATTTTATTTAAACATGTAGTTTAGACAGGTTTCCATTGAACTGTAATTCGTAACGTGTGTTTGTACTGGTGTCAACCCCCTTTCACATCCTCTGTACCTGATATCGTTTTGTTGATTAAATACTTTTGGGGGGAAAAAAATCGAGCCATCTACGCTCCTTCATACTGGGGTCAACAAGGGTCCTTGGCACAATCGGCAAATACGAAATCCACAAACTCTGAGGCATAAGAAAATTAGGGTTTGATTTGTAATACGACAACTGCTCATTTTGTTTTATGTTACCCTACATTAACCCAACCATGGAGCGGGAAGTATTTATTTAAATGTAAAATATGATTAATATGTTTTTAGTGTAATGTCTAGTGCTGTACTGTACACGCTAAAGTAAATATGAAAATTAAGATGAGGAGGTTAATAACATGTACTTTTTTTGCAGTTTAAAACATGAACTAAAAATACTTTTACATACTATGAAAGATGATTTCATGTGTATTTCATGGTCTCATCATCGGGAGCAGTGCAGTTAGAGTATAGTACTTGTTTATGATGCATAAAGGAATCTCATGGTCAACTGTGGATGGTCAAGCCGCAGGGGCACGATGGGCAAGCTATACCTCAATAAATTTGGCAACGGTCAAATCCGCGAAGGCTGAAATTAGAGTGGGCAAAGTAGCTCTTCGTTGGTGATGGAGCAATGCCTGTCATGTTGTACGCTTGCTCGCGAAATTTAATTCTTAATTTTATAGAGGGCCGAAGGCCCTGCAATCGAATCTGTATTTGTTAAACCATGCTATTGGATTTCAATAATTCAAATTTGGAGTCTTCCTTAAAGAAAACTATAGCTACTCTACAGTTCTCATCAAACTATTGACTACACTATCGATAGTTAAAATTTCTACTCATCGCATGTGTTTTGGTCATATTAAAATAGGATTTAAGAACTCCTTCCCTAGGGAGTCTTAAGATTGGCAAATAAAAGAAATCGGAGAGCTAAGACTTACCTGTGTGCATGCAGCTTATAATCTGTTAATACATGGTGTGTGTATAGTAATACCTCGGTTAACGAAGTAAATGCATTCCATGACGTCACTTTGTTATCAGAAACGTCGTTAACAGAGTTAGGTATAACATCTGAGGCATAGGGGATGCGTTTCCGGACTTCAGAGAAGGGGGTACAATAGGAAAACATTGCTGCACAGTCGCCTTCACTTCGTCTGCTTGGTTTAAAATGGTCCTGAAGGTGCACGGCACCAACCCCAACGAATGGGTCACTTCACTTTTCATCTTTCCCGCCTCTACCCCTCCTCTTTATGATCTGCATTTTCCTTTCCAAATATGAATAACACAATTCATATGGCGATATATAGTTATCGTAATTGTATAGTGAATATACAGCAGTGTGGCATATAGTGGGGTTGATAAAATAAGACAGTGTAAAATTACAAGTCTAATATTTTATAGTCTAACTCTAAAGTATAGGGCAGTGTAGAGTAACGCATTGTATAATTCAAAGGTGATTTTTTTTGTCTATGGATATGATATTATACCATGTAGTTTAGATTGAAGGTATAATATTACATTGTATAGTAGTCCAGTTTATAGCATAGTTATTAACGCAATACAGGACAGAGCAGCGCACCTATCCTATTCATTTTTTCTTTCCGTTTTTCTGTGTACCCGCCGCCACCCTCCCCCGATCCGGTGGTGCTGGTAACATGCTAATTCATATGTTAATTCCGCCCACACAGCTTAAAAAGACGCGGTCCAGGCTTGGCAATGTTCACTCGAGCGCTGTCTTCTGGACAGTCCTGTTTATTCACCTAAAGAAGGCTACTTGTTTCGTGGCCGAAACGTCGTGAGAATCTTATTTTATTATGTTTTATTTTTATTATTTTATTTCCATTCTACGTGACTTTACTGAAAGAACCAAGAAGATGAATCCCTGCAGTCACGAAAGCTTTAAATCGAAAGTGTAATGTTTAACATACTTCATAAGGCAATATATAGTACCGTAATTGTATAGTGAATATACAGCAGTGTGGTATACAGTAGGGTTAGTAGAATAATACATAGTGTAGATGGACTCGTCCGTCTGAACAAAGCTCATCGCTCTCCGTGGTGCTAATCCTTCACACCAACATCATGGTAATCCCCCAGTTACATGCTAATGTATATGTAAACTCCTCTCCCCCCTCCTCCGGTCCGAGCTCGTCGCTCTCCGTGGTGCTAATCCCTCACACCAACATCATGCTAATCCCCCAGTTACATGCTAATGTATAAGTAAAACTCCTTTGTCAAGGCGCTCTGTTCCTCCCACTCAGCTTAAAAGACGCTTCGAAGCTTGGCAGGGTTCACTCAAGCGCTGTCTTCCGGACAGTCCTGTTTCTTCACCTAAGGAAGGCTACTTGTGTTGTGGCCGAAACGTCGTGAGAATTTTATTCTGTTATTATTATTATTTTTATTATCATTTTATCTCCATTCTACGTGACTTTACCGAAAGAACCCAGAAGATGAATCCCTGCAGTCACGAAAGCTTTAAATATAAATTTGAGCTCTAGCACTGGCTAGCGGGATGAGGGAAGACTGGTGAAACTTGCTGATGACTGGTCCAAGTGAGGCAGACTTGCACAGCTCTTCACTGGCTGCTGACACAGTCAGAATCAGAATATTAATTTATCCTGGAGGAATCCAATGATCTATAAAGCTCTTCACAGATGTCCAAATGTCCAAAGTGATGTGCACGCACAGCATTCAACCTTTTACTCTTAAATCACTGTGCATTATTTCTGAAGATATTTTTTTGCACAAATAGGGCAGAAGGGGCCCTGCACGGTTGACTTCATTATGAAGGAATTAGTTTCCCAGATTATTTGTTGACAGAGGTATCACTGTGTATCAATTGTAGTGTTGTATTTTAAAACTGTTTAAACCGATTACATTGTTGTATGTCTCAAGGTGGCTGCTTTTATTGTTTCCACAGATATCCAGACTACTAATTCTACCCCTCGGTCTGCTGTTGTTCCTTGTCCTTGTAGTATTTCCATGGAGAATATTTTTCTCCATGTTTCATTTTTGTAACTATTTGACCAGATGGTGTCAGTAAATACAAGTGATAGCAAGGAACTTGCATAAAAAGGCAGATTTAGCCACTTCACAGAGCTTCATATAGGGAAAAAATACACCGCATTCCCATATGTATTTAATAGTGGACTGACATATGTTTGGGAACTGGAAAAGTGGGTCAAGTCGGGGTTCCCACGGCAGTGGGGCACGAGGTCAAGAAAGCTGTGATCGGGCCACTCGACCTGCTTTAGCTAGGATGGAAACAGTGGTGACTTCATAGTAAACATTTTCAAAACATTGAGACAACCCAAACATACGTTCTTTAGATATTTTTTCATGGATTGTTGCCTTCCAGCCATGCAGGGGATGGCAGGGAAGGGGTTTAATCCAAGTCAATCAATCTTCTTGGGAGAAGAACCAAGCCAATCAATTCCAGGAACAGCGCAGCTTGCGTCTCGTTTGTAATCGCAGAGACGTAGCATCAGTTTGCTTTTAGGGCAGCGGTGAGGAACTTACGGCCTGTGGGCAACATTGACCACAAATTAATTTTATATGGCTAGCAGCCACATGATGCTGACCACTTCAAAACTACCCACAAATCATACTTATCCATAACGGCAAGCATTTTAGCCTCACTTATCCGGTGCTGCAGGGGAATATTTTTGACCGGGAAACACTTTCTAATTCTAGCACACTCAATCAGTGCAGTCTTTGTTATGCTTGGTCAGCGTGCACTTTGTTTTCCCTGTTATTTTATATAGCTAAGGTGTGTGCTGATGTGTAGCCAGCCAAAGTTATTTGAGAGCTCTTAATTGGTGTTTCATAAAGAAAAGGTTCAATATGAAATCCAAATGTAGACCTTCAGGGTCGATATCAAGGCTTTTAATCTGTTGCTGGTCTATAACCAATTGCCTTGGATGCATCTGATCTCAGAAGCGAAGTAGTGTTGAGCCTGGTGGATAGTGCTTGAAAGAGCACCCACCACAGCAGGTTCTTTAGAAGAAGCTGGAGTGCTGCGTGATTTGCAGCAGAGGGCAGTGCAGCAACATCCATTTCCACGCTCCCACATCTATATACTGGAAGCCTTCACTAACCTGCACCGACTAGCCTGGTGAAGTATGGTCAATTAACTCGCACGACCCCCACTTTGTGTGGAGGTCCTCATCCAGCAGAAAATGTTGGAAAGGGTTACAAATCTATATTCATATTTTGTTGTATCCATGTTTATTACATGATAGTGCGTGCCCCATTCATGTTCAAACTGCATACTTTGGTAAACATGCAAATAAATGTGTTTCATCGCACATTTAATTCCATTGAGCAATGGCCATTTCACATCGGTAATTAAAAACTGTCCCGAATGTACCTTATTTAATACATACAGTACCTCATGGCTTTCAATGTGAACCGTTACAGGAAGAACGCTTATGAAATGGATAAGAATTGTGATGAAATTCAGTCTTCAGCTACGTGCCAGAGCAACGATCTAAATTAGACCAATTTAATGAATGGCTGCAACTCTTTAAGGTAAGTTTATATCACTCCACGGGTCTCTTCTGACATAACTGTGGTGTTTATGAGCAGGGTGGTGTGTAAAGTTTTCGCATTTGGCTCATCCATTTCTCTGCATAAGCAACCACCCTGCTGTGGAGGGAGTCATATTTCATTCCCAATTGTGATGTTCACCTTTTAACCAAACTTACATGTATTAAGCCAATCCACAGTTTCTGAATGAATGTATTTCTGTGCTTAATGACCAGCAAGGGTGCTTTCTTAATACTACGAGGGGAAGCTCCTATCTTTTACTGTTTTCGTATTCAAATTTGAACATCAATGTGTCCGAAATATGTAAAAAAAACAATAAAAGATGAAACAATGGTTCTCGATTAAATGTTATTTGATGTTTAATGCTCTATCAAACGAAAAAACCGCAATCTTATATTTTGAACGGTTTCTGAATGACAAACATTTTTAGGGGGTACTTTTATGGGGCCTTCAAATGAAAAATCTCAGATTCTCATATTTCCTGTCATTTGTCCTCAAAGCTACCTTTGTGCCTAATTTCAGATGTTTACCATGTCGAGAAGTACCCTCGAGGTTTTTGAGACATGCAGATTAAGGTCTTTATATAGATATTTTAGTGCAATCATTGATCTCTAGGTTGCGACCATAAACTCACTACCTTGAGAACCTAGATTTAGTTAAAGGCATTAAAACCCAGGATCTGAGTGGTGTTAACTCAACACTAACATTTGCGTCATCTCGTTTTCTAATTTAATTTGTAAATTTCCTGAACATGATCCTTAATATCTACTCAGGAATGGTGCTCTGTAGCCATATATCTATCCATTTTCAATGAAGAGCATTACCAACATTGCTGTTGGATGCTCACGTTTTTCTTAAAGTAAAACATTGACAATTACTATGATTAGTTTTAGCACGTGCATTATTTTGCGTGTCTTTAACGGTGCACTTAATATTTTATACCACAATTCACATTTCAAAGACCGTTAATGAGTAAATAAAAAAATGTTCTTTGCTTAGGTCCTTGGTTACCTTGAACACCTATGATCTGCTCGAAAGAATACTGCATGGTCTGGATACATCCTTAAGGGCAAAGCAACAATAACGTTGAGCAACGTTCAGAAGAATGAAAGTGGGGAATATATTTTCCAAAAAACACTTCCAAAACCTTGCAGTGGTGAAAGATAATATAATTCTTGATGTAAATCCCAGAGGTGAGCAAAAACTCCTGCTTCATGACATAGGGGCTATTGTTATGTGCACACTGTTGGGGAGAAGTTTTAATCATATGCAGTGGATTTATGAAAAAAACTGAATAGATGCAGAAATAATGGCATATAAACGGTACTTAATGTTTTAAATAACTACACTGATTGTTAGTTTATAATTGTGATGGATAGTTTGTTGATGATCTTTAAAAAATGTGTCACTTTGGTATAAACGTTTTATTTCACAGAAATGTATTTCGTCAACATTTGTCATCCAAACCTCCTCCAACTGCCCACGATGCCCCCCGGATACCCCTCAAACATACAGGCATGCCTTTTGGGAATGTCCAGACATTAACAAGTTTTTTCAAATCAACACTTGCTACTTTAACCACATTCACAAAACGAGCGTCTCACCCTCACCAGACACATCCCTATTGAGGTTGAAACCTCAAGGCCTTTCCAGGGGGGCAAATACATTACTGTATTCCAAATGTTCAATGTTATGGCAAAACGCACCATTACAGCCAACTGGAAAGAGCATGCTCCCCCAACAGTGCAGGAATGGGCCAATAAACTTTCAAAATTTGCCACTAGAGCATCTAAGTGCCAAACTCAGAAGCTTACCACCAACCATGGAACCCTTTCACGACCTCTCCTCCAGTGGACATTGATTCTTAAGAGTATTCATTAGGACATTTAGGCACTTCCCCCCCTACCTTTTTTTCCTACAGGGGTATCAGAGCTTAGGAAGACTGGGGTTGTCGATTTTATTTAAACATGTAGTTTAGACAGGTTTCCATTGATCTGTAATTCGTAACGTGTGTTTGTACTGGTGTCAACCCCCTTTCACATCCTCTGTACCTGATATCGTTTTGTTGATTAAATACTTTTGGGGGGAAAAAATCGAGCCATCTACGCTCCTTCATACTGGGGTCAACAAGGGTCCCTGGCACAATCGGCAAATACGAAATCCACAAACTCTGAGGCATAAGAAAATTAGGGTTTGATTTGTAATACGACAACTGCTCATTTTGTTTTATGTTACCCTACATTAACCCAACCATGGAGCGGGAAGTATTTATTTAAATGTAAAATATGATTAATATGTTTTTAGTGTAATGTCTAGTGCTGTACTGTACACGCTAAAGTAAATATGAAAATTAAGATGAGGAGGTTAATAACATGTACTTTTTTTTGCAGTTTAAAACATGAACTAAAAATACTTTTACATACTATGAAAGATGATTTCATGTGTATTTCATGGTCTCATCATCGGGAGCAGTGCAGTTAGAGTATAGTACTTGTTTATGATGCATAAAGGAATCTCATGGTCAACTGTGGATGGTCAAGCCGCAGGGGCACGATGGGCAAGCTATACCTCAATAAATTTGGCAACGGTCAAATCCGCGAAGGCTGAAATTAGAGTGGGCAAAGTAGCTCTTCGTTGGTCATGGAGCAATGCCTGTCATGTTGTACGCTTGCTCGCGAAATTTAATTCTTAATTTTATAGAGGGCCGAAGGCCCTGCAATCGAATCTGTATTTGTTAAACCATGCTATTGGATTTCAATAATTCAAATTTGGAGTCTTAAAGAAAACTATAGCTACTCTACAGTTCTCATCAAACTATTGACTACACTATCGATAGTTAAAATTTCTACTCATCGCATGTGTTTTGGTCATATTAAAATAGGATTTAAGAACTCCTTCCCTAGGGAGTCTTAAGATTGGCAAATAAAAGAAATCGGAGAGCTAAGACTTACCTGTGTGCATGCAGCTTATAATCTGTTAATACATGGTGTGTGTATAGTAATACCTCGGTTAACGAAGTAAATGCATTCCATGACGTCACTTTGTTATCAGAAACGTCGTTAACAGAGTTAGGTATAACATCTGAGGCATAGGGGATGCGTTTCCGGACTTCAGAGAAGGGGGTACAATAGGAAAACATTGCTGCACAGTCGCCTTCACTTCGTCTGCTTGGTTTAAAATGGTCCTGAAGGTGCACGGCACCAACCCCAACGAATGGGTCACTTCACTTTTCATCTTTCCCGCCTCTACCCCTCCTCTTTATGATCTGCATTTTCCTTTCCAAATATGAATAACACAATTCATATGGCGATATATAGTTATCGTAATTGTATAGTGAATATACAGCAGTGTGGCATATAGTGGGGTTGATAAAATAAGACAGTGTAAAATTACAAGTCTAATATTTTATAGTCTAACTCTAAAGTATAGGGCAGTGTAGAGTAACGCATTGTATAATTCAAAGGTGATTTTTTTTGTCTATGGATATGATATTATACCATGTAGTTTAGATTGAAGGTATAATATTACATTGTATAGTAGTCCAGTTTATAGCATAGTTATTAACGCAATACAGGACAGAGCAGCGCACCTATCCTATTCATTTTTTCTTTCCGTTTTTCTGTGTACCCGCCGCCACCCTCCCCCGATCCGGTGGTGCTGGTAACATGCTAATTCATATGTTAATTCCACCCACACAGCTTAAAAAGACGCGGTCCAGGCTTGGCAATGTTCACTCGAGCGCTGTCTTCTGGACAGTCCTGTTTATTCACCTGAAGAAGGCTACTTGTTTCGTGGCCGAAACGTCGTGAGAATCTTATTTTATTATGTTTTATTTTTATTATTTTATTTCCATTCTACGTGACTTTACTGAAAGAACCAAGAAGATGAATCCCTGCAGTCACGAAAGCTTTAAATCGAAAGTGTAATGTTTAACATACTTCATAAGGCAATATATAGTACCGTAATTGTATAGTGAATATACAGCAGTGTGGTATACAGTAGGGTTAGTAGAATAATACATAGTGTAGATGGACTCGTCTGTCTGAACAAAGCTCATCGCTCTCCGTGGTGCTAATCCTTCACACCAACATCATGGTAATCCCCCAGTTACATGCTAATGTATATGTAAACTCCTCTCCCCCCTCCTCCGGTCCGAGCTCGTCGCTCTCCGTGGTGCTAATCCCTCACACCAACATCATGCTAATCCCCCAGTTACATGCTAATGTATATGTAAAACTCCTTTGTCAAGGCGCTCTGTTCCTCCCACTCAGCTTAAAAGACGCTTCCAAGCTTGGCAGGGTTCACTCAAGCGCTGTCTTCCGGACAGTCCTGTTTCTTCACCTGAGGAAGGCTACTTGTGTTGTGGCCGCAACGTCGTGAGAATTTTATTCTGTTATTATTTTTATTATTATTTTAGCTCCATTCTACGTGACTTTACCGAAAGAACCCAGAAGATGAATCCCTGCAGTCATGAAAGCTTTAAATATTAATTTGAGCTGTAGCACTGGCTAGCGGGATGAGGGAAGACTGGTGAAACTTGCTGATGACTGGTCCAAGTGAGGCAGACTTGCACAGCTCTTCACTGGCTGCTGACACAGTCAGAATCAGAATATTAATTTATCCTGGAGGAATCCAATGATCTATAAAGCTCTTCACAGATGTCCAAATGTCCAAAGTGATGTGCACGCACAACATTCAACCTTTTACTCTTAAATCACTGTGCATTATTTCTGAAGATATTTTTGTTCATTTTTTTTTGCAAAAATAGAAGGGCAGAAGGGGCCCTGCACGGTTGACTTCATTATGAAGGAATTAGTTTCCCAGATTATTTGTTAACAGAGGTATCACTGTGTATCAATTGTAGTGTTGTATTTTAAAACTGTTTAAACCGATTACATTGTTGTATGTCTCAAGGTGGCTGCTTTTTTTGTTTCCACAGATATCCAGACTACTCCTTCTACCCCTCGGTCTGCTGCTGTTGTTCCTTGTCAGGGCACTCAATGCCTTTCATTTGATGTTGGCATTGGCATTGGAATCCTTATTGAAGTTGTTGTTGGCATTTTCATGACTCGGTGCATAAAACGTCTTCTGAGATGGTATAAAAACCGATGCAAGTAAGTAAATATATTTAGCCTATTTGCAATTGTTCACTTTTGATTTTGTATTTAAATTGAAAAAACACAACTGTTATACTGAGATGTATTTTTATGTTCAGGTCATCTCCTGTTGTGGAATCTACTCCCCCAGGTTCCCAGGATGTGAATGCTAGTTATCACCAGGTACAAATGTCAAAGTGTTAACTCCTAGGTCAAATCAAAATACATTTTTATCCATGCCCATCAGTTAATCCTGACCCTCTCATGATACTAGTGGCTATCTGATCCCTTTTTTCGATGGGTGATCGAGGAATTGCAATAACCCCATGTTGGCCACAATACATTGGCTGCATTCCGATTATGACAAGTCGCAAACCTACAGTGAAAGCTAATTATAGATGAGCGACCTCACCCTTGATCGGGCTCATCAGCATGACCTTCCCTGCATAGCTATACAGGAGAGATGGGTGCTTATTTATCAATGTGTATGCTGGCTCTTTTGGGCTTATTAGTTCCTGTGAATTTTCCCGTAAAGATTTATGGTCTCAACATTTGTAGCATTGGTATGTTTATCTTGTTAGTGTGTGTGACTTAAAAATAAGCAAGAGATCAATTTACATTGCTATGTACCAATCGGTATTTTGTAGGCTGTAATTTTAGTTTAAAGGCAATTTTTGAACTTGCTGATGTGGCCACAAGTGGCAACTGGTACTAACATTCACTTTCTACTTTGTTTCTGAGAATATTTTTTTGTTTTATGGGGATGCATGACCCCGGCAGTACCTGTGTATAATACCTGTTATGACTTCTATCTTTTACCCATAATATGACACATTTCTATTTACGCGCTCTAACCCAAAAAACCTCTCATGGATAATATTGGTCGTGTAAAGCCTATGTGTTAATTTTTTTTATTTTTACGTCTGCAATCACAACCGCTAAATCTTTAGAACACTTTAACACTGAGGATGTGATTTTAACTTGTTTCTTATTAGTTGGCTGCAACGGACCAAAATAACATCAACATGGGGAAAATGTACGTACTTTGCATTTATTGTAGTTTACAATATTTCCATTGCCACTATAAACAAGGTGAATATTTTTCTCCATGTTTCATTTTTGTAACTATTTGACCAGATGGTGTCAGTAAATACAAGTGATAGCAAGGAACTCGCATAAAAGGCAGATTTAGCCACTTCACAGAGCTTCATATAGGGAAACAATACACCGCATTCCCATATTTATTTAATAGCGGACTGACCTATGTTTGGGAACTGGAAAAGTGGGTCAAGTCGGGGTTCCCACGGCAGTGGGGCACGAGGTCAAGAAAGCTGTGATCGGGCCACTCGACCTGCTTTAGCTAGGATGGAAACAGTGGTGACTTCATAGTAAACATTTTCAAAACATTGAGACAACCCAAACATAAGTTCTTTATATTTTTTTTTATGGATTGTTGTCTTCCAGCGATGCAGGGGATGGCAGGGAAGGGGTTTAATCCAAGTCAATCTTGGGATAAGAACCAAGCCAATCAATTCCAGGAACAGCGCAGCTTGCGTCTCGTTTGTAATCGCAGAGACGTAGCATCAGTTTGCTTTTAGGACAGCAGTGAGGAACTTACGGCCTGTGGGCAACATATTGACCACAAATTAATTTTATATGGCTAGCAGCCACATGACGCTGACCACTTCAAAACTACCCACAAATCATACTTATCCATAACGGCAAGCATCTTAGCCTCACTTATCCGGTGCTACAGGGGAATATTTTTGACCGGGAAACACTTTCTAATTCTAGCACACTCAATCAGGGCAGTCTTTGTTATGCTTGGTCAGCGTGCACTTTGTTTTCCCTGTTATTTTATATAGCTAAGGTGTGTGCTGATGTGTAGCCTGCCAAAGTTATTTGAGAGCTCTTAATTGGTGTTTCATAAAGAAAAGGTTCAATATGAAATCCAAATGTAGACCTTCAGGGTCGATATCAAGGCTTTTAATCTGTTTCTGGTCTATAACCAATTGCCTTGGATGCATCTGATCTCAGAAGCGAAGTAGTGTTGTTGAGCCTGGTGGATAGCGCTTGAAAGAGCACCCACCACAGCAGGTTCTTTAGAAGAAGCTGGAGTGCTGCGTGATTTGCAGCAGAGGGCAGTGCAGCAACATCCATTTCCACGCTCCCACATCTATATACTGGAAGCCTTCACTAACCTGCACCGACTAGCCTGGTGAAGTATGGTCAATTAACTCACACGACCCCCACTTTGTGTGGAGGTCCTCATCCAGCAGAAAATGTTGGAAAGGGTTACAAATCTATATTAATATTTTGTTGTATCCATGTTTATTACATGATAGTGCGTGCCCCATTCATGTTTAAACTGCATACTTTGGTAAACATGCAAATAAATGTGTTTCATCGCACATTTAATGCCATTGAGCAATGGCCATTTCACATCGGTAATTAAAAACTGTCCCGAATGTACCTTATTTAATACATACAGTACCTCATGGCTTTCAGTGTGAACCGTTACAGGAAGAGCGCTTATGAAATGGATGAGAATTGTGATGAAATTCAGTCTTCAGCTACGTGCCAGAGCAACGATCTAAATTAGACCAATTTAATGAATGGCTGCAACTCTTTAAGGTAAGTTTATATCACTCCACGGGTCTCTTCTGACATAACTGTGGTGTTTATGAGCAGGGTGGTGTGTAAAGTTTTCGCATTTGGCTCATCCATTTCTCTGCATAAGCAACCACCCTGCTGTGGAGGGAGTCATGTTTCATTCCCAATTGTGATGTTCACCTTTTATCCATACTTACATGTATTAAGCCAATCCACAGTTTCTGAATGAATGCATTTCTGTGGTTAATGACCAGCAAGGGTGCTTTCTTAATACTACGAGGAGAAGCTCCTATCTTTTACTGTTTTCGTATTCAAATTTGAACATCATAATGTGTCCGAAATATGTAAAAAGAATAAAAGATGAAACAATGGTTCTCGATTAAATGTTATTTGATGTTTAATGCTCTATCAAACGAAAAAAACCGCAATCTTATATTTTGAACGGTTTCTGAAAGACAAACATTTTTAGGGGGTACTTTTATGGGGCCTTCAAATGAAAAATCTCAGATTCTCATATTTCCTGTCATTTGTCCTCAAAGCTACCTTTGTGCCTAATTTCAGATTTTTACCATGTCGAGAAGTACCCTCGAGGTTTTTGAGACATGCAGATTAAGGTCTTTATATAGATATTTTAGTGCAATCATTGATCTCTAGGTTGCGACCATAAACTCACTACCTTGAGAACCTAGATTTAGTTAAAGGCATTAAAACCCAGGATCTGAGTGGTGTTAACTCAACACTAACATCTGAGTCATCTCGTTTTCTAATTTAATTTGTAAATTTCCTGAACATGATCCTTAATATCTACTCAGGAATGGTGCTCTGTAGCCATATATATATCCATTTTCAATGAAGAGCATTACCAACATTGCTGTTGGATGCTCACGTTTTTCTTAAAGTAAAACATTGACAATTACTATGATTAGTTTTAGCACGTGCATTATTTTGCGTGTCTTTAACGGTGCACTTAATATTTTATACCACAATTCACATTTCAAAGACCGTTAATGAGTAAATAAAAAAAATGTTCTTTGCTTAGGTCCTTGGTTACCTTGAACACCTATGATCAGCTCGAAAGAATACTGCATGGTCTGGATACATCCTTAAGGGCAAAGCAACAATAACGTTGAGCAACGTTCAGAAGAATGAAAGTGGGGAATATATTTTCCAAATAACACCTCCAAAACCTTGCAGTTGTGAAAGATAATATAATTCTTGATGTAAATCCCAGAGGTGAGCAAAAACTCCTGCTTTATGACATAGGGGCTATTGTTATGTGCAGACTGTTGGGGAGAAATTTTAATCATATGCAGTGGATTTATGAAAAAAACTGAATAGATGCAGAAATAATGGCATATAAACGGTACTTAATGTTTTAAATAATTACTCTGATTGTTAGTTTATAATTGTGATGGATAGTTTGTTGATCTTTAAAAAATGTGTCACTTTGGTATAAACGTTTTATTTCACAGAAATGTATTTCGTCAACATTTGTCATCCAAACCTCCTCCAACTGCCCACGATGCCCCCCGGATACCCCTCAAACATACAGGCATGCCTTTTGGGAATGTCCAGACATTAACAATTTTTTTTCAAATCAACACTTGCTACCTTAACCACATTCACAAAACGAGCGTCTCACCCTCACCAGACACATCCCTATTGAGGTTGAAACCTCAAGGCCTTTTCAGGGGGGCAAATACATTACTGTATTCCAAATGTTCAATGTTATGGCAAAACGCACCATTACAGCCAACTGGAAAGAGCATGCTCCCCCAACAGTGCAGGAATGGGACAAAATAAACTTTCAAAATTTGCCACTAGAGCATCTAAGTGCCAAACTAAGAAGCTTACCACCAACCATGGAACCCTTTCACGACCTCTCCTCCAGTAGGCATTGATTCTTAAGAGTATTCATTAGGACATTTAGGCACTTCCCCCCTCTCCCTTTTTTTCCTACAGGGGTATCAGAGCTTAGGAAGACTGGGGTTGTCGATTTTATTTCAACATGCAGTTTAGACAGGTTTCCATTGAACTGTAATTCGTAACGTGTGTTTGTACTGGTGTCAACCCCCTTTCACATCCTCTGTACCTGATATCGTTTTGTTGATTAAATACTTTTGGGGGAAAAAAAATCGAGCCATCTACGCTCCTTCATACTGGGGTCAACAAGGGTCCCTGGCACAATCGGCAAATACGAAATCCACAAACTCTGAGGCATAAGAAAAATAGGGTTTGATTTGTAATACGACAACTGCTCATTTTGTTTTATGTTACCCTACATTAACCCAACCATGGAGCGGGAAGTATTTATTTAAATGTAAAATATGATTAATATGTTTTTAGTGTAATGTCTAGTGCTGTACTGTACACGCTAAATTAAATATGAAAATTAAGATGAGGTTAATAACATGTACTTTTTTTTGCAGTTTAAAACATGAACTAAAAATAATTTTATATACTATGAAAGATGATTTCATGTGTATTTCATGGTCTCATCATCGGGAGCAGTGCAGTTAGAGTATAGTACTTGTTTATGATGCATAAAGGAATCTCATGGTCAACTGTGGATGGTCAAGCCACAGGGGCACGATGGGCAAGCTATACCTCAATAAATTTGGCAACGGTCAAATCCGCGAAGGCTGAAATTAGAGTGGGCAAAGTAGCTCTTCGTTGGTGATGGAGCAATGCCTGTCATGTTGTACGCTTGCTCGCGAAATTTAATTCTTAATTTTATAGAGGGCCGAAGGCCCTGCAATCGAATCTGTATTTGTTAAACCATGCTATTGGATTTCAATAATTCAAATTTGGAGTCTTCCTTAAAGAAAACTATAGCTACTCTACAGTTCTCATCAAACTATTGACTACACTATCGATAGTTAAAATTTCTACTCATCGCATGTGTTTTGGTCATATTAAAATAGGATTTAAGAACTCCTTCCCTAGGGAGTCTTAAGATTGGCAAATAAAATAAATCGGAGAGCTAAGACTTACCTGTGTGCATGCAGCTTATAATCTGTTAATACATAGTGTGTGTATAGTAATACCTCGGTTAACGAAGTAAATGCATTCCATGACGTCACTTTGTTATCAGAAACGTCGTTACCAGAGTTAGGTATAACATCTGAGGCATAGGGGATGCGTTTCCAGACTTCAGAGAAGGGGGTACAATAGGAAAACATTGCTGCACAGTCGCCTTCACTTCGTCTGCTTGGTTTAAAATGGTCCTGAAGGTGCACGGCACCAACCCCAACGAATGGGTCACTTCACTTTTCATCTTTCCCGCCTCTACCCCTCCTCTTTATGATCTGCATTTTCCTTTCCAAATATGAATAACACAATTCATATGGCGATATATAGTTATCGTAATTGTATAGTGAATATACAGCAGTGTGGCATATAGTGGGGTTGATAAAATAAGACAGTGTAAAATTACAAGTCTAATATTTTATAGTCTAACTCTAAAGTATAGGGCAGTGTAGAGTAACGCATTGTATAATTCAAAGGTGATTTTTTTTGTCTATGGATATGATATTATACCATGTAGTTTAGATTGAAGGTATAATATTACATTGTATAGTAGTCCAGTTTATAGCATAGTTATTAACGCAATACAGGACAGAGCAGCGCACCTATCCTATTCATTTTTTCTTTCCGTTTTTCTGTGTACCCACCGCCACCCTCCCCCGATCCGGTGGTGCTGGTAACATGCTAATTCATATGTTAATTCCGCCCACACAGCTTAAAAAGACGCGGTCCAGGCTTGGCAATGTTCACTCGAGCGCTGTCTTCTGGACAGTCCTGTTTATTCACCTGAAGAAGGCTACTTGTTTCGTGGCCGAAACGTCGTGAGAATCTTATTTTATTATGTTTTATTTTTATTATTTTATTTCCATTCTACGTGACTTTACTGAAAGAACCAAGAAGATGAATCCCTGCAGTCACGAAAGCTTTAAATCGAAAGTGTAATGTTTAACATACTTCATAAGGCAATATATAGTACCGTAATTGTATAGTGAATATACAGCAGTGTGGTATACAGTAGGGTTAGTAGAATAATACATAGTGTAGATGGACTCGTCCGTCTGAACAAAGCTCATCGCTCTCCGTGGTGCTAATCCTTCACACCAACATCATGGTAATCCCCCAGTTACATGCTAATGTATATGTAAACTCCTCTCCCCCCTCCTCCGGTCCGAGCTCGTCGCTCTCCGTGGTGCTAATCCCTCACACCAACATCATGCTAATCCCCCAGTTACATGCTAATGTATAAGTAAAACTCCTTTGTCAAGGCGCTCTGTTCCTCCCACACAGCTTAAAAGACGCTTCGAAGCTTGGCAGGGTTCACTCAAGCGCCGTCTTCCAGACAGTCCTGTTTCTTCACCTGAGGAAGGCTACTTGTGTTGTGGCCGAAACGTCATGAGAATTTTATTCTGTTATTATTTTTATTATCATTTTATCTCCATTCTACGTGACTTTACCGAAAGAACCCAGAAGATGAATCCCTGCAGTCACGAAAGCTTTAAATATAAATTTGAGCTCTAGCACTGGCTAGCGGGATGAGGGAAGACTGGTGAAACTTGCTGATGACTGGTCCAAGTGAGGCAGACTTGCACAGCTCTTCACTGGCTGCTGACACAGTCAGAATCAGAATATTAATTTATCCTGGAGGAATCCAATGATCTATAAAGCTCTTCACAGATGTCCAAATGTCCAAAGTGATGTGCACGCACAGCATTCAACCTTTTACTCTTAAATCACTGTGCATTATTTCTGAAGATATTTTTTTCATTTTTTTGCACAAATAGGGCAGAAGGGGCCCTGCACGGTTGACTTCATTATGAAGGAATTAGTTTCCCAGATTATTTGTTGACAGAGGTATCACTGTGTATCAATTGTAGTGTTGTATTTTAAAACTGTTTAAACCGATTACATTGTTGTATGTCTCAAGGTGGCTGCTTTTATTGTTTCCACAGATACCCAGACTACTAATTCTACCCCTCGGTCTGCTGTTGTTCCTTGTCCTTGTAGTATTTCCATGGAGAATATTTTTCTCCATGTTTCATTTTTGTAACTATTTGACCAGATGGTGTCAGTAAATACAAGTGATAGCAAGGAACTTGCATAAAAAGGCAGATTTAGCCACTTCACAGAGCTTCATATTGGGAAAAAAAACACCGCATTCCCATATGTATTTAATAGTGGACTGACCTATGTTTGGGAACTGGAAAAGTGGGTCAAGTCGGGGTTCCCACGGCAGTGGGGCACGAGGTCAAGAAAGCTGTGATCGGGCCACTCGACCTGCTTTAGCTAGGATGGAAACAGTGGTGACTTCATAGTAAACATTTTCAAAACATTGAGACAACCCAAACATAAGTTCTTTATATATATTTTTTATGGATTGTTGTCTTCCAGCCATGCAGGGGATGGCAGGGAAGGGGTTTAATCCAAGTCAATCTTGGGAGAAGAACCAAGCCAATCAATTCCAGGAACAGCGCAGCTTGCGTCTCGTTTGTAATCGCAGAGACGTAGCATCAGTTTGCTTTTAGGACAGCAGTGAGGAACTTACGGCCTGTGGGCAACATATTGACCACAAATTAATTTTATATGGCTAGCAGCCACATGACGCTGACCACTTCAAAACTACCCACAAATCATACTTATCCATAACGGCAAGCATCTTAGCCTCACTTATCCGGTGCTGCAGGGGAATATTTTTGACCGGGAAACACTTTCTAATTCTAGCACACTCAATCAGGGCAGTCTTTGTTATGCTTGGTCAGCGTGCACTTTGTTTTCCCTGTTATTTTATATAGCTAAGGTGTGTGGTGATGTGTAGCCTGCCAAAGCTATTTGAGAGCTCTTAATTGGTGTTTCATAAAGAAAAGGTTCAATATGAAATCCAAATGTAGACCTTCAGGGTCGATATCAAGGCTTTTAATCTGTTGCTGGTCTATAACCAATTGCCTTGGATGCATCTGATCTCAGAAGCGAAGTAGTGTTGAGCCTGGTGGATAGTGCTTGAAAGAGCACCCACCACAGCAGGTTCTTTAGAAGAAGCTGGAGTGCTGCGTGATTTGCAGCAGAGGGCAGTGCAGCAACATCCATTTCCACGCTCCCACATCTATATACTGGAAGCCTTCACTAACCTGCACCGACTAGCCTGGTGAAGTATGGTCAATTAACTCACACGACCCCCACTTTGTGTGGAGGTCCTCATCCAGCAGAAAATGTTGGAAAGGGTTACAAATCTATATTCATATTTTGTTGTATCCATGTTTATTACATGATAGTGCGTGCCCCATTCATGTTCAAACTGCATACTTTGGTAAACATGCAAATAAATGTGTTTCATCGCACATTTAATTCCATTGAGCAATGGCCATTTCACATCGGTAATTAAAAACTGTCCCGAATGTACCTTATTTAATACATACAGTACCTCATGGCTTTCAATGTGAACCGTTACAGGAAGAACGCTTATGAAATGGATAAGAATTGTGATGAAATTCAGTCTTCAGCTACGTGCCAGAGCAACGATCTAAATTAGACCAATTTAATGAATGGCTGCAACTCTTTAAGGTAAGTTTATATCACTCCACGGGTCTCTTCTGACATAACTGTGGTGTTTATGAGCAGGGTGGTGTGTAAAGTTTTCGCATTTGGCTCATCCATTTCTCTGCATAAGCAACCACCCTGCTGTGGAGGGAGTCATATTTCATTCCCAATTGTGATGTTCGCCTTGTATCCATACTTACATGTATTAAGCCAATCCACAGTTTCTGAATGAATGTATTTCTGTGGTTAATGACCAGCAAGGGTGCTTTCTTAATACTACGAGGAGAAGCTCCTATCTTTTACTGTTTTCGTATTCAAATTTGAACATCATAATGTGTCCGAAATATGTAAAAAGAATAAAAGATGAAACAATGGTTCTCGATTAAATGTTATTTGATGTTTAATGCTCTATCAAACGAAAAAAACCGCAATCTTATATTTTGAACGGTTTCTGAAAGACAAACATTTTTAGGGGGTACTTTTATGGGGCCTTCAAATGAAAAATCTCAGATTCTCATATTTCCTGTCATTTGTCCTCAAAGCTACCTTTGTGCCTAATTTCAGATTTTTACCATGTCGAGAAGTACCCTCGAGGTTTTTGAGACATGCAGATTAAGGTCTTTATATAGATATTTTAGTGCAATCATTGATCTCTAGGTTGCGACCATAAACTCACTACCTTGAGAACCTAGATTTAGTTAAAGGCATTAAAACCCAGGATCTGAGTGGTGTTAACTCAACACTAACATCTGAGTCATCTCGTTTTCTAATTTAATTTGTAAATTTCCTGAACATGATCCTTAATATCTACTCAGGAATGGTGCTCTGTAGCCATATATATATCCATTTTCAATGAAGAGCATTACCAACATTGCTGTTGGATGCTCACGTTTTTCTTAAAGTAAAACATTGACAATTACTATGATTAGTTTTAGCACGTGCATTATTTTGCGTGTCTTTAACGGTGCACTTAATATTTTATACCACAATTCACATTTCAAAGACCGTTAATGAGTAAATAAAAAAAATGTTCTTTGCTTAGGTCCTTGGTTACCTTGAACACCTATGATCAGCTCGAAAGAATACTGCATGGTCTGGATACATCCTTAAGGGCAAAGCAACAATAACGTTGAGCAACGTTCAGAAGAATGAAAGTGGGGAATATATTTTCCAAATAACACTTCCAAAACCTTGCAGTTGTGAAAGATAATATAATTCTTGATGTAAATCCCAGAGGTGAGCAAAAACTCCTGCTTTATGACATAGGGGCTATTGTTATGTGCAGACTGTTGGGGAGAAATTTTAATCATATGCAGTGGATTTATGAAAAAAACTGAATAGATGCAGAAATAATGGCATATAAACGGTACTTAATGTTTTAAATAATTACTCTGATTGTTAGTTTATAATTGTGATGGATAGTTTGTTGATCTTTAAAAAATGTGTCACTTTGGTATAAACGTTTTATTTCACAGAAATGTATTTCGTCAACATTTGTCATCCAAACCTCCTCCAACTGCCCACGATGCCCCCCGGATACCCCTCAAACATACAGGCATGCCTTTTGGGAATGTCCAGACATTAACAAGTTTTTTTCAAATCAACACTTGCTACCTTAACCACATTCACAAAACGAGCGTCTCACCCTCACCAGACACATCCCTATTGAGGTTGAAACCTCAAGGCCTTTTCAGGGGGGCAAATACATTACTGTATTCCAAATGTTCAATGTTATGGCAAAACGCACCATTACAGCCAACTGGAAAGAGCATGCTCCCCCAACAGTGCAGGAATGGGACAAAATAAACTTTCAAAATTTGCCACTAGAGCATCTAAGTGCCAAACTAAGATGCTTACCACCAACCATGGAACCCTTTCACGACCTCTCCTCCAGTAGGCATTGATTCTTAAGAGTATTCATTAGGACATTTAGGCACTTCCCCCCTCTCCCTTTTTTTCCTACAGGGGTATCAGAGCTTAGGAAGACTGGGGTTGTCGATTTTATTTCAACATGCAGTTTAGACAGGTTTCCATTGAACTGTAATTCGTAACGTGTGTTTGTACTGGTGTCAACCCCCTTTCACATCCTCTGTACCTGATATCGTTTTGTTGATTAAATACTTTTGGGGGAAAAAAAATCGAGCCATCTACGCTCCTTCATACTGGGGTCAACAAGGGTCCCTGGCACAATCGGCAAATACGAAATCCACAAACTCTGAGGCATAAGAAAAATAGGGTTTGATTTGTAATACGACAACTGCTCATTTTGTTTTATGTTACCCTACATTAACCCAACCATGGAGCGGGAAGTATTTATTTAAATGTAAAATATGATTAATATGTTTTTAGTGTAATGTCTAGTGCTGTACTGTACACGCTAAATTAAATATGAAAATTAAGATGAGGTTAATAACATGTACTTTTTTTTGCAGTTTAAAACATGAACTAAAAATAATTTTATATACTATGAAAGATGATTTCATGTGTATTTCATGGTCTCATCATCGGGAGCAGTGCAGTTAGAGTATAGTACTTGTTTATGATGCATAAAGGAATCTCATGGTCAACTGTGGATGGTCAAGCCACAGGGGCACGATGGGCAAGCTATACCTCAATAAATTTGGCAACGGTCAAATCCGCGAAGGCTGAAATTAGAGTGGGCAAAGTAGCTCTTCGTTGGTGATGGAGCAATGCCTGTCATGTTGTACGCTTGCTCGCGAAATTTAATTCTTAATTTTATAGAGGGCCGAAGGCCCTGCAATCGAATCTGTATTTGTTAAACCATGCTATTGGATTTCAATAATTCAAATTTGGAGTCTTCCTTAAAGAAAACTATAGCTACTCTACAGTTCTCATCAAACTATTGACTACACTATCGATAGTTAAAATTTCTACTCATCGCATGTGTTTTGGTCATATTAAAATAGGATTTAAGAACTCCTTCCCTAGGGAGTCTTAAGATTGGCAAATAAAATAAATCGGAGAGCTAAGACTTACCTGTGTGCATGCAGCTTATAATCTGTTAATACATAGTGTGTGTATAGTAATACCTCGGTTAACGAAGTAAATGCATTCCATGACGTCACTTTGTTATCAGAAACGTCGTTACCAGAGTTAGGTATAACATCTGAGGCATAGGGGATGCGTTTCCGGACTTCAGAGAAGGGGGTACAATAGGAAAACATTGCTGCACAGTCGCCTTCATTTCGTCTGCTTGGTTTAAAATGGTCCTGAAGGTGCACGGCACCAACCCCAACGAATGGGTCACTTCACTTTTCATCTTTCCCGCCTCTACCCCTCCTCTTTATCATCTGCATTTTCCTTTCCAAATATGAATAACACAATTCATATGGCGATATATAGTTAACGTAATTGTATAGTGAATATACAGCAGTGTGGCATATAGTGGGGTTGATAAAATAAGACAGTGTAAAATTACAAGTCTAATATTTTATAGTCTAAAGTATAGGGCAGTGTAGAGTAACGCATTGTATAATTCAAAGGTGAATTTTTTGTCTATGGATATGATATTATACCATGTAGTTTAGATTGAAGGTATAATATTACATTGTATAGTAGTCCAGTTTATAGCATAGTTATCAACGCAATACAGGACAGAGCAGCGCACCTATCCTATTCCTTTTTTCTTTCCGTTTTTCTGTGTACCCGCCCTCCCCCGATCCGGTGGTGCTGGTGCTGGTAACATGCTAATTCATATGTTAATTCCGCCCACACAGCTTAAAAAGACGCGGTCCAGGCTTGGCAATGTTCACTCGAGCGCTGTCTTCTGGACAGTCCTGTTTATTCACCTGAAGAAGGCTACTTGTTTCGTGGCCGAAACGTCGTGAGAATCTTATTTTATTATGTTTTATTTTTATTATTTTATTTCCATTCTACGTGACTTTACTGAAAGAACCAAGAAGATGAATCCCTGCAGTCACGAAAGCTTTAAATCGAAAGTGTAATGTTTAACATACTTCATAAGGCAATATATAGTACCGTAATTGTATAGTGAATATACAGCAGTGTGGTATACAGTAGGGTTAGTAGAATAATACATAGTGTAGATGGACTCGTCTGTCTGAACAAAGCTCATCGCTCTCCGTGGTGCTAATCCTTCACACCAACATCATGGTAATCCCCCAGTTACATGCTAATGTATATGTAAACTCCTCTCCCCCCTCCTCCGGTCCGAGCTCGTCGCTCTCCGTGGTGCTAATCCCTCACACCAACATCATGCTAATCCCCCAGTTACATGCTAATGTATATGTAAAACTCCTTTGTCAAGGCGCTCTGTTCCTTCCACTCAGCTTAAAAGACGCTTCCAAGCTTGGCAGGGTTCACTCAAGCGCTGTCTTCCGGACAGTCCTGTTTCTTCACCTGAGGAAGGCTACTTGTGTTGTGGCCGCAACGTCGTGAGAATTTTATTCTGTAATTATTATTTTTATTATTATTTTATCTCCATTCTACGTGACTTTACCGAAAGAACCCAGAAGATGAATCCCTGCAGTCATGAAAGCTTTAAATATTAATTTGAGCTCTAGCACTGGCTAGCGGGATGAGGGAAGACTGGTGAAACTTGCTGATGACTGGTCCAAGTGAGGCAGACTTGCACAGCTCTTCACTGGCTGCTGACACAGTCAGAATCAGAATATTAATTTATCCTGGAGGAATCCAATGATCTATAAAGCTCTTCACAGATGTCCAAATGTTCAAAGTGATGTGCACGCACAACATTCAACCTTTTACTCTTAAATCACTGTGCATTATTTCTGAAGATATTTTTGTTCATTTTTTTTTGCAAAAATAGAAGGGCAGAAGGGGCCCTGCACGGTTGACTTCATTATGAAGGAATTAGTTTCCCAGATTATTAACAGAGGTATCACTGTGTATCAATTGTAGTGTTGTATTTTAAAACTGTTTAAACCGATTACATTGTTGTATGTCTCAAGGTGGCTGCTTTTTTTGTTTCCACAGACATCCAGACTACTCCTTCTACCCCTCGGTCTGCTGCTGTTGTTCCTTGTCAGGGCACTCAATGCCTTTCATTTGATGTTGGCATTGGCATTGGAATCCTTATTGAAGTTGTTGTTGGCATTTTCATGACTCGGTGCATAAAACGTCTTCTGAGATGGTATAAAAACCGATGCAAGTAAATATATTTAGCCTATTTGCAATTGTTCACTTTTGATTTTGTATTTAAATTGAAAAAACAACTGTTATACTGAGATATGTATTTTTATGTTCAGGTCATCTCCTGTTGTGGAATCTACTCCCCCAGGTTCCCAGGATGTGAATGCTAGTTATCACCAGGTACAAATGTCAAAGTGTTAACTCCTAGGTCAAATCAAAATACATTTTTATCCATGCCCATCAGTTAATCCTGACCCTCTCATGATACTAGTGGCTATCTGATCCCTTTTTTCGATGGGTGATCGAGGAAATGCAATAACCCCATGTTGGCCACAATACATTGGCTGCATTCCGATTATGACAAGTCGCAAACCTACAGTGAAAGCTAATTATAGATGAGCGACCTCACCCTTGATCGGGCTCATCAGCATGACCTTCCCTGCATAGCTATACAGGAGAGATGGGTGCTTATTTATCAATGTGTATGCTGGCTCTTTTGGGCTTATTAGTTCCTGTGAATTTTCCCGTAAAGATTTATGGTCTCAACATTTGTAGCATTGGTATGTTTATCTTGTTAGTGTGTGTGACTTAAAAATAAGCAAGAGATCAATTTACATTGCTATGTACCAATCGGTATTTTGTAGGCTGTAATTTTAGTTTAAAGGCAATTTTTGAACTTGCTGATGTGGCCACAAGTGGCAACTGGTACTAACATTCACTTTCTACTTTGTTTCTGAGAATATTTTTTTGTTTTATGGGGATGCATGACCCCGGCAGTATCTGTGTATAATACCTGTTATGACTTCTATCTTTTACCCATAATATGACACATTTCTATTTACGCGCTCTAACCCAAAAAACCTCTCATGGATAATATTGGTCGTGTAAAGCCTATGTGTTAATTTTTTTTTATTTTTACGTCTGCAATCACAACCGCTAAATCTTTAGAACACTTTAACACTGAGGATGTGATTTTAACTTGTTTCTTATTAGTTGGCTGCAACGGACCAAAATAACATCAACATGGGGAAAATGTACGTACTTTGCATTTATTGTAGTTTACAATATTTCCATTGCCATTATAAACAAGGTGAATATTTTTCTCCATGTTTCATTTTTGTAACTATTTGACCAGATGGTGTCAGTAAATACAAGTGATAGCAAGGAACTCGCATAAAAAGGCAGATTTAGCCACTTCACAGAGCTTCATATAGGGAAACAATACACCGCATTCCCATATTTATTTAATAGCGGACTGACCTATGTTTGGGAACTGGAAAAGTGGGTCAAGTCGGGGTTCCCACGGCAGTGGGGCACGAGGTCAAGAAAGCTGTGATCGGGCCACTCGACCTGCTTTAGCTAGGATGGAAACAGTGGTGACTTCATAGTAAACATTTTCAAAACATTGAGACAACCCAAACATACGTTCTTTATATATTTTTTCATGGATTGTTGCCTTCCAGCCATGCAGGGGATGGCAGGGAAGGGGTTTAATCCAAGTCAATCAATCTTCTTGGGAGAAGAACCAAGCCAATCAATTCCAGGAACAGCGCAGCTTGCGTCTCGTTTGTAATCGCAGAGACGTAGCATCAGTTTGCTTTTAGGGCAGCGGTGAGGAACTTACGGCCTGTGGGCAACATATTGACCACAAATTAATTTTATATGGCTAGCAGCCACATGATGCTGACCACTTCAAAACTACCCACAAATCATACTTATCCATAACGGCAAGCATTTTAGCCTCACTTATCCGGTGCTGCAGGGGAATATTTTTGACCGGGAAACACTTTCTAATTCTAGCACACTCAATCAGTGCAGTCTTTGTTATGCTTGGTCAGCGTGCACTTTGTTTTCCCTGTTATTTTATATAGCTAAGGTGTGTGCTGATGTGTAGCCAGCCAAAGTTATTTGAGAGCTCTTAATTGGTGTTTCATAAAGAAAAGGTTCAATATGAAATCCAAATGTAGACCTTCAGGGTCGATATCAAGGCTTTTAATCTGTTGCTGGTCTATAACCAATTGCCTTGGATGCATCTGATCTCAGAAGCGAAGTAGTGTTGAGCCTGGTGGATAGTGCTTGAAAGAGCACCCACCACAGCAGGTTCTTTAGAAGAAGCTGGAGTGCTGCGTGATTTGCAGCAGAGGGCAGTGCAGCAACATCCATTTCCACGCTCCCACATCTATATACTGGAAGCCTTCACTAACCTGCACCGACTAGCCTGGTGAAGTATGGTCAATTAACTCACACGACCCCCACTTTGTGTGGAGGTCCTCATCCAGCAGAAAATGTTGGAAAGGGTTACAAATCTATATTCATATTTTGTTGTATCCATGTTTATTACATGATAGTGCGTGCCCCATTCATGTTCAAACTGCATACTTTGGTAAACATGCAAATAAATGTGTTTCATCGCACATTTAATTCCATTGAGCAATGGCCATTTCACATCGGTAATTAAAAACTGTCCCGAATGTACCTTATTTAATACATACAGTACCTCATGGCTTTCAATGTGAACCGTTACAGGAAGAACGCTTATGAAATGGATAAGAATTGTGATGAAATTCAGTCTTCAGCTACGTGCCAGAGCAACGATCTAAATTAGACCAATTTAATGAATGGCTGCAACTCTTTAAGGTAAGTTTATATCACTCCACGGGTCTCTTCTGACATAACTGTGGTGTTTATGAGCAGGGTGGTGTGTAAAGTTTTCGCATTTGGCTCATCCATTTCTCTGCATAAGCAACCACCCTGCTGTGGAGGGAGTCATATTTCATTCCCAATTGTGATGTTCACCTTTTAACCAAACTTACATGTATTAAGCCAATCCACAGTTTCTGAATGAATGTATTTCTGTGCTTAATGACCAGCAAGGGTGCTTTCTTAATACTACGAGGGGAAGCTCCTATCTTTTACTGTTTTCGTATTCAAATTTGAACATCATAATGTGTCCGAAATATGTAAAAAAAACAATAAAAGATGAAACAATGGTTCTCGATTAAATGTTATTTGATGTTTAATGCTCTATCAAACGAAAAAACCGCAATCTTATATTTTGAACGGTTTCTGAATGACAAACATTTTTAGGGGGTACTTTTATGGGGCCTTCAAATGAAAAATCTCAGATTCTCATATTTCCTGTCATTTGTCCTCAAAGCTACCTTTGTGCCTAATTTCAGATGTTTACCATGTCTAGAAGTACCCTCGAGGTTTTTGAGACATGCAGATTAAGGTCTTTATATAGATATTTTAGTGCAATCATTGATCTCTAGGTTGCAACCATAAACTCACTACCTTGAGAACCTAGATTTAGTTAAAGGCATTAAAACCCAGGATCTGAGTGGTGTTAACTCAACACTAACATCTGCGTCATCTCGTTTTCTAATTTAATTTGTAAATTTCCTGAACATGATCCTTAATATCTACTCAGGAATGGTGCTCTGTAGCCATATATCTATCCATTTTCAATGAAGAGCATTACCAACATTGCTGTTGGATGCTCACGTTTTTCTTAAAGTAAAACATTGACAATTACTATGATTAGTTTTAGCACGTGCATTATTTTGCGTGTCTTTAACGGTGCACTTAATATTTTATACCACAATTCACATTTCAAAGACCGTTAATGAGTAAATAAAAAAAATGTTCTTTGCTTAGGTCCTTGGTTACCTTGAACACCTATGATCTGCTCGAAAGAATACTGCATGGTCTGGATACATCCTTAAGGGCAAAGCAACAATAATGTTGAGCAACGTTCAGAAGAATGAAAGTGGGGAATATATTTTCCAAAAAACACTTCCAAAACCTTGCAGTGGTGAAAGATAATATAATTCTTGATGTAAATCCCAGAGGTGAGCAAAAACTCCTGCTTCATGACATAGGGGCTATTGTTATGTGCAGACTGTTGGGGAGAAGTTTTAATCATATGCAGTGGATTTATGAAAAAAACTGAATAGATGCAGAAATAATGGCATATAAACGGTACTTAATGTTTTAAATAACTACACTGATTGTTAGTTTATAATTGTGATGGATAGTTTGTTGATGATCTTTAAAAAATGTGTCACTTTGGTATAAACGTTTTATTTCACAGAAATGTATTTCGTCAACATTTGTCATCCAAACCTCCTCCAACTGCCCACGATGCCCCCCGGATACCCCTCAAACATACAGGCATGCCTTTTGGGAATGTCCAGACATTAACAAGTTTTTTCAAATCAACACTTGCTACTTTAACCACATTCACAAAACGAGCGTCTCACCCTCACCAGACACATCCCTATTGAGGTTGAAACCTCAAGGCCTTTCCAGGGGGGCAAATACATTACTGTATTCCAAATGTTCAATGTTATGGCAAAACGCACCATTACAGCCAACTGGAAAGAGCATGCTCCCCCAACAGTGCAGGAATGGGCCAATAAACTTTCAAAATTTGCCACTAGAGCATCTAAGTGCCAAACTCAGAAGCTTACCACCAACCATGGAACCCTTTCACGACCTCTCCTCCAGTGGACATTGATTCTTAAGAGTATTCATTAGGACATTTAGGCACTTCCCCCCCTACCTTTTTTTCCTACAGGGGTATCAGAGCTTAGGAAGACTGGGGTTGTCGATTTTATTTAAACATGTAGTTTAGACAGGTTTCCATTGAACTGTAATTCGTAACGTGTGTTTGTACTGGTGTCAACCCCCTTTCACATCCTCTGTACCTGATATCGTTTTGTTGATTAAATACTTTTGGGGGGAAAAAAATCGAGCCATCTACGCTCCTTCATACTGGGGTCAACAAGGGTCCTTGGCACAATCGGCAAATACGAAATCCACAAACTCTGAGGCATAAGAAAATTAGGGTTTGATTTGTAATACGACAACTGCTCATTTCGTTTTATGTTACCCTACATTAACCCAACCATGGAGCGGGAAGTATTTATTTAAATGTAAAATATGATTAATATGTTTTTAGTGTAATGTCTAGTGCTGTACTGTACACGCTAAAGTAAATATGAAAATTAAGATGAGGAGGTTAATAACATGTACTTTTTTTGCAGTTTAAAACATGAACTAAAAATACTTTTACATACTATGAAAGATGATTTCATGTGTATTTCATGGTCTCATCATCGGGAGCAGTGCAGTTAGAGTATAGTACTTGTTTATGATGCATAAAGGAATCTCATGGTCAACTGTGGATGGTCAAGCCACAGGGGCACGATGGGCAAGCTATACCTCAATAAATTTGGCAACGGTCAAATCCGCGAAGGCTGAAATTAGAGTGGGCAAAGTAGCTCTTCGTTGGTGATGGAGCAATGCCTGTCATGTTGTACGCTTGCTCGCGAAATTTAATTCTTAATTTTATAGAGGGCCGAAGGCCCTGCAATCGAATCTGTATTTGTTAAACCATGCTATTGGATTTCAATAATTCAAATTTGGAGTCTTCCTTAAAGAAAACTATAGCTACTCTACAGTTCTCATCAAACTATTGACTACACTATCGATAGTTAAAATTTCTACTCATCGCATGTGTTTTGGTCATATTAAAATAGGATTTAAGAACTCCTTCCCTAGGGAGTCTTAAGATTGGCAAATAAAATAAATCGGAGAGCTAAGACTTACCTGTGTGCATGCAGCTTATAATCTGTTAATACATAGTGTGTGTATAGTAATACCTCGGTTAACGAAGTAAATGCATTCCATGACGTCACTTTGTTATCAGAAACGTCGTTACCAGAGTTAGGTATAACATCTGAGGCATAGGGGATGCGTTTCCGGACTTCAGAGAAGGGGGTACAATAGGAAAACATTGCTGCACAGTCGCCTTCACTTCGTCTGCTTGGTTTAAAATGGTCCTGAAGGTGCACGGCACCAACCCCAACGAATGGGTCACTTCACTTTTCATCTTTCCCGCCTCTACCCCTCCTCTTTATGATCTGCATTTTCCTTTCCAAATATGAATAACACAATTCATATGGCGATATATAGTTATCGTAATTGTATAGTGAATATACAGCAGTGTGGCATATAGTGGGGTTGATAAAATAAGACAGTGTAAAATTACAAGTCTAATATTTTATAGTCTAACTCTAAAGTATAGGGCAGTGTAGAGTAACGCATTGTATAATTCAAAGGTGATTTTTTTTGTCTATGGATATGATATTATACCATGTAGTTTAGATTGAAGGTATAATATTACATTGTATAGTAGTCCAGTTTATAGCATAGTTATTAACGCAATACAGGACAGAGCAGCGCACCTATCCTATTCATTTTTTCTTTCCGTTTTTCTGTGTACCCGCCGCCACCCTCCCCCGATCCGGTGGTGCTGGTAACATGCTAATTCATATGTTAATTCCGCCCACACAGCTTAAAAAGACGCGGTCCAGGCTTGGCAATGTTCACTCGAGCGCTGTCTTCTGGACAGTCCTGTTTATTCACCTGAAGAAGGCTACTTGTTTCGTGGCCGAAACGTCGTGAGAATCTTATTTTATTATGTTTTATTTTTATTATTTTATTTCCATTCTACGTGACTTTACTGAAAGAACCAAGAAGATGAATCCCTGCAGTCACGAAAGCTTTAAATCGAAAGTGTAATATTTAACATACTTCATAAGGCAATATATAGTACCGTAATTGTATAGTGAATATACAGCAGTGTGGTATACAGTAGGGTTAGTAGAATAATACATAGTGTAGATGGACTCGTCTGTCTGAACAAAGCTCATCGCTCTCCGTGGTGCTAATCCTTCACACCAACATCATGGTAATCCCCCAGTTACATGCTAATGTATATGTAAACTCCTCTCCCCCCTCCTCCGGTCCGAGCTCGTCGCTCTCCGTGGTGCTAATCCCTCACACCAACATCATGCTAATCCCCCAGTTACATGCTAATGTATAAGTAAAACTCCTTTGTCAAGGCGCTCTGTTCCTCCCACTCAGCTTAAAAGACGCTTCCAAGCTTGGCAGGGTTCACTCAAGCGCTGTCTTCCGGACAGTCCTGTTTCTTCACCTGAGGAAGGCTACTTGTGTTGTGGCCGCAACGTCGTGAGAATTTTATTCTGTTATTATTATTTTTATTATCATTTTATCTCCATTCTACGTGACTTTACCGAAAGAACCCAGAAGATGAATCCCTGCAGTCATGAAAGCTTTAAATATTAATTTGAGCTCTAGCACTGGCTAGCGGGATGAGGGAAGACTGGTGAAACTTGCTGATGACTGGTCCAAGTGAGGCAGACTTGCACAGCTCTTCACTGGCTGCTGACACAGTCAGAATATTAATTTATCCTGGAGGAATCCAATGATCTATAAAGCTCTTCACAGATGTCCAAATGTCCAAAGTGATGTGCACGCACAGCATTCAACGTTTTACTCTTAAATCACTGTGCATTATTTCTGAAGATATTTTTTCATTTTTTTGCAAAAATAGGGCAGAAGGGGCCCTGCACGGTTGACTTCATTATGAAGGAATTAGTTTCCCAGATTATTTGTTGACAGAGGTATCACTGTGTATCAATTGTAGTGTTGTATTTTAAAACTGTTTAAACCGATTACATTGTTGTATGTCTCAAGGTGGCTGCTTTTATTGTTTCCACAGATATCCAGACTACTAATTCTACCCCTCGGTCTGCTGTTGTTCCTTGTCCTTGTAGTATTTCCATGGAGAATATTTTTCTCCATGTTTCATTTTTGTAACTATTTGACCAGATGGTGTCAGTAAATACAAGTGATAGCAAGGAACTTGCATAAAAAGGCAGATTTAGCCACTTCACAGAGCTTCATATAGGGAAAAAATACACCGCATTCCCATATGTATTTAATAGTGGACTGACCTATGTTTGGGAACTGGAAAAGTGGGTCAAGTCGGGGTTCCCACGGCAGTGGGGCACGAGGTCAAGAAAGCTGTGATCGGGCCACTCGACCTGCTTTAGCTAGGATGGAAATAGTGGTGACTTAATAGTAAACATTTTCAAAACATTGAGACAACCCAAACATAAGTTCTTTATATATTTTTTTTATGGATTGTTGTCTTCCAGCCATGCAGGGGATGGCAGGGAAGGGGTTTAATCCAAGTCAATCTTGGGAGAAGAACCAAGCCAATCAATTCCAGGAACAGCGCAGCTTGCGTCTCGTTTGTAATCGCAGAGACGTAGCATCAGTTTGCTTTTAGGACAGCAGTGAGGAACTTACGGCCTGTGGGCAACATATTGACCACAAATTAATTTTATATGGCTAGCAGCCACATGACGCTGACCACTTCAAAACTACCCACAAATCATACTTATCCATAACGGCAAGCATCTTAGCCTCACTTATCCGGTGCTGCAGGGGAATATTTTTGACCGGGAAACACTTTCTAATTCTAGCACACTCAATCAGGGCAGTCTTTGTTATGCTTGGTCAGCGTGCACTTTGTTTTCCCTGTTATTTTATATAGCTAAGGTGTGTGGTGATGTGTAGCCTGCCAAAGCTATTTGAGAGCTCTTAATTGGTGTTTCATAAAGAAAAGGTTCAATATGAAATCCAAATGTAGACCTTCAGGGTCGATATCAAGGCTTTTAATCTGTTGCTGGTCTATAACCAATTGCCTTGGATGCATCTGATCTCAGAAGCGAAGTAGTGTTGAGCCTGGTGGATAGTGCTTGAAAGAGCACCCACCACAGCAGGTTCTTTAGAAGAAGCTGGAGTGCTGCGTGATTTGCAGCAGAGGGCAGTGCAGCAACATCCATTTCCACGCTCCCACATCTATATACTGGAAGCCTTCACTAACCTGCACCGACTAGCCTGGTGAAGTATGGTCAATTAACTCACACGACCCCCACTTTGTGTGGAGGTCCTCATCCAGCAGAAAATGTTGGAAAGGGTTACAAATCTATATTCATATTTTGTTGTATCCATGTTTATTACATGATAGTGCGTGCCCCATTCATGTTCAAACTGCATACTTTGGTAAACATGCAAATAAATGTGTTTCATCGCACATTTAATTCCATTGAGCAATGGCCATTTCACATCGGTAATTAAAAACTGTCCCGAATGTACCTTATTTAATACATACAGTACCTCATGGCTTTCAATGTGAACCGTTACAGGAAGAACGCTTATGAAATGGATAAGAATTGTGATGAAATTCAGTCTTCAGCTACGTGCCAGAGCAACGATCTAAATTAGACCAATTTAATGAATGGCTGCAACTCTTTAAGGTAAGTTTATATCACTCCACGGGTCTCTTCTGACATAACTGTGGTGTTTATGAGCAGGGTGGTGTGTAAAGTTTTCGCATTTGGCTCATCCATTTCTCTGCATAAGCAACCACCCTGCTGTGGAGGGAGTCATATTTCATTCCCAATTGTGATGTTCACCTTTTAACCAAACTTACATGTATTAAGCCAATCCACAGTTTCTGAATGAATGTATTTCTGTGCTTAATGACCAGCAAGGGTGCTTTCTTAATACTACGAGGGGAAGCTCCTATCTTTTACTGTTTTCGTATTCAAATTTGAACATCATAATGTGTCCGAAATATGTAAAAAAAACAATAAAAGATGAAACAATGGTTCTCGATTAAATGTTATTTGATGTTTAATGCTCTATCAAACGAAAAAACCGCAATCTTATATTTTGAACGGTTTCTGAATGACAAACATTTTTAGGGGGTACTTTTATGGGGCCTTCAAATGAAAAATCTCAGATTCTCATATTTCCTGTCATTTGTCCTCAAAGCTACCTTTGTGCCTAATTTCAGATGTTTACCATGTCTAGAAGTACCCTCGAGGTTTTTGAGACATGCAGATTAAGGTCTTTATATAGATATTTTAGTGCAATCATTGATCTCTAGGTTGCAACCATAAACTCACTACCTTGAGAACCTAGATTTAGTTAAAGGCATTAAAACCCAGGATCTGAGTGGTGTTAACTCAACACTAACATCTGCGTCATCTCGTTTTCTAATTTAATTTGTAAATTTCCTGAACATGATCCTTAATATCTACTCAGGAATGGTGCTCTGTAGCCATATATCTATCCATTTTCAATGAAGAGCATTACCAACATTGCTGTTGGATGCTCACGTTTTTCTTAAAGTAAAACATTGACAATTACTATGATTAGTTTTAGCACGTGCATTATTTTGCGTGTCTTTAACGGTGCACTTAATATTTTATACCACAATTCACATTTCAAAGACCGTTAATGAGTAAATAAAAAAAATGTTCTTTGCTTAGGTCCTTGGTTACCTTGAACACCTATGATCTGCTCGAAAGAATACTGCATGGTCTGGATACATCCTTAAGGGCAAAGCAACAATAATGTTGAGCAACGTTCAGAAGAATGAAAGTGGGGAATATATTTTCCAAAAAACACTTCCAAAACCTTGCAGTGGTGAAAGATAATATAATTCTTGATGTAAATCCCAGAGGTGAGCAAAAACTCCTGCTTCATGACATAGGGGCTATTGTTATGTGCAGACTGTTGGGGAGAAGTTTTAATCATATGCAGTGGATTTATGAAAAAAACTGAATAGATGCAGAAATAATGGCATATAAACGGTACTTAATGTTTTAAATAACTACACTGATTGTTAGTTTATAATTGTGATGGATAGTTTGTTGATGATCTTTAAAAAATGTGTCACTTTGGTATAAACGTTTTATTTCACAGAAATGTATTTCGTCAACATTTGTCATCCAAACCTCCTCCAACTGCCCACGATGCCCCCCGGATACCCCTCAAACATACAGGCATGCCTTTTGGGAATGTCCAGACATTAACAAGTTTTTTCAAATCAACACTTGCTACTTTAACCACATTCACAAAACGAGCGTCTCACCCTCACCAGACACATCCCTATTGAGGTTGAAACCTCAAGGCCTTTCCAGGGGGGCAAATACATTACTGTATTCCAAATGTTCAATGTTATGGCAAAACGCACCATTACAGCCAACTGGAAAGAGCATGCTCCCCCAACAGTGCAGGAATGGGCCAATAAACTTTCAAAATTTGCCACTAGAGCATCTAAGTGCCAAACTCAGAAGCTTACCACCAACCATGGAACCCTTTCACGACCTCTCCTCCAGTGGACATTGATTCTTAAGAGTATTCATTAGGACATTTAGGCACTTCCCCCCCTACCTTTTTTTCCTACAGGGGTATCAGAGCTTAGGAAGACTGGGGTTGTCGATTTTATTTAAACATGTAGTTTAGACAGGTTTCCATTGAACTGTAATTCGTAACGTGTGTTTGTACTGGTGTCAACCCCCTTTCACATCCTCTGTACCTGATATCGTTTTGTTGATTAAATACTTTTGGGGGGAAAAAAATCGAGCCATCTACGCTCCTTCATACTGGGGTCAACAAGGGTCCTTGGCACAATCGGCAAATACGAAATCCACAAACTCTGAGGCATAAGAAAATTAGGGTTTGATTTGTAATACGACAACTGCTCATTTCGTTTTATGTTACCCTACATTAACCCAACCATGGAGCGGGAAGTATTTATTTAAATGTAAAATATGATTAATATGTTTTTAGTGTAATGTCTAGTGCTGTACTGTACACGCTAAAGTAAATATGAAAATTAAGATGAGGAGGTTAATAACATGTACTTTTTTTGCAGTTTAAAACATGAACTAAAAATACTTTTACATACTATGAAAGATGATTTCATGTGTATTTCATGGTCTCATCATCGGGAGCAGTGCAGTTAGAGTATAGTACTTGTTTATGATGCATAAAGGAATCTCATGGTCAACTGTGGATGGTCAAGCCACAGGGGCACGATGGGCAAGCTATACCTCAATAAATTTGGCAACGGTCAAATCCGCGAAGGCTGAAATTAGAGTGGGCAAAGTAGCTCTTCGTTGGTGATGGAGCAATGCCTGTCATGTTGTACGCTTGCTCGCGAAATTTAATTCTTAATTTTATAGAGGGCCGAAGGCCCTGCAATCGAATCTGTATTTGTTAAACCATGCTATTGGATTTCAATAATTCAAATTTGGAGTCTTCCTTAAAGAAAACTATAGCTACTCTACAGTTCTCATCAAACTATTGACTACACTATCGATAGTTAAAATTTCTACTCATCGCATGTGTTTTGGTCATATTAAAATAGGATTTAAGAACTCCTTCCCTAGGGAGTCTTAAGATTGGCAAATAAAATAAATCGGAGAGCTAAGACTTACCTGTGTGCATGCAGCTTATAATCTGTTAATACATAGTGTGTGTATAGTAATACCTCGGTTAACGAAGTAAATGCATTCCATGACGTCACTTTGTTATCAGAAACGTCGTTACCAGAGTTAGGTATAACATCTGAGGCATAGGGGATGCGTTTCCGGACTTCAGAGAAGGGGGTACAATAGGAAAACATTGCTGCACAGTCGCCTTCACTTCGTCTGCTTGGTTTAAAATGGTCCTGAAGGTGCACGGCACCAACCCCAACGAATGGGTCACTTCACTTTTCATCTTTCCCGCCTCTACCCCTCCTCTTTATGATCTGCATTTTCCTTTCCAAATATGAATAACACAATTCATATGGCGATATATAGTTATCGTAATTGTATAGTGAATATACAGCAGTGTGGCATATAGTGGGGTTGATAAAATAAGACAGTGTAAAATTACAAGTCTAATATTTTATAGTCTAACTCTAAAGTATAGGGCAGTGTAGAGTAACGCATTGTATAATTCAAAGGTGATTTTTTTTTGTCTATGGATATGATATTATACCATGTAGTTTAGATTGAAGGTATAATATTACATTGTATAGTAGTCCAGTTTATAGCATAGTTATTAACGCAATACAGGACAGAGCAGCGCACCTATCCTATTCATTTTTTCTTTCCGTTTTTCTGTGTACCCGCCGCCACCCTCCCCCGATCCGGTGGTGCTGGTAACATGCTAATTCATATGTTAATTCCGCCCACACAGCTTAAAAAGACGCGGTCCAGGCTTGGCAATGTTCACTCGAGCGCTGTCTTCTGGACAGTCCTGTTTATTCACCTGAAGAAGGCTACTTGTTTCGTGGCCGAAACGTCGTGAGAATCTTATTTTATTATGTTTTATTTTTATTATTTTATTTCCATTCTACGTGACTTTACTGAAAGAACCAAGAAGATGAATCCCTGCAGTCACGAAAGCTTTAAATCGAAAGTGTAATATTTAACATACTTCATAAGGCAATATATAGTACCGTAATTGTATAGTGAATATACAGCAGTGTGGTATACAGTAGGGTTAGTAGAATAATACATAGTGTAGATGGACTCGTCTGTCTGAACAAAGCTCATCGCTCTCCGTGGTGCTAATCCTTCACACCAACATCATGGTAATCCCCCAGTTACATGCTAATGTATATGTAAACTCCTCTCCCCCCTCCTCCGGTCCGAGCTCGTCGCTCTCCGTGGTGCTAATCCCTCACACCAACATCATGCTAATCCCCCAGTTACATGCTAATGTATATGTAAAACTCCTTTGTCAAGGCGCTCTGTTCCTCCCACTCAGCTTAAAAGACGCTTCCAAGCTTGGCAGGGTTCACTCAAGCGCTGTCTTCCGGACAGTCCTGTTTCTTCACCTGAGGAAGGCTACTTGTGTTGTGGCCGCAACGTCGTGAGAATTTTATTCTGTTATTATTATTTTTATTATCATTTTATCTCCATTCTACGTGACTTTACCGAAAGAACCCAGAAGATGAATCCCTGCAGTCATGAAAGCTTTAAATATTAATTTGAGCTCTAGCACTGGCTAGCGGGATGAGGGAAGACTGGTGAAACTTGCTGATGACTGGTCCAAGTGAGGCAGACTTGCACAGCTCTTCACTGGCTGCTGACACAGTCAGAATATTAATTTATCCTGGAGGAATCCAATGATCTATAAAGCTCTTCACAGATGTCCAATTGTCCAAAGTGATGTGCACGCACAACATTCAACCTTTTACTCTTAAATCACTGTGCATTATTTCTGAAGATATTTTTGTTCATTTTTTTTTGCAAAAATAGAAGGGCAGAAGGGGCCCTGCACGGTTGACTTCATTATGAAGGAATTAGTTTCCCAGATTATTTGTTAACAGAGGTATCACTGTGTATCAATTGTAGTGTTGTATTTTAAAACTGTTTAAACCGATTACATTGTTGTATGTCTCAAGGTGGCTGCTTTTTTTGTTTCCACAGATATCCAGACTACTCCTTCTACCCCTCGGTCTGCTGCTGTTGTTCCTTGTCAGGGCACTCAATGCCTTTCATTTGATGTTTGCATTGGCATTGGAATCCTTATTGAAGTTGTTGTTGGCATTTTCATGACTCGGTGCATAAAACGTCTTCTGAGATGGTATAAAAACCGATGCAAGTAAGTAAATATATTTAGCCTATTTGCAATTGTTCACTTTTTATTTTGTATTTAAATTGAAAAAACACAACTGTTATACTGAGATATGTATTTTTATGTTCAGGTCATCTCCTGTTGTGGAATCTACTCCCCCAGGTTCCCAGGATGTGAATGCTAGTTATCACCAGGTACAAATGTCAAAGTGTTAACTCCTAGGTCAAATCAAAATACATTTTTATCCATGCCCATCAGTTAATCCTGACCCTCTCATGATACTAGTGGCTATCTGATCCCTTTTTTCGATGGGTGATCGAGGAATTGCAATAACCCCATGTTGGCCACAATACATTGGCTGCATTCCGATTATGACAAGTCGCAAACCTACAGTGAAAGCTAATTATAGATGAGCGACCTCACCCTTGATCGGGCTCATCAGCATGACCTTCCCTGCATAGCTATACAGGAGAGATGGGTGCTTATTTATCAATGTGTATGCTGGCTCTTTTGGGCTTATTAGTTCCTGTGAATTTTCCCGTAAAGATTTATGGTCTCAACATTTGTAGCATTGGTATGTTTATCTTGTTAGTGTGTGTGACTTAAAAATAAGCAAGAGATCAATTTACATTGCTATGTACCAATCGGTATTTTGTAGGCTGTAATTTTAGTTTAAAGGCAATTTTTGAACTTGCTGATGTGGCCACAAGTGGCAACTGGTACTAACATTCACTTTCTACTTTGTTTCTGAGAATATTTTTTTGTTTTATGGGGATGCATGACCCCGGCAGTACCTGTGTATAATACCTGTTATGACTTCTATCTTTTACCCATAATATGACACATTTCTATTTACGCGCTCTAACCCAAAAAACCTCTCATGGATAATATTGGTCGTGTAAAGCCTATGTGTTAATTTTTTTTATTTTTACGTCTGCAATCACAACCGCTAAATCTTTAGAACACTTTAACACTGAGGATGTGATTTTAACTTGTTTCTTATTAGTTGGCTGCAACGGACCAAAATAACATCAACATGGGGAAAATGTACGTACTTTGCATTTATTGTAGTTTACAATATTTCCATTGCCATTATAAACAAGGTGAATATTTTTCTCCATGTTTCATTTTTGTAACTATTTGACCAGATGGTGTCAGTAAATACAAGTGATAGCAAGGAACTCGCATAAAAAGGCAGATTTAGCCACTTCACAGAGCTTCATATAGGGAAACAATACACCGCATTCCCATATTTATTTAATAGCGGACTGACCTATGTTTGGGAACTGGAAAAGTGGGTCAAGTCGGGGTTCCCACGGCAGTGGGGCACGAGGTCAAGAAAGCTGTGATCGGGCCACTCGACCTGCTTTAGCTAGGATGGAAACAGTGGTGACTTCATAGTAAACATTTTCAAAACATTGAGACAACCCAAACATACGTTCTTTATATATTTTTTCATGGATTGTTGCCTTCCAGCCATGCAGGGGATGGCAGGGAAGGGGTTTAATCCAAGTCAATCAATCTTCTTGGGAGAAGAACCAAGCCAATCAATTCCAGGAACAGCGCAGCTTGCGTCTCGTTTGTAATCGCAGAGACGTAGCATCAGTTTGCTTTTAGGGCAGCGGTGAGGAACTTACGGCCTGTGGGCAACATATTGACCACAAATTAATTTTATATGGCTAGCAGCCACATGATGCTGACCACTTCAAAATTACCCACAAATCATACTTATCCATAACGGCAAGCATTTTAGCCTCACTTATCCGGTGCTGCAGGGGAATATTTTTGACCGGGAAACACTTTCTAATTCTAGCACACTCAATCAGTGCAGTCTTTGTTATGCTTGGTCAGCGTGCACTTTGTTTTCCCTGTTATTTTTTATAGCTAAGGTGTGTGCTGATGTGTAGCCAGCCAAAGTTATTTGAGAGCTCTTAATTGGTGTTTCATAAAGAAAAGGTTCAATATGAAATCCAAATGTAGACCTTCAGGGTCGATATCAAGGCTTTTAATCTGTTTCTGGTCTATAACCAATTGCCTTGGATGCATCTGATCTCAGAAGCGAAGTAGTGTTGAGCCTGGTGGATAGTGCTTGAAAGAGCACCCACCACAGCAGGTTCTTTAGAAGAAGCCGGAGTGCTGCGTGATTTGCAGCAGAGGGCAGTGCAGCAACATCCATTTCCACGCTCCCACATCTATATACTGGAAGCCTTCACTAACCTGCACCGACTAGCCTGGTGAAGTATGGTCAATTAACTCACACGACCCCCACTTTGTGTGGAGGTCCTCATCCAGCAGAAAATGTTGGAAAGGGTTACAAATCTATATTCATATTTTGTTGTATCCATGTTTATTACATGATAGTGCGTGCCCCATTCATGTTTAAACTCTGCATACTTTGGTAAACATGCAAATAAATGTGTTTCATCGCACATTTAATTCCATTGAGCAATGGCCATTTCACATCGGTAATTAAAAACTGTCCCGAATGTACCTTATTTAATACATACAGTACCTCATGGCTTTCAGTGTGAACCGTTACAGGAAGAGCGCTTATGAAATGGATGAGAATTGTGATGAAATTCAGTCTTCAGCTACGTGCCAGAGCAACGATCTAAATTAGACCAATTTAATGAATGGCTGTAACTCTTTAAGGTAAGTTTATATCACTCCACGGGTCTCTTCTGACATAACTGTGGTGTTTATGAGCAGGGTGGTGTGTAAAGTTTTCGCATTTGGCTCATCCATTTCTCTGCATAAGCAACCACCCTGCTGTGGAAGGAGTCATATTTCATTCCCAATTGTGATGTTCACCTTTTATCCATACTTACATGTATTAAGCCAATCCACAGTTTCTGAATGAATGTATTTCTGTGGTTAATGACCAGCAAGGGTGCTTTCTGTGGTGCATTGTGGTTTTCTAGGCTGCTTGTCATCCTATTACACTGCCTTGTGTTGGCTTTAGGGAATGTCTCGGATGTGACAACTACAACAGTATTTATTGTATTTGATGTCTCATCCTAGAGCCGCAAACATGTTTACCGATACTATGTTATTCTGTATATTTTCGGTTTGGTTAATTATCAGAATTCATTTTAAAAAAATGCATTGGAAGTGTTTTGTATTAAAATATATATGATTTAACTTTAATGTCTATTAACCTATGTATTCACTTTGGATGTTTAAGTATGTCTTACTGATCTAATACAAACGGGACACGTTTTGACACATCTCAGATAATAAAGTTCAATGTCAAAGTAGTTTCCCACTCAAAAATGGGGTGGAGTTTCTATGCTACAATACGATTTTGCGTCTGAATGCATCTCAAGATGTTGTTTTATTTCCTTGTATCTTCAAGCTCGTGCTAAACACTCCGCATTTATAGCGGGCCCATGCGATTCCAACGGAGGTTGACTTGTCTCTTCCCACAAGGTCGTAAAAAATTGTTCTCAAACCCCGAGGGATAAATTGCTGAGTCAGCTTTCAGTTTAATTCTGAACACATAGAATTATAACAGACAGCCATGCACTCTAACCACTGGACCACCCTGCCAAATTAATATATTATTAGTTAAATTGATACACTCACTGAAATAATATTTTAACTTTATTGAATTATCCACTATTTAAGGTTAAACAAAATAAAATAATAGTTGCATCACTAATTTCATCCTTGGCAAACCACACACTTGCTGCACACTGATATTTTTGTGCGGTTGATGTTTATTAATGGTCATTCTTACGACTTAGTTGTTTATTTTAGTTTCACCTTAACAATGGGCAGGAGTAACTCGGATCCATGCACGGAAAATGCTGATACCTAAATCACCGACTCTTTTCTGTGTGCAACTATGGCTATTGAACTCCAAACCATGGACCGGGTAACTTCGCACTCCCCCAAATATGAATTCGCCATTTCTCAAAGCAATTAAATGGCAAAATCACGTAACTTCTGATTCTCTGCATTGTTGCTGTTTGTAAACCATAGGAAATAATATGGATAAACTTGATTATACTACACTATTCTGGTCAATACAGGTTGGGGGAGCATACACTTTGGAGTATAAGTATTTAATTTAGTTAATTGGATTAATTAATCAATTCCATCATTGTGGGTATTTTCTTTCGGGAGGAAATTAAAAAGTTGGAATTGCAAACTATTCTTAAAGTAATAATGATTGTTTTTTTTACAGTTCATCTTATCACTGTGAACGGTTGAATCGGGTTTCTAATTCTCCTATAAACTGAGGTGAGTAAATCCTCCATAAATGATTGCAATTAAATGCTTATTTATGTAAATACATGTTTTTAAATGAATGTGTTATAAAAAGAAAACAAATCGGTGGCAGAATAGCTTCGTGGTTGGCAAGTTTACCACTCCACAAGTTTTAAGTGAATTGTTAAATGCTGCCAGCCTCCAGGAATGCGTGGGTTATTACCAAACCATGGATTGTGTAGTAACATAGACAAGAACCCTGATATCGCTTGCTAGCAAGAGCATACTTTTAACATGGTTTTATACAATCATAATGTATTGTATTTCGAAATAGCTCTTACAAAATGCTATAAAATATACGGTTTTTTTGTGACTGAATACTAGTCAATAATTAAATTAACTGTCAGGATTTGTGGTCACAATATAATTCAATAACCATTATTTTTTTACTTTTGTGCAGGAAGATTTGGCTACACCTGCTTCTTACATAGTGCGGGTCATCACCAAGAATTGGAACCCTAAACAAATGCAGCACTTACTGATTCAATCCAGTCCGTGTCTCTTTCTGCTTCTTCCAGAGCATTGCTCGACTTTGGAATTATCCCATCTCTTTTCGAAAGTTCATATAATCTTTGGTTCTATTGGGTAAAATAAAAATTGTTATTTTATTTTCACCTACGTGACTTTCACCTACGTGAAAATAAAAATTGTTATTTTATTTTCCCCTACGTGACTTTACCCAATAGAACCAAAGAGTATGGATCCTAGCAGTCACGAAAGCTTTAAATCTAGAATTCATATAATCTTACTCAAATAAAAAAAAATGTATTACCTTTCATTAATGCTAACTTTTACTTGAACTTATTTTTGCATTGAAAAAAGAGGCCGGTACAGAGCACAAGCAATGAAAAAAGGAGTAGAGATCTACCGAGTAAACTAACATACACACCGAGTTAACGTGTCACCATCAATATAAATCTCGTAGGGCAACCAACTACCTTATGTCATGTCCATGGAGTGGTGCATCAAGAGTCTGTCCCCTCCACCGGTCTCCTCGACCATGCACACCTTCACGGCAGGTTCAATAGGGACAGGGACCATTTAGCCTTAAGTTCCCGTTCCCTGCCCCTAAACTTATGGCTAAGTTGCTCTGTTCCTGTAAGGGCTAGGAAGGCGTTGGGCCACATTTTCCAGGAGGGAGGTTCATGATTCGTCCGATTTGCCAGGATAGTCTTCCTTACAGTGAGATGAACGATTTTTAGTCATGCGTGCTGGTGTTTTAATGCACCGTTTGGTTTGAGGCCCCATCGCGTTGATTTGATTCAGGGGCTAAGGTTGGTGCCACAGATGTTATTTAAAATAATTGGTAATGTCGGAGTAAAATTTCAGTATATCTGGGCATGACCAAAAGGCATTAAGGTCTGTCTGAGCCATGCCTGGAGGGAATCAAGGGCAGTCTAGGGAAGCTTATGTGAATTTGCTCTTTCATTGGTCAAATAGGTGCCGTGCATACATTTGAATTGGATAAGCTTTATTGGTAGCGATCTAGGGCCTGACACAGCGGCCTGGCAGATTTGAATTAATTTCTGTTGGAGGATGTCCTGGCCCAGGAGCTTATTCCAGAGTGTTCTAGTGTCACATGGTACAAGTAACAAGGGAAAATATAATGGGGAGGATGTGGTCCACCTGTATAGGGAAAGGGAGTAATTGAAAATTATGAAAGTGTGCAGCAAACAAGGTGTCAATCACAATTGAGTGTGCCCAGCTTCCGATAAATATGGACCACCCCACCACACAAAGCCCAAAGTGGGTGGTGAACGTCATCTAAGGCTAAAAGTGCCTTAAGGGTGTGTGAGTGTTTGGGAACGTGTAGGCTTAGGTGTGTCGGGATAAAGGGGTCATCCTGTAACATTGTGAGCGCACCGTGTTGTCCCAGAGATACGCTACTGCGTGACAACTGGCAGGGTGGCTTGTCTAAAAATTTAAGACAGACCAACCCTATTGAATCGCCTCAGGTGAATGGGCACGACTGTTCTCACTAGACTTGACCCACAATACACAGGAGTGACTTGGCTTACCGAAAATATAATAGTAACACCGATAAAGGTGAGCCTGGAACAGCAGGCAAGAGACTAGGTGCCACACCTAATGCTGCGTATAATCAAAAATCCCTCACTGTCCACAAGACGGTATGCTTCTAGTCTATAATTAAGTGTCGGTGCCTCTAGCCGGTCGAGGATATTGGTGTGCAGAGTGATCAAAGTTCTTGTCTGGGGTTTTGGTGATGGCATCCCACTAATCTGTCGGTTCCTTAAAAAATGCGACCAGGGGATGTTATAACTTGCCTGTACTTGCTCAAAGGATAACAACCCTACTTAGATAAGGGGTTGTCAACTTTTTCCACTCCTGCCACTTTCCAGCTGGGCCACTTGATGCCCTTACCTCTTATTCTCAACGAAGTGTTTACCCCATAGCGGGGATCATTACATCAGCCATACGAAAGAAGATGATATTACTGGTTTTTAAAAATCCAAAAAATGTATTTTTATTATTTTACGAGTGTTTTTAAGTCTGTACGCTCTCCCGTTTTACGTACGTTAACGAGAACGTACTCAACTTATTTATACCCTATCCCGTTTTACGTACTGTGGCACGTTGTGATAACGTACTCGAGATTTACGAACTTTACCATTTAGACCCAACATTGTTTACGCTGTTTAGCGACATTTACGTGCCAGGTGGCGCCGAAGCGTTCGCGTCCCTGACTGATCCACCATCCCATCTCTTCGATAAAAATTTCTGGTTTTTAGGGATGCATCCTGGGCGTAAATCGGGGTATGTCTGTTTGTAAAAGTATGGTTTAAACTTTGCCGAAGTGCCTTAAACTTTGTGGATGACATGTGCTCGACAATAAAGATTTTAAAAATGTCGGACTTGTGTATTCACCCATTACTTGAAGGATACACTATACTGCATTACTTTGGCTGTTGAAAATCACTTGTTTTTCTTGTAAAGGATGATGGCCTATTTAGGTTGTTTTTCATGGAGTAGAGGGTAGCCCTGGCCTTTCTCCACTCTACTTACTGGTTGTTATTCCACCATTAGTGTCACCCTTGCTATGTTGCCCACCCTCAATAATCACCAGACATCATGGGACCTCCCTTGCCAGTATCAAAATATAATAATAGGTTTTACCCTTTCTGGCAATAAAACAGGTGTTAAGATTTTGATTTAAAGCTTTCGTGACTGCAGGAATTCATATAATAAAAGGTGTTAAAATGTTAAAACACCAAACTGAAATATTTTGCAAGCATCCATGTCTGCATCAAGCACATATACTTGTGGTGAGCATGCAAACAAACACGTGCTCTGATAGTATATGCAGTCTTTGAAACGGATTGATCCACACCAGAGATCGCTTTCTTTAAAGCCAAGTCTCAAACAGTTAGACAGAAGAAGCCAAAGGGCGAACAGCACAAAGACAATCAAAATATAAGAATTTGTTTTAGTGCCAGAAAGGGTCAAACCTATTCTTATATTTTGATAGTGGCAAGGGAGGTCCCATGATGTAGCTGCTCACCCCGAGCTCTCAATGTCCTGATAGTGGCATTGTCTTTGTGCTATTCGCCTTTTTGCGTCCTCTGGTCTATCACTGAGATTTTGGTCTCCACTTCCATGCTGGGGCAGACATGTTGGAAGAGGTGGGAGTACCTCTCAGAAGCCAAATGGCACGGGGGGGTTCCACAAACTCCTAACATTTCTGTCAGGCTGCGCCTATACAGCTGTGCAGTATACTATAATAAAATTTCACATAATACCACCAGATTTGGGCATACATCACAATGCCTGACCACTTCCTACACAGTATACACTTTTTATTATATGATACACTAGCTTTACTACCCAGCTTCGCTCGGGACTTGGATTCACCACGCCCGGCCGCCTTTGTCTCCCTAAACCAGTAACTCGTTTGAGGCTGAGTCGACCTAGGGGAGGCCTAGGGTCGGTTCAAATAATCGTCACCGGTGGTGGCCGTGAGCGGGAATCGAACCCAGGTGGCCGGGTTCGTAGCGCAGCGCGCTAACCATAGGTACACATAGACGCGCTTGCTGCAGACACACAACTTTCAGGGTGCGTTCGGCAGTAAACGACTGAAATAATAAAGCAATGCTGCGCGAAGAACGCCTTAGACCTGCAACACATTTGTATTTCACTTCACCCACGATCAGCAGGCACACTCCGTTTCGCTTCCGCACACGGGTCACATGGCAGATGTGACATCACAGCTCACTAGCTGTGCAAAAAAATACATGCATTATTGAGCCCCCCCCCCCCAAATACAAAAGTCTGTTTTATACTTTTTGCATGGTGTACAGTCTGGAAAGTATCCACATGGCAAATTTAAAGTTTGTTGCATGGCGGGAAGTACACTAAACATTTTGAACAATCACACAATCACAAATTTCCCTTTTATATATATGGAGATTACAGCACTTAGGGTGAAGCAATACACAATCACAGTGCAAACTGGAGAAAAATACCAAGCTGGAACTAATGCCAAAGTTTCCAATCAAATAAACGGCAAAACCCTTGTTGGCAATCACCCCCAAAGTATAATGTTTCCACCTCAAGGTTTGACGGTGGGGATGGTGTTCTTGGGGTCATAGGCAGCATTCTTCCTCCTCCAAACACGGCGAGTTGAGTTGATGCCAAAGAGCTCCATTTTGGTCTCATCTGACCACAACACTTTTACCCAGTTGTCCTCTGAATCATTCAGATGTTCACTGGCAAACTTCAGACGGGCATGTATATGTGCTTTCTTGAGCATGGGGACCTTGCGGGCGCTGCAGGATTTCAGTCCTTCATGGCGTAGTGTGTTACCAATTGTTTTCTTGGTGACTATGGTCCCAGCTGCCTTGAGATCATTGACAAGATACTCACGTGTAGTTCTGGGCTGATTCCTCACCGTTCTCATGATCATTGCAACTCCACGAGGTGAGATCTTGCATGGAGCCCCAAGCCGAGGGAGATTGACAGTTCTTTTGCGTTTCTTCCATTTGCGAATAATCGCACCAACTGTTGTCACATTCTCACCAAACTGCTTGGCAATGGTCTTGTAGCCCATTCCAGCCTTGTGTAGGTCTACAATCTTGTCCCTGACATCTTTCTGACTGAGAAGGAGTCAAATGCTTATTTCCCTCATTAAAATGCAAATCAATTTATAACATATTTGACATGCGTTTTTCTGGATTTTGTTGTTGTTATTCTGTCTCTCACTTTTCAATTAAACATACCATTAAAATTACAGACTGATCATTTCTTTGTCAGTGTGCAAACGTACAAAATCAGCAGGGGATCAAATACTTTTTCCCTCACTTTTTTCCCTTACTCGTTCAGCACACCGGTTGTGTGTTGGAGAGTAAACCCACACCATTAAAAAGTCGAGTACGATGTTTCGACAGTAATTACAACCAGCCTTATCAGGTGACAGCCATAATTGGCTGTTTTGTAAATAACATCGCATCAGTTCATCTTACATGATAAGTCATCTCGCCAGGTAGCAGAGCACCCATCCCACAACAGGCAGATAGCTCATATGCTAGTCGGAAGTTGACTCAACCCATCGTCCATTCTGGGGTAAGACAAGTAAGGAGCACTTGGATAAGAATGAGTATCAGTGGCCCTTTGGAGAGACTATGTGGTGCCACAACAGCGAAGCCGCTCCGTCGGAGCCGTTCCTGCAATGCCACCACGGGAGAGCGTCCGGGCCGACGCTGCTTCTCCCTCACCACCCCCCAAATGAGCACACACAACACACACACCCCCACGTAGGACCTCGTGGGGAAGTCACCTGGCCTCCAGGTTTTCACCCAGGGGCCCTCTTCGTAGGGACATCCCCCACGGTTTCCTGGGGCCAGGGAATTGGACGACTTCCCCCAGGTTGAATTACACCGCGGAGCCATGAATTGACGTGCAATTGCATGGTCACGACGAGGCTACTCAGTCACCGCGGTTAGGTCCACACGAGCACAAGGGGAAGCATCCGATTGGCCGTAAAAGTATGCTTGCATGCCGTGGCCAATGGCAACGACCCAACGGCGGCCCCTGTTGATGGGGAGAGAAGGAAGCGGATATCTGTGAAGGCACCGAGGCGGGCGCACCAATGGCGGTGGGGTATCGTGGGTTAGCCGGGCAGACCTTCGATGTAGAGAAGGCTCAAATGAGAGAGGAGAGCGACGATGGGGGTTCGCATTCTCCTCAAGTGAGCGATCGGAGCAGTCAGCTTGCCGGCCACTGGGTCGTCCATGGGACGAGTCTCAGCGAAGCCAGGCCCCGCTCCCCGCAAGAACCTCGTGCAGCCTCATTTCTCCGCGACGGCCCGCACATCCGAGGCGAAACGTGAGTACTAAAGAGAGAGTGGGTAGTTTGATTCCAAAGGGACGAGGTAGATCGGGTTTAGACCAATGGGAGATAGATTAGACCTGCCCTGCTGACTCGGACTGACTCGGGTAATGGTAGCCCGCAGACACGCCGGAAATAAATCGTCAGTGATCAATAAACCTTGTCATGTGGTTTCTGCGAGTGTGAAACGGGTGCATGGGGGTGTGAGTCCACTCGTCGTGGTACGGGGAGTTGCGCGTGGGTAACTCTGTTGAGGCGGCAATTGTGTGCACCCCCGACCGGGGTTCCTGCGTCGTACCCTGTGTTTGCGCGCGAGTGTGTATTTACCCACGTGTTTGCGCTCGCCCCTGCGCGTAGCTCGTGGTTAGCGTGTGTGTGTGGCGAGGGGCGGCGGACTCGTACAGGGGCACGTGAGGTTACTCATACGCCCTTGTGTTTAACGTGTGCGTGAGGTAGACGGGCGGCGTACACGCGAGATTATTCATACGGCTTTTGTTTAGCGTGTGCCCGCGGTGAGTGACGGTGGACTCGCCTGGGTACACGTGGGATTATTCCTACAGCCCTTTAAACAATCTCCATTGCCCGCCCTCGGTCGTAACGCGTGTGCGAAGGACGTCATTGCCCTCTGACCCCTGACCCCCGGTTCAGCGCGTGCGAGTGGTGCGCGGGGTTGTGTGAACGGATACGTCGCGTTTGAGTGGCTGAGAAGCGACAGATTGACTCCAGGCAGCCGTGCACCAGCCCCGAGCTATGCCCCCCAAACAAAACCCGCGGACCCGAGGGGCTGCGGCACGAGGAGAGTAGCCGGGGAGCGGCAGCCTTCTCCCCACGAGCGAGGAGTTGGATAGCGGCGGTTCTCACACGAGCGAGGAGTCCGGAACCTGCAGCCCTCCCGAGATCAACCCTCCCCCGGAGGGGGAGCCGGGGGCCCGTGTCCCTCACAACTACCCTCCAGCACAGGAATGTGCAACGGTGCATTACGCGGTCACTCGGGGCTGCCAATGGACATGAGCAATACTCCAGCAAGCATCGGAGCATGGAGACATTTTGACTGGTTTACAATAACTTTAAAAATTCACCATTTGCATTCAGTAAAATGTATTCTGCCGAGAATGAAGAAAGTGTCAAATATGTGAACTTTCAACAGAAGCTGAGTTCTAAGGAGACAATTGCATGGATTATTTTATACTGTTGTATACAGTACTATTAAAGTGTTGTTTTATGTTGAAGCTTACAGGACAATTCGTTCCATTTGCATAGCTTATACATACACTCACCGTACAATTTGTACAGCATCAAAATTAGCCACGTATCTACCATAAATTAAAAGTTAGTGCCAACATTTATGTTCAACATGAGAAGATGCTATCTATTTGTCTGTCTAAATGGGACGAATTTATTTCAATTTCTCCACCTTAGCTGTTAATCCTATAGATGTGCAAAGTCTTCTTGTAAAATAATTTCATGGAATCAGATGTAAATGATTCTCATCTTTGCTGTAGGTAACTCCAGATTTAGAGGCTAAATGTTTTGCTTTTCCAGCTTATGTTGTTTATAAGTGACTCACGTGATAATGCTTCTCACGCGTGTCACAGTTTTCAAGTTTGATCTATTTTAACTTTAGAGGTACGGCGGCATTAATCAGACGATAGAAACGTGTCAAATCTGATGTGGCGATTGCACTAGGCATGCCAATACAGTAATTCTAATATTTGCATTTTTAGAATACTGCACTCGGAAAACAAAAATGCATTCCTCAAGTTTTGTCCTCTAAAGATATGCCAAGGGTTTGTGTTCACGGTTACACAACACGTGCATACAATGCCTTGCACCTCATATTAAATACTATGCAGTTTAACAGTAAGGTTTGTACAGGATATAAATGATGGGATAGTTCAATGCGTATTTATAAAAAAAATACTAAAGGAGTTAACATTGTTTCATCAGGTGATGCTAACAGTTTAGCAATACTGTATTGTGAACTAAATATCTGTTGTGGGTTGTCTCAGGCCACGGGTGAATAAAATAGGTACCAATTTGCCCTCATGTAATCCAGCACTGTGGAGCCAGTGAGGGTTGGTGGGTCAGACAAATGTTGCGAAATTCCCTTCCCGTGAGGGTAGAGGTTGCAGTACCCTGACTGGCCAGGAGAAGGCGGTACAGCAAGAGTAGACTAATCTCCATCTGTCCGATCTGTACGGGATCGAGTGTTGCGTCCTCGCATGGGTGGATTTTCTCCAGGAGCCCCGGTTTCCTCCCACACGTGTAATCACTCATTAATTGGCTGAAAACATCCGAATATATATGCCGCTCCATGTGTTATGTGTTGTGCAGAGTTGTGAGATGCTGTTTGCATGAATGATGCTTCGATATAAAAACACATTTATATCTCAAACAGCTGTAGGAATTAATCCATTGTACTCTACCACCAATTTATAAATGTAACGTTTTTGCAATGGTCATTTTGTAAATACACATTATTACTATTGTAACAAGGCCTTGTTTAAGGCCTATTCACTGTCCATTTATTTAACACTACTGGAGTGATAATTGTTTTTTTTTACCCTTTTATCTGGCAACAAAACTGACACATTTTTTACAAGGAGTCATGTTTGCATTGACTAGAATACCTGCGGTCGGAGTTCAAACAAAAAACATAACTCTGATAATGTATGCACTGTCCTTGAAATTGATTGGTTCACACCCGAGACAGCTTTCCTTAGAAGCCTCGTCTCACACGGTGTTGGACCAGATGACGCCAAAAGGCGCACGGCGCGTTTTGGCGTCAAAACTGACACAAAAAAATGTGACTTATCATATTTTGCTACTGGCAAAGGAGGTTCCAATGGTACAGTACTGGAGGTCAGTGTACAACACTTTTACATTTATGCGACCTAATCCAAGAGTTCCCAGTATTGATCAATATAGAGCATTTTAAAAATAAATGTTATCACGATTTAGCATGTGTTTTGATATTATACACATGTTACGTCTCATTTCATAGGCTTGAATGATACATACAATCAACATTTCATCCAGACAACACAAGAAAACACATCTGAAGACTGGGCAACTAGTGAACAGACCACAGCATCCCAGCTACAATCCAAAAGGCCTACTTTGCCCACTCCACAAATTACTCCAAGTACTAGGACACTAATCCTTCTGTGTGCACGTTTCCTGTTCATAACGATCATAGGACTTGCAGCAGTCATTCTCTATGTGGCTGAACAAGGAGCAGATCTGGTGGTTAGTGAACACTTAGAAAACACTGCATTTACACATTTATAGCAAGTGGTTGTATATGTTTAAAAACAACACTTAGAAATGTGTACAAGCACTCAGCCTTGATGCGTCATGCAAAATAATCAATTGGTAGTTCCTAAATAAGTAATGGGGGGTTTCTAGACACTATATATTTGAATATATTTTATTTGCTGTTCTATGCTCTGTCATATCTTTGTCAATGAATGCACGTTAAAGGAAAACGTCACATCAAGCTAACACACAGTCCCTCAATAATATGTCACATTAACAGTGACAAACTAAACGAGGCTCAACATGCCGATGAATATAACAATAGCTGTACTTAACTCAGCCCAATTGGTCTCTATGGTCCAAGACTTTGTACTGTCCCCTGACGATATCCTTGTCAGCTTCAATGTGGTCTCTCTGTTCACCAAGGTCCCAGTAGCTGATACCATTGAATAATTGAAAATTTGGTTCAACATGGACTAGACCCCGATACACCTGCGCTGGTTAGGCACTGCCTCACCAATACCTACTTTACTTGGAATGGCACCTTCTACAAACAAAATGAGGGTACCCCCATGGGTTCCCCCTTGTCACCAGTGATAGCCAATGTTTGCATGGAGAAATTTGAATCAGACGCCATCCAGACTTCCACCCTCAGACCTTCCCTGTGGAAGAGATATGTAGACGACACTTTCGTCATTTGGCCACATGGCCTCCCAGCTTTGAACCTTTTCCTAGACCACATTCATGCCAGACGCCCCGCCATAAAATTCACCATGGAAGTGGAGAAAGATGGCAAGCTGCCATTCTTGTATGTTCTGTTTGAGAGGAGACCTGATGGCTCATTGGGACATTCTGTCTACAGGAAACCCACCCACACAGATTCCTACTTGAAACCTGATTCCCACCAACACCCGACGCAAAATAATTCTCTCATCAAAACGTTATACCACAGGGCTCATTGCATTTCGGACCAACACCACCTGACCAGTGAATTAAAACATGTACATCTGGCCCTCAAAAAGAATGGATACTCTGACCGTACCATCCGCCAAGCTGTTTCTCCCTCCATACAGCAACAACCACTTGATACTCCGATCAATACCATCACACTACCATATATAGCAGGCGTTACTAAAAATATCTCCAAAATTCTAAACAAACACAAGATCCTGGTCCGGTTCAATACAGTACACAAAATCCGTGACCTGATCCCTTCCGTGAAGGATGTCATTCCTGACTTACAGTACCCCGGGGTTTACAAATTGATCTGCACCTGTGGTGACTCCTATATCGGGGAGACGAAACGACATGTCTCTGACCGAATTCGCGAGCACAAATCAGATTTGAAACACGGCAGAACGAATAGCTGATCACGGTTACAACCCTGTGGGTGATCACGATATAGTTTTCTCCGATACCAAGGTCCTCTGCAAACCCACGGGTTATTATCAGATATTTGTCCACGAAGCAATTCAGATTTACAAACACAGACACAATTTCCACCGAGAAGATGGTTTCAAATTAAGCAACCATTGGAAAGATGTTCTAAATCGAACCAAACATTAAACAAATTTTCAATGGTACAGTATATTTATTCAAGTAGTGGCATTCCAAACTCTCACGGTGTTGTAATGTCATTTTATGCTTATTCCAAGCTTTCACAGTAGTACATTTTATGCTAATTCCTTTTTCAAGGCGTTTTCTGTTTACCCCCTCACAGCTTAAAGGAGGCGACCTGCGCTTGGCTTTCTTCACTCGAACGCTGTCCTCATGACAGCACGGTCCCTTCACCTGATGAAGGCCACTTGTGTTGTGGCCGAAACGTCGTCATTTTTGTATTTTTTTATTTTTTACCTACGTGACTTTACCGAATAGAACCAAAGAGTATGGATCCTTGCAGTCACGAAAGCTTCAAATCTAGAATTGACTGCCAGTTTGCGTTGCAGCGTCTGCGACAGCGTGTGGTGGAGACGCGTGCCACAGCGGAAAATGGTCTGAACTTTAATCCCATCACAAGACTCATCTGCACCATGCTTTAACTCGCCTATAAATGTATGTTGAACTTCTTTTGCACCATATGAAGCCAACTATGCTCATCGTATGTGCGGGGGAAGGACAACAAACTAAACACAAAAAGCAGTTAAAAAATTTTCGATTTAAAGCTTTCGTGACTGCAAGGATTCATCTTCTTTGGTTCTTTCGGCAAAGTCACGTAGAATGAGAATAAAATAATAAATTGATAAAATAAAATAACACAATAATATTCTCACACCGTTTCGACCACAACACAAGCGGCCTTCATCTCCCCTTCACCTGATGAAGGCCGCTTGTGTTGTGGCCGAAACGTCGTGAGAATATTATTGTGTTATTTTATCAATTTATTATTTTATTCTCAGTTAAAAAAAAAAGTTTCCAATCGAGATGATTTAAGAGCGCATAGCTCCAGTGGCTTCCGTATATCGGAAGCCAGAGCATTCCAGACGGTTGCAGAAGCGCATCTGAAAGCGTGCAATGCAGTGAGCGTATTTGTTCGATGGCCAGCCAAAAGCCACTGCGACGAAATCAGCAAGGTATTGTGGTTCATTTGTGGCAAGCACTTTGTGTGTAATGAGTGCGAGCGCATCACCCCAATCTTCAGATCTCTTCACTGGCTGCCAAGCCACTGCCAGATCAGCTACAAGACTGCCCTCACTGTTTCAAGATCAATCATGAATTGATTCCCAATTGGCTTATTTGTCATCTTCTCCAGTAAATCTCACCCACTCTGTCGCTTCTTCTCCTTTGTTGCCTCCACTGTCTAGAAGTAATTCCACCTGCCACCCACACTGCTCATTCCACTTTTCTTTTCAAATCTTTCATCGTCACTGAACTAATTTTCCTTTTTTCCCGTCATGTATTATTTACTAGTCTTTCCCTCGAAGCCCATACCTTAGTACAGGGGTGGGGAACGTCCGGCCCGTGGGCTGTATGAGGCCGGCGAAATCATTTGGTCTCTGGCCCTGCCAAGGCAACCGTAGGCGGGACTCGAAATTCAATAAATCTAGGAGCAAACCTGGAAAAGCAGTTGCGAGTAGCAACATCGTCAATACCAGCTAACATCATCACACGCCTCGCCAAAGAGAAGCAGTTCCAGCCATCACATTAGGGGGCGAGTTAATTAAATGTTTGACCAAATATAACAGGCTAATTTTTAAGTTGATCATTTTGTATGGCCCGCGAATGATGTTATAAATATACAAATGGCCCTTGGCAGAAAAAAGGTAACCCACCCCTGCCTTAGGTGAACGGCAATAGTGAGTGTGCAGTGAGTTGGAACCTTGCCTCATATAAATTAGCTAGAGTAGGATTTGCAGTTCCATTTATAAGGTGCTTGCCTCAGAAACTCGCATCTTCCATCTCATCTCAATCATTCCAATACTTAACTTTATTTTTAGCCCAGGGGAGCCCCTGATGGCAGCTGTCCCCACATGGCACAAGGTGAACACAGCCCCAGGCTGCAAGTGGGGAGTAGTTTGCCAGTTGCCCGAAATGTTTCTATGGGTTTTATCAATTGGGTAATCTGCAAATATTTGTATTTATTTGAACCATGACCCTAGTGCACGTGGGCTACTCTTTTTCCTAATCGCGTCACGGGATTTGTTACATCCACTGTGGAGCATACGGCATATATTTTCTGGTAATACACCCACGGCATTAACCAGGGTGGCCACGGGGATGAATCGTGAACCTTGCCAACGAGCGGCAATGCCACCGCCAACAACAACTTATGTTGCTTCACCCGTTGCTGATCGGGGTGTGGATCATTCGTTGTCTTTGCTGTGCAGGTATCCCAGTGCAGGAGCTGCAACAGGAAGTACCAGCCAGTGCCACGGGACAGGGAGTGGGGGAGTGGAGCGCTCTTCAACTGCACAACCTGCGATAACACCTTCAGGTTGACGGCGACAAAAGGGACAGCTTGTATGTGTGTATTGATGCATTGATTCGCAAAGCTTACGCGAGTTGTGCGCGTGTGCGCATGAGATCCGGTGTTTTATAAATAAAAAATGTATATCGTAATACGAGAGGAGCAAACCATTTAAAAGGATGTCGCCACTCAAATACATTTGCATAGTGATGTAGAGTATAAAGTGGGGGGTGTGAAAGCGAACTGAGAGCAAATCCTCTGGAACCACAAAAGCCGTGTTGAGGACAGATAGTGGCAGCAGGCAAGGAATGAAACGCATCTCAGAGACCGTCCACTGCGGAGATGGAGCGACGACATCGGCTCGCGCACAGGTGCTCGTGTTCGGTGGATTATTAAATTGTTTGGGGGAGGCCTTCATCCGGCAGTGGATTGAACATGGCTGCTGATGATGAGAACGAAAATAATTGAAAATAATTAGCGCAATGTATTTTGTATACGATTACGAAAGTAGTAAATATAGAGCATTATCAAAATAAACAACATATTAATAATGAAGACGTATCAAATAAACCTTCTGAAGTGATCACAAGCATGGAACAAATCGATGGGGTCGTCAAGACCTTCCCCAAGCATGGCACGTCTTCTGATGCCCTGGGCGCTCATGGTTCAGAAGGCCTTACCAACTATATATTGTTTTAAACTGCCTCTAATTTGTCCTGCTGTCGTGTTTTTGTATTTGTGGTTGTAACGTTCTGATCCGCCCCTAACTGGACATCTGTGAAAAAGAGCTTCATAGCTCATGGGATTCCTCCAGTATAAATCAATATTCTGCTTGTTTGTGAGCAGCGGCTGGGGACAGATGGGCGTGCCCACATCGCCGTGCTAGCGGTGCTAGGCGGCGTGTGGCCCACGCGCGTGCAGTGCCCCGACACGCACAGCGCTGCGCACCCTTCCGGGCAGCAGCTCAGCTGCATGGCCGAGGACTGCTACAACCCCCAGGGTGAGCGCAGCTGGAGGGCCACAGCGCCACTCCGCCGACTCTCGTGATCGCCAGCCACGAGCATTAATAAGCGACGATACAATTCTCTCTGTCTCGCAGACCCGCAGGAGTTTTGCGGGGGGGAGTGGGAGGGGGGGTGATGTTGCTGTGCATTTCTCCCAATGAGTGGCTTTTGCAGATAATTTGCACAATTTGGACCGTGACGCCGACATTCCCTCCCATCGTCTCTTTCCCAAGATCTTGTAACCTCGCTCAATGCAAGAAATATATTTCGGTTTTTTCAACTTCAGGAGTGCTGTTTGTTGATGGCCGATGGGCATTTTGGGCCTGTGCTAAGCAACTATGATAGAAAAAAAGATTTGGTCAAGGCAGAATATTGTTCCGGGGGTAGTTACCGACAGCATCCCGATGAAGAAATTAACACTGCAGTAAAGCGCGTGAGTGAATCGACATAATTCTCTGATCCGTTCTCTATACCGCTATCGTTTTATCAGCATAATATAAACACAAACCTCACTTTAAGACATCATGATATGCATAAATAACCAACCCAATAAGTTTTGTTACTGTAATTGTTTGGGTGGAGCAGTACAGTAGCATTTAACACGTACCACTGATGAAAACCCCGTGACCCTAAGTTTGATTCTCAGCCAAGGCTAACGTGAGCGACACTTGAACCAATCCTATTTAGTTTGTTCTCCTACCCCCGCACCCCCGATTAGCACGTTCTCTACGTACGGCGTGAAAGAAGTTCAACATACATATTCATTGGGTAACAATGATGACAAGTCTCGGCAGATGGTTGACGTTGGATGACGATCACGAGAGACGGAGATTGGCTGCGTCATCATGGGGGTGGTGAGGAGGGATAGGAATTGGCTGACGACGATGGTGGTGAGCATCTTTGTAACGATGGCAGTGGTGAGGATAGTAGTAGAGACGTACGTACGTTGAACTTCTTTAGCACCGTACGTGGCCAACCGTAGACGACTGCGATACGCTGGTGGTAGTGTGGTGAGAGTCTCAGGTCGGTGTGCTTTGTGCACCGTGAGCACGCGTGGCAGGGCCCCCGGGTCCCCGGGACGCACTGTGTGCACGCGCGCACCCTGCACGTGACGAGGCGCGTCACGTGCTGTGTGCACGCGCGCACCCTGCACGTGACGAGGCGCGTCACGTGCTGTGTGCACGCGAGCGAGCCGCACGTCAGCAGCGCCTCCACGGTGGCCACGTGCATCAGCCAGGGCAGCCTCGTGGAGCACGAGGACGTCCTCATCGAGCAGGACCTCTTGGAGGAGGACGAGAATCGGCGCCACTGAGCGTGCCGCGAGCGAGGTTCCAACGCGAGTAACGCGCGAGCCTCCTCGGCGCCTTTGCGTTGGGTCGTGTTTTTAAATCGAGCTGTGAAAGTGCCTTGTTTTCTTCAGCTTTTAAAAAATAGCACTTGCCTACAGTTGATTTGCGTTTAACCGAAGCACAATACATTTCTATTTAAAGCTTTCGTGACTGCAATGATTCATCTTCTTTGGTTCTTTCGGTAAAGTCACGTAGAATGAGAATAAAATAATAAATTGATAAAATAAAATAACACAATAATATTCTCACGACGTTTCGGCCACAACTCACTCCAGCGCTGTCCTACCAGACAGTCTCGTCCCTTCACCTGATGAAGGCCGCTTGTGTTGTGGCCGAAACGTCGTGAGAATATTATTGTGTTATTTTATTTTATCAATTTATTATTTTATTCTCATTCTACGTGACTTTACCGAAAGAACCAAAGAAGACGAAGCACAATATTTACACTGCGTTTCTAAAGCCAACGATGACCCCTTGTTTATCGAAGATGGGGGTGGATGAACGGCGCGGTGGTTTTCGTGCATTGCGCTGTGAACCCAGCGAAGCAAGTTCGATCCCCGGCCACCGCTAAAAAGCAGTGCAGAGTGGTATCTGAACTGGTCCTGGATGCCCCCTTTGTTAAACAGCACTGACAAGCTGAGTGAAGTATGGTCAAACATCCCTCGTGAACCGCACTGCTTGAGGATATTTGACCATTTCTTTTTTGGCCCAAATTTTTATTCGTGAAAAATATTTTATTCCACATCCTCCCTCGCATCATACATTGCAATATTTTGACACTCCGGGCAGCAGTTCCAAGGGGCATCTAAGGTATCGGGCATACCGGACTTATCAGGGCAGGCGGGAGGTTTTTTCCTCCTTTTTAAAGTGCTCTTGCAATTCATATTCTTAGCTCTTTCAGTAAAGTCACGTTGAAGGGAAAAAGAGGAGGGGGGAGACGATAAACCATAAACCATTTCAGGTCTTAATTGATTGGTCACGCTTACACTGGCTTTCAGACAGCATACATTAATTTTTCGTCTCCCCCCTCTTTTCAGAACATAGATGGACTAGTCCTTCTAAATAAACTGCCAAATCGCTGCGCGTGGCGCTGACGTTTTTTAATACATAAATACATCGTTTTAAAAATAAATAAATTAATGCAAACCGACGCACCTGCTGACGACCGTTTGTGTTATGGTCGAAACGTCGTGAGAATTTTTTTATTGTTTTATATATATTATTATTTTATTGTTTCCCTTCAACGTGACTTTACCGAAAGAGCTAAGAATATGAATTACTGCAGTCACGAAAGCTTTAAATCAAAATTTGCTCTTGTAATTGTTTTGATTTTAACCGTGTTTTTGACTTTGTGTTTATTCACATAAACAGTGATGCGCACGAGGTGAAAAATGTTACGAAAAAAAAGTATTTACAGTCGGCATGTGAGACGTGATAACAATGGCTCTTTCATGCATCATGCTATCGTGCTGTGTAGTCAGAGGGAAATTCAGTAGGTACCTTGAAACACGCCGTAATTGTTTCTGAGGTGGGGTGGTTTATTTGAAATGTATCGGTTAGTGGAGGTCCACTGGCCAACTGGAGGGCATCTACTCTATAAGTGGCTAATCTGTATGCTTGGCTGTAAGTTTGTTTCTATAATCTCCACGAAATTCAATTAACAAGGAGTCATTTTAAAACTAAAGTAGTTTATATTATATTAAAACAATACAAATACTTTTTTTACCTGATCAATCTTCTAATTTGGCGTTTCGGGCCCCTCGGACTGCTTAGCTGCTCTATCATTTACAATAGCTTGGCATGTGATGGCAAGCTCTTGTAAATTCGTACAATAGATAGGGTTATAGAGGGCGGGTTGGCACAGAGAGCTGTTGAAACTCAATGGCTTCTCTTTAGTCTCCAATAAAACCACCTCCATAACAAGGATCAACAACTTATATACAGCACGGCATATCTCAATGTAAAATCAAATACACTTGTATGTGCGTGTAGCGCAGGGGCGTGCGGTCAGGGGAGGCACAGCCTCACCTGTCATACTCCAATGAGAATAGCTGTTACGAAAAAAAAGAATAATCAAATAAAAATTTACATTTTCCCACTGATCTGTGTTATAAATGTCATTTCTGTACTATTCCAAAATTTTTATAGTCAAAGTCGCCAAATTTGCGGAGCTCCGCTGCAAATACAGGAAGAGACGAGAGGTGAGGCAGCGGCGCGCCCAGCCTCCCCTCTGATTGCGCAACCCCTGTTCTGTAATGCTGCGTGTTTTCATAAGGCGAATTGGATATAATTCTATGAATGTATTAGGGAACACATTTTTATAACGCGCATACGAATTGGTTATAAAGCAATCGAGTGAACAGAACTACGTTGCGCGAGTAGGAACAAGCAGTTGTAAGGCGACCTCGGTGTAGCATCACACAAGGTGGGATGCTGCTGGATGCTCTTGATGCTACCCACACGCCTCAGTCTTTGTTCAGGCTGCGTACACACATCACGTGTTATCGCAGACATTGCTTTACCCTATATTATGCAGGGTGCTTCAACATGTTTTTAACACTTATATGGGACTATCGTTTTTAATGGAAAAAGAACGGATAATACACTGTAACATGATAAAGAAATGTATGTTAATAGCTGCAAAAAGTCAAAGAGTCTCCACTTGCTCGCCATCATTGTCAACACATGCCTGGAATCTTCTCTAGGTGGTCTCCAGAGCCCGGAGGCACATTTCTTGTGGTATTGTTGCACATTCTCACAAGTATTAAAACAATTTAAGCACCCCGTACATTATTTATTGTAACGCGATTTTCCATAACGCGGTGTTCTTCAGGAACGCAACTACCGCGTTATAGGAGAATAGAACTGTATAATCATGCAGGGTCTCGAACTCAGGACACTAGAGGTCGACTAAATTTAAGCTCGATTTCAATTTCGAAGGAATATTTAAAAAAGTGATTCAATATAAAACTGCTACATCTTCCGTGTCGCCTCACAATGAGTTTATGGATAGGAAAGGGGTAGGGGCAAAACCATTTCTGCTCGGGGTCACCAAATAGGCCAGCACCACCACTCAAGGGTGGGAAAAACCCGAATTTTTTTTTGCCCGACAAATCGGGTTATTGGTTTTAATGGAATTAAACCCGATTTTGCCGATTAAAACCTGGTTTTATTATCGGCGTCTCGTGCACACTTCAATCCTCCTCCTCGTCGTCATCGTCCGCCGCCGCGTCGTCTTCGTCGTCGCTCTCGCCGCTGGACTCGGTGTTGTCGTGGCCATCGCCGGGCGTGGGGTAGTCGTAGAAAGCGTTGAGGTTCGACTTAATGAAGACGAGCTTCTCGACTGTGCTGGGCGCCAGGCTGTTCCTCAACTTCGAATGGATCAATCCCATCGTCGAGAAGTTTCGCTCAGACGCAGCAGCAGCAGCAGCGGCGGTCGACGTGGCCATGCCGCCGTGCGCGTGACTCACGCGCACGGCGGCTGAGCCCGGGCCCCGGCCCAAACGCCGCTAATGGGTGCGTGCGACTGAAATCCCGACTTCACTTTAATAAAACCGAATAAAACCGAATTTGGGCAGGATCCAGGTGCTCCGGTTTTATATAAAAACCGATTAAAGCCCGAATGAATAAAACCGGACCGTGCCAGCCTTGCAAACCACTGCCTGCATGTACCACGAGGAGACGTTTCAATGTCTTGCGCTCGCAGTCTCAGTCTCGCATACTAGACATGCCCCTCACCCATCGCCCACAAACACCGCCTTGTTGTGAAAGAGCCAACGCAAGAAGATCCCTGGGTTTGATCTTCCACGAAGCTCATGGTCCACCCTAAACTGTATCCACTGCACAAACCACGGCAGTAGATGCGGATACCTGATGCACAAGTGGAAAATTAAAAACTCCCCAGTAGTGTGACTGTGGTCATCCAGAACAGACCGTACAGCATATAACGACGCAACGCCCGATCCACAAATACGAAAGAGACATCTCAGTGACGATACACTCCACTGCTCTTGGCGCGGTTGTCTGGCTTGACCACCTGAATGTGAGATTGCAGTTGTTGCTCTGCGTCTACATTAGCCATGCGAAAGAAGATGAAGACCCATCGCCCAGCTTGAGGGCGGGGTGGGGTCTAAATCAGGAATTCACCATGAAAACACATGATTTCAGTAAAACAAATCCATATTATCTCGCAAGTGCGTGTCACATAACGGCATATCAAACACAATGTGACAACGAACTCACCTGCGATATAGCAAACTCAAGGTATCCGTGTGCTACCGATTTTGTCTTTATAGTACTGTATTCGCTATTCATGGTTTCCTGCTGCAACAAAAAAATGTTACAGCAATTGTTTTTACCTTTAGCTGGATCCAAGATAATGGATGGAGTGATGATGCAGTGGTTCATGCACTGCGCCATCTGAGTTTGATTCCTGGCCATGGCTGACATCGGTGACATCTGAACAGATCCTGTACCCCCCCCCCAACCCATACCGAGCAGCATGGTAAAGTATGGTCGAACAACAAAAATGCCCGACACGGTGTGTGGAGGCCCTTGTACAGCAGTGGACTCGCAAATGAGCTGTAAGGTTTGCTTTTGTAAATGAAAGTGTGTTTTGGCATAAACTGAAAAATCTGAGTCTTGCTGCTCCAAACGAGCATGGGGTGCAATGCCATTCTGTATGCAGCTCTCAGCAAGGTGGTCAATATTCCACATTCCTTTGGGAGGGGGAAACTCGATGTAACCACCACTTCTGCCCCGCCCACTCTCGTCCTAGGCTCTGTGTTCGATGTGTTCAATACTCACGTGGGTCTCATTCCTTTGACATTTGATGGTGCTGTTTGTTGCTGGACGCTTGGCGTCTTTGAAACCCTGCACAGATCAACTTGAATATTTTGATTGTGTGGAATAACCTCCTATATTTGCAATTAATCAATTACACTAATATTCGATTCTGAAGATTGCAATTTAACCGCACTGTATAGCAGCACTTTCAAAACAATTTTGCAATATGACCCTATTTGAATACAAAATTCCTATTAAACTGACAATAACCATAATTAAAAACATTTCAAGTGACAGGATATTCTGTACGTTCATTTTGTGTCGGTATTATAGAACAACAAATATGAATTTTTTTGATAAAGAAATGAAGCAATAATTTGGACTCACCAGGTCGAGTGTCGAGACGCGTGTTGCTTGAGGCATGCGACACAGCTTCTCAAAATCTTGCGGTGTGGCTGACATTGCACATCCCACCTCCAGCGGTCACATCCAAAGTCAGTGCGCTCACTCACGTGTACACTACATGCTTGCAAAGGGCACCATCGGTTTCGAGGCACGCGTTAAGATGTCGGGGTTTGCGGATTCTCTCTTTTCCGTGAGAAAAAAACAACTAATCACGTGACATTTCAACGAGTTGTTTCGTTTCAGCCGCGGTCACATCCATTGTTTTAGGCTGGGCATTGAAATGGGTTTCGTGCCTAGTGACACCTTTTCACGTCGTAATCAGGGAAATTGCTTGCGAAGTGTGCGTCCAGGCAGCTGAGGTGGTGAGTCTTCGCCCAAGTGGAAAGACACTTTGGAAATTGAGTGGAGCCGGCAGTTCAACTTCAACAAACTCATCTTGCACACACCATCTCTCACGGATGCTGTGATTTGATCGCTCATTTGTATATTTGTGGTTTCATTGCAACATTTGCATTCACGTCGTTTCGTTTCCCAACCACAGGCGCGTCTCGCTTAACGAGCGTTCTCCTTCACGAGAGTCTGCTATAACGCTCAATTTGTTCGCAACACGAGAACATGTTCCCGAAACAAGCGGAGGCCGATCAACCAAACGCGTCCCGTGTTGGCAAGGGCCGCTACGCTACAACAATGGGATCGTATTACCACGTGCCCTGCGCCCAGCCGTCAGATTCTCACTCTCCTGTGCTGCGCGTGCCGCCTGAGCACGTGACCCAGGTGGGGGCCACGTGGTGTTGGTGGCGGCACTGTTATGGCGGCGCGTAGGGAGCTACTCGCGGCTCCCGCTCACGGCCAACACGGGTGACGATTGTGCGAGGTGGTCCTGGGACACTCCGAGGTCGACTCGGCATCAAATGAGTACGGTGTGTAAACATCGCCACCGGGGAGACAAAGGCGGCCGGGCGTGGTGTGAGCCACCCCACCCACACCCGAGGATCGGCAGGCGGGGCCGCCATCGCAAATTGCAAGCCCTCGCAAACAACAGCGGTCGGTAAGTAAGCTCTTGACTATGCATATATTATTGTTGTGTTACATATAGATTTTATATATCCGGTATGTAGTCTTCTCTTTGTGCCCGACGCTTAAGGGCTGCAGTTTTTGGTAGCGGCAAGTTTGAGTAAAACTCACGTGTACAGTATTTTGGCGGGACAAATGCTACTGTACTAACATTCGTGGAAATATCACAATCGTTTTGCGCGTTACCCCCTCCCCCCACCTAGAGGTTCACTCAATGTTTATTTTACTTTCTATCGGAAACAAGTGTTAAGATAAGCGTTTAAAAGTAAAACTTAACCAAGTCGTCAATTTAAGTGTCTTTTGTACATTTATGTTCGTAGGTTTGAATATATTCTGTCTAGATTCGTTTAAAAAGAATGCAACCTTCTCTGGCTACTATTAGCCCTCTTGTAGAATTGTGTTTCAACCGATTACCCTCGCTTGCCTGACCCATCACGGCTCTGAGAAATAAATGTATGACTAATGGACATCAATGTTAACCAGTTGTCCATTTTGTGAGGTATCCCTAACTAGCCAGTAACTTGCAAGCGAATAAAAAAAATCAACGGCGTAATTTGTTCGCGCTCGCTGGTTACTTTTGGAAACAACATTGTTGATAATTAATTTAGAAATGTTGTACGCTTGCTGGCGAAATTTAATTCTTAATTTTATAGAGGGCCGAAGGCCCTGCAATCGAATCTGTATTTGTTAAACAATGCTATTGGATTTCAATAATTCAAATTTGGAGTCTTCCTTAAAGAAAACTATAGCTACTCTACAGTTCTCATCATACTATTGACTACACTATCGATAGTTAAAATTTCTACTCATCGCATGTGTTTTGGTCATATTAAAATAGGATTTCACAACTCCTTCCCTAGGGAGTCTTAAGATTGGCAAATAAAAGAAATCGGAGAGCTAAGACTTACCTGTGTGCATGCAGCTTATAATCTGTTAATACATAGTGTGTGTATAGTAATACCTCGGTTAACGAAGTAAATACATTCCATGACGTCACTTTGTTATCAGAAACGTCGTTACCAGAGTTAGGTATAACATCTGAGGCATAGGGGATGCGTTTCCGGACTTCAGAGAAGGGGGTACAATAGGAAAACATTGCTGCACAGTCGCCTCCACTTCGTCTGCTTGGTTTAAAATGGTCCTGAAGGTGCACGGCACCAACCCCAACGAATGGGTCACTTCACTTTTCATCTTTCCCGCCTCTACCCCTCCTCTTTATGATCTGCATTTTCCTTTCCAAATATGAATAACACAATTCATATGGCAATATATAGTTATCGTAATTGTATAGTGAATATACAGCAGTGTGGCATATAGTGGGGTTGATAAAATAAGACAGTGTAAAATTACAAGTCTAATATTTTATAGTCTAAAGTATAGGGCAGTGTAGAGTAACGCATTGTATAATTCAAAGGTGAATTTTTTGTCTATGGATATGATATTATACCATGTAGTTTAGATTGAAGGTATAATATTACATTGTATAGTAGTCCAGTTTATAGCATAGTTATTAACGCAATACAGGACAGAGCAGTGCACCTATCCTATTCCTTTTTTATTTCCGTTTTTCTGTGTACCAGTCGCCACCCTCCCCCGATCTGGTGGTGCTGGTGCTGGTAACATGCTCATTCATATGTTAATTCCGCCCACACAGCTTAAAAAGACGCGGTCCAGGCTTGGCAATGTTCACTCGAGCGCTGTCTTCTGGACAGTCCTGTTTATTCACCTGAAGAAGGCTATTTGTTTCGTGGCCGAAACGTCGTGAGAATCTTATTTTATTATGTTTTATTTTTATTATTTTATTTCCATTCTACGTGACTTTACTGAAAGAACCAAGAGGATAAATCCCTGCAGTCACGAAAGCTTTAAATCGAAAGTGTAATGTTTAACATACTTCATAAGGCAATATATAGTACCGTAATTGTATAGTGAATATACAGCAGTGTGGTATACAGTAGGGTTAGTAGAATAATACATAGTGTAGATGGACTCGTCCGTCTGAACAAAGCTCATCGCTCTCCGTGGTGCTAATCCCTCACACCAACATCATGCTAATCCCCCAGTTAGATGCTAATGTATATGTAAAACTCCTTTGTCAAGGTGCTCTGTTCCTCCCACACAGCTTAAAAGACGCTTCCAAGCTTGGCAGGGTTCACTCAAGCGCTGTCTTCCGGACAGTCCTGTTTCTTCACCTGAGGAAGGCTACTTGTGTTGTGGCCGAAACGTCGTGAGAATTTTATTCTGTTATTATTATTTTTATTATTATTTTATCTCCATTCTACGTGACTTTACCGAAAGAACCCAGAAGATGAATCCCTGCAGTCACGAAAGCTTTAAATTTAAATTTGAGCTCTACCACTAGCTAGCGGGATGAGGGAAGACTGGTGAAACTTGCTGATGACTGGTCCAAGTGAGACAGACTTGCACAGCTCTTCACTGGCTGCTGACACAGAATCAGAATATTAATTTATCCTGGAGGAATCCAATGATCTATAAAGCTCTTCACAGATGTCCAAAAGTGATGTGCACGCACAGCATTCAACCTTTTACTCTTAAATCACTGTGCATTATTTCTGAAGATATTTTTTTCATTCTTTTTGCAGAAATAGGGCAGAAGGGGCCCTGCACGGTTGACTTCATTATAAAGGAATTAGTTTCCCAGATGATTTGTTGACAGAGGTATCACTGTGTATCAATTGTAGTGTTGTATTTTAAAACTGTTTAAACCGATTACATTGTTGTATGTCTCAAGGTGGCTGCTTTTATTGTTTCCACAGATATCCAGACTACTCCTTCTACCCCTCGGTCCGCTGTTGTTCCTTGTCCTTGTAGTTAACAATATTTCCATTGCCATTATAAACAAGGTGAATATTTTTCTCCATGTTTCATTTTTGTAACTATTTGACCAGATGGTGTCAGTAAATACAAGTGATAGCAAGGAACTCGCATAAAAAGGCAGATTTAGCCACTTCACAGAGCTTCATATAGGGAAACAATACACCGCATTCCCATATTTATTTAATAGTGGACTGACCTATGTTTGGGAACTGGAAAAGTGGGTTAAGTCGGGGTTCCCACGGCAGTGGGGCACGAGGTCAAGAAAGCTGTGATCGGGCCACTCGACCTGCTTTAGCTAGGATGGAAACAGTGGTGACTTCATAGTAAACATTTTCAAAACATTGAGACAACCCAAACATAAGTTCTTTATATATTTTTTATGGATTGTTGCCTTCCAGCCATGCTACGGATGGCAGGGAAGGGGTTTAATCCAAGTCAATCTTGGGAGAAGAACCAAGCCAATCAATTCCAGGAACAGCGCAGCTTGCGTCTCGTTTGTAATCGCAGAGACGTAGCATCAGTTTCTTTTAGGACAGCGGTGAGGAACTTACGGCCTGTGGGCAACATATTGACCACAAATTAATTTTATATGGCTAGCAGCCACATGACGCTGACCACTTCAAAACTACCCACAAATCATACTTATCCATAACGGCAAGCATCTTAGCCTCACTTATCCGGTGCTGCAGGGGAATATTTTTGACCGGGAAACACTTTCTAATTCTAGCACACTCAATCAGTGCAGTCTTTGTTATGCTTGGTCAGCGTGCACTTTGTTTTCCCTGTTATTTTATATAGCTAAGGTGTGTGCTGATGTGTAGCCACCCAAAGTTATTTGAGAGCTCTTAATTGGTGTTTCATAAAGAAAAGGTTCAATATGAAATCCAAATGTAGACCTTCAGGGTCGATATCAAGGCTTTTAATCTATTTCTGGTCTATAACCAATTGCCTTGGATGCATCTGATCTCAGAAGCGAAGTAGTGTTGAGCATGGTGGATGGTGCTTGAAAGAGCACCCACCACAGCAGGTTCTTTAGAAGAAACTGGAGTGCTGCGTGATTTGCAGCAGAGGGCAGTGCAGCAACATCCATTTCCACGCTCCCACATCTATATACTGGAAGCCTTCACTAACCTGCACCGACTAGCCTGGTGAAGTATGGTCAATTAACTCACACGACCCCCACTTTGTGTGGAGGTCCTCATCCAGCAGAAAATGTTGGAAAGGGTTACAAATCTATATTCATATTTTGTTGTATCCATGTTTATTACATGATAGTGCGTGCCCCATTCATGTTCAAACTGCATACTTTGGTAAACATGCAAATAAATGTGTTTCATCGCACATTTAATTCCATTGAGCAATGGCCATTTCACATCGGTAATTAAAAACTGTCCCAAATGTACCTTATTTAATACATACAGTACCTCATGGCTTTCAATGTGAACCGTTACAGGAAGAGCGCTTATGAAATGGATGAGAATTGTGATGAAATTCAGTCTTCAGCTACGTGCCAGAACAACGATCTAAATTAGACCAATTTAATGAATGGCTGCAACTCTTTAAGGTAAGTTTATATCACTCCACGGGTCTCTTCTGACATAACTGTGGTGTTTATGAGCAGGGTGGTGTGTAAAGTTTTCGCATTTGGCTCATCCATTTCTCTGCATAAGCAACCACCCTGCTGTGGATGGAGTCATATTTCATTCCCAATTGTGATGTTCACCTTTTATCCATACTTACATGTATTAAGCCAATCCACAGTTTCTGAATGAATGTATTTCTGTGGTCAATGACCAGCAAGGGTGCTTCCTTAATACTACGAGGGGAAGCTCCTATCTTTTACTGTTTTAGTATTCAAATTTGAACATCATAATGTGTCCGAAATATGTAAAAAAAACAATAAAAGATGAAACAATGGTTCTCGATTAAATGTTATTTGATGTTTAATGCTCTATCAAACGAAAAAAACCGCAATCTTATATTTTGAACGGTTTCTGAATGACAAACATTTTTAGGGGGTACTTTTATGGGGCCTTCAAATGAAAAATCTCAAATTCTCATATTTCCTGTCATTTGTCCTCAAAGCTACCTTTGTGCCTAATTTCAGATTTTTACCATGTCGAGAAGTACCCTCGAGGTTTTTGAGACATGCAGATTAAGGTCTTTATATAGATATTTTAGTGCAATCATTGATCTCTAGGTTGCGACCATAAACTCACTACCTTGAGAACCTAGATTTAGTTAAAGGCATTAAAAGCCAGGATCTGAGTGGTGTTAACTCAACACTAACATCTGAGTCATCTCGTTTTCTAATTTAATTTGTACATTTCCTGAACATTATCCTTGATATCTACTCAGGAATGGTGCTCTGTAGCCATATATCTATCCATTTTCAATGACGAGCATTACCAACATTGCTGTTGGATGCTCACGTTTTTCTTAAAGTAAAACATTGACAATTACTATGATTAGTTTTAGCACGTGCATTATTTTGCGTGTCTTTAACGGTGCACTTAATATTTTATACCACAATTCACATTTCAAAGACCGTTAATGAGTAAATAAAAAAAATGTTCTTTGCTTTGGTCCTTGGTTACCTTGAACACCTATGATCTGCTCGAAAGAATACTGCATGGTCTGGATACATCCTTAAGGGCAAAGCAACAATAACGTTGAGCAACGTTCAGAAGAATGAAAGTGGGGAATATATTTTCCAAATAACACTTCCAAAACCTTGCAGTGGTGAAAGATAATATAAGTCTTGATGTAAATCCCAGAGGTGAGCAAAAACTCCTGCTTTATGACATAGGGGCTATTGTTATGTGCAGACTGTTGGGGAGAAGTTTTAATCATATGCAGTGGATTTATGAAAAAACTGAATAGATGCAGAAATAATGGCATATAAATGGTACTTAATGTTTTAAATAACTACACTGATTGTTAGTTTATAATTGTGATGGATAGTTTGTTGATGATCTTTAAAAAATGTGTCACTTTGGTATAAACGTTTTATTTCACAGAAATGTATTTCGTCAACATTTGTCATCCAAACCTCCAACTGTCCACGATGCCCCCCGGATACCCCTCAAACATACAGGCATGCCTTTTGGGAATGTCCAGACATTAACAAGTTTTTTTCAAATCAACACTTGCTACTTTAACCACATTCACAAAACGAGCGTCTCACCCTCACCAGACACATCCCTATTGAGGTTGAAACCTCAAGGCCTTTCCAGGGGGGCAAATACATTACTGTATTCCAAATGTTCAATGTTATGGCAAAACGCACCATTACAGCCAACTGCAAAGAGCATGCTCCCCCAACAGTGCAGGAATGGGCCAATAAACTTTCAAAATTTGCCACTAGAGCATCTAAGTGCCAAACTAAGAAGCTTACCACCAACCATGGAACCCTTTCACGACCTCTCCTCCAGTGGACATTGATTCTTAAGAGTATTCATTAGGACATTTAGGCACTTCCCCCCCTCCCTTTTTTCCTACAGGGGTATCAGAGCTTAGGAAGACTGGGGTTGTCGATTGTATTTAAACATGCAGTTTAGACAGGTTTCCATTGAACTGTAATTCGTAACGTGTGTTTGTACTGGTGTCAACCCCCTTTCACATCCTCTGTACCTGATATCGTTTTGTTGATTAAATACTTTTGGGGGAAAAAAAATCGAGCCATCTACGCTCCTTCATACTGGAGTCAACAAGGGTCCCTGGCACAATCGGCAAATACGAAATCCACAAACTCTGAGGCATAAGACAAATAGGGTTTGATTTGTAATACGACAACTGCTCATTTTGTTTTATGTTACTCTACATTAACCCAACCATGGAGCGGGAAGTATTTATTTAAATGTAAAATATGATTATTATGTTTTAGTGTAATGTCTAGTGCTGTACTGTACACGCTAAAGTAAATATGAAAATTAAGATGAGGTTAATAACACGTACTTTTTTTTGCAGTTTAAAACATGAACTAAAAATACTTTTACATACTATGAAAGATGATTTCATGTGTATTTCATGGTCTCATCATCGGGAGCAGTGCAGTTAGAGTACAGTACTTCTTTATGATGCATAAAGGCATCTCATGGTCAACTGTGGATGGTCAAGCCGCAGGGGCACGATGGGCAAGAACTATAGCTACTCTACAGTTCTCATCAAACTATTGACTACACTATCGATAGTTAAAATTTCTACTCATCGCATGTGTTTTGGTCATATTAAAATAGGATTTAAGAACTCCTTCCCTAGGGAGTCTTAAGATTGGCAAATAAAAGAAATCGTAGAGCTAAGACTTACCTGTGTGCATGCAGCTTATAATCTGTTAATACATAGTGTGTGTATAGTAATACCTCGGTTAACGAAGTAAATGCATTCCATGACGTCACTTTGTTATCAGAAACGTCGTTACCAGAGTTAGGTATAACATCTGAGGCATAGGGGATGCGTTTCCGGACTTCAGAGAAGGGGGTACAATAGGAAAACATTGCTGCACAGTCGCCTTCACTTCGTCTGCTTGGTTTAAAATGGTCCTGAAGGTGCACGGCACCAACCCCAACGAATGGGTCACTTCACTTTTCATCTTTCCCGCCTCTACCCCTCCTCTTTATGATCTGCAGTTTCCTTTCCAAATATGAATAACACAATTCATATGGCAATATATAGTTATCGTAATTGTATAGTGAATATAGAGCAGTGTGGCATATAGTGGGGTTGATAAAATAAGACAGTGTAAAATTACAAGTCTAATATTTTATAGTCTAAAGTATAGGGCAGTGTAGAGTAACGCATTGTATAATTCAAAGGTGAATTTTTTGTCTATGGATATGATATACCATGTAGTTTAGATTGAAGGTATAATATTACATTGTATAGTAGTCCAGTTTATAGCATAGTTATTAACGCAATACAGGACAGAGCAGTGCACCTATCCTATTCCTTTTTTCTTTCCGTTTTTCTGTGTACCCGCCCTCCCCCGATCCGGTGGTGCTGGTGCTGGTAACATGCTAATTCATATGTTAATTCCGCCCACACAGCTTAAAAAGACGAGGTCCAGGCTTGGCAGTGTTCACTCGAGCGCTGTCTTCTGGACAGTCCTGTTTATTCACCTGAGGAAGGCTACTTGTTTCGTGGCCGAAACGTCGTGAGAATCTTATTTTATTATGTTTTATTTTTATCATTTTATTTCCATTCTACGTGACTTTACTGAAAGAACCAAGAAGATGAATCCCTGCAGTCACGAAAGCTTTAAATCGAAAGTGTAATGTTTAACATACTTCATAAGGCAATATATAGTACCGTAATTGTATAGTGAATATACAGCAGTGTGGTATACAGTAGGGTTAGTAGAATAATACATAGTGTAGATGGACTCGTCCGTCTGAACAAAGCTCATCGCTCTCCGTGGTGCTAATCCTTCACACCAACATCATGGTAATCCCCCAGTTACATGCTAATGTATATGTAAACTCCTCTCCCTCCTCCGGTCCGAGCTCGTCGCTCTCCGTGGTGCTAATCCCTCACACCAACATCATGCTAATTCCCCAGTTACATGCTAATGTATATGTAAAACTCCTTTGTCAAGGCGCTCTGTTCCTCCCACACAGCTTAAAAGACGCTTCCAAGCTTGGCAGGGTTCACTCAAGCGCTGTCTTCCGGACAGTCCTGTTTCTTCACCTGAGGAAGGCTACTTGTGTTGTGGCCGAAACGTCGTGAGAATTTTATTCTGTAATTATTTTTATTATTATTTTATCTCCATTCTACGTGACTTTACCGAAAGAACCCAGAAGATGAATCCCTGCAGTCACGAAAGCTTTAAATATAAATTTGAGCTCTAGCACTGGCTAGCGGGATGAGGGAAGACTGGTGAAACTTGCTGATGACTGGTCCAAGTGAGGCAGACTTGCACAGCTCTTCACTGGCTGCTGACACAGTCAGAATCAGAATATTAATTTATCCTGGAGGAATCCAATGATCTATAAAGCTCTTCACAGATGTCCAAATGTCCAAAGTGATGTGCACACCCAGCATTCAACCTTTTACTCTTAAATCACTGTGCATTATTTCTGAAGATATTTTTTTCATTTTTCTTGCAAAAATAGGGCAGAAGGGGCCCTGCATGGTTGACTTCATTATGAAGGAATTCGTTTCCCAGATTATTTGTTGACAGAGGTATCACTGTGTATCAATTGTAGTGTTGTATTTTAAAACTGTTTAAACCGATTACATTGTATGTCTCAAGGTGGCTGCTTTTTTTGTTTCCACAGATATCCAGACTACTCCTTCTACCCCTCGGTCTGCTGTTGTTTCTTGTCCTTGTAGTATTTCCATGGAGAATATTTTTTCTCCATGTTTCATTTTTGTAACTATTTGACCAGATGGTGTCAGTAAATACAAGTGATAGCAAGGAACTTGCATAAAAAGGCAGATTTAGCCACTTCACAGAGCTTCATATAGGGAAAAAATACACCGCATTCCCATATGTATTTAATAGTGGACTGACCTATGTTTGGGAACTGGAAAAGTGGGTCAAGTCGGGGTTCCCACGGCAGTGGGGCACGAGGTCAAGAAAGCTGTGATCGGGCCACTCGACCTGCTTTAGCTAGGATGGAAACAGTGGTGACTTCATAGTAAACATTTTCAAAACATTGAGACAACCCAAACATAAGTTCTTTATATATATATTTTTTATGGATTGTTGCCTTCCAGCCATGCAGGGGATGGCAGGGAAGGGGTTTAATCCAAGTCAATCTTGGGATAAGAACCAAGCCAATCAAATCCAGGAACAGCGCAGCTTGCGTCTCGTTTGTAATCGCAGAGACGTAGCATCAGTTTGCTTTTAGGACAGCGGTGAGGAACTTACGGCCTGTGGGCAACATATTGACCACAAATTAATTTTATATGGCTACCAGCCACATGACGCTGACCACTTCAAAACTACCCACAAATCATACTTATCCATAACGGCAAGCATCTTAGCCTCACTTATCCGGTGCTACAGGGGAATATTTTTGACCGGGAAACACTTTCTAATTCTAGCACACTCAATCAGTGCAGTCTTTGTTATGCTTGGTCAGCGTGCACTTTGTTTTCCCTGTTATTTTATATAGCTAAGGTGTGTGCTGATGTGTAGCCAGCCAAAGTTATTTGAGAGCTCTTAATTGGTATTTCATAAAGAAAAGGTTCAATATGAAATCCAAATGTAGACCTTCAGGGTCGATATCAAGGCTTTTAATCTATTTCTGGTCTATAACCAATTGCCTTGGATGCATCTAATCTCGAATTAGTGTTGAGCCTGGTGGATAGCGCTTGAAAGAGCACCCACCACAGCAGGTTCTTTAGAAGAAGCTGGAGTGCTGCGTGATTTGCAGCAGAGGGCAGTGCAGCAACATCCATTTCCACGCTCCCACATCTATATACTGGAAGCCTTCACTAACCTGCACCGACTAGCCTGGTGAAGTATGGTCAATTAACTCACACGACCCCCACTTTGTGTGGAGGTCCTCATCCAGCAGAAAATGTTGGAAAGGGTTACAAATCTATATTAATATTTTGTTGTATCCATGTTTATTACATTATAGTGCGTGCCCCATTCATGTTTAAACTCTGCATACTTTGGTAAACATGCAAATAAATGTGTTTCATCGCACATTTAATTCCATTGAGCAATGGCCATTTCACATCGGTAATTAAAAACTGTCCCGAATGTACCTTATTTAATACATACAGTACCTCATGCCTTTCAGTGTGAACCGTTACAGGAAGAGCGCTTATGAAATGGATGAGAATTGTGATGAAATTCAGTCTTCAGCTACGTGCCAGAGCAACGATCTAAATTAGACCAATTTAATGAATGGCTGCAACTCTTTAAGGTAAGTTTATATCACTCCACGGGTCTCTTCTGACATAACTGTGGTGTTTATGAGCAGGGTGGTGTGTAAAGTTTTCGCATTTGGCTCATCCATTTCTCTGCATAAGCAACCACCCTGCTGTGGAAGGAGTCATATTTCATTCCCAATTGTGATGTTCACCTTTTATCCATACTTACATGTATTAAGCCAATCCACAGTTTCTGAATGAATATTTCTGTGGTTAATGACCAGGAAGGGTGCTTTCTGTGGTGCATTGTGCTTTTCTAGGCTGCTTATCCTATTACACTGCCTTGTGTTGGCTGTAGGGAATGTCTCGGATGTGACAACTACAACAGTATTTATTGTATTTGATGACTCATCCTAGAGCCGCAAACATGTTTACCGATACTATGTTATTCTGTATATTTTCGGTTTGGTTAATTATCAGAATTCATTTAAAAAAATGCATTGGAAGTGTTTTGTATTAAAATATATATGATTTAACTTTAATGTCTATTAACCTATGTATTCACTTTGGATGTTTAAGTATGTCTTACTGATCTAATACAAACGGGACACGTTTTGACACATCTCAGATAATAAAGTTCAGTGTCAAAGTAGTTTCCCACTCAAAAATGGGGTGGAGTTTCTATGCTACAATACGATTTTGCGTCTGAATGCATCTCAAGATGTTGTTTTATTTCCTTGTATCTTCAAGCTCGTGCTAAACACTCTGCATTTATAGCGGGCCCATGCGATTCCAACGGAGGTTGACTTGTCTCTTCCCACAAGGTCGTAAAAAATTGTTCTCAAACCCCGAGGGATAAATTGCTGAGTCAGCTTTCAGTTTAATTCTGAACACATAGAATTATAACAGACAGCCATGCACTCTAACCACTGGACCACCCTGCCAAATGAATATATTATTAGTTAAATTGATACACTCACTGAAATAATATTTTAACTTTATTGAATTATCCACTATTTAAGGTTAAACAAAATAAAATAATAGTTGCATCACTAATTTCATCCTTGGCAAACCACACACTTGCTGCACACTGATATTTTTGTGCGGTTGATGTTTATTAATGGTCATTCTTACGACTTAGTTGTTTATTTTACTTTCACCTTAACAATGGGCAGGAGTAACTCGGATCCATGAACGGAAAATGCTGATACCTAAATTACCGACTCTTTTCTGTGTGCAACTATGGCTATTGAACTCCAAACCATGGACCGGGTAACTTCGCACTCCCCCAAATATGAATTCGCCATTTCTCAAACAAAGCAATTAAATGGCAAAATCACATAACTTCTGATTCTCTGCATTGTTGATGTTTGTAAACCATAGGAAATAATATGGATAAACTTGATTATACTACACTATTCTGGTCAGTACAGGTTGGGGGAGCATACACTTTGGAGTATAAGTATTTAATTTAGTTAATTGGATTAATTAATCAATTCCATCATTGTGGGTATTTTCTTTCGGGAGGAAATTAAAAAGTTGGAATTGCAAACTATTCTTAAAGTAATCATGATTGTTTTTTTTTTACAGTCCATCTTATCACTGTGAACGGTTGAATCGGGTTTCTAATTCTCCTATAAACTGAGGTGAGTAAATCCTCCATAAATGATTGTAATTAAATGCTTATTTATGTAAATACATGTTTTTAAATGAATGTGTAATAAAAAGAAAACAAATCGGTGGCAGAATAGCTTCGTGGTTGGCAAGTTTACCACTCCACAAGTTTTAAGTGAATTGTTAAATGCTGCCAGCCTCCAGGAATGCGTGGGTTATTACCAAACCATGGATTGTGTAGTAACATAGACAAGAACCCTGATATCGCTTGCTAGCAAGAGCATACTTTCAACATGGTTTTATACAATCATAATGTATTGTATTTCGAAATAGCTATTATATAATGCTGTAAAATATACGTTTTTTGTGACTGAATACTAGTCAATAATTAAATTAACTGTCAGGATTTGTGGTCACAATATAATTCAATAACCATTATTTTTTACTTTTGTGCAGGAAGATTTGGCTACACCTGCTTCTTACATAGTGCGGGTCATCACCAAGAATTGGAACCCTAAACAAATGCAGCACTTACTGATTCATTCCAGTCCGTGTCTCTTTCTGCTTCTTCCATAGCACTGCTCGACTTTGGAATTATCCCATCTCTTTTCGAAAGTTCATATAATCTTTGGTTCTATTGGGTAAAGTCACGTAGGTGAAAATAAAATAACAATTTTTATTTTCACCTACGTGACTTTACCCAATAGAACCAAAGAGTATGGATCCTAGCAGTCACGAAAGCTTTAAATCTAGAATTCATATAATCTTACTCAAATAAAAAAAATGTATTACCTTTCATTAATGCTAACTTTAACTTATTTTTGCATTGAAAAAAGAGGCCGGTACAGAGCACAAGCAATGAAAAAGGGAGTAGAGATCTACCGAGTAAACTAACATACACACCGAGTTAACGTGTCATCATCAATATAAATCTCGTAGGGCAACCAACTACCTTATGTCATGTCCATGGAGTGGTGCATCAAGAGTCTGTCTCCTCCACCGGTCTCCTCGATCATGCACACCTTCACGGCAGGTTCAATAGGGACGGGGACCATTTAGCCTTAAGTTCCCGTTTCCTGCCCCTAAGCTTATGGCTAAGTTGCTCTGTTCCTGTAAGGGCTAGGAAGGCGTTTGGCCACATTTTCCAGGAGGGAGGTTCATGATTCGTCCGATTTGCCAGGATAGTCTTCCTTACAGTGAGATGAACGATTTTTAGTCATGCGTGCTGGTGTGTTTTGATGCACCGTTTGGTTTGAGGCCCCATCGCGTTGATTTGATTGAGGGGCTAAGGTTAGTGCCACAGATGTTATTTAAAATAATTCGTAATGTCGGAGTAGAATTTCAGTATATCTGGGCATGACCAAAAGGCATTAAGGTCTGTCTGAGCCATGCCTGGAGGGAATAAAGGGCAGTCTAGGGAAGCTTCTGTGAATTTGCTCTTTCAATGGTCAAATAGGTGCCGTGCATACATTTGAATTGGATAAGCTTTATTTGTAGCGATCTAGGGCCTGACACAGGGGCCTGGCAGATTTGAATTAATTTCTGTTGGAGGATGTCCTGGCCCAGGAGCTTATTCCAGAGTGTTCTAGTGTCACATGGTACAAGTAACAAGGGAAAATATAATGGGGAGGATGTGGTCCACCTGTATAGGGAAAGGGAGTAATTGAAAATTATGAAAGTGTGCAGCAAACAAGGTGTCAATCACAATTGAGTGTGCCCAGCTTCCGATAAATATGGACCACCCCACCACACAAAGCCCAAAGTGGGTGGTGAACGTCATCTAAGGCTAAAAGTGCCTTAAGGGTGTGTGAGTGTTTGGGAACGTGTAGGCTTAGGTGTGAGTGTCGGGATAAAGGGGTCATCCTGTAACATTGTGAGCGCACTGTGTTGTCCTAGAGATACGCTACTGCGTGACGACTGGCAGGGTGGCTTGTCTAAAAGTTTTTAAGACAGACCAACCCTATTGAATCGCCTCAGGTGAATGGGCACGACTGTTCTCACTAGACTTGACCCACAATACACAGGAGTGACTTGGCTTACCGAAAATATAATAGTAACACCGATAAAGGTGAGCCTGGAACAGCAGGCAAGAGACTATGTGCCACACCTAATGCTGCGTATAATCCAAAATCCCTCACTGTCCACAAGACGGTATGCTTCTAGTCTATAATTAAGTTTCGGTGCCTCTAGCCGGTCGAGGATAGGGGTGTGCAGAGTGATCAAAGTTCTTGTCTGGGGTTTTGGTGATGGCATCCCACTAATCTGTCGGTTCCTAAAGAAATGCGACCAGGGGATGTTATAACTTGCCTGTACTTGCTCAAAGGATAACAACCCTACTTAGATAAGGGGTTGTCAACTTTTTCCACTCCTGCCACTTTCCAGCTGGGCCACTTGATGCCCTTACCTCTTATTCTCATCGAACTGTTTACCCCATAGCGGGGATCATTACATCAGCCATACGAAAGAAGATGATATTACTGGTTTTTAAAAATCCAAAAAATGTATTTTTATTATTTTACGAGTGTTTTTAAGTCTGTATGCTCTCCCGTTTTATGTACGTTAACGAGAACGTACTCAACTTATTTATACCCTATCCCGTTTAACATACTGTGGCATGTTGCGATAACATACTCGAGATTTACGAACTTTACCATTTAGACCCAACATTGTTTACGCTGTTTAGCGACATTTACGTGCCAGGTGGCACCGAAGCGTTCGCGTCCCTGACTGATCCACCATCCCATCTCTTTACTTCGATTAAATTTCTGGTTTTTAGGGATGCATCCTGGGCGTAAATCGGGGTATGTCTGTTTGTAAAAGTATGGTTTAAACTTTGCCGAAGTGCCTTAAACTTTGTGGATGACATGTGCTCGACAATAAAGATTTTAAAAATGTCGGACTTGTGTATTCACCCATTACTTAAAGGATACACTATACTGCATTACTTTGGCTGTTGAAAATCACTTGTTTTTTTCTTGTAAAGGATGATGGCCTATTTAGGTTGTTTTGCATGGAGTAGAGGGTAGCCCTGGCCTTTCTCCACTCTACTTACTGGTTGTTATTCCACCATTAGTGTCACCCTTGCTATGTTGCCCACCCTCAACAATCACCAGACATCATGGGACCTCCCTTGCCAGTATCAAAATATAATAGGTTTTATCCTTTCTGGCAATAAAACAGGTGTTAAGATTTTGATTTAAAGCTTTCGTGACTGCAGGAATTCATATAATAAAATGTGTTAAGATGTTAAAACACCAAACTGAAACATTTTGCAAGCATCCATGTCTGCATCAAGCACATATACTTGTGGTGAACATGCAAACAAACACGTGCTCTGATAGTATATGCATTGTCTTTGAAACGGATTGATCCACACCAGAGATCGCTTTCTTTAAAGCCAAGTCTCAAACAGTTAGACAGAAGAAGCCAAAGGGCGAACAGCACAGAGACAATCAAAATATAAGAATTTGTTTTATTGCCAGAAAGGGTCAAACCTATTATATTTTGATACTGGCAAGGGAGGTCCCATGATGTAGCTGCTCACCCCGAGCTCTCAATGTCCTGATAGTGGCATTGTCTTTGTGCAGACACACACAACTTTCAGGGTGCGTTCGGCAGTAAACGACGGAAATAATAAAGGAATTCTGCGCGAAGAACGCCTTAGACCTGCAACACATTTGTATTTCACTTCAGCCGCGATCAGCAGGCACACTCCGTTTCGCTTCCGCACACGGGTCACATGACAGATGTGACGTCACAGCTCACTAGCTGTGCAAAAAAATACATGCATTATTGAGCCCCCCCCCCCCCCCAAAATACCAAAGTCTGTTTTATACTTTTTGCATGGTGTACAGTCTGGAAAGTACCCACATGGCAAATTTAAAGTTTGTTGCATGTCGGGAAGAACGCTAAACATTTGAAAGACACACAATCACAAATTTCCATTTTATATATATGGAGATTACAGCACTTAGGGTGAAGCAATACACAATCACAGTGCAAACTGGAGAAAAATACCAAGCTGGAACTAATGCCAAAGTTTCCAATCAAATAAACGGCAGCGGCAGCGGCAGCAAGACCATTTTCAATCCAGAAAAACGCATGTCAAAAATGTTATAAATTGATTTGCATTTTAATGAAGGAAATAAGTATTTGACTCCTCTGCAAAAGATGACTTAAAACATGAGTAATTGGTGACAAAACCCTTGTTGGCAATCACAGAGATCAGACGTTTCTTGTAGTTGGCCACCAGGTTTGCACAGATCTCAGGAGGGATTTTGTCCCACTCCTCTTTGCAGATCTTCTCCAAGTCATTAAGGTTTCGAGGCTGACGTTTGGCAACTCGAACCTTCAACTCCCTCCACAGATTTTCTATGGGATTAAGGTCTGGAGACTGGCTAGGCCACTTCAGGACCTTAATGTGCTTCTTCTTGAGCCACTCCTTTGTTGCCTTGGCCGTGTGTTTTGGGTCATTGTCATGTTGGAATACCCATCCACGACCCATTTTCAATGCCCTGGCTGAGGGAAGGAGGTTCTCACCCAAGATTTGACGGTACATGGCCCCGTCCATCGTCCCATTGATGCGGTGAAGTTGTCCTGTCCCCTTAGCAGAAAAACACCCCCAAAGTATAATGTTTCCACCTCCATGTTTGACAGTGGGGATGGTGTTCTTGGGGTCATAGGCAGCATTCCTCCTCCTCCAAACACGGCGAGTTGAGTTGATGCCAAAGAGCTCCATTTTGGTCTCATGACCACAACACTTTCACCCAGTTGTCCTTTGAATCATTCAGATGTTCACTGGCAAACTTCAGACGGGCATGTATATGTGCTTTCGTGAGCATGGGGACCTTGCGGGCGCTGCAGGATTTCAGTCCTTCACGGCGTAGTGTGTTACCAATTGTTTTCTTGGTGACTATGGTCCCAGCTGCCTTGAGATCATTGACAAGATCCTCCCGTGTAGTTCTGGGCTGATTCCTCACCGTTCTCATGATCATTGCAACTCCACGAGGTGAGATCTTGCATGGAGCCCCAGGCCGAGGGAGATTGACAGTTCTTTTGTGTTTCTTCCATTTGCGAATAATCGCACCAACTGTTGTCACCTTCTCACCAAGCTGCTTAGCAATGGTCTTGTAGCCCATTCCAGCCTTGTGTAGGTCTACAATCTTGTCCCTGACATCTTTCTGATTGAGAAGGGGTCAAATACTTATTTCCCTCATTAAAATGCAAATCAAATTATAATATTTTTGACATGCGTTTTTCTGGATTTTGTTGTTATTCTGTCTCTCACTGTTCAATTAAACCTACCATTAAAATTATAGACTGATCATTTCTTTTGTCAGTGGGCAAACGTACAAAATCAGCAGGGGATCAAATACGTTTTTCCCACTTTTTTCCCTTACTCGTTCAGCACACCGGTTGTGTGTTGGAGAGTAAACCCACACCATTAAAAAGTCGAGTACGACGTTTCGACAGTAATTACAACCAGCCTTATCAGGTGACAGCCAGAATTGGCTGTTTTGTAAATAACATCGCATCAGTTCATCTTACATGATAAGTCATCTCGCCAGGTAGCAGAGCATCCATCCCACAACAGGCAGATAGATCATATGCTAGTCGGAAGTTGACTCAACCCATCGTCCATTCTGGGGTAAGACAAGGAGCACTTGGATAAGAATGAGTATCAGTGGCCCTTTGGAGAGACTATGTGGTGCCACAACAGCGAAGCCGCTCCGTCGGAGCCGTTCCTGCAACGCCACCACGGGAGAGTGTCCGGGCCGACGCTGCTTCTCCCTCACCACCCCCCAAATGAGCACACACAACACACACACCCCCACGTAGGACCTCGTGGGGAAGTCACCTGGCCTCCAGGTTTTCACCCAGGGGCCCTCTTCGTAGGGAGATCCCCCACGGTTTCCTGGGGCCAGGGAATTGGACGACTTCCCCCAGGTTGAATTACACCGCGGAGCCATGAATTGACGTGCAATTGCATGGTCACGACGAGGCTACTCAGTCACCGCGGTTAGGTCCACACGAGCACAAGGGGAAGCATCCGATTGGCCGTAAAAGTATGCTTGCACGCCGTGGCCAATGGCAACGACCCAACGGCGGCCCCTGTTGATGGGGAGAGAAGGAAGCGGATGTCTGTGAAGGCACCGAGGCGGGCGCACCAATGGCGGTGAGGTATCGTGGGTTAGCCGGGCAGACCTTTGATGTAGAGAAGGATCAAATGAGAGAGAATAGCGACGATGGGGGTTCGCATTCTCCTCAAGTGAGCGATCGGAGCAGTCAGCTTGCTGGCCACTGGGTCGTCCGTGGGACGAGTCTCAGCGAAGCCAGGCCCCGCTCCCCGCAAGAACCTCGTGCAGCCTCATTTCTCCGCGACGGCCCGCGCATCCGAGGCGAAACGTGAGTACGAAAGAGAGAGTGGGGACTTTAATTCCAAAAGGACGAGGTAGATCGGGTTTAGACCATCGGGAGATAGGTTAGACCTGCCCTGCTGACTCGGACTCACTCGGGTAATAGTAGCCCGCAGACACGCCGGAAATAAATCGTCAGTGATTAATAAACCTTGTCGTGTGGTTTCTGCGAGTGTGAAACAGGCGCATGGGGGTGTGAGTCCACTCGTTGTGGTACGGGGAGTTGCGCGCGGGTAACTCTGTTGAGGCGGCCATTGTGTGCACCCCCGACCGGGGTTCCTGCGTCGTACCCTGTGTTTGCGCGCGAGTGTGTATTTACCCACGTGTTTGCGCTCGCCCCTGCGCGTAGCTCGTGGTTAGCGTGTGCGTGTGGCGAGCGGCGGCGGACTCGTACAGGGGCACGTGAGGTTACTCATACGCCCTTGTGTTTAACGTGTGCGTGAGGTAGACGGGCGGCGTACACGCGAGATTATTCATACGGCTTTTGTTTAGCGTGTGCCCGCGGTGAGTGACGGTGGACTCGCCTGGGTACACGTGGGATTATTCCTACAGCCCTTTAAACAATCTCCATTGCCCGCCCTCGGTCGTAACGCGTGTGCGAAGGACGTCATTGCCCTCTGACCCATGACCCTCGGTTCAGCGCGTGCGAGTTGTGCGCGGGGTTGTGTGAACGGATACGTCGCGTTTGAGTGGCTGAGAAGTGACAGATTGACTCCAGGCAGCCGTGCACCAGCCCCGAGCTATGCCCCCCAAACAAAACCCGCGGACCCGAGGGGCTGCGGCACGAGGAGAGTAGCCGGGGAGCGGCAGCCTTCTCCCCACGAGCGAGGAGTTGGATAGCGGCGGTTCTCACACGAGCGAGGAGTCCGGAACCTGCAGCCCTCCCGAGATCAACCCTCCCCCGGAGGGGGAGCCGGGGGCCCGTGTCCCTCACAACTACCCTCCAGCACAGGAATGTGCAACGGTGCATTACGCGGTCACTCGGGACTGCCAATGGACATGAGCAATGCTCCAGCAAGCATCGGAGCATGGAGACATTTTGACTGGTTTACAATAAATTTAAAAAGTCACCATTTGCATTCAGTAAAATGTATTCTGCCGAGAATGAAGAAAGTGTCAAATATGTGAACTTTCAACAGAAGCTGAGTTTTAAGGAGACAATTGCATGGATAATTTTATACTGTTGTATACAGTACTATTAAAGTGTTGTTTTATGTTGAAGCTTACAGGACAATTCGTTCCATTTGCATAGCTTATACATACACTCACCGTACAATTTGTACAGCATCAAAATTAGCCACGTATCTACCATAAATTAAAAGTTAGTGCCAACATTTATGTTCAACATGAGAAGATGCTATCTATTTGTCTGTCTAAATGGGACGAATTTATTTCAATTTCTCCACCTTAGCTGTTAATCCTATAGATGTGCAAAGTCTTCTTGTAAAATAATTTCATGGAATCAGATGTAAATGATTATCATCTTTGCTGTAGGTAACTCCAGATTTAGAGGCTAAATGTTTTGCTTTTCCAGCTTATGTTGTTTATAAGTGACTCACGCGATAATGCTTCTCACGCGTGTCACAGTTTTCAAGTTTGATCTATTTTAACTTTAGAGGTACGGCGGCATTAATCAGACGATAGAAACGTGTCAAATCTGATGTGGCGATTGCACTAGGCATGCCAATACAGTAATTCTAATATTTGCATTTTTAGAATACTGCACTCGGAAAAAAAAATGCATTCCTCAAGTTTTGTCCTCTAAAGATATGCCAAGGGTTTGTGTTCACGGTTACACAACACGTGCATACAATGCCTTGCACCTCATATTAAATACTATGCAGTTTAACAGTAAGGTTTGTACAGGATATAAATGATGGGATAGTTCAATGCGTATTTATAAAAAAATACTAAAGGAGTTAACATTGTTTCATCAGGTGATGCTAACAGTTTAGCAATACTGTATTGTGAACTAAATATTTGTTGTGGGTTGTCTCAGGCCACGGGTGAATAAAATAGGTACCAATTTGCCCTCATGTAATCCAGCACTGTGGAGCCAGTGAGGGTTGGTGGGTCAGACAAATGTTGCGAAATTCCCTTCCCGTGAGGGTAGAGGTTGCAGTACCCTGACTGGCCAGGAGAAGGCGGTACAGCAAGAGTAGACTAATCTCCATCTGTCCCATCTGTACGGGATCGAGTGTTGCGTCCTCGCATGGGTGGATTTTCTCCAGGAGCCCCGGTTTCCTCCCACACGTGTAATCACTCATTAATTGGCTGAAAACATCCGAATATATATGCCGCTCCATGTGTTATGTGTTGTGCAGAGTTGTGAGATGCTGTTTGCATGAATGATGCTTCGATATAAAAACACATTTATATCTCAAACAGCTGTAGGAATTAATCCATTGTACTCTACCACCAATTTTATAAATGTAACGTTTTTGCAATGGTCATTTTGTAAATACACATTATTACTATTGTAACAAGGCCTTGTTTAAGGCCTATTCACTGTCCATTTATTTAACACTACTGGAGTGATAATTGTTTTTTTTTACCCTTTTATCTGGCAACAAAACTGACACATTTTTTACAAGGAGTCATGTTTGCATTGACTAGAATACCTGCGGTCGGAGTTCAAACAAAAAACATAACTCTGATAATGTATGCACTGTCCTTGAAATTGATTGGTTCACACCCGAGACAGCTTTTCTTAGAAGCCTCGTCTCACACGGTGTTGGACCAGATGACGCCAAAAGGCGCACGGCGCGTTTTGGCGTCAAAACTGACACAAAAAAATGTGACTTATCATATTTTGCTACTGGCAAAGGAGGTTCCAATGGTACAGTACTGGAGGTCAGTGTACAACACTTTTACATTTATGCGACCTAATCCAAGAGTTCCCAGTATTGATTAATATAGAGCATTTTAAAAATAAATGTTATCACGATTTAGCATGTGTTTTGATATTATACACATGTTATGTCTCATTTCATAGGCTTGAATGATACATACAATCAACATTTCATCCAGACAACACAAGAAAACAAATCTGAAGACTGGGCAACTAGTGAACAGACCACAGCATCCCAGCTACAATCCAAAAGGCCTACTTTGCCCACTCCACAAATTACTCCAAGTACTAGGACACTAATCCTTCTGTGTGCAGGTTTCCTGTTCATAACGATCATAGGACTTGCAGCAGTCATTCTCTATGTGGCTGAACAAGGCGCGGATCTGGTGGTTAGTGAACACTTAGAAAACACTGCATTTACACATTTATAGCAAGTGGTTGTATATGTTTAAAAACAACACTTAGAAATGTGTACAAGCACTCAGCCTTCATGCGTCACGCAAAATAATCAATTGGTAGTTCCTAAATAAGTAATGGGGGGTTTCTAGTCAATATATTTGAATATATTTTATTTGCTGTTCTATGCTCTGTCATATCTTTGTCAATGAATGCACGTTAAAGGAAAACGTCACACCAAGCTAACACACAGTCCCTCAATAATATGGTACATTAACAGTGACAAACTAAACGAGGCTCAACATGCCGATGAATATAACAATAGCTGTACTTAACTCAGCCCAATTGGTCTCTATGGTCAAAGACTTTGTACTGTCCCCTGACGATATCCTTGTCAGCTTCGATGTGGTCTCTCTGTTCACCAAGGTCCCAGTACCTGATACCATTGAAATAATAAAAAATTTGGTCCAACATGGACTAGACCCCGATACACCTGCGCTGGTTAGGCACTGCCTCACCAATACCTACTTTACTTGGAATGGCACTTTCTACAAACAAAATGAGGGTACCCCCATGGGTTCCCCCTTGTCACCAGTGATAGCCAATGTTTGCATGGAGAAATTTGAATCAGACGCCATCCAGACTTCCACCCTCAGACCTTCCCTGTGGAAGAGATATGTAGACGACACTTTCGTCATTTGGCCACATGGCCTCCCAGCTTTGAACCTTTTCCTAGACCACATTCATGCCAGACGCCCCGCCATCAAATTCACCATAGAAGTGGAGAAAGATGACAAGCTGCCATTCTTGTATGTTCTGTTTGAGAGGATACCTGATGGCTCATTGGGACATTCTGTCTACAGGAAACCCACCCAACAGATTCCTACTTGAAACCTGATTCCCACCACCACCCAGCTCAGAAGAATTATCTCATCAAAACGTAATACCACAGGGCACATTGCATTTCGGACCAACACCACCTGACCAGTGAATTAAAACATGTACACCTGGCCCTTAAGAGAAACAGATACTCTGACCGTACCATCCGCCAAGCTGTTTCTCCCTCCATACAGAAACAACCAGTTGATACGCCGGTCAAAACCATCACACTACCATATATAGCAGGCGTTACTAAAAAGATCTCCAAAATTCTAAACAAACACAAGATCCTGGTCCGGTTCAATACAGTACACAAAATCCGTGACCTGATCCCTTCCGTGAAGGATGTCGTTCCTGACTTACAGTACCCCGGAGTTTACAAATTGAGCTGCACTTGTGGTGATTGCTATATCGGGGAGACGAAACAACATGTCTCTGACCGAATTCGCGAGCACAAATCAGACTTGAAACACGGCAGAACGAATTCTTCTGCCGTAGCTGACCACTGTTATAACGCTGTGGGTGATCACGATATAGTTTTCTCCGATACCAAGGTTCTCTGCAAACCCACGGGTTTTTTATCAGAGATTTGTCCACGAGGCAATTCAGATTTACAAACACAGACACAATTTCAACCGAGACGATGGTTTCAAATTAAGCAATCATTGGAAAGATGTTCTAAATCAAACCAAACATTAAACTAATTTTCAATGGTACAGTAAAAATTTTTCAAGTAGTGGTATCCCAAACTTTCACAGCTGCTTATTTCTCTCCACTCACTCCACTCACTCACTCCACTCACTCACTCCACTCACTCACTCCACTCACTCCACTCACTCACTCCACTCACTCACTCCACTCACTCACTCACTCCACTCACCGCACTCACTCACTTCACTCACTCCGCTCACTCACTCACTCCATTCACTCACTCCACTCACTCACTCCACTCACTCCATTCACTCACTCCACTCACTCCACTCACTCCCCCCCCCCCCCCCCCCCCGCTGCTGGTCCATCATGGCCCATGCACCTCCTACGTACATCGTGCTCATTTTTATGCTAATTCCTTTGTCAAGCGTTTTGCTTCCTCCCACACAGCTTAAAGGACACGACCTGGGGTTGGCTGTTTTCACTCCAATGCTGTCCTCATGACAGCACGGTCCCTTCACCTGATGAAGGCCACTTGTGTTGTGGCCGAAACGTGATTTTTATTTTATTTTTTACCTACGTGACTTTACCGAATAGAACCAAGGAGTATGGATCCTTGCAGTCACGAAAGCTTCAAATCTAGAATTGACTGCCAGTTTGCGTTGCAGCATCTACGATAGCATGTGATGGAGACGCGTGCCACGGCGGACAATGGTCTGAACTTTAATCCCATCACGAGACTCATCTGCACCATGCTTTAACTCGCCTATAAATGTATGTTGAACTTCTTTTGCACCATATGAAGCCAACTATGCTCATCGTATGTGCGGGGGAAGGACAACAAACTAAACACAAAAAGCAGTTAAAAAAAGTTTCCAATCGAGATGATTTAAGAGCGCAGAGCTCCAGTGGCTTCCGTATATCGGAAGCCAGAGCATTCCAGACGGTTGCAGAAGCGCATCTGAAAGTGTGCAATGCAGTGACCGTATTTGTTCGATGGCCAGCCAAAAGCCACTGCGACGAAATCAGCAAGGTATTGTGGCTCATTTGTGGCAAGGACTTTGTGTGTAATGAGTGCGACCGCATCACCCCAATCTTCAGATCTCTTCACTGGCTGCCAAGCCACTGCCAGATCAGCTACACGACTGCCTTCAACGTTTCAAGATCAATCATGAATTGATTCCCAATTGGCTTATTTGTCCTCTTCTCCAGTAAATCTCACCCACTCTGTCGCTTCTTCTCCTTTGTTGCCTCCACTGTCTAGAAGTAATTCCACCTGCCAGCCACACTGCTCACTCCACTTCTCTTTTCAAATCTTTCATCGTCACTGAACTAATTTTCCCTTTTTTCCCCTCATGTATTATTTACTCGTCTTTCCTTCGAAGCCCATACCTTAGGACAGGGGTGGGGGACGTCCGGCCCGTGGGCTGTATGTGGCCCGCGAAATCATTTGGTCTCTGGCCCTGCCAAGGCAACCGCAGGCAGGACTCGAAATTCAATAAATCTAGGAGCAAACCTGGACAAGCAGTTGCGAGTAGCAACATCATCAATAGCAGCCAACATCATCACACGCCTCGCCAAAGAGAAGCAGTTCCAGCCATCACATTAGGGGCGAGTTAATTAAATGTTTGACCAAATATAACAGGCTAATTTTTAAGTTGATAATTTTGTATGGCCCGCGAATGATGTTATAAATATACAAATGGCCCTTGGCAGAAAAAAGGTAACCCACCCCTGCCTTAGGTGAACGCCAATAGTGAGTGTGCAGTGAGTTGGAACCTTGCCTCATATAAATTAGATCGAGTAGGATTTGCAGTTCCATTTATAAGGTGCTTGCCTCAGAAACTCGCATCTTCCATCTCATCTCAATCATTCCAATACTTAACTTTATTTTTAACCCAGGAGAGCCCCTGATGGCAGCTGTCCCCATATGGCACAAGGTGAACACAGCCCCAGGCTGCAAGTGGGTAGTAGTTTGCCAGTTGCCCGAAATGTTTCTATGGGTTTTATCAATTGGGTAATCTGCAAATATTTGTATTTATTTGAACCATGACCCTAGTGCACGTGGCCTACTCTTTTTCCTAATCGCGTCACGGGATTTGTCACATCCACTGTGGAGCATACGGCATATATTTTCTGGTAATACACCCACGGCATTAACCAGGGTGGCCACGGGGATGAATCGTGAACCTTGCCAACGAGCGGCAATGCCACCGCCAACAACAACTTCTGTTGCTTCCACCGTTGCTGATCGGGGTGTGGATCATTCGTTGTCTTTGCTGTGCAGGTGTCCCAGTGCAGGAACTGCAACAGGAAGTACCAGCCAGTGCCACGGGACAGGGAGTGGGGGAGTGGAGCGCTCTTCAACTGCACAACCTGCGATAACACCTTCAGGTTGACGGCGATAAAAGGGACAGCTTGTATGTGTGTATTGATGCATTGATTCGCAAAGCTTACGCGAGTTGTGCGCGTGTGCGCATGAGATTCGGTGTTTTATAAATAAAAAATGTATATCGTAATACGAGAGGAGCAAACCATTTAAAAGGATGTCGCCACTCAAATACATTTGCATAGTGATGTAGAGTATAAAGTGGGGGGTGTGAAAGCGAACTGAGAGCAAATCCTCTGGAACCACAAAAGCCGTGTTGAGGACAGATAGTGGCAGCAGGCAAGGAATGAAACGCATCTCAGAGAGCGTCCACTGCGGAGATGGAGCGACGACATTGGCTCGCGCACAGGTGCTCGTGTTCGGTGGATTATTAAATTGTTTGGGGGAGGCCTTCATCCGGCAGTGGATTGAACATGGCTGCTGATGATGAGAACGAAAATAATTGAAAATAATTAGCGCAATGTATTTTGTATACGATTACGAAGTAGTAAATATAGAGAATTATCAAAATAAACAACAGATGAATAATGAAGACGTATCAAATAAACCTTCTGAAGTGATCACAAGCATGGAACAAATCGATGGGGTCGTCAAGACCTTCCCCAAGCGTGGCACGTATTCTGATGCCCTGGGCGCTCATGGCTCAGAAGGCCTTACCAACTATATATTGTTTTAAACTGCCCCTAATTTGTCCTGCTGTCGTGTTTTGTATTATTTGTGGTTGTAACGTTCTGATCCGCCCCTAACTGGACATTTGTGAAAAAGAGTTTCATAGCTCATGGGATTCCTCCAGTATAAATCAATATTCTGCTTGTTTGTGAGCAGCGGCTGGGGACAGATGGGCGTGCCCACATCGCCGTGCTCGCGGTGCCAGGCGGCGTGTGGCCCACGCGCGTGCAGCGCCCCGACACGCACAGCGCTGCGCGCCCTTCCGGGCAGCAGCTCAGCTGCATGGCCGAGGACTGCTACAACCCCCAGGGTGAGCGCAGCTGGAGGGCCACAGCGCCACTCCGCCGACTCTCGCGATCGCCAGCCACGAGCATTAATAAGCGACGATCCAATTCTCTCTGTCTCGCAGACCCGCAGGAGTTTTGCGGGGGGGAGTGGAAGGGGGGGTGATGTTGCTGTGCATTTCTCCCAATGAGTGGCTTTTGCAGACAATTTGCACAATTTGGACCGTGACGCCGACATTCCCTCCCATCGTCTCTTTCCCAAGATAAACCATAAACCATTTCAGGTCTTAATTGATTGTTCACGCTTACAGTGGCTTTCAGACAGCATACATTAATTTTTCGTCTCCCCCCTCCTCTTTTCAGAACATAGATGGACTAGTCCTTCTAAATAAACTGCCAAATCGCTGCGCGTGGCGCTGACGTTTTTTATAAATAAATAAATACACCGTTTAAAAATAAATACATTTATGCAAACCGACACACCTGATGACGACCGTTTGTGTTATGGTCGAAACGTGAGAATTTTGTATTGTTTTATATATTTCATTATTTTATTGTTTCCCTTCAACGTGACTTTACCGAAAGAGCTAAGAATATGAATTACTGCAGTCACGAAAGCTTTAACTCAAAATTTGCTCTTGTAATTGTTTTGATTTTAACCGTGTTTTTGACTTTTTGTGTGTATTCACATAAACAGTGATGCGCACGAGGTGAAAAATGTTACGAAAAAAAAGTATTTACAGTCGGCATGTGAGACGTGACAACAATGGCTCTTTCATGCATCATGCTATCGTGCTGTGTAGTCAGAGAGAAATTCAGTAGGTACCTTGAAACACGCCGTAATTGTTTCTGAGGTGGGGTGGTTTATTTGAAATGTATCGGTTAGTGGAGGTCCACTGGCCAACTGGAGGGCATCTACTCTATAAGTGGCTAATCTGTATGCTTGGCTGTACGTTTGTTTCTATAATCTCCACGAAATTCAATTAACAAGGAGTCATTTTAAAACTAAAGTAGTTTATATTATATTAAAACAATACAAATACTTTTTACCTGATCAATCTTCTAATTTGGCGTTTCGGGCCCCTCGGACTGCTTAGCTGCTCTATCATTTACAATAGCTTGGCATGTGATGTCAAGCTATTGTAAATTCGTGCAATATATAGGGTTATAGAGGGCGGGGTGGCACAGAGAGCTGTTGAAACTCAATGGCTTCTCTTTAGTCTCCAATAAAACCACCTCCATAACAAGGATCAACAACTTATATACAGCACAGCATATCTCAATGTAAAATCAAATACACTTGTATGTACGTGTAGCGCAGGGACGTGCGGTCAGGGGAGGCACAGCCTCACCTGTCATACTCCGATGAGAATAGCTGTTACGAAAAAAAAGAATAATCAAATAAAAATTTACATTTTCCCACTGATCTGTGTTATAAATGTCATTTCTGTACTATTCCAAACATTTTTATAGTCAAAGTCGCCAAATTTGCGGAGCTCCGCTGCAAATGCAGGAAGAGACGAGAGGTGAGGCAGCGACGCGCTCAGCCTCCCCTCTGATTGCGCAACCCCTGTTCTGTAATGCTGCGTGTTTTCATAAGGCGAATTGGATATAATTCTATGAATGTATTAGGGAACACATTTTTATAACGCGCATACGAATTGGTTATAAAGCAATCGAGTGAACAGAACTACGTTGCGTGAGTAGGAACAAGCAGTTGTAAGGCGACCTCGGTGTAGCATCACACAAGGTGGGATGCTGCTGGATGCTCTTGATGCTACCCACACGCCTCAGTCTTTGTTCAGGCTGCGTACGCACATCACGTGTTATCGCAGACATTGCTTTACCCTATATTATGCAGGGTGCTTCAACATGTTTTTAACACTTATATGGGACTATCGTTTTTAATGGAAAAAGAACGGATAATACACTGTAACATGATAAAGAAATGTATGTTAATAGCTGCAAAAAGTCACAAAGAGTCTCCACTTGCTCGCCATCATTGTCAACACATGCCTGGAATCTTCTCTAGGTGATCTCCAGAGCCCGGAGGCTGGTATTGTTGCACATTCTCACAAGTATTAAAACAATTTAAGCACCCCGTACATTATTTATTGTAACGCGATTTTCCATAACGCGGTGTTCTTCAGGAACGCAACTACCGCGTTATAGGGGAATAGAACTGTATAATCATGCAGGGTCTTGAACTCAGGACACTAGAGGTCGACTAAATTTAAGCTCGATTTCAATTTCGAAGGAATATTTAAAAAAGCGATTCAATATAAAACTGCTACATCTTCCGTGTCGCCTCACAATGAGTTTATGGATAGGAAAGGGGTAGGGGCAAAACCATTTCTGCTCGGGGTCACCAAATAGGCCAGCACCACCACTCAAGGGTGGGAAAAACCCGATTTTTTTGCCCGACAAATCGGGTTATTGCTTTTAATGGAATTAAACCCGATTTTGCCGATTAAAACCTGGTTGTATTATCGGCGTCTCGTGCACACTTCAATCCTGCTCCTCCTCCTCGTCGTCGTCGTCCGCCGCCGCGTCGTCTTCGTCGTCGCTCTCGCCGCTGGACTCGGTGTTGTCGTGGCCGTCGCCGGGCGTGGGGTAGTCGTAGAACGCGTTGAGGTTCGACTTAATGAAGACGAGCTTCTCGACTGTGCTGGGCGCCAGGCTGTTCCTCAACTTGGAATGGATCAATCCCATCGTCGAGAAGTTTAGCTCAGACGCAGCAGCAGCGGCGGTCGACGTGGCCATGCCGCCGTGCGCACGGCGGCTGAGCCCAGGCCCCGGCCCGAACGCCGCTAATGGGTGCGTGCGACTGAAATCCCGACTTCACTTTAATAAAACCGAATAAAACCGGATTTGGGCAGGATCCAGGTGCTCCGGTTTTATATAAAAACCGATTAAAGCCCGAATAAATAAAACCGGGCCGTGCCAGCCTTGCAAACCACTGCCTGCATGTACCACGAGGAGACGTTTCAATGTCTTGCGCTCGCAGTCTCAGTCTCGCATACTAGACATGCCCCTCACCCATCGCCCACAAACACCGCCTTGTGAAAGAGCCAACGCAAGAAGATCCCTGGGTTTGATCTTCCACGAAGCTCATGGTCCACCCTAACTGTATCCACTGCACAAACCACGACAGTAGATGCGGATACCTGATGCACAAGTGGAAAATTAAAAACTCCCCAGTAGTGTGTGACTGTGGTCATCCAGAACAGACCGTACAGCATATAACGACGCAACGCCCGATCCACAAATACGAAAGAGACATCTCAGTGATGATACACTCCACTGCTCTTGGCGCGGTTGTCTGGCTTGACCACCTGAATGTGAGATTGCAGTTGTTGCTCTGTGTCTACATTAGCCATGCGAAAGAAGATGAAGACCCATCGCCCAGCTTGAGGGCGGGGTGGGGGTCTAAATCAGGAATTCACTATAAAAACACATGATTTCAGTAAAACAAATCCATATGATCTCGCAAGTGCGTGTCACATAACGGCATATCAAACACAATGTGACAACGAACTCACCTGCGATATAGCAAACTCAAGGTATCCGTGTGCTACCGATTTTGTCTTTATAGTACTGTATTCGCTATTCATGGTTTCCTGCTGCAACAAAAAAATGTTACAGCAATTGTTTTTACCTTTAGCTGGATCCAAGATAATGGATGGAGTGATGATGCAGTGGTTCATGCACTGCGCCATCTGAGTTTGATTCCTGGCCATGGCTGACATCGGTGACATCTGAACAGATCCTGTACCCCCCCCCCCAACCCATACCGAGCAGCATGGTCAAGTATGGTCGAACAACAAAAATGTCCGACACGGTGTGTGGAGGCCCTTGTACAGCAGTGGACTCGCAAATGAGCTGTAAGGTTTGCTTTTGTAAATGAAAGTGTGTTTTGGCATAAACTGAAAAATCTGAGTCTTGCTGCTCCAAACGAGCATGGGGTGCAATGCCATTCTGTATGCATCTCAGCAAGGTGGTCAATATTCCACATTCCTTTGGGAGGGGGAAACTCGATGTAACCACCACTTCTGCCCCGCCCACTCTCGTCCTAGGCTCTGTGTTCGATGTGTTCAATACTCACGTGGGTCTCATTCCTTTGACATTTGATGGTGCTGTTTGTTGCTGGACGCTTGGCGTCTTTGGGACTCTGCACAGATCAACTTGAATATTTTGATTGTGTGGAATAACCTCCAATATTTGCAATTAATGAATTACACTAATATTCGATTCTGAAGATTGCAATTTAACCGCACTGTATAGCAGCACTTTCAAAACAATTTTGCAATATGACCCTATTTGAATACAAAATTCCTATTAAACTGACAATAACCATAATTTAAAAACATTTCAAGTGACAGGATATTCTGCACGTTAATTTTGTGTCGGTATTATAGAACAACAAATATTCTTATTTTTTTATAAAGAAATGAAGCAATAATTTGGACTCACCAGGTCGAGTGTCGAGACGCGTGTTGCTTGAGGCATGCGACACAGCTTCTCAAAATCTTGCGGTGTGGCTGACATTGCACATCCCACCTTCAGCGGTCACATCCAAAGTCAGTGCGCTCACTCACGTGTACACTACATGCTTGCAAAGGGCACCATCGGTTTCGAGGCACGCGTTAAGATGTCGGGGTTTGCGGATTCTCTCTTTTCCGTGAGAAAAAAACAACTAATCACGTGACATTTCAACGAGTTGTTTCGTTTCAGCCGCGGTCACATCCATTGTTTTAGGCTGGGCATTGAAATGGGTTTCGTGCCTAGTGACACCTTTTCACGTCGAAATCAGGGAAATTGCTTGCGAAGTGTGCGTCCAGGCAGCTGAGGTGGTGAGTCTTCGCCCAAGTGGAAAGACACTTTGGAAATTGAGTGGAGCCGGCAGTTCAACTTCAACAAACTCATCTTGCACACACCATCTCTCACGGATGCTGTGATTTGATCGCTCATTTGTATATTTGTGGTTTCATTGCAATATTTGCATTCACGTCGTTTCGTTTCCCAACCACAGGCGCGTCTCGCTTAACGAGCGTTCTCCTTCACGAGAGTCTGCTATAACGCTCAATTTGTTCGCAACACGAGAACATGTTCCCGAAACAAGCGGAGGCCGATCAACCAAACGCGTCCCATGTTGGCAAGGGCCGCTACGCTACAACAATGGGATCGTATTACCACGTGCCCTGCGCCCAGCCGTCAGATTCTCACTCTCCTGTGCTGCGCGTGCTGCCTGAGCACGTGACCCAGGTGGGGGCCACGTGGTGTTGGTGGCGGCACTGTCATGGCGGCGCGTGGGGAGCTACTCGCGACTCCCGCTCACGGCCAACACGGGTGACGATTGTACGAGGTGGTCCTGGGACACTCCGAGGTCGACTCGGCATCAAATGAGTACGGTGTGTAAACATCGCCACCGGGGAGACAAAGGCGGCCGGGCGTGGTGTGAGCCACCCCACCCACACCCGAGGATCGGCGAGCGGGGCCGCCATCGCAAATTGCCAGCCCTCGCAAACAACAGCGGTCGGTAAGTAAGCTCTTGACTATGCATATATTATTGTTGTGTTACATATAGATTTTATATATCAGGTATGTAGCCTTCTCTTTGTGCCCGGCGCTTAAGGGCTGCAGTTTTTGATAGCGGCAAGTTTGAGTAACTCACGTGTACAGTATTTTGGCGGGACAAATGCTACTGTACTAACATTCGTGGAAATATCACAGAATCGTTTTGCGCGTTACCCCCTCCCCCCACCTAGAGGTTCACTCAATGTTTATTTTACTTTCTATCGAAAACAAGTGTTAAGATAAGCGTTTAAAAGTCAAACTTAACCAAGTCGTCAATTTAAGTGTCTTTTGTACATTTATGTTCGTAGGTTTGAATATATTCTGTCTAGATTCGTTGATAAAGAATGCAACCTTCTCTGGCTACTATTAGCCCTCTTGTAGAATTGTGTTTCAACCGATTACCCTCGCTTGCCTGACCCGTCACGGCTCTGAGAAATAAATGTATGACTAATGGACATCAATGTTAACCAGTTGTCCATTTTGTGAGGTATCCCTAACTAGCCAGTAACTTGTAAGCGGATAAAAAAATCAACGGCGTAATTTGTTCGCGCTCGCTGGTTACTTTTGGAAACAACATTGTTGATAATTAATTTAGAAAGGTCTTTTATACCGATCTAGGTCACGATATGGACTTCGATGTTAGCGTGGCAGATTCATACGTGATTATTCACCAGTGACTCATGTTTGCTATAATTTCACACATTTATAAATCACCTCACGTACCCCCCCCGGTTGCGAGCCACTGGCCTAGAGAAGCCATTAGTGACAGACATTACCATCACATCGACAGTGAGGATGGCTTTATGAGACCCAAGGCGACATGGAATGCACAAAAGACGTTTGAACTGCCAATGTGTTCTTTGCGCAGCATTGACCTGCAAGGCTGTGAGCCTGAAATCGGTGAAATAATGCAAAACGATCCCACCCAGTTGTCGCGTCATTGAAAATGACCCTGAAGAAGAATGCAGTCGTGTATTTTGACGGTACACTATATGAAATGCACAATCGATGATTCATCTAGATGAAGGGTGAGCAGTCAGATTCATTCCCTCACCCATGTTAACAATGTTGGTCTACCGCACCGACTGTTTGCTCTCATGTACACAGCGCACAGCGAATGACTTGGTGTTTCTACTTTGGCAGTGGTACACAAGCACAACAACAAATACATGGACGCATTCGTCAATAACACTGGCTTCTTCCAGGATAAAATATGGACAGTAAACCCTCTCAAACCACAAGGGTTATGTTCTTGAAAACGCGCGCGAATGTAGAAACCTTGTTGACCAGGAAAAATGGGGTTACGTTCCTGGCACGAGTGAACAAAGGGGGGAATAGTAAATGTTTAATACCACTGACTACAATAAATAATAAAATATGAATGACAATTCGTTTTTATTACCTTTCATGATGATTTGATGACAATGGAGATGGTGAGGAATTCAGGTGGACGACTCATCGGGAGATGCAGGCGTTTGATAACAACAACGCACAGTTATCATTTTAGCACTCGAGAGCACGTCTGTGATAGGCCGACATTTTGGCGTGGACTGTGAGATCCATCAAGAATGAGGCGAATGCAATCGGGGAAAGTGTTGCGGCTATCGCCACCCAGTGCTGTGTTCTCTTATCAATAACTTATCACATTTTTACTGTGAACAAGATTTCTACATATTCTTGGTTCTTTCGGTAAAGTCACGTTGAAGGGAAACAATAAAATATATATAAAACAATACAATTCTCGCGACGTTTCGACTGCAACACAAGGCTGTAACCCTCGTGAATAGAGAAGGTTTACTATATTGGCATAGTCACTCTGGTTTGTTAGTGCGTCGTCAACCGCGAGCCGGTGGGGAGTGTCAGGGAAAGCTGTCCCAGGTAGTCCAGGAAGCCGGTAACATGACTTCTATGATTTCATGGGTGCCACACATTTCTATTTACAGCGATGTTCAATGTACTGCTGGATCACGGCTTTTCTACTAGAGCTCCTTCTACTGGAGGCCCCTTCCACCAACAGTGACGTGAGCAAGCAATTCCAGGGTTGCACCTTTACATTTTTAAAATTAATGTATTTATTTGGTAAGAGCGTGTGTGTGTGTGCGAGTGAGTATCAGAGCATGTGGATTCTGTATGTTCGCCCGCTATTCCGCAGTGTGAGTATGCAAGAGGTTGAGTGAGTGAATATAAGAGTGAGTATAAGAGAGCGTGTGGAGTTTGTATGTTCTCCCCCATTAACATTGCATTTTACTGTATCAACATTGATAAATGGTAACATTTTACAATACAGTAGCCTCTTGATTATCCGTGCTAATGCCGAGGAGGACAGCCGTGGCTAATTTAAAAATTGCGGACCATCCAAAAATATCCATTTTACGTGGATCTCTTTGCCAAAAAACACTAATATAGATATACATTATGTTTAAGTTAAGGAAATTGAGTTTGTTAATGAACAACATTTTTTATAATCTTAGCTCTTTCGGTAAAGTCACGTTGAAGGGAAACAATTAAAATAATAAAATATATATAAAACAATAAAAATTCTCACGAGTGAACATAGGGGGGAATAGTGAGAATTTTTAAAAGTGACTTTACCGAAAGAGCTAAGAATATGAATTACTGCAGTCACGAAAGCTTTAAATACATTTTTTTACATTTTTTTAGTAAAGAATGTATTGATCTTGTTTTTTGTTACAAAAGTATTTGATTTAGAACGAATGCTAACGATCGACCGAACGATGCACATGCTCAGGGATAACTTTCCTGCTCCCGCGCAGAAGACTCGGCCCACTAAGTGGACAGAAGCAGAGCCACGCCAATCAATATCAAACTCCGCCCACTGTTGTAAAGATATGCAACTACTGTACCGTAGGGGCGATCACATGGATTTCAGATTAACCGGAGCACGTGACTTGTAATAAACACTTCCATGAATAAGTGTATCACTGTTTTTAGAATATTAATTTGGGATTAAGGGAAACATCCATGAGTTTTTAATTTGTGTCAATATCAGGTGCGTGGTTAATCCTTAAATCGGATAAATCGCAAGCGGATAATTGAGTCAACTTTATTATGAACTAAATCGACATTAACAACATTGCATTCTTCTATATCAACATTGACAACCTTTATAACATTCTTAACATTGTTTAGAACAATAAACTATGATAAAATGAACAACATTGCATTCTACTTGATAAACAACGATAATATTTCGAAGATGGTAACATTATTCATGACTATAATAAACTGTTATAACAATTTCTGTGCTCCCCTCTGTCACGCGCGCTCCTTTATGGCGTGCCTTCCTCTACTACTGCTGCCACTAAACACTGAGGGGTTAGCATCTACATCATTAGACCTCCTTTGCCAGTACCAAAATATAATAATAGGGTTTTTCCCCTTTTTTCTGGCAACGAAACTGAAACCTTTTTACAAGGATTCATGTCTGCATTAACCACAATACTTGCAGTCAAAATGCAAACAGGAAAACATACTATGATAATATATGCATTGTCCTTGAAACTGATTGGTCCACACCAAGGGACGGCTTTCTTTCGAGCCTCGACCCAATTGGTGCTCGACCAGACATAAATCCTTGTAAAAAGGTTTCAGTTTCGTTGCCAGAAAAAAGGGGAAAAACCCTATTACACTGAGGGGTTGTTTTCATGGAGGTGGACACCACCTGCATTATGAACACGGCGAGTCCACCTCATCGGAAGCCAAGTTCGCATTTCTTCCTGAGAAGTGGAGCTGCTTTGGCTGCATCTGCTGCTGCTATAGCAGACGGACAGAGAATACTACATCCGTGCAGGCCGCCCCGTCTGAAACCACACTCGGGCACTGCAAGCCTTCGGTGTGTTTGGCGAGAGGGCGATGTTGAACATTTTTTTGCTAGGACCTTTCCCGGCACGCTGAGTAGGAAGATGCTCCGGTAGTACGATCCCCCTTATAGAAGGGGACCACTAAGGTATCCTTCCAATCCTGCAGCACGCGTCCTCTGTGGTCCAGAAAGTTGTGATTATATCATCGGGCAATCTGCAGACAAACGCTACCTGGGAAAAGTGCTGTTCGAGAGCACCTGTGAAGGTCGACACATCACACGTGAGGGTGGGTGGCCAACACCACACCTGACTTAGTCTCCCCAGTGCTGATGTTTTACACACAGCACCAGGTACATGTCGTCCCCGGGTTACGAAAGGGTTAGGTTCCTGAGAACGATCCGTAACCCGAATTTTCCATATGTCAGTAACTGAACAATTTTTCCCTGAAATAAAGCTAAAATCCAATAGCCAGAAATAGTTGTGCCTCCCCTACCTGAATACTAGTTCGTTTTCCCTCAGGACTGTATTGTGCTGTTTTCTATTGCTACCTATATTCTATTGCTGTACATACTCTGCACTTCATATTCGTTTTTAATTTAATCGAATAACACTACCCATAATTAAACTAATGGAACATATTCTGGATCCAATTGTTTCTGAATACCACGAAACATTTTAATAAAAATCGTTAACAGAAAGCAGTCACTTCCGAATGTTTGTTTACCGTGCATTAGGCTAGGCCTAGACTTTACATACACACGAACACACATGCACGCACATTAAATACAGTAAAAACCTAACAATAGAAACATGGGGGAAAAGATAATTCGAAGCATAGGAAACAAACAATAATGTAATGGTATACAAAAATTACATTGCCCATAATCGTGGTGGGGCTTGGTGAAGGAGGCGTTTTGGTGGAGTGAGGTGTAAGGCGGCGTGCCTTATGCGTCCCTCCGCGGTATTCATCCGCAACCTCACCGCGCTGCACTATTTGCGCTTGCTTAACTTATGCGAACATTTCTTCTGCATCTTAAATTTTTCATGCATTTATCAGAGCATTTTCATAAAACAATAGAATTCTCACTAAAAGAACCAAGAATATGAATCCCTGCAGTCACGAAAGCTTTAAATCAAAATTCATTTTCATAAAGTCGGGTCTTCCGTAACCCAGGAACTGCCTGTACTCATTTAAGGCTGATTTAGGGGAGGCTCAGAACAGGTTTGTATATTTGTCACTGATAATGGTCATGAGCAGGAATAGAACTCGGTTCGCTGGGTTCACGCCACTACGCTACTGCTCCCCACTCGCAAACACTTGTACATTATCACACACTCAGACACGCTCCCAAACACATATATACTCGCTCACACTCTACACTCTGCAAAAAAGGGAGACACCATACAGCAGGGGTCGGGAACCTTTTTGGCTGAGAGAGCCATGAAAGCCACATATTTTAAAATAAATTTCCGTGAGAGCCATATAATATTTTTTAACACTGAATACAACTAAAGAAATGTCAGCTAAGATTTATTTGCGAGCCAGATGCAGTCATCAAAAGAGCCACATCTGGCTCGCGAGCCATAGGTTGCCGACCCCTGCCATACAGACTCAGCACGTGGTTTCAACTCGGCACTTGCCCCAACGTAGCATTGAGGCTATGGGGGAATCTTCGTGTTTGTTGTTGTTGTTTCAGGACCAGGACCCCCCGGTGGTGGAGAGTCGATCTGCACGATCGTCGCCGGCGCGTGGAGCCACCGGCTCACCGGCTACTCCCAGAACGCGTGCGGGAAGGGCAGGTGGTGCACAGCGACACGTGATACGTGTGCAGTGGATTCCTAAATATCAGCCTCTTGTCTCCACTTACACATGGCAGGTTTTCTCCCGGGGTCTCCGGTTTCCTCCCACATGATGCTAATCTGTGACGAGTAATGGAATTTGTCGTCAAACATCCAAATGTGGCGGCACCCGCCTCAAGGTGTCTTAGTTCAATCGCCGGCATTGCTGTTACGATGGGATGCAGCCGTGGAGACAGGCGTCCTCATCATATGTTGTTGTCTCGCTACTCGTGAAGCCGTCGCACCCCGATTGTCCCCGCCCACCAACACCGCCTTCCCCACAGTTCCTGCACGAGCTCCCAACACGTGGAGCAAGACGTTGCTCATCGTGCTGAACCACGCCTCGCGGCACGACCCAGAAAGACACCTGTGAACCAGACACGATTCTTAAGTGTCCCAGAGTTGATTTTATGTCACCAGGTGAGGACTCGAGAGAGGAGCTTGGAAGCTTTTGCAAGGGTGAAATAGAGCAAGAACAACCGTATCCCGTGAGGAATCAAGAATATTCCATGAACTCCCTGTGGTGGGAGTCTGCTTGGGCAGATCCTGATCCTGTTCCTCCCTCCTGTGCTCCCCCTCTGCACGTCGATCCGCTGCCACGTCGTCCACCCAGCAGCGAATCAATCGGCGAGAATCTGCTTCTCTCTGTGTCTGCCCCCCACCCCCACAGCGCAGCTGGGGTCTGCACCCAGCTGTGGCGCGGCGAGTGTGGTGGGAACTCAACACCAGCGGCGCCACTCGCCTACCTGAAACTGCGCGCAGGTCCTGGCGCCCCCCGGGGCAGCTGGCATGGCTACAATGCAACGCGAACTCGCAGGGAAGAAACAGGTGAGTTTGTGGAGGGGAGTAGAGTAAGATGGAAGGGGAGTGTGTGGAGGAGAGTACATTGAGATGAGGGGAGAGACTGGTGAGTGTAGAGTGGAGTAGAGTGGGATGAGAGGGGAGAGGCAGTTGAGTGTGTGGAGGAGAGTAGAGTGAGATGAGAGGAGACAGGTGATTTTTTTGAGGGGAGTAGAGAGGAATGAGAGGGGTGAGACAGGTGAGTGTGTGGAGCCAAGTCGAGGGAGGTGAAAAGGGAGAGGCAGGGGAGTGTGTGGAGGGGCACTGAGATGAGAGGTAAGATACAATTGTGTGGAGAGGAGTCGAGTGGGACGAGAGTGGGTGACAAGTGAGTGTTTGGAGAGGAGTAGCGTAAGATAGAAGGGGAGAGGCAGGGAAGTTTGTGGAGGTGGAGTACAGTGGATGAGAGGGGACAGAGGAAGCAGAGTGTGTGGAGGGGCATAGAGGGGGATTTGAGAGGAGCGACAGTGAATGTAGAGGAGAGAATATTGAGATGAGGGGAGAGACTGGTGAGTGTGGAGCAGAGTAGAGTGAGATGAGAAGGGAGAGACAGGTGAGTTTGTGGAGGGGAGTAGAGTTAGAAGAGAGGGGAGAGATTTGAAGCTTTCGTGACTGCAAGGATCCATACTCTTTGGTTCTACTCGGTAAAGTCACGTAGGTAAAAAATAAAACAACAAAAATCACGACGTTTCGGCCACAACACAAGCGGCCTTCATCAGGTGAAGGGACCAGACTGTCTCGAAGACGGCGCTGGAGTGAACACAGCCAAGCTCAGACTACGACCTTTAAGCTGTGTGAGAGGGATTAAGGTGCCTTGACAAAGGAATTAGCGTAAAAAAATAGCATTTGATTGGCGGACTTAGCATGATGAAAGGTGTAGCACAGTTATCGGCACCGGCAGTGCAACTGCCTGTGCTGCGAAAGTTTGGGGTACCACTACTTGAAAAAATATACTGTACCAATGAAAATTAGTTTCATGTTTGGTTCGATTTAGAACATCTTTCCAATGGTTGCTTAATTTGAAACCATCTTCTCGGTTGAAATTGTGTCTGTGTTTGTAGATCTGAATTGCCTCGTGAACAAATCTCTGATAAAAACCTGATTTGAAACACGGCAGAACGAATTCTTCTGCCTTGGCTGATCACTGTTACAACGCTGTGGGTGATCACGATATAATTTTCTCCGATACCAAGGTTCTTTGCAAACCCACAGGTTTTTATCACGAGGCAATTCAGATCTACAAACACAGACACAATTTCAACCGAGAAGATGGTTTCAAATTAAGCAACCATTGGAAAGATGTTCTAAATCGAACCAAACATTAAACTAATTTTCATTGGTACAGTATATTTTTTCAAGTAGTGGTACCTCAAACTTTCACAGCACAGGCAGTTGCACTGCCGGTGCCGATCACTGAGCTGCACCTTTCATCATGCTAAGTCCGCCAATCAAATGCTAATTTTTTACACTAATTCCTTTGTCAAGGCACCTTAATCCCTCTCACACAGCTTAAAGGTGCACTGCCGTGTGCTACACCTTTCATCATGCTAAGTCCGCCAATCAAATGCTAATTTTTTATGGTTATTCCTTTGTCAAGGCACCTCAATCCCTCTCACACAGCCTAAAGGTCGTAGTCTGAGCTTGGCTCTGTTTCACTCCAGCGCAGTCTTCGAGACAGTCTGGTCCTTTCACCTGATGAATGCCGCTTGTGTTGTGGCCGAAACGTCGTGATTTTTGTTGTTTTATTTTTTACCTAGGTGACTTTACCGAATAGAACCCAAGAGTAGAGGGGAGAGAGGCAGGATAGTGTGTGGAGAGGAGTAGAGAGAGATGTGCGGGGAGAGACAGGTGACTTTGTGGAGGGGAGTAGATTGGGATGAGAGGGGGAGACAGGTGAGTGTGGAGTGGAGTAGAATGAGGTGAAAGGGGAGAGGCAGGGGAGTTCGTGAGGGCAGTACAGTGGGATGAGAGGTTAGTGATTGTGAGTGTGTGGAGGGGAGTACATTGAGATGAGGGGAGAGACAGGTGAGTGTGGAGCAGATTTGAGTGGGATCAGAGAGAGAGACAAGTGAGTGTGTGGATGGAAGTAGAGTGAGGTGAAAGGGTAGAGGCAGGGGAGTGTGTGGAGGGGACTGCAGTGGTATGAGAGGGAAGTGACAGTGTGGGGTTAGGAGTAGCATGAGATGAGAGGAGAGAGACAGCTGAGTGTGGCCTCGAGTGAGATGAGAGGAGAGAGAGACCGCTGAGTGTGGCCTAGAGTGAGATGAGAGGAGAGAGACAGCTGAGTGTGGCCTAGAGTGAGATGAGGGGAGAGAGATGGATTAGTGTGTGGAGGGGAGTAGAGTGAGATGAAAGGGGAGAGCCTAGTGAGTGTGGGGAGGGGAGCACAGTGGATGAGAGAGTACAGAGGAAGCGGAGTTTGTGGAGCGGCGTAGAGGGGGATTCAGGAGGAGCGACAGTGAGTGTGTGGCGGGGAGTACATGGAAATGAGGGGAGAGACTGGTGAGTGTGGAGTGTAGTATAGTTAAGACGATAAGGGAGAGACAGGTGAGTTTGTGGAGGGGAGTAGAGTTAGAAGAGAGGGGAGAGAGTCAGGAGAGTGTGTGGAGGGTTTCGAGTGCGATGAGCGGGGAGAGATGGATGAGTGTATTGAGGTGAGCAGAGTGGGATGAGAGGGGTGAGACAGGTGAGTGTGTGGAGGGGACTACAGTGGTATGAGAGGGGAGTGACAGTGAGTGGGGAGAGGAGTAGAATGAGATGAAAGGAGAGAGACAGGTGATTGTGGCCTAGAGTGAGATGAGGGGGGAGTGATTGTGTGTGTGGGGAGGGGAGTACAATGGGATGAGAGTGGACGATAGTTGTGTATGTGGAGTTGAGTAGAGTGAGATGAGAGGGGACAGGCAGCAGAGTATGTGGAGGGAGTAGAGTCGGATTAGAGGGGAGCGACAGTGAGTGTGTGGAGGGGCGTAGAGAGATGAAAGGGGAGAGACAGGTTAGTGTGGAGGGGAGTTGAGTAGGGTGAGTGGGGAGAGACGGATGAGTTTGTGGAGGGAAGTAGATTGAGGAGAGAAACAGGTGAGTGTGTGGACTAGAGTGATATGAGAGGGGAGAGGTAGGTGAGTGGACGAGAGTGTTGAGCAATTGAGCAATCATTGGTAGGATGTTATTAACCGAGTTAAACTTTAGCTGCCTTATAGTTTATATTCATATCTCCGGTCTTTTACTCCCAGCCTTACACACTACCATCACTATGAAATTTGACGTGCAATGTTTCAGTCGTGCAAATTTGTCGCCCATCCCACTCTCCCCCCCCCCCCCCATCTGTGGTACATGAGTACCATGCCCAGGAACTTCTCTAATCTCCATCCCCCAACACCCCCCCCCACCCTGCATCCATCCTCCCTGGCTCCTCCCCCCTTCTTACCCGATATAATCTCTTGTCACAAACAGCTCTCTCGACTCACCACAGTAATTTTGCTGTGACTGTTGCCACCTGATGACGGAAGCTTGTGTTGCCTCCGAAACGTCGTGATTTGATTTAGTTTTCATTTTTTACCTACGTGACTTTACCGAAAGAACCAAAGAGTATGGATCCTTGCAGTCAAAACAAACTTCAAATCTAGAATGGGAGACAAGTCACTTTGTGGAGGGGAGTAAAGTGAGATGAGAGAAGAGAGACAGGTGAGTGTGTGGAGGGGGGTAGAGTGAGATGAGAGGGTACAGGCAGGAGAGTGGTGCTGAAGGTCACATGTCAGACTTTTGTGCCATGGGGCTGACTGGTGGTGCCAGGCTATGTGCAGGATATCACGGGACACACCCAGGTGTCAGGGGGTTGACTTATGGTGCCAGACCAGGTGCAGGATGTAACTGGTAGATCCTTGTGCCATGGGGTTTATAGATTATGCGAGGCTATGTGCAGGAGGTCACGCTACAGACCCAGGTGTCAAGGTGTTAACTGGTGGTGCCAGACTAAGTACCGGATGTCACAGGACAACCCCAGGTGCCAAGGGGTTGTTGAAAATGCCAGGCTATGTGCTGCAGAAGATCACAGGATAGACCCAGGTACTTTGGGTTGTCTGATTGTGACATGCTTGGTGTAGGAGGTCATTGGACAGACACAGGTGCCAAGGGGTTTACTGATGATGCCAGGCAAGGTGCAGAAGGTCATTCTGCAGGCCCAGGTGGCAAGGGTTTGAGTGATGGTGCCAGGCTAGGTGTAGGAGGTTTCGTGACAGACCTAGGTGTTATGGGTTAACTGATGTTACCAGGCAATGTGCAGCAGGTCATATGACAGACCCAGGTGCCAAGGGGTTTAATGATTGTGCCAGGCTAGGTGCAGGAGGTCACGGGGGAAACCCAGGTGCCATGAGGTTTACTGATGGTGCCAGGCTAGGTGCAGAAGGTCACGGGGGAAGCCCAGGTGCCATGAGGTTTACTGATGGTGCCAGGCTAGGTGCAGAAGGTCACGGGGGAAACCCAGGTGCCATGAAGTTGACTGATGGTGCCATGCTAGGTGCAGAAGGTCACGGGGGAAACCCAGGTGCCATGAGGTTTACTGATGGTGCCAGGCTAAGTAGAGGAGTCATTGTATCTCCAGAATAGTCTATTGTTCTCTACGTAAGTCATTGGTGATTGAGCTGAGACCATCAACTCACTGAAATGGAGAATCAGGTTTAATCACAACTCATTGGGAGTCTGTGTCTCTATGTGCACCTATGGGTGTCTTGTGCGACACACTGGGTCTCGATGTAAATCATTGGTGGCTGTGCTGAAACCATAAAATCAATACAACTCGAGGATCCATTTTAGTGACAACTCGGTCTATGTATGTGTAGGGTGTAGGTGGATTCCCGCTCACGGCCACCATCGGTGACAACTATCTTTGCCAGCCACACGATGGAGCTACGCGTGGGGGTTGACGACCTGCAGTGGCAGCCACAGCCTCGTGCCCGACCCACGCAACGGTGAGAGGGACGCTGCCTCGCTCGCGACTCACGCGCTTGCTCACTCACCTTGGTCTGTCTCACTGTCACACTCACCTCTCTAGGGTTCCCTCTAGTTGAGGCCCTGCAGCCAGCAGTGGTTTCAGTCATACAGTTCAGGATTGTATCTCATCCTCCCTTAAACAATGTCTAATGCACTCTGCTTCCTGGTGTAGTGTTTAGTGAGTGCTGTGCGAGGGTTAATTGAGTTTTGTTTTTTGTGCCCACTATGCCATTATATTCGATGAAGCACATGAATGGACACTACACCAATATTCATTACTCTTGGGTTGCTGAGAAAGTTAGAACAATTTATCTTATTTATATAGGAACGTTTTAACCTCGGTGTAATGAGCTAATATTGACAGTAATTGTAATGGAACAGCTGTACTCCCTCTACAGAATAAATCGTCAATGTACTGTATATGTAAATGTACATTGTCAACATCAGCCCTGGTATCTGCACTGCTGAATGAACAGATCCCCATGCCATCGGCATCCCTCATTGCCCTGCGCGGTGCCACAATCCATTGCGCTATTGAACTGATCTCATCGCTCTGTCTTGCCCTTGTTTTCTTCTTTGGCTGCAATTCCGGCACCGGTTTTGTCCATCGGCTATCATCCCATCGAGTGGTGTCCAGCCTAAGCCCCTCCTTGCTTTTCTTAACAGTTTGATTAGCGTGGTTGGCTTTATACTGTACGAAAGAAGTTGTACATACATATGTAGTGTTTATAATGATGAATACACTTCTTGAGGCACACTCTTTATTGTCTTTCTTCTCTTACACAGTCCTTAACACACAAAGGGGTATACAGTCCCATCACCTAAGAAGTTACAGCCTCCGGACTTAGCGTGACCTACCCACAGGTCTCTTGCTAACCTAAGGAGGCACAGCCTCCAGACTTAGCGTGACCTACCCACAGGTCTCTTCCTAACCTAAGGAGGTACAGCCTCCAGACTTAGCGAGACCTACACACAGGTCTCTTGCAAACCTAAGGAGGTACAGCTTCCTGTCTTGGCGGGACTTACTCTCGAGTCTACTGCTATCCTAGAGTCCTCCGGCTGGGACCTAGGGGAGGCTATCTGACCCACCGCTGGCCCGGTGGGTCTTGACCACTGGATACGCCGAGCCTTAGCCCTCAGAAGGGCTGGAAGGCTGGGTCCAGGGTCCTGGCTATCTTCAGCCCGGGCTTCGGTCTTCGTGTAGGGAGAGAACTCCCCGCGCTTCGCGCGCTCACCCTTCTTATAGCAGCTTGTGGCCAGGTGTAACCAATCCTACATTCCCACGTGGAACTGTCTGATTGGTTGTTACCAAACTGTGGCTACGATCCAGTTCACCTCGTCTGACCCCAACCGTTATTCACACAGAGGTAGCGCTGCACTGCCCCTTTGATACCTAGTGGCAATGCAGGTTACCGAACAGTGAGTAGTTAGCACCTCTACATCTACAATAAGATTTCTCTGATTGTGTTTGTTCCCTGAATCACATGTTCCCCTATCTGTCTTTCACTGCAATCCCAAGAATGCAACTCTGTTCTTTGCATACGTTTCAGCTTAGTGTCATTGTTTTCTGATCATTTTCACAGTGGGTAATGTGTACCGATTGGAAACCACCTTTATTGTTCAGGCACTTTGTCATGCTGCTTTTGATGATCAAATCGATATTCCAAAAGCACTATCTCCTGCCCTAATTGTCTTTATTTCATACTTTTATTCACAATTCACCTTAAATTTCCACACCTCCGATTAGCACAGTTGACTTTGAATGGTGCAAAAGAAGTTTCAACATACATACTTACACATGGTATTCTTTTTCTTGGCAAATCAAGAAGAAGAGAGAAGAGCTGAGGATTATTACATCTGCTACTTTTGATATAGAGGTTTGAGTTGATTGTGTGGTTGATGCTAGCGTGGCTTTAAAATGCAAGTATCGATGCCGTGCTATTGCATGTGATGAGCAGGCGGTGTTGGTTCTCAGTGCTACGGTTATACTGACCCATGCTGCTTTGTTCCCATTATTGTAGGTCAACTCTGAGTAAAAGTAGTCGGTGGCTTCTGATGTATCAACAGGAGCGTTAATTTTGTTAGTTACCAAATACCTGTGGAATTTACGTAACGTCTTATTCTGTGGATTTCATTTAGTTGGCATGTTTATTTTAATGTCTAAATAAAACAGATGATGGGTTGACTAAAATGTTGCAGGTTATTGTAGACGAATACTAAACGAGTGAAATGCTGACGAAATCAACACTGATGATCACCAACCTCAGAAACACAAAGGCCTCGCCACTGCTTGGTGCACCAGCCACTGCACGGTCTCTCGAGTGGAGGCCCTTCTGCCAGCAGTGACACGAGCAAATAATTGTAGAACTACTTTTAATCCAGAAATTCCAAAGCTCTTCAACCACAAGTACACGAGCACCGTCCTAACCGTGGAGGGATGCAACCATCTCTCCGAGATGTTCTACAAGTACAGATGACTTCCCGACGATGTCTGCTTCTGCCCAGGCTAGGGGCACTTTGAGACCATGTGGAGTGACAGACTCACGGGCTGAACTCGTGCGAGTCCGATCCAAGTGTCACAGGTAAACATACCGGGTTGACCGGTAGTTGCGGTTACCTGGGTTCCCAACTATGTCAATGCAGTGGTTTGTAAGCGTTCATCGTAATTTTAATCGCAATTCACCTTCAAGTAGCACACTTTCCTATAGTATGGTTGCCTAGATCAGTCTCTGAGTGCGGAGGAGTGCAACATTCCTTCCCATACAGATGGAACAGGTGGCGTCAAGATTTGTGCTGTGCTGCATTCTAACAAACATTTGTGTGATGCCAACTCTTGCCTCCACAGTACTGGATCACAGGCTTGCGCCACCTCTGCCTGGCTGAAGTGCAAAACCAAATGTAATGTTACATGTTGCATGACAACTCTTATCTCATTGCTCCTGTCCATCTCTTGTCGTCGTCATAACCGAGGGTTGATGCCCAAGAACGATGCTCTTCATCTTTCGTGATCTTCAGGCTCTTCTCATGGAGAGTCCCGTCTAACTGTTCACATTTTTCCACCAACTGATCAGTTCCTCCCTCTTCCCCTTCTCCTTTCCATTTTTATTTGCAGCGTTATCTTCATCAAATCCCCAGCTGACCCAGGATATTTCCCACATTGCCAAATTTCTCATTATCTGCTCTTACCCGTGGACAAATACAGATAAGGCGAAAATTGAATCACAGATAATTGGATTTTGATTTGAGTCTTTCGTGACTGCAGGAATCCATACTCTTTGGTTATTTCGGTGAAGTCACGTAGGTAGAAAATTAAAAAATATATATCACGACGTTTCGATCGCAACACAAGCGGTCGTCCTCAGGCGTAAAAAATAATCCAGCAGTGGAACTGCTGCAGCAGCGCTTGTGTTGCGATCCTAACGTCGTGATATATTATTTTTTGTTTTATTTTTCTGTCTACGTGACTTTACTGAAAGAACCAAAGAATTGGATTTGAGTCACTATTCCCAATGTGTGTGTTGTGTGTCTTGTTTTCCGCTCCATCTGCGTGAGTAGGAGATGCCAACCCCGTGCATTGTGTCCGGTTTCTTCACCAATGCTGCAAAACTGCACCACAGTGAATCTTACAGGTGCAGTTTCTCCATCCTGCCTCATGTTTTAATGTGACGAAGTGGTCATGTGCCTTAAGGGTTATTGAGATTATCGCGAAGGTTAGAGAGGTTAGACTTTGATGGTATGTGTTGAGAAGAGACAAAGGAGGTGTAAGGGAAAGTTGCTATGGAGATGCTGCCGATGCAGCACCAAAGGAGTACAGCGCGACCGAGGGGGAGATGGGAGGCTGCGGTGGCACGAGACACGAGGACGGTGGATATGACGAGAAAAGAGGCACGGAATGGAAGCTCACGGAGAAAGGAAAGAGAAGCAGCTGACTACATGCAATAATGGAACGTTTGGCTTAGAATAAGAAAAGTTGGTTGTGTGGTTCAGGGCAATCAGAATGGCTATGTCCTACATGAAGTGAGCACTGCTGAGCTCCTGGATTAAGAGGGGTATCTACCTGCTGCTCTGAAAGAGTTCACAATGTCCAGGGTCAGATACACTACGCTGGGACTGTTGACACCTGAGGTTGGATCCCTGGTAATTTCTGTTTGTTTTTTCAGGGGTCTGAGTGTACGTGTGTAGAAATTGGCGTATGTGTTGCAGGAGGCTAGTGGCTACAAATCCAGCGACCTAAGTTTGATTCCGTGCCATGGCTCACATCAGTGGTGAGTGATGTCTGAACCAATTCGAGTCTCCTGTATGTAGACTCAGCTCCAAATAAGTGCATGTTTCAGCGTGTATTAACATCAGCAAAGGGAGCTAGGCTTGGAACTGGCCCCATCACCCCATTGTGCACATTGCCAGTCTTAATAGGCACATGCCAGCAGCACTTGCCTGGCAGCCTGTATAAACGATGTGACTCTTTGTGTTTTTGTTTTGTGTGTGAGTGTACGTATGTGTGCAGTGGTGGGGAGTGGTATTGTAGCGCTTAGTGAGCTGCACTACGAACCTGGTGACCCGAGTTCGGTCCCGCTCATGGCCAACACCAGTGACGATTATCCGAACCGGTCTTCGGCCTCCTCTATGTCGACTCAACCTGAAATCAGTACCTGGTGCGGTGTGTAAACATAACCACTTGGGAGACGAAGGCGGCCGGGCGTGGTGCTGGCCACCCAGCTCCAAGTATGCCAGCCGGACTTCATGGGTTCTTGCAAACACCACTTGTTCCAAAAGTTTGGTAAAGGCTATATGGAGTATCTTTGTCTTTGTATGTGTACATGCTTCTGGGTCAGTGTCTTTGTCAGAGAAACTGATCTAACAGTGCTGAGATTCTTCATGCCGTCCCCAGCTTTGACTGTCTCACTGGGTTCATCATGGCCATGTTGTAGACGTGGACAATTTCATGCAAATGTGCGTGTTATATATTTTTTGTTGATATTAATGGCAGTAGACGTCTGTTGACTAGTACTCTGATTTTACACTTTTTAGTGGAACAGGAAGGTATGAGATGACTTTCAGCTCCACATCCACACCCACCTCCGTGCTCAATGCCAAGAAGCCACTGTATTGGTAATAAACCCGCAATGTTTTTTATTTGTAAACCTGCATTTTTTTCCATATTTTCCCAATTTACCGCGACTGTGCTCTCGCCATCATGTCATGGGTCCCCAAGTATTCATTCGTGTCTTACAGAGCAATACAAGCCTTGTGTTAGATCATAGCCCACTAAATCTGATATCACAGAGCTACTTTGTACCCTTTAAATTGACCTTTCGTCCACATAGTAAATGGCAGGACTTTTCCACCCGTTCCTCATATGGGAGTAATGTTAGTCGTAATAATGTTGTGACTTCTCATAGCTGGAAATATATCCCAATAAAGTGCAGAATGACAGTAATGTGATGCATTATTTTGTGTAGTCAATGACGACCGGACTGAGACCATTAACTCACTCGATTGAGAACCCGCTTTAATCACAGGCAGCTGCCTGGATTCAAACTCAGGTACTCGGTGGTGCCAGTTCAGTGCTCTGGCCTCTAAACACCCACGTGTTAAATACATAAGCAACCTTTTTAATTAGTAACATTCTTTGAACACTTTGCCAAAACAATTGGGATTGCGGAGCTGTGGCACAGTCATGATATTGCTTTTTCTCATGCCTCTGCTGGCAGAATTTCCACGAGGATGCTCGTGTGAGAGCCCCTTTACAAAATATTTGGTCTACTCTTTCACACTGGTCATATGTTTTACTGCATGGTAGATAGGCAGGGGAATTTAAGATTACTTGACCATTTGTTTCAACTGCTGTGCCAGAGGGTCTAACGAGCAACCTCTCTGTTGCCAGGCCAGCGTGCTAGGCATTGCACCACAGCAGCCCCCTCCAGTATTTAATTCTAAACGAAGGTCACTCTCTGCGTGCTTGTGTGCACGCGCGTTTGGGTGGTGTTGAACGAGATGGTGCAGACGTCTCGCTTCTTCGTGAGGAAAGTGATGGCACTGGAGCCGGCCTGGCTCACGGGACTCGCTCCGCGCTTCTCCTGGCAGAGCGCCGTCTGGAGGCCCCGTTGTCGCCACTGCGCTCCGGTGACATTCACCGGGCCACGGTTCATTTGGTTCGTGAAATTAGTGGCGAAAACAAACGTCAACAAAGTGACTTGTTTTATTTCATGCAAAGATAATGGGAGGTCGAAAATCATCAAATGGGCGGTGACCGCCTAGCAGTCGTGCGTTTGCCGCTTATTACGAAGGTGCGTGGTTAGAATCCAGCGGCTGCTCGGATTTGATACTGCGGGTTTATTAACTGTAAACATACACTCGGTCTGCTTCAGAGTGGACATTAAAGATCCCGTGACGTCATTCGCAAGGTTAGGCCATTGTGTGGCGGCATCATGAGTCATGTTATTCTCATGAACAGTTGTGCCCGAATGATTCAATTGGGAATATACATAGCAATCGTAACCCCCTCCTGTGAGAACCTGGCAAGACCCTTCTGAAAAATAGTCACTGTGCTCAGTGACGCTTTGCTGGGTAAATCAGCATGATAACCACTGTGACATGAGCCTGTGAAGCAGTGGTTTGAAGTTGGGGTTTGGTGGGATTTGTGGAGATGGAGCCATCGTGTTTGCTGGGGGCACGCGCCTGCAGGGTGATGGGATGGTACCTGTAGGATTTGGTACAGCAAGTATGCTTGACATAGAGTACGTTGCATGTTCGTCCTGATCAATTCACCGGCCACACCCAGTGCAGCATCTTTGCATGTATTGACTGTCATTGTATATAGATGTTCAGTCACATATACAAACGTTTCACCGATCTGCCTATACCACACTCCCCAGCAAGTCGGATATGCGACGTAGTACTGAATGACTTAGCTTGAGTGTTATCCCGTGGTTTCTGTGGGCTTTCTCTGGTTAATTTCCATACGTATAATATTCAAAGGGACAGATTGCAAACAACATTGAAATGAAATGTTTTCCTTTTTAAACACAATAAGTTTGTACAAAATTAGTGAAAGTCATGTTCAAATACTGCTTGTAATGTATATATTGTAGGAAGATTACTTTTACGGAATGTTTTGTTGCACTATACCCATAACAAAACTCTACTAATAAGAAAAAATGTTGTGGTAATCCGTCGTGAAACATTACTCTATGCTCTCAATCAGCAGCCATGATGGTCACTGATCAAGGCTACTTACCACCCTGCACTGTCCTGTGATGCCAGGACCCGTCCCCTGCACACAGCCCATCTCATCGTTCCATTTCCACCATGGGCAACTTCCTGCGTAGCGAGTTTTCTCCCCACTGAATGTACATGACAACGTTGCAAGACCCATGCTGCAAATTTACATCTAAAATCCAAGCACATACACTTTCATAGGAAGTGTAACCTTCCGGCTACAGACAGGAGCAAATGTTCGGAATAGATTTAGGGGTAGGGTGGATAGTTTGGTTATGAGTATTAGTTGTAATAATTGTGCCTTGTATGTATCCAAAGTAAACCATAATGGAGGGCCAATATAGGTTTGTATTAACTTAAGGCTGATTTGACCTAGGGGAGACCTAGTATAGGTTCAGACTAATTTAAGGCTGGGTTGACCTAAAGGTGAAAGCAAGTTTCCTAAATTCACAGTGCCTGTCCACCCAGCAGTAAAATAGGCGCACTGCAACGAGTTTATCGGCAATACGCATGTGGGTACTTTCCAAGACGCCTGTCCATCTTGAAAGATAATTGATAATCCTCGAGGAGCTCTTCAGAGCTCCCCCAGTTGAGTTCCTTCCGCCGGCAGTGGTGTGAGCAATCAGCTGCATGTGGATATTTCTGAGATGAGCACTTACACTAAAACAATGTGAAGTTAAATGTACTTATTTTCACATTTCAAAAGAAAATTTGTGACCAAAGATGGAATTTTACTCATCGCCAATATTTGTTTTGTGATGTTGGCAGATTCGTATGTGGACGTCTCCGATTCCAAACAGTATTCCTCTTCTGTGAAGATGTGGACGACGGACTTGTCCCAGACCCCCATTCTCCACCGAGGACCACACGCGCTGCACACGAGCCACGTGTCGAGTGAACCCCAGCAGCGACGTCTCGATGTTCCTGCCTGCCCACTGAATGACACCTAGCAGCGCAACAACACTGGATTAGAGTTGCAGTGCACAGTAGTGCAGAGGCGGGTCTATAAACTTCGTAACGGGAGAGACGGTAGCGCCGACATTTTAAGCTGCTTAAAACACGTCTTACTGGTAAATATCAATAAAAGATTATTTAGGTCTTTTGGGAAAGCCACGTAGAAAGAAGAAATAACACTAGAAAATCAATTTTGGCGTCTCAAGGGGGATGCGATCGCCCCCATCGCCTCACCCTTGGATGGAACCCGCACTAATGGCGTGATCACAAAGGTGTACAGCAAGCGCCGGGCATCTTAAAAGTGTTGAGCAGCCAGTCTATGCAGACGTGGGCTCTCCCATGTTCTCTGGAGCAGGGCTCGGTGCAGCCGCACGTGACCCTTGCGTCATTCCGGTTCCTTCAGAGGCTTGTCCACCTGAACCACTTGACTGGAGAGATTGAGATGGGGAAGCCGGGAGCATCTGTTTTAGTAAAGGAGACGGTATCCAACACAGTCCCTTCACGTTTGTACCGTGATTGCTACTTTAAAGAAAGTCTCATGGTTTAAAAATGGAAGATGTTGCTCACGCACTATTCTCTCTGTTTTGTGTGGAAGAGGATGATGACGGCCCAAGATATCTGTTTTTGAAAGATGTTACATCCAGGTGCTCCAGCATTAACTAACATTATTTAGAACTGATTTAAGTACTTATTAGCATGGTTGGATATGTATGGTACGAAAGACGTTCCACATACGTCCAGCAACCTGCTGTGTCAGGATATTTCTTCAAATTCAGCCTAAAAAGTCAATAGTGCACACTTTCAATTGAGTATTAATTGAGAATTATGAATGTGGATTATGTGATAACCTATGGTTTGCATGTTGAAAGTTTTGTGCAACCCCGTAGTGAATTTGAGTGATTTTGAATAAGGCTAGTCCTTAAAGGCAACACAATTTTGTATAAAATTGTATTTCATCCAAGATGCTGTTTAGTGCAGTCCTAGTGGTACAGTACATGAGTTGGGGGAATCTTTACATGTCTGTGTCAACCATACTACGTATGCGGATTATCTGGCGATTGCTTCCCACTGAGAAAGAGTTGCAGATCCTACTGCTGAACCTGGAGCATGCTACTTCAGAAATAGCGCCTTGCCATTGGCCCCACAAAAACAAAGTACCTGCCTGGGTATTTTATGTCATCACATGCTCCCCTCCATTAACGCCTCATAAGTGATGGGATAGTTGTGGGGAGAGTAGAGAAGTCTCTGTACTTGAGCAGTGTGCTTATGACCAGCTTTGGTTTGGAAGCCGAGGTCTCTGAATCAGTCGAGTGACATCTTTTCATCAGCTGTGTAACGCTATGTAGAAGCTACCTGGCTTGTTATGCCCTCTATGCTTGTGAAACGTGTAGCCCTCTTAATGGAACATCTGCATAACTTTTAAACCTTCAGGCTAGCCATACGATCCATTCTGGATTTAACCAGACTGGATTGTGCGAGGAACCCACAGAACCTTGAAAGATCTGGACACTTCCATCGGTGACATGTAGCCTGCATACCTAGCTCCTGCATGCCAGCTTCTGTTTGGCCGGATAGATAGGGCTAAATGGGTGTGGCACATACTAGGGAGATGGAATACAGTGGTGCAGAAGGATGCGGAGCTGATTGGACTGCCGATTACTGGTACCAGCGGTGTCAAGATCGGCCACTGTGGAGGAGGTTCGTGAAGGACGCCGCTGGGGAGTTGGAGGCAGTCGCCCTCCAGTGACAACGAGCAGAGCGCTATACGGCTAAAACCCAGAAGGTTAGCGGTTGGGACCACGGTGCGTCTTCCAGTCAGTCATCTCAGCCCACGGCACCTGGGTATGTTCTGCACTTCGCCGTGGTTACGGTCGCCGCCACCTAGTGGTGAATGGCGGTAGTGCGTGCATCGTTTACTGGCGATGTTCATAAGCGGGCACGTGACCTTTGCGCGAGTCGATAGGCGTGGCCTTGTTCACCACGCCCCCTTACTACGTCACCCGTCGCCTAGCAACAGAATGCACAACGGCGGAAGTTGCGGCAGCTGCGGCAGCACGCAGTCGTCTCGCCGCACGGACGCGGTTTTAAGCTCTGTCGACATTCGAAACGACAGACATCCAAGTGGCGGAGCAGATGCGGGTGAGTACGTGTGAATCAGGTCACGTTGAAGGATACATCAATTACAAGTAGCTACAATCGCGCTACCACAGTGCGACTTATTACGTTGTACGAATACACTACATTCTACACCGCTTAACCACGCCGTTTGCTATACCCGGCCGTTGCTAGGGACGCCGTCGCTAAGGCTGGACCAACGGTCAAGCGACGGGCGGGCTCCGTACGTTAGTCGTGTTTGTATTTTTTATATATTTTATTATTTTGTTGTTTCCCTTCAACGTGACTTTACCGAAAAAACTAAGAATACAGTCGTGTTTGTGTCACGTCTGCTCGTGTGGTTGTTGCGCTGCAACGTTTCGTACAGCGCCCTTTGCGTCTATGGGCGTGAAGGAAGGGGACGACGTCTACCACGCCCTCTTATTACGTCGCGGCGCAGAGCGCCAAGTCTCTGGGCGTCTCTCCGCACGCACGCGGTTTGAGCCTCGAGTGGAGTCGACGGACATCGAGGGGCGGGTGAAAGTGCGGTGGCGGGTCAAGCTTCAGGCGACATCAATTTCAAGTTGGCTCAACTGCGCGCCGCCTCACGACTGCACTGTACCACAACACTACCACACGACTATTAATTAACACGCTGTACACTTCCACCACGACCGCACAACTCTAGACACCGCTTTACCACAACATTTGCTATGGCCAGCCGATGCTAGGAATGCCGGCGCTAAGGCTGTACACTCGTGTGAGTGTTTCACTAGTGTGAGTGTTTCACTAGTGTGAGTGTTTCACTCGTGCGACTGTTACACTCGTGCGAGTGTTTCACTCGTATGAGTGTTACACTCGTGTGAGTGTAACACTCGTGTGAGTGTAACACTCGTGTGAGTGCTACACTCGTGTGATTGTAACACTCGTGTGATTGTAACACTCGTGTGAGTGCTACACTCGTGTGAGTGTAACACTCGTGTGAGTGCTACACTCGTGTGAGTGCTACACTCGTGTGAGTGTAACACTCGTGTGAGTGCTACACTCGTGTGAGTGTAACACTCGTGTGAGTGCTACACTCGTGTGAGTGCTACACTCGTTTGAGTGTAACACTAGTGTGAGTGTAACACTAGTGTGAGTGTTTCACTCGTGTGAGTGTTTCACTCGTGTGAGTGTTTCACTCGTGTGAGTGTAACACTCGTGTGAGTGTTTCACTCGTGCGAGTGTTACACTCGTACGAGTGTTACACTCGTGCGAGTGTTTCACTCATGCGAGTGTTTCACTCGTGAGAGTGTTTCACTAGTGAGAGTGTTTCACTAGTGAGAGTGTTTCACTAGTGAGAGTGTTTCACTAGTGAGAGTGTTACACTCGTGTGAGTGTAACACTCGTGTTTGTGTCACGTTCACTAGTGTGAGTGTTACACTCGTGCGAGTGTTACACTCGTGTAAGTGTTACACTAGTGTGAGTGTAACACTCGTGTGAGTGTAACACTAGTGTGAGTGTTTCACTAGTGAGTGTTACACTCGTGTGAGTGTTACACTCGTGTGAGTGTAACACTAGTGTGAGTGTAACACTAGTGTGAGTGTAACACTCGTGTGAGTGTAACACTCGTGTGAGTGCTACACTCGGGTGAGTGCTACACTCGTGTGAGTGTAACACTCGTGTGAGTGCTACACTCGTGTGAGTGTAACACTCGTGTGAGTGCTACACTCGTGTGAGTGTAACACTCGTGTGAGTGCTACACTCGTGTGAGTGCTACACTCGTGTGAGTGCTACACTCGTGTGAGTGCTACACTCGTGTGAGTGTAACACTCGTGTGAGTGCTACACTCGTGTGAGTGTAACACTAGTGTGAGTGTAACACTCGTGTGAGTGTAACACTCGTGTAAGTGCTACACTCGTGTGAGTGTAACACTCGCGTAAGTGCTACACTCGTGTGAGTGTAACACTCGCGTGAGTGTTTCACTCGTGTGAGTGTAACACTCGCGTGAGTGTTTCAATCGCGCGAGTGAAACACTCGTGCGAGTGTTTCAATCGCGCTAGTGTAACACTCGTGCGAGTGTTTCATTCGCGCGAGTGAAACACTCGTGCGAGTGTTTCATTCGCGCGAGTGAAACACTCGTGCGAGTGTTTCACTAGTGAGTGTTTCACTAGTGAGAGTGTTTCACTAGTGTGAGTGTTTCACTCGTGTTTGTGTCACGTTTACTAGTGTGAGTGTTACACTCGTGCGAGTGTTACACTAGTGTGAGTGTTTCACTCGTGTGAGTGTTTCACTCGTGTGAGTGTTTCACTCGTGTGAGTGTAACACTCGTGTGAGTGTAACACTCGTGTGAGTGCTACACTCGTGTGATTGTAACACTCGTGTGATTGTGACACTCGTGTGAGTGCTACACTCGTGTGAGTGTAACACTCGTGTGAGTGTAACACTCGTGTGAGTGCTACACTCGTGTGAGTGCTACACTCGTGTGAGTAACACTCGTGTGAGTGTAACACTCGTGTGAGTGCTACACTCGTGTGAGTGTAACACTCGTGTGAGTGCTACACTCGTGTGAGTGCTACACTCGTTTGAGTGTAACACTAGTGAGTGTAACACTAGTGTGAGTGTTTCACTCGTGTGAGTGTTTCACTCGTGTGAGTGTAACACTCGTGTGAGTGAAACACTCGTGCGAGTGTTACACTCGTGCGAGTGTTACACTCGTGCGAGTGTTACACTCGTGCGAGTGTTTCACTCGTGCGAGTGTTTCACTAGTGAGAGTGTTTCACTAGTGAGAGTGTTTCACTAGTGAGAGTGTTCACTAGTGAGAGTGTTTCACTAGTGAGAGTGTTACACTCGTGTGAGTGTAACACTCGTGTTTGTGTCACGTTCACTAGTGTGAGTGTTACACTCGTGCGAGTGTTACACTCGTGTAAGTGTTACACTAGTGTGAGTGTAACACTCGTGTGAGTGTAACACTAGTGTGAGTGTTTCACTAGTGAGTGTTACACTCGTGTGAGTGTTACACTCGTGTGAGTGTAACACTAGTGTGAGTGTAACACTAGTGTGAGTGTAACACTCGTGTGAGTGCTACACTCGGGTGAGTGCTACACTCGTGTGAGTGTAACACTCGTGTGAGTGCTACACTCGTGTGAGAGTAACACTCGTGTGAGTGCTACACTCGTGTGAGTGTAACACTCGTGTGAGTGCTACACTCGTGTGAGTGTAACACTAGTGTGAGTGTAACACTCGTGTGAGTGTAACACTCGTGTGACTGTTTCACTCGTGTGAGTGTAACACTCGTGTAAGTGCTACACTCGTGTGAGTGTAACACTGGCGTAAGTGCTACACTCGTGTGAGTGTAACACTCGCGTGAGTGTTTCACTCGTGTGAGTGTAACACTCGTGTGAGTGTTTCAATCGCGCGAGTGAAACACTCGTGCGAGTGTTTCAATCGCGCTAGTGTAACACTCGTGCGAGTGTTTCATTCGCGCGAGTGAAACACTCGTGTGAGTGTTTCACTAGTGAGTGTTTCACTAGTGAGAGTGTTTCACTAGTGTGAGTGTTTCACTCGTGTTTGTGTCACGTTTACTAGTGTGAGTGTTACACTCGTGCGAGTGTTACACTAGTGAGAGTGTTTCACTCGTGTGAGTGTAACACTAGTGTGAGTGTTTCACTAGTGAGTGTTCCACTCGTGTGAGTGTTTAACTCGCGCGAGTGTAACACTCGTGTGAGTGTTTCACTCGCGCGAGTGTAACACTCGTGTGAGTGAAACACTCGTGCGAGTGTTTCACTCGTGCGAGTGTTACACTCGTGCGAGTGTTTCACTAGTGCGATTGTTTCACTAGCGAGTGTTTCACTAGTGAGTGTTTCACTAGTGAGTGTTTCACTAGTGAGAGTGTAACACTTGTGCGAGTGTTACACTCGTGTAAGTGTTACACTAGTGTGAGTGTAACACTCGTGTGAGTGTAACACTAGTGTGAGTGTTTCACTAGTGAGTGTTACACTCGTGTGAGTGTTACACTCGTATGTGTAACACTCGTGTGAGTGTAACACTAGTGTGAGTGTAACACTAGTGTGAGTGTAACACTCGTGTGAGTGCTACACTCGGGTGAGTGCTACACTCGTGTGAGTGTAACACTCGTGTGAGTGCTACACTCGTGTGAGTGCTACACTCGTGTGAGTGTAACACTCGTGTGAGTGTAACACTCGTGTGAGTGCTACACTCGTGTGAGTGTAACACTCGTGTGAGTGCTACACTCGTGTGAGTGTAACACTCGTGTGAGTGTAACACTAGTGTGAGTGTAACACTCGTGTGAGTGTAACACTCGTGTGAGTGTTTCACTCCTGTGAGTGGAACACTGGTGTAAGTGCTACACTCGTGTGAGTGTAACACTTGCGTAAGTGCTACACTCGTGTGAGTGTAACACTCGCGTGAGTGTTTCACTCGTGCGAGTGTTTCACTCGTGCGAGTGTTTCACTAGTGAGAGTGTTTCACGAGTGAGAGTGTTTCACTAGTGAGAGTGTTTCACTATTGAGAGTGTTACACTCGTGTGAGTGTAACACTCGTGTTTGTGTCACGTTCACTAGTGTGAGTGTTACACTCGTGCGAGTGTTACACTCGTGTAAGTGTTACACTCGTGCGAGTGTTACACTCGTGTAAGTGTTACACTAGTGTGAGTGTAACACTCGTGTGAGTGTAACACTCGTGTGAGTGTAACACTCGTGTGACTGTTTCACTCGTGTGAGTGTAACACTCGTGTAAGTGCTACACTCGTGTGAGTGTAACACTCGCGTAAGTGCTACACTCGTGTGAGTGTAACACTCGCGTGAGTGTTTCACTCGTGTGAGTGTAACACTCGTGTGAGTGTTTCAATCGCGCGAGTGAAACACTCGTGCGAGTGTTTCAATCGCGCTAGTGTAACACTCGTGCGAGTGTTTCATTCGCGCGAGTGAAACACTCGTGCGAGTGTTTCACTAGTGAGTGTTTCACTAGTGAGAGTGTTTCACTAGTGTGAGTGTTTCACTCGTGTTTGTGTCACGTTTACTAGTGTGAGTGTTACACTCGTGCGAGTGTTACACTAGTGTGAGTGTTTCACTCGTGTGAGTGTAACACTAGTGTGAGTGTTTCACTAGTGAGTGTTCCACTCGTGTGAGTGTTTAACTCGCGCGAGTGTAACACTCGTGTGAGTGTTTCACTCGCGCGAGTGTAACACTCGTGTGAGTGAAACACTCGTGCGAGTGTTTCACTCGTGCGAGTGTTACACTCGTGCGAGTGTTTCACTAGTGCGATTGTTTCACTAGCGAGTGTTTCACTAGTGAGTCTTTCACTAGTGAGAGTGTAACACTCGTGCGAGTGTTACACTCGTGTAAGTGTTACACTAGTGTGAGTGTAACACTCGTGTGAGTGTAACACTAGTGTGAGTGTTTCACTAGTGAGTGTTACACTCGTGTGAGTGTTACACTCGTATGTGTAACACTCGTGTGAGTGTAACACTAGTGTGAGTGTAACACTAGTGTGAGTGTAACACTCGTGTGAGTGCTACACTCGGGTGAGTGCTACACTCGTGTGAGTGTAACACTCGTGTGAGTGCTACACTCGTGTGAGTGCTACACTCGTGTGAGTGTAACACTCGTGTGAGTGTAACACTCGTGTGAGTGCTACACTCGTGTGAGTGTAACACTCGTGTGAGTGCTACACTCGTGTGAGTGTAACACTAGTGTGAGTGTAACACTCGTGTGAGTGTAACACTCGTGTGAGTGTTTCACTCGTGTGAGTGGAACACTGGTGTAAGTGCTACACTCGTGTGAGTGTAACACTTGCGTAAGTGCTACACTCGTGTGAGTGTAACACTCGCGTGAGTGTTTCACTCGTGTGAGTGTAACACTCGTGTTAGTGTTTCAATCGCGCGAGTGAAACACTCGTGCGAGTGTTTCAATCGCGCTAGTGTAACACTCGTGCGAGTGTTTCAATCGCGCGATTGAAACACTCGTGCGAGTGTTTCACTAGTGAGAGTGTTTCACTAGTGTGAGTGTTTCACTCGTGTTTGTGTCACGTTTACTAGTGTGAGTGTTACACTCGTGCGAGTGTTACACTAGTGTGAGTGTTTCACTCGTGTGAGTGTAACACTAGTGTGAGTGTTTCACTAGTGAGTGTTCCACTCGTGTGAGTGTTTCACTCGTGTGAGTGTTACATGAGTGTGAGTGTTTCACTCGTGCGAGTGTAACACTCGTGTGAGTGTTTCACTCGCGCGAGTGTAACACTCGTGTGAGTGAAACACTCGTGCGAGTGTTTCACTCGTGCGAGTGTTACACTCGTGCGAGTGTTTCACTAGTGCGAGTGTTTCACTAGCGAGTGTTTCACTAGTGAGTGTTTCACTAGTGAGTGTTTCACTAGTGAGAGTGTAACACTCGTGTGAGTGTTTCACTCGTGTTTGTGTCACGTTCACTAGTGTGAGTGTTACACTCGTGCGAGTGTTACACTAGTGTGAGTGTAACACTCGTGTGAGTGTAACACTAGTGTGAGTGTTTCACTAGTGAGTGTTACACTCGTGTGAGTGTTACACTCGTGTGAGTGTAACACTCGTGTGAGTGCTACACTCGTGTGAGTAACACTAGTGTGAGTGTAACACTAGTGTGAGTGTAACACTAGTGTGAGTGTAACACTCGTGTGAGTGTAACACTCGTGTGAGTGCTACACTCGGGTGAGTGCTACACTCGGGTGAGTGCTACACTCGTGTGAGTGTAACACTCGTGTGAGTGCTACACTCGTGTGAGTGCTACACTCGTGTGAGTGTAACACTCGTGTGAGTGCTACACTCGTGTGAGTGTAACACTCGTGTGAGTGTAACACTCGTGTGAGTGCTACACTCGTGTGAGTGTAACACTCGTGTGAGTGAAACACTCGTGTGAGTGTAACACTAGTGTGAGTGTAACACTAGTGTGAGTGTTACACTCGTGCGAGTGTTACACTAGTGTGAGTGTTTCACTCGTGTGAGTGTAACACTCGTGTGAGTGTTTCACTCGTGTGAGTGTTTCACTCGTGTGAGTGTAACACTCGTGTGAGTGAAACACTCGTGCGAGTGTTACACTCGTGCGAGTGTTACACTCGTGCGAGTGTTACACTCGTGCGAGTGTTACACTCGTGCGAGTGTTACACTCGTGCGAGTGTTTCACTCGTGCGAGTGTTTCACTAGTGAGAGTGTTTCACTAGTGAGAGTGTTTCACTAGTGAGAGTGTTACACTCGTGTGAGTGTAACACTCGTGTTTGTGTCACGTTCACTAGTGTGAGTGTTACACTCGTGCGAGTGTTACACTCGTGTAAGTGTTACACTAGTGTGAGTGTAACACTCGTGTGAGTGTAACACTAGTGTGAGTGTTTCACTAGTGAGTGTTACACTCGTGTGAGTGTTACACTCGTGTCAGTGTAACACTAGTGTGAGTGTAACACTAGTGTGAGTGTAACACTCGTGTGAGTGTAACACTAGTGGGAGTGTTTCACTAGTGAGTGTTACACTCGTGTGAGTGTTACACTAGTGTGAGTGTTTCACTCGTGTGAGTGTAACACTCGTGTGAGTGTAACACTAGTGGGAGTGTTTCACTAGTGAGTGTTCCACTCGTGTGAGTGTTTAACTCGCGCGAGTGTAACACTCGTGTGAGTGTTTCACTCGTGTGAGTGTAACACTCGTGTGAGTGAAACACTCGTGCGAGTGTTACACTCGTGCGAGTGTTTCACTAGTGCGATTGTTTCACTAGCGAGTGTTTCACTAGCGAGTGTTTCACTAGTGAGTGTTTCACTAGTGAGAGTGTAACACTCGTGCGAGTGTTACACTCGTGTAAGTGTTACACTAGTGTGAGTGTAACACTCGTGTGAGTGTAACACTAGTGTGAGTGTTTCACTAGTGAGTGTTACACTCGTGTGAGTGTTACACTCGTATGTGTAACACTCGTGTGAGTGTAACACTAGTGTGAGTGTAACACTAGTGTGAGTGTAACACTCGTGTGAGTGAAACACTCGTGCGAGTGTTTCACTCGTGCGAGTGTTACACTCGTGCGAGTGTTTCACTAGTGCGATTGTTTCACTAGCGAGTGTTTCACTAGTGAGTCTTTCACTAGTGAGAGTGTAACACTCGTGCGAGTGTTACACTCGTGTAAGTGTTACACTAGTGTGAGTGTAACACTCGTGTGAGTGTAACACTAGTGTGAGTGTTTCACTAGTGAGTGTTACACTCGTGTGAGTGTTACACTCGTATGTGTAACACTCGTGTGAGTGTAACACTAGTGTGAGTGTAACACTAGTGTGAGTGTAACACTCGTGTGAGTGCTACACTCGGGTGAGTGCTACACTCGTGTGAGTGTAACACTCGTGTGAGTGCTACACTCGTGTGAGTGCTACACTCGTGTGAGTGTAACACTCGTGTGAGTGTAACACTCGTGTGAGTGCTACACTCGTGTGAGTGTAACACTCGTGTGAGTGCTACACTCGTGTGAGTGTAACACTAGTGTGAGTGTAACACTCGTGTGAGTGTAACACTCGTGTGAGTGTTTCACTCGTGTGAGTGGAACACTGGTGTAAGTGCTACACTCGTGTGAGTGTAACACTTGCGTAAGTGCTACACTCGTGTGAGTGTAACACTCGCGTGAGTGTTTCACTCGTGTGAGTGTAACACTCGTGTTAGTGTTTCAATCGCGCGAGTGAAACACTCGTGCGAGTGTTTCAATCGCGCTAGTGTAACACTCGTGCGAGTGTTTCAATCGCGCGATTGAAACACTCGTGCGAGTGTTTCACTAGTGAGAGTGTTTCACTAGTGTGAGTGTTTCACTCGTGTTTGTGTCACGTTTACTAGTGTGAGTGTTACACTCGTGCGAGTGTTACACTAGTGTGAGTGTTTCACTCGTGTGAGTGTAACACTAGTGTGAGTGTTTCACTAGTGAGTGTTCCACTCGTGTGAGTGTTTCACTCGTGTGAGTGTTACATGAGTGTGAGTGTTTCACTCGTGCGAGTGTAACACTCGTGTGAGTGTTTCACTCGCGCGAGTGTAACACTCGTGTGAGTGAAACACTCGTGCGAGTGTTTCACTCGTGCGAGTGTTACACTCGTGCGAGTGTTTCACTAGTGCGAGTGTTTCACTAGCGAGTGTTTCACTAGTGAGTGTTTCACTAGTGAGTGTTTCACTAGTGAGAGTGTAACACTCGTGTGAGTGTTTCACTCGTGTTTGTGTCACGTTCACTAGTGTGAGTGTTACACTCGTGCGAGTGTTACACTAGTGTGAGTGTAACACTCGTGTGAGTGTAACACTAGTGTGAGTGTTTCACTAGTGAGTGTTACACTCGTGTGAGTGTTACACTCGTGTGAGTGTAACACTCGTGTGAGTGCTACACTCGTGTGAGTAACACTAGTGTGAGTGTAACACTAGTGTGAGTGTAACACTAGTGTGAGTGTAACACTCGTGTGAGTGTAACACTCGTGTGAGTGCTACACTCGGGTGAGTGCTACACTCGGGTGAGTGCTACACTCGTGTGAGTGTAACACTCGTGTGAGTGCTACACTCGTGTGAGTGCTACACTCGTGTGAGTGTAACACTCGTGTGAGTGCTACACTCGTGTGAGTGTAACACTCGTGTGAGTGTAACACTCGTGTGAGTGCTACACTCGTGTGAGTGTAACACTCGTGTGAGTGAAACACTCGTGTGAGTGTAACACTAGTGTGAGTGTAACACTAGTGTGAGTGTTACACTCGTGCGAGTGTTACACTAGTGTGAGTGTTTCACTCGTGTGAGTGTAACACTCGTGTGAGTGTTTCACTCGTGTGAGTGTTTCACTCGTGTGAGTGTAACACTCGTGTGAGTGAAACACTCGTGCGAGTGTTACACTCGTGCGAGTGTTACACTCGTGCGAGTGTTACACTCGTGCGAGTGTTACACTCGTGCGAGTGTTACACTCGTGCGAGTGTTTCACTCGTGCGAGTGTTTCACTAGTGAGAGTGTTTCACTAGTGAGAGTGTTTCACTAGTGAGAGTGTTACACTCGTGTGAGTGTAACACTCGTGTTTGTGTCACGTTCACTAGTGTGAGTGTTACACTCGTGCGAGTGTTACACTCGTGTAAGTGTTACACTAGTGTGAGTGTAACACTCGTGTGAGTGTAACACTAGTGTGAGTGTTTCACTAGTGAGTGTTACACTCGTGTGAGTGTTACACTCGTGTCAGTGTAACACTAGTGTGAGTGTAACACTAGTGTGAGTGTAACACTCGTGTGAGTGTAACACTAGTGGGAGTGTTTCACTAGTGAGTGTTACACTCGTGTGAGTGTTACACTAGTGTGAGTGTTTCACTCGTGTGAGTGTAACACTCGTGTGAGTGTAACACTAGTGGGAGTGTTTCACTAGTGAGTGTTCCACTCGTGTGAGTGTTTAACTCGCGCGAGTGTAACACTCGTGTGAGTGTTTCACTCGTGTGAGTGTAACACTCGTGTGAGTGAAACACTCGTGCGAGTGTTACACTCGTGCGAGTGTTACACTCGTGCGAGTGTTTCACTAGTGCGATTGTTTCACTAGCGAGTGTTTCACTAGTGAGTGTTTCACTAGTGAGTGTTTCACTAGTGAGAGTGTAACACTCGTGCGAGTGTTACACTCGTGTAAGTGTTACACTAGTGTGAGTGTAACACTCGTGTGAGTGTAACACTAGTGTGAGTGTTTCACTAGTGAGTGTTACACTCGTGTGAGTGTTACACTCGTATGTGTAACACTCGTGTGAGTGTAACACTAGTGTGAGTGTAACACTAGTGTGAGTGTAACACTCGTGTGAGTGCTACACTCGGGTGAGTGCTACACTCGTGTGAGTGTAACACTCGTGTGAGTGCTACACTCGGGTGAGTGCTACACTCGTGTGAGTGTAACACTCGTGTGAGTGCTACACTCGTGTGAGAGTAACACTCGTGTGAGTGCTACACTCGTGTGAGTGTAACACTCGTGTGAGTGCTACACTCGTGTGAGTGTAACACTAGTGTGAGTGTAACACTCGTGTGAGTGTAACACTCGTGTGACTGTTTCACTCGTGTGAGTGTAACACTCGTGTAAGTGCTACACTCGTGTGAGTGTAACACTCGCGTAAGTGTTACACTCGTGTGAGTGTAACACTCGCGTGAGTGTTTCACTCGTGTGAGTGTAACACTCGTGTGAGTGTTTCAATCGCGCGAGTGAAACACTCGTGCGAGTGTTTCAATCGCGCTAGTGTAACACTCGTGCGAGTGTTTCATTCGCGCGAGTGAAACACTCGTGCGAGTGTTTCACTAATGAGTGTTTCACTAGTGAGAGTGTTTCACTAGTGTGAGTGTTTCACTCGTGTTTGTGTCACGTTTACTAGTGTGAGTGTTACACTCGTGCGAGTGTTACACTAGTGTGAGTGTTTCACTCGTGTGAGTGTAACACTAGTGTGAGTGTTTCACTAGTGAGTGTTCCACTCGTGTGAGTGTTTAACTCGCGCGAGTGTAACACTCGTGTGAGTGTTTCACTCGCGCGAGTGTAACACTCGTGTGAGTGAAACACTCGTGCGAGTGTTTCACTCGTGCGAGTGTTACACTCGTGCGAGTGTTTCACTAGTGCGATTGTTTCACTAGCGAGTGTTTCACTAGTGAGTGTTTCACTAGTGAGTGTTTCACTAGTGAGAGTGTAACACTCGTGCGAGTGTTACACTCGTGTAAGTGTTACACTAGTGTGAGTGTAACACTCGTGTGAGTGTAACACTAGTGTGAGTGTTTCATTAGTGAGTGTTACACTCGTGTGAGTGTTACACTCGTATGTGTAACACTCGTGTGAGTGTAACACTAGTGTGAGTGTAACACTAGTGTGAGTGTAACACTCGTGTGAGTGCTACACTCGGGTGAGTGCTACACTCGTGTGAGTGTAACACTCGTGTGAGTGCTACACTCGTGTGAGTGCTACACTCGTGTGAGTGTAACACTCGTGTGAGTGTAACACTCGTGTGAGTGCTACACTCGTGTGAGTGTAACACTCGTGTGAGTGCTACACTCGTGTGAGTGTAACACTAGTGTGAGTGTAACACTAGTGTGAGTGTAACACTCGTGTGAGTGTAACACTCGTGTGAGTGTTTCACTCGTGTGAGTGGAACACTGGTGTAAGTGCTACACTCGTGTGAGTGTAACACTTGCGTAAGTGCTACACTCGTGTGAGTGTAACACTCGCGTGAGTGTTTCACTCGTGTTAGTGTTTCAATCGCGGGAGTGAAACACTCGTGCGAGTGTTTCAATCGCGCTAGTGTAACACTCGTGCGAGTGTTTCAATCGCGCGAGTGAAACACTCGTGCGAGTGTTTCACTAGTGAGAGTGTTTCACTAGTGTGAGTGTTTCACTCGTGTTTGTGTCACGTTTACTAGTGTGAGTGTTACACTCGTGCGAGTGTTACACTAGTGTGAGTGTTTCACTCGTGTGAGTGTAACACTAGTGTGAGTGTTTCACTAGTGAGTGTTCCACTCGTGTGAGTGTTTAACTCGCGCGAGTGTAACACTCGTGTGAGTGTTTCACTCGCGCGAGTGTAACACTCGTGTGAGTGAAACACTCGTGCGAGTGTTTCACTCGTGCGAGTGTTACACTCGTGCGAGTGTTTCACTAGTGCGATTGTTTCACTAGCGAGTGTTTCACTAGTGAGTGTTTCACTAGTGAGTGTTTCACTAGTGAGAGTGTAACACTCGTGCGAGTGTTACACTCGTGTAAGTGTTACACTAGTGTGAGTGTAACACTCGTGTGAGTGTAACACTAGTGTGAGTGTTTCATTAGTGAGTGTTACACTCGTGTGAGTGTTACACTCGTATGTGTAACACTCGTGTGAGTGTAACACTAGTGTGAGTGTAACACTAGTGTGAGTGTAACACTCGTGTGAGTGCTACACTCGGGTGAGTGCTACACTCGTGTGAGTGTAACACTCGTGTGAGTGCTACACTCGTGTGAGTGCTACACTCGTGTGAGTGTAACACTCGTGTGAGTGTAACACTCGTGTGAGTGCTACACTCGTGTGAGTGTAACACTCGTGTGAGTGCTACACTCGTGTGAGTGTAACACTAGTGTGAGTGTAACACTAGTGTGAGTGTAACACTCGTGTGAGTGTAACACTCGTGTGAGTGTTTCACTCGTGTGAGTGGAACACTGGTGTAAGTGCTACACTCGTGTGAGTGTAACACTTGCGTAAGTGCTACACTCGTGTGAGTGTAACACTCGCGTGAGTGTTTCACTCGTGTTAGTGTTTCAATCGCGGGAGTGAAACACTCGTGCGAGTGTTTCAATCGCGCTAGTGTAACACTCGTGCGAGTGTTTCAATCGCGCGAGTGAAACACTCGTGCGAGTGTTTCACTAGTGAGAGTGTTTCACTAGTGTGAGTGTTTCACTCGTGTTTGTGTCACGTTTACTAGTGTGAGTGTTACACTCGTGCGAGTGTTACACTAGTGTGAGTGTTTCACTCGTGTGAGTGTAACACTAGTGTGAGTGTTTCACTAGTGAGTGTTCCACTCGTGTGAGTGTTTCACTCGTGTGAGTGTTACATGAGTGTGAGTGTTTCACTCGTGCGAGTGTAACACTCGTGTGAGTGTTTCACTCGCGCGAGTGTAACACTCGTGTGAGTGAAACACTCGTGCGAGTGTTTCACTCGTGCGAGTGTTACACTCGTGCGAGTGTTTCACTAGTGCGAGTGTTTCACTAGCGATTGTTTCACTAGTGAGTGTTTCACTAGTGAGTGTTTCACTAGTGAGAGTGTAACACTCGTGTGAGTGTTTCACTCGTGTTTGTGTCACGTTCACTAGTGTGAGTGTTACACTCGTGCGAGTGTTACACTAGTGTGAGTGTAACACTCGTGTGAGTGTAACACTAGTGTGAGTGTTTCACTAGTGAGTGTTACACTCGTGTGAGTGTTACACTCGTGTGAGTGTAACACTCGTGTGAGTGCTACACTCGTGTGAGTAACACTAGTGTGAGTGTAACACTAGTGTGAGTGTAACACTAGTGTGAGTGTAACACTCGTGTGAGTGTAACACTCGTGTGAGTGCTACACTCGGGTGAGTGCTACACTCGGGTGAGTGCTACACTCGTGTGAGTGTAACACTCGTGTGAGTGCTACACTCGTGTGAGTGCTACACTCGTGTGAGTGTAACACTCGTGTGAGTGCTACACTCGTGTGAGTGTAACACTCGTGTGAGTGTAACACTCGTGTGAGTGCTACACTCGTGTGAGTGCTACACTCGTGTGAGTGTAACACTCGTGTGAGTGCTACACTAGTGTGAGTGTTTCACTAGTGCGAGTGTTTCACTAGTGAGTGTTTCACTAGTGAGTGTTTCACTAGTGAGAGTGTTACACTCGTGTGAGTGTAACACTAGTGTGAGTGTAACACTAGTGTGAGTGTAACACTCGTGTGAGTGTTACACTCGTGTGAGTGTTTCAATCGCGCTAGTGAAACACTCATGCGAGTGTTTCACTCGTGTGAGTGTAACACTCGTGTGAGTGTTTCACTCGTGTTTGTGTCACGTTTACTAGTGTGAGTGTTACACTCGTGCGAGTGTTACACTAGTGTGAGTGTTTCACTCGTGTGAGTGTAACACTCGTGTGAGTGTAACACTAGTGTGAGTGTTCCACTCGTGTGAGTGTTACACTCGTGTGAGTGTTTCACTCGTGTGAGTGTTTCACTCGTGTGAATGTTTCACTCGTGCGAGTGTTACACTCGTGCGAGTGTTACACTCATGCGAGTGTTTCACTCGCGCGAGTGTAACACTCGTGTGAGTGAAACACTCGTGCGAGTGTTTCACTCGTGCGAGTGTTACACTCGTGCGAGTGTTTCACTAGTGCGAGTGTTTCACTAGCGAGTGTTTCACTAGTGAGTGTTTCACTAGTGAGTGTTTCACTAGTGAGAGTGTAACACTCGTGTGAGTGTTTCACTCGTGTTTGTGTCACGTTCACTAGTGTGAGTGTTACACTCGTGCGAGTGTTACACTAGTGTGAGTGTAACACTCGTGTGAGTGTAACACTAGTGTGAGTGTTTCACTAGTGAGTGTTACACTCGTGTGAGTGTTACACTCGTGTGAGTGTAACACTCGTGTGAGTGCTACACTCGTGTGAGTAACACTAGTGTGAGTGTAACACTAGTGTGAGTGTAACACTAGTGTGAGTGTAACACTCGTGTGAGTGTAACACTCGTGTGAGTGCTACACTCGGGTGAGTGCTACACTCGTGTGAGTGTAACACTCGTGTGAGTGCTACACTCGTGTGAGTGCTACACTCGTGTGAGTGTAACACTCGTGTGAGTGCTACACTCGTGTGAGTGTAACACTCGTGTGAGTGTAACACTCGTGTGAGTGCTACACTCGTGTGAGTGCTACACTCGTGTGAGTGTAACACTCGTGTGAGTGCTACACTAGTGTGAGTGTTTCACTAGTGCGAGTGTTTCACTAGTGAGTGTTTCACTAGTGAGTGTTTCACTAGTGAGAGTGTTACACTCGTGTGAGTGTAACACTAGTGTGAGTGTAACACTCGTGTGAGTGTTACACTCGTGTGAGTGTTTCAATCGCGCTAGTGAAACACTCATGCGAGTGTTTCACTCGTGTGAGTGTAACACTCGTGTGAGTGTTTCACTCGTGTTTGTGTCACGTTTACTAGTGTGAGTGTTACACTCGTGCGAGTGTTACACTAGTGTGAGTGTTTCACTCGTGTGAGTGTAACACTCGTGTGAGTGTAACACTAGTGTGAGTGTAACACTAGTGTGAGTGTTCCACTCGTGTGAGTGTTACACTCGTGTGAGTGTTTCACTCGTGTGAGTGTTTCACTCGTGTGAGTGTTTCACTCGTGCGAGTGTTACACTCGTGCGAGTGTTACACTCATGCGAGTGTTACACTCGTGCGAGTGTTTCAATCGTGTGAGTGTTACACGTGAATGTTACACTAGTGTGAGTGTTTCACTCGTGTGAGTGTTTCACTCGTGTGAGTGTTACACTAGTGCGAGTGTTACACTCGTGCGAGTGTTACACTCGTGCGAGTGTTACACTCGTGTGTTACACTCGTGTGAGTGTTACACTAGTGCGAGTGTTACACTAGTGCAAGTGTTACACTAGTGCGAGTATTTCACTCGTGCGAGTGTTACACTAGTGCGAGTGTTACACTCGTGTGAGTGTTTCACTCGTGTGAGTGTTTCACTCATGTGAGTGTTAGAGCGACTCGTGTGAGTGTTACAGTCGAGTGAGTGTTACACTCGAGTGAGTGTTACACTTGAGTGAGTGTTTCACTCGTGTGAGTGTTTCACTAGTGCGAGTGTTACACTCGTGTGAGTGTTTCAGTCGAGTGAGTGTTTCACTCGTGTGAGTGTTTCAGTCGAGTGAGTGTTTCACTCGTGTTAGTGTTTCACTCGAGTGAGTGTTTCACTCGAGTGAGTGCTACACTCGTGTGAGTGTAACACTCGTGTGAGTGCTACACTCGTGTGAGTGTAACACTCGTGTGAATGCTACACTCGTGTGAGTGTAACACTAGTGTGAGTGTAACACTAGTGTGAGTGTTTCACTTGTGTGAGTGTTTCACTCGTGTGAGTAACACTCGTGTAAGTGCTACACTCGTGTGAGTGTAACACTCGTGTGAGTGTTTCACTCGCGCGAGTGTAACACTCGTGTGAGTGAAACACTCGTGCGAGTGTTTCACTCGTGCGAGTGTTACACTCGTGCGAGTGTTTCACCCGTGCGAGTGTTACACTCGTGCGAGTGTTTCACTAGTGAGTGTTTCACTAGTGAGAGTGTTTCACTAGTGAGAGTGTTACACTCGTGTGAGTGTAACACTCGTGTGAGTGTTTCACTCGTGTTTGTGTCACGTTCACTAGTGTGAGTGTTACACTCGTGCGAATGTTACACTCGTGTGAGTGTTACACTAGTGTGAGTGTTTCACTCGTGTGAGTGTAACACTCGTGTGAGTGTAACACTAGTGTGAGTGTTTCACTAGTGAGTGTTACACTCGTCTGAGTGTTACACTCGTATGTGTAACACTCGTGTGAGTGTAACACTAGTGTGAGTGTAACAGTAGTGTGAGTGTAACACTCGTGTGAGTGTAACACTCGTGTGAGTGCTACACTCGGGTGAGTGCTACACTCGTGTGAGTGTAACACTCGTGTGAGTGCTACACTCGTGTGAGTGTAACACTCGTGTGAGTGCTACACTCGTGTGAGTGTAACACTCGTGTGAGTGTAACACTCGTGTGAGTGCTACACTTGTGTGAGTGTAACACTCGTGTGAGTGCTACACTCGTGTGAGTGTAACACTCGTGTGAGTGCTACACTCGTGTGAGTGTAACACTAGTGTGAGTGTAACACTAGTGTGAGTGTTTCACTAGTGTGAGTGTTTCACTCGTGTGAGTGTTTCACTCGTGTAAGTGTTTCACTCGTGTGAGTGTAACACTCGTGTAAGTGCTACACCCGTGTGAGTGTAACACCCGCGTGAGTGTTTCACTCGTGTGAGTGTAACACTCGTGTGAGTGTAACACTTGTGTGAGTTTTGATTTAAACCTTTCGTGACTGCAGTAATTCATATTCTTAGTTTTTTCGGTAAAGTCACGTTGAAGAGAAACAACAAAATAACAAAATATATATAAAACAAAAACAAATTCTCACGACGTTTCGACCATAACTCAAACGGTCATCATCAGGTGTGTTGGTTTGCATAAATTTATTTTTAAACGGCACATTTATTTATTTATAAAGAAAAACGTTGGCGTCACGCGCAGCGATTTGGCAGTTTGCCCAGGACTAGTCCATCAATTTTTTATTTAAAAGAGGAGGGGGGAGACGAAATTTTTTATAATGTATGCTGTCTGAAAGCCACTGTAAGCGTGAACAATCAATTAAGAACTGAAATGATTTATCAAATCTTTCCAATGATTGCTAAGATAGAATCCATCTTCTCGGTTGAAATTGTCTCTGTGCTTGTATATGTGGATAGCCTCATGAACGAATCTCTCATGGAAGCCAGATGGCTTACAAAAATAAAAAGAGATCCCACCAACAGCCTCGTCACACAAACCAACAAAATAATTTCTGATTCAACCGCATTAATTGATCAATCTAAACAGTTTTCGTTGAAACCTTCTGCTACCAGGCCACCAAGATTATACGGCTTACCAAAAATACATAAAGTTGATACACCTCTTCGTCCCATAGTCTCTACTATCAGCTCCCCCACCTACAAACTAGCTCGTTTTTTGTCTGAAATCCTGCGTCCTTTCACTGGAAAGACCACCTCTGCGGTACAAAATTCTACTCACCTGGTATCAACAATCAAGGGTATTTCCCTGTCCCCAGACGACCTGCTTGTCAGTTTTGATGTAGTTTCCTTATTCACCAAGGTTCCTGTACCTGACACCATTGCAATCATTGAAGACTTGGTTCATCAAGGACTAAACACTGAGGTACCCCCCTGGTGAGACACTGTTTAACCAATACATACTTCACTTGGAATGGAACTTTCTACAAACAAACTGAGGGCACCCCAATGGGCTCCCCCCTTTCTCCAGTTATAGCTAACATTTTCATGGAGAAATTTGAGACTGACGCCATCCAGACTGCCACTCTGCGCCCAACCTTATGGAAGAGGTACGTGGATGACACTTTTGTCATCTGGCCACATGGCCGGCCTGCTCTAGACCAATTCTTCGACCACATCAATTCCATACACCCAGCCATCAGATTTACCATGGAAGTCTAAATAGATGGCAAGATACCTTTTTTGGATGTCCTAATTAAAAAGAGACCTGATGGTTCAATGAGCCACTCTGTCTACAGGAAAGCTACCCATACGGATGCTTATCTGAAACCGGATTCCCACCACCATCCATCACAGAAGAATTCTCTCATCAAGACTCTGTATCATAGAGCCCAATGCATATCCGACCAGGAACACATAAGCAGTGAACTCAAGCACGTACACCAAGCTCTTAGGGCTAATGGTTACTCCGACTATACAATCCGCAAAGCTATCACTCAAACCATGAAGAAGAACCCTCTTGAGGAGCCTTTCAAAACCATCACTTTACCCTACATTGCTGAGATCACAAAAAAGATCTCCAAAATCTTGAATAAACACAAGATCCAGGTCCGTTTCAACACATTACATAAAATCCGTGATCTGGTTCCGTCTGTAAAAGATGTGATTCCGGACATACAATACCCTGGTGTCTACAAACTAAGTTGCCTCTGTGGTAGTAGTTACATTGGAGAAACCAAACGCCATGTCTCGGACCGCATTCGTGAACATAAAGCAGACCTTAAACACGGTAGGACCAACACCTCGGCCGTAGCAGATCATTGTTCTAATTCAGTAGGCTCACATGCCATTGACTTTTCCAAGACGGAGGTTCTTTGTAAGCCATCTGGCTTCCATGAGAGATTCGTTCATGAGGCTATCCACATATACAAGCACAGAGACAATTTCAACCGAGAAGATGGATTCTATCTTAGCAATCATTGGAAAGATTTGATAAATCATTTCAGTTCTTAATTGATTGTTCACGCTTACAGTGGCTTTCAGACAGCATACATTATAAAAAAATTCGTCTCCCCCCTCCTCTTTTAAAAAAAATAGATGGACTAGTCCTGGGCAAACTGCCAAATCGCTGCGCGTGACGCCAACGTTTTTTTTATAAATAAATAAATGTGCCGTTTAAAAATAAATTTATGCAAACCAACACACCTGATGATGACCGTTTGAGTTATGGTCGAAACGTCGTGAGAATTTTTTATTGTTTTATATATATTTTGTTATTTTGTTGTTTCTCTTCAACGTGACTTTACCGAAAAAACTAAGAATATACTTGTGTGAGTGTTTCACTCGCGCGAGTGAAACACTCGTGCGAGTGTTTCACTCGTGCGAGTGTTACACTCGTGCGATTGTTTCACTCGTGCGAGTGTTACACTCGTGCGAGTGTTTCACTAGTGCGAGTGTTTCACTAGTGAGTGTTTCACTAGTGAGAGTGTTTCACTAGTGAGAGTGTTACACTCGTGAGAGTGTTACACTCGTGTGAGTGTAACACTCTTGTGAGTGTTTCACTCGTGTTTGTGTCACGTTTACTAGTGTGAGTGTTACACTCGTGTGAGTGTTACACTAGTGTGAGTGTTTCACTCGTGTGAGTGTAACACTAGTGTGAGTGTTTCACTAGTGAGTGTTCCACTCGTGTGAGTGTTACACTCGTGTGAGTGTTTCACTCGTGTGAGTGTAACATGAGTGTGAGTGTTTCACTCGTGCGAGTGTTTCACTCGTGCGAGTGTTACACTCGTGCGAGTGTTTCAATCGTGTGAGTGTTACACTCGTGCGAGTGTTACACTCGTGCGAGTGTTACACTCGTGCGAGTGTTACACTAGTGCGAGTGTTACACTAGTGCGAGTGTTACACTAGTGCGAGTGTTTCACTCGTGCGAGTGTTTCACTCGTGCGAGTGTTACACTCGTGCGAGTGTTACACTCGTGCGAGTGTTTCACTCGTGTGAGTGTTTCACTCGTGCGAGTGTTTCACTCGTGTGAGTGTTTCACTCGTGTGAGTGTTAGAGCGACTCGTGTGAGTGTTACACTAGTGCGAGTGTTACACTCGTGCGAGTGTTACACTCGTGTGAGTGTTACACGTGTTTGTGTCACGTTCACTCGTGTGAGTGTTTCACTCGTGTGAGTGTTTCAGTCGAGTGAATGTTTCACTCGTGTGAGTGTTTCACTCGTGTGAGTGTTTCACTCGAGTGAGTGTTTCACTCGAGTGAGTGCTACACTCGTGTGAGTGTTTCAGTCGAGTGAGTGCTTCACTCGTGTGAGTGTCACGTTCACTCGTGTGAGTGTTACACTCGTGTGAGTGTTTCGCTCGTGTGAGTGTTTCACTCGTGTGAGTGTTTCACTCGTGTGAGTGTTACAATCGAGTGAGTGTTTCACTCGTGTGAGCGTTTCACTCGTGTGAGTGTTACAATAGTGTTAGTGTTACACTCGTGTGAGTGTTACACTCGTGTGAGTGTTTCACTAGTGTGAGTGTTTCACTAGTGTGAGTGTTTCACTAGTGTGAGTGTTACACTCGTGTGAGTGTTACACTAGTGTGAGTGTTACAATCAAGTGAGTGTTTCACTCGTGTGAGCGTTTCACTCGTGTGAGTGTTACACTAGTGTGAGTGTTTCACTCGAGTGAGTGTTTCACTCGAGTGAGTGTTACACTCGTGTGAGTGTTACACTCGTGTTTGTGTCACGTTCACTCGTGTGAGTGTTACACTCGTGTGAGTGTTACACTCGTGTTTGTGTCACGTTCACTAGTGTGAGTGTTTCACTCGTGTGAGTGTTACACTCGTGTGAGTGTTACACTAGTGTGAGTGTTACACTAGTGTGAGTGTTTCATTCATGTGTGTTGTTCACTAGTGTGAATGTTACACTCGTGTGAATGTTACACTCGTGTGAGTGTTACACTCGTGTGAGTGTTACACTCGTGTGAGTGTTACACTACTGTGAGTGTTTCACTCGTGCGAGTGTTACACTCGTGCGAGTGTTTCACTCGTGCGAGTGTTACACTCGTGCGAGTGTTTCACTAGTGCGATTGTTTCACTAGTGAGTGTTTCACTAGTGAGAGTTACAATCGTGTGAGTGTAACACTCGTGTGAGTGTTTCACTCGTGTTTGTGTCACGTTCACTAGTGTGAGTGTTACACTCGTGCGAGTGTTACACTCGTGTGAGTGTTACACTAGTGTGAGTGTTTCACTAGTGTGAGTGTTTCACTCGTGTGAGTGTAACACTCGTGTGAGTGTAACACTAGTGTGAGTGTTTCACTAGTGAGTGTTACACTCGTGTGAGTGTTACACTCGTGTGAGTGTTACACTCGTATGTGTAACACTCGTGTGAGTGTAACACTAGTGTGAGTGTAACACTAGTGTGAGTGTAACACTCGTGTGAGTGCTACACTCGGGTGAGTGCTACACTCGTGTGAGTGTAACACTCGTGTGAGTGCTACACTCCTGTGAGTGTAACACTCGTGTGAGTGTAACACTCGTGTGAGTGCTACACTCGTGTGAGTGTAACACTTGTGTGAGTGTAACTCTCGTGTGAGTGCTACACTCGTGTGAGTGTAACACTCGTGTGAGTGCTACACTCGTGTGAGTGTAAGACTCGTGTGAGTGCTACACTCGTGTGAGTGTAACACTAGTGTGAGTGTAACACTAGTGTGAGTGTTTCACTCGTGTGAGTGTTTCACTCGTGTGAGTGTTTCACTCGTGTGAGTATAACACTCGTGTGAGTGCTACACCCGTGTGAGTGTAACACTCGCGTGAATGTTTCACTCGTGTGAGTGTAACACTCGTGTGAGTGTAACTCTCGTGCGAGTGTTACACTCGTGTGAGTGTTACACTCGTGCGAGTGTTACACTCGTGCGAGTGTTACACTCGTGGGAGTGTTTCACTAGTGGGAGTGTTTCACTATTGCGAGTGTTTCACTAGTGAGAGTGTTACACTCGTGAGAGTGTTACACTCGTGAGAGTGTTACACTCGTGAGAGTGTTACACTAGTGTGAGTGTAACACTCGTCTGAGTGTTTCACTCGTGTTTGTGTCACGTTTACTAGTGTGAGTGTTACACTCGTGCGAGTGTTACACTCGTGTGAGTGTTACACTAGTGTGAGTTTTTCACTCGTGTGAGTGTAACACTCGTGTGAGTGTAACACTAGTGTGAGTGTTTCACTAGTGAGTGTTCCACTCGTGTGAGTGTTACACTCGGGTGAGTGTTTCACTCATGTGAGTGTTACATGAGTGTGAGTGTTTCACTCGTGCGAGTGTTACACTCGTGCGAGTGTTACACTCGTGCGAGTGTTACACTCGTGCGAGTGTTTCAATCGTGTGAGTGTTACACGTGAATGTTACACTAGTGTGAGTGTTTCACTAGTGTGAGTGTTACACTCGTGTGAGTGTTACACTAGTGTGAGTGTTACAATCGAGTGAGTGTTTCACTCGTGTGAGCGTTTCACTCGTGTGAGTGTTACACTAGTGTGAGTGTTTCACTCGGGTGAGTGTTTCACTCATGTGAGTGTTACATGAGTGTGAGTGTTTCACTCGTGCGAGTGTTACACTCGTGCGAGTGTTACACTCGTGCGAGTGTTTCAATCGTGTGAGTGTTACACGTTAATGTTACACTAGTGTGAGTGTTTCACTCGTGTGAGTGTTACACTAGTGCGAGTGTTACACTCGTGCGAGTGTTACACTCGTGTGAGTGTTTCACTCGTGTGTTACACTAGTGCGAGTGTTACACTAGTGCGAGTGTTTCACTCGTGCGAGTGTTTCACTCGTGCGAGTGTTTCACTCGTGCGAGTGTTTCACTCGTGCGAGTGTTACACTCGTGCGAGTGTTTCACTCGTGTGAGTGTTTCACTCGTGTGAGTGTTAGAGCGACTCGTGTGAGTGTTACAGTCGAGTGAGTGTTACACTCGAATGAGTGTTTCACTCGTTGTGAGTGTTTCACTAGTGCGAGTCTTACACTCGTGTGAGTGTTACACTCGTGTTTGTGTCACGTTCACTCGTGTGAGTGTTTCACTCCTGTGAGTGTTTCACTCATCTGAGTGTTAGAGCGACTCGTGTGAGTTTCACTCGTGTGAGTGTTTCACTCGTGTGAGTGTTTCAGTCGAGTAAGTGTTTCAGTCGAGTGAGTGTTTCACTCGTGTGAGTGTTTCACTCGAGTGAGTGTTTCACTCGAGTGAGTGCTACACTCGTGTGAGTGTTTTAGTCGAGTGAGTGCTTCACTCGTGTGAGTGTCACGTTCACTCGTGTGAGTGTTACACTCGTGTGAGTGTTTCGCTCGTGTGAGTGTTTCACTCGTGTGAGTGTTTCACTCGTGTGAGTGTTACAATCGAGTGAGTGTTTCACTCGTATGAGCGTTTCACTCGTGTGAGTGTTACAATAGTGTTAGTGTTACACTCGTGTGAGTGTTTCACTAGTGTGAGTGTTACACTCGTGTGAGTGTTACACTCGTGTGAGTGTTTCACTCGTGTGAGTATAACACTCGTTTGAGTGCTACACCCGTGTGAGTGTAACACTCGCGTGAGTGTTTCACTCGTGTGAGTGTAACACTCGTGTGAGTGTAACACTCGTGCGAGTGTAACACTCGTGCGAGTGTAACACTCGTGCGAGTGTTTCACTCGTGCGAGTGTTTCACTCGTGCGAGTGTTACACTCGTGCGAGTGTTACACTCGTGCGAGTGTTACACTCGTGAGAGTGTTACACTCGTGTGAGTGTAACACTCGTGTGAGTGTTTCACTCGTGTTTGTATCACGTTTACTAGTGTGAGTGTTACACTCGTGCGAGTGTTACACTCGTGTGAGTGTTACACTAGTGTGAGTTTTTCACTCGTGTGAGTGTAACACTCGTGTGAGTGTAACACTAGTGTGAGTGTTTCACTAGTGAGTGTTCCACTCGTGTGAGTGTTACACTCGGGTGAGTGTTTCACTCGTGTGAGTGTTACATGAGTGTGAGTGTTTCACTCGTGCGAGTGTTACACTCGTGCGAGTGTTACACTCTTGCGAGTGTTTCAATCGTGTGAGTGTTACACGTGAATGTTACACTAGTGTGAGTGTTTCACTCGTGTGAGTGTTACACTAGTGCGAGTGTTACACTCGTGCGAGTGTTACACTCGTGTGAGTGTTTCACTCGTGTGTTACACTAGTGCGAGTGTTACACTAGTGCGAGTGTTTCACTCGTGCGAGTGTTACACTAGTGCGAGTGTTACACTCGTGCGAGTGCTACACTCGTGTGAGTGTTTCATTCGTGTGAGTGTTTCACTCATGTAAGTGTTAGCGCGACTCGTGTGAGTGTTTCACTCGTGTGAGTTTAACTCGTGTGAGTTTCACTCGTGTGAGTGTTGCACTCGTGTGAGTGTTTCACTCGTGTGAGTGTTACACTCGTGTGAGTGTTACACTTGAGTGAGCGTTACACTCGTGTGAGCGGAGGCGGAGGAGGAGGAGGCGGTGGAGGAGGAGGAGTCGGCGGAAGAGGTAGGTGGCCCTTAAAAAAGAGACCAGTAAAAGAATTGGCCAGTAAAAAAAGATGAGTGGCCATAAAAAAATTTGACAGGTAAAAAAAATTAATAAAAATATAAAACAATTAAATTACTTTCTACGTGACTTTACAGAAAGAACCAAGAATATGAATCCCTGCATTCATGGAAGCTTTAATTCAAAATGGTAAAAAAAGTCAAACTGAAAAAATTGGCCAGTAAAAAAGATAATTGGCCATCAAAAAAAGTGACTAGTTAAAAAAGAGTGGCCATTAAAGAAAAAATTTGACTGGTAAAAAAAAATGGTCATGAAAAAAGTGAAAAAATTGGCCGGTAAAAAAGATAAATGGCCATCAAAAAAAGTGACCAGTTAAAAAAGAGTGGCCATTAAAAAAAAAGCGGCCAATGTAAAAGGAATTGGCCCATAAAAAAAAGACCAGTCGAAAAAAATTGGCCGGTAAAAAAGATGAATGGCCATCCAAAAAAGTGACGGTTAAAAAAGAGTGGCCATTAAAAAAAGTGACTACAAAAAATTGGCCCATAAAAAAGAAAAGACCAGTCAAACAAAATTGGTCAGTAAAAAAATGTATTGGCCATCACACAGTGAGGTGGAGGAGGTGGAGGAGGATGCGGAGGAGGCGGAGGAGGAGGAGGCGGAGTCGGAGGAGGCGGAGGAGGAGGTGGATGAGGAGGCACAAGAGGTAGGTGGCCCGTAAAAAAAGAGACCAGTAAAAGAATTGGCCAGTAAAAAAAGATGAGTGCCCATAAAAAATTTTGACTGGTAAAAAAAAAAAAACAATTAAATTCCCTTCTACGTGACTTTACCAAAAGAACCAAGAATATAAATCCCTGCAGTCACGAAAGCTTTAATTCAAAATGGTAAAAAAGTCAAACTGAAAAAATTGGCCAGTAAAAAAGATAATTGGCCATCAAAAAAAGTGACTAGTTAAAAAAGAGTGGCCATTAAAGAAAAAATTTGACTGGTAAAAAAAAATGGTCATGAAAAAAGTGAAAAAATTGGCCGGTAAAAAAGATAAATGGCCATCAAAAAAAGTGACCAGTTAAAAAAGAGTGGCCATTAAAAAAAAAGTGGCCAATGTAAAAGGAATTGGCCCATAAAAAAAAGACCAGTCGAAAAAAATTGGCCGGTAAAAAAGATGAATGGCCATCCAAAAAAGTGACTGGTTAAAAAAGAGTGGCCATTAAAAAAAGTGACTACAAAAAATTGGCCCATCAAAAAGAAAAGACCAGTCAAACAAAATTGGTCAGTAAAAAAATGTATTGGCCATCACACAGTGAGGTGGAGGAGGTGGAGGAGGATGCGGAGGAGGTGGAGGAGGAGGAGGCGGCGTCGGAGGAGGCGGAGGAGGAGGTGGATGAGGAGGCACAAGAGGTAGGTGGCCCGTAAAAAAAGAGACCAGTAAAAGAATTGGCCAGTAAAAAAAGATGAGTGCCCATAAAAAATTTTGACTGGTAAAAAAAAAACAACAACAATTAAATTCCCTTCTACGTGACTTTACCAAAAGAACCAAGAATATGAATCCCTGCAGTCACGAAAGCTTTAATTCAAAATGGTAAAAAAAGTCAAACTGAAAAAATTGGCCAGTAAAAAAGATAATTGGCCATCAAAAAAAGTGAATGGTTAAAAAGAGTGGTCATTAAAGAAAAAATTTGACTGGTAAAAAAAAAAATGGTAATGAAAAAAGTGAAAAAAATTGGCCGGTAAAAAAGATAAATGGCCATCAAAAAAGTGACCGGTTAAAAAACAGTGGCCATTAAAAAAAAAGTGGCCGATCAAAAATGAATTGGCCCATAAAAAAAAGACCAGTCGAAAAAAATTGGCCGGTAAAAAAGATGAATTGCCATCCAAAAAATTGACCGGTTAAAAAAGAGTGGCCATTAAAAAAACAGTGGCCTACCAAAAAATAATTGGCCTGTAAAAAAGACCAGTCGAAAAAAAATTGGCCAGTAAAAAAGATGAGTGGCCATCAAAAAAAGTGACCGGTTAAAAACATTGCCCATTAAATAAAGTGACTATTAAAAATTGGCCCATAAAAAAGGAAAGACCAGTCAAACAAAATTGGTCAGTAAAAAAATGTATTGGCCATCACACAGTGAGGTGGAGGAGGCGGAGGAGGCGGAGGAGGAGGCGGAGGAGGCGGAGGAGGATGCGGAGGAGGCGGAGGAGGAGACGGAGGAGGAGGAGGCGGATTCGGAGGAGGCGGAGGAGGAGGAGGAGGAGGCGGATGAGGAGGAGGCAGAAGAGGTAGGTGGCCCGTAAAAAAAGAGACCAGTAAAAGAATTGGCCAGTAAAAAAAGATGAGTGGCCATAAAGAAATTTGACTTGTAAAAAAAAAAATAGAAATATAAAACAATTAAATTCCCTTCTACCTGACTTTACCGAAAGAACTAAGAATATGAATCCCTGCAGTCACGAAAGCATTAATTAAAAATGGTAAAAAAGTCAACCTGAAAAAATTGGCCAGTAAAAAAGATAATTGGCCATCATAAAAAGTGACTGATTAAAAAAGAGTGGCCATTAAAGAAAAAAATTGACTGGTAAAAAAAAAATGGTCATAAAAAAGTGAAAAAACTTGGCCGGTAAAAAAGATAAATGGCCATCAAAAAAATTGACCGGTTAAAAAAGAGTGGCCATTAAAAAAAAAAGTGGCTGATCTAAAAGGAATTGCCCCATAAAAAAAAGACCGGTCGAAAAAAATTGGCCGGTAAAAAAAATGAATGGCCATCCAAAAAAGTGACCGGTTAAAAAAGAGTGGCCATTAAAAAAACAGTGGCCTACCAAAAAATAATTGGCCCGTAAAAAAGACCAGTCGAAAAAAATTGGGCAGTAAAAAAGATAATTGGCCATCAAAAAAAGTGACCGGTTAAAAAAATTGCCCATTAAAAAAAGTGACTATAAAAAATTGTCCCATAAAAAAGGAAAGACCAGTCAAACAAAATTGGTCAGTAAAAAAATGTATTGGCCATCACACAGTGAGGTGGAGGAGGCGGAGGAGGCGGAGGAGGAGGCGGAGGAGGAGGCGGAGGAGGCGGAGGAGGAGGCGGAGGAGGAGGCGGAGGAGGAGGCGGAGTCGGAGGAGGAGGCGGAGGAGGCTGAGGCGGAGGAGGAGGCGGAAGAGGTAGGTGGCCCGTAAAAAAAGAGACCAGTAAAAGAATTGGCCAGTAAAAAAGGATGAGTGGCCAAAAAAAAATTTGACTGGTAAAAATAAATAAATAATAGAAATATAAAACAATTAAATTCCCTTCTACATGACTTTACCGAAAGAACCAAGAATATGAATCCCTGCAGTCACGAAAGCTTTAATTCAAAATGGTAAAAAAGTCAAACTGAAAAAATTGGCCAGTAAAAAAGATAATTGGCCATCAAAAAAAGTGACTGGTTAAAAATAGTGGCCATTAAAGAAAAAAATTTTACTGGTAAAAAAAAATGGTCATGAAAAAAGTGAAAAAAATTGGCCGGTAAGAAAGATAAATGGCCATCAAAAAAAAGTGACCGGTTAAAAAAGAGTGGCCATTAAAAAAACAGTGGCCTACCAAAAAATAATTGGCCCGTAAAAAAAGACCAGTCGAAAAATATTGGCCAGTAAAAAAGATAAGTGGCCATCAAAAAATGTGACCGGTTAAAAAAATTGCCCATTCAAAAAAGTGACAACAAAAAATTGGCCCGTAAAAAAGGAAAGACCAGTCAAACAAATTTGGTCAGTAAAAAAATGTATTGCCCATCACACAGTGAGGTGGAGGAGGTGGAGGAGGCGGAGGAGGCGGAGGAGGAGGCGGAGGAGGAGGCGGAGGAGGAGGAGGCAGAAGAGGTAGGTGGCCCGTAAAAAAAGAGACCAGTAAAAGAATTGGCCATTAAAAAAAGATGAGTGGCCATAAAAAAATTTGACAGGTAAAAAAAAATAATAGAAATATAAAACATTTAAATTCCCTTCTACGTGACTTTACCGAAAGAACCAAGAATATGAATCCCTGCAGTCACGAAAGCTTTAATTCAAAATGTTAAAAAAGTCAAACTGAAAAAATTGGCCAGTAAAAAAGATAATTGGCCATCAAAAAAAGTGACTGATTAAAAAAGAGTGGCCATTAAAGAAAAAATTTGACTGGTAAAAAAATAAATGGTCATGAAAAAAGTGAAAAAAATTGGCCCGGAAAAAAGACAAATGGCCATAAAAAAAAAGTGACCGGTTAAAAAAGAGTGGCCATAAAAAAACAGTGGCATACCAAAAAATAATTGGCCCGTAAAAAAAGACGAGTCGAAAAAAATTGGCCAGTAAAAAAGATAAGTGACCATCAAAAAAAGTGACCGGTTAAAAAAATTGCCCATTAAAAAAAGTGACAACAAAAAATTGGCCCGTAAAAAAGGAAAGACCAGTCAAACAAAATTGGTCAGTAAAAAAATGTATTGGCCATCACACCGTGAGGTGGAGGAGGTGGAGGAGGCGGAGGAGGCGGAGGAGGCGGAGCAGGAGGCGGAGGAGGAGGCGGAGGAGGAGGAGGAGGCGGAGGCGGAGGAGGAGGAGGCGGAAGAGGTAGGTGGCCCGTAAAAAAAGAGACCAGTAAAAGAATTGGCCATTAAAAAAAGATGAGTGGCCATAAAAAAATTTGACAGGTAAAAAAAAATAATAGAAATATAAAACAATTAAATTCCCTTCTACGTGACTTTACCGAAAGAACCAAGAATATGAATCCCTGCAGTCACGAAAGCTTTAATTCAAAATGGTTAAAAAAAGTCAAACTGAAAAAATTGGCCAGTAAAAAAGATAATTGGCCATCAAAAAAAGTGACTGATTAAAAAAGAGTGGCCATTAAAGAAAAATTTGACTGGTAAAAAAATTAATGGTCATGAAAAAAGTGAAAAAAATTGCCCGGAAAAAAGACAAATGGCCATCAAAAAAAAGTGACCGGTTAAAAAAGAGTGGCCATTAAAAAAACAGTGGCCTACCAAAAAATAATTGGCCCGTAAAAAAAGACCAGTCAAAAAAAATTGGCCAGTAAAAAAGATAAGTGACCATCAAGAAAAGTGACCGGTTAAAAAAATTGCCCACTAAAAAAAGTGACAACAAAAAATTGGCCCGTAAAAAAGGAAAGACCAGTCAAACAAAATTGGTCAGTACAAAAATGTATTGGCCATCACACAGTGAGGTGGAGGAGGCGGAGGAGGTGGAGGAGGAGGCGGAGGAGGAGGCGGAGGAGGAGGCGGAGGAGGAGGAGGCGGAGGAGGAGGCGGAGGCGGAGGAGGAGGAGGCGGAAGAGGTAGGTGGCCCGTAAAAAAAGAGACCAGTAAAAGAATTGGCCATTAAAAAAAGATGAGTGGCCATAAAAAAATTTGACAGGTAAAAAAAAAATAATAGAAATATAAAACAATTAAATTCCCTTCTACGTGACTTTACCGAAAGAACCAAGAATATGAATCCCTGCAGTCATGAAAGCTTTAATTCAAAATGTTAAAAAAAGTCAAATTGAAAAAATTAGCCAGTAAAAAAGATAATTGGCCATCAAAAAAAGTGACTGATTAAAAAAGAGTGGCCATTAAAGAAAAATTTGACTGGTAAAAAAATTAATGGTCATGAAAAAAGTGAAAAAAATTGGCCCGGAAAAAAGACAAATGGCCATAAAAAAAAAGTGACCGGTTAAAAAAGAGTGGCCATTAAAAAAACAGTGGCCTACCAAAAAATAATTGGCCCGTAAAAAAAGACGAGTCGAAAAAAATTGGCCAGTAAAAAAGATAAGTGACCATCAAAAAAAGTGACCGGTTAAAAAAATTGCCCATTAAAAAAAGTGACAACAAAAAATTGGCCCGTAAAAAAGGAAAGACCAGTCAAACAAAATTGGTCAGTACAAAAATGTATTGGCCATCACACAGTGAGGTGGAGGAGGCGGAGGAGGCGGAGGAGGAGGCGGAGGAGGCGGAGGAGGAGGTGGAGGAGGAGGAGGAGGCGGAGGCGGAGGAGGAGGAGGCGGAAGAGGTAGGTGGCCCGTAAAAAAAGAGACCAGTAAAAGAATTGGCCATTAAAAAAAGATGAGTGGCCATAAAAAAATTTGACAGGTAAAAAAAAATATAATAGAAATATAAAACAATTAAATTCCCTTCTACGTGACTTTACCGAAAGAACCAAGAATATGAATCCCTGCAGTCATGAAAGCTTTAATTAAAAATGTTAAAAAAAGTCAAACTGAAAAATTGGCCAGTAAAAAAGATAATTGGCCATCAAAAAAAGTGACTGATTAAAAAAGAGTGGCCATTAAAGAAAAAATTTGACTGGTAAAAAAATAAATGGTCATGAAAAAAGTGAAAAAAATTGGCCCGGAAAAAAGACAAATGGCCATCAAAAAAAAGTGACCGGTTAAAAAAGAGTGGCCATTAAAAAAACAGTGGCCTACCAAAAAATAATTGGCCTGTAAAAAAAGACCAGTCGAAAAAAATTAGCCAGTAAAAAAGATAAGTGACCATCAAAAAAAGTGACCGGTTAAAAAAATTGCCCATTAAAAAAAGTGACAACAAAAAATTGGCCTGTAAAAAGGAAAGACCAGTCAAACAAAATTGGTCAGTAAAAAAATGTATTGGCCATCACACCGTGAGGTGGAGGAGGTGGAGGAGGCGGAGGAGGCGGAGGAGGTGGAGCAGGAGGCGGAGGAGGAGGAGGAGGAGGAGGAGGAGGAGGAGGAGGAGGCGGAGGAGGAGGAGGCGGAAGAGGTAGGTGGCCCGTAAAAAAAGAGACCAGTAAAAGAATTGGCCATTAAAAAAAGATGAGTGGCCATAAAAAAATTTGACAGGTAAAAAAAAATAATAGAAATATAAAACAATTAAATTCCCTTCTACGTGACTTTACCGAAAGAACCAAGAATATGAATCCCTGCAGTCATGAAAGCTTTAATTCAAAATGTTAAAAAAGTCAAACTGAAAAAATTGGCCAGTAAAAAAGATAATTGGCCATCAAAAAAAGTGACTGATTAAAAAAGAGTGGCCATTAAAGAAAAAATTTGACTGGTAAAAAAATAAATGGTCATGAAAAAAGTGAAAAAAATTGGCCCGGAAAAAAGACAAATGGCCATCAAAAAAAAGTGACCGGTTAAAAAAGAGTGGCCATTAAAAAAACAGTGGCCTACCAAAAAATAATTGGCCTGTAAAAAAAGACCAGTCGAAAAAAATTGGCCAGTAAAAAAGATAAGTGACCATCAAAAAAAGTGACCGGTTAAAAAAATTGCCCATTAAAAAAAGTGACAACAAAAAATTGGCCCGTAAAAAAGGAAAGACCAGTCAAACAAAATTGGTCAGTAAAAAAATGTATTGGCCATCACACCGTGAGGTGGAGGAGGTGGAGGAGGCGGAGGAGGCGGAGGAGGCGGAGCAGGAGGCGGAGGAGGAGTCGGAGGAGGAGGAGGAGGAGGAGGAGGCGGAGGAGGAGGAGGCGGAAGAGGTAGGTGGCCCGTAAAAAAAGAGACCAGTAAAAGAATTGGCCATTAAAAAAAGATGAGTGGCCATAAAAAAATTTGACAGGTAAAAAAAAATAATAGAAATATAAAACAATTAAATTCCCTTCTACGTGACTTTACCGAAAGAACCAAGAATATGAATCCCTGCAGTCATGAAAGCTTTAATTCAAAATGTTAAAAAAGTCAAACTGAAAAAATTGGCCAGTAAAAAAGATAATTGGCCATCAAAAAAAGTGACTGATTAAAAAAGAGTGGCCATTAAAGAAAAAATTTGACTGGTAAAAAAATAAATGGTCATGAAAAAAGTGAAAAAAATTGGCCCGGAAAAAAGACAAATGGCCATCAAAAAAAAGTGACCGGTTAAAAAAGAGTGGCCATTAAAAAAACAGTGGCATACCAAAAAATAATTGGCCCGTAAAAAAGACGAGTCGAAAAAAATTGGCCAGTAAAAAAGATAAGTGACCATCAAAAAAAGTGACCGGTTAAAAAAATTGCCCATTAAAAAAAGTGACAACAAAAAATTGGCCCGTAAAAAAGGAAAGACCAGTCAAACAAAATTGGTCATTAAAAAAATGTATTGGCCATCACACCGTGAGGTGGAGGAGGTGGAGGAGGCGGAGGAGGCGGAGGAGGCGGAGCAGGAGGCGGAGGAGGAGGCGGAGGAGGAGGCGGAGGAGGAGGAGGCGGAAGAGGTAGGTGGCCCGTAAAAAAAGAGACCAGTAAAAGAATTGGCCATTAAAAAAAGATGAGTGGCCTTAAAAAAATTTGACAGGTAAAAAAAAATAATAGAAATATAAAACAATTAAATTCCCTTCTACGTGACTTTACCGAAAGAACCAAGAATATGAATCCCTGCAGTCATGAAAGCTTTAATTCAAAATGTTAAAAAAGTCAAACTGAAAAAATTGGCCAGTAAAAAAGATAATTGGCCATCAAAAAAAGTGACTGATTAAAAAAGAGTGGCCATTAAAGAAAAATTTGACTGGTAAAAAAATTAATGGTCATGAAAAAAGTGAAAAAAATTGGCCCAGAAAAAAGACAAATGGCCATCAAAAAAAAGTGACCGGTTAAAAAAGAGTGGCCATTAAAAAAACAGTGGTCTACCAAAAAATAATTGGCCCGTAAAAAAAGACCAGTCAAAAAAAATTGGCCAGTAAAAAAGATAAGTGACCATCAAAAAAAGTGACCGGTTAAAAAAATTGCCCATTAAAAAAAGTGACAACGAAAAATTGGCCCGTAAAAAAGGAAAGACCAGTCAAACAAAATTGGTCAGTAAAATATGTATTGGCCATCACACCGTGAGGTGGAGGAGGTGGAGGAGGCGGAGGAGGCGGAGGAGGCGGAGCAGGAGGCGGAGGAGGAGGAGGAGGAGGAGGAGGAGGAGGCGGAGGAGGAGGAGGCGGAAGAGGTAGGTGGCCCGTAAAAAAAGAGACCAGTAAAAGAATTGGCCATTAAAAAAAGATGAGTGGCCATAAAAAAATTTGACAGGTAAAAAAATAATAGAAATATAAAACAATTAAATTCCCTTCTACGTGACTTTACCGAAAGAACCAAGAATATGAATCCCTGCAGTCATGAAAGCTTTAATTCAAAATGTTAAAAAAGTCAAACTGAAAAAATTGGCCAGTAAAAAAGATAATTGGCCATCAAAAAAAGTGACTGATTAAAAAAGAGTGGCCATTAAAGAAAAAATTTGACTGGTAAAAAAATAAATGGTCATGAAAAAAGTGAAAAAAATTGGCCCGGAAAAAAGACAAATGGCCATCAAAAAAAAGTGACCAGTTAAAAAAGAGTGGCCATTAAAAAAACAGTGGCCTACCAAAAAATAATTGGCCTGTAAAAAAAGACCAGTCGAAAAAAATTGGCCAGTAAAAAAGATAAGTGACCATCAAAAAAAGTGATCGGTTAAAAAAATTGCCCATTAAAAAAAGTGACAACAAAAAATTGGCCCGTAAAAAAGGAAAGACCAGTCAAACAAAATTGGTCAGTAAAAAAATGTATTGGCCATCACACCGTGAGGTGGAGGAGGTGGAGGAGGCGGAGGAGGCGGAGCAGGAGGCGGAGGAGGAGTCGGAGGAGGAGGAGGAGGAGGAGGCGGAGGAGGAGGAGGCGGAAGAGGTAGGTGGCCCGTAAAAAAAGAGACCAGTAAAAGAATTGGCCATTAAAAAAAGATGAGTGGCCATAAAAAAATTTGACAGGTAAAAAAAAATATAATAGAAATATAAAACAATTAAATTCCCTTCTACGTGACTTTACCGAAAGAACCAAGAATATGAATCCCTGCAGTCATGAAAGCTTTAATTAAAAATGTTAAAAAAAGTCAAACTGAAAAATTGGCCAGTAAAAAAGATAATTGGCCATCAAAAAAAGTGACTGATTAAAAAAGAGTGGCCATTAAAGAAAAAATTTGACTGGTAAAAAAATAAATGGTCATGAAAAAAGTGAAAAAAATTGGCCCGGAAAAAAGACAAATGGCCATCAAAAAAAAGTGACCGGTTAAAAAAGAGTGGCCATTAAAAAAACAGTGGCCTACCAAAAAATAATTGGCCTGTAAAAAAAGACCAGTCGAAAAAAATTAGCCAGTAAAAAAGATAAGTGACCATCAAAAAAAGTGACCGGTTAAAAAAATTGCCCATTAAAAAAAGTGACAACAAAAAATTGGCCTGTAAAAAGGAAAGACCAGTCAAACAAAATTGGTCAGTAAAAAAATGTATTGGCCATCACACCGTGAGGTGGAGGAGGTGGAGGAGGCGGAGGAGGCGGAGGAGGTGGAGCAGGAGGCGGAGGAGGAGGAGGAGGAGGAGGAGGAGGAGGAGGAGGTGGAGGAGGAGGAGGCGGAAGAGGTAGGTGGCCCGTAAAAAAAGAGACCAGTAAAAGAATTGGCCATTAAAAAAAGATGAGTGGCCATAAAAAAATTTGACAGGTAAAAAAAAATAATAGAAATATAAAACAATTAAATTCCCTTCTACGTGACTTTACCGAAAGAACCAAGAATATGAATCCCTGCAGTCATGAAAGCTTTAATTCAAAATGTTAAAAAAGTCAAACTGAAAAAATTGGCCAGTAAAAAAGATAATTGGCCATCAAAAAAAGTGACTGATTAAAAAAGAGTGGCCATTAAAGAAAAAATTTGACTGGTAAAAAAATAAATGGTCATGAAAAAAGTGAAAAAAATTGGCCCGGAAAAAAGACAAATGGCCATCAAAAAAAAGTGACCGGTTAAAAAAGAGTGGCCATTAAAAAAACAGTGGCCTACCAAAAAATAATTGGCCTGTAAAAAAAGACCAGTCGAAAAAAATTGGCCAGTAAAAAAGATAAGTGACCATCAAAAAAAGTGACCGGTTAAAAAAATTGCCCATTAAAAAAAGTGACAACAAAAAATTGGCCCGTAAAAAAGGAAAGACCAGTCAAACAAAATTGGTCAGTAAAAAAATGTATTGGCCATCACACCGTGAGGTGGAGGAGGTGGAGGAGGCGGAGGAGGCGGAGGAGGCGGAGCAGGAGGCGGAGGAGGAGTCGGAGGAGGAGGAGGAGGAGGAGGAGGCGGAGGAGGAGGAGGCGGAAGAGGTAGGTGGCCCGTAAAAAAAGAGACCAGTAAAAGAATTGGCCATTAAAAAAAGATGAGTGGCCATAAAAAAATTTGACAGGTAAAAAAAAATAATAGAAATATAAAACAATTAAATTCCCTTCTACGTGACTTTACCGAAAAAACCAAGAATATGAATCCCTGCAGTCATGAAAGCTTTAATTCAAAATGTTAAAAAAGTCAAACTGAAAAAATTGGCCAGTAAAAAAGATAATTGGCCATCAAAAAAAGTGACTGATTAAAAAAGAGTGGCCATTAAAGAAAAAATTTGACTGGTAAAAAAATAAATGGTCATGAAAAAAGTGAAAAAAATTGGCCCGGAAAAAAGACAAATGGCCATCAAAAAAAAGTGACCGGTTAAAAAAGAGTGGCCATTAAAAAAACAGTGGCATACCAAAAAATAATTGGCCCGTAAAAAAGACGAGTCGAAAAAAATTGGCCAGTAAAAAAGATAAGTGACCATCAAAAAAAGTGACCGGTTAAAAAAATTGCCCATTAAAAAAAGTGACAACAAAAAATTGGCCCGTAAAAAAGGAAAGACCAGTCAAACAAAATTGGTCATTAAAAAAATGTATTGGCCATCACACCGTGAGGTGGAGGAGGTGGAGGAGGCGGAGGAGGCGGAGGAGGCGGAGCAGGAGGCGGAGGAGGAGGCGGAGGAGGAGGCGGAGGAGGAGGAGGCGGAAGAGGTAGGTGGCCCGTAAAAAAAGAGACCAGTAAAAGAATTGGCCATTAAAAAAAGATGAGTGGCCTTAAAAAAATTTGACAGGTAAAAAAAAATAATAGAAATATAAAACAATTAAATTCCCTTCTACGTGACTTTACCGAAAGAACCAAGAATATGAATCCCTGCAGTCATGAAAGCTTTAATTCAAAATGTTAAAAAAGTCAAACTGAAAAAATTGGCCAGTAAAAAAGATAATTGGCCATCAAAAAAAGTGACTGATTAAAAAAGAGTGGCCATTAAAGAAAAATTTGACTGGTAAAAAAATTAATGGTCATGAAAAAAGTGAAAAAAATTGGCCCAGAAAAAAGACAAATGGCCATCAAAAAAAAGTGACCGGTTAAAAAAGAGTGGCCATTAAAAAAACAGTGGTCTACCAAAAAATAATTGGCCCGTAAAAAAAGACCAGTCAAAAAAAATTGGCCAGTAAAAAAGATAAGTGACCATCAAAAAAAGTGACCGGTTAAAAAAATTGCCCATTAAAAAAAGTGACAACGAAAAATTGGCCCGTAAAAAAGGAAAGACCAGTCAAACAAAATTGGTCAGTAAAATATGTATTGGCCATCACACCGTGAGGTGGAGGAGGTGGAGGAGGCGGAGGAGGCGGAGGAGGCGGAGCAGGAGGCGGAGGAGGAGGAGGAGGAGGAGGAGGAGGCGGAGGAGGAGGAGGCGGAAGAGGTAGGTGGCCCGTAAAAAAAGAGACCAGTAAAAGAATTGGCCATTAAAAAAAGATGAGTGGCCATAAAAAAATTTGACAGGTAAAAAAATAATAGAAATATAAAACAATTAAATTCCCTTCTACGTGACTTTACCGAAAGAACCAAGAATATGAATCCCTGCAGTCATGAAAGCTTTAATTCAAAATGTTAAAAAAGTCAAACTGAAAAAATTGGCCAGTAAAAAAGATAATTGGCCATCAAAAAAAGTGACTGATTAAAAAAGAGTGGCCATTAAAGAAAAAATTTGACTGGTAAAAAAATAAATGGTCATGAAAAAAGTGAAAAAAATTGGCCCGGAAAAAAGACAAATGGCCATCAAAAAAAAGTGACCAGTTAAAAAAGAGTGGCCATTAAAAAAACAGTGGCCTACCAAAAAATAATTGGCCTGTAAAAAAAGACCAGTCGAAAAAAATTGGCCAGTAAAAAAGATAAGTGACCATCAAAAAAAGTGACCGGTTAAAAAAATTGCCCATTAAAAAAAGTGACAACAAAAAATTGGCCCGTAAAAAAGGAAAGACCAGTCAAACAAAATTGGTCAGTAAAAAAATGTATTGGCCATCACACCGTGAGGTGGAGGAGGTGGAGGAGGCGGAGGAGGCGGAGCAGGAGGCGGAGGAGGAGTCGGAGGAGGAGGAGGAGGAGGAGGCGGAGGAGGAGGAGGCGGAAGAGGTAGGTGGCCCGTAAAAAAAGAGACCAGTAAAAGAATTGGCCATTAAAAAAAGATGAGTGGCCATAAAAAAATTTGACAGGTAAAAAAAAATAATAGAAATATAAAACAATTAAATTCCCTTCTACGTGACTTTACCGAAAGAACCAAGAATATGAATCCCTGCAGTCATGAAAGCTTTAATTCAAAATGTTAAAAAAGTCAAACTGAAAAAATTGGCCAGTAAAAAAGATAATTGGCCATCAAAAAAAGTGACTGATTAAAAAAAGTGGCCATTAAAGAAAAAATTTGACTGGTAAAAAAATAAATGGTCATGAAAAAAGTGAAAAAAATTGGCCCGGAAAAAAGACAAATGGCCATCAAAAAAAAGTGACCGGTTAAAAAAGAGTGGCCATTAAAAAAACAGTGGCATACCAAAAAATAATTGGCCCGTAAAAAAAGACGAGTCGAAAAAAATTGGCCAGTAAAAAAGATAAGTGACCATCAAAAAAAGTGACCGGTTAAAAAAATTGCCCATTAAAAAAAGTGACAACAAAAAATTGGCCCGTAAAAAAGGAAAGACCAGTCAAACAAAATTGGTCATTAAAAAAATGTATTGGCCATCACACCGTGAGGTGGAGGAGGTGGAGGAGGCGGAGGAGGCGGAGGAGGCGGAGCAGGAGGCGGAGGAGGAGGCGGAGGAGGAGGCGGAGGAGGAGGAGGCGGAAGAGGTAGGTGGCCCGTAAAAAAAGAGACCAGTAAAAGAATTGGCCATTAAAAAAAGATGAGTGGCCATAAAAAAATTTGACAGGTAAAAAAATAATAGAAATATAAAACAATTAAATTCCCTTCTACGTGACTTTACCGAAAGAACCAAGAATATGAATCCCTGCAGTCATGAAAGCTTTAATTCAAAATGTTAAAAAAAGTCAAACTGAAAAAATTGGCCAGTAAAAAAGATAATTGGCCATCAAAAAAAGTGACTGATTAAAAAAGAGTGGCCATTAAAGAAAAATTTGACTGGTAAAAAAATTAATGGTCATGAAAAAAGTGAAAAAAATTGGCCCAGAAAAAAGACAAATGGCCATCAAAAAAAAGTGACCGGTTAAAAAAGAGTGGCCATTAAAAAAACAGTGGTCTACCAAAAAATAATTGGCCCGTAAAAAAAGACCAGTCAAAAAAAATTGGCCAGTAAAAAAGATAAGTGACCATCAAAAAAAGTGACCGATTAAAAAAATTGCCCATTAAAAAAAGTGACAACAAAAAATTGGCCTGTAAAAAAGGAAAGACCAGTCAAACAAAATTGGTCAGTACAAAAATGTATTGGCCATCACACAGTGAGGTGGAGGAGGCGGAGGAGGCGGAGGAGGAGGCGGAGGAGGAGGCGGAGGAGGAGGCGGAGGAGGAGGAGGCGGAGGAGGAGGCGGAGGAGGAGGAGGCGGAAGAGGTAGGTGGCCCGTAAAAAAAGAGACCAGTAAAAGAATTGGCCATTAAAAAAAGATGAGTGGCCATAAAAAAAATTTGACAGGTAAAAAAAAATATAATAGAAATATAAAACAATTAAATTCCCTTCTACGTGACTTTACCGAAAGAACCAAGAATATGAATCCCTGCAGTCATGAAAGCTTTAATTCAAAATGTAAAAAAAAGTCAAACTGAAAAAATTGGCCAGTAAAAAAGATAATTGGCCATCAAAAAAAGTGACTGATTAAAAAAGAGTGGCCATTAAAGAAAAAATTTGACTGGTAAAAAAATAAATGGTCATGAAAAAAGTGAAAAAAATTGGCCCGGAAAAAAGACAAATGGCCATCAAAAAAAAGTGACCGGTTAAAAAAGAGTGGCCATTAAAAAAACAGTGGCCTACCAAAAAATAATTGGCCCGTAAAAAAAGACCAGTCGAAAAAAATTGGCCAGTAAAAAAGATAAGTGACCATCAAAAAAAGTGACCGGTTAAAAAAATTGCCCATTAAAAAAAGTGACAACAAAAAATTGGCCCGTAAAAAAGGAAAGACCAGTCAAACAAAATTGGTCAGTAAAAAAATGTATTGGCCATCACACCGTGAGGTGGAGGAGGTGGAGGAGGCGGAGGAGGCGGAGGAGGCGGAGCAGGAGGCGGAGGAGGAGTCGGAGGAGGAGGGGTCGGAGGAGGAGGAGGAGGCGGAGGAGGAGGAGGCGGAAGAGGTAGGTGGCCCGTAAAAAAAGAGACCAGTAAAAGAATTGGCCAGTAAAAAAAGATGAGTCGCCATAAAAAAATTTGACTGGTAAAAAAATAATAATAATACAAATATAAAACAATTAAATTCCCTTCTATGTGACTTTACCGAAAGAACCAGAATATGAATCCCTGCAGTCACGAAAGGTTTAGTTCAAAATGGTAAAAAGTCAAACTGAAAAAATTGGCCAGTAAAAAAGGAAAAACCAGTCAAGCAAAATTGGTCAGTAAAAAAATTGTATTGGCCATCACACAGTGAGGTGGAGGAGGCGGAGGAGGCTGGAGGAGGAGGCGGAGGAGGCGGAGGAGGAGGCGGAGGAGGAGGAGGAGGAGGCGGAGGTGGAGGAGGAGGAGGCGGAGGAGGAGGCGGAGGAGGAGGAGGAGGCGGAGGCGGAGGCGGAGGAGGAGGCGGAGGAGGAGGAGGCAGAAGAGGTAGGTGGCCTTTAAAAAAAGAGACCAGTAAAAGAATTGGCCAGTAAAAAAAGATGAGTGGCCATAAAAAAAGTTTGACTGGTAAAAAAAATATAATAATAAAAATATAAAACAATTAAATTCCTTTCTACGGGACTTTACCGAAAGAACCAAGAATATGAATCCTTGCAGTCACGAAAGCTTTAATTCAAAATGGTAAAAAAGTTCAAACTGAAAAAATTGGCCGGTAAAAAGATGAATGGCCATCCAAAAACGTGACCGGTTAAAAAAGAGTGGCCATTAAAAAAACAGTGGCCTACCAAAAAATAATTGGCCCATAAAAAAAGACCAGTCGAAAAAAATTGGCTAGTAAAAAAGATAAGTGGCCATCAAAAAAAGTGACCGGTTAAAAAAATTGCCCATTAAAAAAAGTGACTACAAAAAATTTGCACATAAAAAAGGAAAGACCAGTCAAACAAAATTCCTCAGTAAAAAAATGTTTGGCCATCACACAGGTGGAGGAGGCAGTGGAGGCAGAGGAGGAGGTGGAGGAGGCGGAGGAGGAGGCGGCGGAGGAGGCGGAGGAGGAGGCGGAGGAGGCGGAGGAGGAGGGGAAGACGGAGGAGGAGGCTGAGGAGGAGGCGGAAGAGGTAGGTGGCCTGTAAAAAAAGAGACCAGTTAAAGAATTGCCCAGTAAAAAAAGATGAGTGGCCATGAAAAAATTTGTCTGGTAAAAAAAAAAGATTAAATTCCCTTCTACGGCACTTTACCGAAAGAACCAAGAATATGAATCCTTGCAGTCATGAAAGCTTTAATTCAAAATGGTAAAAAAAGGTCAAACTGAAAAAAATGGCCAGTATAAAAGATAATTGGCCATCAAATAAAGTGACTGGTTAAAAAAGAGTGGCCATTAAAGAAGAAATTTGACTGGTAAAAAAAATGGTCATAAAAAAGTGAAAAAAATTGGCCGATAAAAAAGATAAATGGCCATCAAAAAAGTGACCGGTTAAAAAAGAGTGACCATTAAAAAAACAGTGGTCTACCAAAAAATAATTGGCCTGTAAAAAAAGACCAGTCGAAAAAAATTGGCCAGTAAAAAAGATAAGTGGCCATCAAAAAAAGTGACCGGTTAAAAAAGAGTGGCCATTAAAAAAATAGTGGCCGATCAAAAATGAATTGGCCCATAAAAAAAAGACCGGTCAAAAAAAAATTGGCCGGTAAAAAAGATGAATGGCCATCCAAAAAAGTGACCGGTTAAAAAAGAGCGGCCATTAAAAAAACATTGGTCTACCAAAAAATCATTGGCCTGTAAAAAAAGACCGGTCGAAAAAAATTGGCCAGTAAAAAAGATAAATGGCCATCAAAAAAAGTGACCGGTTAAAAAAATGCCCATTAAAAAAAGTGACTACAAAAAATTGGCCCGTAAAAAAGGAAAGACCAGTCAAACAAAATTAGTCAGTAAAAAAATGTATTGGCCATCACACAGTGAGGTGGAGGAGGCGGAGGAGGCGGAGGAGGAGGCGGAGGAGGCGGAGGAGGAGGCGGAGGAGGCGGAGGAGGAGGCGGAGGAGGAGGCAGAGGAGGAGGCGGAGGAGGAGGCGGAGGAGGAGGAGGCGGAAGAGGTAGGTGGCCCGTAAAAAAAGAGACCAGTAAAAGAATTGGCCAGTAAAAAAAGATGAGTCGCCATAAAAAAATTTGACTGGTAAAAAAATAATAATAATACAAATATAAAACAATTAAATTCCCTTCTATGTGACTTTACCGAAAGAACCAGAATATGAATCCCTGCAGTCACGAAAGGTTTAGTTCAAAATGGTAAAAAGTCAAACTGAAAAAATTGGCCAGTAAAAAAGGAAAAACCAGTCAAGCAAAATTGGTCAGTAAAAAAATTGTATTGGCCATCACACAGTGAGGTGGAGGAGGCTGGAGGAGGAGGCGGAGGAGGCGGAGGAGGAGGCGGAGGAGGAGGAGGAGGAGGCGGAGGTGGAGGAGGCGGAGGAGGAGGCGGAGGAGGAGGAGGAGGCGGAGGCGGAGGAGGAGGCGGAGGAGGAGGAGGCGGAAGAGGTAGGTGGCCTTTAAAAAAAGAGACCAGTAAAAGAATTGGCCAGTAAAAAAAGATGAGTGGCCATAAAAAAAGTTTGACTGGTAAAAAAAATATAATAATAAAAATATAAAACAATTAAATTCCTTTCTACGGGACTTTACCGAAAGAACCAAGAATATGAATCCTTGCAGTCACGAAAGCTTTAATTCAAAATGGTAAAAAAGTTCAAACTGAAAAAATTGGCCGGTAAAAAGATGAATGGCCATCCAAAAACGTGACCGGTTAAAAAAGAGTGGCCATTAAAAAAACAGTGGCCTACCAAAAAATAATTGGCCCATAAAAAAAGACCAGTCGAAAAAAATTGGCTAGTAAAAAAGATAAGTGGCCATCAAAAAAAGTGACCGGTTAAAAAAATTGCCCATTAAAAAAAGTGACTACAAAAAATTTGCACATAAAAAAGGAAAGACCAGTCAAACAAAATTGGTCAGTAAAAAAATGTTTGGCCATCACACAGGTGGAGGAGGCAGTGGAGGCAGAGGAGGAGGTGGAGGAGGCGGAGGAGGAGGCGGCGGAGGAGGCGGAGGAGGAGGCGGAGGAGGCGGAGGAGGAGGGGAAGACGGAGGAGGAGGCTGAGGAGGAGGCGGAAGAGGTAGGTGGCCTGTAAAAAAAGAGACCAGTTAAAGAATTGCCCAGTAAAAAAAGATGAGTGGCCATGAAAAAATTTGTCTGGTAAAAAAAAAAGATTAAATTCCCTTCTACGGCACTTTACCGAAAGAACCAAGAATATGAATCCTTGCAGTCATGAAAGCTTTAATTCAAAATGGTAAAAAAAGGTCAAACTGAAAAAAATGGCCAGTATAAAAGATAATTGGCCATCAAATAAAGTGACTGGTTAAAAAAGAGTGGCCATTAAAGAAGAAATTTGACTGGTAAAAAAAATGGTCATAAAAAAGTGAAAAAAATTGGCCGATAAAAAAGATAAATGGCCATCAAAAAAGTGACCGGTTAAAAAAGAGTGACCATTAAAAAAACAGTGGTCTACCAAAAAATAATTGGCCTGTAAAAAAAGACCAGTCGAAAAAAATTGGCCAGTAAAAAAGATAAGTGGCCATCAAAAAAAGTGACCGGTTAAAAAAAATTGCCCATTAAAAAAAATGACTACAAAAAATTGGCCCATAAAAAAGGAAAGACCAGTCAAACAAAATTGGTCAGTAAAAAAATGTATTGGCCATCACATAGTGAGGTGGAGGAGGCGGAGGAGGAGGCAGAGGAGGCGGAGGAGAAGGAGGCAGAGGAGGCGGAGGAGGAGGCGGAGGAGGCGGAGGAGGAGGCGGAGGAGGAGGCGGAGGAGGAGGCGGAGGAGGCGGAAGAGGTAGGTGGCCCGTAAAAAAAGAGACCAGTAAAAGAATTGGCCAGTAAAAAAAGATGAGTCACCATTAAAAAATTTGACTGGTAAAAAAAATAATAATACAAATATAAAACAATTAAATTCCCTTCTACGTGACTTTACCGAAAGAACCAGAATATGAATCCCTGCAGTCACGAAAGCTTTAATTAAAATTGGTAAAAAAAGTCAAACTGAAAAAATTGGCCAGTAAAAAAGATAATTGGCCATCAAAAAAAGTGACTGGTTAAAAAAGAGTGGCCATTAAAGAAAAAGTTTTACTAGTAAAAAAAAAATGGTCATGAAAAAAGTGAAAAAAATTGGCCAGTAAAAAAGATAAATGGCCATCAAAAAAAGTGACCAGTTGAAAAAGAGTGGCCATTAAAAAAAAAGTGGCCGATCAAAAATTAATTGGCCCATAAAAAAAGACCAGTCGAAAAAAATTGGCCGGTAAAAAAGATGAATGGCCATCCAAAAAAGTGACCGGTTAAAAAATAGTGGCCATTAAAAAAACAGTGGCCTACTAAAAAATAATTGGCCTGTAAAAAAAGACCAGTCGAAAAAAATTGGCCAGAAAAAAAGATAAGTGGCCATCAAAAAAAGTGACCGGTTAAAAAAATTGCCCATTAAAAAAAATGACTACAAAAAATTGGCCCATAAAAATAGGAAAGACCAGTCAACCAAAATTGGTCAGTAAAAAAATGTATTGGCCATCACACAGTGAGGTGGAGGAGGCGGAGGAGGCTGGAGGAGGAGGCGGAGGAGGCGGCGGAGGAGGCGGAGGAGGAGGCGGAGGAGGATGCGGAGGCGGAGGAGGAGGCGGAGGAGGAGGAGGCGGAAGAGGTAGGTGGCCTGTAAAAAAAGAGACCAGTAAAATAATTGGCCAGTAAAAAAAGATGAGTGGCCAATAAAAAATTTGACTGGTAAAAATGTATATATATAAAACAATTAAATTCACTTCTACGTTACTTTACTGAAAGAACCAAGAATATGAATCCTTGCAGTCATGAAAGCTTTAATTCAAATGGTAAAGAAAGTCAAACTGAAAAAAATTGGCCAGTAAAAAAGATAAATGGCCATCAAAAAAAGTGACCGGTTAAAAAAGAGTGGCCATTAAAAAAAAGTGGCCGATCAAAAAAGAATTGGCCCATAAAAAAAAGACCAGTTGAAAAAAATTGGCCGGTAAAAAAGTTGAATGGCCATCCAAAAAAGTGACTGGTTAAAAAAGAGTGGCCATTAAAAAATAGCGGCCTACCAAAAAATAATTGGCGCGTAAAAAAAAACAGTCGAAAAAAATTGGCCAGTAAAAAAGATAAGTGGCCATCAAAAAAGTGACCGGTTAAAAAAATTGCCCATTAAAAAAAGTGACTACAAAAAATTGGCCCGTAAAAAAGGAAGGACCAGTCAAACAAAATTGGTCAGTAAAAAAATGTATTGGCCATCACACAGTGAGGTGGAGTAGGCGGAGGAGGTGGAGGAGGTGGAGGAGGAGGCGGAGGAGGCGGAGGAGGCGGAGGAGGAGGCAGAGGCGGAGGAGGAGGCGGTAGAGGTAGGTGGCCCGTAAAAAAAGAGACCAGTAAAAGAATTGGCCAGTAAAAAAAGATGAGTGGCCATAAAAAAATTGACTGGTAAAAAAAATAAAAGAATAGAAATATAAAACAATTAAATTCCCTTCTACGTGACTTTACCGAAAGAACCAAGAATATGAAACCCTGCAGTCACGAAAGCTTTAATTCAAAATGGTAAAAAAGTCAAACTGAAAAAATTGGCCAGTAAAAAAGATAATTGGCCATCAAAAAAAGTGACTGATTAAAAAAGAGTGGCCATTAAAGAAAAAATTTGACTGGTAAAAAAAAAATGGTCATGAAAAAAGTGAAAAAAATTGGCCGGGAAAAAAGATAAATGGCCATCAAAAAAAGTGACCGGTTAAAAAAGAGTGGCCATTAAAAAAATAGTGGCCGATCAAAAATGAATTGGCCCATAAAAAAAAGACCGGTCGAAAAAAATTGGCCGGTTAAAAAGATGAATGGCCATCCAAAAAAGTGACCGGTTAAAAAAGAGTGGTTATTATAGAAAAAATTTGACTGGTAAAAAAAATGGTCATAAAAAAGTGAAAAAAATGGGCCGATAAAAAAGATAAATGGCCATCAAAAAAAGTGACCGGTTAAAAAGAATGGGCATTAAAAAAACAGTGGCCTACCAAAAAATAATTGGCCCGTAAAAAAAAGACCAGTCAAAAAAAATTGGCCAGTAAAAAAGATAAGTGGCCGTCAAAAAAAGTGACTGGTTAAAAAAGAGGGGCCATTAAAGAAAAAATTTGACTGGTAAAAAAAAATGGTCATGAAAAAAGTGAAAAAAATTGGCCAGTAAAAAAGATAAATGGCCATCAAAAAAAGTGACCGGTTAAAAAAGAGTGGCCATTAAAAAATAGCGGCCTACCAAAAAATAATTGGCGCGTAAAAAAAAACAGTCGAAAAAAATTGGCCAGTAAAAAAGATAAGTGGCCATCAAAAAAGTGACCGGTTAAGAAAATTGCCCATTAAAAAAAGTGACTACAAAAAATTGGCCCGTAAAAAAGGAAGGACCAGTCAAACAAAATTGGTCAGTAAAAAAATGTATTGGCCATCACACAGTGAGGTGGAGTAGGCGGAGGAGGTGGAGGAGGAGGCGGAGGAGGCGGAGGAGGAGGCAGAGGCGGAGGAGGAGGCGGTAGAGGTAGGTGGCCCGTAAAAAAAGAGACCAGTAAAAGAATTGGCCAGTAAAAAAAGATGAGTGGCCATAAAAAAAATTGACTGGTAAAAAAAATAAAAGAATAGAAATATAAAACAATTAAATTCCCTTCTACGTGACTTTACCGAAAGAACCAAGAATATGAAACCCTGCAGTCACGAAAGCTTTAATTCAAAATGGTAAAAAAGTCAAACTGAAAAAATTGGCCAGTAAAAAAGATAATTGGCCATCAAAAAAAGTGACTGATTAAAAAAGAGTGGCCATTAAAGAAAAAATTTGACTGGTAAAAAAAAAATGGTCATGAAAAAAGTGAAAAAAATTGGCCGGGAAAAAAGATAAATGGCCATCAAAAAAAGTGACCGGTTAAAAAAGAGTGGCCATTAAAAAAATAGTGGCCAATCAAAAATGAATAGGCCCATAAAAAAAAGACCGGTCAAAAAAAATTGGCCAGTAAAAAAGATGTGGCCATCAAAAAAAGTGACTGGTTAAAAAAGAGGGGCCATTAAAGAAAAAAAATTGACTGGTAAAAAAAAATGGTCATGAAAAAAGTGAAAAAAATTGGCCGGTAAAAAAGATAAATGGCCATCAAAAAAAGTGACCGGTTAAAAAAGAGTGGCCATTAAAAAATAGCGGCCTACCAAAAAATAATTGGCGCGTAAAAAAAAACAGTCGAAAAAAATTGGCCAGTAAAAAAGATAAGTGGCCATCAAAAAAGTGACCGGTTAAAAAAATTGCCCATTAAAAAAAGTGACTACAAAAAATTGGCCCGTAAAAAAGGTAGGACCAGTCAAACAAAATTGGTCAGTAAAAAAATGTATTGGCCATCACACAGTGAGGTGGAGTAGGCGGAGGAGGTGGAGGAGGAGGCGGAGGAGGCGGAGGAGGCGGAGGAGGAGGCAGAGGCGGAGGAGGAGGCGGTAGAGGTAGGTGGCCCGTAAAAAAAGAGACCAGTAAAAGAATTGGCCAGTAAAAAAAGATGAGTGGCCATAAAACAAATTGACTGGTAAAAAAAATAAAAGAATAGAAATATAAAACAATTAAATTCCCTTCTACGTGACTTTACCGAAAGAACCAAGAATATGAAACCCTGCAGTCACGAAAGCTTTAATTCAAAATGGTAAAAAAGTCAAACTGAAAAAATTGGCCAGTAAAAAAGATAATTGGCCATCAAAAAAAGTGACTGATTAAAAAAGAGTGGCCATTAAAGAAAAAATTTGACTGGTAAAAAAAAAATAGTCATGAAAAAAGTGAAAAAAATTGGCCGGGAAAAAAGATAAATGGCCATCAAAAAAAGTGACCGGTTAAAAAAGAGTGGCCATTAAAAAAATAGTGGCCGATCAAAAATGAATTGGCCCATAAAAAAAAGACTGGTCGAAAAAAATTGGCCGGTTAAAAAGATGAATGGCCATCCAAAAAAGTGACCGGTTAAAAAAGAGTGGGCATTAAAAAAACAGTGGCCTACCAAAAAATAATTGGCCCGTGAAAAAAGACCAGTCAAAAAAAATTGGCCAGTAAAAAAGATAAGTGGCCATCAAAAAAAGTGACTGGTTAAAAAAATTGCCCATTAAAAAAAGTGACTACAAAAAATTGGCCCGTAAAAAAGGAAAGACCAGTCAAACACAATTGGTCCGTAAAAAAATGTACTGGCCATCACACAGTGAGGTGGAGGAGGCGGAGAAGGTGGAGGAGGAGGTGGAGGAGGCGGTGGAGGAGGCGGAGGAGGAGGCGGAGGAGGAGGCGGAGGAGGAGGCGGAGGAGGAGGAGGCAGAGGAGGAGGAGGCGGAGGAGGAGGAGGCGGAGGAGGAGGCGGAGGAGGAGGCGTAGGAGGAGGAGGAGGCGTAGGAGGAGGAGGAGGCGGAAGAGGTAGGTGGCCCGTAAAAAAAGAGACCAGTAAAAGAATTGGCCAGTAAAAAAAGATGAATGGCCATCAAAAAAAGTGACCGGTTAAAAAAGAGTGGCCATTAAAGAAAAAATTTGACTGGTAAAAAAAAAATGGTCATGAAAAAAGTGAAAAAAATTGGCCGGTTAAAAGATGAATGGCCATCCAAAAAAGTGACCGGTTAATGAATCCTGCAGTGACCGGTTAATGAATCCCTGCAGTCACGAAAGCTTTAATTCAAAATGGTAAAAAAGTCAAACTGAAAAAATTGGCCAGTAAAAAAGATAATTGACCATCAAAAAAAGTGACTGATTAAAAAAGAGTGGCTATTAAAGAAAAAAATTGACTGGTAAAAAAAATGGTCATGAAAAAGTGAAAAAAATGGGCCGATAAAAAAGATAAATGGCCATCAAAAAAAGTGACCGGTTAAAAAAGAATGGGCATTAAAAAAACAGTGGCCTACCAAAAAATAATTGGCCCGTAAAAAAAGACCAGTCAAAAAAAATTGGCCAGTAAAAAAGATAAGTGGCCGTCAAAAAAAGTGACTGGTTAAAAAAGAGGGGCCATTAAAGAAAAAATTTGACTGGTAAAAAAAAATGGTCATGAAAAAAGTGAAAAAAATTGGCCGGTAAAAAAGATAAATGGCCATCAAAAAAAGTGACCGGTTAAAAAAGAGTGGCCATTAAAAAATAGCGGCCTACCAAAAAATAATTGGCGCGTAAAAAAAAACAGTCGAAAAAAATTGGCCAGTAAAAAAGATAGATGGCCATCAAAAAAGTGACCGGTTAAAAAAATTGCCCATTAAAAAAAGTGACTACAAAAAATTGGCCCGTAAAAAAGGAAGGACCAGTCAAACAAAATTGGTCAGTAAAAAAATGTATTGGCCATCACACAGTGAGGTGGAGTAGGCGGAGGAGGTGGAGGAGGAGGCGGAGGAGGCGGAGGAGGCGGAGGAGGAGGCAGAGGCGGAGGAGGAGGCGGTAGAGGTAGGTGGCCCGTAAAAAAAGAGACCAGTAAAAGAATTGGCCAGTAAAAAAAGATGAGTGGCCATAAAAAAAATTGACTGGTAAAAAAAATAAAAGAATAGAAATATAAAACAATTAAATTCCCTTCTACGTGACTTTACCGAAAGAACCAAGAATATGAAACCCTGCAATCACGAAAGCTTTAATTCAAAATGGTAAAAAAGTCAAACTGAAAAAATTGGCCAGTAAAAAAGATAATTGGCCATCAAAAAAAGTGACTGATTAAAAAAGAGTGGCCATTAAAGAAAAAATTTGACTGGTAAAAAAAAAATGGTCATGAAAAAAGTGAAAAAAATTGGCCGGGAAAAAAGATAAATGGCCATCAAAAAAAGTGACCGGTTAAAAAAGAGTGGCCATTAAAAAAATAGTGGCCGATCAAAAATGAATTGGCCCATAAAAAAAAGACCGGTCGAAAAAAATTGGCCGGTTAAAAAGATGAATGGCCATCCAAAAAAGTGACCGGTTAAAAAAGAGTGGTTATTATAGAAAAAATTTGACTGGTAAAAAAAATGGTCATAAAAAAGTGAAAAAAATGGGCCGATAAAAAAGATAAATGGCCATCAAAAAAAGTGACCGGTTAAAAAAGAATGGGCATTAAAAAAACAGTGGCCTACCAAAAAATAATTGGCCCGTAAAAAAAGACCAGTCAAAAAAAATTGGCCAGTAAAAAAGATAAGTGGCCGTCAAAAAAAGTGACTGGTTAAAAAAGAGGGGCCATTAAGGAAAAAATTTGACTGGTAAAAAAAAATGGTCATGAAAAAAGTGAAAAAAATTGGCCGGTAAAAAAGATAAATGGCCATCAAAAAAAGTGACCGGTTAAAAAAGAGTGGCCATTAAAAAATAGCGGCCTACCAAAAAATAATTGGCGCGTAAAAAAAAACAGTCGAAAAAAATTGGCCAGTAAAAAAGATAAGTGGCCATCAAAAAAGTGACCGGTTAAAAAAATTGCCCATTAAAAAAAGTGACTACAAAAAATTGGCCCGTAAAAAAGGAAGGACCAGTCAAACAAAATTGGTCAGTAAAAAAATGTATTGGCCATCACACAGTGAGGTGGAGTAGGCGGAGGAGGTGGAGGAGGAGGCGGAGGAGGCGGAGGAGGAGGCAGAGGCGGAGGAGGAGGCGGTAGAGGTAGGTGGCCCGTAAAAAAAGAGACCAGTAAAAGAATTGGCCAGTAAAAAAAGATGAGTGGCCATAAAAAAAATTGACTGGTAAAAAAAATAAAAGAATAGAAATATAAAACAATTAAATTCCCTTCTACGTGACTTTACCGAAAGAACCAAGAATATGAAACCCTGCAGTCACGAAAGCTTTAATTCAAAATGGTAAAAAAGTCAAACTGAAAAAATTGGCCAGTAAAAAAGATAATTGGCCATCAAAAAAAGTGACTGATTAAAAAAGAGTGGCCATTAAAGAAAAAATTTGACTGGTAAAAAAAAAATGGTCATGAAAAAAGTGAAAAAAATTGGCCGGGAAAAAAGATAAATGGCCATCAAAAAAAGTGACCGGTTAAAAAAGAGTGGCCATTAAAAAAATAGTGGCCGATCAAAAATGAATTGGCCCATAAAAAAAAGACCGGTCGAAAAAAATTGGCCGGTAAAAAAGATGAATGGCCATCCAAAAAAGTGACCGGTTAAAAAAGAGTGGTTATTATAGAAAAAATTTGACTGGTAAAAAAAATGGTCATAAAAAAGTGAAAAAAATGGGCCGATAAAAAAGATAAATGGCCATCAAAAAAAGTGACCGGTTAAAAAAGAATGGGCATTAAAAAAACAGTGGCCTACCAAAAAATAATTGGCCCGTAAAAAAAGACCAGTCAAAAAAAATTGGCCAGTAAAAAAGATGTGGCCATCAAAAAAAGTGACTGGTTAAAAAAGAGGGGCCATTAAAGAAAAAAAATTGACTGGTAAAAAAAAATGGTCATGAAAAAAGTGAAAAAAATTGGCCGGTAAAAAAGATAAATGGCCATCAAAAAAAGTGACCGGTTAAAAAAGAGCGGCCATTAAAAAATAGCGGCCTACCAAAAAATAATTGGCGCGTTAAAAAAAACAGTCGAAAAAAATTGGCCAGTAAAAAAGATAAGTGGCCATCAAAAAAGTGACCGGTTAAAAAAATTGCCCATTAAAAAAAGTGACTACAAAAAATTGGCCCGTAAAAAAGGAAGGACCAGTCAAACAAAATTGGTCAGTAAAAAAATGTATTGGCCATCACACAGTGAGGTGGAGTAGGCGGAGGAGGTGGAGGAGGAGGCGGAGGAGGCGGAGGAGGCGGAGGAGGAGGCAGAGGTGGAGGAGGAGGCGGTAGAGGTAGGTGGCCCGTAAAAAAAGAGACCAGTAAAAGAATTGGCCAGTAAAAAAAGATGAGTGGCCATAAAAAAAATTGACTGGTAAAAAAAATAAAAGAATAGAAATATAAAACAATTAAATTCCCTTCTACGTGACTTTACCGAAAGAACCAAGAATATGAAACCCTGCAGTCACGAAAGCTTTAATTCAAAATGGTAAAAAAGTCAAACTGAAAAAATTGGCCAGTAAAAAAGATAATTGGCCATCAAAAAAAGTGACTGATTAAAAAAGAGTGGCCATTAAAGAAAAAATTTGACTGGTAAAAAAAAAATGGTCATGAAAAAAGTGAAAAAATTGGCCGGTAAAAAAGATAAATGGCCATCCAAAAAAGTGACTGGTTAAAAAAGAGTGGCCATTAAAGAAAAAATTTGACTGGTAAAAAAAATAGTCATAAAAAAGTGAAAAAAATGGGCCGATAAAAAAGATAAATGGCCATCAAAAAAAGTGACCGGTTAAAAAAGAGTGGGCATTAAAAAAACAGTCGCCTACCAAAAAATAATTGGCCCGTGAAAAAAGACCAGTCAAAAAAAATTGGCCAGTAAAAAAGATAAGTGGCCATCAAAAAAAGTGACTGGTTAAAAAAATTGCCCATTAAAAAAAGTGACTACAAAAAATTGGCCCGTAAAAAAGGAAAGACCAGTCAAACACAATTGGTCCGTAAAAAAATGTACTGGCCATCACACAGTGAGGTGGAGGAGGCGGAGAAGGTGGAGGAGGAGGTGGAGGAGGCGGTGGAGGAGGCGGAGGAGGAGGCGGAGGAGGAGGCGGAGGAGGAGGCGGAGGAGGAGGCGGAGGAGGAGGCGGAGGAGGAGGAGGCGGAGGAGGAGGAGGCGAAGGAGGAGGAGGCGGAGGAGGAGGAGGCGGAGGAGGAGGCGTAGGAGGAGGAGGAGGCGGAAGAGGTAGGTGGCCCGTAAAAAAAGAGACCAGTAAAAGAATTGGCCAGTAAAAAAAGATGAATGGCCATCAAAAAAAGTGACCGGTTAAAAAAGAGTGGCCATTAAAGAAAAAATTTGACTGGTAATAAAAAAATGGTCATGAAAAAAGTGAAAAAAATTGGCCGGTAAAAAGATGAATGGCCATCCAAAAAAGTGACTGGTTAATGAATCCTGCAGTGACCGGTTAATGAATCCCTGCAGTCACGAAAGCTTTAATTCAAAATGGTAAAAAAGTCAAACTGAAAAAATTGGCCAGTAAAAAAGATAATTGACCATCAAAAAAAGTGACTGATTAAAAAAGAGTGGCTATTAAAGAAAAAAATTGACTGGTAAAAAAAATGGTCATGAAAAAGTGAAAAAAATGGGCCGATAAAAAAGATAAATGGCCATCAAAAAAAGTGACCGGTTAAAAAAGAATGGGCATTAAAAAAACAGTGGCCTACCAAAAAATAATTGGCCCGTGAAAAAAGACCAGTCAAAAAAAATTGGCCAGTAAAAAAGATAAGTGGCCATCAAAAAAAGTGACTGGTTAAAAAAATTGCCCATTAAAAAAAGTGACTACAAAAAATTGGCCCGTAAAAAAGGAAAGACCAGTCAAACACAATTGGTCCGTAAAAAAATGTACTGGCCATCACACAGTGAGGTGGAGGAGGCGGAGAAGGTGGAGGAGGAGGTGGAGGAGGCGGTGGAGGAGGCGGAGGAGGAGGCGGAGGAGGAGGCGGAGGAGGAGGCGGAGGAGGAGGAGGCGGAGGAGGAGGAGGCGAAGGAGGAGGAGGCGGAGGAGGAGGAGGAGGCAGAGGAGGAGGCGTAGGAGGAGGAGGAGGCGGAAGAGGTAGGTGGCCCGTAAAAAAAGAGACCAGTAAAAGAATTGGCCAGTAAAAAAAGATGAATGGCCATCAAAAAAAGTGACCGGTTAAAAAAGAGTGGCCATTAAAGAAAAAATTTGACTGGTAAAAAAAAAATGGTCATGAAAAAAGTGAAAAAAATTGGCCGGTAAAAAGATGAATGGCCATCCAAAAAAGTGACTGGTTAATGAATCCTGCAGTGACCGGTTAATGAATCCCTGCAGTCACGAAAGCTTTAATTCAAAATGGTAAAAAAGTCAAACTGAAAAAATTGGCCAGTAAAAAAGATAATTGACCATCAAAAAAAGTGACTGATTAAAAAAGAGTGGCTATTAAAGAAAAAAATTGACTGGTAAAAAAAATGGTCATGAAAAAGTGAAAAAAATGGGCCGATAAAAAAGATAAATGGCCCTCAAAAAAAGTGACCGGTTAAAAAAGAATGGGCATTAAAAAAACAGTGGCCTACCAAAAAATAATTGGCCCGTAAAAAAAGACCAGTCAAAAAAAATTGGCCAGTAAAAAAGATAAGTGGCCGTCAAAAAAAGTGACTGGTTAAAAAAGAGGGGCCATTAAAGAAAAAATTTGACTGGTAAAAAAAAATGGTCATGAAAAAAGTGAAAAAAATTGGCCGGTAAAAAAGATAAATGGCCATCAAAAAAAGTGACCGGTTAAAAAAGAGTGGCCATTAAAAAATAGCGGCCTACCAAAAAATAATTGGCGCGTAAAAAAAAACAGTCGAAAAAAATTGGCCAGTAAAAAAGATAAGTGGCCATCAAAAAAGTGACCGGTTAAAAAAATTGCCCATTAAAAAAAGTGACTACAAAAAATTGGCCCGTAAAAAAGGAAGGACCAGTCAAACAAAATTGGTCAGTAAAAAAATGTATTGGCCATCACACAGTGAGGTGGAGTAGGCGGAGGAGGTGGAGGAGGAGGCGGAGGAGGCGGAGGAGGCGGAGGAGGAGGCAGAGGCGGAGGAGGAGGCGGTAGAGGTAGGTGGCCCATAACAAAAGAGACCAGTAAAAGAATTGGCCAGTAAAAAAAGATGAGTGGCCATAAAAAAAATTGACTGGTAAAAAAAATAAAAGAATAGAAATATAAAACAATTAAATTCCCTTCTACGTGACTTTACCGAAAGAACCAAGAATATGAAACCCTGCAGTCACGAAAGCTTTAATTCAAAATGGTAAAAAAGTCAAACTGAAAAAATTGGCCAGTAAAAAAGATAATTGGCCATCAAAAAAAGTGACCGATTAAAAAAGAGTGGCCATTAAAGAAAAAATTTGACTGGTAAAAAAAAAATGGTCATGAAAAAGTGAAAAAATTGGCCGGTAAAAAAGATAAATGGCCATCCAAAAAAGTGACTGGTTAAAAAAGAGTGGCCATTAAAGAAAAAATTTGACTGGTAAAAAAAATAGTCATAAAAAAGTGAAAAAAATGGGCCGATAAAAAAGATAAATGGCCATCAAAAAAAGTGACCGGTTAAAAAAGAGTGGGCATTAAAAAAACAGTGGCCTACCAAAAAATAATTGGCCCGTGAAAAAAGACCAGTCAAAAAAAATTGGCCAGTAAAAAAGATAAGTGGCCATCAAAAAAAGTGACTGGTTAAAAAAATTGCCAATTAAAAAAAGTGACTACAAAAAATTGTCCCGTAAAAAAGGAAAGACCAGTCAAACACAATTGGTCCGTAAAAAAATGTACTGGCCATCACACAGTGAGGTGGAGGAGGCGGAGAAGGTGGAGGAGGAGGTGGAGGAGGCGGTGGAGGAGGCGGAGGAGGAGGCGGAGGAGGAGGCGGAGGAGGAGGCGGAGGAGGAGGCGGAGGAGGAGGAGGCGGAGGAGGAGGAGGCGAAGGAGGAGGAGGCGGAGGAGGAGGAGGCGGAGGAGGAGGCGTAGGAGGAGGAGGAGGCGGAAGAGGTAGGTGGCCCGTAAAAAAAGAGACCAGTAAAAGAATTGGCCAGTAAAAAAAGATGAATGGCCATCAAAAAAAGTGACCGGTTAAAAAAGAGTGGCCATTAAAGAAAAAATTTGACTGGTAAAAAAAAAATGGTCATGAAAAAAGTGAAAAAAATTGGCCGGTAAAAAGATGAATGGCCGTCCAAAAAAGTGACTGGTTAATGAATCCTGCAGTGACCGGTTAATGAATCCCTGCAGTCACGAAAGCTTTAATTCAAAATGGTAAAAAAGTCAAACTGAAAAAATTGGCCAGTAAAAAAGATAATTGACCATCAAAAAAAGTGACTGATTAAAAAAGAGTGGCTATTAAAGAAAAAAATTGACTGGTAAAAAAAATGGTCATGAAAAAGTGAAAAAAATGGGCCGATAAAAAAGATAAATGGCCATCAAAAAAAGTGACCGGTTAAAAAAGAATGGGCATTAAAAAAACAGTGGCCTACCAAAAAATAATTGGCCCGTGAAAAAAGACCAGTCAAAAAAAATTGGCCAGTAAAAAAGATAAGTGGCCATCAAAAAAAGTGACTGGTTAAAAAAGAGGGGCCATTAAAGAAAAAATTTGACTGGTAAAAAAAAATGGTCATGAAAAAAGTGAAAAAAATTGGCCGGTAAAAAAGATAAATGGCCATCAAAAAAAGTGACCGGTTAAAAAAGAGTGGCCATTAAAAAATAGCGGCCTACCAAAAAATAATTGGCGCGTAAAAAAAAACAGTCGAAAAAAATTGGCCAGTAAAAAAGATAAGTGGCCATCAAAAAAGTGACCGGTTAAAAAAATTGCCCATTAAAAAAAGTGACTACAAAAAATTGGCCCGTAAAAAAGGAAGGACCAGTCAAACAAAATTGGTCAGTAAAAAAATGTATTGGCCATCACACAGTGAGGTGGAGTAGGCGGAGGAGGTGGAGGAGGAGGCGGAGGAGGCGGAGGAGGCGGAGGAGGAGGCAGAGGCGGAGGAGGAGGCGGTAGAGGTAGGTGGCCCATAAAAAAAGAGACCAGTAAAAGAATTGGCCAGTAAAAAAAGATGAGTGGCCATAAAAAAAATTGACTGGTAAAAAAAATAAAAGAATAGAAATATAAAACAATTAAATTCCCTTCTACGTGACTTTACCGAAAGAACCAAGAATATGAAACCCTGCAGTCACGAAAGCTTTAATTCAAAATGGTAAAAAAGTCAAACTGAAAAAATTGGCCAGTAAAAAAGATAATTGGCCATCAAAAAAAGTGACTGATTAAAAAAGAGTGGCCATTAAAGAAAAAATTTGACTGGTAAAAAAAAAATGGTCATGAAAAAAGTGAAAAAAATTGGCCGGGAAAAAAGATAAATGGCCATCAAAAAAAGTGACCGGTTAAAAAAGAGTGGCCATTAAAAAAATAGTGGCCGATCAAAAATGAATTGGCCCATAAAAAAAAGACCGGTCGAAAAAAATTGGCCGGTAAAAAAGATGAATGGCCATCCAAAAAAGTGAACGGTTAAAAAAGAGTGGTTATTATAGAAAAAATTTGACTGGTAAAAAAAATGGTCATAAAAAAGTGAAAAAAATGGGCCGATAAAAAAGATAAATGGCCATCAAAAAAAGTGACCGGTTAAAAAAGAATGGACATTAAAAAAACAGTGGCCTACCAAAAAATAATTGGCCCGTAAAAAAAGACCAGTTAAAAAAAATTGGCCAGTAAAAAAGATAAGTGGCCATCAAAAAAAGTGACTGGTTAAAAAAGAGGGGCCATTAAAGAAAAAAATTTGACTGGTAAAAAAAAATGGTCATGAAAAAAGTGAAAAAAATTGGCCGGTAAAAAAGATAAATGGCCATCAAAAAAAGTGACCGGTTAAAAAAGAGTGGCCATTAAAAAATAGCGGCCTACCAAAAAATAATTGGCGCGTAAAAAAAACAGTCGAAAAAAATTGGCCAGTAAAAAAGATAAGTGGCCATCAAAAAAGTGACCGGTTAAAAAAATTGCCCATTAAAAAAAGTGACTACAAAAAATTGGCCCGTAAAAAAGGAAGGACCAGTCAAACAAAATTGGTCAGTAAAAAAATGTATTGGCCATCACACAGTGAGGTGGAGTAGGCGGAGGAGGTGGAGGAGGAGGCGGAGGAGGCGGAGGAGGAGGCAGAGGCGGAGGAGGAGGCGGTAGAGGTAGGTGGCCCGTAAAAAAAGAGACCAGTAAAAGAATTGGCCAGTAAAAAAAGATGAGTGGCCATAAAAAAAATTGACTGGTAAAAAAAATAAAAGAATAGAAATATAAAACAATTAAATTCCCTTCTACGTGACTTTACCGAAAGAACCAAGAATATGAAACCCTGCAGTCACGAAAGCTTTAATTCAAAATGGTAAAAAAGTCAAACTGAAAAAATTGGCCAGTAAAAAAGATAATTGGCCATCAAAAAAAGTGACTGATTAAAAAAGAGTGGCCATTAAAGAAAAAATTTGACTGGTAAAAAAAAAATGGTCATGAAAAAAATTGGCCGGGAAAAAAGATAAATGGCCATCAAAAAAAGTGACCGGTTAAAAAAGAGTGGCCATTAAAAAAATAGTGGCCGATCAAAAATGAATTGGCCCATAAAAAAAAGACCGGTCGAAAAAAATTGGCCGGTAAAAAAGATGAATGGCCATCCAAAAAAGTGACCGGTTAAAAAAGAGTGGTTATTATAGAAAAAATTTGACTGGTAAAAAAAATGGTCATAAAAAAGTGAAAAAAATGGGCCGATAAAAAAGATAAATGGCCATCAAAAAAAGTGACCGGTTAAAAAAGAATGGGCATTAAAAAAACAGTGGCCTACCAAAAAATAATTGGCCCGTAAGAAAAGACCAGTCAAAAAAAATTGGCCAGTAAAAAAGATAAGTGGCCATCAAAAAAAGTGACTGGTTAAAAAAGAGGGGCCATTAAAGACAAAAATTTGACTGGTAAAAAAAAATGGTCATGAAAAAAGTGAAAAAAATTGGCCGATAAAAAAGATAAATGGCCATCAAAAAAAGTGACCGGTTAAAAAAGAATGGACATTAAAAAAACAGTGGCCTACCAAAAAATAATTGGCCCGTAAAAAAAGACCAGTCAAAAAAAATTGGCCAGTAAAAAAGATAAGTGGCCATCAAAAAAAGTGACTGGTTAAAAAAGAGGGGCCATTAAAGAAAAAAATTTGACTGGTAAAAAAAAATGGTCATGAAAAAAGTGAAAAAAATTGGCCGGTAAAAAAGATAAATGGCCATCAAAAAAAGTGACCGGTTAAAAAAGAGTGGCCATTAAAAAATAGCGGCCTACCAAAAAATAATTGGCGCGTAAAAAAAACAGTCGAAAAAAATTGGCCAGTAAAAAAGATAAGTGGCCATCAAAAAAGTGACCGGTTAAAAAAATTGCCCATTAAAAAAAGTGACTACAAAAAATTGGCCCGTAAAAAAGGAAGGACCAGTCAAACAAAATTGGTCAGTAAAAAAATGTATTGGCCATCACACAGTGAGGTGGAGTAGGCGAAGGAGGTGGAGGAGGAGGCGGAGGAGGCGGAGGAGGAGGCAGAGGCGGAGGAGGAGGCGGTAGAGGTAGGTGGCCCGTAAAAAAAGAGACCAGTAAAAGAATTGGCCAGTAAAAAAAGATGAGTGGCCATAAAAAAAATTGACTGGTAAAAAAAATAAAAGAATAGAAATATAAAACAATTAAATTCCCTTCTACGTGACTTTACCGAAAGAACCAAGAATATGAAACCCTGCAGTCACGAAAGCTTTAATTCAAAATGGTAAAAAAGTCAAACTGAAAAAATTGGCCAGTAAAAAAGATAATTGGCCATCAAAAAAAGTGACTGATTAAAAAAGAGTGGCCATTAAAGAAAAAATTTGACTGGTAAAAAAAAAATGGTCATGAAAAAAATTGGCCGGGAAAAAAGATAAATGGCCATCAAAAAAAGTGACCGGTTAAAAAAGAGTGGCCATTAAAAAAATAGTGGCCGATCAAAAATGAATTGGCCCATAAAAAAAAGACCGGTCGAAAAAAATTGGCCGGTAAAAAAGATGAATGGCCATCCAAAAAAGTGACCGGTTAAAAAAGAGTGGTTATTATAGAAAAAATTTGACTGGTAAAAAAAATGGTCATAAAAAAGTGAAAAAAATGGGCCGATAAAAAAGATAAATGGCCATCAAAAAAAGTGACCGGTTAAAAAAGAATGGGCATTAAAAAAACAGTGGCCTACCCAAAAATAATTGGCCCGTAAGAAAAGACCAGTCAAAAAAAATTGGCCAGTAAAAAAGATAAGTGGCCATCAAAAAAAGTGACTGGTTAAAAAAGAGGGGCCATTAAAGAAAAAAATTTGACTGGTAAAAAAAAATGGTCATGAAAAAAGTGAAAAAAATTGGCCGGTAAAAAAGATAAATGGCCATCAAAAAAAGTGACCGGTTAAAAAAGAGTGGCCATTAAAAAATAGCGGCCTACCAAAAAATAATTGGCGCGTAAAAAAAAACAGTCGAAAAAAATTGGCCAGTAAAAAAGATAAGTGGCCATCAAAAAAGTGACCGGTTAAAAAAATTGCCCATTAAAAAAAGTGACTACAAAAAATTGGCCCGTAAAAAAGGAAGGACCAGTCAAACAAAATTGGTCAGTAAAAAAATGTATTGGCCATCACACAGTGAGGTGGAGTAGGCGGAGGAGGTGGAGGAGGAGGCGGAGGAGGCGGAGGAGGCGGAGGAGGAGGCAGAGGCGGAGGAGGAGGCGGTAGAGGTAGGTGGCCCGTAAAAAAAGAGACCAGTAAAAGAATTGGCCAGTAAAAAAAGATGAGTGGCCATAAAAAAAATTGACTGGTAAAAAAAATAAAAGAATAGAAATATAAAACAATTAAATTCCCTTCTACGTGACTTTACCGAAAGAACCAAGAATATGAAACGCTGCAGTCACGAAAGCTTTAATTCAAAATGGTAAAAAAGTCAAACTGAAAAAATTGGCCAGTAAAAAAGATAATTGGCCATCAAAAAAAGTGACTGATTAAAAAAGAGTAGCCATTAAAGAAAAAATTTGACTGGTAAAAAAAAAATGGTCATGAAAAAAGTGAAAAAAATTGGCCGGGAAAAAAGATAAATGGCCATCAAAAAAAGTGACCGGTTAAAAAAGAGTGGCCATTAAAAAAATAGTGGCCGATCAAAAATGAATTGGCCCATAAAAAAAAGACCGGTCGAAAAAAATTGGCCGGTAAAAAAGATGAATGGCCATCCAAAAAAGTGACCGGTTAAAAAAGAGTGGTTATTATAGGAAAAATTTGACTGGTAAAAAAAATGGTCATAAAAAAGTGAAAAAAATGGGCCGATAAAAAAGATAAATGGCCATCAAAAAAAGTGACCGGTTAAAAAAGAATGGGCATTAAAAAAACAGTGGCCTACCAAAAAATAATTGGCCCGTAAAAAAAGACCAGTCAAAAAAAATTGGCCAGTAAAAAAGATAAGTGGCCTTCAAAAAAAGTGACTGGTTAAAAAAGAGGGGCCATTAAAGAAAAAAATTTTACTGGTAAAAAAAAAAGGTCATGAAAAAAGTGAAAAAAATTGGCCGGTAAAAAAGATAAATGGCCATCAAAAAAAGTGACCGGTTAAAAAAGAGTGGCCATTAAAAAATAGCGGCCTACCAAAAAATAATTGGCGCATAAAAAAAAACAGTCGAAAAAAATTGGCCAGTAAAAAAGTTAAGTGGCCATCAAAAAAGTGACCGGTTAAAAAAATTGCCCATTAAAAAAAGTGACTACAAAAAATTGGCCCGTAAAAAAGGAAGGACCAGTCAAACAAAATTGGTCAGTAAAAAAATGTATTGGCCATCACACAGTGAGGTGGAGTAGGCGGAGGAGGTGGAGGAGGAGGCGGAGGAGGCGGAGGAGGCGGAGGAGGAGGCAGAGGCGGAGGAGGAGGCGGTAGAGGTAGGTGGCCCGTAAAAAAAGAGACCAGTAAAAGAATTGGCCAGTAAAAAAAGATGAGTGGCCATAAAAAAAATTGACTGGTAAAAAAAATAAAAGAATAGAAATATAAAACAATTAAATTCCCTTCTACGTGACTTTACCGAAAGAACCAAGAATATGAAACCCTGCAGTCACGAAAGCTTTAATTCAAAATGGTAAAAAAGTCAAACTGAAAAAATTGGCCAGTAAAAAAGATAATTGGCCATCAAAAAAAGTGACTGATTAAAAAAGAGTGGCCATTAAAGAAAAAATTTGACTGGAAAAAAAAAAATGGTCATGAAAAAAGTGAAAAAAATTGGCCGGGAAAAAAGATAAATGGCCATCAAAAAAAGTGACCGGTTAAAAAAGAGTGGCCATTAAAAAAATAGTGGCCGATCAAAAATGAATTGGCCCATATAAAAAAGACCGGTCGAAAAAAATTGGCTGATAAAAAGATGAATGGCCATCCAAAAAAGTGACCGGTTAATGAATCCTGCAGTGACCGGTTAATGAATCCCTGCAGTCACGAAAGCTTTAATTCAAAATGGTAAAAAAGTCAAACTGAAAAAATTGGCCAGTAAAAAAGATAATTGACCAACAAAAAAAGTGACTGATTAAAAGAGTGGCCATTAAAGAAAAAATTTGACTGGTAAAAAAAATGGTCATGAAAAAAGTGAAAAAATTGGCCGGGAAAAAAGATAAATGGCCATCAAAAAAATTGACCGGTTAAAAAAGAGTCGCCATTAAAAAAATAGTGGCCGATCAAAAATGAATTGGCCCATAAAAAAAAGACCGGTCGAAAAAAATTGGCCTGTAAAAAAGATGAATGGCCATCCAAAAAAGTGACCGGTTAAAAAAGAGTGGCCATTAAAGAAAAAATTTGACTGGTAAAAAAAATAGTCATAAAAAAGTGAAAAAAATGGGCCGATAAAAAAGATAAATGGCCATCAAAAAAAGTGACCGGTTAAAAAAGAGTGGGTATTAAAAAAACAGTGGCCTACCAAAAAATAATTGGCCCGTAAAAAAAGACCAGTCAAAAAAAATTGGCCAGTAAAAAAGATAAGTGGCCATCAAAAAAAGTGACTGGTTAAAAAAATTGCCCATTAAAAAAAGTGACTACAAAAAATTGGCCCGTAAAAAAGGAAAGACCAGTCAAACACAATTGGTCCGTAAAAAAATGTACTGGCCATCACACAGTGAGGTGGAGGAGGCGGAGAAGGTGGAGGAGGAGGTGGAGGAGGCGGTGGAGGAGGCGGAGGAGGAGGCGGAGGAGGAGGCGGAGGAGGAGGCGGAGGAGGAGGAGGCGGAGGAGGAGGCGGAGGAGGAGGCGGAGGAGGAGGACGCGGAGGAGGAGGACGCGGAGGAGGAGGAGGCGGAGGAGGAGGAGGCGGAGGAGGAGGAGGCGGAGGAGGAGGCGGAGGAGGAGGCGGAGGAGGAGGAGGCGGAAGAGGTAGGTGGCCCGTAAAAAAAGAGACCAGTAAAAGAATTGGCCAGTAAAAAAAGATGAATGGCCATAAAAAAAATTTGACTGGTAAAAAAATAAAATAATAGAAATATAAAACAATTAAATTCCCTTCTACATGACTTCACCGAAAGAACCAAGAATATGAATCCCTGCAGTCATGAAAGCTTTGATTCAAAATGGTAAAAAAAGTCAAACTGAAAAAATTGGCCAGTAAAAAAGATAATTGGCCATCAAAAAAAGTGACTGGTTAAAAAATAGTGGCCATTAAAGAAAAAATTTGACTGGTAAAAAAAAAATGGTCATGAAAAAGTGAAAAAAATTGGCCGGTAAAAAAGATAAATGGCCATCAAAAAAAGTGACCGGTTAAAAAAGAGTGGCCATTAAAAAATAGCGGCCTACCAAAAAATAATTGGCACGTAAAAAAAAACAGTCGAAAAAAATTGGCCAGTAAAAAAGATAAGTGGCCATCAAAAAAGTGACCGGTTAAAAAAATTGCCCATTAAAAAAAGTGACTACAAAAAATTGGCCCGTAAAAAAGGAAGGACCAGTCAAACAAAATTGGTCAGTAAAAAAATGTATTGGCCATCACAGTGAGGTGGAGGAGGCGGAGGAGGTGGAGGAGGAGCCGGAGGAGGCAGAGGAGGAGGCAGAGGCGGAGGAGGAGGCGGAAGAGGTAGGTGGCCCGTAAAAAAAGAGACCAGTAAAAGAATTGGCCAGTAAAAAAAGATCAGTGGCCATGAAAAAAATTGACTGGTAAAAAAAATAAAAGAATAGAAATATAAAACAATTAAATTCCCTTCTACGTGACTTTACCGAAAGAACCAATAATATGAATCCCTGCAGTCACGAAAGCTTTAATTCAAAATGGTAAAAAAGTCAAACTGAAAAAATTGGTCAGTAAAAAAGATAATTGGCCATCAAAAAAAGTGACTGATTAAAAAAGAGTGGCCATTAAAGAAAAAAATTGACTGGTAAAAAAAAAAATGGTAATGAAAAAAGTGAACAAAAATTGGCCGGGAAAAAAGATAAATGGCCATCAAAAAAAGTGACCGGTTAAAAAAGAGTGGCCATTAAAAAAATATTGGCCGATTAAAAATGAATTGGCCCATATAAAAAAGACCGGTCAAAAAAAATTGGCTGGTAAAAAGATGAATGGCCATGCAAAAAAGTGACCGGTTAATGAATCCTGCAGTGACCGGTTAATGAATCCCTGCAGTCACGAAAGCTTTAATTCAAAATGGTAAAAAAAGTCAAACTGAAAAAATTGGCCAGTGAAAAAGATAATTGGCCATCAAAAAAAGTGACCGGTTATAAAAGAGTGGCCATTAAAAAAATAGTGGCCGCTCAAAAATGAATTGGCCCATAAAAAAAAAGACCGGTCGAAAATAATTGGCCGGTAAAAAAGATGAATGGCCATCCAAAAAAGTGACCGGTTAAAAAAGAGTGGCCATTAAAGAAAAAATTTGACTGGTAAAAAAAATGGTCATAAAAAAAGTGAAAAAAATTGGCCGATAAAAAAGATAAATGGACATCAAAAAAAGTGACCGGTTAAAAAAGAGTGGCCATTAAAAAAACATTGGTCTACCAAAAAATAATTGGCCCGTAAAAAAAGACCAGTCGAAAAAAATTGGCCAGTAAAAAAGATAAATGGCCATCAAAAAAAGTGACCGGTTAAAAAAATTGCCCATTAAAAAAATGACTACAAAAAATTGGCCCGCAAAAAAGGAAAGACCAGTCAAACAAAATTGGTCAGTAAAAAAATGTATTGGCCATCACACAGTGAGTTGGAGGAGGCCGAGGAGGCGGAGGAGGAGGCGGAGGAGGCGGAGGAGGCGAAGGAGGAGGCAGAGGCGGAGGAGGAGGCGGAGGAGGAGGCGGAGGAGGAGGCGGAAGAGGTAGGTGGCCCGTAAAAAAAAGAGACCAGTAAAAGAATTGGCCAGTAAAAAAAGATGAGTCGCCATAAAAAAATGTGACTATTAAAAAAAAAATACAAATATAAAACAATTAAATTCCCTTCTATGTGACTTTACCGAAAGAACCAGAATATGAATCGCTGCAGTCACGAAAGCTTTAGTTCAAAATGGTAAAAAAGTCAAACTGAAAAAATTGGCCAGTAAAAAAGATAATTGGCCATCAATAAAAAGTGACTGGTTAAAAAAGAGTGGCCATTAAAGAAAAATTTGACTGGTAAAAAAAAATGGTCATGAAAAAAGTGAAAAAAATTGGTGGGTAAAAAAGATAAATGGCCATCAAAAAAGTGACCGGTTAAAAAAGAGTGGCCATTAAAGTAAAAATTTGACTGGTAAAAAAAATGGTCATAAAAAAAGTGAAAAAAATTGGCCGATAAAAAAGATAAATGGCTATCAAAAAAAGTGACCGGTTAAAAAAATTGCCCATTAAAAAAAGTGACTACAAAAAATTGGCCCGTAAAAAAGGAAAGACCAGTCAAACAAAATTGGTCCATAAAAAAATGTATTGGCCATCACACAGTGAGGTGGAGGAGGCGGAGGAGGTGGAGGAGGAGGTGGAGGAGGCGGTGGAGGAGGCGGAGGAGGAGGCGGAGGAGGAGGCGGAGGAGGAGGTGGAGGAGGAGACGGAGGCGGAGGAGGCGGAGGAGGAGGAGGCGGTGGAGGAGGCGGAGGAGGAGGCGGAGGAGGAGGAGGAGGAGGAGGAGGCGGAAGAGGTAGGTGGCCCGTAAAAAAAGAGACCAGTAAAAGAATTGGCCAGTAAAAAAAGATGAATGGCCATAAAAAATTTGACTGGTAAAAAAAATAAAATAATAGAAATATAAAACAATTAAATTCCGGTCTACATGACTTCACCAAAAGAACCAAGAATATGAATCACTGCAGTCACGAAAGCTTTAATTCAAAATGGTAAAAAAGTCAAACTGAAAAAATTGGCCAGTAAAAAAGATAATTGACCATCAAAAAAAGTGACTGATTAAAAAAGAGTGGCCATTAAAGAAAAAATTTGACTGGTAAAAAAAATGGTCATGAAAAAATTGAAACAATTGGCCGGGAAAAAAGATAAATGGCCATCAAAAAAATTGACCGGTTAAAAAAGAGTGGCCATTAAAAAAACAGTGGCCGATCAAAAATGAATTGGCCCATAAAAAAAAGACCGGTCGAAAAAAATTGGCCGGTAAAAAAGATGAATGGCCATCCAAAAAAGTGACCAAAAAAGAGTGGCCATTATAGAAAAAATTTGACTGGTAAAAAAAATGGTCATAAAAAAGTGAAAAAAATGGGCCGATAAAAAAGATAAATGGCCATCAAAAAAGTGACTGGTTAAAAAAGAGTGGGCATTAAAAAAACAGTGGCCTACCAAAAAATAATTGGCCCGTAAAAAAAGACCAGTCAAAAAAAATTGGCCAGTAAAAAAGATAAGTGGCCATCAAAAAAAGTGACTGGTTAAAAAAGAGGGGCCATTAAAGAAAAAATTTGACTGGTAAAAAAAATGGTCATGAAAAAAGTGAAAAAAATTGGCCGGTAAAAAAGATAAATGGCCATCAAAAAAAGTGACCGGTTAAAAAAGAGTGGCCATTAAAAAATAGCGGCCTACCAAAAAATAATTGGCGCGTAAAAAAAACAGTCGAAAAAAATTGGCCAGTAAAAAAGATAAGTGGCCATCAAAAAAGTGACCGGTTAAAAAAATTGCCCATTAAAAAAAGTGACTACAAAAAATTGGCCCGTAAAAAAGGAAGGACGAGTCAAACAAAATTGGTCAGTAAAAAAATGTATTGGCCATCACACAGTGAGGTGGAGTAGGCGGAGGAGGTGGAGGAGGAGGCGGAGGAGGCGGAGGAGGCAGAGGAGGAGGCAGAGGCGGAGGAGGAGGCGGTAGAGGTAGGTGGCCCGTAAAAAAAGAGACCAGTAAAAGAATTGGCCAGTAAAAAAAGATGAGTGGCCATAAAAAAATTGACTGGTAAAAAAAATAAAAGAATAGAAATATAAAACAATTAAATTCCCTTCTACGTGACTTTACCGAAAGAACCAAGAATATGAATTCCTGCAGTCACGAAAGCTTTAATTCAAAATGTTAAAAAAGTCAAACTGAAAAAATTGGCCAGTAAAAAAGATAATTGGCCATCAAAAAAAGTGACTGATTAAAAAAGGGTGGCCATTAAAGAAAAAATTTGACTGGTACAAAAAAAATGGTCATGAAAAAATTGAAAAAAATTGGCCGGGAAAAAAGATAAATGGCCATCAAAAAAATTGACCGGTTAAAAAAGAGTGGCCATTAAAAAAATAGTGGCCGATCAAAAATGAATTGGCCCATAAAAAAAAGACCGGTCGAAAAAAATTGGCCGGTAAAAAAGATGAATGGCCATCCAAAAAAGTGACCGGTTAAAAAAGAGTGGCCATTATAGAAAAAATTTGACTGGTAAAAAAAATGGTCATGAAAAAGTGAAAAAATGGGCCGATAAAAAAGATAAATGGCCATCAAAAAAAGTGACCGGTTAAAAAAGAGTGGGCATTAAAAAAACAGTGGCCTACCAAAAAATAATTGGCCCGTAAAAAAAGACCAGTCAAAAAAAATTGGCCAGTAAAAAAGATAAGTGGCCATCAAAAAAAGTGACTGGTTAAAAAAGAGGGGCCATTAAAGAAAAAATTTGACTGGTAAAAAAAATGGTCATAAAAAAAGTGAAAAAAATTGGCCGGTAAAAAAGGAAGGACCAGTCAAACAAAATTGGTCAGTAAAACAATGTATTGGCCATCACACAGTGAGGTGGAGTAGGTGGAGGAGGTGAAGGAGGAGGCGGAGGAGGCGGAGGAGGAGGCAGAGGCGGAGGAGGAGGCGGTAGAGGTAGGTGGCCTGTAAAAAAAGAGACCAGTAAAAGAATTGGCCAGTAAAAAAAGATGAGTGGCCATAAAAAAAATTGACTGGTAAAAAAAATAAAAGAATAGAAATATAAAACAATTAAATTCCCTTCTACGTGACTTTACCGAAAGAACCAAGAATATGAATCCCTGCAGTCACGAAAGCTTTAATTCAAAATGGTAAAAAAGTCAAACTGAAAAAATTGGTCAGTAAAAAAGATAATTGGCCATCAAAAAAAGTGACTGATTAAAAAAGGGTGGCCATTAAAGAAAAAAATTGACTGGTACAAAAAAAATGGTCATGAAAAAAGTGAAAAAAATTGGCCAGGAAAAAAGATAAATGGCCATCAAAAAAAGTGACCGGTTAAAAAAGAGTGGCCATTAAAAAAATAGTGGCCAATCAAAAATGAATTGGCCCATATAAAAAAGACCGGTCGAAAAAAAATGGCCGATAAAAAGATGAATGGCCATCCAAAAAAGTGACCGGTTAATGAATCCTGCAGTGACCGGTTAATGAATCCCTGCAGTCACGAAAGCTTTAATTCAAAATGGTAAAAAAAGTCAAACTGAAAAAATTGGCCAGTAAAAAAGATAATTGGCCATCAAGAAAAGTGACTGATTAAAAAAGAGTGGCCATTAAAGAAAAAAATTGACTGGTAAAAAAAAATGGTCATGAAAAAATTGAAAAAATTGGCCGGGAAAAAAGATAAATGGCCATCAAAAAAATTGACCGGTTAAAAAAGAGTGGCCATTAAAAAAATAGTGGCCGATCAAAAATGAATTGGCCCATAAAAAAAAGACCGGTCGAAAAAAATTGGCCGGTAAAAAAGATGAATGGCCATCCAAAAAAGTGACCGGTTAAAAAAGAGTGGCCATTATAGAAAAAATTTGACTGGTAAAAAAAATGGTCATGAAAAAAGTGAAAAAATTGGCTGGGAAAAAAGATAAATGGCCATCAAAAAAAGTGACTGGTTAAAAAAGAGTGGTCATTAAAGAAAAAATTTGACTGGTAAAAAAAAATGGTCATGAAAAAAGTGAAAAAAATTGGCCGGTAAAAAAGATAAATGGCCATCAAAAAAGTGACCGGTTAAAAAAGAGTGGCCATTAAAAAATAGCGGCCTACCAAAAAATAATTGGCGCGTCAAAAAAAACAGTCGAAAAAAATTGGCCAGTAAAAAAGATAAGTGGCCATCAAAAAAAGTGACCGGTTAAAAAAGAGTGGCCATTAAAAAAATAGTGGCCGATCAAAAATGAATTGGCCCATAAAAAAAAGACCGGTCGAAAAAAATTGGACGGTAAAAAAGATGAATGGCCATCCAAAAAGTGACCGGTTAAAAAAGAATGGCCATTAAAGTAAAAATTTGACTGGTAAAAAAAATGGTCATAAAAAAAGTGAAAAAAATTGGCCGATAAAAAAGATAAATGGCCATCAAAAAAAGTGACCGGTTAAAAAAATTGCCCATTAAAAAAAGTGACTACAAAAAATTGGCCCGTAAAAAAGGAAAGACCAGTCAAACAAAATTGGTCCGTAAAAAAATGTATTGGCCATCACACAGTGAGGTGGAGGAGGCGGAGGAGGTGGAGGAGGAGGTGGAGGAGGCGGTGGAGGAGGCGGAGAAGGAGGCGGAGGAGGAGGTGGAGGAGGAGACGGAGGCGGAGGAGGAGGAGGCGGAGGAGGAGGAGGCGGTGGAGGAGGCGGAGGCGGAGGAGGAGGAGGAGGCGGAAGAGGTAGGTGGCCCGTAAAAAAAGAGACCAGTAAAAGAATTGGCCAGTAAAAAAAGATGAATGGCCATAAAAAAATTTGACTGGTAAAAAAAAAAAAATAATAGAAATATAAAACAATTAAATTCCCTTCTACATGACTTCACCGAAAGAACCAAGAATATGAATCCCTGCAGTCACGAAAGCTTTAATTCAAAATGGTAAAAAAAGTCAAACTGAAAAAATTGGCCAGTAAAAAAGATAATTGGCCATCAAGAAAAGTGACTGATTAAAAAAGAGTGGCCATTAAAGAAAAAATTTGACTGGTAAAAAAAAATGGTCATGAAAAAAGTGAAAAAATTGGCCGGGAAAAAAAATAAATGGCCATCAAAAAAAGTGACCGGTTAAAAAAGAGTGGCCATTAAAAAAAGTAGTGGCCGATCAAAAATGAATTGGCCCATAAAAAAAAGACCGGTCGAAAAAAATTGGCCGGTAAAAAAGATAAGTGGCCATCAAAAAAGTGACCGGTTAAAAAAATTGCCCATTAAAAAAAGTGACTACAAAAAATTGGCCCGTAAAAAAGGAAGGACCAGTCAAACAAAATTGGTCAGTAAAAAAATGTATTGGCCATCACAGTGAGGTGGAGGAGGCGGAGGAGGTGGAGGAGGGGGCGGAGGAGGCAGAGGCAGAGGCGGAGGAGGAGGCAGAAGAGGTAGGTGGCCCGTAAAAAAAGAGACCAGTAAAAGAATTGGCCAGTAAAAAAAGATCAGTGGCCATGAAAAAAATTGACTGGTAAAAAAAATAAAAGAATAGAAATATAAAACAATTAAATTCCCTTCTACGTGACTTTACCGAAATAACCAATAATATGAATCCCTTCAGTCACGAAAGCTTTAATTCAAAATGGAAAAAAGTCAAACTGAAAAAATTGGTCAGTAAAAAAGATAATTGGCCATCAAAAAAAGTGACTGATTAAAAAAGAGTGGCCATTAAAGAAAAAAATTGACTGGTAAAAAAAAAATGGTCATGAAAAAAGTGAAAAAAATTGGCCGGGAAAAAAGATAAATGGCCATCAAAAAAAGTGACCGGTTAAAAAAGAGTGGCCATTAAAAAAATAGTGGCCGATCAAAAATGAATTGGCCCATATAAAAAAGACCGGTCAAAAAAAATTGGCTGATAAAAAGATGAATGGCCATCCAAAAAATTGACCAGTTAATGAATCCTGCAGTGACCGGTTAATGAATCCCTGCAGTCACGAAAGCTTTAATTCAAAATGGTAAAAAAAGTCAAACTGAAAAAATTGGCCAGTAAAAAAGATAATTGGCCATCATAAAAAGTGACCGGTTATAAAAGAGTGGCCATTAAAAAAATAGTGGCTGATCAAAAATGAATTGGCCCATAAAAAAAAGACCGGTCGAAAAAAATTGGCTGGTAAAAAAGATGAATGGCCATCCAAAAAAGTGACCGGTTAAAAAAGAGTGGCCATTAAAGAAAAAATTTGACTGGTAAAAAAAATGGTCATAAAAAAAGTGAAAAAAATTGGCCGATGAAAAAGATAAATGGCCATCAAAAAAAGTGACCGGTTAAAAAAGAGTGCCCATTAAAAAAACATTGGTCTACCAAAAAATAATTGGCCTGTAAAAAAAGACCAGTCGAAAAAAATTGGCCAGTAAAAAAGATAAATGGCCATCAAAAAATGTGACCGGTTAAAAAAATTGCCCATTAAAAAAAGTGACTACAAAAAATTGGCCCGTAAAAAAGGAAAGACCAGTCAAACAAAATTGGTCAGTAAAAAAATGTATTGGCCATCACACAGTGAGTTGGAGGAGGCGGAGGAGGCGGAGGAGGAGGCGGAGGAGGAGGCGGAGGAGGCGGAGGAGGAGGCAGAGGCGGAGGAGGAGGCGGGGGAGGAGGCGGAGGAGGAGGCGGAGGAGGAGGCGGAAGAGGTAGGTGGCCCGTAAAAAAAGAGACCAGTAAAAGAATTGGCCAGTAAAAAAAGATGAGTCGCCATAAAAAAATATGACTATAAAAAAAATACAAATATAAAACAATTAAATTCCCTTCTATGTGACTTTACCGAAATAACCAGAATATGAATCGCTGCAGTCACGAAAGCTTTAGTTCAAAATGGTAAAAAAGTCAAACTGAAAAAATTGGCCAGTAAAAAAGATAATTGGCCATCAAGAAAAGTGACTGATTAAAAAAGAGTGGCAATTAAAGAAAAAATTTGACTGGTAAAAAAAAATGGTCATGAAAAAAGTGAAAAAAATTGTCCGGTAAAAAAGATAAATGGCCATCAAAAAAGTGACCGGTTAAAAAAGAGTGGCCATTAAAAAAAAAGTGGTCGATCAAAAATTAATTGGCCCATAAAAAAATGACCAGTCAAAAAAAATTGGCCGTTAAAAAGATGAATGGCCATCAAAAAAAGTGACCGGTTAAAAAAGAGTGGCCATTAAAGAAAAAATTTGACTGGTAAAAATAAAATGGTCATGAAAAAAGTGAAAAAAATTGGCCGGTAAAAAGATGAATGGCCATCCAAAAAAGTGACCGGTTAATGAATCCTGCAGTGACCGGTTAATGAATCCCTGCAGTCACGAAAGCTTTAATTCAAAATGGTAACAAAAAGTCAAACTGAAAAAATTGGCCAGTAAAAAAGATAATTGGCCATCAAGAAAAGTGACTGATTAAAAAAGAGTGGCCATTAAAGAAAAAATTTGACTGGTAAAAAAAATGGTCATGAAAAAAGTGAAAAAATTGGACGGGAAAAAAGATAAATTGCCATCAAAAAAAGTGACTGGTTAAAAAAGAGTGGCCATTAAAAAAATAGTAGCCGATCAAAAATGAATTGGCCCATAAAAAAAAGACCGGTCGAAAAAAATTGGTCGGTAAAAAAGATGAATGGCCATCCAAAAAGTGACCGGTTAAAAAAGAATGGCCATTAAAGTAAAAATTTGACTGGTAAAAAAAATGGTCATAAAAAAAGTGAAAAAAATTGGCCGATAAAAAAGATAAATGGCTATCAAAAAAAGTGACCGGTTAAAAAAATTGCCCATTAAAAAGTGACTACAAAAAATTGGCCCGTAAAAAAGGAAAGACCAGTCAAACAAAATTGGTCCGTAAAAAAATGTATTGGCCATCACACAGTGAGGTGGAGGAGGCGGAGGAGGTGGAGGAGGAGGTGGAGGAGGCGGTGGAGGAGGCGGAGGAGGAGGCGGAGGAGGAGGTGGAGGAGGAGACGGAGGCGGAGGAGGAGGAGGCGGAGGAGGAGGAGGCAGTGGAGGAGGCGGAGGCGGAGGAGGAGGAGGAGGTGGAAGAGGTAGGTGGCCCGTAAAAAAAGAGACCAGTAAAAGAATTGGCCAGTAAAAAAGGATGAATGGCCATAAAAAATTTGACTCGTAAAAAATAAAATAATAGAAATATAAAACAATTAAATTCCGTTCTACATGACTTCACCGAAAGAACCAAGAATATGAATCCCTGCAGTCACAAAAGCTTTAATTCAAAATGGTAAAAAAAGTCAAACTGAAAAAATTGGCCAGTAAAAAAGATAATTGACCATCAAAAAAAGAGACTGATTAAAAAAGAGTGGCCATTAAAGAAAAAATTTGACTGGTAAAAAAAATGGTCATAAAAAAATTGAAACAATTGGCCGGGAAAAAAGATAAATGGCCATCAAAAAAAGTGACCGGTTAAAAAAGAATGGGCATTAAAAAAACAGTGGCCTACCAAAAAATAATTGGCCCGTAAAAAAAGACCAGTCAAAAAAAATTGGCCAGTAAAAAAGATAAGTGGCCATCAAAAAAAGTGACTGGTTAAAAAAGAGGGGCCATTAAAGAAAAAAATTTGACTGGTAAAAAAAAATGGTCATGAAAAAAGTGAAAAAAATTGGCCGGTAAAAAAGATAAATGGCCATCAAAAAAAGTGACCGGTTAAAAAAGAGTGGCCATTAAAAAATAGCGGCCTACCAAAAAATAATTGGCGCGTAAAAAAAAGTCGAAAAAAATTGGCCAGTAAAAAAGATAAGTGGCCATCAAAAAAGTGACCGGTTAAAAAAATTGCCCATTAAAAAAAGTGACTACAAAAAATTGGCCCGTAAAAAAGGAAGGACGAGTCAAACAAAATTGGTCAGTAAAAAAATGTATTGGCCATCACACAGTGAGGTGGAGTAGGCGGAGGAGGTGGAGGAGGAGGCGGAGGAGGCGGAGGAGGCAGAGGAGGAGGCAGAGGCGGAGGAGGAGGCGGTAGAGGTAGGTGGCCCGTAAAAAAGAGACCAGTAAAAGAATTGGCCAGTAAAAAAAGATGAGTGGCCATAAAAAAAATTGACTGGTAAAAAAAATAAAAGAATAGAAATATAAAACAATTAAATTCCCTTCTACGTGACTTTACCGAAAGAACCAAGAATATGAATCCCTGCAGTCACGAAAGCTTTAATTCAAAATGGTAAAAAAGTCAAACTGAAAAAATTGGCCAGTAAAAAAGATGAATGGCCATCAAAAAAAGTGACCGGTTAAAAAAGGGTGGCCATTAAAGAAAAAATTTGACTGGTAAAAAAAAAATGGTCATGAAAAAAGTGAAAAAAATTGGCCGGTAAAAAGATGAATGGCCATCCAAAAAAGTGACCGGTTAATGAATCCTGCAGTGACCGGTTAATGAATCCCTGCAGTCACGAAAGCTTTAATTCAAAATGGTAAAAAAAGTCAAACTGAAAAAATTGGCCAGTAAAAAAGATAATTGACTATCAAAAAAGTGACTGATTAAAAAAGAGTGGCCATTAAAGAAAAAATTTGACTGGTAAAAAAAATGGTCATGAAAAAAGTGAAAAAATTGGCCGGGAAAAAAGATAAATGGCCATCAAAAAAAGTGACCGGTTAAAAAAGAGTGGCCATTAAAAAAATAGTGGCCGATCAAAAATGAATTGGCCCATAAAAAAAAGACCGGTCGAAAAAAATTGGTCGGTAAAAAAGATGAATGGCCATCCAAAAAGTGACCGGTTAAAAAAGAGTGGCCATTAAAGTAAAAATTTGACTGTTAAAAAAATGGTCATAAAAAAAGTGAAAAAAATTGGCCGATAAAAAAGATAAATGGCTATCAAAAAAAGTGACCGGTTAAAAAAATTGCCCATTAAAAAAGTGACTACAAAAAATTGGCCCGTAAAAAAGGAAAGACCAGTCAAACAAAATTGGTCCGTAAAAAAATGTATTGGCCATCACATAGCGAGGTGGAGGAGGCGGAGGAGGTGGAGGAGGAGGTGGAGGAGGCGGTGGAGGAGGCGGAGGAGGAGGCGGAGGAGGAGGTGGAGGAGGAGACGGAGGCGGAGGAGGCGGAGGAGGAGGAGGCGGTGGAGGAGGCGGAGGAGGAGGCGGAGGAGGAGGAGGAGGCGGAAGAGGTAGGTGGCCTGTAAAAAAAGAGACCAGTAAAAGAATTGGCCAGTAAAAAAAGATGAATGGCCATAAAAAATTTGACTGGTAAAAAAAATAAAATAATAGAAATATAAAACAATTAAATTCCGTTCTACATGACTTCACCAAAAGAACCAAGAATATGAATCACTGCAGTCACGAAAGCTTTAATTCAAAATGGTAAAAAAAGTCAAACTGAAAAAATTGGCCAGTAAAAAAGATAATTGACCATCAAAAAAAGAGACTGATTAAAAAAGAGTGGCCATTAAAGAAAAAATTTGACTGGTAAAAAAAATGGTCATGAAAAAATTGAAACAATTGGCCGGGAAAAAAGATAAATGGCCATCAAAAAAAGTGACCGGTTAAAAAAGAATGGGCATTAAAAAAACAGTGGCCTACCAAAAAATAATTGGCCCGTAAAAAAAGACCAGTCAAAAAAAATTGGCCAGTAAAAAAGATAAGTGGCCATCAAAAAAAGTGACTGGTTAAAAAAGAGGGGCCATTAAAGAAAAAAATTTGACTGGTAAAAAAAAATGGTCATGAAAAAGTGAAAAAAATTGGCCGGTAAAAAAGATAAATGGCCATCAAAAAAAGTGACCGGTTAAAAAAGAGTGGCCATTAAAAAATAGCGGCCTACCAAAAAATAATTGGCGCGTAAAAAAAAGTCGAAAAAAATTGGCCAGTAAAAAAGATAAGTGGCCATCAAAAAAGTGACCGGTTAAAAAAATTGCCCATTAAAAAAAGTGACTACAAAAAATTGGCCCGTAAAAAAGGAAGGACGAGTCAAACAAAATTGGTCAGTAAAAAAATGTATTGGCCATCACACAGTGAGGTGGAGTAGGCGGAGGAGGTGGAGGAGGAGGCGGAGGAGGCGGAGGAGGCGGAGGAGGAGGCAGAGGCGGAGGAGGAGGCGGTAGAGGTAGGTGGCCCGTAAAAAAGAGACCAGTAAAAGAATTGGCCAGTAAAAAAAGATGAGTGGCCATAAAAAAAATTGACTGGTTAAAAAAATAAAAGAATAGAAATATAAAACAATTAAATTCCCTTCTACGTGACTTTACCGAAAGAACCAAGAATATGAATCCCTGCAGTCACGAAAGCTTTAATTCAAAATGGTAAAAAAGTCAAACTGAAAAAATTGGCCAGTAAAAAAGATGAATGGCCATCAAAAAAAGTGACCGGTTAAAAAAGGGTGGCCATTAAAGAAAAAATTTGACTGGTAAAAAAAAAATGGTCATGAAAAAAGTGAAAAAAATTGGCCGGTAAAAAGATGAATGGCCATCCAAAAAAGTGACCGGTTAATGAATCCTGCAGTGACCGGTTAATGAATCCCTGCAGTCACGAAAGCTTGAATTCAAAATGGTAAAAAAAGTCAAACTGAAAAAATTGGCCAGTAAAAAAGATAATTGACCATCAAAAAAGTGACTGATTAAAAAAGAGTGGCCATTAAAGAAAAAATTTGACTGGTAAAAAAAATGGTCATGAAAAAAGTGAAAAAATTGGCCAGGAAAAAAGATAAATGGCCATCAAAAAAAGTGACCGGTTAAAAAAGAGTGGCCATTAAAAAAATAGTGGCCGATCAAAAATGAATTGGCCCATAAAAAAAAGACCGGTCGAAAAAAATTGGTCGGTAAAAAAGATGAATGGCCATCCAAAAAGTGACCGGTTAAAAAAGAGTGGCCATTAAAGTAAAAATTTGACTGTTAAAAAAAATGGTCATAAAAAAAGTGAAAAAAATTGGCTGATAAAAAAGATAAATGGCTATCAAAAAAAGTGACCGGTTAAAAAAATTGCCCATTAAAAAAGTGACTACAAAAAATTGGCCCGTAAAAAAGGAAAGACCAGTCAAACAAAATTGGTCCGTAAAAAAATGTATTGGCCATCACATAGTGAGGTGGAGGAGGCGGAGGAGGTGGAGGAGGAGGTGGAGGAGGCGGTGGAGGAGGCGGAGGAGGAGGCGGAGGAGGAGGTGGAGGAGGAGACGGAGGCGGAGGAGGCGGAGGAGGAGGAGGCGGTGGAGGAGGCGGAGGAGGAGGCGGAGGAGGAGGAGGAGGCGGAAGAGGTAGGTGGCCCGTAAAAAAAGAGACCAGTAAAAGAATTGGCCAGTAAAAAAAGATGAATGGCCATAAAAAATTTGACTGGTAAAAAAAAAAAAATAATAGAAATATAAAACAATTAAATTCCGTTCTACATGACTTCACCAAAAGAACCAAGAATATGAATCACTGCAGTCACGAAAGCTTTAATTCAAAATGGTAAAAAAAGTCAAACTGAAAAAATTGGCCAGTAAAAAAGATAATTGACCATCAAAAAAAGTGACTGATTAAAAAAGAGTGGCCATTAAAGAAAAAATTTGACTGGTAAAAAAAATGGTCATGAAAAAATTGAAACAATTGGCCGGGAAAAAAGATAAATGGCCATCAAAAAAATTGACCGGTTAAAAAAGAGTGGCCATTAAAAAAATAGTGGCCGATCAAAAATGAATTGGCCCATAAAAAAAAGACCGGTCGAAAAAAATTGGCCGGTAAAAAAGATGAATGGCCATCCAAAAAAGTGACCGGTTAAAAAAGAGTGGCCATTATAGAAAAAATTTGACTGGTAAAAAAAATGGTCATAAAAAAGTGAAAAAAATGGGCCGATAAAAAAGATAAATGGCCATCGAAAAAGTGACTGGTTAAAAAAATTGCCCATTTAAAAAAGTGACTACAAAAAATTGGCCCGTAAAAAAGGAAAGACCAGTCAAACAAAATTGGTCCATAAAAAAATGTATTGGCCATCACACAGTGAGGTGGAGGAGGCGGAGGAGGTGGAGGAGGAGGTGGAGGAGGCGGTGGAGGAGGCGTAGGAGGAGGCGGAGGAGGAGGTGGAGGAGGAGACGGAGGCAGAGGAGGCGGAGGAGGAGGAGGCGGTGGAGGAGGCGGAGGAGGAGGCGGAGGAGGAGGAGGAGGCGGAAGAGGTAGGTGGCCCGTAAAAAAAGAGACCAGTAAAAGAATTGGCCAGTAAAAAAAGATGAATGGCCATAAAAAATTTGACTGGTAAAAAAAATAAAATAATAGAAATATAAAACAATTAAATTCCGTTCTACATGACTTCACCAAAAGAACCAAGAATATGAATCACTGCAGTCACGAAAGCTTTAATTCAAAATGGTAAAAAAAGTCAAACTGAAAAAATTGGCCAGTAAAAAAGATAATTGACCATAAAAAAGTGACTGATTAAAAAAGAGTGGCCATTAAAGAAAAAATTTGACTGGTAAAAAAAATGGTCATGAAAAAATTGAAACAATTGGCCGGGAAAAAAGGTAAATGGCCATCAAAAAAATTGACCGGTTAAAAAAGAGTGGCCATTAAAAAAACAGTGGCCGATCAAAAATGAATTGGCCCATAAAAAAAAGACCGGTCGAAAAAAATTGGCCGGTAAAAAAGATGAATGGCCATCCAAAAAAGTGACCGGTTAAAAAAGAGTGGCCATTATAGAAAAAATTTGACTGGTAAAAAAAATGGTCATAAAAAAGTGAAAAAAATGGGCCGATAAAAAAGATAAATGGCCATCAAAAAAGTGACTAGTTAAAAAAGAGTGGGCATTAAAAAAACAGTGGCCTACCAAAAAATAATTGGCCCGTAAAAAAAGACCAGTCAAAAAAAATTGGCCAGTAAAAAAGATAAGTGGCCATCAAAAAAAGTGACTGGTTAAAAAAGAGCGGCCATTAAAGAAAAAAATTGACTGGTAAAAAAAATGGTCATAAAAAAAGTGAAAAAAATTGGCCGGGAAAAAAGATAAATGGCCATCAAAAAAATTGACCGGTTAAAAAAGAGTGGCCATTAAAAAAATAGTGGCCGATCAAAAATGAATTGGCCCATAAAAAAAAGACCGGTCGAAAAAAATTGGCCGGTAAAAAAGATGAATGGCCATCCAAAAAAGTGACCGGTTAAAAAAGAGTGGCCATTATAGAAAAAATTTGACTGGTAAAAAAAATGGTCATAAAAAAGTGAAAAAATGGGCCGATAAAAAAGATAAATGGCCATCAAAAAAAGTGACCGGTTAAAAAAGAGTGGGCATTAAAAAAACAGTGGCCTATCAAAAAAAATTGGCCAGTAAAAAAGATAAGTGGCCATCAAAAAAAGTGACTGGTTAAAAAAGAGGGGCCATTAAAGAAAAAATTTGACTGGTAAAAAAAATGGTCATAAAAAAAGTGAAAAAAATTGGCCGGTAAAAAGATAAATGGCCATCAAAAAAAGTGACCAGTTAAAAAAGAGTGGCCATTAAAAAATAGCGGCCTACCAAAAAATAATTGGCGCGTAAAAAAAAGTCGAAAAAAATTGGCCAGTAAAAAAGATAAGTGGCCATCAAAAAAGTGACCGGTTAAAAAAATTGCCCATTAAAAAAAGTGACTACAAAAAATTGGCCCGTAAAAAAGGAAGGACGAGTCAAACAAAATTGGTCAGTAAAAAAATGTATTGGCCATCACACAGTGAGGTGGAGTAGGCGGAGGAGGTGGAGGAGGAGGCGGAGGAGGCGGAGGAGGCGGAGGAGGAGGCAGAGGCGGAGGAGGAGGCGGTAGAGGTAGGTGGCCCGTAAAAAAGAGACCAGTAAAAGAATTGGCCAGTAAAAAAAGATGAGTGGCCATAAAAAAAATTGACTGGTTAAAAAAATAAAAGAATAGAAATATAAAACAATTAAATTCCCTTCTACGTGACTTTACCGAAAGAACCAAGAATATGAATCCCTGCAGTCACGAAAGCTTTAATTCAAAATGGTAAAAAAGTCAAACTGAAAAAATTGGCCAGTAAAAAAGATGAATGGCCATCAAAAAAAGTGACCGGTTAAAAAAGGGTGGCCATTAAAGAAAAAATTTGACTGGTAAAAAAAAAATGGTCATGAAAAAAGTGAAAAAAATTGGCCGGTAAAAAGATGAATGGCCATCCAAAAAAGTGACCGGTTAATGAATCCTGCAGTGACCGGTTAATGAATCCCTGCAGTCACGAAAGCTTTAATTCAAAATGGTAAAAAAAGTCAAACTGAAAAAATTGGCCAGTAAAAAAGATAATTGACCATCAAAAAAGTGACTGATTAAAAAAGAGTGGCCATTAAAGAAAAAATTTGACTGGTAAAAAAAATGGTCATGAAAAAAGTGAAAAAATTGGCCAGGAAAAAAGATAAATGGCCATCAAAAAAAGTGACCGGTTAAAAAAGAGTGGCCATTAAAAAAATAGTGGCCGATCAAAAATGAATTGGCCCATAAAAAAAAGACCGGTCGAAAAAAATTGGTCGGTAAAAAAGATGAATGGCCATCCAAAAAGTGACCGGTTAAAAAAGAGTGGCCATTAAAGTAAAAATTTGACTGTTAAAAAAAATGGTCATAAAAAAAGTGAAAAAAATTGGCTGATAAAAAAGATAAATGGCTATCAAAAAAAGTGACCGGTTAAAAAAATTGCCCATTAAAAAAGTGACTACAAAAAATTGGCCCGTAAAAAAGGAAAGACCAGTCAAACAAAATTGGTCCGTAAAAAAATGTATTGGCCATCACATAGTGAGGTGGAGGAGGCGGAGGAGGTGGAGGAGGAGGTGGAGGAGGCGGTGGAGGAGGCGGAGGAGGAGGCGGAGGAGGAGGTGGAGGAGGAGACGGAGGCGGAGGAGGCGGAGGAGGAGGAGGCGGTGGAGGAGGCGGAGGAGGAGGCGGAGGAGGAGGAGGAGGCGGAAGAGGTAGGTGGCCCGTAAAAAAAGAGACCAGTAAAAGAATTGGCCAGTAAAAAAAGATGAATGGCCATAAAAAATTTGACTGGTAAAAAAAATAAAATAATAGAAATATAAAACAATTAAATTCCGTTCTACATGACTTCACCAAAAGAACCAAGAATATGAATCACTGCAGTCACGAAAGCTTTAATTCAAAATGGTAAAAAAAGTCAAACTGAAAAAATTGGCCAGTAAAAAAGATAATTGACCATCAAAAAAAGTGACTGATTAAAAAAGAGTGGCCATTAAAGAAAAAATTTGACTGGTAAAAAAAATGGTCATGAAAAAATTGAAACAATTGGCCGGGAAAAAAGATAAATGGCCATCAAAAAAATTGACCGGTTAAAAAAGAGTGGCCATTAAAAAAATAGTGGCCGATCAAAAATGAATTGGCCCATAAAAAAAAGACCGGTCGAAAAAAATTGGCCGGTAAAAAAGATGAATGGCCATCCAAAAAAGTGACCGGTTAAAAAAGAGTGGCCATTATAGAAAAAATTTGACTGGTAAAAAAAATGGTCATAAAAAAGTGAAAAAAATGGGCCGATAAAAAAGAGAAATGGCCATCAAAAAAAGTGACCGGTTAAAAAAGAGTGGGCATTAAAAAAACAGTGGCCTACCAAAAAATAATTGGCCCATAAAAAAAGACCAGTCAAAAAAAATTGGCCAATAAAAAAGATAAGTGGCCATCAAAAAAAGTGACTGGTTAAAAAAGAGGGGCCATTAAAGAAAAAATGTGACTGGTAAAAATAAATGGTCATGAAAAAAGTGAAAAAAATTGGCCGGTAAAAAAGATAAATGGCCATCAAAAAAAGTGACCGGTTAAAAAAGAGTGGCCATTAAAAAATAGCGGCCTACCAAAAAATAATTGGCGCGTAAAAAAAAACAGTCGAAAAAAATTGGCCAGTAAAAAAGATAAGTGGCCATCAAAAAAGTGACCGGTTAAAAAAATTGCCCATTAAAAAAAGTGACTACAAAAAATTGGCCCATAAAAAAGGAAGGACCAGTCAAACAAAATTGGTCAGTAAAAAAATGTATTGGCCATCACACAGTGAGGTGGAGTAGGCGGAGGAGGTGGAGGAGGAGGCGGAGGAGGCAGAGGAGGCGGAGGAGGAGGCAGAGGCGGAGGAGGAGGCGGAAGAGGTAGGTGGCCAGTAAAAAAAGAGACCAGTAAAAGAATTGGCCAGTAAAAAAAGATGAGTGGCCATAAAAAAAATTGACTGGTAAAAAAAATAAAAGAATAGAAATATAAAACAATTAAATTCCCTTCTACGTGACTTTACCGAAAGAACCAAGAATATGAATCCCTGCAGTCACGAAAGCTTTAATTCAAAATGGTAAAAAAGTCAAACTGAAAAAATTGGCCAGTAAAAAAGATAATTGGCCATCAAAAAAAGTGACTGATTAAAAAAGGGTGGCCATTAAAGAAAAAATTTGACTGGTACAAAAAAAATGGTCATGAAAAAAGTGAAAAAAATTGGCCGGGGAAAAAGATAAATGGCCATCAAAAAAAGTGACCGGTTAAAAAAGAGTGGCCATTAAAAAAATAGTGGCCAATCAAAAATGAATTGGCCCATATAAAAAAGACCGGTCGAAAAAAAATGGCCGATAAAAAGATGAATGGCCATCCAAAAAAGTGACCGGTTAATGAATCCTGCAGTGACCGCTTAATGAATCCCTGCAGTCATGAAAGCTTTAATTCAAAATGGTAACAAAAAGTCAAACTGAAAAAATTGGCCAGTAAAAAAGATAATTGGCCATCAAGAAAAGTGACTGATTAAAAAAGGGTGGCCATTAAAGAAAAAATTTGACTAGTACAAAAAAAATGGTCATGAAAAAAGTGAAAAAAATTGGCCGGGAAAAAAGATAAATGGCCATCAAAAAAAGTGACCGGTTAAAAAAGAGTGGCCATTAAAAAAATAGTGGCCAATCAAAAATGAATTGGCCCATATAAAAAAGACCGGTCGAAAAAAAATGGCCAATAAAAAGATGAATTGCCATCCAAAAAAGTGACCGGTTAATGAATCCTGCAGTGACCGCTTAATGAATCCCTGCAGTCATGAAAGCTTTAATTCAAAATGGTAACAAAAAGTCAAACTGAAAAAATTGGCCAGTAAAAAAGATAATTGGCCATCAAGAAAAGTGACTGATTAAAAAAGAGTGGCCATTAAAGAAAAAATTTGACTGGTAAAAAAAATGGTCATGGAAAAAGTGAAAAAATTGGCCGGGAAAAAAGATAAATGGCCATCAAAAAAAGTGACCGGTTAAAAAAGAGTGGGCATTAAAAAAACAGTGGCCTACCAAAAAATAATTGGCCTGTAAAAAAAGACCAGTCAAAAAAAATTGGCCAGTAAAAAAGATAAGTGGCCATCAAAAAAATTGACTGGTTAAAAAAATTGCCCATTAAAAAAAGTGACTACAAAAAATTGGCCCGTAAAAAAGGAAGGACCAGTCAAACAAAATTGGTCAGTAAAAAAATGTATTGGCCATCACACAGTGAGGTGGAGTAGGCGGAGGAGGTGGAGGAGGAGGCGGAGGAGGCGGAGGAGGCGGAGGAGGAGGCAGAGGCGGAGGAGGAGGCGGAAGAGGTAGGTGGCCCGTAAAAAAAGAGACCAGTAAAAGAATTGGCCAGTAAAAAAAGATGAGTGGCCATAAAAAAAATTGACTGGTAAAAAAAATAAAAGAATAGAAATATAAAACAATTAAATTCCCTTCTACGTGACTTTTCCGAAAGAACCAATAATATGAATCCCTGCAGTCACGAAAGCTTTAATTAAAAATGGTAAAAAAGTCAAACTGAAAAAATTGGTCAGTAAAAAAGATAATTGGCCATCAAAAAAGTGACTGATTAAAAAAGAGTGGCCATTAAAGAAAAAATTTGACTGGTACAAAAAAAATGGTCATGAAAGAAGTGAAAAAAATTGGCCGGGAAAAAAGATGAATGGCCATCAAAAAAAGTGACCGGTTAAAAAAGAGTGGCCATTAAAAAAATAGTGGCCGATCAAAATGAATTGGCCCATATAAAAAAGACCGGTCGAAAAAAAATGGCCGATAAAAAGATGAATGGCCATCCAAAAAAGTGACCGGTTAATGAATCCGTGCAGTCACGAAAGCTTTAATTCAAAATGGTAAAAAAGTCAAATTGATAAAATTGGCCAGTAAAAAAGATAATTGACCATCATAAAAGTGACTGATTAAAAGAGTGGCCATTAAAGAAAAAAATTGACTGGTAAAAAAAATGGTCATGAAAAAAGTGAAAAAATTGGCCGGGAAAAAAGATAAATGGCCATCAAAAAAATTGACCGGTTAAAAAAGAGTCGGATTAAAAAAATAGTGGCCGATCAAAAATGAATTGGCCCATAAAAAAAAGACCGGTCGAAAAAAATTGGCCGGTAAAAAAGATGAATGGCCATCCAAAAAAGTGACCGGTTAAAAAAGAGTGGCCATTAAAGAAAAAATTTGACTGGTAAAAAAAATAGTCATAAAAAAGTGAAAAAAATGGGCCGATAATAAAGATAAATGGCCATCAAAAAAAGTGACCGGTTAAAAAAGAGTGGGCATTAAAAAAACAGTGGCCTACCAAAAAATAATTGGCCCATAAAAAAAGACCAGTCAAAAAAAATTGGCCAGTAAAAAAGATAAGTGGCCATCAAAAAAAGTGACTGGTTAAAAAAATTGCCCATTAAAAAAATTGACTACAAAAAATTGGCCCGTAAAAAAGAAAAGACCATTCAAACACAATTGGTCCGTAAAAAAAATGTATTGGCCATCACACAGTGAGGTGGAGGAGGCGGAGAAGGTGGGGGAGGAGGTGGAGGTGGCGGTGGAGGAGGCGGAGGAGGAGGCGGAGGAGGAGGCGGAGGAGGAGGAGGCGGAGGAGGAGGAGGCGGAGGAGGAGGTGGAGGAGGAGGCGGAGGAGGAGGAGGAGGCGGAAGAAGTAGGTGGCCCGTAAAAAAAGAGACCAGTAAAAGAATTGGCCAGTAAAAAAAGATGAATGGCCATAAAAAAATTTGACTGGTAAAAAAAATAAAATAATAGAAATATAAAACAATTAAATTCCCTTCTACATGACTTCACCGAAAGAACCAAGAATATGAATCCCTGCAGTCACGAAAGCTTTAATTAAGAATGGTAAAAAAAGTCAAACTGAAAAAATTGGCCAGTAAAAAAGATAATTGGCCATCAAAAAAAGTGACTGGTTAAAAAATAGTGGCCATTAAAGAAAAAATTTGACTGGTAAAAAAAAAATGGTCATGAAAAAAGTGAAAAAAATTGGCCGGTAAAAAAGATAAATGGCCATAAAAAAAAGTGACCGGTTAAAAAAGAGTGGCCATTAAAAAATAGCGGCCTACCAAAAAATAATTGGCGCGTAAAAAAAACAGTCGAAAAAAATTGGCCAGTAAAAAAGATAAGTGGCCATCAAAAAAGTGACCCGTTAAAAAAATTGCCGATTAAAAAAAGTGACTACAAAAAATTGGCCCGTAAAAAAGGAAGGACCAGTCAAACAAAATTGGTCAGTAAAAAAATGTATTGGCCATCACAGTGAGGTGGAGGAGGCAGAGGAGGTGGAGGAGGAGGCGGAGGAGGCGGAGGAGGAGGCAGAGGCGGAGGAGGAGGCGGAAGAGGTAGGTGGCCCGTGAAAAAAGAGACCAGTAAAAGAATTGGCCAGTAAAAAAAGATCAGTGGCCATGAAAAAAATTGACTGGTAAAAAAAATAAAAGAATATAAATATAAAACAATTAAATTCCCTTCTACGTGACTTTACCGAAAGAACCAATAATATGAATCCCTGCAGTCACGAAAGCTTTAATTCAAAATGGTAAAAAAGTCAAACTGAAAAAATTGGTCAGTAAAAAAGATAATTGGCCATCAAAAAAAGTGACTGATTAAAAAAGAGTGGCCATTAAAGAAAAAAATTGACTGGTAAAAAAAAAATGGTCATGAAAAAATTGGCCGGGAAAAAAGATAATTGGCAATCAAAAAAAGTGACCGGTTAAAAAAGAGTGGCCATTAAAAAAAATAGTGGCCGATCAAAAATGAATTGGCCCATATAAAAAAGACCGGTCGAAAAAAAATGGCCGATAAAAAGATGAATGGCCATCCAAAAAATGACCGGTTAATGAATCCTGCAGTGACCGGTTAATGAATCCCTGCAGTCACGAAAGCTTTAATTCAAAATGGTAAAAAAAGTGAAACTGAAAAAATTGGCCAGTAAAAAAGATAATTGACCATCAAAAAAGTGACTGATTAAAAGAGTGGCCATTAAAGAAAAAATTTGACTGGTAAAAAAAATGGTCATGAAAAAAGTGAAAAAATTGGCCGGGAAAAAAGATAAATGGCCATCAAAAAAAGTGACCGGTTAAAAATGAGTGGCCATTAAAAAAATAGTGGCCGATCAAAAATGAATTGGCCCATAAAAAAAAGACCGGTCAAAAAAAATTGGCCAGTAAAAAAGATGAATGGCCATCCAAAAAAGTGACCGGTTAAAAAAGAGTGGCCATTAAAGAAAAAATTTGACTGGTAAAAAAAATAGTCATAAAAAAGTGAAAAAATGGGCTGATAAAAAAGATAAATGGCCATAAAAAAAGTGACCAGTTAAAAAAGAGTGGGCATTAAAAAAACAGTGGCCTACCAAAAAATAATTGGCCCGTAAAAAAAGACCAGTCAAAAAAAATTGGCCAGTAAAAAAGATAAGTGGCCATCAAAAAAAGTGACTGGTTAAAAAAGAGGGGCCATTAAAGATAAAATTTGACTGGTAAAAAAAAATGGTCATGAAAAAAGTGAAAAAAATTGGCCGGTAAAAAAGATAAATGGCCATCAAAAAAAGTGACCGGTTAAAAAAGAGTGGCCATTAAAAAATAGCGGCCTACCAAAAAATAATTGGCGTGTAAAAAAAAACAGTCGAAAAAAATTGGCCAGTAAAAAAGATAAGTGGCCATCAAAAAAGTGACCGGTTAAAAAAATTGCCCATTAAAAAAAGTGACTACAAAAAATTGGCCCGTAAAAAAGGAAGGACCAGTCAAACAAAATTGGTCAGTAAAAAAATGTATTGGCCATCACACAGTGAGGTGGAGTAGGCGGAGGAGGTGGAGGAGGAGGCGGAGGAGGCGGAGGAGGAGGCAGAGGCGGAGGAGGAGGCGGAAGAGGTAGGTGGCCCGTAAAAAAAGAGACCAGTAAAAGAATTGGCCAGTAAAAAAAGAGCAGTGGCCATGAAAAAAATTGACTGGTAAAAAAAATAAAAGAATAGAAATATAAAACAATTAAATTCCCTTCTACGTGACTTTACCGAAAGAACCAATAATATGAATCCCTGCAGTCACGAAAGCTTTAATTCAAAATGGTAAAAAAGTCAAACTGAAAAAATTGGTCAGTAAAAAGATAATTGGCCATCAAAAAAAGTGACTGATTAAAAAAGAGTGGCCATTAAAGAAAAAAATTGACTGGTAAAAAAAAAATGGTCATGAAAAAATTGGCCGGGAAAAAAGATAAATGGCCATCAAAAAATGTGACCGGTTAAAAAAGAGTGGCCATTAAAAAAATAGTGGCCGATCAAAAATGATTTGGCCCATATAAAAAAGACCGGCCAAAAAAAATTGGCCGGTAAAAAGATGAATGGCCATCCAAAAAAGTGACCGGTTAATGAATCCTGCAGTGACCGGTTAATGAATCCCTGCAGTCACGAAAGCTTTAATTCAAAATGGTAAAAAAGTCAAATTGAAAAAATTGGCCAGTAAAAAAGATAATTGGCCATCAAAAAAAGTGACCGGTTAAAAAAGAGTGGCCATTAAAAAAATAGTGGCCAATCAAAAATGAATTGGCCCATATAAAAAAGACCGGTTGAAAAAAAATGGCCGATAAAAAGATGAATGGCCATCCAAAAAAGTGACCGGTTAATGAATCCTGCATTGACCAGTTAATGAATCCCTGCAGTCACGAAAGCTTTAATTCAAAATGGTAAAAAAGTCAAATTGATAAAATTGGCCAGTAAAAAAGATAATTGACCATCAAAAAAGTGACTGATTAAAAGAGTGGCCATTAAAGAAAAAAATTGACTGGTAAAAAAAATGGTCATGAAAAAAGTGAAAAAATTGGCCGGGAAAAAAGATAAATGGCCATCAAAAAAATTGACCGGTTAAAAAAGAGTCGGATTAAAAAAATAGTGGCCGATCAAAAATGAATTGGCCCATAAAAAAAAGACCGGTCGAAAAAAATTGGCCGGTAAAAAAGATGAATGGCCATCCAAAAAAGTGACCGGTTAAAAAAGAGTGGCCATTAAAGAAAAAATTTGACTGGTAAAAAAAATAGTCATAAAAAAGTGAAAAAAATGGGCCGATAAAAAAGATAAATGGCCATCAAAAAAAGTGACCGGTTAAAAAAGAGTGGGCATTAAAAAAACAGTGGCCTACCAAAAAATAATTGGCCCATAAAAAAAGACCAGTCAAAAAAAATTGGCCAGTAAAAAAGATAAGTGGCCATCAAAAAAAGTGACTGGTTAAAAAAATTGCCCATTAAAAAAATTGACTACAAAAAATTGGCCCGTAAAAAAGGAAAGACCATTCAAACACAATTGGTCCGTAAAAAAAATGTATTGGCCATCACACAGTGAGGTGGAGGAGGCGGAGAAGGTGGGGGAGGAGGTGGAGGAGGCGGTGGAGGAGGCGGAGGAGGAGGCGGAGGAGGAGGCGGAGGAGGAGGAGGCGGAGGAGGAGGAGGCGGAGGAGGAGGTGGAGGAGGAGGCGGAGGAGGAGGAGGAGGCGGAAGAAGTAGGTGGCCCGTAAAAAAAGAGACCAGTAAAAGAATTGGCCAGTAAAAAAAGATGAATGGCCATAAAAAAATTTGACTGGTAAAAAAAATAAAATAATAGAAATATAAAACAATTAAATTCCCTTCTACATGACTTCACCGAAAGAACCAAGAATATGAATCCCTGCAGTCACGAAAGCTTTAATTAAGAATGGTAAAAAAAGTCAAACTGAAAAAATTGTCCAGTAAAAAAGATAATTGGCCATCAAAAAAAGTGACTGGTTAAAAAATAGTGGCCATTAAAGAAAAAATTTGACTGGTAAAAAAAAAATGGTCATGAAAAAAGTGAAAAAAATTGGCCGGTAAAAAAGATAAATGGCCATAAAAAAAAGTGACCGGTTAAAAAAGAGTGGCCATTAAAAAATAGCGGCCTACCAAAAAATAATTGGCGCGTAAAAAAAACAGTCGAAAAAAATTGGCCAGTAAAAAAGATAAGTGGCCATCAAAAAAGTGACCCGTTAAAAAAATTGCCGATTAAAAAAAGTGACTACAAAAAATTGGCCCGTAAAAAAGGAAGGACCAGTCAAACAAAATTGGTCAGTAAAAAAATGTATTGGCCATCACACAGTGAGGTGGAGTAGGCGGAGGAGGTGGAGGAGGAGGCGGAGGAGGCGGAGGAGGAGGCAGAGGCGGAGGAGGAGGCAGAAGAGGTAGGTGGCCCGTAAAAAAAGAGACCAGTAAAAGAATTGGCCAGTAAAAAAAGAGCAGTGGCCATGAAAAAAATTGACTGGTAAAAAAAATAAAAGAATAGAAATATAAAACAATTAAATTCCCTTCTACGTGACTTTACCGAAAGAACCAATAATATGAATCCCTGCAGTCACGAAAGCTTTAATTCAAAATGGTAAAAAAGTCAAACTGAAAAAATTGGTCAGTAAAAAGATAATTGGCCATCAAAAAAAGTGACTGATTAAAAAAGAGTGGCCATTAAAGAAAAAAATTGACTGGTAAAAAAAAAATGGTCATGAAAAAATTGGCCGGGAAAAAAGATAAATGGCCATCAAAAAAAGTGACCGGTTAAAAAAGAGTGGCCATTAAAAAAATAGTGGCCGATCAAAAATGATTTGGCCCATATAAAAAAGACCGGCCAAAAAAAATTGGCCGGTAAAAAGATGAATGGCCATCCAAAAAAGTGACCGGTTAATGAATCCTGCAGTGACCGGTTAATGAATCCCTGCAGTCACGAAAGCTTTAATTCAAAATGGTAAAAAAGTCAAATTGAAAAAATTGGCCAGTAAAAAAGATAATTGGCCATCAAAAAAAGTGACCGGTTAAAAAAGAGTGGCCATTAAAAAAATAGTGGCCAATCAAAAATGAATTGGCCCATATAAAAAAGACCGGTTGAAAAAAAATGGCCGATAAAAAGATGAATGGCCATCCAAAAAAGTGACCGGTTAATGAATCCTGCATTGACCAGTTAATGAATCCCTGCAGTCACGAAAGCTTTAATTCAAAATGGTAAAAAAGTCAAATTGATAAAATTGGCCAGTAAAAAAGATAATTGACCATCAAAAAAGTGACTGATTAAAAGAGTGGCCATTAAAGAAAAAAATTGACTGGTAAAAAAAATGGTCATGAAAAAAGTGAAAAAATTGGCCGGGAAAAAAGATAAATGGCCATCAAAAAAATTGACCGGTTAAAAAAGAGTCGGATTAAAAAAATAGTGGCCGATCAAAAATGAATTGGCCCATAAAAAAAAGACCGGTCGAAAAAAATTGGCCGGTAAAAAAGATGAATGGCCATCCAAAAAAGTGACCGGTTAAAAAAGAGTGGCCATTAAAGAAAAAATTTGACTGGTAAAAAAAATAGTCATAAAAAAGTGAAAAAAATGGGCCGATAAAAAAGATAAATGGCCATCAAAAAAAGTGACCGGTTAAAAAAGAGTGGGCATTAAAAAAACAGTGGCCTACCAAAAAATAATTGGCCCATAAAAAAAGACCAGTCAAAAAAAATTGGCCAGTAAAAAAGATAAGTGGCCATCAAAAAAAGTGACTGGTTAAAAAAATTGCCCATTAAAAAAATTGACTACAAAAAATTGGCCCGTAAAAAAGGAAAGACCATTCAAACACAATTGGTCCGTAAAAAAAATGTATTGGCCATCACACAGTGAGGTGGAGGAGGCGGAGAAGGTGGGGGAGGAGGTGGAGGAGGCGGTGGAGGAGGCGGAGGAGGAGGCGGAGGAGGAGGCGGAGGAGGAGGAGGCGGAGGAGGAGGAGGCGGAGGAGGAGGTGGAGGAGGAGGCGGAGGAGGAGGAGGAGGCGGAAGAAGTAGGTGGCCCGTAAAAAAAGAGACCAGTAAAAGAATTGGCCAGTAAAAAAAGATGAATGGCCATAAAAAAATTTGACTGGTAAAAAAAATAAAATAATAGAAATATAAAACAATTAAATTCCCTTCTACATGACTTCACCGAAAGAACCAAGAATATGAATCCCTGCAGTCACGAAAGCTTTAATTAAGAATGGTAAAAAAAGTCAAACTGAAAAAATTGGCCAGTAAAAAAGATAATTGGCCATCAAAAAAAGTGACTGGTTAAAAAATAGTGGCCATTAAAGAAAAAATTTGACTGGTAAAAAAAAAATGGTCATGAAAAAAGTGAAAAAAATTGGCCGGTAAAAAAGATAAATGGCCATAAAAAAAAGTGACCGGTTAAAAAAGAGTGGCCATTAAAAAATAGCGGCCTACCAAAAAATAATTGGCGCGTAAAAAAAACAGTCGAAAAAAATTGGCCAGTAAAAAAGATAAGTTGCCATCAAAAAAGTGACCCGTTAAAAAAATTGCCGATTAAAAAAAGTGACTACAAAAAATTGGCCCGTAAAAAAGGAAGGACCAGTCAAACAAAATTGGTCAGTAAAAAAATGTATTGGCCATCACAGTGAGGTGGAGTAGGCGGAGGAGGTGGAGGAGGAGGCGGAGGAGGCGGAGGAGGAGGCAGGGGCGGAGGAGGAGGCGGAAGAGGTAGGTGGCCCGTAAAAAAAGAGACCAGTAAAAGAATTGGCCAGTAAAAAAAGATCAGTGGCCATGAAAAAAATTGACTGGTAAAAAAAATAAAAGAATATAAATATAAAACAATTAAATTCCCTTCTACGTGACTTTACCGAAAGAACCAATAATATGAATCCCTGCAGTCACGAAAGCTTTAATTCAAAATGGTAAAAAAGTCAAACTGAAAAAATTGGTCAGTAAAAAAGATAATTGGCCATCAAAAAAAGTGACTGATTAAAAAAGAGTGGCCATTAAAGAAAAAAATTGACTGGTAAAAAAAAAATGGTCATGAAAAAATTGGCCGGGAAAAAAGATAATTGGCAATCAAAAAAAGTGACCGGTTAAAAAAGAGTGGCCATTAAAAAAATAGTGGCCGATCAAAAATGAATTGGCCCATATAAAAAAGACCGGTCGAAAAAAAATGGCCGATAAAAAGATGAATGGCCATCCAAAAAATGACCGGTTAATGAATCCTGCAGTGACCGGTTAATGAATCCCTGCAGTCACGAAAGCTTTAATTCAAAATGGTAAAAAAGTGAAACTGAAAAAATTGGCCAGTAAAAAAGATAATTGACCATCAAAAAAGTGACTGATTAAAAGAGTGGCCATTAAAGAAAAAATTTGACTGGTAAAAAAAATGGTCATGAAAAAAGTGAAAAAATTGGCCGGGAAAAAAGATAAATGGCCATCAAAAAAAGTGACCGGTTAAAAATGAGTGGCCATTAAAAAAATAGTGGCCGATCAAAAATGAATTGGCCCATAAAAAAAAGACCGGTCAAAAAAAATTGGCCAGTAAAAAAGATGAATGGCCATCCAAAAAAGTGACCGGTTAAAAAAGAGTGGCCATTAAAGAAAAAATTTGACTGGTAAAAAAAATAGTCATAAAAAAGTGAAAAAATGGGCTGATAAAAAAGATAAATGGCCATAAAAAAAGTGACCGGTTAAAAAAGAGTGGGCATTAAAAAAACAGTGGCCTACCAAAAAATAATTGGCCCGTAAAAAAAGACCAGTCAAAAAAAATTGGCCAGTAAAAAAGATAAGTGGCCATCAAAAAAAGTGACTGGTTAAAAAAGAGGGGCCATTAAAGAAAAAATTTGACTGGTAAAAAAAAATGGTCATGAAAAAAGTGAAAAAAATTGGCCGGTAAAAAAGATAAATGGCCATCAAAAAAAGTGACCGGTTAAAAAAGAGTGGCCATTAAAAAATAGCGGCCTACCAAAAAATAATTGGCGTGTAAAAAAAAACAGTCGAAAAAAATTGGCCAGTAAAAAAGATAAGTGGCCATCAAAAAAGTGACCGGTTAAAAAAATTGCCCATTAAAAAAAGTGACTACAAAAAATTGGCCCGTAAAAAAGGAAGGACCAGTCAAACAAAATTGGTCAGTAAAAAAATGTATTGGCCATCACACAGTGAGGTGGAGTAGGCGGAGGAGGTGGAGGAGGAGGCGGAGGAGGCGGAGGAGGAGGCAGAGGCGGAGGAGGAAGCGGAAGAGGTAGGTGGCCCGTAAAAAAAGAGACCAGTAAAAGAATTGGCCAGTAAAAAAAGAGCAGTGGCCATGAAAAAAATTGACTGGTAAAAAAAATAAAAGAATAGAAATATAAAACAATTAAATTCCCTTCTACGTGACTTTACCGAAAGAACCAATAATATGAATCCCTGCAGTCACGAAAGCTTTAATTCAAAATGGTAAAAAAGTCAAACTGAAAAAATTGGTCAGTAAAAAGATAATTGGCCATCAAAAAAAGTGACTGATTAAAAAAGAGTGGCCATTAAAGAAAAAAATTGACTGGTAAAAAAAAAATGGTCATGAAAAAATTGGCCGGGAAAAAAGATAAATGGCCATCAAAAAAAGTGACCGGTTAAAAAAGAGTGGCCATTAAAAAAATAGTGGCCGATCAAAAATGATTTGGCCCATATAAAAAAGACCGGCCAAAAAAAATTGGCCGGTAAAAAGATGAATGGCCATCCAAAAAAGTGACCGGTTAATGAATCCTGCAGTGACCGGTTAATGAATCCCTGCAGTCACGAAAGCTTTAATTCAAAATGGTAAAAAAGTCAAATTGAAAAAATTGGCCAGTAAAAAAGATAATTGGCCATCAAAAAAAGTGACCGGTTAAAAAAGAGTGGCCATTAAAAAAATAGTGGCCAATCAAAAATGAATTGGCCCATATAAAAAAGACCGGTCGAAAAAAAATGGCCGATAAAAAGATGAATGGCCATCCAAAAAAGTGACCGGTTAATGAATCCTGCATTGACCAGTTAATGAATCCCTGCAGTCACGAAAGCTTTAATTCAAAATGGTAAAAAAAGTCAAACTGAAAAAATTGGCCAGTAAAAAAGATAATTGACCATCAAAAAAGTGACTGATTAAAAGAGTGGCCATTAAAGAAAAAATTTGACTGGTAAAAAAATGGTCATGAAAAAAGTGAAAAAATTGGCCGGGAAAAAAGATAAATGGCCATCAAAAAAATTGACCGGTTAAAAAAGAGTGGCCATTAAAAAAATAGTGGCCGATCAAAAATGAATTGGCCCATAAAAAAAAGACCGGTCGAAAAAAATTGGCCGGTAAAAAAGATGAATGGCCATCCAAAAAAGTGACCGGTTAAAAAAGAGTGGCCATTAAAGAAAAAATTTGACTGGTAAAAAGAAATAGTCATAAAAAAGTGAAAAAAATGGGCCGATAAAAAAGATAAATGGCCATCAAAAAAGTGACCGGTTAAAAAAGAGTGGGCATTAAAAAAACAGTGGCCTACCAAAAAATAATTGGCCCGTAAAAAAAGACCAGTCAAAAAAAATTGGCCAGTAAAAAAGATAAGTGGCCATCAAAAATAAGTGACTGGTTAAAAAAGAGGGGCCATTAAAGAAAAAATTTGACTGGTTAAAAAAAAATGGTCATGAAAAAAGTGAAAAAAATTGGCCGGTAAAAAAGATAAATGGCCATCAAAAAAAGTGACCGGTTAAAAAAGAGTGGCCATTAAAAAATAGCGGCCTACCAAAAAATAATTGGCGCGTAAAAAAAAACAGTCGAAAAAAATTGGCCAGTAAAAAAGATAAGTGGCCATCAAAAAAGTGACCGGTTAAAAAAATTGCCGATTAAAAAAAGTGACTACAAAAAATTGGCACCGTAAAAAAGGAAGGACCAGTCAAACAAAATTGGTCAGTAAAAAAATGTATTGGCCATCACAGTGAGGTGGAGCAGGCGGAGGAGGTGGAGGAGGAGGCGGAGGAGGCGGAGGAGGAGGCAGGGGCGGAGGAGGAGGCGGAAGAGGTAGGTGGCCCGTAAAAAAAGAGACCAGTAAAAGAATTGGCCAGTAAAAAAAGATGAATGGCCATAAAAAAATTGACTGGTAAAAAAAATAAAATAATAGAAATATAAAACAATTAAATTCCGTTCTACATGACTTCACCGAAAGAACCAAGAATATGAATCCCTGCAGTCACGAAAGCTTTAATTCAAAATGGTAAAAAAAGTCAAACTGAAAAAATTGGCCAGTAAAAAAGATAATTGACCATCAAAAAAAGTGACTGATTAAAAAAGAGTGGCCATTAAAGAAAAAATTTGACTGGTAAAAAAAATGGTCATGAAAAAATTGAAAAAATTGGCCTGGAAAAAAGATAAATGGCCATCAAAAAAATTTACCGGTTAAAAAAGAGTGGCCATTAAAAAAATAGTGGCCGATCAAAAATGAATTGGCCCATAAAAAAAAAGACCGGTCGAAAAAAATTGGCCGGTAAAAAAGATGAATGGCCATCCAAAAAATGACCGGTTAATGAATCCTGCAGTGACCGGTTAATGAATCCCTGCAGTCACGAAAGCTTTAATTCAAAATGGTAAAAAAAGTGAAACTGAAAAAATTGGCCAGTAAAAAAGATAATTGACCATCAAAAAAGTGACTGATTAAAAGAGTGGCCATTAAAGAAAAAATTTGACTGGTAAAAAAAATGGTCATGAAAAAAGTGAAAAAATTGGCTGGGAAAAAAGATAAATGGCCATCAAAAAAATTGACCGGTTAAAAATGAGTGGCCATTAAAAAAATAGTGGCCAATCAAAAATGAATTGGCCCATAAAAAAAAGACCGGTCAAAAAAAATTGGCCAGTAAAAAAGATGAATGGCCATCCAAAAAAGTGACCGGTTAAAAAAGAGTGGCCATTAAAGAAAAAATTTGACTGGTAAAAAAAATAGTCATAAAAAAGTGAAAAAATGGGCTGATAAAAAAGATAAATGGCCATAAAAAAAGTGACCGGTTAAAAAAGAGTGGGCATTAAAAAAACAGTGGCCTACCAAAAAATAATTGGCCCGTAAAAAGAGACCAGTCAAAAAAAATTGGCCAGTAAAAAAGATAAGTGGCCATCAAAAAAAGTGACTGGTTAAAAAAGAGGGGCCATTAAAGAAAAAATTTGACTGGTAAAAAAAAATGGTAATGAAAAAAGTGAAAAAAATTGGCCGGTAAAAAAGATAAATGGCCATCAAAAAAAGTGACCGGTTAAAAAAGAGTGGCCATTAAAAAATAGTGGCCTACCAAAAAATAATTGGCGTGTAAAAAAAAACAGTCGAAAAAAATTGGCCAGTAAAAAAGATAAGTGGCCATCAAAAAAGTGACCGGTTAAAAAAATTGCCCATTAAAAAAAGTGACTACAAAAAATTGGCCCGTAAAAAAGGAAGGACCAGTCAAACAAAATTGGTCAGTAAAAAAATGTATTGGCCATCACACAGTGAGGTGGAGTAGGCGGAGGAGGTGGAGGAGGAGGCGGAGGAGGCGGAGGAGGAGGCAGAGGCGGAGGAGGAGGCGGAAGAGGTAGGTGGCCCGTAAAAGAAGAGACCAGTAAAAGAATTGGCCAGTAAAAAAAGAGCAGTGGCCATGAAAAAAATTGACTGGTAAAAAAAATAAAAGAATAGAAATATAAAACAATTAAATTCCCTTCTACGTGACTTTACCGAAAGAACCAATAATATGAATCCCTGCAGTCACGAAAGCTTTAATTCAAAATGGTAAAAAAGTCAAACTGAAAAAATTGGTCAGTAAAAAGATAATTGGCCATCAAAAAAAGTGACTGATTAAAAAAGAGTGGCCATTAAAGAAAAAAATTGACTGGTAAAAAAAAAATGGTCATGAAAAAATTCGCCGGGAAAAAAGATAAATGGCCATCAAAAAAAGTGACCGGTTAAAAAAGAGTGGCCATTAAAAAAATAGTGGCCGATCAAAAATGATTTGGCCCATATAAAAAAGACCGGTCAAAAAAAATTGGCCGGTAAAAAGATGAATGGCCATCCAAAAAAGTGACCGGTTAATGAATCCTGCAGTGACCGGTTAATGAATCCCTGCAGTCACGAAAGCTTTAATTCAAAATGGTAAAAAAGTCAAATTGAAAAAATTGGCCAGTAAAAAAGATAATTGGCCATCAAAAAAAGTGACCGGTTAAAAAAGAGTGGCCATTAAAAAAATAGTGGCCAATCAAAAATGAATTGGCCCATATAAAAAAGACCGGTCGAAAAAAAATGGCCGATAAAAAGATGAATGGCCATCCAAAAAAGTGACCGGTTAATGAATCCTGCATTGACCAGTTAATGAATCCCTGCAGTCACGAAAGCTTTAATTCAAAATGGTAAAAAAAGTCAAACTGAAAAAATTGGCCAGTAAAAAAGATAATTGACCATCAAAAAAGTGACTGATTAAAAGAGTGGCCATTAAAGAAAAAATTTGACTGGTAAAAAAATGGTCATGAAAAAAGTGAAAAAATTGGCCGGGAAAAAAGATAAATGGCCATCAAAAAAATTGACCGGTTAAAAAAGAGTGGCCATTAAAAAAATAGTGGCCGATCAAAAATGAATTGGCCCATAAAAAAAAGACCGGTCGAAAAAAATTGGCCGGTAAAAAAGATGAATGGCCATCCAAAAAAGTGACCAGTTAAAAAAGAGTGGCCATTAAAGAAAAAAATTGACTGGTAAAAAGAAATAGTCATAAAAAAGTGAAAAAAATGGGCCGATAAAAAAGATAAATGGCCATCAAAAAAGTGACCGGTTAAAAAAGAGTGGGCATTAAAAAAACAGTGGCCTACCAAAAAATAATTGGCCCGTAAAAAAAGACCAGTCAAAAAAAATTGGCCAGTAAAAAAGATAAGTGGCCATCAAAAATAAGTGACTGGTTAAAAAAGAGGGGCCATTAAAGAAAAAATTTGACTGGTTAAAAAAAAATGGTCATGAAAAAAGTGAAAAAAATTGGCCGGTAAAAAAGATAAATGGCCATCAAAAAAAGTGACCGGTTAAAAAAGAGTGGCCATTAAAGAAAAAATTTGACTGGTAAAAAGAAATAGTCATAAAAAAGTGAAAAAAATGGGCCGATAAAAAAGATAAATGGCCATCAAAAAAGTGACCGGTTAAAAAAGAGTGGGCATTAAAAAAACAGTGGCCTACCAAAAAATAATTGGCCCGTAAAAAAAGACCAGTCAAAAAAAATTGGCCAGTAAAAAAGATAAGTGGCCATCAAAAATAAGTGACTGGTTAAAAAAGAGGGGCCATTAAAGAAAAAATTTGACTGGTTAAAAAAAAATGGTCATGAAAAAAGTGAAAAAAATTGGCCGGTAAAAAAGATAAATGGCCATCAAAAAAAGTGACCGGTTAAAAAAGAGTGGCCATTAAAAAATAGCGGCCTACCAAAAAATAATTGGCGCGTAAAAAAAAACAGTCGAAAAAAATTGGCCAGTAAAAAAGATAAGTGGCCATCAAAAAAGTGACCGGTTAAAAAAATTGCCGATTAAAAAAAGTGACTACAAAAAATTGGCACCGTAAAAAAGGAAGGACCAGTCAAACAAAATTGGTCAGTAAAAAAATGTATTGGCCATCACAGTGAGGTGGAGCAGGCGGAGGAGGTGGAGGAGGAGGCGGAGGAGGCGGAGGAGGAGGCAGGGGCGGAGGAGGAGGCGGAAAAGGTAGGTGGCCCGTAAAAAAAGAGACCAGTAAAAGAATTGGCCAGTAAAAAAAGATGAATGGCCATAAAAAAATTGACTGGTAAAAAAAATAAAATAATAGAAATATAAAACAATTAAATTCCGTTCTACATGACTTCACCGAAAGAACCAAGAATATGAATCCCTGCAGTCACGAAAGCTTTAATTCAAAATGGTAAAAAAAGTCAAACTGAAAAAATTGGCCAGTAAAAAAGATAATTGACCATCAAAAAAAGTGACTGATTAAAAAAGAGTGGCCATTAAAGAAAAAATTTGACTGGTAAAAAAAATGGTCATGAAAAAATTGAAAAAATTGGCCTGGAAAAAAGATAAATGGCCATCAAAAAAATTTACCGGTTAAAAAAGAGTGGCCATTAAAAAAATAGTGGCCGATCAAAAATGAATTGGCCCATAAAAAAAAAGACCGGTCGAAAAAAATTGGCCGGTAAAAAAGATGAATGGCCATCCAAAAAATGACCGGTTAATGAATCCTGCAGTGACCGGTTAATGAATCCCTGCAGTCACGAAAGCTTTAATTCAAAATGGTAAAAAAAGTGAAACTGAAAAAATTGGCCAGTAAAAAAGATAATTGACCATCAAAAAAGTGACTGATTAAAAGAGTGGCCATTAAAGAAAAAATTTGACTGGTAAAAAAAATGGTCATGAAAAAAGTGAAAAAATTGGCTGGGAAAAAAGATAAATGGCCATCAAAAAAATTGACCGGTTAAAAATGAGTGGCCATTAAAAAAATAGTGGCCAATCAAAAATGAATTGGCCCATAAAAAAAAGACCGGTCAAAAAAAATTGGCCAGTAAAAAAGATGAATGGCCATCCAAAAAAGTGACCGGTTAAAAAAGAGTGGCCATTAAAGAAAAAATTTGACTGGTAAAAAAAATAGTCATAAAAAAGTGAAAAAATGGGCTGATAAAAAAGATAAATGGCCATAAAAAAAGTGACCGGTTAAAAAAGAGTGGGCATTAAAAAAACAGTGGCCTACCAAAAAATAATTGGCCCGTAAAAAGAGACCAGTCAAAAAAAATTGGCCAGTAAAAAAGATAAGTGGCCATCAAAAAAAGTGACTGGTTAAAAAAGAGGGGCCATTAAAGAAAAAATTTGACTGGTAAAAAAAAATGGTAATGAAAAAAGTGAAAAAAATTGGCCGGTAAAAAAGATAAATGGCCATCAAAAAAAGTGACCGGTTAAAAAAGAGTGGCCATTAAAAAATAGCGGCCTACCAAAAAATAATTGGCGTGTAAAAAAAAACAGTCGAAAAAAATTGGCCAGTAAAAAAGATAAGTGGCCATCAAAAAAGTGACCGGTTAAAAAAATTGCCCATTAAAAAAAGTGACTACAAAAAATTGGCCCGTAAAAAAGGAAGGACCAGTCAAACAAAATTGGTCAGTAAAAAAATGTATTGGCCATCACACAGTGAGGTGGAGTAGGCGGAGGAGGTGGAGGAGGAGGCGGAGGAGGCGGAGGAGGAGGCAGAGGCGGAGGAGGAGGCGGAAGAGGTAGGTGGCCCGTAAAAGAAGAGACCAGTAAAAGAATTGGCCAGTAAAAAAAGAGCAGTGGCCATGAAAAAAATTGACTGGTAAAAAAAATAAAAGAATAGAAATATAAAACAATTAAATTCCCTTCTAGGTGACTTTACCGAAAGAACCAATAATATGAATCCCTGCAGTCACGAAAGCTTTAATTCAAAATGGTAAAAAAGTCAAACTGAAAAAATTGGTCAGTAAAAAGATAATTGGCCATCAAAAAAAGTGACTGATTAAAAAAGAGTGGCCATTAAAGAAAAAAATTGACTGGTAAAAAAAAAATGGTCATGAAAAAATTCGCCGGGAAAAAAGATAAATGGCCATCAAAAAAAGTGACCGGTTAAAAAAGAGTGGCCATTAAAAAAATAGTGGCCGATCAAAAATGATTTGGCCCATATAAAAAAGACCGGTCAAAAAAAATTGGCCGGTAAAAAGATGAATGGCCATCCAAAAAAGTGACCGGTTAATGAATCCTGCAGTGACCGGTTAATGAATCCCTGCAGTCACGAAAGCTTTAATTCAAAATGGTAAAAAAGTCAAATTGAAAAAATTGGCCAGTAAAAAAGATAATTGGCCATCAAAAAAAGTGACCGGTTAAAAAAGAGTGGCCATTAAAAAAATAGTGGCCAATCAAAAATGAATTGGCCCATATAAAAAAGACCGGTCGAAAAAAAATGGCCGATAAAAAGATGAATGGCCATCCAAAAAAGTGACCGGTTAATGAATCCTGCATTGACCAGTTAATGAATCCCTGCAGTCACGAAAGCTTTAATTCAAAATGGTAAAAAAAGTCAAACTGAAAAAATTGGCCAGTAAAAAAGATAATTGACCATCAAAAAAGTGACTGATTAAAAGAGTGGCCATTAAAGAAAAAATTTGACTGGTAAAAAAATGGTCATGAAAAAAGTGAAAAAATTGGCCGGGAAAAAAGATAAATGGCCATCAAAAAAATTGACCGGTTAAAAAAGAGTGGCCATTAAAAAAATAGTGGCCGATCAAAAATGAATTGGCCCATAAAAAAAAGACCGGTCGAAAAAAATTGGCCGGTAAAAAAGATGAATGGCCATCCAAAAAAGTGACCAGTTAAAAAAGAGTGGCCATTAAAGAAAAAATTTGACTGGTAAAAAGAAATAGTCATAAAAAAGTGAAAAAAATGGGCCGATAAAAAAGATAAATGGCCATCAAAAAAGTGACCGGTTAAAAAAGAGTGGGCATTAAAAAAACAGTGGCCTACCAAAAAATAATTGGCCCGTAAAAAAAGACCAGTCAAAAAAAATTGGCCAGTAAAAAAGATAAGTGGCCATCAAAAATAAGTGACTGGTTAAAAAAGAGGGGCCATTAAAGAAAAAATTTGACTGGTTAAAAAAAAATGGTCATGAAAAAAGTGAAAAAAATTGGCCGGTAAAAAAGATAAATGGCCATCAAAAAAAGTGACCGGTTAAAAAAGAGTGGCCATTAAAAAATAGCGGCCTACCAAAAAATAATTGGCGCGTAAAAAAAAACAGTCGAAAAAAATTGGCCAGTAAAAAAGATAAGTGGCCATCAAAAAAGTGACCGGTTAAAAAAATTGCCGATTAAAAAAAGTAACTACAAAAAATTGGCACCGTAAAAAAGGAAGGACCAGTCAAACAAAATTGGTCAGTAAAAAAATGTATTGGCCATCACAGTGAGGTGGAGCAGGCGGAGGAGGTGGAGGAGGAGGCGGAGGAGGCGGAGGAGGAGGCAGGGGCGGAGGAGGAGGCGGAAGAGGTAGGTGGCCCGTAAAAAAAGAGACCAGTAAAAGAATTGGCCAGTAAAAAAAGATGAATGGCCATAAAAAAATTGACTGGTAAAAAAAATAAAATAATAGAAATATAAAACAATTAAATTCCGTTCTACATGACTTCACCGAAAGAACCAAGAATATGAATCCCTGCAGTCACGAAAGCTTTAATTCAAAATGGTAAAAAAAGTCAAACTGAAAAAATTGGCCAGTAAAAAAGATAATTGACCATCAAAAAAAGTGACTGATTAAAAAAGAGTGGCCATTAAAGAAAAAATTTGACTGGTAAAAAAAATGGTCATGAAAAAATTGAAAAAATTGGCCTGGAAAAAAGATAAATGGCCATCAAAAAAATTTACCGGTTAAAAAAGAGTGGCCATTAAAAAAATAGTGGCCGATCAAAAATGAATTGGCCCATAAAAAAAAAGACCGGTCGAAAAAAATTGGCCGGTAAAAAAGATGAATGGCCATCCAAAAAAGTGACCGGTTAAAAAAGAGTGGCCATTATAGAAAAAATTTGACTGGTAAAAAAAATGGTCATAAAAAAGTGAAAAAAATGGGCCGATAAAAAAGATAAATGGCCATCAAAAAAGTGACCGGTTAAAAAAGAGTGGGCATTAAAAAAACCGTGGCCTACCAAAAAATAATTGGCCCGTAAAAAAAGACCAGTCAAAAAAAATTGGCCAGTAAAAAAGATAAGTGGCCATCAAAAAAAGTGACTTGTTAAAAAAGAGGGGCCATTAAAGAAAAAATTGACTGGTAAAAAAAAATGGTCATGAAAAAAGTGAAAAAAATTGGCCGGTAAAAAAGGAAGGACCAGTCAAACAAAATTGGTCAGTAAAACAATGTATTGGCCATCACACAGTGAGGTGGAGTAGGCGGAGGAGGTGAAGGAGGAGGCGGAGGAGGCGGAGGAGGAGGCAGAGGCGGAGGAGGAGGCAGTAGAGGTAGGTGGCCTGTAAAAAAAGAGACCAGTAAAAGAATTGGCCAGTAAAAAAAGATGAGTGGCCATAAAAAAAAATGACTGGTAAAAAAAATAAAAGAATAGAAATATAAAACAATTAAATTCCCTTCTACGTGACTTTACCGAAAGAACCAAGAATATGAATCCCTGCAGTCACGAAAGCTTTAATTCAAAATGGTAAAAAAGTCAAACTGAAAAAATTGGCCAGTAAAAAAGATAATTGGCCATCAAAAAAAGTGACTGATTAAAAAAGGGTGGCCATTAAAGAAAAAATTTGACTGGTACAAAAAAAATGGTCATGAAAAAAGTGAAAAAAATTGGCCAGGAAAAAAGATAAATGGCCATCAAAAAAAGTGACCGGTTAAAAAAGAGTGGCCATTAAAAAAATAGTGGCCAATCAAAAATGAATTGGCCCATATAAAAAAGACCGGTCGAAAAAAAATGGCCGATAAAAAGATGAATGGCCATCCAAAAAAGTGACCGGTTAATGAATCCTGCAGTGACCGGTTAATGAATCCCTGCAGTCACGAAAGCTTTAATTCAAAATGGTAAAAAAAGTCAAACTGAAAAAATTGGCCAGTAAAAAAGATAATTGACCATCAAAAAAGTGACTGATTAAAAGAGTGGCCATTAAAGAAAAAATTTGACTGGTAAAAAAATGGTCATGAAAAAAGTGAAAAAATTGGCCGGGAAAAAAGATAAATGGCCATCAAAAAAATTGACCGGTTAAAAAAGAGTGGCCATTAAAAAAATAGTGGCCGATCAAAAATGAATTGGCCCATAAAAAAAAGACCGGTCGAAAAAAATTGGCCGGTAAAAAAGATGAATGGCCATCCAAAAAAGTGACCGGTTAAAAAAGAGTGGCCATTAAAGAAAAAATTTGACTGGTAAAAAGAAATAGTCATAAAAAAGTGAAAAAAATGGGCCGATAAAAAAGATAAATGGCCATCAAAAAAGTGACCGGTTAAAAAAGAGTGGGCATTAAAAAAACAGTGGCCTACCAAAAAATAATTGCCCCGTAAAAAAAGACCAGTCAAAAAAAATTGGCCAGTAAAAAAGATAAGTGGCCATCAAAAATAAGTGACTGGTTAAAAAAGAGGGGCCATTAAAGAAAAAATTTGACTGGTTAAAAAAAAATGGTCATGAAAAAAGTGAAAAAAATTGGCCGGTAAAAAAGATAAATGGCCATCAAAAAAAGTGACCGGTTAAAAAAGAGTGGCCATTAAAAAATAGCGGCCTACCAAAAAATAATTGGCGCGTAAAAAAAAACAGTCGAAAAAAATTGGCCAGTAAAAAAGATAAGTGGCCATCAAAAAAGTGACCGGTTAAAAAAATTGCCGATTAAAAAAAGTGACTACAAAAAATTGGCACCGTAAAAAAGGAAGGACCAGTCAAACAAAATTGGTCAGTAAAAAAATGTATTGGCCATCACAGTGAGGTGGAGCAGGCGGAGGAGGTGGAGGAGGAGGCGGAGGAGGCGGAGGAGGAGGCAGGGGCGGAGGAGGAGGCGGAAGAGGTAGGTGGCCCGTAAAAAAAGAGACCAGTAAAAGAATTGGCCAGTAAAAAAAGATGAATGGCCATAAAAAAATTGACTGGTAAAAAAAATAAAATAATAGAAATATAAAACAATTAAATTCCGTTCTACATGACTTCACCGAAAGAACCAAGAATATGAATCCCTGCAGTCACGAAAGCTTTAATTCAAAATGGTAAAAAAAGTCAAACTGAAAAAATTGGCCAGTAAAAAAGATAATTGACCATCAAAAAAAGTGACTGATTAAAAAAGAGTGGCCATTAAAGAAAAAATTTGACTGGTAAAAAAAATGGTCATGAAAAAATTGAAAAAATTGGCCTGGAAAAAAGATAAATGGCCATCAAAAAAATTTACCGGTTAAAAAAGAGTGGCCATTAAAAAAATAGTGGCCGATCAAAAATGAATTGGCCCATAAAAAAAAAGACCGGTCGAAAAAAATTGGCCGGTAAAAAAGATGAATGGCCATCCAAAAAATGACCGGTTAATGAATCCTGCAGTGACCGGTTAATGAATCCCTGCAGTCACGAAAGCTTTAATTCAAAATGGTAAAAAAAGTGAAACTGAAAAAATTGGCCAGTAAAAAAGATAATTGACCATCAAAAAAGTGACTGATTAAAAGAGTGGCCATTAAAGAAAAAATTTGACTGGTAAAAAAAATGGTCATGAAAAAAGTGAAAAAATTGGCCGGGAAAAAAGATAAATGGCCATCAAAAAAATTGACCGGTTAAAAATGAGTGGCCATTAAAAAAATAGTGGCCAATCAAAAATGAATTGGCCCATAAAAAAAAGACCGGTCAAAAAAAATTGGCCAGTAAAAAAGATGAATGGCCATCCAAAAAAGTGACCGGTTAAAAAAGAGTGGCCATTAAAGAAAAAATTTGACTGGTAAAAAAAATAGTCATAAAAAAGTGAAAAAATGGGCTGATAAAAAAGATAAATGGCCATAAAAAAGTGACCGGTTAAAAAAGAGTGGGCATTAAAAAAACAGTGGCCTACCAAAAAATAATTGGCCCGTAAAAAGAGACCAGTCAAAAAAAATTGGCCAGTAAAAAAGATAAGTGGCCATCAAAAAAAGTGACTGGTTAAAAAAGAGGGGCCATTAAAGAAAAAAATTGACTGGTAAAAAAAAATGGTCATGAAAAAAGTGAAAAAAATTGGCCGGTAAAAAAGATAAATGGCCATCAAAAAAAGTGACCGGTTAAAAAAGAGTGGCCATTAAAAAATAGCGGCCTACCAAAAAATAATTGGCGTGTAAAAAAAAACAGTCGAAAAAAATTGGCCAGTAAAAAAGATAAGTGGCCATCAAAAAAGTGACCGGTTAAAAAAATTGCCCATTAAAAAAAGTGACTACAAAAAATTGGCCCGTAAAAAAGGAAGGACCAGTCAAACAAAATTGGTCAGTAAAAAAATGTATTGGCCATCACACAGTGAGGTGGAGTAGGCGGAGGAGGTGGAGGAGGAGGCGGAGGAGGCGGAGGAGGAGGCAGAGGCGGAGGAGGAGGCGGAAGAGGTAGGTGGCCCGTAAAAGAAGAGACCAGTAAAAGAATTGGCCAGTAAAAAAAGAGCAGTGGCCATGAAAAAAATTGACTGGTAAAAAAAATAAAAGAATAGAAATATAAAACAATTAAATTCCCTTCTAGGTGACTTTACCGAAAGAACCAATAATATGAATCCCTGCAGTCACGAAAGCTTTAATTCAAAATGGTAAAAAAGTCAAACTGAAAAAATTGGTCAGTAAAAAGATAATTGGCCATCAAAAAAAGTGACTGATTAAAAAAGAGTGGCCATTAAAGAAAAAAATTGACTGGTAAAAAAAAAATGGTCATGAAAAAATTCGCCGGGAAAAAAGATAAATGGCCATCAAAAAAAGTGACCGGTTAAAAAAGAGTGGCCATTAAAAAAATAGTGGCCGATCAAAAATGATTTGGCCCATATAAAAAAGACCGGCCAAAAAAAATTGGCCGGTAAAAAGATGAATGGCCATCCAAAAAAGTGACCGGTTAATGAATCCTGCAGTGACCGGTTAATGAATCCCTGCAGTCACGAAAGCTTTAATTCAAAATGGTAAAAAAGTCAAATTGAAAAAATTGGCCAGTAAAAAAGATAATTGGCCATCAAAAAAAGTGACCGGTTAAAAAAGAGTGGCCATTAAAAAAATAGTGGCCAATCAAAAATGAATTGGCCCATATAAAAAAGACCGGTCGAAAAAAAATGGCCGATAAAAAGATGAATGGCCATCCAAAAAAGTGACCGGTTAATGAATCCTGCATTGACCAGTTAATGAATCCCTGCAGTCACGAAAGCTTTAATTCAAAATGGTAAAAAAAGTCAAACTGAAAAAATTGGCCAGTAAAAAAGATAATTGACCATCAAAAAAGTGACTGATTAAAAGAGTGGCCATTAAAGAAAAAATTTGACTGGTAAAAAAATGGTCATGAAAAAAGTGAAAAAATTGGCTGGGAAAAAAGATAAATGGCCATCAAAAAAATTGACCGGTTAAAAAAGAGTGGCCATTAAAAAAATAGTGGCCGATCAAAAATGAATTGGCCCATAAAAAAAAGACCGGTCGAAAAAAATTGGCCGGTAAAAAAGATGAATGGCCATCCAAAAAAGTGACCAGTTAAAAAAGAGTGGCCATTAAAGAAAAAATTTGACTGGTAAAAAGAAATAGTCATAAAAAAGTGAAAAAAATGGGCCGATAAAAAAGATAAATGGCCATCAAAAAAGTGACCGGTTAAAAAAGAGTGGGCATTAAAAAAACAGTGGCCTACCAAAAAATAATTGGCCCGTAAAAAAAGACCAGTCAAAAAAAATTGGCCAGTAAAAAAGATAAGTGGCCATCAAAAATAAGTGACTGGTTAAAAAAGAGGGGCCATTAAAGAAAAAATTTGACTGGTTAAAAAAAGATGGTCATGAAAAAAGTGAAAAAAATTGGCCGGTAAAAAAAAAAATGGCCATCAAAAAAAGTGACCGGTTAAAAAAGAGTGGCCATTAAAAAATAGCGGCCTACCAAAAAATAATTGGCGCGTAAAAAAAAACAGTCGAAAAAAATTGGCCAGTAAAAAAGATAAGTGGCCATCAAAAAAGTGACCGGTTAAAAAAATTGCCGATTAAAAAAAGTGACTACAAAAAATTGGCACCGTAAAAAAGGAAGGACCAGTCAAACAAAATTGGTCAGTAAAAAAATGTATTGGCCATCACAGTGAGGTGGAGCAGGCGGAGGAGGTGGAGGAGGAGGCGGAGGAGGCGGAGGAGGAGGCAGGGGCGGAGGAGGAGGCGGAAGAGGTAGGTGGCCCGTAAAAAAAGAGACCAGTAAAAGAATTGGCCAGTAAAAAAAGATGAATGGCCATAAAAAAATTGACTGGTAAAAAAAATAAAATAATAGAAATATAAAACAATTAAATTCCGTTCTACATGACTTCACCGAAAGAACCAAGAATATGAATCCCTGCAGTCACGAAAGCTTTAATTCAAAATGGTAAAAAAAGTCAAACTGAAAAAATTGGCCAGTAAAAAAGATAATTGACCATCAAAAAAAGTGACTGATTAAAAAAGAGTGGCCATTAAAGAAAAAATTTGACTGGTAAAAAAAATGGTCATGAAAAAATTGAAAAAATTGGCCTGGAAAAAAGATAAATGGCCATCAAAAAAATTTACCGGTTAAAAAAGAGTGGCCATTAAAAAAATAGTGGCCGATCAAAAATGAATTGGCCCATAAAAAAAAAGACCGGTCGAAAAAAATTGGCCGGTAAAAAAGATGAATGGCCATCCAAAAAAGTGACCGGTTAAAAAAGAGTGGCCATTATAGAAAAAATTTGACTGGTAAAAAAAATGGTCATAAAAAAGTGAAAAAAATGGGCCGATAAAAAAGATAAATGGCCATCAAAAAAGTGACCGGTTAAAAAAGAGTGGGCATTAAAAAAACCGTGGCCTACCAAAAAATAATTGGCCCGTAAAAAAAGACCAGTCAAAAAAAATTGGCCAGTAAAAAAGATAAGTGGCCATCAAAAAAAGTGACTTGTTAAAAAAGAGGGGCCATTAAAGAAAAAATTGACTGGTAAAAAAAAATGGTCATGAAAAAAGTGAAAAAAATTGGCCGGTAAAAAAGGAAGGACCAGTCAAACAAAATTGGTCAGTAAAACAATGTATTGGCCATCACACAGTGAGGTGGAGTAGGCGGAGGAGGTGAAGGAGGAGGCGGAGGAGGCGGAGGAGGAGGCAGAGGCGGAGGAGGAGGCAGTAGAGGTAGGTGGCCTGTAAAAAAAGAGACCAGTAAAAGAATTGGCCAGTAAAAAAAGATGAGTGGCCATAAAAAAAATTGACTGGTAAAAAAAATAAAAGAATAGAAATATAAAACAATTAAATTCCCTTCTACGTGACTTTACCGAAAGAACCAAGAATATGAATCCCTGCAGTCACGAAAGCTTTAATTCAAAATGGTAAAAAAGTCAAACTGAAAAAATTGGCCAGTAAAAAAGATAATTGGCCATCAAAAAAAGTGACTGATTAAAAAAGGGTGGCCATTAAAGAAAAAATTTGACTGGTACAAAAAAAATGGTCATGAAAAAAGTGAAAAAAATTGGCCAGGAAAAAAGATAAATGGCCATCAAAAAAAGTGACCGGTTAAAAAAGAGTGGCCATTAAAAAAATAGTGGCCAATCAAAAATGAATTGGCCCATATAAAAAAGACCGGTCGAAAAAAAATGGCCGATAAAAAGATGAATGGCCATCCAAAAAAGTGACCGGTTAATGAATCCTGCAGTGACCGGTTAATGAATCCCTGCAGTCACGAAAGCTTTAATTCAAAATGGTAAAAAAAGTCAAACTCAAAAAATTTTCCAGTAAAAAAGATAATTGGCCATCAAGAAAAGTGACTGATTAAAAAAGAGTGGCCATTAAAGAAAAAATTTGACTGGTAAAAAAAATGGTCATGAAAAAATTGAAAAAATTGGCCTGGAAAAAAGATAAATGGCCATCAAAAAAATTTACCGGTTAAAAAAGAGTGGCCATTAAAAAAATAGTGGCCGATCAAAAATGAATTGGCCCATAAAAAAAAAGACCGGTCGAAAAAAATTGGCCGGTAAAAAAGATGAATGGCCATCCAAAAAAGTGACCGGTTAAAAAAGAGTGGCCATTATAGAAAAAATTTGACTGGTAAAAAAAATGGTCATAAAAAAGTGAAAAAAATGGGCCGATAAAAAAGATAAATGGCCATCAAAAAAGTGACCGGTTAAAAAAGAGTGGGCATTAAAAAAACCGTGGCCTACCAAAAAATAATTGGCCCGTAAAAAAAGACCAGTCAAAAAAAATTGGCCAGTAAAAAAGATAAGTGGCCATCAAAAAAAGTGACTTGTTAAAAAAGAGGGGCCATTAAAGAAAAAATTGACTGGTAAAAAAAAATGGTCATGAAAAAAGTGAAAAAAATTGGCCGGTAAAAAAGGAAGGACCAGTCAAACAAAATTGGTCAGTAAAACAATGTATTGGCCATCACACAGTGAGGTGGAGTAGGCGGAGGAGGTGAAGGAGGAGGCGGAGGAGGCGGAGGAGGAGGCAGAGGCGGAGGAGGAGGCAGTAGAGGTAGGTGGCCTGTAAAAAAAGAGACCAGTAAAAGAATTGGCCAGTAAAAAAAGATGAGTGGCCATAAAAAAAATTGACTGGTAAAAAAAATAAAAGAATAGAAATATAAAACAATTAAATTCCCTTCTACGTGACTTTACCGAAAGAACCAAGAATATGAATCCCTGCAGTCACGAAAGCTTTAATTCAAAATGGTAAAAAAGTCAAACTGAAAAAATTGGCCAGTAAAAAAGATAATTGGCCATCAAAAAAAGTGACTGATTAAAAAAGGGTGGCCATTAAAGAAAAAATTTGACTGGTACAAAAAAAATGGTCATGAAAAAAGTGAAAAAAATTGGCCAGGAAAAAAGATAAATGGCCATCAAAAAAAGTGACCGGTTAAAAAAGAGTGGCCATTAAAAAAATAGTGGCCAATCAAAAATGAATTGGCCCATATAAAAAAGACCGGTCGAAAAAAAATGGCCGATAAAAAGATGAATGGCCATCCAAAAAAGTGACCGGTTAATGAATCCTGCAGTGACCGGTTAATGAATCCCTGCAGTCACGAAAGCTTTAATTCAAAATGGTAAAAAAAGTCAAACTGAAAAAATTGGCCAGTAAAAAAGATAATTGGCCATCAAGAAAAGTGACTGATTAAAAAAGAGTGGCCATTAAAGAAAAAATTTGACTGGTAAAAAAAAATGGTCATGAAAAAATTGAAAAAATTGGCCGGGAAAAAAGATAAATGGCCATCAAAAAAATTGACCGGTTAAAAAAGAGTGGCCATTAAAAAAATAGTGGCCGATCAAAAATGAATTGGCCGATAAAAAAAAGACCGGTCGAAAAAAATTGGCCGGTAAAAAAGATGAATGGCCATCCAAAAAAGTGACCGGTTAAAAAAGAGTGGCCATTATAGAAAAAATTTGACTGGTAAAAAAAATGGTCATGAAAAAAGTGAAAAAATTGGCTGGGAAAAAAGATAAATGGCCATCAAAAAAAGTGACTGGTTAAAAAAGAGTGGTCATTAAAGAAAAAATTTGACTGGTAAAAAAAAAATGGTCATGAAAAAAGTGAAAAAAATTGGCCGGTAAAAAGATGAATGGCCATCCAAAAAAGTGACCGGTTGATGAATCCTGCAGTGACCGGTTAATGAATCCCTGCAGTCACGAAAGCTTTAATTCAAAATGGTAAAAAAAGTCAAACTGAAAAAATTGGCCAGTAAAAAAGATAATTGGCCATCAAGAAAAGTGACTGATTAAAAAAGAGTGGCCATTAAAGAAAAAATTTGACTGGTAAAAAAAAATGGTCATGAAAAAAGTGAAAAAATTGGCCGGGAAAAAAAATAAATGGCCATCAAAAAAAGTGACCGGTTAAAAAAGAGTGGCCATTAAAAAAATAGTGGCCTATCAAAAATGAATTGGCCCATAAAAAAAGACCGGTCGAAAAAAATTGGCCGGTAAAAAAGATAAGTGGCCATCAAAAAAGTGACCGGTTAAAAAAATTGCCCATTAAAAAAAGTGACTACAAAAAATTGGCCCGTAAAAAAGGAAGGACCAGTCAAACAAAATTGGTCAGTAAAAAAATGTATTGGCCATCACAGTGAGGTGGAGGAGGCGGAGGAGGTGGAGGAGGGGGCGGAGGAGGCAGAGGCAGAGGCGGAGGAGGAGGCAGAAGAGGTAGGTGGCCCGTAAAAAAAGAGACCAGTAAAAGAATTGGCCAGTAAAAAAAGATCAGTGGCCATGAAAAAAATTGACTGGTAAAAAAAATAAAAGAATAGAAATATAAAACAATTAAATTCCCTTCTACGTGACTTTACCGAAATAACCAATAATATGAATCCCTTCAGTCACGAAAGCTTTAATTCAAAATGGAAAAAAGTCAAACTGAAAAAATTGGTCAGTAAAAAAGATAATTGGCCATCAAAAAAAGTGACTGATTAAAAAAGAGTGGCCTTAAAGAAAAAAATTGACTGGTAAAAAAAAAATGGTCATGAAAAAAGTGAAAAAAATTGGCCGGGAAAAAAGATAAATGGCCATCAAAAAAAGTGACCGGTTAAAAAAGAGTGGCCATTAAAAAAATAGTGGCCGATCAAAAATGAATTGGCCCATATAAAAAAGACCGGTCAAAAAAAATTGGCTGGTAAAAAGATGAATGGCCATCCAAAAAAGTGACCAGTTAATGAATCCTGCAGTGAACGGTTAATGAATCCCTGCAGTCACGAAAGCTTTAATTCAAAATGGTAAAAAAAGTCAAACTGAAAAAATTGGCCAGTAAAAAAGATAATTGGCCATCATAAAAAGTGACCGGTTATAAAAGAGTGGCCATTAAAAAAATAGTGGCCGATCAAAAATGAATTGGCCCATAAAAAAAAGACCGGTCGAAAAAAATTGGCTGGTAAAAAAGATGAATGGCCATCCAAAAAAGTGACCGGTTAAAAAAGAGTGGCCATTAAAGAAAAAATTTGACTGGTAAAAAAAATGGTCATAAAAAAAGTGAAAAAAATTGGCCGATGAAAAAGATAAATGGCCATCAAAAAAAGTGACCGGTTAAAAAAGAGTGCCCATTAAAAAAACATTGGTCTACCAAAAAATAATTGGCCTGTAAAAAAAGACCAGTCGAAAAAAATTGGCCAGTAAAAAAGATAAATGGCCATCAAAAAAAGTGACCGGTTAAAAAAATTGCCCATTAAAAAAAGTGACTACAAAAAATTGGCCCGTAAAAAAGGAAAGACCAGTCAAACAGAATTGGTCAGTAAAAAAATGTATTGGCCATCACACAGTGAGTTGGAGGAGGCGGAGGAGGCGGAGGAGGAGGCGGAGGAGGAGGCGGAGGAGGCGGAGGAGGAGGCAGAGGCGGAGGAGGAGGCGGGGGAGGAGGCGGAGGAGGAGGCGGAGGAGGAGGCGGAAGAGGTAGGTGGCCCGTAAAAAAAGAGACCAGTAAAAGAATTGGCCAGTAAAAAAGATGAGTCGCCATAAAAAAATGTGACTATTAAAAAAAATATACAAATATAAAGCAATTAAATTCCCTTCTACGTGACTTTACCGAAATAACCAGAATATGAATCGCTGCAGTCACGAAAGCTTTAGTTCAAAATGGTAAAAAAGTCAAACTGAAAAAATTGGCCAGTAAAAAAGATAATTGGCCATCAAGAAAAGTGACTGATTAAAAAAGAGTGGCCATTAAAGAAAACATTTGACTGGTAAAAAAAAATGGTCATGAAAAAAGTGAAAAAAATTGTCCGGTAAAAAAGATAAATGGCCATCAAAAAAGTGACCGGTTAAAAAAGAGTGGCCATTAAAAAAAAAGTGGTCGATCAAAAATTAATTGGCCCATAAAAAAATGACCAGTCAAAAAAAAATTGGCCGTTAAAAAGATGAATGGCCATCAAAAAAAGTGACCGATTAAAAAAGAGTGGCCATTAAAGAAAAAATTTGACTGGTAAAAAAAAATGGTCATGAAAAAAGTGAAAAAAATTGGCCGGTAAAAAAGATAAATGGCCATCAAAAAAGTGACCGGTTAAAAAAGAGTGGCCATTAAAAAATAGCGGCCTACCAAAAAATAATTGGCGCGTCAAAAAAAACAGTCGAAAAAAATTGGCCAGTAAAAAAGATAAGTGGCCATCAAAAAAAGTGACCGGTTAAAAAAGAGTGGTCATTAAAAAAATAGTGGCCGATCAAAAATGAATTGGCCCATAAAAAAAAGACCGGTCGAAAAAAATTGGCTGGTAAAAAAGATGAATGGCCATCCAAAAAAGTGACCGGTTAAAAAAGAGTGGCCATTAAAGAAAAAATTTGACTGGTAAAAAAAATGGTCATAAAAAAAGTGAAAAAAATTGGCCGATGAAAAAGATAAATGGCCATCAAAAAAAGTGACCGGTTAAAAAAGAGTGCCCATTAAAAAAACATTGGTCTACCAAAAAATAATTGGCCTGTAAAAAAAGACCAGTCGAAAAAAATTGGCCAGTAAAAAAGATAAATGGCTATCAAAAAAAGTGACCGGTTAAAAAAATTGCCCATCAAAAAAAGTGACTACAAAAAATTGGCCCGTAAAAAAGGAAAGACCAGTCAAACAAAATTGGTCAGTAAAAAAATGTATTGGCCATCACACAGTGAGTTGGAGGAGGCGGAGGAGGCGGAGGAGGAGGCGGAGGAGGAGGCGGAGGAGGCGGAGGAGGAGGCAGAGGCGGAGGAGGAGGCGGGGGAGGAGGCGGAGGAGGAGGCGGAGGAGGAGGCGGAAGAGGTAGGTGGCCCGTAAAAAAAGAGACCAGTAAAAGAATTGGCCAGTAAAAAAAGATGAGTCGCCATAAAAAAATATGACTATTAAAAAAAAAATACAAATATAAAACAATTAAATTCCCTTCTATGTGACTTTACCGAAATAACCAGAATATGAATCGCTGCAGTCACGAAAGCTTTAGTTCAAAATGGTAAAAAAGTCAAACTGAAAAAATTGGCCAGTAAAAAAGATAATTGGCCATCAAGAAAAGTGACTGATTAAAAAAGAGTGGCCATTAAAGAAAAAATTTGACTGGTAAAAAAAAATGGTCATGAAAAAAGTGAAAAAAATTGTCCGGTAAAAAAGATAAATGGCCATCAAAAAAGTGACCGGTTAAAAAAGAGTGGCCATTAAAAAAAAAGTGGTCGATCAAAAATTAATTGGCCCATAAAAAAATGACCAGGCAAAAAAAATTGGCCGTTAAAAAGATGAATGGCCATCAAAAAAAGTGACCGGTTAAAAAAGAGTGGCCATTAAAGAAAAAATTTGACTGGTAAAAAAAAAATGGTCATGAAAAAAGTGAAAAAAATTGGCCGGTAAAAAGATGAATGGCCATCCAAAAAAGTGACCGGTTAATGAATCCTGCAGTGACCGGTTAATGAATCCCTGCAGTCACGAAAGCTTTAATTCAAAATGGTAACAAAAAGTCAAACTGAAAAAATTGGCCAGTAAAAAAGATAATTGGCCATCAAGAAAAGTGACTGATTAAAAAAGAGTGGCCATTAAAGAAAAAATTTGACTGGTAAAAAAAATGGTCATGAAAAAAGTGAAAAAATTGGCCGGGAAAAAAGATAAATGGCCATCAAAAAAAGTGACTGGTTAAAAAAGAGTGGCCATTAAAAAAATAGTGGCCGATCAAAAATGAATTGGCCCATAAAAAAAAGACCGGTCGAAAAAAATTGGTCGGTAAAAAAGATGAATGGCCATCCAAAAAGTGACCGGTTAAAAAAGAATGGCCATTAAAGTAAAAATTTGACTGGTAAAAAAAATGGTCATAAAAAAAGTGAAAAAAATTGGCCGATAAAAAAGATAAATGGCTATCAAAAAAAGTGACCGGTTAAAAAAATTGCCCATTAAAAAAAGTGACTACAAAAAATTGGCCCGTAAAAAAGGAAAGACCAGTCAAACAAAATTGGTCCGTAAAAAAATGTATTGGCCATCACACAGTGAGGTGGAGGAGGCGGAGGAGGTGGAGGAGGAGGTGGAGGAGGCGGTGGAGGAGGCGGAGGAGGAGGCGGAGGAGGAGGTGGAGGAGGAGACGGAGGCGGAGGAGGAGGAGGCGGAGGAGGAGGAGGCGGTGGAGGAGGCGGAGGCGGAGGAGGAGGAGGTGGAAGAGGTAGGTGGCCCGTAAAAAAAGAGACCAGTAAAAGAATTGGCCAGTAAAAAAGGATGAATGGCCATAAAAAATTTGACTGGTAAAAAATAAAATAATAGAAATATAAAACAATTAAATTCCGTTCTACATGACTTCACCGAAAGAACCAAGAATATGAATCCCTGCAGTCACGAAAGCTTTAATTCAAAATGGTAAAAAAAGTCAAACTGAAAAAATTGGCCAGTAAAAAAGATAATTGACCATCAAAAAAAGTGACTGATTAAAAAAGAGTGGCCATTAAAGAAAAAATTTGACTGGTAAAAAAAATGGTCATGAAAAAATTGAAAAAATTGGCCGGGAAAAAAGATAAATGGCCATCAAAAAAATTGACTGGTTAAAAAAGAGTGGCCATTAAAAAAATAGTGGCCGATCAAAAATGAATTGGCCCATAAAAAAAGACCGGTCGAAAAAAATTGGCCGGTAAAAAAGATGAATGGCCATCCAAAAAAGTGACTGGTTAAAAAAGAGTGGCCATTATAGAAAAAATTTGACTGGTAAAAAAAATGGTCATAAAAAAGTGAAAAAAATGGGCCGATAAAAAAGAGAAATGGCCATCAAAAAAAGTGACCGGTTAAAAAAGAGTGGGCATTAAAAAAACAGTGGCCTACCAAAAAATAATTGGCCCATAAAAAAAGACCAGTCAAAAAAAATTGGCCAGTAAAAAAGATAAGTGGCCATCAAAAAAAGTGACTGGTTAAAAAAGAGGGGCCATTAAAGAAAAAATGTGACTGGTAAAAATAAATGGTCATGAAAAAAGTGAAAAAAATTGGCCGGTAAAAAAGATAAATGGCCATCAAAAAAAGTGACTGGTTAAAAAAGAGTGGCCATTAAAAAATAGCGGCCTACCAAAAAATAATTGGCGTGTAAAAAAAAACAGTCGAAAAAAATTGGCCAGTAAAAAAGATAAGTGGCCATCAAAAAAGTGACCGGTTAAAAAAATTGCCCATTAAAAAAAGTGACTACAAAAAATTGGCCCGTAAAAAAGGAAGGACCAGTCAAACAAAATTGGTCAGTAAAAAAATGTATTGGCCATCACACAGTGAGGTGGAGTAGGCGGAGGAGGTGGAGGAGGAGGCGGAGGAGGCAGAGGAGGCGGAGGAGGAGGCAGAGGCGGAGGAGGAGGCGGAAGAGGTAGGTGGCCCGTAAAAAAAGAGACCAGTAAAAGAATTGGCCAGTAAAAAAAGATGAGTGGCCATAAAAAAAATTGACTGGTAAAAAAAATAAAAGAATAGAAATATAAAACAATTAAATTCCCTTCTACGTGACTTTACCAAAAGAACCAAGAATATGAATCCCTGCAGTCACGAAAGCTTTAATTCAAAATGGTAAAAAAGTCAAACTGAAAAAATTGGCCAGTAAAAAAGATAATTGGCCATCAAAAAAAGTGACTGATTAAAAAAGAGTGGCCATTAAAGAAAAAATTTGACTGGTACAAAAAAAATGGTCATGAAAAAAGTGAAAAAAATTGGCCGGGAAAAAAGATAAATGGCCATCAAAAAAAGTGACCGGTTAAAAAAGAGTGGCCATTAAAAAAATAGTGGCCAATCAAAAATGAATTGGCCCAAATAAAAAAGACCAGTCGAAAAAAAATGGCCGATAAAAAGATGAATGGCCATCCAAAAAAGTGACCGGTTAATGAATTCTGCAGTGACCGGTTAATGAATCCCTGCAGTCACGAAAGCTTTAATTCAAAATGGTAAAAAAGTCAAACTGAAAAAATTGGCCAGTAAAAAAGATAATTGGCCATCAAAAAAAGTGACTGATTAAAAAAGGGTGGCCATTAAAGAAAAAATTTGACTGGTACAAAAAAAATGGTCATGAAAAAAGTGAAAAAAATGGGCCGGGAAAAAAGATAAATGGCCATCAAAAAAAGTGACTGGTTAAAAAAGAGTGGCCATTAAAAAAATAGTGGCCAATCAAAAATGAATTGGCCCATATAAAAAAGACCGGTCGAAAAAAAATGGCCGATAAAAAGATGAATGGCCATCCAAAAAAGTGACCGGTTAATGAATCCTGCAGTGACCGCTTAATGAATCCCTGCAGTCATGAAAGCTTTAATTCAAAATGGTAACAAAAAGTCAAACTGAAAAAATTGGCCAGTAAAAAAGATAATTGGCCATCAAGAAAAGTGACTGATTAAAAAAGAGTGGCCATTAAAGAAAAAATTTGACTGGTAAAAAAAATGGTCATGGAAAAAGTGAAAAAATTGGCCGGGAAAAAAGATAAATGGCCATCAAAAAAAGTGACCGGTTAAAAAAGAGTGGGCATTAAAAAAACAGTGGCCTACCAAAAAATAATTGGCCCGTAAAAAAAGACCAGTCAAAAAAAATTGGCCAGTAAAAAAGATAAGTGGCCATCAAAAAAATTGACTGGTTAAAAAAGAGGGGCCATTAAAGAAAAAATTTGACTAGAAAAAAAAATGGTCATGAAAAAAGTGAAAAAAATTGGCCGGTAAAAAAGATAAATGGCCATCAAAAAAAGTGACCGGTTAAAAAAGAGTGGCCATTAAAAAATAGCGGCCTACCAAAAAATAATTGGCACGTAAAAAAAAACAGTCGAAAAAAATTGGCCAGTAAAAAAGATAAGTGGCTATCAAAAAAGTGACCGGTTAAAAAAATTGCCCATTAAAAAAAGTGACTAAAAAAAATTGGCCCGTAAAAAAGGAAGGACCAATCAAACAAAATTGGTCAGTAAAAAAATGTATTGGCCATCACACAGTGAGGTGGAGTAGGCGGAGGAGGTGGAGGAGGAGGCGGAGGAGGCGGAGGAGGCGGAGGAGGAGGCAGAGGCGGAGGAGGAGGCGGAAGAGGTAGGTGGCCTGTAAAAAAAGAGACCAGTAAAAGAATTGGCCAGTAAAAAAAGATGAGTGGCCATAAAAAAAATTGACTGATAAAAAAAATAAAAGAATAGAAATATAAAACAATTAAATTCCCTTCTACGTGACTTTACCGAAAGAACCAATAATATGAATCCCTGCAGTCACGAAAGCTTTAATTAAAAATGGTAAAAAAGTCAAACTGAAAAAATTGGTCAGTAAAAAAGATAATTGGCCATCAAAAAAGTGACTGATTAAAAAAGAGTGGCCATTAAAGAAAAAATTTGACTGGTACAAAAAAAATGGTCATGAAAAAAGTGAAAAAAATTGGCCGGGAAAAAAGATGAATGGCCATCAAAAAAAGTGACCGGTTAAAAAAGAGTGGCCATTAAAAAAATAGTGGCCGATCAAAAATGAATTGGCCCATATAAAAAAGACCGGTCGAAAAAAAATGGCCGATAAAAAGATGAATGGCCATCCAAAAAAGTGACCGGTTAATGAATCCGTGCAGTCACGAAAGCTTTAATTCAAAATGGTAAAAAAGTCAAACTGATAAAATTGGCCAGTAAAAAAGATAATTGACCATCATAAAAGTGACTGATTAAAAGAGTGGCCATTAAAGAAAAAAATTGACTGGTAAAAAAAATGGTCATGAAAAAAGTGAAAAAATTGGCCGGGAAAAAAGATAAATGGCCATCAAAAAAATTGACCGGTTAAAAAAGAGTTGGATTAAAAAAATAGTGGCCGATTAAAAATGAATTGGCCCATAAAAAAAAGACCGGTCGAAAAAAATTGGCCGGTAAAAAAGATGAATGGCCATCCAAAAAAGTGACCGGTTAAAAAAGAGTGGCCATTAAATAAAAAATTTGACTGGTAAAAAAAATAGTCATAAAAAAGTGAAAAAAATGGGCCGATAAAAAAGATAAATGGCCATCAAAAAAAGTGACCGGTTAAAAAAAAGTGGGCATTAAAAAAACAGTGGCCTACCAAAAAATAATTGGCCCGTAAAAAAAGACCAGTCAAAAAAAATTGGCCAGTAAAAAAGATAAGTGGCCATCAAAAAAAGTGACTGGTTAAAAAAATTGCCCATTAAAAAAATTGACTACAAAAAATTGGCCCGTAAAAAAGGAAAGACCAGTCAAACACAATTGGTCCGTAAAAAAAATGTATTGGCCATCACACAGTGAGGTGGAGGAGGCGGAGAAGGTGGGGGAGGAGGTGGAGGAGGCGGTGGAGGAGGCGGAGGAGGAGGCGGAGGAGGCGGAGGAGGAGGAGGCGGAGGAGGAGGAGGCAGAGGAGGAGGTGGAGGAGGAGGCGGAGGAGGAGGAGGAGGCGGAAGAAGTAGGTGGCCCGTAAAAAAAAAGACCAGTAAAAGAATTGGCCAGTAAAAAAAGATGAATGGCCATAAAAAAATTTGACTGGTAAAAAAAATAAAATAATAGAAATATAAAACAATTAAATTCCCTTCTACATGACTTCACCGAAAGAACCAAGAATATGAATCCCTGCAGTCACGAAAGCTTTAATTCAAAATGGTAAAAAAGTCAAACTGAAAAAATTGTCCAGTAAAAAAGATAATTGGCCATCAAAAAAAGTGACTGGTTAAAAAATAGTGGCCATTAAAGAAAAAATTTGACTGGTAAAAAAAAAATGGTCATGAAAAAAGTGAAAAAAATTGGCCGGTAAAAAAGATAAATGGCCATCAAAAAAAGTGACCGGTTAAAAAAGAGTGGCCATTAAAAAATAGCGGCCTACCAAAAAATAATTGGCGCGTAAAAAAAACAGTCGAAAAAAATTGGCCAGTAAAAAAGATAAGTGGCCATCAAAAAAGTGACCCGTTAAAAAAATTGCCGATTAAAAAAAGTGACTACAAAAAATTGGCCGGTAAAAAAGGAAGGACCAGTCAAACAAAATTGGTCAGTAAAAAAATGTATTGGCCATCACAGTGAGGTGGAGGAGGCGGAGGAGGTGGAGGAGGAGGCGGAGGAGGCGGAGGAGGAGGCAGAGGCGGAGGAGGAGGCGGAAGAGGTAGGTGGCCCGTGAAAAAAGAGACCAGTAAAAGAATTGGCCAGTAAAAAAAGATCAGTGGCCATGAAAAAAATTGACTGGTAAAAAAAATAAAAGAATAGAAATATAAAACAATTAAATTCCCTTCTACGTGACTTTACCGAAAGAATCAATAATATGAATCCCTGCAGTCACGAAAGCTTTAATTCAAAATGGTAAAAAAGTCAAACTGAAAAAATTGGTCAGTAAAAAAGATAATTGGCCATCAAAAAAAGTGACTGATTAAAAAAGAGTGGCCATTAAAGAAAAAAATTGACTGGTAAAAAAAAAATGGTCATGAAAAAATTGGCCGGGAAAAAAGATAAATGGCCATCAAAAAAATTGACCGGTTAAAAAAGAGTGGCCATTAAAAAAATAGTGGCCGATCAAAAATGAATTGGCCCATAAAAAAAAGACCGGTTGAAAAAAATTGGCCGGTAAAAAAGATGAATGGCCATCCAAAAAAGTGACCGGTTAAAAAAGAGTGGCCATTAAAGAAAAAATTTGACTGGTAAAAAAAATAGTCATAAAAAAGTGAAAAAAATGGGCCGATAAAAAAGATAAATGGCCATCAAAAAAGTGACTGGTTAAAAAAGAGTGGGCATTAAAAAAACAGTGGCCTACCAAAAAATAATTGGCCCGTAAAAAAAGACCAGTCAAAAAAAATTGGCCAGTAAAAAAGATAAGTGGCCATCAAAAATAAGTGACTGGTTAAAAAAGAGGGGCCATTAAAGAAAAAATTTGACTGGTTAAAAAAATGGTCATGAAAAAAGTGAAAAAAATTGGCCAGTAAAAAAGATAAATGGCCATCAAAAAAAGTGACCGGTTAAAAAAGAGTGGCCATTAAAAAATAGCGGCCTACCAAAAAATAATTGGCGCGTAAAAAAAAACAGTCGAAAAAAATTGGCCAGTAAAAAAGATAAGTGGCCATCAAAAAAGTGACCGGTTAATGAATCCTGCAGTGACCGGTTAATGAATCCCTGCAGTCACGAAAGCTTTAATTCAAAATGGTAAAAAAAGTCAAACTGAAAAAATTGGCCAGTAAAAAAGATAATTGACCATCAAAAAAGTGACTGATTAAAAGAGTGGCCATTAAAGAAAAAATTTGACTGGTAAAAAAAATGGTCATGAAAAAAGTGAAAAAATTGGCCGGGAAAAAAGATAAATGGCCATCAAAAAAATTGACCGGTTAAAAAAGAGTCGCCATTAAAAAAATAGTGGCCGATCAAAAATGAATTGGCCCATAAAAAAAAGACCGGTCGAAAAAAATTGGCCTGTAAAAAAGATGAATGGCCATCCAAAAAAGTGACCGGTTAAAAAAGAGTGGCCATTAAAGAAAAAATTTGACTGGTAAAAAAATAGTCATAAAAAAGTGAAAAAAATGGGCCGATAAAAAAGATAAATGGCCATCAAAAAAAGTGACCGGTTAAAAAAGTGGGCATTAAAAAAACAGTGGCCTACCAAAAAATAATTGGCCCGTAAAAAAAGATCAGTCAAAAAAAATTGGCCAGTAAAAAATATAAGTGGCCATCAAAAAAAGTGACTGGTTAAAAAAATTGCCCATTAAAAAAAGTGACTACAAAAAATTGGCCCGTAAAAAAGGAAAGACCAGTCAAACACAATTGGTCCATAAAAAAATGTATTGGCCATCACACAGTGAGGTGGAGGAGGCGGAGAAGGTGGAGGTGGAGGAGGCGGTGGAGGAGGCGGAGGAGGAGGCGGAGGAGGAGGCGGAGGAGGAGGCGGAGGAGGAGGAGGAGGCGGAGGAGGAGGCGGAGGAGGAGGTGGAGGAGGAGGAGGAGGCGGAAGAGGTAGGTGGCCCATAAAAAAAGAGACCAGTAAAAGAATTGGCCAGTAAAAAAAGATGAATGGCCATAAAAAAATTTGACTGCTAAAAATAAATAAATAATAGAAATATAAAACAATTAAATTCCCTTCTACATGACTTCACCGAAAGAACCAAGAATATGAATCCCTGCAGTCACGAAAGCTTTAATTCAAAATGGTAAAAAAAGTCAAACTTAAAAAATTGTCCAGTAAAAAAGATAATTGGCCATCAAAAAAAGTGACAGGTTAAAAAATAGTGGCCATTAAAGAAAACATTTGACTGGTAAAAAAAAAATGGTCATGAAAAAGTGAAAAAAATTGGCCGGTAAAAAAGATAAATGGCCATCAAAAAAAGTGACCGGTTAAAAAAGAGTGGCAATTAAAAAATAGGGCCTACCAAAAAATAATTGGCGCGTAAAAAAAACAGTCGAAAAAAATTGGCCAGTAAAAAAGATAAGTGGCCATCAAAAAAGTGACCGGTTAAAAAAATTGCCGATTAAAAAAAGTGACTACAAAAAATTGGCACCGTAAAAAAGGAAGGACCAGTCAAACAAAATTGGTCAGTAAAAAAATGTATTGGCCATCACAGTGAGGTGGAGCAGGCGGAGGAGGTGGAGGAGGAGGCGGAGGAGGCGGAGGAGGAGGCAGGGGCGGAGGAGGAGGTGGAAGAGGAGGCGGAGGAGGAGGCGGAGGAGGAGGAGGAGGCGGAGGAGGAGGCGGAGGAGGAGGTGGAGGAGGAGGAGGAGGCGGAAGAGGTAGGTGGCCCATAAAAAAAGAGACCAGTAAAAGAATTGGCCAGTAAAAAAAGATGAATGGCCATAAAAAAATTTGACTGCTAAAAATAAATAAATAATAGAAATATAAAACAATTAAATTCCCTTCTACATGACTTCACCGAAAGAACCAAGAATATGAATCCCTGCAGTCACGAAAGCTTTAATTCAAAATGGTAAAAAAAGTCAAACTGAAAAAATTGTCCAGTAAAAAAGATAATTGGCCATCAAAAAAAGTGACAGGTTAAAAAATAGTGGCCATTAAAGAAAAAATTTGACTGGTAAAAAAAAAATGGTCATGAAAAAGTGAAAAAAATTGGCCGGTAAAAAAGATAAATGGCCATCAAAAAAAGTGACCGGTTAAAAAAGAGTGGCCATTAAAAAATAGGGCCTACCAAAAAATAATTGGCGCGTAAAAAAAACAGTCGAAAAAAATTGGCCAGTAAAAAAGATAAGTGGCCATCAAAAAAGTGACCGGTTAAAAAAATTGCCGATTAAAAAAAGTGACTACAAAAAATTGGCACCGTAAAAAAGGAAGGACCAGTCAAACAAAATTGGTCAGTAAAAAAATGTATTGGCCATCACAGTGAGGTGGAGCAGGCGGAGGAGGTGGAGGAGGAGGCGGAGGAGGCGGAGGAGGAGGCAGGGGCGGAGGAGGAGGCGGAAGAGGTAGGTGGCCCGTAAAAAAAGAGACCAGTAAAAGAATTGGCCAGTAAAAAAAGATCAGTGGCCATGAAAAAAATTGACTGGTAAAAAAAATATAAGAATAGAAATATAAATCAATTAAATTCCCTTCTACGTGACTTTACCGAAAGAACCAATAATATGAATCCCTGAAGTCACGAAAGCTTTAATTCAAAATGGTAAAAAAGTCAAACTGAAAAAATTGGTCAGTAAAAAAGATAATTGGCCATCAAAAAAAGTGACTGATTAAAAAAGAGTGGCCATTAAAGAAAAAAATTGACTGGTAAAAAAAAAATGGTCATGAAAAAATTGGCCGGGAAAAAAGATAAATGGCCATCAAAAAAAGTGACCGGTTAAAAAAGAGTGGCCATTAAAAAAATAGTGGCCGATCAAAAATGATTTGGCCCATATAAAAAAGACCGGTCAAAAAAAATTGGCCGGTAAAAAGATGAATGGCCATCCAAAAAAGTGACCGGTTAATGAATCCTGCAGTGACCGGTTAATGAATCCCTGCAGTCACGAAAGCTTTAATTCAAAATGGTAAAAAAAGTCAAACTGAAAAAATTGGCCAGTAAAAAAGATAATTGGCCATCAAAAAAAGTGACCGGTTAAAAAAGAGTGGCCATTAAAGAAAAAATTTGACTGGTAAAAAAAATGGTCATGAAAAAAGTGAAAAAATTGGCCGGGAAAAAAGATAAATGGCCATCAAAAAAATTGACCGGTTAAAAAAGAGTCGCCATTAAAAAAATAGTGGCCGATCAAAAATGAATTGGCCCATAAAAAAAAGACCGGTCGAAAAAAATTGGCCTGTAAAAAAGATGAATGGCCATCCAAAAAAGTGACCGGTTAAAAAAGAGTGGCCATTAAAGAAAAAATTTGACTGGTAAAAAAAATAGTCATAAAAAAGTGAAAAAAATGGGCCGATAAAAAAGATAAATGGCCATCAAAAAAAGTGACCGGTTAAAAAAGTGGGCATTAAAAAAACAGTGGCCTACCAAAAAATAATTGGCCCGTAAAAAAAGATCAGTCAAAAAAAATTGGCCAGTAAAAAATATAAGTGGCCATCAAAAAAAGTGACTGGTTAAAAAAATTGCCCATTAAAAAAAGTGACTACAAAAAATTGGCCCGTAAAAAAGGAAAGACCAGTCAAACACAATTGGTCCGTAAAAAAATGTATTGGCCATCACACAGTGAGGTGGAGGAGGCAGAGAAGGTGGAGGTGGAGGAGGCGGTGGAGGAGGCGGAGGAGGAGGCGGAGGAGGAGGCGGAGGAGGAGGCGGAGGAGGAGGAGGCGGAGGAGGAGGAGGCGGAGGAGGAGGTGGAGGAGGAGGAGGAGGAGGCGGAAGAGGTAGGTGGCCCATAAAAAAAGAGACCAGTAAAAGAATTGGCCAGTAAAAAAAGATGAATGGCCATAAAAAAATTTGACTGGTAAAAAAAATAAAATAATAGAAATATAAAACAATTAAATTCCCTTCTACATGACTTCACCGAAAGAACCAAGAATATGAATCCCTGCAGTCACGAAAGCTTTAATTCAAAATGGTAAAAAAGTCAAACTGAAAAAATTGTCCAGTAAAAAAGATAATTGGCCATCAAAAAAAGTGACTGGTTAAAAAATAGTGGCCATTAAAGAAAAAATTTGACTGGTAAAAAAAAAATGGTCATGAAAAAGTGAAAAAAATTGGCCGGTAAAAAAGATAAATGGCCATCAAAAAAAGTGACCGGTTAAAAAAGAGTGGCCATTAAAAAATAGGGCCTACCAAAAAATAATTGGTGCGTAAAAAAAACAGTCGAAAAAAATTGGCCAGTAAAAAAGATAAGTGGCCTTCAAAAAAGTGACCGGTTAAACAAATTGCCGATTAAAAAAAGTGACTACAAAAAATTGGCACCGTAAAAAAGGAAGGACCAGTCAAACAAAATTGGTCAGTAAAAAAATGTATTGGCCATCACAGTGAGGTGGAGCAGGCGGAGGAGGTGGAGGAGGAGGCGGAGGAGGCGGAGGAGGAGGCAGGGGCGGAGGAGGAGGCGGAAGAGGTAGGTGGCTCGTAAAAAAAGAGACCAGTAAAAGAATTGGCCAGTAAAAAAAGATCAGTGGCCATGAAAAAAATTGACTGGTAAAAAAAATATAAGAATAGAAATATAAATCAATTAAATTCCCTTCTACGTGACTTTACCGAAAGAACCAATAATATGAATCCCTGCAGTCACGAAAGCTTTAATTCAAAATGGTAAAAAAGTCAAACTGAAAAAATTGGTCAGTAAAAAAGATAATTGGCCATCAAAAAAAGTGATTGATTAAAAAAGAGTGGCCATTAAAGAAAAAAATTGACTGGTAAAAAAAAAATGGTCATGAAAAAATTGGCCGGGAAAAAATATAAATGGCCATCAAAAAAAGTGACCGGTTAAAAAAGAGTGGCCATTAAAAAAATAGTGGCCGATCAAAAATGCTTTGGCCCATATAAAAAAGACCGGTCAAAAAAAATTGGCCGGTAAAAAGATGAATGGCCATCCAAAAAAGTGACCGGTTAATGAATCCTGCAGTGACCGGTTATTGAATCCCTGCAGTCACGAAAGCTTTAATTCAAAATGGTAAAAATAGTCAAACTGAAAAAATTGGCCAGTAAAAAAGATAATTGGCCATCAAAAAAAGTGACCGGTTAAAAAAGAGTGGCCATTAAAAAAATAGTGGCCGATCAAAAATGAATTGGCCCATAAAAAAAGACCGGTCGAAAAAAATTGGCTGGTAAAAAAGATGAATGGCCATCCAAAAAAGTGACCGGTTAAAAAAGAGTGGCCATTAAAGAAAACATTTGACTGGTAAAAAAAATGGTCATAAAAAAGTGAAAAAAATTGGCCGATAAAAAAGATAAATGGCCATCAAAAAAAGTGACCGGTTAAAAAAGAGTGGCCATTAAAAAAACATTGGTCTACCAAAAAATAATTGGCCCGTAAAAAAAGACCAGTCGAAAAAAATTGGCCAGTAAAAAAGATAAATGGCCATCAAAAAAAGTGACCGGTTAAAAAAATTGCCCATTAAAAAAAGTGACTACAAAAAATTGGCCTGTAAAAAAGGAAAGATCAGTCAAACAAAATTGGTCAGTAAAAAAATGTATTGGCCATCACACAGTGAGTTGGAGGAGGCGGAGGAGGAGGCGGAGGAGGCGGAGGAGGAGGCGGAGGAGGCGGAGGAGGAGGCAGAGGCGGAGGAGGAGGCGGAGGAGGAGGCGGAGGAGGAGGCGGAGCAGGAGGCGGAAGAGGTAGGTGGCCCGTAAAAAAAGAGACCAGTAAAAGAACTGGCCAGTAAAAAAAGATGAGTCGCCATAAAAAAATGTGACTTAAAAAAAATACAAATATAAAACAATTAAATTCCCTTCTATGTGACTTTACCGAAAGAACCAGAATATGAATCGCTGCAGTCACGAAAGCTTTAGTTCAAAATGGTAAAAAAGTCAAACTGAAAAAATTGGCCAGTAAAAAAGATAATTGGCCATCAAAAAAAGTGACTGGTTAAAAAAGAGTGGCCATTAAAGAAAAATTTGACTGGTAAAAAAAAATGGTCATGAAAAAAGTGAAAAAAATTGGCCGGTAAAAAAGATAAATGGCCATCAAAAAAGTGACCGGTTAAAAAAGAGTGGCCATTAAAAAAAAAGTGGTCGATCAAAAATTAATTGGCCCATAAAAAAATGACCAGTCGAAAAAATTGGTCGTTAAAAAGATGAATGGCCATCCAAAAAAGTGACCGGTTAATGAATCCTGCAGTGACCGGTTAATGAATCCCTGCAGTCACGAAAGCTTTAATTCAAAATGGTAAAAAAGTCAAACTGAAAAAATTGGCCAGTAAAAAAGATAATTGGCCATCAAAAAAAGTGACTGGTTAAAAAAGAGTGGCCATTAAAGAAAAAATTTGACTGGTAAAAAAAATGGTCATGAAAAAAGTGAAAAAATTGGACGGGAAAAAAAATAAATGGCCATCAAAAAAAGTGACCGGTTAAAAAAGAGTGGCCATTAAAAAAATAGTGGCCGATCAAAAATGAATTGGCCCATTAAAAAAAGACCGGTCAAAAAAAATTGGCAGGTAAAAAAGATGAATGGCCATCCAAAAAAGTGACCGGTTAAAAAAGAGTGGCCATTAAAGAAAAAATTTGACTGGTAAAAAAAATAGTCATAAAAAAGTGAAAAAAATGGGCCGATAAAAAAGATAAATGGCCATCAAAAAAAGTGACCGGTTAAAAAAGTGGGCATTAAAAAAACAGTGGCCTACCAAAAAATAATTGGCCCGTAAAAAAAGATCAGTCAAAAAAAATTGGCCAGTAAAAAATATAAGTGGCCATCAAAAAAAGTGACCGGTTAAAAAAATTGCCCATTAAAAAACGTGACTACAAAAAATTGGCCCGTAAAAAAGGAAAGACCAGTCAAACACAATTGTTCCGTAAAAAAATGTATTGGCCATCACACAGTGAGGTGGAGGAGGCGGAGAAGGTGGAGGAGGAGGTGGAGGAGGCGGTGGAGGAGGCGGAGGAGGAGGCGGAGGAGGAGGCGGAGGAGGAGGCGGAGGAGGAGGAGGAGGCGGAGGAGGAGGAGGCGGAGGAGGAGGTGGAGGAGGAGGCGGAGGAGGAGGCGGAAGAGGTAGGTGGCCCGTAAAAAAAGAGACCAGTAAAAGAATTGGCCAGTAAAAAAAGATGAATGGCCATAAAAAAATTTGACTGGTAAAAAAAAAATAATAGAAATATAAAACAATTAAATTCCCTTCTACATGACTTCACCGAAAGAACCAAGAATATGAATCCCTGCAGTCACGAAAGCTTTAATTCAAAATGGTAAAAAAAGTCAAACTGAAAAAATTGGCCAGTAAAAAAGATAATTGGCCATCAAAAAAAGTGACTGGTTAAAAAATAGTGGCCATTAAAGAAAAAATTTGACTGGTAAAAAAAAAATGGTCATGAAAAAGTGAAAAAAATTGGCCTGTAAAAAAGATAAATGGCCATCAAAAAAAGTGACCGGTTAAAAAAGAGTGGCCATTAAAAAATAGCGGCCTACCAAAAAATAATTGGCGCGTAAAAAAAACAGTCGAAAAAAATTGGCCAGTAAAAAAGATAAGTGGCCATCAAAAAAGTGACCGGTTAAAAAAATTGCCGATTAAAAAAAGTGACTACAAAAAATTGGCCCGTAAAAAAGGAAGGACCAGTCAAACAAAATTGGTCAGTAAAAAAATGTATTGGCCATCACAGTGAGGTGGAGGAGGCGGAGGAGGTGGAGGAGGAGGCGGAGGAGGCGGAGGAGGAGGCAGAGGCGGAGGAGGAGGCGGAAGAGGTAGGTGGCCCGTAAAAAAAGAGACCAGTAAAAGAATTGGCCAGTAAAAAAAGATCAGTGGCCATGAAAAAAATTGACTGGTAAAAAAAATAAAAGAATAGAAATATAAAACAATTAAATTCCCTTCTACGTGACTTTACCGAAAGAACCAATAATATGAATCCCTGCAGTCACGAAAGCTTTAATTCAAAATGGTAAAAAAGTCAAACTGAAAAAATTGGTCAGTAAAAAATATAATTGGCCATCAAAAAAAGTGACTGATTAAAAAAGAGTGGCCATTAAAGAAAAAAATTGACTGGTAAAAAAAAAATGGTCATGAAAAAATTGGCCGGGAAAAAAGATAAATGGCCATCAAAAAAAGTGACCGGTTAAAAAAGAGTGGCCATTAAAAAAATAGTGGCCGATCAAAAATGAATTGGCCCATATAAAAAAGACCGGTCAAAAAAAATTGGCCAGTAAAAAGATGAATGGCCATCCAAAAAAGTGACCGGTTAATGAATCCTGCAGTGACCGGTTAATGAATCCCTGCAGTCACGAAAGCTTTAGTTCAAAATGGTAAAAAAAGTCAAACTGAAAAAATTGGCCAGTAAAAAAGATAATTGGCCATCAAAAAAAGTGACCAGTTAAAAAAGAGTGGCCATTAAAAAAATAGTGGCCGATCAAAAATGAATTGGCCCATAAAAAAAAGACCGGTCGAAAAAAATTGGCCGGTAAAAAAGATGAATGGCCATCCAAAAAAGTGACCAGTTAAAAAAGAGTGGCCATTAAAGAAAACATTTGACTGGTAAAAAAAATGGTCATAAAAAAGTGAAAAAAATTGGCCGATAAAAAAGATAAATGGCCATCAAAAAAAGTGACCGGTTAAAAAAGAGTGGCCATTAAAAAAACATTGGTCTACCAAAAAATAATTGGCCCGTAAAAAAAGACCAGTCGAAAAAAATTGGCCAGTAAAAAAGATAAATGGCCATCAAAAAAAGTGACCGGTTAAAAAAATTGCCCATTAAAAAAAGTGACTACAAAAAATTGGCCCGTAAAAAAGGAAAGATCAGTCAAACAAAATTGGTCAGTAAAAAAATGTATTGGCCATCACACAGTGAGTTGGAGGAGGCGGAGGAGGAGGCGGAGGAGGCGGAGGAGGAGGCGGAGGAGGCGGAGGAGGAGGCAGAGGCAGAGGAGGAGGCGGAGGAGGAGGCGGAGGAGGAGGAGGAGGTGGAGGCGGAAGAGGTAGGTGGCCCGTAAAAAAAGAGACCAGTAAAAGAACTGGCCAGTAAAAAAAAAATGAGTCGCCATAAAAAAAACGTGACTTAAAAAAAATATAAATATAAAACAATTAAATTCCCTTCTATGTGACTTTACCGAAAGAACCAGAATATGAATCGCTGCAGTCACGAAAGCTTTAGTTCAAAATGGTAAAAAAGTCAAACTGAAAAAATTGGCCGGTAAAAAAGATAAATGGCCATCAAAAAAGTGACCGGTTAAAAAAGAGTGGCCATTAAAAAATAGCGGCCTACCAAAAAATAATTGGCGCGTAAAAAAAACAGTCGAAAAAAATTGGCCAGTAAAAAAGATAAGTGGCCATCAAAAAAGTGACCGGTTAAAAAAATTGCCGATTAAAAAAAGTGACTACAAAAAATTGGCCCGTAAAAAAGGAAGGACCAGTCAAACAAAATTGGTCAGTAAAAAAATGTATTGGCCATCACAGTGAGGTGGAGGAGGCGGAGGAGGTGGAGGAGGAGGCGGAGGAGGCGGAGGAGGAGGCAGAGGCGGAGGAGGAGGCGGAAGAGGTAGGTGGCCCGTAAAAAAAGAGACCAGTAAAAGAATTGGCCAGTAAAAAAAGATCAGTGGCCATGAAAAAAATTGACTGGTAAAAAAAATAAAAGAATAGAAATATAAAACAATTAAATTCCCTTCTACGTGACTTTACCGAAAGAACCAATAATATGAATCCCTGCAGTCACGAAAGCTTTAATTCAAAATGGTAAAAAAGTCAAACTGAAAAAATTGGTCAGTAAAAAATATAATTGGCCATCAAAAAAAGTGACTGATTAAAAAAGAGTGGCCATTAAAGAAAAAAATTGACTGGTAAAAAAAAAATGGTCATGAAAAAATTGGCCGGGAAAAAAGATAAATGGCCATCAAAAAAAGTGACCGGTTAAAAAAGAGTGGCCATTAAAAAAATAGTGGCCGATCAAAAATGAATTGGCCCATATAAAAAAGACCGGTCAAAAAAAATTGGCCAGTAAAAAGATGAATGGCCATCCAAAAAAGTGACCGGTTAATGAATCCTGCAGTGACCGGTTAATGAATCCCTGCAGTCACGAAAGCTTTAATTCAAAATGGTAAAAAAAGTCAAACTGAAAAAATTGGCCAGTAAAAAAGATAATTGGCCATCAAAAAAAGTGACCAGTTAAAAAAGAGTGGCCATTAAAAAAATAGTGGCCGATCAAAAATGAATTGGCCCATAAAAAAAAGACCGGTCGAAAAAAATTGGCCGGTAAAAAAGATGAATGGCCATCCAAAAAAGTGACCAGTTAAAAAAGAGTGGCCATTAAAGAAAACATTTGACTGGTAAAAAAAATGGTCATAAAAAAGTGAAAAAAATTGGCCGATAAAAAAGATAAATGGCCATCAAAAAAAGTGACCGGTTAAAAAAGAGTGGCCATTAAAAAAACATTGGTCTACCAAAAAATAATTGGCCCGTAAAAAAAGACCAGTCGAAAAAAATTGGCCCGTAAAAAAGATAAATGGCCATCAAAAAAAGTGACCGGTTAAAAAAATTGCCCATTAAAAAAAGTGACTACAAAAAATTGGCCTGTAAAAAAGGAAAGATCAGTCAAACAAAATTGGTCAGTAAAAAAATGTATTGGCCATCACACAGTGAGTTGGAGGAGGCGGAGGAGGAGGCGGAGGAGGCGGAGGAGGAGGCGGAGGAGGCGGAGGAGGAGGCAGAGGCAGAGGAGGAGGCGGAGGAGGAGGCGGAGGAGGAGGCGGAGGAGGAGGCGGAGGCGGAAGAGGTAGGTGGCCCGTAAAAAAAGAGACCAGTAAAAGAACTGGCCAGTAAAAAAAAAATGAGTCGCCATAAAAAAAACGTGACTTAAAAAAAATATAAATATAAAACAATTAAATTCCCTTCTATGTGACTTTACCGAAAGAACCAGAATATGAATCGCTGCAGTCACGAAAGCTTTAGTTCAAAATGGTAAAAAAGTCAAACTGAAAAAATTGGCCGGTAAAAAAGATAAATGGCCATCAAAAAAGTGACCGGTTAAAAAAGAGTGGCCATTAAAAAAAAAGTGGTCGATCAAAAATTAATTGGCCCATAAAAAAATGACCAGTCGAAAAAATTGGCCGTTAAAAAGATGAATGGCCATCCAAAAAAGTGACCGGTTAATGAATCCTGCAGTGACCGGTTAATGAATCCCTGCAGTCACGAAAGCTTTAATTCAAAATGGTAAAAAAGTCAAACTGAAAAAATTGGCCAGTAAAAAAGATAATTGGCCATCAAAAAAAGTGACTGGTTAAAAAAGAGTGGCCATTAAAGAAAAAATTTGACTGGTAAAAAAAATGGTCATGAAAAAAGTGAAAAAATTGGCCGGGAAAAAAAATAAATGGCCATCAAAAAAAGTGACCGGTTAAAAAAGAGTGGCCATTAAAAAAAATAGTGGCCGATCAAAAATGAATTGGCCCATAAAAAAGACCGGTCGAAAAAAATTGGCCGGTAAAAAAGATGAATGGCCATCCAAAAAAGTGACCGGTTAAAAAAGAGTGGCCATTAAAGAAAAAATTTGACTGGTAAAAAAAATGGTCATAAAAAAAGTGAAAAAAATTGGCCGATAAAAAAGATAAATGGGCATCAAAAAAAGTGACCGGTTAAAAAAGAGTGGCCATTAAAAAGATAGTGGCCGATCAAAAATGAATTGGCCCATATAAAAAAGACCGGTCAAAAAAAATTGGCCGGTAAAAAGATGAATGGCCATCCAAAAAAATGACCGGTTAATGAATCCTGCAGTGACCGGTTAATGAATCCCTGCAGTCACAAAAGCTTTAATTCAAAATGGTAAAAAAGTCAAACTGAAAAAATTGGCCAGTAAAAAAGATAATTGGCCATCAAAAAAAGTGACCGGTTAAAAAAGAGTGGCCATTAAAAAAATAGTGGCCGATCAAAAATGAATTGGCCCATAAAAAAAGACCGGTCGAAAAAAATTGGCCGGTAAAAAAGATGAATGGCCATCCAAAAAAGTGACCGGTTAAAAAAATTGCCCATTAAAAAAAGTGACTACAAAAAATTGGCCCGTAAAAAAGGAAAGACCAGTCAAACAAAATTGGTCAGTAAAAAAATGTATTGGCCATCACACAGTGAGTTGGAGGAGGCGGAGGAGGCGGAGGAGGAGGCGGAGGAGGTGGAGGAGGAGGCGGAGGAGGCGGAGGAGGAGGCGGAGGAGGAGGCGGAGGAGGAGGCGGAGGAGGAGGCGGAGGAGGAGGAGGCGGAAGAGGTAGGTGGCCCGTAAAAAAAGAGACCAGTAAAAGATTTGGCCAGTAAAAAAAGATGAGTCGCCATGAAAAAATGTGACTATTAAAAAAAAAATACAAATATAAAACAATTAAATTCCCTTCTATGTGACTTTACCGAAAGAACCAGAATATGAATCGCTGCAGTCACGAAAGCTTTGGTTCAAAATGGTAAAAAAGTCAAACTGAAAAAATTGGTCAGTAAAAAAGATAATTGGCCATCAAAAAAAGTGACTGATTAAAAAAGAGTGGCCATTAAAGAAAAAAATTGACTGGTAAAAAAAAAATGGTCATGAAAAAATTGGCCGGGAAAAAAGATAAATGGCCATCAAAAAAAGTGACCGGTTAAAAAAGAGTGGCCATTAAAAAAATAGTGGCCGATCAAAAATGAATTGGCCCACATAAAAAAGACCGGTCAAAAAAAATTGGCCGGTAAAAAGATGAATGGCCATCCAAAAAAGTGACCGGTTAATGAATCCTGCAGTGACCGGTTAATGAATCCCTGCAGTCACAAAAGCTTTAATTCAAAATGGTAAAAAAAGTCAAACTGAAAAAATTGGCCAGTAAAAAAGATAATTGGCCATCAAAAAAAGTGACCGGTTATAAAAGAGTGGCCATTAAAAAAATAGTGGCCGATCAAAAATGAATTGGCCCATAAAAAAAAGACCGGTCAAAAAAAATTGGCCGGTAAAAAAGATGAATGGCCATCCAAAAAAGTGACCGGTTAAAAAAGAGTGGCCATTAAGGAAAAAAATTGACTGGTAAAAAAAATGGTCATAAAAAAAGTGAAAAAAATTGGCCGATAAAAAAGATAAATGGCCATCAAAAAAGTGACCGGTTAAAAAAGAGTGGCCATTAAAAAAAAAGTGGCTGATCAAAAAGAATTGGCCCATAAAATAAAAGCCCAGTCGAAAAAAATTGGCAGGTAAAAAAGATGAATGGTCATCCAAAAAAGTGACCGGTTAAAAAAGAGTGGCCATTAAAAAAACAGTGGCCTACCAAAAAATAATTGGCCCGTAAAAAAAGGCCAGTCGAAAAAATTGGCCATTAAAAAAGATAAGTGGCCATCAAAAATAAGTGACCGGTTAAAAAAATTGCCCGTTAAAAAAAGTTACTACAAAAAATTTGCCCGTAAAAAAGGAAAGACCAGTCAAACAAAATTGGTCCGTAAAAAAATATATTGGCCATCACACAGGTGGAGGAGGCGGTGGAGGCGGAGGAGGAGGTGGAGGAGGGGGAGGAGGAGGCGGAGGAGGAGGCGGAGGAGGCGGAGGAGGAGGGGAAGGCGGAGGAGGAGGCGGAGGAGGAGGCGGAGGAGGAGGCGGAGGAGGAGGCTGAAGAGGTAGGTGGCCTGTAAAAAAAGAGACCAGTAAAATAATTGGCCAGTAAAAAAAGATGAGTGGCAATGAAAAAACTTTTACTGCTAAAAAAAATAAAAAAATAAAAACAATTAAATTCTCTTTTACGGGACTTTACCGAAAGAACCAAGAATATGAATCCTTGCAGTCACGAAAGCTTTAATTCAAAATGGTAAAAAAGGTCAAACTGAAAAAATTGGCCAGTAAAAAAGATAATTGGCCATCAAATAAAGTGACTGGTTAAAAAAGAGTGGCCATTAAAGAAAAAATTTGACTGGTAAAAAAAATGGTCATAAAAAAGTGAAAAAAATTGCCCGATAAAATAGATAAATGGCCATCAAAAAAAGTGACCGGTTAAAAAAGAGTGGCCATTAAAAAAACAGTGGTCTACCAAAAAATAATTTTCCCCGTAAAAAAAGACCAGTCGAACAAAAATTGGCCAGTAAAAAAGATAAGTGGCCCTCAAAAAAAGTGACCGGTTAAAAAAATTGCCCATTAAAAAAAGTGACTACAAAAAATTGGCCCATAAAAAAGGAAAGACCAGTCAAACAAAATTGGTCAGTAAAAAAATGTATTGGCCATCACACAGTGAGGTGGATGAGGCAGAGGAGGCGGAGGAGGAGGCGGAGGAGGCGGAGGCGGAGGAGGAGGAGGCGGAGGAGGAGGAGGTGGAGGCGGAGGAGGAGGCGGAGGAGGAGGAGGCGGAAGAGGTAGGTGGCCCGTAAAAAAAGAGACCACTAAAAGAATTGGCCAGTAAAAAAAGATGAGTCGCCATAAAAAAATTTGACTGGTAAAAAAATAATAATACAAATATAAAACAATTAAATTCCCTTCTAGGTGACTTTACCGAAAGTACCAGAATATGAATACCTGCAGTCACGAAAGCTTTAATTCAAAATGGTTAAAAAGTCAAACTGAAAAAATTGGCCAGTAAAAAAGATAATTGGCCATCAAAAAAAGTGACTGGCTAAAAAAGAGTGGCCATTAAAGAAAAAATTTGACTGGTAAAAAAAAAAATGGTCATGAAAAAAGTGAAAAAAATTGGGCGGTAAAAAAGATAAATGGCCATCAAAAAAAGTGACCGATTAAAAAAGAGTGGCCATTAAAAAAAAGTGGCCGATCAAAAAAGAATTGGCCCATGAAAAAAGACCAGTTGAAAAAAATTGGCCGGTAAAAAAGATGAATGGCCATCCAAAAAAGTGACCGGTTAAAAAAGAGTGGCCATTAAAAAAACAGTGGCCTACCAAAAAATAATTTGCCTGTAAAAAAAGACCAGTCGAAAAAAATTGGCCAGTAAAAAAGATAAGTGGCCATCAAAAAAAGTGACTGGTTAAAGAAATAATGGCCATTTAAGAAAAAATTTGACTGGTAAAAAAGAAGTTGTCATAAAAGTGAAAATAATTGGCCAGTAAAAAGGTAAATGGCCATCTAAAAAAAGATTGGCCATTAAAAAAAAGTGGCCAACCAAAAAATAATTGGCCCATAAAAAAAGACAAGTAAAAAAATTAGCCAGTAAAAGAATGTGGCCATCAAAAAAAATTACTGGTTAAAAAAGAAAGTGGCTATTAAAAAAAAGTGGCCATCTAAAAAAGTGATTGGTTAAAAAAGAGTGGTCATTAAAGTATCTTGAACTAAAGACGAATTACCTAAATTATCAACAGAAGGTGTATATCAGATTAATTGCTTTTGTGGCAGATGCTATATTGGACAGACGGGACGTAAAATCAGCATAAGACTGAAAGAACACCAAAGAAATATTAAATTATCTCAAAAACAACTGTCGGCAGTGGCAGAACATGCTTGTCAACAAGGACACTCAATTTATTTTGATAACGTTGAAGTGTTGTTTAATACTTATTATTTCTGTCAAAGATTAATTAGAGAATCCATTGAAATTGAGAGAAATAGAAATAACTTTAATCGGGCTGAGAGCTATAGGCTTTGTACGGCTTTTAAGCGTATTATTAAATAATACATATTACAATTCCTCATAAGGGAAGCACATACTAATTATCGGATTACTAACGTAGCGTATATTCACAATAACACACATTACAACTCATTACTAATCATAACCATTGACTGATTACTAATCGATTATAGAATTACTGCACCTGAATGAGTTAAATGATGACGTCACCCTGCTGCTCTATTTAAAACCAGGAGCAAGTGAGGGCTTTACCATTCTGGCGAATTGCCCGATGATGCTGGATGTAATTACCAGCGAAACGTCGTATTCAAACTGTAAATGTTGTGGATTCACTCTTCAACACACCGGTGGGCTAAAGTAGTGAGCTAATTGTCTTTTGTAAACGTGACACTTTTTTTGCTGATTGGCCGTGTCGGGTGGTGGAGGGTTACGACACATTTATAAATAACACGATCTAACCCAAAATCCTTCATTATGAATAATATTGGTCACGAAAGCCTACGTGTTAAACCAATTAAAGAAAAATTGACTGGTAAAAAAAAGAAGTGGTCATAAAAAAGTTAAAAAAAATTGGCCGGTAAAAAAGGTAAATGGCCATCTTAAAAAATGACCGGTTAAAAAAGAGTGGCCATTAAAGAAAAAATTGACTGGTAAAAAAAAGTGGTCATAAAAAAGTGAAAAAATTGGCCAGTAAAAGAGGTAAATGGCCATCTAAAAAAGTGACCGGTTAAAAAAGAGTGGCCATTAAAAAAAGTGGCCGACCAAAAAATAATTGGCCCATATAAAAGACAAGTAAAAAAAAATTAGCCAGTAAAAAAATGTGGCCACCAAAAAAAATTACCGGTTAAAAAAGAAAGTGGCTATTAAAAAAAGTGGCCATCTAAAAAAGTGACTGGTTAAAAAAGAGTGGCCATTAAAGTATCTTGCACTATAGACAAATTACCTAAATTATCAACAGAAGGTGTATATCAGATTAATTGCTTTTGTGGCAGATGCTATATTGGACAGACGGGACGCAACATTAGCATAAGACTGAAAGAACACCAAAGAAATATTAGATTATCTCAAACACAACTGTCGGCAGTGGCAGAACATGCTTGTCAACAAGGACACTCAATTGATTTTGATAACGTTGAAGTGTTGTGTAATACTAATTATTACTGGCAAAGATTAATTAGAGAATCCATTGAAATTGAGAGAAATAGAAATAACTTTAATCGGGCTGATAGCTATAGGCTTTGTGTGGCTTTTAAGCGTATTATTAAATAATACATATTACAATTCCTCATAAGGGAAACACATACTAATTATCGGATTACTAACGTAGCGTATATTCACAATAACACACGTTACAACTCATTACTAATCATAACCATTGACTGATTACTAATCGATTATAGAATTACTGCACCTGAATGAGTTAAATTATGACATCACCCTGCTGCTCTATTTAAGACCAGGAGCAAGTGAGGGCTTTACCATTCTGGCGAATTGCCCGATGATGCTGGATGTAATTACCAGCGAAACGTCGTATTCAAACTGTAAATGTTGTGGATTCACTCTTCAACACACCGGTGGGCTAAAGTAGTGAACTAATTGTCTTTTATCAATGTGACACTTTTTTTGCTGATTGGCAGGGTCAGGCAGTGGAGGGTTATGACACATTTATAAATAACACGATCTAACCCAAAAACATTTATTATGAATAATATTGGTCGCGAAAGCCTACGTGTCAAACCAATTAAAGAAAAAATTGACTGGTAAAAAAAAGGAGTGGTCATAAAAAAAGTGAAAAAAATTGGCCGGTAAAAAAGGTAAATGGCCATCTAAAAAAGTGACCGTTTAAAAAAGAGTGGCCATTAAAGAAAAAATTGACTGGTAAAAAAAAGTTGTCATAAAAAAGTGAAAAAAATGGCCGGTAAAAGAGATAAATGGCCATAAAAAAGTGACTGGTTAAAAAAGAGTGGCCTTTAAAGAAAAAATTGACTGGTAAAGAAAAAGTGGTCATAAAAGTGAAAAAAAATTGGCCAGTAAAAAAGGTAAATGTCCATCTAAAAAAGTGACCGGTTAAAAAAGAGTAGCCATTAAAAAAGTTTCCAACCAAAAAATAATTGGCCCATAAAAAAAGAACATTAAAAAAAAATTGGCCAGTAAAAGAATGTGGCCATCAAAAAACATTACCGGTTAAAAAAAAGTGGCCATTAAAGAAAAAGTGGCCATCAAAAAAAGTGACTGGTTAAAAAAAGAGTGGCCATTAATAAAAGTGGTCGACCAAGTAATAATTGGCCCATAAAAAGACCAGTCAAAAAAATTGGCCAGTAAAAGAATGTGGAAATAAAAAAAATACCGGTAAAAAACGTCATTAACAAAGATCAGTGGCCAGCAAAAAAAGTGCTTGGTTAAAAAAAAGTGGCCATTAAAGAAAAAATTGACTGGTATAGAAAAAAAATTGGTCATAAAAAAGTGACTGGGTAAAAAAGAATGGCCATTAAAGAAAAAAATGGTAAAAAAGTGGTCGTAAAAGTGAAAAAAATTGGCTGGTAAAAAAGGTAAATGGACATCTAAAAAAGTGACCGGTTAAAAAAGAGTGGCCATTAAAAAAGTGGCCGACCAAGTAATAATTGGCCCATAAAAAAGACCAGTAAAAAAATTGGCCAGTTAAAGAATGTGAAAATCAAAAAAATTACCGGTAAAAAAAAAAAATAGCGATTAAAAAGATAAGTGGCCATCAAAAAAAGTGACTGGTTAAAAAAGAGTGGCCATTAAAGAAAAAATTTGACTGGTAAAAAAAGTGGTCATAAAAAAGTGAAAAAATTGGCTGGTAAAAGAGATAAATGGCCATCTAAAAAAGTGATCAGTTAAAAAAGTGTCCATTAAAAAAAAGTGGTTGACCAAAAAAATCATTGGCCCATAATAAAAGATCAGTCAAGAAAAATTGGCCAGTAAAAGAATTTGGCCATAAAAAAGTGACCGGTAAAAAAAGAGTGGCCATTAAAAAAAGTGGCCGACCAAGTAATAATTGGCCCATAAAAAAGACCAGTCCAAAAAAATTGGCCAGTAACAGAATGTGGCCATCAAAAAAAATTCCGGTAAAAAAGTGGCCTTTAAAAAAAGTGGCCATCAAAAAAAGTGACTGGTTAAAAAAGAGTGGCCATTAAAGTTTCTTGCACTAAAGACGAATTTCCTAAATTATCAACAGAAGGTGTATATCAGATTAATTGCTTTTGTGGCAGATGCTATATTGGACAGACGGGACGCAACATCAGCATAAGACTGAAAGAACACCAAAGAAATATTAAATTATCTCAAACACAACTGTCGGCAGTGGCAGAACATGCTTGTCAACAAGAACACTCAATTGATTTTGATAACGTTGAAGTGTTGTGTAATACTAATGATTACTGGCAAAGATTAATTATAGAATCCATTGAAATTGAGAGAAATAGAAATAACTTTAATCGCTCTGATAGCTATAGGCTTTTTGCGGCTTGGAAGCGTATTATTAAATAATACATATTTCATTTCCTTATAGGGGAAACACATACTAATTAATGGATTACTAATGTAGAGTATATTCACAATAACACACATTACAACTCATTACTAATCATAACCATTGACTGATTACCAATCGATTATATAATTACTGCAAATGAATGAGTTAAATGATGATGCCACCCTTCTGCTCTATTTAAGACCGGGAGCAAGTGAGGGCTTTACCATTCTGGCGAATTGCCCGATGATGCTGGATGTAATTACCAGCGAAACGTCGTATTCAAACTGTAAATGTTGTGGATTCACTCTTCAACACACCGGTGGGCTAAAGTAGTGAACTAATTTTCTTTTGTCAACGTGACACTTTTTTTGCTGATTGGCCCTGTCGGGTGGTGGAGGGTTATGACACATTTATAAATAACGCGATCTAAGCCAAACACCTTTATTATGAATAATATTGGTCACAAAAGCCTACATGTTAAACCAATTGAAGAAAAAATTGACTGGTAAAAAAAGTCTTAAAAGTGAAAAAAATTGGCCGGTAAAAAAGGTAAATGGCCATTTAAAAAAGTGACCGGTAAAAAATAGAGTGGCCATTAAAAAAAAGTGGCCGACCAAGTAATAATTGGCCCATAAAAAAGACCAGTCAAAAAAAAGTGGCCAGTAAAAGAATGTGGAAATGAAAAAAATTACCGGCAAAAAAATAATAGCCGTTAAAAAAGATAAGTGGCCATCAAAAAAAGTGACTGGGTAAAAAAGAATGGCCATTAAAGAAAAAAATGACTGGTAAAAAAGTGGTCATGAAAGTGAAAAAAATGGCCGGTAAAAAAGGTAAATGGCCATCTAAAAAAGTGACCGGTAAAAAAAGAGTGGCCATTAAAAAAAAGTGGCCGACCAAGTAATAATTGGCCCATAAAAAAGTGGAAAAATTGGCCGGTAAAAGAGATAAATGGCCATCTAAAAAGTGATTGGTTAAAAAAGAGTGGTCATTAAAGTATCTTGAACTAAAGACGAATTACCTAAATTATCAACAGAAGGTGTATATCAGATTAATTGCTTTTGTGGCAGATGCTATATTGGACAGACGGGACGTAAAATCAGCATAAGACTGAAAGAACACCAAAGAAATATTAAATTATCTCAAAAACAACTGTCGGCAGTGGCAGAACATGCTTGTCAACAAGGACACTCAATTTATTTTGATAACGTTGAAGTGTTGTTTAATACTTATTATTTCTATCAAAGATTAATTAGAGAATCCATTGAAATTGAGAGAAATAGAAATAACTTTAATCGGGCTGAGAGCTATAGGCTTTGTACGGCTTTTAAGCGTATTATTAAATAATACATATTACAATTCCTCATAAGGGAAGCACATACTAATTATCGGATTACTAACGTAGCGTATATTCACAATAACACACATTACAACTCATTACTAATCATAACCATTGACTGATTACTAATCGATTATAGAATTACTGCACCTGAATGAGTTAAATGATGATGTCACCCTGCTGCTCTATTTAAAACCAGGAGCAAGTGAGGGCTTTACCATTCTGGCGAATTGCCCGATGATGCTGGATGTAATTACCAGCGAAACGTCGTATTCAAACTGTAAATGTTGTGGATTCACTCTTCAACACACCGGTGGGCTAAAGTAGTGAGCTAATTGTCTTTTGTAAACGTGACACTTTTTTTGCTGATTGGCCGTGTCGGGTGGTGGAGGGTTACGACACATTTATAAATAACACGATCTAACCCAAAAACCTTGATTATGAATAATATTGGTCACGAAAGCCTACGTGTTAAACCAATTAAAGAAAAAATTGACTGGTAAAAAAAAGAAGTGGTCATAAAAAAGTAAAAAAAAATTGGCCGGTAAAAAAGGTAAATGGCCATCTTAAAAAATGACCGGTTAAAAAAGAGTGGCCATTAAAGAAAAAATTGACTGGTAAAAAAAAAGTGGTCATTAAAAAGTGAAAAAATTGGCCAGTAAAAGAGGTAAATGGCCATCTAAAAAAGTGACCGGTTAAAAAAGAGTGGCCATTAAAAAAAGTGGCCGACCAAAAAATAATTGGCCCATATAAAAGACAAGTAAAAAAAAATTAGCCAGTAAAAGAATGTGGCCACCAAAAAAAATTACCGGTTTAAAAAGAAAGTGGCTATTAAAAAAAAGTGGCCATCTAAAAAAGTGACTGGTTAAAAAAGAGTGGACATTAAAGTATCTTGCACTATAGACGAATTACGTAAATTATCAACAGAAGGTGTATATCAGATTAATTGCTTTTGTGGCAGATGCTATATTGGACAGACGGGACGCAACATTAGCATAAGACTGAAAGAACACCAAAGAAATATTAAATTATCTCAAACACAACTGTCGGCAGTGGCAGAACATGCTTGTCAACAAGGACACTCAATTGATTTTGATAACGTTGAAGTGTTGTGTAATACTAATTATTACTGGCAAAGATTAATTAGAGAATCCATTGAAATTGAGAGAAATAGAAATAACTTTAATCGGGCTGATAGCTATAGGCTTTGTGCGGCTTTTAAGCATATTATTAAATAATACATATTACAATTCCTCATAAGGGAAACACATACTAATTATCGGATTACTAACGTAGCGTATATTCACAATAACACACGTTACAACTCATTACTAATCATAACCATTGACTTATTACTAATCGATTATAGAATTACTGCACCTGAATGAGTTAAATTATGACGTCACCCTGCTGCTCTATTTAAGACCAGGAGCAAGTGAGGGCTTTACCATTCTGGCGAATTGCCCGATGATGCTGGATGTAATTACCAGCGAAACGTCGTATTCCAACTGTAAATGTTGTGGATTCACTCTTCAACACACCGGTGGGCTAAAGTAGTGAACTAATTGTCTTTTATCAATGTGACACTTTTTTTGCTGATTGGCAGGGTCAGGCAGTGGAGGGTTATGACACATTTATAAATAACACGATCTAACCCAAAAACATTTATTATGAATAATATTGGTCGCGAAAGCCTACGTGTCAAACCAATTAAAGAAAAAATTGACTGGTAAAAAAAAGGAGTGGTCATAAAAAAAGTGAAAAAAATTGGCCGGTAAAAAAGGTAAATGGCCATCTAAAAAAGTGACCGTTTAAAAAAGAGTGGCCATTAAAGAAAAAATTGACTGGTAAAAAAAAGTTGTCATAAAAAAGTGAAAAAAATGGCCGGTAAAAGAGATAAATGGCCATAAAAAAGTGACTGGTTAAAAAAGAGTGGCCTTTAAAGAAAAAATTGACTGGTAAAGAAAAAGTGGTCATAAAAGTGAAAAAAATTGGCCGGTAAAAAAGGTAAATGTCCATCTAAAAAAGTGACCGGTTAAAAAAGAGTAGCCATTAAAAAAGTTTCCGACCAAAAAATAATTGGCCCATAAAAAAAGACCAGTAAAAAAAAATTGGCCAGTAAAAGAATGTGGCCATCAAAAAACATTACCGGTTAAAAAAAGTGGCCATTAAAGAAAAAGTGGCCATCAAAAAAAGTGACTGGTTAAAAAAAGAGTGGCCATTAAAAAAAGTGGTCGACCAAGTAATAATTGGCCCATAAAAAGACCAGTCAAAAAAAATTGGCCAGTAAAAGAATGTGGAAATAAAAAAAAAATTACCGGTAAAAAACGTCATTAACCAAGATCAGTGGCCAGCAAAAAAAGTGCTTGGTTAAAAAAAGTGGCCATTAAAGAAAAAATTGACTGGTATAGAAAAAAAATTGGTCATAAAAAAGTGACTGGGTAAAAAAGAATGGCCATTAAAGAAAAAAATGGTAAAAAAGTGGTCGTAAAAGTGAAAAAAATTGGCTGGTAAAAAAGGTAAATGGCCATCTAAAAAAGTGACCGGTTAAAAAAGAGTGGCCATTAAAAAAGTGGCCGACCAAGTAATAATTGGCCCATAAAAAAGACCAGTAAAAAAAAATTGGCCAGTTAAAGAATGTGAAAATCAAAAAAATTACCGGTAAAAAAAAAAATAGCGATTAAAAAGATAAGTGGCCATCAAAAAAAGTGACTGGTTAAAAAAGAGTGGCCATTAAAGAAAAAATTGACTGGTAAAAAAAGTGGTCATAAAAAAGTGAAAAAATTGGCTGGTAAAAGAGATAAATGGCCATCTAAAAAAGTGATCAGTTAAAAAAGTGTCCATTAAAAAAAAGTGGTTGACCAAAAAAATCATTGGCCCATAATAAAAGATCAGTCAAGAAAAATTGGCCAGTAAAAGAATTTGGCCATAAAAAAAGTGACCGGTAAAAAAAGAGTGGCCATTAAAAAAAGTGGCCGACCAAGTAATAATTAGCCCATAAAAAAGACCAGTCCCAAAAAATTGGCCAGTAACAGAATGTGGCCATCAAAAAAAATTCCGGTAAAAAAGTGGCCTTTAAAAAAAGTGGCCATCAAAAAAAGTGACTGGTTAAAAAAGAGTGGCCATTAAAGTATCTTGCACTAAAGACGAATTACCTAAATTATCAACAGAAGGTGTATATCAGATTACTTGCTTTTGTGGCAGATGCTATATTGGACAGACGGGACGCAACATCAGCATAAGACTGAAAGAACACCAAAGAAATATTAAATTATCTCAAACACAACTGTCGGCAGTGGCAGAACATGCTTGTCAACAAGAACACTCAATTGATTTTGATAACGTTGAAGTGTTGTGTAATACTAATGATGACTGGCAAAGATTAATTAGAGAATCCATTGAAATTGAGAGAAATAGAAATAACTTTAATCGCTCTGATAGCTATAGGCTTTTTGCGGCTTGGAAGCGTATTATTAAATAATACATATTTCATTTCCTTATAGGGGAAACACATACTAATTAATGGATTACTAATGTAGAGTATATTCACAATAACACACATTACAACTCATTACTAATCATAACCATTGACTGATTACCAATCGATTATATAATTACTGCAAATGAATGAGTTAAATGATGATGCCACCCTTCTGCTCTATTTAAGACCGGGAGCAAGTGAGGGCTTTACCATTCTGGCGAATTGCCCGATGATGCTGGATGTAATTACCAGCGAAACGTCGTATTCAAACTGTAAATGTTGTGGATTCAGTCTTCAACACACCGGTGGGCTAAAGTAGTGAACTAATTGTCTTTTGTCAACGTGACATTTTTTTTGCTGATTGGCCCTGTCGGGTGGTGGAGGGTTATGACACATTTATAAATAACGCGATCTAAGCCAAAAACCTTTATTATGAATAATATTGGTCACAAAAGCCTACATGTTAAACCAATTGAAGAAAAAATTGACTGGTAAAAAAAGTCTTAAAAGTGAAAAAAATTGGCCGGTAAAAAAGGTAAATGGCCATCTAAAAAAGTGACCGGTAAAAAATAGAGTGGCCATTAAAAAAAAGTGGCCGACCAAGTAATAATTGGCCCATAAAAAAGACCAGTCAAAAAAAAGTGGCCAGTAAAAGAATGTGGAAATGAAAAAAATTACCGGCAAAAAAATAATAGCCGTTAAAAAAGATAAGTGGCCATCAAAAAAAGTGACTGGGTAAAAAAGAATGGCCATTAAAGAAAAAAATGACTGGTAAAAAAAAGTGGTCATAAAAGTGAAAAAAATGGCCGGTAAAAAAGGTAAATGGCCATCTAAAAAAGTGACCGGTAAAAAAAGAGTGGCCATTAAAAAAAAGTGGCCGACCAAGTAATAATTGGCCCATAAAAAAGTGGAAAAATTGGCCGGTAAAAGAGATAAATGGCCATCTAAAAAAGTGATTGGTTAAAAAAGAGTGGTCATTAAAGTATCTTGAACTAAAGACGAATTACCTAAATTATCGACAGAAGGTGTATATCAGATTAATTGCTTTTGTGGCAGATGCTATATTGGACAGACGGGACGTAAAATCAGCATAAGACTGAAAGAACACCAAAGAAATATTAAATTATCTCAAAAACAACTGTCGGCAGTGGCAGAACATGCTTGTCAACAAGGACACTCAATTTATTTTGATAACGTTGAAGTGTTGTTTAATACTTATTATTTCTATCAAAGATTAATTAGAGAATCCATTGAAATTGAGAGAAATAGAAATAACTTTAATCGGGCTGAGAGCTATAGGCTTTGTACGGCTTTTAAGCGTATTATTAAATAATACATATTACAATTCCTCATAAGGGAAGCACATACTAATTATCGGATTACTAACGTAGCGTATATTCACAATAACACACATTACAACTCATTACTAATCATAACCATTGACTGATTACTAATCGATTATAGAATTACTGCACCTGAATGAGTTAAATGATGATGTCACCCTGCTGCTCTATTTAAAACCAGGAGCAAGTGAGGGCTTTACCATTCTGGCGAATTGCCCGATGATGCTGGATGTAATTACCAGCGAAACGTCGTATTCAAACTGTAAATGTTGTGGATTCACTCTTCAACACACCGGTGGGCTAAAGTAGTGAGCTAATTGTCTTTTGTAAACGTGACACTTTTTTTGCTGATTGGCCGTGTCGGGTGGTGGAGGGTTACGACACATTTATAAATAACACGATCTAACCCAAAAACCTTGATTATGAATAATATTGGTCACGAAAGCCTACGTGTTAAACCAATTAAAGAAAAAATTGACTGGTAAAAAAAAGAAGTGGTCATAAAAAAGTAAAAAAAAATTGGCCGGTAAAAAAGGTAAATGGCCATCTTAAAAAATGACCGGTTAAAAAAGAGTGGCCATTAAAGAAAAAATTGACTGGTAAAAAAAAAGTGGTCATTAAAAAGTGAAAAAATTGGCCAGTAAAAGAGGTAAATGGCCATCTAAAAAAGTGACCGGTTAAAAAAGAGTGGCCATTAAAAAAAGTGGCCGACCAAAAAATAATTGGCCCATATAAAAGACAAGTAAAAAAAAATTAGCCAGTAAAAGAATGTGGCCACCAAAAAAAATTACCGGTTTAAAAAGAAAGTGGCTATTAAAAAAAAGTGGCCATCTAAAAAAGTGACTGGTTAAAAAAGAGTGGACATTAAAGTATCTTGCACTATAGACGAATTACGTAAATTATCAACAGAAGGTGTATATCAGATTAATTGCTTTTGTGGCAGATGCTATATTGGACAGACGGGACGCAACATTAGCATAAGACTGAAAGAACACCAAAGAAATATTAAATTATCTCAAACACAACTGTCGGCAGTGGCAGAACATGCTTGTCAACAAGGACACTCAATTGATTTTGATAACGTTGAAGTGTTGTGTAATACTAATTATTACTGGCAAAGATTAATTAGAGAATCCATTGAAATTGAGAGAAATAGAAATAACTTTAATCGGGCTGATAGCTATAGGCTTTGTGCGGCTTTTAAGCATATTATTAAATAATACATATTACAATTCCTCATAAGGGAAACACATACTAATTATCGGATTACTAACGTAGCGTATATTCACAATAACACACGTTACAACTCATTACTAATCATAACCATTGACTTATTACTAATCGATTATAGAATTACTGCACCTGAATGAGTTAAATTATGACGTCACCCTGCTGCTCTATTTAAGACCAGGAGCAAGTGAGGGCTTTACCATTCTGGCGAATTGCCCGATGATGCTGGATGTAATTACCAGCGAAACGTCGTATTCCAACTGTAAATGTTGTGGATTCACTCTTCAACACACCGGTGGGCTAAAGTAGTGAACTAATTGTCTTTTATCAATGTGACACTTTTTTTGCTGATTGGCAGGGTCAGGCAGTGGAGGGTTATGACACATTTATAAATAACACGATCTAACCCAAAAACATTTATTATGAATAATATTGGTCGCGAAAGCCTACGTGTCAAACCAATTAAAGAAAAAATTGACTGGTAAAAAAAAGGAGTGGTCATAAAAAAAGTGAAAAAAATTGGCCGGTAAAAAAGGTAAATGGCCATCTAAAAAAGTGACCGTTTAAAAAAGAGTGGCCATTAAAGAAAAAATTGACTGGTAAAAAAAAGTTGTCATAAAAAAGTGAAAAAAATGGCCGGTAAAAGAGATAAATGGCCATAAAAAAGTGACTGGTTAAAAAAGAGTGGCCTTTAAAGAAAAAATTGACTGGTAAAGAAAAAGTGGTCATAAAAGTGAAAAAAATTGGCCGGTAAAAAAGGTAAATGTCCATCTAAAAAAGTGACCGGTTAAAAAAGAGTAGCCATTAAAAAAGTTTCCGACCAAAAAATAATTGGCCCATAAAAAAAGACCAGTAAAAAAAAATTGGCCAGTAAAAGAATGTGGCCATCAAAAAACATTACCGGTTAAAAAAAGTGGCCATTAAAGAAAAAGTGGCCATCAAAAAAAGTGACTGGTTAAAAAAAGAGTGGCCATTAAAAAAAGTGGTCGACCAAGTAATAATTGGCCCATAAAAAGACCAGTCAAAAAAAATTGGCCAGTAAAAGAATGTGGAAATAAAAAAAAAATTACCGGTAAAAAACGTCATTAACCAAGATCAGTGGCCAGCAAAAAAAGTGCTTGGTTAAAAAAAGTGGCCATTAAAGAAAAAATTGACTGGTATAGAAAAAAAATTGGTCATAAAAAAGTGACTGGGTAAAAAAGAATGGCCATTAAAGAAAAAAATGGTAAAAAAGTGGTCGTAAAAGTGAAAAAAATTGGCTGGTAAAAAAGGTAAATGGCCATCTAAAAAAGTGACCGGTTAAAAAAGAGTGGCCATTAAAAAAGTGGCCGACCAAGTAATAATTGGCCCATAAAAAAGACCAGTAAAAAAAAATTGGCCAGTTAAAGAATGTGAAAATCAAAAAAATTACCGGTAAAAAAAAAAATAGCGATTAAAAAGATAAGTGGCCATCAAAAAAAGTGACTGGTTAAAAAAGAGTGGCCATTAAAGAAAAAATTGACTGGTAAAAAAAGTGGTCATAAAAAAGTGAAAAAATTGGCTGGTAAAAGAGATAAATGGCCATCTAAAAAAGTGATCAGTTAAAAAAGTGTCCATTAAAAAAAAGTGGTTGACCAAAAAAATCATTGGCCCATAATAAAAGATCAGTCAAGAAAAATTGGCCAGTAAAAGAATTTGGCCATAAAAAAAGTGACCGGTAAAAAAAGAGTGGCCATTAAAAAAAGTGGCCGACCAAGTAATAATTAGCCCATAAAAAAGACCAGTCCCAAAAAATTGGCCAGTAACAGAATGTGGCCATCAAAAAAAATTCCGGTAAAAAAGTGGCCTTTAAAAAAAGTGGCCATCAAAAAAAGTGACTGGTTAAAAAAGAGTGGCCATTAAAGTATCTTGCACTAAAGACGAATTACCTAAATTATCAACAGAAGGTGTATATCAGATTACTTGCTTTTGTGGCAGATGCTATATTGGACAGACGGGACGCAACATCAGCATAAGACTGAAAGAACACCAAAGAAATATTAAATTATCTCAAACACAACTGTCGGCAGTGGCAGAACATGCTTGTCAACAAGAACACTCAATTGATTTTGATAACGTTGAAGTGTTGTGTAATACTAATGATGACTGGCAAAGATTAATTAGAGAATCCATTGAAATTGAGAGAAATAGAAATAACTTTAATCGCTCTGATAGCTATAGGCTTTTTGCGGCTTGGAAGCGTATTATTAAATAATACATATTTCATTTCCTTATAGGGGAAACACATACTAATTAATGGATTACTAATGTAGAGTATATTCACAATAACACACATTACAACTCATTACTAATCATAACCATTGACTGATTACCAATCGATTATATAATTACTGCAAATGAATGAGTTAAATGATGATGCCACCCTTCTGCTCTATTTAAGACCGGGAGCAAGTGAGGGCTTTACCATTCTGGCGAATTGCCCGATGATGCTGGATGTAATTACCAGCGAAACGTCGTATTCAAACTGTAAATGTTGTGGATTCAGTCTTCAACACACCGGTGGGCTAAAGTAGTGAACTAATTGTCTTTTGTCAACGTGACATTTTTTTTGCTGATTGGCCCTGTCGGGTGGTGGAGGGTTATGACACATTTATAAATAACGCGATCTAAGCCAAAAACCTTTATTATGAATAATATTGGTCACAAAAGCCTACATGTTAAACCAATTGAAGAAAAAATTGACTGGTAAAAAAAGTCTTAAAAGTGAAAAAAATTGGCCGGTAAAAAAGGTAAATGGCCATCTAAAAAAGTGACCGGTAAAAAATAGAGTGGCCATTAAAAAAAAGTGGCCGACCAAGTAATAATTGGCCCATAAAAAAGACCAGTCAAAAAAAAGTGGCCAGTAAAAGAATGTGGAAATGAAAAAAATTACCGGCAAAAAAATAATAGCCGTTAAAAAAGATAAGTGGCCATCAAAAAAAGTGACTGGGTAAAAAAGAATGGCCATTAAAGAAAAAAATGACTGGTAAAAAAAAGTGGTCATAAAAGTGAAAAAAATGGCCGGTAAAAAAGGTAAATGGCCATCTAAAAAAGTGACCGGTAAAAAAAGAGTGGCCATTAAAAAAAAGTGGCCGACCAAGTAATAATTGGCCCATAAAAAAGTGGAAAAATTGGCCGGTAAAAGAGATAAATGGCCATCTAAAAAAGTGATTGGTTAAAAAAGAGTGGTCATTAAAGTATCTTGAACTAAAGACGAATTACCTAAATTATCGACGGAAGGTGTATATCAGATTAATTGCTTTTGTGGCAGATGCTATATTGGACAGACGGGACGTAAAATCAGCATAAGACTGAAAGAACACCAAAGAAATATTAAATTATCTCAAAAACAACTGTCGGCAGTGGCAGAACATGCTTGTCAACAAGGACACTCAATTTATTTTGATAACGTTGAAGTGTTGTTTAATACTTATTATTTCTGTCAAAGATTAATTAGAGAATCCATTGAAATTGAGAGAAATAGAAATAACTTTAATCGGGCTGAGAGCTATAGGCTTTGTACGGCTTTTAAGCGTATTATTAAATAATACATATTACAATTCCTCATAAGGGAAGCACATACTAATTATCGGATTACTAACGTAGCGTATATTCACAATAACACACATTACAACTCATTACTAATCATAACCATTGACTGATTACTAATCGATTATAGAATTACTGCACCTGAATGAGTTAAATGATGACGTCACCCTGCTGCTCTATTTAAAACCAGGAGCAAGTGAGGGCTTTACCATTCTGGCGAATTGCCCGATGATGCTGGATGTAATTACCAGCGAAACGTCGTATTCAAACTGTAAATGTTGTGGATTCACTCTTCAACACACCGGTGGGCTAAAGTAGTGAGCTAATTGTCTTTTGTAAACGTGACACTTTTTTTGCTGATTGGCCGTGTCGGGTGGTGGAGGGTTACGACACATTTATAAATAACACGATCTAACCCAAAAACCTTCATTATGAATAATATTGGTCACGAAAGCCTACGTGTTAAACCAATTAAAGAAAAAATTGACTGGTAAAAAAAAGAAGTGGTCATAAAAAAGTTTAAAAAAATTGGCCGGTAAAAAAGGTAAATGGCCATCTTAAAAAATGACCGGTTAAAAAAGAGTGGCCATTAAAGAAAAAATTGACTGGTAAAAAAAAAGTGGTCATTAAAAAGTGAAAAAATTGGCCAGTAAAAGAGGTAAATGGCCATCTAAAAAAGTGACCGGTTAAAAAAGAGTGGCCATTAAAAAAAGTGGCCGACCAAAAAATAATTGGCCCATATAAAAGACAAGTAAAAAAAAATTAGCCAGTAAAAGAATGTGGCCACCAAAAAAAATTACCGGTTTAAAAAGAAAGTGGCTATTAAAAAAAAGTGGCCTTCTAAAAAAGTGACTGGTTAAAAAAGAGTGGACATTAAAGTATCTTGCACTATAGACGAATTACGTAAATTATCAACAGAAGGTGTATATCAGATTAATTGCTTTTGTGGCAGATGCTATATTGGACAGACGGGACGCAACATTAGCATAAGACTGAAAGAACACCAAAGAAATATTAAATTATCTCAAACACAACTGTCGGCAGTGGCAGAACATGCTTGTCAACAAGGACACTCAATTGATTTTGATAACGTTGAAGTGTTGTGTAATACTAATTATTACTGGCAAAGATTAATTAGAGAATCCATTGAAATTGAGAGAAATAGAAATAACTTTAATCGGGCTGATAGCTATAGGCTTTGTGCGGCTTTTAAGCATATTATTAAATAATACATATTACAATTCCTCATAAGGGAAACACATACTAATTATCGGATTACTAACGTAGCGTATATTCACAATAACACACGTTACAACTCATTACTAATCATAACCATTGACTTATTACTAATCGATTATAGAATTACTGCACCTGAATGAGTTAAATTATGACGTCACCCTGCTGCTCTATTTAAGACCAGGAGCAAGTGAGGGCTTTACCATTCTGGCGAATTGCCCGATGATGCTGGATGTAATTACCAGCGAAACGTCGTATTCAAACTGTAAATGTTGTGGATTCACTCTTCAACACACCGGTGGGCTAAAGTAGTGAACTAATTGTCTTTTATCAATGTGACACTTGTTTTGCTGATTGGCCGTGTCAGGCAGTGGAGGGTTATGACACATTTATAAATAACACGATCTAAGCCAAAAACATTTATTATGAATAATATTGGTCGCGAAAGCCTACGTGTCAAACCAATTAAAGAAAAAATTGACTGGTAAAAAAAAGGAGTGGTCATAAAAAAAGTGAAAAAAATTGGCCGGTAAAAAAGGTAAATGGCCATCTAAAAAAGTGACCGTTTAAAAAAGAGTGGCCATTAAAGAAAAAATTGACTGGTAAAAAAAAGTTGTCATAAAAAAGTGAAAAAAATGGCCGGTAAAAGAGATAAATGGCCATAAAAAAGTGACTGGTTAAAAAAGAGTGGCCTTTAAAGAAAAAATTGACTGGTAAAGAAAAAGTGGTCATAAAAGTGAAAAAAATTGGCCGGTAAAAAAGGTAAATGTCCATCTAAAAAAGTGACCGGTTAAAAAAGAGTAGCCATTAAAAAAGTTTCCGACCAAAAAATAATTGGCCCATAAAAAAAGACCAGTAAAAAAAAATTGGCCAGTAAAAGAATGTGGCCATCAAAAAACATTACCGGTTAAAAAAAGTGGCCATTAAAGAAAAAGTGGCCATCAAAAAAAGTGACTGGTTAAAAAAAGAGTGGCCATTAAAAAAAGTGGTCGACCAAGTAATAATTGGCCCATAAAAAGACCAGTCAAAAAAAATTGGCCAGTAAAAGAATGTGGAAATAAAAAAAAAATACCGGTAAAAAACGTCATTAACAAAGATCAGTGGCCAGCAAAAAAAGTGCTTGGTTAAAAAAAGTGGCCATTAAAGAAAAAATTGACTGGTATAGAAAAAAAATTGGTCATAAAAAAGTGACTGGGTAAAAAAGAATGGCCATTAAAGAAAAAAATGGTAAAAAAGTGGTCGTAAAAGTGAAAAAAATTGGCTGGTGAAAAAGGTAAATGGCCATCTAAAAAAGTGACCGGTTAAAAAAGAGTGGCCATTAAAAAAGTGGCCGACCAAGTAATAATTGGCCCATAAAAAAGACCAGTAAAAAAAAATTGGCCAGTTAAAGAATGTGAAAATCAAAAAAATTACCGGTAAAAAAAAAAATAGCGATTAAAAAGATAAGTGGCCATCAAAAAAAGTGACTGGTTAAAAAAGAGTGGCCATTAAAGAAAACATTGACTGGTAAAAAAAGTGGTCATAAAAAAGTGAAAAAATTGGCTGGTAAAAGAGATAAATGGCCATCTAAAAAAGTGATCAGTTAAAAAAGTGTCCATTAAAAAAAAGTGGTTGACCAAAAAAATCATTGGCCCATAATAAAAGATCAGTCAAGAAAAATTGGCCAGTAAAAGAATTTGGCCATAAAAAAAGTGACCGGTAAAAAAAGAGTGGCCATTAAAAAAAGTGGCCGACCAAGTAATAATTAGCCCATAAAAAAGACCAGTCCCAAAAAATTGGCCAGTAACAGAATGTGGCCATCAAAAAAAATTCCGGTAAAAAAGTGGCCTTTAAAAAAAGTGGCCATCAAAAAAAGTGACTGGTTAAAAAAGAGTGGCCATTAAAGTATCTTGCACTAAAGACGAATTACCTAAATTATCAACAGAAGGTGTATATCAGATTACTTGCTTTTGTGGCAGATGCTATATTGGACAGACGGGACGCAACATCAGCATAAGACTGAAAGAACACCAAAGAAATATTAAATTATCTCAAACACAACTGTCGGCAGTGGCAGAACATGCTTGTCAACAAGAACACTCAATTGATTTTGATAACGTTGAAGTGTTGTGTAATACTAATGATTACTGGCAAAGATTAATTAGAGAATCCATTGAAATTGAGAGAAATAGAAATAACTTTAATCGCTCTGATAGCTATAGGCTTTTTGCGGCTTGGAAGCGTATTATTAAATAATACATATTTCATTTCCTTATAGGGGAAACATACTAATTAATGGATTACTAATGTAGAGTATATTCACAATAACACACATTACAACTCATTACTAATCATAACCATTGACTGATTACCAATCGATTATATAATTACTGCAAATGAATGAGTTAAATGATGATGCCACCCTTCTGCTCTATTTAAGACCGGGAGCAAGTGAGGGCTTTACCATTCTGGCGAATTGCCCGATGATGCTGGATGTAATTACCAGCGAAACGTCGTATTCAAACTGTAAATGTTGTGGATTCAGTCTTCAACACACCGGTGGGCTAAAGTAGTGAACTAATTGTCTTTTGTCAACGTGACATTTTTTTTGCTGATTGGCCCTGTCGGGTGGTGGAGGGTTATGACACATTTATAAATAACGCGATCTAAGCCAAAAACCTTTATTATGAATAATATTGGTCACAAAAGCCTACATGTTAAACCAATTGAAGAAAAAATTGACTGGTAAAAAAAGTCTTAAAAGTGAAAAAAATTGGCCGGTAAAAAAGGTAAATGGCCATCTAAAAAAGTGACCGGTAAAAAATAGAGTGGCCATTAAAAAAAAGTGGCCGACCAAGTAATAATTGGCCCATAAAAAAGACCAGTCAAAAAAAAGTGGCCAGTAAAAGAATGTGGAAATGAAAAAAATTACCGGCAAAAAAATAATAGCCGTTAAAAAAGATAAGTGGCCATCAAAAAAAGTGACTGGGTAAAAAAGAATGGCCATTAAAGAAAAAAATGACTGGTAAAAAAAAGTGGTCATAAAAGTGAAAAAAATGGCCGGTAAAAAAGGTAAATGGCCATCTAAAAAAGTGACCGGTAAAAAAAGAGTGGCCATTAAAAAAAAGTGGCCGACCAAGTAATAATTGGCCCATAAAAAAGTGGAAAAATTGGCCGGTAAAAGAGATAAATGGCCATCTAAAAAAGTGATTGGTTAAAAAAGAGTGGTCATTAAAGTATCTTGAACTAAAGACGAATTACCTAAATTATCGACAGAAGGTGTATATCAGATTAATTGCTTTTGTGGCAGATGCTATATTGGACAGACGGGACGTAAAATCAGCATAAGACTGAAAGAACACCAAAGAAATATTAAATTATCTCAAACACAACTGTCGGCAGTGGCAGAACATGCTTGTCAACAAGGACACTCAATTTATTTTGATAACGTTGAAGTGTTGTTTAATACTTATTATTTCTGTCAAAGATTAATTAGAGAATCCATTGAAATTGAGAGAAATAGAAATAACTTTAATCGGGCTGAGAGCTATAGGCTTTGTACGGCTTTTAAGCGTATTATTAAATAATACATATTACAATTCCTCATAAGGGAAGCACATACTAATTATCGGATTACTAACGTAGCGTATATTCACAATAACACACATTACAACTCATTACTAATCATAACCATTGACTGATTACTAATCGATTATAGAATTACTGCACCTGAATGAGTTAAATGATGACGTCACCCTGCTGCTCTATTTAAAACCAGGAGCAAGTGAGGGCTTTACCATTCTGGTGAATTGCCCGATGATGCTGGATGTAATTACCAGCGAAACGTCGTATTCAAACTGTAAATGTTGTGGATTCACTCTTCAACACACCGGTGGGCTAAAGTAGTGAGCTAATTGTCTTTTGTAAACGTGACACTTTTTTTGCTGATTGGCCGTGTCGGGTGGTGGAGGGTTACGACACATTTATAAATAACACGATCTAACCCAAAAACCTTCATTATGAATAATATTGGTCACGAAAGCCTACGTGTTAAACCAATTAAAGAAAAAATTGACTGGTAAAAAAAAGAAGTGGTCCATAAAAAAGTTAAAAAAAATTGGCCGGTAAAAAAGGTAAATGGCCATCTTAAAAAATGACCGGTTAAAAAAGAGTGGCCATTAAAGAAAAAATTGACTGGTAAAAAAAAAGTGGTCATAAAAAAGTGAAAAAATTGGCCAGTAAAAGAGGTAAATGGCCATCTAAAAAAGTGACCGATTAAAAAAGAGTGGCCATTAAAAAAAGTGGCCGACCAAAAAATAATTGGCCCATATAAAAGACAAGTAAAAAAAAATTAGCCAGTAAAAGATTGTGGCCACCAAAAAAAATTACCGGTTAAAAAAGAAAGTGGCTATTAAAAAAAGTGGCCATCTAAAAAAGTGACTGGTTAAAAAAGAGTGGCCATTAAAGTATCTTGCACTATAGACGAATTACCTAAATTATCAACAGAAGGTGTATATCAGATTAATTGCTTTTGTGGCAGATGCTATATTGGACAGACGGGACGCAACATTAGCATAAGACTGAAAGAACACCAAAGAAATATTAAATTATCTCAAACACAACTGTCGGCAGTGGCAGAACATGCTTGTCAACAAGGACACTCAATTGATTTTGATAACGTTGAAGTGTTGTGTAATACTAATTATTACTGGCAAAGATTAATTAGAGAATCCATTGAAATTGAGAGAAATAGAAATAACTTTAATCGGGCTGATAGCTATAGGCTTTGTGCGGCTTTTAAGCGTATTATTAAATAATACATATTACAATTCCTCATAAGGGAAACACATACTAATTATCGGATTACTAACGTAGCGTATATTCACAATAACACACGTTACAACTCATTACTAATCATAACCATTGACTGATTACTAATCGATTATAGAATTACTGCACCTGAATGAGTTAAATTATGACGTCACCCTGCTGCTCTATTTAAGACCAGGAGCAAGTGAGGGCTTTACCATTCTGGCGAATTGCCCGATGATGCTGGATGTAATTACCAGCGAAACGTCGTATTCAAACTGTAAATGTTGTGGATTCACTCTTCAACACACCGGTGGGCTAAAGTAGTGAACTAATTGTCTTTTATCAAGGTGACACTTTTTTTGCTGATTGGCCGTGTCAGGCAGTGGAGGGTTATGACACATTTATAAATAACACGATCTAACCCAAAAACATTTATTATAAATAATATTGTTCGCGAAAGCCTACGTGTCAAACCAATTAAAGAAAAAATTGACTGGTAAAAAAAAGGAGTGGTCATAAAAAAAGTGAAAAAAATTGGCCGGTAAAAAAGGTAAATGGCCATCTAAAAAAGTGACCGGTTAAAAAAGAGTAGCCATTAAAAAAGTTTCCGACCAAAAAATAATTGGCCCATAAAAAAAGACCAGTAAAAAATTGGCCAGTAAAAGAATGTGGCCATCAAAAAACATTACCGGTTAAAAAAAGTGGCCATTAAAGAAAAAGTGGCCATCAAAAAAAGTGACTGGTTAAAAAAAGAGTGGCCATTAAAAAAAGTGGTCGACCAAGTAATCATTGGCCCATAAAAAGACCAGTCAAAAAAAATTGGCCAGTAAAAGTATGTGGAAATAAAAAAAAATTACCGGTAAAAAACGTCATTAACAAAGATCAGTGGCCAGCAAAAAAAGTGCTTGGTTAAAAAAAAGTGGCCATTAAAGAAAACATTGACTGGTATAGAAAAAAAATTGGTCATAAAAAAGTGACTGGGTAAAAAAGAATGGCCATTAAAGAAAAAAATGGTAAAAAAGTGGTCGTAAAAGTGAAAAAAATTGGCTGGTAAAAAAGGTAAATGGCCATCTAAAAAAGTGACCGGTTAAAAAAGAGTGGCCATTAAAAAAGTGGCCGACCAAGTAATAATTGGCCCATAAAAAAGACCAGTAAAAAAAAATTGGCCAGTTAAAGAATGTGAAAATCAAAAGAATTACCAGTAAAAAAAAAAATAGCGATTAAAAAGATAAGTGGCCATCAAAAAAAGTGACTGGTTAAAAAAGAGTGGCCATTAAAGAAAAAATTGACTGGTAAAAAAAGTACTCATAAAAAAGTGAAAAAATTGGCTGGTAAAAGAGATAAATGGCCATCTAAAAAAGTGATCAGTTAAAAAAGTGTCCATTAAAAAAAAGTGGTTGACCAAAAAAATCATTGGCCCATAATAAAAGATCAGTCAAGAAAAATTGGCCAGTAAAAGAATTTGGCCATAAAAAAAGTGACCGGTAAAAAAAGAGTGGCCATTAAAAAAAGTGGCCGACCAAGTAATAATTGGCCCATAAAAAAGACCAGTCCAAAAAAATTGGCCAGTAACAGAATGTGGCCATCAAAAAAAATTCCGGTAAAAAAAGTGGCCTTTAAAAAAAGTGGCCATCAAAAAAAGTGACTGGTTAAAAAAGAGTGGCCATTAAAGTATCTTGCACTAAAGACGAATTACCTAAATTATCAACAGAAGGTGTATATCAGATTAATTGCTTTTGTGGCAGATGCTATATTGGACAGACGGGACGCAACATCAGCATAAGACTGAAAGAACACCAAAGAAATATTAAATTATCTCAAACACAACTGTCGGCAGTGGCAGAACATGCTTGTCAACAAGAACACTCAATTGATTTTGATAACGTTGAAGTGTTGTGTAATACTAATGATTACTGGCAAAGATTAATTAGAGAATCCATTGAAATTGAGAGAAATAGAAATAACTTTAATCGCTCTGATAGCTATAGGCTTTTTGCGGCTTGGAAGCGTATTATTAAATAATACATATTTCATTTCCTTATAGGGGAAACACATACTAATTAATGGATTACTAATGTAGAGTATATTCACAATAACACACATTACAACTCATTACTAATCATAACCATTGACTGATTACCAATCGATTATATAATTACTGCAAATGAATGAGTTAAATGATGATGCCACCCTTCTGCTCTATTTAAGACCGGGAGCAAGTGAGGGCTTTACCATTCTGGCGAATTGCCCGATGATGCTGGATGTAATTACCAGCGAAACGTCGTATTCAAACTGTAAATGTTGTGGATTCACTCTTCAACACACCGGTGGGCTAAAGTAGTGAACTAATTGTCTTTTGTCAACGTGACACTTTTTTTGCTGATTGGCCCTGTCGGGTGGTGGAGGGTTATGACACATTTATAAATAACGCGATCTAAGCCAAAAACCTTTATTATGAATAATATTGGTCACAAAAGCCTACATGTTAAACCAATTGAAGAAAAAATTGACTGGTAATAAAAGTCTTAAAAGTGAAAAAAATTGGCCGGTAAAAAAGGTAAATGGCCATCTAAAAAAGTGACCGGTAAAAAATAGAGTGGCCATTAAAAAAAAGTGGCCGACCAAGTAATAATTGGCCCATAAAAAAGACCAGTCCAAAAAAAGTGGCCAGTAAAAGAATGTGGAAATAAAAAAAATTACCGGCAAAAAAATAATAGCCGTTAAAAAAGATAAGTGGCCATCAAAAAAAGTGACTGGGTAAAAAAGAATGGCCATTAAAGAAAAAAATGACTGGTAAAAAAAAGTGGTCATAAAAGTGAAAAAAAATGGCCGGTAAAAAAGGTAAATGGCCATCTAAAAAAGTGACCGGTAAAAAAAGAGTGGCCATTAAAAAAAAGTGGCCGACCAAGTAATAATTGGCCCATAAAACGACCAGTCAAAAAAAATTGGCCAGTTAAAGAATGTGGCCATCAAAAAAAATTACCGGATAAAAAAAGTGCCCATTAAAAAAAATGTGGCCATCAAAAAAAGTGACTGGTTAAAAAAGAGTGACCATTAAAGAAAAAATTGACTGGTAAAAAAAAGTGGTCATAAATAAGTGAAAAAATTGGCCGGTAAAAGAGCTAAATGGCCATATAAAAAAGTGACCGGTTAAAAAAGTGTCCATTAAAAAAAGTGGCCGACCAAAAAATTATTTGCCCATAAAAAAAGACCTGTCAAAAAAAATTGTCCAGTTAAAGAATGTGGCCATCAAAAAAAATGCCCGTTAAAAAAAGTGGCCATTAAACAAAAGTGGCCATCAAAAAAAGCGACTGGTTAAAAAAGAGTTGCCATTTAAGAAAAAATTGACTGTTAAAAAAAAGTGGTCATAAAAGTGAAAAAATTTGGCCAGTAAAAAAGGTAAAGGGCCATCTAAAAAAGTACTCACCCCGGTGATGGGCCGGGGTGAGTAACGTGGCCCAAAGGTGAACGAGGGGGCACGGGGGGAGTAGCTGAGGATGTCTAGAGAGTTCCCGAAAGAGGCGTGGTTAAGGGCAGAGCCAGAGAGGGCACAGGTGCGGTGTAGCCTGGAACCGTCGGGAATATTCTGCAAGTAGGGCGCGGCTGAGGGTGGAGCCAGGCCGTGCCAAGAGAGCTAAAAGGGAAGCCCCGATCAGAGATCCAGGCTGTCTGCAGGTGAAGTGGAACCCCAGTGCTATGTCTACGTCTTCGTCTCCGTCTTCAACATCATGGGTCAGGCAGCACGTTGGCTGCTCTGACCCGATTATAGATATCCCGTATGCGAGAGAAATAGGTGTATTGTGGTCCGATGCGTAACAAGAGTGAGAATAGATGTATTTAGTCCTGTGTGTAACGGTGTTGCGTGAAGTGTAGAATAAACGTTGTTGCCTCTTAAATAGTGTCTCTGAATGACTCACTACACCATTATAAAATTGAACCTTATGGCGGGACTCCGGGGTCCCGAATGAACGGAAGTAAAATGGGAATTATTTATTTATTTTGATGACTCCGTCCCACCGCACACATACAGTGAGGGAAAAAAATATTTGATCCCCTGCTGATTTTGTACGTTTGCCCACTGACAAAGAAATGATCAGTCTATAATTTTAATGGTAGGTTTATTTGAACAGTGAGAGACAGACTAACAACAACAAAATCCAGAAAAACGCATGTCAAAAATGTTATAAATTGATTTGCATTTTAATGAGGGAAATAAGTATTTGACCTGCTCTCAATCAGAAAGATTTATGGCTCCCAGGTGTCTTTTATGCAGGTAACGAGCTGAGATTAGGAGCACATTCTTAAAGGGAGTGCTCCTAATCTCAGCTTGTTACATGTATAAAAGACACCTGTCCACAGAAGCAATCAATTAGATTCCAAACTCTCCACCATGGCCAAGACCAAAGAGCGCTCCAAGGATGTCAGGGACAAGATTGTAGACCTACACAAGGCTGGAATGGGCTACAAGACCATTGCCAAGCAGCTTGGTGAGAAGGTGACAACAGTTGGTGCGATTATTCGCAAATGGAAGAAACACAAAAGAACTGTCAATCTCCCTCGGTCTGGGGCTCCATGCAAGATCTCACCTCGTGGATTTGCAATGATCATGAGAACGGTGGGGAATCAGCCCAGAACTACACTAGAGGATCTTGTCAATTATCTGAAGGCAGCTGGGACTCTAGTCACCAAGAAAACAATTGGTAACACACTACGCCGTGAAGGACTGAAATCCTGCAGTGCCCACAAGATCCCCCTGCTCAAGAAAATACATATACATGCCCGTCTGAAGTTTGCCAATGAACATCTGAATGATTCAGAGGACAACTGGGTGAAAGTGTTGTGGTCAGATGAGACCAAAATGGAGCTCTTTGGAATCAACTCAACTCGCCGTGTTTGGAGGAGGAGGAATGCTGCCTATGACCCCAAGAACACCATCCCAACCGTCAAACATGGAGGTGGAAACATTATGCGTTGGGGGTGTTTTTCTGCTAAGTGGACAGGACATCTTCACCGCATCAAAGGGACGATGGACGGGGCCATGTACCGTCAAATCTTGGGTGAGAACCTCCTTCCCTCAGCGAGGGCATTGAAATGGGTCGTGGATGGGTATTCCAGCATGACAATGACCCAAAACACACAGCCAAGGCAACAAAGGAGTGGCTCAAGAAGAGGCACATTAAGGTCCTGGAGTGGCCTAGCCAGTCTCCAGACCCTAATCTCATAGAACATCTGTGGAGGGAGCTGAAGGTTCGAGTTGCCAAACGTCAGCCTCGAAACCTTAATGACTTGGAGAAAATCTGCAAAGAGGAGTGGGACAAAATCCCTCCTGAAATGTGTGCAAACCTGGTGGCCAACTACAAGAAACGTCTGATCTCTGTGATTGCCAACAAGGGTTTTGCCACCAAGTATTAAGTCATGTTTTGCAGAGGGGTCAAATACTTATTTCCCTCATTAAAATACAAATCAATTTATAACATTTTTGACATGCGTTTTTCTGGATTTTGTTGTTATTCTGTCTCTCACTTTTCAAATAAACCTACCATTAAAATTATAGACTAATCATTTCTTTTTGATTTAAAACTTTCGTGGCTGCAATAATTCATATTCTTAGCTCTTTCGGTAAAGTCACGTTGAAGGGAAACAATAAAATAATAAAATATATATAAAACAATACAAATTCTCACGACGTTTAGACCATAACACATACGGTCGTCATCAGGTGTGTCGGTTTGCATAAATTTAGTTATTTTTAAACGGTGTATTTATTTATAAAACAACGTCAGCGCCACGCACAGCGATTTGGCAGTTTATTTAGAAGGACTAGTCCATCTATGTTCTGAAAAGAGGAGGGGGGAGACGAAAAATTAATGTATGCTGTCTGAAAGCCACTGTAAGCGTGAACAATAAATTAAGACCTAAAATGGTTTATCAAATCTTTCCAATGATTGCTAAGCCAGAATCCATCTTCTCGGTTGAAATTGTCTCTGTGCTTGTATATGTGGATAGCCTCATGAACGAATCTCTCATGGTAGCCAAGACTTTGTATCATAGAGCCCAATGCATATCCGACCAGGAACACATAGGCAGTGAACTCAAGCACGTACACCAAGCTCTTAAGGCTAATGGTTACTCCGACTATACAATCCGCAAAGCTATCACTCAAACCATGAAGAAGGACCCTCTTGAGGAGCCTTTCAAAACCATCACTTTACCCTACATTGCGGGGATCACAAAAAAGATCTCCAAAATCTTGAATAAACACAAGATCCAGGTCCGTTTCAACACATTACATAAAATCCGTGATCTGGTTCTGTCTGTAAAAGATGTGATTCCGGACATACAGTACCCTGGTGTCTACAAACTAAGTTGCCTCTGTGGTAGTAGTTACATTGGAGAAACCAAACGCCATATCTCGGACCGCATTCGTGAACACAAAGCAAACCTTAAACACGGTAGGACCAACACCTCGGCCATGGCAGATCATTGACGGAGCAGCAGCAGCGGCAGCAACAACAGCAGCAGCAGCAACTGCAGCAGCAGCCGCCGCAGCAGCTGCAGCTGCAACAGCAGCAGCAGCAACAACAGCAGCAGGAGCAACAGCCACAGCAGCTGCAGCAGCAGCCACAGCAGCTGCAGCTGCAGCAGCAGCAGCAACACCAGCAGCAGCAGCAGCAGCAACACCAGCGGCAGGGGCAGCGAGAGGACCTCGTCATCCAGGCAGCCGGCTGTGAAGTACCAATGCTCGAGGACGAGCAAGGCGGTTTCACCCCGGTCCAGCCCTAAAAGCGGAAGGCCAAGGCCGGACCAGCAGGAGCACAATATGTCGGGACCCCTTCAAAGCGGACGACGGTCGCCAGCGCCGACAGCGCGCCGGAGGGCCACGCGGACGGGGCGATGAGGAGCGACGACGACGAGCCCGAACTGCGGGACGAGACGGGCGACGACGGCGACCTCCGCCCGCCGGGCAGCGACGGGGCGGCGACGGAGTGGCCGGCGACCTCGGGCCCGGCTCCGGCCGCGCCGGAGCCGCGGGAGAGACCCGCCCCGAGCCGGGGGAGACCCCGGCCCCGGAGGGCACGATGGAGGCGATGAACACCGAGCTCCCTGAGAGTGCGCCCGCCAGCTCGGACGACGAGCAGGCGGAGTCCGACACCGACGACGAGGATGACGCGGGCGCGTGGGAATACACGGCCGGGGGCATCCGAGGCTTTCTGGAAAGCACCTTCGGGCAGTGGAATGTCCGGGTTGAGGACCACTTCCCCGACACAACGCGCTTCCTGAAAGTGGCGAAGGAGGCTTGCCGTGCCAATAGTGAAAGCATCCTCACCTCAAGGGAGATCTTCAGGGTGAGACCGATCATCCGGAAGCTGGAGGGGCCCCCGCCCCTCCTACCCAACGCAAGAGGGCCGGTACCCTGTGAATAATCATCATGATGGCTGCAGGTGTTAGGATAGCCACGCTGAATTGCAACAGCGCCCGCAGCGACGCGAGATGGCACTGCGTGTGCTGCCTGCTCAGGGATCGGAAGGTCGACGTGGCCCTCCTACAGGAGACGCACCTCGACGACGCCCTGCAGGGCCGGCGACAACACCTCATGGACGGCCGGTCTTTTTTTAGCCATGGTGAGGACAACCGGGCAGGCGTCGCGATAGTTTTCGGCCCGAACTTCGTCCCCAGGGACGTGGCCTTCAAAGATATCGTGAAGGGCTACTTGATCTCAGTAGATTTTGCGCTCAACGGCGTTAGGATGCGGTGCTTTAGCGTGTACGCGCCGAGCAAGAGCCGCGGGAGGGGGCTCTTTTTCTCCGGCGCACTCCGGGACGCCCTGGAGGCATGCGATGGGGACGGGGTGTTGACGGTCGTGGGTGGGGACTTTAATTGCAGCTTTGACCCAGCCCTTGACCGGAACGGCGCCGAGCCTCACCCGGAGTCGGCTCGAGTGTGAGGGGACCTGGTGCGGCAGCTGGGGCTGCTGGATGCATGGCGGCTGCACCAGCCGACCCAGCGGCAGTACACGTGGTGCCGCTGCGACTTTCGGGGAAGGGTGAGCCTCGCCAGACTGGACAGGCTGTACGTGAGCGCCGCGGACGCCAACCTGCTCGGTGACAGCGAAATCATCCCGACTGGTTTCTCAGACCACCACATGGCGTCTGTGCAGCTGCGGGTCCCAAGGGAGAGCCGCTGTAGCACCTACTGGAGGCTCGACGTGCGGCTGCTTGAGGACCCGGCCTTCGCGGGGCTCTTCAGGGCCTGCTGGGTCAAATGGGTGGCCGCAAAGAGTGGATTCGGAAGCACCTCGCGGTGGTGGGAGCACACGAAGGCGCAGGTGCGGGCACTGTGCATGCAGTTCCGGGGTCACTGCGCCGCGGCCAGAGACGAGGCGGCCGAGCACCTGCAGGCAGAGCTGCTGCTCCTGGAGGCGGAGCTGGGTGCTGACCGGGACGCGCACGAGGACAAGGGCGGCGCGCTGCTGGAGAAGCAGCGGCTCTTTAGGGCCGTGATAGACCAGCAGGCACACCGCTCCTTCGTGCGCAAACGGATGCAGCACCTGGTCCACATGGACTCGCCCTCCAGGTTGTTTTATCGCCAGGCGCGAGAGCGCAAACCGGACACCAACAGGATTCTCTCGGGCCTGCTGACCCAGGAGGGGACGATGGCCACGACGGAGGACGAGATCGCCAGGGTCGCCAGGGGGTACTACGTCGAACTCTTCGGGGCATGGAGCGTGCAGGACGGGGCGGTCCGGGACTTGCTCGACGGGACCCCCGCGTTGGCGGACCCGGAGAGCGAGCGTCTGGAGGGCCCCATCACCCTGGAGGAGCTTCACGCCGCGATGCGGGGTCTATCGACCGGAAGGGCCCCGGGAATCGACGGCCTGCCGATCGAGTTTTACGCAGCCTTCTGGAAGGAGCTCGGCCCTCAGCTGCTGGAGGTGTTAGCGGAGAGCCTGAGGGAGGGGGAGCTCCCGCCGAGCTGCAGGAGGGCCGTCGTCATCCTGCTGCCAAAGAGGGGAGACCTGCGCCGAATGGAGAACTGGCGTCCGGTGTCCCTCCTGTGCGCCGATTACAGGGTGTTTGTGAAGGTGCTGGCCAACCGCCTCAAATCGGTGGTGGGTCAGCTGGTGCGGCCGGAACAAACCTATTGCGTCCCTGGCCGGTGCCTGCACGGCAACATAGGCACGGTCAGGGACGTGATCTCCTTGGCGGGGAGGGACGGCACGGATCTAGGCCTCCTCTTCCTCGACCAGGAGAAGGCATTCGACTGGATCAACCATGGATGCCTGGAGGATCTGCTCGCCTCGTACGGGTTCGGGCGGACTTTCCGGGCGCAGGTGCGGCTCCTGTACACGGGTGTGTCGAGCACGCTGAAAATCAACCAGCGGCTCGGCGCCCCTTTTTCCGTGGCGAGCGGGGTCAGGCAAGGGTGCCCGTTGTCGGGCCTCCTTTACTCCCTGGCGATCAAACCCCTCGTGCGCCGCCTGCAGCTCTCCCTGTCGGGGTACAGGGTGCCGGGCCCCGAGGCGGCGACCATCAGAGTGTCGGCGTACGCCGACGACCTGTGCGTCGTCGCAACGGACGCGCGCGACGTGGCCGCGGTGTGCCGGGCGGTGGAGGCGTACGAGGTGGCGTCCGGTGCCAAAATCAACTGGGGGAAGACCACGGCCCTGCGTCTGGGGCCGCGGGGCGCCGCGTGCCCGGTGCTCCTACCAGGAGGCGTCGCCTGGCAAACCGATGGCGTCAAGTACCTGGGCGTCCACCTCGGGAAGCCCCACGTCACGCGGGAGAACTGGACCGACCTACGGGACCGGTTCGAGGCCAGGCTGGCGGCGTGGGCGCGCTTCGCGCCGGCATTGTCTTTCAGGGGGCGGGTGCTGGTGGGCAACAACCTGGCGGCCGCGGTCCTCTGGCACAGGGCGAAGGCCCTCCAGCCCCCGGAGTGGCTGCTCGTGGTTGTGGTGCGCTCGCTCACCCGCTTTGCGTTGCAGGGCAAACATTGGTTGAGGCCGGGGGTCCTCCGCCTGCCGGTGGACGAGGGCGGTCAGGGCCTGGTGGACGTCACCACCAGGGTCCTGACCTTCCGACTCCAGACCGTGCGGCGGCTGCTGTACGGCGGGGAGGCCGCGCCCTGGGTGGCGCCCACCCTCGCCCTGCTGTGAGACACCGGTGGCGGCCTGGGCTATGGGCGCGAACTATTCCTGATGGACCTGGCCCAGGTGGACTACGGGAGACTGCCGGTTTTCCAGCGGAGCCTCCTGGACGCGCGGCAGCACGCTCGGGGAGTTTCTGCGCGAGCCCCTGTTCCACAACGGCCGCTTCGCGGGGATCCGGGAGGAGGCGGCGCTGGCCCGCCGCTTCGCCTCGGCGGGGTGCGGATGGTGGCGGACCTGGTGCGGGACCGCGGCGGGCACCCCACGTGGAAACCCGCGGCCGATATCAGCGGGGCGGCGGGGCTCCGCACCGTGCTGGCCGGGGCGAAGTTGTTGCGGGCGGCGCTCGAAGCGATGCGCCAGTCACGGCTGCGGCTGGACACGCCCGAGTTCTCCCCCCCCCACTCCCCCCCCCTCCCCCCACCCTCCCTCCTCCTCCCCCCATCCCCCCTCCCCCCTCCCTTCCCAGAGCTGAGCTTTGCGTGCGCCCGGCCCCCCGAGCGCGACGGCGGTGACTCCGGGTGGCTGCTGCGGCTCGCCGGCTGCCGGGACGTGGCCTTCCGGTGCGCGTGCAAGAAGACGCTGTACGAGTGCAGCATCAAGGCGCTGCACTGCCGCGAGCTGGGGGTGCTCCCGGATACGAAGTGGAGAGGCGTGCTCGCGCCGTCCGAGGACGCGGACCCCCCAGTGGGGCCAGATTTACAGGCCCCCCATTGCAAGCGCTGCGGGGACCTGCGGTGGCGGCCGCTCCACTGGGCGCTGCCCTCGGCCGCGTGGCTCAGCCGAGTCACCCCGGGGGCGTCGGAGGAGTGCCCGTTTTGCGCCGAGCGGGAGGACCTAGAACACCTGTACCTAACCTGCCCGCGATTGGCACCGCTGTACCAGCTCCTCGGGGCCATCTCCAGGAAACTGGGGATGGCCTTCCGAAGGGGCTGGATGGTGCACCGGGCCCCCTACACAGCCGGCAAACGCCACGACCTGGTGAACTTTGCCTGCTCTCAGGCCAGGCTGGCGGTTTATATGTCGCGAAAGAGGAAGCTGCAGGGCGCCGCGGACAGCGGCTGTTCGGCGGTGGCGACGCTGCGGGGCCTGGTGAGGGCGAGGTTGCGACTGGAACACGAGTACCTCGCCTTCGCCAGGGCCGCAGACGGGAACGCGGAGTTCAACGCGCGGTGGGCCCCTGCCATCAGTGCAGCAATATTCAGTACATGGTTGTAATGTACTTCTATAGCCCCCTGCCACCAGTGCAGCAATATTCAATACATGGTTGTAATGCACTTCTATAGCCCCCTGCCATCAGTGCAGCAATATTCAGTACATGGTTGTAATGTACTTCTATAGCCCCCTGCCATCAGTGCAGCAATATTCAGTACGTGGTTGTAATGCACTTCTATAGCCCCCTGCCACCAGTGCAGCAATATTCAGTACGTGGTTGGAATGCACTTCTATAGCCCCCTGCCACCACTTCAGCAATATTCAGTACGTGGTTGTAATGTACTTCTATAGCCCCCTGCCATCAGTGCAGAAATATTCAGTACGTGGTTGTAATGTACTTCTATAGCCCCCTGCCACCAGTGCAGCAATATTCAGCACGTGGTTGTAATGCACTTCTATAGCCCCTGCTACCAATGCAGCTATATTCAGTACGTGGTTGTAATGTACTTCTATAGCCCCCTGCCATCAGTGCAGCAATATTCAGTACGTGGTTGTAATGCACTTCTATAGCCCCTTGCCATCAGTGCAGCAATATTCAGTACGTGGTTGTAATGCACCTCTATAGCCCCCTGCTACCAATGCAGCTATATTCAGTACGTGGTTGTAATGCACTTCTATACCCCCCTGCAATCAGTGCAGCAATATTCAGTACATGGTTGTAATGCACTTCTATAGCCCCCTGCCACCGGTGCAGCAATATTCAGTACATGGTTGTAATGCACTTCTATAGCCCCCTGCCATCAGTGCAGCAATATTCAGTACGTGGTTGTAATGCACTTCTATAGCCCCCTGACATTGTGCAGCAATGTTCAGTACATGGTTGTAATGCACTTCTATAGTCCCCTGCCATCACCAAATTCACACTGACCAGCGTGGTGAAGTATGGTAAATAACCCCTCTCCCTGGGAGCTGCATAGCATGGGACAGCTGTCAGCCAGCAATGGATTGAAAAAGGAGCTGTACTCCGCACACGTTGTTATTCAGGGTAGGGTAAGGAACTTGGAGGTTCGGTATGCATAATGTGCTCAGAAAGTATTGTATTCTGTATGTGTGTTGAACCTCTTTCGTACCGTACCAAGCCCACCGTGCTCTTCGGAGGTGCGATAATATATAAATATAAGTAGTCATACTACTGTAATACCACTATTAATATTTAGCATGCATTGTATTAGTAGTACAGTAATTTGTTGATATGCAGGTGTGCATGCCAAACGTTAACCAATGTTAAATGTTAAGCCTTCTCTTTTGAATTGTGTGTTTTAAATATGGAGTTGTCTCCAGCTAATTTCTTAAATGTATATCATTCATAATGTAGTAGTATGCAGGTAGTGCATTTGTGACATTTCAATTGTACATAGAGCTTGCAGGTGTGTTGAAGGAAACCATGGGAAAGGCAGGGATTTTTGTTGAAAAAAGGACAACAGCCACAGTAGCTTAAGAGACCTAACGCTGAAGCTGCTAACGCGAAGTGGTTGACACTGGCCCATGCGTTGTGACGTCGGACCCACTTTCCGCACACAGCAGCTCCTCATGGTGACCCCCATACCAGGACCAGTGGTGACCTGGTAGCCACAGCCATTCCTCTCCCTGGCCCCATCCGGTCCGGGCATCCCAAATCGTACAAAATGTACAGCAACGGTGGTGAAACAAGCAGCCCTTCGGGCGACAGCACAGTGACGGACCTCTTCACAAGCCCCCGCAGCAGCCTGGGCAGCTCGCTGCTCCGGACCGGAAGCGGGCGCTACCGCAGCCCTGTGGTGTATGGAGAGCGGTGCTACTCGTCGGCGAGCGATGTGCTGGACGCCTACATCGAGGACTTTGAGCAGAGCGGAATCTGTGCGTCACCGCCACCCAGGATGCGTGCAGAGCATGGCGGAGCGGAGACACGTGGAGGAGAGGAGGATGCGCAGCGTGGATGAGGGTGGGTTGCGCCTCTCACCACGCGAGGAATCGCTCCGTGGTGCTTGCGCTCGAGTGGCTATCGAGTGTGCAGGCGGTGCAATCGTATCGAAGCTAGTTACTTATACTGGGTGCTTGCCAAGTATGCTATGCTATCATGAATGTAATGTTATTCCCCGAGAAAAAAAAAACCCCTTAATGAGGTCTAAAGAGACATTTTCGTGAGAGTCCCACACTGGGATACTTGGCAAATTCCAGTAATGAGTTCATTTTATGTCAGAGAAAACTATCCATAGTAAGCACACGCATATGAGAGGATAGCATAGGTCTGAACAGATAGGTCGGTGCATGCATTTCTTTCTCCTGTCATCTTCCAGTAACTTCACTGATTATCGAGTTTGTAAAGTTTGTGAAATCAAAGTGATCCTCCAACCTTTGTGTAAAAATTTGCAGATCCTAGACTGGACACATCTGAAGTTTAAACAGTAACAGCTCATGCACTGATTTATCCAATATTCTTGATTTTTTTTCACAAACTCCACAAACGGATAACATCATTAGTTACTGATGGCGCAAAGTAAGGCAACATTGCAGGATTGCCGTTCAGGGGTCAAGGAATCTAGGGGAGAGCAAATGCATTGTGTACCAGTAAAATGTCTGTGGGTCTTACATTGCAGGTGGCATGCTGCTTGTGGAGGACCTCATCTCGGGCACGTGCAGCCTCACTGCTGCGCTGCAGCGGTCGTGGTTCAGAGAAAGATGGTCAGTCTAACCACGGACCAGCTCCTAGCGGCGCCAGCTGACGGTTCCTCCATGTCCTTGCTCTGCTCGCCTGGCGCCCACCGAGGGCTCGTGGTGTCGCACAGAGGCAAGCGGTCATCTCTCGGGGTCACCGCGCATAGCCTCGGCGCATCATTGGTGAGGGGCAATAAGCCAACTGAACGGTTGAGCTAAATAGCGAGAAACAGCAAGGCTCTGCCGCCGTTAAATTTGTTGGCGAAGCCCAAAAAATATATTTTTTCTAACCAGAAGAACGTTTTGTCGTACTTACGGAGCAGTGAAGCAACTAGGCGTGAGTAGTTGCCGAACGGCGGCGGCTGTGCGACAAGTACCTATTCCAGGTCGTTGACAAGCCAAAAGGATGAGCTGGGTGTGTCAGGGATCACGAGCATTCCTGAGCTCAGGTACCCGGCCTGGCTGCGTGACTGCGATGTGGCATCTCAGACCAGCAGCCACTAGACGGATACCAGCACGAAGAGAGCAGGTGCCGCTCAGAACCCGCAAAGCAGACCAAACTACCCAGAGTGGCTCAAAGATTTGGACATCTCCAGCCTTACGAATGTAGCCAACGAGGGGCCCGTGTCAGAGGACCTTAGATCCCTAGGTGTGTGTATATATAGATATAGTCTGTATATAGCAGATGACATTTCATATCTTTTCAGTTACATATTCAGTCTTTTTTCACAGAGACGGCCGAGCGGCCACCCATATGGTTGTGACATGCGATGCGTGATTCTTGATGCACAGCCTCATTGGAGGAGCTGCTGAGCAGGGCGCACATGGCGTTGGACTCCCCCGGCTTGGAGGCCCCCTCCCCGGGCAGATTCAACACAGACATCTTCCTAGGGGCTGATCGTCCCTGGGAAAACCCCTCCACGCCATTGTGAATTTATCTTTATATTCACACTCACGCACAGCTTAGACGCTGCACCGCCTCTAAGTATGATGTCAGATTATAAATGTTATAAGCTAAGCAGGTAAGCCTGGTTATTACTTAGATGGGAGACTATTTGGGAATAGCATATATTAGAGATTTTGGCTGAGAGGTAACCAGGAGTTAGTAATACAGCAATGGAATCTTGAATCTATTTGCGGAGTTTTGCATTTTACTCCCTCTGTTTTCACCGGGTTCTCCGGTTTCCTCTCACATACCACTCGCTGATGAAATTTGCAAAATATCACTACCAAACCCTCCTGAGACTTGGTGAGATTGTTCTGGCTTCCACCATGATAAGTCAACCAAGTAATTTTCTCTCAATCGTGTCTCTTCTCAGGGCCGTGTACCACCTGTCGTGTCTGAAAGAGCTGGTTGACATCATCAAGAAGCACAAGGATGGCTGACTACCCGTGATGTAGAAAGCCCGAAAGCACTTTATGGCGGTGGTCGAGGTTTGTCCTCAGAAGGATACGTTCGCTTGGTCCTCCTGCTAATTCATGGTTGTTGAACATCAACGGTACTCCAGGTGCTGTGGTGTGAATCGCAATTACTTGTGAACGTGTGGGGCCCGTGGGGCACAGTAATTGCCCTGTTAACAGAAGTGCCACAACAAAGTATGGAAAAATGTGATGAAATTCGTTCAGGGTTGGAGTTAGTGAATGGTTGCCGCAGTATTTTGCACAGCAACTCCATACAGACTCGAACGTCACTTGAAAGAGAACAGATATGTGAACAATATTTTGAGCACAACTAAACCAATTTTGGTTTTAGCCATTTTGGAAGGAGCCTACTTTATTGGGAACATACATGCTAGTATTTGTGTAGTTATAAACATTTGGGAAATCACTGTAAAAGTGCATTTGCTTATTTAGATTGCACTATACCTGTATTGTAAAATTTCAGAACCTTTTATGTAATTTGTAATCAATAAACCAAAGTTGTATATTGTATGCAACCTATGACTTGGATTGTTTTTATCATGTCTTGTTTAGCATGGTTGGTTATGTACAGTGTGAAAGAAATTCAACATACATTAAATATTTTCTGATATTTGAATGTTTTATATTGTGCATGTCTCAGATTTATTGTAAAATAAATATACAAAGGCTTATACACATGGAATTGAAAATATTCAGCTATGATTTGTATTTCTCAAGTATTTTAAGAAAAGTCAGCGAGTCTCGTGACATGTCTTCACATTTGGGGGTGATGATTGTGATGGATTTCCAAGCATTAACCTGCTTACATTCCTAGAGTATGTATGGTGAATTTGGGCATTTTGGGTGATTGAGTATTAGGCCAAACACAGGCAGATGGTGGGGGATAGATGTTTTCAAGCATCTATTAATTATTCATCGGCATGTACTATCTTACTATGATGTAAAGTTCAAAAACATGGTTCATGAAGGGAATGGAATAAAAACTCAACTGTACACAAGTATGGAGGAATTAATACTTGGAATTCAATGCAAAGATCTAGCCATATGTCGTTTACTGGGCACCAGGGTTGCCAAACAACATATGAAAGATGTGTATCAGGCACAGCCTCTGCATTATAAAAATATCACTTCCTGAAGTGCATTTTGCTTCTCCTGTCTTAGGTCACCATCAAAATAAATTAGAGCAAATGTGACTCGACTGACACAGACAGCATTTATACTTGTGAAGTGTTCTCCTTCCGACGTGTGGTGTGTGTCGCACACACTGTCGGAGACGAGGTAGTTGCGGGAGACATCGTCTCTTTATTATCTTGTTTACACCAACTCCGGCCTCACTCTCTCGACCACGTTTCCGTAGAGCCCGGCCTAGACACGACCCTGTCCACGTTGCCCCGACGGCATCGACCGAGTAGGCCAACTACTGTCTGGCCAAGCAATGATTGGGCGAATGCGGTGGCAACGACAACGACGACGAGACGAGTCCACTCCCAGAACCGGCAGCCCGGAGCTCTCGCTCTCCACTGCTTATATTCTACTCGGCGCGGCTTGGCTCTGCCCTATCCACGCCTCCCTTCTCGAACCGACCAGAGGGTTCCAGAGGCTTCCCTATGCGGTCTTCCATGACCCTTGCCCCAATTCCTCTGCCCGGCCGGCACACCCGTATATATGCTCAACGGCTTGTGCGCAAACTTTCCACTGCAGTTGCCGCTGCTGGACAGCAGTCAGCGCTGTGTCACTACACTTTTATGAACACAAGAATTACATAATCACATCTACACTTATATGTAATGGGCTGAGATAGGCACACACAACTTCTTGGGAGGCAACACTATTTATTAACACCAACACATTACACTTAACATAAATTTCGATTTAAAGCTTTCGTGACTGCGGGCTAACACCAATCCCGAATATCCGCCCCCACAGCCCTTTAAATAATCTCCAATACAGCCCCCCAATCGGCTACGCGTGTACGAGTGACGTCCCTGCCCTCTGACCCCCGACCCCCCCGTCCCGCGCGTGCGATTGGTGTGTCGCTCTAAAATCGACTCCAAATCCCCGCCACGCAGCCCTTTAAACAATCTCCATTGCCCAGCATCGGCGGCAACGCGTGTGCGAAGGACGTCATTGCCCTCTGACCCCTGACCCCCCGTTCAGTTCGTGTGAGTGGTGCGCGGGGTTGTGTGAGCAGAGACGTCGCGTTTGAGTGGCTGAGAAGCGACGGATTGATTCCAGGCAGCCACGTGCCAGCCCCGAGCTATGCCCCACAAACAGAACCCGTGGACCCGAGGGGCTGCGGCGCGAGGAGAGGAGCCGGAGAGCGGCAGCCCTCTCACCGCGAGCGAGGAGTCGAGTAGCGGCTGCTCTCACTCGAGCGAGGAGTCCGGAGCCCGCAGCCCTCCTGAGATCAGCCCTCCCCCGGGGGGGGGGGGGAGCCGGGGGCCCGCGTCCCCCACAACTGACAACCTGTGTACCAACTGGCCGAGTGAGAGTTTGTGTGTATTTGAGCGCAATCGTGCCAGTGTTTAGCTGTACCAGGGAGTTTGATGCAGCAGAGTGTTTCGGTGTAGCAGGGTGTCCGGATTGTGCCGGCACACTATCCTTCTATCCGTAATGTGAGCTCCATTAAAAGTTTACTCGGACCTCAACCTGTCCAAGCGCCTAATCTTGGAACGTGGTTCTCAACATCGTCCCTCACCCATGCTACGTACCTTTGAGACGTCCTGCTTTTACAAATGTTGATGAACTGGAGGGCAAAGGTCTGGAGGACCCCACATGGAGTCTGGTTTCTCACACCCGAGCCTCCTGTGACATTTCTGGAGGCTTCTCTGGGATCTTTGTCCCATTTATTGAGTGCGGATTTGGCTTACTTCTGGCTTCATCCCAAGACGTCATCCAGTTGGGAAATACCCGAAGGTTGTGGGAGTCGCCCCGTGCTTCAGTTTATTTCCAACCCTCGCAATGGCCGGATGCTCACCAGCCGGAAGTCTTTTCCTGCATACACCACGACCGAGGTGTTGAGTGCAGCCATCTCGTGCCTGGTCGGCAATGGAGATGGTATTATCGATTAGGGGAGCGTGAGTCTGTGGCGTTGGTGGTGCTGCTGTCACGGAGGCGACACGAGTTTAGGAAATTCAGTTTTGTGGGTTTCCTGTAGGGAGCACTGAAAGATCCTCTCTTCCTCTTTCTCCAACCTTTGTCTGTTGTCTCCATGTCCCCGTTAAACTCTTTTTACGCCGCTTTCCTTGAATGTGCAGCCGCCTTTACGACCTCCCCTCTCCCCTTCTCTCCACCTCCAACCCATCTCCGTCGTAATCTCCTCCCCTTTGTTCAAGCTCTTCCCTTTCTCCCTCAGTCTATGGATGGGGTTATTGTTTATCGGGCTCTTATATAAAAATGGAGCTTATTTTAGCCTTTGAATACGATTTTCTGTTTTCCTTCGGTAGCGTGTTACACACATAGGGAAGATCGAGTCACGCCACCGGTTCCCATTATCAAAATCTTTGTCAACTTGTCTCCCTCGGTAGAAATGCCTTTCCTTCTCCAGCAGGCAATTGTCTTCTCTCTCTCACCTCCGGTATTTCTTCCGATGCGCTTTCTTAATCTCGCTTGCTGTGTGTATCGACTCTATCATTCAACAAGGGCAAATTTAAAAATTTGCTTTTTTTTCCTCCACTGCTTTACCACTATACCTCCTGAGTGGGTACTCGGAGTTTCATCTAATGTACTATTTGATGAGTCGCTTCCACACAGCACAAAGGCGGTAGCTATCCGAACTGTAAATTTTTCTTTCAATTTCGATAGATTCTCGATTTATTTTTGGCCAGTAGTAGCTAGTTTTGCACAGAACTTCAACATTAAAATCAACTGAGTATCCTTGTTGGCACGTGTGCTCTGCTACTGCTGAACACGGGTGCCAACAAAAAAATACATTATTTAAATGCATGCCTATAAAGGGCAGCATACTTCAATAGGGATTACTATTGGTACGGCTATTTTAATACACAATAGACAGGAAGGACAAGATGAAAGGGCTCTCATAATGCACATGCATAATGTACGTTGACTCGGTAATCTCCCACCCCCCCCCCCCACTTTGCGTGAGAGTGTCACAAATCTAGCTGTCGCCTGATGAAGCCAGTTGTAATTACTGGCAAAACGTCGTACTCCGATTGTAAATGTTGTGGCTTGGCTCTCCAAAGTACCAGTGACGAATTGGCTTGTTCTGTTTCCGTGACAACCCTTACTAGTTGGCTGTGTCGAGTGGTGGCGGGTTTTAACGACACGTTTATATATGTACGCGATCTAACCCAAAAAAACACCTCTATGTATAATATTGGACCCGAAAGCCTACGTGTTAAACCAAAATTAAAAATATATACAAAATAACAATAATTTCTAGTTTTCCTCATTCACATCGTGATTCGTATGAAAAGACATGAGATGATTGAGACATGTTAAATCATAAACTATTTATAAATATATATACAGATAGTCCTCGACTATCTGTATATGCAAACAGAGTTAGGATAGCAGCCTCCTTTAAAAGTCAGAGTAGAATTATACACTGTAGAAGACAGTTGACGAATCCTCGCTGCTTGATTCCTCCTCGGTTCCCTTCAGCAGTGAGTCATCACCAGTCTTCTCTGCCTGCTCATTCTCCATGTGGCACCGCTGGGGTGGGTGCGATACGCCAGGAGACTGCTTATGCAGCGAGCAGTGAAGCAGGCCCATCTCTGCCTGCTCATCCTCAACGTGGAATTGAGGCGATGGCGGTGAGCTGGGGGCATCGGTGAGGAGGGTGTTACCGAGATGGCCCAGCTCTGCCTGCTGCAGAATCGTCTGTACGACGAAGCGCTCGCGGCGCATGCAGGCGCGCACATGGGATGGCGTGTCCGGGATGATGTATGCAATGCAGGCCTTCGTGAGTAACACCACGTGCTGCACACGTCCACACACAGGTAAAGGATTTTCAGTTTCAGGATTTGCATGTAATGGGTGCTTACTAAATATAATAGGGCAGCATCTCAAAGTGCTTTACATCTCAGGTCAACTATTCCGGGGACCTGCAGCCTAGGGATATTATATTGTTACGTCGTTTTTCCCAATTAAATTAAGTCATTTGAGTAATTTTTGAACATTTGGCAAATTATACCGAGGCACTTTTTTTGAATTACTTAATGGGTTTTTTACGTTCACTATGCAGCAGGCAACATTTATGATGGGCAGTTAATGCACCCACCGTATTCACCTGGGCAGCCGCAAATTACCGCAACAATCAGCAAAACCTACACTCGGCCATGTCACCACTGCAAAGATTCCCTGTGTAGCCTTTCACAGACTGAGACAAGTGCATCTATGAAGGGTGGCACAGTGCCTGTGGGGGTGGTGTGCACCTTTATCTCGCCAGTGATGATTTTCACACACTTCATCAAGTACTCATTTTAAGACAGAATCAACTTAAGGGAAGCTCAACACTGGTTCTAATATTTTCCACTGTTGTTGGCTGTGTCCAGAAATAGTACTCCGGTCACACAGGATTGGTAGCGCAGTTCACAAACAACAACGCAGCCGCTCCGCTTTCCACACGCACACATGCTTACGTGTGACAAATTGCATCAACAACATGAATCGTCTGCTGCATGATGAAAGTGAGTATTGTATTACCACTATTATTTGTGATCTCAGAAATACTGTGCAATTGTGAGGTATAATAGCATTACTGGCATTATCTGAAATGACCCATTGACAATGATCACGGTTTGCTCTGCTGACCTTAACAACTGCTCACAGATGAGTCTATACGATGGTGCAGTAGTGTAAGACTTTGTACACTAGACTTGCAATCCAGAGGTCACGGGTGTGAATTGATCTTTGGTCGTGGGAGTGTAAACAATGGTGAAAGTGTTTTACATTCCACTGCCTCTATCCACCTAGCAGTGTAAATGGAATACATCCAGTCAATTGGTCGGCTGAGTTTGGTTCTGTCCAGTGTGGGAACTCCCACATCTTCCCAAAACGCCTGACCAGTGTGGAAGAGCAGTAAAAATACATCTTAAGGGTCTCTCTTGAGCTCCCTATAGCAGGAGCCCTTTTTGCCATCAGTGACATGAGCAAGTAATCGGAGGGCTGTACCTTAATCTTTCTATGGGTTTATGAATGTGTGTGTGTGTGCATGTTGATGTGTACCTGCATGGCAATGACGAAGGCCAGCTTTGCCGTCAGTACTTGCCAGTACTGCTTGGTGACGGAGTAGGCTTGGGGATGATCCGGCGGGTAGCGATAACCTGGATACCTACACACGTACAACCACAAGCACGCATGGACTATATTGAGCAAAGTGCCTCGAAAGTAGAGTTGGCGCTAAATTGAACAAGTATGGTTGTGCACAAACGGTATATGCGTTCACAGCCCTTTAAAAAATCCGCTTCTGAAATAGGGCCTTCCCACAACGTTCAGTTTGTGGGGGCTCTTTTGACTATGGTTCACGCTGGTCCATGCCAGGTTAGTGAAGGCAGGGAGTACAGATAATGGGAGAACAATATAGCACAACTGTTAATTTTTCTGAACTACCCACTGCTGACAACCTAGCTCCACAGTTGCCTACTGCACCTGCATTGTGTATGGTGATCATCAATCTAAGCACGGACAAGGCTCAAGCCTGCTTGACGTCCAGAATCTAAGATCAGCTGTATTCGTGGTGATTTGGTCATAGTCAAGTAAGGTTATATTAAATATCGATCAATATGGTTATATTGATTATAGTTGTGTATGCCAGCAATTCAAAAACGTTACAGAAAAGGGTTGGTAGATCGCATCAATTTCTTAACTAACTGTGCTGAGGTGACCAGAAGATGGCTGTAGAGCAAGTGGTTTCATGTCTGTGTGGACCTTTAAGCTTCATTTCATTATCATGGGTTCTCCAGGACCTCTTATTGCATCCCACATGCATAAGACCACCTTAAACTGGAATCCCAATGCACGGTCTTCCTGCAAAGGGATCTTGAGACTCAATTAAGCAGTCGTGGATCGATAGATAAATAAATAACATTACTCTTTAGCAAGGTAACAATGAGCTAGAATTTATATCAATCTATTATTATATTTCTCTAAGTGGGACTTTGGTTGTGAAGCCATCCCACCCGTACCCACTGCTCCCCCCCTCCAATTCCCCCCCCCCACCCCCTTTACTGTCCCCACCCACCATGCACACTCCTCCCCCAACCCTACCACAACCCCTTACTACCCAACTAAGCCAAACCCTGTGTCCAGGGTAAGGGGCAGGGCCTAAACAGAGGTGGGGCCTAGGGGAAGTGTGGGTCTTAAAAGGAAAGTCACGGAGTGAAAAGAGGAAGAAAACGAGCCTAATCAGGAAGGGGCGGAGCCAGGAGGACGCCACACCCAGAAGTATGTCGCATCTACCTGGACAACACACCCAGAGATCAGTGCATCACATTCGCAGGGACGGCACCCCCGATAGCTGGGCATGACACTGAATGGCACAAACCTGCAGGTTGTGTGGATTGCCGGATCAAACCAGGCTGGCAGGATGTTGGGATGATTTTGCTCCTTGAAGTCGCTGATCTTGAAAATTGAAAGGCTGTCCTCCGTGTACCCATGCATTGTAGGCGAACCTGTGCCATACTCTGCTGAGTATCCATAATAATACACCAGGCGTGGGATGATGTCCGTTGTGAACGCCAAGATGCATGACCGTGGAATTAGCATACGGAGGCACAGCAATAGCGGTCACTTAGCATGCAATAATTTGACCAAGGCTTCTGAACATCTCACCTTGGCAATTACATTAATTTTCACAAATACAATTTGGGGGGTTGCTGCCAGAGTGTAATGGTTACCATATAAAGACTTGCAATCTGGCAGTCGTCAGTTCAGTCTCCTAACACAACAGTTGAAGCAATGGATAATTTTCTTAAATCTCCCCCACCTCTGTCCAATTAGCAATATAAATGGGTTCATCACTGTTTTAGCGCAGGTAATTCCACATCTTACAACATGTCTGGTAATCATGGAAGAGTAGGCCAAATACCGTGTAGAGGGGTTCTCTAGAGCTACCTTTAGTTGAGGCCCTTCTGCCAGCAGTGACATGAGCAAGCAATTGCAAGGCTTTACCTTTTGCGATTTTGGGAGAGAGTGGATAGGAGCGGTGGTGCAGTGATTCGTGCACTGCACTTTGAATTCAGCACACATGCAATTGACTTCCAGCTACGACTAACATCAGTGACGAGTGATACCCGAACCGCTCCTGGTCCCCCACTACACCTCTTCTCAAACCTGCCATGACCAGAATGGTGAAGTATGCTAAAAAGAACCCACACGGCTAACATGACATGTTATGTCTCTCATAAGATGGGATACTGAGCGAGAAAGCGAGCGGACAATCTGGTGACTTACATTTGTGATTACAGAGAGGGTGGCAACAATACTCAGAATGTCGGCCCAGGCTCCAATTCCTCTTGCTCGCGAAACCACAGGCCTCCTCATCTTTGTTACGAGCTTCCACGCGTCGACCCGCACTTCGATGATGTTGTTGAGCAGTGCGAGCAATGGCGCAAGTGGAAATGATGCCACAAAGAGAGTGACAAACCCGAATTGGATAACTGGGGTATATTTTGAGAATGGGTAGGGGGGCAAGGATAGGATAATGAGTGAAACAGGATATAGACACACACTCTTGATGCTGTTATGTTGTGATTACTTTAAGCAAACAAAACATGTTTTCAATGCATTGAATGTGTTTTAGTCAAAGGAGACCCCAAAATATGATCACATTTTCGTATCATTTGTTCACAAAATTATCGTGTCCATTACATTGGCCACTGAGATGCGACCAGCCACTACCATCTTTAATGCTCAGCTCTGGTTCACCTGGGTTTCTTTTGCACCATTTTCCACCACTAGGTGGCTATAATAACTAGATCACATCCTGTATTGAGGACTCCATTAACCGTACCACACATTTTTATGCATATGCACTGTGGCTGAAATGCCAACAAATCACAGCAGTTAACCACAGTGGACATGATGCACAAGAGTTTTAAATAAATAGTATGGGGGAGAAACGTCAACCCAAGCTGACCAATGTAGTTGCATTGGTTAGCAGACAAGAGGAGCAAATATGTGCTTCTATTGTTTCTAAAACTGAACTCCGTACATATGCACATACGCGCATTCTCAAAGACAATTGCGTTACAGTATATCCATAGATTGGTGCCTATGGCCAAATCACCCAGTATGCGTCAGATTTAATCAGATCCCAGAAGCTAAGGAGAGCTGAGCCTGGAAATTGGTTGGATGGGTGACCATGCAACAGTTGTTGTGGGGTTGTGAGCAGCAGAGGACAGTGCAGCAAATTACATTGTTGTATTGTACATCTAAGCTCTTACATCTGTGCTCCCTGCCTTCAACAACCCGAAGTGTGGGTAATTTCCCTCCCACAACAATGTCCGACAGATACACAGGGGCCATACACACGTGCCTATATAGTCAAATGCTACCCAATCGTGTGTTTTTTTAAATAATAAAGTAAAACGCGTTGACTCCGTAGTGTGATCCTCTGAGCTCATTGTACCCATCTCGAGGTATTCATCAAAGAGTCCAAGTGGGCTCTGGGGCTGTAGGTCCATGTCTTGCTCCCAGCGCGTGTAGACAGCCTCAGGCCTTAGCTTGGCCCGACGCTGGGCCCACCAATTGCTGAACCATCTGGGGAATTGTGGAGGGAGGTACGCATGTGCAGACACAGAGACACCCTTACACGTGTATATCCATTTGTTCATCAACTCTAGGTTGGCTATTTCATAGCTTTCCACTGTGTTTTCAGGTTGTATCATGTGAACATCCCAAGCACGTGGAGCGAAACGTCAAGACATGCCAAACAATATGCGGTATGACACAAAACATGTCAGAGAGCTGTACCAAAACAACTGCTAAAACCTAAGTAGTAGCTGTTTTTCATTTAGCTCGTTGTCAATCCACTACACTCTCTCAGTCATGGGAGTTGCTTGTCTAATATTATGAAACTATGTACGAAGCGTCTGATCGGAATATCGCATGATACTAACGAGGTGAACTTTGTCCAGTTGACTGGTGTTCACTGCTTAACCAGTGCACACTGCTAACAAGCTGTCGACCCGAGTTTTCGCTGAATGCGTTTTCACACAACACATTTTCATTGAAACATGGTTCTTATATTTGGGAAAACTTTTCACACAACGTGGAACGTGTCCATTATAATGTGGAATGCACACTGTTAAAACGCCGAACGCGGCCATTATAATGCGTTCCTGAGCAGTCGACGATGAACGACTGTCTTGAGTTGCGCGGCTGAGCAGTTTGATAAAGTATGCCGAATGATACAGTAACACGGCAGCCTAGCCTGAGTTATTTATCCCACCATGGGATGACTGCAAGTTGATTTTACTGTGCAAATGTGATTAACTCAGTAATTCCTTACTTTGCACCTTTTTACTTCACGCGGAAATTTTCAGAAACGCATCTACCGCGTTACACGAGGAAATGCCGTAATCAGACTTCACAGCTTTCATGTGTTCATGCGATACTTACGGGATGATGACCTCCTGAAAATTGCCAACCATCTGCTTCACTACCATGATGACAGTGAGTTGAGAAGTCAGTTCAAAGAGACAGCCGTTTGGGGGACACTGGAGGGGGGATGGGGTGGAGAATAGATTCAGGTTAAACACTGAAGATATGAAATATTGGGTAATACATATATGGATACCACACATCATTTCTAATGATCCTCTCACATTCTTCTTTTCAGTCAATTGCACACTGCAAAAGTGACGGCTCCATATGTTAGAGGGGACAGTGATTAAGAATATCAATATTCTCCAGATTATAAGAAACACTTTCCCCCTCTCCCTCATGTATTTTAAATAAAGAAAATGGTGGCGCATCTGATAATGTTTTGTTTGTTGTCCTTCCCCCACACATCCGATGCAGGCTGTGTACAGTGCAAAATAAGTTCAACACACAACATGCATACTGCAGTTGGTGTTTAGTATCAGGTGAGTTTAATTCCAGAGCATCGTCTAGTAAATATAATAATCGTAAAACATGAAATTAAGTTGGTAGAAAACACAGAGGCACTTAAATAATAAGCTGTATTCTTTATCCTTTATCTGCATTGTTTTTGAGAGGATATCAATCAATGAATCGCCCTCGTGACGATTTTCTGCAAATCTGCAGCAGGAGAAGTAGGCACCTTAATATAACACCAAATATATTCATAATCATCTCATGTGTCAATAAGTCTGCCTTCAAAGAGAAACATGAGCAACAGGTGCACATTTTGGGCAATGGACTTTCTTCCGAGCATAGAGTGACTGCAAATACTCAGGGTGACTCTGAATGGCAATTATGTAAATGTTAAACTACGTGTCATTAACACTGTCTTAATGACATTGATTTAACGTGTGCACAACGCAATGCTGCTTAATTCCTTACTCCAGAATTCGTTATTGATATCATGTTATGGGGCCGTTCTCTAACACAACGTGCTCCACTGCGCCACAGTGAGTCATAGGTAGTGGCTAAACATATCCTTGAGGGGGGCTGAAATACTGTACATTTTTAAGGATGATCAAATATATAATTTTAAATAAATGGCGTTTGATAAATACGGTATATAATTGAAAATGTCCAATGAGAGACCACAAGGGTACTACTTGCAAAGTATGTGATAAACTAACACCCTCAAGGTAACTGGGTTACCAATTGCATCAGTCTAACACGTGTTCTGCTCGTGGTGACCTCGTGCTCTCTCAAGTCTGGTTTCGAAAACTTTTTTACTCCGGAGACTGTGTTAATGCTAGAGCTGGTGACCAGGTGTGAAGACAATGAGGCCTTTTAGAGTTCCAAAAGAAAGAGTCCTTATTTCGACATTTCATTAACAACACGGTGTGAAGACAATTGTTGGGAAAAATATCAACTACAAAAGAAAAACATGAAAATGTTGTACAAACAACATAGAAAAGACAGGGCCAACCCCTCAGATCTACACACCTCCTCGATTCTCCATTTTCCAAAGTAAGTGTAGCTTCCGGGGAAGCCGATAAATTTCCCTTTGAAAAATGCAATGTAGAAAGACGCCGAGTAGAAGTTGACGAACTGAAATAAGAATTTCTTGAACGTCAGCCGATACTCAAATTCGCCTTGCGTCTTGGGCATCTCTGTGGGTGTGATACAAAGGCACACATGGACACAAACATCAAACAGGGCAATCAGTTTTGATGTTACTTACATAGTTTCTGGCACACAGGCTACGAAAAGCCACTGATAATGATGCCGCATTGAGGAATAGCAACATTTCACAATGTGACGTGCTTTGATATCCATTAAAATGAATTTGAAGATCAAAAGTGAATTTCAAAGATGTTGCTGGGGAATGAGTGACAGTGGACAAGTTGTTTACCAGGTGTTGTTCACCACATTCACCCTGTGGAGTGTCATTCAGTCTCCATTTGCAATTAAGCCATTTACACTGTCCGTATGATGTCTGAAAGCCAGTGCACTTGATTTTCAAATATCTTTAAGGTGTATTAAATTTCGATTTAAAGCTTTCGTGACTGCAAGGATTCATCTTCTAGCACTCCAGCGCTGTCCTCTAGACAGTCTCGTCTCTTCACATGATGAAGGCCGCTTATGTTGTGGCCAAAACGTCGTGAGAATATTATTGTGTTATTTTATTTTATCAATTTATTATTTTATTCTCATTCTACGTGACTTTACCGAAAGAACCAAAGAAAATATTTAAGGTGTATCTTAGTAATTATCATGGGTCACCTTTCAGAGGGGGTGCAGGCTTCAGCAGGATACATTACTAATAAAGGTCTCAATAGCGGGCAACATGAGCAACACAAGCAGATAGCTGACAGCTGGCTAGAAGGTAGAAATGCAGCAGTGAGGGTCAGCCCACAATTACATTCAGTGATTCAATGGATCGAGAGGTGAAATCAGAGCGCTAAGTTGGCACCATTGAGATCCTGGGTTTAAATCCAGGCAGCGGCCTCTGGTAACATGTGTTCTCAAGTGCAGTGAATTAATGGCTTCAGGACGATTACTAATGATGGCATTACATCTGTAACATACACCATTTGGTTCATCACTTAATTTGGTGAAATTTTAGTTGTGAGAATGAGCAATTTGACTGTTACGAGATTAATATTATATTCCGTAGCAGTGTGGATTGAAAAGTGCTTCCCTCTAATGTGTGAACCAGAGTTCACTTGAATGAAGGGTCTCAGAGGTAGCTCACTTCTAGGGCCATTTCATGACATTAAGGGTTGCACTGGTCTACAAGAGATCCCATTGGATACTTAATCTCAAGACACGATTCTGATAGCCCAATCGGAATGAAACTGGAGGAAAATTTTTACAGAGTTTTGACAAAAACAGGCAGTAGTTGAACAAGTGATTGGATGATGCACTGATGCTGCTATTCATGGCCTCATGGTGCAAGGTTAAAATCATGATGACATTTTACAGCGACAATATTTACCATGCACAACATTTATCCAAGCTTCAAATTTACATGTGTTCTCTGGTGGCGTATAATAAAATAAACATATGCAAACCGTGATGGTGATGACACCTACCCAGATCAGTGAGGACGAGGGCCAGCTTGTCGTAACCTTTGTTGAGTAGTAATATGATTACGATGTTGAGGATGGAGGCCGTGATGGTGGTAACCATATCAGGTGTGAGTAGGGCACCGATCACCTTGATCTTGGTCACATGATTGGGGATACTCGAGGAGAGTATGCCAAAGATGGACAGGCGGTAAACAACCACACCCAAAATTGCAGCAAGAATCAGGAGGATCTGCCAGTAACACAAGAAACACAGAGGTGGGTGAGATTTACAGTCTTGTAGCTCTTTTCCACTGTATAACCAAGCCGTGAGTTAGCTGTGCCAAGCTAGCCTGGTGTGAATCAGGAGGTGCCAGTTCGTTTGTCTACTGCAGAACCAAATGACTGGCAAAACGTCGTACTCAGATTGTAGATATTGTGGATTTGCTGTACTAGTAACGAATTGGCATGTTCTGTTTACGTGAACAACTTTACTAATTGGCTGTGTCGGGTGGTGGTGGGTTTCATGGCATATATTTACGCGATCTAACCCCAAAAAAATATTATGGATGATATTGGTCGCGAAAAGCTTACATGTTAAACAGAACCTGAGCTGTTTCGCTAACATCACACACAATGAACGTGTAATGGTAACGTCATTTGGTCAAATGTAGAAAATGATGCAATGTTATGAAAGGAATTACTATCCCTGGCCCTGCTAGACCTCGAGCCAGGTTCAGATGTGAAGTTGAGACCAATTGCTACAAGGCCAAGGTGAGGCCAAGGCGGCAGCTTTTTAGACCACAATCAGTGTCAAGGTCACTCAAGGTTGGGTACGCTAGTATGAGGCCAGTGTCAAGGTTGGTACCTCTAAGAAACCTCCTCGGACTGAGGCCACACACTCAAGGCCAAGGAGCTGAGGACATGTTTTTCATCTGGCCTTAAGGCCGAGTACTGGTCTCGAGAAACCCAAATCGAGGTTGACAGGAGCAGGTGGATAACATGATATGGCTCATGAGGTATTCATTGCCTTGGGGCAGCAGTAGATATTTCAGGTGATTGGATTGACAAAGGGCTGTAAGTTATATGATTATGCATGTATCTATACCCCCACTTGTAATCACTCAATGGATCACACAGGAGGAACAACATAGTTTGAGAGCGATTCTGACTGGTGGAGCAGCGTGTGGAGGTTGGGATTGGGTCAAGTAAATATATATATGTATAACCCGTATATGATTGGCTGTGTCGGGTGGTGGTGGGTTTCATGGCATATATTTACGCGATCTAACCCCAAAAAAATATGGATGATATTGGTCCCGAAAAGCTTACATGTTAAACAGAACCTGAGCTGTTTCGCTAACATCACACACAATGAACGTGTAATGGTAACGTCATTTGGTCAAATGTAGAAAATGATGCAATGTTATGAAAGGAATTACTATCCCTGGCCCTGCTAGACCTCGAGCCAGGTTCAGATGTGAAGTTGAGACCAAAAGCTACAAGGCCAAGGTGAGGCCAAGGCGGCAGCTTTTTAGACCACAATCAGTGTCAAGGTCACTCAAGGTTGGGTGCGCTAGTATGAGGCCAGTGTCAAGGTTGGTACCTCTAAGAAACCTCCTCGGACTGAGGCCACACACTCAAGGCCAAGGAGCTGAGGACATGTTTTTCATCTGGCCTTAAGGCCGAGTACTGGTCTCGAGAAACCCAAATCGAGGTTGACAGGAGCAGGTGGATAACATGATATGGCTCATGAGGTATTCATTGCCTTGGGGCAGCAGTAGATATTTCAGGTGATTGGATTGACAAAGGGCTGTAAGTTATATGATTATGCATGTATCTATACCCCCACTTGTAATCACTCAATGGATCACACAGGAGGAACAACATAGTTTGAGAGCGATTCTGACTGGGGGAGCAGCGTGTGGAGGTTGGGATTGGGTCAAGTAAAAATATATATGTATAACCCGTATATGAATCCACTGCTGGATGATGGCCTCCCCAAACCTGTGCAGGTTGTCAGGGTTATTTTCCCATACTTCACCATGCACACCAGTACAGGTTGGTAAAGGATGGAAGCATGAGAATGCAGTTCTCTGTTGGCCACAGGGTAGCTCTGCAGCAGCCTACAGTCCATTTTGTGCATGATGGTTACCGATTCGTGCAGTACCCAGGCTCAAAACCTGCTTCGCCTCCAAGATGAGGCACATAGCAGGTGACTTGGCCATAGCTCACTGGATCAGGAGAAGGGGTTCAATGTTGCTGTTGAGTTGGCGGACTCACCCAGAACAACACCATGATCCCAGAGAGGCAGTAACGGAACCTCAGTATCCTCTTAGGCATATGAGGCTCCTCCTCCTGCACTCACAATGCACGGACATAGACGGAAAAGCATTTGTATATAGATTAGTCTGTAGGAGTGACCAATGTTAGTGTGAGCCGTTAAGGTTGACTGATGAACCATTATTTGTTTTCCCCACTACTAGTTAAGCATGCGATGATATAAAGGAATGGATTTGATGGTCCTGATGTCTGAGAGTTGAGCTGGCAGCGCTGAGATTCATTGGCTTGAATCCAGGCAGCTGCCTCCAATTAAACCAAGTAGTAAGCCGATCAGCCTGGTCACCAATATTACATTTGTTTCTTTTCTTAATTTGGCCAAATTTCACCTTTCAGAATAAAAAAAGATTAGTTTGACCATCATGAACATTTCTTTGTAGCAGGGCTGATGGGAAAGGGCCACCCTCTAGTGTGTGTTCACTTGAAGGGATCTTAGAAGTAATTATGTAACATCTGCTTGAGCAAACCTTTCCATAACATAGAGTTCCAAATGGACATTGTTTCATAACGATTCCGATAGTACAATCGGGATAATATTGGAAGGAAAACAAAATTGAGCAAAGGCCAACAAATATGTTAGAAGAAAAACTAGGAAAACAGTGAACAGTTACACATGCAACATTACAAAATAGAGGTGTGTGTGTGCAATGAGGTAGTCGCCGTGGTGACGGCAGAAAGCATTACCATGGTGATGATGTTACATTTCGTGGTCGTGCAGCGAGCCAGGTACTCGGGCCGGATGGGGTCTCCCTCCTGCGCCGCTGCCGTCAGGTCCCAGCGGTACGCGAGCGATGCCTGGCGACGCTTCCAAAATTCCAGGAACACCGTGGCTGTTGCGACACACCACACGGGGAGGATTTACTTTGAAAAGTAATTTGACTATCGATTGCTCAAGGGTTCAAAAGTTACCTAATGTAGTCTGTTAAATGTAATGTTCAAAGTAACTTCATTAGTATTTTTTTCTTCTTTCATAAATACCTTTATTGGCTTTTTTTGGTACATTGCCACAATTTTATCCCACTTGCACCATGAGTGGCATGGCATGAGATTGAGATTTCTTTTGGATCTATAACAGAGCAGTGCTGCTCTTCGTGTTACAAAACGTTACACAAAAGCGAATGTCACAGAGCTACCTCTGTGATCTCTGATCCACATAGTAGGGGTAGCTCTTTCCCAACTGCTTTGCCACGGAGAGGAGCGTTTGTTACGTGATAGTCAAGCTAACATTTTTATTCTCAGAGCTGGAATGTAGCCAAATTAAGTACAGAAGCAACTTCAACATTATGTATTTTTTGTATTTGTTGTGCAGATATCGGTGATTGAGTTGAGACCATCATCTCGCTATAATTGAAAAACTTGTTTAATCGCAGGTGGCCACTTTCATTTCAACACAGAATCTCAGCGGCGGCAACGCAGCACTCTGAACTCTGAGCCACCTGGCCACTTTGTATTTTTCATGGAATCGCCTTGGGGTAGCGCATTCGTTGCTTGTTGCAGAGGTTCGTGGGTCAAATTATGTGGCTGCCCTGATTAATATTGCCGGTGTATTAATTACACAAAAATACACACCATCTGCTTCACAGTGGACATTAAAGATTATCGGTTATCATTCGTAAGAGTAGGACAATGTGTACAAGTCATGGTCCAAATGTGCCCTCATTGAGCAGTGGGTTCATAATAGGACTGTCAGGATCACTGCATACGAACATTGCAAGACATGCTCGTACTGTATATGGTTGTACGTATGTATGTTGAACTTCTTTAACACTGTATGTGGCCAAATGTGCTCATCATCATTGCAAACATGTTGATACTTGTCACTGTGTCTGGACAATGTGTGCCAATGCTTAGAATCACTTACCCCAAAGTCCCATGAAAACTGCGAAGAATATGGTGACCGGATTTTCATACATGTGTGAAGTCTGCAACGGCACAATCAGAGGTGTTAGTCACAATTAAACCTTAAATCTTAGCATCCACGTATTTTCAATATCAACAGCAGGAAAGTAACGATGCATCGATTGATTTTTAAGTTAAAATAGATTAATCACTCATGAAACATCCATTAAATTGTGGAGATGACAATGCTCTACAATGTCTGATATTATAGCGATATTCATGTATCAAACAAATCTGTATAAATGTGACAGAAAGAGCAAAATAAGCAATGGGCAATTCCATGATTGTGTACATACATTTCAGACACTTTAAAGTGAATAATCATTATTTCGGCATGACATGTCAACTAATTAGCACTGAAATTCAGATTTTAAAAATACTTTGTCCACTTGTATTGATCGTGGAGAAATACTCATGAAATACATCGTGTCGGATTTACTCAGACAAAGTCACTTTTGCACTCCCGCTGGGATGTGACGATGCATTCATTTTCATGTATTTGTCAAATCATCGACTTCGTCCATTAAAATGCTCTATTTACTAAAACTATAACTACCTTCAAAATGGTCACACGTGTATTATTAGTATAATATTTTTTTAACACCCACACGAATGGCAGCGTAGTGTTTAGCATGATATGCTGCAATCTAGTGATCATGGTTAATGTTAATGATACAATCTCAGCAACGTGAGTTCGCTTTGTGATAATGATGCACAGCACCAATAACCAATAGGTATCCTTATTTAGAGGGAATATCGATGGTGTATTTGTGTGATACCTTCGCAGTCTCGCAGGTATCATTTAGCCTCCAAAAGGTGCATTTTTGGTCACACTGGGGACACATGACCAGGGATCCTCCGATGGTGTTGTTGCATATTTCTCCACTGCACACATAGACACGCACGAACATAAACACACTAATGGGCATAGTACACTTGGATGAGAAATATAATTTGCCTAAAGGTCATGCCGCTTTTGAATGTGTCTTACCCTCCCTTTAAACAAAGTCAGACTAAATTATGGGTTCCAACGTCGAGCATTTTCCAAAGTAAAACGTATTTCCTGATGTTTAATTATAATTTTCGTTCATATCGGTGGTGTAACATCTCTATGTATTGATTTACAGGGGTGTTTACAGCCCTTTTATCAATCCACTGCTGGCTGAGGGCCTCCCCACACCTTGTGGGTCATGAGGGCTATTTAATTCTAGTCATCCCACACTGGTCAGTACGGCTTGAATATGGGAAGCGAAGACTCCAGACATAGAGTACAGCAATGTATTTCCTGCACTTCCTCCCCGCTGTCTATCATGCAGCCCCGCAGAGTCTATGTGTGTAAGTAGTATTATAAGGATACGTTTCACATTTAAACATTTTGGATTTGAATATTTTTTGCTTTTGATTTTCGGATTATTTACAATTTGTAAGAATGTACAATATATTCATGTGAACAAGAGTGACGAAACCCGATGCCACGTGATACGTGTCGTCGTGAGTGACGTCACAATGGGCGATGTCATGTTTTCTGAGCAATCCAAAACAATGTTTAATTTTCCCTGGATTGTCCGAAATATTGTAGCTAGGCTTGATTTTTTGGATTTACTTTTAGAAACAGAGACATTTGGAACATATATACATATACAATATATTGAATGTACTATATTTGTACTGTATATGTATATAAACTGTATGAGATTGTATATATGTGCATATGTACTTTAATAGTTAAATGTTAAAGATGTGGCCCTGAAATTGCTTGCTCATGCCACTGCTGGTGGAAGGTCCTCCACTAAAGAATGCTCTAGATTGCCCCTCGAGATGATATTTGGCCTACTCGTCCATGATGGCCAGATGTCTTGGACACAGTGGGAGTACCCACATTTAACCCCATCACATCTGAACTGCCAATCATCTAACTGCGGTGTCTCCGTTTATACTGCTGAGCATATGTGGGATAATTGAAGAAACCTAGCCATTATTTCAGCTGCCATGCCAGGCGATCGCACTGGAAATCTATAAACTGCAATTCTAGAAATATAACTATTACACCATGGCAGCATCCCATGGGATTGTATATAAGTGTATATGTATGTCTATATGTACTTTACGTGTATATGTACTTGTGTATAGCCTTAGTAGGTGCTTGCTGATACTCATTGTTCAGTCTGTATTGCCATACAGGAGATCTGTGTGATTTCTACATCTGACACATGAGTGTATGTGTGTGTGTTTGTATGCATTTGTCTGTATGCATGTGTCGGGCCAGTACCTAGTGATGTCACGGTCCTTGCTGAATACTCCAAAGAAAAAGGAGATCAGGCCGACGATTGCAGCGAAGATCAGCATCTTTGTGTAGAAGCCGAGCCATGCAAAATAGAGCCCCACTTGCCACCCGAAGTATGACCTGTGCCGACAACATCACTCGCACACACAGCGCAAACATCACCAACCACACATGGCACCAGTGGTGTAGCTATCGAATATGTAAGCAAGGACCATGGACTGGAGGGAAATGTGAAGAGCAGGGAAGGCATGGGCAAATGCTATTCTGGAACTCCATTTTCCCAACCGTCTGTGCTATCAACTCCCAGCTAGCATTCAAGTCCAGCCTTAGGACCTTCCTGGACAGGGCACGTCCCTAAGAGGTACGATGGCCTGTGGTCGAGACTAAGAATGATGTGGCAGTCAAGAGAAGGAATGCGTCTGAGAGGATGTGCACCACAGAGATTTAAGTAATAAAATCAGCATGTGTGCAGGAGCCACATGGATCGTTGCATCAGGAGACTGGGAGAGATGGTGAATGCTTGGAGAAGTCTTCATCCAGCAGTGGATAGGGCATGAACTTACCGCACAAGGTCAAGAGGCTGCTCCTTGAAAGAGCGCCCGGCTCTCGCCCACTCCCGTCGCAGCGTGTTGCGGTCGCCCAGCGTGTTCGGGTTTTTGGTGGGATGAACAGACTCACTCTGACATGGGGAAAGCAATTGTTAGTCACAAACACTGCATGGACATTCACAAATTACCAGCTCCACCCCCCCCAAAACTCTGCCGTGGCGCTGCTGTGGTGTAATGGTGTTGCACACTGCACTGGACTTGCAAAGTTAGAGGTCGCCCATTTGATTTCATGGGAACGACAGTTAAAACAATGACCACGTTTCTTAATCACGCTGCTTCTGCCCAGCAAGCAGTGTAAATGGGTGCACCCACAGTTAGTCTATTGGTTGGTCACGTGTTGTGGGATGAAGTGTGGGTACTTCTAATTCTTCCAAAGACTTCTGTCCCAAGTGAAATAGTCGGCCAAATACCCTTGAGAATGGCTCTCTAGAGTGCTCGTGGAGTCCTTTCCAATGCATGGATATTGAACTTCTTTTGCACCGTATGTAGGCAACCATGCAAATCAGACGTGTGTTTAGTGAGCTGGGGAACTTGGACACCTATACGGCGCATCTCTGTGGGACACTAATGTTAAGTATGTGGTAAGCTTTAGACCAGTGGTTCTTAACCTTGTTGGAGGTACCGAACCCCACCAGTTTCATATGCGCATTCACCGAACCCCTCTTTAGTGAAAAATAAAATGTGATTTTTTTCAAATTCAAGACTTAGATATGTTTTTTACTGGTACACAAAATGAGCCGTGCATGAACATTACCTTGTTCAAAGAATAAAACCAACACAATGCATAAACTCACAACAAATTACATACCTGGAAATCAATGTGACTTCTGCTGTTGCCTTTGAGAGATCAGTTCAGATATGCGTGGCTTCACCTTGGCAAGTGCCACTCTCATGTCATTTTCACAGCAAAGTCTGTTCCTTTTCTTCGTTTTTATGTCCAGCATCCTCGAAAAGGATTGCTCACAAAGATATGTTGTAACAAATGGTATAAAAAAATCCAGGGCTTTCTTAGCAATAACTGGATACTTGTTCATTTGTCGACACCAAAACGTTGAGAGCGTTGTTGTTCTGAAGAGTTGCTGTTGAACCTGGCTCTGCTGAATTTCAATGATTTCATCGAGGAATTCATCATTGACATCTGCTGTTTCAACAGCAAACGTGAACGGCTGTCTCACCCATGCTGGATATGACTCTCTTGTAGGGAAATATCCGTCGAGAGACTTTGCAAGCTCATCTAAGTGCGTGGCAATTGTTTGCTTCAGTTCCGTGGATACAGAAATATCTCCGATTCCAGACACATCTTCGATCTTACTTGCACAGTCGTCCAGAAGCGGGAAGTTTGCGAAGTTATTGTTCTCTGTTCGTCGTTTCCATAACGGTAGCTTTTTTTGAAAAGCCTTCAGGTGTTCTTCCGCTTCCATGATATTGACTCCACCACCCTGCATCTGCTGATTGAGATGATTGAGAGCTGCGAATATATCAGCCATGTACGCTAAAATGAGAATGAACTCAGGATTTTTGAAGCAATCTGCAGGCAGTGTTGGTGCTCTTGCAAAAACAGGGCTAATTCCACACGCATGGCAAAAACACGATTCAGCACCTGTCCCCGGGATAACCACCGAATATTAGAATGGAGCAGAAGTACCTCAAATTCAGAGCCCATTTCTTTACACAGCTCACTGAAGATGCGGTGCCTCAGAGCACTTTTTCGCACATAGTTCACACATTCCACCACAGTTTTTAATACTTCTGTCATTTTTGGAGGTAAGGTTTTTGTTGCCAACGCATGCCTGTGCAGAATACAATGCGTCACAATGATGTGTGGTGCATCGGCCTTTACTAGCGCACCAAAACCAGACTTTCTTCCCAGCATGACTGGAGCTCCGTCCGTACAAACTGCAGAAACCATATCCCATGAAAGATTGTTGTCTCTGAAGAAGTCATCCACAAGCTTCTTCACATCGGCTGCCTTCGTTGTTGTTGTAAGAGGCTTACAAAATAAAAACTCTTCTTTTATCATGTCGTCTTTCACATAGCGTACAAAAACAGCAAGCTGGCTTAGATCAGAAACGTCTGTGGTTTCGTCGAGTTGAAGGCTGAATTTTGCCGGGCTTGAAATCAGATCCGCGACTACTTGAGCCAAGATGTCTTTACTCATGTCTTCTATTCTGTCACTGACGGTGTCATTTGAAAGAGGAATTTGGGATAATTTACCTTCGGCCGCTGTTCCGAGTATCAGATTCTCCATCTTTAATGCAGCTGGTTTCACAAGTGTTTCACCAATGGTGTGTGGCTTGCCCTGCTTTGCGATCAGGTAAGCAACTTTGTACGATGCTGTCAGGATCGGTTTGTTAACAGGTACAAATCCAAGAGCAGGCAGAGTGGCCCTTTCATCGAATCTGGCTCTCTTCACCCTGAATTCAGCAAGTGTTGTGTTCTTGTATTCCCCGTCTCCATGCAGCTTCAAGAAGTGTTCCTTTAGTTTTGCCGGTGCAAGACTAGAGTTGCTCAACTTGGCGTTGCAAATCATGCAGATAGGACGCTCACTCCCATCACGTTCCGTGATACATGAGAATCCATGTTGTACATATTCATCCGACCACTTTCTTCTTTTGCCCGACATAGTTAGTATGGATAAAATATTAAAGAAATCACACGACGTACGACAACAACAGTCACACGTTGACTACTGGGTACGCACTAAATTCCCCGCAGCGCTGATTGGCCAAGCAGTGTAGCATGATCATCTGCAGCCAGTGATGGCCAAGCGGGCCGTGTGTGTCATCACAAATTTACACAATAATTCAAGTGTGTCCGGACCTCCGTGGCGGGGGCTCTGCCGAACCCCTGAGATCGACTCACCGAACCCCTGGGGTTCGATCGAACCCAGGTTAAGAACCACTGCTTTAGACTATGCTGAAGCGTCCTAAACAGGTGTGCAATTCAGGTGTCGTACATGGGCCTCCCGTAGGGTGTCAGTGTGCCCTCCACCCCCTCCCCCCCCCAACAACTTACGTCATGCAGTGGATAGGCTGCCGTATAGCAGCCATTTTCAATCATTTGGTTGATATTTAATATGTTCGTGCTGTCTTGTGGCATGGGGTTTTGCAGCATGTAGTGGACCTGTGTGAGCACACATGACACATGACAAACATCACAAACATGACACATAGGGCTAGGTGAGCTATTATTTACTCACTCCACTGTGAAATGTTTCCCCCTCTCCAACCACCACCAGCCTACACAGTTATAATGGGCCCATGACTCTTATTGAGTCCCTACTCGGAAGCGTCCCAGAACGCCTCAAAAACTGAAGTAGATATGTACCGATTTCAGCAAGTACAATGTCCAGATTTCAAGGAGACATTTTCTCCATGCTTCCCATTCATAAAGGCAATTTATTCAGAATACAATACTATCAAAACCCGAAATGAGCACAATATTGGCTCGACAGGATACCTGCTCACCAGGATCCAGGAACCATATCACCAGTAGTCTGTCATTCTTTTGTTGTGCAGGGGAGAGTGATTGAGGGGGCGTGGTTATATAATGTGGGCAGGACTTACAAAGGGAGGGGCTGCTAGCTCACCATGTCTCCTGGTTAAGCATACCAGAAATTTGGTAGCTTTTTCTACAGGGACACATTAACACAACCCCTAAACCGTAAATCCAGGCATTCTTAATAAACCATAATGATTTACACTTCTAATCACATGTCACTCAGAGATCACAAGTTGCGATACAGAGCTATAAACTTGAATAAAAATGATAAAAAAACACGACAAAACCCTATTAAATTCACATATGTTATTGCTAAAAAAAAACATTCTGGCATTATTGATACAGCATTCTTGATACAAACGTACGATTTGGCTGCGTACGGCCGGTGGGATGAGGACGTCATGATCCTTTATAGGATAGATGTCCTGCTGCGAACGCCGGAAGGGTGCCGTGAAATAGTCCGGTTGTTTGGGCACGGCTCCCGGGTTCAGTTGGTGAATATTTCCCAGGTAGTGAAGAGGCCCACTGTCTGAGCCTGACACCTGGGGGAGGTCGCTCTCCTTGAGTGGCACCTGTTTGATTTTAAATGTATTAAACGCTTTGCCTCGAGCACATTGAATCATCATCATCAGCCAAAATCAGTCCACGAATGGATGAAGGTCTCCCCAAGTTGTTGCAATCTATACAAGTCCTATAATACAACAAGTCATATAATACAACAAGTCCTTTAATACAACAAGTCCTATAATACAACAAGTCCTATAATACAACAAGTCCTATAATACAACGTTCTATACAAGTCCTATAATACAACAAGTCCTATAATACAAGTCCTATAATACAAGTCCTATAATACAAGTCCTATAATACAACAAGTCCTATAATACAACAAGTCCTATAATACCACAAGTCCTGTAATACAACAAGTCCTATAATACAAGTCCTATAATACAACAATTCCTATAATACAACAAGTCCTATAATACAACAAGTCCTATACAACAAGTTCTATAATACAAGTCCTATAACACAACAAGTCCTATAATACAACAAGTCCTACAATACAAGTCCTATAATACAACAAGTCATATAATACAACAAGTCCTGTAATACAAGTCCTATAGTACAACAAGTCCTATAATACAACAAGTCCTATAATACAACAATTCCTATAATACAACATTCTATACAAGTCATATAATACAACAAGTCCTATAATACAAGTCCTATAATACAACAAGTCCTATAATACAAGTCCTATAATACAACAAGTCCTATAATACAACAAGTCCTATAATACAACCATCCTATAATACAACATTCTATACAAGTCCTATAATACAAGTCCTATAATACAACAAGTCCTATAATACAAGTCCTATAATGCAACAATTAATATGCCAAAAGCCTCCACTGCATACCCCACCCACTCTTCAAGTTGTCCCACCAATATCTCCAGTCATGAGCACACGCACATGAGCCAATCTTATCTCGCCATCTCTATGATATACATCATCTTGGGCACGTTCTCTCCTTCTGCTGCCACTCCAATGTCATTTTCGGCCAGCAGACATCATCCCTTCAAGCAACGTGCCCTTCCCGAGCCCATTCACTTTTCTAAAAAGAGTCAATATGTTGCTAATATGCATATTTTTTCAAATGTACGTTTTTCTAATCCGTTTGTATATTTACGTCTCTCGATATCTCGTAATGTCAGTGCTACGATTATTATCGTTGAACGTCATAAATTATAATCATCACAATCATCACCCTCACCATCATACTCTGTATCACATGCATGATCAACGCAATTATCATCACAACCATGATGAATCTTCACAAACATTATTGTCATCACATTCATTATCACCATCATAATCACAATCATCACCACAATCATCATCACAATCATCGGCATCATCATGATCATCATTACAATGACCATCAGAATCTTGCCTGGATGTGTAGAATCTCGGCATAGGTGGTGAGTGGGTTCCATGGCGCGTGTACTTTCACAAAGGTGGTGCGTCCGCTCACCGACTCCTAGTGGATGGCACGAAGTTCATCGTCAGACTCTAGATGAGTGCATTTAGTTGTATTTATTAGACTTTGTTTGACCAGGTGAGAGTTCAAGGGAACAGGATGGTCTCATTTGGAAGAGTGTCCACGGCCGCGTGGATTTTCGTGCTTGTGTCACGTGTTGTTAGCACCTCGTGCCGATCAACGTGTGGCACAACCCAAAAGCAAATTGCATAATGTACGTGCAGTTATCGAACACTTATTACTACAGTATAAATAGCTGGCATGCCACATTAAGGTGGAGACTGTTATACCCTCCAGTATAAAATGGGTAAGCCACAATTAATCCATCTTAAGATTGTGCATGGTGGGGTAAAGTATGGGTATTCGCTATCTCTTTCAAGACGTCTGGCAAGCATAGATGAGTAGGCCATATACCCTCCAGCGGGGATCTTTAGCGCTCCTACTCAAGGAATGTATGCCAGCAGTGATATTATGAAGCAATTACAGTCTAACACCTTTTTATTTGTATACAGTGTCTGTCATCTATAGCAGAGAGACACGCAGGAAACTTACCTCCTTGGGTTCAATCTCGAGATCTAGCCCCATCTTCATCAGGCTTGCTTGATATTCGGTCCTCTTCTTCTGTCAAACAAAATTGACCATCTGTGTTATACATTGTTCTCAGTTGTGTCACTGTGGGAGTCAAGTCAAGAGGTGAGGAAACTTCTTGAACTCTTACAGTGAGTAGAGCCTCACATGGGAATCAATCAGAGAACGGCTCTGCAAAGTAGCATCACTGAACTGCTTCAGTCGGTGTCACTTCAGCAGACCTTAATAAAATAAAAATTTGCACAGCTCTTTGTCAATCAACTGTTTGAGTTCACCTTATTTGTTACAGGGATGGTCTCACTTAGCTAGTTGCTTTGCTATTTTACAAGGGAGATAGATCCATTGTGTGTGGGTACAATACCAACAAAATAAACAAAAACATCAATATTGCAGAGAATGCATACTGGGTACTTCAGCACTGTTGTAATAGTTTTCCATTTGGCAGTTAGAATGTGGATATTACATATATCCTGTAAGTTATGTCTGGGTGTCGGTGTGTGCAATATGAAAGTGGTGTATTTATTGAGGAGTTGTGGATGGAGTGTGATACGTAACGATAATTGATTGTTGTTCGCCAAAGCAGTGAGGCGTATGGTTCAGGGTATGGATGTGCGAGTTGAGTGATGGGAGTCTAGCGTTCATTGACTAGCGTGGTCTGCAGTTGACGATACAGTTTGATAAAGGATGTATACTGTAATGTACTTCTATAGCCCCCTGCCATCAGTGCAGCAATATTCAGTACGTGGTTGTAATGCACTTCTATAGCCCCCTGCCACCAGTGCAGCAATATTCAGTACGTGGTTGTAATGCATTTCTATAGCCCCCTGCCATCAGTGCAGCAATATTCAGTACGTGGTTGTAATGTACTTCTATAGCCCCCTGCCATCCATGCAGCAATATTCAGTACGTGGTTGTAATGGACTTCTATAGCCCCCTGCCACCAGTGCAGCAATATTCAGTACGTGGTTGTAATGCACTTCTATAGCCCCTGCTACCAATGCAGCTATGTTCAGTACGTGGTTGTAATGCACTTTTATAGCCCCCTGCCATCAGTGCAGCAATATTCAGTACATGGTTGTAATGCACTTCTATAGCCCCCTGCCATCACCAAACTCACACTGACCAGCGTGGAGAAGTATGGTAAATAACCCCTCCCCCTGTGAGCTGCATAGCATGGGACAGCTGTCAGCCAGCAATGGATTTAAAAAGGAGCTGTACTCCGCACACATTCTTATTCAGGGTAGGGTAAGGAACTTGGAGGTTCGGTACGCATAATGTGCTCGGAAAGTATTGTATTCTGTATGTGTGTTGAACCTCTTTCGCATCGTACAAAGCCAACCGTGCTCTTCGGAGGTGCGATAATATATAAATATAAGTAGTCATACGTAATACCACGTAATATTTAGCATTCATTGTATTAGTAATACGGTAATTTTTTTATATGCAGGTGTGCATGCCAAACGTTAACCAATGTTAAATGTTAAGCCTTCTCTTTTGAATAGAGTGTGTTTTAAACATGGAGTTGTCTCCAGCTAATTCTTAAATGTATATCATTCATAATGTAGTAGTAGGCAGGTAGTGCATTTATGACACTTCAATTGTACATAGAGCTTGCAGGTGTGATGAAGGAAACCATGGGAAAGGCTGGAATTTTTGTTGAAAAAAGGACAACAGCCACAGTAGCTTAAGAGACCTAACGCGAAGTGGTCGACACTGGCCCATGCGATCGCGTTGCGACGGCGGATCCACTTTCCGCACACAGCAGCTCCTCATGGTGCCCCCCATACCAGGACCAGTGGTGACCTTGTAGCCACAGCCATTCCTCTCCCTGGCCCCATCCGGTCCAGGCATCCCAAATCGTACAAAATGTACTGCAACGGTGGTGAGACAAACAGCCCTTCGGGCGACAGCACGGTGACGGACACAAGCCCTCGCGGCAGCCTGGGCAGCACGCTGCTCCGGACCGGAAGCGGGGGTTACCGCAGCCCTGTGGTGTGCGGAGAGCGGTGCTGCTCGTAGGCGAGCGGTGCGCTGGACGCCTACATCGAGGACTTTGAGCAGAGCGGAATCTGTGCGTCACCGCCACCCAGGATACGTGCAGAGCACAGCGCCGCGCAGCATGGCGGAGCGGAGACGCGCGGAGGAGAGGAGGATGCACAGTGTGGATGAGGGTGGGTTGCGCCTCTCGCCACGCGAGGAATCGCTCCGTGGTGCTTGCACTCGAGTGGCTATCGAGTGTGCACGCGGTGCAATGGTATCGAAGCTATAGTAATAGGTTTTTACCCTTTTATCTGGCACAAAAACTGACACCTTTATACAAGGGATCATGTTTGCAATAACCACAACACAAGTAGTCAAAATGCAAACAAAAAAGACAACTCTGATAATATGCACTGTCCTTGAATTTGATTGGTCCACACCCGAGATGGCTTTTCTGAGATCCCAGTCTCCACTGGTGTTGGACCAGAAGACGCAAAAAGGCGTCTTCTTATTCTTAGCGTCTTCTTGTTTGCATTTTGACTACTTGCGTTGTGGTTATTGCAAACATGATCCCTTGTATAAAGGTGTCAGTTTTTGTGCCAGATAAAAGGGTAAAAACCTATTACTATATCTTGTTACTGGCAAAGGAGGTCTCATAAGGTATCGAAGCTAGTTGACTGGAGGGGGGATAATTGGAGAGGAGAACCCCATTTATTTGCTTGTACTGGGTGCTTGTCAATTATGCTATGCTATCATGAATGTAATGTAATTCCCCTAGAAAAAAAAAACCCTTAATAAGGTCTAAAGATACATTTTCGTGAGAGTCCCACACTGGGATGCTTGGCAAATTCCATTAATGAGTTCATTTTATGTCAGAGAAAACTATCCACAGTAAGCACACGCATATGAGAGGATAGCATAGGTCTGAACAGATAGGTCGGTGCATGCATTTCTTTCTCCTGTCATCTTCCAGCAACTTCACTGATTATCGAGTTTGTAAAGTTTCTGAAATCTAAGTGGTCCTCCAACCTTTGTGTCAAAATTTTCAGATCCTAGACTGGACACATCTGAAGTTTAAACAATAACAGCTCATGCACTGATTTATCCCATATTCTCACAAACTCCACAAACGGATAACATCATTAGTTATTGATGGTGCAAAGTAAGGCAACATTGCAGGATTGCCGTTCAGGGGTCAAGGAATCTAGGGGAGAGCAAATTCATTGTGTACCAGTAAAATGTCTGTGGGTCTTACATTGCAGGTGGCATGCTGCTTGTGGAGGACCTCATCTCGGGCACGTGCAGCCTCACTGCTGCGCTGCAGCGGTCATGGCTTATAGCCCGACGGTCAGTCTAACCACGGACCAGCTCCTAGAGGCACCAGTTGACGGTTCCTCCAAGTCCTTGTTCCGCTCGCCTGGCGCCCACCGAGACCTCGCAGTGTCGCACAGAGGCAAGCGGTCATCTCTCGGGGTCACCGCGCACAGCCTCGGCGCATCATTGGTGAGGGGCAATAAGCCAACTGAACGGTTGAGCTCAACAGCGAGAAGCAACAAGGCCCTGATGCCATTAAATGAGTCGGCAAAGCCCAAAAAATATTTCTTTTCTAACCAGAAGAATGTTTTGTTGTACTTACGGAGCAGTGAAGCAACTAGGCGTGAGCACTTGCCGAACGGCGGCTGTGCGACAAGTACCTATCCCAGGTGGTTGACAAGCCAAAAGGATGAGCTGGATGTGTCGGGGATCACGAGCATTCCTGAGCTCAGGTACCCGGCCTGGCTGCGTGACTGCGATGTGGACTCCCAGACCAGCAGCCACGAGACGGATACCAGCACGAAGAGAGCAGTTGCCGCTCAGAGCCCGCAAAGCAGACCAAAGTACCCAGAGTGGCTCAAAGATTTGGACATCTCCGGCCTTACGAATGTAGCCAACGAGGAGCCCGTGTCAGAGGACCTTAGATCCCTAGGTGTGTGTGTATATATATAGTCTGTATATAGCAGATGACATTTCATATGTTTTCAGGTACATATTCAGTCTTTTCTCACAGAGACGACTGAGCGGCCACCCATGTGGTTGTGACGTGCGATGCGTGATTCTTGATGCACAGCCTCATTGGAGGAGCTGCTGAGCAGGGCGCGCATGGAGTTGGAATCCCCCGGCTTGGAGGCCCCCTCCCCGGGCAGCTTCAACACGGACGTCTTCCTAGGGGCTGATCGTCCCTGGGAAAACCCCTCCATGCCATTGTGAATTTATCTTTATATTCACACTCACGCACAGCATAGAGGCTGCACCGCCTCTAAGTATGATGTCAGATTATGAATGTTATAAGCTAAGCAGGTAAGCCTGGTTATTACTTGGATGGGAGACTATTTGGTAATAGCATATATTATATATTTTGGCTGCTAGGTAACCAGGAGTTAGTAATACAGCAATGGAATCTTGAATCTATATCCGGAGTTTTGCATTTTACTCCCTCTGTTTTCACTGGGTTCTCCGATTTCCTCTCACATACCACTCGCTGATGAAATTTGCAAAATATCACTGCCAAACCCGCCTGAGACTTGGTGAGATTTTTCTGGCTTCCACCATGATAAGTCAACCAAGTAATTTTCTCTCAATCGTGTCTCTTCTCAGGGCCGTGTACCACCTGTCGCGTCTGAAAGAGCTGGTTGACACCATCAAGGAGAACAAGGATGGCTGCATTTTAAGGCGGTGGTCGAGGTTTGTACTCAGAAGGATACGTTCGCTTGGTCCTGCTAATTCATGGTTGTTAAACATCAGTGGTACTTCAGGTGCTGTGGTGTGAATTGCAATTACTTGTGAACTTGTGGGGCCCGTGGGGCACAGTAATTGCCCTGTTAATGGAAGTGCCACAACAAAGTATTGGAAAAATGTGATGAAGTTCGTTCAGGGTTGGAGTTAGTGAATGGTTGCAGCAGTATTTTGCACAGCAAATCCATGCAGACTCAAATGTCACTTGAAAGAGAACGGATATGTGAAAAATATTGTGAGCACAACTAAACTTATTTTGGTTTTAGCCATTTTGGAAGGAGACTACTTTATTGGGAACATACATGCTAGTATTTGTGTAGTTATAAACATTTGGGAAATCACTGTAAAAGTACATTTGCTTATTTAGATTGCACTATACCTGTATTGTAAAATTTCAGAACCTTTTATGTAACTTGTAATCAATAAACCAAAGTTGCATATTGTATGCAACCCATGACTTGGATTGTTTTTATCATGTCTTGTTTAGCATGGTTGGTTATGTACAGTGTAAAAGAAATTCAACATACATTAAATATTTTCTGATATTTGAATGTTTATATTGTACATGTATATTTATTTTACAATAAATCTGAGACAAAGGCTTATACACATGGAATTGAAAATATTCAGCTATGATTTGTATTTCTCAAGTATTTTAAGAAAAGTCAGCGAGTCTCGTGACATGTCTTCACATTTGGGGGTGATGATTGTGATGGATATCCAAGCATTAACCTGCTTACATTCCTAGAGTATGTAAGGTGAATTTGGGCATTCTGGGAGATTGGGTTTTAGGCCAAACACAGGCAGATGATTGGGGATAGATGTTTTCAAGCATCTATTAATTATTCATCGGCATGTACTATCTTACTATGATGTAAAGTTCAAAGACATGGTTCATGAAGGGAATGGAATAAAAACTCAACTGTGCACAAGTATGGAGGAATTAATACTTGGAATTCAATGCAAAGATCTGGCCATATGGCGTTTACTGGGCACCAGGGTTGCCAAACAACACATGAAAGATGTGTATCAGGCACAGCCTCTGCATTATGAAAAAAATATCACTTCCTGAAGAAGTGCGTTTTGAATTTTGATTTAAAGATTTCGTGACTGCAGTAATTCATATTCTTAGTTTTTTTGGTAAAGTCACGTTGAAGGGAAACAACAAAATAATAAAATATATATAAAACAATAAAAAATTCTCACGACGTTTCGACCATAACTCAAACGGTCATCTTCAGGTGTACCTGAAGATGACCGTTTGAGTTATGGTCATCTTCAGGTGTACCTGAAGATGACCGTTTGAGTTATGGTCGAAACGTCGTGAGAATTTTTTATAGTTTTATATATATTTTATTATTTTGTTGTTTCCCTTCAACGTGACTTTACCGAAAAAACTAAGAATAAGTGCATTTTGCTTCTCTTGTCTTAGGTCACCAAAATAAATTAGAGCAAATGTGACTCGACTGACACAGGCAGCATTTATACTTGTGAAGTGTTCTCCTTCCGACGTGTGGTGTGTGTCGCACACACTGTCGGAGACGAGGTAATTGCAGGAGACATCGTCTCTTTATTATCTTGTTCACACCAACTCCGGCCTCACTCGACCACGTTGCCATAGAGCCCGGCCTAGACACGACCCTGTCCGTGTTGCACCGACGGCATCGACCGAGAAGGCCAACTACTGTCTGGCCACGCAATGATTGGGCGAATGCGGTGTCAACGACAGCGACGACGAGACGAGTCCACTCCCAGAACCGGCAGCCCGGAGCTCTCGCTCTCCGCTGCTTATATTATATTCTATATTCTACTCGGCGCGGCTTGGCTCTGCCCTATCCACGCCTCCCTTCTCGAACCGACCAGAGGGTTCCAGAGGCTTCCCTATGAGGTCTTCCATGACCCTTGCCCCAATTCCTCTGCCCAGCCGGCATACCCGTATATATGCTCAACGGCGTGTGTGCAAACTTTCCACTGCAGTTGCCGCTGCTGGACAGCAGTCAGCGCTGTGTCACTACACTTGTATGAACACAAGAATTACATAATCACGTCTACACTTATATGTAATGGGCTGAGATAGGCGCACACAACTTCTTGGGAGGCAACACTATTTATTAACACCAACACATTACACTTAACATAAATTTCGATTTAAAGCTTTCGTGACTGCGGGCTAACACCAATCCCGAATATCCGCCCCCACAGCCCTTTAAATAATCTCCAATACAGCCCCCCAATCGGCTACGCGTGTATGAGTGACGTCCCTGCCCTCTAACCCCCGACCCCCCCGTCCTGCGCGTGCGATTGGTGTGTCGCTCTAAAACTGACTCCAAATCCCCGCCCCGCAGCCCTTTAAACAATCTCCATTGCCCGGCATCGGCGGCAACGCGTGTGCGAAGGACGTCATTGCCCTCTGACCCCTGACCCCCCGTTCAGTTCGTGTGAGTGGTGCGCGGGGTTGTGTGAGCGGAGACGTCGCGTTTGAGTGGCTGAGAAGCGACGGATTGATTCCAGGCAGCCACGTGCCAGCCCCGAGCTATGCCCCACAAACAGGACCCGCGGACCCGAGGGGCTGCGGCGCGAGGAGAGGAGCCGGAGAGCGGCAGCCCTCTCACCGCGAGCGAGGAGTCGAGTAGAGGCTGCTCTCACTCGAGCGAGGAGTCCGGAGCCCGCAGCCCTCCCGAGATCAGCCCTCCCCCAGGGGGGGGGAGTCGGGGGCCCGCGTCCCCCACAACTGACAACCTGTGTACCAACTGGCCGAGCGAGAGTTTGTGTGTATTTGAGCGCAATCGTGCCAGTGTTTAGCTGTACCAGGGAGTTTGGTGCAGCAGAGTGTTTCGGTGTAGCAGGGTGTCCGGATTGTGCCGGCACACTACCCTGTTATCCATAATGTCGTAGGGTGAGCTCCATTAAACGTTAACTCGGACCCCAACCTGTCAAAGCGCCTAATCTCGGAACGTGGTTCTCAACCTCTTACCTCACCCATGCTACGTACCTTTGAGACGTCCTGCTTTTACAAATGTTGATGAACTGGAGGGCAAAGGTCTGGAGGACCCCACATGGAGTCTGGTTTCTCACACCCGAGCCTCCTGTGACATTTCTGGAGGCTTCTCTGGAATCTTTGTCCCATTTATTGAGTGCAGATTTGGCTTACTTCTAGCTTCATCCCAAGACGTCATCCAGTTTGGAAATACCCGAAGGTTGTGGGAGTCTCCCCATGCTTCAGTTTCTTTCCAACCCTCGCAATGGCTGGTTGCTCACCAGCCGGAAGTCTTTTGCTGCTTACACCACGACCGAGGTGTTGAGAGCAGCCATCTCATGGCTGGTCGGCAATGGAGATGGTACTGTCGATTTGGGGAGCGTGAGTCTGTGGCGTTGGTGGTGCTGCTGTCACGGAGGCGACACGAGTTTAGGAAATTCAGTTTTGTGGGTTTCCTGTAGCGAGCACTGAAAGATCCTCCCTTCCTCTTTCTCCACCCTTGTCTCTGCTGTCTCCATGTCCCCGTTCAACTCTTTCTACACCACTTTCCTTGAATGTGCAGCTGCCTTTACGGCCTCCCCTCTCCCCTTCTCTCCACCTCCAACCCATCTCCGTCGTAATCTCCTCCCCTTTGTTCAGGCTCTTCCCTCTCTTCCTCAGTCTATGGATGGGGTTATTGTTTATCGGGCTCTTATACAAAAAATGGAGCTTATTTTAGCCTTTGAATAGAATTTTCTGTTTTCTTTCGGTAGCGTGTTGCGCACATAGGGAAGATCGAGCCACGCCACCGGTTCCCATTATCAAAATCTTTGTCAACTTGTCTCCCTCGGTAGGAATGCCTTTCCTTCTCCAGCAAGCAATTGTCTTCTCTCCTCCGGTATTTCTTCCGATGCGCTTTCTTAATCTCGCTTGCTGTGTGTATCGGCTCTATCATTCAACAAGGGCAAATTAAAAAATTTGCTTTTTTTTCCTCCACTGCTTTACCACTATACCTCCTGAGTGGGTACTCGGAGTTTCATCTAATGTACTATTTGATGAGTCGCTTCCACACAGCAGAAAGGCGGTAGCTATCCGAACTGTAAATTTTTCTTCCAATTTCGATAGATTCTCGAATTATTCTTGGGCAGTAGTAGCTAGTTTTGCACAGAATTTCAACATTAAAATCAACTGAGTGTCCTTGTTGACACGTGTGTTCTGCTACTGCTGAACACGGGTGCCAACAAATAATACATTATTTAAATGCATGCCTATAAAGGGCAGCATACTCCAATAGGGATTACCATTGGTACGGCTATTTTAATACACAATAGACAGGAAGGACAAGATCAAAGGGCTCTCATAATGCACATGCATAATGTACGTTGACTTGGTAATCTCCCCCCCCCCCCCCCCCACTTTGCGCGAGAGTGCCACAAATCTGGCTGTCGCCTGATGAAGCTAGTTGTAATTACTGACAAAACGTCGTACTCCGATTGTAAATGTTGTGGCTTGGCTCTCCAAAGTACCAGTGACGAATTGGCTTGTTCTGTTTCCGTGACAACCCTTACTAGTTGGCTGTGTCGAGTGGTGGCGGGTTTTAACGACACGTTTATATATGTATGCGATATAATCCAAAAAACACCTCTATGGATGATATTGGGCGCGACAGCCTACATGTTAAACCAAAATTTAAAATATATACAAAACAATAATTTCTAGTTTTCCTCATTCACATCGTGATTCGTATGAAAAGACATGAGATGATTGAGACATGTTAAATCATAAACGTATTTATTAATATATACAGATAGTCCTCGACTGCAATGTCCTTGTCCACGTGCAAACAGAGTTAGGATAGCAGCCTCCTTTAAAAGTCAGAGTAGATTTATATGCTGTAGAAGACAGTTGACGAATCCTCGCTGCTTGATTCCTCCTCGGATCCCTTCAGCAGTGAGTCGTCACCAGTCTTCACTGCCTGCTCATTCTTCATGTGGGACCGCTGGGGTGGGTGCAATACGCCAGGAGACTCCTTATGCAGCGAGCAGCGAAGCAGGCCCATCTCTGCCTGCTCATCCTCAACGTGGAATTGTGGCGATGGCGGTGAGCTGGGGGCATCGGTGAGGAGGGTGTTACGGAGACGGCCCAGCTCTGCCTGCTGCAGAATCGTCTGTACGACGAAGCGCTCGCGGCGCATGCAGGCGCGCACATGGGATAGCGTGTCCGGGATGATGTATGCAATGCAGGCCTTCGTGAGTAACACCACGTGCTGCACACGTCCACACACAGGTAAAGGATTTTCAGTTTCCGGATTTGCATGTAAAGGGTGCTTACTAAATATAATATGGCAGCATCTTCAAGTGCTTTTCATCTCAGGTCAACTATTCCGGTGACCTGAAGCCTAGGGATATTATATTGTTACGTCGTTTTTCCTAATTAAATTAAGTCATTTGAGCAATTTTTGAACATTTGGCAAATTATACCGAGGCACTTTTTTTGAATTAATGGGTTTTTACGTTCACTATGCAGCAGGCAACATTTATGATGTGCAGTAAATGCACCCACCGTATTCACCTGGGCAGCCGCAAATTACCGCAACAATCAGCAAACACTTACACTCGGCCATGTCACCACTACAAAGATTCCCTGTGTAGCCTTTCACAGACTGAGACAAGTGCATCTATGATGGGTGGCACAGTGCCTGTGGGGGTGGTGTGCACCTTTATCTCGCCAGTGATGATTTTCACACACTTCATCAAGTACTCATTTTAAGGCAGAATCAACTTAAGGGAAGCTCAACACTGGTTCTAATATTTTCCACTGATGTTGGCTGTGGCCAGGAATAGTACTCCGGTCACACAGGATTGGTAGCGCAGTTCACGAACAACTACGCAGCCGCTCCCCTTCCCACACGCACACATGCTTACGTGTGACAAATTGCATCAACAACATGAATCGTCTGCTGCATTATGAAAGTGAGTATTGTATTACCACTATTATTTGTGATCTCAGAAATACTGTGCAATTGTGAGGTGTAATAGCATTACTGACATTTTCTGTAATAACCCATTGACAATGATCACGGTTTGCTCTGCTGACCTTAACAACTGCTCACAGATGAGTCTATACGATGGTGCCGTAGTGTATAGCTTTGCACACTAGACTTGCAATCCAGAGGTCGCGGCTGTGAATTGATCTTTGATCATGGCAGTGTAAACAATGGTGAAAGTGTTTTTACATTCCACTGCCTCTATCCACCTAGCAGTGTAAATGGAATACATCCAGTCAATTGGTCGGCTGAGTTTGGTGCTGTCCAGTGTGGGAACTCCCACCTCTTCCCAAGACGTCTGACAAGTGTGGAAGAGCAGTTAAAATACATCTTAAGGGTCTCTCTTGAGCTCCCTATAGCAGGAGCCCTTTTGCCATCAGTGACATGAGCAAGTAATTGGAGGGCTGTACCTTTACCTTTCAATGAGTTTATGAATGTGTGTGTGTGCATGTTGATGTGTACCTGCATGGCAATGACGAAGGCCAGCTTTGCCGTCAGTACTTGCCAGTACTGCTTGGTGACGGAGTAGGCTTGGGGATGATCCGGTGGGTAGCGATAACCAGGATACCTACACACGTACAACCACAAGCACGCATGGACTATATTGAGCAAAGTGCCTCGAAAGTAGAGTTGGCGCTAAATTGAACAAGTATGGTTGTGCACAAACGGTATATGCGTTCACAGCCCTTTAAAAAATCCGCTTCTGAAAGAGGGCCTTCCCACAACGTGCAGCTTGTGGGGGCTCTTTTGACTATGGTTCACGCTGGTCCGTGGCAGGTTGGTGAAGGCAGGGATTAAAGATAATGGGAGAGCAATATAGCACAACTGTTAATTTTGCTGAACTACCCACTGCTGACAACCTAGCTCCGCAGTCACCTACTGCACCTGCATTGTGCATGGTGATCATCAATCTAAGCACGAACAAGGCTCAAGCCTGCTTGACTTCCGGAATCTAAGATCAGCTGTATTCGTGGTGATTTGGTCATAGTCAAGTAAGGTTATATTAAATATCGATCAATATGGTTATATTGATTATAGTTGTGTATGTCAGCAATTCAAAAACGTTAGAGAAAAGGGTTGGTAGATCGCATCAATTTCTTAACTAACTGTGCTGTGAGGTGACCAGAAGATGGCTGTAGAGCAAGTGGTTTCATGTCTGTGTGGACCTTTAAGCTTCATTTCATTATCATGGGTTCTCCAGCACCTCTTATTGCATCCCACATGCATAAAACCACCTTAAACTGGAATCCCAATGCACGGTCTTCCTGCAAAGGGATCTTGAGACTCAATTAAGCAGTCGTGGATTGATAGATAAATAAATAACATTACTCTTTAGCAAGGTAAGAATGAGCTAGAATTTATATCAATCTATTATTATACTTCTCTAAGTGGGACTTTGGTTGTGAAGCCATCCCACCCGTACCCACTGCTCCCCCCCTCCAATTCCCCCTCCCCCACCCCCTTTACTGTCCCCGCCCACCACGCACACTCCTCCCCCAACCCTACCACAACCCCTTACTTCCCAACTAAGCCAAACCCTGTGTCCAGGGTAAGGGGCAGGGCCTAAACAGAGGTGGGGCCTAGGGGAAGTGTGGGTCTTAAAAGGAAAGTCACAGAGTGAAAAGAGGAAGAGAACGAGCCTAATCGGGAAGGGGCGGAGCCAGGAGGACGCCACACCCAGAAGGATGTCGCATCTACCTGGACAACACACTCAGAGATCAGTGCATCACATTCGCAGGGACGGCACCCCCGATAGCTGGGCATGACACTGAATAGCACAAACCTGCAGGTTGTGTGGATTGCTGGATCAAACCAGGCTGGCAGGATGTTGGGATGATTTTGCTCCTTGAAGTCGCTGATCTTGAAAATCGAAAAGCTGTCCTCCGTGTACCCATGCATTGTAGGCGAACCTGTGCCATACTCTGCTGAGTATCCATAATAATACACCAAGCGTGGGATGATGTCCGTTGTGAACGCCAAGATGCATGACTGTGGAATAAGCATACGGAGGCACAGCGATAGCAGTCACTTAGCATGCAATGATTTTACCAAGGCTTCTGAACATCTCACCTTGACAATTACATTAATTTTCACAAATACAATTTGGAGGGTTGCTGCCAGAGTGTAATGGTTAGCATATAAGGACTTGCAATCTGGCAGTCGTCAGTTCAGTCTCCTGACACAACAGTTGAAGCAATGGATAATTTTCTTAAATCTCCCCCACCTCTGTCCAATTAGCAATATAAATGGGTTCATCACTGTTTTAGCGCAGGTAATTCCACATCTTACAAAATGTCTGGTCATCATGGAAGAGTAGGCCAAATACCATGTAGAGGGGTTCTCGAGAGCTACCTTTAGTTGAGGCCCTTCCGCCAGCAGTGACATGAGCAAGCAATTGCAAGGCTTTACCTTTTGCGATTTTGGGAGTGGATAGGAGCGGTGGTGCAGTGATTCGTGCACTGCACTTTGAATTCAGCACACATGCAATTGACTTCCAGCTACGACTAACATCAGTGACGAGTTATACCCGAACCGCTCCTGGTCCCCCACTACACCTCTTCTCATACCTGCCATGACCAGAATGGTGAAGTATGGTAAAAATAACCTACACAGCTAACATGACATGTTATGTCACTCATAAGATGGGATATTGAGCGAGAAAGCGAGCGGACAATCTGGCGACTTACATTGGTGATTACGGAGAGGGTGGCAATGATACTCAGAATGTCGGCCCAGGCTCCAATTCCTCTTGCTCGCGAAACCACAGGCCTCCTCATCTTTGTTACGAGCTTCCACGCGTCGACCCGCACTTCAATGATGTTGTTGAGCAGTGCGAGCAATGGCGCAAGTGGAAATGATGCCACGAAGAGAGTGACAAACCCGAATTGGATAACTGGGGTATATTTTGAGAATGGGTAAGGGGGCAAGGATAGAATAATGAGTGAAACAGGATATAGACATACACTCTTAATGCTGTTATGCTGTGATTACTTTAAGCAAATAAAACATGTTTTCAATGCATTGAATGTGTTTTAGTCAAAGGAGACCCCAAAATATGATCACATTTTCGTATCATTTGTTCACAAAATTATCGTGTCCATTACATTGGCCACTGAGATGCGACCAGCCACTACCATCTTTAATGCTCAGCTCTGGTTCACCTGGGTTTCTTTTGCACCATTTTCCACCACTAGGTGGCTATAATAACTAGATCACATCCTGTATTGAGGACTCCATTAACCGTACCACACATTTTTAGGCATATGCACTGTGGCTGAAATGCCAACAAATCACAGCAGTTAACCACAGTGGACATGATGCACAAGAGTTTTAAATAAATAGTAAGGGGGAGAAACGTCAACCCAAGCTGACCAATGTAGCTGCATTGGTTAGCAGACAAGAGGAGCAAATATGTGCTCCTATTGTTTCTAAAACTTAACTCCGTACATATGCACATACGCGCATGCTCAAAGACAATTGTGTTACAGTATATCCATAGATTGGTGCCTATGGCCAAATCACCCAGTATGCGTCAGATTTAATCAGATCCCAGAAGTTAAGGAGAGCTGAGCCTGGAAATTGGTTGGATGGGTGACCATGCAATAGTTAGTGTGGGGTTGTGAGCAGCAGAGGACAGTGCAGCAAATTACATTGTTGTATTGTACATCTAAGCTGTTACATCTGTGCTCCCTGCCTTCAACAACCCGAAGTGTGGGTAATTTCCCTCCCACAACAATGTCCGACAGATACACAGGGGCCGTACACACGTGCCTATATAGTCAAATGATACCCAATTGTGTGTTTTTTTTTTATAATAAAGTAAAACGCGTTGACTCCGTAGTGTGATCCTCTGAGCTCATTCTACCCATCTCGAGGTATTCATCAAAGAGTCCAAGTGGGCTCTGGGGCTGTTGGTCCAAGTGTTTTCTGGAAGAAGTGTTTGGTAACTGGATAAGACCATCAAGGAGAAGCCAGTTTAATCGTGGCTCGGTGACTGAAACCCAGAGTTTCACGGTTTAACCCAACATCCGAGCAGCACCACATCAGATCTCTAGACTCCTCAGCGCAGGCATACAAATATGGTCAACATATGCGTACATTAACTAATTTGTGAAATTATGAATTACATCCAAATGAAATGTAGTGTGTGCATTACTAGGACGTACCTAAAGGTGCCAGGTTGGATTCATCCACCTTGGGGATGCTCTGCTCCACGCAGCCTCCTGCTTCCGTGCAGTCCATCCTCTTGATGTCCGAATTCTGGCTGTTGCTACTGCTGCAATTGGTGACACTGGTGGTGGTCTCCTTTCTTTTAATGGACTTAGGTCTACTTCGCTTTTCCTTCTTCTTCTGCTGCAAGGCCATCAACACTTTCATGCTCGTAATAGGATCGAGAGCAGCGTATGGTTTATTCTCACTGACTGGTGAAGCAGTTTGTTGACGTGGAACTAGGCCAAAGCATTCAAAAAAATTGGATTTCATGTCATTTATCTTAACGCCGCTATCTTTTGTCGAAGTGTAATCATGTTCAGGCTTCGGTCTGTACAAGAACTGTGCGTGAAGACTTTCATGAGTTTTCAGGATTTCAATAGGACTTAAAAATCCGCAGACTGAGCACATCTCATAGGGCGACGGTGGATTCAACACCGCATTGGCAAAACTGCCGTTATTCACCAAGCCTGGTGCACCCTTTATCATATAATCCTTTTCATGGGTCTTCATGTGCCTTTTTAATTTTCCTGGCTGATTAAACCTTTGTCCACATATGCCGCACCATTGCTCACGGGTCTCGTTATGCGTTCTTACGTGGGCTTCTAGGCACCATGCCAGTTGGAATTTTTTTCCCACAGACGTCACAAGAGATACGTTTTTTCGCTCTTGTAACTCTACCGGATTGAGGTGGGGTTGAGACGGGTGCTGGTGAAGTGCCATCGATGGTGAAGGCAATTCTCCCAGCACCACCATGACTCGCAGCAGGGTTGCCCTCGCACATCTGAAACAAAAGACAAAGGTCACGCGCATGACACCCGTGTCACGAGTGTACTCACAAAGGCATACTTAAGGTGACATAAGATTCATATATACTACAACTCATTATACCAGAACTCCACAATATTGCAGTTCCTATCATGTACGATTTTACCCTCTTATCCACCCAAGTAATATTTTGTTTCTAAACAACAATGACTAACTACCTCCATTTTCCTAATGTTACCCACCAAATAGGTCTTTCTGTATATACACACCAACAATATAATGATTGCACCACACGTTCACTCCACTATTCACAACACTCTGACTCGCAACCTCCATGTAAGATTGTAATATCATTTCTGTATGAGGGCCCGTCAAGAAGTTTTGGGAATGGACACTTTTTTACAAACAACTACGTAAAATAGTATTCATTAAAAGTACAGTATAGTACTACTAATGGCACTTATAAGGGAACGTCATTATCTCTCATGCTAATTATTACAATGTTAACTAGTTACCCAGGAAAGCTTCATTGCGTCTAAGTACTGCATTTTCAGAAAGGTCCCATTGCATTGAGATGTTTGCGTGAGTGGAACCCAGAGAGACCCCACCTTGCATATTGGGAAATAACACAACTCCACACAGATGGATTCAACCCACAAGCTAAAAGCATTCCCTGTTCAACAAAGTACTCAGTGTAATATTTAATATAATTTATTTGGTAATATACAGTATCGTAATTGTATAGTGAATCTACAGCAGTGTGGTATACAGTAGGGTTGGTAAAATAATACTTAGTGTAATATTACAAGTCTAATATTATTATAATCTAACGCAGTGGTTCTTAACCTGGGTTCGATCGAACCCCAGGGGTTCGGTGAGTCGATCTCAGGGGTTCGGCAGAGCCCCCGCCACGGAGGTCCGGACACACTTGAATTATTGTGTAAATTTGTGATGACACACACGGCCCGCTTGGCCATCACTGGCTGCAGATGATCATGCTACACTGCTTGGCCAATCAGCGCTGCGGGGAATTTAGTGCGTACCCAGTAGTCAACGTGTGACTGTTGTTGTCGTACGTCGTGTGATTTCTTTAATATTTTATCCATACTAACTATGTCGGGCAAAAGAAGAAAGTGGTCGGACGAATATGTACAACATGGATTCTCATGTATCACGGAACGTGATGGGAGTGAGCATCCTATCTGCATGATTTGCAACGCCAAGTTGAGCAACTCTAGTCTTGCACCGGCAAAACTAAAGGAACACTTCTTGAAGCTGCATGGAGACGGGGAATACGAGAACACAACACTTGCTGAATTCAGGGTGAAGAGAGCCAGATTCGATGAAAGGGCCACTCTGCCTGCTCTTGGATTTGTACCTGTTAACAAACCGATCCTGACAGCATCGTACAAAGTTGCTTACCTGATCGCAAAGCAGGGCAAGCCACACACCATTGGTGAAACACTTGTGAAACCAGCTGCATTAAAGATGGCGAATCTGATACTCGGAACAGCGGCCGAAGGTAAATTATCTCAAATTCCTCTTTCAAATGACACCGTCAGTGACAGAATAGAAGACATGAGTAAAGACATCTTGGCTCAAGTAGTCGCGGATCTGATTTCAAGCCCGGCAAAATTCAGCCTTCAACTCGACGAAACCACAGACGTTTCTGATCTAAGCCAGCTTGCTGTTTTTGTACGCTATGTGAAAGACGACATGATAAAAGAAGAGTTTTTATTTTGTAAGCCTCTTACAACAACAACGAAGGCAGCCGATGTGAAGAAGCTTGTGGATGACTTCTTCAGAGACAACAATCTTTCATGGGATATGGTTTCTGCAGTTTGTACGGACGGAGCTCCAGTCATGCTGGGAAGAAAGTCTGGTTTTGGTGCGCTAGTAAAGGCCGATGCACCACACATCATTGTGACGCATTGTATTCTGCACAGGCATGCGTTGGCAACAAAAACCTTACCTCCAAAAATGACAGAAGTATTAAAAACTGTGGTGGAATGTGTGAACTATGTGCGAAAAAGTGCTCTGAGGCACCGCATCTTCAGTGAGCTGTGTAAAGAAATGGGCTCTGAATTTGAGGTACTTCTGCTCCATTCTAATATTCGGTGGTTATCCCGGGGACAGGTGCTGAATCGTGTTTTTGCCATGCGTGTGGAATTAGCCCTGTTTTTGCAAGAGCACCAACACTGCCATGCAGATTGCTTCAAAAATCCTGAGTTCATTCTCATTTTAGCGTGCATGGCTGATATATTCGCAGCTCTCAATCATCTCAATCAGCAGATGCAGGGTGGTGGAGTCAATATCATGGAAGCGGAAGAACACCTGAAGGCTTTTCAAAAAAAGCTACCGTTATGGAAACGACGAACAGAGAACAATAACTTCGCAAACTTCCCGCTTCTGGACGACTGTGCAAGTAAGATCGAAGATGTGTCTGGAATCGGAGATATTTCTGTATCCACGGAACTGAAGCAAACAATTGCCACGCACTTAGATGAGCTTGCAAAGTCTCTCGACGGATATTTCCCTACAAGATAGTCATATCCAGCATGGGTGAGACAGCCGTTCACGTTTGCTGTTGAAACAGCAGATGTCAATGATGAATTCCTCGACGAAATCATTGAAATTCAGCAGAGCCAGGTTCAACAGCAACTCTTCAGAACAACAACGCTCTCAACGTTTTGGTGTCGACAAATGAACAAGTATCCAGTTATTGCTAAGAAAGCCCTGGATTTTTTTATACCATTTGTTACAACATATCTTTGTGAGCAATTCTTTTCGAGGATGCTGGACATAAAAACGAAGAAAAGGAACAGACTTTGCTGTGAAAATGACATGAGAGTGGCACTTGCCAAGGTGAAGCCACGCATATCTGAACTGATCTCTCAAAGGCAACAGCAGAAGTCACATTGATTTCTAGGTATGTAATTTGTTGTGAGTTTATGCATTGTGTTGGTTTTATTCTTTGAACAAGGTAATGTTCATGCACGGCTCATTTTGTGTACCAGTAAAAAACATATCTAAGTCTTGAATTTGAAAAAAATCACATTTTATTTTTCACTAAAGAGGGGTTCGGTGAATGCGCATATGAAACTGGTGGGGTTCGGTACCTCCAACAAGGTTAAGAACCACTGATCTAACGTATAGGGTAGTGTATAGTAACGCAGTGTATAATTCAATGTTGGGGTCTGTCTATGGCAGTTTATAATAAAAAATATTATTTGGAGGCATATTATAATATTTTTTGCGACATAGAAGTGTAATGTATAATAACTTATTGTTAGTAGCTCAGCTTAGTGGAGAATATATTGAGTACATTGATTATATTGATGTAGTTTATATTTAGTTCTTTCACATCGGTTTATTGTATGATAGTTGGGTAGTTGCAGTTCTTTAGCGTCAATATACTAAATGCCTCTGTTGATATGTAAACTCTGACTTTAACATAGCTACTTCTGTCACCAGTTACATGCTAATTCCTCACATTAACATCATGCTAATCTCCCAGTTACATGCTAATTTCTGACTTTAACATCCTGCTAATCTATTACATTAACACAGCTACTTCAATTCTAAATTCTTCTGTTGATATGTAAACTCCTTTGTCAAGGAGCTCTGCTCCTCCCACCCAGCTTAAAATACGCTGCCAAGCTTAGCAGTGTTCATTGGAGCGCTGTCTTTCCGACAGTTCTGTTTCTTCACCTGAGGAAGGCTACTTGTGTTGTGGTCGAAACGTTGTGAGAATTTTATTATGTTTTGATTTTATTATTTTATAATTTCCCTTCTACGTGACTTTACCGAAAGAACCAAGAAGATGAATCCCTGCAGTCACGAAAGCTTTAAATCGAAATTTATTCAAATCAAGTTGTTTTATTTTTACCACAGTACTTTATGGAATCCTCAAGAATTAATGCATTTTTAGAAGTATTAAACTATACTTGAAGATGTGTGAGAATGTAATTCTGCAGATGCAAGCACAGGCAAATTCGTATCTGCATATACCAGTTTCTGGGCCTCCTCACTTCACCAAACCCGCATTGACCGGCATGGTGAAGTATGGTTAAACAACTCCCACAAACGACATGGTGTGGGGGAGGCCTCTATCAAGACGCTGGATCGACAAAGGGCTGATACATGTCACGACATTGTACGTTAAGACCGTTCTCTAGTCAGCACAAGCCGTCTATGTGGACAATAGAGGGCACGACACACGTGTACACGATGTTTGTGTGCGTATATTCAGCGTGTGTATCACGTAATAATTATATAAGGTCGCGATTATGCTCAAAACGAACCAAATGTATAACATCACGAATAACTTTGGAGGTCTCCAGAGCCTGAACAATATTTGAAGTAGACACTGACCCTTGTCACGAGTTCTTATGAACTATAAACTAAACTATAAACTATTTATATTTTACCAGGTAAGGCCCACTGAGCTATATAACTCTTATCAGAAGCGACCTGGACACAAATGATAGCTCAACGAAAGTGGCTTATCATGTGAACATTTATAGCAGCCAAGTACTCTAAACTCACGCTTATAAATGTGGAGGGGAACACAGAAGGACCAGGAGAAGAATCTACGCCACCACAGGGAAAAAAATAAACAAATACAGAGCAGGCGTCAGGGTCTGGATGGATCCTCCACGCTGCTGTAGGCCTGGCGAGGTTGTTAACATCTCGACACCGCGGCGCCCCTTATTAAAAGCTTAGCCATGTCTAGCAAGGTTATTGACTCATTTCACTCGACTCACGGCACCACAAGTAATGTATTAAACAAATAAAACAATAATAAAGTAGAGAGGCGCTACTTACATTTAACAATGTTTTTGTTAACTTTAAAAGGAGCGCGCTTCTCTCTGGCTTGCAGTCCGGCGATCGCGGTCTCCTCTGCGATTGGTCAGCGCAGGCGTCACCCAGGGTGACACGCCACGCCCCCTTTGTTATTGCACGCCCCCACGTAGGCGAGAGACTCCTCCCACTTCCTGGATAAGCCACGCCCGTCGCGGCTATGCCCCGCCCACTGTCGTGCAAGCCACTCCCCCGCAGATCGGGCCAAGCTCACCCCACGGTTAAAGCCACAATCGGAATCTTTATTTACAGGCAGTCCTCGACTTACGAACGCCCAAATTACAAACAGCCGCCCTTCAGAACCAACTGACATGAAATATAAATTATTTTATATCGCCTGAAACCGCGAACTCGCGCTTGTAAACTGAAACCGCGGAACTTTCTTTGTTCAGCGGAGCGATCGTCCGCGAGATGTAAAGAGTCAGCCTCGCGCTGTGAGTGCGTGAAAATAATAAGGAAAAATCCAGGTTCATATTCTTGGTTCTTTCGGTAAAGTCATGTAGATTGAAAATACAAGTTAAATAATAAAATAAATTTAATAAAAAATACAAAAAATAAATTGAAAATAATAAAAGCTTTTATTATTTGCAATTTATTCATTTATTTTTTTATTTTTTTAATTGGCAGAACCTACACGCCACGTTGGTGGCCGGCAGATGGCAGCATCTACACGCCATAATCTTGGTTCTTTCGGTAAAGTCACGTAGATTTGAAAATAAAAGAATTAAATGAAAAATCATTAATTGTTATTATAAAATGTTGATTTAAAGCTTTCGTGACTGCAGGGATTCATATTCTTGGTTCTTTCAGTAAAGTCACGTAGAAGGGAAACAATAAAATAATAAAAATATTTTTAAAAATATCAAAAATTTTACTTTTCTTTTATTATTTATATTTTCTATCTACGTGACTTTACCCAAAGAACCAAGAATATGGCGTGTAGATTCTGTCATTTTAAAAATACAAGAAAATAAATGGAAAATAATAAAAGCTTTTATTATTCTTAGTTTTTTCGGTAAAGTCACGTTGAAGAGAAACAACAAAATAATAAAATATATATAAAACAATAAAAAAATTATCACGACGTTTCGACCATAACTCAAACGGTCGTCTTCAGGTGTGTTGGTTCGCATAAATTTATTTTTAAACGGCGCATTTATTTATTTATTAAAAAACGTTAGCGCCACGCGCAACGATTTGGCAGTTCTATATTCTGAAAAGAATAGATGGACTAGTCCTGGGTAAACTGCCAAATCGTTGCGCGTGGCGCTAACGTTTTTTATAAATAAATAAATGCGCCGTTTAAAAATAAATTTATGCGAACCAACACACCTGAAGACGACCGTTTGAGTTATGGTCGAAACGTCGTGAGAATTTTTTTTATTGTTTTATATATATTTTATTATTTTGTTGTTTCTCTTCAACGTGACTTTACCGAAAAAACTAAGAATATGAATTACTGCAGTCACGAAAGCTTTAAATCAAAGCTTTTATTATTTTCAATTTATTATTTTAATATCAATTTTTTTTTGTCTCTGTGACTTTACCGAAAGAACCAAGCATATGAATGTGGGTTTTTTGCTTTTATTATTTTCAATTTCACACTTTTGATTTGATTTTTTATTTTTATTTTCTATCGACGTGACTTTACCGATAGAACCAAGAATATGGCGTGTAGATTCTGCCAATTTAAAAATTAAAATAGATTGAAAATAATAAGCAAAAATCCAGATTCATATTCTTGGTTCTTTCGGTAAAGCCATGTAGGTTGAAAATAAAATAATAAAATTAAATAACAAATACAATAAATAAATGGAAAATAATGAAAGCTTTAATTATTTTCAATTTATTTTAATTTGTATTTTTTTTCAATTGGCAGAATCTACACGCCATATTCTTGGTTCTTTCGGTAAAGTAACGTAGATTTGAAAATGAAAATAATAGAATTAAATGAAAAAATACAAATCATGAATTATTTTTTTTTACTTTTCTTTATTTTTTATATTTTATATCTACATGACCTTACCCAAAGAACCAAGAATATGGCGTGTAGATGCTGCCACCTGCCAACATTGGTGGCCAGCAGATGGCAGCATCTACACGCCAGATGCTTGGTTCCTTCGGTAAAGTCACGTAGATAGAAAATAAAAATAATAAAATTAAAATAATAAATTGAAAATAAAAGCTTTTATTATTTTCAATTTATTATTTGTTTTTTTAATTTTGTAAATAATACATTGAAAATAAAAGCTTTTATAAAAGTTTAAATTTTATGTCATTATTTTATTTTAGTTTTATTTTCTATCTACGTGACTTTACCGAAATAACCAATATGAATCTGGGTTTTTGCTTATTATATTCAATTTCTTATTTTTATTTGTAACTTTTTTTAAATTGGAAGAATCTACACGCCACGTTGGTGGCCGGCAGGTGGCAGAAAAAATAAAAATGATAAAATAATAAATTGAAACTAATCAAAGCTTTTATTATTTTCAATTTATTAAAAAAGCTTTTATTATTTTCAATTTATATTCTTAAATTAAATTATATCATTTTTATTTTCAAATCTGCGTGACTTTACCAAAAGAACCAAGAATATGGCGTGGCGTGTAGATTCTGCCAATTTAAAATTTAAAATAATAAATAGAAAATAATAAAAGCTTTTAATATTTTCAATTTATTTTTGTATTTTTCATTTTTAACTTTTATTTTATTATTTTATTTTTATTTTCTATCTACATGACTTTACCGAAAGAACCAAAAATATTAATTCCTGAAGTCAGGAAAGTTTTAAGTCAAAATCTACACGACACATTGGTGGCCGGCAGGTGGCAGCATCTACACGACACATTCGTCGCCATTCCTGTGGCGTGTCGATGCTGCCAGGTGTGATTGGAGAGGTGAGTGCGGTTGGTGAGGGGTGATTGGGGTGGTGAGTCAGGTTGGTGAGTTGCATGGTGAGTGTTGTCAGTGAGCACCTGGAGGATTCTCCACCACGGCGGCCTTTGTCTCCCCCAGTAGCGATGTTTACGACACATCACACCTGGTACTCATCTGAGGTTGAGTCGACCTCACACTCTCTTACTGTCTCAAAACAACAACCGCCATGCGCCACTAAGTGGCGGTGACATCACCACGACGCTTGTGGCTGGCTGATGCACCACCTGTGCCCCTTACTGTGCCAACTTGCTGAGCTTTAGCCACCCGACGCTCTGCTCGTTTTTCTGAGCGTCGCTCCTTCGCCCTCCGTTGTTGTTGGAGGGTGACTGCCTCCAACTGCCCAGTAGCAGCGCCCTTCACGAGCCTCCTCCACAGAGGCCGATCTTGACACCGCTGGTACCAGTCATCGGCAAGTCCACTCAGCTCCACATCCTCCTGTACCACATCACTCCATCTCTTCTCTAGCCCGTCGCCACGCCCGTTTAGCCCCCTCGATCCGGCCGAACAAAAGCTATTTGGGCATGCGGTGACTGGGCATGCGGGCTACATGGCCCAGCCAACGCAGCCTTGCCTGCTGGAGGAGCTCACCGATGGGACTTTGTCCAGATCTTTCGAGGATTTGTGAGCTCCTCACACAATCCAGCCAGGTTAAACCCAGGATTGATCATAGGCAGGCCAGCCTAAATGTTTCCAACCAGTGAAGATGCTGCATTAAGGGGGTCCACGTTTCGCAAGCGTAGAGAAGGGAGGGAATGACTGTGACCGAGAAGACCCGAAGCTTCATGCGGAGCGACAGACCAGGTAGCTTCCACACAACGTTACACAACTGATGAAAAGATAATGCCGCTCGACTAATTCGGAGTGAGACCTCTGCGGTTAAACCGGAGCCGGTCATGAGCACACTGCCCAGGTATGGGAAACTCTCCACTCTCTCCCCAACTGCCCCATCACCGATTGGGAGTTGTGGGGGTGGAGTGCCCAATGGCACAAAATACCCAGGCAGGTGCTTCGTTTTGGTGGGGCTGATAGTAAGTCCCCACCTCTTAGTGGCACACTCCAGTTTCAGCAGCAGCGCCTCCAACTCCTCCTCTGAATGAGCATCAATTACCAGGTCGTCGGCATACATAATGTGGTTGACCAATAGGGAGCCATCCCTTGACCGCACCCGGGCATCGATCAGCCTCCCATTGTATCTGTACCAGACGGAAATTCCTCCAGTACAGCTACTGAAGGCTTCACGAACTGTGTGGTCGAAATAGAAGTTAAATGTTGGAGCCAGAGGACATCCCTGTCAGACCCCAAGGTGTACAGGGAATGGCTCTGACTCCCGGCTACGTAGTTTTACCCGGGCCTGCTCACCATCATGAAGGTCCTTAATGAGCGTGAGCAGAGGGTCAGGGACTCCGAAAGCATGAAGACCTACCCAGAGCCCAGGCCTACTGATGGTATCATAGGCCCTAACCAGGTCAATAAAGCAGAGATGTAAGTCTTGTTAGAATTCCCTACACCTCTGCTGTAGCAGACGGACAGAAAATATGGCATCTGTGCAGGACCGCCCTTTCCTGAAACCACATTGGGGCTCCGCAAGCCTCTCCTCAGCGTACCTAGCAAGGCGATGTTGAATAATCCTTGCCAGGACCTTTCCTGGCACACTGAGGAGTGATATGCCCTGTAGTTGTTACAGTCTGTGCGGTCCCCTTTCTTAAAGAGCGGGACCACCAGGGCATCCTTCCAATCCTGCGAAACCCATCCAGTGGCCCAGACTGTTGTTACGATGTCATATAGGGCAATCTACGCACAAACGCCACCCTCCCTCAGCATTTTCGCTTTGGAGATCATCTCTGCTTTGGTGCCTTTCCTGTTCTCAGACTCTGGATCGCCCTCAGTACTTCCTCAATGGATGGTACCTCAGCCAGCCACTCACAGGGGGTGACTTCCTCTAATATTTGAGGCACCACATCCTCAGCAGGGTCATCCCCACTTTGTCCCATGATGTTTTCCAGGCTGAGGGATTCCCCCTCCCCCAGGACCTCACAGAAATGCTCAGCAAATCTGCAAACCTGTCCCTGGGGGTCGGAGATTGGATCACCCTTCGTTCCCCTAATGGTGGTGTAGTGGGTATAAATTGACGAATAAACTTCTGATGAGGCAACACGATATTTATTGTCTTCCTTGCAAGTCTCTAACACAAAGGGTATATCGGTCCCTTTACCCGATACCTGGGGAGGTATGGCCTCCGGATTATGCGAGCCCTATCACTAGGTACCCCGTTACCCTTCATCCTCCGGCTGGGACCCTAGGAGAGGCTATTTGACCTGACCATACCCAGTCCGTGGGTCCTGACCACTGGCCTCACTGAATTCCGGCCCTTAGAAGGACAACGGAGCTTGGGGTCCAGAGTCCTATCTTCAGCCCAGGTCTTCGTTCTTCAGCTTGCAGATGACTGAGCCAGCCCTCTGAGAGGTCCGGCTTATGGTTCGTGGCTTGCTCCGCCCGAGCCACGCTTCCCTTCTAGAACGGGGAATGTGTCCCAGGATCCGTTTGCTAGGGTTTGTAGTTGGCCCCTTTTTGGGCCATGGACATTAGCCCTGGCGTGATAGCGCTTCCGCCCCCTATTGACGATAAGGGGACGCTACCAGCCCACAGAGTGGTGAGTGACGATTACCCCTACAATGGTAATAGGTGTGGCGCTGTAGGTTACTTTTTTGATGGAGTTAAATAGGGATTTGTGATCGCGGGCCATTGAGGCAGACTCCATCTCCTCAGTAACCCGCGACCACCACCCATCCTTGCAGCGCCTCACGGCTCTCCGAACCTCCGAGCGAAGGCTGCGGTAAGCCTCCTCATTCTCTGACGTGGGATGCTGTAGACGATTAGAGTGGGCCTGTTGCTTTTTCTCAACAATACTGAACACCTCCTCTGTCGGCCAGGGTCTCTGGGGAGGTCTGGACCGCGTACACAAAGCAGCCATTGCAGCTGCATAAGTCACAGGCCTAAACCTCGCCCATTTACCCTCGACATCAGGAGGAGTGGGGGACGATGCTGTCTCACTCACACTCACTCACAGCGCGAGGCCGACTCATTACATCTCGCGGAGGATCGCGCTGCTGAACAAAAAAAGTTCCGCGGTTTCAGTTTGCAAGTGCGAGTTCGCGTTTTAAGGCGATGGGGGCCGTCCATAAATGACGTCACGCACCTGGGGAGGGGGGGGGTCAGACATTTGTGACGATGTGTGACGAGGGGGGGGGGGGTGAGAAATGTGACGTCACATCAAATGCGCAACTTTAAGTAATTATAGACAACACGTTCTACTTAGTTAAATAGACTTTTTATGTTTTCTCCGACAACAACAGAGTGCAGCACTACATTAAATACGCACTACAATGACAATAGTTTAAAGCGATTTGAGTCATATTTAATTTTCAAAATGTAAACATGGTTTTGGGGGGGGGGGCAGAGCTTTGTGACGTCATATTTGAGGGGGGGTCTGACTTTTTGTGACGCCGTGTGACGAGGGGGGGGGCTCAAAAATCGTCCAAAATCGCGTGACGTCATTTATGGACGACCCCATATAAAATAATTAATATTTCATGACAGTTGGTTCTGAAGTGCGACTGTTTGTAATTTGGGCGTTCGTAAGTCGAGGACTGTCTGTAAATAAAAATTCAAATTGTGGATGTGAGACTTGAACCGTGAAGTGAGCTTGGCCTGATCCGCGGGGGCGTGGCCTAACCGATAGTGGGCGGGGCATAGCCGCGAGGGGCGTGGCTTATCAAGGAAGTAGGAGGAGTCTCGCTCTTACATGAGGGCGTGCAATAACCCAAGGGGTGTAGCATGTCACCCTGGGTGACGCCTGCGCTGACCAATCGCAGAGGAGAACGCGAACCCTGGACTCCAAGCCCGAGAAGCGCGCTCCTTTTAAAACTAACAACATTGTTAAATGCAACTAGTCACAAAAGCTTCAAATCAAGATCGGTTTGAATTATTTATCGAGTGTGGGTAGAATCTGTGCAGAGTTGTGCTGTTTCCCCATGTGCAAGGTGGGGGTCTCTCTGGGTTCTACTCACACAGAGCCAAACGCTCATTAATGTAATTGCCAAAGATCTCAATGCAATGGGAAACTTCTGAAAAAAATCAGTCTTTAGACTCAATGAGGCTTTCCTGGGTAAATAGTTAATATTGTAATAATTAACATCACTTATGAGTGCCACGAATAGTACTATACTGGACTTTTAATTAAGACTATTTTACGTAGTTTTTTGGAAAAAGTGTCCATTCTCAACACTTTTTTACAGGCCCTCATGCAGAAATTATATTGCAATCTTACATGGGGATTGGGAGTCAAGTGTGTCATGAATAGGGACTGAACGTATGGTGCCATAATTAGCTTGCTGTTGTGTATATACAAAAAGAATCTCTCTCGTCAACATAGTGCTGATCTCCCATTAACACTGCTGTTGTGCGCATATGCGAGAACGATACTCTTATGCAGCGACGGAAGCTCATTTCATGCTAATCTCTCTCTCTAATCTCCCCCATTAACACAACTGACGTGCTTGCATCCGGGGATGGAATTCCTTTCCAGCTCAGACCCCACCTGCTTGCCCTTCACCACGTATATAACCTCTTGTTTTAACAGCTCACTTGCTGGTTCAGCAGTTCTACCGCTGGATTATTTTTTCCGCCTGACAACGACCGCTTGTGTTGCGATCGAAACGTCGTAATGTTGTTTTTTATTTAATTTTTCTACGTACGTGACGTTACTGAAAGAACCAAAGAGTACTTATTTGGGTGGATAAGGAGTACAATAGTAGATGATAGGATCTGCACTATTGAGGACTTCTGTTATAATGAATCTGTTATAATGAATCTTGTCACATTATGTATGCCTTTGTGAGTCCACATATGACACAGGTGTAATGCGCTTGAGCTACTCGGCCGCGAGTCATGGTGCTGGAAGAATTGCCTTTGCCATGGATGGCACCAGCAGCTCCAGCAGCAGCAGCTTGTCGAGTCCTGGTGGTGAGGAGGCAGAGTTGCAGACAATGCCACCTTCTGCAAAGGGCGCACCTGCATGCAACGAAGTTATTGCTAACACAGCAACCGCGCATGGAACGAAGGCGCCTGCTGGGAAACGCCACGCCTGACCAGCGCCCGTTTCGACTCCACCTCACTCCCATAGTCACTAGAGTGAGAAAACAAATGTCTTGCCAAGTCTGTGGGAAAGCATTCCAACTGCCATCATGCCTAGAGTCCCACATGAGAACGGATAAAGAGACCCCTGACCAATGGCATCTGCGGTCGAAACTTTGATCAGCCAGGCAAATTCAGAAGGCATATGGAAACCTACGAAAAGTCCTATTGGATATTTCTTTGCTGTTCTATTACTGAAGCTATCAACAGAAGGGTGTGTACCGGATTAATTGCACTTGTGGCAAATGCTATGTAGGGCAAACAGGAAGAATGATCAGCATGAGACTAAAAGAACACCACAGAAATATGAAATACTCACAAATACAACTGTCAGCAGTAGCAGAACACGCGTGCCCACAAGGACACTCAATTGATTTTGATAATGTTGAAGTTCTGTGCAAAACTAGTTACTACTGGCCAAGACTAATTGCATAATCTATCGAAATTTAAAGAAATAAAAATAATTGTAATCGTTTGGATAGCTACCGACTTAGTGCTGCATGGAAGAGAATCATCAAATTACCGTTTGTACCGCTATTTTAGTACACACAATGGACACTAAGTACAAGATTAATGGGCTAGCATAATGTGCATGTATAATGTACGTTGATTCATTAATCCCCCCCCCCCCACTTTGCGCTCAAAGAGAGCACAAGTGTTGTCATCACATCTACGCCTCTATATAAGGAATTAAACAGGTGGACTTCTCCCAAATCTTGCTGTTGCCTGATGAAGATAGTTGTAATTACTGAAACGTCGTACTCCGATAGTTAATGTTGTAGCTTGGCTCTCCAACACACCACACACCGGTGTGCTGTACTAGTGATGAATTGGCATGTTCTGTTTACGTGACAACCCTTACTAGTGGGCTGTCGGGTGGTGGCGGGTTTAACGACACATTTATATAGTAATAGGTTTTTACCCTTTTATATGGCACCAAAACTGACACCTTTATACAAGGGATCATGTTTGCATAAAGGTGTCAGTTTTGGTGCCAGATAAAAGGGTAAAAACCTATTACTATATCTTGCTACTGGCAAAGGTCTCATAATGTTAATTCTTACCCCGAGCTCTCAATACTCTGATAGTGCGCTGTTTTTGAGTTGTATGCCTTTTTGCGTCATCTGGTCCAACACCAGTGGAGACTAGGTTCTAAGAAAAGCCGTCTCGGGTGGGGACCAATCAGCTTCAAGGACAGTGTATATCATTATCAGAGTTGTCTCTTTTTGTTTGCATTTTGACTGCTTGTGTTGTGGTTATTGCAAACATGATCCCTTGTATAAAGGTGTCAGTTTTGGTGCCAGATAAAAGGGTAAAAACCTATTACTATATCTTGCTACTGGCAAAGGTCTCATGACACATTTATATATTTACGCGATCCAACCCATAAAACCTGTATTATGGATATTTGTCGCGAAAGCCTACGTGTTAAACGGCCATGTATTTTTACGTCTATTGCTGTATTTTCTTACGTGCAATATATTTAATAAACCATATTAATTTATTAATATTTTTGTTCATAGTTATATCATTGTTGCGCGTGCGGTGTGGTCAGTGGATATTGTTCAGTGGATCAAACCGAGACAAATATTTTTGCAGCAGCTGTAGCTGCACATTGCAACAGCGCATTCCGAATGGTGTAGAACGCATCGCCCATAATCTGTATCTGTGTGCAAACACCAGGTATGGTTGGTAAGAAACACGTTTGGTTTTAAATTAATAGAACTCGAGCTTCAGCCATATTGTTCATTATAGACCCCACTTTGTAAGCATTAATCACGCAAACCTTGCGCCTGATTCATTTGAGTCGCTGTGCTCATGAGCAACAGGGCATTTGTGGCAAGGTGTTAATGTACCACAGATTAGCACGGTTGGCTACGTACACTGCGAAAGAAGTTCAACACATATTCTTTGGGTCTTTCCGTAAAGTCACGTAGATATAGAACAATAAAATAATAAAAATAAAGTGAATAAAAAAGTAAAATATATCACGACGTTTCGATCGCAACACAAGCAATCGTCATCAGGAGAAAAATGATGAAGATTGCTTGTGTTGTGATCAAAACGTCGTGATATTTTAATGATTATTTCGTATTCACTTTATTTTTATTATTTTATTGTTCTATCTACGTGACTTTACCGAAAGACCCAAAGAATATGAATTCCTGCAGTCACGAAAGCTTTAAGTCAAGATTCAAGTTCAACACACATTCATACATTTTGGAAAGCGAGTATCCTTGCACGTACAATGCACTGGACCGCATGTTCGTGTTAAGTGAGTCAGGGGTTTTGTCACTCCCTACCCCATGATATAAATAATCTCAGGGAATTCAATTGCAAGTGTGCAATCTCCCTTCCGGTGGGCATCGAGGATGAGTCATACCCTGGCTTGCCAGGAGGCAGTGGAACACAACTGTGGAATCCTTTCCATCTGCACGGGATAGAACGTTGCCCCCTTGCTCACATTCGTTCGTTTTCTGCGAGTGTACTGGTTTTCCCCCACATGTAAACACTCAGTAAGTGGCTGCAAATATCGGAATGTAAAGAGAACCGCAGATCTTGGGCGATTGTTGGGAGTGCCGGCTCACCGCCTGGCTGCTGTCTCCCCGCTCGTCTGTGGGAGACATATAGAGGTACTGAATTAGATTTATATTCTCTACATAACATGATTCCTATCTACACAAAACACTCACCGCGTGGAGTACAGCAAGTGATATTCCACGAAATAAAAAACCATGGTTGGAACGATTCACCACTGCCGGAGAGTCAAGGAATTGTTATGATTCAGGATCATGAGGGCAAACTGTCCCCGTTCTCAAACCTGAGTACGATTTAAAAGGTCATAGAACGCCTTTGTCGGAAGCAATTACTTCCCCATGTCACTGCGATGGGCAGATTCATGCCGTTGCAGTCGGCTTACACATTGTAAGTAGACCCCCCCATACGCAAGCGTACGCATTTGGGTTAACCCCTCCTCCCCCCTCCATGCATACATACTAAATGGATGCCCCCTAACAGCTACACCACCACTCCCCACACGAGACAAGCACGTGACTCTCGGTGTAAATGGAGCCGGAGCGCGAATACACGTGCCGATGCCCCAAGTACAGTTGCCACCATTTCCACGACAGAGCAAACCCAGGCACATTTCTCAGCGAGCCCAGGTCTATTGTTAAAACTGTGCAGTTCACGGTGATAAAATTAACCATAGCCATACCCGGGGTACCAGATCTCGGCACAAATCAATTCCTGCTGCCACCCGAACACTGTCCGGGGGTCAAACACAGACAGGTGGCAGCCCCAGTCGCGAGGCCACATCTGCGCTGACTCACGGTAAACGTGTGCAGGGCCAGCAGGAAGAGCCCCGGGATCTCGGAGCGCAGCCACTGGTTCCACGTGCTGTCTCGGTCCACGTCCTCGCGTGACGACGACGACACTTCAAAATCACCTGACCGGAAGGAGGGGGGAGGGAGAGTAAGAAGGTACGAAGGGGAACCTTCTAACTCTTTCACAGGGACGCGTTCTTCGCATGCGTCACCCTGCAGCCAACCTCCCTGCTCTCGTGTGTGAACGTGGGTCAGTTTGGTTTAATCGTTCAGAATGAATGGGGCATGACCCTGGCCCTTGTGCAACTTATTATTTTCCATGAGATAATACCAAACACATAATTCATGTGTGAGTGTGTCTGTGGCCTGCAAGCAAAACCTACATTCTCTCGAGTCATAAATCGGGAGCAGTCACAGGTGGGAAAGCATTGCCGAATTCCTTGAAAGGCTCAACTCTCTCCAACTTATGTTGAAAGCATTTACAGTGAGGGAAAAAGTATTTGATCCCCTGCTGATTTTGTACGTTTGCCCACTGACAAAGAAATGATCAGTCTATAATTTTAATGGTAGGTATATTTGAACAGTAAGAGAGACAGAATAACAACAACAAAATCCAGAAAAATGCATGTAAAAAATGTTCTAAATTGATTTGCATTTTAATTAGGGGAATAAGTACTTGACCCCTCTGCAAAACATGACTTAGTACTTGGTGGAAAAACCCTTGTTGGCAATCACAGAGGTCAGACGTTTTTTTGTAGTTGGCTACCAGGTTTGCACACATCTCAGGAAGGATTTTGTCCCACTCCTCTTTGCAGATCTTCTCCAAGTCATTAAGGTGTGGAGGCTGACGTTTGGCAACTCGAACCTTCAGCTCCCTCCACAGATTTTCTATGGGATTAAAGTCTGGAGACTGGCTAGGCCACTCTAGGACCTTAATGTGCTTCTTCTTGAGCCACTCCTTTGTTGCCTTGGCCGTGTGTTTTGGGTCATTGTCATGCTGGAATACCCATCCACGACCCATTTTCAATGCCCTGGCTGAGGGAAGGAGGTTATCACCCAAGATTTGACGGTACATGGCCCCGTCCATCGTCCCTTTGATGCGGTGAAGTTGTCATGTCCCCTTAGCAGAAAAACACCCCCAAAGCATAATGTTTCCACCTCCATGTTTGACGGTGGGGATGGTGTTCTTGGGGTCATAGGCAGCATTCCTCCTCCTCCAAACACGGCGAGTTGAGTTTATGCCAAAGAGCTCCATTTTGGTCTCATCTGACCACAACACTTTCACCCAGTTGTCCTCTGATTCATTCAGATGTTGATTGGCAAACTTCAGACGGGCATGTATATGTGCTTTCTTGAGCAGGGGGACCTTGCGGGTGCTGCAGGATTTCAGTCCTTCAAAGTGTAGTGTGTTACCAATTGTTTTCTTGGTATGGTGCCAGCTGCCTTGAGATCATTGAAAAGATCCTCCCGTATAGTTCTGGGCTGATTCCTCACCGTTCTCATGATCATTGCAACTCCACGAGGTGAGATCTTGCATGGAGCCCCAGGCAGAGGGAGATTGACAGTTATTTTGTGTTTCTTCCATTTGCGAATAATCGCACCAACTGTTGTCACCTTCTCCACAAGCTGCTTGGCAATGGTCTTGTAGCCCATTCCAGCCTTGTGTAGGTCTACAATCTTGTCCCTGACATCCTTGGAGAGCTCTTTGGTCTTGGCCATGGTGGAGAGTTTGGAATCTGATTGATTGATTGCTTCTGTGGACAGGTGTTTTTTATACAGGTAACAAGCTGAGATTAGGAGCACTCCCTTTAAGAGTGTGCTCCTAATCTCAGCTCGTTACCTGTATAAAAGACACCTGGGAGCCAGAAATCTTTCTGATTGAGAGGGGGTCAAATACTTATTTCCCTCATTAAAATGCAAATCAATTTATTACATTTTTGACATGCGTTTTTCTGGATTTTTTTGTTGTTATTCTGCCTCTCACTTTTCAAATAAACCTGCCATTAAAATTATAGACTAATAATTTCTTTGTCAGTGGGCAAACGTACAAAATCAGCAGGGGATCAAATACTTTTTTCCCTCACTGTATGCATTAGTTCTGCCCGTACCTCTTTGTGCCTGTGTAGTGGGCAGGCAAGTGTGGTGGAGCAGCAGGTCCAGCACACGGGGTGTCCAGCAGAGGAGAGGAACTCCCCGTGGCCGTGGCCGGGGAAGCAGAGGTCGGCGGCGCTGGGAGCGGCGTCAGTTACGCGGCGTCTGTGGGAGAAGGCACAGGCCTCTGCTGAAGATTATCATCCGCAGACACATCACACGGCTTGCCGGACACGTCACACACTCGGCCCTGTGATTGTGGAGGTGAGACAGGTTCGCGCGTGGCAACGAATGGCTTGTCGCTGGACAAACATCGACGGCAACATCGGGAGAACGCGGCACGAACTCGTGCAGAGTTTCTGGCACCGTATGAATTTACACTCCTTGTTGGTATGTACGTTGAACCTCGTTCGCGCCATACGTCAGCCAGCCGTGCTAATCGGAGGTGCAGATGGATGCAATTGAAGGACGTGGAGCAGAGGTGTCAAAATGAAAAAAAAATTGATACAGAAATTACACAAGTCCAGGGGACTTCACCAAGGCCGTGTTATCCCAGACTCTGACAGAGCACAAAGGAAGATTGGCAATGACAAAAAATGGCTTCATAACTATCATTGTCAGATGGCACACTTGCATCTTCAGTCTTCAGTCGGCGTCAGTAATTTAAGAATGCACGCATGATGCGTGACACCAACTAAAATGGCATCGATGCTGACTAATCACATCCTCTCCAAGATGTGGAACTCAAGAGACGAGGATAGCCTCTTCCAAATAGGACTACCCATGACAATTGAGTTGTCGCCTGGGTAAAAATAAAATTAACTAGTAGATTTCAACTTGAAAATCTAAACCATCGCACCAACAGTAATGGACGGAATCCTATATGAGGCGCACACTGGAGGAGCTTCAGGTGGACTCTGGTACCTGCTTTAACGTCTGTGTGAGAAGCATCTTCTCCCACTGAAATTCAAACAAAGTTGACAGTTAGACAGGACATGTTTTAAAACATCCGCAGTAAAATTCAAGTATGTATACCATTAAAGTAAACTATTTTTTATTTACCAGGTAAGGCCCATTGAGAGCTATTAAGCTCTTTTTCAGAAGCGACCTGGCCACAAATTATAGCTTAACGAAGTAGCTTATCACGTGGAAATTTATAGCAGCCAAATACTCTAAACGCATTACTTACAAATAGCTCACAAAGCGGTTATCCTCCCACTACCCTTGGGTTACCTTCTGTCCCGGTCCAGCCGAGACAGTCTGTGAATTGGCATCTGTGTTTGGGTGGCATGAATTAATTTGTACCGAGATCTGGTACCGGTACTGTGCTGAACTTTACTACTGCATGGTTGTTGACAGACCTAGACAGACTGAAACATAGGTCTGGGTTTGATCTCCATAGTGGAAAAGGTGGTAACCCGAAAAGTAACCCAAACCCTTCCACATTCAACGATAAACACTTTCAAACAGAGTTCGCTCGGAAATGACCCCACTAAACCGCACGTATGTAAACGTTTGACTTCAGTGGTTCCTCCGGCGCGTGCGAACGATGAAGTGCACGACCTCTCGTGATGATGACCTCACACCCGCATGGCTGCACGAAAGGCGGTGCTGACGAGCATGAGGCAGGTGGAAGAGGCAAAACGAGGAGGCAAGATTAGAGTGCTGTAGTAGGTGGGGTATAGTGGGGCCTATTTCCGAATGATTGATTTATGTGGAAATGAAATTGGTCAAGAGTCCGTTACTTTGTAAACATTAGCATGTATCTACTTTAATACCAAGTCTGCAGGGGTGGGAAAGATGAGGTCTGTTCATTCTGGTGGGCAAAGGTAATTTAGACACTCCAAGTTAAGTCTGGTGGCATAAGGATGAAATGCACCTGTAAATAATGATTATTAATCCATCTTCACTCCCACGGTGTTTCCAACCAGCGTTAGGCAATGTAATTATCTGACGTGCTGTACACTTGTACAGTGTTACTGAATTATTGTATCATTATGAATTCAGTGCCCGTTCTGCGACCGTTCCCTAGATCCCTCTCTGGTGTATAACCTGGCCTGCTGACGTCAGGGCCGTAAGCCACAGATCCCTTTCCCTGCCAGCAGCCAGCGCTATACTGTTACATTACGATTCTATGCCAAAACACAGGGAATCCTCTACTTACGATCATTCGACTTACGAACTTTCAGAGAAATGATCAAACTTGTCTGTATGTCCAGTTTCCTGATCGGACCGAGAGTCGCAAGTTCAACTGCCGCACATCATCATCACCTGATGATCATCATCACCTGATGATCATCATCACCTGATGATCATCATCACCTGATGATCATCATCACCTGATGATCATCATCACCTGATGATCATCATCACCTGATGATCATCATCACCTGATGATCATCCTGATGGTTATGATCACCTGATGATCACCATCACCTGATGATTGCTTGTGTTGCAGTCGAAACGTCGTGAGAACTGTATTGTTTTATATTTTTATTATTTTATTGTTTCCCTTCTACGTGACTTTACCGAAAGAACCAAGAATATGAATCCCTGCAGTCACGAAAGCTTTAAATCAAAATATAGTTTACTTTAAAAGTTATAGTTTGAGAATGGCGGTCCGATGGGAGGGAGTGAAGGGGTATTGTGAGGAGGCGTCATCGGGAGTGGAAGCTGCTGGTGGGAGCATGGGAGGTGTGGGGAGTGTGAGGTCCATCGGCATTGTGGAGAGGGAAGGGGTGAGAGTGTTGTAAGCGATGGGGCTGAGGGAGGAGTGGTGGATATGACGATGTGGAAGCTGTGTCGGTGATGAGGTGTGTGCTTGAAGTGAGGATTACATGGGGAGCGGTGCCGAAGTGGTTAGCGCACCGTGCGACGGGATCCGGCGACCCGAGTTCTATTCCCACTCACGGCCAACATCGGTGACGAGTATCTGAACCAATCTCGGTCCCATCCCAGGTCTATTCTGCCTTAAAATGAGTATCCAGGTTCGGTGAATGGGAGGAGACAAAGGCGGCCAGGCGTGGTGCTGGCCACCCATCCCATCTCAGCGTGTCGACCCCATGGCACCTGGGTAATGGAGGTGGTGATGAAGATGGTGACGACGGTGATGATGATGTTGATGACGATGTTGATGACGAGTCACTCACTCAGACTCACAGAGCCACACTCAGAGACTCACAGAGTCACTCACTCTGACTCACAGAGCCACACTCAGAGACTCACAGAGTCACTCACACTCAGAGACTCACAGAGTCATTCACACTCACAGAGTCACTCACACAGACACACACTCACTCAAGGAGACCCACAGACTCACTCACACAGACTCACAGAGTAACTCACACACAGACTCATACTCACAGACTATTCTGACACACACACAGACTCACAGAGTAACTCACACACAGACTCACACTCACAAACTAATTCTGACACACACACTGACTCGCAGAGTAACATGCACTCAGAGACTCACAGAGTCACGCTCAGTCACTCACTCAGAGACTCACAGTCACACTCAGAGAGTCACGCTCAGTCACTCACTCAGAGACTCAGAGCCACACTCAGAGACTCACAAAGTCACTCACTCAGAGATTCAGAGCCACAGACTCACAGAGCCACACTCACGAGATTCACAGAGCCACATTCAGAGACGCACAGAGTCACTCAGAGACTCACAAAGTCACTCACTCAGAGACTCAGAGCCACACTCAGGGACTCACAGTCACTTACTCTGACACTCGGAGACTCACTCAGACTCACACAGACTCAGAGTAACTCACACACTCACAGACTTACACAGCAACTCACAGTCACTCCCACTCAACTCAGTCTCACCGGGTAACTCACTCACACAGACTCGGAGTAACTCACATGAACTCACAAAGTAACTCACTCACATGAACTCACAAAGTAACTCACTCACACAGACTCGGAGTAACTCACATGAACTCACAAAGTAACTCACTCACACAGACTCACAGACTACCAAACAAAAACAAAGATCCCCAGTGAACCCTTAACAGACTGTAGGGGCAAGTGCTGTTAGCGAGCACCTACGAAGGCCGGTACGGCACACGAGGGGGTGGGTGGCCAGCACCACGCCCGGCCGCCTTTGTCTCCCCCATTGGCGATGTTTACACACCGCAACCAGGTACTCATTTGAGGCCGAGTCGACCTAGGGGAGGCCCAAGACCTGTTCAGAAAATCGTCACCGGTGTTGGTGGCCGTGAGCGGGAATCGAACTCGGGTCGCCGGGTTCGTAGCGCAGCGTAGCGCTAACCGCTGCGCCACCGCTCCCCACACCCTCGCTCACAAACACAACGCAGGCAGCGTGGGCAGCCCTGGTCCATCCACTGCTGGATGAGGGCCTTGCCATGCCGTGCGAGTTATTTGACCAGAAGCGCAGTGCGTGTTGTTAACATTTCCCGTGTGGTGGATAGAATCGGAGGGCTTTCCCCAGCCCTCACCCACCAGGAATGGTGAAGTATAGTCAAATACTTCCTGTGACCAACACGGCGTTAGGAGACATTCATACAACCCACAGATGGACTAATAATTATTGTAAGTACTGTGGTGTACTTAAAATAATGTGTGGAGGAGGAGGAAGAAGCTCCAGAAGTCGCACTTCAGCAGCCACCACTGCCCCTTCGCAGTATCAACAACCACGCAGACAAATGCACTGCCACATCCTACAACACGCGTTTGTTCCTTCAAAGTAGTGAATTAGCGTCCCAACACGCTGGTTCACGAAGATGGAGCGGTAATATAATGAGCTGGACAGCGACAACAACTTAAATCAGCGGTAATAATGCGGCTGACACGCAGGAAGCAATACTTAGGTAGGCCGAGATGAGACCACGGCGCTCGGATGGCGACCCTGCCTGGGAAGGTGCACACAAACTCCTCAGAGTGAGCACCACAATGTTGTCCTTACAACACACAGTGGTCTCGCTTTTCTTTCATATCCACGAGCACAGCAACATCCAGCAACACATATCTCCTCACATTGTGCCCAGGACTGCTTTAAATAAAGATTTTAAATAAACTTTCCCGCCAAAAAATGTAATTGAGGCGTGTGTGGGTATCGATGTGGAACTTGTGATCACATTGCTAAGAGCCGAAACACAAGGCACCCACCACCCCACACATCCTACTACTACTGCTGCTGTTGCTGCCTTGTGAAGTCTATGATGATGATGAGCAGCAGCAGCGAGATAATGAGGAGGTTGAATGTGATGATGATAATGTGGAGTAGAGTCAGGGGGGTTATGCCCAAAGTTCTCTGTCCTCACCTCCCCACCACCGCCACGTCCCAACTCTGAACATCCACACATCATCATCATCATCGACCAGCAATGACCAACAGCAGCTCACAGCCCATTAAATACACCACCAGTAGGACAATTGTATGGAGGAGGCCAAACAAACATCTAAAACTAACAAAATAACAATTGCCATTGAGAACTGTTTCACGTAACTCGTGCACTCAAAGTCCTCAGACAATTGCAGTTATATTTCGATTAATGGCAGTCTGGATGGCGTCAATTTTTTCCATGAACACGTTGGCTACAACCGGAGATAGGGGGGAGCCCATTGGGGTGCCCTCAGTTTGTTTGTAGAAAGTTCCATTCCAGGTGAAGTATGTGTTGGTTAAGCAATGTCTCACCAGGGGGGGTACATCAAATTTGAAACTGACGCCATACAGACTGCCACTCTACGCCCAACCTTATGGAAGAGGTACGTGGATGACACCTTTGTCATCTGGCCACATGGCCAGCCTGCTCTAGACCAATTCCGCGACCACATCAATTCCATACACCCAGCCATCAGATTTACCATGGAGGTCGAAAAAGATGGCAAACTACCATTTTTGGATGTCTTAATTAAAAGGAGACATGATGGTTCAATGAGCCACTCTGTCTACAGGAAAGCCACCCATACAGATGCTTACTTGAAACCGGATTCCCACCACCATCCATCCCAAAAGAACTCCCTCATCAAGACTCTATGCCAAAGAGCCCAATGCATTTCCGACCAGGAACACATTACCAGTGAACTCAAGCACGTACACCAGTCTCTCGGCACTAATGGTTACTCCGACTACACAATCTGCAAAGCCATCACTCCAGTCATGAAGAAGGATTCTCTTGTGGAGCCACTCAAAACCATCACCTTACCCTACATTGCAGGGGTCACTAAAAAGATCTCCAAAATCCTGAATAAACACAAGATCCAGGTCCGATTCAACACAATACATAAAATCCGTGATCTAGTTCCATCTGTAAAATATGCTGTTCCAGACATACAGTACCCGGGCGTTTACAAACTAAAGTGCCTTTGTGGTAGTAGCTACATTGGAGAAACCAAACGACATATCTCGGACCGCATCCGTGAACATGAAGCAGATTTGAAACACGGTAGGACGAACTCCTCTGCCGTGGCAGATCACTGTTATAATTCAGTGGGCTCACATGACATTGACTTCTCCAAGACGGAGGTTCTTTGCAAACCAACCGGCTACCATGAGAGATTCGTTCATGAGGCCATTCACATATACAAGCACAGAGACAATTTCAACCGAGAAGATGGATTCTGGCTTAGTAACCATTGGAAAGATGTTTTAAAGCATTTCCGTTCTTAATTAATTGTATTTTACGATGACCTTCAGACCGCAGCTCTTTCACCAGCATTGACTCTTAATACCTCTCACACCACGGTTAATGGTATGGTTTACAACATGGAGTATAATAGCGCCTCGCAGCTGTCTCTCTCCCCCTCCTCTGTTCCGACCTTGGATGAACTCGTCCGTCTGAATGGGGCCCGTAGCTATCCGTGTTGCTAAAGTTGAGGGTAAGAATCCACCCATTTTTTTCGCCATATAGCATTGTGATATATAACGACTTATTGTTGGTAGCTTAGTTGATTGGAGAATATAGAGTTTATTGATAACATTAAGGTAATTTATATTTTAGTTTTTTATTGGTTCACTATGTAGTATTCATTATACATTGTATTGTATACCCAGTTACTGTGAATAGCTCAGATGTGTAGACCTTGACTTCAACATAGCCATTTCTGTGACCAGTCACTAGCTAATGACTCAGTTATTTCAATGCTAAATTCGCCTAGGTATTTCAATGCTAAATTCTCCTGTTTGATTTGTACTAGGTGCCTCGGTGAATGTGTATGCTCTGACTTTAAACATAGCTATTTCTGTGACCAGTTACAAGCTAATCACTCAGCTATTTCAATGCTAAATTCTATGCTAATTCCTTTGTCAAGGGGTGCCTCTGCGGATGTGTATGCTTTAACTTAGCTATTTCAATGCTAAATTCTATGCTAATTCCTTTGTCAAGGGGTGCCTCTGCGGATGTGTATGCTTTAACTTTAACATAGCCATTTCTGTGACCAGTCACAAGCTAATCACTCGGCCATTTCAATGCTAAATTATATGCTAATTCCTTTGTCAAGGCGCTTTGTTTCTTCTGACAAAGCTTAAAGGTCGTGATCTGAACGTGGCTTTTTTCACTCCAGCGCTGTCCTACCAGACAGTCTCGTCCCTTCACCTGATGAAGGCCGCTTGTGTTGTGGCCGAAACGTCGTGAGAATATTATTGTGTTATTTTATTTTATCAATTTATTATTTTATTCCCATTCTACGTGACTTTACCGAAAGAACCAAAGAAGATGAATCCTTGCAGTCACGAAAGCTTTAAATCGAAATATAACTGCAATTGTCTGAGGACTTTGAGTGCACGAGTTATGTGAAACAGTTCTCGGTGGCAATTGTTATTTTGTTAGTTTTAGATGTTTGTTTGGCCTCCTCCATACAATTGTCCTACTGGTGGTGTATTTAATGGGCTGTGAGCTGCTGTTGGTCATTGCTGGTCGATGATGATGATGATGTGTGGATGTTCAGAGTTGGGACGTGGCGGTGGTGGGGAGGTGAGGACAGAGAACTTTGGGCATAACCCCCCTGACTCTACTCCACATTATCATCATCACATTCAACCTCCTCATTATCTCGCTGCTGCTGCTGCTGCTCATCATCATCATAGACTTCACAAGGCAGCAACAGCAGCAGTAGTCGTAGTAGGATGTGTGGGGTGGTGGGTGCCTTGTGTTTCGGCTCTTAGCAATGTGATCACAAGTTCCACATCGATACCCACACATGCCTCAATTACATTTTTTGGCGGGAAAGTTTATTTAAAATCTTTATTTAAAGCAGTCCTGGGCACAATGTGAGGAGATATGTGTTGCTGGATGTTGCTGTGCTCGTGGATATGAAAGAAAAGCGAGCCCACTGTGTGTTGTAAGGACAACATTGTGGTGCTCACTCTGTGAGGAGTTTGTGTGCACCTTCCCAGGCAGGGTCGCCATCCGAGCCCCGTGGTCTCATCGCGGCCTACCTAAATATTGCTTCCTGCGTGTCTGCCGCATTATTACCGCTGATTTAAGTTGTTGTCGCTGTCCAGCTCATTATATGACCGCTCCATCTTCGTGAACCAGCGTGCTGGGACGCTAATTCACTACTTTGAAGGAACAAACGCGTGTTGTAGAATGTGGCAGTGCATTTGTCTGAGTGGTTGTTGATACTGCGAAGGGGCAGTGGTGGCTGCTGAAGTGCGACTTCTGGAGCTTCTTCCTCCTCCTCCTCCACACATTATTTAAGTACACCACAGTACTTACAATAATTATTAGTCCATCTGTGGGTTGTATGAATGTCTCCTAACGCCGTGTTGGTCACAGGAAGTATTTGACTATACTTCACCATTCCTGGTGGTTGAGGGCTGGGGAAAGCCCTCCGATTCTATCCACCACACGGGGAATGTTAACAACACGCACTGCGCTTCTGGTCAAATAACTCGCACGCATGGCAAGGCCCTCATCCAGCAGTGGATGGACCAGGGCTGCCCACGCTGCCTGCGTTGTGTTTGTGAGCGAGGGTGTGGGGAGCGGTGGCGCAGCGGTTAGCGCTGCGCTACGAACCCGGCGACCCGAGTTCGATTCCCGCTCACGGCCACCAACACCGGTGACGATTATCTGAACAGGTCTTGGGCCTCCCCTAGGTCGACTCGGCCTCAAATGAGTACCTGGTTGCGGTGTGTAAACATCGCCAATGGGGGAGACAAAGGCGGCCGGGCGTAGTGCTGGCCACCCACCCCCTCGCGTGCCGTGCCGGCCTTCGTAGGTGCTCGCTAACAGCACTTGCCCCTACAGTCTGTTAAGGGTTCACTGGGGATCTTTGTTTTTGTTTGTTAGTCTGTGAGTCTGTGTGAGTGAGTTACTTTGTGAGTTCATGTGAGTTACTCCGAGTCTGTGAGTGTGTTACCCGGTGAGACTGAGTTGAGTGGGAGTGACTGTGAGTTACTGTGTAAGTCTGTGAGTGTGTGAGTTACTCTGAGTCTGTGTGAGTCTGAGTGAGTCTCCGAGTGTCAGAGTGAGTGACTATGTGAGTCTCTGAGTGAGTGACTCCGTGTGTCTCTGTGGCTCTGTGAGTCTGTGTGAGTGAGTTACTTTGTGAGTTCATGTGAGTTACTCCGAGTCTGTGTGAGTGAGTTACTTTGTGAGTTCATGTGAGTTACTCCGAGTCTGTGAGTGTGTTACCCGGTGAGACTGAGTTCAGTGGCAGTGACTGTGAGTTACTGTTTAAGTCTGTGAGTGTGTGAGTGAGTGACTTTGTGAGTCTCTGAGTGTGAGTGTGCGTCTCTGAGTGTGGCTCTGTGAGTCTGTGCTTCTGAGTCTGAGTGTGCATCTCTGAGTGAGTGACTGTGAGTCCCTGAGTGTGGCTCTGAGTCTCTGAGTGTGGCTCTGTGAGTCTGTGGCTCTGAGTCTCTGAGTGAGTGACTCTGAGTCTCTGAGTGAGTGACTTTGCGAGTCTCTGAGTGTGGCTCTGATTCTCTGAGTGAGTGACTTTGTGAGTCTCTGAGTGAGTGACTGGATCTCTGAGTGTGCCTCTGTGAGTGCGTGCGAGTCTCTGAGTGAGTGGCTATGAGTCCCTGAGTGAGTGACTGAGTGTGACTCTGTGAGTCTCTGAGTGCGTGTTACTCTGCGAGTCTGTGTGTGTCAGAATTAGTCTGTGAGTGTGAGTCTGTGTATGAGTTACTCTGTGAGTCTGTGTGAGTGAGTCTGTGAGTGAGTCTGTGGGTCTCCTTGAGTGAGTGTAAGTCTGTGTGAGTGACTGTGATTCTCTGAGTGACTCAGTGAGTCTCTTGAGTGTGGCTCTGTGAGTCTGAGTGAGTGACTGTGAGTCTCTTGAGTGTGGCTGTGAGTCTCTTGAGTGTGGCTCTGTGAGTCTGAGTGAGTGACTGTGAGTCTCTTGAGTGTGGCTGTGAGTCTCTGAGTGTGGCTCTGTGAGTCTGAGTGAGTGACTCGTCATCACCATCGTCATCAACATCATCATCACCGTCGTCACCATCTTCATCACCACCTCCATTACCCAGGTGCCATGGGGTCGACACGCTGAGATGGGATGGATGGCCAGCACCACGCCTGGCCGCCTTTGTCTCCTCCCATTCAACGAACCTGGATACTCATTTTAAGGCAGAATAGACCTGGGATGGGACCGAGATTGGTTCAGATACTCGTCACCGATGTTGGCCGTGAGTGGGAATAGAACTCGGGTCGCCGGATCCCGTCGCACGGTGCGCTAACCACTTCGGCACCGCTCCCCATGTAATCCTCACTTCAAGCACACACCTCATCACCGACACAGCTTCCACATCGTCATATCCACCACTCCTCCCCCAGCCCCATCGCTTACAACACTCTCACCCCTTCCCTCTCCACAATGCCGATGCACCTCACACTCCCCACACCTCCCATGCTCCCACCAGCAGCTTCCACTCCCGATGACGCCTCCTCACAATACCCCTTCACTCCCTCCCATCGGACCGTCATTCTCAAACTATAACTTTTAAAGTAAACTATATTTTGATTTAAAGCTTTCGTGACTGCAGGGATTCATATCCTTGGTTCTTTCGGTAAAGTCACGTAGAAGGGAAACAATAAAATAATAAAAATATAATACAATAAAATTCTCCCGACGTTTCGACTGCAACACAAGGAATCATCAGGTGATGATGATCATCAGGTGATGTTGCAGTCGAAACGTCGTGAGAATTTTATTGTTTTATATTTTTATTATTTTATTGTTTCCCTTCTACGTGACTTTATCGAAAGAACCAAGAATATAAACTATATTTTTTATTTTACCCGTTTGAGGCCCCACTGAGCTATGGAGCTATTTTTCAGAAGCAACCTGGCCTCACAAATGTTATCTTCAACGAAGTGGCTTATCCCGTGGAAATTTATAGAGGCCAAATACTCTAAACGCGTGATGTTTATTCTAAATGTAGTGAGAGAGACATGCAACCTCAAAATATACAGCAGGCGACAGGGTCCGGATTGAATCCACGGCCTCCTGCGTACCAGGCGAGGTAGTTAACATATTGCCACTGTGGTGCCCTGTGGTCACGTGAGGCCTACCACTTCTGAATGGCTTGTGATGCATATTTGAACATTACTGCAAGCGTCTTAGCCTCATTCATTAGTCAGGTATTCGAAGGGAATATTGTCATTTGGTAACGCTATTTCAAATATCGCTCATTAAACGTTCAATTTTAATGCAATGCAATTGAGGGACTTTGTGGAGTCTTGTCGTGGTCTGGAGCCGTGGTTGTTGTGTTGCTACCTTGCCCAAGCTTGCATTTGTTGACAAATTGGCAGGAATGTATGTACTTTGTATTTTTATCAATTTGCTTACATTTTCTCCATCTTGCCTCTCATCGGTTTTGGAAAAAGCTCGCTGACCCGCCCCTACTGGACATATGTGAAAAAAGATCTTCATAGCTCATCGGATTCCTCCAGGATATAAAAAAGATTCTGATTCTGATTAATCAGTGGCGCTGCGAACAACCTATTCCCTGTATTGCTGCGGGAATCTGCATCCACACATGATCAAGCACCCCTGTGTAATGCAATACACATGGTTCCATTATCATAGACATGTAATTCTGCAAATGTGCAGAAATGTCTTCCGTATGCGACTTACTCCAGACAAGTTTAGACTATTAAACGTGACCTGTTATGACTCGTCTAATGTGTATTGTGTGGTCGTTAGCACAGAAAGATGTGTCTGGTAATGTCCTAATGGACCAAAAATAGCAAAAAGGAGGCTGGGTCTGTGTTGTTCAGAGTGACCACCATATATAGACTCTTGTACGTACAAACGAGTTCGGTTCCAGAGGTCTGTTCGTAAGTCGATTTGTTCGTGAGTCCAACTTTACTCCCGTCGATTTCAAACACGTTTTACGGCTTGTACACTAAACAGGGGGAATGGCTTTAAAAGTTGCCTCTGGTTCTTCACGTTCTGCAGATGTAGATGCCACCATGAACTTGCGACTCTCGGTCCAAACAGGAAACTGGACAAACGGACAGGTTTGATCATATCTCTGTATGTTCGTAAGTCGAATGTTCGTAAGTAGAGGAGTCCCTGTGTTGTGGCATAGAATGGTAATGTAACAGTATAGCGCTGGCTGCTGGCAGGGAAAGGGATCTGCGGCTTACAGCCCTGACGTCAGCAGGCCAGGTTATACACCAGAGGGGGATCTAGGGAAAGGTCGCAGAAGGGGCACTGAATTCATAATGATACAATAATTCAGTAACACTGTACAAGTGTACAGCACGTCAGATCATTACATGGCCTAACCCTGGTTGGAAACACCGTGGGAGTGAAGAAGAAGATGGATTAATAATCATTATTATTTACATTTGTAAGGTGCATTTCATCCGTATGCCACCAGACTTAACTTGGAGTGTCTAAATTCTCTTTGCCCACCAGAATGAACAGACCTCATCTTTCCCACCCCTGCAGACTTGGTATTAAAGTAGATACATGCTAATGTTTACAAAGTAACGGACTCTTGACCAATTTCATTTCCACATAAATCAATCATTCGGAAATAGGCTTCACTATACCCCACCGACTACAGCACTCTAATCTTGCCTCCTCGTTTTGCCTCTTCCACCTGCCTCATGCTCGTCAGCACCGCCTTTCGTGCAGCCATGCGGGTGTGAGGTCATCATCACGAGAGGCCGTGCACTTCATCGTTCGCACGCGGCGGAGGAACCACTGAAGTCAAACGTTTACATACGTGCGGTTTAGTGGGGTCATTTCCGAGCGAACTCGGTTTTAAAGTGTTTATCGTTGAATGTGGAAAGGTTTGGGTTAGTTTTCGGGTTACCACCTTTTCCACTATGGAGATCAAACCCAGACCTATGTTTCAGTCGGTCTAGGTTTGTCAACAACCATGCAGTAGTTAAGTTCAGCACAGTACCGGTACCAGATCTCGGTACAAATTAATTTATGCCACCCAAACACAGATGCCAATTCACAGACTGTCTCGGCTGGACCGGGACAGGAGGTAACCCAAGGGTAGTGGGAGGATAACCGCTTTGTGAGCTATTTGTAAGTAATGCGTTTAGAGTATTTGGCTGCTATAAATTTCCACGTGATAAGCTACTTCGTTAAGCTATAATTTGTGGCCAGGTCGCTTCTGAAAAAGAGCTTAATAGCTCTCAATGGGCCTTACCTGGTGAATAAAAAATAGTTTACTTTAATGGTATGCATACTTGAATTTTACTGCGGATGTTTTAAAACATGTCCTGTCTAACTGTCAACTTTGTTTGAATTTCAGTGGGAGAAGAAGCTTCTCACAGACGTTAAAGCAGGTACCAGAGTCCACCTGAAGCTCCTGCAGTGTGCGCCTCATATAGGATTCCGTCCATTACTGTTGGTGCGATGGTTTGGATTTTCAAGCTGAAATCTACTAGTTCATTTTATTTTTACCCAGGCGACAACTCAATTGTCAAGGGTAGTCCTGTTTGGAAGTGGCAATCCTCGTCTCTTGAGTTCCACATCTTGGAGAGGATGTGATTAGTCAGCATCGATGCAATTTTAGTTGGTGTCACGCATCATGCGTGCATTCTTAAATTACTGACGCCGACTGAAGACTGAAGATGCAAGTGTGCCATCTGACAATGAAAGTTATGAAGCCATTTTTTGTCATTGCCAATCTTCCTTTGTGCTCTGTCAGAGTCTGGGATAACACGGCCTTGGTGAAGTCCTCTGGACTTGTGTAATTTCTGTATCAATTTTTTTTTTCATTTTGAAACCTCTGCTCCACGTCCTTTAATTGCATCCATCTGCACCTCCAATTAGCACGGCTGGCTGACGTACGGCGCGAAAGAGGTTCAACGTACATACCTACAAGGAGTGCAAATTCATACGGTGCCAGAAACTCTGCACGAGTTCGTGCCGCGTTCTCCCGATGTTGCCGTCGATGTTTGTCCAGCGACAAGCCATTCGTTGCCACGCGCGAACCTGTCTCACCTCCACAATCACAGGGCCGAGTGCGTGACGTGTCCGGCAAGCCGTGTGATGTGTCTGCGGATGATAATCTTCAGCAGAGGCCTGTGCCTTCTCCCACAGACGCCGCGCAACTGACGCCGCTCCCAGCGCCGCCGACCTCTGCTTCCCCGGCCACGGCCACGGGGAGTTCCTCTCCTCTGCTGGACACCCCGTGTGCTGGACCTGCTGCTCCACCACACTTGCCTGCCCACTACACAGGCACAAAGAGGTACGGGCAGAACTAATGCATAAACGCTTTCAACATAAGTTGGAGAGAGCTGAGCCTTTCTAGGAATTCGGCAATGCTTTCCCACCTGTGACTGCTCCCGATATATGACTCGAGAGAATGTAGGTTTTGCTTGCAGGCCACACACACACACATGAATGATGTGTTTGGTATTATCTCATGGAAAATAATGAATTGCACAAGGGCAAGGGTCATGCCCCATTCATTCTGAACGATTAAACCAAACTGACCCACGTTCACACACGAGAACAGAGAGGTTGGTTGCAGGGTGACGCACACGAAGAACGCGTCACTGTGAAAGAGTTAGAAGGTTCCCCTTCGTACCTTCTTACTCTCCCTCCCACCCCACTCCTTCCGGTCAGGTGATTTTGAAGTGTCGTCGTCGTCAGACGAGGACGTGGACCAAGACAGCGCGTGGAACCAGTGGCTGCGCTCCGAGATCCCGGAGCTCTTCCTGCTGGCCCTGCACACGTTTACCGTGAGTCGGTGCAGATGTGGCCTCGCGACTGGGGCTGCCACCTGTCCGCGTTTGACCCCCGAACAGTGTTCGAGTGGCAGCAGGAATTGATTTGTGTCGAGATCTGGTACCCTGGGTATGGCTATGGTTGAATTTTATCACCGTGAACTGCACAGTTTTAACAATAGACCTCAGCTCGCTGAGAAATGTGCCTGGGTTTTCTCTGTCTTGGAAATGGTGGCAACTGTACTTGGGGCATCGGCACGTTTATTCGCGCTCCGGCTCCATTTACACCGAGAGTCACGTGCTTGTCTCGTGTGGGGAGGGGTGGTGTAGCTGTTAGGGGACATCCATTTAGTATGTATGCATGGAGGGGGGAGGAGGGGTTAACCCACATGCGTACGCTTGCGTATGGGGGGTCTACTGACAATGTATAAGCCGACTGCAACGGCATGAATCTGTCCATCGCAGTGACATGGGGAAGTAATTACTTCCGACAAAGGCGTTCTATGACCTTTTAAATCGTACTCAGATTTGAGAACGGGGACAGTTTGCATTCATGATCCTGAATCATGACAATTCCTTGATTCTCCGGCAGTCGTGAATCGTTCCAACCATCAGTAGGAATCGTGTATATGTGTGTACGTGTATGCACAGCTGTACCCATTGGCTTCTGTTTTGGTCACGTACGTTTCTTTTTTATTTCGTGGAATATCACTTGCTGTACTCCACGCGGTGAGTGCTTTGTGTATATAGGAATCATGTTATGTAGAGAATATAAATCTAATTCAGTACCTCTATATGTCTCCCACAGACGAGCGGGGAGACAGCAACCAGGCAGTGAGCCGGCACTCCCAACAATCGCCCAAGCTCTGCGGTTCTTTTTACATTCCGATATTTGCAGCCACTTACTGAGTGTTTACATGTGGGGGGAAACCAGTACACTCGCAGAAAACGAACGAATGTGAGCAAGGGGGCAACGTTCTATCCCGTGCAGATGGAAAGGATTCCACAGTTGTGATCCACTGCCTCCTGGCAAGCCAGGGTATGACTCATCCTCGATGCCCACCGGAAGGGAGATTGCACACTTGCAATTTAATTCCCTGAGATTATTTATATCATGGGGTAGGCAGTGACAAAGCCCCTGACTCACTTAACACGAACATGCGGTCCAGTGCATTGTACGTGCAAGGATACTTGCTTTCCAAAATGTATAAATGTGTGTTGAACTTGAATCTTGACTTAAAGCTTTCGTGACTGCAGGAATTAATATTCTTTGGGTCTTTTGGTAAAGTCACGTAGATAGAACAATAAAATAATAAAAATTAAGTGAATACAAAATACTAATAAAAATATCACGACGTTTCGATCGCAACACAAGCAATCATCATCATTTTTCTCCTGATGACGATTGCTTGTGTTGCGATCGAAACGTGATATATTTAACTTTTTTATTCACTTTATTTTTATTATTTTATTGTTCTATCTACGTGGCTTTACGGAAAGACCCAAAGAATATGTGTTGAACTTCTTTCGCAGTGTGCGTAGCCAACCGTGCTAATCTGTGGTACATTAACACCTTGCCACAAATGCCCTGTTGCTCATGAGCACACCGACTCAAATGAATCAGGCGCAAGGTTTGCGTGATTAATTCTTACAAAGTGGGGTCTATAATGAACAATATGGCTGAAGCTCGAGTTCTATTCATTTAAAACCAAACGTGTTTCTTACCAACCATACCTGGTGTTTGCACACAGATACAGATTATGGGCGATGCGTTCTACACCATTCGGAATGCGCTGTTGCAATGTGCAGCCACAGCCGCTGCAAAAATATTTGTCTCGGTTTGATCCACTGAACAATATCCACTGACCACACCGCACGCGCAACAATGATATAACTACGAGCAAAAATATGAATAAATTAGGATGGTTTATTAAATATATTGCACGTAAAAAAATACAGCAATAGACGTAAAAATACATGGCAGTTTAACACGTACGCTTTCGCGATAAATATCCATAATACAGGTTTTATGGGTTGGATCGCGTAAATATATAAATGTGTCGTTAAATCCGCCACCACCCGACAGCCAACTAGTAAGGGTTGTCACGTAAACAAAACATGCCAATTCATCACTAGTACAGCACACCGGTGTGTGGTGTGTTGGAGAGCCAAGCTACAACATTAACCATCGGAGTATGACGTTTCAGTAATTACAACTAGCTTCATCAGGCAACAGCAAGATTTGGGAGAAGTCCACCTGTTTCATTCCTTATATAGAGGCGTAGATGTGGTGACAACACTTGTGCTCTCTTTGAGCGCGGGGGGGGGGGGATTAATGAATCAACGTACATTATACATGCACATTATGCTAGCCCATTGAGCTTGTACTTAGTGTCCATTGTGTGTACTAAAATAGCCGTACAAACGGTAATTTGATGATTCGCTTCCATGCAGCACTAAGTCGGTAGCTATCCAAACGATTACAATTATTTTTATTTCTTTAAATTTCGATAGATTCTGTAATTTGTTTTGGCCAGTAGTAACTAGCTTTGCACAGAACTTCAACATTATCAAAATCAATTGAGTGTCTTTGTGGGCACGCGTGTTCTGCTACTGCTGACAGTTGTATTTGTGAGCATTTCATATTTCTGTAGTGTTCTTTTAGTCTCGTGCTGATCATTCATCCTGTTTGCCCAACATAGCATTCCACAAGTGCAATTAATCCGGTACACACCTTCTGTTGATAGCTTCAGTAATAGAACAGCAAAGAAATATCCAATAGTCCTTTTCGTAGGTTTCCATATGCCTTCTGAATTTGCCTGGCTGATCAAAGTTTCGACCGCAGATGCCATTGGTCAGGGGTCTCTTTGTCCGTTCTCATGTGGGACTCTAGGCATGATGGCAGTTGGAATGCTTTCCCACAGACTTGGCAAGACATTTGTTTTCTCACTCTAGTGACTATGGGAGTGAGGTGGAGTCGAGACGGGCGCTGGTCAGGCGTGGCGTTTCCCAGCAGGCGCCTTCGTTCCATGCGCGGTTGCTGTGTTAGCAATAACTTCGTTGCATGCAGGTGCGCCCTTTGCAGAAGGTGGCATTGTCTGCAACTCTGCCTCCTCACCACCAGGACTCGACAAGCTGCTGCTGCTGGAGCTGCTGGTGCCATCCATGGCAAAGGCAATTCTTCCAGCACCATGACTCGCAGCTGAGTAGCTCTGACACACCTTCAACACCGCATGGGCAAAATTGCCGTCATTCACCATGCCACGTGCGCCCCTTGAGTTCTTTCCGTGGGTTACTCCATATGCCTTCTGAGTTTGTAGGGCCGATCAAAGCTTTGATCGCAGATGTTGCAGCTTTGACCACCGGTTTTGTGCATTCTCATGTGGGACCCTAAACACCATGCCAGTTGGAATGTTTTCCTGCAGACGTCGCAAGAGATTCGTTTTCTCACTCTACTGACTCTATCGGATTCCAGTGGCTCTATCAGTTTCAACACTGCATTGGAAAAACTGCCGTTATTCACCAAGCCTGGTGCACCCTTTATCATGTAATACTTTTCGTGGGTCTTCATATGCCTTTTGAATTTCCCTGGCTGATCAAAACTTCGTCCGCATATGCCGCACCATTGATCACGGGTCTCCTTGTGCGTTCTTACGTGGGATTCTAGGCACCATGCCAGTTGGAATTTTTTCCCACAGACGTCACAAGAGATGAGTTTTTTCGCTCTTGTAACTCTACCGGATTGAGGTGGGGTCGAGACGGGTGCTGGTGAAGTGCCATCGATGGTAAAGGCAATTCTCCCAGCACCACCATGACTCGCAGCGGAGTTGCTCTCGCACATCTGATACATTAGACAAAGTTCACGCGCATGACACCCGTGTCACGAGTGTACTCACAAAAGCATACTTAAGGTGACATAAGATTCATTACAACAGATTTATTATAACAGAACTCCTCAATAGTGCAGATCCTATCATCTACTATTTTACTCCTTATCCACCAAAATAAGTACTCTTTGGTTCTTTCGGTAAAGTCACGTAGATAGGAAAAATGAAATAAAAAATAATATATCACGACCATAAATGACGTCACACGATTTTGGACGATTTTTGAGCCCCCCCCCTCGTCACACGGCGTCACAAAAAGTCAACCCCCCCCCCCTCAAGTATGACGTCACAAAGCTCTGCCCCCCCCCCCCCAAAACCATATTTTCATTTTGAAAATAAAACATGCTTCAAATCGCTTTAAACTATTGTCATTGTATTTAATGTAGCGCTGCACTCTGATGTTGTAGGAGAAAACATTTATTAAAAAGTCTATTTAACTAAATAGAACGTGTTGTCTTTATTTATTTAAAGTTGCGCATTTTGACGTGACGTCACATTTCTCAAACCCCCCCCCCCCGTCACAAATGTCTGACCCCCCCCTCCCCAAGTGTGTGACGTCATTTATGGATGGCCCCCATCGCCTTAAAACGCGAGCTCGCGCTTGCAAACTGAAACCAAGGAACTTTTTTTGTTCAGCAGCGCGATCCTCCGCGAGATGTAATGAGTCGGCCTCGCGCTGTGAGTGAGTGTGAGTGAGACAGCATCGTCCCCCACTCCTCCTGATGTCGAGGGTAAATGGGCGAGGTTTAAGCCTGTGACTCATGCAGCTGCAATGGCTGCTTTGTGTACGCGGTCCAGACCTCCCCAGAGACCCTGGCTGACAGAGGAGGTGTTTAGGATTGTTGAGAAAAAGCGACAGGCCCACTCTAATCGTCTACAGCATCCCACGTCAGAGAATGAGGAGGCTTACCGCAGCCTTCGCTCGGAGGTTCGGAGAGCCGTGAGGTGCTGCAAGGATGGGTGGTGGTCGCGGGTTGCTGAGGAGATGGAGTCTGCCTCAATGGCCCGCGATCACAAATCCCTATTTAGCTCCATCAAAAAGTAACCTACAGCGCCACACCTATTACCATTGTAGGGGTAATCGTCACTCACCACTCTGTGGGCTGGTAGCTTCCCCTTATCGTCAATAGGGGGCGGAAGCGCTATCACGCCAGGGCTAATGTCCATGGCCCACAAAGGGGCCAACGACAAACCCTAGCAAACGGATCCTGGGACACATTCCCCGGGGCCCCGTGAGGGGGGAACCGGGGGATGATGTCACCTTCCAGAACGTTCTAGAAGGGAAGCGTGGCTAGGGCGGAGCAAGCCACGAACCATAAGCCGGACCTCTCAGAGGTCTGGCTCAGTCATCTGCAAGCTGAAGAACGAAGACCTGGGCTGAAGATAGGACTCTGGACCCCAAGCTCCGTTGTCCTTCTAAGGGCCAGAGCTCAGTGAGGCCAGTGGTCAGGACCCACGGACCGGGTACGGTCAGGTCAAATAGCCTCTCCTAGGGTCCCAGCCGGAGGAAGGGTAACGGGGTACCCAGTGATAGGGCCCTATAATCCGGAGGCCATACCTCCCCAGGGATCGGATAAAGGGACTGATATACCCTTTGTGTTAGGGACTTGTAAGGAAGACAATAAATATCGTGTTGCCTCATCAGAAGTTTATTCGTCAATTTATACCCACTACATCATTAGGGGAACGAAGGGTGATCCAATCTCCGACCCCCAGGGACAGGTTTGCAGATTTGCTGAGCATTTCTGTGAGGTCCTGGGGGAGGGGGAATCCCTCAGCCTGGAAAACATCATGGGACAAAGTGGGGATGACTCTGCTGAGGATGCGGTGCCTCAAATATTGGAGGAGGAAGTCACCCTCTGTGAGTGGCTGGCTGAGGTACCATCCGTTGAGGAAGTACTGAGGGCGATCCAGAGTCCGAGACCAGGAAAGGCACCGAGCAGAGATGATCTCCAAATCGAAATGCTGAGGGAGGGTGGCGTTTGTGCGTAGACTGCCCTACATGACATCATAACAACAGTTTGGGCCACTGGACAGGTTCCGCAGGATTGGAAGGATGCCCTGGTGGTCCCCCTCTTTAAAAAGGGGGACCGCACAGACTGTAACAACTACAAGGCATCTCACTCCTCAGTGTGCCGGAAAAGGTCCTGGCAAGGATTATTCACCATCGCCTTGCTAGGTACGCTGAGGAGAGGCTTGCGGAGACCCAATGTGGTTTCAAGAAAGGGCGGTCCTGCACAGATGCCATATTTTCTGTCCGTCTGCTACAGCAGAGGTGTAGGGAATTCCAACAAGACCTACATCTCTGCTTTATTGACCTTGTTCTTCGTGCTTTCGGAGTCTCTGACCCTCTGCTCACGCTCATTAAGGACCTTCATGATGGTGAGCAGGCCCGGGTAAAACTACGTAGCCGGGAGTCAGAGCCATTCCCTGTACACCTTGGGATGCGACAGGGATGTCCTCTGGCTCCAACATTATTTAACATCTATTTCGACCACATAGTTCGTGAAGCCTTCAGTAGCCGTAACAGAGGAATTTCTGTCTGGTACAGATACAATGGTAGGCAGAGCGATGTCCGGGTGCGGTCAAGGGATGGCTCCCTATTGGTCAACCACATTATGTATGCCGACGACCTGGTAATTGCTGCTCATTCAGAGGAGGAGTTGGAGGCGCTGCTGCTGAAACTGGAGTGTGCCACTAAGAGGTGGGGCCTTACCATCAGCCCCACCAAAACGAAGCACCTGCCTGGGTATTTTGTGCCATCGGGCACTCCACCCCCACAACTTCCATATCGGTGATGGGGCAGTTGGGGAGAGAATGGAGAGTTTCCCATACCTGGGCAGTGTGCTTATGACCGGCTCCAGTTTAACAGCAGAGGTCTCACTCCAAATGAGTTGAGCGGCATTATATTTTCATCGGTTGTGTAATGTTGTGTGGAAGCTACCTGGTCTGTCGCTCCGCATGAAGCTTCGGGTCTTCTCGGCCACAGTCATTCCCTCCCTTCTCTACGCTTGCGAAACGTGGACCCCCTTAATGCAGCATCTTCGCCGGTTGGAAACATTTAGGCTGGCCTGCCTACGATCAATCCTGGGTTTAACCAGGCTGGATTGTGTGAGGAGCTCACAAATCCTCGAAATATCTGGACAAAGTCCCATCGGTGAGCTCCTCCAGCAGGCAAGGCTGCATTGGCTGGGTTATGTAGCCCGCATGCCCAATCACCGCATGCCCAAACAGCTTTTGTTCAGCCGGATCGAGGGGGCTAAACGGGCGTGGCGACGGGCTAGAGAAGAGATGGAGTGATGTGGTACAGGAGGATGTGAGCTGAGTGGACTTGCAGATGACTGGTACCAGCGGTGTCAAGATCGGCCTCTGTGGAGGAGGCTCGTGAAGGACGCTACTGGGCAGTTGGAGGCAGTCGCCCTCCGACAACAACGGAGGGCGGAGGAACGACGCTCAGAAAAACGAGCGGAGCGTCGGGTGGCTAAAGCTCAGCAAATTGGCACAGTAGGGGGCACAGGTGGTGCATCAGCCAGCCACAAGCGTCATGGTGACGTCACCGCCACTTAGTGGCGAATAGCGGTTGTTGTTTTGAGACAGTGAGAGAGTGTGAGTTCGACTCAGCCTCAGATGAGTACCTGGTGCGGTCTATCGTAAACATCGCTACTGGGGGAGACAAAGGCCGCCGTGGAGGAGAATCCTCCAGGTGCTCACCGACAACACTCACCATGCAACTCACCAACCTGACTCACCACCCCAATCACACCTCACCAATCGCACTCACCTCTCCAATCACACCTGGCAGCATCAACACGCCACAGGAGTGGCGACCAATGTGGCGTGTAGATGCTGCCACCTGCCGGCCACCAATAGGGCGTGTAGATTTTGACTTAAAACTTTCGTGACTTCAGGAATTCATATTTTTGGTTCTTTCGGTGAAGTCACGTAGATGAAAAATAAAAATAAAATAATAAAATACATTTTTTTAAATTAAAAATACAAAAAATAAATTGAAAATATTAAAAGCTTTTATTATTTTCTATTTATTATTTTTATTTTTAAATTGGCAGAATCTACACGCCACGCCATATTCTTGGTTCATTTGGTAAAGTCACGTAGATTTGAAAATTAAAATAATATAATTGAATTTTAAAATATATATTCTAAATTGAAAGCAATAAAAGCTTTTATTATGAAAAAAACATACAAATAATAAATTGAAAATAATAAAAGCTTTGATTATTTTCAATTTATTATTTCATCATTTTTATTTTTCTGCCACCTGCCGGCCACCAACGTGGTGTGTAGATTCTTCCAATTAAAAAAAGTTACTAATAAAAATAAGAAATTGAAAATAATAAGCAAAAACCCAGATTCATATTCTTGGTTGTTTCGGTAAAGTCACGTAGACAGAAAATAAAACTAAAAATAAAATAATAACATAAAATTAAAACTTTTATAAAAGCTTTTATTATTTTCAATTTATTACTTAACATTTTTAAAATACAAATAATAAATTGAAAATAATAAAAGTTTTTATTATTTTCAATTTATTATTTAACATTTTTAAAATAGAAATAGAAAATAATAAAAGCTTTGATTATTTTAAATGTATTATTTTAATTGTATTATTTTTATTTTCTATCTACGCGACTCTACCGAAGGAACCAGGAATCTGGCGTTTAGATGCTGCCATCAGGCGGCCACCAATGTGTCGTGTGGATTGTGACTTAAAACTTTCGTGACTTCAAGAATTCATATTCTTGGTTCTTTGGGTAAAGTCACATCAATAGAAAATAAAAAATAATCAAATCAAATAAAAATGTGAAATTTTAAATAATAAAAGCAAAAAACCCACATTCATATTCTTGGTTCTTTCGGTAAAGTCACGTAGATAGAAAATAAAATTACAGAATTTAATTTAAAAAAATACAAATAATAAATTGAAAATAATAAAAGCTTTTATACTTTTCCTTTTTTATTTTTATTTTCTATCTACGTGACTTTCCCGAAAGAACCAAGATTATGGCGTGTAGATGCTGCCATCTGCCGGCCACCAACGTGGTGTGTAGATTATGCCAATTAAAAAAATACAAATAAAAAGATTAAATTGAAAATAATAAAAACTTTTATTTTCAATTGATTTTTTATTTAATTTATTTTTATTTTATTATTTTATTTTTATTTTCAATCTACATGACTTTACTGAAAGAACCAAGAATATGAATCTGGATTTTTGCTTATTATTTTCACGCACTCACAGCGCGAGGCTGACTCATTACATCTCGCGGAGGATCGCTCCGCTGAACAAAGAAAGTTCCGTGGTTTCAGTTTGCACGCGTGAGTTCACGTTTTCAGGCGATATAAAATAATTTATATTTCATGTCAGTTGGTTCTGAAGGGCGGCTGTTTGTAATTTGGGCGTTCGTAAGTTGAGGACTGTCTGTAAATAAAGATTCCGATTGTGGATGTGGGGCTTTAACCGTGCGGTGAGCTTGGCCCGATCCGCGGGGGCGTGGCTCGATCGCCAGTGGGCGGGGCATAGCCGCGAAGGGCGTGGCTTATCAAAGAAGTGGGAGGAGTCTCGCGCCTACGTGGGGGCGTGCAATAACAAAGGGGGCGTGGCGTGTCACCCTGGGTGATGCCTGCGCTGACCAATCGCAGAGGAGACCGCGATCGCCGGACTGCAAGCCAGAGAAAAGCGCGCTCCTTTTAAAGTTAACAACATTGTTAAATGTAAGTAGCGCCTCTCTACTTTATTATTGTTTTATTTGTTTAATACATTACTTGTGGTGCCGTGAGTCGAGTGAAATGAGTCAATAACCTTGCTAGACATGGCTAAGCTTTTAATAAGGGGCGTCGCGGTGTCGAGATGTTAACTACCTCGCCAGGCCTACAGCAGCGTGGAGGTTCCATCCAGACCCTGACGCCTGCTCTGTATTTGTTTATTTTTTTCCCCTGTGGTCGCGTAGATTCTTCTCCTGGTCCTTCGGTTTTCCCCTCCACATTTAGAAACGTGAGTTCAGAGTACTTGGCTGCTATAAATGTCCACATGATAAGCCACTTTCGTTGAGCTATCATTTGTGTCCAGGTCGCTTCTGATAAGAGTTATATAGCTCAGTGGGCCTTACCTGGTAAAATATAAATAGTTTAGTTTATAGTTCATAAGAACTCGTGACAAGGGTCAGTGTCTACTTCAAATATTGTTCAGGCTCTGGAGACCTCCAAAGTTATTCGTGATGTTATACATTTGGTTCGTTTTGAGCATAATCGCGACCTTATATAATTATTACGTGATACACACGCTTAATATACGCAGACAAACATCGTGTACACGTGTGTCGTGCCCTCTATTGTCCACATAGACGGCTTGTGCTGACGAGAGAACGATCTTAACGTACAATGTCGTGACATGTATCAGCCCTTTGTCGATCCAGCGTTTTGATAGAGGCCTCCCCCACACCATGTCGTTCATGGGAGTTGTTTAACCATACTTCACCATGCCGGTCAATGCAGGTTTGGTGAAGTGAGGAGGCCCAGAAACTTGTATATCCAGATACGAGTTTGCCTGTGCTTGCATCTGCAGAATTACATTCTCACACATCTTCAAGTATAGTTAATACTTCTAAAAATGCATTAATTCTTGTGGATTCCATAAAGTACTGTGGTAAAAAGAAAATAACTTGATTTGAACACTTTGTTGAACAGGGAATGCTTTGAGTTTGTGGGTTGAATCCATCTGTGTGGAGTTGTGTTATTTCCCCATATGCAAGGTGGGGTCTCTCTGGGTTCCACTCACACAAACATCTCAATGCAATGGGACCTTTCTGAAAATGCAGTATTTAGACTCAATGAAGCTTTCCTGGGTAACTAGTTAACATTGTAATAATTAGCATGAGAGATAATGACGTTCCCTTATAAGTGTCATTAGTAGTACTATACTGTACTTTTAATGAAGACTATTTTACGTAGTTGTTTGTAAAAAAGTGTCCATTCTCAAAACTCTTTGACGGGCCCTTGTACAGAAATGATATTACAATCTTACATGGAGATTGCGAGTCAGAGTGTTGTGAATAGTGGAGTGAGCGTGTGGTGCCATCATTATATTGTTGGTGTGTATATACAGAAAGGCCTATTTGGTGAGTAACATTAGGAAAATGGAGGTAGTTAGTCATTGTTGTTAAACAAAATATGATTTGGGTGGATAAGAGGACTAAAATGGTACATGATAGGAACTGAAATATTGTGGAGTTCTGGTATAAAGAGTTGTAGTATATATGAATCTTATGTCACCTTAAGTATGCCTTTGTGAGTACACTCGTGACACGGGTGTCATGCGCGTGACCTTTGTCTTTTGTTTCAGATGTGCGAGTGCAACTCCGCTGCGAGTCAAGGTGGTGCTGGGAGAATTGCCTTTACCATCGATGGCACTTCACCAGCACCCGTCTCAACCACACCTCAATCCGGTAGAGTTACTAGAGTGAAAAAACTCATCTCTTGTGACGTCTGTGGGAAAAAATTCCAACTGGCATGGTGCCTAGAAGCCCACGTAAGAACGCACGAGGAGACCCGTGATCAATGGTGCGGCATATGTGGACGAAGCTTTGATCAGCTAGGAAAATTAAAAAAGGCATTTGAAGACCCATGAAAAGGATTACATGATAAAGGGTGCACCAGGCATGGTGAATAACGGCAGTTTTGCCAATGCGGTGTTGAATCCACCGTCGCCCTATGAGATGTGCTCAGTCTGCGGATTTTTAAGTCCTATTGAAATCCTGACAACTCATGAAAGTCTTCACGCACAGTTCTTGTACAGACCGAAGCCTGAACATGATTACGCTTCGACAAAAGATAGCGGCGTTAAGATAAATGACATGAAATCCAATTTTCCTGAATGCTTTGTGGGTGTGTGAAAATTGATGAAAAATAATTAAAATTAAATGAAATTCGAAATTTGCATAATTAATCCGAAATTATGCTAATTCGTGTAATTATGCGTGTAACTATGCTAATTAGAGAGGTAATCGTATTAATTTATACGAGTGGGTGTGGTTGTGTTAATGATAGCCTTCATGATAATCAGGCCCCGCCTCGTTGACGAGGTGGGGTTATCAATCAGGATAAAGCAATCAATCGTGTGCAGTTACGCTAGTGTCAATTCGGCCTCGTTGTCTAACTTCGTATTATTGATCAGCATAATACAACTATTCTCGCTTTAACACTCCCCGAGTGTTCATATTTTAGATCCCATGTTCATATCGTTCGCTTTAGTTTAATGAGTGTGTATTGGTGTGTTTATAGTTTAGGTTCCCGAGTTCCTATCTCGTCGCAGGATACAGATCTTATGCAAAAATTTCAGGAAAGAATCACACGACCACTTCTGTATTAATCAATTTATTTTCTAATTAAACCTTAACTATAATATGTATGTGAACTCTCAATCTCGGAACTTCAACACGGTATCCACACGGTATCAAGACAGTATCATCAACGACTGTACGATTTCACTTTGATAACACATGGACCCCGCATAAAGCGATTGCTGTTAGTGAGAGAGAGAGAGAGTCAGGACATGCAAATGCTATGCTACACAAAAGCTTATACATTATATGAACGATCATTATGCTTGAAATGGTCAGCACATTATCACAGGCGATTGATTACCATGCAACGGTATTCATATAAAAAGACAATTAAACAGTTATTATTTCCAAAAGCATAAATGTAACAGATCCACCGGACAGACTATAAGATTACCGAAATGGCTTAGTGTGAGGGTATGCGGCGGAACGTGTTATCTCACGGGAGATTAATTAATTAATTAGTGAATAAGATAGTATGATCAGAAAATCGGTTTAGCACGATTCCTCCCCGGGAGCATAGCTCCGTGGCGAAGGTGCCAAGGGTTAATTCGTATTGATGGATCGGTTGGTAACTTATGCGATTAGAAGTACAGTCCAAAACAAAATATTAAAGAGGGAAATTATGAATATACTTATAAATGACGGACTGTTATCACACGATCTATGCTTCCACAGCCAGATGGTTCACAGACTTGAATGTTCGCTTCTGGTTAAGGACCCGTGTAGGTTTGAGTGATATGAATTGTTTTGAATAGTCAGTGTTTGGAATTAATTATTTGCGTTGCCATACGCTGAAGTTGGCATCGCTTGTAGGAGAAGTAGCCTCGCTCCCTTTAGAGCGGTGAGGTGTGTGGGAGTGCATCATACGTATCGCCGCCCTCCTCCATGCAGCAGCCAGCCTCTGTCCACAGGGGAGAGTTGCTTGATCGCTCTCAGTTCTGCTCAGTGGACACCTCTCTCCACTGCTGGATGAGTTGCGCGATCACGCTCGTGCTGGTTCGCTGACAGCAGTTTCTCTCCACTGTTGGATGAGCTGCATCGGCACGCTCCCTCTCTCTGGGTGGAGAACTCGAACGTGCTCGTTGCTGGTTTGCTGAAAGCAGGTTTTTCTCCACTGCTGGATGACTCAAGTCGCACGTGCTCTTGCTCTGGTTTGCAGAAGCTCTTGCTTGGTGCGTCGGTCGCTCTGCAGCTGGACTCAATGTAGAATAATCTTTCAGCAATACTCTGTCTTTCAGCTCTTGGAAATCACACTAGGTGACGCCTCACTACCCTGCGAGTCTTGCCAACGTCAGTGGGTAGCGACGGGGCCACTTTGGCTTCTGCTCGCAGCTCCCTGCTCTGCAGCTCGCTGGCTGGCGACCTGTTGCTCTCGTTCCCGATTTGAACTGCTCCTGAGCCGACCCACTGGTCGAACTCCCCGCGTTCCGACCCCTCCGAGTCGAACTTCCCGAGTTCCGACCCCCCTGGTCAAACTCCCCGAGTTCCGACCCCCCCTGGTCGAACTCCCTCGAGTTGAACTCCTCCGAGTCGAACTGTCTCCCGAGAGTCGACCCCCCGGTCGAACTCTGGTGAGCCGACCCCCTCCGGTCGAACTCTGGTCAGCCGACCCCCTCCTGTCGAACTGTTCCGAGTTGCTCCTCCGAGTCGAACTGTCTCCCGAGAGTCGACCCCCCGGTCGAACTCTGGTGAGCCGACCCCCCCCGGGTCGAACTCTTCCGAGTTGCTCCTCCGAGTCGAACTGTCTCCCGAGAGTCGACCCCCCGGTCGAACTCTGGTGAGCCGACCCCCCCCCCCCCCCCGGTCGAACTGAGGTTTCAATGCTCAGGATCCTCTTTTTATGCCCAAAAATCCATTCACTCGGATCCTGCCCACAAGGCGGGGTTTCTTTCGATTTTTGCTGTGTCAGGATTTGTCCGTATTTATCTGCGTCCGTGTGTGTCCGTACATGTGTCAGTGTGTGTCATTGTGTGCATCACCCACGGTATATTCCGTTGTCATACTCCTACCATAAAACCCACAAGTAAAACAATCAAATGTTATAAATTGTCTCGAAGGCGCCTCTCTGTCTGGGTGCACAACCTGGAGGGAGGGGTGATATTCCCTCCGACTTTCACCGACGCACAAAGAAATGGTTAAAAAGTTTTAAGTTAACATTTCATTTCATCAGAGTTCCACAGTTATGATTCTGTATTAATCCAAGGTCTGGGTCAGCTTCCCGTTGTGGTCTTTGACTCGTGTTTCCCCAAGCGTATACACACTCCTATCCCGCGCTGCGGGGATACAAAGACGGCCGGGATCTCCCTTTCTCTCCGACCCTAAGTTTAACATCGCCCTTTCCTTACGTTGCAGTTTTGCTGTGCGCTTGCATTTCTTTTCCTCTCTACTCTTACTTTAACCCAGCTTATTATTTGCGTATGGGTGGATTAGAGCATTCATGTTGACTTAGGAAAACCTGATTGTTAGGCTTCGGGTCAAGTCGTATAGAAATTATTAAAATATGTAAATACGTTTCATATTAAATTAATAGACGGGTGATGGTTACATTGACGTAGCTTGTGGCAGGGTTCAATTGAAGTGGATGTGAAGATCAATAACTTTAGCCTACCCTGTCATTAAATAGTAATGCAGAACCAATTAGTTTTTTTTTACTTAACTAGATCTAGGCTAACGCAACCTCCCAGTGACCCTGGCTTTGTGTTTACATCAGCCCCTTGTAATCCGCTGCGCTCTGCTCTCTATCTGCTCCCTCTGACCCTGGGAGGGCTCTGAACGTCAAAATCGTGTTAGTGGGTCAAGGTAAATATGACCTCCACATGCCATGCTGAGGCCTGGTTTGGTGTTTTTATTCATTATTAAAATTAAAAGAAACAATAGAAATATGTATCTATATGTATTGAAAAATTACTTGTTAATATTAAGATGGAAAGGGGGGCATATACAACAGTTAGTAGAATAATACATAGTGTAAATGGACTCGTCCGTCTGAACAAAGCTCGTCGCTCTCCGTGGTATTAATCCCTCACACCAACATCATGCTAATCCCCCAGTTACATGCTAATGTATATGTAAACTCCTCTCCCCCCTCCTCCGGTCCGAGCTCGTCACTCTCCGTGGTGCTCATCCCTCACACCAACATCATGCTAATCCCCCAGTTACATGCTAATGTATATGTAAAAATCCTTTGTCAAGGCGCTCTGTTCCTCCCACACAGCTTAAAAGACGCTTCCAAGCTTGGCAGGGTTCACTCAAGTGCTGTCTTCCGGACAGTCCTGTTTCTTCACCTGAGGAAGGCTACTTGTGTTGTGGTCGAAACGTCGTGAGAATTTTATTCTGTTATTATTATTTTTATTATTATTATTTTATCTCCATTCTACGTGACTTTACCGAAAGAACCCAGAAGATGAATCCCTGCAGTCACGAAAGCTTTAAATATAAATTTGAGCTCTAGCACTGGCTAGCGGGATGAGGGTAGACTGGTGAAACTTGCTGATGACTGGTCCAAGTGAGGCAGACTTGCACAGCTCTTCACTGGCTGCTGACACAGTCAGAATCAGAATATTAATTTATCCTGGAGGAATCCAATGATCTATAAAGCTCTTCACAGATGTCCAAATGTCCAAAGTGATGTGCCCACACAGCATTCAACCTTTTACTCTTAAATCACTGTGCATTCTTTCTGGAGATATTTTTTTCATTTTTTTTTGCAAAAATAGGGCAGAAGGGGCCCTGCACGGTTGACTTCATTATGAAGGAATTAGTTTCCCAGATTATTTGTTGACAAGAGGTATCACTGTGTATCAATTGTAGTATTTTAAAAAACTGTTTAAACCGATTACATTGTTGTATGTCTCAAGGTGGCTGCTTTTTTTATTTCCACAGATATCCAGACTACTCCTTCTACCCCTCGGTCTGCTGCTGTTGTTCCTTGTCAGGGCACTCAATGCCTTTCATTTGATGTTGGCATTGGCATTTGAATCCTTATTGGAGTTGTTGTTGGCATTTTCATGACTCGGTGCATAAAACGTCTTCTGAGATGGTATAAAAACCGATGCAAGTAAGTAAATATATTTAGCCTATTTGCAATTGTTCACTTTGGATTTTGCATTTAAATGGAAAAACACAACTGTTATACTGAGATATGTATTTTTATGTTCAGGTCATCTCCTGCTGTGGAATCTACTCCCCCAGGTTCCCAGGATGTGAATGCTAGTTATCACCAGGTACAAATGTCAAAGTGTTAACTCCTAGGTCAAATCAAAATACCTTTTTATCCATGCCCATCAGTTAATCCTGACCCTCTCATGATACTAGTGGCTATCTGATCCCTTTTTTCGATGGGTGATCGAGGAAATGCAATAACCCCATGTTGGCCACAATACATTGGCTGCATTCCGATTATGACAAGTAGCAAACCTACAGTGAAAGCTAATTATAGATGAGCGACCTCACCCTTGATCGGGCTCATCAGCATGACCTTTCCTGCATAGCTATACAGGAGAGATGGGTGCTTATTTATCAATGTGTATGCTGGCTCTTTTGGGCTTATTAGTTCCTGTGAACTTTCCCGTAAAGATTTATGGTCTCAACATTTGTAGCATTGGTATGTTTATCTTGTTAGTGTGTGTGACTTAAAAATAAGCAAGAGATCAATTTACATTGCTATGTACCAATCGGTATTTTGTAGGCTGTCATTTTAGCTTAAAGGCAATTTTTGAACTTGCTGATGTGGCCACAAGTGGCAACTGGTACTAACATTCACTTTCTACTTTGTTTCTGAGAATATTTTTTGTTTTATGGGGATGCATGACCCCGGCAGTACCTGTGTGTAATACCTGTTATGACTTCTATCTTTTACCCATAATATGACACATTTCTACTTATGCGCTCTAACCCAAAAAACCTCTTATGGATAATATTGGTCGTGTAAAGCCTATGTGTTATTTTTTTTATTTTTACGTCTGCAATCACAACCGCTAAATCTTTAGAACACTTTAACACTGAGGATGTGATTTTAACTTGTTTCTTATTAGTTGGCTGCAACGGACCAAAATAACATCAACATGGGGAAAATGTACGTACTTTGCATTTATTGTAGTTTACAATATTTCCACTGCCATTATAAACAAGGTGAATATTTTTCTCCATGTTTCATTTTTGTAACTATTGGACCAGATGGTGTCAGTAAATACAAGTGATAGCAAGGAACTCGCATAAAAAGGCAGATTTAGCCACTTCACAGAGCTTCATATAGGGAAACAATACACCGCATTCCCATATTTATTTAATAGCGGACTGACCTATGTTTGGGAACTGGAAAAGTGGGTCAAGTCGGGGTTCCCACGGCAGTGGGGCACGAGGTCAAGAAAGCTGTGATCGGGCCACTCGACCTGCTTTAGCTAGGATGGAAACAGTGGTGACTTCATAGTAAACATTTTCAAAACATTGAGACAACCCAAACATAAGTTCTTTATATTTTTTTTTATGGATTGTTGCCTTCCAGCCATGCAGGGGATGGCAGGGAAGGGGTTTAATCCAAGTCAATCTTGGGATAAGAACCAAGCCAATCAATTCCAGGAACAGCGCAGCTTGCGTCTCGTTTGTAATCGCAGAGACGTAGCATCAGTTTGCTTTTAGGACAGCAGTGAGGAACTTACGGCCTGTGGGCAACATATTGACCACAAATTAATTTTATATGGCTACCAGCCACATGACGCTGACCACTTCAAAACTACCCACAAATCATACTTATCCATAACGGCAAGCATCTTAGCCTCACTTATCCGGTGCTACAGGGGAATATTTTTGACCGGGAAACACTTTCTAATTCTAGCACACTCAATCAGTGCAGTCTTTGTTATGCTTGGTCAGCGTGCACTTTGTTTTCCCTGTTATTTTATATAGCTAAGGTGTGTGCTGATGTGTAGCCTGCCAAAGTTATTTGAGAGCTCTTAATTGGTGTTTCATAAAGAAAAGGTTCAATATGAAATCCAAATGTAGACCTTCAGGGTCGATATCAAGGCTTTTAATCTGTTTCTGGTCTATAACCAATTGCCTTGGATGCATCTGATCTCAGAAGCGAAGTAGTGTTGTTGAGTCTGGTGGATAGCGCTTGAAAGAGCACCCACCACAGCAGGTTCTTTAGAAGAAGCTGGAGTGCTGCGTGATTTGCAGCAGAGGGCAGTGCAGCAACATCCATTTCCACGCTCCCACATCTATATACTGGAAGCCTTCACTAACCTGCACCGACTAGCCTGGTGAAGTATGGTCAATTAACTCACACGACCCCCACTTTGTGTGGAGGTCCTCATCCAGCAGAAAATGTTGGAAAGGGTTACAAATCTATATTAATATTTTGTTGTATCCATGTTTATTACATGATAGTGCGTGCCCCATTCATGTTTAAACTGCATACTTTGGTAAACATGCAAATAAATGTGTTTCATCGCACATTTAATTCCATTGAGCAATGGCCATTTCACATCGGTAATTAAAAACTGTCCCGAATGTACCTTATTTAATACATACAGTACCTCATGGCTTTCAGTGTGAACCGTTACAGGAAGAGCGCTTATGAAATGGATGAGAATTGTGATGAAATTCAGTCTTCAGCTACGTGCCAGAGCAACGATTAGACCAATTTAATGAATGGCTGCAACTCTTTAAGGTAAGTTTATATCACTCCACGGGTCTCTTCTGACATAACTGTGGTGTTTATGAGCAGGGTGGTGTGTAAAGTTTTCGCATTTGGCTCATCCATTTCTCTGCATAAGCAACCACCCTGCTGTGGAAGGAGTCATATTTCATTCCCAATTGTGATGTTCACCTTTTATCCATACTTACATGTATTAAGCCATCCACAGTTTCTGAATGAATGTATTTCTGTGGTTAATGACCAGCAAGGGTGCTTTCTGTGGTGCATTGTGCTTTTCTAGGCTGCTTGTCATCCTATTACACTGCCTTGTGTTGGCTGTAGGGAATGTCTCGGATGTGACAACTACAACAGTATTTATTGTATTTGATGTCTCATCCTAGAGCCACAAACATGTTTACCGATACTATGTTATTCTGTATATTTTCGGTTTGGTTATTTATCAGAATTCATTTTTTAAAAATGCATTGGAAGTGTTTTGTATTAAAATATATATGATTTAACTTTAATGTCTATTAACCTATGTATTCACTTTGGATGTTTAAGTATGTCTTACTGATCTATTACAAACGGGACACGTTTTGACACATCTCAGATAATAAAGTTCAATGTCAAAGTAGTTTCCCACTCAAAAATGGGGTGGAGTTTCTATGCTACAATACGATTTTGCGTCTGAATGCATCTCAAGATGTTGTTTTATTTCCTTGTATCTTCAAGCTCGTGCTAAACACTCTGCATTTATAGCGGGCCCATGCGATTCCAATGGAGGTTGACTTGTCTCTTCCCACAAGGTCGTAAAAAATTGTTCTCAAACCCCGAGGGATAAATTGCTGAGTCAGCTTTCAGTTTAATTCTGAACACATAGAATTATAACAGACAGCCATGCGCTCTAACCACTGGACCACCCTGCCAAATTAATATATTATTAGTTAAATTGATACACTCACTGAAATAATATTTTAACTTTATTGAATTTTCCACTATTTAAGGTTAAACAAAATTAAATAATAGTTGCATCACTAATTTCATCCTTGGCAAACCACACACTTGCTGCACACATATTTTTGTGCGGTTGATGTTTATTAATGGTCATTCTTACGACTTAGTTGTTTATTTTACTTTCACCTTAACAATGGGTAGGAGTAACTCGGATCCATGAACGTAAAATGCTGATACCTAAATTACCGACTCTTTTCTGTGTGCAACTATGGCTATTGAACTCCAAACCATGGACCGGGTAACTTCGCACTCCCCCAAATATGAATTCGCCATTTCTCAAACAAAGCAATTAAATGGCAAAATCACATAACTTCTGATTCTCTGCATTGTTGATGTTTGTAAACCATAGGAAATAATATGGATAAACTTGATTATACTACACTATTCTGGTCAATACAGGTTGGGGGAGCATACACTTTGGAGTATAAGTATTTAATTTAATTAATTGGATTAATTAATCAATTCCATCATTGTGGGTATTTTCTTTCGGGAGGAAATTAAAAAGTTGGAATTGCAAACTATTCTTAAAGTAATCATGATTGTTTTTTTTTACAGTCCATCTTATCACTGTGAACGGTTGAATCGGGTTTCTAATTCTCCTATAAACTGAGGTGAGTAAATCCTCCATAAATGATTGCAATTAAATGCTTATTTATGTAAATACATGTTTTTAAATGAATGTGTAATAAAAAGAAAACAAATCGGTGGCAGAATAGCTTCGTGGTTGGCAAGTTTACCACTCCACAAGCTTTAAGTGAATTGTTAAATGCTGCCAGCCTCCAGGAATGCGTGAGTTATTACCAAACCATGGATTGTGTAGTAACATAGACAAGAACCCTGATATCGCTTGCTAGCAAGAGCATACTTTCAACATGGTTTTATACAATCATAATGTATTGTATTTCGAAATAGCTATTATATAATGCTGTAAAATATACGTTTTTTGTGACTGAATACTAGTCAATAATTAAATTAACTGTCAGGATTTGTGGTCACAATATAATTCAATAACCATTATTTTTTACTTTTGTGCAGGAAGATTTGGCTACACCTGCTTCTTACATAGTGCGGGTCATCACCAAGATCATTTCTTTGTCAGTGGGCAAACGTACAAAATCAGCAGGGGATCAAATACTTTTTTCCCTCACTTTTTTCCCTTTCTCGTTCAGCACACCGGTTGTGTGTTGGAGAGTAAACCCACACCATTAAAAAGTCGAGTACGACGTTTCGACAGTAATTACAACCATCCTTATCAGGTGACAGCCAGAATTGGCTGTGTTTTGTAAATAACATCGCATCAGTTCATCTTATATGATAAGTCATCTCGCCAGGTAGCAGAGCACCCATCCCACAACAGGCAGATAGATCATATGCTAGTCGGAAGTTGACTCAACCCATCGTCCATTCTGGGGTAAGACAAGTAAGGAGCACTTGGATAAGAATGAGTATCAGTGGCCCTTTGGAGAGACTGTATGGTCCCACAACAGCGAAGCCGCTCCGTCGGAGCCGTTCCTGCAACGCCACCACGGGAGAGCGTCCGGGCCGACGCTGCTTCTCCCTCACCACCCCCCAAATGAGCACACACAACACACACACCCCCACGTAGGACCTCGTGGGGAAGTCACCTGGCCTCCAGGTTTTCACCCAGGGGCCCTCTTCGTAGGGACATCCCCCACGGTTTCCTGGGGCCAGGGAATTGGACGACTTCCCCCAGGTTGAATTACACCGCGGAGCCATGAATTGACGTGCAATTGCATGGTCACGACGAGGCTACTCAGTCACCGCGGTTAGGTCCACACGAGCACAAGGGGAAGCATCCGTTTGGCCGGAAAAGTATGTTTGCACGCCGTGGCCAATGGCAACGGGGTATCGTGGGTTAGCCGGGCAGACCTTTAATGTAGAGAAGGATACGCCTCACCAAAGAGAAGCAGTTCCAGCCATCACATTAGGGGGCGAGTTAATTAAATGTTTGATGAAATATAACAGGCTAATTTGAAGTTGATAATTTAGTATGGCCTGCGAATGATGTTATAAATATACAAATGGCCCTTGGCAGATAAAAGGTAACCCACCCCTGCCTTAGGTGAACGCAAACAGTGAGTGTGCAGTGAGTTGGAACCTTGCCTCATATAAATTAGCTCGAGTAGGATTTGCAGTTCCATTTATAAGGTGCTTGCCTCAGAAACTCGCATCTTCCATCTCATCTCAATCATTCCAATACTTAACTTTATTTTTAGCCCAGGGGAGCCCCTGATGGCAGCTGTCCCCATATGGCACAAGGTGAACACAGCCCCAGGCTGCAAGTAGGTAGTAGTTTGCCAGTTTCCCGAAATGTTTCTATGGGTTTTATCAATTGGGTAATCTGCAAATATTTGTATTTATTTGAACCATGACCTTCATGCACGTGGCCTACTCTTTTTCCTAATCGCGTCACGGGATTTGTCACATCCACTGTGGAGCATACGGCATATATTTTCTGGTAATACACCCACGGCATTAACCAGGGTGGCCACGGGGATGAATCGTGAACCTTGCCAACGAGCGGCAATGCCACCGCCAACAACAACTTCTGTTGCTTCCACCGTTGCTGATCGGGGTGTGGATCATTCGTTGTATTTGCTGTGCAGGTGTCCCAGTGCAGGAGCTGCAACAGGAAGTACCAGCCAGTGCCACGGGACAGGGAGTGGGGGAGTGGAGCGCTCTTCAACTGCACAACCTGCGATAACACCTTCAGGTTGACGGCGATAAAAGGGACAGCTTGTATGTGTGTATTGATGCATTGATTCGCAAAGCTTACGCGAGTTGTGCGCGTGTGCGCATGAGATCCGGTGTTTTATAAATAAAAAATGTATATCGTAATACGAGAGGAGCAAACCATTTAAAAGGATGTCGCCACTCAAATACATTTGCATAGTGATGTAGAGTATAAAGTGGGGGCTGTGAAAGCAAACTGAGAGCAAATCCTCTGGAACCACAAAAGCCGTGTTGAGGACAGATAGTGGCAGCAGGCAAGGAATGAAACGCATCTCAGAGACCGTCCACTGCGGAGATGGAGCGACGACATCGGCTCGCGCACAGGTGCTCGTGTTCGGTGGATTATTAAATTGTTTGGGGGAGGCCTTCATCCGGCAGTGGATTGAACATTGCTGCTGATGATGAGAACGAAAATAATTGAAAATAATTAGCGCAATGTATTTTGTATACGATTACGAAAGTAGTAAATATAGAGCATTATCAAAATAAACAACAGATTAATAATGAAGACGTATCAAATAAACCTTCTGAAGTGATCACAAGCATGGAACAAATCGATGGGGTCGTCAAGACCTTCCCCAAGCATGGCACGTCTTATGATGCCCTGGGCGCTCATGGTTCAGAAGGCCTTACCAACTATATATTGTTTTAAACTGCTCCTAATTTGTCCTGCTGTCGTGTTTTTGTATTATTTGTAGTTGTAACGTTCTGATCCGCCCCTAACTGGACATCTGTGAAAAAGAGCTTCATAGCTCATGGGATTCCTCCAGTATAAATCAATATTCTGCTTGTTTGTGAGCAGCGGCTGGGGACAGATGGGCGTGCCCACATCGCCGTGCCACCGGTGCCAGGCGGCGTGTGGCCCACGCGCGTGCAGCGCCCCGACACGCACAGCGCTGCGCGCCCTTCCGGGCAGCAGCTCAGCTGCATGGCCGAGGACTGCTACAACCCCCAGGGTGAGCGCAGCTGGAGGGCCACAGCGCCACTCCGCCGACTCTCGCGATCGCCAGCCACGAGCATTAATAAGCGACGATCCAATTCTGTCTCGCAGACCCGCAGGAGTTTTGCGGTGGGGAGTGGGAGGGGGGTGATGTTGCTGTGCATTTCTCCCAATGAGTGGCTTTTGCAGACAATTTGCACAATTTGGACCGTGACGCCGACATTCCCTCCCATCGTCTCTTTCCCAAGATCTTGTAACCTCGCTCAATGCAAGAAATATATTGTGTTTTTTTCAACTTCAGGAGTGCTGTTTGTTGATGGCCGATGGGCATTTTGGGCCTGTGCTAAGCAACTGTGATATAAAAAAAGATTTGGGCAAGGCAGAATATTGTTCCGGGGGTAGTTACCGACAGCATCCCGATGAAGAAATTAACACTGCAGTAAAGCGCGTGAGTGAATCGACAATTCTCTGATCCGTTCTCTATACCGCTATCGTTTTATCAGCATAATATAAACACAAACCTCACTTTAAGACATCATGACATGCATAAATAACCAACCCAATAAGTTTTGTTGCTGTAATTGTTTGGGTGGAGCAGTACAGTAGCATTTAACACGTACCACTGATGAAAACCCCGTGACCCTAAGTTTGATTCTCAACCAAGACTAACGTGAGCGACACTTGAACCAATCCTATTTAGTTTGTTGTCCTACCCCCGCACCCCCGATTAGCACGTTCTCTACGTACGGCGTGAAAGAAGTTCAACATACATATTCATTGGGTAACAATGATTACGATGACAAGTCTCGGCAGATGGTTGACGTTGGATGACGATCACGAGAGACGGAGATTGGCTGCCTCATCATGGGGGTGGTGAGGACGGATAGGAATTGGCTGACGACGATGGTGGTGAGCATCTTTGTAACGATGGCAGTGGTGAGGATAGTAGTAGAGACGTACGTACGTTGAACTTCTTTAGCACCGTACGTGGCCAACCGTAGACGACTGCGATACGCTGGTGGTAGTGTGGTGAGAGTCTCAGGTCGGTGTGCTTTGTGCACCGTGAGCACGCGTGGCAGGGCCCCCGGGTCCCCGGGACGCACAGTGTGCACGTGCGCACCCTGCACGTGACGAGGCGCGTCACGTGCTATGTGCACGCGCGCACCCTGCACGTGACGAGGCGCGTCACGTGCTGTGTGCACGCGCGCACCCTGCACGTGACGAGGCGCGTCACGTGCTGTGTGCACGCGCGCACCCTGCACGTGACGAGGCGGCGCGTCATGTGTTGCACGCGAGCGAGCCGCACGTCAGCAGCGCCTCCACGGTGGCCACGTGCATCAGCTAGGGCAGCCTCGTGGAGCACGAGGACGTCCTCATCGAGCAGGACCTCTTGGAGGAGGACGAGAATCGGCGCCACTGAGCGTGCCGCGAGCGAGGTTCCAACGCGAGTAACGCGCGAGCCTCCTCCGCGCCTTTGCGTTGGGTCGTGTTTTTAAATCGAGCTGTGAAAGTGCCTTGTTTTCTTCAGCTTTTAAAAAATAGCACTTGCCTACAGTTGATTTGCGTTTAACCGAAGCACAATATTTACACTGCGTTTCTAAAGCCAACGATGACCCCTTGTTTATCGAAGATGTGGGTGGATGAACGGCACGGTGGTTTTCGTGCATTGCACTGTGAACCCAGCGAAGCAAGTTCGATCCCCGGCCACCGCTAAAAAGCAGTGCGGAGTGGTATCTGAACTGGTCCTGGATGCCCCCTTTGTTAAACAGCACTGACAAGCTGAGTGAAGTATGGTCAAACATCCCTCGTGAACAGCACTGCTTGAGGATATTTGACCATTTCTTTTTTGGCCCAAATTTTTATTCATGAAAAATATTTTATTCCACATCCTCCCTCGCATCATACATTGCAATATTTTGACACTCCGGGCAGCAGTTCCAAGGGGCATCTAAGGTATCGGGCATACCGGACTTATCAGGGCAGGCGGGAGGTTTTTTCCTCCTTTTTAAAGTGCTCTTGTAATTCATATTCTTAGCTATTTCGGTAAAGTCACGTTGAAGGGAAACAATAAAATAATAAAATATATATAACAGTAAAAAATTCTCACGACGTTTCGACCATAACACAAACGGTCGTCATCAGGTGTGTCGGTTTGCATATTTTTTTATTTTTAAACGGTGTATTTATTTATTTATAAAAACGTCAGCGCCACGCGCAGCGATTTGGCAGTTTATTTAGAAGGACTAGTCCATCTATGTTCTGAAAAGAGGAGCGGGGAGACGATAAACCATAAACAATTTCAGGTCTTAATTGATTGTTCACGCTTACAGTGGCTTTCAGACAGCATACATTAATTTTCGTCTCCCCCCTCCTCTTTTCAGAACATAGATGGACTCGTCCTTCTAAATAAACTGCCAAATCGCTGCGCGTGGCGCTAACGTTTTTTTAAATAAATAAATACACCGTTTAAAAATAAATAAATTCATGCAAACCGACACACCTGATGATGACCGTTTGTGTTATGGTCGAAACGTGAGAATTTTTTTTATTGTTTTATATATTTTATTATTTTATTGTTTCCCTTCAACATGACTTTACCGAAAGAGCTAAGAATATGAATTACTGCAGTCACGAAAGCTTTAAATCAAAATTTGCTCTTGTAATTGTTTTGATTTTAACCGTGTTTTTGACTTTTTGTGTTTATTCACATAAACAGTGATGCGCACGAGGTGAAAAATGTAACGAAAAAAAGTATTTACAGTCGGCATGTGAGACGTGATAACAATGGCTCTTTCATGCATCATGCTATCGTGCTGTGTAGTCAGAGGGAAATTCAGTAGGTACCTTGAAACACGCCGTAATTGTTTCTGAGGTGGGGTGGTTTATTTGAAATGTATCGGTTAGTGGAGGTCCACTGGCCAACTGGAGGGCATCTACTCTATAAGTGGCTAATCTGTATGCTTGGCTGTACGTTTGTTTCTATAATCTCCACGAAATTCAATTAACAAGGAGTCATTTTAAAACTAAAGTAGCTTATATTATATTAAAACAATACAAATACTTTTTACCTGATCATCAATCTTCTAATTTGGCGTTTCGGGCCCCTCGGACTGCTTAGCTGCTCTATCATTTACAATAGCTTGGCATGTGATGTCAAGCTCCTGTAAATTCGTACAATAGATAGGGTTATAGAGGGCGGGGTGGCACAGAGAGCTTTTGAAACTCAATGGCTTCTCTTTAGTCTCCAATAAAACCACCTCCATAACAAGGATCAACAACTTATATACAGCACAGCATATCTCAATGTAAAATCAAATACACTTGTATGTACGTGTAGCGCAGGGACGTGCGGTCAGGGGAGGCACAGCCTCACCTGTCATACTCCAATGAGAATAGCTGTTACAAAAAAAAAGAATAATCAATTAAAAATTTACATTTTCCCACTGATCTGTGTTATAAATGTCATTTCTGTACTATTCCAAACATTTTTATAGTCAAAGTCGCCAAATTTGCGGAGCTCCGCTGCAAATACAGGAAGAGACGAGAGGTGAGGCAGCGACGCGCTCAGCCTCCCCTCTGATTGCGCAACCCCTGTTCTGTAATGCTGCGTGTTTTCATAAGGCGAATTGGATATAATTCTATGAATGTATTAGGGAACACATTTTTATAACGCGCATACGAATTGGTTATAAAGCAATCGAGTGAACAGAACTACGTTGCGCGAGTAGGAACAAGCAGTTGTAAGGCGACCTCGGTGTAGCATCACACAAGGTGGGATGCTGCTGGATGCTCTTGATGCTACCCACACGCCTCAGTCTTTGTTCAGGCTGCGTACGCACATCACGTGTTATCGCAGACATTGCTTTACCCTATATTATGCAGGGTGCTTCAACATGTTTTTAACACTTATATGGGACTATCGTTTTTAATGGAAAAAGAACGGATAATACACTGTAACATGATAAAGAAATGTATGTTAATAGCTGCAAAAAGTCACAAAGAGTCTCCACTTGCTCGCCATCATTGTCAACACATGCCTGGAATCTTCTCTAGGTGGTCTCCAGAGCCCGGAGGCTGGTATTGTTGCACATTCTCACAAGTATTAAAACAATTTAAGCACCCCGTACATTATTTATTGTAACGCGATTTTCCATAACGCGGTGTTCTTCAGGAACGCAACTACCGCGTTATAGGAGAATAGAACTGTATAATCATGCAGGGTCTTGAACTCAGGACACTAGAGGTCGACTAAATTTAAGCTCGATTTCAATTTCGAAGGAATATTTAAAAAAGCGATTCAATATAAAACTGCTACATCTTCCGTGTCACCTCACAATGAGTTTATGGATAGGAAAGGGGTAGGGGCAAAACCATTTCTGCTCGGGGTCACCAAATAGGCCAGCACCACCACTCAAGGGTGGGGAAAACCCGATTTTTTTTTGCCCGACAAATCGGGTTATTGCTTTTAATGGAATTAAACCCGATTTTGCCGATTAAAACCTGGTTTTATTATCGGCGTCTCGTGCACACTTCAATCCTCCTCCTCGTCGTCATCGTCCGCCGCCGCGTCGTCTTCGTCGTCGCTCTCGCCGCTGGACTCGGTGTTGTCGTGGCCGTCGCCGGGCGTGGGGTAGTCGTAGAACGCGTTGAGGTTCGACTTAATGAAGACGAGCTTCTCGACTGTGCTGGGCGCCAGGCTGTTCCTCAACTTGGAATGTATCAATCCCATCGTCGAGAAGTTTCGCTCAGACGCAGCAGCAGCAGCGGCGGTCGACGTGGCCATGCCGCCGTGCGCACGGCGGCTGAGCCCGGGCCCCGGCCCGAACGCCGCTAATGGGTGCGTGCGACTGAAATCCCGACTTCACTTTAATAAAACCGAATAAAACCGGATTTGGGCAGGATCCAGGTGCTCCGGTTTTATATAAAAACCGATTAAAGCCCGAATGAATAAAACCGGGCCGTGCCAGCCTTGCAAACCACTGCCTGCATGTACCACGAGGAGACGTTTCAATGTCTTGCGCTCGCAGTCTCAGTCTCGCATACTAGACATGCCCCTCACCCATCGCCCACAAACACCGCCTTGTTGTGAAAGAGCCAACGCAAGAAGATCCCTGGGTTTGATCTTCCACGAAGCTCATGGTCCACCCTAACTGTATCCACTGCACAAACCACGACAGTAGATGCGGATACCTGATGCACAAGTGGAAAATTAAAAACTCCCCAGTAGTGTGTGACTGTGGTCATCCAGAACAGACCGTACAGCATATAACGACGCAACGCCCGATCCACAAATACGAAAGAGACATCTCAGTGATGATACACTCCACTGCTCTTGGCGCGGTTGTCTGGCTTGACCACCTGAATGTGAGATTGCAGTTGTTGCTCTGCGTCTACATTAGCCATGCGAAAGAAGATGAAGACCCATCGCCCAGCTTGAGGGCGGGGTGGGGGTCTAAATCAGGAATTCACTATAAAAACACATGATTTCAGTAAAACAAATCCATATGATCTCGCAAGTGCGTGTCACATAACGGCATATCAAACACAATGTGACAACGAACTCACCTGCGATATAGCAAACTCAAGGTATCCGTGTGCTACCGATTTTGTCTTTATAGTACTGTATTCGCTATTCATGGTTTCCTGCTGCAACAAAAAAATGTTACAGCAATTGTTTTTACCTTTAGCTGGATCCAAGATAATGGATGGAGTGATGATGCAGTGGTTCATGCACTGCGCCATCTGAGTTTGATTCCTGGCCATGGCTGACATCGGTGACATCTGAACAGATCCTGTACCCCCCCCCCCAACCCATACCGAGCAGCATCGTAAAGTATGGTCGAACAACAAAAATGTCCGACACGGTGTGTGGAGGCCCTTGTACAGCAGTGGACTCGCAAATGAGCTGTAAGGTTTGCTTTTGTAAATGAAAGTGTGTTTTGGCATAAACTGAAAAATCTGAGTCTTGCTGCTCCAAACGAGCATGGGGTGCAATGCCATTCTGTATGCATCTCAGCAAGGTGGTCAATATTCCACATTCCTTTGGGAGGGGGAAACTCGATGTAACCACCACTTCTGCCCCGCCCACTCTCGTCCTAGGCTCTGTGTTCGATGTGTTCAATACTCACGTGGGTCTCATTCCTTTGACATTTGATGGTGCTGTTTGTTGCTGGACGCTTGGCGTCTTTGGGACTCTGCACAGATCAACTTTGAATATTTTGATTGTGTGGAATAACCTCCAATATTTGCAATTAATCAATTACACTAATATTCGATTCTGAAGATTGCAATTTAACCGCACTGTATAGCAGCACTATCAAAACAATTTTGCAATATGACCCTATTTGAATACAAAATTCCTATTAAACTGACAATAACCATAAATTAAAAACATTTCAAGTGACAGGATATTCTGTACGTTAATTTTGTGTCGGTATTATAGAACAACAAATATTATTTTTATATAAAGAAATGAAGCAATAATTTGGACTCACCAGGTCGAGTGTCGAGACGCGTGTTGCTTGAGGCATGCGACACAGCTTCTCAAAATCTTGCGGTGTGGCTGACATTGCACATCCCACCTCCAGCGGTCACATCCAAAGTCAGTGCGCTCACTCACGTGTACACTACATGCTTGCAAAGGGCACCATCGGTTTCGAGGCACGCGTTAAGATGTCGGGGTTTGCGGATTCTCTCTTTTCCGTGAGAAAAAAACAACTAATCACGTGACATTTCAGCGAGTTGTTTCGTTTCAGCCGTGGTCACATCCATTGTTTTAGGCTGGGCATTGAAATGGGTTTCGTGCCTAGTGACACCTTTTCACGTCGAAATCAGGTAAATTGCTTGCGAAGTGTGCGTCCAGGCAGCTGAGGTGGTGAGTCTTCGCCCAAGTGGAAAGACACTTTGGAAATTGAGTGGAGCCGGCAGTTCAACTTCAACAAACTCATCTTGCACACACCATCTCTCACGGATGCTGTGATTTGATCGCTCATTTGTATATTTGTGGTTTCATTGCAACATTTGCATTCACGTCGTTTCGTTTCCCAACCACAGGCGCGTCTCGCTTAACGAGCGTTCTCCTTCACGAGAGTCTGCTATAACGCTCAATTTGTTCGCAACACGAGAACATGTTCCCGAAACAAGTGGAGGCCGATCAACCAAACGCGTCCCATGTTGGCAAGGGCCGCTACGCTACAACAATGGGATCGTATTACCACGTGCCCTGCGCCCAGCCGTCAGATTCTCACTCTCCTGTGCTGCGCGTGCTGCCTGAGCACGTGACCCAGGTGGGGGCCACGTGGTGTTGGTGGCGGCACTGTCATGGCGGCGCGTGGGGAGCTACTCGCGACTCCCGCTCACGGCCAACACGGGTGACGATTGTACGAGGTGGTCCTGGGACACTCCGAGGTCGACTCGGCATCAAATGAGTACGGTGTGTAAACATCGCCACCGGGGAGACAAAGGCGGCCGGGCGTGGTGTGAGCCACCCACACCCGAGGATCGGCGAGCGGGGCCGCCATCGCAAATTGTCAGCCCTCGCAAACAACAGCGGTCGGTAAGTAAGCTCTTGACTATGCATATATTATTGTTGTGTTACATATAGATTTTATATATCAGGTATGTAGCCTTCTCTTTGTGCCCGGCGCTTAAGGGCTGCAGTTTTTGATAGCGGCAAGTTTGAGTAACTCACGTGTACAGTATTTTGGCGGGACAAATGCTACTGTACTAACATGCGTGGAAATATCACAGAATCGTTTTGCGCGTTACCCCCTCCCCCCACCTATAGGTTCACTCAATGTTTATTTTACTTTCTATCGAAAACAAGTGTTAAGATAAGCGTTTAAAAGTCAAACTTAACCAAGTCGTCAATTTAAGTGTCTTTTGTACATTTATGTTCGTAGGTTTGAATATATTCTGTCTAGATTCGTTGATAAAGAATGCAACCTTCTCTGGCTACTATTAGCCCTCTTGTAGAATTGTGTTTCAAACGATTACCCTCGCTTGCCTGACCCGTCACGGCTCTGAGAAATAAATGTATGACTAATGGACATCAATGTTAACCAGTTGTCCATTTTGTGAGGTATCCCTAACTAGCCAGTAACTTGTAAGCGGATAAAAAAATCAACGGCGTAATTTGTTCGCGCTCGCTGGTTACTTTTGGAAACAACATTGTTGATAATTAATTTAGAAAGGTCTTTTATACCGATCTAGGTCACGATATGGACTTCGATGTTAGCGTGGCAGATTCATACGTGATTATTCACCAGTGACTCATGTTTGCTATAATTTCACACATTTATAAATCACCTCACGTACCCCCCCCCGGTTGCGAGCCACTGGCCTAGAGAAGCCATTAGTGACAGACATTACCATCACATCGACAGTGAGGATGGCTTTATGAGACCCAAGGCGACATGGAATGCACAAAAGACGTTTGAACTGCCAATGTGTTCTTTGCGCGGCATTGACCTGCAAGGCTGTGAGCCTGAAATCGGTGAAATAATGCAAAACGATCCCACCCAGTTGTGTCGCGTCATTGAAAATGACCCTGAAGAAGAATGCAGTCGTGTATTTTGACGGTACACTATATGAAATGCACAATCGATGATTCATCTAGATGAAGGGTGAGCAGTCAGATTCATTCCCTCACCCATGTTAACAATGTTGGTCTACCGCACCGACTGTTTGCTCTCATGTACACAGCGCACAGCGAATGACTTGGTGTTTCTACTTTGGCAGTGGTACACAAGCACAACAACAAATACATGGACGCATTCGTCAATAACACTGGCTTCTTCCAGGATAAAATATGGACAGTAAACCCTCTCAAACCACAAGGGTTATGTTCTTGAAAACGCGCGCGAATGTAGAAACCTTGTTGACCAGGAAAAATGGGGTTACGTTCCTGGCACGAGTGAACAAAGGGGGGAATAGTAAATGTTTAATACCACTGACTACAATAAATAATAAAATATGAATGACAATTCGTTTTGATTACCTTTCATGATGATTTGATGACAATGGAGATGGTGAGGAATTCAGGTGGACGACTCATCGGGAGATGCAGGTGTTTGATAACAACAACGCACAGTTATCATTTTAGCACTCGAGAGCACGTCTGTGATAGGCCGACATTTTGGCGTGGACTGTGAGATCCATCAAGAATGAGGCGAATGCAATCGGGGAAAGTGTTGCGGCTATTGCCACCCAGTGCTGTGTTCTCTTATCAATAACTTATCACATTTTTACTGTGAACAAGATTTCTACATATTCTTGGTTCTTTCGGTAAAGTCACGTTGAAGGGAAACAATAAAACATATATAAAACAATAAAATTCTCGCGACGTTTTGACTGCAACACAAGGCTGTAACCCTCGTGAATAGAGAAGGTTTACTATATTGGCATAGTCACTCTGGTTTGTCAGTGCGTCGTCAACCGCGAGCCGGTGGGGAGTGTCAGGGAAAGCTGTCCCAGGTAGTCCAGGAAGCCGGTAACATGACTTCTATGATTTCATGGGTGCCACACATTTCTATTTACAGCGATGTTCAATGTACTGCTGGATCACGGCTTTCCTACTAGAGCTCCTTCTACTGGAGGCCCCTTCCACCAACAGTGACGTGAGCAAGCAATTCCAGGGCTGCACCTTTACATTTTTAAAATTAATGTATTTATTTGGTAAGAGCGTGTGTGTGTGTGCGCGAGTATCAGAGCATGTGGATTCTGTATGTTCGCCTGCTATTCCGCAGTGTGAGTATGCAAGAGGTTGAGTGAGTGAATATAAGAGTGAGTATAAGAGAGCGTGTGGAGTTTGTATGTTCTCCCCCATTAACATTGCATTTTACTATATCAACATTGATAAATGGTAACACATATTACAATACAGTAGCCTCTTGATTATCCGTGCTAATGCCGAGGACAGCCGTGGCTAATTACAAATTGCGGACCATCCAAAAATATCCATTTTACGTGGATCTCTTTGCCAAAAACCACTAATATAGATATACATTATGTTTAAGTTAAGGAAATTGAGTTTGTTAATGAACAACATTTTTTTTTATATTCTTAGCTCTTTTGGTAAGTCACGTTGAAGGGAAACAATAAAATAATAAAATATATATAAAACGATAAAAATTATCACGAGTGAACATAGGGGGGAATAGTGAGAATTTTTATTGTTTTATATATTTTATTATTTTATTGTTTACCTTCAACGTGACTTTACCGAAAGAGCTAAGAATATGAATTACTGCAGTCACGAAAGCTTTAAATAAAAAAATTTACATTTTTTTTGTAAAGAATGTATTGATCTTGTTTTTTGTTACAAAAGTATTTGATTTAGAACGAATGCTAACGATCGACCGAACGATGCACATGGCTCAGGGATAACTTTCCTGCTCCCGCGCAGAAGACTCGGCCCACTAAGTGGACAGAAGCAGAGCCACGCCAATCAACATCAAACTCCGCCCACTGTTGTAAAGATATGCAACTACTGTACCGTAGGGGCGATCACATGGATTTCAGATTAACCGGAGCACGTGACTTGTAATAAACATTTCCATGAATAAGTGTATCACTGTTTGTAGATTATTAATTTGGGATTAAGGGAAACATCCATGAGTTATTAATTTGTGTCAATATCAGGTGCGTGGTTAATCCTCAAATTGGATAAATCGCAAGTGGATAATTGAGTCAACTTTATTATGAACTAAATCGACATTAACAACATTGCATTCTTCTATATCAACATTGACAACCTTTATAACATTCTTAACATTGTTTAGAACAATACACTATGATAAAATGAACAACATTGCATTCTACTTGATAAACAACGATAATATTTCGAAGATGGTAACATTATTCATGACTATAATAAACTGTTATAACAATTTCTGTGCTCCCCTCTGTCACGCGCGCTCCTTTATGGCGTGCCTTCCTCTACTACTGCTGCCACTAAACACTGAGGGGTTAGCATCTACATCATTAGACCTCCTTTGCCAGTACCAAAATATAATAATTGGGTTTTTCCCCTTTTTTCTGGCAACGAAACTGAAACCTTTTTACAAGGATTCATGTCTGCATTAACCACAATACTTGCAGTCAAAATGCAAACAGGAAAACATACTATGATAATATATGCATTGTCCTTGAAACTGATTGGTCCACACCAAGGGACGGCTTTCTTTCGAGCCTCGACCCAATTGGTGCTCGACCAGACATGAATCCTTGTAAAAAGGTTTCAGTTTCGTTGCCAGAAAAAAGGGGAAAAACCCTATTACACTGAGGGGTTGTTTTCATGGAGGTGGACACCACCTGCATCATGAACACGGCGAGTCCACCTCATCGGAAGCCAAGTTCGCATTTCTTCCTGAGAAGTGGAGCTGCTTTGGCTGCATCTGCTGCTGCTATAGCAGACGGACAGAGAGTACTACATCCGTGCAGGCCGCCCCGTCTGAAACCACACTCGGGCACTGCAAGCCTTTCCTCGGTGTGTTTGGCGAGAGGGCGATGTTGAACATTTTTTTGCTAGGACCTTTCCCGGCACGCTGAGTAGGAAGATGCTCCAGTAGTACGGTCCCCCTTATAGAGGGGGACCACTAAGGTATCCTTCCAATCCTGCAGCATGTGTCCTCTGTGGTCCAGAAAGTTGTGATTATATCATATCGGGCAATCTGCAGACAAACGCTACCTGGGAAAAGTGCTGTTCGAGAGCACCTGTGAAGGTCGACACATCACACGAGAGGGTGGGTGGCCAACACCACACCTGGCTTAGTCTCCCCAGTGCTGATGTTTTACACACAGCACCAGGTACATGTCATCCCCGGGTTACGAAAGGGTTAGGTACCTGAGAACGATCCGTAACCCGAATTTTCCATATGTCAGTAACTGAACAATTTTTCCCTGAAATAAAGCTAAAATCCAATAGCCAGAAATAGTTGTGCCTCCCCTACCTGAATACTAGTTCGTTTTCCCTCAGGACTGTATTGCGCTGTTTTCTATTGCTACCTATATTCTATTGCTGTACATACTCTGCACTTCATATTCGTTTTTCATTTAATCGAATAACACTACCCATAATTAAACTAATGGAACATATTCTGGATCCAATTGTTTCTGAATACCACGAAACATTTTAATAAAAATCGTTAACAGAAAGCAGTCACTTCCGAATGTTTGTTTACCGTGCATTAGGCTAGGCCTAGACTTTACATACACACGCACACACATGCACGCACATTAAATACAGTAAAAACCTAACAATAGAAACATGGGGGAAAAGATAATTCGAAGCATAGGAAACAAACAATAATGTAATGGTATACAAAAATTACATTGCCCATAATCGTGGTGGGGCTTGGTGAAGGAGGCGTTTTGGTGGAGTGAGGTGTAAGGCGGCGTGCCTTATGCGTCCCTCCGCGGTATTCATCCGCAACCTCACCGCGCTGCACTATTTGCGCTTGCTTAACTTATGCAAACATTTCTTCTGCATCTTAAATTTTTCATGCATTTATCAGAGCATTTTCATAAAACAATAGAATTCTCACTAAAAGAACCAAGAATATGAATCCCTGCAGTCACGAAAGCTTTAAATCAAAATTCATTTTCATAAAGTCGGGTCTTCCGTAACCCAGGAACTGCCTGTACTCATTTAAGGCTGATTTAGGGGAGGCTCGGAACAGGTTTGTATATTTGTCACTGATAATGGTCGTGAGCAGGAATAGAACTCGGTTCGCTGGGTTCACGCCACTACGCTACTGCTCCCCACTCGCAAACATTTGTACATTATCACACACTCAGACACGCTCCCAAACACATATATACTCGCTCACACTCTACACTCTGCAAAAAAGGGAGACACCATACAGACTCAGCAAGTGGTTTCAACTCGGCACTTGCCCCAACGTAGCATTGAGGCTATGGGGGAACCTGCAGTCACGAAAGCTTTAAATCGAAAGTGTAATGTTTAACATACTTCATAAGGCAATATATAGTACCGTAATTGTATAGTGAATATACAGCAGTGTGGTATACAGTAGGGTTAGTAGAATAATACATAGTGTAGATGGACTCGTCCGTCTGAACAAAGCTCATCGCTCTCTGTGGTGCTAATCCTTCACACCAACATCATGGTAATCCCCCAGTTACATGCTAATGTATATGTAAACTCCTCTCCCCCCTCCTCCGGTCCGAGCTCGTCGCTCTCCGTGGTGCTAATCCCTCACACCAACATCATGCTAATCCCCCAGTTACATGCTAATGTATAAGTAAAACTCCTTTGTCAAGGCGCTCTGTTCCTCCCACTCAGCTTAAAAGACGCTTCGAAGCTTGGCAGGGTTCACTCAAGCGCTGTCTTCCGGACAGTCCTGTTTCTTCACCTGAGGAAGGCTACTTGTGTTGTGGCCGAAACGTCGTGAGAATTTTATTCTGTTATTATTTTTATTATCATTTTATCTCCATTCTACGTGACTTTACCGAAAGAACCCAGAAGATGAATCCCTGCAGTCACGAAAGCTTTAAATATAAATTTGAGCTCTAGCACTGGCTAGCGGGATGAGGGAAGACTGGTGAAACTTGCTGATGACTGGTCCAAGTGAGGCAGACTTGCACAGCTCTTCACTGGCTGCTGACACAGTCAGAATCAGAATATTAATTTATCCTGGAGGAATCCAATGATCTATAAAGCTCTTCACAATAGGGCAGAAGGGGCCCTGCACGGTTGACTTCATTATGAAGGAATTAGTTTCCCAGATTATTTGTTGACAGAGGTATCACTGTGTATCAATTGTGGTGTTGTATTTTAAAACTGTTTAAACCGATAACATTGTTGTATGTCTCAAGGTGGCTGCTTTTTTTGTTTCCACAGATATCCAGACTACTACTTCTACCCCTCGGTCTGCTGTTGTTCCTTGTCCTTGAAGTTTACAATATTTCCATTGCCATTATAAACAAGGTGAATATTTTTCTCCATGTTTCATTTTTGTAACTATTTCACCAGATGGTGTCAGTAAATACAAGTGATAGCAAGGAACTCGCATAAAAAGGCAGATTTAGCCACTTCACAGAGCTTCATATAGGGAAAAAATACACCGCATTCCCATATTTATTTAATAGTGGACTGACCTATGTTTGGGAACTGGAAAAGTGGGTCAAGTGGGGGTTCCCACAGCAGTGGGGCACGAGGTCAAGAAAGCTGTGATCGGGCCACTCGACCTGCTTTAGCATGGATGGAAACAGTGGTGACTTCATAGTAAACATTTTCAAAACATTGAGACAACCCAAACATAAGTTCTTTATATATTTTTTCATGGATTGTTGCCTTCCAGCCATGCAGGGGATGGCAGGGAAGGGGTTTAATCCAAGTCAATCAATCTTCTTGGGAGAAGAACCAAGCCAATCAATTCGAGGAACAGCGCAGCTTGCGTCTCGTTTGTCATCGCAGAGACGTAGCATCAGTTTGCTTTTAGGACAGCGGTGAGGAACTTACGGCCTGTGGGCAACATATTGACCACAAATTAATTTTATATGGCTACCAGCCACATGACGCTGACCACTTCAAAACTACCCACAAATCATACTTATCCATAACGGCAAGCATCTTAGCCTCACTTATCCGGTGCTGCAGGGGAATATTTTTGACCGGGAAACACTTTCTAATTGTAGCACACTCAATCAGTGCAGTCTTTGTAATGCTTGGTCAGCGTGCACTTTGTTTTCCCTGTTATTTTATATAGCTAAGGTGTGTGGTGATGTGTAGCCTGCCAAAGTTATTTGAGAGCTCTTAATTGGTGTTTCATAAAGAAAAGGTTCAATATGAAATCCAAATATAGACCTTCAGGGTCGATATCAAGGCTTTTAATCTGTTGCTGGTCTATAACCAATTGCCTTGAATGCATCTGATCTCAGAAGCGAAGTAGTGTTGAGCCTGGTGGATGGTGCTTGAAAGAGCACCCACCACAGCAGGTTCTTTAGAAGAAGCTGGAGTGCTGCGTGATTTGCAGCAGAGGGCAGTGCAGCAACATCCATTTCCACGCTCCCACATCTATATACTGGAAGCCTTCACTAACCTGCACCGACTAGCCTGGTGAAGTATGGTCAATTAACTCACACGACCCCCACTTTGTGTGGAGGTCCTCATCCAGCAGAAAATGTTGGAAAGGGTTACAAATCTATATTCATATTTTGTTGTATCCATGTTTATTACATGATAGTGCGTGCCCCATTCATGTTCAAACTGCATACTTTGGTAAACATGCAAATAAATGTGTTTCATCGCACATTTAATTCCATTGAGCAATGGCCATTTCACATCGGTAATTAAAAACTGTCCCGAATGTACCTTATTTAATACATACAGTACCTCATGGCTTTCAATGTGAACCGTTACAGGAAGAACGCTTATGAAATGGATAAGAATTGTGATGAAATTCAGTCTTCAGCTACGTGCCAGAGCAACGATCTAAATTAGACCAATTTAATGAATGGCTGCAACTCTTTAAGGTAAGTTTATATCACTCCACGGGTCTCTTCTGACATAACTGTGGTGTTTATGAGCAGGGTGGTGTGTAAAGTTTTCGCATTTGGCTCATCCATTTCTCTGCATAAGCAACCACCCTGCTGTGGAGGGAGTCATATTTCATTCCCAATTGTGATGTTCGCCTTGTATCCATACTTACATGTATTAAGCCAATCCACAGTTTCTGAATGAATGTATTTCTGTGCTTAATGACCAGCAAGGGTGCTTTCTTAATACTACGAGGGGAAGCTCCTATCTTTTACTGTTTTCGTATTCAAATTTGAACATCATAATGTGTCCGAAATATGTAAAAAAAACAATAAAAGATGAAACAATGGTTCTCGATTAAATGTTATTTGATGTTTAATGCTCTATCAAACGAAAAAAACGCAATCTTATATTTTGAACGGTTTCTGAATGACAAACATTTTTAGGGGGTACTTTTATGGGGCCTTCAAATGAAAAATCTCAGATTCTCATATTTCCTGTCATTTGTCCTCAAAGCTACCTTTGTGCCTAATTTCAGATGTTTACCATGTCGAGAAGTACCCTCGAGGTTTTTGAGACATGCAGATTAAGGTCTTTATATAGATATTTTAGTGCAATCATTGATCTCTAGGTTGCAACCATAAACTCACTACCTTGAGAACCTAGATTTAGTTAAAGGCATTAAAACCCAGGATCTGAGTGGTGTTAACTCAACACTAACATCTGCGTCATCTCGTTTTCTAATTTAATTTGTAAATTTCCTGAACATGATCCTTAATATCTACTCAGGAATGGTGCTCTGTAGCCATATATCTATCCATTTTCAATGAAGAGCATTACCAACATTGCTGTTGGATGCTCACGTTTTTCTTAAAGTAAAACATTGACAATTACTATGATTAGTTTTAGCACGTGCATTATTTTGCGTGTCTTTAACGGTGCACTTAATATTTTATACCACAATTCACATTTCAAAGACCGTTAATGAGTAAATAAAAAAAATGTTCTTTGCTTAGGTCCTTGGTTACCTTGAACACCTATGATCTGCTCGAAAGAATACTGCATGGTCTGGATACATCCTTAAGGGCAAAGCAACAATAACGTTGAGCAACGTTCAGAAGAATGAAAGTGGGGAATATATTTTCCAAAAAACACTTCCAAAACCTTGCAGTGGTGAAAGATAATATAATTCTTGATGTAAATCCCAGAGGTGAGCAAAAACTCCTGCTTCATGACATAGGGGCTATTGTTATGTGCAGACTGTTGGGGAGAAGTTTTAATCATATGCAGTGGATTTATGAAAAAAACTGAATAGATGCAGAAATAATGGCATATAAACGGTTCTTAATGTTTTAAATAACTACACTGATTGTTAGTTTATAATTGTGATGGATAGTTTGTTGATGATCTTTAAAAAATGTGTCACTTTGGTATAAACGTTTTATTTCACAGAAATGTATTTCGTCAACATTTGTCATCCAAACCTCCTCCAACTGCCCACGATGCCCCCCGGATACCCCTCAAACATACAGGCATGCCTTTTGGGAATGTCCAGACATTAACAAGTTTTTTCAAATCAACACTTGCTACTTTAACCACATTCACAAAACGAGCGTCTCACCCTCACCAGACACATCCCTATTGAGGTTGAAACCTCAAGGCCTTTCCAGGGGGGCAAATACATTACTGTATTCCAAATGTTCAATGTTATGGCAAAACGCACCATTACAGCCAACTGGAAAGAGCATGCTCCCCCAACAGTGCAGGAATGGGCCAATAAACTTTCAAAATTTGCCACTAGAGCATCTAAGTGCCAAACTCAGAAGCTTACCACCAACCATGGAACCCTTTCACGACCTCTCCTCCAGTGGACATTGATTCTTAAGAGTATTCATTAGGACATTTAGGCACTTCCCCCCCTACCTTTTTTTCCTACAGGGGTATCAGAGCTTAGGAAGACTGGGGTTGTCGATTTTATTTAAACATGTAGTTTAGACAGGTTTCCATTGAACTGTAATTCGTAACGTGTGTTTGTACTGGTGTCAACCCCCTTTCACATCCTCTGTACCTGATATCGTTTTGTTGATTAAATACTTTTGGGGGGAAAAAAATCGAGCCATCTACGCTCCTTCATACTGGGGTCAACAAGGGTCCTTGGCACAATCGGCAAATACGAAATCCACAAACTCTGAGGCATAAGAAAATTAGGGTTTGATTTGTAATACGACAACTGCTCATTTTGTTTTATGTTACCCTACATTAACCCAACCATGGAGCGGGAAGTATTTATTTAAATGTAAAATATGATTAATATGTTTTTAGTGTAATGTCTAGTGCTGTACTGTACACGCTAAAGTAAATATGAAAATTAAGATGAGGAGGTTAATAACATGTACTTTTTTTGCAGTTTAAAACATGAACTAAAAATACTTTTACATACTATGAAAGATGATTTCATGTGTATTTCATGGTCTCATCATCGGGAGCAGTGCAGTTAGAGTATAGTACTTGTTTATGATGCATAAAGGAATCTCATGGTCAACTGTGGATGGTCAAGCCACAGGGGCACGATGGGCAAGCTATACCTCAATAAATTTGGCAACGGTCAAATCCGCGAAGGCTGAAATTAGAGTGGGCAAAGTAGCTCTTCGTTGGTGATGGAGCAATGCCTGTCATGTTGTACGCTTGCTCGCGAAATTTAATTCTTAATTTTATAGAGGGCCGAAGGCCCTGCAATCGAATCTGTATTTGTTAAACCATGCTATTGGATTTCAATAATTCAAATTTGGAGTCTTCCTTAAAGAAAACTATAGCTACTCTACAGTTCTCATCAAACTATTGACTACACTATCGATAGTTAAAATTTCTACTCATCGCATGTGTTTTGGTCATATTAAAATAGGATTTAAGAACTCCTTCCCTAGGGAGTCTTAAGATTGGCAAATAAAATAAATCGGAGAGCTAAGACTTACCTGTGTGCATGCAGCTTATAATCTGTTAATACATAGTGTGTGTATAGTAATACCTCGGTTAACGAAGTAAATGCATTCCATGACGTCACTTTGTTATCAGAAACGTCGTTACCAGAGTTAGGTATAACATCTGAGGCATAGGGGATGCGTTTCCGGACTTCAGAGAAGGGGGTACAATAGGAAAACATTGCTGCACAGTCGCCTTCACTTCGTCTGCTTGGTTTAAAATGGTCCTGAAGGTGCACGGCACCAACCCCAACGAATGGGTCACTTCACTTTTCATCTTTCCCGCCTCTACCCCTCCTCTTTATGATCTGCATTTTCCTTTCCAAATATGAATAACACAATTCATATGGCGATATATAGTTATCGTAATTGTATAGTGAATATACAGCAGTGTGGCATATAGTGGGGTTGATAAAATAAGACAGTGTAAAATTACAAGTCTAATATTTTATAGTCTAACTCTAAAGTATAGGGCAGTGTAGAGTAACGCATTGTATAATTCAAAGGTGATTTTTTTTGTCTATGGATATGATATTATACCATGTAGTTTAGATTGAAGGTATAATATTACATTGTATAGTAGTCCAGTTTATAGCATAGTTATTAACGCAATACAGGACAGAGCAGCGCACCTATCCTATTCATTTTTTCTTTCCGTTTTTCTGTGTACCCACCGCCACCCTCCCCCGATCCGGTGGTGCTGGTAACATGCTAATTCATATGTTAATTCCGCCCACACAGCTTAAAAAGACGCGGTCCAGGCTTGGCAATGTTCACTCGAGCGCTGTCTTCTGGACAGTCCTGTTTATTCACCTGAAGAAGGCTACTTGTTTCGTGGCCGAAACGTCGTGAGAATCTTATTTTATTATGTTTTATTTTTATTATTTTATTTCCATTCTACGTGACTTTACTGAAAGAACCAAGAAGATGAATCCCTGCAGTCACGAAAGCTTTAAATCGAAAGTGTAATGTTTAACATACTTCATAAGGCAATATATAGTACCGTAATTGTATAGTGAATATACAGCAGTGTGGTATACAGTAGGGTTAGTAGAATAATACATAGTGTAGATGGACTCGTCCGTCTGAACAAAGCTCATCGCTCTCCGTGGTGCTAATCCTTCACACCAACATCATGGTAATCCCCCAGTTACATGCTAATGTATATGTAAACTCCTCTCCCCCCTCCTCCGGTCCGAGCTCGTCGCTCTCCGTGGTGCTAATCCCTCACACCAACATCATGCTAATCCCCCAGTTACATGCTAATGTATAAGTAAAACTCCTTTGTCAAGGCGCTCTGTTCCTCCCACACAGCTTAAAAGACGCTTCGAAGCTTGGCAGGGTTCACTCAAGCGCCGTCTTCCAGACAGTCCTGTTTCTTCACCTGAGGAAGGCTACTTGTGTTGTGGCCGAAACGTCATGAGAATTTTATTCTGTTATTATTTTTATTATCATTTTATCTCCATTCTACGTGACTTTACCGAAAGAACCCAGAAGATGAATCCCTGCAGTCACGAAAGCTTTAAATATAAATTTGAGCTCTAGCACTGGCTAGCGGGATGAGGGAAGACTGGTGAAACTTGCTGATGACTGGTCCAAGTGAGGCAGACTTGCACAGCTCTTCACTGGCTGCTGACACAGTCAGAATCAGAATATTAATTTATCCTGGAGGAATCCAATGATCTATAAAGCTCTTCACAGATGTCCAAATGTCCAAAGTGATGTGCACGCACAGCATTCAACGTTTTACTCTTAAATCACTGTGCATTATTTCTGAAGATATTTTTTTCATTTTTTTGCACAAATAGGGCAGAAGGGGCCCTGCACGGTTGACTTCATTATGAAGGAATTAGTTTCCCAGATTATTTGTTGACAGAGGTATCACTGTGTATCAATTGTAGTGTTGTATTTTAAAACTGTTTAAACCGATTACATTGTTGTATGTCTCAAGGTGGCTGCTTTTATTGTTTCCACAGATATCCAGACTACTAATTCTACCCCTCGGTCTGCTGTTGTTCCTTGTCCTTGTAGTATTTCCATGGAGAATATTTTTCTCCATGTTTCATTTTTGTAACTATTTGACCAGATGGTGTCAGTAAATACAAGTGATAGCAAGGAACTTGCATAAAAAGGCAGATTTAGCCACTTCACAGAGCTTCATATAGGGAAAAAATACACCGCATTCCCATATGTATTTAATAGTGGACTGACCTATGTTTGGGAACTGGAAAAGTGGGTCAAGTTGGGGTTCCCACGGCAGTGGGGCACGAGGTCAAGAAAGCTGTGATCGGGCCACTCGACCTGCTTTAGCTAGGATGGAAATAGTGGTGACTTCATAGTAAACATTTTCAAAACATTGAGACAACCCAAACATAAGTTCTTTATATATTTTTTTATGGATTGTTGTCTTCCAGCCATGCAGGGGATGGCAGGGAAGGGGTTTAATCCAAGTCAATCTTGGGAGAAGAACCAAGCCAATCAATTCCAGGAACAGCGCAGCTTGCGTCTCGTTTGTAATCGCAGAGACGTAGCATCAGTTTGCTTTTAGGACAGCAGTGAGGAACTTACGGCCTGTGGGCAACATATTGACCACAAATTAATTTTATATGGCTAGCAGCCACATGACGCTGACCACTTCAAAACTACCCACAAATCATACTTATCCATAACGGCAAGCATCTTAGCCTCACTTATCCGGTGCTGCAGGGGAATATTTTTGACCGGGAAACACTTTCTAATTCTAGCACACTCAATCAGGGCAGTCTTTGTTATGCTTGGTCAGCGTGCACTTTGTTTTCCCTGTTATTTTATATAGCTAAGGTGTGTGGTGATGTGTAGCCTGCCAAAGCTATTTGAGAGCTCTTAATTGGTGTTTCATAAAGAAAAGGTTCAATATGAAATCCAAATGTAGACCTTCAGGGTCGATATCAAGGCTTTTAATCTGTTGCTGGTCTATAACCAATTGCCTTGGATGCATTTGATCTCAGAAGCGAAGTAGTGTTGAGCCTGGTGGATAGTGCTTGAAAGAGCACCCACCACAGCAGGTTCTTTAGAAGAAGCTGGAGTGCTGCGTGATTTGCAGCAGAGGGCAGTGCAGCAACATCCATTTCCACGCTCCCACATCTATATACTGGAAGCCTTCACTAACCTGCACCGACTAGCCTGGTGAAGTATGGTCAATTAACTCACACGACCCCCACTTTGTGTGGAGGTCCTCATCCAGCAGAAAATGTTGGAAAGGGTTACAAATCTATATTCATATTTTGTTGTATCCATGTTTATTACATGATAGTGCGTGCCCCATTCATGTTCAAACTGCATACTTTGGTAAACATGCAAATAAATGTGTTTCATCGCACATTTAATTCCATTGAGCAATGGCCATTTCACATCGGTAATTAAAAACTGTCCCGAATGTACCTTATTTAATACATACAGTACCTCATGGCTTTCAATGTGAACCGTTACAGGAAGAACGCTTATGAAATGGATAAGAATTGTGATGAAATTCAGTCTTCAGCTACGTGCCAGAGCAACGATCTAAATTAGACCAATTTAATGAATGGCTGCAACTCTTTAAGGTAAGTTTATATCACTCCACGGGTCTCTTCTGACATAACTGTGGTGTTTATGAGCAGGGTGGTGTGTAAAGTTTTCGCATTTGGCTCATCCATTTCTCTGCATAAGCAACCACCCTGCTGTGGAGGGAGTCATATTTCATTCCCAATTGTGATGTTCACCTTTTAACCAAACTTACATGTATTAAGCCAATCCACAGTTTCTGAATGAATGTATTTCTGTGCTTAATGACCAGCAAGGGTGCTTTCTTAATACTACGAGGGGAAGCTCCTATCTTTTACTGTTTTCGTATTCAAATTTGAACATCATAATGTGTCCGAAATATGTAAAAAAAAAACAATAAAAGATGAAACAATGGTTCTCGATTAAATGTTATTTGATGTTTAATGCTCTATCAAACGAAAAAACCGCAATCTTATATTTTGAACGGTTTCTGAATGACAAACATTTTTAGGGGGTACTTTTATGGGGCCTTCAAATGAAAAATCTCAGATTCTCATATTTCCTGTCATTTGTCCTCAAAGCTACCTTTGTGCCTAATTTCAGATGTTTACCATGTCTAGAAGTACCCTCGAGGTTTTTGAGACATGCAGATTAAGGTCTTTATATAGATATTTTAGTGCAATCATTGATCTCTAGGTTGCAACCATAAACTCACTACCTTGAGAACCTAGATTTAGTTAAAGGCATTAAAACCCAGGATCTGAGTGGTGTTAACTCAACACTAACATCTGCGTCATCTCGTTTTCTAATTTAATTTGTAAATTTCCTGAACATGATCCTTAATATCTACTCAGGAATGGTGCTCTGTAGCCATATATCTATCCATTTTCAATGAAGAGCATTACCAACATTGCTGTTGGATGCTCACGTTTTTCTTAAAGTAAAACATTGACAATTACTATGATTAGTTTTAGCACGTGCATTATTTTGCGTGTCTTTAACGGTGCACTTAATATTTTATACCACAATTCACATTTCAAAGACCGTTAATGAGTAAATAAAAAAAATGTTCTTTGCTTAGGTCCTTGGTTACCTTGAACACCTATGATCAGCTCGAAAGAATACTGCATGGTCTGGATACATCCTTAAGGGCAAAGCAACAATAACGTTGAGCAACGTTCAGAAGAATGAAAGTGGGGAATATATTTTCCAAATAACACTTCCAAAACCTTGCAGTTGTGAAAGATAATATAATTCTTGATGTAAATCCCAGAGGTGAGCAAAAACTCCTGCTTTATGACATAGGGGCTATTATGTGCAGACTGTTGGGGAGAAATTTTAATCATATGCAGTGGATTTATGAAAAAAACTGAATAGATGCAGAAATAATGGCATATAAACGGTACTTAATGTTTTAAATAATTACTCTGATTGTTAGTTTATAATTGTGATGGATAGTTTGTTGATCTTTAAAAAATGTGTCACTTTGGTATAAACGTTTTATTTCACAGAAATGTATTTCGTCAACATTTGTCATCCAAACCTCCTCCAACTGCCCACGATGCCCCCCGGATACCCCTCAAACATACAGGCATGCCTTTTGGGAATGTCCAGACATTAACAAGTTTTTTTCAAATCAACACTTGCTACCTTAACCACATTCACAAAACGAGCGTCTCACCCTCACCAGACACATCCCTTTTGAGGTTGAAACCTCAAGGCCTTTTCAGGGGGGCAAATACATTACTGTATTCCAAATGTTCAATGTTATGGCAAAACGCACCATTACAGCCAACTGGAAAGAGCATGCTCCCCCAACAGTGCAGGAATGGGACAAAATAAACTTTCAAAATTTGCCACTAGAGCATCTAAGTGCCAAACTAAGAAGCTTACCACCAACCATGGAACCCTTTCACGACCTCTCCTCCAGTAGGCATTGATTCTTAAGAGTATTCATTAGGACATTTAGGCACTTCCCCCCTCTCCCTTTTTTTCCTACAGGGGTATCAGAGCTTAGGAAGACTGGGGTTGTCGATTTTATTTCAACATGCAGTTTAGACAGGTTTCCATTGAACTGTAATTCGTAACGTGTGTTTGTACTGGTGTCAACCCCCTTTCACATCCTCTGTACCTGATATCGTTTTGTTGATTAAATACTTTTGGGGGAAAAAAATCGAGCCATCTACGCTCCTTCATACTGGGGTCAACAAGGGTCCCTGGCACAATCGGCAAATACGAAATCCACAAACTCTGAGGCATAAGAAAAATAGGGTTTGATTTGTAATACGACAACTGCTCATTTTGTTTTATGTTACCCTACATTAACCCAACCATGGAGCGGGAAGTATTTATTTAAATGTAAAATATGATTAATATGTTTTTAGTGTAATGTCTAGTGCTGTACTGTACACGCTAAATTAAATATGAAAATTAAGATGAGGTTAATAACATGTACTTTTTTTTGCAGTTTAAAACATGAACTAAAAATAATTTTATATACTATGAAAGATGATTTCATGTGTATTTCATGGTCTCATCATCGGGAGCAGTGCAGTTAGAGTATAGTACTTGTTTATGATGCATAAAGGAATCTCATGGTCAACTGTGGATGGTCAAGCCACAGGGGCACGATGGGCAAGCTATACCTCAATAAATTTGGCAACGGTCAAATCCGCGAAGGCTGAAATTAGAGTGGGCAAAGTAGCTCTTCGTTGGTGATGGAGCAATGCCTGTCATGTTGTACGCTTGCTCGCGAAATTTAATTCTTAATTTTATAGAGGGCCGAAGGCCCTGCAATCGAATCTGTATTTGTTAAACCATGCTATTGGATTTCAATAATTCAAATTTGGAGTCTTCCTTAAAGAAAACTATAGCTACTCTACAGTTCTCATCAAACTATTGACTACACTATCGATAGTTAAAATTTCTACTCATCGCATGTGTTTTGGTCATATTAAAATAGGATTTAAGAACTCTTTCCCTAGGGAGTCTTAAGATTGGCAAATAAAATAAATCGGAGAGCTAAGACTTACCTGTGTGCATGCAGCTTATAATCTGTTAATACATAGTGTGTGTATAGTAATACCTCGGTTAACGAAGTAAATGCATTCCATGACGTCACTTTGTTATCAGAAACGTCGTTACCAGAGTTAGGTATAACATCTGAGGCATAGGGGATGCGTTTCCGGACTTCAGAGAAGGGGGAACAATAGGAAAACATTGCTGCACAGTCGCCTTCACTTCGTCTGCTTGGTTTAAAATGGTCCTGAAGGTGCACGGCACCAACCCCAACGAATGGGTCACTTCACTTTTCATCTTTCCCGCCTCTACCCCTCCTCTTTATGATCTGCATTTTCCTTTCCAAATATGAATAACAAAATTCATATGGCGATATATAGTTATCGTAATTGTATAGTGAATATACAGCAGTGTGGCATATAGTGGGGTTGATAAAATAAGACAGTGTAAAATTACAAGTCTAATATTTTATAGTCTAACTCTAAAGTATAGGGCAGTGTAGAGTAACGCATTGTATAATTCAAAGGTGATTTTTTTTGTCTATGGATATGATATTATACCATGTAGTTTAGATTGAAGGTATAATATTACATTGTATAGTAGTCCAGTTTATAGCATAGTTATTAACGCAATACAGGACAGAGCAGCGCACCTATCCTATTCATTTTTTCTTTCCGTTTTTCTGTGTACCCACCGCCACCCTCCCCCGATCCGGTGGTGCTGGTAACATGCTAATTCATATGTTAATTCCGCCCACACAGCTTAAAAAGACGCGGTCCAGGCTTGGCAATGTTCACTCGAGCGCTGTCTTCTGGACAGTCCTGTTTATTCACCTGAAGAAGGCTACTTGTTTCGTGGCCGAAACGTTGTGAGAATCTTATTTTATTATGTTTTATTTTTATTATTTTATTTCCATTCTACGTGACTTTACTGAAAGAACCAAGAAGATGAATCCCTGCAGTCACGAAAGCTTTAAATCGAAAGTGTAATGTTTAACATACTTCATAAGGCAATATATAGTACCGTAATTGTATAGTGAATATACAGCAGTGTGGTATACAGTAGGGTTAGTAGAATAATACATAGTGTAGATGGACTCGTCCGTCTGAACAAAGCTCATCGCTCTCCGTGGTGCTAATCCTTCACACCAACATCATGGTAATCCCCCAGTTACATGCTAATGTATATGTAAACTCCTCTCCCCCCTCCTCCGGTCCGAGCTCGTCGCTCTCCGTGGTGCTAATCCCTCACACCAACATCATGCTAATCCCCCAGTTACATGCTAATGTATAAGTAAAACTCCTTTGTCAAGGCGCTCTGTTCCTCCCACACAGCTTAAAAGACGCTTCGAAGCTTGGCAGGGTTCACTCAAGCGCCGTCTTCCAGACAGTCCTGTTTCTTCACCTGAGGAAGGCTACTTGTGTTGTGGCCGAAACGTCATGAGAATTTTATTCTGTTATTATTTTTATTATCATTTTATCTCCATTCTACGTGACTTTACCGAAAGAACCCAGAAGATGAATCCCTGCAGTCACGAAAGCTTTAAATATAAATTTGAGCTCTAGCACTGGCTAGCGGGATGAGGGAAGACTGGTGAAACTTGCTGATGACTGGTCCAAGTGAGGCAGACTTGCACAGCTCTTCACTGGCTGCTGACACAGTCAGAATCAGAATATTAATTTATCCTGGAGGAATCCAATGATCTATAAAGCTCTTCACAGATGTCCAAATGTCCAAAGTGATGTGCACGCACAGCATTCAACCTTTTACTCTTAAATCACTGTGCATTATTTCTGAAGATATTTTTTTCATTTTTTTGCACAAATAGGGCAGAAGGGGCCCTGCACGGTTGACTTCATTATGAAGGAATTAGTTTCCCAGATTATTTGTTGACAGAGGTATCACTGTGTATCAATTGTAGTGTTGTATTTTAAAACTGTTTAAACCGATTACATTGTTGTATGTCTCAAGGTGGCTGCTTTTATTGTTTCCACAGATATCCAGACTACTAATTCTACCCCTCGGTCTGCTGTTGTTCCTTGTCCTTGTAGTATTTCCATGGAGAATATTTTTCTCCATGTTTCATTTTTGTAACTATTTGACCAGATGGTGTCAGTAAATACAAGTGATAGCAAGGAACTTGCATAAAAAGGCAGATTTAGCCACTTCACAGAGCTTCATATTGGGAAAAAAACACCGCATTCCCATATGTATTTAATAGTGGACTGACCTATGTTTGGGAACGGGAAAAGTGGGTCAAGTCGGGGTTCCCACGGCAGTGGGGCACGAGGTCAAGAAAGCTGTGATCGGGCCACTCGACCTGCTTTAGCTAGGATGGAAACAGTGGTGACTTCATAGTAAACATTTTCAAAACATTGAGACAACCCAAACATAAGTTCTTTATATATTTTTTTTTATGGATTGTTGTCTTCCAGCCATGCAGGGGATGGCAGGGAAGGGGTTTAATCCAAGTCAATCTTGGGAGAAGAACCAAGCCAATCAATTCCAGGAACAGCGCAGCTTGCATCTCGTTTGTAATCGCAGAGACGTAGCATCAGTTTGCTTTTAGGACAGCAGTGAGGAACTTACGGCCTGTGGGCAACATATTGACCACAAATTAATTTTATATGGCTAGCAGCCACATGACGCTGACCACTTCAAAACTACCCACAAATCATACTTATCCATAACGGCAAGCATCTTAGCCTCACTTATCCGGTGCTGCAGGGGAATATTTTTGACCGGGAAACACTTTCTAATTCTAGCACACTCAATCAGGGCAGTCTTTGTTATGCTTGGTCAGCGTGCACTTTGTTTTCCCTGTTATTTTATATAGCTAAGGTGTGTGGTGATGTGTAGCCTGCCAAAGCTATTTGAGAGCTCTTAATTGGTGTTTCATAAAGAAAAGGTTCAATATGAAATCCAAATGTAGACCTTCAGGGTCGATATCAAGGCTTTTAATCTGTTGCTGGTCTATAACCAATTGCCTTGGATGCATCTGATCTCAGAAGCGAAGTAGTGTTGAGCCTGGTGGATAGTGCTTGAAAGAGCACCCACCACAGCAGGTTCTTTAGAAGAAGCTGGAGTGCTGCGTGATTTGCAGCAGAGGGCAGTGCAGCAACATCCATTTCCACGCTCCCACATCTATATACTGGAAGCCTTCACTAACCTGCACCGACTAGCCTGGTGAAGTATGGTCAATTAACTCACACGACCCCCACTTTGTGTGGAGGTCCTCATCCAGCAGAAAATGTTGGAAAGGGTTACAAATCTATATTCATATTTTGTTGTATCCATGTTTATTACATGATAGTGCGTGCCCCATTCATGTTCAAACTGCATACTTTGGTAAACATGCAAATAAATGTGTTTCATCGCACATTTAATTCCATTGAGCAATGGCCATTTCACATCGGTAATTAAAAACTGTCCCGAATGTACCTTATTTAATACATACAGTACCTCATGGCTTTCAATGTGAACCGTTACAGGAAGAACGCTTATGAAATGGATAAGAATTGTGATGAAATTCAGTCTTCAGCTACGTGCCAGAGCAACGATCTAAATTAGACCAATTTAATGAATGGCTGCAACTCTTTAAGGTAAGTTTATATCACTCCACGGGTCTCTTCTGACATAACTGTGGTGTTTATGAGCAGGGTGGTGTGTAAAGTTTTCGCATTTGGCTCATCCATTTCTCTGCATAAGCAACCACCCTGCTGTGGAGGGAGTCATATTTCATTCCCAATTGTGATGTTCGCCTTGTATCCATACTTACATGTATTAAGCCAATCCACAGTTTCTGAATGAATGTATTTCTGTGGTTAATGACCAGCAAGGGTGCTTTCTTAATACTACGAGGAGAAGCTCCTATCTTTTACTGTTTTCGTATTCAAATTTGAACATCATAATGTGTCCGAAATATGTAAAAAGAATAAAAGATGAAACAATGGTTCTCGATTAAATGTTATTTGATGTTTAATGCTCTATCAAACGAAAAAAACCGCAATCTTATATTTTGAACGGTTTCTGAAAGACAAACATTTTTAGGGGGTACTTTTATGGGGCCTTCAAATGAAAAATCTCAGATTCTCATATTTCCTGTCATTTGTCCTCAAAGCTACCTTTGTGCCTAATTTCAGATTTTTACCATGTCGAGAAGTACCCTCGAGGTTTTTGAGACATGCAGATTAAGGTCTTTATATAGATATTTTAGTGCAATCATTGATCTCTAGGTTGCGACCATAAACTCACTACCTTGAGAACCTAGATTTAGTTAAAGGCATTAAAACCCAGGATCTGAGTGGTGTTAACTCAACACTAACATCTGAGTCATCTCGTTTTCTAATTTAATTTGTAAATTTCCTGAACATGATCCTTAATATCTACTCAGGAATGGTGCTCTGTAGCCATATATATATCCATTTTCAATGAAGAGCATTACCAACATTGGTGTTGGATGCTCACGTTTTTCTTAAAGTAAAACATTGACAATTACTATGATTAGTTTTAGCACGTGCATTATTTTGCGTGTCTTTAACGGTGCACTTAATATTTTATACCACAATTCACATTTCAAAGACCGTTAATGAGTAAATAAAAAATATGTTCTTTGCTTAGGTCCTTGGTTACCTTGAACACCTATGATCAGCTCGAAAGAATACTGCATGGTCTGGATACATCCTTAAGGGCAAAGCAACAATAACGTTGAGCAACGTTCAGAAGAATGAAAGTGGGGAATATATTTTCCAAATAACACTTCCAAAACCTTGCAGTTGTGAAAGATAATATAATTCTTGATGTAAATCCCAGAGGTGAGCAAAAACTCCTGCTTTATGACATAGGGGCTATTGTTATGTGCAGACTGTTGGGGAGAAATTTTAATCATATGCAGTGGATTTATGAAAAAAACTGAATAGATGCAGAAATAATGGCATATAAACGGTACTTAATGTTTTAAATAATTACTCTGATTGTTAGTTTATAATTGTGATGGATAGTTTGTTGATCTTTAAAAAATGTGTCACTTTGGTATAAACGTTTTATTTCACAGAAATGTATTTCGTCAACATTTGTCATCCAAACCTCCTCCAACTGCCCACGATGCCCCCCGGATACCCCTCAAACATACAGGCATGCCTTTTGGGAATGTCCAGACATTAACAAGTTTTTTTCAAATCAACACTTGCTACCTTAACCACATTCACAAAACGGGCGTCTCACCCTCACCAGACACATCCCTATTGAGGTTGAAACCTCAAGGCCTTTTCAGGGGGGCAAATACATTACTGTATTCCAAATGTTCAATGTTATGGCAAAACGCACCATTACAGCCAACTGGAAAGAGCATGCTCCCCCAACAGTGCAGGAATGGGACAAAATAAACTTTCAAAATTTGCCACTAGAGCATCTAAGTGCCAAACTAAGAAGCTTACCACCAACCATGGAACCCTTTCACGACCTCTCCTCCAGTAGGCATTGATTCTTTAGAGTATTCATTAGGACATTTAGGCACTTCCCCCCTCTCCCTTTTTTTCCTACAGGGGTATCAGAGCTTAGGAAGACTGGGGTTGTCGATTTTATTTCAACATGCAGTTTAGACAGGTTTCCATTGAACTGTAATTCGTAACGTGTGTTTGTACTGGTGTCAACCCCCTTTCACATCCTCTGTACCTGATATCGTTTTGTTGATTAAATACTTTTGGGGGAAAAAAAATCGAGCCATCTACGCTCCTTCATACTGGGGTCAACAAGGGTCCCTGGCACAATCGGCAAATACGAAATCCACAAACTCTGAGGCATAAGAAAAATAGGGTTTGATTTGTAATACGACAACTGCTCATTTTGTTTTATGTTACCCTACATTAACCCAACCATGGAGCGGGAAGTATTTATTTAAATGTAAAATATGATTAATATGTTTTTAGTGTAATGTCTAGTGCTGTACTGTACACGCTAAATTAAATATGAAAATTAAGATGAGGTTAATAACATGTACTTTTTTTTGCAGTTTAAAACATGAACTAAAAATAATTTTATATACTATGAAAGATGATTTCATGTGTATTTCATGGTCTCATCATCGGGAGCAGTGCAGTTAGAGTATAATACTTCTTTATGATGCATAAAGGAATCTCATGGTCAACTGTGGATGGTCAAGCCGCAGGGGCGCGATGGGCAAGCTATACCTCAATAAATTTGGCAACGGTCAAATCCGCGAAGGCAGAAATTAGAGTGGGCAAAGTAGCTCTTCGTTGGTGATGGAGCAATGCCTGTCATGTTGTACGCTTGCTCGCGAAATTTAATTCTTAATTTTATAGAGGGCCGAAGGCCCTGCAATCGAATCTGTATTTGTTAAACCATGCTATTGGATTTCAATAATTCAAACTTGGAGTCTTCCTTAAAGAAAACTATAGCTACTCTACAGTTCTCATCAAACTATTGACTACACTATCGATAGTTAAAATTTCTACTCATCGCATGTGTTTTGGTCATATTAAAATAGGATTTAAGAACTCCTTCCCTAGGGAGTCTTAAGATTGGCAAATAAAAGAAATCGGAGAGCTAAGACTTACCTGTGTGCATGCAGCTTATAATCTGTTAATACATAGTGTGTGTATAGCAATACCTCGGTTAACGAAGTAAATGCATTCCATGACGTCACTTTGTTATCAGAAACGTCGTTACCAGAGTTAGGTGTAACATCTGAGGCATAGGGGATGCGTTTCCGGACTTCAGAGAAGGGGGTACAATAGGAAAACATTGCTGCACAGTCGCCTTCACTTCGTCTGCTTGGTTTAAAATGGTCCTGAAGGTGCATGGCACCAACCCCAATGAATGGGTCACTTTACTTTTCATCTTTCCCGCCTCTACCCCTCCTCTTTATCATCTGCATTTTCCTTTCCAAATATGAATAACACAATTCATATGGCGATATATAGTTAACGTAATTGTATAGTGAATATACAGCAGTGTGGCATATAGTGGGGTTGATAAAATAAGACAGTGTAAAATTACAAGTCTAATATTTTATAGTCTAAAGTATAGGGCAGTGTAGAGTAACGCATTGTATAATTCAAAGGTGAATTTTTTGTCTATGGATATGATATACCATGTAGTTTAGATTGAAGGTATAATATTACATTGTATAGTAGTCCAGTTTATAGCATAGTTATCAACGCAATACAGGACAGAGCAGCGCACCTATCCTATTCCTTTTTTCTTTCCGTTTTTCTGTGTACCCGCCCTCCCCCGATCCGGTGGTGCTGGTGCTGGTAACATGCTAATTCATATGTTAATTCCGCCCACACAGCTTAAAAAGACGCGGTCCAGGCTTGGCAATGTTCACTCGAGCGCTGTCTTCTGGACAGTCCTGTTTATTCACCTGAAGAAGGCTACTTGTTTCGTGGCCGAAACGTCGTGAGAATCTTATTTTATTATGTTTTATTTTTATTATTTTATTTCCATTCTACGTGACTTTACTGAAAGAACCAAGAAGATGAATCCCTGCAGTCACGAAAGCTTTAAATCGAAAGTGTAATGTTTAACATACTTCATAAGGCAATATATAGTACCGTAATTGTATAGTGAATATACAGCAGTGTGGTATACAGTAGGGTTAGTAGAATAATACATAGTGTAGATGGACTCGTCTGTCTGAACAAAGCTCATCGCTCTCCGTGGTGCTAATCCTTCACACCAACATCATGGTAATCCCCCAGTTACATGCTAATGTATATGTAAACTCCTCTCCCCCCTCCTCCGGTCCGAGCTCGTCGCTCTCCGTGGTGCTAATCCCTCACACCAACATCATGCTAATCCCCCAGTTACATGCTAATGTATATGTAAAACTCCTTTGTCAAGGCGCTCTGTTCCTTCCACTCAGCTTAAAAGACGCTTCCAAGCTTGGCAGGGTTCACTCAAGCGCTGTCTTCCGGACAGTCCTGTTTCTTCACCTGAGGAAGGCTACTTGTGTTGTGGCCGCAACGTCGTGAGAATTTTATTCTGTAATTATTATTTTTATTATTATTTTATCTCCATTCTACGTGACTTTACCGAAAGAACCCAGAAGATGAATCCCTGCAGTCATGAAAGCTTTAAATATTAATTTGAGCTCTAGCACTGGCTAGCGGGATGAGGGAAGACTGGTGAAACTTGCTGATGACTGGTCCAAGTGAGGCAGACTTGCACAGCTCTTCACTGGCTGCTGACACAGTCAGAATCAGAATATTAATTTATCCTGGAGGAATCCAATGATCTATAAAGCTCTTCACAGATGTCCAAATGTCCAAAGTGATGTGCACGCACAACATTCAACCTTTTACTCTTAAATCACTGTGCATTATTTCTGAAGATATTTTTGTTCATTTTTTTTTGCAAAAATAGAAGGGCAGAAGGGGCCCTGCACGGTTGACTTCATTATGAAGGAATTAGTTTCCCAGATTATTTGTTAACAGAGGTATCACTGTGTATCAATTGTAGTGTTGTATTTTAAAACTGTTTAAACCGATTACATTGTTGTATGTCTCAAGGTGGCTGCTTTTTTTGTTTCCACAGATATCCAGACTACTCCTTCTACCCCTCGGTCTGCTGCTGTTGTTCCTTGTCAGGGCACTCAATGCCTTTCATTTGATGTTGGCATTGGCATTGGAATCCTTATTGAAGTTGTTGTTGGCATTTTCATGACTCGGTGCATAAAACGTCTTCTGAGATGGTATAAAAACCGATGCAAGTAAGTAAATATATTTAGCCTATTTGCAATTGTTCACTTTTGATTTTGTATTTAAATTGAAAAAACACAACTGTTATACTGAGATATGTATTTTTATGTTCAGGTCATCTCCTGTTGTGGAATCTACTCCCCCAGGTTCACAGGATGTGAATGCTAGTTATCACCAGGTACAAATGTCAAAGTGTTAACTCCTAGGTCAAATCAAAATACATTTTTATCCATGCCCATCAGTTAATCCTGACCCTCTCATGATACTAGTGGCTATCTGATCCCTTTTTTCGATGGGTGATCGAGGAATTGCAATAACCCCATGTTGGCCACAATACATTGGCTGCATTCCGATTATGACAAGTCGCAAACCTACAGTGAAAGCTAATTATAGATGAGCGACCTCACCCTTGATCGGGCTCATCAGCATGACCTTCCCTGCATAGCTATACAGGAGAGATGGGTGCTTATTTATCAATGTGTATGCTGGCTCTTTTGGGCTTATTAGTTCCTGTGAATTTTCCCGTAAAGATTTATGGTCTCAACATTTGTAGCATTGGTATGTTTATCTTGTTAGTGTGTGTGACTTAAAAATAAGCAAGAGATCAATTTACATTGCTATGTACCAATCGGTATTTTGTAGGCTGTAATTTTAGTTTAAAGGCAATTTTTGAACTTGCTGATGTGGCCACAAGTGGCAACTGGTACTAACATTCACTTTCTACTTTGTTTCTGAGAATATTTTTTTGTTTTATGGGGATGCATGACCCCGGCAGTACCTGTGTATAATACCTGTTATGACTTCTATCTTTTACCCATAATATGACACATTTCTATTTACGCGCTCTAACCCAAAAAACCTCTCATGGATAATATTGGTCGTGTAAAGCCTATGTGTTAATTTTTTTTATTTTTATGTCTGCAATCACAACCGCTAAATCTTTAGAACACTTTAACACTGAGGATGTGATTTTAACTTGTTTCTTATTAGTTGGCTGCAACGGACCAAAATAACATCAACATGGGGAAAATGTACGTACTTTGCATTTATTGTAGTTTACAATATTTCCATTGCCATTATAAACAAGGTGAATATTTTTCTCCATGTTTCATTTTTGTAACTATTTGACCAGATGGTGTCAGTAAATACAAGTGATAGCAAGGAACTCGCATAAAAAGGCAGATTTAGCCACTTCACAGAGCTTCATATAGGGAAACAATACACCGCATTCCCATATTTATTTAATAGCGGACTGACCTATGTTTGGGAACTGGAAAAGTGGGTCAAGTCGGGGTTCCCACGGCAGTGGGGCACGAGGTCAAGAAAGCTGTGATCGGGCCACTCGACCTGCTTTAGCTAGGATGGAAACAGTGGTGACTTCATAGTAAACATTTTCAAAACATTGAGACAACCCAAACATACGTTCTTTATATATTTTTTCATGGATTGTTGCCTTCCAGCCATGCAGGGGATGGCAGGGAAGGGGTTTAATCCAAGTCAATCAATCTTCTTGGGAGAAGAACCAAGCCAATCAATTCCAGGAACAGCGCAGCTTGCGTCTCGTTTGTAATCGCAGAGACGTAGCATCAGTTTGCTTTTAGGGCAGCGGTGAGGAACTTACGGCCTGTGGGCAACATATTGACCACAAATTAATTTTATATGGCTAGCAGCCACATGATCCTGACCACTTCAAAACTACCCACAAATCATACTTATCCATAACGGCAAGCATTTTAGCCTCACTTATCCGGTGCTGCAGGGGAATATTTTTGACCGGGAAACACTTTCTAATTCTAGCACACTCAATCAGTGCAGTCTTTGTTATGCTTGGTCAGCGTGCACTTTGTTTTCCCTGTTATTTTATATAGCTAAGGTGTGTGCTGATGTGTAGCCAGCCAAAGTAATTTGAGAGCTCTTAATTGGTGTTTCATAAAGAAAAGGTTCAATATGAAATCCAAATGTAGACCTTCAGGGTCGATATCAAGGCTTTTAATCTGTTTCTGGTCTATAACCAATTGCCTTGGATGCATCTGATCTCAGAAGCGAAGTAGTGTTGAGCCTGGTGGATAGTGCTTGAAAGAGCACCCACCACAGCAGGTTCTTTAGAAGAAGCTGGAGTGCTGCGTGATTTGCAGCAGAGGGCAGTGCAGCAACATCCATTTCCACGCTCCCACATCTATATACTGGAAGCCTTCACTAACCTGCACCGACTAGCCTGGTGAAGTATGGTCAATTAACTCACACGACCCCCACTTTGTGTGGAGGTCCTCATCCAGCAGAAAATGTTGGAAAGGGTTACAAATCTATATTCATATTTTGTTGTATCCATGTTTATTACATGATAGTGCGTGCCCCATTCATGTTTAAACTCTGCATACTTTGGTAAACATGCAAATAAATGTGTTTCATCGCACATTTAATTCCATTGAGCAATGGCCATTTCACATCGGTAATTAAAAACTGTCCCGAATGTACCTTATTTAATACATACAGTACCTCATGGCTTTCAGTGTGAACCGTTACAGGAAGAGCGCTTATGAAATGGATGAGAATTGTGATGAAATTCAGTCTTCAGCTACGTGCCAGAGCAACGATCTAAATTAGACCAATTTAATGAATGGCTGTAACTCTTTAAGGTAAGTTTATATCACTCCACGGGTCTCTTCTGACATAACTGTGGTGTTTATGAGCAGGGTGGTGTGTAAAGTTTTCGCATTTGGCTCATCCATTTCTCTGCATAAGCAACCACCCTGCTGTGGAAGGAGTCATATTTCATTCCCAATTGTGATGTTCACCTTTTATCCATACTTACATGTATTAAGCCAATCCACAGTTTCTGAATGAATGTATTTCTGTGGTTAATGACCAGCAAGGGTGCTTTCTGTGGTGCATTGTGGTTTTCTAGGCTGCTTGTCATCCTATTACACTGCCTTGTGTTGGCTTTAGGGAATGTCTCGGATGTGACAACTACAACAGTATTTATTGTATTTGATGTCTCATCCTAGAGCCGCAAACATGTTTACCGATACTATGTTATTCTGTATATTTTCGGTTTGGTTAATTATCAGAATTCATTTTTAAAAAATGCATTGGAAGTGTTTTGTATTAAAATATATATGATTTAACTTTAATGTCTATTAACCTATGTATTCACTTTGGATGTTTAAGTATGTCTTACTGATCTAATACAAACGGGACACGTTTTGACACATCTCAGATAATAAAGTTCAATGTCAAAGTAGTTTCCCACTCAAAAATGGGGTGGAGTTTCTATGCTACAATACGATTTTGCGTCTGAATGCATCTCAAGATGTTGTTTTATTTCCTTGTATCTTCAAGCTCGTGCTAAACACTCCGCATTTATAGCGGGCCCATGCGATTCCAACGGAGGTTGACTTGTCTCTTCCCACAAGGTCGTAAAAAAATGTTCTCAAACCCCGAGGGATAAATTGCTGAGTCAGCTTTCAGTTTAATTCTGAACACATAGAATTATAACAGACAGCCATGCACTCTAACCACTGGACCACCCTGCCAAATTAATATATTATTAGTTAAATTGATACACTCACTGAAATAATATTTTAACTTTATTGAATTATCCACTATTTAAGGTTAAACAAAATAAAATAATAGTTGCATCACTAATTTCATCCTTGGCAAACCACACACTTGCTGCACACTGATATTTTTGTGCGGTTGATGTTTATTAATGGTCATTCTTACGACTTAGTTGTTTATTTTAGTTTCACCTTAACAATGGGCAGGAGTAACTCGGATCCATGCACGGAAAATGCTGATACCTAAATCACCGACTCTTTTCTGTGTGCAACTATGGCTATTGAACTCCAAACCATGGACCGGGTAACTTCGCACTCCCCCAAATATGAATTCGCCATTTCTCAAAGCAATTAAATGGCAAAATCACGTAACTTCTGATTCTCTGCATTGTTGCTGTTTGTAAACCATAGGAAATAATATGGATAAACTTGATTATACTACACTATTCTGGTCAATACAGGTTGGGGGAGCATACACTTTGGAGTATAAGTATTTAATTTAGTTAATTGGATTAATTAATCAATTCCATCATTGTGGGTATTTTCTTTCGGGAGGAAATTAAAAAGTTGGAATTGCAAACTATTCTTAAAGTAATAATGATTGGTTTTTTTACAGTTCATCTTATCACTGTGAACGGTTGAATCGGGTTTCTAATTCTCCTATAAACTGAGGTGAGTAAATCCTCCATAAATGATTGCAATTAAATGCTTATTTATGTAAATACATGTTTTTAAATGAATGTGTTATAAAAAGAAAACAAATCGGTGGCAGAATAGCTTCGTGGTTGGCAAGTTTACCACTCCACAAGTTTTAAGTGAATTGTTAAATGCTGCCAGCCTCCAGGAATGCGTGGGTTATTACCAAACCATGGATTGTGTAGTAACATAGACAAGAACCCTGATATCGCTTGCTAGCAAGAGCATACTTTTAACATGGTTTTATACAATCATAATGTATTGTATTTCGAAATAGCTCTTACACAATGCTATAAAATATACGTTTTTTTTGTGACTGAATACTAGTCAATAATTAAATTAACTGTCAGGATTTGTGGTCACAATATAATTCAATAACCATTATTTTTTTACTTTTGTGCAGGAAGATTTGGCTACACCTGCTTCTTACATAGTGCGGGTCATCACCAAGAATTGGAACCCTAAACAAATGCAGCACTTACTGATTCAATCCAGTCCGTGTCTCTTTCTGCTTCTTCCAGAGCACTGCTCGACTTTGGAATTATCCCATCTCTTTTCGAAAGTTTCACGTAGGTGAAAATAAAAATTGTTATTTTATTTTCACCTACGTGACTTTACCCAATAGAACCAAAGAGTATGGATCCTAGCAGTCACGAAAGCTTTAAATCTAGAATTCATATAATCTTACTCAAATAAAAAAAAATGTATTACCTTTCATTAATGCTAACTTTTACTTGAACTTATTTTTGCATTGAAAAAAGAGGCCAGTACAGAGCACAAGCAATGAAAAAAGGAGTAGAGATCTACCGAGTAAACTAACATACACACCGAGTTAACGTGTCACCATCAATATAAATCTCGTAGGGCAACCAACTACCTTATGTCATGTCCATGGAGTGGTGCATCAAGAGTCTGTCCCCTCCACCGGTCTCCTCGACCATGCACACCTTCACGGCAGGTTCAATAGGGACAGGGACCATTTAGCCTTAAGTTCCCGTTCCCTGCCCCTAAACTTATGGCTAAGTTGCTCTGTTCCTGTAAGGGCTAGGAAGGCGTTGGGCCACATTTTCCAGGAGGGAGGTTCATGATTCGTCCGATTTGCCAGGATAGTCTTCCTTACAGTGAGATGAACGATTTTTAGTCATGCGTGCTGGTGTTTTAATGCACCGTTTGGTTTGAGGCCCCATCGCGTTGATTTGATTCAGGGGCTAAGGTTGGTGCCACAGATGTTATTTAAAATAATTGGTAATGTCGGAGTAAAATTTCAGTATATCTGGGCATGACCAAAAGGCATTAAGGTCTGTCTGAGCCATGCCTGGAGGGAATCAAGGGCAGTCTAGGGAAGCTTATGTGAATTTGCTCTTTCATTGGTCAAATAGGTGCCGTGCATACATTTGAATTGGATAAGCTTTATTGGTAGCGATCTAGGGCCTGACACAGCGGCCTGGCAGATTTGAATTAATTTCTGTTGGAGGATGTCCTGGCCCAGGAGCTTATTCCAGAGTGTTCTAGTGTCACATGGTACAAGTAACAAGGGAAAATATAATGGGGAGGATGTGGTCCACCTGTATAGGGAAAGGGAGTAATTGAAAATTATGAAAGTGTGCAGCAAACAAGGTGTCAATCACAATTGAGTGTGCCCAGCTTCCGATAAATATGGACCACCCCACCACACAAAGCCCAAAGTGGGTGGTGAACGTCATCTAAGGCTAAAAGTGCCTTAAGGGTGTGTGAGTGTTTGGGAACGTGTAGGCTTAGGTGTGTCGGGATAAAGGGGTCATCCTGTAACATTGTGAGCGCACCGTGTTGTCCCAGAGATACGCTACTGCGTGACAACTGGCAGGGTGGCTTGTCTAAAAATTTAAGACAGACCAACCCTATTGAATCGCCTCAGGTGAATGGGCACGACTGTTCTCACTAGACTTGACCCACAATACACAGGAGTGACTTGGCTTACCGAAAATATAATAGTAACACCGATAAAGGTGAGCCTGGAACAGCAGGCAAGAGACTAGGTGCCACACCTAATGCTGCGTATAATCAAAAATCCCTCACTGTCCACAAGACGGTATGCTTCTAGTCTATAATTAAGTGTCGGTGCCTCTAGCCGGTCGAGGATATTGGTGTGCAGAGTGATCAAAGTTCTTGTCTGGGGTTTTGGTGATGGCATCCCACTAATCTGTCGGTTCCTTAAAAAATGCGACCAGGGGATGTTATAACTTGCCTGTACTTGCTCAAAGGATAACAACCCTACTTAGATAAGGGGTTGTCAACTTTTTCCACTCCTGCCACTTTCCAGCTGGGCCACTTGATGCCCTTACCTCTTATTCTCAACGAAGTGTTTACCCCATAGCGGGGATCATTACATCAGCCATACGAAAGAAGATGATATTACTGGTTTTTAAAAATCCAAAAAATGTATTTTTATTATTTTACGAGTGTTTTTAAGACTGTACGCTCTCCCGTTTTACGTACGTTAACGAGAACGTACTCAACTTATTTATACCCTATCCCGTTTTACGTACTGTGGCACGTTGTGATAACGTACTCGAGATTTACGAACTTTACCATTTAGACCCAACATTGTTTACGCTGTTTAGCGACATTTACGTGCCAGGTGGCGCCGAAGCGTTCGCGTCCCTGACTGATCCACCATCCCATCTCTTCGATAAAAAATTCTGGTTTTTAGGGATGCATCCTGGGCGTAAATCGGGGTATGTCTGTTTGTAAAAGTATGGTTTAAACTTTGCCGAAGTGCCTTAAACTTTGTGGATGACATGTGCTCGACAATAAAGATTTTAAAAATGTCGGACTTGTGTATTCACCCATTACTTGAAGGATACACTATACTGCATTACTTTGGCTGTTGAAAATCACTTGTTTTTCTTGTAAAGGATGATGGCCTATTTAGGTTGTTTTTCATGGAGTAGAGGGTAGCCCTGGCCTTTCTCCACTCTACTTACTGGTTGTTATTCCACCATTAGTGTCACCCTTGCTATGTTGCCCACCCTCAATAATCACCAGACATCATGGGACCTCCCTTGCCAGTATCAAAATATAAGAATAGGTTTTACCCTTTCTGGCAATAAAACAGGTGTTAAGATTTTGATTTAAAGCTTTCGTGACTGCAGGAATTCATATAATAAAAGGTGTTAAAATGTTAAAACACCAAACTGAAATATTTTGCAAGCATCCATGTCTGCATCAAGCACATATACTTGTGGTGAGCATGCAAACAAACACGTGCTCTGATAGTATATGCAGTCTTCGAAACGGATTGATCCACACCAGAGATCGCTTTCTTTAAAGCCAAGTCTCAAACAGTTAGACAGAAGAAGCCAAAGGGCGAACAGCACAAAGACAATCAAAATATAAGAATTTGTTTTAGTGCCAGAAAGGGTCAAACCTATTCTTATATTTTGATAGTGGCAAGGGAGGTCCCATGATGTAGCTGCTCACCCCGAGCTCTCAATGTCCTGATAGTGGCATTGTCTTTGTGCTATTCGCCTTTTTGCGTCCTCTGGTCTATCACTGAGATTTTGGTCTCCACTTCCATGCTGGGGCAGACATGTTGGAAGAGGTGGGAGTACCTCTCAGAAGCCAAATGGCACGGGGGGTTCCACAAACTCCTAACATTTCTGTCAGGCTGCGCCTATACAGCTGTGCAGTATACTATAATAAAATTTCACATAATACCACCAGATTTGGGCATACATCACAATGCCTGACCACTTCCTACACAGTATACACTTTTTATTATATGATACACTAGCTTTACTACCCAGCTTCGCTCGGGACTTGGATTCACCACGCCCGGCCGCCTTTGTCTCCCTAAACCAGTAACTCGTTTGAGGCTGAGTCGACCTAGGGGAGGCCTAGGGTCGGTTCAAATAATCGTCACCGGTGGTGGCCGTGAGCGGGAATCGAACCCAGGTCGCCGGGTTCGTAGCGCAGCGCGCTAACCATAGGTACACATAGACGCGCTTGCTGCAGACACACAACTTTCAGGGTGCGTTCGGCAGTAAACGACTGAAATAATAAAAGCAATGCTGCGCGAAGAACGCCTTAGACCTGCAACACATTTGTATTTCACTTCACCCACGATCAGCAGGCACACTCCGTTTCGCTTCCGCACACGGGTCACATGGCAGATGTGACATCACAGCTCACTAGCTGTGCAAAAAAATACATGCATTATTGAGCCCCCCCCCCAAATACAAAAGTCTGTTTTATACTTTTTGCATGGTGTACAGTCTGGAAAGTATCCACATGGCAAATTTAAAGTTTGTTGCATGGCGGGAAGTACACTAAACATTTTGAACAATCACACAATCACAAATTTCCCTTTTATATATATGGAGATTACAGCACTTAGGGTAAAGCAATACACAATCACAGTGCAAACTGGAGAAAAATACCAAGCTGGAACTAATGCCAAAGTTTCCAATCAAATAAACGGCAAAACCCTTGTTGGCAATCACCCCCAAAGTATAATGTTTCCACCTCAAGGTTTGACGGTGGGGATGGTGTTCTTGGGGTCATAGGCAGCATTCTTCCTCCTCCAAACACGGCGAGTTGAGTTGATGCCAAAGAGCTCCATTTTGGTCTCATCTGACCACAACACTTTTACCCAGTTGTCCTCTGAATCATTCAGATGTTCACTGGCAAACTTCAGACGGGCGTGTATATGTGCTTTCTTGAGCATGGGGACCTTGCGGGCGCTGCAGGATTTCAGTCCTTCATGGCGTAGTGTGTTACCAATTGTTTTCTTGGTGACTATGGTCCCAGCTGCCTTGAGATCATTGACAAGATACTCACGTGTAGTTCTGGGCTGATTCCTCACCGTTCTCATGATCATTGCAACTCCACGAGGTGAGATCTTGCATGGAGCCCCAAGCCGAGGGAGATTGACAGTTCTTTTGCGTTTCTTCCATTTGCGAATAATCGCACCAACTGTTGTCACATTCTCACCAAACTGCTTGGCAATGGTCTTGTAGCCCATTCCAGCCTTGTGTAGGTCTACAATCTTGTCCCTGACATCTTTCTGACTGAGAAGGAGTCAAATGCTTATTTCCCTCATTAAAATGCAAATCAATTTATAACATATTTGACATGCGTTTTTCTGGATTTTGTTGTTGTTATTCTGTCTCTCACTTTTCAATTAAACATACCATTAAAATTACAGACTGATCATTTCTTTGTCAGTGTGCAAACGTACAAAATCAGCAGGGGATCAAATACTTTTTCCCTCACTTTTTTCCCTTACTCGTTCAGCACACCGGTTGTGTTGGAGAGTAAACCCACACCATTAAAAAGTCGAGTACGATGTTTCGACAGTAATTACAACCAGCCTTATCAGGTGACAGCCATAATTGGCTGTTTTGTAAATAACATCGCATCAGTTCATCTTACATGATAAGTCATCTCGCCAGGTAGCAGAGCACCCATCCCACAACAGGCAGATAGCTCATATGCTAGTCGGAAGTTGACTCAACCCATCGTCCATTCTGGGGTAAGACAAGTAAGGAGCACTTGGATAAGAATGAGTATCAGTGGCCCTTTGGAGAGACTATGTGGTGCCACAACAGCGAAGCCGCTCCGTCGGAGCCGTTCCTGCAATGCCACCACGGGAGAGCGTCCGGGCCGACGCTGCTTCTCCCTCACCACCCCCCAAATGAGCACACACAACACACACACCCCCACGTAGGACCTCGTGGGGAAGTCACCTGGCCTCCAGGTTTTCACCCAGGGGCCCTCTTCGTAGGGACATCCCCCACGGTTTCCTGGGGCCAGGGAATTGGACGACTTCCCCCAGGTTGAATTACACCGCGGAGCCATGAATTGACGTGCAATTGCATGGTCACGACGAGGCTACTCAGTCACCGCGGTTAGGTCCACACGAGCACAAGGGGAAGCATCCGATTGGCCGTAAAAGTATGCTTGCACGCCGTGGCCAATGGCAACGACCCAACGGCGGCCCCTGTTGATGGGGAGAGAAGGAAGCGGATGTCTGTGAAGGCACCGAGGCGGGCGCACCAATGGCGGTGGGGTATCGTGGGTTAGCCGGGCAGACCTTCGATGTAGAGAAGGCTCAAATGAGAGAGGAGAGCGACGATGGGGGTTCGCATTCTCCTCAAGTGAGCGATCGGAGCAGTCAGCTTGCCGGCCACTGGGTCGTCCATGGGACGAGTCTCAGCGAAGCCAGGCCCCGCTCCCCGCAAGAACCTCGTGCAGCCTCATTTCTCCGCGACGGCCCGCACATCCGAGGCGAAACGTGAGTACTAAAGAGAGAGTGGGTAGTTTGATTCCAAAGGGACGAGGTAGATCGGGTTTAGACCAATGGGAGATAGATTAGACCTGCCCTGCTGACTCGGACTGACTCGGGTAATGGTAGCCCGCAGACACGCCGGAAATAAATCGTCAGTGATCAATAAACCTTGTCATGTGGTTTCTGCGAGTGTGAAACGGGTGCATGGGGGTGTGAGTCCACTCGTCGTGGTACGGGGAGTTGCGCGTGGGTAACTCTGTTGAGGCGGCAATTGTGTGCACCCCCGACCGGGGTTCCTGCGTCGTACCCTGTGTTTGCGCGCGAGTGTGTATTTACCCACGTGTTTGCGCTCGCCCCTGCGCGTAGCTCGTGGTTAGCGTGTGTGTGTGGCGAGGGGCGGCGGACTCGTACAGGGGCACGTGAGGTTACTCATACGCCCTTGTGTTTAACGTGTGCGTGAGGTAGACGGGCGGCGTACACGCGAGATTATCCATACGGCTTTGTTTAGCGTGTGCCCGCGGTGAGTGACGGTGGACTCGCCTGGGTACACGTGGGATTATTCCTACAGCCCTTTAAACAATCCCCATTGCCCGCCCTCGGTCGTAACGCGTGTGCGAAGGACGTCATTGCCCTCTGACCCCTGACCCCCGGTTCAGCGCGTGCGAGTGGTGCGCGGGGTTGTGTGAACGGATACGTCGCGTTTGAGTGGCTGAGAAGTGACAGATTGACTCCAGGCAGCCGTGCACCAGCCCCGAGCTATGCCCCCCAAACAAAACCCGCGGACCCGAGGGGCTGCGGCACGAGGAGAGTAGCCGGGGAGCGGCAGCCTTCTCCCCACGAGTGAGGAGTTGGATAGCGGCGGTTCTCACACAAGCGAGGAGTCCGGAACCTGCAGCCCTCCCGAGATCAACCCTCCCCCGGAGGGGGAGCCGGGGGCCCGTGTCCCTCACAACTACCCTCCAGCACAGGAATGTGCAACGGTGCATTACGCGGTCACTCGGGACTGCCAATGGACATGAGCAATGCTCCAGCAAGCATCGGAGCATGGAGACATTTTGACTGGTTTACAATAACTTTAAAAAGTCACCATTTGCATTCAGTAAAATGTATTCTGCCGAGAATGAAGAAAGTGTCAAATATGTGAACTTTCAACAGAAGCTGAGTTCTAAGGAGACAATTGCATGGATTATTTTATACTGTTGTATACAGTACTATTAAAGTGTTGTTTTATGTTGAAGCTTACAGGACAATTCGTTCCATTTGCATAGCTTATACATACACTCACCGTACAATTTGTACAGCATCAAAATTAGCCACGTATCTACCATAAATTAAAAGTTAGTGCCAACATTTATGTTCAACATGAGAAGATGCTATCTATTTGTCTGTCTAAATGGGACGAATTTATTTCAATTTCTCCACCTTAGCTGTTAATCCTATAGATGTGCAAAGTCTTCTTGTAAAATAATTTCATGGAATCAGATGTAAATGATTCTCATCTTTGCTGTAGGTAACTCCAGATTTAGAGGCTAAATGTTTTGCTTTTCCAGCTTATGTTGTTTATAAGTGACTCACGTGATAATGCTTCTCACGCGTGTCACAGTTTTCAAGTTTGATCTATTTTAACTTTAGAGGTACGGCGGAATTAATTACACGATAGAAACGTGTCAAATCTGATGTGGCGATTGCACTAGGCATGCCAATACAGTAATTCTAATATTTGCATTTTTAGAATACTGTACTCGGAAAACAAAAATGCATTCCTCAAGTTTTGTCCTCTAAAGATATGCCAAGGGTTTGTGTTCACGGTTACACAACACGTGCATACAATGCCTTGCACCTCCTATTAAATACTATGCAGTTTAACAGTAAGGTTTGTACAGGATATAAATGATGGGATAGTTCAATGCGTATTTATAAAAAAAATACTAAAGGAGTTAACATTGTTTCATCAGGTGATGCTAACAGTTTAGCAATACTGTATTGTGAACTAAATATTTGTTGTGGGTTGTCTCAGGCCACGGGTGAATAAAATAGGTACCAATTTGCCCTCATGTAATCCAGCACTGTGGAGCCAGTGAGGGTTGGTGGGTCAGACAAATGTTGCGAAATTCCCTTCCCGTGAGGGTAGAGGTTGCAGTACCCTGACTGGCCAGGAGAAGGCGGTACAGCAAGAGTAGACTAATCTCCATCTGTCCCATCTGTACGGGATCGAGTGTTGCGTCCTCGCATGGGTGGATTTTCTCCAGGAGCCCCGGTTTCCTCCCACACGTGTAATCACTCATTAATTGGCTGAAAACATCCGAATATATATGCCGCTCCATGTGTTATGTGTTGTGCAGAGTTGTGAGATGCTGTTTGCATGAATGATGCTTCGATATAAAACACATTTATATCTCAAACAGCTGTAGGAATTAATCCATTGTACTTTACCACCAATTTTATAAATGTAACGTTTTTGCAATGGTCATTTTGTAAATACCCATTATTACTATTGTAACAAGGCCTTGTCTAAGGCCTATTCACTGTCCATTTATTTAACAGTACTGGAGTGATAATTGTTTTTTTTACCCTTTTATCTGGCAACAAAACTGACATTTTTTACAAGGAGTCATGTTTGCATTGACCACAATACCTGCGGTCGGAGTTCAAACAAAAAACATAACTCTGATAATGTATGCACTGTCCTTGAAATTGATTGGTTCACACCCGAGACAGCTTTCCTTAGAAGCCTCGTCTCACATGGTGTTGGACCAGATGACGCCAAAAGGCGCACGGCGCCTTTTGGCGTCAAAACTGACGCAAAAAAATGTGTCAGTTTTGTTGCCAGATAAAAGGGTAAAAAAACAATTATCATATTTTGCTGCTGGCAAAGGAGGTTCCAATGGTACAGTACTGGAGGTCAGTGTACAACACTTTTACATTTATGCGACCTAATCCAAGAGTTCCCAGTATTGATTAATATAGAGCATTTTCAAAATAAATGTTATCACGATTTGGCATGTGTTTTGATATTATACACATGTTATGTCTCATTTCATAGGCTTGAATGATACATACAATCAACATTTCATCCAGACAACACAAGAAAACACATCTGAAGACTGGGCAACTAGTGAACAGACCACAGCATCCCAGCTACAATCCAAAAGGCCTACTTTGCCCACTCCACAAATTACTCCAAGTACTAGGACACTAATCCTTCTGTGTGCAGGTTTCCTGTTCATAACGATCATAGGACTTGCAGCAGTCATTCTCTATGTGGCTGAACAAGGCGCGGATCTGGTGGTTAGTGAACACTTAGAAAACACTGCATTTACACATTTATAGCAAGTGGTTGTATATGTTTAAAAACAACACTTAGAAATGTGTACAAGCACTCAGCCTTCATGCGTCACGCAAAATAATCAATTGGTAGTTCCTAAATAAGTAATGGGGGGTTTCTAGTCAATATATTTGAATATATTTTATTTGCTGTTCTATGCTCTGTCATATCTTTGTCAATGAATGCATGTTAAAGGAAAACGTCACACCAAGCTAACACACAGTCCCTCAATAATATGGCACATTAACAGTGACAAACTAAACGAGGCTCAACATGCCGATGAATATAACAATAGCTGTACTTAACTCAGCCCAATTGGTCTCTATGGTCAAAGACTTTGTACTGTCCCCTGACGATATCCTTGTCAGCTTCGATGTGGTCTCTCTGTTCACCAAGGTCCCAGTACCTGATACCATTGAAATAATTAAAAATTTGGTCCAACATGGACTAGACCCCGATACACCTGCGCTGGTTAGGCACTGCCTCACCAATACCTACTTTACTTGGAATGGCACCTTCTACAAACAAAATGAGGGTACCCCCATGGGTTCCCCCTTGTCACCAGTGATAGCCAATGTTTGCATGGAGAAATTTGAATCAGACGCCATCCAGACTTCCACCCTCAGACCTTCCCTGTGGAAGAGATATGTAGACGACACTTTCGTCATTTGGCCACATGGCCTCCCAGCTTTGAACCTTTTCCTAGACCACATTCATGCCAGACGCCCCGCCATCAAATTCACCATAGAAGTGGAGAAAGATGGCAAGCTGCCATTCTTGTATGTTCTGTTTGAGAGGAGACCTGATGGCTCATTGGGACATTCTGTCTACAGGAAACCCACCCACACAGATTCCTACTTGAAACCTGATTCCCACCACCACCCAGCTCAGAAGAATTATCTCATCAAAACGTAATACCACAGGGCACATTGCATTTCGGACCAACACCACCTGACCAGTGAATTAAAACATGTACACCTGGCCCTTAAGAGAAACGGATACTCTGACCGTACCATCCGCCAAGCTGTTTCTCCCTCCATACAGAAACAACCAGTTGATACTCCGGTCAAAACCATCACACTACCATATATAGCAGGCGTTACTAAAAAGATCTCCAAAATTCTAAACAAACACAAGATCCTGGTCCGGTTCAATACAGTACACAAAATCCGTGACCTGATCCCTTCCGTGAAGGATGTCGTTCCTGACTTACAGTACCCCGGAGTTTACAAATTGAGCTGCACTTGTGGTGATTGCTATATCGGGGAGACGAAACAACATGTCTCTGACCGAATTCGCGAGCACAAATCAGACTTGAAACACGGCAGAACGAATTCTTCTGCCGTAGCTGACCACTGTTATAACGCTGTGGGTGATCACGATATAGTTTTCTCCGATACCAAGGTTCTCTGCAAACCCACGGGTTTTTTATCAGAGATTTGTCCACGAGGCAATTCAGATTTACAAACACAGACACAATTTCAACCGAGACGATGGTTTCAAATTAAGCAATCATTGGAAAGATGTTCTAAATCAAACCAAACATTAAACTAATTTTCAATGGTACAGTAAAAAAAATTCAAGTAGTGGTATCCCAAACTTTCACAGCTGCTTATTTCTCTCCACTCACTCACTCCACTCACTCACTCCACTCACTCACTCCACTCACTCACTCCACTCACTCACTCCACTCACTCACTCCACTCACTCACTCCACTCACTCACTCACTTCACTCACTCCGCTCACTCACTCACTCCATTCACTCACTCCACTCACTCACTCAACTCACTCCATTCACTCACTCCACTCACTCCACTCACTCCCCCCCCCCCCCCCCGCTGCTGGTCCATCATGGCCCATGCACCTCCTACGTACATCGTGCTCATTTTTATGCTAATTCCTTTGTCAAGCGTTTTGCTTCCTCCCACACAGCTTAAAGGACGCGACCTGGGGTTGGCTGTTTTCACTCCAATGCTGTCCTCATGACAGCACGGTCCCTTCACCTGATGAAGGCCACTTGTGTTGTGGCCGAAACGTCGTGATTTTTATTTTATTTTTTACCTACGTGACTTTACCGAATAGAACCAAGGAGTATGGATCCTTGCAGTCACGAAAGCTTCAAATCTATAATTGACTGCCAGTTTGCGTTGCAGCATCTACGATAGCATGTGATGGAGACGCGTGCCACGGCGGACAATGGTCTGAACTTTAATCCCATCACGAGACTCATCTGCACCATGCTTTAACTCGCCTATAAATGTATGTTGAACTTCTTTTGCACCATATGAAGCCAACTATGCTCATCGTATGTGCGGGGGAAGGACAACAAACTAAACACAAAAAGCAGTTAAAAAAAGTTTCCAATCGAGATGATTTAAGAGCGCAGAGCTCCAGTGGCTTCCGTATATCGGAAGCCAGAGCATTCCAGACGGTTGCAGAAGCGCATCTGAAAGCGTGCAATGCAGTGACCGTATTTGTTCGATGGCCAGCCAAAAGCCACTGCGACGAAATCAGCAAGGTATTGTGGCTCATTTGTGGCAAGGACTTTGTGTGTAATGAGTGCGACCGCATCACCCCAATCTTCAGATCTCTTCACTGGCTGCCAAGCCACTGCCAGATCAGCAACACGACTGCCTTCAACGTTTCAAGATCAATCATGAATTGATTCCCAATTGCCTTATTTGTCCTCTTCTCCAGTAAATCTCACCCACTCTGTCGCTTCTTCTCCTTTGTTGCCTCCACTGTCTAGAAGTAATTCCACCTGCCAGCCACACTGCTCACTCCACTTCTCTTTTCAAATCTTTCATCGTCACTGAACTAATTTTCCCTTTTTTCCCCTCATGTATTATTTACTCGTCTTTCCTTCGAAGCCCATACCTTAGGACAGGGGTGGGGGACGTCCGGCCCGTGGGCTGTATGAGGCCCGCGAAATCATTTGGTCTCTGGCCCTGCCAAGGCAACCGCAGGCAGGACTCGAAATTCAATAAATCTAGGAGCAAACCTGGACAAGCAGTTGCGAGTAGCAACATCATCAATAGCAGCCAACATCATCACACGCCTCGCCAAAGAGAAGCAGTTCCAGCCATCACATTAGGGGCGAGTTATTTAAATGTTTGACCAAATATAACAGGCTAATTTTTAAGTTGATAATTTTGTATGGCCCGCGAATGATGTTATAAATATACAAATGGCCCTTGGCAGAAAAAAGGTAACCCACCCCTGCCTTAGGTGAACGCCAATAGTGAGTGTGCAGTGAGTTGGAACCTTGCCTCATATAAATTAGATCGAGTAGGATTTGCAGTTCCATTTATAAGGTGCTTGCCTCAGAAACTCGCATCTTCCATCTCATCTCAATCATTCCAATACTTAACTTTATTTTTAACCCAGGGGAGCCCCTGATGGCAGCTGTCCCCATATGGCACAAGGTGAACACAGCCCCAGGCTGCAAGTGGGTAGTAGTTTGCCAGTTGCCCGAAATGTTTCTATGGGTTTTATCAATTGGGTAATCTGCAAATATGTGTATTTATTTGAACCATGACCCTAGTGCACGTGGCCTACTCTTTTTCCTAATCGCGTCACGGGATTTGTCACATCCACTGTGGAGCATACGGCATATATTTTCTGGTAATACACCCACGGCATTAACCAGGGTGGCCACGGGGATGAATCGTGAACCTTGCCAACGAGCGGCAATGCCACCGCCAACAACAACTTCTGTTGCTTCCACCGTTGCTGATCGGGGTGTGGATCATTCGTTGTCTTTGCTGTGCAGGTGTCCCAGTGCAGGAACTGCAACAGGAAGTACCAGCCAGTGCCACGGGACAGGGAGTGGGGGAGTGGAGCGCTCTTCAACTGCACAACCTGCGATAACACCTTCAGGTTGACGGCGATAAAAGGGACAGCTTGTATGTGTGTATTGATGCATTGATTCGCAAAGCTTACGCGAGTTGTGCGCGTGTGCGCATGAGATTCGGTGTTTTATAAATAAAAAATGTATATCGTAATACGAGAGGAGCAAACCATTTAAAAGGATGTCGCCACTCAAATACATTTGCATAGTGATGTAGAGTATAAAGTGGGGGGTGTGAAAGCGAACTGAGAGCAAATCCTCTGGAACCACAAAAGCCGTGTTGAGGACAGATAGTGGCAGCAGGCAAGGAATGAAACGCATCTCAGAGAGCGTCCACTGCGGAGATGGAGCGACGACATCGGCTCGCGCACAGGTGCTCGTGTTCGGTGGATTATTAAATTGTTTGGGGGAGGCCTTCATCCGGCAGTGGATTGAACATGGCTGCTGATGATGAGAACGAAAATAATTGAAAATAATTAGCGCAATGTATTTTGTATACGATTACGAAGTAGTAAATATAGAGAATTATCAAAATAAACAACAGATGAATAATGAAGACGTATCAAATAAACCTTCTGAAGTGATCACAAGCATGGAACAAATCGATGGGGTCGTCAAGACCTTCCCCAAGCATGGCACGTCTTCTGATGCCCTGGGCGCTCATGGTTCAGAAGGCCTTACCAACTATATATTGTTTTAAACTGCCCCTAATTTGTCCTGCTGTCGTGTTTTGTATTATTTGTGGTTGTAACGTTCTGATCCGCCCCTAACTGGACATCTGTGAAAAAGAGTTTCATAGCTCATGGGATTCCTCCAGTATAAATCAATATTCTGCTTGTTTGTGAGCAGCGGCTGGGGACAGATGGGCGTGCCCACATCGCCGTGCTCGCGGTGCCAGGCGGCGTGTGGCCCACGCGCGTGCAGCGCCCCGACACGCACAGCGCTGCGCACCCTTCCGGGCAGCAGCTCAGCTGCATGGCCGAGGACTGCTACAACCCCCAGGGTGAGCGCAGCTGGAGGGCCACAGCGCCACTCCGCCGACTCTCGCGATCGCCAGCCACGAGCATTAATAAGCGACGATCCAATTCTCTCTGTCTCGCAGACCCGCAGGAGTTTTGCGGGGGGGAGTGGAAGGGGGGGTGATGTTGCTGTGCATTTCTCCCAATGAGTGGCTTTTGCAGACAATTTGCACAATTTGGACCGTGACGCCGACATTCCCTCCCATCGTCTCTTTCCCAAGATAAACCATAAACCATTTCAGGTCTTAATTGATTGTTCACGCTTACAGTGGCTTTCAGACAGCATACATTAATTTTTCGTCTCCCCCCTCCTCTTTTCAGAACATAGATGGACTAGTCCTTCTAAATAAACTGCCAAATCGCTGCGCGTGGCGCTGACGTTTTTTTTTATAAATAAATAAATACACCGTTTAAAAATAAATACATTTATGCAAACCGACACACCTGATGACGACCGTTTGTGTTATGGTCGAAACGTCGTGAGAATTTTTTATTGTTTTATATATTTCATTATTTTATTGTTTCCCTTCAACGTGACTTTACCGAAAGAGCTAAGAATATGAATTACTGCAGTCACGAAAGCTTTCACTCAAAATTTGCTCTTGTAATTGTTTTGATTTTAACCGTGTTTTTGACTTTTTGTGTGTATTCACATAAACAGTGATGCGCACGAGGTGAAAAATGTTACGAAAAAAAAGTATTTACAGTCGGCATGTGAGACGTGACAACAATGGCTCTTTCATGCATCATGCTATCGTGCTGTGTAGTCAGAGAGAAATTCAGTAGGTACCTTGAAACACGCCGTAATTGTTTCTGAGGTGGGGTGGTTTATTTGAAATGTATCGGTTAGTGGAGGTCCACTGGCCAACTGGAGGGCATCTACTCTATAAGTGGCTAATCTGTATGCTTGGCTGTACGTTTGTTTCTATAATCTCCACGAAATTAAATTAACAAGGAGTCATTTTAAAACTAAAGTAGTTTATATTATATTAAAACAATACAAATACTTTTTACCTGATCAATCTTCTAATTTGGCGTTTCGGGCCCCTCGGACTGCTTAGCTGCTCTATCATTTACAATAGCTTGGCATGTGATGGCATGCTCGTGTAAATTCGTACAATAGATAGGGTTATAGAGGGCGGGGTGGCACAGAGAGCTGTTGAAACTCAATGGCTTCTCTTTAGTCTCCAATAAAACCACCTCCATAACAAGGATCAACAACTTATATACAGCACAGCATATCTCAATGTAAAATCAAATACACTTGTATGTGCGTGTAGCGCAGGGACGTGCGGTCAGGGGAGGCACAGCCTCACCTGTCATACTCCAATGAGAATAGCTGTTACGAAAAAAAAGAATAATCAAATAAAAAATTACATTTTCCCACTGATCTGTGTTATAAATGTCATTTCTGTACTATTCCAAACATTTTTATAGTCAAAGTCGCCAAATTTGCGGAGCTCCGCTGCAAATACAGGAAGAGACGAGAGGTGAGGCAGCGACGCGCTCAGCCTCCCCTCTGATTGCGCAACCCCTGTTCTGTAATGCTGCGTGTTTTCATAAGGCGAATTGGATATAATTCTATGAATGTATTAGGGAACACATTTTTATAACGCGCATACGAATTGGTTATAAAGCAATCGAGTGAACAGAACTACGTTGCGCGAGTAGGAACAAGCAGTTGTAAGGCGACCTCGGTGTAGCATCACACAAGGTGGGATGCTGCTGGATGCTCTTGATGCTACCCACACGCCTCAGTCTTTGTTCAGGCTGCGTACGCACATCACGTGTTATCGCAGACATTGCTTTAACCTATATTATGCAGGGTGCTTCAACATGTTTTTAACACTTATATGGGACTATCGTTTTTAATGGAAAAAGAACGGATAATACACTGTAACATGATAAAGAAATGTATGTTAATAGCTGCAAAAAGTCAAAGAGTCTCCACTTGCTCGCCATCATTGTCAACACATGCCTGGAATCTTCTCTAGGTGGTCTCCAGAGCCCGGAGGCACATTTCTTGTGGTATTGTTGCACATTCTCACAAGTATTAAAACAATTTAAGCACCCCGTACATTATTTATTGTAACGCGATTTTCCATAACGCGGTGTTCTTCAGGAACGCAACTACCGCGTTATAGGAGAATAGAACTGTATAATCACGCAGGGTCTCGAACTCAGGACACTAGAGGTCGACTAAATTTAAGCTCGATTTCAATTTCGAATGAATATTTAAAAAGCGATTCAATATAAAACTGCTACATCTTCCGTGTCGCCTCACAATGAGTTTATGGATAGGAAAGGGGTAGGGGCAAAACCATTTCTGCTCGGGGTCACCAAATAGGCCAGCACCACCACTCAAGGGTGGGAAAAACCCGATTTTTTTTGCCCGACAAATCGGGTTATTGGTTTTAATGGAATTAAACCCGATTTTGCCGATTAAAACCTGGTTTTATTATCGGCGTCTCGTGCACACTTCAATCCTACTCCTCCTCGTCGTCGTCCGCCGCCGCGTCGTCTTCGTCGTCGCTCTCGCCGCTGGACTCGGTGTTGTCGTGGCCGTTGCCGGGCGTGGGGTAGTCGTAGAACGCGTTGAGGTTCGACTTAATGAAGACGAGCTTCTCGACTGTGCTGGGCGCCAGGCTGTTCCTCAACTTGGAATGGATCAATCCCATCGTCGAGAAGTTTCGCTCAGACGCAGCAGCAGCAGCGGCGGTCGACGTGGCCATGCCGCCGTGCGCACGGCGGCTGAGCCCGGGCCCCGGCCCGAACGCCGCTAATGGGTGCGTGCGACTGAAATCCCGACTTCACTTTAATAAAACCGAATAAAACCGGATTTGGGCAGGATCCAGGTGCTCCGGTTTTATATAAAAACCGATTAAAGCCCGAATGAATAAAACCGGACCGTGCCAGCCTTGCAAACCACTGCCTGCATGTACCACGAGGAGACGTTTCAATGTCTTGCGCTTGCAGACTCAGTCTCGCATACTAGACATGCCCCTCACCCATCGCCCACAAACACCGCCTTGTTGTGAAAGAGCCAACGCAAGAAGATCCCTGGGTTTGATCTTCCACGAAGCTCATGGTCCACCCTAAACTGTATCCACTGCACAAACCACGGCAGTAGATGCGGATACCTGATGCACAAGTGGAAAATTAAAAACTCCCCAGTAGTGTGACTGTGGTCATCCAGAACAGACCGTACAGCATATAACGACGCAACGCCCGATCCACAAATACGAAAGAGACATCTCAGTGACGATACACTCCACTGCTCTTGGCGCGGTTGTCTGGCTTGACCACCTGAATGTGAGATTGCAGTTGTTGCTCTGCGTCTACATTAGCCATGCGAAAGAAGATGAAGACCCATCGCCCAGCTTGAGGGCGGGGTGGGGTCTAAATCAGGAATTCACCATGAAAACACATTTCAGTAAAACAAATCCATATTATCTCGCAAGTGCGTGTCACATAACGGCATATCAAACACAATGTGACAACGAACTCACCTGCGATATAGCAAACTCAAGGTATCCGTGTGCTACCGATTTTGTCTTTATAGTACTGTATTCGCTATTCATGGTTTCCTGCTGCAACAAAAAAATGTTACAGCAATTGTTTTTACCTTTAGCTGGATCCAAGATAATGGATGGAGTGATGATGCAGTGGTTCATGCACTGCGCCATCTGAGTTTGATTCCTGGCCATGGCTGACATCGGTGACATCTGAACAGATCCTGTACCCCCCCCCAACCCATACCGAGCAGCATGGTAAAGTATGGTCGAACAACAAAAATGCCCGACACGGTGTGTGGAGGCCCTTGTACAGCAGTGGACTCGCAAATGAGCTGTAAGGTTTGCTTTTGTAAATGAAAGTGTGTTTTGGCATAAACTGAAAAATCTGAGTCTTGCTGCTCCAAACGAGCATGGCGTGCAATGCCATTCTGTATGCAGCTCTCAGCAAGGTGGTCAATATTCCACATTCCTTTGGGAGGGGGAAACTCGATGTAACCACCACTTCTGCCCCGCCCACTCTCGTCCTAGGCTCTGTGTTCGATGTGTTCAATACTCACGTGGGTCTCATTCCTTTGACATTTGATGGTGCTGTTTGTTGCTGGACGCTTGGCGTCTTTGAAACCCTGCACAGATCAACTTGAATATTTTGATTGTGTAGAATAACCTCCAATATTTGCAATTAATCAATTACACTAATATTCGATTCTGAAGATTGCAATTTAACCGCACTGTATAGCAGCACTTTCAAAACAATTTTGCAATATGACCCTATTTGAATACAAAATTCCTATTAAACTGACAATAACCATAATTAAAAACATTTCAAGTGACAGGATATTCTGTACGTTCATTTTGTGTCGGTATTATAGAACAACAAATATGAATTTTTTTGATAAAGAAATTAAGCAATAATTTGGACTCACCAGGTCGAGTGTCGAGACGCGTGTTGCTTGAGGCATGCGACACAGCTTCTCAAAATCTTGCGGTGTGGCTGACATTGCACATCCCACCTCCAGCGGTCACATCGAAAGTCAGTGCGCTCACTCACGTGTACACTACATGCTTGCAAAGGGCACCATCGGTTTCGAGGCACGCGTTAAGATGTCGGGGTTTGCGGATTCTCTCTTTTCCGTGAGAAAAAAAAACTAATCACGTGACATTTCAACGAGTTGTTTCGTTTCAGCCGCGGTCACATCCATTGTTTTAGGCTGGGCATTGAAATGGGTTTCGTGCCTAGTGACACCTTTTCACGTCGAAATCAGGGAAATTGGTTGCGAAGTGTGCGTCCAGGCAGCTGAGGTGGTGAGTCTTCGCCCAAGTGGAAAGACACTTTGGAAATTGAGTGGAGCCGGCAGTTCAACTTCAACAAACTCATCTTGCACGCACCATCTCTCACGGATGCTGTGATTTGATCGCTCATTTGTATATTTGTGGTTTCATTGCAACATTTGCATTCACGTCGTTTCGTTTCCCAACCACAGGCGCGTCTCGCTTAACGAGCGTTCTCCTTCACGAGAGTCTGCTATAACGCTCAATTTGTTCGCAACACGAGAACATGTTCCCGAAACAAGCGGGGGCCGATCAACCAAACGCGTCCCGTGTTGGCAAGGGCCGCTACGCTACAACAATGGGATCGTATTACCACGTGCCCTGCGCCCAGCCGTCAGATTCTCACTCTCCTGTGCTGCGCGTGCCGCCTGAGCACGTGACCCAGGTGGGGGCCACGTGGTGTTGGTGGCGGCACTGTCATGGCGGCGCGTGGGGAGCTACTCGCGACTCCCGCTCACGGCCAACACGGGTGACGATTGTACGAGGTGGTCCTGGGACACTCCGAGGTCGACTCGGCATCAAATGAGTACGGTGTGTAAACATCGCCACCGGGGAGACAAAGGCGGCCGGGCGTGGTGTGAGCCACCCCACCCACACCCGAGGATCGGCGGGCGGGGCCGCCATCGCAAATTGCCAGCCCTCGCAAACAACAGCGGTCGGTAAGTAAGCTCTTGACTATGCATAGATTATTGTTGTTACATATAGATTTTATATATCAGGTATGTAGTCTTCTCTTTGTGCCCGACGCTTAAGGGCTGCAGTTTTTGGTAGCGGCAAGTTTTGAGTAAAACTCACGTGTACAGTATTTTGGCGGGACAAATGCTACTGTACTAACATTCGTGGAAATATCACAGAATCGTTTTGCGCGTTACCCCCTCCCCCACCTAGAGGTTCACTCAATGTTTATTTTACTTTCTATCGATAAGTGTTAAGATAAGCGTTTAAAAGTCAAACTTAACCAAGTCGTCAATTTAAGTGTTTTTTGTACATTTATGTTCGTAGGTTTGAATATATTCTGTCTAGATTCGTTTAAAAAGAATGCAACCTTCTCTGGCTACTATTAGCCCTCTTGTAGAATTGTGTTTCAACCGATTACCCTCGCTTGCCTGACCCATCACGGCTCAGAGAAATAAATGTATGACTAATGGACATCAATGTTAACCAGTTGTCCATTTTGTGAGGTATCCCTAACTAGCCAGTAACTTGTAAGCGAATAAAAAAAATCAACGGCGTAATTTGTTCGCGCTCGCTGGTTACTTTTGGAAACAACATTGTTGATAATTAATTTAGAAAGGTCTTTTATACCGATCTAGGTCACGATATGGACTTCGATGTTAGCGTCGTAATTTTCTATTGGCAGATTCATACGTGATTATTCACCAGTGACTCATGTTTGCTATAATTTCACACATTTATAAATCACCTCACGTACCCCCCCCCCCCGGTTGCGAACCACTGGCCTAGAGAAGCCATTAGTGACAGACATTACCATCACATCGACAGTGAGGATGGCTTTATGAGACCCAAGGCGACATGGAATGCACAAAAGACGTTTGAACTGCCAATGTGTTCTTTGCGCGGCATTGACCTGCAAGGCTGTGAGCCTGAAATCGGTGAAATAATGCAAAACGATCCCACCCAGTTGTGTCGCGTCATTGAAAATGACCCTGAAGAAGAATGCAGTCGTGTATTTTGACGGTACAATATATATGAAATGCACAATCGATGATTCATCTAGATGAAGGGTGAGCAGTCAGATTCATTCCCTCACCCATGTTAACAATGTTGGTCTACCGCACCGACTGTTTGCTCTCATGTACACAGCGCACAGCGAATGACTTGGTGTTTCTACTTTGGCAGTGGTACACAAGCACAACAACAAATACATGGACGCATTCGTCAATAACACTGGCTTCTTCCAGGATAAAATATGGACAGTAAACCCTCTCAAACCACAAGGGTTATGTTCTTGAAAACGCGCGCGAATGTAGAAACCTTGTTGACCAGGAAAAATGGGGTTACGTTCCTGGCACGAGTGAACAAAGGGGGGAATAGTAAATGTTTAATACCACTGACTACAATAAATAATAAAATATGAATGACAATTCGTTTTTATTACCTTTCATGATGATTTGATGACAATGGAGATGGTGAGGAATTCAGGTGGACGACTCATCGGGAGATGCAGGCGTTTGATAACAACAACGCACAGTTATCATTTTAGCACTCGAGAGCACGTCTGTGATAGGCCGACATTTTGGCGTGGACTGTGAGATCCAGCAAGAATGAGGCGAATGCAATCGGGGAAAGTGTTGCGGCTATCGCCACCCAGTGCTGTGTTCTCTTATCAATAACTTATCACATTTTTACTGTGAACAAGATTTCTACATATTCTTGGTTCTTTCGGTAAAGTCACGTTGAAGGGAAACAATAAAATATATATAAAACAATACAATTCTCGCGACGTTTCGACTGCAACACAAGGCTGTAACCCTCGTGAATAGAGAAGGTTTACTATATTGGCATAGTCACTCTGGTTTGTTAGTGCGTCGTCAACCGCGAGCCGGTGGGGAGTGTCAGGGAAAGCTGTCCCAGGTAGTCCAGGAAGCCGGTAACATGACTTCTATGATTTCATGGGTGCCACACATTTCTATTTACAGCGATGTTCAATGTACTGCTGGATCACGGCTTTTCTACTAGAGCTCCTTCTACTGGAGGCCCCTTCCACCAACAGTGACGTGAGCAAGCAATTCCAGGGTTGCACCTTTACATTTTTAAAATTAATGTATTTATTTGGTAAGAGCGTGTGTGTGTGTGCGAGTGAGTATCAGAGCATGTGGATTCTGTATGTTCGCCCGCTATTCCGCAGTGTGAGTATGCAAGAGGTTGAGTGAGTGAATATAAGAGTGAGTATAAGAGAGCGTGTGGAGTTTGTATGTTCTCCCCCATTAACATTGCATTTTACTGTATCAACATTGATAAATGGTAACATTTTACAATACAGTAGCCTCTTGATTATCCGTGCTAATGCCGAGGAGGACAGCCGTGGCTAATTTAAAAATTGCGGACCATCCAAAAATATCCATTTTACGTGGATCTCTTTGCCAAAAAACACTAATATAGATATACATTATGTTTAAGTTAAGGAAATTGAGTTTGTTAATGAACAACATTTTTTATAATCTTAGCTCTTTCGGTAAAGTCACGTTGAAGGGAAACAATTAAAATAATAAAATATATATAAAACAATAAAAATTCTCACGAGTGAACATAGGGGGGAATAGTGAGAATTTTTAAAAGTGACTTTACCGAAAGAGCTAAGAATATGAATTACTGCAGTCACGAAAGCTTTAAATAAATTTTTTTACATTTTTTTAGTAAAGAATGTATTGATCTTGTTTTTTGTTACAAAAGTATTTGATTTAGAACGAATGCTAACGATCGACCGAACGATGCACATGCTCAGGGATAACTTTCCTGCTCCCGCGCAGAAGACTCGGCCCACTAAGTGGACAGAAGCAGAGCCACGCCAATCAATATCAAACTCCGCCCACTGTTGTAAAGATATGCAACTACTGTACCGTAGGGGCGATCACATGGATTTCAGATTAACCGGAGCACGTGACTTGTAATAAACACTTCCATGAATAAGTGTATCACTGTTTTTAGAATATTAATTTGGGATTAAGGGAAACATCCATGAGTTTTTAATTTGTGTCAATATCAGGTGCGTGGTTAATCCTTAAATCGGATAAATCGCAAGCGGATAATTGAGTCAACTTTATTATGAACTAAATCGACATTAACAACATTGCATTCTTCTATATCAACATTGACAACCTTTATAACATTCTTAACATTGTTTAGAACAATAAACTATGATAAAATGAACAACATTGCATTCTACTTGATAAACAACGATAATATTTCGAAGATGGTAACATTATTCATGACTATAATAAACTTATAACAATTTCTGTGCTCCCCTCTGTCACGCGCGCTCCTTTATGGCGTGCCTTCCTCTACTACTGCTGCCACTAAACACTGAGGGGTTAGCATCTACATCATTAGACCTCCTTTGCCAGTACCAAAATATAATAATAGGGTTTTTCCCCTTTTTTCTGGCAACGAAACTGAAACCTTTTTACAAGGATTCATGTCTGCATTAACCACAATACTTGCAGTCAAAATGCAAACAGGAAAACATACTATGATAATATATGCATTGTCCTTGAAACTGATTGGTCCACACCAAGGGACGGCTTTCTTTCGAGCCTCGACCCAATTGGTGCTCGACCAGACATAAATCCTTGTAAAAAGGTTTCAGTTTCGTTGCCAGAAAAAGGGGGAAAAACCCTATTACACTGAGGGGTTGTTTTCATGGAGGTGGACACCACCTGCATTATGAACACGGCGAGTCCACCTCATCGGAAGCCAAGTTCGCATTTCTTCCTGAGAAGTGGAGCTGCTTTGGCTGCATCTGCTGCTGCTATAGCAGACGGACAGAGAATACTACATCCGTGCAGGCCGCCCCGTCTGAAACCACACTCGGGCACTGCAAGCCTTCGGTGTGTTTGGCGAGAGGGCGATGTTGAACATTTTTTTGCTAGGACCTTTCCCGGCACGCTGAGTAGGAAGATGCTCCGGTAGTACGATCCCCCTTATAGAAGGGGACCACTAAGGTATCCTTCCAATCCTGCAGCACGCGTCCTCTGTGGTCCAGAAAGTTGTGATTATATCATCGGGCAATCTGCAGACAAACGCTACCTGGGAAAAGTGCTGTTCGAGAGCACCTGTGAAGGTCGACACATCACACGTGAGGGTGGGTGGCCAACACCACACCTGACTTAGTCTCCCCAGTGCTGATGTTTTACACACAGCACCAGGTACATGTCGTCCCCGGGTTACGAAAGGGTTAGGTTCCTGAGAACGATCCGTAACCCGAATTTTCCATATGTCAGTAACTGAACAATTTTTCCCTGAAATAAAGCTAAAATCCAATAGCCAGAAATAGTTGTGCCTCCCCTACCTGAATACTAGTTCGTTTTCCCTCAGGACTGTATTGTGCTGTTTTCTATTGCTACCTATATTCTATTGCTGTACATACTCTGCACTTCATATTCGTTTTTAATTTAATCGAATAACACTACCCATAATTAAACTAATGGAACATATTCTGGATCCAATTGTTTCTGAATACCACGAAACATTTTAATAAAAATCGTTAACAGAAAGCAGTCACTTCCGAATGTTTGTTTACCGTGCATTAGGCTAGGCCTAGACTTTACATACACACGAACACACATGCACGCACATTAAATACAGTAAAAACCTAACAATAGAAACATGGGGGAAAAGATAATTCGAAGCATAGGAAACAAACAATAATGTAATGGTATACAAAAATTACATTGCCCATAATCGTGGTGGGGCTTGGTGAAGGAGGCGTTTTGGTGGAGTGAGGTGTAAGGCGGCGTGCCTTATGCGTCCCTCCGCGGTATTCATCCGCAACCTCACCGCGCTGCACTATTTGCGCTTGCTTAACTTATGCGAACATTTCTTCTGCATCTTAAATTTTTCATGCATTTATCAGAGCATTTTCATAAAACAATAGAATTCTCACTAAAAGAACCAAGAATATGAATCCCTGCAGTCACGAAAGCTTTAAATCAAAATTCATTTTCATAAAGTCGGGTCTTCCGTAACCCAGGAACTGCCTGTACTCATTTAAGGCTGATTTAGGGGAGGCTCAGAACAGGTTTGTATATTTGTCACTGATAATGGTCATGAGCAGGAATAGAACTCGGTTCGCTGGGTTCACGCCACTACGCTACTGCTCCCCACTCGCAAACACTTGTACATTATCACACACTCAGACACGCTCCCAAACACATATATACTCGCTCACACTCTACACTCTGCAAAAAAGGGAGACACCATACAGCAGGGGTCGGGAACCTTTTTGGCTGAGAGAGCCATGAAAGCCACATATTTTAAAATAAATTTCCGTGAGAGCCATATAATATTTTTTAACACTGAATACAACTAAAGAAATGTCAGCTAAGATTTATTTGCGAGCCAGATGCAGTCATCAAAAGAGCCACATCTGGCTCGCGAGCCATAGGTTGCCGACCCCTGCCATACAGACTCAGCACGTGGTTTCAACTCGGCACTTGCCCCAACGTAGCATTGAGGCTATGGGGGAATCTTCGTGTTTGTTGTTGTTGTTTCAGGACCAGGACCCCCCGGTGGTGGAGAGTCGATCTGCACGATCGTCGCCGGCGCGTGGAGCCACCGGCTCACCGGCTACTCCCAGAACGCGTGCGGGAAGGGCAGGTGGTGCACAGCGACACGTGATACGTGTGCAGTGGATTCCTAAATATCAGCCTCTTGTCTCCACTTACACATGGCAGGTTTTCTCCCGGGGTCTCCGGTTTCCTCCCACATGATGCTAATCTGTGACGAGTAATGGAATTTGTCGTCAAACATCCAAATGTGGCGGCACCCGCCTCACGGTGTCTTAGTTCAATCGCCGGCATTGCTGTTACGATGGGATGCAGCCGTGGAGACAGGCGTCCTCATCATATGTTGTTGTCTCGCTACTCGTGAAGCCGTCGCACCCCGATTGTCCCCGCCCACCAACACCGCCTTCCCCACAGTTCCTGCACGAGCTCCCAACACGTGGAGCAAGACGTTGCTCATCGTGCTGAACCACGCCTCGCGGCACGACCCAGAAAGACACCTGTGAACCAGACACGATTCTTAAGTGTCCCAGAGTTGATTTTATGTCACCAGGTGAGGACTCGAGAGAGGAGCTTGGAAGCTTTTGCAAGGGTGAAATAGAGCAAGAACAACCGTATCCCGTGAGGAATCAAGAATATTCCATGAACTCCCTGTGGTGGGAGTCTGCTTGGGCAGATCCTGATCCTGTTCCTCCCTCCTGTGCTCCCCCTCTGCACGTCGATCCGCTGCCACGTCGTCCACCCAGCAGCGAATCAATCGGCGAGCATCTGCTTCTCTCTGTGTCTGCCCCCCACCCCCACAGCGCAGCTGGGGTCTGCACCCAGCTGTGGCGCGGCGAGTGTGGTGGGAACTCAACACCAGCGGCGCCACTCGCCTACCTGAAACTGCGCGCAGGTCCTGGCGCCCCCCGGGGCAGCTGGCATGGCTACAATGCAACGCGAACTCGCAGGGAAGAAACAGGTGAGTTTGTGGAGGGGAGTAGAGTAAGATGGAAGGGGAGTGTGTGGAGGAGAGTACATTGAGATGAGGGGAGAGACTGGTGAGTGTAGAGTGGAGTAGAGTGGGATGAGAGGGGAGAGGCAGTTGAGTGTGTGGAGGAGAGTAGAGTGAGATGAGAGGAGACAGGTGATTTTTTTGAGGGGAGTAGAGAGGAATGAGAGGGGTGAGACAGGTGAGTGTGTGGAGCCAAGTCGAGGGAGGTGAAAAGGGAGAGGCAGGGGAGTGTGTGGAGGGGCACTGAGATGAGAGGTAAGATACAATTGTGTGGAGAGGAGTCGAGTGGGACGAGAGTGGGTGACAGGTGAGTGTTTGGAGAGGAGTAGCGTAAGATAGAAGGGGAGAGGCAGGGAAGTTTGTGGAGGTGGAGTACAGTGGATGAGAGGGGACAGAGGAAGCAGAGTGTGTGGAGGGGCATAGAGGGGGATTTGAGAGGAGCGACAGTGAATGTAGAGGAGATAATATTGAGATGAGGGGAGAGACTGGTGAGTGTGGAGCAGAGTAGAGTGAGATGAGAAGGGAGAGACAGGTGAGTTTGTGGAGGGGAGTAGAGTTAGAAGAGAGGGGAGAGATTTGAAGCTTTCGTGACTGCAAGGATCCATACTCTTTGGTTCTACTCGCTAAAGTCACGTAGGTAAAAAATAAAACAACAAAAATCACGACGTTTCGGCCACAACACAAGCGGCCTTCATCAGGTGAAGGGACCAGACTGTCTCGAAGACGGCGCTGGAGTGAACACAGCCAAGCTCAGACTACGACCTTTAAGCTGTGTGAGAGGGATTAAGGTGCCTTGACAAAGGAATTAGCGTAAAAAAATAGCATTTGATTGGCGGACTTAGCATGATGAAAGGTGTAGCACAGTTATCGGCACCGGCAGTGCAACTGCCTGTGCTGCGAAAGTTTGGGGTACCACTACTTGAAAAAATATACTGTACCAATGAAAATTAGTTTCATGTTTGGTTCGATTTAGAACATCTTTCCAATGGTTGCTTAATTTGAAACCATCTTCTCGGTTGAAATTGTGTCTGTGTTTGTAGATCTGAATTGCCTCGTGAACAAATCTCTGATAAAAACCTGATTTGAAACACGGCAGAACGAATTCTTCTGCCTTGGCTGATCACTGTTACAACGCTGTGGGTGATCACGATATAATTTTCTCCGATACCAAGGTTCTTTGCAAACCCACAGGTTTTTATCACGAGGCAATTCAGATCTACAAACACAGACACAATTTCAACCGAGAAGATGGTTTCAAATTAAGCAACCATTGGAAAGATGTTCTAAATCGAACCAAACATTAAACTAATTTTCATTGGTACAGTATATTTTTTCAAGTAGTGGTACCTCAAACTTTCACAGCACAGGCAGTTGCACTGCCGGTGCCGATCACTGAGCTGCACCTTTCATCATGCTAAGTCTGCCAATCAAATGCTAATTTTTTACACTAATTCCTTTGTCAAGGCACCTTAATCCCTCTCACACAGCTTAAAGGTGCACTGCCGTGTGCTACACCTTTCATCATGCTAAGTCCGCCAATCAAATGCTAATTTTTTATGGTTATTCCTTTGTCAAGGCACCTCAATCCCTCTCACACAGCCTAAAGGTCGTAGTCTGAGCTTGGCTCTGTTTCACTCCAGCGCAGTCTTCGAGACAGTCTGGTCCTTTCACCTGATGAATGCCGCTTGTGTTGTGGCCGAAACGTCGTGATTTTTGTTGTTTTATTTTTTACCTAGGTGACTTTACCGAATAGAACCCAAGAGTAGAGGGGAGAGAGGCAGGATAGTGTGTGGAGAGGAGTAGAGAGAGATGTGCGGGGAGAGACAGGTGACTTTGTGGAGGGGAGTAGATTGGGATGAGAGGGGGAGACAGGTGAGTGTGGAGTGGAGTAGAATGAGGTGAAAGGGGAGAGGCAGGGGAGTTCGTGAGGGCAGTACAGTGGGATGAGAGGTTAGTGATTGTGAGTGTGTGGAGGGGAGTACATTGAGATGAGGGGAGAGACAGGTGAGTGTGGAGCAGATTTGAGTGGGATCAGAGAGAGAGACAAGTGAGTGTGTGGATGGAAGTAGAGTGAGGTGAAAGGGTAGAGGCAGGGGAGTGTGTGGAGGGGACTGCAGTGGTATGAGAGGGAAGTGACAGTGTGGGGTTAGGAGTAGCATGAGATGAGAGGAGAGAGACAGCTGAGTGTGGCCTCGAGTGAGATGAGAGGAGAGAGAGACCGCTGAGTGTGGCCTAGAGTGAGATGAGAGGAGAGAGACAGCTGAGTGTGGCCTAGAGTGAGATGAGGGGAGAGAGATGGATTAGTGTGTGGAGGGGAGTAGAGTGAGATGAAAGGGGAGAGCCTAGTGAGTGTGGGGAGGGGAGCACAGTGGATGAGAGAATACAGAGGAAGCGGAGTTTGTGGAGCGGCGTAGAGGGGGATTCAGGAGGAGCGACAGTGAGTGTGTGGCGGGGAGTACATGGAAATGAGGGGAGAGACTGGTGAGTGTGGAGTGTAGTATAGTTAAGACGATAAGGGAGAGACAGGTGAGTTTGTGGAAGGGAGTAGAGTTAGAAGAGAGGGGAGAGAGTCAGGAGAGTGTGTGGAGGGTTTCGAGTGCGATGAGCGGGGAGAGATGGATGAGTGTATTGAGGTGAGCAGAGTGGGATGAGAGGGGTGAGACAGGTGAGTGTGTGGAGGGGACTACAGTGGTATGAGAGGGGAGTGACAGTGAGTGGGGAGAGGAGTAGAATGAGATGAAAGGAGAGAGACAGGTGATTGTGGCCTAGAGTGAGATGAGGGGGGAGTGATTGTGTGTGTGGGGAGGGGAGTACAATGGGATGAGAGTGGACGATAGTTGTGTATGTGGAGTTGAGTAGAGTGAGATGAGAGGGGACAGGCAGCAGAGTATGTGGAGGGAGTAGAGTCGGATTAGAGGGGAGCGACAGTGAGTGTGTGGAGGGGGGTAGAGAGATGAAAGGGGAGAGACAGGTTAGTGTGGAGGGGAGTTGAGTAGGGTGAGTGGGGAGAGACGGATGAGTTTGTGGAGGGAAGTAGATTGAGGAGAGAAACAGGTGAGTGTGTGGACTAGAGTGATATGAGAGGGGAGAGGTAGGTGAGTGGACGAGAGTGTTGAGCAATTGAGCAATCATTGGTAGGATGTTATTAACCGAGTTAAACTTTAGCTGCCTTATAGTTTATATTCATATCTCCGGTCTTTTACTCCCAGCCTTACACACTACCATCACTATGAAATTTGACGTGCAATGTTTCAGTCGTGCAAATTTGTCGCCCATCCCACTCTCCCCCCCCCCCCCCATCTGTGGTACATGAGTACCATGCCCAGGAACTTCTCTAATCTCCATCCCCCAACACCCCCCCCCCCACCCTGCATCCATCCTCCCTGGCTCCTCCCCCCTTCTTACCCGATATAATCTCTTGTCACAAACAGCTCTCTCGACTCACCACAGTAATTTTGCTGTGACTGTTGCCACCTGATGACGGAAGCTTGTGTTGCCTCCGAAACGTCGTGATTTGATTTAGTTTTCATTTTTTACCTACGTGACTTTACCGAAAGAACCAAAGAGTATGGATCCTTGCAGTCACGAAAACTTCAAATCTAGAATGGGAGACAAGTCACTTTGTGGAGGGGAGTAAAGTGAGATGAGAGAAGAGAGACAGGTGAGTGTGTGGAGGGGGGTAGAGTGAGATGAGAGGGTACAGGCAGGAGAGTGGTGCTGAAGGTCACATGTCAGACTTTTGTGCCATGGGGCTGACTGGTGGTGCCAGGCTATGTGCAGGATATCACGGGACACACCCAGGTGTCAGGGGGTTGACTTATGGTGCCAGACCAGGTGCAGGATGTAACTGGTAGATCCTTGTGCCATGGGGTTTATAGATTGTGCGAGGCTATGTGCAGGAGGTCACGCTACAGACCCAGGTGTCAAGGTGTTAACTGGTGGTGCCAGACTAAGTACCGGATGTCACAGGACAACCCCAGGTGCCAAGGGGTTGTTGAAAATGCCAGGCTATGTGCTGCAGAAGATCACAGGATAGACCCAGGTACTTTGGGTTGTCTGATTGTGACATGCTTGGTGTAGGAGGTCATTGGACAGACACAGGTGCCAAGGGGTTTACTGATGATGCCAGGCAAGGTGCAGAAGGTCATTCTGCAGGCCCAGGTGGCAAGGGTTTGAGTGATGGTGCCAGGCTAGGTGTAGGAGGTTTCGTGACAGACCTAGGTGTTATGGGTTAACTGATGTTACCAGGCAATGTGCAGCAGGTCATATGACAGACCCAGGTGCCAAGGGGTTTAATGATTGTGCCAGGCTAGGTGCAGGAGGTCACGGGGGAAACCCAGGTGCCATGAGGTTTACTGATGGTGCCAGGCTAGGTGCAGAAGGTCACGGGGGAAGCCCAGGTGCCATGAGGTTTACTGATGGTGCCAGGCTAGGTGCAGAAGGTCACGGGGGAAACCCAGGTGCCATGAAGTTGACTGATGGTGCCATGCTAGGTGCAGAAGGTCACGGGGGAAACCCAGGTGCCATGAGGTTTACTGATGGTGCCAGGCTAAGTAGAGGAGTCATTGTATCTCCAGAATAGTCTATTGTTCTCTACGTAAGTCATTGGTGATTGAGCTGAGACCATCAACTCACTGAAATGGAGAATCAGGTTTAATCACAACTCATTGGGAGTCTGTGTCTCTATGTGCACCTATGGGTGTCTTGTGCGACACACTGGGTCTCGATGTAAATCATTGGTGGCTGTGCTGAAACCATAAAATCAATACAACTCGAGGATCCATTTTAGTGACAACTCGGTCTATGTATGTGTAGGGTGTAGGTGGATTCCCGCTCACGGCCACCATCGGTGACAACTATCTTTGCCAGCCACACGATGGAGCTACGCGTGGGGGTTGACGACCTGCAGTGGCAGCCACAGCCTCGTGCCCGACCCACGCAACGGTGAGAGGGACGCTGCCTCGCTCGCGACTCACGCGCTTGCTCACTCACCTTGGTCTGTCTCACTGTCACACTCACCTCTCTAGGGTTCCCTCTAGTTGAGGCCCTGCAGCCAGCAGTGGTTTCAGTCATACAGTTCAGGATTGTATCTCATCCTCCCTTAAACAATGTGTCTAATGCACTCTGCTTCCTGGTGTAGTGTTTAGTGAGTGCTGTGCGAGGGTTAATTGAGTTTTGTTTTTTGTGCCCACTATGCCATTATATTCGATGAAGCACATGAATGGACACTACACCAATATTCATTACTCTTGGGTTGCTGAGAAAGTTAGAACAATTTATCTTATTTATATAGGAACGTTTTAACCTCGGTGTAATGAGCTAAGATTGACAGTAATCGTAATGGAACAGCTGTACTCCCTCTACAGAATAAATCGTCAATGTACTGTATATGTAAATGTACATTGTCAACATCAGCCCTGGTATCTGCACTGCTGAATGAACAGATCCCCATGCCATCGGCATCCCTCATTGCCCTGCGCGGTGCCACAATCCATTGCGCTATTGAACTGATCTCATCGCTCTGTCTTGCCCTTGTTTTCTTCTTTGGCTGCAATTCCGGCACCGGTTTTGTCCATCGGCTATCATCCCATCGAGTGGTGTCCAGCCTAAGCCCCTCCTTGCTTTTCTTAACAGTTTGATTAGCGTGGTTGGCTTTATACTGTACGAAAGAAGTTGTACATACATATGTAGTGTTTATAATGATGAATACACTTCTTGAGGCACACTCTTTATTGTCTTTCTTCTCTTACACAGTCCTTAACACACAAAGGGGTATACAGTCCCATCACCTAAGAAGTTACAGCCTCCGGACTTAGCGTGACCTACCCACAGGTCTCTTGCTAACCTAAGGAGGCACAGCCTCCAGACTTAGCGTGACCTACCCACAGGTCTCTTCCTAACCTAAGGAGGTACAGCCTCCAGACTTAGCGAGACCTACACACAGGTCTCTTGCTAACCTAAGGAGGTACAGCTTCCTGTCTTGGCGGGACTTACTCTCGAGTCTACTGCTATCCTAGAGTCCTCCGGCTGGGACCTAGGGGAGGCTATCTGACCCACCGCTGGCCCGGTGGGTCTTGACCACTGGATACGCCGAGCCTTAGCCCTCAGAAGGGCTGGAAGGCTGGGTCCAGGGTCCTGGCTATCTTCAGCCCGGGCTTCGGTCTTCGTGTAGGGAGAGAACTCCCCGCGCTTCGCGCGCTCACCCTTCTTATAGCAGCTTGTGGCCAGGTGTAACCAATCCTACATTCCCACGTGGAACTGTCTGATTGGTTGTTACCAAACTGTGGCTACGATCCAGTTCACCTCGTCTGACCCCAACCGTTATTCACACAGAGGTAGCGCTGCACTGCCCCTTTGATACCTAGTGGCAATGCAGGTTACCGAACAGTGAGTAGTTAGCACCTCTACATCTACAATAAGATTTCTCTGATTGTGTTTGTTCCCTGAATCACATGTTCCCCTATCTGTCTTTCACTGCAATCCCAAGAATGCAACTCTGTTCTTTGCATACGTTTCAGCTTAGTGTCATTGTTTTCTGATCATTTTCACAGTGGGTAATGTGTACCGATTGGAAACCACCTTTATTGTTCAGGCACTTTGTCATGCTGCTTTTGATGATCAAATCGATATTCCAAAAGCACTATCTCCTGCCCTAATTGTCTTTATTTCATACTTTTATTCACAATTCACCTTAAATTTCCACACCTCCGATTAGCACAGTTGACTTTGAATGGTGCAAAAGAAGTTTCAACATACATACTTACACATGGTATTCTTTTTCTTGGCAAATCAAGAAGAAGAGAGAAGAGCTGAGGATTATTACATCTGCTACTTTTGATATAGAGGTTTGAGTTGATTGTGTGGTTGATGCTAGCGTGGCTTTAAAATGCAAGTATCGATGCCGTGCTATTGCATGTGATGAGCAGGCGGTGTTGGTTCTCAGTGCTACGGTTATACTGACCCATGCTGCTTTGTTCCCATTATTGTAGGTCAACTCTGAGTAAAAGTAGTCGGTGGCTTCTGATGTATCAACAGGAGCGTTAATTTTGTTAGTTACCAAATACCTGTGGAATTTACGTAACGTCTTATTCTGTGGATTTCATTTAGTTGGCATGTTTATTTTAATGTCTAAATAAAACAGATGATGGGTTGACTAAAATGTTGCAGGTTATTGTAGACGAATACTAAACGAGTGAAATGCTGACGAAATCAACACTGATGATCACCAACCTCAGAAACACAAAGGCCTCGCCACTGCTTGGTGCACCAGCCACTGCACGGTCTCTCGAGTGGAGGCCCTTCTGCCAGCAGTGACACGAGCAAATAATTGTAGAACTACTTTTAATCCAGAAATTCCAAAGCTCTTCAACCACAAGTACACGAGCACCGTCCTAACCGTGGAGGGATGCAACCATCTCTCCGAGATGTTCTACAAGTACAGATAACTTCCCGACGATGTCTGCTTCTGCCCAGGCTAGGGGCACTTTGAGACCATGTGGAGTGACAGACTCACGGGCTGAACTCGTGCGAGTCCGATCCAAGTGTCACAGGTAAACATACCGGGTTGACCGGTAGTTGCGGTTACCTGGGTTCCCAACTATGTCAATGCAGTGGTTTGTAAGCGTTCATCGTAATTTTAATCGCAATTCACCTTCAAGTAGCACACTTTCCTATAGTATGGTTGCCTAGATCAGTCTCTGAGTGCGGAGGAGTGCAACATTCCTTCCCATACAGATGGAACAGGTGGCGTCAAGATTTGTGCTGTGCTGCATTCTAACAAACATTTGTGTGATGCCAACTCTTGCCTCCACAGTACTGGATCACAGGCTTGCGCCACCTCTGCCTGGCTGAAGTGCAAAACCAAATGTAATGTTACATGTTGCATGACAACTCTTATCTCATTGCTCCTGTCCATCTCTTGTCGTCGTCATAACCGAGGGTTGATGCCCAAGAACGATGCTCTTCATCTTTCGTGATCTTCAGGCTCTTCTCATGGAGAGTCCCGTCTAACTGTTCACATTTTTCCACCAACTGATCAGTTCCTCCCTCTTCCCCTTCTCCTTTCCATTTTTATTTGCAGCGTTATCTTCATCAAATCCCCAGCTGACCCAGGATATTTCCCACATTGCCAAATTTCTCATTATCTGCTCTTACCCGTGGACAAATACAGATAAGGCGAAAATTGAATCACAGATAATTGGATTTTGATTTGAGTCTTTCGTGACTGCAGGAATCCATACTCTTTGGTTATTTCGGTGAAGTCACGTAGGTAGAAAATTAAAAAATATATATCACGACGTTTCGATCGCAACACAAGCGGTCGTCCTCAGGCGTAAAAAATAATCCAGCAGTGGAACTGCTGCAGCAGCGCTTGTGTTGCGATCCTAACGTCGTGATATATTATTTTTTGTTTTATTTTTCTGTCTACGTGACTTTACTGAAAGAACCAAAGAATTGGATTTGAGTCACTATTCCCAATGTGTGTGTTGTGTGTCTTGTTTTCCGCTCCATCTGCGTGAGTAGGAGATGCCAACCCCGTGCATTGTGTCCGGTTTCTTCACCAATGCTGCAAAACTGCACCACAGTGAATCTTACAGGTGCAGTTTCTCCATCCTGCCTCATGTTTTAATGTGACGAAGTGGTCATGTGCCTTAAGGGTTATTGAGATTATCGCGAAGGTTAGAGAGGTTAGACTTTGATGGTATGTGTTGAGAAGAGACAAAGGAGGTGTAAGGGAAAGTTGCTATGGAGATGCTGCCGATGCAGCACCAAAGGAGTACAGCGCGACCGAGGGGGAGATGGGAGGCTGCGGTGGCACGAGACACGAGGACGGTGGATATGACGAGAAAAGAGGCACGGAATGGAAACTCACGGAGAAAGGAAAGAGAAGCAGCTGACTACATGCAATAATGGAACGTTTGGCTTAGAATAAGAAAAGTTGGTTGTGTGGTTCAGGGCAATCAGAATGGCTATGTCCTACATGAAGTGAGCACTGCTGAGCTCCTGGATTAAGAGGGGTATCTACCTGCTGCTCTGAAAGAGTTCACAATGTCCAGGGTCAGATACACTACGCTGGGACTGTTGACACCTGAGGTTGGATCCCTGGTAATTTCTGTTTGTTTTTTCAGGGGTCTGAGTGTACGTGTGTAGAAATTGGCGTATGTGTTGCAGGAGGCTAGTGGCTACAAATCCAGCGACCTAAGTTTGATTCCGTGCCATGGCTCACATCAGTGGTGAGTGATGTCTGAACCAATTCGAGTCTCCTGTATGTAGACTCAGCTCCAAATAAGTGCATGTTTCAGCGTGTATTAACATCAGCAAAGGGAGCTAGGCTTGGAACTGGCCCCATCACCCCATTGTGCACATTGCCAGTCTTAATAGGCACATGCCAGCAGCACTTGCCTGGCAGCCTGTATAAACGATGTGACTCTTTGTGTTTTTGTTTTGTGTGTGAGTGTACGTATGTGTGCAGTGGTGGGGAGTGGTATTGTAGCGCTTAGTGAGCTGCACTACGAACCTGGTGACCCGAGTTCGGTCCCGCTCATGGCCAACACCAGTGACGATTATCCGAACCGGTCTTCGGCCTCCTCTATGTCGACTCAACCTGAAATCAGTACCTGGTGCGGTGTGTAAACATAACCACTTGGGAGACGAAGGCGGCCGGGCGTGGTGCTGGCCACCCAGCTCCAAGTATGCCAGCCGGACTTCATGGGTTCTTGCAAACACCACTTGTTCCAAAAGTTTGGTAAAGGCTATATGGGGTATCTTTGTCTTTGTATGTGTACATGCTTCTGGGTCAGTGTCTTTGTCAGAGAAACTGATCTAACAGTGCTGAGATTCTTCATGCCGTCCCCAGCTTTGACTGTCTCACTGGGTTCATCATGGCCATGTTGTAGACGTGGACAATTTCATGCAAATGTGCGTGTTATATATTTTTTGTTGATATTAATGGCAGTAGACGTCTGTTGACTAGTACTCTGATTTTATACTTTTTAGTGGAACAGGAAGGTATGAGATGACTTTCAGCTCCACATCCACACCCACCTCCGTGCTCAATGCCAAGAAGCCACTGTATTGGTAATAAACCCGCAATGTTTTTTATTTGTAAACCTGCATTTTTTTCCATATTTTCCCAATTTACCGCGACTGTGCTCTCGCCATCATGTCATGGGTCCCCAAGTATTCATTCGTGTCTTACAGAGCAATACAAGCCTTGTGTTAGATCATAGCCCACTAAATCTGATATCACAGAGCTACTTTGTACCCTTTAAATTGACCTTTCGTCCACATAGTAAATGGCAGGACTTTCCCACCCGTTCCTCATATGGGAGTAATGTTAGTCGTAATAATGTTGTGACTTCTCATAGCTGGAAATATATCCCAATAAAGTGCAGAATGACAGTAATGTGATGCATTATTTTGTGTAGTCAATGACGACCGGACTGAGACCATTAACTCACTCGATTGAGAACCCGCTTTAATCACAGGCAGCTGCCTGGATTCAAACTCAGGTACTCGGTGGTGCCAGTTCAGTGCTCTGGCCTCTAAACACCCACGTGTTAAATACATAAGCAACCTTTTTAATTAGTAACATTCTTTGAACACTTTGCCAAAACAATTGGGATTGCGGAGCTGTGGCACAGTCATGATATTGCTTTTTCTCATGCCTCTGCTGGCAGAATTTCCACGAGGATGCTCGTGTGAGAGCCCCTTTACAAAATATTTGGTCTACTCTTTCACACTGGTCATGTTTTACTGCATGGTAGATAGGCAGGGGAATTTAAGATTACTTGACCATTTGTTTCAACTGCTGTGCCAGAGGGTCTAACGAGCAACCTCTCTGTTGCCAGGCCAGCGTGCTAGGCATTGCACGACAGCAGCCCCCTCCAGTATTTAATTCTAAACGAAGGTCACTCTCTGCGTGCTTGTGTGCACGCGCGTTTGGGTGGTGTTGAACGAGATGGTGCAGACGTCTCGCTTCTTCGTGAGGAAAGTGATGGCACTGGAGCCGGCCTGGCTCACGGGACTCGCTCCGCGCTTCTCCTGGCAGAGCGCCGTCTGGAGGCCCCGTTGTCGCCACTGCGCTCCGGTGACATTCACCGGGCCACGGTTCATTTGGTTCGTGAAATTAGTGGCGAAAACAAACGTCAACAAAGTGACTTGTTTTATTTCATGCAAAGATAATGGGAGGTCGAAAATCATCAAATGGGCGGTGACCGCCTAGCAGTCGTGCGTTTGCCGCTTATTACGAAGGTGCGCGGTTAGAATCCAGCGGCTGCTCGGATTTGATACTGCGGGTTTATTAACTGTAAACATACACTCGGTCTGCTTCAGAGTGGACATTAAAGATCCCGTGACGTCATTCGCAAGGTTAGGCCATTGTGTGGCGGCATCATGAGTCATGTTATTCTCATGAACAGTTGTGCCCGAATGATTCAATTGGGAATATACATAGCAATCGTAACCCCCTCCTGTGAGAACCTGGCAAGACCCTTCTGAAAAATAGTCACTGTGCTCAGTGACGCTTTGCTGGGTAAATCAGCATGATTACCACTGTGACATGAGCCTGTGAAGCAGTGGTTTGAAGTTGGGGTTTGGTGGGATTTGTGGAGATGGAGCCATCGTGTTTGCTGGGGGCACGCGCCTGCAGGGTGATGGGATGGTACCTGTAGGATTTGGTACAGCAAGTATGCTTGACATAGAGTACGTTGCATGTTCGTCCTGATCAATTCACCGGCCACACCCAGTGCAGCATCTTTGCATGTATTGACTGTCATTGTATATAGATGTTCAGTCACATATACAAACGTTTCACCGATCTGCCTATACCACACTCCCCAGCAAGTCGGATATGCGACGTAGTACTGAATGACTTAGCTTGAGTGTTATCCCGTGGTTTCTGTGGGCTTTCTCTGGTTAATTTCCATACGTATAATATTCAAAGGGACAGATTGCAAACAACATTGAAATGAAATGTTTTCCTTTTTAAACACAATAAGTTTGTACAAAATTAGTGAAAGTCATGTTCAAATACTGCTTGTAATGTATATATTGTAGGAAGATTACTTTTACGGAATGTTTTGTTGCACTATACCCATAACAAAACTCTACTAATAAGAAAAAATGTTGTGGTAATCCGTCGTGAAACATTACTCTATGCTCTCAATCAGCAGCCATGATGGTCACTGATCAAGGCTACTTACCACCCTGCACTGTCCTGTGATGCCAGGACCCGTCCCCTGCACACAGCCCATCTCATCGTTCCATTTCCACCATGGGCAACTTCCTGCGTAGCGAGTTTTCTCCCCACTGAATGTACATGACAACGTTGCAAGACCCATGCTGCAAATTTACATCTAAAATCCAAGCACATACACTTTCATAGGAAGTGTAACCTTCCGGCTACAGACAGGAGCAAATGTTCGGAATAGATTTAGGGGTAGGGTGGATAGTTTGGTTATGAGTATTAGTTGTAATAATTGTGCCTTGTATGTATCCAAAGTAAACCATAAGGGAGGGCCAATATAGGTTTGTATTAACTTAAGGCTGATTTGACCTAGGGGAGACCTAGTATAGGTTCAGACTAATTTAAGGCTGGGTTGACCTAAAGGTGAAAGCAAGTTTCCTAAATTCACAGTGCCTGTCCACCCAGCAGTAAAATAGGCGCACTGCAACGAGTTTATCGGCAATACGCATGTGGGTACTTTCCAAGACGCCTGTCCATCTTGAAAGATAATTGATAATCCTCGAGGAGCTCTTCAGAGCTCCCCCAGTTGAGTTCCTTCCGCCGGCAGTGGTGTGAGCAATCAGCTGCATGTGGATATTTCTGAGATGAGCACTTACACTAAAACAATGTGAAGTTAAATGTACTTATTTTCACATTTCAAAAGAAAATTTGTGACCAAAGATGGAATTTTACTCATCGCCAATATTTGTTTTGTGATGCTGGCAGATTCGTATGTGGACGTCTCCGATTCCAAACAGTATTCCTCTTCTGTGAAGATGTGGACGACGGACTTGTCCCAGACCCCCATTCTCCACCGAGGACCACACGCGCTGCACACGAGCCACGTGTCGAGTGAACCCCAGCAGCGACGTCTCGATGTTCCTGCCTGCCCACTGAATGACACCTAGCAGCGCAACAACACTGGATTAGAGTTGCAGTGCACAGTGCAGAGGCGGGTCTATAAACTTCGTAACGGGAGAGACGGTAGCGCCGACATTTTAAGCTGCTTAAAACACGTCTTACTGGTAAATATCAATAAAAGATTATTTGGGTCTTTTGGGAAAGCCACGTAGAAAGAAGAAATAACACTAGAAAATCAATTTTGGCGTCTCAAGGGGGATGCGATCGCCCCCATCGCCTCACCCTTGGATGGAACCCGCACTAATGGCGTGATCACAAAGGTGTACAGCAAGCGCCGGGCATCTTAAAAGTGTTGAGCAGCCAGTCTATGCAGACGTGGGCTCTCCCATGTTCTCTGGAGCAGGGCTCGGTGCAGCCGCACGTGACCCTTGCGTCATTCCGGTTCCTTCAGAGGCTTGTCCACCTGAACCACTTGACTGGAGAGATTGAGATGGGGAAGCCGGGAGCATCTGTTTTAGTAAAGGAGACGGTATCCAACACAGTCCCTTCACGTTTGTACCGTGATTGCTACTTTAAAGAAAGTCTCATGGTTTAAAAATGGAAGATGTTGCTCACGCACTATTCTCTGTTTTGTGTGGAAGAGGATGATGACGGCCCAAGATATCTGTTTTTGAAAGATGTTACATCCAGGTGCTCCAGCATTAACTAACATTATTTAGAACTGATTTAAGTACTTATTAGCATGGTTGGATATGTATGGTACGAAAGACGTTCCACATACGTCCAGCAACCTGCTGTGTCAGGATATTTCTTCAAATTCAGCCTAAAAAGTCAATAGTGCACACTTTCAATTGAGTATTAATTGAGAATTATGAATGTGGATTATGTGATAACCTATGGTTTGCATGTTGAAAGTTTTGTGCAACCCCGTAGTGAATTTGAGTGATTTTGAATAAGGCTAGTCCTTAAAGGCAACACAATTTTGTATAAAATTGTATTTCATCCAAGATGCTGTTTAGTGCAGTCCTAGTGGTACAGTACATGAGTTGGGGGAATCTTTGCATGTCTACATGTCTGTGTCAACCATACTACGTATGCGGATTATCTGGCGATTGCTTCCCACTGAGAAAGAGTTGCAGATCCTACTGCTGAACCTGGAGCATGCTACTTCAGAAATAGCGCCTTGCCATTGGCCCCACAAAAACAAAGTACCTGCCTGGGTATTTTATGTCATCACATGCTCCCCTCCATTAATGCCTCATAAGTGATGGGATAGTTGTGGGGAGAGTAGAGAAGTCTCTGTACTTGAGCAGTGTGCTTATGACCAGCTTTGGTTTGGAAGCCGAGGTCTCTGAATCAGTCGAGTGACATCTTTTCATCAGCTGTGTAACGCTATGTAGAAGCTACCTGGCTTGTTATGCCCTCTATGCTTGTGAAACGTGTAGCCCTCTTAATGGAACATCTGCATAACTTTTAAACCTTCAGGCTAGCCATACGATCCATTCTGGATTTAACCAGACTGGATTGTGCGAGGAACCCACAGAACCTTGAAAGATCTGGACACTTCCATCGGTGACATGTAGCCTGCATACCTAGCTCCTGCATGCCAGCTTCTGTTTGGCCGGATAGATAGGGCTAAATGGGTGTGGCACATACTAGGGAGATGGAATACAGTGGTGCAGAAGGATATAGGAGCTGATTGGACTGCCGATTACTGGTACCAGCGGTGTCAAGATCGGCCACTGTGGAGGAGGTTCGTGAAGGACGCCGCTGGGGAGTTGGAGGCAGTCGCCCTCCAGTGACAACGAGCAGAGCGCTATACGGCTAAAACCCAGAAGGTTAGCAGTTGGGACCACGGTGCGTCTTCCAGTCAGTCATCTCAGCCCACGGCACCTGGGTATGTTCTGCACTTCGCCGTGGTTACGGTCGCCGCCACCTAGTGGTGAATGGCGGTAGTGCGTGCATCGTTTACTGGCGATGTTTATAAGCGGGCACGTGACCGTTGCGCGAGTCGATGGGCGTGGCCTTGTTCACCACGCCCCCTTACTACGTCACCCGTCGCCTAGCAACAGAATGCACAACGGCGGAAGTTGCGGCAGCTGCGGCAGCACGCAGTCGTCTCGCCGCACGGACGCGGTTTTAAGCTCTGTCGACATTCGAAACGACAGACATCCAAGTGGCGGAGCAGATGCGGGTGAGTACGTGTGAATCAGGTCACGTTGAAGGATACATCATCAATTACAAGTAGCTACAATCGCGCTACCACAGTGCGACTTATTACGTTGTACGAATACACTACATTCTACACCGCTTAACCACGCCGTTTGCTATACCCGGCCGTTGCTAGGGACGCCGTCGCTAAGGCTGGACCAACGGTCAAGCGACGGGCGGGCTCCGTACGTTAGAGTCGTGTTTGTATTTTTTATATATTTTATTATTTTGTTGTTTCCCTTCAACGTGACTTTACCGAAAAAACTAAGAATACAGTCGTGTTTGTGTCACGTCTGCTCGTGTGGTTGTTGCGCTGCAACGTTTCGTACAGCGCCCTTTGCGTCTATGGGCGTGAAGGAAGGGGGCGATGTCTACCACGCCCTCTTATTACGTCGCGGCGGAGAGCGCCAAGTCTCTGGGCGTCTCTCCGCACGCACGCGGTTTGAGCCTCGAGTGGAGTCGACGGACATCGAGGGGCGGGTGAAAGTGCGGTAGCGGGTCAAGCTTCAGGCGACATCAATTTCAAGTTGGCTCAACTGCGCGCCGCCTCACGACTGCACTGTACCACAACACTACCACACGACTATTAATTAACACGCTGTACACTTCCACCACGACCGCACAACTCTAGACACCGCTTTACCACAACATTTGCTATGGCCAGCCGATGCTAGGAATGCCGGCGCTAAGGCTGTACACTCGTGTGAGTGTTTCACTAGTGTGAGTGTTTCACTAGTGTGAGTGTTTCACTCGTGCGACTGTTACACTCGTGCGAGTGTTACACTCGTGTGAGTGTAACACTCGTGTGAGTGTAACACTCGTGTGAGTGCTACACTCGTGTGATTGTAACACTCGTGTGATTGTAACACTCGTGTGAGTGCTACACTCGTGTGAGTGTAACACTCGTGTGAGTGTAACACTCGTGTGAGTGTAACACTCGTGTGAGTGCTACACTCGTGTGAGTGCTACACTCGTGTGAGTGTAACACTCGTGTGAGTGCTACACTCGTGTGAGTGCTACACTCGTTTGAGTGTAACACTAGTGTGAGTGTAACACTAGTGTGAGTGTTTCACTCGTGTGAGTGTAACACTCGTGTGAGTGAAACACTCGTGCGAGTGTTACACTCGTGCGAGTGTTTCACTCGTGCGAGTGTTACACTCGTGCGAGTGTTACACTCGTACGAGTGTTACACTCGTGCGAGTGTTACACTCGTGCGAGTGTTTCACTCGTGCGAGTGTTACACTCGTGCGAGTGTTACACTCGTGCGAGTGTTTCACTCGTGCGAGTGTTACACTCGTGCGAGTGTTTCACTCGTGCGAGTGTTTCACTCGTGCGAGTGTTACACTCGTGCGAGTGTTTCACTCGTGCGAGTGTTACACTCGTGCGAGTGTTTCACTCGTGCGAGTGTTACACTCGTGCGAGTGTTTCACTCGTGCGAGTGTTTCACTAGTGAGAGTGTTTCACTAGTGAGAGTGTTACACTAGTGAGAGTGTTACACTCGTGTGAGTGTAACACTCGTGTGAGTGTAACACTCGTGTTTGTGTCACGTTCACTAGTGTGAGTGTTACACTCGTGCGAGTGTTACACTCGTGTAAGTGTTACACTAGTGTGAGTGTAACACTCGTGTGAGTGTAACACTAGTGTGAGTGTTTCACTAGTGAGTGTTACACTCGTGTGAGTGTTACACTCGTGTGAGTAACACTAGTGTGAGTGTAACACTAGTGTGAGTGTAACACTCGTGTGAGTGCTACACTCGGGTGAGTGCTACACTCGTGTGAGTGTAACACTCGTGTGAGTGCTACACTCGTGTGAGTGTAACACTCGCGTGAGTGTTTCACTCGTGTGAGTGTAACACTCGTGTGAGTGTTTCAATCGCGCGAGTGAAACACTCGTGCGAGTGTTTCAATCGCGCTAGTGTAACACTCGTGCGAGTGTTTCATTCGCGCGAGTGAAACACTCGTGCGAGTGTTTCACTAGTGAGTGTTTCACTAGTGTGAGTGTTTCACTCGTGTTTGTGTCACGTTTACTAGTGTGAGTGTTACACTCGTGCGAGTGTTACACTAGTGTGAGTGTTTCACTCGTGCGAGTGTTACACTAGTGTGAGTGTTTCACTCGCGCGAGTGTAACACTCGTGTGAGTGAAACACTCGTGCGAGTGTTTCACTCGTGCGAGTGTTACACTCGTGCGAGTGTTTCACTAGTGCGATTGTTTCACTAGCGAGTGTTTCACTAGTGAGTGTTTCACTAGTGAGTGTTTCACTAGTGAGAGTGTAACACTCGTGCGAGTGTTACACTCGTGTAAGTGTTACACTAGTGTGAGTGTAACACTCGTGTGAGTGTAACACTAGTGTGAGTGTAACACTAGTGTGAGTGTAACACTCGTGTGAGTGCTACACTCGGGTGAGTGCTACACTCGTGTGAGTGTAACACTCGTGTGAGTGCTACACTCGTGTGAGTGCTACACTCGTGTGAGTGTAACACTCGTGTGAGTGTAACACTCGTGTGAGTGCTACACTCGTGTGAGTGTAACACTCGTGTGAGTGCTACACTCGTGTGAGTGCTACACTCGTGTGAGTGTAACACTAGTGTGAGTGTAACACTCGTGTGAGTGTAACACTCGTGTGAGTGTTTCACTCGTGTGAGTGTAACACTCGTGTAAGTGCTACACTCGTGTGAGTGTAACACTTGCGTAAGTGCTACACTCGTGTGAGTGTAACACTCGCGTGAGTGTTTCACTCGTGTGAGTGTAACACTCGTGTTAGTGTTTCAATCGCGCGAGTGAAACACTCGTGCGAGTGTTTCAATCGCGCTAGTGTAACACTCGTGCGAGTGTTTCAATCGCGCGAGTGAAACACTCGTGCGAGTGTTTCACTAGTGAGAGTGTTTCACTAGTGTGAGTGTTTCACTCGTGTTTGTGTCACGTTTACTAGTGTGAGTGTTACACTCGTGCGAGTGTTACACTAGTGTGAGTGTTTCACTCGTGTGAGTGTAACACTAGTGTGAGTGTTTCACTAGTGAGTGTTCCACTCGTGTGAGTGTTTCACTCGTGTGAGTGTTACATGAGTGTGAGTGTTTCACTCGTGCGAGTGTAACACTCGCGCGAGTGTAACACTCGTGTGAGTGTTTCACTCGCGCGAGTGTAACACTCGTGTGAGTGAAACACTTGTGCGAGTGTTTCACTCGTGCGAGTGTTACACTCGTGCGAGTGTTTCACTAGTGCGAGTGTTTCACTAGCGAGTGTTTCACTAGTGAGTGTTTCACTAGTGAGTGTTTCACTAGTGAGAGTGTAACACTCGTGTGAGTGTTTCACTCGTGTTTGTGTCACGTTCACTAGTGTGAGTGTTACACTCGTGCGAGTGTTACACTAGTGTGAGTGTAACACTCGTGTGAGTGTAACACTAGTGTGAGTGTTTCACTAGTGAGTGTTACACTCGTGTGAGTGTTACACTCGTATGTGTAACACTCGTGTGAGTGTAACACTAGTGTGAGTAACACTAGTGTGAGTGTAACACTAGTGTGAGTGTAAGACTCGTGTGAGTGTAACACTCGTGTGAGTGCTACACTCGGGTGAGTGCTACACTCGTGTGAGTGTAACACTCGTGTGAGTGCTACACTCGTGTGAGTGCTACACTCGTGTGAGTGCTACACTCGTGTGAGTGTAACACTCGTGTGAGTGCTACACTCGTGTGAGTGCTACACTCGTGTGAGTGTAACACTCGTGTGAGTGCTACACTAGTGTGAGTGTAACACTCGTGTGAGTGCTACACTCGTGTGAGTGTAACACTCGTGTGAGTGTTACACTCGTGTGAGTGTTTCAATCGCGCGAGTGAAACACTCGTGCGAGTGTTTCACTCGTGCGAGTGTTTCACTAGTCCGAGTGTTTCACTAGTGAGTGTTTCACTAGTGAGTGTTTCACTAGTGAGAGTGTTACACTCGTGTGAGTGTAACACTAGTGTGAGTGTAACACTCGTGTGAGTGTTACACTCGTGTGAGTGTTTCAATCGCGCTAGTGAAACACTCATGCGAGTGTTTCACTCGTGTGAGTGTAACACTCGTGTGAGTGTTTCACTCGTGTTTGTGTCACGTTTACTAGTGTGAGTGTTACACTCGTGCGAGTGTTACACTAGTGTGAGTGTTTCACTCGTGTGAGTGTAACACTCGTGTGAGTGTAACACTAGTGTGAGTGTAACACTAGTGTGAGTGGTTCACTAGTGAGTGTTCCACTCGTGTGAGTGTTACACTCGTGTGAGTGTTTCACTCGTGTGAGTGTTACATGAGTGTGAGTGTTTCACTCGTGCGAGTGTTACACTCGTGCGAGTGTTACACTCGTGCGAGTGTTTCAATCGTGTGAGTGTTACACGTGAATGTTACACTAGTGTGAGTGTTTCACTCGTGTGAGTGTTTCACTCGTGTGAGTGTTACACTAGTGCGAGTGTTACACTCGTGCGAGTGTTACACTCGTGCGAGTGTTACACTCGTGTGTTACACTCGTGTGAGTGTTACACTAGTGCGAGTGTTACACTAGTGCAAGTGTTACACTAGTGCGAGTATTTCACTCGTGCGAGTGTTACACTCGTGCGAGTGTTTCACTCGTGTGAGTGTTTCACTCGTGTGAGTGTTTCACTCATGTGAGTGTTAGAGCGACTCGTGTGAGTGTTACAGTCGAGTGAGTGTTACACTCGAGTGAGTGTTACACTTGAGTGAGTGTTTCACTCGTGTGAGTGTTTCACTAGTGCGAGTGTTTCACTAGTGCGAGTGTTACACTCGTGCGAGTGTTACACTCGTGTGAGTGTTACACTCGTGTTTGTGTCACGTTCACTCGTGTGAGTGTTTCACTCGTGTGAGTGTTTCACTCATCTGAGTGCTAGAGCGACTCGTGTGAGTTTCACTCGTGTGAGTGTTACACTCGTGTGAGTGTTTCAGTCGAGTGAGTGTTTCACTCGTGTGAGTGTTTCAGTCGAGTGAGTGTTTCACTCGTGTTAGTGTTTCACTCGAGTGAGTGTTTCACTCGAGTGAGTGCTACACTCGTGTGAGTGTAACACTCGTGTGAGTGCTACACTCGTGTGAGTGTAACACTCGTGTGAATGCTACACTCGTGTGAGTGTAACACTAGTGTGAGTGTAACACTAGTGTGAGTGTTTCACTTGTGTGAGTGTTTCACTCGTGTGAGTAACACTCGTGTAAGTGCTACACTCGTGTGAGTGTAACACTCGTGTGAGTGTTTCACTCGCGCGAGTGTAACACTCGTGTGAGTGAAACACTCGTGCGAGTGTTTCACTCGTGCGAGTTTTACACTCGTGCGAGTGTTTCACCCGTGCGAGTGTTACACTCGTGCGAGTGTTTCACTAGTGAGTGTTTCACTAGTGAGAGTGTTTCACTAGTGAGAGTGTTACACTCGTGTGAGTGTAACACTCGTGTTAGTGTTTCACTCGTGTTTGTGTTACGTTCACTAGTGTGAGTGTTACACTCGTGCGAATGTTACACTCGTGTGAGTGTTACACTAGTGTGAGTGTTTCACTCGTGTGAGTGTAACACTCGTGTGAGTGTAACACTCGTGTGAGTGCTACACTTGTGTGAGTGTAACACTCGTGTGAGTGCTACACTCGTGTGAGTGTAACACTCGTGTGAGTGCTACACTCGTGTGAGTGTAACACTAGTGTGAGTGTAACACTAGTGTGAGTGTTTCACTAGTGTGAGTGTTTCACTCGTGTGAGTGTTTCACTCGTGTAAGTGTTTCACTCGTGTGAGTGTAACACTCGTGTAAGTGCTACACCCGTGTGAGTGTAACACCCGCGTGAGTGTTTCACTCGTGTGAGTGTAACACTCGTGTAAGTGTAACACTTGTGTGAGTTTTGATTTAAAGCTTTCGTGACTGCAGTAATTCATATTCTTAGTTTTTTCGGTAAAGTCACGTTGAAGAGAAACAACAAAATAACAAAATGTATATAAAACAAAAAAATTCTCACGACGTTTCGACCATAACTCAAACGGTCATCATCAGGTGTGTTGGTTTGCATAAATTTATTTTTAAACGGCACATTTATTTATTTATAAAGAAAAACGTTGGCGTCACGCGCAGCGATTTGGCAGTTTGCCCAGGACTAGTCCATCTATTTTTTTTTTTTAAAGAGGAGGGGGGAGACGAAATTTTTTATAATGTATGCTGTCTGAAAGCCACTGTAAGCGTGAACAATCAATTAAGAACTGAAATGATTTATCAAATCTTTCCAATGATTGCTAAGATAGAATCCATCTTCTCGGTTGAAATTGTCTCTGTGCTTGTATATGTGGATAGCCTCATGAACGAATCTCTCATGGAAGCCAGATGGCTTACAAAAATAAAAAGAGATCCCACCAACAGCCTCGTCACACAAACCAACAAAATAATTTCTGATTCAACCGCATTAATTGATCAATCTAAACAGTTTTCGTTGAAACCTTCTGCTGCCAGGCCACCAAGATTATACGGCTTACCAAAAATACATAAAGTTGATACACCTCTTCGTCCCATAGTCTCTACTATCAGCTCCCCCACCTACAAACTAGCTCGTTTTTTGTCTGAAATCCTGCGTCCTTTCACTGGAAAGACCACCTCTGCGGTACAAAATTCTACTCACCTGGTATCAACAATCAAGGGTATTTCCCTGTCCCCAGACGACCTGCTTGTCAGTTTTGATGTAGTTTCCTTATTCACCAAGGTTCCTGTACCTGACACCATTGCAATCATTGAAGACTTGGTTCATCAAGGACTAAACACTGAGGTACCCCCCTGGTGAGACACTGTTTAACCAATACATACTTCACTTGGAATGGAACTTTCTACAAACAAACTGAGGGCACCCCAATGGGCTCCCCCCTTTCTCCAGTTATAGCTAACATTTTCATGGAGAAATTTGAGACTGACGCCATCCAGACTGCCACTCTGCGCCCAACCTTATGGAAGAGGTACGTGGATGACACTTTTGTCATCTGGCCACATGGCCGGCCTGCTCTAGACCAATTCTTCGACCACATCAATTCCATACACCCAGCCATCAGATTTACCATGGAAGTCTAAATAGATGGCAAGATACCTTTTTTGGATGTCCTAATTAAAAAGAGACCTGATGGTTCAATGAGCCACTCTGTCTACAGGAAAGCTACCCATACGGATGCTTATCTGAAACCGGATTCCCACCACCATCCATCACAGAAGAATTCTCTCATCAAGACTCTGTATCATAGAGCCCAATGCATATCCGACCAGGAACACATAAGCAGTGAACTCAAGCACGTACACCAAGCTCTTAGGGCTAATGGTTACTCCGACTATACAATCCGCAAAGCTATCACTCAAACCATGAAGAAGAACCCTCTTGAGGAGCCTTTCAAAACCATCACTTTACCCTACATTGCTGGGATCACAAAAAAGATCTCCAAAATCTTGAATAAACACAAGATCCAGGTCCGTTTCAACACATTACATAAAATCCGTGATCTGGTTCCGTCTGTAAAAGATGTGATTCCGGACATACAATACCCTGGTGTCTACAAACTAAGTTGCCTCTGTGGTAGTAGTTACATTGGAGAAACCAAACGCCATGTCTCGGACCGCATTCGTGAACATAAAGCAGACCTTAAACACGGTAGGACCAACACCTCGGCCGTAGCAGATCATTGTTCTAATTCAGTAGGCTCACATGCCATTGACTTTTCCAAGACGGAGGTTCTTTGTAAGCCATCTGGCTTCCATGAGAGATTCGTTCATGAGGCTATCCACATATACAAGCACAGAGACAATTTCAACCGAGAAGATGGATTATATCTTAGCAATCATTGGAAAGATTTGATAAATAATTTCAGTTCTTAATTGATTGTTCACGCTTACAGTGGCTTTCAGACAGCATACATTATAAAAAATTTCGTCTCCCCCCTCCTCTTTTAAAAAAAATAGATGGACTAGTCCTGGGCAAACTGCCAAATTGCTGCGCGTGACGCCAACGTTTTTTATAAATAAATAAATGTGCCGTTTAAAAATAAATTTATGCAAACCAACACACCTGATGATGACCGTTTGAGTTATGGTCGAAACGTCGTGAAATTTTTTTATTGTTTTATATATATATTTTGTTATTTTGTTGTTTCTCTTCAACGTGACTTTACCGAAAAAACTAAGAATATACTTGTGTGAGTGTTTCACTCGCGCGAGTGAAACACTCGTGCGAGTGTTTCACTCGTGCGAGTGTTACACTCGTGCGATTGTTTCACTCGTGCGAGTGTTACACTCGTGCGAGTGTTACACTTGTGCGTGTGTTTCACTAGTGCGAGTGTTTCACTAGTGAGTGTTTCACTAGTGAGAGTGTTTCACTAGTGAGAGTGTTACACTCGTGAGAGTGTTACACTCGTGTGAGTGTAACACTCTTGTGAGTGTTTCACTCGTGTTTGTGTCACGTTTACTAGTGTGAGTGTTACACTCGTGTGAGTGTTACACTAGTGTGAGTGTTTCACTCGTGTGAGTGTAACACTAGTGTGAGTGTTTCACTAGTGAGTGTTCCACTCGTGTGAGTGTTACACTCGTGTGAGTGTTTCACTCGTGTGAGTGTAACATGAGTGTGAGTGTTTCACTCGTGCGAGTGTTACACTCGTGCGAGTGTTACACTCGTGCGAGTGTTTCAATCGTGTGAGTGTTACACGTGAATGTTACACTAGTGTGAGTGTTTCACTCGTGTGAGTGTTACACTAGTGCGAGTGTTACACTCGTGCGAGTGTTTCACTCGTGTGTTACACTCGTGTGAGTGTTACACTAGTGCGAGTGTTACACTAGTGCGAGTGTTACACTAGTGCGAGTGTTACACTAGTGCGAGTGTTTCACTCGTGCGAGTGTTACACTCGTGCGAGTGTTTCACTCGTGTGAGTGTTTCACTCGTGTGAGTGTTAGAGCGACTCGTGTGAGTGTTAGAGCGACTCGTGTGAGTGTTACAGTCGAGTGAGTGTTTAACTCGTGTGAGTGTTTCACTAGTGCGAGTGTTACACTCGTACGAGTGTTACACTCGTGTGAGTGTTACACTCGTGTTTGTGTCACGTTCACTCGTGTGAGTGTTTCACTCGTGTGAGTGTTTCACTCATCTGAGTGTTAGAGCGAATCGTGTGAGTTTCACTCGTGTGAGTGTTACACTCGTGTGAGTGTTTCAGTCGAGTGAATGTTTCACTCGTGTGAGTGTTTCACTCGTGTGAGTGTTTCACTCGAGTGAGTGTTTCACTCGAGTGAGTGTTTCACTCGAGTGAGTGCTACACTCGTGTGAGTGTTTCAGTCGAGTGAGTGCTTCACTCGTGTGAGTGTCACGTTCACTCGTGTGAGTGTTACACTCGTGTGAGTGTTTCGCTCGTGTGAGTGTTTCACTCGTGTGAGTGTTTCACTCGTGTGAGTGTTACAATCGAGTGAGTGTTTCACTCGTGTGAGCGTTTCACTCGTGTGAGTGTTACAATAGTGTTAGTGTTACACTCGTGTGAGTGTTACACTCGTGTGAGTGTTTCACTAGTGTGAGTGTTACACTCGTGTGAGTGTTACACTAGTGTGAGTGTTACAATCGAGTGAGTGTTTCACTCGTGTGAGCGTTTCACTCGTGTGAGTGTTACACTAGTGTAAGTGTTTCACTCGAGTGAGTGTTTCACTCGAGTGAGTGTTACACTCGTGTGAGTGTTACACTCGTGTTTGTGTCACGTTCACTCGTGTGAGTGTTACACTCGTGTGAGTGTTACACTCGTGTTTGTGTCACGTTCACTAGTGTGAGTGTTTCACTCGTGTGAGTGTTACACTCGTGTGAGTGTTACACTAGTGTGAGTGTTTCACTCGAGTGAGTGTTTCACTCGAGTGAGTGTTACACTCGTGTGAGTGTTACACTCGTGTTTGTGTCACGTTCACTAGTGTGAGTGTTTCACTCGTGTGAGTGTTACACTCGTGTGAGTGTTACACTAGTGTGAGTGTTACACTAGTGTGAGTGTTTCATTCATGTGTGTTGTTCACTCGTGTGAATGTTACACTCGTGTGAGTGTTACACTCGTGTGAGTGTTACACTACTGTGAGTGTTTCACTCGTGCGAGTGTTACACTCGTGCGAGTGTTTCACTCGTGCGAGTGTTACACTCGTGCGAGTGTTTCACTAGTGCGATTGTTTCACTAGTGAGTGTTTCACTAGTGAGAGTGTTACAATCGTGTGAGTGTAACACTCGTGTGAGTGTTTCACTCGTGTTTGTGTCACGTTCACTAGTGTGAGTGTTACACTCGTGCGAGTGTTACACTAGTGTGAGTGTTTCACTAGTGTGAGTGTTTCACTCGTGTGAGTGTAACACTCGTGTGAGTGTAACACTAGTGTGAGTGTTTCACTAGTGAGTGTTACACTCGTGTGAGTGTTACACTCGTATGTGTAACACTCGTGTGAGTGCTACACTCGTGTGAGTGTAACACTCGTGTGAGTGCTACACTCGTGTGAGTGTAACACTAGTGTGAGTGTAACACTAGTGTGAGTGTTTCACTCGTGTGAGTGTTTCACTCGTGTGAGTGTTTCACTCGTGTGAGTATAACACTCGTGTGAGTGCTACACCCGTGTGAGTGTAACACTCGCGTGAGTGTTTCACTCGTGTGAGTGTAACACTCGTGTGAGTGTAACTCTCGTGCGAGTGTAACACTCGTGCGAGTGTAACACTCGTGCGAGTGTTTCACTCGTGCGAGTGTTTCACTCGTGCGAGTGTTACACTCGTGCGAGTGTTACACTCGTGCGAGTGTTACACTCGTGGGAGTGTTTCACTAGTGGGAGTGTTTCACTATTGGGAGTGTTTCACTATTGCGAGTGTTTCACTATTGCGAGTGTTTCACTAGTGAGAGTGTTACACTCGTGAGAGTGTTACACTCGTGTGAGTGTAACACTCGTGTGAGTGTAACACTCGTGTTTGTGTCACGTTTACTAGTGTGAGTGTTACACTCGTGCGAGTGTTACACTCGTGTGAGTGTTACACTAGTGTGAGTTTTTCACTCGTGTGAGTGTAACACTCGTGTGAGTGTAACACTAGTGTGAGTGTTTCACTAGTGAGTGTTCCACTCGTGTGAGTGTTACACTCGTGTGAGTGTTTCACTCGTGTGAGTGTTACAATCGAGTGAGTGTTTCACTCGTGTGAGCGTTTCACTCGTGTGAGTGTTACAATAGTGTTAGTGTTACACTCGTGTGAGTGTTACACTCGTGTGAGTGTTTCACTAGTGTGAGTGTTACACTCGTGTGAGTGTTACACTAGTGTGAGTGTTACAATCGAGTGAGTGTTTCACTCGTGTGAGCGTTTCACTCGTGTGAGTGTTACACTAGTGTGAGTGTTTCACTCGAGTGAGTGTTTCACTCGAGTGAGTGTTACACTCGTGTGAGTGTTACACTCGTGTTTGTGTCACGTTCACTCGTGTGAGTGTTACACTCGTGTGAGTGTTACACTCGTGTTTGTGTCACGTTCACTAGTGTGAGTGTTTCACTCGTGTGAGTGTTACACTCGTGTGAGTGTTACACTAGTGTGAGTGTTTCACTCGAGTGAGTGTTTCACTCGAGTGAGTGTTACACTCGTGTGAGTGTTACACTCGTGTTTGTGTCACGTTCACTCGTGTGAGTGTTACACTCGTGTGAGTGTTACACTAGTGTGAGTGTTACACTAGTGTGAGTGTTTCATTCATGTGTGTTGTTCACTCGTGTGAATGTTACACTCGTGTGAGTGTTACACTCGTGTGAGTGTTACACTCGTGTGAGTGTTACACTACTGTGAGTGTTTCACTCGTGCGAGTGTTACACTCGTGCGAGTGTTTCACTCGTGCGAGTGTTACACTCGTGCGAGTGTTTCACTAGTGCGATTGTTTCACTAGTGAGTGTTTCACTAGTGAGAGTGTTACAATCGTGTGAGTGTAACACTCGTGTGAGTGTTTCACTCGTGTTTGTGTCACGTTCACTAGTGTGAGTGTTACACTCGTGCGAGTGTTACACTAGTGTGAGTGTTTCACTAGTGTGAGTGTTTCACTCGTGTGAGTGTAACACTCGTGTGAGTGTAACACTAGTGTGAGTGTTTCACTAGTGAGTGTTACACTCGTGTGAGTGTTACACTCGTATGTGTAACACTCGTGTGAGTGCTACACTCGTGTGAGTGTAACACTCGTGTGAGTGCTACACTCGTGTGAGTGTAACACTAGTGTGAGTGTAACACTAGTGTGAGTGTTTCACTCGTGTGAGTGTTTCACTCGTGTGAGTGTTTCACTCGTGTGAGTATAACACTCGTGTGAGTGCTACACCCGTGTGAGTGTAACACTCGCGTGAGTGTTTCACTCGTGTGAGTGTAACACTCGTGTGAGTGTAACTCTCGTGCGAGTGTAACACTCGTGCGAGTGTAACACTCGTGCGAGTGTTTCACTCGTGCGAGTGTTTCACTCGTGCGAGTGTTACACTCGTGCGAGTGTTACACTCGTGCGAGTGTTACACTCGTGGGAGTGTTTCACTAGTGGGAGTGTTTCACTAATGGGAGTGTTTCACTATTGCGAGTGTTTCACTATTGCGAGTGTTTCACTAGTGAGAGTGTTACACTCGTGAGAGTGTTACACTCGTGTGAGTGTAACACTCGTGTGAGTGTAACACTCGTGTTTGTGTCACGTTTACTAGTGTGAGTGTTACACTCGTGCGAGTGTTACACTCGTGTGAGTGTTACACTAGTGTGAGTTTTTCACTCGTGTGAGTGTAACACTCGTGTGAGTGTAACACTAGTGTGAGTGTTTCACTAGTGAGTGTTCCACTCGTGTGAGTGTTACACTCGGGTGAGTGTTTCACTCATGTGAGTGTTACATGAGTGTGAGTGTTTCACTCGTGCGAGTGTTACACTCGTGCGAGTGTTACACTCGTGCTAGTGTTTCAATCGTGTGAGTGTTACACGTGAATGTTACACTAGTGTAAGTGTTTCACTAGTGTGAGTGTTACACTCGTGTGAGTGTTACACTAGTGTGAGTGTTACAATCGAGTGAGTGTTTCACTCGTGTGAGCGTTTCACTCGTGTGAGTGTTACACTAGTGTGAGTGTTTCACTTGGGTGAGTGTTTCACTCATGTGAGTTTTTCATGAGTGTGAGTGTTTCACTCGTGCGAGTGTTACACTCGTGCGAGTGTTACACTCGTGCGAGTGTTTCAATCGTGTGAGTGTTACACGTTGATGTTACACTAGTGTGAGTGTTTCACTCGTGTGAGTGTTACACTAGTGCGAGTGTTACACTCGTGCGAGTGTTACACTCGTGTGAGTGTTTCACTCGTGTGTTACACTAGTGCGAGTGTTACACTAGTGCGAGTGTTTCACTCGTGCGAGTGTTTCACTCGTGCGAGTGTTTCACTCGTGCGAGTGTTTCACTCGTGCGAGTGTTACACTCGTGCGAGTGTTTCACTCGTGTGAGTGTTTCACTCGTGTGAGTGTTAGAGCAACTCGTGTGAGTGTTACAGTCGAGTGAGTGTTACACTCGAATGAGTGTTTCACTCGTGTGAGTGTTTCACTAGTGCGAGTCTTACACTCGTGTGAGTGTTACACTCGTGTTTGTGTCACGTTCACTCGTGTGAGTGTTTCACTCCTGTGAGTGTTTCACTCATCTGAGTGTTAGAGCGACTCGTGTGAGTTTCACTCGTGTGAGTGTTTCACTCGTGTGAGTGTTTCAGTCGAGTGAGTGTTTCAGTCGAGTGAGTGTTTCACTCGTGTGAGTGTTTCACTCGAGTGAGTGTTTCACTCGAGTGAGTGCTACACTCGTGTGAGTGTTTTAGTCGAGTGAGTGCTTCACTCGTGTGAGTGTCACGTTCACTCGTGTGAGTGTTACACTCGTGTGAGTGTTTCACTCGTGTGAGTGTTACAATCGAGTGAGTGTTTCACTCGTATGAGCGTTTCACTCGTGTGAGTGTTACAATAGTGTTAGTGTTACACTCGTGTGAGTGTTTCACTAGTGTGAGTGTTACACTCGTGTGAGTGTTTCACTCGTGTGAGTATAACACTCGTGTGAGTGCTACACCCGTGTGAGTGTAACACTCGCGTGAGTGTTTCACTCGTGTGAGTGTAACACTCGTGTGAGTGTTACACTCGTGCGAGTGTTTCACTCGTGCGAGTGTTTCACTTGTGCGAGTGTTTCACTCGTGCGAGTGTTACACTCGTGCGAGTGTTACACTCGTGCGAGTGTTACACGTGAGAGTGTTACACTCGTGTGAGTGTAACACTCGTGTGAGTGTTTCTCTCGTGTTTGTGTCACGTTTATTAGTGTGAGTGTTACACTCGTGCGAGTGTTACACTCGTGTGAGTGTTACACTAGTGTGAGTTTTTCACTCGTGTGAGTGTAACACTCGTGTGAGTGTAACACTAGTGTGAGTGTTTCACTAGTGTGAGTGTTACATGAGTGTGAGTGTTTCACTCGTGCGAGTGTTACACTCGTGCGAGTGTTTCAATCGTGTGAGTGTTACACGTGAATTTTACACTAGTGTGAGTGTTTCACTCGTGTGAGTGTTACACTAGTGCGAGTGTTACACTCGTGCGAGTGTTACACTCGTGTGAGTGTTTCACTCGTGTGTTACACTAGTGCGAGTGTTACACTAGTGCGAGTGTTTCACTCGTGCGAGTGTTACACTAGTGCGAGTGTTACACTCGTGCGAGTGCTACACTCGTGTGAGTGTTTCACTCGTGTGAGCGTTTCACTCGTGTGAGTGTTACACTCGTGTGAGTGTTACACTCGAGTGAGTGTTTCATTCGTGTGAGTGTTTCACTCATGTAAGTGTTAGCGCGACTCGTGTGAGTGTTTCACTCGTGTGAGTTTCACTCGTGTGAGTGTTGCACTCGTGTGAGTGTTTCACTCGTGTGAGTGTTACACTCGTGTGAGTGTTACACTCGAGTGAGCGTTACACTCGTGTGAGCGGAGGCGGAGGAGGAGGAGGCGGTGGAGGAGGAGGAGTCGGTGGAGGAGGAGGAGTCGGCGGAAGAGGTAAGTGGCCCTTAAAAAAGAGACCAGTAAAAGAATTGGCCAGTAAAAAAAGATGAGTGGCCATAAAAAAATTGACTGGTAAAAAAAATAAAATAATAAAAATATAAAACAATTAAATTACTTTCTACGTGACTTTACAGAAAGAACCAAGAATATGAATCCCTGCAGTCATGGAAGCTTTAATTCAAAATGGTAAAAAAAGTCAAACTGAAAAAATTGGCCAGTAAAAAAGATAATTGGCCATCAAAAAAAGTCACTAGTTAAAAAAGAGTGGCCATTAAAGAAAAAATTTGACTGGTAAAAAAAAATAGTCATGAAAAAAGTGAAAAAATTGGCCGGTAAAAAAGAAAAATGGCCATCAAAAAAAGTGACCAGTTAAAAAAGAGTGGCCATTAAAAAAAAAGCGGCCAATGTAAAAGGAATTGGCCCATAAAAAAAGACCAGTCGAAAAAAATTGGCCGGTAAAAAAGATGAATGGCCATCCAAAAAAGTGACGGTTAAAAAAGAGTGGCCATTAAAAAAAGTGACTACAAAAAATTGGCCCATAAAAAAGAAAAGACCAGTCAAACAAAATTGGTCAGTAAAAAAATGTATTGGCCATCACACAGTGAGGTGGAGGAGGTGGAGGAGGATGCGGAGGAGGAGGAGGCGGAGTCGGAGGAGGTGGAGGAGGAGGTGGATGAGGAGGAGGAGGCACAAGAGGTAGGTGGCCTGTAAAAAAAGAGACCAGTAAAAGAATTGGCCAGTAAAAAAAGATGAGTGCCCAGAAAAAATTTTGACTGGTAAAAAAAAAAATATAAAACAATTAAATTCCCTTCTACGTGACTTTACCAAAAGAACCAAGAATATGAATCCCTGCAGTCACGAAAGCTTTAATTCAAAATGGTAAAAAAGTCAAACTGAAAAAATTGGCCAGTAAAAAAGATAATTGGCCATCAAAAAAAGTGACTAGTTAAAAAAGAGTGGCCATTAAAGAAAAAATTTGACTGGTAAAAAAAAATGGTCATGAAAAAAGTAAAAAAATTGGCTGGTAAAAAAGATAAATGGCCATCAAAAAAAGTGACCAGTTAAAAAAGAGTGGCCATTGAAAAAAAAGTGGCCAATGTAAAAGGAATTGGCCCATAAAAAAAAGACCAGTCGAAAAAAATTGGCCGGTAAAAAAGATGAATGGCCATCCAAAAAAGTGACCGGTTAAAAAAGAGTGGCCATTAAAAAAAGTGACTACAAAAAATTGGCCCATAAAAAAGAAAAGACCAGTCAAACAAAATTGGTCAGTAAAAAAATGTATTGGCCATCACACAGTGAGGTGGAGGAGGTGGAGGAGGATGCGGAGGAGGCGGAGGAGGAGGAGGCGGAGTCGGAGGAGGCGGAGGAGGAGGTGGATGAGGAGGAGGAGGCACAAGAGGTAGGTGGCCCGTAAAAAAAGAGACCAGTAAAAGAATTGGCCAGTAAAAAAAGATGAGTGCCCATAAAAAATTTTGCCTGGTAAAAAAAAAAACAACAACAATTAAATTCCCTTCTACGTGACTTTACCAAAAGAACCAAGAATATGAATCCCTGCAGTCACGAAAGCTTTAATTCAAAATGGTAAAAAAAGTCAAACTGAAAAAATTGGCCAGTAAAAAAGATAATTGGCCATCAAAAAAAGTGAATGGTTAAAAAAGAGTGGTCATTAAAGAAAAAATTTGACTGGTAAAAAAAAAAATGGTAATGAAAAAAGTGAAAAAAATTGGCCGGTAAAAAAGATAAATGGCCATCAAAAAAGTGACCGGTTAAAAAACAGTGGCCATTAAAAAAAAAGTGGCCGATCAAAAATGAATTGGCCCATAAAAAAAAGACCAGTCGAAAAAAATTGGCCAGTAAAAAAGATGAATTGCCATCCAAAAAATTGACCGGTTAAAAAAGAGTGGCCATTAAAAAAACAGTGGCCTACCAAAAAATAATTGGCCTGTAAAAAAGACCAGTCGAAAAAAAATTGGCCAGTAAAAAAGATAAGTGGCCATCAAAAAAAGTGACCGGTTAAAAACATTGCCCATTAAATAAAGTGACTATAAAAAATTGGCCCATAAAAAAGGAAAGACCAGTCAAACAAAATTGGTCAGTAAAAAAATGTATTGGCCATCACACAGTGAGGTGGAGGAGGCGGAGGAGGCGGAGGAGGAGGCGGAGGAGGCGGAGGAGGATGCGGAGGAGGCGGAGGAGGAGACGGAGGAGGAGGAGGCAGATTCGGAGGAGGCGGAGGCGGAGGAGGAGGAGGAGGCGGATGAGGAGGAGGCAGAAGAGGTAGGTGGCCCGTAAAAAAAGAGACCAGTAAAAGAATTGGCCAGTAAAAAAAGATGAGTGGCCATAAAGAAATTTGACTTGTAAAAAAAAAAATAGAAATATAAAACAATTAAATTCCCTTCTACCTGACTTTACCGAAAGAACTAAGAATATGGATCCCTGCAGTCACGAAAGCATTAATTAAAAATGGTAAAAAAGTCAACCTGAAAAAATTGGCCAGTAAAAAAGATAATTGGCCATCAAAAAAAGTGACTGATTAAAAAAGAGTGGCCATTAAAGAAAAAATTTGACTGGTAAAAAAATAAATGGTCATGAAAAAAGTGAAAAAAATTGGCCTGGAAAAAAGACAAATGGCCATAAAAAAAAAGTGACCGGTTAAAAAAGAGTGGCCATTAAAAAACAGTGGCCTACCAAAAAATAATTGGCCCGTAAAAAAAGACGAGTCGAAAAAAATTGGCCAGTAAAAAAGATAAGTGACCATAAAAAAAAGTGACCGGTTAAAAAAATTGCCCATTAAAAAAAGTGACAACAAAAAATTGGCCCGTAAAAAAGGAAAGACCAGTCAAACAAAATTGGTCAGTAAAAAAATGTATTGGCCATCACACCGTGAGGTGGAGGAGGTGGAGGAGGCGGAGGAGGAGGAGGAGGAGGCGGAGGAGGAGGCGGAGGCGGAGGAGGAGGAGGCGGAAGAGGTAGGTGGCCCGTAAAAAAAGAGACCAGTAAAAGAATTGGCCATTAAAAAAAGATGAGTGGCCATAAAAAAATTTGACAGGTAAAAAAAAATAATAGAAATATAAAACAATTAAATTCCCTTCTACGTGACTTTACCGAAAGAACCAAGAATATGAATCCCTGCAGTCATGAAAGCTTTAATTCAAAATGTTAAAAAAAGTCAAACTGAAAAAATTGGCCAGTAAAAAAGATAATTGGCCATCAAAAAAAGTGACTGATTAAAAAAGAGTGGCCATTAAAGAAAAAATTTGACTGGTAAAAAAATAAATGGTCATGAAAAAAGTGAAAAAAATTGGCCCGGAAAAAAGATAAGTGACCATCAAAAAAAGTGACCGGTTAAAAAAATTGCCCATTAAAAAAAGTGACAACAAAAAATTGGCCCGTAAAAAAGGAAAGACCAGTCAAACAAAATTGGTCAGTAAAAAAATGTATTGGCCATCACACCGTGAGGTGGAGGAGGTGGAGGAGGCGGAGGAGGAGGAGGAGGAGGCGGAGGAGGAGGCGGAGGCGGAGGAGGCGGAAGAGGTAGGTGGCCCGTAAAAAAAGAGACCAGTAAAAGAATTGGCCATTAAAAAAAGATGAGTGGCCATAAAAAAATTTGACAGGTAAAAAAAAAAAAAATAGAAATATAAAACAATTAAATTCCCTTCTACGTGACTTTACCGAAAGAACCAAGAATATGAATCCCTGCAGTCATGAAAGCTTTAATTCAAAATGTTAAAAAAAGTCAAACTGAAAAAATTGGCCAGTAAAAAAGATAATTGGCCATCAAAAAAAGTGACTGATTAAAAAAGAGTGGCCATTAAAGAAAAAATTTGACTGGTAAAAAAATAAATGGTCATGAAAAAAGTGAAAAAAATTGGCCCGGAAAAAAGACAAATGGCCATCAAAAAAAAGTGACCGGTTAAAAAAGAGTGGCCATTAAAAAAACAGTGGCCTACCAAAAAATAATTGGCCCGTAAAAAAAGACGAGTCGAAAAAAATTGGCCAGTAAAAAAGATAAGTGACCATCAAAAAAAGTGACCGGTTAAAAAAATTGCCCATTAAAAAAAGTGACAACAAAAAATTGGCCCGTAAAAAAGGAAAGACCAGTCAAACAAAATTGGTCAGTAAAAAAATGTATTGGCCATCACACCGTGAGGTGGAGGAGGTGGAGGAGGCGGAGGAGGAGGAGGAGGAGGCGGAGGAGGAGGCGGAGGCGGAGGAGGCGGAAGAGGTAGGTGGCCCGTAAAAAAAGAGACCAGTAAAAGAATTGGCCATTAAAAAAAGATGAGTGGCCATAAAAAAATTTGACAGGTAAAAAAAAAAAAAATAGAAATATAAAACAATTAAATTCCCTTCTACGTGACTTTACCGAAAGAACCAAGAATATGAATCCCTGCAGTCATGAAAGCTTTAATTCAAAATGTTAAAAAAAGTCAAACTGAAAAAATTGGCCAGTAAAAAAGATAATTGGCCATCAAAAAAAGTGACTGATTAAAAAAGAGTGGCCATTAAAGAAAAAATTTGACTGGTAAAAAAATAAATGGTCATGAAAAAAGTGAAAAAAATTGGCCCGGAAAAAAGACAAATGGCCATCAAAAAAAAGTGACCGGTTAAAAAAGAGTGGCCATTAAAAAAACAGTGGCCTACCAAAAAATAATTGGCCCGTAAAAAAAGACGAGTCGAAAAAAATTGGCCAGTAAAAAAGATAAGTGACCATCAAAAAAAGTGACCGGTTAAAAAAATTGCCCATTAAAAAAAGTGACAACAAAAAATTGGCCCGTAAAAAAGGAAAGACCAGTCAAACAAAATTGGTCAGTAAAAAAATGTATTGGCCATCACACCGTGAGGTGGAGGAGGTGGAGGAGGCGGAGGAGGCAGAGGAGGCGGAGCAGGAGGCGGAGGAGGAGGCGGAGGAGGAGGCGGAGGAGGAGGAGGCGGAAGAGGTAGGTGGCCCGTAAAAAAAGAGACCAGTAAAAGAATTGGCCATTAAAAAAAGATGAGTGGCCATAAAAAAATTTGACAGGTAAAAAAAAATAATAGAAATATAAAACAATTAAATTCCCTTCTACGTGACTTTACCGAAAGAACCAAGAATATGAATCCCTGCAGTCATGAAAGCTTTAATTCAAAATGTTAAAAAAAGTCAAACTGAAAAAATTGGCCAGTAAAAAAGATAATTGGCCATCAAAAAAAGTGACTGATTAAAAAAGAGTGGCCATTAAAGAAAAAATTTGACTGGTAAAAAAATAAATGGTCATGAAAAAAGTGAAAAAAATTGGCCCGGAAAAAAGACAAATGGCCATCAAAAAAAAGTGACCGGTTAAAAAAGAGTGGCCATTAAAAAAACAGTGGCCTACCAAAAAATAATTGGCCCGTAAAAAAAGACGAGTCGAAAAAAATTGGCCAGTAAAAAAGATAAGTGACCATCAAAATAAGTGACCGGTTAAAAAAATTGCCCATTAAAAAAAGTGACAACAAAAAATTGGCCCGTAAAAAAGGAAAGACCAGTCAAACAAAATTGGTCAGTAAAAAAATGTATTGGCCATCACACCGTGAGGTGGAGGAGGTGGAGGAGGCGGAGGAGGCAGATGAGGCGGAGCAGGAGGCGGAGGAGGAGGCGGAGGAGGAGGCGGAGGAGGAGGAGGCGGAAGAGGTAGGTGGCCCGTAAAAAAAGAGACCAGTAAAAGAATTGGCCATTAAAAAAAGATGAGTGACCATAAAAAAATTTGACAGGTAAAAAAAAATAATAGAAATATAAAACAATTAAATTCCCTTCTACGTGACTTTACCGAAAGAACCAAGAATATGAATCCCTGCAGTCATGAAAGCTTTAATTCAAAATGTTAAAAAAAGTCAAACTGAAAAAATTGGCCAGTAAAAAAGATAATTGGCCATCAAAAAAAGTGACTGATTAAAAAAGAGTGGCCATTAAAGAAAAAATTTGACTGGTAAAAAAATAAATGGTCATGAAAAAAGTGAAAAAAATTGGCCCGGAAAAAAGACAAATGGCCATCAAAAAAAAGTGACCGGTTAAAAAAGAGTGGCCATTAAAAAAACAGTGGCCTACCAAAAAATAATTGGCCCGTAAAAAAAGACGAGTCGAAAAAAATTGGCCAGTAAAAAAGATAAGTGACCATCAAAAAAAGTGACCGGTTAAAAAAATTGCCCATTAAAAAAAGTGACAACAAAAAATTGGCCCGTAAAAAAGGAAAGACCAGTCAAACAAAATTGGTCAGTAAAAAAATGTATTGGCCATCACACCGTGAGGTGGAGGAGGTGGAGGAGGTGGAGGAGGCAGAGGAGGCGGAGCAGGAGGCGGAGGAGGAGGCGGAGGAGGAGGCGGAGGAGGAGGAGGCGGAAGAGGTAGGTGGCCCGTAAAAAAAGAGACCAGTAAAAGAATTGGCCATTAAAAAAAGATGAGTGGCCATAAAAAAATTTGACAGGTAAAAAAAAATAATAGAAATATAAAACAATTAAATTCCCTTCTACGTGACTTTACCGAAAGAACCAAGAATATGAATCCCTGCAGTCATGAAAGCTTTAATTCAAAATGTTAAAAAAAGTCAAATTGAAAAAATTGGCCAGTAAAAAAGATAATTGGCCATCAAAAAAAGTGACTGATTAAAAAAGAGTGGCCATTAAAGAAAAATTTGACTGGTAAAAAAATTAATGGTCATGAAAAAAGTGAAAAAAATTGGCCCGGAAAAAAGACAAATGGCCATAAAAAAAAAGTGACCGGTTAAAAAAGAGTGGCCATTAAAAAAACAGTGGCCTACCAAAAAATAATTGGCCCGTAAAAAAAGACGAGTCGAAAAAAATTGGCCAGTAAAAAAGATAAGTGACCATCAAAAAAAGTGACCGGTTAAAAAAATTGCCCATTAAAAAAAGTGACAACAAAAAATTGGCCCGTAAAAAAGGAAAGACCAGTCAAACAAAATTGGTCAGTACAAAAATGTATTGGCCATCACACAGTGAGGTGGAGGAGGCGGAGGAGGCGGAGGAGGAGGCGGAGGAGGAGGCGGAGGAGGAGGCGGAGGAGGAGGCGGAGGAGGAGGAGGAGGCGGAGGAGGAGGCGGAGGCGGAGGAGGAGGAGGCGGAAGAGGTAGGTGGCCCGTAAAAAAAGAGACCAGTAAAAGAATTGGCCATTAAAAAAAGATGAGTGGCCATAAAAAATTTGACAGGTAAAAAAAAATATAATAGAAATATAAAACAATTAAATTCCCTTCTACGTGACTTTACCGAAAGAACCAAGAATATGAATCCCTGCAGTCATGAAAGCTTTAATTAAAAATGTTAAAAAAAGTCAAACTGAAAAATTGGCCAGTAAAAAAGATAATTGGCCATCAAAAAAAGTGACTGATTAAAAAAGAGTGGCCATTAAAGAAAAAATTTGACTGGTAAAAAAATAAATGGTCATGAAAAAAGTGAAAAAAATTGGCCTGGAAAAAAGACAAATGGCCATCAAAAAAAAGTGACCGGTTAAAAAAGAGTGGCCATTAAAAAAACAGTGGCCTACCAAAAAATAATTGGCCCGTAAAAAAAGACGAGTCGAAAAAAATTGGCCAGTAAAAAAGATAAGTGACCATCAAAAAAAGTGACCGGTTAAAAAAATTGCCCATTAAAAAAAGTGACAACAAAAAATTGGCCCGTAAAAAAGGAAAGACCAGTCAAACAAAATTGGTCAGTAAAAAAATGTATTGGCCATCACACCGTGAGGTGGAGGAGGTGGAGGAGGCGGAGGAGGCAGAGGAGGCGGAGCAGGAGGCGGAGGAGGAGGCGGAGGAGGAGGAGGCGGAAGAGGTAGGTGGCCCGTAAAAAAAGAGACCAGTAAAAGAATTGGCCATTAAAAATAGATGAGTGGCCATAAAAAAATTTGACAGGTAAAAAATAATAATAGAAATATAAAACAATTAAATTCCCTTCTACGTGACTTTACCGAAAGAACCAAGAATATGAATCCCTGCAGTCATGAAAGCTTTAATTCAAAATGTTAAAAAAAGTCAAATTGAAAAAATTGGCCAGTAAAAAAGATAATTGGCCATCAAAAAAAGTGACTGATTAAAAAAGAGTGGCCATTAAAGAAAAATTTGACTGGTAAAAAAATTAATGGTCATGAAAAAGTGAAAAAAATTGGCCCGGAAAAAAGACAAATGGCCATAAAAAAAAAGTGACCGGTTAAAAAAGAGTGGCCATTAAAAAAACAGTGGCCTACCAAAAAATAATTGGCCCGTAAAAAAAGACCAGTCGAAAAAAATTGGCCAGTAAAAAAGATAAGTGACCATCAAAAAAAGTGACCGGTTAAAAAAATTGCCCATTAAAAAAAGTGACAACAAAAAATTGGCCCGTAAAAAAGGAAAGACCAGTCAAACAAAATTGGTCAGTACAAAAATGTATTGGCCATCACACAGTGAGGTGGAGGAGGCGGAGGAGGAGGCGGAGGAGGAGGCGGAGGAGGAGGCGGAGGAGGAGGCGGAGGAGGAGGAGGAGGCGGAGGAGGAGGCGGAGGCGGAGGAGGAGGAGGCGGAAGAGGTAGGTGGCCCGTAAAAAAAGAGACCAGTAAAAGAATTGGCCATTAAAAAAAGATGAGTGGCCATAAAAAAATTTGACAGGTAAAAAAAAATATAATAGAAATATAAAACAATTAAATTCCCTTCTACGTGACTTTACCGAAAGAACCAAGAATATGAATCCCTGCAGTCATGAAAGCTTTAATTAAAAATGTTAAAAAAAGTCAAACTGAAAAATTGGCCAGTAAAAAAGATAATTGGCCATCAAAAAAAGTGACTGATTAAAAAAGAGTGGCCATTAAAGAAAAAATTTGACTGGTAAAAAAATAAATGGTCATGAAAAAAGTGAAAAAAATTGGCCCGGAAAAAAGACAAATGGCCATCAAAAAAAAGTGACCGGTTAAAAAAGAGTGGCCATTAAAAACAGTGGCCTACCAAAAAATAATTGGCCTGTAAAAAAAGACCAGTCGAAAAAAATTGGCCAGTAAAAAAGATAAGTGACCATCAAAAAAAGTGACCGGTTAAAAAAATTGCCCATTAAAAAAAGTGACAACAAAAAATTGGCCCGTAAAAAAGGAAAGACCAGTCAAACAAAATTGGTCAGTAAAAAAATGTATTGGCCATCACACCGTGAGGTGGAGGAGGTGGAGGAGGCGGAGGAGGCGGAGGAGGCGGAGCAGGAGGCGGAGGAGGAGTCGGAGGAGGAGGAGGAGGCGGAGGAGGAGGAGGCGGAAGAGGTAGGTGGCCCGTAAAAAAAGAGACCAGTAAAAGAATTGGCCATTAAAAAAAGATGAGTGGCCATAAAAAAATTTGACAGTTAAAAAAAAATAATAGAAATATAAAACAATTAAATTCCCTTCTACGTGACTTTACCGAAAGAACCAAGAATATGAATCCCTGCAGTCATGAAAGCTTTAATCCAAAATGTTAAAAAAGTCAAACTGAAAAAATTGGCCAGTAAAAAAGATAATTGGCCATCAAAAAAAGTGACCGGTTAAAAAAATTGCCCATTAAAAAAAGTGACAACAAAAAATTGGCCCGTAAAAAAGGAAAGACCAGTCAAACAAAATTGGCCAGTAAAAAAATGTATTGGCCATCACACCGTGAGGTGGAGGAGGTGGAGGAGGCGGAGGAGGCGGAGGAGGCGGAGCAGGAGGCGGAGGAGGAGGCGGAGGAGGAGGCGGAGGAGGCGGAAGAGGTAGGTGGCCCGTAAAAAAAGAGACCAGTAAAAGAATTGGCCATTAAAAAAAGATGAGTGGCCATAAAAAAATTTGACAGGTAAAAAAAAATAATAGAAATATAAAACAATTAAATTCCCTTCTACGTGACTTTACCGAAAGAACCAAGAATATGAATCCCTGCAGTCATGAAAGCTTTAATTCAAAATGTTAAAAAAGTCAAACTGAAAAAATTGGCCAGTAAAAAAGATAATTGGCCATCAAAAAAAGTGACTGATTAAAAAAGAGTGGCCATTAAAGAAAAATTTGACTGGTAAAAAAATTAATGGTCATTAAAAAAGTGAAAAAAATTGGCCCAGAAAAAAGACAAATGGCCATCAAAAAAAAGTGACCAGTTAAAAAAGAGTGGCCATTAAAAAAACAGTGGTCTACCAAAAAATAATTGGCCCGTAAAAAAAGACCAGTCGAAAAAAATTGGCCAGTAAAAAAGATAAGTGACCATCAAAAAAAGTGACCGGTTAAAAAAATTGCCCATTAAAAAAAGTGACAACAAAAAATTGGCCCGTAAAAAAGGAAAGACCAGTCAAACAAAATTGGTCAGTACAAAAATGTATTGGCCATCACACAGTGAGGTGGAGGAGGCGGAGGAGGCGGAGGAGGAGGCGGAGGAGGAGGCGGAGGAGGCGGAGGAGGAGGCGGAGGCGGAGGAGGAGGAGGCGGAAGAGGTAGGTGGCCCGTAAAAAAAGAGACCAGTAAAAGAATTGGCCATTAAAAAAAGATGAGTGGCCATAAAAAAATTTGACAGGTAAAAAAAAATATAATAGAAATATAAAACAATTAAATTCCCTTCTACGTGACTTTACCGAAAGAACCAAGAATATGAATCCCTGCAGTCATGAAAGCTTTAATTCAAAATGTTAAAAAAAGTCAAACTGAAAAATTGGCCAGTAAAAAAGATAATTGGCCATCAAAAAAAGTGACTGATTAAAAAAGAGTGGCCATTAAAGAAAAAATTTGACTGGTAAAAAAATAAATGGTCATGAAAAAAGTGAAAAAAATTGGCCCGGAAAAAAGACAAATGGCCATCAAAAAAAAGTGACCGGTTAAAAAAGAGTGGCCATTAAAAAAACAGTGGCCTACCAAAAAATAATTGGCCTGTAAAAAAAGACCAGTCGAAAAAAATTGGCCAGTAAAAAAGATAAGTGACCATCAAAAAAAGTGACCGGTTAAAAAAATTGCCCATTAAAAAAAGTGACAACAAAAAATTGGCCCGTAAAAAAGGAAAGACCAGTCAAACAAAATTGGTCAGTAAAAAAATGTATTGGCCATCACACCGTGAGATGGAGGAGGTGGAGGAGGCGGAGGAGGCGGAGGAGGCGGAGCAGGAGGCGGAGGAGGAGTCGGAGGAGGAGGAGGCGGAGGAGGAGGCGGAGGAGGAGGAGGCGGAAGAGGTAGGTGGCCCGTAAAAAAAGAGACCAGTAAAAGAATTGGCCATTAAAAAAAGATGAGTGGCCATAAAAAAATTTGACAGTTAAAAAAAAATAATAGAAATATAAAACAATTAAATTCCCTTCTACGTGACATTACCGAAAGAACCAAGAATATGAATCCCTGCAGTCATGAAAGCTTTAATTCAAAATGTTAAAAAAGTCAAACTGAAAAAATTGGCCAGTAAAAAAGATAATTGGCCATCAAAAAAAGTGACCGGTTAAAAAAATTGCCCATTAAAAAAAGTGACAACAAAAAATTGGCCCGTAAAAAAGGAAAGACCAGTCAAACAAAATTGGCCAGTAAAAAAATGTATTGGCCATCACACCGTGAGGTGGAGGAGGTGGAGGAGGTGGAGGAGGCGGAGGAGGCGGAGGAGGCGGAGCAGGAGGCGGAGGAGGAGGCGGAGGAGGAGGCGGAAGAGGTAGGTGGCCCGTAAAAAAAGAGACCAGTAAAAGAATTGGCCATTAAAAAAAGATGAGTGGCCATAAAAAAATTTGACAGGTAAAAAAAAATAATAGAAATATAAAACAATTAAATTCCCTTCTACGTGACTTTACCGAAAGAACCAAGAATATGAATCCCTGCAGTCATGAAAGCTTTAATTCAAAATGTTAAAAAAGTCAAACTGAAAAAATTGGCCAGTAAAAAAGATAATTGGCCATCAAAAAAAGTGACTGATTAAAAAAGAGTGGCCATTAAAGAAAAATTTGACTGGTAAAAAAATTAATGGTCATTAAAAAAGTGAAAAAAATTGGCCCAGAAAAAAGACAAATGGCCATCAAAAAAAAGTGACCAGTTAAAAAAGAGTGGCCATTAAAAAAACAGTGGTCTACCAAAAAATAATTGGCCCGTAAAAAAAGACCAGTCAAAAAAAATTGGCCAGTAAAAAAGATAAGTGACCATCAAAAAAAGTGACCGGTTAAAAAAAATTGCCCATTAAAAAAAGTGACAACAAAAAATTGGCCCGTAAAAAAGGAAAGACCAGTCAAACAAAATTGGTCAGTACAAAAATGTATTGGCCATCACACAGTGAGGTGGAGGAGGCGGAGGAGGCGGAGGAGGAGGCGGAGGAGGAGGCGGAGGAGGAGGAGGCGGAGGAGGAGGCGGAGGAGGAGGAGGAGGAGGCGGAAGAGGTAGGTGGCCCGTAAAAAAAGAGACCAGTAAAAGAATTGGCCATTAAAAAAAGATGAGTGGCCATAAAAAAATTTGACAGGTAAAAAAAAATATAATAGAAATATAAAACAATTAAATTCCCTTCTACGTGACTTTACCGAAAGAACCAAGAATATGAATCCCTGCAGTCATGAAAGCTTTAATTAAAAATGTTAAAAAAAGTCAAACTGAAAAATTGGCCAGTAAAAAAGATAATTGGCCATCAAAAAAAGTGACTGATTAAAAAAGAGTGGCCATTAAAGAAAAAATTTGACTGGTAAAAAAATAAATGGTCATGAAAAAAGTGAAAAAAATTGGCCCGGAAAAAAGACAAATGGCCATCAAAAAAAAGTGACCGGTTAAAAAAGAGTGGCCATTAAAAAAACAGTGGCCTACCAAAAAATAATTGGCCTGTAAAAAAAGACCAGTCGAAAAAAATTGGCCAGTAAAAAAGATAAGTGACCATCAAAAAAAGTGACCGGTTAAAAAAATTGCCCATTAAAAAAAGTGACAACAAAAAATTGGCCCGTAAAAAAGGAAAGACCAGTCAAACAAAATTGGTCAGTAAAAAAATGTATTGGCCATCACACCGTGAGATGGAGGAGGTGGAGGAGGCGGAGGAGGCGGAGGAGGCGGAGCAGGAGGCGGAGGAGGAGTCGGAGGAGGAGGAGGCGGAGGAGGAGGCGGAGGAGGAGGAGGCGGAAGAGGTAGGTGGCCCGTAAAAAAAGAGACCAGTAAAAGAATTGGCCATTAAAAAAAGATGAGTGGCCATAAAAAAATTTGACAGTTAAAAAAAAATAATAGAAATATAAAACAATTAAATTCCCTTCTACGTGACATTACCGAAAGAACCAAGAATATGAATCCCTGCAGTCATGAAAGCTTTAATTCAAAATGTTAAAAAAGTCAAACTGAAAAAATTGGCCAGTAAAAAAGATAATTGGCCATCAAAAAAAGTGACCGGTTAAAAAAATTGCCCATTAAAAAAAGTGACAACAAAAAATTGGCCCGTAAAAAAGGAAAGACCAGTCAAACAAAATTGGCCAGTAAAAAAATGTATTGGCCATCACACCGTGAGGTGGAGGAGGTGGAGGAGGTGGAGGAGGCGGAGGAGGCGGAGGAGGCGGAGCAGGAGGCGGAGGAGGAGGCGGAGGAGGAGGCGGAAGAGGTAGGTGGCCCGTAAAAAAAGAGACCAGTAAAAGAATTGGCCATTAAAAAAAGATGAGTGGCCATAAAAAAATTTGACAGGTAAAAAAAAATAATAGAAATATAAAACAATTAAATTCCCTTCTACGTGACTTTACCGAAAGAACCAAGAATATGAATCCCTGCAGTCATGAAAGCTTTAATTCAAAATGTTAAAAAAGTCAAACTGAAAAAATTGGCCAGTAAAAAAGATAATTGGCCATCAAAAAAAGTGACTGATTAAAAAAGAGTGGCCATTAAAGAAAAATTTGACTGGTAAAAAAATTAATGGTCATTAAAAAAGTGAAAAAAATTGGCCCAGAAAAAAGACAAATGGCCATCAAAAAAAAGTGACCAGTTAAAAAAGAGTGGCCATTAAAAAAACAGTGGTCTACCAAAAAATAATTGGCCCGTAAAAAAAGACCAGTCAAAAAAAATTGGCCAGTAAAAAAGATAAGTGACCATCAAAAAAAGTGACCGGTTAAAAAAAATTGCCCATTAAAAAAAGTGACAACAAAAAATTGGCCCGTAAAAAAGGAAAGACCAGTCAAACAAAATTGGTCAGTACAAAAATGTATTGGCCATCACACAGTGAGGTGGAGGAGGCGGAGGAGGCGGAGGAGGAGGCGGAGGAGGAGGCGGAGGAGGAGGAGGCGGAGGAGGAGGCGGAGGAGGAGGAGGAGGAGGCGGAAGAGGTAGGTGGCCCGTAAAAAAAGAGACCAGTAAAAGAATTGGCCATTAAAAAAAGATGAGTGGCCATAAAAAAATTTGACAGGTAAAAAAAAATATAATAGAAATATAAAACAATTAAATTCCCTTCTACGTGACTTTACCGAAAGAACCAAGAATATGAATCCCTGCAGTCATGAAAGCTTTAATTAAAAATGTTAAAAAAAGTCAAACTGAAAAATTGGCCAGTAAAAAAGATAATTGGCCATCAAAAAAAGTGACTGATTAAAAAAGAGTGGCCATTAAAGAAAAAATTTGACTGGTAAAAAAATAAATGGTCATGAAAAAAGTGAAAAAAATTGGCCCGGAAAAAAGACAAATGGCCATCAAAAAAAAGTGACCGGTTAAAAAAGAGTGGCCATTAAAAAAACAGTGGCCTACCAAAAAATAATTGGCCTGTAAAAAAAGACCAGTCGAAAAAAATTGGCCAGTAAAAAAGATAAGTGACCATCAAAAAAAGTGACCGGTTAAAAAAATTGCCCATTAAAAAAAGTGACAACAAAAAATTGGCCCGTAAAAAAGGAAAGACCAGTCAAACAAAATTGGTCAGTAAAAAAATGTATTGGCCATCACACCGTGAGGTGGAGGAGGTGGAGGAGGCGGAGGAGGCGGAGGAGGCGGAGCAGGAGGCGGAGGAGGAGTCGGAGGAGGAGGAGGCGGAGGAGGAGGCGGAGGAGGAGGAGGCGGAAGAGGTAGGTGGCCCGTAAAAAAAGAGACCAGTAAAAGAATTGGCCATTAAAAAAAGATGAGTGGCCATAAAAAAATTTGACAGTTAAAAAAAAATAATAGAAATATAAAACAATTAAATTCCCTTCTACGTGACATTACCGAAAGAACCAAGAATATGAATCCCTGCAGTCATGAAAGCTTTAATTCAAAATGTTAAAAAAGTCAAACTGAAAAAATTGGCCAGTAAAACAGATAATTGGCCATCAAAAAAAGTGACCGGTTAAAAAAATTGCCCATTAAAAAAAGTGACAACAAAAAATTGGCCCGTAAAAAAGGAAAGACCAGTCAAACAAAATTGGCCAGTAAAAAAATGTATTGGCCATCACACCGTGAGGTGGAGGAGGTGGAGGAGGTGGAGGAGGCGGAGGAGGCGGAGGAGGCGGAGCAGGAGGCGGAGGAGGAGGCGGAGGAGGAGGCGGAGGAGGCGGAAGAGGTAGGTGGCCCGTAAAAAAAGAGACCAGTAAAAGAATTGGCCATTAAAAAAAGATGAGTGGCCATAAAAAAATTTGACAGGTAAAAAAAAATAATAGAAATATAAAACAATTAAATTCCCTTCTACGTGACTTTACCGAAAGAACCAAGAATATGAATCCCTGCAGTCATGAAAGCTTTAATTCAAAATGTTAAAAAAGTCAAACTGAAAAAATTGGCCAGTAAAAAAGATAATTGGCCATCAAAAAAAGTGACTGATTAAAAAAGAGTGGCCATTAAAGAAAAATTTGACTGGTAAAAAAATTAATGGTCATTAAAAAAGTGAAAAAAATTGGCCCAGAAAAAAGACAAATGGCCATCAAAAAAAAGTGACCAGTTAAAAAAGAGTGGCCATTAAAAAAACAGTGGTCTACCAAAAAATAATTGGCCCATAAAAAAAGACCAGTCAAAAAAAATTGGCCAGTAAAAAAGATAAGTGACCATCAAAAAAAGTGACCGGTTAAAAAAATTGCCCATTAAAAAAAGTGACAACAAAAAATTGGCCCGTAAAAAAGGAAAGACCAGTCAAACAAAATTGGTCAGTACAAAAATGTATTGGCCATCACACAGTGAGGTGGAGGAGGCGGAGGAGGCGGAGGAGGAGGCGGAGGAGGAGGCGGAGGAGGAGGCGGAGGAGGAGGAGGAGGCGGAGGAGGAGGCGGAGGCGGAGGAGGAGGAGGAGGCGGAAGAGGTAGGTGGCCCGTAAAAAAAGAGACCAGTAAAAGAATTGGCCATTAAAAAAGATGAGTGGCCATAAAAAAATTTGACAGGTAAAAAAAAATATAATAGAAATATAAAACAATTAAATTCCCTTCTACGTGACTTTACCGAAAGAACCAAGAATATGAATCCCTGCAGTCATGAAAGCTTTAATTAAAAATGTTAAAAAAAGTCAAACTGAAAAATTGGCCAGTAAAAAAGATAATTGGCCATCAAAAAAAGTGACTGATTAAAAAAGAGTGGCCATTAAAGAAAAAATTTGACTGGTAAAAAAATAAATGGTCATGAAAAAAGTGAAAAAAATTGGCCCGGAAAAAAGACAAATGGCCATCAAAAAAAAGTGACCGGTTAAAAAAGAGTGGCCATTAAAAAAACAGTGGCCTACCAAAAAATAATTGGCCTGTAAAAAAAGACCAGTCGAAAAAAATTGGCCAGTAAAAAAGATAAGTGACCATCAAAAAAAGTGACCGGTTAAAAAAATTGCCCATTAAAAAAAGTGACAACAAAAAATTGGCCCGTAAAAAAGGAAAGACCAGTCAAACAAAATTGGTCAGTAAAAAAATGTATTGGCCATCACACCGTGAGGTGGAGGAAGTGGAGGAGGCGGAGGAGGCGGAGGAGGCGGAGCAGGAGGCGGAGGAGGAGTCGGAGGAGGAGGAGGCGGAGGAGGAGGAGGCGGAAGAGGTAGGTGGCCCGTAAAAAAAGAGACCAGTAAAAGAATTGGCCATTAAAAAAAGATGAGTGGCCATAAAAAAATTTGACAGTTAAAAAAAAATAATAGAAATATAAAACAATTAAATTCCCTTCTACGTGACTTTACCGAAAGAACCAAGAATATGAATCCCTGCAGTCATGAAAGCTTTAATCCAAAATGTTAAAAAAGTCAAACTGAAAAAATTGGCCAGTAAAAAAGATAATTGGCCATCAAAAAAAGTGACCGGTTAAAAAAATTGCCCATTAAAAAAAGTGACAACAAAAAATTGGCCCGTAAAAAAGGAAAGACCAGTCAAACAAAATTGGCCAGTAAAAAAATGTATTGGCCATCACACCGTGAGGTGGAGGAGGTGGAGGAGGCGGAGGAGGCGGAGGAGGCGGAGCAGGAGGCGGAGGAGGAGGCGGAGGAGGAGGCGGAGGAGGCGGAAGAGGTAGGTGGCCCGTAAAAAAAGAGACCAGTAAAAGAATTGGCCATTAAAAAAAGATGAGTGGCCATAAAAAAATTTGACAGGTAAAAAAAAATAATAGAAATATAAAACAATTAAATTCCCTTCTACGTGACTTTACCGAAAGAACCAAGAATATGAATCCCTGCAGTCATGAAAGCTTTAATTCAAAATGTAAAAAAAGTCAAACTGAAAAAATTGGCCAGTAAAAAAGATAATTGGCCATCAAAAAAAGTGACTGATTAAAAAAGAGTGGCCATTAAAGAAAAATTTGACTGGTAAAAAAATTAATGGTCATTAAAAAAGTGAAAAAAATTGGCCCAGAAAAAAGACAAATGGCCATCAAAAAAAAGTGACCAGTTAAAAAAGAGTGGCCATTAAAAAAACAGTGGTCTACCAAAAAATAATTGGCCCGTAAAAAAAGACCAGTCAAAAAAAATTGGCCAGTAAAAAAGATAAGTGACCATCAAAAAAAGTGACCGGTTAAAAAAATTGCCCATTAAAAAAAGTGACAACAAAAAATTGGCCCGTAAAAAAGGAAAGACCAGTCAAACAAAATTGGTCAGTACAAAAATGTATAGGCCATCACACAGTGAGGTGGAGGAGGCGGAGGAGGCGGAGGAGGAGGCGGAGGAGGAGGCGGAGGAGGAGGCGGAGGAGGAGGAGGAGGCGGAGGAGGAGGCGGAGGAGGAGGAGGAGGAGGCGGAAGAGGTAGGTGGCCCGTAAAAAAAGAGACCAGTAAAAGAATTGGCCATTAAAAAAAGATGAGTGGCCATAAAAAAATTTGACAGGTAAAAAAATATATAATAGAAATATAAAACAATTAAATTCCCTTCTACGTGACTTTACCGAAAGAACCAAGAATATGAATCCCTGCAGTCATGAAAGCTTTAATTAAAAATGTTAAAAAAAGTCAAACTGAAAAATTGGCCAGTAAAAAAGATAATTGGCCATCAAAAAAAGTGACTGATTAAAAAAGAGTGGCCATTAAAGAAAAAATTTGACTGGTAAAAAAATAAATGGTCATGAAAAAAGTGAAAAAAATTGGCCCGGAAAAAAGACAAATGGCCATCAAAAAAAAGTGACTGGTTAAAAAAGAGTGGCCATTAAAAAAACAGTGGCCTACCAAAAAATAATTGGCCTGTAAAAAAAGACCAGTCGAAAAAAATTGGCCAGTAAAAAAGATAAGTGACCATCAAAAAAAGTGACCGGTTAAAAAAATTGCCCATTAAAAAAAGTGACAACAAAAAATTGGCCCGTAAAAAAGGAAAGACCAGTCAAACAAAATTGGTCAGTAAAAAAATGTATTGGCCATCACACCGTGAGGTGGAGGAGGTGGAGGAGGCGGAGGAGGCGGAGGAGGCGGAGCAGGAGGCGGAGGAGGAGTCGGAGGAGGAGGAGGCGGAGGAGGAGGAGGCGGAAGAGGTAGGTGGCCCGTAAAAAAAGAGACCAGTAAAAGAATTGGCCATTAAAAAAAGATGAGTGGCCATAAAAAAATTTGACAGTTAAAAAAAAATAATAGAAATATAAAACAATTAAATTCCCTTCTACGTGACTTTACCGAAAGAACCAAGAATATGAATCCCTGCAGTCATGAAAGCTTTAATCCAAAATGTTAAAAAAGTCAAACTGAAAAAATTGGCCAGTAAAAAAGATAATTGGCCATCAAAAAAAGTGACCGGTTAAAAAAAATGCCCATTAAAAAAAGTGACAACAAAAAATTGGCCCGTAAAAAAGGAAAGACCAGTCAAACAAAATTGGCCAGTAAAAAAATGTATTGGCCATCACACCGTGAGGTGGAGGAGGTGGAGGAGGCGGAGGAGGCGGAGGAGGCGGAGCAGGAGGCGGAGGAGGAGGCGGAGGAGGAGGCGGAGGAGGCGGAAGAGGTAGGTGGCCCGTAAAAAAAGAGACCAGTAAAAGAATTGGCCATTAAAAAAAGATGAGTGGCCATAAAAAAATTTGACAGGTAAAAAAAAATAATAGAAATATAAAACAATTAAATTCCCTTCTACGTGACTTTACCGAAAGAACCAAGAATATGAATCCCTGCAGTCATGAAAGCTTTAATTCAAAATGTTAAAAAAGTCAAACTGAAAAAATTGGCCAGTAAAAAAGATAATTGGCCATCAAAAAAAGTGACTGATTAAAAAAGAGTGGCCATTAAAGAAAAATTTGACTGGTAAAAAAATTAATGGTCATTAAAAAAGTGAAAAAAATTGGCCCAGAAAAAAGACAAATGGCCATCAAAAAAAAGTGACCAGTTAAAAAAGAGTGGCCATTAAAAAAACAGTGGTCTACCAAAAAATAATTGGCCCGTAAAAAAAGACCAGTCAAAAAAAATTGGCCAGTAAAAAAGATAAGTGACCATCAAAAAAAGTGACCGGTTAAAAAAATTGCCCATTAAAAAAAGTGACAACAAAAAATTGGCCCGTAAAAAAGGAAAGACCAGTCAAACAAAATTGGTCAGTACAAAAATGTATTGGCCATCACACAGTGAGGTGGAGGAGGCGGAGGAGGCGGAGGAGGAGGCGGAGGAGGAGGCGGAGGAGGAGGCGGAGGAGGCGGAGGAGGAGGCGGAGGCGGAGGAGGCGGAAGAGGTAGGTGGCCCGTAAAAAAAGAGACCAGTAAAAGAATTGGCCATTAAAAAAAGATGAGTGGCCATAAAAAAATTTGACAGGTAAAAAAATATATAATAGAAATATAAAACAATTAAATTCCCTTCTACGTGACTTTACCGAAAGAACCAAGAATATGAATCCCTGCAGTCATGAAAGCTTTAATTCAAAATGTTAAAAAAAGTCAAACTGAAAAAATTGGCCAGTAAAAAAGATAATTGGCCATCAAAAAAAGTGACTGATTAAAAAAGAGTGGCCATTAAAGAAAAAATTTGACTGGTAAAAAAATAAATGGTCATGAAAAAAGTGAAAAAAATTGGCCCGGAAAAAAGACAAATGGCCATCAAAAAAAAGTGACTGGTTAAAAAAGAGTGGCCATTAAAAAAACAGTGGCCTACCAAAAAATAATTGGCCTGTAAAAAAAGACCAGTTGAAAAAAATTGGCCAGTAAAAAAGATAAGTGACCATCAAAAAAAGTGACCGGTTAAAAAAATTGCCCATTAAAAAAAGTGACAACAAAAAATTGGCCCGTAAAAAAGGAAAGACCAGTCAAACAAAATTGGTCAGTAAAAAAATGTATTGGCCATCACACCGTGAGGTGGAGGAGGTGGAGGAGGCGGAGGAGGTGGAGGAGGCGGAGCAGGAGGCGGAGGAGGAGGCGGAGGAGGCGGAGGAGGATGCGGAGGCGGAGGAGGAGGCGGAGGAGGAGGCGGAAGAGGTAGGTGGCCCGTAAAAAAAGAGACCAGTAAAAGAATTGGCCAGTAAAAAAAGATGAGTCACCATTAAAAAATTTGACTGTTAAAAAAAATACAAATATAAAACAATTAAATTCCCTTCTACGTGACTTTACCGAAAGAACCAGAATATGAATCCCTGCAGTCACGAAAGCTTTAATTAAAATTGGTAAAAAAGTCAAACTGAAAAAATTGGCCAGTAAAAAAGATAATTGGCCATCAAAAAAAGTGACTGGTTAAAAAAGAGTGGCCATTAAAGAAAAAGTTTTACTAGTAAAAAAAAAATGGTCATGAAAAAAGTGAAAAAAATTGGCCAGTAAAAAAGATAAATGGCCATCAAAAAAAGTGACCAGTTGAAAAAGAGTGGCCATTAAAAAAAAAGTGGCCGATCAAAAATTAATTGGCCCATAAAAAAAGACCAGTCGAAAAAAATTGGCCGGTAAAAAAGATGAATGGCCATCCAAAAAAGTGACCGGTTAAAAAATAGTGGCCATTAAAAAAACAGTGGCCTACTAAAAAATAATTGGCCTGTAAAAAAAGACCAGTCGAAAAAAATTGGCCAGAAAAAAAGATAAGTGGCCATCAAAAAAAGTGACCGGTTAAAAAAATTGCCCATTAAAAAAAATGACTACAAAAAATTGGCCCATAAAAATAGGAAAGACCAGTCAACCAAAATTGGTCAGTAAAAAAATGTATTGGCCATCACACAGTGAGGTGGAGGAGGCGGAGGAGGCTGGAGGAGGAGGCGGAGGAGGCGGCGGAGGAGGCGGAGGAGGAGGCGGAGGAGGATGCGGAGGCGGAGGAGGAGGCGGAGGAGGAGGAGGAGGCGGAAGAGGTAGGTGGCCTGTAAAAAAAGAGACCAGTAAAATAATTGGCCAGTAAAAAAAGATGAGTGGCCAATAAAAAATTTGACTGGTAAAAATGTATATATATAAAACAATTAAATTCACTTCTACGTTACTTTACCGAAAGAACCAAGAATATGAATCCTTGCAGTCATGAAAGCTTTAATTCAAATGGTAAAGAAAGTCAAACTGAAAAAAATTGGCCAGTAAAAAAGATGAATGGCCATCAAAAAAAGTGACTGGCTAAAAAAGAGTGGCCATTAAAGAAAAAAATTTACTGGTAAAAAAAAATGGTCATGAAAAAAGTGAAAAAATTGGCCGGTAAAAAAGATAAATGGCCATCAAAAAAAGTGACCGGTTAAAAAAGAGTGGCCATTAAAAAAAAGTGGCCGATCAAAAAAGAATTGGTCCATAAAAAAAAGACCAGTTGAAAAAAATTGGCCGGTAAAAAAGTTGAATGGCCATCCAAAAAAGTGACTGGTTAAAAAAGAGTGGCCATTAAAAAATAGCGGCCTACCAAAAAATAATTGGCGCGTAAAAAAAACCAGTCGAAAAAAATTGGCCAGTAAAAAAGATAAGTGTCCATCAAAAAAAGTGACCTGTTAAAAAAATTGCCCATTAAAAAAAGTGACTACAATAAATTTTCCCGTAAAAAAGGAAAGACCAGTCAAACAAAATTGGTCAGTAAAAAAATGTATTGGCCATCACACAGGTGGAGGAGGCGGAGGAGGCGGAGGAGGTGGAGGAGACAGAGGAGGAGGCGGAGGAGGAGGCGGAGGAGGAGGCGGAGGAGGCGGAGAAGGCGGAGGAGGAGGCGGAGGAGGAGGCGGAGGAGGAGGCGGAGGAGGCGGAAGAGGTAGGTGGCCTGTAAAAAAAGAGACCAGTAAAAGAATTGGCCAGTAAAAAAAGATGAGTGGCCGTAAAAAAATTTGACTGGTAAAAAATAAAATAATAGAAATATAAAACAATTAAATTCCCTTCTACGGGACTTTACCGAAAGAAACAAGAATATGAATCCTTGCAGTCACGAAAGCTTTAATTCAAAATGGTAAAAAAGTCAAACTGAAAAAATTGGCCAGTAAAAAAGATAATTGGCCATCAAAAAAAGTGACTGGTTAAAAAAGAGTGGCCATTAAAGAAAAAATTTGACTGTTAAAAAAAAATGGTCATGATAAAAGTGAAAAAAATTCGCCGGTAAAAAAGATAAATGGCCATCAAAAAAAGTAACCGGTTAAAAAAGAGTGGCCATTAAAGAAAAAATTTGACTGGTAAAAAAAAAATGGTCATGAAAAAAGTGAAAAAAATTGGCCGGTAAAAAGATGAATGGCCATCCAAAAAAGTGACCGGTTAATGAATCCTGCAGTGACCGGTTAATGAATCCCTGCAGTCACGAAAGCTTTAATTCAAAATGGTAAAAAAGTCAAACTGAAAAAATTGGCCAGTAAAAAAGATAATTGGCCATCAAGAAAAGTGACTGATTAAAAAAGAGTGGCCATTAAAGAAAACATTTAACTGGTAAAAAAAATGGTCGTGAAAAAAGTGAAAAAAATTGGCCGGGAAAAAAGATAAATGGCCATCAAAAAAAGTGACCGGTTAAAAAAGAGTGGCCGATCAAAAATGAATTGGCCCATAAAAAAAAGACCGGTCGAAAAAAATTGGCCGGTAAAAAAGATGAATGGCCATGCAAAAAGTGACCGGTTAAAAAAGAGTGGCCATTAAAGAAAAAATTTGACTGGTAAAAAAAATGGTCATATAAAAGTGAAAAAAATTGGCCGATAAAAAAGATATATGGCCATCAAAAAAAGTGACCGGTTAAAAAAGAGTGGCCATTAAAAAAAATTGGTCTACCAAAAAATAATTGGCCCGTAAAAAAAGACCAGTCGAAAAAAATTGGCCAGTAAAAAAGATAAATGGCCATCAAAAAAAGTGACCGGTTGAAAAAATTGCCCATTAAAAAAGTGACTACAAAAAATTGGCCCGTAAAAAAGGAAGGACCAGTCAAACAAAATTGGTCAGTAAAAAAATGTATTGGCCATCACACAGTGAGGTGGAGGAGGCGAAGAAGGAGGCAGAGGAGGCGGAGGAGGAGGCAGAGGAGGCGGAGGAGGAGGCGGAGGAGGAGGCGGAGGAGGAGGCGGAGAAGGAGGCGGAGGAGGCGGAAGAGGTAGGTGGCCCGTAAAAAAAGAGACCAGTAAAAGAATTGGCCAGTAAAAAAAGATGAGTCACCATTAAAAATTTGACTGGTAAAAAAAAAAATTATACAAATATAAAACAATTAAATTCCCTTCTACGTGACTTTACCGAAAGAACCAGAATATGAATCCCTGCAGTCACGAAAGCTTTAATTAAAATTGGTAAAAAAGTCAAACTGAAAAAATTGGCCAGTAAAAAATATAATTGGCCATCAAAAAAAGTGACTGGTTAAAAAAGAGTGGCCATTAAAGAAAAAAAAATGGTCATGAAAAAAGTGAAAAAAATTGGCCAGTAAAAAAGATAAATGGCCATCAAAAAAAGTGACCAGTTGAAAAAGAGTGGCCATTAAAAAAAAAGTGGCCGATCAAAAATTAATTGGCCCATAAAAAAAGACCAGTCGAAAAAAATTGGCCGGTAAAAAAGATGAATGGCCATCCAAAAAAGTGACCGGTTAAAAAATAGTGGCCATTAAAAAAACAGTGGCCTACTAAAAAATAATTGGCCCGTAAAAAAAGACCAGTCGAAAAAAATTGGCCAGAAAAAAAAATAAGTGGCCATCAAAAAAAGTGACCGGTTAAAAAAATTGCCCATTAAAAAAAATGACTACAAAAAATTGGCCTATAAAAATAGGAAAGACCAGTCAAGCAAAATTGGTCAGTAAAAAAATGTATTGGCCATCACACAGTGAGGTGGAGGAGGCGGAGGAGGCTGGAGGAGGAGGCGGAGGAGGCGGCGGAGGAGGCGGAGGAGGAGGCGGAGGAGGATGCGGAGGAGGAGGCGGAGGAGGAGGAGGAGGCGGAAGAGGTAGGTGGCCTGTAAAAAAAGAGACCAGTAAAATAATTGGCCAGTAAAAAAAGATGAGTGGCCAATAAAAAATTTGACTGGTAAAAATGTATATATATAAAACAATTAAATTCACTTCTACGTTACTTTACCGAAAGAACCAAGAATATGAATCCTTGCAGTCATGAAAGCTTTAATTCAAATGGTAAAGAAAGTCAAACTGAAAAAAATTGGCCAGTAAAAAAGATAATTGTCCATCAAAAAAAGTGACTGGCTAAAAAAGAGTGGCCATTAAAGAAAAAAATTTACTGGTAAAAAAAAATGGTCATGAAAAAAGTGAAAAAAATTGGCCGGTAAAAAAGATAAATGGCCATCAAAAAAAGTGACCGGTTAAAAAAGAGTGGCCATTAAAAAAAAGTGGCCGATCAAAAAGAATTGGCCCATAAAAAAAAGACCAGTTGAAAAAAATTGGCCGGTAAAAAAGTTGAATGGCCATCCAAAAAAGTGACTGGTTAAAAAAGAGTGGCCATTAAAAAATAGCGGCCTACCAAAAAATAATTGGCGCGTAAAAAAAACCAGTCGAAAAAAATTGGCCAGTAAAAAAGATAAGTGTCCATCAAAAAAAGTGACCTGTTAAAAAAATTGCCCATTAAAAAAAGTGACTACAATAAATTTTCCCGTAAAAAAGGAAAGACCAGTCAAACAAAATTGGTCAGTAAAAAAATGTATTGGCCATCACACAGGTGGAGGAGGCGGAGGAGGTGGAGGAGGCGGAGGAGGTGGAGGAGACAGAGGAGGAGGCGGAGGAGGAGGCGGAGGAGGAGGCGGAGGAGGCGGAGAAGGCGGAGGAGGAGGCGGAGGAGGAGGCGGAGGAGGAGGCGGAGGAGGAGGCGGAAGAGGTAGGTGGCCTGTAAAAAAAGAGACCAGTAAAAGAATTGGCCAGTAAAAAAAGATGAGTGGCCGTAAAAAAATTTGACTGGTAAAAAATAAAATAATAGAAATATAAAACAATTAAATTCCCTTCTACGGGACTTTACCGAAAGAACCAAGAATATGAATCCTTGCAGTCACGAAAGCTTTAATTCAAAATGGTAAAAAAGTCAAACTGAAAAAATTGGCCAGTAAAAAAGATAATTGGCCATCAAAAAAAGTGACTGGTTAAAAAAGAGTGGCCATTAAAGAAAAAATTTGACTGTAAAAAAAAAAATGGTCATGATAAAAGTGAAAAAAATTGGCCGGTAAAAAAGATTAATGGCCATCAAAAAAAGTAACCGGTTAAAAAAGAGTGGCCATTAAAGAAAAAATTTGACTGGTAAAAAAAAAATGGTCATGAAAAAAGTGAAAAAAATTGGCCGGTAAAAAGATGAATGGCCATCCAAAAAAGTGACCGGTTAATGAATCCTGCAGTGACCGGTTAATGAATCCCTGCAGTCACGAAAGCTTTAATTCAAAATGGTAAAAAAGTCAAACTGAAAAAATTGGCCAGTAAAAAAGATAATTGGCCATCAAGAAAAGTGACTGATTAAAAAAGAGTGGCCATTAAAGAAAAAATTTAACTGGTAAAAAAAATGGTCGTGAAAAAAGTGAAAAAAATTGGCCGGGAAAAAAGATAAATGGCCATCAAAAAAAGTGACCGGTTAAAAAAGAGTGGCCGATCAAAAAGGAATTGGCCCATAAAAAAAAGACCGGTCGAAAAAAATTGGCCGGTAAAAAAGATGAATGGCCATGCAAAAAGTGGCCGGTTAAAAAAGAGTGGCCATTAATGAAAAAATTTGACTGGTAAAAAAAATGGTCATATAAAAGTGAAAAAAATTGGCCGATAAAAAAGATATATGGCCATCAAAAAAAGTGACCGGTTAAAAAAGAGTGGCCATTAAAAAAAATTGGTCTACCAAAAAATAATTGGCCCGTAAAAAAAGACCAGTCGAAAAAAATTGGCCAGTAAAAAAGATAAATGGCCATCAAAAAAAGTGACCGGTTAAAAAAATTGCCCATTAAAAAAAGTGACTACAAAAAATTGGCCCGTAAAAAATGAAGGACCAGTCAAACAAAATTGGTCAGTAAAAAAATGTATTGGCCATCACACAGTGAGGTGGAGGAGGCGGAGGAGGTGGAGGAGGAGGCGGAGGAGGAGGAGGCGGAAGAGGTAGGTGGCCCGTAAAAAAAGAGACCAGTAAAAGAATTTGGCCAGTAAAAAAAGATGAGTCGCCATAAAAAAAATTTGACTGGTAAAAAAAAAAATATAAATATAAAACAATTAAATTCCCTTCTATGTGACTTTACCGAAAGAACCAGAATATGAATCCCTGCAGTCACGGAAGCTTTAGTTCAAAATGGTAAAAAAGTCAAACTGAAAAAATTGGCCAGTAAAAAAGATAATTGGCCATCAAAAAAAGTGACTGGTTAAAAAAGAGTGGCCATTAAAGAAAAAATTTGACTGGTAAAAAAATGGTCATGAAAAAAGTGAAAAAATTGGCCAGGAAAAAGATAAATGGCCATCAAAAAAAGTGACCGGTTAAAAAAGAGTGGCCATTAAAAAAATAGTGGCCGATCAAAAATGAATTGGCCCATAAAAAAAAGACCGGTCGAAAAACATTGGCCCGTAAAAAAGATGAATGGCCATCCAAAAAAGTGACCGGTTAAAAAAGAGTGGCTATTAAAAAAACAGTGGTCTACCAAAAAATAACTGGCCCGTAAAAAAAGACCAGTCGAAAAAAATTGGCCAGTAAAAAAGATAAATGGCCATCAAAAAAAGTGACCGGTTAAAAAAATTGCCCGTTAAAAAAAGTGACTACAAAAAATTGGCCCGTAAAGAAGGAAAGACCAGTCAAACAAAATTGGTCAGTAAAAAAATGTATTGGCCATCACACAGTGAGGTGGAGGAGGCGGAAGAGGCGGAGGAGGAGGCGGAGGAGGCGGAGGAGGAAGTGGAGGAGGCGGAGGAGGAGGCGGAGGCGGAGGAGGAGGCGGAGGAGGAGGCGGAGGAGGAGGCGGAGGAGGAGGTGGAGGAGGAGGCGGAAGAGGTAGGTGGCCCGTAAAAAAAGAGACCAGTAAAAGAATTGGCCAGTAAAAAAAGATGAGTCGCCATAAAAAAATTTGACTGGTAAAAAAAATAATGCAAATATAAAACAATTAAATTCCCTTCTATGTGACTTTACCGAAAGAACCAGAATATGAATCCCTGCAGTCACGGAAGCTTTAGTTCAAAATGGTAAAAAAGTCAAACTGAAAAAATTGGCCAGTAAAAAAGATAATTGGCCATCAAAAAAAGTGACTGGTTAAAAAAGAGTGGCCATTAAAGAAAAAATTTGACTGGTAAAAAAAAAATGGTCATGAAAAAAGTGAAAAAAGTTGGCCGGTAAAAAAAGATAAATGGCCATCAAAAAAAGTGACCGGTTAAGAAAGAGTGGCCATTAAAGAAAAAATTTGACTGGTAAAAAAAAAATGGTCATGAAAAAAGTGAAAAAAATTGGCCGGTAAAAAGATGAATGGCCATCCAAAAAAGTGACCGGTTAATGAATCCTGCAGTGACCGGTTAATGAATCCCTGCAGTCAAGAAAGCTTTTATTCAAAATGGTAAAAAAAGTCAAACTGAAAAAATTGGCCAGTAAAAAAGATAATTGGCCATCAAGAAAAGTGACTGATTAAAAAAGAGTGGCCATTAAAGAAAAAATTTGACTGGTAAATAAAATGGTCATGAAAAAAGTGAAAAAATTGGCCGGGAAAAAAAATAAATGGCCATCAAAAAAAGTGACCGGTTAAAAAAGAGTGGCCATTAAAAAAATAGTGGCCGATCAAAAATGAATTGGCCCATAAAAAAAAGACCGGTCGAAAAAAATTGGCCGGTAAAAAAGATGAATGGCCATCCAAAAAGTGACCGGTTAAAAAAGAGTGGCCATTAAAAAAATAGTGGCCGATCAAAAATGAATTGGCCCATAAAAAAAAGACCGGTCGAAAAAATTGGCCGGTAAAAAAGATGAATGGCCATCCAAAAAGTGACCGGTTAAAAAAGAGTGGCCATTAAAGAAAAAATTTGACTGGTAAAAAAAATGGTCATAAAAAAAGTGAAAAAAATTGGCCGATAAAAAAGATAAATGGCTATCAAAAAAAGTGACCGGTTAAAAAAGAGTGGCTATTAAAAAAACATTGGTCTACCAAAAAATAATTGGCCCGTAAAAAAAGACCATCGAAAAAAATTGGCCAGTAAAAAAGATAAATGGCCATCAAAAAAAGTGACCGGTTAAAAAAATTGCCCATTAAAAAAAGTGACTTCAAAAAATTGGGACGGTAAAAAAGGAAAGACCAGTCAAACAAAATTGGTCAGTAAAAAAATGTATTGGCCATCACACAGTGAGGTGGAGGAGGCGGAGGAGGCGGAGGAGGAGGCGGAGGAGGAGGCGGAGGAGGCGGAGGCGGAGGTGGAGGAGGAGGCGGAGGAGGAAGCGGAGGAGGAGGCGGAGGAGGAGGAGGCGGAAGAGGTAGGTGGCCCGTAAAAAAAGAGACCAGTAAAAGAATTGGCCAGTAAAAAAAGATGAGTCGCCATAAAAAACATTTGACTGGTAAAAAAAATAATACAAATATAAAACAATTAAATTCCCTTCTATGTGACTTTACCGAAAGAACCAGAATATGAATCCCTGCAGTCACGGAAGCTTTAGTTCAAAATGTTAAAAAAGTCAAACTGAAAAAATTGGCCAGTAAAAAAGATAATTGGCCATCAAAAAAAGTGACTGGTTAAAAAAGAGTGGCCATTAAAGAAAAAATTTGACTGGTAAAAAAAAATGGTCATGAAAAAAGTGAAAAAAATTGGCCGGTAAAAAAGATAAATGGCCATCAAAAAAAGTGACCGGTTAAAAAAGAGTGGCCATTAAAGAAAAATTTGACTGGTAAAAAAAAAATGGTCATGAAAAAATTAAAAAAATTGGCCGGTAAAAGGATGAATGGCCATCCAAAAAAGTGACCGGTTAATGAATCCTGCAGTGACCGGTTAATGAATCCCTGCAGTCACGAAAGCTTTAATTCAAAATGGTAAAAAAGTCAAACTGAAAAAATTGGCCAGTAAAAAAGATAATTGGCCATCAAGAAAAGTGACTGATTAAAAAAGAGTGGCCATTAAAGAAAAAATTTGACTGGTAAAAAAAATGGTCATGAAAAAAGTGAAAAAATTGGCCGGGAAAAAAAATAAATGGCCATCAAAAAAAGTGACCGGTTAAAAAAGAGTGGCCATTAAAAAAATAGTGGCCGATCAAAAATGAATTGGCCCATAAAAAAAAGACCGGTCGAAAAAAATTGGCCGGTAAAAAAGATGAATGGCCATCCAAAAAGTGACCGGTTAAAAAAGAGTGGCCATTAAAAAAATAGTGGCCGATCAAAAATGAATTGGCCCATAAAAAAAAGACCGGTCGAAAAAATTGGCCAGTAAAAAAGATGAATGGCCATCCAAAAAGTGACCAGTTAAAAAAGAGTGGCCATTAAAGAAAAAATTTGACTGGTAAAAAAAATGGTCATTAAAAAAAGTGAAAAAAATTGGCCGATAAAAAAGATAAATGGCTATCAAAAAAAGTGACCGGTTAAAAAGAGTGGCTATTAAAAAAACATTGGTCTACCAAAAAATAATTGGCCCGTAAAAAAAGACCAGTTTAAAAAAATTGGCCAGTAAAAAAGATAAATGGCCATCAAAAAAAGTGACCGGTTAAAAAAGAGTGGCCATTAAAAAAATAGTGGCCGATCAAAAATGAATTGGCCCATAAAAAAAAGACCGGTCGAAAAAAATTGGCCGGTAAAAAAGATGAATGGCCATCCAAAAAGTGACCTGTTAAAAAAGAGTGGCCATTAAAAAAATAGTGGCCGATCAAAAATGAATTGGCCCATAAAAAAAAGACCGGTCGAAAAAAATTGGCCGGTAAAAAAGATGAATGGCCATCCAAAAAGTGACCGGTTAAAAAAGAGTGGCCATTAAAGAAAAAATTTGACTGGTAAAAAAAATGGTCATAAAAAAAGTGAAAAAAATTGGCCGATAAAAAAGATAAATGGCTATCAAAAAAAGTGACCGGTTAAAAAAGAGTGGCTATTAAAAAAACATTGGTCTACCAAAAAATAATTGGCCCGTAAAAAAAGACCAGTCGAAAAAAATTGGCCAGTAACAAAGATAAATGGCCATCAAAAAAAGTGACCTGTTAAAAAAATTGCCCATTAAAAAAAGTGACTACAAAAAATTGGCCCGTAAAAAAGGAAAGACCAGTCAAAAAAATTGGTCAGTAAAAAAATGTATTGGCCATCACACAGTGAGGTGGAAGAGGCGGAGGAGGCGGCGCAGGAGGCCGGGAAGGAGGCGGAGGTGGAGGCGGAGGAGGAGGCGGAGGAGGCGGAGAAGGAGGCGGAGGCGGAGGAGGAGGCGGAAGCGGAGGAGGAGGCGGAGGAGGAGGAGGAGGCGGAAGAGGTAGGTGGCCCGTAAAAAATAGAGACCAGTAAAAGAATTGGCCAGTAAAAAAAGATGAGTCGCCATAAAAAAATTTGACTGGTAAAAAAAATAATACAAATATAAAACAATTAAATTCCCTTCTATGTGACTTTACCGAAAGAACCAGAATATGAATCCCTGCAGTCACGGAAGCTTTAGTTCAAAATGGTAAAAAAGTCAAACTAACAAAAATTGGCCAGTAAAAAAGATAATTGGCCATCAAAAAAAGTGACTGGTTAAAAAAGAGTGGCCATTAAAGAAAAAATTTGACTGGTAAAAAAAAATGGTCATGAAAAAGTGAAAAAAATTGGCCGGTGAAAAAGATAAATGGCCATCAAAAAAAGTGACCGGTTAAAAAAGAGTGGCCATTAAAGAAAAAATTTGACTGGTAAAAAAAAAATGGTCATGAAAAAAGTGAAAAAAATTGGCCGGTAAAAAGATGAATGGCCATCCAAAAAAGTGACCGGTTAATGAATCCTGCAGTGACCGGTTAATGAATCCCTGCAGTCAAGAAAGCTTTAATTCAAAATGGTAAAAAAAGTCAAACTGAAAAAATTGGCCAGTAAAAAAGATAATTGGCCATCAAGAAAAGTGACTGATTAAAAAAGAGTGGCCATTAAAGAAAAAATTTGACTGGTAAATAAAATGGTCATGAAAAAAGTGAAAAAATTGGCCGGGAAAAAAAATGAATGGCCATCAAAAAAAGTGACCGGTTAAAAAAGAGTGGCCATTAAAAAAATAGTGGCCGATCAAAAATGAATTGGCCCATAAAAAAAAGACCGGTCGAAAAAAATTGGCCGGTAAAAAAGATGAATGGCCATCCAAAAAGTGACCGGTTAAAAAAGAGTGGCCATTAAAAAAATAGTGGCCGATCAAAAATGAATTGGCCCATAAAAAAAAGACCGGTCGAAAAAATTGGCCGGTAAAAAAGATGAATGGCCATCCAAAAAGTGACCGGTTAAAAAAGAGTGGCCATTAAAAAAATAGTGGCCGATCAAAAATGAATTGGCCCATAAAAAAAAGACCGGTCGAAAAAAATTGGCCGGTAAAAAAGATGAATGGCCATCCAAAAAGTGACCGGTTAAAAAAGAGTGGCCATTAAAAAAATAGTGGCCGATCAAAAATGAATTGGCCCATAAAAAAAAGACCGGTCGAAAAAATTGGCCAGTAAAAAAGATGAATGGCCATCCAAAAAGTGACCGGTTAAAAAAGAGTGGCCATTAAAGAAAAAATTTGACTGGTAAAAAAAATGGTCATAAAAAAAGTGAAAAAAATTGGCCGATAAAAAAGATAAATGGCTATCAAAAAAAGTGACCGGTTAAAAAGAGTGGCTATTAAAAAAACATTGGTCTACCAAAAAATAATTGGCCCGTAAAAAAAGACCAGTTTAAAAAAATTGGCCAGTAAAAAAGATAAATGGCCATCAAAAAAAGTGACCGGTTAAAAAAGAGTGGCCATTAAAAAAATAGTGGCCGATCAAAAATGAATTGGCCCATAAAAAAAAGACCGGTCGAAAAAAATTGGCCGGTAAAAAAGATGAATGGCCATCCAAAAAGTGACCGGTTAAAAAAGAGTGGCCATTAAAAAAATAGTGGCCGATCAAAAATGAATTGGCCCATAAAAAAAAGACCGGTCGAAAAAATTGGCCAGTAAAAAAGATGAATGGCCATCCAAAAAGTGACCGGTTAAAAAAGAGTGGCCATTAAAGAAAAAATTTGACTGGTAAAAAAAATGGTCATAAAAAAAGTGAAAAAAATTGGCCAATAAAAAAGATAAATGGCTATCAAAAAAAGTGACCGGTTAAAAAGAGTGGCTATTAAAAAAACATTGGTCTACCAAAAAATAATTGGCCCGTAAAAAAAGACCAGTTTAAAAAAATTGGCCAGTAAAAAAGATAAATGGCCATCAAAAAAAGTGACCGGTTAAAAAAGAGTGGCCATTAAAAAAATAGTGGCCGATCAAAAATGAATTGGCCCATAAAAAAAAGACCGGTCGAAAAAAATTGGCCGGTAAAAAAGATGAATGGCCATCCAAAAAGTGACCGGTTAAAAAAGAGTGGCCATTAAAAAAATAGTGGCCGATCAAAAATGAATTGGCCCATAAAAAAAAGACTGGTCGAAAAAAATTGGCAGGTAAAAAAGATGAATGGCCATCCAAAAAGTGACCGGTTAAAAAAGAGTGGCCATTAAAGGAAAAATTTTACTGGTAAAAAAATTGGTCATAAAAAAAGTGAAAAAAATTGGCCGATAAAAAAGATAAATGGCTATCAAAAAAAGTGACCGGTTAAAAAAGAGTGGCTATTAAAAAAACATTGGTCTACCAAAAAATAATTGGCCCATAAAAAAAGACCAGTCGAAAAAAATTGGCCAGTAACAAAGATAAATGGCCATCAAAAAAAGTGACCTGTTAAAAAAATTGCCCATTAAAAAAAGTGACTACAAAAAATTGGCCCGTAAAAAAGGAAAGACCAGTCAAACAAAATTGGTCAGTAAAAAAATGTATTGGCCATCACACAGTGAGGTGGAAGAGGCGGAGGAGGCGGCGCAGGAGGCCGGGAAGGAGGCGGAGGTGGAGGCGGAGGAGGAGGCGGAGGAGGCGGAGAAGGAGGCGGAGGCGGAGGAGGAGGCGGAAGCGGAGGAGGAGGCGGAGGAGGAGGAGGAGGCGGAAGAGGTAGGTGGCCCGTAAAAAATAGAGACCAGTAAAAGAATTGGCCAGTAAAAAAAGATGAGTCGCCATAAAAAAAATTTGACTGGTAAAAAAAAAAATACAAATATAAAACAATTAAATTCCCTTCTATGTGACTTTACCGAAAGAACCAGAATATGAATCCCTGCAGTCACGGAAGCTTTAGTTCAAAATGGTAAAAAAGTCAAACTAACAAAAATTGGCCAGTAAAAAAGATAATTGGCCATCAAAAAAAGTGACTGGTTAAAAAAGAGTGGCCATTAAAGAAAAAATTTGACTGGTAAAAAAAAATGGTCATGAAAAAGTGAAAAAAATTGGCCGGTAAAAAGATGAATGGCCATCCAAAAAAGTGACTGGTTAATGAATCCTGCAGTGACCGGTTAATGAATCCCTGCAGTCACGAAAGCTTTAATTTAAAATGGTAAAAAAAGTCAAACTGAAAAAATTGGCCAGTAAAAAATATAATTGGCCATCAAGAAAAGTGACTGATTAAAAAAGAGTGGACATTAAAGAAAAAATTTGACTGGTAAAAAAAATGGTCATGAAAAAAGTGAAAAAATTGGCCGGGAAAAAAAATAAATGGCCATCAAAAAAAGTGACCGGTTAAAAAAGAGTGGCCATTAAAAAATAGTGGCCAATCAAAAATGAATTGGCCCATAAAAAAAAGACCGGTCGAAAAAAATTGGCCGGTAAAAAAGATGAATGGCCATCCAAAAAGTGACCGGTTAAAAAAGAGTGGCCATTAAAGAAAAAATTTGACTGGTAAAAAAAATGGTCATAAAAAAAGTGAAAAAAATTGGCCGATAAAAAAGATAAATGGCTATCAAAAAAAGTGACCGGTTAAAAAAATTGCCCATTAAAAAAAGTGACTACAAAAAATTGGCCCGTAAAAAAGGAAAGACCAGTCAAACAAAATTGGTCCATAAAAAAATGTATTGGCCATCACACAGTGAGGTGGAGGAGGCGGAGGAGGCGGAGGAGGAGGCGGAGGAGGAGGCGGAGGAGACGGAGGAGGAGGCGGAGGAGGCGGAGGAGGAGGCGGATGAGGAGGCGGAGGAGGAGGCGGAGGAGGAGGCGGAGGAGGAGGCGGAGGAGGAGGCGGAGGAGGAGGAGGAGGCGGAAGAGGTAGGTGGCCCGTAAAAAAAAGAGACCAGTAAAAGAATTGGCCAGTAAAAAAAGATGAGTCGCCATAAAAAAATTTGACTGGTAAAAAAAATAATACAAATATAAAACAATTAAATTCCCTTCTATGTGACTTTACCGAAAGAACCAGAATATGAATCCCTGCAGTCACGGAAGCTTTAGTTCAAAATGTTAAAAAAGTCAAACTGAAAAAATTGGCCAGTAAAAAAAATAATTGGCCATCAAAAAAAGTGACTGGTTAAAAAAGAGTGGCCATTAAAGAAAAAATTTGACTGGTAAAAAAAAAAATGGTCATGAAAAAAGTGAAAAAAGTTGGCCGGTAAAAAAAATAAATGGCCATCAAAAAAAGTGACCGGTTAAAAAAGAGTGGCCATTAAAAAATAGCGGCCTACCAAAAAATAATTGGCACGTAAAAAAAAACAGTCGAAAAAAATTGGCCAGTAAAAAAGATAAGTGGCCATCAAAAAAGTGACCGGTTAAAAAAATTGCCCATTAAAAAAAGTGACTACAAAAAATTGGCCCGTAAAAAAGGAAAGACCAGTCAAACAAAATTGGTCAGTAAAAAAATGTATTGGCCATCACACAGTGAGTTGGAGGAGGCGGAGGAGGCGGAGGAGGAGGCGGAGGAGGTGGAGGAGGAGGCGGAGGAGGCGTAGGAGGAGGCAGAGGCGGAGGCGGAGGAGGAGGCGGAGGAGGAGGCGGAGGAGGAGGCGGAAGAGGTAGGTGGCCCGTAAAAAAAAGAGACCAGTAAAAGAATTGGCCAGTAAAAAAAGATGAATCGCCATAAAAAAATGTGACTATTAAAAAAGAGTGGCCATTAAAGAAAAAATTTGACTGGTAAAAAAAAAATGGTCATGAAAAAAGTGAAAAAAAATTGGCCGGTAAAAAGATGAATGGCCATCCAAAAAAGTGACCGGTTAATGAATCCTGCAGTGACCGGTTAATGAATCCCTGCAGTCACGAAAGCTTTAATTCAAAATGGTAAAAAAAAGTCAAACTGAAAAAATTGGCCAGTAAAAAAGATAATTGGCCATCAAAAAAAGTGACTGGTTAAAAAATAGTGGCCATTAAAGAAAAAATTTGACTGGTAAAAAAAAAATGGTCATGAAAAAAGTGAAAAAAATTGGCCGGTAAAAAAGATAAATGGCCATCAAAAAAAGTGACCGGTTAAAAAAGAGTGGCCATTAAAAAATAGCGGCCTACCAAAAAATAATTGGCACGTAAAAAAAAACAGTCGAAAAAAATTGGCCAGTAAAAAAGATAAGTGGCCATCAAAAAAGTGACCGGTTAAAAAAATTGCCCATTAAAAAAAGTGACTACAAAAAATTGGCCCGTAAAAAAGGAAGGACCAGTCAAACAAAATTGGTCAGTAAAAAAATGTATTGGCCATCACAGTGAGGTGGAGGAGGCGGAGGAGGTGGAGGAGGAGGCGGAGGAGGCGGAGGAGGAGGAGGCAGAGGCGGAGGAGGAGGCGGAAGAGGTAGGTGGCCCGTAAAAAAAGAGACCAGTAAAAGAATTGGCCAGTAAAAAAAGATCACTGGCCATGAAAAAAATTGACTGGTAAAAAAAATAAAAGAATAGAAATATAAAACAATTAAATTCCCTTCTACGTGACTTTACCGAAAGAACCAATAATATGAATCCCTGCAGTCACGAAAGCTTTAATTCAAAATGGTAAAAAAGTCAAACTGAAAAAATTGGCCAGTAAAAAAGATAATTGGCCATCAAAAAAAGTGACTGGTTAAAAAAGAGTGGCCATTAAAGAAAAAATTTGACTGGTAAAAAAAATGGTCATATAAAAGTGAAAAAAATTGGCCGATAAAAAAGATATATGGCCATCAAAAAAAGTGACCGGTTAAAAAAGAGTGGCCATTAAAAAAAATTGGTCTACCAAAAAATAATTGGCCCGTAAAAAAAGACCAGTCGAAAAAAATTGGCCAGTAAAAAAGATAAATGGCCATCAAAAAAAGTGACCGGTTAAAAAAATTGCCCATTAAAAAAAGTGACTACAAAAAATTGGCCCGTAAAAAAGGAAGGACCAGTCAAACAAAATTGGTCAGTAAAAAAATGTATTGGCCATCACACAGTGAGGTGGAGGAGGCGGAGGAGGCGGAGGAGGAGGCGGAGGAGGAGGAGGCGGAAGAGGTAGGTGGCCCGTAAAAAAAGAGACCAGTAAAAGAATTTGGCCAGTAAAAAAAGATGAGTCGCCATAAAAAAAATTTGACTGGTAAAAAAAAAAAAATACAAATATAAAACAATTAAATTCCCTTCTATGTGACTTTACCGAAAGAACCAGAATATGAATCCCTGCAGTCACGGAAGCTTTAGTTCAAAATGGTAAAAAAGTCAAACTGAAAAAATTGGCCAGTAAAAAAGATAATTGGCCATCAAAAAAAGTGACTGGTTAAAAAAGAGTGGCCATTAAAGAAAAAATTTGACTGGTAAAAAAAAAAATGGTCATGAAAAAAGTGAAAAAAGTTGGCCGGTAAAAAAAATAAATGGCCATCAAAAAAAGTGACCGGTTAAAAAAGAGTGGCCATTAAAAAATAGCGGCCTACCAAAAAATAATTGGCACGTAAAAAAAAACAGTCGAAAAAAATTGGCCAGTAAAAAAGATAAGTGGCCATCAAAAAAGTGACCGGTTAAAAAAATTGCCCATTAAAAAAAGTGACTACAAAAAATTGGCCCGTAAAAAAGGAAAGACCAGTCAAACAAAATTGGTCAGTAAAAAAATGTATTGGCCATCACACAGTGAGTTGGAGGAGGCGGAGGAGGCGGAGGAGGAGGCGGAGGAGGTGGAGGAGGAGGCGGAGGAGGCGGAGGAGGAGGCAGAGGCGGAGGCGGAGGAGGAGGCGGAGGAGGAGGCGGAGGAGGAGGCGGAAGAGGTAGGTGGCCTGTAAAAAAAAGAGACCAGTAAAAGAATTGGCCAGTAAAAAAAGATGAATCGCCATAAAAAAATGTGACTATTAAAAAAAAAACAAATATAAAACAATTAAATTCCCTTTTATGTGACTTTACCGAAAGAACCAGAATATGAATCGCTGCAGTCACGAAAGCTTTAGTTCAAAATGGTAAAAAAGTCAAACTGAAAAAATTGGCCAGTAAAAAAGATAATTGGCCATCAAAAAAAGTGACCGGTTAAAAAAGAGTGGCCATTAAAGAAAAAATTTGACTGGTAAAAAAAAAATGGTCATGAAAAAAGTGAAAAAAAATTGGCCGGTAAAAAGATGAATGGCCATCCAAAAAAGTGACCGGTTAATGAATCCTGCAGTGACCGGTTAATGAATCCCTGCAGTCACGAAAGCTTTAATTCAAAATGGTAAAAAAAAGTCAAACTGAAAAAATTGGCCAGTAAAAAAGATAATTGGCCATCAAAAAAAGTGACTGGTTAAAAAATAGTGGCCATTAAAGAAAAAATTTGACTGGTAAAAAAAAAATGGTCATGAAAAAAGTGAAAAAAATTGGCCGGTAAAAAAGATAAATGGCCATCAAAAAAAAGTGACCGGTTAAAAAAGAGTGGCCATTAAAAAATAGCGGCCTACCAAAAAATAATTGGCACGTAAAAAAAGACCAGTCAAAAAAAATTGGCCAGTAAAAAAGATAAGTGGCCATCAAAAAAAGTGACTGGTTAAAAAAGAGGGGCCATTAAAGAAAAAATTTGACTGGTAAAAAAAAATGGTCATGAAAAAAGTGAAAAAAATTGGCCGGTAAAAAAGATAAATGGCCATCAAAAAAGTGACCGGTTAAAAAAGAGTGGCCATTAAAAAATAGCGGCCTACCAAAAAATAATTGGCGCGTAAAAAAAAACAGTCGAAAAAAATTGGCCAGTAAAAAAGATAAGTGGCCATCAAAAAAAGTGACCGGTTAAAAAAGAGTGGCCATTAAAAAAATAGTGGCCGATCAAAAATGAATTGGCCCATAAAAAAAAGACCGGTCGAAAAAAATTGGTCGGTAAAAAAGATGAATGGCCATCCAAAAAGTGACCGGTTATAAAAGAATGGCCATTAAAGTAAAAATTTGACTGGTAAAAAAAATGGTCGTAAAAAAAGTGAAAAAAATTGGCCGATAAAAAAGATAAATGGCTATCAAAAAAAGTGACCGGTTAAAAAAATTGCCCATTAAAAAAAGTGACTACAAAAAATTGGCCCGTAAAAAAGGAAAGACCAGTCAAACAAAATTGGTCCGTAAAAAAATGTATTGGCCATCACACAGTGAGGTGGAGGAGGCGGAGGAGGTGGAGGAGGAGGTGGAGGAGGCGGTGGAGGAGGCGGAGGAGGAGGCGGAGGAGGAGGTGGAGGAGGAGACGGAGGCGGAGGAGGAGGAGGCGGAGGAGGAGGAGGCGGTGGAGGAGGCGGAGGCGGAGGAGGAGGAGGTGGAAGAGGTAGGTGGCCCGAAAAAAAGAGACCAGTAAAAGAATTGGCCAGTAAAAATAGATGAATGGCCATAAAAAAATTTGACTGGTAAAAAAAATAAAATAATAGAAATATAAAACAATTAAATTCCCTTCTACATGACTTCACCGAAAGAACCAAGAATATGAATCCCTGCAGTCACGAAAGCTTTAATTCAAAATGGTAAAAAAAGTCAAACTGAAAAAATTGGCCAGTAAAAAAGATAATTGGCCATCAAGAAAAGTGACTGATTAAAAAAGAGTGGCCATTAAAGAAAAAATTTGACTGGTAAAAAAAATGGTCATGAAAAAAGTGAAAAAATTGGCTGGGAAAAAAAATAAATGGCCATCAAAAAAAGTGACCAGTTAAAAAAGAGTGGCCATTAAAAAAATAGTGGCCGATCAAAAATGAATTGGCCCATAAAAAAAAGACCGGTCGAAAAAAATTGGCCGGTAAAAAAGATAAGTGGCCATCAAAAAAGTGACCGGTTAAAAAAATTGCCCATTAAAAAAAGTGACTACAAAAAATTGGCCCGTAAAAAAGGAAGGACCAGTCAAACAAAATTGGTCAGTAAAAAAATGTATTGGCCATCACAGTGAGGTGGAGGAGGCGGAGGAGGTGGAGGAGGGGGCGGAGGAGGCGGAGGCAGAGGTGGAGGAGGAGGCGGAAGAGGTAGGTGGCCCGTAAAAAAAGAGACCAGTAAAAGAATTGGCCAGTAAAAAAAGATCAGTGGCCATGAAAAAAATTGACTGGTAAAAAAAATAAAAGAATAGAAATATAAAACAATTAAATTCCCTTCTACGTGACTTTACCGAAATAACCAATAATATGAATCCCTGCAGTCACGAAAGCTTTAATTCAAAATGGAAAAAAGTCAAACTGAAAAAATTGGTCAGTAAAAAAGATAATTGGCCATCAAAAAAAGTGACTGATTAAAAAAGAGTGGCCATTAAAGAAAAAAATTGACTGGTAAAAAAAAAATGGTCATGAAAAAAGTGAAAAAAATTGGCCGGGAAAAAAGATAAATGGCCATCAAAAAAAGTGACCGGTTAAAAAAGAGTGGCCATTAAAAAAATAGTGGCCGATCAAAAATGAATTGGCCCATATAAAAAAGACCGGTCAAAAAAAATTGGCTGGTAAAAAGATGAATGGCCATCCAAAAAAGTGACCAGTTAATGAATCCTGCAGTGACCGGTTAATGAATCCCTGCAGTCACGAAAGCTTTAATTCAAAATGGTAAAAAAAGTCAAACTGAAAAAATTGGCCAGTAAAAAAGATAATTGGCCATCATAAAAAGTGACCGGTTATAAAAGAGTGGCCATTAAAAAAATAGTGGCCGATCAAAAATGAATTGGCCCATAAAAAAAAGACCGGTCGAAAAAAATTGGCTGGTAAAAAAGATGAATGGCCATCCAAAAAAGTGACCGGTTAAAAAAGAGTGGCCATTAAAGAAAAAATTTGACTGGTAAAAAAAATGGTCATAAAAAAAGTGAAAAAAATTGGCCGATAAAAAAGATAAATGGCCATCAAAAAAAGTGACCGGTTAAAAAAGAGTGCCCATTAAAAAAACATTGGTCTACCAAAAAATAATTGGCCTGTAAAAAAAGACCAGTCGAAAAAAATTGGCCAGTAAAAAAGATAAATGGCCATCAAAAAAAGTGACCGGTTAAAAAAATTGCCCATTAAAAAAAGTGACTACAAAAAATTGGCCCGTAAAAAAGGAAAGACCAGTCAAACAAAATTGGTCAGTAAAAAAATGTATTGGCCATCACACAGTGAGTTGGAGGAGGCGGAGGAGGCGGAGGAGGAGGCGGAGGAGGCGGAGGAGGAGGCAGAGGCGGAGGAGGAGGCGGGGGAGGAGGCGGAGGAGGAGGCGGAGGAGGAGGCGGAAGAGGTATGTGGCCCGTAAAAAAAGAGACCAGTAAAAGAATTGGCCAGTAAAAAAAGATGAGTCGCCATAAAAAAATGTGACTATTAAAAAAAAAATACAAATATAAAACAATTAAATTCCCTTCTATGTGACTTTACCGAAATAACCAGAATATGAATCGCTGCAGTCACGAAAGCTTTAGTTCAAAATGGTAAAAAAGTCAAACTGAAAAAATTGGCCAGTAAAAAAGATAATTGGCCATCAAAAAAAGTGACTGGTTAAAAAAGAGTGGCCATTAAAGAAAAAATTTGACTGGTAAAAAAAAATGGTCATGAAAAAAGTGAAAAAAATTGTCCGGTAAAAAAGATAAATGGCCATCAAAAAAGTGACCGGTTAAAAAAGAGTGGCCATTAAAAAAAGTGGTCGATCAAAAATTAATTGGCCCATAAAAAAATGACCAGTCAAAAAAAATTGGCCGTTAAAAAGATGAATAGCCATCAAAAAAAGTGACCGGTTAAAAAAGAGTGGCCATTAAAGAAAAAATTTGACTGGTAAAAAAAAAATGGTCATGAAAAAAGTGAAAAAAATTGGCCGGTAAAAAGATGAATGGCCATCCAAAAAAGTGACCGGTTAATGAATCCTGCAGTGACCGGTTAATGAATCCCTGCAGTCACGAAAACTTTAATTCAAAATGGTAACAAAAAGTCAAACTGAAAAAATTGGCCAGTAAAAAAGATAATTGGCCATCAAGAAAAGTGACTGATTAAAAAAGAGTGGCCATTAAAGAAAAAATTTGACTGGTAAAAAAAATGGTCATGAAAAAAGTGAAAAAATTGGCCGGGAAAAAAGATAAATGGCCATCAAAAAAAGTGACCGGTTAAAAAAGAGTGGCCATTAAAAAAATAGTGGCCGATCAAAAATGAATTGGCCCATAAAAAAAAGACCGGTCGAAAAAAATTGGTCGGTAAAAAAGATGAATGGCCATCCAAAAAGTGACCGGTTAAAAAAGAATGGCCATTAAAGTAAAAATTGGACTGGTAAAAAAAATGGTCATAAAAAAGTGAAAAAAATTGGCCGATAAAAAAGATAAATGGCTATCAAAAAAAGTGACCGGTTAAAAAAATTGCCCATTAAAAAAAGTGACTACAAAAAATTGGCCCGTAAAAAAGGAAAGACCAGTCAAACAAAATTGGTCCGTAAAAAAATGTATTGGCCATCACACAGTGAGGTGGAGGAGGCGGAGGAGGTGGAGGAGGAGGTGGAGGAGGCGGTGGTGGAGGCGGAGGAGGAGGCGGAGGAGGAGGTGGAGGAGGAGACGGAGGCGGAGGAGGAGGAGGCGGAGGAGGAGGAGGCGGTGGAGGAGGCGGAGGCGGAGGAGGAGGAGGAGGTGGAAGAGGTAGGTGGCCCGTAAAAAAAGAGACCAGTAAAAGAATTGGCCAGTAAAAAAGGAATGAATGGCCATAAAAAATTTGACTGGTAAAAAATAAAATAATAGAAATATAAAACAATTAAATTCCGTTCTACATGACTTCACCGAAAGAACCAAGAATATGAATCCCTGCAGTCACGAAAGCTTTAATTAAAAATGGTAAAAAAAGTCAAACTGAAAAAATTGGCCAGTAAAAAAGATAATTGACCATCAAAAAAAGTGACTGATTAAAAAAGAGTGGCCATTAAAGAAAAAATTTGACTGGTAAAAAAAATGGTCATGAAAAAATTGAAAAAATTGGCCGGGAAAAAAGATAAATGGCCATCAAAAAAATTGACTGGTTAAAAAAGAGTGGCCATTAAAAAAATAGTGGCCGATCAAAAATGAATTGGCCCATAAAAAAAGACCGGTCGAAAAAAATTGGCCGGTAAAAAAGATGAATGGCCATCCAAAAAAGTGACCGGTTAAAAAAGAGTGGCCATTATAGAAAAAATTTGACTGGTAAAAAAAATGGTCATAAAAAAGTGAAAAAAATGGGCCGATAAAAAAGATAAATGGCCATCAAAAAAAGTGACCGGTTAAAAAAGAGTGGGCATTAAAAAAACAGTGGCCTACCAAAAAATAATTGGCCCATAAAAAAAGACCAGTCAAAAAAAATTGGCCAGTAAAAAAGATAAGTGGCCATCAAAAAAAGTGACTGGTTAAAAAAGAGGGGCCATTAAAGAAAAAATGTGACTGGTAAAAATAAATGGTCATGAAAAAAGTGAAAAAAATTGGCCGGTAAAAAAGATAAATGGCCATCAAAAAAAGTGACCGGTTAAAAAAGAGTGGCCATTAAAAATAGCGGCCTACCAAAAAATAATTGGCGTGTAAAAAAAAACAGTCGAAAAAAATTGGCCAGTAAAAAAGATAAGTGGCCATCAAAAAAAGTGACCGGTCAAAAAAGAGTGGCCATTAAAAAAATAGTGGCCGATCAAAAATGATTTGGCCCATATAAAAAAGACCAGTCAAAAAAAATTGGCCGGTAAAAAGATGAATGGCCATCCAAAAAAGTGACCGGTTAATGAATCCTGCAGTGACCGGTTAATGAATCCCTGCAGTCACGAAAGCTTTAATTCAAAATGGTAAAAAAGTCAAACTGAAAAAATTGGCCAGTAAAAAAGATAATTGGCCATCAAAAAAAGTGACCGGTTAAAAAAGAGTGGCCATTAAAAAAATAGTGGCCGATCAAAAATGAATTGGCCCATAAAAAAAGACCGGTCGAAAAAAATTGGCCGGTAAAAAAGATGAATGGCCATCCAAAAAAGTGACCGGTTAAAAAAGAGTGGCCATTAAAGAAAACATTTGACTGGTAAAAAAAATGGTCATAAAAAAGTGAAAAAAATTGGCCGATAAAAAAGATAAATGGCCATCAAAAAAAGTGACCGGTTAAAAAAGAGTGGCCATTAAAAAAACATTGATCTACCAAAAAATAATTGGCCCGTAAAAAAAGACCAGTCGAAAAAAATTGGCCAGTAAAAAAGATAAATGGCCATCAAAAAAAGTGACCGGTTAAAAAAATTGCCCATTAAAAAAAGTGACTACAAAAAATTGGCCCGTAAAAAAGGAAAGATCAGTCAAACAAAATTGGTCAGTAAAAAAATGTATTGGCCATCACACAGTGAGTTGGAGGAGGCGGAGGAGGAGGCGGAGGAGGCGGAGGAGGAGGCGGAGGAGGCGGAGGAGGAGGCAGAGGCGGAGGAGGAGGCGGAGGAGGAGGCGGAGGAGGAGGCAGAGGAGGAGGCGGAGGAGGAGGCGGAGGAGGAGGCGGAAGAGGTAGGTGGCCCGTAAAAAAAGAGACCAGTAAAAGAACTGGCCAGTAAAAAAAGATGAGTCGCCATAAAAAAATGTGACTTAAAAAAAATACAAATATAAAACAATTAAATTCCCTTCTATGTGACTTTACCGAAAGAACCAGAATATGAATCGCTGCAGTCACGAAAGCTTTAGTTCAAAATGGTAAAAAAGTCAAACTGAAAAAATTGGCCAGTAAAAAAGATAATTGGCCATCAAAAAAAGTGACTGGTTAAAAAATAGTGGCCATTAAAGAAAAAATTTGACTGGTAAAAAAAAAATGGTCATGAAAAAAGTGAAAAAAATTGGCCGGTAAAAAAGATAAATGGCCATCAAAAAAAGTGACCGGTTAAAAAAGAGTGGCCATTAAAAAATAGCGGCCTACCAAAAAATAATTGGCGCGTAAAAAAAACAGTCGAAAAAAATTGGCCAGTAAAAAAGATAAGTGGCCATCAAAAAAGTGACCGGTTAAAAAAATTGCCCATTAAAAAAAGTGACTACAAAAAATTGGCCCGTAAAAAAGGAAGGACCAGTCAAACAAAATTGGTCAGTAAAAAAATGTATTGGCCATCACACAGTGAGGTGGAGTAGGCGGAGGAGGTGGAGGAGGAGGCAGAGGAGGCGGAGGAGGCGGAGGAGGAGGCAGAGGCGGAGGAGGAGGCGGAAGAGGTAGGTGGCCCGTAAAAAAAGAGACCAGTAAAAGAATTGGCCAGTAAAAAAAGATGAGTGGCCATAAAAAAAATTGACTGGTAAAAAAAATAAAAGAATAGAAATATAAAACAATTAAATTCCCTTCTACGTGACTTTACCGAAAGAACCAAGAATATGAATCCCTGCAGTCACGAAAGCTTTAATTCAAAATGGTAAAAAAGTCAAACTGAAAAAATTGGCCAGTAAAAAAGATAATTGGCCATCAAAAAAAGTGACTGATTAAAAAAGAGTGGCCATTAAAGAAAAAATTTGACTGGTACAAAAAAAATGGTCATGAAAAAAGTGAAAAAAATTGGCCGGGAAAAAAGATAAATGGCCATCAAAAAAAGTGACCGGTTAAAAAAGAGTGGCCATTAAAAAAATAGTGGCCGATCAAAAATGAATTGGCCCATATAAAAAAGACCGGTCGAAAAAAAATGGCCGATAAAAAGATGAATGGCCATCCAAAAAAGTGACCGGTTAATGAATCCTGCAGTGACCGGTTAATGAATCCCTGCAGTCACGAAAGCTTTAATTCAAAATGGTAAAAAAAGTCCAACTGAAAAAATTGGCCAGTAAAAAAGATAATTGACCATCAAAAAAGTGACTGATTAAAAGAGTGGCCATTAAAGAAAAAATTTGACTGGTAAAAAAAATGGTCATGAAAAAAGTGAAAAAATTGGCTGGGAAAAAAGATAAATGGCCATCAAAAAAATTGACCGGTTAAAAAAGAGTCGCCATTAAAAAAATAGTGGCCGATCAAAAATGAATTGGCCCATAAAAAAAAGACCGGTCGAAAAAAATTGGCCTGTAAAAAAGATGAATGGCCATCCAAAAAAGTGACCGGTTAAAAAAGAGTGGCCATTAAAGAAAAAATTTGACTGGTAAAAAAAATAGTCATAAAAAATTGAAAAAAATTGGCCGGTAAAAAAGATAAATGGCCATCAAAAAAAGTGACCGGTTAAAAAAGAGTGGCCATTAAAAATAGCGGCCTACCAAAAAATAATTGGCGTGTAAAAAAAAACAGTCGAAAAAAATTGGCCAGTAAAAAAGATAAGTGGCCATCAAAAAAAGTGACCGGTCAAAAAAGAGTGGCCATTAAAAAAATAGTGGCCGATCAAAAATGATTTGGCCCATATAAAAAAGACCAGTCAAAAAAAATTGGCCGGTAAAAAGATGAATGGCCATCCAAAAAAGTGACCGGTTAATGAATCCTGCAGTGACCGGTTAATGAATCCCTGCAGTCACGAAAGCTTTAATTCAAAATGGTAAAAAAGTCAAACTGAAAAAATTGGCCAGTAAAAAAGATAATTGGCCATCAAAAAAAGTGACCGGTTAAAAAAGAGTGGCCATTAAAAAAATAGTGGCCGATCAAAAATGAATTGGCCCATAAAAAAAGACCGGTCGAAAAAAATTGGCCGGTAAAAAAGATGAATGGCCATCCAAAAAAGTGACCGGTTAAAAAAGAGTGGCCATTAAAGAAAACATTTGACTGGTAAAAAAAATGGTCATAAAAAAGTGAAAAAAATTGGCCGATAAAAAAGATAAATGGCCATCAAAAAAAGTGACCGGTTAAAAAAGAGTGGCCATTAAAAAAACATTGATCTACCAAAAAATAATTGGCCCGTAAAAAAAGACCAGTCGAAAAAAATTGGCCAGTAAAAAAGATAAATGGCCATCAAAAAAAGTGACCGGTTAAAAAAATTGCCCATTAAAAAAAGTGACTACAAAAAATTGGCCCGTAAAAAAGGAAAGATCAGTCAAACAAAATTGGTCAGTAAAAAAATGTATTGGCCATCACACAGTGAGTTGGAGGAGGCGGAGGAGGAGGCGGAGGAGGCGGAGGAGGAGGCGGAGGAGGCGGAGGAGGAGGCAGAGGCGGAGGAGGAGGCGGAGGAGGAGGCGGAGGAGGAGGCAGAGGAGGAGGCGGAGGAGGAGGCGGAGGAGGAGGCGGAAGAGGTAGGTGGCCCGTAAAAAAAGAGACCAGTAAAAGAACTGGCCAGTAAAAAAAGATGAGTCGCCATAAAAAAATGTGACTTAAAAAAAATACAAATATAAAACAATTAAATTCCCTTCTATGTGACTTTACCGAAAGAACCAGAATATGAATCGCTGCAGTCACGAAAGCTTTAGTTCAAAATGGTAAAAAAGTCAAACTGAAAAAATTGGCCAGTAAAAAAGATAATTGGCCATCAAAAAAAGTGACTGGTTAAAAAATAGTGGCCATTAAAGAAAAAATTTGACTGGTAAAAAAAAAATGGTCATGAAAAAAGTGAAAAAAATTGGCCGGTAAAAAAGATAAATGGCCATCAAAAAAAGTGACCGGTTAAAAAAGAGTGGCCATTAAAAAATAGCGGCCTACCAAAAAATAATTGGCGCGTAAAAAAAACAGTCGAAAAAAATTGGCCAGTAAAAAAGATAAGTGGCCATCAAAAAAGTGACCGGTTAAAAAAATTGCCCATTAAAAAAAGTGACTACAAAAAATTGGCCCGTAAAAAAGGAAGGACCAGTCAAACAAAATTGGTCAGTAAAAAAATGTATTGGCCATCACACAGTGAGGTGGAGTAGGCGGAGGAGGTGGAGGAGGAGGCAGAGGAGGCGGAGGAGGCGGAGGAGGAGGCAGAGGCGGAGGAGGAGGCGGAAGAGGTAGGTGGCCCGTAAAAAAAGAGACCAGTAAAAGAATTGGCCAGTAAAAAAAGATGAGTGGCCATAAAAAAAATTGACTGGTAAAAAAAATAAAAGAATAGAAATATAAAACAATTAAATTCCCTTCTACGTGACTTTACCGAAAGAACCAAGAATATGAATCCCTGCAGTCACGAAAGCTTTAATTCAAAATGGTAAAAAAGTCAAACTGAAAAAATTGGCCAGTAAAAAAGATAATTGGCCATCAAAAAAAGTGACTGATTAAAAAAGAGTGGCCATTAAAGAAAAAATTTGACTGGTACAAAAAAAATGGTCATGAAAAAAGTGAAAAAAATTGGCCGGGAAAAAAGATAAATGGCCATCAAAAAAAGTGACCGGTTAAAAAAGAGTGGCCATTAAAAAAATAGTGGCCGATCAAAAATGAATTGGCCCATATAAAAAAGACCGGTCGAAAAAAAATGGCCGATAAAAAGATGAATGGCCATCCAAAAAAGTGACCGGTTAATGAATCCTGCAGTGACCGGTTAATGAATCCCTGCAGTCACGAAAGCTTTAATTCAAAATGGTAAAAAAAGTCCAACTGAAAAAATTGGCCAGTAAAAAAGATAATTGACCATCAAAAAAGTGACTGATTAAAAGAGTGGCCATTAAAGAAAAAATTTGACTGGTAAAAAAAATGGTCATGAAAAAAGTGAAAAAATTGGCTGGGAAAAAAGATAAATGGCCATCAAAAAAATTGACCGGTTAAAAAAGAGTCGCCATTAAAAAAATAGTGGCCGATCAAAAATGAATTGGCCCATAAAAAAAAGACCGGTCGAAAAAAATTGGCCTGTAAAAAAGATGAATGGCCATCCAAAAAAGTGACCGGTTAAAAAAGAGTGGCCATTAAAGAAAAAATTTGACTGGTAAAAAAAATAGTCATAAAAAATTGAAAAAAATGGGCCGATAAAAAAGATAAATGGCCATCAAAAAAAGTGACCGGTTAAAAAAGTGGGCATTAAAAAAACAGTGGCCTACCAAAAAATAATTGGCCCGTAAAAAAAGATCAGTCAAAAAAAATTGGCCAGTAAAAAATATAAGTGGCCATCAAAAAAAGTGACTGGTTAAAAAAATTGCCCATTAAAAAAAGTGACTACAAAAAATTGGCCCGTAAAAAAGGAAAGACCAGTCAAACACAATTGGTCCGTAAAAAAATGTATTGGCCATCACACAGTGAGGTGGAGGAGGCGGAGAAGGTGGAGGTGGAGGAGGCGGTGGAGGAGGCGGAGGAGGAGGCGGAGGAGGAGGCGGAGGAGGAGGCGGAGGAGGAGGAGGAGGCGGAGGAGGAGGAGGCGGAGGAGGAGGTGGAGGAGGAGGCGGAGGAGGAGGAGGCAGAAGAGGTAGGTGGCCCATAAAAAAAGAGACCAGTAAAAGAATTGGCCAGTAAAAAAAGATGAATGGCCATAAAAAAATTTGACTGGTAAAAAAAAGAAAATAATAGAAATATTAAACAATTAAATTCCCTTCTACATGACTTCACCGAAAGAACCAAGAATATGAATCCCTGCAGTCACGAAAGCTTTAATTCAAAATGGTAAAAAAGTCAAACTGAAAAAATTGTCCAGTAAAAAAGATAATTGGCCATCAAAAAAAGTGACTGGTTAAAAAATAGTGGCCATTAAAGAAAAAATTTGACTGGTAAAAAAAAAATGGTAATGAAAAAGTGAAAAAAATTGGCCGGTAAAAAAGATAAATGGCCATCAAAAAAAGTGACCGGTTAAAAAAGAGTGGCCATTAAAAAATAGCGGCCTACCAAAAAATAATTGGCGCGTAAAAAAAACAGTCGAAAAAAATTGGCCAGTAAAAAAGATAAGTGGCCATCAAAAAAGTGACCGGTTAAAAAAATTGCCCATTAAAAAAAGTGACTACAAAAAATTGGCCCGTAAAAAAGGAAGGACCAGTCAAACAAAATTGGTCAGTAAAAAAATGTATTGGCCATCACAGTGAGGTGGAGCAGGCGGAGGAGGTGGAGGAGGAGGCGGAGGAGGCGGAGGAGGCGGAGGAGGAGGCAGAGGCGGAGGAGGAGGCGGAAGAGGTAGGTGGCCCGTAAAAAAAGAGACCAGTAAAAGAATTGGCCAGTAAAAAAAGATGAGTGGCCATAAAAAAAATTGACTGGTAAAAAAAATAAAAGAATAGAAATATAAAACAATTAAATTCCCTTCTACGTGACTTTACCGAAAGAACCAAGAATATGAATCCCTGCAGTCACGAAAGCTTTAATTCAAAATGGTAAAAAAAGTCCAACTGAAAAAATTGGCCAGTAAAAAAGATAATTGACCATCAAAAAAGTGACTGATTAAAAGAGTGGCCATTAAAGAAAAAATTTGACTGGTAAAAAAAATGGTCATGAAAAAAGTGAAAAAATTGGCTGGGAAAAAAGATAAATGGCCATCAAAAAAATTGACCGGTTAAAAAAGAGTCGCCATTAAAAAAATAGTGGCCGATCAAAAATGAATTGGCCCATAAAAAAAAGACCGGTCGAAAAAAATTGGCCTGTAAAAAAGATGAATGGCCATCCAAAAAAGTGACCGGTTAAAAAAGAGTGGCCATTAAAGAAAAAATTTGACTGGTAAAAAAAATAGTCATAAAAAATTGAAAAAAATGGGCCGATAAAAAAGATAAATGGCCATCAAAAAAAGTGACCGGTTAAAAAAGTGGGCATTAAAAAAACAGTGGCCTACCAAAAAATAATTGGCCCGTAAAAAAAGATCAGTCAAAAAAAATTGGCCAGTAAAAAATATAAGTGGCCATCAAAAAAAGTGACTGGTTAAAAAAATTGCCCATTAAAAAAAGTGACTACAAAAAATTGGCCCGTAAAAAAGGAAAGACCAGTCAAACACAATTGGTCCGTAAAAAAATGTATTGGCCATCACACAGTGAGGTGGAGGAGGCGGAGAAGGTGGAGGTGGAGGAGGCGGTGGAGGAGGCGGAGGAGGAGGCGGAGGAGGAGGCGGAGGAGGAGGCGGAGGAGGAGGAGGCGGAGGAGGAGGAGGCGGAGGAGGAGGTGGAGGAGGAGGCGGAGGAGGAGGAGGCAGAAGAGGTAGGTGGCCCATAAAAAAAGAGACCAGTAAAAGAATTGGCCAGTAAAAAAAGATGAATGGCCATAAAAAAATTTGACTGGTAAAAAAAAAAAAATAATAGAAATATTAAACAATTAAATTCCCTTCTACATGACTTCACCGAAAGAACCAAGAATATGAATCCCTGCAGTCACGAAAGCTTTAATTCAAAATGGTAAAAAAGTCAAACTGAAAAAATTGTCCAGTAAAAAAGATAATTGGCCATCAAAAAAAGTGACTGGTTAAAAAATAGTGGCCATTAAAGAAAAAATTTGACTGGTAAAAAAAAAATGGTAATGAAAAAGTGAAAAAAATTGGCCGGTAAAAAAGATAAATGGCCATCAAAAAAAGTGACCGGTTAAAAAAGAGTGGCCATTAAAAAATAGCGGCCTACCAAAAAATAATTGGCGCGTAAAAAAAACAGTCGAAAAAAATTGGCCAGTAAAAAAGATAAGTGGCCATCAAAAAAGTGACCGGTTAAAAAAATTGCCCATTAAAAAAAGTGACTACAAAAAATTGGCCCGTAAAAAAGGAAGGACCAGTCAAACAAAATTGGTCAGTAAAAAAATGTATTGGCCATCACAGTGAGGTGGAGCAGGCGGAGGAGGTGGAGGAGGAGGCGGAGGAGGCGGAGGAGGCGGAGGAGGAGGCAGAGGCGGAGGAGGAGGCGGAAGAGGTAGGTGGCCCGTAAAAAAAGAGACCAGTAAAAGAATTGGCCAGTAAAAAAAGATGAGTGGCCATAAAAAAAATTGACTGGTAAAAAAAATAAAAGAATAGAAATATAAAACAATTAAATTCCCTTCTACGTGACTTTACCGAAAGAACCAAGAATATGAATCCCTGCAGTCACGAAAGCTTTAATTCAAAATGGTAAAAAAGTCAAACTGAAAAAATTGGCCAGTAAAAAAGATAATTGGCCATCAAAAAAAGTGACTGATTAAAAAAGAGTGGCCATTAAAGAAAAAATTTGACTGGTACAAAAAAAATGGTCATGAAAAAAGTGAAAAAAATTGGCCGGGAAAAAAGATAAATGGCCATCAAAAAAAGTGACCGGTTAAAAAAGAGTGGCCATTAAAAAAATAGTGGCCGATCAAAAATGAATTGGCCCATATAAAAAAGACCGGTCGAAAAAAAATGGCCGATAAAAAGATGAATGGCCATCCAAAAAAGTGACCGGTTAATGAATCCTGCAGTGACCGGTTAATGAATCCCTGCAGTCACGAAAGCTTTAATTCAAAATGGTAAAAAAAGTCCAACTGAAAAAATTGGCCAGTAAAAAAGATAATTGACCATCAAAAAAGTGACTGATTAAAAGAGTGGCCATTAAAGAAAAAATTTGACTGGTAAAAAAAATGGTCATGAAAAAAGTGAAAAAATTGGCTGGGAAAAAAGATAAATGGCCATCAAAAAAATTGACCGGTTAAAAAAGAGTCGCCATTAAAAAAATAGTGGCCGATCAAAAATGAATTGGCCCATAAAAAAAAGACCGGTCGAAAAAAATTGGCCTGTAAAAAAGATGAATGGCCATCCAAAAAAGTGACCGGTTAAAAAAGAGTGGCCATTAAAGAAAAAATTTGACTGGTAAAAAAAATAGTCATAAAAAATTGAAAAAAATGGGCCGATAAAAAAGATAAATGGCCATCAAAAAAAGTGACCGGTTAAAAAAGTGGGCATTAAAAAAACAGTGGCCTACCAAAAAATAATTGGCCCGTAAAAAAAGATCAGTCAAAAAAAATTGGCCAGTAAAAAATATAAGTGGCCATCAAAAAAAGTGACTGGTTAAAAAAATTGCCCATTAAAAAAAGTGACTACAAAAAATTGGCCCGTAAAAAAGGAAAGACCAGTCAAACACAATTGGTCCGTAAAAAAATGTATTGGCCATCACACAGTGAGGTGGAGGAGGCGGAGAAGGTGGAGGTGGAGGAGGCGGTGGAGGAGGCGGAGGAGGAGGCGGAGGAGGAGGCGGAGGAGGAGGCGGAGGAGGAGGAGGAGGCGGAGGAGGAGGAGGCGGAGGAGGAGGTGGAGGAGGAGGCGGAGGAGGAGGAGGCAGAAGAGGTAGGTGGCCCATAAAAAAAGAGACCAGTAAAAGAATTGGCCAGTAAAAAAAGATGAATGGCCATAAAAAAATTTGACTGGTAAAAAAAAAAAAATAATAGAAATATTAAACAATTAAATTCCCTTCTACATGACTTCACCGAAAGAACCAAGAATATGAATCCCTGCAGTCACGAAAGCTTTAATTCAAAATGGTAAAAAAGTCAAACTGAAAAAATTGTCCAGTAAAAAAGATAATTGGCCATCAAAAAAAGTGACTGGTTAAAAAATAGTGGCCATTAAAGAAAAAATTTGACTGGTAAAAAAAAAATGGTCATGAAAAAGTGAAAAAAATTGGCCGGTAAAAAAGATAAATGGCCATCAAAAAAAGTGACCGGTTAAAAAAGAGTGGCCATTAAAAAATAGCGGCCTACCAAAAAATAATTGGTGCGTAAAAAAAACTGTCGAAAAAAATTGGCCAGTAAAAAAGATAAGTGGCCATCAAAAAAGTGACCGGTTAAAAAAATTGCCCATTAAAAAAAGTGACTACAAAAAATTGGCCCGTAAAAAAGGAAGGACCAGTCAAACAAAATTGGTCAGTAAAAAAATGTATTGGCCATCACACAGTGAGGTGGAGTAGGCGGAGGAGGTGGAGGAGGAGGCAGAGGAGGCGGAGGAGGCGGAGGAGGAGGCAGAGGCGGAGGAGGAGGCGGAAGAGGTAGGTGGCCCGTAAAAAAAGAGACCAGTAAAAGAATTGGCCAGTAAAAAAAGATGAGTGGCCATAAAAAAAATTGACTGGTAAAAAAAATAAAAGAATAGAAATATAAAACAAATAAATTCCCTTCTACGTGACTTTACCGAAAGAACCAAGAATATGAATCCCTGCAGTCACGAAAGCTTTAATTCAAAATGGTAAAAAAGTCAAACTGAAAAAATTGGCCAGTAAAAAAGATAATTGGCCATCAAAAAAAGTGACTGATTAAAAAAGAGTGGCCATTAAAGAAAAAATTTGACTGGTACAAAAAAAATGGTCATGAAAAAAGTGAAAAAAATTGGCCGGGAAAAAAGATAAATGGCCATCAAAAAAAGTGACCGGTTAAAAAAGAGTGGCCATTAAAAAAATAGTGGCCGATCAAAAATGAATTGGCCCATATAAAAAAGACCGGTCGAAAAAAAATGGCCGATAAAAAGATGAATGGCCATCCAAAAAAGTGACCGGTTAATGAATCCTGCAGTGACCGGTTAATGAATCCCTGCAGTCACGAAAGCTTTAATTCAAAATGGTAAAAAAAGTCCAACTGAAAAAATTGGCCAGTAAAAAAGATAATTGACCATCAAAAAAGTGACTGATTAAAAGAGTGGCCATTAAAGAAAAAATTTGACTGGTAAAAAAAATGGTCATGAAAAAAGTGAAAAAATTGGCTGGGAAAAAAGATAAATGGCCATCAAAAAAATTGACCGGTTAAAAAAGAGTCGCCATTAAAAAAATAGTGGCCGATCAAAAATGAATTGGCCCATAAAAAAAAGACCGGTCGAAAAAAATTGGCCTGTAAAAAAGATGAATGGCCATCCAAAAAAGTGACCGGTTAAAAAAGAGTGGCCATTAAAGAAAAAATTTGACTGGTAAAAAAATAGTCATAAAAAATTGAAAAAAATGGGCCGATAAAAAAGATAAATGGCCATCAAAAAAAGTGACCGGTTAAAAAAGTGGGCATTAAAAAAACAGTGGCCTACCAAAAAATAATTGGCCCGTAAAAAAAGATCAGTCAAAAAAAATTGGCCAGTAAAAAATATAAGTGGCCATCAAAAAAAGTGACTGGTTAAAAAAATTGCCCATTAAAAAAAGTGACTACAAAAAATTGGCCCGTAAAAAAGGAAAGACCAGTCAAACACAATTGGTCCGTAAAAAAATGTATTGGCCATCACACAGTGAGGTGGAGGAGGCGGAGAAGGTGGAGGTGGAGGAGGCGGTGGAGGAGGCGGAGGAGGAGGCGGAGGAGGAGGCGGAGGAGGAGGCGGAGGAGGAGGAGGAGGCGGAGGAGGAGGAGGCGGAGGAGGAGGTGGAGGAGGAGGCGGAGGAGGAGGAGGCAGAAGAGGTAGGTGGCCCATAAAAAAAGAGACCAGTAAAAGAATTGGCCAGTAAAAAAAGATGAATGGCCATAAAAAAATTTGACTGGTAAAAAAAAAATAATAATAGAAATATTAAACAATTAAATTCCCTTCTACATGACTTCACCGAAAGAACCAAGAATATGAATCCCTGCAGTCACGAAAGCTTTAATTCAAAATGGTAAAAAAGTCAAACTGAAAAAATTGTCCAGTAAAAAAGATAATTGGCCATCAAAAAAAGTGACTGGTTAAAAAATAGTGGCCATTAAAGAAAAAATTTGACTGGTAAAAAAAAAATGGTCATGAAAAAGTGAAAAAAATTGGCCGGTAAAAAAGATAAATGGCCATCAAAAAAAGTGACCGGTTAAAAAAGAGTGGCCATTAAAAAATAGCGGCCTACCAAAAAATAATTGGCGCGTAAAAAAAACTGTCGAAAAAAATTGGCCAGTAAAAAAGATAAGTGGCCATCAAAAAAGTGACCGGTTAAAAAAATTGCCCATTAAAAAAAGTGACTACAAAAAATTGGCCCGTAAAAAAGGAAGGACCAGTCAAACAAAATTGGTCAGTAAAAAAATGTATTGGCCATCACACAGTGAGGTGGAGTAGGCGGAGGAGGTGGAGGAGGAGGCAGAGGAGGCGGAGGAGGCGGAGGAGGAGGCAGAGGCGGAGGAGGAGGCGGAAGAGGTAGGTGGCCCGTAAAAAAAGAGACCAGTAAAAGAATTGGCCAGTAAAAAAAGATGAGTGGCCATAAAAAAAATTGACTGGTAAAAAAAATAAAAGAATAGAAATATAAAACAAATAAATTCCCTTCTACGTGACTTTACCGAAAGAACCAAGAATATGAATCCCTGCAGTCACGAAAGCTTTAATTCAAAATGGTAAAAAAGTCAAACTGAAAAAATTGGCCAGTAAAAAAGATAATTGGCCATCAAAAAAAGTGACTGATTAAAAAAGAGTGGCCATTAAAGAAAAAATTTGACTGGTACAAAAAAAATGGTCATGAAAAAAGTGAAAAAAATTGGCCGGGAAAAAAGATAAATGGCCATCAAAAAAAGTGACCGGTTAAAAAAGAGTGGCCATTAAAAAAATAGTGGCCGATCAAAAATGAATTGGCCCATATAAAAAAGACCGGTCGAAAAAAAATGGCCGATAAAAAGATGAATGGCCATCCAAAAAAGTGACCGGTTAATGAATCCTGCAGTGACCGGTTAATGAATCCCTGCAGTCACGAAAGCTTTAATTCAAAATGGTAAAAAAAGTCCAACTGAAAAAATTGGCCAGTAAAAAAGATAATTGACCATCAAAAAAGTGACTGATTAAAAGAGTGGCCATTAAAGAAAAAATTTGACTGGTAAAAAAAATGGTCATGAAAAAAGTGAAAAAATTGGCTGGGAAAAAAGATAAATGGCCATCAAAAAAATTGACCGGTTAAAAAAGAGTCGCCATTAAAAAAATAGTGGCCGATCAAAAATGAATTGGCCCATAAAAAAAAGACCGGTCGAAAAAAATTGGCCTGTAAAAAAGATGAATGGCCATCCAAAAAAGTGACCGGTTAAAAAAGAGTGGCCATTAAAGAAAAAATTTGACTGGTAAAAAAAATAGTCATAAAAAATTGAAAAAAATGGGCCGATAAAAAAGATAAATGGCCATCAAAAAAAGTGACCGGTTAAAAAAGTGGGCATTAAAAAAACAGTGGCCTACCAAAAAATAATTGGCCCGTAAAAAAAGATCAGTCAAAAAAAATTGGCCAGTAAAAAATATAAGTGGCCATCAAAAAAAGTGACTGGTTAAAAAAATTGCCCATTAAAAAAAGTGACTACAAAAAATTGGCCCGTAAAAAAGGAAAGACCAGTCAAACACAATTGGTCCGTAAAAAAATGTATTGGCCATCACACAGTGAGGTGGAGGAGGCGGAGAAGGTGGAGGTGGAGGAGGCGGTGGAGGAGGCGGAGGAGGAGGCGGAGGAGGAGGCGGAGGAGGAGGCGGAGGAGGAGGAGGAGGCGGAGGAGGAGGAGGCGGAGGAGGAGGTGGAGGAGGAGGCGGAGGAGGAGGAGGCAGAAGAGGTAGGTGGCCCATAAAAAAAGAGACCAGTAAAAGAATTGGCCAGTAAAAAAAGATGAATGGCCATAAAAAAATTTGACTGGTAAAAAAAAAAAAATAATAGAAATATTAAACAATTAAATTCCCTTCTACATGACTTCACCGAAAGAACCAAGAATATGAATCCCTGCAGTCACGAAAGCTTTAATTCAAAATGGTAAAAAAGTCAAACTGAAAAAATTGTCCAGTAAAAAAGATAATTGGCCATCAAAAAAAGTGACTGGTTAAAAAATAGTGGCCATTAAAGAAAAAATTTGACTGGTAAAAAAAAAATGGTCATGAAAAAGTGAAAAAAATTGGCCGGTAAAAAAGATAAATGGCCATCAAAAAAAGTGACCGGTTAAAAAAGAGTGGCCATTAAAAAATAGCGGCCTACCAAAAAATAATTGGCGCGTAAAAAAAACAGTCGAAAAAAATTGGCCAGTAAAAAAGATAAGTGGCCATCAAAAAAGTGACCGGTTAAAAAAATTGCCCATTAAAAAAAGTGACTACAAAAAATTGGCCCGTAAAAAAGGAAGGACCAGTCAAACAAAATTGGTCAGTAAAAAAATGTATTGGCCATCACAGTGAGGTGGAGCAGGCGGAGGAGGTGGAGGAGGAGGCGGAGGAGGCGGAGGAGGCGGAGGAGGAGGCAGAGGCGGAGGAGGAGGCGGAAGAGGTAGGTGGCCCGTAAAAAAAGAGACCAGTAAAAGAATTGGCCAGTAAAAAAAGATGAGTGGCCATAAAAAAAATTGACTGGTAAAAAAAATAAAAGAATAGAAATATAAAACAATTAAATTCCCTTCTACGTGACTTTACCGAAAGAACCAAGAATATGAATCCCTGCAGTCACGAAAGCTTTAATTCAAAATGGTAAAAAAGTCAAACTGAAAAAATTGGCCAGTAAAAAAGATAATTGGCCATCAAAAAAAGTGACTGATTAAAAAAGAGTGGCCATTAAAGAAAAAATTTGACTGGTACAAAAAAAATGGTCATGAAAAAAGTGAAAAAAATTGGCCGGGAAAAAAGATAAATGGCCATCAAAAAAAGTGACCGGTTAAAAAAGAGTGGCCATTAAAAAAATAGTGGCCGATCAAAAATGAATTGGCCCATATAAAAAAGACCGGTCGAAAAAAAATGGCCGATAAAAAGATGAATGGCCATCCAAAAAAGTGACCGGTTAATGAATCCTGCAGTGACCGGTTAATGAATCCCTGCAGTCACGAAAGCTTTAATTCAAAATGGTAAAAAAAGTCCAACTGAAAAAATTGGCCAGTAAAAAAGATAATTGACCATCAAAAAAGTGACTGATTAAAAGAGTGGCCATTAAAGAAAAAATTTGACTGGTAAAAAAAATGGTCATGAAAAAAGTGAAAAAATTGGCTGGGAAAAAAGATAAATGGCCATCAAAAAAATTGACCGGTTAAAAAAGAGTCGCCATTAAAAAAATAGTGGCCGATCAAAAATGAATTGGCCCATAAAAAAAAGACCGGTCGAAAAAAATTGGCCTGTAAAAAAGATGAATGGCCATCCAAAAAAGTGACCGGTTAAAAAAGAGTGGCCATTAAAGAAAAAATTTGACTGGTAAAAAAAATAGTCATAAAAAATTGAAAAAAATGGGCCGATAAAAAAGATAAATGGCCATCAAAAAAAGTGACCGGTTAAAAAAGTGGGCATTAAAAAAACAGTGGCCTACCAAAAAATAATTGGCCCGTAAAAAAAGATCAGTCAAAAAAAATTGGCCAGTAAAAAATATAAGTGGCCATCAAAAAAAGTGACTGGTTAAAAAAATTGCCCATTAAAAAAAGTGACTACAAAAAATTGGCCCGTAAAAAAGGAAAGACCAGTCAAACACAATTGGTCCGTAAAAAAATGTATTGGCCATCACACAGTGAGGTGGAGGAGGCGGAGAAGGTGGAGGTGGAGGAGGCGGTGGAGGAGGCGGAGGAGGAGGCGGAGGAGGAGGCGGAGGAGGAGGCGGAGGAGGAGGAGGAGGCGGAGGAGGAGGAGGCGGAGGAGGAGGTGGAGGAGGAGGCGGAGGAGGAGGAGGCAGAAGAGGTAGGTGGCCCATAAAAAAAGAGACCAGTAAAAGAATTGGCCAGTAAAAAAAGATGAATGGCCATAAAAAAATTTGACTGGTAAAAAAAAAAAAATAATAGAAATATTAAACAATTAAATTCCCTTCTACATGACTTCACCGAAAGAACCAAGAATATGAATCCCTGCAGTCACGAAAGCTTTAATTCAAAATGGTAAAAAAGTCAAACTGAAAAAATTGTCCAGTAAAAAAGATAATTGGCCATCAAAAAAAGTGACTGGTTAAAAAATAGTGGCCATTAAAGAAAAAATTTGACTGGTAAAAAAAAAATGGTCATGAAAAAGTGAAAAAAATTGGCCGGTAAAAAAGATAAATGGCCATCAAAAAAAGTGACCGGTTAAAAAAGAGTGGCCATTAAAAAATAGCGGCCTACCAAAAAAATTATTGGTGCGTAAAAAAAACTGTCGAAAAAAATTGGCCAGTAAAAAAGATAAGTGGCCATCAAAAAAGTGACCGGTTAAAAAAATTGCCCATTAAAAAAAGTGACTACAAAAAATTGGCCCGTAAAAAAGGAAGGACCAGTCAAACAAAATTGGTCAGTAAAAAAATGTATTGGCCATCACACAGTGAGGTGGAGTAGGCGGAGGAGGTGGAGGAGGAGGCAGAGGAGGCGGAGGAGGCAGAGGAGGAGGCAGAGGCGGAGGAGGAGGCGGAAGAGGTAGGTGGCCCGTAAAAAAAGAGACCAGTAAAAGAATTGGCCAGTAAAAAAAGATGAGTGGCCATAAAAAAAATTGACTGGTAAAAAAAATAAAAGAATAGAAATATAAAACAAATAAATTCCCTTCTACGTGACTTTACCGAAAGAACCAAGAATATGAATCCCTGCAGTCACGAAAGCTTTAATTCAAAATGGTAAAAAAGTCAAACTGAAAAAATTGGCCAGTAAAAAAGATAATTGGCCATCAAAAAAAGTGACTGATTAAAAAAGAGTGGCCATTAAAGAAAAAATTTGACTGGTACAAAAAAAATGGTCATGAAAAAAGTGAAAAAAATTGGCCGGGAAAAAAGATAAATGGCCATCAAAAAAAGTGACCGGTTAAAAAAGAGTGGCCATTAAAAAAATAGTGGCCGATCAAAAATGAATTGGCCCATATAAAAAAGACCGGTCGAAAAAAAATGGCCGATAAAAAGATGAATGGCCATCCAAAAAAGTGACCGGTTAATGAATCCTGCAGTGACCGGTTAATGAATCCCTGCAGTCACGAAAGCTTTAATTCAAAATGGTAAAAAAAGTCCAACTGAAAAAATTGGCCAGTAAAAAAGATAATTGACCATCAAAAAAGTGACTGATTAAAAGAGTGGCCATTAAAGAAAAAATTTGACTGGTAAAAAAAATGGTCATGAAAAAAGTGAAAAAATTGGCTGGGAAAAAAGATAAATGGCCATCAAAAAAATTGACCGGTTAAAAAAGAGTCGCCATTAAAAAAATAGTGGCCGATCAAAAATGAATTGGCCCATAAAAAAAAGACCGGTCGAAAAAAATTGGCCTGTAAAAAAGATGAATGGCCATCCAAAAAAGTGACCGGTTAAAAAAGAGTGGCCATTAAAGAAAAAATTTGACTGGTAAAAAAATAGTCATAAAAAATTGAAAAAAATGGGCCAATAAAAAAGATAAATGGCCATCAAAAAAAGTGACCGGTTAAAAAAGTGGGCATTAAAAAAACAGTGGCCTACCAAAAAATAATTGGCCCGTAAAAAAAGATCAGTCAAAAAAAATTGGCCAGTAAAAAATATAAGTGGCCATCAAAAAAAGTGACTGGTTAAAAAAATTGCCCATTAAAAAAAGTGACTACAAAAAATTGGCCCGTAAAAAAGGAAAGACCAGTCAAACACAATTGGTCCGTAAAAAAATGTATTGGCCATCACACAGTGAGGTGGAGGAGGCGGAGAAGGTGGAGGTGGAGGAGGCGGTGGAGGAGGCGGAGGAGGAGGCGGAGGAGGAGGCGGAGGAGGAGGCGGAGGAGGAGGAGGAGGCGGAGGAGGAGGAGGCGGAGGAGGAGGTGGAGGAGGAGGCGGAGGAGGAGGAGGCAGAAGAGGTAGGTGGCCCATAAAAAAAGAGACCAGTAAAAGAATTGGCCAGTAAAAAAAGATGAATGGCCATAAAAAAATTTGACTGGTAAAAAAAAAAAAATAATAGAAATATTAAACAATTAAATTCCCTTCTACATGACTTCACCGAAAGAACCAAGAATATGAATCCCTGCAGTCACGAAAGCTTTAATTCAAAATGGTAAAAAAGTCAAACTGAAAAAATTGTCCAGTAAAAAAGATAATTGGCCATCAAAAAAAGTGACTGGTTAAAAAATAGTGGCCATTAAAGAAAAAATTTGACTGGTAAAAAAAAAATGGTCATGAAAAAGTGAAAAAAATTGGCCGGTAAAAAAGATAAATGGCCATCAAAAAAAGTGACCGGTTAAAAAAGAGTGGCCATTAAAAAATAGCGGCCTACCAAAAAATAATTGGCGTGTAAAAAAAACTGTCGAAAAAAATTGGCCAGTAAAAAAGATAAGTGGCCATCAAAAAAGTGACCGGTTAAAAAAATTGCCCATTAAAAAAAGTGACTACAAAAAATTGGCCCGTAAAAAAGGAAGGACCAGTCAAACAAAATTGGTCAGTAAAAAAATGTATTGGCCATCACACAGTGAGGTGGAGTAGGCGGAGGAGGTGGAGGAGGAGGCAGAGGAGGCGGAGGAGGCGGAGGAGGAGGCAGAGGCGGAGGAGGAGGCGGAAGAGGTAGGTGGCCCGTAAAAAAAGAGACCAGTAAAAGAATTGGCCAGTAAAAAAAGATGAGTGGCCATAAAAAAAATTGACTGGTAAAAAAAATAAAAGAATAGAAATATAAAACAAATAAATTCCCTTCTACGTGACTTTACCGAAAGAACCAAGAATATGAATCCCTGCAGTCACGAAAGCTTTAATTCAAAATGGTAAAAAAGTCAAACTGAAAAAATTGGCCAGTAAAAAAGATAATTGGCCATCAAAAAAAGTGACTGATTAAAAAAGAGTGGCCATTAAAGAAAAAATTTGACTGGTACAAAAAAAATGGTCATGAAAAAAGTGAAAAAAATTGGCCGGGAAAAAAGATAAATGGCCATCAAAAAAAGTGACCGGTTAAAAAAGAGTGGCCATTAAAAAAATAGTGGCCGATCAAAAATGAATTGGCCCATATAAAAAAGACCGGTCGAAAAAAAATGGCCGATAAAAAGATGAATGGCCATCCAAAAAAGTGACCGGTTAATGAATCCTGCAGTGACCGGTTAATGAATCCCTGCAGTCACGAAAGCTTTAATTCAAAATGGTAAAAAAAGTCCAACTGAAAAAATTGGCCAGTAAAAAAGATAATTGACCATCAAAAAAGTGACTGATTAAAAGAGTGGCCATTAAAGAAAAAATTTGACTGGTAAAAAAAATGGTCATGAAAAAAGTGAAAAAATTGGCTGGGAAAAAAGATAAATGGCCATCAAAAAAATTGACCGGTTAAAAAAGAGTCGCCATTAAAAAAATAGTGGCCGATCAAAAATGAATTGGCCCATAAAAAAAAGACCGGTCGAAAAAAATTGGCCTGTAAAAAAGATGAATGGCCATCCAAAAAAGTGACCGGTTAAAAAAGAGTGGCCATTAAAGAAAAAATTTGACTGGTAAAAAAAATAGTCATAAAAAATTGAAAAAAATGGGCCGATAAAAAAGATAAATGGCCATCAAAAAAAGTGACCGGTTAAAAAAGTGGGCATTAAAAAAACAGTGGCCTACCAAAAAATAATTGGCCCGTAAAAAAAGATCAGTCAAAAAAAATTGGCCAGTAAAAAATATAAGTGGCCATCAAAAAAAGTGACTGGTTAAAAAAATTGCCCATTAAAAAAAGTGACTACAAAAAATTGGCCCGTAAAAAAGGAAAGACCAGTCAAACACAATTGGTCCGTAAAAAAATGTATTGGCCATCACACAGTGAGGTGGAGGAGGCGGAGAAGGTGGAGGTGGAGGAGGCGGTGGAGGAGGCGGAGGAGGAGGCGGAGGAGGAGGCGGAGGAGGAGGCGGAGGAGGAGGAGGAGGCGGAGGAGGAGGAGGCGGAGGAGGAGGTGGAGGAGGAGGCGGAGGAGGAGGAGGCAGAAGAGGTAGGTGGCCCATAAAAAAAGAGACCAGTAAAAGAATTGGCCAGTAAAAAAAGATGAATGGCCATAAAAAAATTTGACTGGTAAAAAAAATAATAATAGAAATATTAAACAATTAAATTCCCTTCTACATGACTTCACCGAAAGAACCAAGAATATGAATCCCTGCAGTCACGAAAGCTTTAATTCAAAATGGTAAAAAAGTCAAACTGAAAAAATTGTCCAGTAAAAAAGATAATTGGCCATCAAAAAAAGTGACTGGTTAAAAAATAGTGGCCATTAAAGAAAAAATTTGACTGGTAAAAAAAAAATGGTCATGAAAAAGTGAAAAAAATTGGCCGGTAAAAAAGATAAATGGCCATCAAAAAAAGTGACCGGTTAAAAAAGAGTGGCCATTAAAAAATAGCGGCCTACCAAAAAATAATTGGCGCGTAAAAAAAACAGTCGAAAAAAATTGGCCAGTAAAAAAGATAAGTGGCCATCAAAAAAGTGACCGGTTAAAAAAATTGCCGATTAAAAAAAGTGACTACAAAAAATTGGCCCGTAAAAAAGGAAGGACCAGTCAAACAAAATTGGTCAGTAAAAAAATGTATTGGCCATCACAGTGAGGTGGAGCAGGCGGAGGAGGTGGAGGAGGAGGCGGAGGAGGCGGAGGAGGAGGCAGAGGCGGAGGAGGAGGCGGAAGAGGTAGGTGGCCCGTAAAAAAAGAGACCAGTAAAAGAATTGGCCAGTAAAAAAAGATCAGTGGCCATGAAAAAAATTGACTGGTAAAAAAAATAAAAGAATAGAAATATAAAACAAATAAATTCCCTTCTACGTGACTTTACCGAAAGAACCAAGAATATGAATCCCTGCAGTCACGAAAGCTTTAATTCAAAATGGTAAAAAAGTCAAACTGAAAAAATTGGCCAGTAAAAAAGATAATTGGCCATCAAAAAAAGTGACTGATTAAAAAAGAGTGGCCATTAAAGAAAAAAATTGACTGGTAAAAAAAAAATGGTCATCAAAAAATTGGCCGGGAAAAAAGATAAATGGCCATCAAAAAAAGTGACCGGTTAAATAAGAGTGGCCATTAAAAAAATAGTGGCCGATCAAAAATGATTTGGCCCATATAAAAAAGACCGGTCAAAAAAAATTGGCCGGTAAAAAGATGAATGGCCATCCAAAAAAGTGACCGGTTAATGAATCCTGCAGTGACCGGTTAATGAATCCCTGCAGTCACGAAAGCTTTAATTCAAAATGGTAAAAAAAGTCAAACTGAAAAAATTGGCCAGTAAAAAAGATAATTGGCCATCAAAAAAAGTGACCGGTTAAAAAAGATTGGCCATTAAAAAAATAGTGGCCGATCAAAAATGAATTGGCCCATAAAAAAAGACCGGTCGAAAAAAATTGGCCGGTAAAAAAGATGAATGGCCATCCAAAAAAGTGACCGGTTAAAAAAGAGTGGCCATTAAAGAAAACATTTGACTGGTAAAAAAAATGGTCATAAAAAAGTGAAAAAAATTGGCCGATAAAAAAGATAAATGGCCATCAAAAAAAGTGACCGGTTAAAAAAGAGTGGCCATTAAAAAAACATTGGTCTACCAAAAAATAATTGGCCCGTAAAAAAAGACCAGTCGAAAAAAATTGGCCAGTAAAAAAGATAAATGGCCATCAAAAAAAGTGACCGGTTAAAAAAATTGCCCATTAAAAAAAGTGACTACAAAAAATTGGCCCGTAAAAAAGGAAAGATCAGTCAAACAAAATTGGTCAGTAAAAAAATGTATTGGCCATCACACAGTGAGTTGGAGGAGGCGGAGGAGGAGGCGGAGGAGGCGGAGGAGGAGGCGGAGGAGGCGGAGGAGGAGGCAGAGGCGGAGGAGGAGGCGGAGGAGGAGGCGGAAGAGGTAGGTGGCCCGTAAAAAAAGAGACCAGTAAAAGAACTGGCCAGTAAAAAAAGATGAGTCGCCATAAAAAATGTGACTTAAAAAAAATACAAATATAAAACAATTAAATTCCCTTCTATGTGACTTTACCGAAAGAACCAGAATATGAATCGCTGCAGTCACGAAAGCTTTAGTTCAAAATGGTAAAAAAGTCAAACTGAAAAAATTGGCCAGTAAAAAAGATAATTGGCCATCAAAAAAAGTGACTGGTTAAAAAAGAGTGGCCATTAAAGAAAAAATTTGACTGGTAAAAAAAAATGGTCATGAAAAAAGTGAAAAAAATTGGCCGGTAAAAAAGATAAATGGCCATCAAAAAAGTGACCGGTTAAAAAAGAGTGGCCATTAAAAAAAAAGTGGTCGATCAAAAATTAATTGGCCCATAAAAAAATGACCAGTCGAAAAAATTGGCCGTTAAAAAGATGAATGGCCATCCAAAAAAGTGACCGGTTAATGAATCCTGCAGTGACCGGTTAATGAATCCCTGCAGTCACGAAAGCTTTAATTCAAAATGGTAAAAAAGTCAAACTGAAAAAATTGGCCAGTAAAAAAGATAATTGGCCATCAAAAAAAGTGACTGGTTAAAAAAGAGTGGCCATTAAAGAAAAAATTTGACTGGTAAAAAAAATGGTCATGAAAAAAGTGAAAAAATTGGCCGGGAAAAAAAATAAATGGCCATCAAAAAAAGTGACCGGTTAAAAAAGAGTGGCCATTAAAAAAATAGTGGCCGATCAAAAATGAATTGGCCCATAAAAAAAAGACCGGTCGAAAAAAATTGGCCGGTAAAAAAGATGAATGGCCATCCAAAAAAGTGACCGGTTAAAAAAGAGTGGCCATTAAAGAAAAAATTTGACTGGTAAAAAAAATGGTCATAAAAAAAGTGAAAAAAATTGGCCGATAAAAAAGATAAATGGGCATCAAAAAAAGTGACCGGTTAAAAAAGAGTGGCCATTAAAAAAATAGTGGCCGATCAAAAATGAATTGGCCCATATAAAAAAGACCGGTCAAAAAAAATTGGCCGGTAAAAAGATGAATGGCCATCCAAAAAAGTGACCGGTTAATGAATCCTGCAGTGACCGGTTAATGAATCCCTGCAGTCACAAAAGCTTTAATTCAAAATGGTAAAAAAGTCAAACTGAAAAAATTGGCCAGTAAAAAAGATAATTGGCCATCAAAAAAAGTGACCGGTTAAAAAAGAGTGGCCATTAAAAAAATAGTGGCCGATCAAAAATGAATTGGCCCATAAAAAAAGACCGGTCGAAAAAAATTGGCCGGTAAAAAAGATGAATGGCCATCCAAAAAAGTGACCGGTTAAAAAAATTGTCCATTTAAAAAAGTGACTACAAAAAATTGGCCCGTAAAAAAGGAAAGACCAGTCAAACAAAATTGGTCAGTAAAAAAATGCATTGGCCATCACACAGTGAGTTGGAGGAGGCGGAGGAGGCGGAGGAGGAGGCGGAGGAGGTGGAGGAGGAGGCGGAGGAGGCGGAGGAGGAGGCGGAGGAGGAGGCGGAGGAGGAGGCGGAGGAGGAGGCAGAAGAGGTAGGTGGCCCGTAAAAAAAGAGACCAGTAAAAGATTTGGCCAGTAAAAAAAGATGAGTCGCCATGAAAAAATGTGACTATTAAAAAAAAAATACAAATATAAAACAATTAAATTCCCTTCTATGTGACTTTACCGAAAGAACCAGAATATGAATCGCTGCAGTCACGAAAGCTTTAGTTCAAAATGGTAAAAAAGTCAAACTGAAAAAATTGGCCGGGAAAAAAGATAAATGGCCATCAAAAAAAGTGACCGGTTAAAAAAGAGTGGCCATTAAAAAAATAGTGGCCGATCAAAAATGAATTGGCCCACATAAAAAAGACCGGTCAAAAAAAATTGGCCGGTAAAAAGATGAATGGCCATCCAAAAAAGTGACCGGTTAATGAATCCTGCAGTGACCGGTTAATAAATCCCTGCAGTCACGAAAGCTTTAATTCAAAATGGTGAAAAAAGTCAAACTGAAAAAATTGGCCAGTAAAAAAGATAATTGGCCATCAAAAAAAGTGACCGGTTATAAAAGAGTGGCCATTAAAAAAATAGTGGCCGATCAAAAATGAATTGGCCCATAAAAAAAAGACCGGTCAAAAAAAATTGGCCGGTAAAAAAGATGAATGGCCATCCAAAAAAGTGACCGGTTAAAAAAGAGTGGCCATTAAGGAAAAAATTTGACTGGTAAAAAAAATGGTCATAAAAAAAGTGAAAAAAATTGGCCGATAAAAAAGATAAATGGCCATCAAAAAAGTGACCGGTTAAAAAAGAGTGGCCATTAAAAAAAAAGTGGCTGATCAAAAAGAATTGGCCCATAAAATAAAAGCCCAGTCGAAAAAAATTGGCAGGTAAAAAGATGAATGGTCATCCAAAAAAGTGACCGGTTAAAAAAGAGTGGCCATTAAAAAAACAGTGGCCTACCAAAAAATAATTGGCCCGTAAAAAAAGGCCAGTCGAAAAAATTGGCCATTAAAAAAGATAAGTGGCCATCAAAAAAAGTGACCGGTTAAAAAAATTGCCCGTTAAAAAAAGTTACTACAAAAAATTTGCCCGTAAAAAAGGAAAGACCAGTCAAACAAAATTGGTCAGTAAAAAAATATATTGGCCATCACACAGGTGGAGGAGGCGGTGGAGGCGGAGGAGGAGGTGGAGGAGGGGGAGGAGGAGGCGGAGGAGGCGGAGGAGGAGGCGGAGGAGGCGGAGGAGGAGGGGAAGGCGGAGGAGGAGGCGGAGGAGGAGGCGGAGGAGGAGGCGGAGGAGGAGGCTGAAGAGGTAGGTGGCCTGTAAAAAAAGAGACCAGTAAAAGAATTGGCCAGTAAAAAAAGATGAGTGGCAATGAAAAAACTTTTACTGGTAAAAAAAATAAAAAAATAAAAACAATTAAATTCTCTTTTACGGGACTTTACCGAAAGAACCAAGAATATGAATCCCTGCAGTCACGAAAGCTTTAATTCAAAATGGTAAAAAAGGTCAAGCTGAAAAAATTGGCCAGTAAAAAAGATAATTGGCCATCAAATAAAGTGACTGGTTAAAAAAGAGTGGCCATTAAAGAAAAAATTTGACTGGTAAAAAAAATGGTCATAAAAAAGTGAAAAAAATTGCCCGATAAAATAGATAAATGGCCATCAAAAAAAGTGACCGGTTAAAAAAGAGTGGCCATTAAAAAAACAGTGGTCTACCAAAAAATAATTGGCCCATAAAAAAAGACCAGTCGAACAAAAATTGGCCAGTAAAAAAGATAAGTGGCCCTCAAAAAAAGTGACCGGTTAAAAAAATTGCCCATTAAAAAAAGTGACTACAAAAAATTGGCCCATAAAAAAGGAAAGACCAGTCAAACAAAATTGGTCAGTAAAAAAATGTATTGGCCATCACACAGTGAGGTGGATGAGGCAGAGGAGGCGGAGGAGGAGGCGGAGGAGGCGGAGGCGGAGGAGGAGGAGGCGGAGGAGGAGGAGGCGGAGGAGGAGGCGGAGGAGGAGGAGGCGGAAGAGGTAGGTGGCCCGTAAAAAAAGAGACCACTAAAAGAATTGGCCAGTAAAAAAAGATGAGTCGCCATAAAAAAATTTGACTGGTAAAAAAATAATAATACAAATATAAAACAATTAAATTCCCTTCTAGGTGACTTTACCGAAAGTACCAGAATATGAATACCTGCAGTCACGAAAGCTTTAATTCAAAATGGTTAAAAAGTCAAACTGAAAAAATTGGCCAGTAAAAAAGATAATTGGCCATCAAAAAAAGTGACTGGCTAAAAAAGAGTGGCCATTAAAGAAAAAATTTGACTGGTAAAAAAAAAATGGTCATGAAAAAAGTGAAAAAAATTGGCCGGTAAAAAAGATAAATGGCCATCAAAAAAAGTGACCGATTAAAAAAGAGTGGCCATTAAAAAAAAGTGGCCGATCAAAAAAGAATTGGCCCATGAAAAAAGACCAGTTGAAAAAAATTGGCCGGTAAAAAAGATGAATGGCCATCCAAAAAAGTGACCGGTTAAAAAAGAGTGGCCATTAAAAAAACAGTGGCCTACCAAAAAATAATTTGCCTGTAAAAAAAGACCAGTCGAAAAAAATTGGCCAGTAAAAAAGATAAGTGGCCATCAAAAAAAGTGACTGGTTAAAGAAATAATGGCCATTTAAGAAAAAATTTGACTGGTAAAAAAGAAGTTGTCATAAAAGTGAAAATAATTGGCCAGTAAAAAGGTAAATGGCCATCTAAAAAAAGATTGGCCATTAAAAAAAAGTGGCCGACCAAAAAATAATTGGCCCATAAAAAAAGACAAGTAAAAAAATTAGCCAGTAAAAGAATGTGGCCATCAAAAAAAATTACCAGTTAAAAAAAAAATGTGCCTATTAAAAAAAAGTGGCCATCTAAAAAAGTGATTGGTTAAAAAAGAGTGGTCATTAAAGTATCTTGAACTAAAGACGAATTACCTAAATTATCAACAGAAGGTGTATATCAGATTAATTGCTTTTGTGGCAGATGCTATATTGGACAGACGGGACGTAAAATCAGCATAAGACTGAAAGAACACCAAAGAAATATTAAATTATCTCAAACACAACTGTCGGCAGTGGCAAAACATGCTTGTCAACAAGGACACTCAATTTATTTTGATAACGTTGAAGTGTTCTTTAATACTAATTATTACTGGCAAAGATGAATTAGATAATCCATTGAAATTGAGAGAAATAGAAATAACTTTAATCGGGCTGAGAGCTATAGGCTTTGTACGGCTTTTAAGCGTATTATTAAATAATACATATTACAATTCCTCATAAGGGAAACACATATTAATTATCGGATTACTAACGTAGCGTATATTCACAATAATACATATTACAACTCATTACTAATCATAACCATTGACTGATTACTAATCGATTATATAATTACAATACCCCCCCTCCGCCTCAAATCACTGCACCTGAAATTAGTTAAATGATGACGTCACCCTGCTGCTCTATTTAAGACCAGGAGCAAGTGAGGGCTTTACTTTTCTGGCGAATTGCCCGATGATGCTGGATGTAATTACCAGCGAAACGTCGTATTCAAACTGTAAATGTTGTGGATTCACTCTTCAACACACCGGTGGGCTAAAGTAGTGAACTAATTGTCTTTTGTCAACGTGACACTTTTTTGCTGATTGGCCGTGTTGGGTGGTGGAGGGTTACGACACATTTATAAATAACACGATCTAAACCAAAACCTTTATTATGAATAATATTTGTCGCGAAAGCCTACATGTTAAACCAATTAAAGAAAAAATTGACTGGTAAAAAAAGAAGTGGTCATAAAAAAATGAAAAAAATTGGCCAGTAAAAAAGGTAAATGGCCATCTAAAAAAGTGACCGGTTAAAAAAGAGTGGCCATTAAAGAAAAAATTGACTGATAAAAAAGTGGTCATAAAAAAGTGGAAAAATTGGCCGGTAAAAGAGATAAATGGCCATCTAAAAAAGTGACCGATTAAAAAAGAGTGGCCATTAAAAAAAAGTGGCCGAACAAAAAATAATTGGCCCATAAAAAAAGACAAGTAAAAAAAAATTAGCCAGTAAAAGAATGTGGCCATCAAAAAAAATTACTGGTTAAAAAAGAAAGTGGCTATTAAAAAAAAGTGGCCATCTAAAAAAGTGATTGGTTAAAAAAGAGTGGTCATTAAAGTATCTTGAACTAAAGACGAATTACCTAAATTATCAACAGAAGGTGTATATCAGATTAATTGCTTTTGTGGCATATGCTATATTGGACAGACGGGACGTAAAATCAGCATAAGACTGAAAGAACACCAAAGAAATATTAAATTATCTCAAAAACAACTGTTGGCAGTGGCAGAACATGCTTGTCAACAAGGACACTCAATTTATTTTGATAACGTTGAAGTGTTGTTTAATACTTATTATTTCTGTCAAAGATTAATTAGAGAATCCATTGAAATTGAGAGAAATAGAAATAACTTTAATCGGGCTGAGAGCTATAGGCTTTGTACGGCTTTTAAGCGTATTATTAAATAATACATATTACAATTCCTCATAAGGGAAGCACATACTAATTATCGGATTACTAACATAGCGTATATTCACAATAACACACATTACAACTCATTACTAATCATAACCATTGACTGATTACTAATCGATTATAGAATTACTGCACCTGAATGAGTTAAATGGAGACGTCACCCTGCTGCTCTATTTAAAACCAGGAGCAAGTGAGGGCTTTACCATTCTGGCGAATTGCCCGATGATGCTGGATGTAATTACCAGCGAAACGTCGTATTCAAACTGTAAATGTTGTGGATTCACTCTTCAACACACCGGTGGGCTAAAGTAGTGAGCTAATTGTCTTTTGTAAACGTGACACTTTTTTTGCTGATTGGCCGTGTCGGGTGGTGGAGGGTTACGACACATTTATAAATAACACGATCTAACCCAAAAACCTTCATTATGAATAATATTGGTCACGAAAGCCTACGTGTTAAACCAATTAAAGAAAAAATTGACTGGTAAAAAAAAGAAGTGGTCATAAAAAAGTTAAAAAAAATTGGCCGGTAAAAAAGGTAAATGGCCATCTTAAAAAATGACCGGTTAAAAAAGAGTGGCCATTAAAGAAAAAATTGACTGGTAAAAAAAAGTGGTCATAAAAAAGTGAAAAAATTGGCCAGTAAAAGAGGTAAATGGCCATCTAAAAAAGTGACCGGTTAAAAAAGAGTGGCCATTAAAAAAAGTGGCCGACCAAAAAATAATTGGCCCATATAAAAGACAAGTAAAAAAAAATTAGCCAGTAAAAAAATGTGGCCACCAAAAAAAATTACCGGTTAAAAAAGAAAGTGGCTATTAAAAAAAGTGGCCATCTAAAAAAGTGACTGGTTAAAAAAGAGTGGCCATTAAAGTATCTTGCACTATAGACAAATTACCTAAATTATCAACAGAAGGTGTATATCAGATTAATTGCTTTTGTGGCAGATGCTATATTGGACAGACGGGACGCAACATTAGCATAAGACTGAAAGAACACCAAAGAAATATTAAATTATCTCAAACACAACTGTCGGCAGTGGCAGAACATGCTTGTCAACAAGGACACTCAATTGATTTTGATAACGTTGAAGTGTTGTGTAATACTAATTATTACTGGCAAAGATTAATTAGAGAATCCATTGAAATTGAGAGAAATAGAAATAACTTTAATCGGGCTGATAGCTATAGGCTTTGTGCGGCTTTTAAGCGTATTATTAAATAATACATATTACAATTCCTCATAAGGGAAACACATACTAATTATCGGATTACTAACGTAGCGTATATTCACAATAACACACGTTACAACTCATTACTAATCATAACCATTGACTGATTACTAATCGATTATAGAATTACTGCACCTGAATGAGTTAAATTATGACATCACCCTGCTGCTCTATTTAAGACCAGGAGCAAGTGAGGGCTTTACCATTCTGGCGAATTGCCCGATGATGCTGGATGTAATTAACAGCGAAACGTCGTATTCAAACTGTAAATGTTGTGGATTCACTCTTCAACACACCGGTGGGCTAAAGTAGTGAACTAATTGTCTTTTATCAATGTGACACTTTTTTTGCTGATTGGCCGGGTCAGGCAGTGGAGGGTTATGACACATTTATAAATAACACGATCTAACCCAAAAACATTTATTATGAATAATATTGGTCGCGAAAGCCTACGTGTCAAACCAATTAAAGAAAAAATTGACTGGTAAAAAAAGGAGTGGTCATAAAAAAAGTGAAAAAAATTGGCCGGTAAAAAAGGTAAATGGCCATCTAAAAAAGTGACCGTTTAAAAAAGAGTGGCCATTAAAGAAAAAATTGACTGGTAAAAAAAAGTTGTCATAAAAAAGTGAAAAAAATGGCCGGTAAAAGAGATAAATGGCCATAAAAAAGTGACTGGTTAAAAAAGAGTGGCCTTTAAAGAAAAAATTGACTGGTAAAGAAAAAGTGGTCATAAAAGTGAAAAAAATTGGTCGGTAAAAAAGGTAAATGTCCATCTAAAAAAGTGACCGGTTAAAAAAGAGTAGCCATTAAAAAAGTTTCCAACCAAAAAATAATTGGCCCATAAAAAAAGAACATTAAAAAAAAATTGGCCAGTAAAAGAATGTGGCCATCAAAAAACATTACCGGTTAAAAAAAAGTGGCCATTAAAGAAAAAGTGGCCATCAAAAAAAGTGACTGGTTAAAAAAAGAGTGGCCATTAATAAAAGTGGTCGACCAAGTAATAATTGGCCCATAAAAAGACCAGTCAAAAAAAATTGGCCAGTAAAAGAATGTGGAAATAAAAAAAAATACCGGTAAAAAACGTCATTAACAAAGATCAGTGGCCAGCAAAAAAAGTGCTTGGTTAAAAAAAAGTGGCCATTAAAGAAAAAATTGACTGGTATAGAAAAAAAATTGGTCATAAAAAAGTGACTGGGTAAAAAAGAATGGCCATTAAAGAAAAAAATGGTAAAAAAGTGGTCGTAAAAGTGAAAAAAATTGGCTGGTAAAAAAGGTAAATGGCCATCTAAAAAAGGGACCGGCTAAAAAAGAGTGGCCATTAAAAAAGTGGCCGACCAAGTAATAATTGGCCCATAAAAAAGACCAGTAAAAAAATTGGCCAGTTAAAGAATGTGAAAATCAAAAAAATTACCGGTAAAAAAAAAAATAGCGATTAAAAAGATAAGTGGCCATCAAAAAAAGTGACTGGTTAAAAAAGAGTGGCCATTAAAGAAAAAATTTGACTGGTAAAAAAAGTGGTCATAAAAAAGTGAAAAAATTGGCTGGTAAAAGAGATAAATGGCCATCTAAAAAAGTGATCAGTTAAAAAAGTGTCCATTAAAAAAAAGTGGTTGACCAAAAAAATCATTGGCCCATAATAAAAGATCACTCAAGAAAAATTGGCCAGTAAAAGAATTTGGCCATAAAAAAAGTGACCGGTAAAAAAAGAGTGGCCATTAAAAAAAAGTGGCCGACCAAGTAATAATTGGCCCATAAAAAAGACCAGTCCAAAAAAATTGGCCAGTAACAGAATGTGGCCATCAAAAAAAATTCCGGTAAAAAAAGTGGCCTTTAAAAAAAGTGGCCATCAAAAAAAGTGACTGGTTAAAAAAGAGTGGCCATTAAAGTATCTTGCACTAAAGACGAATTACCTAAATTATCAACAGAAGGTGTATATCAGATTAATTGCTTTTGTGGCAGATGCTATATTGGACAGACGGGACACAACATCAGCATAAGACTGAAAGAACACCAAAGAAATATTAAATTATCTCAAACACAACTGTCGGCAGTGGCAGAACATGCTTGTCAACAAGAACACTCAATTGATTTTGATAACGTTGAAGTGTTGTATAATACTAATGATTACGGGCAAAGATTAATTAGAGAATCCATTGAAATTGAGAGAAATAGAAATAACTTTAATCGCTCTGATAGCTATAGGCTTTTTGCGGCTTGGAAGCATATTATTAAATAATACATATTTCATTTCCTTATAGGGGAAACACATACTAATTAATGGATTACTAATGTAGAGTATATTCACAATAACACACATTACAACTCATTACTAATCATAAGCATTGACTGATTACCAATCGATTATATAATTACTGCAAATGAATGAGTTAAATGATGATGCCACCCTTCTGCTCTATTTAAGACTGGGAGCAAGTGAGGGCTTTACCATTCTGGCGAATTGCCCGATGATGCTGGATGTAATTACCAGCGAAACGTCGTATTCAAACTGTAAATGTTGTGGATTCACTCTTCAACACACCGGTGGGCTAAAGTAGTGAACTAATTGTCTTTTGTCAACGTGACACTTTTTTTGCTGATTGGCCCTGTCGGGTGGTGGAGGGTTATGACACATTTATAAATAACGCGATCTAAGCCAAAAACCTTTATTATGAATAATATTGGTCACAAAAGCCTACATGTTAAACCAATTGAAGAAAAAATTGACTGGTAAAAAATGTAAATGCCCATCTAAAAAAGTGACCGGTAAAAAATAGAGTGGCCATTAAAAAAAAGTGGCCGACCAAGTAATAATTGGCCCATAAAAAAGACCAGTCAAAAAAAAGTGGCCAGTAAAAGAATGTGGAAATGAAAAAAATTACCGGCAAAAAAATAATAGCCGTTAAAAAAGATAAGTGGCCATCAAAAAAAGTGACTGGGTAAAAAAGAATGAACATTAAAGAAAAAATGACTGGTAAAAAAAAGTGGTCATAAAAGTGAAAAAATGGCCGGTAAAAAAGGTAAATGGCCATCTAAAAAAGTGACCGGTAAAAAAAGAGTGGCCATTAAAAAAAAGTGGCCGACCAAGTAATAATTGGCCCATAAAAAAGTGGAAAAATTGGCCGGTAAAAGAGATAAATGGCCATCTAAAAAAGTGATTGGTTAAAAAAGAGTGGTCATTAAAGTATCTTGAACTAAAGACGAATTACCTAAATTATCAACAGAAGGTGTATATCAGATTAATTGCTTTTGTGGCAGATGCTATATTGGACAGACGGGACGTAAAATCAGCATAAGACTGAAAGAACACCAAAGAAATATTAAATTATCTCATAAACAACTGTCGGCAGTGGCAGAACATGCTTGTCAACAAGGACACTCAATTTATTTTGATAACGTTGAAGTGTTGTTTAATACTTATTATTTCTGTCAAAGATTAATTAGAGAATCCATTGAAATTGAGAGAAATAGAAATAACTTTAATCGGGCTGAGAGCTATAGGCTTTGTACGGCTTTTAAGCGTATTATTAAATAATACATATTACAATTCCTCATAAGGGAAGCACATACTAATTATTGGATTACTAACGTAGCGTATATTCACAATAACACACATTACAACTCATTACTAATCATAACCATTGACTGATTACTAATCGATTATAGAATTACTGCACCTGAATGAGTTAAATGATGACGTCACCCTGCTGCTCTATTTAAAACCAGGAGCAAGTGAGGGCTTTACCATTCTGGCGAATTGCCCGATGATGCTGGATGTAATTACCAGCGAAACGTCGTATTCAAACTGTAAATGTTGTGGATTCACTCTTCAACACACCGGTGGGCTAAAGTAGTGAGCTAATTGTCTTTTGTAAACGTGACACTTTTTTTGCTGATTGGCCGTGTCGGGTGGTGGAGGGTTACGACACATTTATAAATAACACGATCTAACCCAAAAACCTTAATTATGAATAATATTGGTCACGAAAGCCTACGTGTTAAACCAATTAAAGAAAAAATTGACTGGTAAAAAAAAGAAGTGGTCATAAAAAAGTTAAAAAAAATTGGCCAGTAAAAAAGGTAAATGGCCATCTTAAAAAATGACCGGTTAAAAAAGAGTGGCCATTAAAGAAAAAATTGACTGGTAAAAAAAAAGTGGTCATTAAAAAGTGAAAAAATTGGCCAGTAAAAGAGGTAAATGGCCATCTAAAAAAGTGACCGGTTAAAAAAGAGTGGCCATTAAAAAAAGTGGCCGACCAAAAAATAATTGGCCCATATAAAAGACAAGTAAAAAAAAATTAGCCAGTAAAAGAATGTGGCCACCAAAAAAAATTACCGGTTTAAAAAGAAAGTGGCTATTAAAAAAAAGTGGCCATCTAAAAAAGTGACTGGTTAAAAAAGAGTGGCCATTAAAGTATCTTGCACTATAGACGAATTACGTAAATTATCAACAGAAGGTGTATATCAGATTAATTGCTTTTGTGGCAGATGCTATATTGGACAGACGGGACGCAACATTAGCATAAGACTGAAAGAACACCAAAGAAATATTAAATTATCTCAAACACAACTGTCGGCAGTGGCAGAACATGCTTGTCAACAAGGACACTCAATTGATTTTGATAACGTTGAAGTGTTGTGTAATACTAATTATTACTGGCAAAGATTAATTAGAGAATCCATTGAAATTGAGAGAAATAGAAATAACTTTAATCGGGCTGATAGCTATAGGCTTTGTGCGGCTTTTAAGCATATTATTAAATAATACATATTACAATTCCTCATAAGGGAAACACATACTAATTATCGGATTACTAACGTAGCGTATATTCACAATAACACACGTTACAACTCATTACTAATCATAACCATTGACTTATTACTAATCGATTATAGAATTACTGCACCTGAATGAATTAAATTATGACGTCACCCTGCTGCTCTATTTAAGACCAGGAGCAAGTGAGGGCTTTACCATTCTGGCGAATTGCCCGATGATGCTGGATGTAATTACCAGCGAAACGTCGTATTCAAACTGTAAATGTTGTGGATTCACTCTTCAACACACCGGTGGGCTAAAGTAGTGAACTAATTGTCTTTTATCAATGTGACACTTTTTTTGCTGATTGGCCGTGTCAGGCAGTGGAAGGTTATGACACATTTATAAATAACACGATCTAACCCAAAAACATTTATTATGAATAATATTGGTCGCGAAAGCCTACGTGTCAAACCAATTAAAGAAAAAATTGACTGGTAAAAAAAAGGAGTGGTCATAAAAAAAGTGAAAAAAATTGGCCGGTAAAAAAGGTAAATGGCCATCTAAAAAAGTGACCGTTTAAGAAAGAGTGGCCATTAAAGAAAAAATTGACTGGTAAAAAAAAGTTGTCATAAAAAAGTGAAAAAAATGGCCGGTAAAAGAGATAAATGGCCATAAAAAAGTGACTGGTTAAAAAAGAGTGGCCTTTAAAGAAAAAAATGACTGGTAAAGAAAAATTGGTCATAAAAGTGAAAAAAAATGGCCGGTAAAAAAGGTAAATGTCCATCTAAAAAAGTGACCGGTTAAAAAAGAGTAGCCATTAAAAAAGTTTCCGACCAAAAAATAATTGGCCCATAAAAAAAGACCAGTAAAAAAAAATTGGCCAGTAAAAGAATGTGGCCATCAAAAAACATTACCGGTTAAAAAAAGTGGCCATTAAAGAAAAAGTGGCCATCAAAAAAAGTGACTGGTTAAAAAAAGAGTGGCCATTAATAAAAGTGGTCGACCAAGTAATAATTGGCCCATAAAAAGACCAGTCAAAAAAAATTGGCCAGTAAAAGAATGTGGAAATAAAAAAAAATACCGGTAAAAAACGTCATTAACAAAGATCAGTGGCCAGCAAAAAAAGTGCTTGGTTAAAAAAAAGTGGCCATTAAAGAAAAAATTGACTGGTATAGAAAAAAAATTGGTCATAAAAAAGTGACTGGGTAAAAAAGAATGGCCATTAAAGAAAAAAATGGTAAAAAAGTGGTCGTAAAAGTGAAAAAAATTGGCTGGTAAAAAAGGTAAATGGCCATCTAAAAAAGTGACCGGCTAAAAAAGAGTGGCCATTAAAAAAGTGGCCGACCAAGTAATAATTGGCCCATAAAAAAGACCAGTAAAAAAATTGGCCAGTTAAAGAATGTGAAAATCAAAAAAATTACCGGTAAAAAAAAAAATAGCGATTAAAAAGATAAGTGGCCATCAAAAAAAGTGACTGGTTAAAAAAGAGTGGCCATTAAAGAAAAAATTGACTGGTAAAAAAGTGGTCATAAAAAAGTGAAAAAATTGGCTGGTAAAAGAGATAAATGGCCATCTAAAAAAGTGATCAGTTAAAAAAGTGTCCATTAAAAAAAAGTGGTTGACCAAAAAAATCATTGGCCCATAATAAAAGATCAGTCAAGAAAAATTGGCCAGTAAAAGAATTTGGCCATAAAAAAAGTGACCGGTAAAAAAAGAGTGGCCATTAAAAAAAGTGGCCGACCAAGTAATAATTAGCCCTTAAAAAAGACCAGTCCCAAAAAATTGGCCAGTAACAGAATGTGGCCATCAAAAAAAATTCCGGTAAAAAAGTGGCCTTTAAAAAAAGTGGCCATCAAAATAAGTGACTGGTTAAAAAAGAGTGGCCATTAAAGTATCTTGCACTAAAGACGAATTACCTAAATTATCAACAGAAGGTGTATATCAGATTACTTGCTTTTGTGGCAGATGCTATATTGGACAGACGGGACGCAACATCAGCATAAGACTGAAAGAACACCAAAGAAATATTAAATTATCTCAAACACAACTGTCGGCAGTGGCAGAACATGCTTGTCAACAAGAACACTCAATTGATTTTGATAACGTTGAAGTGTTGTATAATACTAATGATTACTGGCAAAGATTAATTAGAGAATCCATTGAAATTGAGAGAAATAGAAATAACTTTAATCGCTCTGATAGCTATAGGCTTTTTGCGGCTTGGAAGCGTATTATTAAATAATACATATTTCATTTCCTTATAGGGGAAACACATACTAATTAATGGATTACTAATGTAGAGTATATTCACAATAACACACATTACAACTCATTACTAATCATAACCATTGACTGATTACCAATCGATTATATAATTACTGCAAATGAATGAGTTAAATGATGATGCCACCCTTCTGCTCTATTTAAGACCGGGAGCAAGTGAGGGCTTTACCATTCTGGCGAATTGCCCGATGATGCTGGATGTAATTACCAGCGAAACGTCGTATTCAAACTGTAAATGTTGTGGATTCACTCTTCAACACACCGGTGGGCTAAAGTAGTGAACTAATTGTCTTTTGTCAACGTGACACTTTTTTTGCTGATTGGCCCTGTCGGGTGGTGGAGGGTTATGACACATTTATAAATAACGCGATCTAAGGCAAAAACCTTTATTATGAATAATATTGGTCACAAAAGCCTACATGTTAAACCAATTGAAGAAAAAATTGACTGGTAAAAAAAGTCTTAAAAGTGAAAAAAATTGGCCGGTAAAAAAGGTAAATGGCCATCTAAAAAAGTGACCGGTAAAAAATAGAGTGGCCATTAAAAAAAAGTGGCCGACCAAGTAATAATTGGCCCATAAAAAAGACCAGTCAAAAAAAAGTGGCCAGTAAAAGAATGTGGAAATGAAAAAAATTACCGGCAAAAAAATAATAGCCGTTAAAAAAGATAAGTGGCCATCAAAAAAAGTGACTGGGTAAAAAAGAATGGCCATTAAAGAAAAAAATGACTGGTAAAAAAAAGTGGTCATAAAAGTGAAAAAAATGGCCGGTAAAAAAGGTAAATGGCCATCTAAAAAGGTGACCGGTAAAAAAAGAGTGGCCATTAAAAAAAAGTGGCCGACCAAGTAATAATTGGCCCATAAAAAAGTGGAAAAATTGGCCGGTAAAAGAGATAAATGGCCATCTAAAAAAGTGATTGGTTAAAAAAGAGTGGTCATTAAAGTATCTTGAACTAAAGACGAATTACCTAAATTATCAACAGAAGGTGTATATCAGATTAATTGCTTTTGTGGCAGATGCTATATTGGACAGACGGGACGTAAAATCAGCATAAGACTGAAAGAACACCAAAGAAATATTAAATTATCTCAAACACAACTGTCGGCAGTGGCAGAACATGCTTGTCAACAAGGACACTCAATTTATTTTGATAACGTTGAAGTGTTGTTTAATACTTATTATTTCTGTCAAAGATTAATTAGAGAATCCATTGAAATTGAGAGAAATAGAAATAACTTTAATCGGGCTGAGAGCTATAGGCTTTGTACGGCTTTTAAGCGTATTATTAAATAATACATATTACAATTCCTCATAAGGGAAGCACATACTAATTATCGGATTACTAACGTAGCGTATATTCACAATAACACACATTACAACTCATTACTAATCATAACCATTGACTGATTACTAATCGATTATAGAATTACTGCACCTGAATGAGTTAAATGATGACATCACCCTGCTGCTCCATTTAAAACCAGGAGCAAGTGAGGGCTTTACCATTCTGGCGAATTGCCCGATGATGCTGGATGTAATTACCAGCGAAACGTCGTATTCAAACTGTAAATGTTGTGGATTCACTCTTCAACACACCGGTGGGCTAAAGTAGTGAGCTAATTGTCTTTTGTAAACGTGACACTTTTTTTGCTGATTGGCCGTGTCGGGTGGTGGAGGGTTACGACACATTTATAAATAACACGATCTAACCCAAAAACCTTCATTATGAATAATATTGGTCACGAAAGCCTACGTGTTAAACCAATTAAAGAAAAAATTGACTGGTAAAAAAAAGAAGTGGTCCATAAAAAAGTTAAAAAAAATTGGCCGGTAAAAAAGGTAAATGGCCATCTTAAAAAATGACCGGTTAAAAAAGAGTGGCCATTAAAGAAAAAATTGACTGGTAAAAAAAGTGGTCATAAAAAAGTGAAAAAATTGGCCAGTAAAAGAGGTAAATGGCCATCTAAAAAAGTGACCGGTTAAAAAAGAGTGGCCATTAAAAAAAGTGGCCGACCAAAAAATCATTGGCCCATATAAAAGACAAGTAAAAAAAAATTAGCCAGTAAAAGAATGTGGCCACCAAAAAAAATTACCGGTTAAAAAAGAAAGTGGCTATTAAAAAAAGTGGCCATCTAAAAAAGTGACTGGTTAAAAAAGAGTGGCCATTAAAGTATCTTGCACTATAGACGAATTACCTAAATTATCAACAGAAGGTGTATATCAGATTAATTGCTTTTGTGGCAGATGCTATATTGGACAGACGGGACGCAACATTAGCATAAGACTGAAAGAACACCAAAGAAATATTAAATTATCTCAAACACAACTGTCGGCAGTGGCAGAACATGCTTGTCAACAAGGACACTCAATTGATTTTGATAACGTTGAAGTGTTGTGTAATACTAATTATTACTGGCAAAGATTAATTAGAGAATCCATTGAAATTGAGAGAAATAGAAATAACTTTAATCGGGCTGATAGCTATAGGCTTTGTGCGGCTTTTAAGCGTATTATTAAATAATACATATTACAATTCCTCATAAGGGAAACACATACTAATTATCGGATTACTAACGTAGCGTATATTCACAATAACACACGTTACAACTCATTACTAATCATAACCATTGACTGATTACTAATCGATTATAGAATTACTGCACCTGAATGAGTTAAATTATGACGTCACCCTGCTGCTCTATTTAAGACCAGGAGCAAGTGAGGGCTTTACCATTCTGGCGAATTGCCCGATGATGCTGGATGTAATTACCAGCGAAACGTCGTATTCAAACTGTAAATGTTGTGGATTCACTCTTCAACACACCGGTGGGCTAAAGTAGTGAACTAATTGTCTTTTATCAATGTGACACTTTTTTTGCTGATTGGCCGTGTCAGGCAGTGGAGGGTTATGACACATTTATAAATAACACGATCTAACCCAAAAACATTTATTATGAATAATATTGTTCGCGAAAGCCTACGTGTCAAACCAATTAAAGAAAAAATTGACTGGTAAAAAAAAGGAGTGGTCATAAAAAAAGTGAAAAAAATTGGCCGGTAAAAAAGGTAAATGGCCATCTAAAAAAGTGACCGGTTAAAAAAGAGTAGCCATTAAAAAAGTTTCCGACCAAAAAATAATTGGCCCATAAAAAAAGACCAGTAAAAAAATTGGCCAGTAAAAGAATGTGGCCATAAAAAAAACATTACCGGTTAAAAAAAGTGGCCATTAAAGAAAAAGTGGCCATCAAAAAAAGTGACTGGTTAAAAAAAGAGTGGCCATTAAAAAAAGTGGTCGACCAAGTAATAATTGGCCCATAAAAAGACCAGTCAAAAAAAATTGGCCAGTAAAAGTATGTGGAAATAAAAAAAAATTACCGGTAAAAAACGTCATTAACAAAGATCAGTGGCCAGCAAAAAAAGTGCTTGGTTAAAAAAAAGTGGCCATTAAAGAAAACATTGACTGGTATAGAAAAAAAATTGGTCATAAAAAAGTGACTGGGTAAAAAAGAATGGCCATTAAAGAAAAAAATGGTAAAAAAGTGGTCGTAAAAGTGAAAAAAATTGGCTGGTAAAAAAGGTAAATGGCCATCTAAAAAAGTGACCGGTTAAAAAAGAGTGGCCATTAAAAAAGTGGCCGACCAAGTAATAATTGGCCCATAAAAAAGACCAGTAAAAAAAAATTGGCCAGTTAAAGAATGTGAAAATCAACAAAATTACCGGTAAAAAAAAAAATAGCGATTAAAAAGATAAGTGGCCATCAAAAAAAGTGACTGGTTAAAAAAGAGTGGCCATTAAAGAAAAAATTGACTGGTAAAAAAAGTGGTCATAAAAAAGTGAAAAAATTGGCTGGTAAAAGAGATAAATGGCCATCTAAAAAAGTGATCAGTTAAAAAAGTGTCCATTAAAAAAAGTGGTTGACCAAAAAAATCATTGGCCCATAATAAAAGATCAGTCAAGAAAAATTGGCCAGTAAAAGAATTTGGCCATAAAAAAGTGACCGGTAAAAAAAGAGTGGCCATTAAAAAAAAGTGGCCGACCAAGTAATAATTGGCCCATAAAAAAGACCAGTCCAAAAAAATTGGCCAGTAACAGAATGTGGTCATCAAAAAAAATTCCGGTAAAAAAAGTGGCCTTTAAAAAAGTGGCCATCAAAAAAAGTGACTGGTTAAAAAAGAGTGGCCATTAAAGTATCTTGCACTAAAGACGAATTACCTAAATTATCAACAGAAGGTGTATATCAGATTAATTGCTTTTGTGGCAGATGCTATATTGGACAGACGGGACGCAACATCAGCATAAGACTGAAAGAACACCAAAGAAATATTAAATTATCTCAAACACAACTGTCGGCAGTGGCAGAACATGCTTGTCAACAAGAACACTCAATTGATTTTGATAACGTTGAAGTGTTGTGTAATACTGATGATTACTGGCAAAGATTAATTAGAGAATCCATTGAAATTGAGAGAAATAGAAATAACTTTAATCGCTCTGATAGCTATAGGCTTTTTGCGGCTTGGAAGCGTATTATTAAATAATACATATTTCATTTCCTTATAGGGGAAACACATACTAATTAATGGATTACTAATGTAGAGTATATTCACAATAACACACATTACAACTCATTACTAATCATAACCATTGATTACCAATCGATTATATAATTACTGCAAATGAATGAGTTAAATGATGATGCCACCCTTCTGCTCTATTTAAGACCGGGAGCAAGTGAGGGCTTTACCATTCTGGCGAATTGCCCGATGATGCTGGATGTAATTACCAGCGAAACGTCGTATTCAAACTGTAAATGTTGTGGATTCACTCTTCAACACACCGGTGGGCTAAAGTAGTGAACTAATTGTCTTTTGTCAACGTGACACTTTTTTTGCTGATTGGCCCTGTCGGGTGGTGGAGGGTTATGACACATTTATAAATAACGCGATCTAAGCCAAAAACCTTTATTATGAATAATATTGGTCACAAAAGCCTACATGTTAAACCAATTGAAGAAAAAATTGACTGGTAATAAAAGTCTTAAAAGTGAAAAAAATTGGCCGGTAAAAAAGTTAAATGGCCATCTAAAAAAGTGACCGGTAAAAAATAGAGTGGCCATTAAAAAAAAGTGGCCGACCAAGTAATAATTGGCCCATAAAAAAGACCAGTCCAAAAAAAGTGGCCAGTAAAAGAATGTGGAAATAAAAAAAATTACCGGCAAAAAAATAATAGCCGTTAAAAAAGATAAGTGGCCATCAAAAAAAATGACTGGGTAAAAAAGAATGGCCATTAAAGAAAAAAATGACTGGTAAAAAAAAGTGGTCATAAAAGTGAAAAAAATGGCCGGTAAAAAAGGTAAATGGCCATCTAAAAAAGTGACCGGTAAAAAAAGAGTGGCCATTAAAAAAAAGTGGCCGACCAAGTAATAATTGGCCCATAAAACGACCAGTCAAAAAAAATTGGCCAGTTAAAGAATGTGGCCATCAAAAAAAATTACCGGATAAAAAAAGTGCCCATTAAAAAAAATGTGGCCATCAAAAAAAGTGACTGGTTAAAAAAGAGTGACCATTAAAGAAAAAATTGACTGGTAAAAAAAAGTGGTCATAAATAAGTGAAAAAATTGGCCGGTAAAAGAGCTAAATGGCCATATAAAAAAGTGACCGGTTAAAAAAGTGTCCATTAAAAAAAGTGGCCGACCAAAAAATTATTTGCCCATAAAAAAAGACCTGTCAAAAAAAATTGTCCAGTTAAAGAATGTGGCCATCAAAAAAAATGCCCGTTAAAAAAAGTGGCCATTAAACAAAAGTGGCCATCAAAAAAAGCGACTGGTTAAAAAAGAGTTGCCATTTAAGAAAAAATTGACTGTTAAAAAAAAGTGGTCATAAAAGTGAAAAAATTTGGCCAGTAAAAAAGGTAAAGGGCCATCTAAAAAAGTACTCACCCCGGTGATGGGCCGGGGTGAGTAACGTGGCCCAAAGGTGAACGAGGGGGCACGGGGGGAGTAGCTGAGGATGTCTAGAGAGTTCCCGAAAGAGGCGTGGTTAAGGGCGGAGCCAGAGAGGGCACAGGTGCGGTGTAGCCTGGAACCGTCGGGAATATTCTGCAAGTAGGGCGCGGCTGAGGGTGGAGCCAGGCCGTGCCAAGAGAGCTAAAAGGGAAGCCCCGATCAGAGATCCAGGCTGTCTGCAGGTGAAGTGGAACCCCAGTGCTATGTCTACGTCTTCGTCTCCATCTTCAACATCATGGGTCAGGCAGCACGTTGGCTGCTCTGACCCGATTATAGATATCCCGTATGCGAGAGAAATAGGTGTATTGTGGTCCGATGCGTAACAAGAGTGAGAATAGATGTATTTAGTCCTGTGTGTAACGGTGTTGCGTGAAGTGTAGAATAAACGTTGTTGCCTCTTAAATAGTGTCTCTGAATGACTCACTACACCATTATAAAATTGAACCTTATGGCGGGACTCCGGGGTCCCGAATGAACGGAAGTAAAATGGGAATTATTTATTTATTTTGATGACTCCGTCCCACCGCACACATACAGTGAGGGAAAAAAATATTTGATCCCCTGCTGATTTTGTACGTTTGCCCACTGACAAAGAAATGATCAGTCTATAATTTTAATGGTAGGTTTATTTAAACAGTGAGAGACAGACTAACAACAACAAAATCCAGAAAAACGCATGTCAAAAATGTTATAAATTGATTTGCATTTTAATGAGGGAAATAAGTATTTGACCTGCTCTCAATCAGAAAGATTTATGGCTCCCAGGTGTCTTTTATGCAGGTAACGAGCTGAGATTAGGAGCACATTCTTAAAGGGAGTGCTCCTAATCTCAGCTTGTTACATGTATAAAAGACACCTGTCCACAGAAGCAATCAATTAGATTCCAAACTCTCCACCATGGCCAAGACCAAAGAGCGCTCCAAGGATGTCAGGGACAAGATTGTAGACCTACACAAGGCTGGAATGGGCTACAAGACCATTGCCAAGCAGCTTGGTGAGAAGGTGACAACAGTTGGTGCGATTATTCGCAAATGGAAGAAACACAAAAGAACTGTCAATCTCCCTCGGTCTGGGGCTCCATGCAAGATCTCACCTCGTGGATTTGCAATGATCATGAGAACGGTGGGGAATCAGCCCAGAACTACACTAGAGGATCTTGTCAATTATCTGAAGGCAGCTGGGACTCTAGTCACCAAGAAAACAATTGGTAACACACTACGCCGTGAAGGACTGAAATCCTGCAGTGCCCACAAGATCCCCCTGCTCAAGAAAATACATATACATGCCCGTCTGAAGTTTGCCAATGAACATCTGAATGATTCAGAGGACAACTGGGTGAAAGTGTTGTGGTCAGATGAGACCAAAATGGAGCTCTTTGGAATCAACTCAACTCGCCGTGTTTGGAGGAGGAGGAATGCTGCCTATGACCCCAAGAACACCATCCCAACCGTCAAACATGGAGGTGGAAACATTATGCGTTGGGGGTGTTTTTCTGCTAAGTGGACAGGACAACTTCACCGCATCAAAGGGACGATGGACGGGGCCATGTACCGTCAAATCTTGGGTGAGAACCTCCTTCCCTCAGCGAGGGCATTGAAATGGGTCGTGGATGGGTATTCCAGCATGACAATGACCCAAAACACACGGCCAAGGCAACAAAGGAGTGGCTCAAGAAGAGGCACATTAAGGTCCTGGAGTGGCCTAGCCAGTCTCCAGACCCTAATCTCATAGAACATCTGTGGAGGGAGCTGAAGGTTCGAGTTGCCAAACGTCAGCCTCGAAACCTTAATGACTTGGAGAAAATCTGCAAAGAGGAGTGGTACAAAATCCCTCCTGAAATGTGTGCAAACCTGGTGGCCAACTACAAGAAACGTCTGATCTCTGTGATTGCCAACAAGGGTTTTGCCACCAAGTATTAAGTCATGTTTTGCAGAGGGGTCAAATACTTATTTCCCTCATTAAAATGCAAATCAATTTATAACATTTTTGACATGCGTTTTTCTGGATTTTGTTGTTATTCTGTCTCTCACTTTTCAAATAAACCTACCATTAAAATTATAGACTAATCATTTCTTTTTGATTTAAAACTTTCGTGGCTGCAATAATTCATATTCTTAGCTCTTTCGGTAAAGTCACGTTGAAGGGAAACAATAAAATAATAAAATATATATAAAACAATAAAAATTCTCACGACGTTTAGACCATAACACATACGGTCGTCATCAGGTGTGTCGGTTTGCATAAATTTAGTTATTTTTAAACGGTGTATTTATTTATAAAACAACGTCAGTGCCACGCACAGCGATTTGGCAGTTTATTTAGAAGGACTAGTCCATCTATGTTCTGAAAAGAGGAGGGGGGAGACGAAAAATTAATGTATGCTGTCTGAAAGCCACTGTAAGCGTGAACAATAAATTAAGACCTGAAATGGTTTATCAAATCTTTCCAATGATTGCTAAGCCAGAATCCATCTTCTCGGTTGAAATTGTCTCTGTGCTTGTATATGTGGATAGCCTCATGAACGAATCTCTCATGGTAGCCAAGACTTTGTATCATAGAGCCCAATGCATATCCGACCAGGAACACATAGGCAGTGAACTCAAGCACGTACACCAAGCTCTTAAGGCTAATGGTTACTCCGACTATACAATCCGCAAAGCTATCACTCAAACCATGAAGAAGGACCCTCTTGAGGAGCCTTTCAAAACCATCACTTTACCCTACATTGCGGGGATCACAAAAAAGATCTCCAAAATCTTGAATAAACACAAGATCCAGGTCCGTTTCAACACATTACATAAAATCCGTGATCTGGTTCTGTCTGTAAAAGATGCGATTCCGGACATACAGTACCCTGGTGTCTACAAACTAAGTTGCCTCTGTGGTAGTAGTTACATTGGAGAAACCAAACGCCATATCTCGGACCGCATTCGTGAACACAAAGCAAACCTTAAACACGGTAGGACCAACACCTCGGCCGTGGCAGATCATTGACGGAGCAGCAGCAGCGGCAGCAACAACAGCAGCAGCAGCAACTGCAGCAACAGCCGCCGCAGCAGCTGCAGCTGCAACAGCAGCAGCAGCAACAACAGCAGCAGGAGCAACAGCCACAGCAGCTGCAGCAGCAGCCACAGCAGCTGCAGCTGCAGCAGCAGCAGCAACACCAGCAGCAGCAGCAGCAGCAACACCAGCGGCAGGGGCAGCGAGAGGACCTCGTCATCCAGGCAGCCGGCTGTGAAGTACCAATGCTCGAGGACGAGCAAGGCGGTTTCACCCCGGTCCAGCCCTAAAAGCGGAAGGCCAAGGCCGGACCAGCAGGAGCACAATACGTCGGGACCCCTTCAAAGCGGACGACGGTCGCCAGCGCCGACAGCGCGCCGGAGGGCCACGCGGACGGGGCGATGAGGAGCGACGACGACGAGCCCGAACTGCGGGACGAGACGGGCGACGACGGCGACCTCCGCCCGCCGGGCAGCGACGGGGCGGCGACGGAGTGGCCGGCGACCTCGGGCCCGGCTCCGGCCGCGCCGGAGCCGCGGGAGAGACCCGCCCCGAGCCGGGGGAGACCCCGGCCCCGGAGGGCACGATGGAGGTGATGAACACCGAGCTCCCTGAGAGTGCGCCCGCCAGCTCGGACGACGAGCAGGCGGAGTCTGACACCGACGACGAGGATGACGCGGGCGCGTGGGAATACACGGCCGGGGGCATCCGAGGCTTTCTGGAAAGCACCTTCGGGCAGTGGAATGTCCGGGTCGAGGACCACTTCCCCGACACAACGCGCTTCCTGAAAGTGGCGAAGGAGGCTTGCCGTGCCAATAGTGAAAGCATCCTCACCTCGAGGGAGATCTTCAGGGTGAGACCGATCATCCGGAAGCTGGAGGGGGCCCCGCCCCTCCTACCCAACGCAAGAGGGCCGGTACCCTGTGAATAATCATCATGATGGCTGCAGGTGTTAGGATAGCCACGCTGAATTGCAACAGCGCCCGCAGCGACGCGAGATGGCACTGCGTGTGCTGCCTGCTCAGGGATCGGAAGGTCGACGTGGCCCTCCTACAGGAGACGCACCTCGACGACGCCCTGCAGGGCCGGCGACAACACCTCATGGACGGCCGGTCTTTTTTTAGCCATGGTGAGGACAACCGGGCAGGCGTCGCGATAGTTTTCGGCCCGAACTTCGTCCCCAGGGACGTGGCCTTCAAAGATATCGTGAAGGGCCACTTGATCTCAGTAGATTTTGCGCTCAACGGCGTTAGGATGCGGTGCTTTAGCGTGTACGCGCCGAGCAAGAGCCGCGGGAGGGGGCTCTTTTTCTCCGGCGCACTCCGGGACGCCCTGGAGGCATGCGATGGGGACGGGGTGTTGACGGTCGTGGGTGGGGACTTTAATTGCAGCTTTGACCCAGCCCTTGACCGGAACGGCGCCGAGCCTCACCCGGAGTCGGCTCGAGTGTGAGGGGACCTGGTGCGGCAGCTGGGGCTGCTGGATGCATGGCGGCTGCACCAGCCGACCCAGCGGCAGTACACGTGGTGCCGCTGCGACTTTCGGGGAAGGGTGAGCCTCGCCAGACTGGACAGGCTGTACGTGAGCGCCGCGGACGCCAACCTGCTCGGTGACAGCGAAATCATCCCGACTGGTTTCTCAGACCACCACATGGCGTCTGTGCAGCTGCGGGTCCCAAGGGAGAACCGCTGTAGCACCTACTGGAGGCTCGATGTGCGGCTGCTTGAGGACCCGGCCTTCGCGGGGCTCTTCAGGGCCTGCTGGGTCAAATGGGTGGCCGCAAAGAGTGGATTCGGAAGCACCTCGCGGTGGTGGGAGCACACGAAGGCGCAGGTGCGGGCACTGTGCATGCAGTTCCGTGGTCACTGCGCCGCGGCCAGAGACGAGGCGGCCGAGCACCTGCAGGCAGAGCTGCTGCTCCTGGAGGCGGAGCTGGGTGCTGACCGGGACGCGCACGAGGACAAGGGCGGCGCGCTGCTGGAGAAGCAGCGGCTCTTTAGGGCCGTGACAGACCAGCAGGCACACCGCTCCTTCGTGCGCAAACGGATGCAGCACCTGGTCCACATGGACTCGCCCTCCAGGTTGTTTTATCGCCAGGCGCGAGAGCGCAAACCGGACACCAACAGGATTCTCTCGGGCCTGCTGACCCAGGAGGGGACGATGGCCACGACGGAGGACGAGATCGCCAGGGTCGCCAGGGGGTACTACGTCGACCTCTTCGGGGCACGGAGCGTGCAGGACGGGGCGGTCCGGGACTTGCTCGACGGGACCCCCGCGTTGGCGGACCCGGAGAGCGAGCGTCTGGAGGGCCCCATCACCCTGGAGGAGCTTCACGCCGCGATGCGGGGTCTATCGACCGGAAGGGCCCCGGGAATCGACGGCCTGCCGATCGAGTTTTACGCAGCCTTCTGGAAGGAGCTCGGCCCCCAGCTGCTGGAGGTGTTAGCGGAGAGCCTGAGGGAGGGGGAGCTCCCGCCGAGCTGCAGGAGGGCCGTCGTCATCCTGCTGCCAAAGAGGGGAGACCTGCGCCGAATGGAGAACTGGCGTCCGGTGTCCCTCCTGTGCGCCGATTACAGGGTGTTTGTGAAGGTGCTGGCCAACCGCCTCAAATCGGTGGTGGGTCAGCTGGTGCGGCCGGAACAAACCTATTGCGTCCCTGGCCGGTGCCTGCACGGCAACATAGGCACGGTCAGGGACGTGATCTCCTTGGCGGGGAGGGACGGCACGGATCTAGGCCTCCTCTTCCTCGACCAGGAGAAGGCATTCGACTGGATCAACCATGGATGCCTGGAGGATCTGCTCGCCTCGTACGGGTTCGGGCGGACTTTCCGGGCGCAGGTGCGGCTCCTGTACACGGGTGTGTCGAGCACGCTGAAAATCAACCAGCGGCTCGGCGCCCCTTTTTCCGTGGCGAGCGGGGTCAGGCAAGGGTGCCCGTTGTCGGGCCTCCTTTACTCCCTGGCGATCAAACCCCTCGTGCGCCGCCTGCAGCTCTCCCTGTCAGGGTACAGGGTGCCGGGCCCCGAGGCGGCGACCATCAGAGTGTCGGCGTACGCCGACGACCTGTGCGTCGTCGCAACGGACGCGCGCGACGTGGCCGCGGTGTGCCGGGCGGTGGAGGCGTACGAGGTGGCGTCCGGTGCCAAAATCAACTGGGGGAAGACCACGGCCCTGCGTCTGGGGCCGCGGGGCGCCGCGTGCCCGGTGCTCCTACCAGGAGGCGTCGCCTGGCAAACCGATGGCGTCAAGTACCTGGGCGTCCACCTCGGGAAGCCCCACGTCACGCGGGAGAACTGGACCGACCTACGGGACCGGTTCGAGGCCAGGCTGGCGGCGTGGGCGCGCTTCGCGCCGGCATTGTCTTTCAGGGGGCGGGTGCTGGTGGGCAACAACCTGGCGGCCGCGGTCCTCTGGCACAGGGCGAAGGCCCTCCAGCCCCCGGAGTGGCTGCTCGTGGTTGTGGTGCGCTCGCTCACCCGCTTTGCGTTGCAGGGCAAACATTGGTTGAGGCCGGGGGTCCTCCGCCTGCCGGTGGACGAGGGCGGTCAGGGCCTGGTGGACGTCACCACCAGGGTCCTGACCTTCCGACTCCAGACCGTGCGGCGGCTGCTGTACGGCGGGGAGGCCGCGCCCTGGGTGGCGCCCACCCTCGCCCTGCTGTGAGACACCGGTGGCGGCCTGGGCTATGGGCGCGAACTATTCCTGATGGACCTGGCCCAGGTGGACTACGGGAGACTGCCGGTTTTCCAGCGGAGCCTCCTGGACGCGCGGCAGCACGCTCGGGGAGTTTCTGCGCGAGCCCCTGTTCCACAACGGCCGCTTCGCGGGGATCCGGGAGGAGGCGGCGCTGGCCCGCCGCTTCGCCTCGGCGGGGTGCGGATGGTGGCGGACCTGGTGCGGGACCGCGGCGGGCACCCCACGTGGAAACCCGCGGCCGATATCAGCGGGGCGGCGGGGCTCCGCACCGTGCTGGCCGGGGCGAAGTTGTTGCGGGCGGCGCTCGAAGCGATGCGCCAGTCACGGCTGCGACTGGACACGCCCGAGTTCTCCCCCCCCCACTCCCCCCCCCTCCCCCCACCCTCCCTCCTCCTCCCCCCATCCCCCCTCCCTTCCCAGAGCTGAGCTTTGCGTGCGCCCGGCCCCCCGAGCGCGACGGCGGTGACTCCGGGTGGCTGCTGCGGCTCGCCGGCTGCCGGGACGTGGCCTTCCGGTGCGCGTGCAAGAAGACGCTGTACGAGTGCAGCGTCAAGGCGCTGCACTGCCGCGAGCTGGGGGTGCTCCCGGATACGAAGTGGAGGGGCGTGCTCGCGCCGTCCGAGGACGCGGGCCCCCCAGTGGGGCCGGATTTACAGGCCCCCCATTGCAAGCGCTGCGGGGACCTGCGGTGGCGGCCGCTCCACTGGGCGCTGCCCTCGGCCGCGTGGCTCAGCCGAGTCACCCCGGGGGCGTCGGAGGAGTGCCCGTTTTGCGCCGAGCGGGAGGACCTAGAACACCTGTACCTAACCTGCCCGCGATTGGCACCGCTGTACCAGCTCCTCGGGGCCATCTCCAGGAAACTGGGGATGGCCTTCCGAAGGGGCTGGATGGTGCACCGGGCCCCCCTACACAGCCGGCAAACGCCACGACCTGGTGAACTTTGCCTGCTCTCAGGCCAGGCTGGCGGTTTATATGTCGCGAAAGAGGAAGCTGCAGGGCGCCGCGGACAGCGGCTGTTCGGCGGTGGCGACGCTGCGGGGCCTGGTGAGGGCGAGGTTGCGACTGGAACACGAGTACCTCGCCTTCGCCAGGGCCGCAGACGGGAACGCGGAGTTCAGCGCGCGGTGGGCCCCTGCCATCAGTGCAGCAATATTCAGTACATGGTTGTAATGTACTTCTATAGCCCCCTGCCACCAGTGCAGCAATATTCAATACATGGTTGTAATGCACTTCTATAGCCCCCTGCCATCAGTGCAGCAATATTCAGTACATGGTTGTAATGTACTTCTATAGCCCCCTGCCATCAGTGCAGCAATATTCAGTACGTGGTTGTAATGCACTTCTATAGCCCCCTGCCACCAGTGCAGCAATATTCAGTACGTGGTTGGAATGCACTTCTATAGCCCCCTGCCACCACTTCAGCAATATTCAGTACGTGGTTGTAATGTACTTCTATAGCCCCCTGCCATCAGTGCAGAAATATTCAGTACGTGGTTGTAATGTACTTCTATAGCCCCCTGCCACCAGTGCAGCAATATTCAGCACGTGGTTGTAATGCACTTCTATAGCCCCTGCTACCAATGCAGCTATATTCAGTACGTGGTTGTAATGCACTTCTATAGCCCCCTGCCATCAGTGCAGCAATATTCAGTACGTGGTTGTAATGCACTTCTATAGCCCCTTGCCATCAGTGCAGCAATATTCAGTACGTGGTTGTAATGCACCTCTATAGCCCCCTGCTACCAATGCAGCTATATTCAGTACGTGGTTGTAATGCACTTCTATACCCCCCTGCAATCAGTGCAGCAATATTCAGTACATGGTTGTAATGCACTTCTATAGCCCCCTGCCACCGGTGCAGCAATATTCAGTACATGGTTGTAATGCACTTCTATAGCCCCCTGCCATCAGTGCAGCAATATTCAGTACGTGGTTGTAATGCACTTCTATAGCCCCCTGACATTGTGCAGCAATGTTCAGTACATGGTTGTAATGCACTTCTATAGTCCCCTGCCATCACCAAATTCACACTGACCAGCGTGGTGAAGTATGGTAAATAACCCCTCTCCCTGGGAGCTGCATAGCATGGGACAGCTGTCAGCCAGCAATGGATTGAAAAAGGAGCTGTACTCCGCACACGTTGTTATTCAGGGTAGGGTAAGGAACTTGGAGGTTCGGTATGCATAATGTGCTCAGAAAGTATTGTATTCTGTATGTGTGTTGAACCTCTTTCGTACCGTACCAAGCCCACCGTGCTCTTCGGAGGTGCGATAATATATAAATATAAGTAGTCATACTACTGTAATACCACTATTAATATTTAGCATGCATTGTATTAGTAGTACAGTAATTTGTTGATATGCAGGTGTGCATGCCAAACGTTAACCAATGTTAAATGTTAAGCCTTCTCTTTTGAATTGTGTGTTTTAAATATGGAGTTGTCTCCAGCTAATTTCTTAAATGTATATCATTCATAATGTAGTAGTATGCAGGTAGTGCATTTGTGACATTTCAATTGTACATAGAGCTTGCAGGTGTGTTGAAGGAAACCATGGGAAAGGCAGGGATTTTTGTTGAAAAAAGGACAACAGCCACAGTAGCTTAAGAGACCTAACGCTGAAGCTGCTAACGCGAAGTGGTTGACACTGGCCCATGCGTTGTGACGTCGGACCCACTTTCCGCACACAGCAGCTCCTCATGGTGCCCCCCATACCAGGACCAGTGGTGACCTGGTAGCCACAGCCATTCCTCTCCCTGGCCCCATCCGGTCCGGGCATCCCAAATCGTACAAAATGTACAGCAACGGTGGTGAAACAAGCAGCCCTTCGGGCGACAGCACAGTGACGGACCTCTTCACAAGCCCCCGCAGCAGCCTGGGCAGCTCGCTGCTCCGGACCGGAAGCGGGCGCTACCGCAGCCCTGTGGTGTATGGAGAGCGGTGCTACTCGTCGGCGAGCGATGTGCTGGACGCCTACATCGAGGACTTTGAGCAGAGCGGAATCTGTGCGTCACCGCCACCCAGGATGCGTGCAGAGCATGTCGGAGCGGAGACACGTGGAGGAGAGGAGGATGCGCAGCGTGGATGAGGGTGGGTTGCGCCTCTCACCACGCGAGGAATCGCTCCATGGTGCTTGCGCTCGAGTGGCTATCGAGTGTGCAGGCGGTGCAATCGTATCGAAGCTAGTTACTTATACTGGGTGCTTGCCAAGTATGCTATGCTATCATGAATGTAATGTTATTCCCCGAGAAAAAAAAACCCCTTAATGAGGTCTAAAGAGACATTTTCGTGAGAGTCCCACACTGGGATACTTGGCAAATTCCACTAATGAGTTCATTTTATGTCAGAGAAAACTATCCATAGTAAGCACACGCATATGAGAGGATAGCATAGGTCTGAACAGATAGGTCGGTGCATGCATTTCTTTCTCCTGTCATCTTCCAGTAACTTCACTGATTATCGAGTTTGTAAAGTTTGTGAAATCAAAGTGATCCTCCAACCTTTGTGTAAAAATTTGCAGATCCTAGACTGGACACATCTGAAGTTTAAACAGTAACAGCTCATGCACTGATTTATCCAATATTCTTGATTTTTTTTCACAAACTCCACAAACGGATAACATCATTAGTTACTGATGGCGCAAAGTAAGGCAACATTGCAGGATTGCCGTTCAGGGGTCAAGGAATCTAGGGGAGAGCAAATGCATTGTGTACCAGTAAAATGTCTGTGGGTCTTACATTGCAGGTGGCATGCTGCTTGTGGAGGACCTCATCTCGGGCACGTGCAGCCTCACTGCTGCGCTGCAGCGGTCGTGGTTCAGAGAAAGATGGTCAGTCTAACCACGGACCAGCTCCTAGCGGCGCCAGCTGACGGTTCCTCCATGTCCTTGCTCTGCTCGCCTGGCGCCCACCGAGGGCTCGTGGTGTCGCACAGAGGCAAGCGGTCATCTCTCGGGGTCACCGCGCATAGCCTCGGCGCATCATTGGTGAGGGGCAATAAGCCAACTGAACGGTTGAGCTAAATAGCGAGAAGCAGCAAGGCTCTGCCGCCGTTAAATTTGTCGGCGAAGCCCAAAAATATATTTTTTCTAACCAGAAGAACGTTTTGTCGTACTTACGGAGCAGTGAAGCAACTAGGCGTGAGTAGTTGCCGAACGGCGGCGGCTGTGCGACAAGTACCTATTCCAGGTCGTTGACAAGCCAAAAGGATGAGCTGGGTGTGTCAGGGATCACGAGCATTCCTGAGCTCAGGTACCCGGCCTGGCTGCGTGACTGCGATGTGGCATCTCAGACCAGCAGCCACTAGACGGATACCAGCACGAAGAGAGCAGGTGCCGCTCAGAACCCGCAAAGCAGACCAAACTACCCAGAGTGGCTCAAAGATTTGGACATCTCCAGCCTTACGAATGTAGCCAACGAGGGGCCCGTGTCAGAGGACCTTAGATCCCTAGGTGTGTGTATATATAGATATAGTCTGTATATAGCAGATGACATTTAATATCTTTTCAGGTACATATTCAGTCTTTTTTCACAGAGACGGCCGAGCGGCCACCCATATGGTTGTGACATGCGATGCGTGATTCTTGATGCACAGCCTCATTGGAGGAGCTGCTGAGCAGGGCGCACATGGCGTTGGACTCCCCCGGCTTGGAGGCCCCCTCCCCGGGCAGATTCAACACAGACATCTTCCTAGGGGCTGATCGTCCCTGGGAAAACCCCTCCACGCCATTGTGAATTTATCTTTATATTCACACTCACGCACAGCTTAGACGCTGCACCGCCTCTAAGTATGATGTCAGATTATGAATGTTATAAGCTAAGCAGGTAAGCCTGGTTATTACTTAGATGGGAGACTATTTGGGAATAGCATATATTAGAGATTTTGGCTGAGAGGTAACCAGGAGTTAGTAATACAGCAATGGAATCTTGAATCTATTTGCGGAGTTTTGCATTTTACTCCCTCTGTTTTCACCGGGTTCTCCGGTTTCCTCTCACATACCACTCGCTGATGAAATTTGCAAAATATCACTACCAAACCCTCCTGAGACTTGGTGAGATTGTTCTGGCTTCCACCATGATAAGTCAACCAAGTAATTTTCTCTCAATCGTGTCTCTTCTCAGGGCCGTGTACCACCTGTCGTGTCTGAAAGAGCTGGTTGACATCATCAAGAAGCACAAGGATGGCTGACTACCCGTGATGTAGAAAGCCCGAAAGCACTTTATGGCGGTGGTCGAGGTTTGTCCTCAGAAGGATACGTTCGCTTGGTCCTCCTGCTAATTCATGGTTGTTGAACATCAACGGTACTCCAGGTGCTGTGGTGTGAATCGCAATTACTTGTGAACGTGTGGGGCCCGTGGGGCACAGTAATTGCCCTGTTAACGGAAGTGCCACAACAAAGTACGGAAAAATGTGATGAAATTCGTTCAGGGTTGGAGTTAGTGAATGGTTGCCGCAGTATTTTGCACAGCAACTCCATACAGACTCGAACGTCACTTGAAAGAGAACAGATATGTGAACAATATTTTGAGCACAACTAAACCAATTTTGGTTTTAGCCATTTTGGAAGGAGCCTACTTTATTGGGAACATACATGCTAGTATTTGTGTAGTTATAAACATTTGGGAAATCACTGTAAAAGTGAATTTGCTTATTTAGATTGCACTATACCTGTATTGTAAAATTTCAGAACCTTTTATGTAATTTGTAATCAATAAACCAAAGTTGTATATTGTATGCAACCTATGACTTGGATTGTTTTTATCATGTCTTGTTTAGCATGGTTGGTTATGTACAGTGTGAAAGAAATTCAACATACATTAAATATTTTCTGATATTTGAATGTTTTATATTGTGCATGTCTCAGATTTATTGTAAAATAAATATACAAAGGCTTATACACATGGAATTGAAAATATTCAGCTATGATTTGTATTTCTCAAGTATTTTAAGAAAAGTCAGCGAGTCTCGTGACATGTCTTCACATTTGGGGGTGATGATTGTGATGGATTTCCAAGCATTAACCTGCTTACATTCCTAGAGTATGTATGGTGAATTTGGGCATTTTGGGTGATTGAGTATTAGGCCAAACACAGGCAGATGGTGGGGGATAGATGTTTTCAAGCATCTATTAATTATTCATCGGCATGTACTATCTTACTATGATGTAAAGTTCAAAAACATGGTTCATGAAGGGAATGGAATAAAAACTCAACTGTACACAAGTATGGAGGAATTAATACTTGGAATTCAATGCAAAGATCTAGCCATATGTCGTTTACTGGGCACCAGGGTTGCCAAACAACATATGAAAGATGTGTATCAGGCACAGCCTCTGCATTATAAAAATATCACTTCCTGAAGTGCATTTTGCTTCTCCTGTCTTAGGTCACCATCAAAATAAATTAGAGCAAATGTGACTCGACTGACACAGACAGCATTTATACTTGTGAAGTGTTCTCCTTCCGACGTGTGGTGTGTGTCGCACACACTGTCGGAGACGAGGTAGTTGCGGGAGACATCGTCTCTTTATTATCTTGTTCACACCAACTCCGGCCTCACTCTCTCGACCACGTTTCCGTAGAGCCCGGCCTAGACACGACCCTGTCCACGTTGCCCCGACGGCGTCGACCGAGTAGGCCAACTACTGTCTGGCCAAGCAATGATTGGGCGAATGTGGTGGCAACGACAACGACGACGAGACGAGTCCACTCCCAGAACCGGCAGCCCGGAGCTCTCGCTCTCCACTGCTTATATTCTACTCGGCGCGGCTTGGCTCTGCCCTATCCACGCCTCCCTTCTCGAACCGACCAGAGGGTTCCAGAGGCTTCCCTATGCGGTCTTCCATGACCCTTGCCCCAATTCCTCTGCCCGGCCGGCACACCCGTATATATGCTCAACGGCTTGTGCGCAAACTTTCCACTGCAGTTGCCGCTGCTGGACAGCAGTCAGCGCTGTGTCACTACACTTTTATGAACACAAGAATTACATAATCACATCTACACTTATATGTAATGGGCTGAGATAGGCACACACAACTTCTTGGGAGGCAACACTATTTATTAACACCAACACATTACACTTAACATAAATTTCGATTTAAAGCTTTCGTGACTGCGGGCTAACACCAATCCCGAATATCCGCCCCCACAGCCCTTTAAATAATCTCCAATACAGCCCCCCAATCGGCTACGCGTGTACGAGTGACGTCCCTGCCCTCTGACCCCCGACCCCCCCGTCCCGCGCGTGCGATTGGTGTGTCGCTCTAAAATCGACTCCAAATCCCCGCCACGCAGCCCTTTAAACAATCTCCATTGCCCAGCATCGGCGGCAACGCGTGTGCGAAGGACGTCATTGCCCTCTGACCCCTGACCCCCCGTTCAGTTCGTGTGAGTGGTGCGCGGGGTTGTGTGAGCGGAGACGTCGCGTTTGAGTGGCTGAGAAGCGACGGATTGATTCCAGGCAGCCACGTGCCAGCCCCGAGCTATGCCCCACAAACAGAACCCGTGGACCCGAGGGGCTGCGGCGCGAGGAGAGGAGCCGGAGAGCGGCAGCCCTCTCACCGCGAGCGAGGAGTCGAGTAGCGGCTGCTCTCACTCGAGCGAGGAGTCCGGAGCCCGCAGCCCTCCTGAGATCAGCCCTCCCCCGGGGGGGGGGGGAGCCGGGGGCCCGCGTCCCCCACAACTGACAACCTGTGTACCAACTGGCCGAGTGAGAGTTTGTGTGTATTTGAGCGCAATCGTGCCAGTGTTTAGCTGTACCAGGGAGTTTGATGCAGCAGAGTGTTTCGGTGTAGCAGGGTGTCCGGATTGTGCCGGCACACTATCCTTCTATCCGTAATGTGAGCTCCATTAAAAGTTTACTCGGACCTCAACCTGTCAAAGCGCCTAATCTTGGAACGTGGTTCTCAACATCGTCCCTCACCCATGCTACGTACCTTTGAGACGTCCTGCTTTTACAAATGTTGATGAACTGGAGGGCAAAGGTCTGGAGGACCCCACATGGAGTCTGGTTTCTCACACCCGAGCCTCCTGTGACATTTCTGGAGGCTTCTCTGGGATCTTTGTCCCATTTATTGAGTGCGGATTTGGCTTACTTCTGGCTTCATCCCAAGACGTCATCCAGTTGGGAAATACCCGAAGGTTGTGGGAGTCGCCCCGTGCTTCAGTTTATTTCCAACCCTCGCAATGGCCGGATGCTCACCAGCCGGAAGTCTTTTCCTGCATACACCACGACCGAGGTGTTGAGAGCAGCCATCTCGTGCCTGGTCGGCAATGGAGATGGTATTATCGATTAGGGGAGCGTGAGTCTGTGGCGTTGGTGGTGCTGCTGTCACGGAGGCGACACGAGTTTAGGAAATTCAGTTTTGTGGGTTTCCTGTAGGGAGCACTGAAAGATCCTCTCTTCCTCTTTCTCCAACCTTTGTCTGTTGTCTCCATGTCCCCGTTAAACTCTTTTTACGCCGCTTTCCTTGAATGTGCAGCCGCCTTTACGACCTCCCCTCTCCCCTTCTCTCCACCTCCAATCCATCTCCGTCGTAATCTCCTCCCCTTTGTTCAAGCTCTTCCCTTTCTCCCTCAGTCTATGGATGGGGTTATTGTTTATCGGGCTCTTATATAAAAATGGAGCTTATTTTAGCCTTTGAATACGATTTTCTGTTTTCCTTCGGTAGCGTGTTACACACATAGGGAAGATCGAGTCACGCCACCGGTTCCCATTATCAAAATCTTTGTCAACTTGTCTCCCTCGGTAAGAATGCCTTTCCTTCTCCAGCAGGCAATTGTCTTCTCTCTCTCACCTCCGGTATTTCTTCCGATGCGCTTTCTTAATCTCGCTTGCTGTGTGTATCGACTCTATCATTCAACAAGGGCAAATTTAAAAATTTGCTTTTTTTTCCTCCACTGCTTTACCACTATACCTCCTGAGTGGGTACTCGGAGTTTCATCTAATGTACTATTTGATGAGTCGCTTCCACACAGCACAAAGGCGGTAGCTATCCGAACTGTAAATTTTTCTTTCAATTTCGATAGATTCTCGATTTATTTTTGGCCAGTAGTAGCTAGTTTTGCACAGAACTTCAACATTAAAATCAACTGAGTATCCTTGTTGGCACGTGTGCTCTGCTACTGCTGAACACGGGTGCCAACAAAAAAATACATTATTTAAATGCATGCCTATAAAGGGCAGCATACTTCAATAGGGATTACTATTGGTACGGCTATTTTAATACACAATAGACAGGAAGGACAAGATGAAAGGGCTCTCATAATGCACATGCATAATGTACGTTGACTCGGTAATCTCCCACCCCCCCCCCCCCCCCCCCCACTTTGCGTGAGAGTGTCACAAATCTAGCTGTCGCCTGATGAAGCCAGTTGTAATTACTGGCAAAACGTCGTACTCCGATTGTAAATGTTGTGGCTTGGCTCTCCAAAGTACCAGTGACGAATTGGCTTGTTCTGTTTCCGTGACAACCCTTACTAGTTGGCTGTGTCGAGTGGTGGCGGGTTTTAACGACACGTTTATATATGTACGCGATCTAACCCAAAAAAACACCTCTATGTATAATATTGGACCCGAAAGCCTACGTGTTAAACCAAAATTAAAAATATATATAAAATAACAATAATTTCTAGTTTTCCTCATTCACATCGTGATTCGTATGAAAAGACATGAGATGATTGAGACATGTTAAATCATAAACTATTTATAAATATATATACAGATAGTCCTCGACTATCTGTATATGCAAACAGAGTTAGGATAGCAGCCTCCTTTAAAAGTCAGAGTAGAATTATACACTGTAGAAGACAGTTGACGAATCCTCGCTGCTTGATTCCTCCTCGGTTCCCTTCAGCAGTGAGTCATCACCAGTCTTCTCTGCCTGCTCATTCTCCATGTGGCACCGCTGGGGTGGGTGCGATACGCCAGGAGACTGCTTATGCAGCGAGCAGTGAAGCAGGCCCATCTCTGCCTGCTCATCCTCAACGTGGAATTGAGGCGATGGCGGTGAGCTGTGGGCATCGGTGAGGAGGGTGTTACCGAGATGGCCCAGCTCTGCCTGCTGCAGAATCGTCTGTACGACGAAGCGCTCGCGGCGCATGCAGGCGCGCACATGGGATGGCGTGTCCGGGATGATGTATGCAATGCAGGCCTTCGTGAGTAACACCACGTGCTGCACACGTCCACACACAGGTAAAGGATTTTCAGTTTCAGGATTTGCATGTAATGGGTGCTTACTAAATATAATAGGGCAGCATCTCAAAGTGCTTTACATCTCAGGTCAACTATTCCGGGGACCTGCAGCCTAGGGATATTATATTGTTACATCGTTTTTCCCAATTAAATTAAGTCATTTGAGTAATTTTTGAACATTTGGCAAATTATACCGAGGCACTTTTTTTGAATTACTTAATGGGTTTTTTACGTTCACTATGCAGCAGGCAACATTTATGATGGGCAGTTAATGCACCCACCATATTCACCTGGGCAGCCGCAAATTACCGCAACAATCAGCAAAACCTACACTCGGCCATGTCACCACTGCAAAGATTCCCTGTGTAGCCTTTCACAGACTGAGACAAGTGCATCTATGATGGGTGGCACAGTGCCTGTGGGGGTGGTGTGCACCTTTATCTCGCCAGTGATGATTTTCACACGCTTCATCAAGTACTCATTTTAAGACAGAATCAACTTAAGGGAAGCTCAACACTGGTTCTAATATTTTCCACTGTTGTTGGCTGTGTCCAGAAATAGTACTCCGGTCACACAGGATTGGTAGCGCAGTTCACGAACAACTACGCAGCCGCTCCCCTTCCCACACGCACACATGCTTACGTGTGACAAATTGCATCAACAACATGAATCGTCTGCTGCATGATGAAAGTGAGTATTGTATTACCACTATTATTTGTGATCTCAGAAATACTGTGCAATTGTGAGGTATAATAGCATTACTGGCATTATCTGAAATGACCCATTGACAATGATCACGGTTTGCTCTGCTGACCTTAACAACTGCTCACAGATGAGTCTATACGATGGTGCAGTAGTGTAAGACTTTGCACACTAGACTTGCAATCCAGAGGTCACGGGTGTGAATTGATCTTTGGTCGTGGGAGTGTAAACAATGGTGAAAGTGTTTTACATTCCACTGCCTCTATCCACCTAGCAGTGTAAATGGAATACATCCAGTCAATTGGTCGGCTGAGTTTGGTTCTGTCCAGTGTGGGAACTCCCACATCTTCCCAAAACGCCTGACCAGTGTGGAAGAGCAGTAAAAATACATCTTAAGGGTCTCTCTTGAGCTCCCTATAGCAGGAGCCCTTTTTGCCATCAGTGACATGAGCAAGTAATCGGAGGGCTGTACCTTAATCTTTCTATGGGTTTATGAATGTGTGTGTGTGTGCATGTTGATGTGTACCTGCATGGCAATGACGAAGGCCAGCTTTGCCGTCAGTACTTGCCAGTACTGCTTGGTGACGGAGTAGGCTTGGGGATGATCCGGCGGGTAGCGATAACCTGGATACCTACACACGTACAACCACAAGCACGCATGGACTATATTGAGCAAAGTGCCTCGAAAGTAGAGTTGGCGCTAAATTGAACAAGTATGGTTGTGCACAAACGGTATATGCGTTCACAGCCCTTTAAAAAATCCGCTTCTGAAATAGGGCCTTCCCACAACGTTCAGTTTGTGGGGGCTCTTTTGACTATGGTTCACGCTGGTCCATGCCAGGTTGGTGAAGGCAGGGAGTACAGATAATGGGAGAACAATATAGCACAACTGTTAATTTTTCTGAACTACCCACTGCTGACAACCTAGCTCCACAGTTGCCTACTGCACCTGCATTGTGTATGGTGATCATCAATCTAAGCACGGACAAGGCTCAAGCCTGCTTGACGTCCAGAATCTAAGATCAGCTGTATTCGTGGTGATTTGGTCATAGTCAAGTAAGGTTATATTAAATATCGATCAATATGGTTATATTGATTATAGTTGTGTATGCCAGCAATTCAAAAACGTTACAGAAAAGGGTTGGTAGATCGCATCAATTTCTTAACTAACTGTGCTGAGGTGACCAGAAGATGGCTGTAGAGCAAGTGGTTTCATGTCTGTGTGGACCTTTAAGCTTCATTTCATTATCATGGGTTCTCCAGGACCTCTTATTGCATCCCACATGCATAAGACCACCTTAAACTGGAATCCCAATGCACGGTCTTCCTGCAAAGGGATCTTGAGACTCAATTAAGCAGTCGTGGATCGATAGATAAATAAATAACATTACTCTTTAGCAAGGTAACAATAAGCTAGAATTTATATCAATCTATTATTATATTTCTCTAAGTGGGACTTTGGTTGTGAAGCCATCCCACCCGTACCCACTGCTCCCCCCCTCCAATTCCCCCCCCCCCACCCCCTTTACTGTCCCCACCCACCATGCACACTCCTCCCCCAACCCTACCACAACCCCTTACTACCCAACTAAGCCAAACCCTGTGTCCAGGGTAAGGGGCAGGGCCTAAACAGAGGTGGGGCCTAGGGGAAGTGTGGGTCTTAAAAGGAAAGTCACGGAGTGAAAAGAGGAAGAAAACGAGCCTAATCAGGAAGGGGCGGAGCCAGGAGGACGCCACACCCAGAAGTATGTCGCATCTACCTGGACAACACACCCAGAGATCAGTGCATCACATTCGCAGGGATGGCACCCCCGATAGCTGGGCATGACACTGAATGGCACAAACCTGCAGGTTGTGTGGATTGCCGGATCAAACCAGGCTGGCAGGATGTTGGGATGATTTTGCTCCTTGAAGTCGCTGATCTTGAAAATTGAAAGGCTGTCCTCCGTGTACCCATGCATTGTAGGCGAACCTGTGCCATACTCTGCTGAGTATCCATAATAATACACCAGGCGTGGGATGATGTCCGTTGTGAACGCCAAGATGCATGACTGTGGAATTAGCATACGGAGGCACAGCAATAGCGGTCACTTAGCATGCAATAATTTGACCAAGGCTTCTGAACATCTCACCTTGGCAATTACATTAATTTTCACAAATACAATTTGGGGGGTTGCTGCCAGAGTGTAATGGTTACCATATAAGGACTTGCAATCTGGCAGTCGTCAGTTCAGTCTCCTGACACAACAGTTGAAGCAATGGATAATTTTCTTAAATCTCCCCCACCTCTGTCCAATTAGCAATATAAATGGGTTCATCACTGTTTTAGCGCAGGTAATTCCACATCTTACAACATGTCTGGTAATCATGGAAGAGTAGGCCAAATACCGTGTAGAGGGGTTCTCTAGAGCTACCTTTAGTTGAGGCCCTTCTGCCAGCAGTGACATGAGCAAGCAATTGCAAGGCTTTACCTTTTGCGATTTTGGGAGAGAGTGGATAGGAGCGGTGGTGCAGTGATTCGTGCACTGCACTTTGAATTCAGCACACATGCAATTGACTTCCAGCTACGACTAACATCAGTGACGAGTGATACCCGAACCGCTCCTGGTCCCCCACTACACCTCTTCTCAAACCTGCCATGACCAGAATGGTGAAGTATGCTAAAAAGAACCCACACGGCTAACATGACATGTTATGTCTCTCATAAGATGGGATACTGAGCGAGAAAGCGAGCGGACAATCTGGTGACTTACATTTGTGATTACAGAGAGGGTGGCAACAATACTCAGAATGTCGGCCCAGGCTCCAATTCCTCTTGCTCGCGAAACCACAGGCCTCCTCATCTTTGTTACGAGCTTCCACGCGTCGACCCGCACTTCGATGATGTTGTTGAGCAGTGCGAGCAATGGCGCAAGTGGAAATGATGCCACGAAGAGAGTGACAAACCCGAATTGGATAACTGGGGTATATTTTGAGAATGGGTAGGGGGGCAAGGATAGGATAATGAGTGAAACAGGATATAGACACACACTCTTAATGCTGTTATGTTGTGATTACTTTAAGCAAACAAAACATGTTTTCAATGCATTGAATGTGTTTTAGTCAAAGGAGACCCCAAAATATGATCACATTTTCGTATCATTTGTTCACAAAATTATCGTGTCCATTACATTGGCCACTGAGATGCGACCAGCCACTACCATCTTTAATGCTCAGCTCTGGTTCACCTGGGTTTCTTTTGCACCATTTTCCACCACTAGGTGGCTATAATAACTAGATCACATCCTGTATTGAGGACTCCATTAACCGTACCACACATTTTTATGCATATGCACTGTGGCTGAAATGCCAACAAATCACAGCAGTTAACCACAGTGGACATGATGCACAAGAGTTTTAAATAAATAGTATGGGGGAGAAACGTCAACCCAAGCTGACCAATGTAGTTGCATTGGTTAGCAGACAAGAGGAGCAAATATGTGCTTCTATTGTTTCTAAAACTGAACTCCGTACATATGCACATACGCGCATTCTCAAAGACAATTGCGTTACAGTATATCCATAGATTGGTGCCTATGGCCAAATCACCCAGTATGCGTCAGATTTAATCAGATCCCAGAAGCTAAGGAGAGCTGAGCCTGGAAATTGGTTGGATGGGTGACCATGCAACAGTTGTTGTGGGGTTGTGAGCAGCAGAGGACAGTGCAGCAAATTACATTGTTGTATTGTACATCTAAGCTCTTACATCTGTGCTCCCTGCCTTCAACAACCCGAAGTGTGGGTAATTTCCCTCCCACAACAATGTCCGACAGATACACAGGGGCCATACACACGTGCCTATATAGTCAAATGCTACCCAATCGTGTGTTTTTTTTAATAATAAAGTAAAACGCGTTGACTCCGTAGTGTGATCCTCTGAGCTCATTGTACCCATCTCGAGGTATTCATCAAAGAGTCCAAGTGGGCTCTGGGGCTGTAGGTCCATGTCTTGCTCCCAGCGCGTGTAGACAGCCTCAGGCCTTAGCTTGGCCCGACGCTGGGCCCACCAATTGCTGAACCATCTGGGGAATTGTGGAGGGAGGTACGCATGTGCAGACACAGAGACACCCTTACACGTGTATATCCATTTGTTCATCAACTCTAGGTTGGCTATTTCATAGCTTTCCACTGTGTTTTCAGGTTGTATCATGTGAACATCCCAAGCACGTGGAGCGAAACGTCAAGACATGCCAAACAATATGCGGTATGACACAAAACATATCAGAGAGCTGTACCAAAACAACTGCTAAAACCTAAGTAGTAGCTGTTTTTCATTTAGCTCGTTGTCAATCCACTACACTCTCTCAGTCATGGGAGTTGCTTGTCTAATATTATGAAACTATGTACGAAGCGTCTGATCGGAATATCGCATGATACTAACGAGGTGAACTTTGTCCAGTTGACTGGTGTTCACTGCTTAACCAGTGCACACTGCTAACAAGCTGTCGACCCGAGTTTTCGCTGAATGCGTTTTCACACAACACATTTTCATTGAAACATGGTTCTTATATTTGGGAAAACTTTTCACATAACGTGGAACGTGTCCATTATAATGTGGAATGCACACTGTTAAAACGCCGAACGCGGCCATTATAATGCGTTCCTGAGCAGTCGACGATGAACGACTGTCTTGAGTTGCGCGGCTGAGCAGTTTGATAAAGTATGCCGAATGATACAGTAACACGGCAGCCTAGCCTGAGTTATTTATCCCACCATGGGATGACTGCAGGTTGATTTTACTGTGCAAATGTGATTAACTCAGTAATTCCTTACTTTGCACCTTTTTACTTCACGCGGAAATTTTCAGAAACGCATCTACCGCGTTACACGAGGAAACGCCGTAATCAGACTTCACAGCTTTCATGTGTTCATGCGATACTTACGGGATGATGACCTCCTGAAAATTGCCAACCATCTGCTTCACTACCATGATGACAGTGAGTTGAGAAGTCAGTTCAAAGAGACAGCCGTTTGGGGGACACTGGAGGGGGGATGGGGTGGAGAATAGATTCAGGTTAAACACTGAAGATATGAAATATTGGGTAATACATATATGGATACCACACATCATTTCTAATGATCCTCTCACATTCTTCTTTTCAGTCAATTGCACACTGCAAAAGTGACGGCTCCATATGTTAGAGGGGACAGTGATTAAGAATATCAATATTCTCCAGATTATAAGAAACACTTTCCCCCTCTCCCTCATGTATTTTAAATAAAGAAAATGGTGGCGCATCTGATAATGTTTTGTTTGTTGTCCTTCCCCCACACATCCGATGCAGGCTGTGTACAGTGCAAAATAAGTTCAACACACAACATGCATACTGCAGTTGGTGTTTAGTATTAGGTGAGTTTAATTCCAGAGCATCGTCTAGTAAATATAATAATCGTAAAACATGAAATTAAGTTGGTAGAAAACACAGAGGCACTTAAATAATAAGCTGTATTCTTTATCCTTTATCTGCATTGTTTTTGAGAGGATATCAATCAATGAATCGCCCTCGTGACGATTTTCTGCAAATCTGCAGCAGGAGAAGTAGGCACCTTAATATAACACCAAATATATTCATAATCATCTCATGTGTCAATAAGTCTGCCTTCAAAGAGAAACATGAGCAACAGGTGCACATTTTGGGCAATGGACTTTCTTCCGAGCATAGAGTGACTGCAAATACTCAGGGTGACTCTGAATGGCAATTATGTAAATGTTAAACTACGTGTCATTAACACTGTCTTAATGACATTGATTTAACGTGTGCACAACGCAATGCTGCTTAATTCCTTACTCCAGAATTCGTTATTGATATCATGTTATGGGGCCGTTCTCTAACACAACGTGCTCCACTGCGCCACAGTGAGTCATAGGTAGTGGCTAAACATATCCTTGAGGGGGGCTGAAATACTGTACATTTTTAAGGATGATCAAATATATAATTTTAAATAAATGGCGTTTGATAAATACGGTATATAATTGAAAATGTCCAATGAGAGACCACAAGGGTACTACTTGCAAAGTATGTGATAAACTAACACCCTCAAGGTAACTGGGTTACCAATTGCATCAGTCTAACACGTGTTCTGCTCGTGGTGACCTCGTGCTCTCTCAAGTCTGGTTTCGAAAACTTTTTTACTCCGGAGACTGTGTTAATGCTAGAGCTGGTGACCAGGTGTGAAGACAATGAGGCCTTTTAGAGTTCCAAAAGAAAGAGTCCTTATTTCGACATTTCATTAACAGCACGGTGTGAAGACAATTGTTGGGAAAAATATCAACTACAAAAGAAAAACATGAAAATGTTGTACAAACAACATAGAAAAGACAGGGCCAACCCCTCAGATCTACACACCTCCTCGATTCTCCATTTTCCAAAGTAAGTGTAGCTTCCGGGGAAGCCGATAAATTTCCCTTTGAAAAATGCAATGTAGAAAGACGCCGAGTAGAAGTTGACGAACTGAAATAAGAATTTCTTGAACGTCAGCCGATACTCAAATTCGCCTTGCGTCTTGGGCATCTCTGTGGGTGTGATACAAAGGCACACATGGACACAAACATCAAACAGGGCAATCAGTTTTGATGTTACTTACATAGTTTCTGGCACACAGGCTACGAAAAGCCACTGATAATGATGCCGCATTGAGGAATAGCAACATTTCACAATGTGACGTGCTTTGATATCCATTAAAATGAATTTGAAGATCAAAAGTGAATTTCAAAGATGTTGCTGGGGAATGAGTGACAGTGGACAAGTTGTTTACCAGGTGTTGTTCACCACATTCACCCTGTGGAGTGTCATTCAGTCTCCATTTGCAATTAAGCCATTTACACTGTCCGTATGATGTCTGAAAGCCAGTGCACTTGATTTTCAAATATCTTTAAGGTGTATTAAATTTCGATTTAAAGCTTTCGTGACTGCAAGGATTCATCTTCTAGCACTCCAGCGCTGTCCTCTAGACAGTCTCGTCTCTTCACATGATGAAGGCCGCTTATGTTGTGGCCAAAACGTCGTGAGAATATTATTGTGTTATTTTATTTTATCAATTTATTATTTTATTCTCATTCTACGTGACTTTACCGAAAGAACCAAAGAAAATATTTAAGGTGTATCTTAGTAATTATCATGGGTCACCTTTCAGAGGGGGTGCAGGCTTCAGCAGGATAAATTACTAATAAAGGTCTCAATAGCGGGCAACATGAGCAACACAAGCAGATAGCTGACAGCTGGCTAGAAGGTAGAAATGCAGCAGTGAGGGTCAGCCCACAATTACATTCAGTGATTCAATGGATCGAGAGGTGAAATCAGAGCGCTAAGTTGGCACCATTGAGATCCTGGGTTTAAATCCAGGCAGCGGCCTCTGGTAACGTGTTCTCAAGTGCAGTGAATTAATGGCTTCAGGACGATTACTAATGATGGCATTACATCTGTAACATACACCATTTGGTTCATCACTTAATTTGGTGAAATTTTAGTTGTGAGAATGAGCAATTTGACTGTTACGAGATTAATATTATATTCCGTAGCAGTGTGGATTGAAAAGTGCTTCCCTCTAATGTGTGAACCAGAGTTCACTTGAATGAAGGGTCTCAGAGGTAGCTCACTTCTAGGGCCATTTCATGACATTAAGGGTTGCACTGGTCTACAAGAGATCCCATTGGATACTTCATCTCAAGACACGATTCTGATAGCCCAATCGGAATGAAACTGGAGGAAAAATTTAACAGAGTTCTGACAAAAACAGGCAGTAGTTGAACAAGTGATTGGATGATGCACTGATGCTGCTATTCATGGCCTCATGGTGCAAGGTTAAAATCATGATGACATTTTACAGCGACAATATTTACCATGCACAACATTTATCCAAGCTTCAAATTTACATGTGTTCTCTGGTGGCGTATAATAAAATAAACATATGCAAACCGTGATGGTGATGACACCTACCCAGATCAGTGAGGACGAGGGCCAGCTTGTCGTAACCTTTGTTGAGTAGTAATATGATTACGATGTTGAGGATGGAGGCCGTGATGGTGGTAACCATATCAGGTGTGAGTAGGGCACCGATCACCTTGATCTTGGTCACATGATTGGGGATACTCGAGGAGAGTATGCCAAAGATGGACAGGCGGTAAACAACCACACCCAAAATTGCAGCAAGAATCAGGAGGATCTGCCAGTAACACAAGAAACACAGAGGTGGGTGAGATTTACAGTCTTGTAGCTCTTTTCCACTGTATAACCAAGCCGTGAGTTAGCTGTGCCAAGCTAGCGTGGTGTGAATCAGGAGGTGCCAGTTCGTTTGTCTACTGCAGAACCAAATGACTGGCAAAACGTCGTACTCAGATTGTAGATATTGTGGATTTGCTGTACTAGTAACGAATTGGCATGTTCTGTTTACGTGAACAACTTTACTAATTGGCTGTGTCGGGTGGTGGTGGGTTTCATGGCATATATTTACGCGATCTAACCCAAAAAAAATATTATGGATGATATTGGTCGCGAAAAGCTTACATGTTAAACAGAACCTGAGCTGTTTCGCTAACATCACACACAATGAACGTGTAATGGTAACGTCATTTGGTCAAATGTAGAAAATGATGCAATGTTATGAAAGGAATTACTATCCCTGGCCCTGCTAGACCTCGAGCCAGGTTCAGATGTGAAGTTGAGACCAAAAGCTACAAGGCCAAGGTGAGGCCAAGGCGGCAGCTTTTTAGACCACAATCAGTGTCAAGGTCACTCAAGGTTGGGTGCGCTAGTATGAGGCCAGTGTCAAGGTTGGTACCTCTAAGAAACCTCCTCGGACTGAGGCCACACACTCAAGGCCAAGGAGCTGAGGACATGTTTTTCATCTGGCCTTAAGGCCGAGTACTGGTCTCGAGAAACCCAAATCGAGGTTGACAGGAGCAGGTGGATAACATGATATGGCTCATGAGGTATTCATTGCCTTGGGGCAGCAGTAGATATTTCAGGTGATTGGATTGACAAAGGGCTGTAAGTTATATGATTATGCATGTATCTATACCCCCACTTGTAATCACTCAATGGATCACACAGGAGGAACAACATAGTTTGAGAGCGATTCTGACTGGGGGAGCAGCGTGTGGAGGTTGGGATTGGGTCAAGTAAAAATATATATGTATAACCCGTATATGAATCCACTGCTGGATGATGGCCTCCCCAAACCTGTGCAGGTTGTCAGGGTTATTTTCCCATACTTCACCATGCACACCAGTACAGGTTGGTAAAGGATGGAAGCATGAGAATGCAGTTCTCTGTTGGCCACAGGGTAGCTCTGCAGCAGCCTACAGTCCATTTTGTGCATGATGGTTACCGATTCGTGCAGTACCCAGGCTCAAAACCTGCTTCGCCTCCAAGATGAGGCACATAGCAGGTGACTTGGCCATAGCTCACTGGATCAGAAGAAGGGGTTCAATGTTGCTGTTGAGTTGGCGGACTCACCCAGAACAACACCATGATCCCAGAGAGGCAGTAACGGAACCTCAGTATCCTCTTAGGCATATGAGGCTCCTCCTCCTGCACTCACAATGCACGGACATAGACGGAAAAGCATTTGTATATAGATTAGTCTGTAGGAGTGACCAATGTTAGTGTGAGCCGTTAAGGTTGACTGATGAACCATTATTTGTTTTCCCCACTACTAGTTAAGCATGCGATGATATAAAGGAATGGATTTGATGGTCCTGATGTCTGAGAGTTGAGCTGGCAGCGCTGAGATTCATTGGCTTGAATCCAGGCAGCTGCCTCCAATTAAACCAAGTAGTAAGCCGATCAGCCTGGTCACCAATATTACATTTGTTTCTTTTCTTAATTTGGCCAAATTTCACCTTTCAGAATAAAAAAAGATTAGTTTGACCATCATGAACATTTCTTTGTAGCAGGGCTGATGGGAAAGGGCCACCCTCTAGTGTGTGTTCACTTGAAGGGATCTTAGAAGTAATTATGTAACATCTGCTTGAGCAAACCTTTCCATAACATAGAGTTCCAAATGGACATTGTTTCATAACGATTCCGATAGTACAATCGGGATAATATTGGAAGGAAAACAAAATTGAGCAAAGGCCAACAAATATGTTAGAAGAAAAACTAGGAAAACAGTGAACAGTTACACATGCAACATTACAAAATAGAGGTGTGTGTGTGCAATGAGGTAGTCGCCGTGGTGACGGCAGAAAGCATTACCATGGTGATGATGTTACATTTCGTGGTCGTGCAGCGAGCCAGGTACTCGGGCCGGATGGGGTCTCCCTCCTGCGCCGCTGCCGTCAGGTCCCAGCGGTACGCGAGCGATGCCTGGCGACGCTTCCAAAATTCCAGGAACACCGTGGCTGTTGCGACACACCACACGGGGAGGATTTACTTTGAAAAGTAATTTGACTATCGATTGCTCAAGGGTTCAAAAGTTACTTAATGTAGTCTGTTAAATGTAATGTTCAAAGTAACTTCATTAGTATTTTTTTCTTCTTTCATAAATACCTTTATTGGCTTTTTTTGGTACATTGCCACAATTTTATCCCACTTGCACCATGAGTGGCATGGCATGAGATTGAGATTTCTTTTGGATCTATAACAGAGCAGTGCTGCTCTTCGTGTTACAAAACGTTACACAAAAGCGAATGTCACAGAGCTACCTCTGTGATCTCTGATCCACATAGTAGGGGTAGCTCTTTCCCAACTGCTTTGCCACGGAGAGGAGCGTTTGTTACGTGATAGTCAAGCTAACATTTTTATTCTCAGAGCTGGAATGTAGCCAAATTAAGTACAGAAGCAACTTCAACATTGTGTATTTTTTGTATTTGTTGTGCAGATATCGGTGATTGAGTTGAGACCATCATCTCGCTATAATTGAAAAACTTGTTTAATCGCAGGTGGCCACTTTCATTTCAACACAGAATCTCAGCGGCGGCAACGCAGCACTCTGAACTCTGAGCCACCTGGCCACTTTGTATTTTTCATGGAATCGCCTTGGGGTAGCGCATTCGTTGCTTGTTGCAGAGGTTCGTGGTTCAAATTATGTGGCTGCCCTGATTAATATTGCCGGTGTATTAATTACACAAAAATACACACCATCTGCTTCACAGTGGACATTAAAGATTATCGGTTATCATTCGTAAGAGTAGGACAATGTGTACAAGTCATGGTCCAAATGTGCCCTCATTGAGCAGTGGGTTCATAATAGGACTGTCAGGATCACTGCATACGAACATTGCAAGACATGCTCGTACTGTATATGGTTGTACGTATGTATGTTGAACTTCTTTAACACTGTATGTGGCCAAATGTGCTCATCATCATTGCAAACATGTTGATACTTGTCACTGTGTCTGGACAATGTGTGCCAATGCTTAGAATCACTTACCCCAAAGTCCCATGAAAACTGCGAAGAATATGGTGACCGGATTTTCATACATGTGTGAAGTCTGCAACGGCACAATCAGAGGTGTTAGTCACAATTAAACCTTCAATCTTAGCATCCACGTATTTTCAATATCAACAGCAGGAAAGTAACGATGCATCGATTGATTTTTAAGTTAAAATAGATTAATCACTCATGAAACATCCATTAAATTGTGGAGATGACAATGCTCTACAATGTCTGATATTATAGCGATATTCATGTATCAAACAAATCTGTATAAATGTGACAGAAAGAGCAAAATAAGCAATGGGCAATTCCATGATTGTGTACATACATTTCAGACACTTTAAAGTGAATAATCATTATTTCGGCATGACATGTCAACTAATTAGCACTGAAATTCAGATTTAAAAAAATACTTTGTCCACTTGTATTGATCGTGGAGAAATACTCATGAAATACATCGTGTCGGATTTACTCAGACAAAGTCACTTTTGCACTCCCGCTGGGATGTGACGATGCATTCATTTTCATGTATTTGTCAAATCATCGACTTCGTCCATTAAAATGCTCTATTTACTAAAACTATAACTACCTTCAAAATGGTCACACGTGTATTATTAGTATAATATTTTTTTAACACCCACACGAATGGCAGCGTAGTGTTTAGCATGATATGCTGCAATCTAGTGATCATGGTTAATGTTAATGATACAATCTCAGCAACGTGAGTTCGCTTTGTGATAATGATGCACAGCACCAATAACCAATAGGTATCCTTATTTAGAGGGAATATCGATGGTGTATTTGTGTGATACCTTCGCAGTCTCGCAGGTATCATTTAGCCTCCAAAAGGTGCATTTTTGGTCACACTGGGGACACATGACCAGGGATCCTCCGATGGTGTTGTTGCATATTTCTCCACTGCACACATAGACACGCACGAACATAAACACACTAATGGGCATAGTACACTTGGATGAGAAATATAATTTGCCTAAAGGTCATGCCGCTTTTGAATGTGTCTTACCCTCCCTTTAAACAAAGTCAGACTAAATTATGGGTTCCAACGTCGAGCATTTTCCAAAGTAAAACGTATTTCCTGATGTTTAATTATAATTTTCGTTCATATCGGTGGTGTAACATCTCTATGTATTGATTTACAGGGGTGTTTACAGCCCTTTTATCAATCCACTGCTGGCTGAGGGCCTCCCCACACCTTGTGGGTCATGAGGGCTATTTAATTCTAGTCATCCCACACTGGTCAGTACGGCTTGAATATGGGAAGCGAAGACTCCAGACATAGAGTACAGCAATGTATTTCCTGCACTTCCTCCCCGCTGTCTATCATGCAGCCCCGCAGAGTCTATGTGTGTAAGTAGTATTATAAGGATACGTTTCACATTTAAACATTTTGGATTTGAATATTTTTTGCTTTTGATTTTCGGATTATTTACAATTTGTAAGAATGTACAATATATTCATGTGAACAAGAGTGACGAAACCCGATGCCACGTGATACGTGTCGTCGTGAGTGACGTCACAATGGGCGATGTCATGTTTTCTGAGCAATCCAAAACAATGTTTAATTTTCCCTGGATTGTCCGAAATATTGTAGCTAGGCTTGATTTTTTGGATTTACTTTTAGAAACAGAGACATTTGGAACATATATACATATACAATATATTGAATGTACTATATTTGTACTGTATATGTATATAAACTGTATGAGATTGTATATATGTGCATATGTACTTTAATAGTTAAATGTTAAAGATGTGGCCCTGAAATTGCTTGCTCATGCCACTGCTGGTGGAAGGTCCTCCACTAAAGAATGCTCTAGATTGCCCCTCGAGATGATATTTGGCCTACTCGTCCATGATGGCCAGACGTCTTGGACACAGTGGGAGTACCCACATTTAACCCCATCACATCTGAACTGCCAATCATCTAACTGCGGTGTCTCCGTTTATACTGCTGAGCATATGTGGGATAATTGAAGAAACCTAGCCATTATTTCAGCTGCCATGCCAGGCGATCGCACTGGAAATCTATAAACTGCAATTCTAGAAATATAACTATTACACCATGGCAGCATCCCATGGGATTGTATATAAGTGTATATGTATGTCTATATGTACTTTACGTGTATATGTACTTGTGTATAGCCTTAGTAGGTGCTTGCTGATACTCATTGTTCAGTCTGTATTGCCATACAGGAGATCTGTGTGATTTCTACATCTGACACATGAGTGTATGTGTGTGTGTTTGTATGCATTTGTCTGTATGCATGTGTCGGGCCAGTACCTAGTGATGTCACGGTCCTTGCTGAATACTCCAAAGAAAAAGGAGATCAGGCCGACGATTGCAGCGAAGATCAGCATCTTTGTGTAGAAGCCGAGCCATGCAAAATAGAGCCCCACTTGCCACCCGAAGTATGACCTGTGCCGACAACATCACTCGCACACACAGCGCAAACATCACCAACCACACATGGTACCAGTGGTGTAGCTATCGAATATGTAAGCAAGGACCATGGACTGGAGGGAAATGTGAAGAGCAGGGAAGGCATGGGCAAATGCTATTCTGGAACTCCATTTTCCCAACCGTCTGTGCTATCAACTCCCAGTTAGCATTCAAGTCCAGCCTTAGGACCTTCCTGGACAGGGCACGTCCCTAAGAGGTACGATGGCCTGTGGTCGAGACTAAGAATGATGTGGCAGTCAAGAGAAGGAATGCGTCTGAGAGGATGTGCACCACAGAGATTTAAGTAATAAAATCAGCATGTGTGCAGGAGCCACATGGATCGTTGCATCAGGAGACTGGGAGAGATGGTGAATGCTTGGAGAAGTCTTCATCCAGCAGTGGATAGGGCATGAACTTACCGCACAAGGTCAAGAGGCTGCTCCTTGAAAGAGCGCCCGGCTCTCGCCCACTCCCGTCGCAGCGTGTTGCGGTCGCCCAGCGTGTTCGGGTTTTTGGTGGGATGAACAGACTCACTCTGACATGGGGAAAGCAATTGTTAGTCACAAACACTGCATGGACATTCACAAATTACCAGCTCCACCCCCCCCAAAACTCTGCCGTGGCGCTGCTGTGGTGTAATGGTGTTGCACACTGCACTGGACTTGCAAAGTTAGAGGTCGCCCATTTGATTTCATGGGAACGACAGTTAAAACAATGACCACGTTTCTTAATCACGCTGCTTCTGCCCAGCAAGCAGTGTAAATGGGTGCACCCACAGTTAGTCTATTGGTTGGTCACGTGTTGTGGGATGAAGTGTGGGTACTTCTAATTCTTCCAAAGACTTCTGTCCCAAGTGAAATAGTCGGCCAAATACCCTTGAGAATGGCTCTCTAGAGTGCTCGTGGAGTCCTTTCCAATGCATGGATATTGAACTTCTTTTGCACCGTATGTAGGCAACCATGCAAATCAGACGTGTGTTTAGTGAGCTGGGGAACTTGGACACCTATACGGCGCATCTCTGTGGGACACTAATGTTAAGTATGTGGTAAGCTTTAGACCAGTGGTTCTTAACCTTGTTGGAGGTACCGAACCCCACCAGTTTCATATGCGCATTCACCGAACCCCTCTTTAGTGAAAAATAAAATGTGATTTTTTTCAAATTCAAGACTTAGATATGTTTTTTACTGGTACACAAAATGAGCCGTGCATGAACATTACCTTGTTCAAAGAATAAAACCAACACAATGCATAAACTCACAACAAATTACATACCTGGAAATCAATGTGACTTCTGCTGTTGCCTTTGAGAGATCAGTTCAGATATGCGTGGCTTCACCTTGGCAAGTGCCACTCTCATGTCATTTTCACAGCAAAGTCTGTTCCTTTTCTTCGTTTTTATGTCCAGCATCCTCGAAAAGGATTGCTCACAAAGATATGTTGTAACAAATGGTATAAAAAAATCCAGGGCTTTCTTAGCAATAACTGGATACTTGTTCATTTGTCGACACCAAAACGTTGAGAGCGTTGTTGTTCTGAAGAGTTGCTGTTGAACCTGGCTCTGCTGAATTTCAATGATTTCGTCGAGGAATTCATCATTGACATCTGCTGTTTCAACAGCAAACGTGAACGGCTGTCTCACCCATGCTGGATATGACTCTCTTGTAGGGAAATATCCGTCGAGAGACTTTGCAAGCTCATCTAAGTGCGTGGCAATTGTTTGCTTCAGTTCCGTGGATACAGAAATATCTCCGATTCCAGACACATCTTCGATCTTACTTGCACAGTCGTCCAGAAGCAGGAAGTTTGCGAAGTTATTGTTCTCTGTTCGTCGTTTCCATAACGGTAGCTTTTTTTGAAAAGCCTTCAGGTGTTCTTCCGCTTCCATGATATTGACTCCACCACCCTGCATCTGCTGATTGAGATGATTGAGAGCTGCGAATATATCAGCCATGTACGCTAAAATGAGAATGAACTCAGGATTTTTGAAGCAATCTGCATGGCAGTGTTGGTGCTCTTGCAAAAACAGGGCTAATTCCACACGCATGGCAAAAACACGATTCAGCACCTGTCCCCGGGATAACCACCGAATATTAGAATGGAGCAGAAGTACCTCAAATGCAGAGCCCATTTCTTTACACAGCTCACTGAAGATGCGGTGCCTCAGAGCACTTTTTCGCACATAGTTCACACATTCCACCACAGTTTTTAATACTTCTGTCATTTTTGGAGGTAAGGTTTTTGTTGCCAACGCATGCCTGTGCAGAATACAATGCGTCACAATGATGTGTGGTGCATCGGCCTTTACTAGCGCACCAAAACCAGACTTTCTTCCCAGCATGACTGGAGCTCCGTCCGTACAAACTGCAGAAACCATATCCCATGAAAGATTGTTGTCTCTGAAGAAGTCATCCACAAGCTTCTTCACATTGGCTGCCTTCGTTGTTGTTGTAAGAGGCTTACAAAATAAAAACTCTTCTTTTATCATGTCGTCTTTCACATAGCGTACAAAAACAGCAAGCTGGCTTAGATCAGAAACGTCTGTGGTTTCGTCGAGTTGAAGGCTGAATTTTGCCGGGCTTGAAATCAGATCCGCGACTACTTGAGCCAAGATGTCTTTACTCATGTCTTCTATTCTGTCACTGACGGTGTCATTTGAAAGAGGAATTTGGGATAATTTACCTTCGGCCGCTGTTCCGAGTATCAGATTCGCCATCTTTAATGCAGCTGGTTTCACAAGTGTTTCACCAATGGTGTGTGGCTTGCCCTGCTTTGCGATCAGGTAAGCAACTTTGTACGATGCTGTCAGGATCGGTTTGTTAACAGGTACAAATCCAAGAGCAGGCAGAGTGGCCCTTTCATCGAATCTGGCTCTCTTCACCCTGAATTCAGCAAGTGTTGTGTTCTTGTATTCCCCCGTCTCCATGCAGCTTCAAGAAGTGTTCCTTTAGTTTTGCCGGTGCAAGACTAGAGTTGCTCAACTTGGCGTTGCAAATCATGCAGATAGGACGCTCACTCCCATCACGTTCCGTGATACATGAGAATCCATGTTGTACATATTCGTCCGACCACTTTCTTCTTTTGCCCGACATAGTTAGTATGGATAAAATATTAAAGAAATCACACGACGTACGACAACAACAGTCACACGTTGACTACTGGGTACGCACTAAATTCCCCGCAGCGCTGATTGGCCAAGCAGTGTAGCATGATCATCTGCAGCCAGTGATGGCCAAGCGGGCCGTGTGTGTCATCACAAATTTACACAATAATTCAAGTGTGTCCGGACCTCCGTGGCGGGGGCTCTGCCGAACCCCTGAGATCGACTCACCGAACCCCTGGGGTTCGATCGAACCCAGGTTAAGAACCACTGCTTTAGACTATGCTGAAGCGTCCTAAACAGGTGTGCAATTCAGGTGTCGTACATGGGCCTCCCGTAGGGTGTCAGTGTGCCCTCCACCCCCTCCCCCCCCCAACAACTTACGTCATGCAGTGGATAGGCTGCCGTATAGTAGCCATTTTCAATCATTTGGTTGATATTTAATATGTTCGTGCTGTCTTGTGGCATGGGGTTTTGCAGCATGTAGTGGACCTGTGTGAGCACACATGACACATGACAAACATCACAAACATGACACATAGGGCTAGGTGAGCTATTATTTATTCACTCCACTGTGAAATGTTTCCCCCTCTCCAACCACCACCAGCCTACACAGTTATAATGGGCCCATGACTCTTATTGAGTCCCTACTCGGAAGCGTCCCAGAACGCCCCAAAAACTGAAGTAGATATGTACCGATTTCAGCAAGTACAATGTCCAGATTTCAAGGAGACATTTTCTCCATGCTTCCCATTCATAAAGGCAATTTATTCAGAATACAATACTATCAAAACCCGAAATGAGCACAATATTGGCTCGACAGGATACCTGCTCACCAGGATCCAGGAACCATATCACCAGTAGTCTGTCATTCTTTTGTTGTGCAGGGGAGAGTGATTGAGGGGGCGTGGTTATATAATGTGGGCAGGACTTACAAAGGGAGGGGCTGCTAGCTCACCATGTCTCCTGGTTAAGCATACCAGAAATTTGGTAGCTTTTTCTACAGGGACACATTAACACAACCCCTAAACCGTAAATCCAGGCATTCTTAATAAACCATAATGATTTACACTTCTAATCACATGTCACTCAGAGATCACAAGTTGCGATACAGAGCTATAAACTTGAATAAAAATGATAAAAAAACACGACAAAACCCTATTAAATTCACATATGTTATTGCTAAAAAAAAACATTCTGGCATTATTGATACAGCATTCTTGATACAAACGTACGATTTGGCTGCGTACGGCCGGTGGGATGAGGACGTCATGATCCTTTATAGGATAGATGTCCTGCTGCGAACGCCGGAAGGGTGCCGTGAAATAGTCCGGTTGTTTGGGCACGGCTCCCGGGTTCAGTTGGTGAATATTTCCCAGGTAGTGAAGAGGCCCACTGTCTGAGCCTGACACCTGGGGGAGGTCGCTCTCCTTGAGTGGCACCTGTTTGATTTTAAATGTATTAAACGCTTTGCCTCGAGCACATTGAATCATCATCATCAGCCAAAATCAGTCCACGAATGGATGAAGGTCTCCCCAAGTTGTTGCAATCTATACAAGTCCTATAATACAACAAGTCATATAATACAACAAGTCCTTTAATACAACAAGTCCTATAATACAACAAGTCCTATAATACAACAAGTCCTATAATACAACGTTCTATACAAGTCCTATAATACAACAAGTCCTATAATACAAGTCCTATAATACAACAAGTCCTATAATACAAGTCCTATAATACAACAAGTCCTATAATACAACAAGTCCTATAATACCACAAGTCCTGTAATACAACAAGTCCTATAATACAAGTCCTATAATACAACAATTCCTATAATACAACAAGTCCTATAATACAACAAGTCCTATACAACAAGTTCTATAATACAAGTCCTATAACACAACAAGTCCTATAATACAACAAGTCCTACAATACAAGTCCTATAATACAACAAGTCATATAATACAACAAGTCCTGTAATACAAGTCCTATAGTACAACAAGTCCTATAATACAACAAGTCCTATAATACAACAATTCCTATAATACAACATTCTATACAAGTCATATAATACAACAAGTCCTATAATACAAGTCCTATAATACAACAAGTCCTATAATACAAGTCCTATAATACAACAAGTCCTATAATACAACAAGTCCTATAATACAACCATCCTATAATACAACATTATATACAAGTCCTATAATACAAGTCCTATAATACAACAAGTCCTATAATACAAGTCCTATAATGCAACAATTAATATGCCAAAAGCCTCCACTGCATACCCCACCCACTCTTCAAGTTGTCCCACCAATATCTCCAGTCATGAGCACACGCACATGAGCCAATCTTATCTCGCCATCTCTATGATATACATCATCTTGGGCACGTTCTCTCCTTCTGCTGCCACTCCAATGTCATTTTCGGCCAGCAGACATCATCCCTTCAAGCAACGTGCCCTTCCCGAGCCCATTCACTTTTCTAAAAAGAGTCAATATGTTGCTAATATGCATATTTTTTCAAATGTACGTTTTTCTAATCCGTTTGTATATTTACGTCTCTCGATATCTCGTAATGTCAGTGCTACGATTATTATCGTCGAACGTCATAAATTATAATCATCACAATCATCACCCTCACCATCATACTCTGTATCACATGCATGATCAACGCAATTATCATCACAACCATGATGAATCTTCACAAACATTATTGTCATCACATTCATTATCACCATCATAATCACAATCATCACCACAATCATCATCACAATCATCGGCATCATCATGATCATCATTACAATGACCATCAGAATCTTGCCTGGATGTGTAGAATCTCGGCATAGGTGGTGAGTGGGTTCCATGGCGCGTGTACTTTCACAAAGGTGGTGCGTCCGCTCACCGACTCCTAGTGGATGGCACGAAGTTCATCGTCAGACTCTAGATGAGTGCATTTAGTTGTATTTATTAGACTTTGTTTGACCAGGTGAGAGTTCAAGGGAACAGGATGGTCTCATTTGGAAGAGTGTCCACGGCCGCGTGGATTTTCGTGCTTGTGTCACGTGTTGTTAGCACCTCGTGCCGATCAACGTGTGGCACAACCCAAAAGCAAATTGCATAATGTACGTGCAGTTATCGAACACTTATTACTACAGTATAAATAGCTGGCATGCCACATTAAGGTGGAGACTGTTATACCCTCCAGTATAAAATGGGTAAGCCACAATTAATCCATCTTAAGATTGTGCATGGTGGGGTAAAGTATGGGTATTCGCTATCTCTTTCAAGACGTCTGGCAAGCATAGATGAGTAGGCCATATACCCTCCAGCGGGGATCTTTAGCGCTCCTACTCAAGGAATGTATGCCAGCAGTGATATTATGAAGCAATTACAGTCTAACACCTTTTTATTTGTATACAGTGTCTGTCATCTATAGCAGAGAGACACGCAGGAAACTTACCTCCTTGGGTTCAATCTCGAGATCTAACCCCATCTTCATCAGGCTTGCCTGATATTCGGTCCTCTTCTTCTGTCAAACAAAATTGACCATCTGTGTTATACATTGTTCTCAGTTGTGTCACTGTGGGAGTCAAGTCAAGAGGTGAGGAAACTTCTTGAACTCTTACAGTGAGTAGAGCCTCACATGGGAATCAATCAGAGAACGGCTCTGCAAAGTAGCATCACTGAACTGCTTCAGTCGGTGTCACTTCAGCAGACCTTAATAAAATAAAAATTTGCACAGCTCTTTGTCAATCAACTGTTTGAGTTCACCTTATTTGTTACAGGGATGGTCTCACTTAGCTAGTTGCTTTGCTATTTTACAAGGGAGATAGATCCATTGTGTGTGGGTACAATAGCAACAAAATAAACAAAAACATCAATATTGCAGAGAATGCATACTGGGTACTTCAGCACTGTTGTAATAGTTTTCCATTTGGCAGTTAGAATGTGGATATTACATATATCCTGTAAGTTATGTCTGGGTGTCGGTGTGTGCAATATGAAAGTGGTGTATTTATTGAGGAGTTGTGGATGGAGTGTGATACGTAACGATAATTGATTGTTGTTCGCCAAAGCAGTGAGGCGTATGGTTCAGGGTATGGATGTGCGAGTTGAGTGATGGGAGTCTAGCGTTCATTGACTAGCGTGGTCTGCAGTTGACGATACAGTTTGATAAAGGATGTATACTGTAATGTACTTCTATAGCCCCCTGCCATCAGTGCAGCAATATTCAGTACGTGGTTGTAATGCACTTCTATAGCCCCCTGCCACCAGTGCAGCAATATTCAGTACGTGGTTGTAATGCATTTCTATAGCCCCCTGCCATCAGTGCAGCAATATTCAGTACGTGGTTGTAATGTACTTCTATAGCCCCCTGCCATCCATGCAGCAATATTCAGTACGTGGTTGTAATGGACTTCTATAGCCCCCTGCCACCAGTGCAGCAATATTCAGTACGTGGTTGTAATGCACTTCTATAGCCCCTGCTACCAATGCAGCTATGTTCAGTACGTGGTTGTAATGCACTTTTATAGCCCCCTGCCATCAGTGCAGCAATATTCAGTACATGGTTGTAATGCACTTCTATAGCCCCCTGCCATCACCAAACTCACACTGACCAGCGTGGAGAAGTATGGTAAATAACCCCTCCCCCTGTGAGCTGCATAGCATGGGACAGCTGTCAGCCAGCAATGGATTTAAAAAGGAGCTGTACTCCGCACACATTCTTATTCAGGGTAGGGTAAGGAACTTGGAGGTTCGGTACGCATAATGTGCTCGGAAAGTATTGTATTCTGTATGTGTGTTGAACCTCTTTCGCATCGTACAAAGCCAACCGTGCTCTTCGGAGGTGCGATAATATATAAATATAAGTAGTCATACTACTGTAATACCACGTAATATTTAGCATTCATTGTATTAGTAGTACGGTAATTTTTTTATATGCAGGTGTGCATGCCAAACGTTAACCAATGTTAAATGTTAAGCCTTCTCTTTTGAATAGAGTGTGTTTTAAACATGGAGTTGTCTCCAGCTAATTCTTAAATGTATATCATTCATAATGTAGTAGTAGGCAGGTAGTGCATTTATGACACTTCAATTGTACATAGAGCTTGCAGGTGTGATGAAGGAAACCATGGGAAAGGCTGGAATTTTTGTTGAAAAAAGGACAACAGCCACAGTAGCTTAAGAGACCTAACGCGAAGTGGTCGACACTGGCCCATGCGATCGCGTTGCGACGGCGGATCCACTTTCCGCACACAGCAGCTCCTCATGGTGCCCCCCATACCAGGACCAGTGGTGACCTTGTAGCCACAGCCATTCCTCTCCCTGGCCCCATCCGGTCCAGGCATCCCAAATCGTACAAAATGTACTGCAACGGTGGTGAGACAAACAGCCCTTCGGGCGACAGCACGGTGACGGACACAAGCCCTCGCGGCAGCCTGGGCAGCACGCTGCTCCGGACCGGAAGCGGGGGTTACCGCAGCCCTGTGGTGTGCGGAGAGCGGTGCTGCTCGTAGGCGAGCGGTGCGCTGGACGCCTACATCGAGGACTTTGAGCAGAGCGGAATCTGTGCGTCACCGCCACCCAGGATACGTGCAGAGCACAGCGCCGCGCAGCATGGCGGAGCGGAGACGCGCGGAGGAGAGGAGGATGCACAGTGTGGATGAGGGTGGGTTGCGCCTCTCGCCACGCGAGGAATCGCTCCGTGGTGCTTGCACTCGAGTGGCTATCGAGTGTGCACGCGGTGCAATGGTATCGAAGCTATAGTAATAGGTTTTTACCCTTTTATCTGGCACAAAAACTGACACCTTTATACAAGGGATCATGTTTGCAATAACCACAACACAAGTAGTCAAAATGCAAACAAAAAAGACAACTCTGATAATATGCACTGTCCTTGAATTTGATTGGTCCACACCCGAGATGGCTTTTCTGAGATCCCAGTCTCCACTGGTGTTGGACCAGAAGACGCAAAAAGGCGTCTTCTTATTCTTAGCGTCTTCTTGTTTGCATTTTGACTACTTGCGTTGTGGTTATCGCAAACATGATCCCTTGTATAAAGGTGTCAGTTTTTGTGCCAGATAAAAGGGTAAAAACCTATTACTATATCTTGTTACTGGCAAAGGAGGTCTCATAAGGTATCGAAGCTAGTTGACTGGAGGGGGGATAATTGGAGAGGAGAACCCCATTTATTTGCTTGTACTGGGTGCTTGTCAATTATGCTATGCTATCATGAATGTAATGTAATTCCCCTAGAAAAAAAAACCCTTAATAAGGTCTAAAGATACATTTTCGTGAGAGTCCCACACTGGGATGCTTGGCAAATTCCATTAATGAGTTCATTTTATGTCAGAGAAAACTATCCACAGTAAGCACACGCATATGAGAGGATAGCATAGGTCTGAACAGATAGGTCGGTGCATGCATTTCTTTCTCCTGTCATCTTCCAGCAACTTCACTGATTATCGAGTTTGTAAAGTTTGTGAAATCTAAGTGATCCTCCAACCTTTGTGTCAAAATTTACAGATCCTAGACTGGACACATCTGAAGTTTAAACAATAACAGCTCATGCACTGATTTATCCCATATTCTCACAAACTCCACAAACGGATAACATCATTAGTTATTGATGGTGCAAAGTAAGGCAACATTGCAGGATTGCCGTTCAGGGGTCAAGGAATCTAGGGGAGAGCAAATTCATTGTGTACCAGTAAAATGTCTGTGGGTCTTACATTGCAGGTGGCATGCTGCTTGTGGAGGACCTCATCTCGGGCACGTGCAGCCTCACTGCTGCACTGCAGCGGTCATGGCTTATAGCCCGACGGTCAGTCTAACCACGGACCAGCTCCTAGAGGCGCCAGTTGACGGTTCCTCCAAGTCCTTGTTCCGCTCGCCTGGCGCCCACCGAGACCTCGCAGTGTCGCACAGAGGCAAGCGGTCATCTCTCGGGGTCACCGCGCACAGCCTCGGCGCATCATTGGTGAGGGGCAATAAGCCAACTGAACGGTTGAGCTCAACAGCGAGAAGCAACAAGGCCCTGATGCCATTAAATGAGTCGGCAAAGCCCAAAAAATATTTCTTTTCTAACCAGAAGAATGTTTTGTTGTACTTACGGAGCAGTGAAGCAACTAGGCGTGAGCACTTGCCGAACGGCGGCTGTGCGACAAGTACCTATCCCAGGTGGTTGACAAGCCAAAAGGATGAGCTGGATGTGTCGGGGATCACGAGCATTCCTGAGCTCAGGTACCCGGCCTGGCTGCGTGACTGCGATGTGGACTCCCAGACCAGCAGCCACGAGACGGATACCAGCACGAAGAGAGCAGTTGCCGCTCAGAGCCCGCAAAGCAGACCAAAGTACCCAGAGTGGCTCAAAGATTTGGACATCTCCGGCCTTACGAATGTAGCCAACGAGGAGCCCGTGTCAGAGGACCTTAGATCCCTAGGTGTGTGTGTATATATATAGTCTGTATATAGCAGATGACATTTCATATGTTTTCAGGTACATATTCAGTCTTTTCTCACAGAGACGACTGAGCGGCCACCCATGTGGTTGTGACGTGCGATGCGTGATTCTTGATGCACAGCCTCATTGGAGGAGCTGCTGAGCAGGGCGCGCATGGAGTTGGAATCCCCCGGCTTGGAGGCCCCCTCCCCGGGCAGCTTCAACACGGACGTCTTCCTAGGGGCTGATCGTCCCTGGGAAAACCCCTCCATGCCATTGTGAATTTATCTTTATATTCACACTCACGCACAGCATAGAGGCTGCACAGCCTCTAAGTATGATGTCAGATTATGAATGTTATAAGCTAAGCAGGTAAGCCTGGTTATTACTTGGATGGGAGACTATTTGGTAATAGCATATATTATATATTTTGGCTGCTAGGTAACCAGGAGTTAGTAATACAGCAATGGAATCTTGAATCTATATCCGGAGTTTTGCATTTTACTCCCTCTGTTTTCACTGGGTTCTCCGATTTCCTCTCACATACCACTCGCTGATGAAATTTGCAAAATATCACTGCCAAACCCGCCTGAGACTTGGTGAGATTTTTCTGGCTTCCACCATGATAAGTCAACCAAGTAATTTTCTCTCAATCGTGTCTCTTCTCAGGGCCGTGTACCACCTGTCGCGTCTGAAAGAGCTGGTTGACACCATCAAGGAGAACAAGGATGGCTGCATTTTAAGGCGGTGGTCGAGGTTTGTACTCAGAAGGATACGTTCGCTTGGTCCTGCTAATTCATGGTTGTTAAACATCAATGGTACTTCAGGTGCTGTGGTGTGAATTGCAATTACTTGTGAACTTGTGGGGCCCGTGGGGCACAGTAATTGCCCTGTTAATGGAAGTGCCACAACAAAGTATTGGAAAAATGTGATGAAGTTCGTTCAGGGTTGGAGTTAGTGAATGGTTGCAGCAGTATTTTGCACAGCAAATCCATGCAGACTCAAATGTCACTTGAAAGAGAACGGATATGTGAAAAATATTGTGAGCACAACTAAACTTATTTTGGTTTTAGCCATTTTGGAAGGAGACTACTTTATTGGGAACATACATGCTAGTATTTGTGTAGTTATAAACATTTGGGAAATCACTGTAAAAGTACATTTGCTTATTTAGATTGCACTATACCTGTATTGTAAAATTTCAGAACCTTTTATGTAACTTGTAATCAATAAACCAAAGTTGCATATTGTATGCAACCCATGACTTGGATTGTTTTTATCATGTCTTGTTTAGCATGGTTGGTTATGTACAGTGTAAAAGAAATTCAACATACATTAAATATTTTCTGATATTTGAATGTTTATATTGTACATGTATATTTATTTTACAATAAATCTGAGACAAAGGCTTATACACATGGAATTGAAAATATTCAGCTATGATTTGTATTTCTCAAGTATTTTAAGAAAAGTCAGCGAGTCTCGTGACATGTCTTCACATTTGGGGGTGATGATTGTGATGGATATCCAAGCATTAACCTGCTTACATTCCTAGAGTATGTAAGGTGAATTTGGGCATTCTGGGTGATTGGGTTTTAGGCCAAACACAGGCAGATGATTGGGGATAGATGTTTTCAAGCATCTATTAATTATTCATCGGCATGTACTATCTTACTATGATGTAAAGTTCAAAGACATGGTTCATGAAGGGAATGGAATAAAAACTCAACTGTGCACAAGTATGGAGGAATTAATACTTGGAATTCAATGCAAAGATCTGGCCATATGGCGTTTACTGGGCACCAGGGTTGCCAAACAACACATGAAAGATGTGTATCAGGCACAGCCTCTGCATTATGAAAAAAATATCACTTCCTGAAGAAGTGCGTTTTGAATTTTGATTTAAAGCTTTCGTGACTGCAGTAATTCATATTCTTAGTTTTTTTGGTAAAGTCACGTTGAAGGGAAACAACAAAATAATAAAATATATATAAAACAATAAAAAATTCTCACGACGTTTCGACCATAACTCAAACGGTCATCTTCAGGTGTACCTGAAGATGACCGTTTGAGTTATGGTCATCTTCAGGTGTACCTGAAGATGACCGTTTGAGTTATGGTCGAAACGTCGTGAGAATTTTTTATAGTTTTATATATATTTTATTATTTTGTTGTTTCCCTTCAACGTGACTTTACCGAAAAAACTAAGAATAAGTGCATTTTGCTTCTCTTGTCTTAGGTCACCAAAATAAATTAGAGCAAATGTGACTCGACTGACACAGGCAGCATTTATACTTGTGAAGTGTTCTCCTTCCGACGTGTGGTGTGTGTCGCACACACTGTCGGAGACGAGGTAATTGCAGGAGACATCGTCTCTTTATTATCTTGTTCACACCAACTCCGGCCTCACTCGACCACGTTGCCATAGAGCCCGGCCTAGACACGACCCTGTCCGTGTTGCACCGACGGCATCGACCGAGAAGGCCAACTACTGTCTGGCCACGCAATGATTGGGCGAATGCGGTGTCAACGACAGCGACGACGAGACGAGTCCACTCCCAGAACCGGCAGCCCGGAGCTCTCGCTCTCCGCTGCTTATATTATATTCTATATTCTACTCGGCGCGGCTTGGCTCTGCCCTATCCACGCCTCCCTTCTCGAACCGACCAGAGGGTTCCAGAGGCTTCCCTATGAGGTCTTCCATGACCCTTGCCCCAATTCCTCTGCCCAGCCGGCATACCCGTATATATGCTCAACGGCGTGTGTGCAAACTTTCCACTGCAGTTGCCGCTGCTGGACAGCAGTCAGCGCTGTGTCACTACACTTGTATGAACACAAGAATTACATAATCACGTCTACACTTATATGTAATGGGCTGAGATAGGCGCACACAACTTCTTGGGAGGCAACACTTTATTAACACCAAAACATTACATTTAACATAAATTTCGATTTAAAGCTTTCGTGACTGCGGGCTAACACCAATCCCGAATATCCGCCCCCACAGCCCTTTAAATAATCTCCAATACAGCCCCCCAATCGGCTACGCGTGTATGAGTGACGTCCCTGCCCTCTAACCCCCGACCCCCCCGTCCCGCGCGTGCGATTGGTGTGTCGCTCTAAAACTGACTCCAAATCCCCGCCCCGCAGCCCTTTAAACAATCTCCATTGCCCGGCATCGGCGGCAACGCGTGTGCGAAGGACGTCATTGCCCTCTGACCCCTGACCCCCCGTTCAGTTCGTGTGAGTGGTGCGCGGGGTTGTGTGAGCGGAGACGTCGCGTTTGAGTGGCTGAGAAGCGACGGATTGATTCCAGGCAGCCACGTGCCAGCCCCGAGCTATGCCCCACAAACAGGACCCGCGGACCCGAGGGGCTGCGGCGCGAGGAGAGGAGCCGGAGAGCGGCAGCCCTCTCACCGCGAGCGAGGAGTCGAGTAGAGGCTGCTCTCACTCGAGCGAGGAGTCCGGAGCCCGCAGCCCTCCCGAGATCAGCCCTCCCCCAGGGGGGGGGAGTCGGGGGCCCGCGTCCCCCACAACTGACAACCTGTGTACCAACTGGCCGAGCGAGAGTTTGTGTGTATTTGAGCGCAATCGTGCCAGTGTTTAGCTGTACCAGGGAGTTTGGTGCAGCAGAGTGTTTCGGTGTAGCAGGGTGTCCGGATTGTGCCGGCACACTACCCTGTTATCCATAATGTCGTAGGGTGAGCTCCATTAAACGTTAACTCGGACCCCAACCTGTCAAAGCGCCTAATCTCGGAACGTGGTTCTCAACCTCTTACCTCACCCATGCTACGTACCTTTGAGACGTCCTGCTTTTACAAATGTTGATGAACTGGAGGGCAAAGGTCTGGAGGACCCCACATGGAGTCTGGTTTCTCACACCCGAGCCTCCTGTGACATTTCTGGAGGCTTCTCTGGAATCTTTGTCCCATTTATTGAGTGCAGATTTGGCTTACTTCTAGCTTCATCCCAAGACGTCATCCAGTTTGGAAATACCCGAAGGTTGTGGGAGTCTCCCCATGCTTCAGTTTCTTTCCAACCCTCGCAATGGCCGGTTGCTCACCAGCCGGAAGTCTTTTGCTGCTTACACCACGACCGAGGTGTTGAGAGCAGCCATCTCATGGCTGGTCGGCAATGGAGATGGTACTGTCGATTTGGGGAGCGTGAGTCTGTGGCGTTGGTGGTGCTGCTGTCACGGAGGCGACACGAGTTTAGGAAATTCAGTTTTGTGGGTTTCCTGTAGCGAGCACTGAAAGATCCTCCCTTCCTCTTTCTCCACCCTTGTCTTTGCTGTCTCCATGTCCCCGTTCAACTCTTTCTACACCGCTTTCCTTGAATGTGCAGCTGCCTTTACGGCCTCCCCTCTCCCCTTCTCTCCACCTCCAACCCATCTCCGTCGTAATCTCCTCCCCTTTGTTCAGGCTCTTCCCTCTCTTCCTCAGTCTATGGATGGGGTTATTGTTTATCGGGCTCTTATACAAAAAATGGAGCTTATTTTAGCCTTTGAATAGGATTTTCTGTTTTCTTTCGGTAGCGTGTTGCGCACATAGGGAAGATCGAGCCACGCCACCGGTTCCCATTATCAAAATCTTTGTCAACTTGTCTCCCTCGGTAGGAATGCCTTTCCTTCTCCAGCAAGCAATTGTCTTCTCTCCTCCGGTATTTCTTCCGATGCGCTTTCTTAATCTCGCTTGCTGTGTGTATCGGCTCTATCATTCAACAAGGGCAAATTAAAAAATTTGCTTTTTTTTCCTCCACTGCTTTACCACTATACCTCATGAGTGGGTACTCGGAGTTTCATCTAATGTACTATTTGATGAGTCGCTTCCACACAGCAGAAAGGCGGTAGCTATCCGAACTGTAAATTTTTCTTCCAATTTCGATAGATTCTCGAATTATTCTTGGGCAGTAGTAGCTAGTTTTGCACAGAATTTCAACATTAAAATCAACTGAGTGTCCTTGTTGGCACGTGTGTTCTGCTACTGCTGAACACGGGTGCCAACAAATAATACATTATTTAAATGCATGCCTATAAAGGGCAGCATACTCCAATAGGGATTACCATTGGTACGGCTATTTTAATACACAATAGACAGGAAGGACAAGATCAAAGGGCTCTCATAATGCACATGCATAATGTACGTTGACTTGGTAATCTCCCCCCCCCCCCCCACTTTGCGCGAGAGTGCCACAAATCTGGCTGTCGCCTGATGAAGCTAGTTGTAATTACTGACAAAACGTCGTACTCCGATTGTAAATGTTGTGGCTTGGCTCTCCAAAGTACCAGTGACGAATTGGCTTGTTCTGTTTCCGTGACAACCCTTACTAGTTGGCTGTGTCGAGTGGTGGCGGGTTTTAACGACACGTTTATATATGTATGCGATATAATCCAAAAAACACCTCTATGGATGATATTGGGCGCGACAGCCTACATGTTAAACCAAAATTTAAAATATATACAAAACAATAATTTCTAGTTTTCCTCATTCACATCGTGATTCGTATGAAAAGACATGAGATGATTGAGACATGTTAAATCATAAACGTATTTATTAATATATACAGATAGTCCTCGACTGCAATGTCCTTGTCCACGTGCAAACAGAGTTAGGATAGCAGCCTCCTTTAAAAGTCAGAGTAGATTTATATGCTGTAGAAGACAGTTGACGAATCCTCGCTGCTTGATTCCTCCTCGGATCCCTTCAGCAGTGAGTCGTCACCAGTCTTCACTGCCTGCTCATTCTTCATGTGGCACCGCTGGGGTGGGTGCAATACGCCAGGAGACTCCTTATGCAGCGAGCAGCGAAGCAGGCCCATCTCTGCCTGCTCATCCTCAACGTGGAATTGTGGCGATGGCGGTGAGCTGGGGGCATCGGTGAGGAGGGTGTTACGGAGACGGCCCAGCTCTGCCTGCTGCAGAATCGTCTGTACGACGAAGCGCTCGCGGCGCATGCAGGCGCGCACATGGGATAGCGTGTCCGGGATGATGTATGCAATGCAGGCCTTCGTGAGTAACACCACGTGCTGCACACGTCCACACACAGGTAAAGGATTTTCAGTTTCCGGATTTGCATGTAAAGGGTGCTTACTAAATATAATATGGCAGCATCTTCAAGTGCTTTTCATCTCAGGTCAACTATTCCGGTGACCTGAAGCCTAGGGATATTATATTGTTACGTCGTTTTTCCTAATTAAATTAAGTCATTTGAGCAATTTTTGAACATTTGGCAAATTATACCGAGGCACTTTTTTTGAATTAATGGGTTTTTACGTTCACTATGCAGCAGGCAACATTTATGATGTGCAGTAAATGCACCCACCGTATTCACCTGGGCAGCCGCAAATTACCGCAACAATCAGCAAACACTTACACTCGGCCATGTCACCACTACAAAGATTCCCTGTGTAGCCTTTCACAGACTGAGACAAGTGCATCTATGATGGGTGGCACAGTGCCTGTGGGGGTGGTGTGCACCTTTATCTCGCCAGTGATGATTTTCACACACTTCATCAAGTACTCATTTTAAGGCAGAATCAACTTAAGGGAAGCTCAACACTGGTTCTAATATTTTCCACTGATGTTGGCTGTGGCCAGGAATAGTACTCCGGTCACACAGGATTGGTAGCGCAGTTCACGAACAACTACGCAGCCGCTCCCCTTCCCACACGCACACATGCTTACGTGTGACAAATTGCATCAACAACATGAATCGTCTGCTGCATGATGAAAGTGAGTATTGTATTACCACTATTATTTGTGATCTCAGAAATACTGTGCAATTGTGAGGTGTAATAGCATTACTGACATTTTCTGTAATAACCCATTGACAATGATCACGGTTTGCTCTGCTGACCTTAACAACTGCTCACAGATGAGTCTATACGATGGTGCCATAGTGTATAGCTTTGCACACTAGACTTGCAATCCAGAGGTCGCGGCTGTGAATTGATCTTTGATCATGGCAGTGTAAACAATGGTGAAAGTGTTTTTTACATTCCACTGCCTCTATCCACCTAGCAGTGTAAATGGAATACATCCAGTCAATTGGTCGGCTGAGTTTGGTGCTGTCCAGTGTGGGAACTCCCACCTCTTCCCAAGACGTCTGACAAGTGTGGAAGAGCAGTTAAAATACATCTTAAGGGTCTCTCTTGAGCTCCCTATAGCAGGAGCCCTTTTGCCATCAGTGACATGAGCAAGTAATTGGAGGGCTGTACCTTTACCTTTCAATGAGTTTATGAATGTGTGTGTGTGCATGTTGATGTGTACCTGCATGGCAATGACGAAGGCCAGCTTTGCCGTCAGTACTTGCCAGTACTGCTTGGTGACGGAGTAGGCTTGGGGATGATCCGGTGGGTAGCGATAACCAGGATACCTACACACGTACAACCACAAGCACGCATGGACTATATTGAGCAAAGTGCCTCGAAAGTAGAGTTGGCGCTAAATTGAACAAGTATGGTTGTGCACAAACGGTATATGCGTTCACAGCCCTTTAAAAAATCCGCTTCTGAAAGAGGGCCTTCCCACAACGTGCAGCTTGTGGGGGCTCTTTTGACCATGGTTCACGCTGGTCCGTGGCAGGTTGGTGAAGGCAGGGATTAAAGATAATGGGAGAGCAATATAGCACAACTGTTAATTTTGCTGAACTACCCACTGCTGACAACCTAGCTCCGCAGTCACCTACTGCACCTGCATTGTGCATGGTGATCATCAATCTAAGCACGAACAAGGCTCAAGCCTGCTTGACTTCCGGAATCTAAGATCAGCTGTATTCGTGGTGATTTGGTCATAGTCAAGTAAGGTTATATTAAATATCGATCAATATGGTTATATTGATTATAGTTGTGTATGTCAGCAATTCAAAAACGTTAGAGAAAAGGGTTGGTAGATCGCATCAATTTCTTAACTAACTGTGCTGTGAGGTGACCAGAAGATGGCTGTAGAGCAAGTGGTTTCATGTCTGTGTGGACCTTTAAGCTTCATTTCATTATCATGGGTTCTCCAGCACCTCTTATTGCATCCCACATGCATAAAACCACCTTAAACTGGAATCCCAATGCACGGTCTTCCTGCAAAGGGATCTTGAGACTCAATTAAGCAGTCGTGGATTGATAGATAAATAAATAACATTACTCTTTAGCAAGGTAAGAATGAGCTAGAATTTATATCAATCTATTATTATACTTCTCTAAGTGGGACTTTGGTTGTGAAGCCATCCCACCCGTACCCACTGCTCCCCCCCTCCAATTCCCCCTCCCCCACCCCCTTTACTGTCCCCGCCCACCACGCACACTCCTCCCCCAACCCTACCACAACCCCTTACTTCCCAACTAAGCCAAACCCTGTGTCCAGGGTAAGGGGCAGGGCCTAAACAGAGGTGGGGCCTAGGGGAAGTGTGGGTCTTAAAAGGAAAGTCACAGAGTGAAAAGAGGAAGAGAACGAGCCTAATCGGGAAGGGGCGGAGCCAGGAGGACGCCACACCCAGAAGGATGTCGCATCTACCTGGACAACACACCCAGAGATCAGTGCATCACATTCGCAGGGACGGCACCCCCGATAGCTGGGCATGACACTGAATAGCACAAACCTGCAGGTTGTGTGGATTGCCGGATCAAACCAGGCTGGCAGGATGTTGGGATGATTTTGCTCCTTGAAGTCGCTGATCTTGAAAATCGAAAAGCTGTCCTCCGTGTACCCATGCATTGTAGGCGAACCTGTGCCATACTCTGCTGAGTATCCATAATAATACACCAGGCGTGGGATGATGTCCGTTGTGAACGCCAAGATGCATGACTGTGGAATAAGCATACGGAGGCACAGCGATAGCAGTCACTTAGCATGCAATGATTTTACCAAGGCTTCTGAACATCTCACCTTGACAATTACATTAATTTTCACAAATACAATTTGGAGGGTTGCTGCCAGAGTGTAATGGTTAGCATATAAGGACTTGCAATCTGGCAGTCGTCAGTTCAGTCTCCTGACACAACAGTTGAAGCAATGGATAATTTTCTTAAATCTCCCCCACCTCTGTCCAATTAGCAATATAAATGGGTTCATCACTGTTTTAGCGCAGGTAATTCCACATCTTACAAAATGTCTGGTCATCATGGAAGAGTAGGCCAAATACCATGTAGAGGGGTTCTCGAGAGCTACCTTTAGTTGAGGCCCTTCCGCCAGCAGTGACATGAGCAAGCAATTGCAAGGCTTTACCTTTTGCGATTTTGGGAGTGGATAGGAGCGGTGGTGCAGTGATTCGTGCACTGCACTTTGAATTCAGCACACATGCAATTGACTTCCAGCTACGACTAACATCAGTGACGAGTTATACCCGAACCGCTCCTGGTCCCCCACTACACCTCTTCTCATACCTGCCATGACCAGAATGGTGAAGTATGGTAAAAATAACCTACACAGCTAACATGACATGTTATGTCACTCATAAGATGGGATATTGAGCGAGAAAGCGAGCGGACAATCTGGCGACTTACATTGGTGATTACGGAGAGGGTGGCAATGATACTCAGAATGTCGGCCCAGGCTCCAATTCCTCTTGCTCGCGAAACCACAGGCCTCCTCATCTTTGTTACGAGCTTCCACGCGTCGACCCGCACTTCAATGATGTTGTTGAGCAGTGCGAGCAATGGCGCAAGTGGAAATGATGCCACGAAGAGAGTGACAAACCCGAATTGGATAACTGGGGTATATTTTGAGAATGGGTAGGGGGGCAAGGATAGAATAATGAGTGAAACAGGATATAGACATACACTCTTAATGCTGTTATGCTGTGATTACTTTAAGCAAATAAAACATGTTTTCAATGCATTGAATGTGTTTTAGTCAAAGGAGACCCCAAAATATGATCACATTTTCGTATCATTTGTTCACAAAATTATCGTGTCCATTACATTGGCCACTGAGATGCGACCAGCCACTACCATCTTTAATGCTCAGCTCTGGTTCACCTGGGTTTCTTTTGCACCATTTTCCACCACTAGGTGGCTATAATAACTAGATCACATCCTGTATTGAGGACTCCATTAACCGTACCACACATTTTTAGGCATATGCACTGTGGCTGAAATGCCAACAAATCACAGCAGTTAACCACAGTGGACATGATGCACAAGAGTTTTAAATAAATAGTAAGGGGGAGAAACGTCAACCCAAGCTGACCAATGTAGCTGCATTGGTTAGCAGACAAGAGGAGCAAATATGTGCTCCTATTGTTTCTAAAACTTAACTCCGTACATATGCACATACGCGCATGCTCAAAGACAATTGTGTTACAGTATATCCATAGATTGGTGCCTATGGCCAAATCACCCAGTATGCGTCAGATTTAATCAGATCCCAGAAGTTAAGGAGAGCTGAGCCTGAAAATTGGTTGGATGGGTGACCATGCAATAGTTAGTGTGGGGTTGTGAGCAGCAGAGGACAGTGCAGCAAATTACATTGTTGTATTGTACATCTAAGCTGTTACATCTGTGCTCCCTGCCTTCAACAACCCGAAGTGTGGGTAATTTCCCTCCCACAACAATGTCCGACAGATACACAGGGGCCGTACACACGTGCCTATATAGTCAAATGATACCCAATTGTGTGTGTTTTTTTTAATAATAAAGTAAAACGCGTTGACTCCGTAGTGTGATCCTCTGAGCTCATTGTACCCATCTCGAGGTATTCATCAAAGAGTCCAAGTGGGCTCTGGGGCTGTTGGTCCAAGTGTTTGCTGGAAGAAGTGTTTGGTAACTGGATAAGACCATCAAGGAGAAGCCAGTTTAATCGTGGCTCGGTGACTGAAACCCAGAGTTTCACGGTTTAACCCAACATCCGAGCAGCACCACATCAGATCTCTAGACTCCTCAGCGCAGGCATACAAATATGGTCAACATATGCGTACATTAACTAATTTGTGAAATTATGAATTACATCCAAATGAAATGTAGTGTGTGCATTACTAGGACGTACCTAAAGGTGCCAGGTTGGATTCATCCACCTTGGGGATGCTCTGCTCCACGCAGCCTCCTGCTTCCGTGCAGTCCATCCTCTTGATGTCCGAATTCTGGCTGTTGCTACTGCTGCAATTGGTGACACTGGTGGTGGTCTCCTTTCTTTTAATGGACTTAGGTCTACTTCGCTTTTCCTTCTTCTTCTGCTGCAAGGCCATCAACACTTTCATGCTCGTAATAGGATCGAGAGCAGCGTATGGTTTATTCTCACTGACTGGTGAAGCAGTTTGTTGACGTGGAACTAGGCCAAAGCATTCAAAAAAATTGGATTTCATGTCATTTATCTTAACGCCGCTATCTTTTGTCGAAGTGTAATCATGTTCAGGCTTCGGTCTGTACAAGAACTGTGCGTGAAGACTTTCATGAGTTTTCAGGATTTCAATAGGACTTAAAAATCCGCAGACTGAGCACATCTCATAGGGCGACGGTGGATTCAACACCGCATTGGCAAAACTGCCGTTATTCACCAAGCCTGGTGCACCCTTTATCATATAATCCTTTTCATGGGTCTTCATGTGCCTTTTTAATTTTCCTGGCTGATTAAACCTTTGTCCACATATGCCGCACCATTGCTCACGGGTCTCGTTATGCGTTCTTACGTGGGCTTCTAGGCACCATGCCAGTTGGAATTTTTTCCCACAGACGTCACAAGAGATACGTTTTTTCGCTCTTGTAACTCTACCGGATTGAGGTGGGGTTGAGACGGGTGCTGGTGAAGTGCCATCGATGGTGAAGGCAATTCTCCCAGCACCACCATGACTCGCAGCAGGGTTGCTCTCGCACATCTGAAACAAAAGACAAAGGTCACGCGCATGACACCCGTGTCACGAGTGTACTCACAAAGGCATACTTAAGGTGACATAAGATTCATATATACTACAACTCATTATACCAGAACTCCACAATATTGCAGTTCCTATCATGTACGATTTTACCCTCTTATCCACCCAAGTAATATTTTGTTTCTAAACAACAATGACTAACTACCTCCATTTTCCTAATGTTACCCACCAAATAGGTCTTTCTGTATATACACACCAACAATATAATGATTGCACCACACGTTCACTCCACTATTCACAACACTCTGACTCGCAACCTCCATGTAAGATTGTAATATCATTTCTGTATGAGGGCCCGTCAAGAAGTTTTGGGAATGGACACTTTTTTACAAACAACTACGTAAAATAGTATTCATTAAAAGTACAGTATAGTACTACTAATGGCACTTATAAGGGAACGTCATTATCTCTCATGCTAATTATTACAATGTTAACTAGTTACCCAGGAAAGCTTCATTGCGTCTAAGTACTGCATTTTCAGAAAGGTCCCATTGCATTGAGATGTTTGCGTGAGTGGAACCCAGAGAGACCCCACTTTGCATATTGGGAAATAACACAACTCCACACAGATGGATTCAACCCACAAGCTAAAAGCATTCCCTGTTCAACAAAGTACTCAGTGTAATATTTAATATAATTTATTTGGTAATATACAGTATCGTAATTGTATAGTGAATCTACAGCAGTGTGGTATACAGTAGGGTTGGTAAAATAATACTTAGTGTAATATTACAAGTCTAATATTATTATAATCTAACGCAGTGGTTCTTAACCTGGGTTCGATCGAACCCCAGGGGTTCGGTGAGTCGATCTCAGGGGTTCGGCAGAGCCCCCGCCACGGAGGTCCAGACACACTTGAATTATTGTGTAAATTTGTGATGACACACACGGCCCGCTTGGCCATCACTGGCTGCAGATGATCATGCTACACTGCTTGGCCAATCAGCGCTGCGGGGAATTTAGTGCGTACCCAGTAGTCAACGTGTGACTGTTGTTGTCGTACGTCGTGTGATTTCTTTAATATTTTATCCATACTAACTATGTCGGGCAAAAGAAGAAAGTGGTCGGACGAATATGTACAACATGGATTCTCATGTATCACGGAACGTGATGGGAGTGAGCGTCCTATCTGCATGATTTGCAACGCCAAGTTGAGCAACTCTAGTCTTGCACCGGCAAAACTAAAGGAACACTTCTTGAAGCTGCATGGAGACGGGGAATACAAGAACACAACACTTGCTGAATTCAGGGTGAAGAGAGCCAGATTCGATGAAAGGGCCACTCTGCCTGCTCTTGGATTTGTACCTGTTAACAAACCGATCCTGACAGCATCGTACAAAGTTGCTTACCTGATCGCAAAGCAGGGCAAGCCACACACCATTGGTGAAACACTTGTGAAACCAGCTGCATTAAAGATGGCGAATCTGATACTCGGAACAGCGGCCGAAGGTAAATTATCTCAAATTCCTCTTTCAAATGACACCGTCAGTGACAGAATAGAAGACATGAGTAAAGACATCTTGGCTCAAGTAGTCGCGGATCTGATTTCAAGCCCGGCAAAATTCAGCCTTCAACTCGACGAAACCACAGACGTTTCTGATCTAAGCCAGCTTGCTGTTTTTGTACGCTATGTGAAAGACGACATGATAAAAGAAGAGTTTTTATTTTGTAAGCCTCTTACAACAACAACGAAGGCAGCCGATGTGAAGAAGCTTGTGGATGACTTCTTCAGAGACAACAATCTTTCATGGGATATGGTTTCTGCAGTTTGTACGGACGGAGCTCCAGTCATGCTGGGAAGAAAGTCTGGTTTTGGTGCGCTAGTAAAGGCCGATGCACCACACATCATTGTGACGCATTGTATTCTGCACAGGCATGCGTTGGCAACAAAAACCTTACCTCCAAAAATGACAGAAGTATTAAAAAATGTGGTGGAATGTGTGAACTATGTGCGAAAAAGTGCTCTGAGGCACCGCATCTTCAGTGAGCTGTGTAAAGAAATGGGCTCTGAATTTGAGGTACTTCTGCTCCATTCTAATATTCGGTGGTTATCCCGGGGACAGGTGCTGAATCGTGTTTTTGCCATGCGTGTGGAATTAGCCCTGTTTTTGCAAGAGCACCAACACTGCCATGCAGATTGCTTCAAAAATCCTGAGTTCATTCTCATTTTAGCGTACATGGCTGATATATTCGCAGCTCTCAATCATCTCAATCAGCAGATGCAGGGTGGTGGAGTCAATATCATGGAAGCGGAAGAACACCTGAAGGCTTTTCAAAAAAAGCTACCGTTATGGAAACGACGAACAGAGAACAATAACTTCGCAAACTTCCCGCTTCTGGACGACTGTGCAAGTAAGATCGAAGATGTGTCTGGAATCGGAGATATTTCTGTATCCACGGAACTGAAGCAAACAATTGCCACGCACTTAGATGAGCTTGCAAAGTCTCTCGACGGATATTTCCCTACAAGAGAGTCATATCCAGCATGGGTGAGACAGCCGTTCACGTTTGCTGTTGAAACAGCAGATGTCAATGATGAATTCCTCGACGAAATCATTGAAATTCAGCAGAGCCAGGTTCAACAGCAACTCTTCAGAACAACAACGCTCTCAACGTTTTGGTGTCGACAAATGAACAAGTATCCAGTTATTGCTAAGAAAGCCCTGGATTTTTTTATACCATTTGTTACAACATATCTTTGTGAGCAATCCTTTTCGAGGATGCTGGACATAAAAACGAAGAAAAGGAACAGACTTTGCTGTGAAAATGACATGAGAGTGGCACTTGCCAAGGTGAAGCCACGCATATCTGAACTGATCTCTCAAAGGCAACAGCAGAAGTCACATTGATTTCCAGGTATGTAATTTGTTGTGAGTTTATGCATTGTGTTGGTTTTATTCTTTGAACAAGGTAATGTTCATGCACGGCTCATTTTGTGTACCAGTAAAAAACATATCTAAGTCTTGAATTTGAAAAAAATCACATTTTATTTTTCACTAAAGAGGCGTTCGGTGAATGCGCATATGAAACTGGTGGGGTTCGGTACCTCCAACAAGGTTAAGAACCACTGATCTAACGTATAGGGTAGTGTATAGTAACGCAGTGTATAATTCAATGTTGGGGTCTGTCTATGGCAGTTTATAATAAAAAATATTATTTGGAGGCATATTATAATATTTTTTGCGACATAGAAGTGTAATGTATAATAACTTATTGTTAGTAGCTCAGCTTAGTGGAGAATATATTGAGTACATTGATTATATTGATGTAGTTTATATTTAGTTCTTTCACATCGGTTTATTGTATGATAGTTGGGTAGTTGCAGTTCTTTAGCGTCAATATACTAAATGCCTCTGTTGATATGTAAACTCTGACTTTAACATAGCTACTTCTGTCACCAGTTACATGCTAATTCCTCACATTAACATCATGCTAATCTCCCAGTTACATGCTAATTTCTGACTTTAACATCCTGCTAATCTATCACATTAACACAGCTACTTCAATTCTAAATTCTTCTGTTGATATGTAAACTCCTTTGTCAAGGAGCTCTGCTCCTCCCACCCAGCTTAAAATACGCTGCCAAGCTTAGCAGTGTTCATTGGAGCGCTGTCTTTCCGACAGTTCTGTTTCTTCACCTGAGGAAGGCTACTTGTGTTGTGGTCGAAACGTTGTGAGAATTTTATTATGTTTTGATTTTATTATTTTATTATTTCCCTTCTACGTGACTTTACCGAAAGAACCAAGAAGATGAATCCCTGCAGTCACGAAAGCTTTAAATCGAAATTTATTCAAATCAAGTTGTTTTATTTTTACCACAGTACTTTATGGAATCCTCAAGAATTAATGCATTTTTAGAAGTATTAAACTATACTTGAAGATGTGTGAGAATGTAATTCTGCAGATGCAAGCACAGGCAAATTCGTATCTGCATATACCAGTTTCTGGGCCTCCTCACTTCACCAAACCCGCATTGACCGGCATGGTGAAGTATGGTTAAACAACTCCCACAAACGACATGGTGTGGGGGAGGCCTCTATCAAGACGCTGGATCGACAAAGGGCTGATACATGTCACGACATTGTACGTTAAGACCGTTCTCTAGTCAGCACAAGCCGTCTATGTGGACAATAGAGGGCACGACACACGTGTACACGATGTTTGTGTGCGTATATTCAGCGTGTGTATCACGTAATAATTATATAAGGTCGCGATTATGCTCAAAACGAACCAAATGTATAACATCACGAATAACTTTGGAGGTCTCCAGAGCCTGAACAATATTTGAAGTAGACACTGACCCTTGTCACGAGTTCTTATGAACTATAAACTAAACTATAAACTATTTATATTTTACCAGGTAAGGCCCACTGAGCTATATAACTCTTATCAGAAGCGACCTGGACACAAATGATAGCTCAACGAAAGTGGCTTATCATGTGAACATTTATAGCAGCCAAGTACTCTAAACTCACGCTTATAAATGTGGAGGGGAACACAGAAGGACCAGGAGAAGAATCTACGCCACCACAGGGAAAAAAATAAACAAATACAGAGCAGGCGTCAGGGTCTGGATGGATCCTCCACGCTGCTGTAGGCCTGGCGAGGTTGTTAACATCTCGACACCGCGGCGCCCCTTATTAAAAGCTTAGCCATGTCTAGCAAGGTTATTGACTCATTTCACTCGACTCACGGCACCACAAGTAATGTATTAAACAAATAAAACAATAATAAAGTAGAGAGGCGCTACTTACATTTAACAATGTTTTTGTTAACTTTAAAAGGAGCGCGCTTCTCTCTGGCTTGCAGTCCGGCGATCGCGGTCTCCTCTGCGATTGGTCAGCGCAGGCGTCACCCAGGGTGACACGCCACGCCCCCTTTGTTATTGCACGCCCCCACGTAGGCGAGAGACTCCTCCCACTTCCTGGATAAGCCACGCCCGTCGCGGCTATGCCCCGCCCACTGTCGTGCAAGCCACTCCCCCGCAGATCGGGCCAAGCTCACCCCACGGTTAAAGCCACAATCGGAATCTTTATTTACAGGCAGTCCTCGACTTACGAACGCCCAAATTACAAACAGCCGCCCTTCAGAACCAACTGACATGAAATATAAATTATTTTATATCGCCTGAAACCGCGAACTCGCGCTTGTAAACTGAAACCGCGGAACTTTCTTTGTTCAGCGGAGCGATCCTCCGCGAGATGTAAAGAGTCAGCCTCGCGCTGTGAGTGCGTGAAAATAATAAGGAAAAATCCAGGTTCATATTCTTGGTTCTTTCGGTAAAGTCATGTAGATTGAAAATACAAGTTAAATAATAAAATAAATTTAATAAAAAATACAAAAAAGAAATTGAAAATAATAAAAGCTTTTATTATTTGCAATTTATTCATTTATTTTTTATTTTTTTAATTGGCAGAACCTACACGCCACGTTGGTGGCCGGCAGATGGCAGCATCTACACGCCATAATCTTGGTTCTTTCGGTAAAGTCACGTAGATTTGAAAATAAAAGAATTAAATGAAAAATCATTAATTGTTATTATAAAATGTTGATTTAAAGCTTTCGTGACTGCAGGGATTCATATTCTTGGTTCTTTCAGTAAAGTCACGTAGAAGGGAAACAATAAAATAATAAAAATATTTTTAAAAATATCAAAAATTTTACTTTTCTTTTATTATTTATATTTTCTATCTACGTGACTTTACCCAAAGAACCAAGAATATGGCGTGTAGATTCTGTCATTTTAAAAATACAAGAAAATAAATGGAAAATAATAAAAGCTTTTATTATTCTTAGTTTTTTCGGTAAAGTCACGTTGAAGAGAAACAACAAAATAATAAAATATATATAAAACAATAAAAAAAATTATCACGACGTTTCGACCATAACTCAAACGGTCGTCTTCAGGTGTGTTGGTTCGCATAAATTTATTTTTAAACGGCGCATTTATTTATTTATTAAAAAACGTTAGCGCCACGCGCAACGATTTGGCAGTTCTATATTCTGAAAAGAATAGATGGACTAGTCCTGGGTAAACTGCCAAATCGTTGCGCGTGGCGCTAACGTTTTTTATAAATAAATAAATGCGCCGTTTAAAAATAAATTTATGCGAACCAACACACCTGAAGACGACCGTTTGAGTTATGGTCGAAACGTCGTGAGAATTTTTTTTATTGTTTTATATATATTTTATTATTTTGTTGTTTCTCTTCAACGTGACTTTACCGAAAAAACTAAGAATATGAATTACTGCAGTCACGAAAGCTTTAAATCAAAGCTTTTATTATTTTCAATTTATTATTTTAATATCAATTTTTTTTTGTCTCTGTGACTTTACCGAAAGAACCAAGCATATGAATGTGGGTTTTTTGCTTTTATTATTTTCAATTTCACACTTTTGATTTGATTTTTTATTTTTATTTTCTATCGACGTGACTTTACCGATAGAACCAAGAATATGGCGTGTAGATTCTGCCAATTTAAAAATTAAAATAGATTGAAAATAATAAGCAAAAATCCAGATTCATATTCTTGGTTCTTTCGGTAAAGCCATGTAGGTTGAAAATAAAATAATAAAATTAAATAACAAATACAATAAATAAATGGAAAATAATGAAAGCTTTAATTATTTTCAATTTATTTTAATTTGTATTTTTTTTCAATTGGCAGAATCTACACGCCATATTCTTGGTTCTTTCGGTAAAGTAACGTAGATTTGAAAATGAAAATAATAGAATTAAATGAAAAAATACAAATCATGAATTATTTTTTTTTACTTTTCTTTATTTTTTATATTTTATATCTACATGACCTTACCCAAAGAACCAAGAATATGGCGTGTAGATGCTGCCACCTGCCAACATTGGTGGCCAGCAGATGGCAGCATCTACACGCCAGATGCTTGGTTCCTTCGGTAAAGTCACGTAGATAGAAAATAAAAATAATAAAATTTAAATAATAAATTGAAAATAAAAGCTTTTATTATTTTCAATTTATTATTTGTTTTTTTAATTTTGTAAATAATACATTGAAAATAAAAGCTTTTATAAAAGTTTAAATTTTATGTCATTATTTTATTTTAGTTTTATTTTCTATCTACGTGACTTTACCGAAATAACCAATATGAATCTGGGTTTTTGCTTATTATATTCAATTTCTTATTTTTATTTGTAACTTTTTTTAAATTGGAAGAATCTACACGCCACGTTGGTGGCCGGCAGGTGGCAGAAAAATAAAAATGATAAAATAATAAATTGAAACTAATCAAAGCTTTTATTATTTTCAATTTATTAAAAAAGCTTTTATTATTTTCAATTTATATTCTTAAATTAAATTATATCATTTTTATTTTCAAATCTGCGTGACTTTACCAAAAGAACCAAGAATATGGCGTGGCGTGTAGATTCTGCCAATTTAAAATTTAAAATAATAAATAGAAAATAATAAAAGCTTTTAATATTTTCAATTTATTTTTGTATTTTTCATTTTTAACTTTTATTTTATTATTTTATTTTTATTTTCTATCTACATGACTTTACCGAAAGAACCAAAAATATTAATTCCTGAAGTCAGGAAAGTTTTAAGTCAAAATCTACACGACACATTGGTGGCCGGCAGGTGGCAGCATCTACACGACACATTCGTCGCCATTCCTGTGGCGTGTCGATGCTGCCAGGTGTGATTGGAGAGGTGAGTGCGGTTGGTGAGGGGTGATTGGGGTGGTGAGTCAGGTTGGTGAGTTGCATGGTGAGTGTTGTCAGTGAGCACCTGGAGGATTCTCCACCACGGCGGCCTTTGTCTCCCCCAGTAGCGATGTTTACGACACATCGCACCTGGTACTCATCTGAGGTTGAGTCGACCTCACACTCTCTTACTGTCTCAAAACAACAACCGCCATGCGCCACTAAGTGGCGGTGACATCACCACGACGCTTGTGGCTGGCTGATGCACCACCTGTGCCCCTTACTGTGCCAACTTGCTGAGCTTTAGCCACCCGACGCTCCGCTCGTTTTTCTGAGCGTCGCTCCTTCGCCCTCCGTTGTTGTTGGAGGGTGACTGCCTCCAACTGCCCAGTAGCAGCGCCCTTCACGAGCCTCCTCCACAGAGGCCGATCTTGACACCGCTGGTACCAGTCATCGGCAAGTCCACTCAGCTCCACATCCTCCTGTACCACATCACTCCATCTCTTCTCTAGCCCGTCGCCACGCCCGTTTAGCCCCCTCGATCCGACCGAACAAAAGCTATTTGGGCATGCGGTGACTGGGCATGCGGGCTACATGGCCCAGCCAACGCAGCCTTGCCTGCTGGAGGAGCTCACCGATGGGACTTTGTCCAGATCTTTCGAGGATTTGTGAGCTCCTCACACAATCCAGCCAGGTTAAACCCAGGATTGATCATAGGCAGGCCAGCCTAAATGTTTCCAACCAGTGAAGATGCTGCATTAAGGGGGTCCACGTTTCGCAAGCGTAGAGAAGGGAGGGAATGACTGTGACCGAGAAGACCCGAAGCTTCATGCGGAGCGACAGACCAGGTAGCTTCCACACAACGTCACACAACTGATGAAAAGATAATGCCGCTCGACTAATTCGGAGTGAGACCTCTGCTGTTAAACCGGAGCCGGTCATGAGCACACTGCCCAGGTATGGGAAACTCTCCACTCTCTCCCCAACTGCCCCATCACCGATTGGGAGTTGTGGGGGTGGAGTGCCCAATGGCACAAAATACCCAGGCAGGTGCTTCGTTTTGGTGGGGCTGATAGTAAGTCCCCACCTCTTAGTGGCACACTCCAGTTTCAGCAGCAGCGCCTCCAACTCCTCCTCTGAATGAGCATCAATTACCAGGTCGTCGGCATACATAATGTGGTTGACCAATAGGGAGCCATCCCTTGACCGCACCCGGGCATCGATCAGCCTCCCATTGTATCTGTACCAGACGGAAATTCCTCCAGTACAGCTACTGAAGGCTTCACGAACTGTGTGGTCGAAATAGAAGTTAAATGTTGGAGCCAGAGGACATCCCTGTCAGACCCCAAGGTGTACAGGGAATGGCTCTGACTCCCGGCTACGTAGTTTTACCCGGGCCTGCTCACCATCATGAAGGTCCTTAATGAGCGTGAGCAGAGGGTCAGGGACTCCGAAAGCATGAAGACCTACCCAGAGCCCAGGCCTACTGATGGTATCATAGGCCCTAACCAGGTCAATAAAGCAGAGATGTAAGTCTTGTTAGAATTCCCTACACCTCTGCTGTAGCAGACGGACAGAAAATATGGCATCTGTGCAGGACCGCCCTTTCCTGAAACCACATTGGGGCTCCGCAAGCCTCTCCTCAGCGTACCTAGCAAGGCGATGTTGAATAATCCTTGCCAGGACCTTTCCTGGCACACTGAGGAGTGATATGCCCTGTAGTTGTTACAGTCTGTGCGGTCCCCTTTCTTAAAGAGCGGGACCACCAGGGCATCCTTCCAATCCTGCGAAACCCATCCAGTGGCCCAGACTGTTGTTACGATGTCATATAGGGCAATCTACGCACAAACGCCACCCTCCCTCAGCATTTTCGCTTTGGAGAGCATCTCTGCTTTGGTGCCTTTCCTGTTCTCAGACTCTGGATCGCCCTCAGTACTTCCTCAATGGATGGTACCTCAGCCAGCCACTCACAGGGGGTGACTTCCTCTAATATTTGAGGCACCACATCCTCAGCAGGGTCATCCCCACTTTGTCCCATGATGTTTTCCAGGCTGAGGGATTCCCCCTCCCCCAGGACCTCACAGAAATGCTCAGCAAATCTGCAAACCTGTCCCTGGGGGTCGGAGATTGGATCACCCTTCGTTCCCCTAATGGTGGTGTAGTGGGTATAAATTGACGAGTAAACTTCTGATGAGGCAACACGATATTTATTGTCTTCCTTGCAAGTCTCTAACACAAAGGGTATATCGGTCCCTTTACCCGATACCTGGGGAGGTATGGCCTCCGGATTATGCGGGCCCTATCACTAGGTACCCCGTTACCCTTCATCCTCCGGCTGGGACCCTAGGAGAGGCTATTTGACCTGACCATACCCAGTCCGTGGGTCCTGACCACTGGCCTCACTGAATTCCGGCCCTTAGAAGGACAACGGAGCTTGGGGTCCAGAGTCCTATCTTCAGCCCAGGTCTTCGTTCTTCAGCTTGCAGATGACTGAGCCAGCCCTCTGAGAGGTCCGGCTTATGGTTCGTGGCTTGCTCCGCCCGAGCCACGCTTCCCTTCTAGAACGGGGAATGTGTCCCAGGATCCGTTTGCTAGGGTTTGTAGTTGGCCCCTTTTTGGGCCATGGACATTAGCCCTGGCGTGATAGCGCTTCCGCCCCCTATTGACGATAAGGGGACGCTACCAGCCCACAGAGTGGTGAGTGACGATTACCCCTACAATGGTAATAGGTGTGGCGCTGTAGGTTACTTTTTTGATGGAGTTAAATAGGGATTTGTGATCGCGGGCCATTGAGGCAGACTCCATCTCCTCAGTAACCCGCGACCACCACCCATCCTTGCAGCGCCTCACGGCTCTCCGAACCTCCGAGCGAAGGCTGCGGTAAGCCTCCTCATTCTCTGACGTGGGATGCTGTAGACGATTAGAGTGGGCCTGTCGCTTTTTCTCAACAATACTGAACACCTCCTCTGTCGGCCAGGGTCTCTGGGGAGGTCTGGACCGCGTACACAAAGCAGCCATTGCAGCTGCATAAGTCACAGGCCTAAACCTCGCCCATTTACCCTCGACATCAGGAGGAGTGGGGGACGATGCTGTCTCACTCACACTCACTCACAGCGCGAGGCCGACTCATTACATCTCGCGGAGGATCGCGCTGCTGAACAAAAAAAGTTCCGCGGTTTCAGTTTGCAAGTGCGAGTTCGCGTTTTAAGGCGATGGGGGCCGTCCATAAATGACGTCACGCACCTGGGGAGGGGGGGGGTCAGACATTTGTGACGATGTGTGACGAGGGGGGGGGGGGGTGAGAAATGTGACGTCACATCAAATGCGCAACTTTAAGTAATTATAGACAACACGTTCTACTTAGTTAAATAGACTTTTTTATGTTTTCTCCGACAACAACAGAGTGCAGCACTACATTAAATACGCACTACAATGACAATAGTTTAAAGCGATTTGAGTCATATTTAATTTTCAAAATGTAAACATGGTTTTGGGGGGGGGGGGCAGAGCTTTGTGACGTCATATTTGAGGGGGGGTCTGACTTTTTGTGACGCCGTGTGACGAGGGGGGGGGCTCAAAAATCGTCCAAAATCGCGTGACGTCATTTATGGACGACCCCATATAAAATAATTAATATTTCATGACAGTTGGTTCTGAAGTGCGACTGTTTGTAATTTGGGCGTTCGTAAGTCGAGGACTGTCTGTAAATAAAAATTCAAATTGTGGATGTGAGACTTGAACCGTGAAGTGAGCTTGGCCTGATCCGCGGGGGCGTGGCCTAACCGATAGTGGGCGGGGCATAGCCGCGAGGGGCGTGGCTTATCAAGGAAGTAGGAGGAGTCTCGCTCTTACATGAGGGCGTGCAATAACCCAAGGGGTGTAGCATGTCACCCTGGGTGACGCCTGCGCTGACCAATCGCAGAGGAGAACGCGAACCCTGGACTCCAAGCCCGAGAAGCGCGCTCCTTTTAAAACTAACAACATTGTTAAATGCAACTAGTCACAAAAGCTTCAAATCAAGATCGGTTTGAATTATTTATCGAGTGTGGGTAGAATCTGTGCAGAGTTGTGCTGTTTCCCCATGTGCAAGGTGGGGGTCTCTCTGGGTTCTACTCACACAGAGCCAATCGCTCATTAATGTAATTGCCAAAGATCTCAATGCAATGGGAAACTTCTGAAAAAAATCAGTCTTTAGACTCAATGAGGCTTTCCTGGGTAAATAGTTAATATTGTAATAATTAACATCACTTATGAGTGCCACGAATAGTACTATACTGGACTTTTAATTAAGACTATTTTACGTAGTTTTTTGGAAAAAGTGTCCATTCTCAACACTTTTTTACAGGCCCTCATGCAGAAATTATATTGCAATCTTACATGGGGATTGGGAGTCAAGTGTGTCATGAATAGGGACTGAACGTATGGTGCCATAATTAGCTTGCTGTTGTGTATATACAAAAAGAATCTCTCTCGTCAACATAGTGCTGATCTCCCATTAACACTGCTGTTGTGCGCATATGCGAGAACGATACTCTTATGCAGCGACGGAAGCTCATTTCATGCTAATCTCTCTCTCTAATCTCCCCCATTAACACAACTGACGTGCTTGCATCCGGGGATGGAATTCCTTTCCAGCTCAGACCCCACCTGCTTGCCCTTCACCACGTATATAACCTCTTGTTTTAACAGCTCACTTGCTGGTTCAGCAGTTCTACCGCTGGATTATTTTTTCCGCCTGACAACGACCGCTTGTGTTGCGATCGAAACGTCGTAATGTTGTTTTTTATTTAATTTTTCTACGTACGTGACGTTACTGAAAGAACCAAAGAGTACTTATTTGGGTGGATAAGGAGTACAATAGTAGATGATAGGATCTGCACTATTGAGGACTTCTGTTATAATGAATCTGTTATAATGAATCTTGTCACATTATGTATGCCTTTGTGAGTCCACATATGACACAGGTGTAATGCGCTTGAGCTACTCGGCCGCGAGTCATGGTGCTGGAAGAATTGCCTTTGCCATGGATGGCACCAGCAGCTCCAGCAGCAGCAGCTTGTCGAGTCCTGGTGGTGAGGAGGCAGAGTTGCAGACAATGCCACCTTCTGCAAAGGGCGCACCTGCATGCAACGAAGTTATTGCTAACACAGCAACCGCGCATGGAACGAAGGCGCCTGCTGGGAAACGCCACGCCTGACCAGCGCCCGTTTCGACTCCACCTCACTCCCATAGTCACTAGAGTGAGAAAACAAATGTCTTGCCAAGTCTGTGGGAAAGCATTCCAACTGCCATCATGCCTAGAGTCCCACATGAGAACGGATAAAGAGACCCCTGACCAATGGCATCTGCGGTCGAAACTTTGATCAGCCAGGCAAATTCAGAAGGCATATGGAAACCTACGAAAAGTCCTATTGGATATTTCTTTGCTGTTCTATTACTGAAGCTATCAACAGAAGGGTGTGTACCGGATTAATTGCACTTGTGGCAAATGCTATGTAGGGCAAACAGGAAGAATGATCAGCATGAGACTAAAAGAACACCACAGAAATATGAAATACTCACAAATACAACTGTCAGCAGTAGCAGAACACGCGTGCCCACAAGGACACTCAATTGATTTTGATAATGTTGAAGTTCTGTGCAAAACTAGTTACTACTGGCCAAGACTAATTGCATAATCTATCGAAATTTAAAGAAATAAAAATAATTGTAATCGTTTGGATAGCTACCGACTTAGTGCTGCATGGAAGAGAATCATCAAATTACCGTTTGTACCGCTATTTTAGTACACACAATGGACACTAAGTACAAGATTAATGGGCTAGCATAATGTGCATGTATAATGTACGTTGATTCATTAATCCCCCCCCCCCCCCCACTTTGCGCTCAAAGAGAGCACAAGTGTTGTCATCACATCTACGCCTCTATATAAGGAATTAAACAGGTGGACTTCTCCCAAATCTTGCTGTTGCCTGATGAAGATAGTTGTAATTACTGAAACGTCGTACTCCGATAGTTAATGTTGTAGCTTGGCTCTCCAACACACCACACACCGGTGTGCTGTACTAGTGATGAATTGGCATGTTCTGTTTACGTGACAACCCTTACTAGTGGGCTGTCGGGTGGTGGCGGGTTTAACGACACATTTATATAGTAATAGGTTTTTACCCTTTTATATGGCACCAAAACTGACACCTTTATACAAGGGATCATGTTTGCATAAAGGTGTCAGTTTTGGTGCCAGATAAAAGGGTAAAAACCTATTACTATATCTTGCTACTGGCAAAGGTCTCATAATGTTAATTCTTACCCCGAGCTCTCAATACTCTGATAGTGCGCTGTTTTTGAGTTGTATGCCTTTTTGCGTCATCTGGTCCAACACCAGTGGAGACTAGGTTCTAAGAAAAGCCGTCTCGGGTGTGGACCAATCAGCTTCAAGGACAGTGTATATCATTATCAGAGTTGTCTCTTTTTGTTTGCATTTTGACTGCTTGTGTTGTGGTTATTGCAAACATGATCCCTTGTATAAAGGTGTCAGTTTTGGTGCCAGATAAAAGGGTAAAAACCTATTACTATATCTTGCTACTGGCAAAGGTCTCATGACACATTTATATATTTACGCGATCCAACCCATAAAACCTGTATTATGGATATTTGTCGCGAAAGCCTACGTGTTAAACGGCCATGTATTTTTACGTCTATTGCTGTATTTTCTTACGTGCAATATATTTAATAAACCATATTAATTTATTAATATTTTTGTTCATAGTTATATCATTGTTGCGCGTGCGGTGTGGTCAGTGGATATTGTTCAGTGGATCAAACCGAGACAAATATTTTTGCAGCAGCTGTAGCTGCACATTGCAACAGCGCATTCCGAATGGTGTAGAACGCATCGCCCATAATCTGTATCTGTGTGCAAACACCAGGTATGGTTGGTAAGAAACACGTTTGGTTTTAAATTAATAGAACTCGAGCTTCAGCCATATTGTTCATTATAGACCCCACTTTGTAAGCATTAATCACGCAAACCTTGCGCCTGATTCATTTGAGTCGCTGTGCTCATGAGCAACAGGGCATTTGTGGCAAGGTGTTAATGTACCACAGATTAGCACGGTTGGCTACGTACACTGCGAAAGAAGTTCAACACATATTCTTTGGGTCTTTCCGTAAAGTCACGTAGATATAGAACAATAAAATAATAAAAATAAAGTGAATAAAAAAGTAAAATATATCACGACGTTTCGATCGCAACACAAGCAATCGTCATCAGGAGAAAAATGATGAAGATTGCTTGTGTTGTGATCAAAACGTCGTGATATTTTAATTATTATTTCGTATTCACTTTATTTTTATTATTTTATTGTTCTATCTACGTGACTTTACCGAAAGACCCAAAGAATATGAATTCCTGCAGTCACGAAAGCTTTAAGTCAAGATTCAAGTTCAACACACATTCATACATTTTGGAAAGCGAGTATCCTTGCACGTACAATGCACTGGACCGCATGTTCGTGTTAAGTGAGTCAGGGGTTTTGTCACTGCCTACCCCATGATATAAATAATCTCAGGGAATTCAATTGCAAGTGTGCAATCTCCCTTCCGGTGGGCATCGAGGATGAGTCATACCCTGGCTTGCCAGGAGGCAGTGGAACACAACTGTGGAATCCTTTCCATCTGCACGGGATAGAACGTTGCCCCCTTGCTCACATTCGTTCGTTTTCTGCGAGTGTACTGGTTTTCCCCCACATGTAAACACTCAGTAAGTGGCTGCAAATATCGGAATGTAAAGAGAACCGCAGATCTTGGGCGATTGTTGGGAGTGCCGGCTCACCGCCTGGCTGCTGTCTCCCCGCTCGTCTGTGGGAGACATATAGAGGTACTGAATTAGATTTATATTCTCTACATAACATGATTCCTATCTACACAAAACACTCACCGCGTGGAGTACAGCAAGTGATATTCCACGAAATAAAAAACCATGGTTGGAACGATTCACCACTGCCGGAGAGTCAAGGAATTGTTATGATTCAGGATCATGAGGGCAAACTGTCCCCGTTCTCAAACCTGAGTACGATTTAAAAGGTCATAGAACGCCTTTGTCGGAAGCAATTACTTCCCCATGTCACTGCGATGGGCAGATTCATGCCGTTGCAGTCGGCTTACACATTGTAAGTAGACCCCCCCATACGCAAGCGTACGCATTTGGGTTAACCCCTCCTCCCCCCTCCATGCATACATACTAAATGGATGCCCCCTAACAGCTACACCACCACTCCCCACACGAGACAAGCACGTGACTCTCGGTGTAAATGGAGCCGGAGCGCGAATACACGTGCCGATGCCCCAAGTACAGTTGCCACCATTTCCACGACAGAGCAAACCCAGGCACATTTCTCAGCGAGCCCAGGTCTATTGTTAAAACTGTGCAGTTCACGGTGATAAAATTAACCATAGCCATACCCGGGGTACCAGATCTCGGCACAAATCAATTCCTGCTGCCACCCGAACACTGTCCGGGGGTCAAACACAGACAGGTGGCAGCCCCAGTCGCGAGGCCACATCTGCGCTGACTCACGGTAAACGTGTGCAGGGCCAGCAGGAAGAGCCCCGGGATCTCGGAGCGCAGCCACTGGTTCCACGTGCTGTCTCGGTCCACGTCCTCGCGTGACGACGACGACACTTCAAAATCACCTGACCGGAAGGAGGGGGGAGGGAGAGTAAGAAGGTACGAAGGGGAACCTTCTAACTCTTTCACAGGGACGCGTTCTTCGCATGCGTCACCCTGCAGCCAACCTCTCTGCTCTCGTGTGTGAACGTGGGTCAGTTTGGTTTAATCGTTCAGAATGAATGGGGCATGACCCTGGCCCTTGTGCAACTTATTATTTTCCATGAGATAATACCAAACACATAATTCATGTGTGAGTGTGTCTGTGGCCTGCAAGCAAAACCTACATTCTCTCGAGTCATAAATCGGGAGCAGTCACAGGTGGGAAAGCATTGCCGAATTCCTTGAAAGGCTCAACTCTCTCCAACTTATGTTGAAAGCATTTACAGTGAGGGAAAAAGTATTTGATCCCCTGCTGATTTTGTACGTTTGCCCACTGACAAAGAAATGATCAGTCTATAATTTTAATGGTAGGTATATTTGAACAGTAAGAGAGACAGAATAACAACAACAAAATCCAGAAAAATGCATGTAAAAAATGTTCTAAATTGATTTGCATTTTAATTAGGGGAATAAGTACTTGACCCCTCTGCAAAACATGACTTAGTACTTGGTGGAAAAACCCTTGTTGGCAATCACAGAGGTCAGACGTTTTTTTGTAGTTGGCTACCAGGTTTGCACACATCTCAGGAAGGATTTTGTCCCACTCCTCTTTGCAGATCTTCTCCAAGTCATTAAGGTGTGGAGGCTGACGTTTGGCAACTCGAACCTTCAGCTCCCTCCACAGATTTTCTATGGGATTAAAGTCTGGAGACTGGCTAGGCCACTCTAGGACCTTAATGTGCTTCTTCTTGAGCCACTCCTTTGTTGCCTTGGCCGTGTGTTTTGGGTCATTGTCATGCTGGAATACCCATCCACGACCCATTTTCAATGCCCTGGCTGAGGGAAGGAGGTTATCACCCAAGATTTGACGGTACATGGCCCCGTCCATCGTCCCTTTGATGCGGTGAAGTTGTCATGTCCCTTTAGCAGAAAAACACCCCCAAAGCATAATGTTTCCACCTCCATGTTTGACGGTGGGGATGGTGTTCTTGGGGTCATAGGCAGCATTCCTCCTCCTCCAAACACGGCGAGTTGAGTTTATGCCAAAGAGCTCCATTTTGGTCTCATCTGACCACAACACTTTCACCCAGTTGTCCTCTGATTCATTCAGATGTTGATTGGCAAACTTCAGACGGGCATGTATATGTGCTTTCTTGAGCAGGGGGACCTTGCGGGTGCTGCAGGATTTCAGTCCTTCAAAGTGTAGTGTGTTACCAATTGTTTTCTTGGTATGGTGCCAGCTGCCTTGAGATCATTGAAAAGATCCTCCCGTATAGTTCTGGGCTGATTCCTCACCGTTCTCATGATCATTGCAACTCCACGAGGTGAGATCTTGCATGGAGCCCCAGGCAGAGGGAGATTGACAGTTATTTTGTGTTTCTTCCATTTGCGAATAATCGCACCAACTGTTGTCACCTTCTCCACAAGCTGCTTGGCAATGGTCTTGTAGCCCATTCCAGCCTTGTGTAGGTCTACAATCTTGTCCCTGACATCCTTGGAGAGCTCTTTGGTCTTGGCCATGGTGGAGAGTTTGGAATCTGATTGATTGATTGCTTCTGTGGACAGGTGTTTTTTATACAGGTAACAAGCTGAGATTAGGAGCACTCCCTTTAAGAGTGTGCTCCTAATCTCAGCTCGTTACCTGTATAAAAGACACCTGGGAGCCAGAAATCTTTCTGATTGAGAGGGGGTCAAATACTTATTTCCCTCATTAAAATGCAAATCAATTTATTACATTTTTGACATGCGTTTTTCTGGATTTTTTTGTTGTTATTCTGCCTCTCACTTTTCAAATAAACCTGCCATTAAAATTATAGACTAATAATTTCTTTGTCAGTGGGCAAACGTACAAAATCAGCAGGGGATCAAATACTTTTTTTCCCTCACTGTATGCATTAGTTCTGCCCGTACCTCTTTGTGCCTGTGTAGTGGGCAGGCAAGTGTGGTGGAGCAGCAGGTCCAGCACACGGGGTGTCCAGCAGAGGAGAGGAACTCCCCGTGGCCGTGGCCGGGGAAGCAGAGGTCGGCGGCGCTGGGAGCGGCGTCAGTTACGCGGCGTCTGTGGGAGAAGGCACAGGCCTCTGCTGAAGATTATCATCCGCAGACACATCACACGGCTTGCCGGACACGTCACACACTCGGCCCTGTGATTGTGGAGGTGAGACAGGTTCGCGCGTGGCAACGAATGGCTTGTCGCTGGACAAACATCGACGGCAACATCGGGAGAACGCGGCACGAACTCGTGCAGAGTTTCTGGCACCGTATGAATTTACACTCCTTGTTGGTATGTACGTTGAACCTCGTTCGCGCCATACGTCAGCCAGCCGTGCTAATCGGAGGTGCAGATGGATGCAATTGAAGGACGTGGAGCAGAGGTGTCAAAATGAAAAAAAAATTGATACAGAAATTACACAAGTCCAGGGGACTTCACCAAGGCCGTGTTATCCCAGACTCTGACAGAGCACAAAGGAAGATTGGCAATGACAAAAAATGGCTTCATAACTATCATTGTCAGATGGCACACTTGCATCTTCAGTCTTCAGTCGGCGTCAGTAATTTAAGAATGCACGCATGATGCGTGACACCAACTAAAATGGCATCGATGCTGACTAATCACATCCTCTCCAAGATGTGGAACTCAAGAGACGAGGATAGCCTCTTCCAAACAGGACTACCCATGACAATTGAGTTGTCGCCTGGGTAAAAATAAAATTAACTAGTAGATTTCAACTTGAAAATCTAAACCATCGCACCAACAGTAATGGACGGAATCCTATATGAGGCGCACACTGGAGGAGCTTCAGGTGGACTCTGGTACCTGCTTTAACGTCTGTGTGAGAAGCATCTTCTCCCACTGAAATTCAAACAAAGTTGACAGTTAGACAGGACATGTTTTAAAACATCCGCAGTAAAATTCAAGTATGTATACCATTAAAGTAAACTATTTTTTATTTACCAGGTAAGGCCCATTGAGAGCTATTAAGCTCTTTTTCAGAAGCGACCTGGCCACAAATTATAGCTTAACGAAGTAGCTTATCACGTGGAAATTTATAGCAGCCAAATACTCTAAACGCATTACTTACAAATAGCTCACAAAGCGGTTATCCTCCCACTACCCTTGGGTTACCTTCTGTCCCGGTCCAGCCGAGACAGTCTGTGAATTGGCATCTGTGTTTGGGTGGCATGAATTAATTTGTACCGAGATCTGGTACCGGTACTGTGCTGAACTTTACTACTGCATGGTTGTTGACAGACCTAGACAGACTGAAACATAGGTCTGGGTTTGATCTCCATAGTGGAAAAGGTGGTAACCCGAAAAGTAACCCAAACCCTTCCACATTCAACGATAAACACTTTCAAACAGAGTTCGCTCGGAAATGACCCCACTAAACCGCACGTATGTAAACGTTTGACTTCAGTGGTTCCTCCGGCGCGTGCGAACGATGAAGTGCACGACCTCTCGTGATGATGACCTCACACCCGCATGGCTGCACGAAAGGCGGTGCTGACGAGCATGAGGCAGGTGGAAGAGGCAAAACGAGGAGGCAAGATTAGAGTGCTGTAGTAGGTGGGGTATAGTGGGGCCTATTTCCGAATGATTGATTTATGTGGAAATGAAATTGGTCAAGAGTCCGTTACTTTGTAAACATTAGCATGTATCTACTTTAATACCAAGTCTGCAGGGGTGGGAAAGATGAGGTCTGTTCATTCTGGTGGGCAAAGGTAATTTAGACACTCCAAGTTAAGTCTGGTGGCATAAGGATGAAATGCACCTTAAAAATGTAAATAATGATTATTAATCCATCTTCACTCCCACGGTGTTTCCAACCAGCGTTAGGCAATGTAATTATCTGACGTGCTGTACACTTGTACAGTGTTACTGAATTATTGTATCATTATGAATTCAGTGCCCGTTCTGCGACCGTTCCCTAGATCCCTCTCTGGTGTATAACCTGGCCTGCTGACGTCAGGGCCGTAAGCCACAGATCCCTTTCCCTGCCAGCAGCCAGCGCTATACTGTTACATTACGATTCTATGCCAAAACACAGGGAATCCTCTACTTACGATCATTCGACTTACGAACTTTCAGAGAAATGATCAAACTTGTCTGTATGTCCAGTTTCCTGATCGGACCGAGAGTCGCAAGTTCAACTGCCGCACATCATCATCACCTGAGGATCATCATCACCTGATGATCATCATCACCTGATGATCATCATCACCTGATGATCATCATCACCTGATGATCATCATCACCTGATGATCATCATCACCTGATGATCATCATCACCTGATGATCATCATCACCTGATGATCATCATGATGGTTATGATCACCTGATGATCACCATCACCTGATGATTGCTTGTGTTGCAGTCGAAACGTCGTGAGAACTGTATTGTTTTATATTTTTATTATTTTATTGTTTCCCTTCTACGTGACTTTACCGAAAGAACCAAGAATATGAATCCCTGCAGTCACGAAAGCTTTAAATCAAAATATAGTTTACTTTAAAAGTTATAGTTTGAGAATGGCGGTCCGATGGGAGGGAGTGAAGGGGTATTGTGAGGAGGCGTCATCGGGAGTGGAAGCTGCTGGTGGGAGCATGGGAGGTGTGGGGAGTGTGAGGTCCATCGGCATTGTGGAGAGGGAAGGGGTGAGAGTGTTGTAAGCGATGGGGCTGAGGGAGGAGTGGTGGATATGACGATGTGGAAGCTGTGTCGGTGATGAGGTGTGTGCTTGAAGTGAGGATTACATGGGGAGCGGTGCCGAAGTGGTTAGCGCACCGTGCGACGGGATCCGGCGACCCGAGTTCTATTCCCACTCACGGCCAACATCGGTGACGAGTATCTGAACCAATCTCGGTCCCATCCCAGGTCTATTCTGCCTTAAAATGAGTATCCAGGTTCGGTGAATGGGAGGAGACAAAGGCGGCCAGGCGTGGTGCTGGCCACCCATCCCATCTCAGCGTGTCGACCCCATGGCACGTGGGTAATGGAGGTGGTGATGAAGATGGTGACGACGGTGATGATGATGTTGATGACGATGTGATGACGAGTCACTCACTCAGACTCACAGAGCCACACTCAGAGACTCACAGAGTCACTCACTCTGACTCACAGAGCCACACTCAGAGACTCACAGAGTCACTCACACTCAGAGACTCACAGAGTCATTCACACTCACAGAGTCACTCACACAGACACACACTCACTCAAGGAGACCCACAGACTCACTCACACAGACTCACAGAGTAACTCACACACAGACTCATACTCACAGACTATTCTGACACACACACAGACTCACAGAGTAACTCACACACAGACTCACACTCACAAACTAATTCTGACACACACACTGACTTGCAGAGTAACATGCACTCAGAGACTCACAGAGTCACGCTCAGTCACTCACTCAGAGACTCACAGTCACACTCAGAGAGTCACGCTCAGTCACTCACTCAGAGACTCAGAGCCACACTCAGAGACTCACAAAGTCACTCACTCAGAGATTCAGAGCCACAGACTCACAGAGCCACACTCACGAGATTCACAGAGCCACATTCAGAGACGCACAGAGTCACTCAGAGACTCACAAAGTCACTCACTCAGAGACTCAGAGCCACACTCAGGGACTCACAGTCACTTACTCTGACACTCGGAGACTCACTCAGACTCACACAGACTCAGAGTAACTCACACACTCACAGACTTACACAGCAACTCACAGTCACTCCCACTCAACTCAGTCTCACCGGGTAACTCACTCACACAGACTCGGAGTAACTCACATGAACTCACAAAGTAACTCACTCACACAGACTCACAGACTAACAAACAAAAACAAAGATCCCCAGTGAACCCTTAACAGACTGTAGGGGCAAGTGCTGTTAGCGAGCACCTACGAAGGCCGGTACGGCACACGAGGGGGTGGGTGGCCAGCACCACGCCCGGCCGCCTTTGTCTCCCCCATTGGCGATGTTTACACACCGCAACCAGGTACTCATTTGAGGCCGAGTCGACCTAGGGGAGGCCCAAGACCTGTTCAGAAAATCGTCACCGGTGTTGGTGGCCGTGAGCGGGAATCGAACTCGGGTCGCCGGGTTCGTAGCGCAGCGTAGCGCTAACCGCTGCGCCACCGCTCCCCACACCCTCGCTCACAAACACAACGCAGGCAGCGTGGGCAGCCCTGGTCCATCCACTGCTCGATGAGGGCCTTGCCATGCCGTGCGAGTTATTTGACCAGAAGCGCAGTGCGTGTTGTTAACATTCCCCGTGTGGTGGATAGAATCGGAGGTCTTTCCCCAGCCCTCACCCACCAGGAATGGTGAAGTATAGTCAAATACTTCCTGTGACCAACACGGCGTTAGGAGACATTCATACAACCCACAGATGGACTAATAATTATTGTAAGTACTGTGGTGTACTTAAAATAATGTGTGGAGGAGGAGGAAGAAGCTCCAGAAGTCGCACTTCAGCAGCCACCACTGCCCCTTCGCAGTATCAACAACCACGCAGACAAATGCACTGCCACATCCTACAACACGCGTTTGTTCCTTCAAAGTAGTGAATTAGCGTCCCAACACGCTGGTTCACGAAGATGGAGCGGTAATATAATGAGCTGGACAGCGACAACAACTTAAATCAGCGGTAATAATGCGGCTGACACGCAGGAAGCAATACTTAGGTAGGCCGCGATGAGACCACGGCGCTCGGATGGCGACCCTGCCTGGGAAGGTGCACACAAACTCCTCACAGAGTGAGCACCACAATGTTGTCCTTACAACACACAGTGGTCTCGCTTTTCTTTCATATCCACGAGCACAGCAACATCCAGCAACACATATCTCCTCACATTGTGCCCAGGACTGCTTTAAATAAAGATTTTAAATAAACTTTCCCGCCAAAAAATGTAATTGAGGCGTGTGTGGGTATCGATGTGGAACTTGTGATCACATTGCTAAGAGCCGAAACACAAGGCACCCACCACCCCACACATCCTACTACTACTGCTGCTGTTGCTGCCTTGTGAAGTCTATGATGATGATGAGCAGCAGCAGCAGCGAGATAATGAGGAGGTTGAATGTGATGATGATAATGTGGAGTAGAGTCAGGGGGGTTATGCCCAAAGTTCTCTGTCCTCACCTCCCCACCACCGCCACGTCCCAACTCTGAACATCCACACATCATCATCATCATCGACCAGCAATGACCAACAGCAGCTCACAGCCCATTAAATACACCACCAGTAGGACAATTGTATGGAGGAGGCCAAACAAACATCTAAAACTAACAAAATAACAATTGCCACTGAGAACTGTTTCACGTAACTCGTGCACTCAAAGTCCTCAGACAATTGCAGTTATATTTCGATTAATGGCAGTCTGGATGGCGTCAATTTTTTCCATGAACACGTTGGCTACAACCGGAGATAGGGGGGAGCCCATTGGGGTGCCCTCAGTTTGTTTGTAGAAAGTTCCATTCCAGGTGAAGTATGTGTTGGTTAAGCAATGTCTCACCAGGGGGGGTACATCAAATGTGAAACTGACGCCATACAGACTGCCACTCTACGCCCAACCTTATGGAAGAGGTACGTGGATGACACCTTTGTCATCTGGCCACATGGCCAGCCTGCTCTAGACCAATTCCGCGACCACATCAATTCCATACACCCAGCCATCAGATTTACCATGGAGGTCGAAAAAGATGGCAAACTACCATTTTTGGATGTCTTAATTAAAAGGAGACATGATGGTTCAATGAGCCACTCTGTCTACAGGAAAGCCACCCATACAGATGCTTACTTGAAACCGGATTCCCACCACCATCCATCCCAAAAGAACTCCCTCATCAAGACTCTATGCCAAAGAGCCCAATGCATTTCCGACCAGGAACACATTACCAGTGAACTCAAGCACGTACACCAGTCTCTCGGCACTAATGGTTACTCCGACTACACAATCTGCAAAGCCATCACTCCAGTCATGAAGAAGGATTCTCTTGTGGAGCCACTCAAAACCATCACCTTACCCTACATTGCAGGGGTCACTAAAAAGATCTCCAAAATCCTGAATAAACACAAGATCCAGGTCCGATTCAACACAATACATAAAATCCGTGATCTAGTTCCATCTGTAAAATATGCTGTTCCAGACATACAGTACCCGGGCGTTTACAAACTAAAGTGCCTTTGTGGTAGTAGCTACATTGGAGAAACCAAACGACATATCTCGGACCGCATCCGTGAACATGAAGCAGATTTGAAACACGGTAGGACGAACTCCTCTGCCGTGGCAGATCACTGTTATAATTCAGTGGGCTCACATGACATTGACTTCTCCAAGACGGAGGTTCTTTGCAAACCAACCGGCTACCATGAGAGATTCGTTCATGAGGCCATTCACATATACAAGCACAGAGACAATTTCAACCGAGAAGATGGATTCTGGCTTAGTAACCATTGGAAAGATGTTTTAAACCATTTCCGTTCTTAATTAATTGTATTTTACGATGACCTTCAGACCGCAGCTCTTTCACCAGCATTGACTCTTAATACCTCTCACACCACGGTTAATGGTATGGTTTACAACATGGAGTATAATAGCGCCTCGCAGCTGTCTCTCTCCCCCTCCTCTGTTCCGACCTTGGATGAACTCGTCCGTCTGAATGGGGCCCGTAGCTATCCGTGTTGCTAAAGTTGAGGGTAAGAATCCACCCATTTTTTTCGCCATATAGCATTGTGATATATAACGACTTATTGTTGGTAGCTTAGTTGATTGGAGAATATAGAGTTTATTGATAACATTAAGGTAATTTATATTTTAGTTTTTTATTGGTTCACTATGTAGTATTCATTATACATTGTATTGTATACCCAGTTACTGTGAATAGCTCAGATGTGTAGACCTTGACTTCAACATAGCCATTTCTGTGACCAGTCACTAGCTAATGACTCAGTTATTTCAATGCTAAATTCGCCTAGGTATTTCAATGCTAAATTCTCCTGTTTGATTTGTACTAGGTGCCTCGGTGAATGTGTATGCTCTGACTTTAAACATAGCTATTTCTGTGACCAGTTACAAGCTAATCACTCAGCTATTTCAATGCTAAATTCTATGCTAATTCCTTTGTCAAGGGGTGCCTCTGCGGATGTGTATGCTTTAACTTAGCTATTTCAATGCTAAATTCTATGCTAATTCCTTTGTCAAGGGGTGCCTCTGCAGATGTGTATGCTTTAACTTTAACATAGCCATTTCTGTGACCAGTCACAAGCTAATCACTCGGCCATTTCAATGCTAAATTATATGCTAATTCCTTTGTCAAGGCGCTTTGTTTCTTCTGACAAAGCTTAAAGGTCGTGATCTGAACGTGGCTTTTTTCACTCCAGCGCTGTCCTACCAGACAGTCTCGTCCCTTCACCTGATGAAGGCCGCTTGTGTTGTGGCCGAAACGTCGTGAGAATATTATTGTGTTATTTTATTTTATCAATTTATTATTTTATTCCCATTCTATGTGACTTTACCGAAAGAACCAAAGAAGATGAATCCTTGCAGTCACGAAAGCTTTAAATCGAAATATAACTGCAATTGTCTGAGGACTTTGAGTGCACGAGTTATGTGAAACAGTTCTCGGTGGCAATTGTTATTTTGTTAGTTTTAGATGTTTGTTTGGCCTCCTCCATACAATTGTCCTACTGGTGGTGTATTTAATGGGCTGTGAGCTGCTGTTGGTCATTGCTGGTCGATGATGATGATGATGTGTGGATGTTCAGAGTTGGGACGTGGCGGTGGTGGGGAGGTGAGGACAGAGAACTTTGGGCATAACCCCCCTGACTCTACTCCACATTATCATCATCACATTCAACCTCCTCATTATCTCGCTGCTGCTGCTGCTCATCATCATCATAGACTTCACAAGGCAGCAACAGCAGCAGTAGTCGTAGTAGGATGTGTGGGGTGGTGGGTGCCTTGTGTTTCGGCTCTTAGCAATGTGATCACAAGTTCCACATCGATACCCACACATGCCTCAATTACATTTTTTGGCGGGAAAGTTTATTTAAAATCTTTATTTAAAGCAGTCCTGGGCACAATGTGAGGAGATATGTGTTGCTGGATGTTGCTGTGCTCGTGGATATGAAAGAAAAGCGAGCCCACTGTGTGTTGTAAGGACAACATTGTGGTGCTCACTCTGTGAGGAGTTTGTGTGCACCTTCCCAGGCAGGGTCGCCATCCGAGCCCCGTGGTCTCATCGCGGCCTACCTAAATATTGCTTCCTGCGTGTCTGCCGCATTATTACCGCTGATTTAAGTTGTTGTCGCTGTCCAGCTCATTATATGACCGCTCCATCTTCGTGAACCAGCGTGCTGGGACGCTAATTCACTACTTTGAAGGAACAAACGCGTGTTGTAGAATGTGGCAGTGCATTTGTCTGCGTGGTTGTTGATACTGCGAAGGGGCAGTGGTGGCTGCTGAAGTGCGACTTCTGGAGCTTCTTCCTCCTCCTCCTCCACACATTATTTAAGTACACCACAGTACTTACAATAATTATTAGTCCATCTGTGGGTTGTATGAATGTCTCCTAACGCCGTGTTGGTCACAGGAAGTATTTGACTATACTTCACCATTCCTGGTGGTTGAGGGCTGGGGAAAGCCCTCCGATTCTATCCACCACACGGGGAATGTTAACAACACGCACTGCTCTTCTGGTCAAATAACTCGCACGCATGGCAAGGCCCTCATCCAGCAGTGGATGGACCAGGGCTGCCCACGCTGCCTGCGTTGTGTTTGTGAGCGCGGGTGTGGGGAGCGGTGGCGCAGCGGTTAGCGCTGCGCTACGAACCCGGCGACCCGAGTTCGATTCCCGCTCACGGCCACCAACACCGGTGACGATTATCTGAACAGGTCTTGGGCCTCCCCTAGGTCGACTCGGCCTCAAATGAGTACCTGGTTGCGGTGTGTAAACATCGCCAATGGGGGAGACAAAGGCGGCCGGGCGTAGTGCTGGCCACCCACCCCCTCGCGTGCCGTGCCGGCCTTCGTAGGTGCTCGCTAACAGCACTTGCCCCTACAGTCTGTTAAGGGTTCACTGGGGATCTTTGTTTTTGTTTGTTAGTCTGTGAGTCTGTGTGAGTGAGTTACTTTGTGAGTTCATGTGAGTTACTCCGAGTCTGTGAGTGTGTTACCCGGTGAGACTGAGTTGAGTGGGAGTGACTGTGAGTTACTGTGTAAGTCTGTGAGTGTGTGAGTTACTCTGAGTCTGTGTGAGTCTGAGTGAGTCTCCGAGTGTCAGAGTGAGTGACTATGTGAGTCTCTGAGTGAGTGACTCCGTGTGTCTCTGTGGCTCTGTGAGTCTGTGTGAGTGAGTTACTTTGTGAGTTCATGTGAGTTACTCCGAGTCTGTGTGAGTGAGTTACTTTGTGAGTTCATGTGAGTTACTCCGAGTCTGTGAGTGTGTTACCCGGTGAGACTGAGTTCAGTGGCAGTGACTGTGAGTTACTGTTTAAGTCTGTGAGTGTGTGAGTGAGTGACTTTGTGAGTCTCTGAGTGTGAGTGTGCGTCTCTGAGTGTGGCTCTGTGAGTCTGTGCTTCTGAGTCTGAGTGTGCATCTCTGAGTGAGTGACTGTGAGTCCCTGAGTGTGGCTCTGAGTCTCTGAGTGTGGCTCTGTGAGTCTGTGGCTCTGAGTCTCTGAGTGAGTGACTCTGAGTCTCTGAGTGAGTGACTTTGCGAGTCTCTGAGTGTGGCTCTGATTCTCTGAGTGAGTGACTTTGTGAGTCTCTGAGTGAGTGACTGGATCTCTGAGTGTGCCTCTGTGAGTGCGTGCGAGTCTCTGAGTGAGTGGCTATGAGTCCCTGAGTGAGTGACTGAGTGTGACTCTGTGAGTCTCTGAGTGCGTGTTACTCTGCGAGTCTGTGTGTGTCAGAATTAGTCTGTGAGTGTGAGTCTGTGTATGAGTTACTCTGTGAGTCTGTGTGAGTGAGTCTGTGAGTGAGTCTGTGGGTCTCCTTGAGTGAGTGTAAGTCTGTGTGAGTGACTGTGATTCTCTGAGTGACTCAGTGAGTCTCTTGAGTGTGGCTCTGTGAGTCTGAGTGAGTGACTGTGAGTCTCTTGAGTGTGGCTGTGAGTCTCTTGAGTGTGGCTCTGTGAGTCTGAGTGAGTGACTGTGAGTCTCTTGAGTGTGGCTGTGAGTCTCTGAGTGTGGCTCTGTGAGTCTGAGTGAGTGACTCGTCATCACCATCGTCATCAACATCATCATCACCGTCGTCACCATCTTCATCACCACCTCCATTACCCAGGTGCCATGGGGTCGACACGCTGAGATGGGATGGATGGCCAGCACCACGCCTGGCCGCCTTTGTCTCCTCCCATTCAACGAACCTGGATACTCATTTTAAGGCAGAATAGACCTGGGATGGGACCGAGATTGGTTCAGATACTCGTCACCGATGTTGGCCGTGAGTGGGAATAGAACTCGGGTCGCCGGATCCCGTCGCACGGTGCGCTAACCACTTCGGCACCGCTCCCCATGTAATCCTCACTTCAAGCACACACCTCATCACCGACACAGCTTCCACATCGTCATATCCACCACTCCTCCCCCAGCCCCATCGCTTACAACACTCTCACCCCTTCCCTCTCCACAATGCCGATGCACCTCACACTCCCCACACCTCCCATGCTCCCACCAGCAGCTTCCACTCCCGATGACGCCTCCTCACAATACCCCTTCACTCCCTCCCATCGGACCGTCATTCTCAAACTATAACTTTTAAACTAAACTATATTTTGATTTAAAGCTTTCGTGACTGCAGGGATTCATATCCTTGGTTCTTTCGGTAAAGTCACGTAGAAGGGAAACAATAAAATAATAAAAATATAATACAATAAAATTCTCCCGACGTTTCGACTGCAACACAAGGAATCATCAGGTGATGATGATCATCAGGTGATGTTGCAGTCGAAACGTCGTGAGAATTTTATTGTTTTATATTTTTATTATTTTATTGTTTCCCTTCTACGTGACTTTATCGAAAGAACGAAGAATATAAACTATATTTTTTATTTTACCCGTTTGAGGCCCCACTGAGCTATGGAGCTATTTTTCAGAAGCAACCTGGCCTCACAAATGTTATCTTCAACGAAGTGGCTTATCTCGTGGAAATTTATAGAGGCCAAATACTCTAAACGCGTGATGTTTATTCTAAATGTAGTGAGAGAGACATGCAACCTCAAAATATACAGCAGGCGACAGGGTCCGGATTGAATCCACGGCCTCCTGCGTACCAGGCGAGGTAGTTAACATATTGCCACTGTGGTGCCCTGTGGTCACGTGAGGCCTACCACTTCTGAATGGCTTGTGATGCATATTTGAACATTACTGCAAGCGTCTTAGCCTCATTCATTAGTCAGGTATTCGAAGGGAATATTGTCATTTGGTAACGCTATTTCAAATATCGCTCATTAAACGTTCAATTTTAATGCAATGCAATTGAGGGACTTTGTGAAGTCTTGTCGTGGTCTGGAGCCGTGGTTGTTGTGTTGCTACCTTGCCCAAGCTTGCATTTGTTGACAAATTGGCAGGAATGTATGTACTTTGTATTTTTATCAATTTGCTTACATTTTCTCCATCTTGCCTCTCATCGGTTTTGGAAAAAGCTCGCTGACCCGCCCCTACTGGACATATGTGAAAAAAGATCTTCATAGCTCATCGGATTCCTCCAGGATATAAAAAAGATTCTGATTCTGATTAATCAGTGGCGCTGCGAACAACCTATTCCCTGTATTGCTGCGGGAATCTGCATCCACACATGATCAAGCACCCCTGTGTAATGCAATACACATGGTTCCATTATCATAGACATGTAATTCTGCAAATGTGCAGAAATGTCTTCCGTATGCGACTTACTCCAGACAAGTTTAGACTATTAAACGTGACCTGTTATGACTCGTCTAATGTGTATTGTGTGGTCGTTAGCACAGAAAGATGTGTCTGGTAATGTCCTAATGGACCAAAAATAGCAAAAAGGAGGCTGGGTCTGTGTTGTTCAGAGTGACCACCATATACAGACTCTTGTACGTACAAACGAGTTCGGTTCCAGAGGTCTGTTCGTAAGTCGATTTGTTCGTGAGTCCAACTTTACTCCCGTCGATTTCAAACACGTTTTACGGCTTGTACACTAAACACGGGGAATGGCTTTAAAAGTTGCCTCTGGTTCTTCACGTTCTGCAGATGTAGATGCCACCATGAACTTGCGACTCTCGGTCCAAACAGGAAACTGGACAAACGGACAGGTTTGATCATATCTCTGTATGTTCGTAAGTCGAATGTTCGTAAGTAGAGGAGTCCCTGTGTTGTGGCATAGAATGGTAATGTAACAGTATAGCGCTGGCTGCTGGCAGGGAAAGGGATCTGCGGCTTACAGCCCTGACGTCAGCAGGCCAGGTTATACACCAGAGGGGGATCTAGGGAAAGGTCGCAGAAGGGGCACTGAATTCATAATGATACAATAATTCAGTAACACTGTACAAGTGTACAGCACGTCAGATCATTACATGGCCTAACCCTGGTTGGAAACACCGTGGGAGTGAAGAAGAAGATGGATTAATAATCATTATTATTTACATTTGTAAGGTGCATTTCATCCGTATGCCACCAGACTTAACTTGGAGTGTCTAAATTCTCTTTGCCCACCAGAATGAACAGACCTCATCTTTCCCACCCCTGCAGACTTGGTATTAAAGTAGATACATGCTAATGTTTACAAAGTAACGGACTCTTGACCAATTTCATTTCCACATAAATCAATCATTCGGAAATAGGCTTCACTATACCCCACCGACTACAGCACTCTAATCTTGCCTCCTCGTTTTGCCTCTTCCACCTGCCTCATGCTCGTCAGCACCGCCTTTCGTGCAGCCATGCGGGTGTGAGGTCATCATCACGAGAGGCCGTGCACTTCATCGTTCGCACGCGGCGGAGGAACCACTGAAGTCAAACGTTTACATACGTGCGGTTTAGTGGGGTCATTTCCGAGCGAACTCGGTTTTAAAGTGTTTATCGTTGAATGTGGAAAGGTTTGGGTTAGTTTTCGGGTTACCACCTTTTCCACTATGGAGATCAAACCCAGACCTATGTTTCAGTCGGTCTAGGATTGTCAACAACCATGCAGTAGTTAAGTTCAGCACAGTACCGGTACCAGATCTCGGTACAAATTAATTTATGCCACCCAAACACAGATGCCAATTCACAGACTGTCTCGGCTGGACCGGGACAGGAGGTAACCCAAGGGTAGTGGGAGGATAACCGCTTTGTGAGCTATTTGTAAGTAATGCGTTTAGAGTATTTGGCTGCTATAAATTTCCACGTGATAAGCTACTTCGTTAAGCTATAATTTGTGGCCAGGTCGCTTCTGAAAAAGAGCTTAATAGCTCTCAATGGGCCTTACCTGGTGAATAAAAAATAGTTTACTTTAATGGTATGCATACTTGAATTTTACTGCGGATGTTTTAAAACATGTCCTGTCTAACTGTCAACTTTGTTTGAATTTCAGTGGGAGAAGAAGCTTCTCACAGACGTTAAAGCAGGTACCAGAGTCCACCTGAAGCTCCTGCAGTGTGCGCCTCATATAGGATTCCGTCCATTACTGTTGGTGCGATGGTTTGGATTTTCAAGCTGAAATCTACTAGTTCATTTTATTTTTACCCAGGCGACAACTCAATTGTCAAGGGTAGTCCTGTTTGGAAGTGGCTATCCTCGTCTCTTGAGTTCCACATCTTGGAGAGGATGTGATTAGTCAGCATCGATGCAATTTTAGTTGGTGTCACGCATCATGCGTGCATTCTTAAATTACTGACGCCGACTGAAGACTGAAGATGCAAGTGTGCCATCTGACAATGAAAGTTATGAAGCCATTTTTTGTCATTGCCAATCTTCCTTTGTGCTCTGTCAGAGTCTGGGATAACACGGCCTTGGTGAAGTCCTCTGGACTTGTGTAATTTCTGTATCAATTTTTTTTTTCATTTTGAAACCTCTGCTCCACGTCCTTTAATTGCATCCATCTGCACCTCCAATTAGCACGGCTGGCTGACGTACGGCGCGAAAGAGGTTCAACGTACATACCTACAAGGAGTGCAAATTCATACGGTGCCAGAAACTCTGCACGAGTTCGTGCCGCGTTCTCCCGATGTTGCCGTCGATGTTTGTCCAGCGACAAGCCATTCGTTGCCACGCACGAACCTGTCTCACCTCCACAATCACAGGGCCGAGTGCGTGACGTGTCCGGCAAGCCGTGTGATGTGTCTGCGGATGATAATCTTCAGCAGAGGCCTGTGCCTTCTCCCACAGACGCCGCGCAACTGACGCTGCTCCCAGCGCCGCCGACCTCTGCTTCCCCGGCCACGGCCACGGGGAGTTCCTCTCCTCTGCTGGACACCCCGTGTGCTGGACCTGCTGCTCCACCACACTTGCCTGCCCACTACACAGGCACAAAGAGGTACGGGCAGAACTAATGCATAAACGCTTTCAACATAAGTTGGAGAGAGCTGAGCCTTTCTAGGAATTCGGCAATGCTTTCCCACCTGTGACTGCTCCCGATATATGACTCGAGAGAATGTAGGTTTTGCTTGCAGGCCACACACACACACATGAATGATGTGTTTGGTATTATCTCATGGAAAATAATGAATTGCACAAGGGCAAGGGTCATGCCCCATTCATTCTGAACGATTAAACCAAACTGACCCACGTTCACACACGAGAACAGAGAGGTTGGTTGCAGGGTGACGCACACGAAGAACGCGTCACTGTGAAAGAGTTAGAAGGTTCCCCTTCGTACCTTCTTACTCTCCCTCCCACCCCACTCCTTCCGGTCAGGTGATTTTGAAGTGTCGTCGTCGTCAGACGAGGACGTGGACCAAGACAGCGCGTGGAACCAGTGGCTGCGCTCCGAGATCCCGGAGCTCTTCCTGCTGGCCCTGCACACGTTTACCGTGAGTCGGTGCAGATGTGGCCTCGCGACTGGGGCTGCCACCTGTCCGCGTTTGACCCCCGAACAGTGTTCGAGTGGCAGCAGGAATTGATTTGTGTCGAGATCTGGTACCCCGGGTATGGCTATGGTTGAATTTTATCACCGTGAACTGCACAGTTTTAACAATAGACCTCAGCTCGCTGAGAAATGTGCCTGGGTTTTCTCTGTCGTGGAAATGGTGGCAACTGTACTTGGGGCATCGGCACGTTTATTCGCGCTCCGGCTCCATTTACACCGAGAGTCACGTGCTTGTCTCGTGTGGGGAGTGGTGGTGTAGCTGTTAGGGGGCATCCATTTAGTATGTATGCATGGAGGGGGGAGGAGGGGTTAACCCACATGCGTACGCTTGCGTATGGGGGGTCTACTGACAATGTATAAGCCGACTGCAACGGCATGAATCTGTCCATCGCAGTGACATGGGGAAGTAATTACTTCCGACAAAGGCGTTCTATGACCTTTTAAATCGTACTCAGATTTGAGAACGGGGACAGTTTGCATTCATGATCCTGAATCATGACAATTCCTTGATTCTCCGGCAGTCGTGAATCGTTCCAACCATCAGTAGGAATCGTGTATATGTGTGTACGTGTATGCACAGCTGTACCCATTGGCTTCTGTTTTGGTCACGTACGTTTCTTTTTTATTTCGTGGAATATCACTTGCTGTACTCCACGCGGTGAGTGCTTTGTATATATAGGAATCATGTTATGTAGAGAATATAAATCTAATTCAGTACCTCTATATGTCTCCCACAGACGAGCGGGGAGACAGCAACCAGGCAGTGAGCCGGCACTCCCAACAATCGCCCAAGCTCTGCGGTTCTTTTTACATTCCGATATTTGCAGCCACTTACTGAGTGTTTACATGTGGGGGGAAACCAGTACACTCGCAGAAAACGAACGAATGTGAGCAAGGGGGCAACGTTCTATCCCGTGCAGATGGAAAGGATTCCACAGTTGTGATCCACTGCCTCCTGGCAAGCCAGGGTATGACTCATCCTCGATGCCCACCGGAAGGGAGATTGCACACTTGCAATTTAATTCCCTGAGATTATTTATATCATGGGGTAGGCAGTGACAAAGCCCCTGACTCACTTAACACGAACATGCGGTCCAGTGCATTGTACGTGCAAGGATACTTGCTTTCCAAAATGTATAAATGTGTGTTGAACTTGAATCTTGACTTAAAGCTTTCGTGACTGCAGGAATTAATATTCTTTGGGTCTTTTGGTAAAGTCACGTAGATAGAACAATAAAATAATAAAAATTAAGTGAATACAAAATACTAATAAAAATATCACGACGTTTCGATCGCAACACAAGCAATCATCATCATTTTTCTCCTGATGACGATTGCTTGTGTTGCGATCGAAACGTGATATATTTAACTTTTTTATTCACTTTATTTTTATTATTTTATTGTTCTATCTACGTGGCTTCACGGAAAGACCCAAAGAATATGTGTTGAACTTCTTTCGCAGTGTGCGTAGCCAACCGTGCTAATCTGTGGTACATTAACACCTTGCCACAAATGCCCTGTTGCTCATGAGCACACCGACTCAAATGAATCAGGCGCAAGGTTTGCGTGATTAATTCTTACAAAGTGGGGTCTATAATGAACAATATGGCTGAAGCTCGAGTTCTATTCATTTAAAACCAAACGTGTTTCTTACCAACCATACCTGGTGTTTGCACACAGATACAGATTATGGGCGATGCGTTCTACACCATTCGGAATGCGCTGTTGCAATGTGCAGCCACAGCCGCTGCAAAAATATTTGTCTCGGTTTGATCCACTGAACAATATCCACTGACCACACCGCACGCGCAACAATGATATAACTACGAGCAAAAATATGAATAAATTAGGATGGTTTATTAAATATATTGCACGTAAAAAAATACAGCAATAGACGTAAAAATACATGGCAGTTTAACACGTACGCTTTCGCGATAAATATCCATAATACAGGTTTTATGGGTTGGATCGCGTAAATATATAAATGTGTCGTTAAATCCGCCACCACCCGACAGCCAACTAGTAAGGGTTGTCACGTAAACAGAACATGCCAATTCATCACTAGTACAGCACACCGGTGTGTGGTGTGTTGGAGAGCCAAGCTACAACATTAACCATCGGAGTATGACGTTTCAGTAATTACAACTAGCTTCATCAGGCAACAGCAAGATTTGGGAGAAGTCCACCTGTTTCATTCCTTATATAGAGGCGTAGATGTGGTGACAACACTTGTGCTCTCTTTGAGCGCGGGGGGGGGGGGGGATTAATGAATCAACGTACATTATACATGCACATTATGCTAGCCCATTGAGTTTGTACTTAGTGTCCATTGTGTGTACTAAAATAGCCGTACAAACGGTAATTTGATGATTCGCTTCCATGCAGCACTAAGTCGGTAGCTATCCAAACGATTACAATTATTTTTATTTCTTTAAATTTCGATAGATTCTGTAATTTGTTTTGGCCAGTAGTAACTAGCTTTGCACAGAACTTCAACATTATCAAAATCAATTGAGTGTCTTTGTGGGCACGCGTGTTCTGCTACTGCTGACAGTTGTATTTGTGAGCATTTCATATTTCTGTGGTGTTCTTTTAGTCTCGTGCTGATCATTCATCCTGTTTGCCCAACATAGCATTCCACAAGTGCAATTAATCCGGTACACACCTTCTGTTGATAGCTTCAGTAATAGAACAGCAAAGAAATATCCAATAGTCCTTTTCGTAGGTTTCCATATGCCTTCTGAATTTGCCTGGCTGATCAAAGTTTCGACCGCAGATGCCATTGGTCAGGGGTCTATTTGTCCGTTCTCATGTGGGACTCTAGGCATGATGGCAGTTGGAATGCTTTCCCACAGACTTGGCAAGACATTTGTTTTCTCACTCTAGTGACTATGGGAGTGAGGTGGAGTCAAGACGGGCGCTGGTCAGGCGTGGCGTTTCCCAGCAGGCGTCTTCGTTCCATGCGCGGTTGCTGTGTTAGCAATAACTTCGTTGCATGCAGGTGCGCCCTTTGCAGAAGGTGGCATTGTCTGCAACTCTGCCTCCTCACCACCAGGACTCGACAAGCTGCTGCTGCTGGAGCTGCTGGTGCCATCCATGGCAAAGGCAATTCTTCCAGCACCATGACTCGCAGCTGAGTAGCTCTGACACACCTTCAACACCGCATGGGCAAAATTGCCGTCATTCACCATGCCACGTGCGCCCCTTGAGTTCTTTCCGTGGGTTACTCCATATGCCTTCTGAGTTTGTAGGGCCGATCAAAGCTTTGATCGCAGATGTTGCAGCTTTGACCACCGGTTTTGTGCATTCTCATGTGGGACCCTAAGCACCATGCCAGTTGGAATGTTTTCCTGCAGACGTCGCAAGAGATTCGTTTTCTCACTCTACTGACTCTATCGGATTCCAGTGGCTCTATCAGTTTCAACACTGCATTGGAAAAACTGCCGTTATTCACCAAGCCTGGTGCACCCTTTATCATGTAATACTTTTCGTGGGTCTTCATATGCCTTTTGAATTTCCCTGGCTGATCAAAACTTCGTCCGCATATGCCGCACCATTGATCACGGGTCTCCTTGTGCGTTCTTACGTGGGATTCTAGGCACCATGCCAGTTGGAATTTTTTCCCACAGACGTCACAAGAGATGAGTTTTTTCGCTCTTGTAACTCTACCGGATTGAGGTGGGGTCGAGACGGGTGCTGGTGAAGTGCCATCGATGGTAAAGGCAATTCTCCCAGCACCACCATGACTCGCAGCGGAGTTGCTCTCGCACATCTGATACATTAGACAAAGTTCACGCGCATGACACCCGTGTCACGAGTGTACTCACAAAAGCATACTTAAGGTGACATAAGATTCATTACAACAGATTTATTATAACAGAACTCCTCAATAGTGCAGATCCTATCATCTACTATTTTACTCCTTATCCACCAAAATAAGTACTCTTTGGTTCTTTCGGTAAAGTCACGTAGATAGGAAAAATGAAATAAAAAATAATATATCACGACCATAAATGACGTCACACGATTTTGGACGATTTTTGAGCCCTCCCCCTCGTCACACGGCGTCACAAAAAGTCAACCCCCCTCAAGTATGACGTCACAAAGCTCTGCCCCCCCCCCAAAACCATATTTTCATTTTGAAAATAAAACATGCTTCAAATCGCTTTAAACTATTGTCATTGTATTTAATGTAGCGCTGCACTCTGATGTTGTAGGAGAAAACATTTATTAAAAAGTCTATTTAACTAAATAGAACGTGTTGTCTTTATTTATTTAAAGTTGCGCATTTTGACGTGACGTCACATTTCTCAAACCCCCCCCCCCCGTCACAAATGTCTGACCCCCCCCTCCCCAAGTGTGTGACGTCATTTATGGATGGCCCCCATCGCCTTAAAACGCGAGCTCGCGCTTGCAAACTGAAACCAAGGAACTTTTTTTGTTCAGCAGCGCGATCCTCCGCGAGATGTAATGAGTCGGCCTCGCGCTGTGAGTGAGTGTGAGTGAGACAGCATCGTCCCCCACTCCTCCTGATGTCGAGGGTAAATGGGCGAGGTTTAAGCCTGTGACTCATGCAGCTGCAATGGCTGCTTTGTGTACGCGGTCCAGACCTCCCCAGAGACCCTGGCTGACAGAGGAGGTGTTTAGGATTGTTGAGAAAAAGCGACAGGCCCACTCTAATCGTCTACAGCATCCCACGTCAGAGAATGAGGAGGCTTACCGCAGCCTTCGCTCGGAGGTTCGGAGAGCCGTGAGGTGCTGCAAGGATGGGTGGTGGTCGCGGGTTGCTGAGGAGATGGAGTCTGCCTCAATGGCCCGCGATCACAAATCCCTATTTAGCTCCATCAAAAAGTAACCTGCAGCGCCACACCTATTACCATTGTAGGGGTAATCGTCACTCACCACTCTGTGGGCTGGTAGCTTCCCCTTATCGTCAATAGGGGGCGGAAGCGCTATCACGCCAGGGCTAATGTCCATGGCCCACAAAGGGGCCAACGACACACCCTAGCAAACGGATCCTGGGACACATTCCCCGGGGCCCCGTGAGGGGGGAACCGGGGGATGATGTCACCTTCCAGAACGTTCTAGAAGGGAAGCGTGGCTAGGGCGGAGCAAGCCACGAACCATAAGCCGGACCTCTCAGAGGTCTGGCTCAGTCATCTGCAAGCTGAAGAACGAAGACCTGGGCTGAAGATAGGACTCTGGACCCCAAGCTCCGTTGTCCTTCTAAGGGCCAGAGCTCAGTGAGGCCAGTGGTCAGGACCCACGGACCGGGTACGGTCAGGTCAAATAGCCTCTCCTAGGGTCCCAGCCGGAGGAAGGGTAACGGGGTACCCAGTGATAGGGCCCTATAATCCGGAGGCCATACCTCCCCAGGGATCGGATAAAGGGACTGATATACCCTTTGTGTTAGGGACTTGTAAGGAAGACAATAAATATCGTGTTGCCTCATCAGAAGTTTATTCGTCAATTTATACCCACTACATCATTAGGGGAACGAAGGGTGATCCAATCTCCGACCCCCAGGGACAGGTTTGCAGATTTGCTGAGCATTTCTGTGAGGTCCTGGGGGAGGGGGAATCCCTCAGCCTGGAAAACATCATGGGACAAAGTGGGGATGACTCTGCTGAGGATGCGGTGCCTCAAATATTGGAGGAGGAAGTCACCCTCTGTGAGTGGCTGGCTGAGGTACCATCCGTTGAGGAAGTACTGAGGGCGATCCAGAGTCCGAGACCAGGAAAGGCACCGAGCAGAGATTATCTCCAAATCGAAATGCTGAGGGAGGGTGGCGTTTGTGCGTAGACTGCCCTACATGACATCATAACAACAGTTTGGGCCACTGGACAGGTTCCGCAGGATTGGAAGGATGCCCTGGTGGTCCCCCTCTTTAAGAAGGGGGACCGCACAGACTGTAACAACTACAAGGCATCTCACTCCTCAGTGTGCCGGAAAAGGTCCTGGCAAGGATTATTCACCATCGCCTTGCTAGGTACGCTGAGGAGAGGCTTGCGGAGACCCAATGTGGTTTCAAGAAAGGGCGGTCCTGCACAGATGCCATATTTTCTGTCCGTCTGCTACAGCAGAGGTGTAGGGAATTCCAACAAGACCTACATCTCTGCTTTATTGACCTTGTTCTTCGTGCTTTCGGAGTCTCTGACCCTCTGCTCACGCTCATTAAGGACCTTCATGATGGTGAGCAGGCCCGGGTAAAACTACGTAGCCGGGAGTCAGAGCCATTCCCTGTACACCTTGGGATGCGACAGGGATGTCCTCTGGCTCCAACATTATTTAACATCTATTTCGACCACATAGTTCGTGAAGCCTTCAGTAGCCGTAACAGAGGAATTTCTGTCTGGTACAGATACAATGGTAGGCAGAGCGATGTCCGGGTGCGGTCAAGGGATGGCTCCCTATTGGTCAACCACATTATGTATGCCGACGACCTGGTAATTGATGCTCATTCAGAGGAGGAGTTGGAGGCGCTGCTGCTGAAACTGGAGTGTGCCACTAAGAGGTGGGGCCTTACCATCAGCCCCACCAAAACGAAGCACCTGCCTGGGTATTTTGTGCCATCGGGCACTCCACCCCCACAACTTCCATATCGGTGATGGGGCAGTTGGGGAGAGAATGGAGAGTTTCCCATACCTGGGCAGTGTGCTTATGACCGGCTCCAGTTTAACAGCAGAGGTCTCACTCCAAATGAGTTGAGCGGCATTATATTTTCATCGGTTGTGTAATGTTGTGTGGAAGCTACCTGGTCTGTCGCTCCGCATGAAGCTTCGGGTCTTCTCGGCCACAGTCATTCCCTCCCTTCTCTACGCTTGCGAAACGTGGACCCCCTTAATGCAGCATCTTCGCCGGTTGGAAACATTTAGGCTGGCCTGCCTACGATCAATCCTGGGTTTAACCAGGCTGGATTGTGTGAGGAGCTCACAAATCCTCGAAATATCTGGACAAAGTCCCATCGGTGAGCTCCTCCAGCAGGCAAGGCTGCATTGGCTGGGTTATGTAGCCCGCATGCCCAATCACCGCATGCCCAAACAGCTTTTGTTCAGCCGGATCGAGGGGGCTAAACGGGCGTGGCGACGGGCTAGAGAAGAGATGGAGTGATGTGGTACAGGAGGATGTGAGCTGAGTGGACTTGCAGATGACTGGTACCAGCGGTGTCAAGATCGGCCTCTGTGGAGGAGGCTCGTGAAGGACGCTACTGGGCAGTTGGAGGCAGTCGCCCTCCGACAACAACGGAGGGCGGAGGAACGACGCTCAGAAAAACGAGCGGAGCGTCGGGTGGCTAAAGCTCAGCAAATTGGCACAGTAGGGGGCACAGGTGGTGCATCAGCCAGCCACAAGCGTCATGATGACGTCACCGCCACTTAGTGGCGAATAGCGGTTGTTGTTTTGAGACAGTGAGAGAGTGTGAGTTCGACTCAGCCTCAGATGAGTACCTGGTGCGGTCTATCGTAAACATCGCTACTGGGGGAGACAAAGGCCGCCGTGGAGGAGAATCCTCCAGGTGCTCACCGACAACACTCACCATGCAACTCACCAACCTGACTCACCACCCCAATCACACCTCACCAATCGCACTCACCTCTCCAATCACACCTGGCAGCATCAACACGCCACAGGAGTGGCGACCAATGTGGCGTGTAGATGCTGCCACCTGCCGGCCACCAATAGGGCGTGTAGATTTTGACTTAAAACTTTCGTGACTTCAGGAATTCATATTTTTGGTTCTTTCGGTGAAGTCACGTAGATGAAAAATAAAAATAAAATAATAAAATAAAATTTTTTAAATTAAAAATACAAAAAATTAATTGAAAATATTAAAAGCTTTTATTATTTTCTATTTATTATTTTTATTTTTAAATTGGCAGAATCTACACGCCACGCCATATTCTTGGTTCATTTGGGAAAGTCACGTAGATTTGAAAATTAAAATAATATAATTGAATTTTAAAATATATATTCTAAATTGAAAGCAATAAAAGCTTTTATTATGAAAAAAACATACAAATAATAAATTGAAAATAATAAAAGCTTTGATTATTTTCAATTTATTATTTTATCATTTTTATTTTTCTGCCACCTGCCGGCCACCAACGTGGTGTGTAGATTCTTCCAATTAAAAAAAGTTACTAATAAAAATAAGAAATTGAAAATAATAAGCAAAAACCCAGATTCATATTCTTGGTTGTTTCGGTAAAGTCACGTAGACAGAAAATAAAACTAAAAATAAAATAATAACATAAAATTAAAACTTTTATAAAAGCTTTTATTATTTTCAATTTATTACTTAACATTTTTAAAATACAAATAATAAATTGAAAATAATAAAAGCTTTTATTATTTTCAATTTATTATTTAACATTTTTAAAATAGAAATAGAAAATAATAAAAGCTTTGATTATTTTAAATGTATTATTTTAATTGTATTATTTTTATTTTCTATCTACGCGACTCTACCGAAGGAACCAGGAATCTGGCGTTTAGATGCTGCCATCAGGCGGCCACCAATGTGTCGTGTGGATTGTGACTTAAAACTTTCGTGACTTCAAGAATTCATATTCTTGGTTCTTTGGGTAAAGTCACATCAATAGAAAATAAAAAATAATCAAATCAAATAAAAATGTGAAATTTTAAATAATAAAAGCAAAAAACCCACATTCATATTCTTGGTTCTTTCGGTAAAGTCACGTAGATAGAAAATAAAATTACAGAATTTAATTTAAAAAAATACAAATAATAAATTGAAAATAATAAAAGCTTTTATACTTTTCCTTTTTTATTTTTATTTTCTATCTACGTGACTTTCCCGAAAGAACCAAGATTATGGCGTGTAGATGCTGCCATCTGCCGGCCACCAACGTGGTGTGTAGATTATGCCAATTAAAAAAATACAAATAAAAAGATTAAATTGAAAATAATAAAAACTTTTATTTTCAATTGATTTTTTATTTAATTTATTTTTATTTTATTATTTTATTTTTATTTTCAATCTACATGACTTTACTGAAAGAACCAAGAATATGAATCTGGATTTTTGCTTATTATTTTCACGCACTCACAGCGCGAGGCTGACTCATTACATCTCGCGGAGGATCGCTCCGCTGAACAAAGTTCCGTGGTTTCAGTTTGCACGCGTGAGTTCACGTTTTCAGGCGATATAAAATAATTTATATTTCATGTCAGTTGGTTCTGAAGGGCGGCTGTTTGTAATTTGGGCGTTCGTAAGTTGAGGACTGTCTGTAAATAAAGATTCCGATTGTGGATGTGGGGCTTTAACCGTGCGGTGAGCTTGGCCCGATCCGCGGGGGCGTGGCTCGATCGCCAGTGGGCGGGGCATAGCCGCGAAGGGCGTGGCTTATCAAAGAAGTGGGAGGAGTCTCGCGCCTACGTGGGGGCGTGCAATAACAAAGGGGGCGTGGCGTGTCACCCTGGGTGATGCCTGCGCTGACCAATCGCAGAGGAGACCGCGATCGCCGGACTGCAAGCCAGAGAAAAGCGCGCTCCTTTTAAAGTTAACAACATTGTTAAATGTAAGTAGCGCCTCTCTACTTTATTATTGTTTTATTTGTTTAATACATTACTTGTGGTGCCGTGAGTCGAGTGAAATGAGTCAATAACCTTGCTAGACATGGCTAAGCTTTTAATAAGGGGCGCCGCGGTGTCGAGATGTTAACTACCTCGCCAGGCCTACAGCAGCGTGGAGGTTCCATCCAGACCCTGACGCCTGCTCTGTATTTGTTTATTTTTTTCCCCTGTGGTCGCGTAGATTCTTCTCCTGGTCCTTCGGTTTTCCCCTCCACATTTAGAAACGTGAGTTCAGAGTACTTGGCTGCTATAAATGTCCACATGATAAGCCACTTTCGTTGAGCTATCATTTGTGTCCAGGTCGCTTCTGATAAGAGTTATATAGCTCAGTGGGCCTTACCTGGTAAAATATAAATAGTTTAGTTTATAGTTCATAAGAACTCGTGACAAGGGTCAGTGTCTACTTCAAATATTGTTCAGGCTCTGGAGACCTCCAAAGTTATTCGTGATGTTATACATTTGGTTCGTTTTGAGCATAATCGCGACCTTATATAATTATTACGTGATACACACGCTTAATATACGCAGACAAACATCGTGTACACGTGTGTCGTGCCCTCTATTGTCCACATAGACGGCTTGTGCTGACGAGAGAACGATCTTAACGTACAATGTCGTGACATGTATCAGCCCTTTGTCGATCCAGCGTTTTGATAGAGGCCTCCCCCACACCATGTCGTTCATGGGAGTTGTTTAACCATACTTCACCATGCCGGTCAATGCAGGTTTGGTGAAGTGAGGAGGCCCAGAAACTTGTATATCCAGATACGAGTTTGCCTGTGCTTGCATCTGCAGAATTACATTCTCACACATCTTCAAGTATAGTTAATACTTCTAAAAATGCATTAATTCTTGTGGATTCCATAAAGTACTGTGGTAAAAAGAAAATAACTTGATTTGAACACTTTGTTGAACAGGGAATGCTTTGAGTTTGTGGGTTGAATCCATCTGTGTGGAGTTGTGTTATTTCCCCATATGCAAGGTGGGGTCTCTCTGGGTTCCACTCACACAAACATCTCAATGCAATGGGACCTTTCTGAAAATGCAGTATTTAGACTCAATGAAGCTTTCCTGGGTAACTAGTTAACATTGTAATAATTAGCATGAGAGATAATGACGTTCCCTTATAAGTGTCATTAGTAGTACTATACTGTACTTTTAATGAAGACTATTTTACGTAGTTGTTTGTAAAAAAGTGTCCATTCTCAAAACTCTTTGACGGGCCCTTGTACAGAAATGATATTACAATCTTACATGGAGATTGCGAGTCAGAGTGTTGTGAATAGTGGAGTGAGCGTGTGGTGCCATCATTATATTGTTGGTGTGTATATACAGAAAGGCCTATTTGGTGAGTAACATTAGGAAAATGGAGGTAGTTAGTCATTGTTGTTAAACAAAATATGATTTGGGTGGATAAGAGGACTAAAATGGTACATGATAGGAACTGAAATATTGTGGAGTTCTGGTATAAAGAGTTGTAGTATATATGAATCTTATGTCACCTTAAGTATGCCTTTGTGAGTACACTCGTGACACGGGTGTCATGCGCGTGACCTTTGTCTTTTGTTTCAGATGTGCGAGTGCAACTCCGCTGCGAGTCAAGGTGGTGCTGGGAGAATTGCCTTTACCATCGATGGCACTTCACCAGCACCCGTCTCAACCACACCTCAATCCGGTAGAGTTACTAGAGTGAAAAAACTCATCTCTTGTGACGTCTGTGGGAAAAAATTCCAACTGGCATGGTGCCTAGAAGCCCACGTAAGAACGCACGAGGAGACCCGTGATCAATGGTGCGGCATATGTGGACGAAGCTTTGATCAGCTAGGAAAATTAAAAAAGGCATTTGAAGACCCATGAAAAGGATTACATGATAAAGGGTGCACCAGGCATGGTGAATAACGGCAGTTTTGCCAATGCGGTGTTGAATCCACCGTCGCCCTATGAGATGTGCTCAGTCTGCGGATTTTTAAGTCCTATTGAAATCCTGACAACTCATGAAAGTCTTCACGCACAGTTCTTGTACAGACCGAAGCCTGAACATGATTACGCTTCGACAAAAGATAGCGGCGTTAAGATAAATGACATGAAATCCAATTTTCCTGAATGCTTTGTGGGTGTGTGAAAATTGATTAAAAATAATTAAAATTAAATGAAATTCGAAATTTGCATAATTAATCCGAAATTATGCTAATTCGTGTAATTATGCGTGTAACTATGCTAATTAGAGAGGTAATCGTATTAATTTATACGAGTGGGTGTGGTTGTGTTAATGATAGCCTTCATGATAATCAGGCCCCGCCTCGTTGACGAGGTGGGGTTATCAATCAGGATAAAGCAATCAATCGTGTGCAGTTACGCTAGTGTCAATTCGGCCTCGTTGTCTAACTTCGTATTATTGATCAGCATAATACAACTATTCTCGCTTTAACACTCCCCGAGTGTTCATATTTTAGATCCCATGTTCATATCGTTCGCTTTAGTTTAATGAGTGTGTATTGGTGTGTTTATAGTTTAGGTTCCCGAGTTCCTATCTCGTCGCAGGATACAGATCTTATGCAAAAATTTCAGGAAAGAATCACACGACCACTTCTGTATTAATCAATTTATTTTCTAATTAAACCTTAACTATAATATGTATGTGAACTCTCAATCTCGGAACTTCAACACGGTATCCACACGGTATCAAGACAGTATCATCAACGACTGTACGATTTCACTTTGATAACACATGGACCCCGCATAAAGCGATTGCTGTTAGTGAGAGAGAGAGAGAGTCAGGACATGCAAATGCTATGCTACACAAAAGCTTATACATTATATGAACGATCATTATGCTTGAAATGGTCAGCACATTATCACAGGCGATTGATTACCATGCAACGGTATTCATATAAAAAGACAATTAAACAGTTATTATTTCCAAAAGCATAAATGTAACAGATCCACCGGACAGACTATAAGATTACCGAAATGGCTTAGTGTGAGGGTATGCGGCGGAACGTGTTATCTCACGGGAGATTAATTAATTAATTAGTGAATAAGATAGTATGATCAGAAAATCGGTTTAGCACGATTCCTCCCCGGGAGCATAGCTCCGTGGCGAAGGTGCCAAGGGTTAATTCGTATTGATGGATCGGTTGGTAACTTATGCGATTAGAAGTACAGTCCAAAACAAAATATTAAAGAGGGAAATTATGAATATACTTATAAATGACGGACTGTTATCACACGATCTATGCTTCCACAGCCAGATGGTTCACGGACTTGAATGTTCGCTTCTGGTTAAGGACCCGTGTAGGTTTGAGTGATATGAATTGTTTTGAATAGTCAGTGTTTGGAATTAATTATTTGCGTTGCCATACGCTGAAGTTGGCATCGCTTGTAGGAGAAGTAGCCTCGCTCCCTTTAGAGCGGTGAGGTGTGTGGGAGTGCATCATACGTATCGCCGCCCTCCTCCATGCAGCAGCCAGCCTCTGTCCACAGGGGAGAGTTGCTTGATCGCTCTCAGTTCTGCTCAGTGGACACCTCTCTCCACTGCTGGATGAGTTGCGCGATCACGCTCGTGCTGGTTCGCTGACAGCAGTTTCTCTCCACTGTTGGATGAGCTGCATCGGCACGCTCCCTCTCTCTGGGTGGAGAACTCGAACGTGCTCGTTGCTGGTTTGCTGAAAGCAGGTTTTTCTCCACTGCTGGATGACTCAAGTCGCACGTGCTCTTGCTCTGGTTTGCAGAAGCTCTTGCTTGGTGCGTCGGTCGCTCTGCAGCTGGACTCAATGTAGAATAATCTTTCAGCAATACTCTGTCTTTCAGCTCTTGGAAATCACACTAGGTGACGCCTCACTACCCTGCGAGTCTTGCCAACGTCAGTGGGTAGCGACGGGGCCACTTTGGCTTCTGCTCGCAGCTCCCTGCTCTGCAGCTCGCTGGCTGGCGACCTGTTGCTCTCGTTCCCGATTTGAACTGCTCCTGAGCCGACCCACTGGTCGAACTCCCCGCGTTCCGACCCCTCCGAGTCGAACTTCCCGAGTTCCGACCCCCCTGGTCGAACTCCCCGAGTTCCGACCCCCCCTGGTCGAACTCCCTCGAGTTGAACTCCTCCGAGTCGAACTGTCTCCCGAGAGTCGACCCCCCGGTCGAACTCTGGTGAGCCGACCCCCTCCGGTCGAACTCTGGTCAGCCGACCCCCTCCTGTCGAACTGTTCCGAGTTGCTCCTCCGAGTCGAACTGTCTCCCGAGAGTCGACCCCCCGGTCGAACTCTGGTGAGCCGACCCCCCCCGGGTCGAACTCTTCCGAGTTGCTCCTCCGAGTCGAACTGTCTCCCGAGAGTCGACCCCCCGGTCGAACTCTGGTGAGCCGACCCCCCCCCCCCCGATCGAACTGAGGTTTCAATGCTCAGGATCCTCTTTTTATGCCCAAAAATCCATTCACTCGGATCCTGCCCACAAGGCGGGGTTTCTTTCGATTTTTGCTGTGTCAGGATTTGTCCGTATTTATCTGCGTCCGTGTGTGTCCGTACATGTGTCAGTGTGTGTCATTGTGTGCATCACCCACGGTATATTCCGTTGTCATACTCCTACCATAAAACCCACAAGTAAAACAATCAAATGTTATAAATTGTCTCGAAGGCGCCTCTCTGTCTGGGTGCACAACCTGGAGGGAGGGGTGATATTCCCTCCGACTTTCACCGACGCACAAAGAAATGGTTAAAAAGTTTTAAGTTAACATTTCATTTCATCAGAGTTCCACAGTTATGATTCTGTATTAATCCAAGGTCTGGGTCAGCTTCCCGTTGTGGTCTTTGACTCGTGTTTCCCCAAGCGTATACACACTCCTATCCCGCGCTGCGGGGATACAAAGACGGCCGGGATCTCCCTTTCTCTCCGACCCTGGGTTTAACATCGCCCTTTCCTTACGTTGCAGTTTTGCTGTGCGCTTGCATTTCTTTTCCTCTCTACTCTTACTTTAACCCAGCTTATTATTTGCGTATGGGTGGATTAGAGCATTCATGTTGACTTAGGAAAACCTGATTGTTAGGCTTCGGGTCAAGTCGTATAGAAATTATTAAAATATGTAAATACGTTTCATATTAAATTAATAGACGGGTGATGGTTACATTGACGTAGCTTGTGGCAGGGTTCAATTGAAGTGGATGTGAAGATCAATAACTTTAGCCTACCCTGTCATTAAATTCCGACTTTAAGTTACTCTAATAGTAATGCAGAACCAATTAGTTTTTTTTTACTTAACTAGATCTAGGCTAACGCAACCTCCCAGTGACCCTGGCTTTGTGTTTACATCAGCCCCTTGTAATCCGCTGCGCTCTGCTCTCTATCTGCTCCCTCTGACCCTGGGAGGGCTCTGAACGTCAAAATCGTGTTAGTGGGTCAAGGTAAATATGACCTCCACATGCCATGCTGAGGCCTGGTTTGGTGTTTTTATTCATTATTAAAATTAAAAGAAACAATAGAAATATGTATCTATATGTATTGAAAAATTACTTGTTAATATTAAGATGGAAAGGGGGGCATATACAACAGTTAGTAGAATAATACATAGTGTAAATGGACTCGTCTGTCTGAACAAAGCTCGTCGCTCTCCGTGGTATTAATCCCTCACACCAACATCATGCTAATCCCCCAGTTACATGCTAATGTATATGTAAACTCCTCTCCCCCCTCCTCCGGTCCGAGCTCGTCACTCTCCGTGGTGCTCATCTCTCACACCAACATCATGCTAATCCCCCAGTTACATGCTAATGTATATGTAAAAATCCTTTGTCAAGGCGCTCTGTTCCTCCCACACAGCTTAAAAGACGCTTCCAAGCTTGGCAGGGTTCACTCAAGTGCTGTCTTCCGGACAGTCCTGTTTCTTCACCTGAGGAAGGCTACTTGTGTTGTGGTCGAAACGTCGTGAGAATTTTATTCTGTTATTATTATTTTTATTATTATTTTATCTCCATTCTACGTGACTTTACCGAAAGAACCCAGAAGATGAATCCCTGCAGTCACGAAAGCTTTAAATATAAATTTGAGCTCTAGCACTGGCTAGCGGGATGAGGGTAGACTGGTGAAACTTGCTGATGACTGGTCCAAGTGAGGCAGACTTGCACAGCTCTTCACTGGCTGCTGACACAGTCAGAATCAGAATATTAATTTATCCTGGAGGAATCCAATGATCTATAAAGCTCTTCACAGATGTCCAAATGTCCAAAGTGATGTGCCCGCACAGCATTCAACCTTTTACTCTTAAATCACTGTGCATTATTTCTGGAGATATTTTTTTCATTTTTTTTTGCAAAAATAGGGCAGAAGGGGCCCTGCACGGTTGACTTCATTATGAAGGAATTAGTTTCCCAGATTATTTGTTGACAAGAGGTATCACTGTGTATCAATTGTAGTATTTTAAACAACTGTTTAAACCGATTACATTGTTGTATGTCTCAAGGTGGCTGCTTTTTTTATTTCCACAGATATCCAGACTACTCCTTCTACCCCTCGGTCTGCTGCTGTTGTTCCTTGTCAGGGCACTCAATGCCTTTCATTTGATGTTGGCATTGGCATTTGAATCCTTATTGGAGTTGTTGTTGGCATTTTCATGACTCGGTGCATAAAACGTCTTCTGAGATGGTATAAAAACCGATGCAAGTAAGTAAATATATTTAGCCTATTTGCAATTGTTCACTTTGGATTTTGCATTTAAATGGAAAAACACAACTGTTATACTGAGATATGTATTTTTATGTTCAGGTCATCTCCTGCTGTGGAATCTACTCCCCCAGGTTCCCAGGATGTGAATGCTAGTTATCACCAGGTACAAATGTCAAAGTGTTAACTCCTAGGTCAAATCAAAATACCTTTTTATCCATGCCCATCAGTTAATCCTGACCCTCTCATGATACTAGTGGCTATCTGATCCCTTTTTTCGATGGGTGATCGAGGAAATGCAATAACCCCATGTTGGCCACAATACATTGGCTGCATTCCGATTATGACAAGTAGCAAACCTACAGTGAAAGCTAATTATAGATGAGCGACCTCACCCTTGATCGGGCTCATCAGCATGACCTTTCCTGCATAGCTATACAGGAGAGATGGGTGCTTATTTATCAATGTGTATGCTGGCTCTTTTGGGCTTATTAGTTCCTGTGAACTTTCCCGTAAAGATTTATGGTCTCAACATTTGTAGCATTGGTATGTTTATCTTGTTAGTGTGTGTGACTTAAAAATAAGCAAGAGATCAATTTACATTGCTATGTACCAATCGGTATTTTGTAGGCTGTCATTTTAGCTTAAAGGCAATTTTTGAACTTGCTGATGTGGCCACAAGTGGCAACTGGTACTAACATTCACTTTCTACTTTGTTTCTGAGAATATTTTTTGTTTTATGGGGATGCATGACCCCGGCAGTACCTGTGTGTAATACCTGTTATGACTTCTATCTTTTACCCATAATATGACACATTTCTACTTATGCGCTCTAACCCAAAAAACCTCTTATGGATAATATTGGTCGTGTAAAGCCTATGTGTTATTTTTTTTATTTTTACGTCTGCAATCACAACCGCTAAATCTTTAGAACACTTTAACACTGAGGATGTGATTTTAACTTGTTTCTTATTAGTTGGCTGCAACGGACCAAAATAACATCAACATGGGGAAAATGTACGTACTTTGCATTTATTGTAGTTTACAATATTTCCACTGCCATTATAAACAAGGTGAATATTTTTCTCCATGTTTCATTTTTGTAACTATTGGACCAGATGGTGTCAGTAAATACAAGTGATAGCAAGGAACTCGCATAAAAAGGCAGATTTAGCCACTTCACAGAGCTTCATATAGGGAAACAATACACCGCATTCCCATATTTATTTAATAGCGGACTGACCTATGTTTGGGAACTGGAAAAGTGGGTCAAGTCGGGGTTCCCACGGCAGTGGGGCACGAGGTCAAGAAAGCTGTGATCGGGCCACTCGACCTGCTTTAGCTAGGATGGAAACAGTGGTGACTTCATAGTAAACATTTTCAAAACATTGAGACAACCCAAACATAAGTTCTTTATATTTTTTTTTATGGATTGTTGCCTTCCAGCCATGCAGGGGATGGCAGGGAAGGGGTTTAATCCAAGTCAATCTTGGGATAAGAACCAAGCCAATCAATTCCAGGAACAGCGCAGCTTGCGTCTCGTTTGTAATCGCAGAGACGTAGCATCAGTTTGCTTTTAGGACAGCGGTGAGGAACTTACGGCCTGTGGGCAACATATTGACCACAAATTAATTTTATATGGCTACCAGCCACATGACGCTGACCACTTCAAAACTACCCACAAATCATACTTATCCATAACGGCAAGCATCTTAGCCTCACTTATCCGGTGCTACAGGGGAATATTTTTGACCGGGAAACACTTTCTAATTCTAGCACACTCAATCAGTGCAGTCTTTGTTATGCTTGGTCAGCGTGCACTTTGTTTTCCCTGTTATTTTATATAGCTAAGGTGTGTGCTGATGTGTAGCCTGCCAAAGTTATTTGAGAGCTCTTAATTGGTGTTTCATAAAGAAAAGGTTCAATATGAAATCCAAATGTAGACCTTCAGGGTCGATATCAAGGCTTTTAATCTGTTTCTGGTCTATAACCAATTGCCTTGGATGCATCTGATCTCAGAAGCGAAGTAGTGTTGTTGAGCCTGGTGGATAGCGCTTGAAAGAGCACCCACCACAGCAGGTTCTTTAGAAGAAGCTGGAGTGCTGCGTGATTTGCAGCAGAGGGCAGTGCAGCAACATCCATTTCCACGCTCCCACATCTATATACTGGAAGCCTTCACTAACCTGCACCGACTAGCCTGGTGAAGTATGGTCAATTAACTCACACGACCCCCACTTTGTGTGGAGGTCCTCATCCAGCAGAAAATGTTGGAAAGGGTTACAAATCTATATTCATATTTTGTTGTATCCATGTTTATTACATGATAGTGCGTGCCCCATTCATGTTTAAACTGCATACTTTGGTAAACATGCAAATAAATGTGTTTCATCGCACATTTAATTCCATTGAGCAATGGCCATTTCACATCGGTAATTAAAAACTGTCCCGAATGTACCTTATTTAATACATACAGTACCTCATGGCTTTCAGTGTGAACCGTTACAGGAAGAGCGCTTATGAAATGGATGAGAATTGTGATGAAATTCAGTCTTCAGCTACGTGCCAGAGCAACGATCTAAATTAGACCAATTTAATGAATGGCTGCAACTCTTTAAGATAAGTTTATATCACTCCACGGGTCTCTTCTGACATAACTGTGGTGTTTATGAGCAGGGTGGTGTGTAAAGTTTTCGCATTTGGCTCATCCATTTCTCTGCATAAGCAACCACCCTGCTGTGGAAGGAGTCATATTTCATTCCCAATTGTGATGTTCACCTTTTATCCATACTTACATGTATTAAGCCATCCACAGTTTCTGAATGAATGTATTTCTGTGGTTAATGACCAGCAAGGGTGCTTTCTGTGGTGCATTGTGCTTTTCTAGGCTGCTTGTCATCCTATTACACTGCCTTGTGTTGGCTGTAGGGAATGTCTCGGATGTGACAACTACAACAGTATTTATTGTATTTGATGTCTCATCCTAGAGCCACAAACATGTTTACCGATACTATGTTATTCTGTATATTTTCGGTTTGGTTATTTATCAGAATTCATTTTTAAAAAATGCATTGGAAGTGTTTTGTATTAAAATATATATGATTTAACTTTAATGTCTATTAACCTATGTATTCACTTTGGATGTTTAAGTATGTCTTACTGATCTAATACAAACGGGACACGTTTTGACACATCTCAGATAATAAAGTTCAATGTCAAAGTAGTTTCCCACTCAAAAATGGGGTGGAGTTTCTATGCTACAATACGATTTTGCGTCTGAATGCATCTCAAGATGTTGTTTTATTTCCTTGTATCTTCAAGCTCGTGCTAAACACTCTGCATTTATAGCGGGCCCATGCGATTCCAATGGAGGTTGACTTGTCTCTTCCCACAAGGTCGTAAAAAATTGTTCTCAAACCCCGAGGGATAAATTGCTGAGTCAGCTTTCAGTTTAATTCTGAACACATAGAATTATAACAGACAGCCATGCGCTCTAACCACTGGACCACCCTGCCAAATTAATATATTATTAGTTAAATTGATACACTCACTGAAATAATATTTTAACTTTATTGAATTTTCCACTATTTAAGGTTAAACAAAATTAAATAATAGTTGCATCACTAATTTCATCCTTGGCAAACCACACACTTGCTGCACACATATTTTTGTGCGGTTGATGTTTATTAATGGTCATTCTTACGACTTAGTTGTTTATTTTACTTTCACCTTAACAATGGGTAGGAGTAACTCGGATCCATGAACGTAAAATGCTGATACCTAAATTACCGACTCTTTTCTGTGTGCAACTATGGCTATTGAACTCCAAACCATGGACCGGGTAACTTCGCACTCCCCCAAATATGAATTCGCCATTTCTCAAACAAAGCAATTAAATGGCAAAATCACATAACTTCTGATTCTCTGCATTGTTGATGTTTGTAAACCATAGGAAATAATATGGATAAACTTGATTATACTACACTATTCTGGTCAATACAGGTTGGGGGAGCATACACTTTGGAGTATAAGTATTTAATTTAATTAATTGGATTAATTAATCAATTCCATCATTGTGGGTATTTTCTTTCGGGAGGAAATTAAAAAGTTGGAATTGCAAACTATTCTTAAAGTAATCATGATTGTTTTTTTTTACAGTCCATCTTATCACTGTGAACGGTTGAATCGGGTTTCTAATTCTCCTATAAACTGAGGTGAGTAAATCCTCCATAAATGATTGCAATTAAATGCTTATTTATGTAAATACATGTTTTTAAATGAATGTGTAATAAAAAGAAAACAAATCGGTGGCAGAATAGCTTCGTGGTTGGCAAGTTTACCACTCCACAAGCTTTAAGTGAATTGTTAAATGCTGCCAGCCTCCAGGAATGCGTGAGTTATTACCAAACCATGGATTGTGTAGTAACATAGACAAGAACCCTGATATCGCTTGCTAGCAAGAGCATACTTTCAACATGGTTTTATACAATCATAATGTATTGTATTTCGAAATAGCTATTATATAATGCTGTAAAATATACGTTTTTTTGTGACTGAATACTAGTCAATAATTAAATTAACTGTCAGGATTTGTGGTCACAATATAATTCAATAACCATTATTTTTTACTTTTGTGCAGGAAGATTTGGCTACACCTGCTTCTTACATAGTGCGGGTCATCACCAAGATCATTTCTTTGTCAGTGGGCAAACGTACAAAATCAGCAGGGGATCAAATACTTTTTTCCCTCACTTTTTTCCCTTTCTCGTTCAGCACACCGGTTGTGTGTTGGAGAGTAAACCCACACCATTAAAAAGTCGAGTACGACGTTTCGACAGTAATTACAACCATCCTTATCAGGTGACAGCCAGAATTGGCTGTGTTTTGTAAATAACATCGCATCAGTTCATCTTATATGATAAGTCATCTCGCCAGGTAGCAGAGCACCCATCCCACAACAGGCAGATAGATCATATGCTAGTCGGAAGTTGACTCAACCCATCGTCCATTCTGGGGTAAGACAAGTAAGGAGCACTTGGATAAGAATGAGTATCAGTGGCCCTTTGGAGAGACTGTATGGTCCCACAACAGCGAAGCCGCTCCGTCGGAGCCGTTCCTGCAACGCCACCACGGGAGAGCGTCCGGGCCGACGCTGCTTCTCCCTCACCACCCCCCAAATGAGCACACACAACACACACACCCCCACGTAGGACCTCGTGGGGAAGTCACCTGGCCTCCAGGTTTTCACCCAGGGGCCCTCTTCGTAGGGACATCCCCCACGGTTTCCTGGGGCCAGGGAATTGGACGACTTCCCCCAGGTTGAATTACACCGCGGAGCCATGAATTGACGTGCAATTGCATGGTCACGACGAGGCTACTCAGTCACCGCGGTTAGGTCCACACGAGCACAAGGGGAAGCATCCGTTTGGCCGGAAAAGTATGTTTGCACGCCGTGGCCAATGGCAACGGGGTATCGTGGGTTAGCCGGGCAGACCTTTAATGTAGAGAAGGATACGCCTCACCAAAGAGAAGCAGTTCCAGCCATCACATTAGGGGGCGAGTTAATTAAATGTTTGATGAAATATAACAGGCTAATTTGAAGTTGATAATTTTGTATGGCCTGCGAATGATGTTATAAATATACAAATGGCCCTTGGCAGATAAAAGGTAACCCACCCCTGCCTTAGGTGAACGCAAACAGTGAGTGTGCAGTGAGTTGGAACCTTGCCTCATATAAATTAGCTCGAGTAGGATTTGCAGTTCCATTTATAAGGTGCTTGCCTCAGAAACTCGCATCTTCCATCTCATCTCAATCATTCCAATACTTAACTTTATTTTTAGCCCAGGGGAGCCCCTGATGGCAGCTGTCCCCATATGGCACAAGGTGAACACAGCCCCAGGCTGCAAGTAGGTAGTAGTTTGCCAGTTTCCCGAAATGTTTCTATGGGTTTTATCAATTGGGTAATCTGCAAATATTTGTATTTATTTGAACCATGACCTTCATGCACGTGGCCTACTCTTTTTCCTAATCGCGTCACGGGATTTGTCACATCCACTGTGGAGCATACGGCATATATTTTCTGGTAATACACCCACGGCATTAACCAGAGTGGCCACGGGGATGAATGGTGAACCTTGCCAACGAGCGGCAATGCCACCGCCAACAACAACTTCTGTTGCTTCCACCGTTGCTGATCGGGGTGTGGATCATTCGTTGTATTTGCTGTGCAGGTGTCCCAGTGCAGGAGCTGCAACAGGAAGTACCAGCCAGTGCCACGGGACAGGGAGTGGGGGAGTGGAGCGCTCTTCAACTGCACAACCTGCGATAACACCTTCAGGTTGACGGCGATAAAAGGGACAGCTTGTATGTGTGTATTGATGCATTGATTCGCAAAGCTTACGCGAGTTGTGCGCGTGTGCGCATGAGATCCGGTGTTTTATAAATAAAAAATGTATATCGTAATACGAGAGGAGCAAACCATTTAAAAGGATGTCGCCACTCAAATACATTTGCATAGTGATGTAGAGTATAAAGTGGGGGCTGTGAAAGCAAACTGAGAGCAAATCCTCTGGAACCACAAAAGCCGTGTTGAGGACAGATAGTGGCAGCAGGCAAGGAATGAAACGCATCTCAGAGACCGTCCACTGCGGAGATGGAGCGACGACATCGGCTCGCGCACAGGTGCTCGTGTTCGGTGGATTATTAAATTGTTTGGGGGAGGCCTTCATCCGGCAGTGGATTGAACATTGCTGCTGATGATGAGAACGAAAATAATTGAAAATAATTAGCGCAATGTATTTTGTATACGATTACGAAAGTAGTAAATATAGAGCATTATCAAAATAAACAACAGATTAATAATGAAGACGTATCAAATAAACCTTCTGAAGTGATCACAAGCATGGAACAAATCGATGGGGTCGTCAAGACCTTCCCCAAGCATGGCACGTCTTATGATGCCCTGGGCGCTCATGGTTCAGAAGGCCTTACCAACTATATATTGTTTTAAACTGCTCCTAATTTGTCCTGCTGTCGTGTTTTTGTATTATTTGTAGTTGTAACGTTCTGATCCGCCCCTAACTGGACATCTGTGAAAAAGAGCTTCATAGCTCATGGGATTCCTCCAGTATAAATCAATATTCTGCTTGTTTGTGAGCAGCGGCTGGGGACAGATGGACGTGCCCACATCGCCGTGCCACCGGTGCCAGGCGGCGTGTGGCCCACGCGCGTGCAGCGCCCCGACACGCACAGCGCTGCGCGCCCTTCCGGGCAGCAGCTCAGCTGCATGGCCGAGGACTGCTACAACCCCCAGGGTGAGCGCAGCTGGAGGGCCACAGCGCCACTCCGCCGACTCTCGCGATCGCCAGCCACGAGCATTAATAAGCGACGATCCAATTCTGTCTCGCAGACCCGCAGGAGTTTTGCGGTGGGGAGTGGGAGGGGGGTGATGTTGCTGTGCATTTCTCCCAATGAGTGGCTTTTGCAGACAATTTGCACAATTTGGACCGTGACGCCGACATTCCCTCCCATCGTCTCTTTCCCAAGATCTTGTAACCTCGCTCAATGCAAGAAATATATTGTGTTTTTTTCAACTTCAGGAGTGCTGTTTGTTGATGGCCGATGGGCATTTTGGGCCTGTGCTAAGCAACTGTGATATAAAAAAAGATTTGGGCAAGGCAGAATATTGTTCCGGGGGTAGTTACCGACAGCATCCCGATGAAGAAATTAACACTGCAGTAAAGCGCGTGAGTGAATCGACAATTCTCTGATCCGTTCTCTATACCGCTATCGTTTTATCAGCATAATATAAACACAAACCTCACTTTAAGACATCATGACATGCATAAATAACCAACCCAATAAGTTTTGTTGCTGTAATTGTTTGGGTGGAGCAGTACAGTAGCATTTAACACGTACCACTGATGAAAACCCCGTGACCCTAAGTTTGATTCTCAACCAAGACTAACGTGAGCGACACTTGAACCAATCCTATTTAGTTTGTTGTCCTACCCCCGCACCCCCGATTAGCACGTTCTCTACGTACGGCGTGAAAGAAGTTCAACATACATATTCATTGGGTAACAATGATTACGATGACAAGTCTCGGCAGATGGTTGACGTTGGATGACGATCACGAGAGACGGAGATTGGCTGCCTCATCATGGGGGTGGTGAGGACGGATAGGAATTGGCTGACGACGATGGTGGTGAGCATCTTTGTAACGATGGCAGTGGTGAGGATAGTAGTAGAGACGTACGTACGTTGAACTTCTTTAGCACCGTACGTGGCCAACCGTAGACGACTGCGATACGCTGGTGGTAGTGTGGTGAGAGTCTCAGGTCGGTGTGCTTTGTGCACCGTGAGCACGCGTGGCAGGGCCCCCGGGTCCCCGGGACGCACAGTGTGCACGTGCGCACCCTGCACGTGACGAGGCGCGTCACGTGCTATGTGCACGCGCGCACCCTGCACGTGACGAGGCGCGTCACGTGCTGTGTGCACGCGCGCACCCTGCACGTGACGAGGCGCGTCACGTGCTGTGTGCACGCGCGCACCCTGCACGTGACGAGGCGGCGCGTCATGTGTTGCACGCGAGCGAGCCGCACGTCAGCAGCGCCTCCACGGTGGCCACGTGCATCAGCTAGGGCAGCCTCGTGGAGCACGAGGACGTCCTCATCGAGCAGGACCTCTTGGAGGAGGACGAGAATCGGCGCCACTGAGCGTGCCGCGAGCGAGGTTCCAACGCGAGTAACGCGCGAGCCTCCTCCGCGCCTTTGCGTTGGGTCGTGTTTTTAAATCGAGCTGTGAAAGTGCCTTGTTTTCTTCAGCTTTTAAAAAATAGCACTTGCCTACAGTTGATTTGCGTTTAACCGAAGCACAATATTTACACTGCGTTTCTAAAGCCAACGATGACCCCTTGTTTATCGAAGATGTGGGTGGATGAACGGCGCGGTGGTTTTCGTGCATTGCACTGTGAACCCAGCGAAGCAAGTTCGATCCCCGGCCACCGCTAAAAAGCAGTGCGGAGTGGTATCTGAACTGGTCCTGGATGCCCCCTTTGTTAAACAGCACTGACAAGCTGAGTGAAGTATGGTCAAACATCCCTCGTGAACAGCACTGCTTGAGGATATTTGACCATTTCTTTTTTGGCCCAAATTTTTATTCATGAAAAATATTTTATTCCACATCCTCCCTCGCATCATACATTGCAATATTTTGACACTCCGGGCAGCAGTTCCAAGGGGCATCTAAGGTATCGGGCATACCGGACTTATCAGGGCAGGCGGGAGGTTTTTTCCTCCTTTTTAAAGTGCTCTTGTAATTCATATTCTTAGCTATTTCGGTAAAGTCACGTTGAAGGGAAACAATAAAATAATAAAATATATATAACAGTAAAAAATTCTCACGACGTTTCGACCATAACACAAACGGTCGTCATCAGGTGTGTCGGTTTGCATATTTGTTTTATTTTTAAACGGTGTATTTATTTATTTATAAAAAACGTCAGCGCCACGCGCAGCGATTTGGCAGTTTATTTAGAAGGACTAGTCCATCTATGTTCTGAAAAGAGGAGCGGGGAGACGATAAACCATAAACAATTTCAGGTCTTAATTGATTGTTCACGCTTACAGTGGCTTTCAGACAGCATACATTAATTTTCGTCTCCCCCCTCCTCTTTTCAGAACATAGATGGACTCGTCCTTCTAAATAAACTGCCAAATCGCTGCGCGTGGCGCTAACGTTTTTTTAAATAAATAAATACACCGTTTAAAAATAAATAAATTCATGCAAACCGACACACCTGATGATGACCGTTTGTGTTATGGTCGAAACGTGAGAATTTTTTTTATTGTTTTATATATTTTATTATTTTATTGTTTCCCTTCAACGTGACTTTACCGAAAGAGCTAAGAATATGAATTACTGCAGTCACGAAAGCTTTAAATCAAAATTTGCTCTTGTAATTGTTTTGATTTTAACCGTGTTTTTGACTTTTTGTGTTTATTCACATAAACAGTGATGCGCACGAGGTGAAAAATGTAACGAAAAAAAGTATTTACAGTCGGCATGTGAGACGTGATAACAATGGCTCTTTCATGCATCATGCTATCGTGCTGTGTAGTCAGAGGGAAATTCAGTAGGTACCTTGAAACACGCCGTAATTGTTTCTGAGGTGGGGTGGTTTATTTGAAATGTATCGGTTAGTGGAGGTCCACTGGCCAACTGGAGGGCATCTACTCTATAAGTGGCTAATCTGTATGCTTGGCTGTACGTTTGTTTCTATAATCTCCACGAAATTCAATTAACAAGGAGTCATTTTTAAACTAAAGTAGCTTATATTATATTAAAACAATACAAATACTTTTTACCTGATCATCAATCTTCTAATTTGGCGTTTCGGGCCCCTCGGACTGCTTAGCTGCTCTATCATTTACAATAGCTTGGCATGTGATGTCAAGCTCCTGTAAATTCGTACAATAGATAGGGTTATAGAGGGCGGGGTGGCACAGAGAGCTTTTGAAACTCAATGGCTTCTCTTTAGTCTCCAATAAAACCACCTCCATAACAAGGATCAACAACTTATATACAGCACAGCATATCTCAATGTAAAATCAAATACACTTGTATGTACGTGTAGCGCAGGGACGTGCGGTCAGGGGAGGCACAGCCTCACCTGCCATACTCCAATGAGAATAGCTGTTACAAAAAAAAAGAATAATCAATTAAAAATTTACATTTTCCCACTGATCTGTGTTATAAATGTCATTTCTGTACTATTCCAAACATTTTTATAGTCAAAGTCGCCAAATTTGCGGAGCTCCGCTGCAAATACAGGAAGAGACGAGAGGTGAGGCAGCGACGCGCTCAGCCTCCCCTCTGATTGCGCAACCCCTGTTCTGTAATGCTGCGTGTTTTCATAAGGCGAATTGGATATAATTCTATGAATGTATTAGGGAACACATTTTTATAACGCGCATACGAATTGGTTATAAAGCAATCGAGTGAACAGAACTACGTTGCGCGAGTAGGAACAAGCAGTTGTAAGGCGACCTCGGTGTAGCATCACACAAGGTGGGATGCTGCTGGATGCTCTTGATGCTACCCACACGCCTCAGTCTTTGTTCAGGCTGCGTACGCACATCACGTGTTATCGCAGACATTGCTTTACCCTATATTATGCAGGGTGCTTCAACATGTTTTTAACACTTATATGGGACTATCGTTTTTAATGGAAAAAGAACGGATAATACACTGTAACATGATAAAGAAATGTATGTTAATAGCTGCAAAAAGTCACAAAGAGTCTCCACTTGCTCGCCATCATTGTCAACACATGCCTGAAATCTTCTCTAGGTGGTCTCCAGAGCCCGGAGGCTGGTATTGTTGCACATTCTCACAAGTATTAAAACAATTTAAGCACCCCGTACATTATTTATTGTAACGCGATTTTCCATAACGCGGTGTTCTTCAGGAACGCAACTACCGCGTTATAGGAGAATAGAACTGTATAATCATGCAGGGTCTTGAACTCAGGACACTAGAGGTCGACTAAATTTAAGCTCGATTTCAATTTCGAAGGAATATTTAAAAAAGCGATTCAATATAAAACTGCTACATCTTCCGTGTCGCCTCACAATGAGTTTATGGATAGGAAAGGGGTAGGGGCAAAACCATTTCTGCTCGGGGTCACCAAATAGGCCAGCACCACCACTCAAGGGTGGGAAAAACCCGATTTTTTTTTGCCCGACAAATCGGGTTATTGCTTTTAATGGAATTAAACCCGATTTTGCCGATTAAAACCTGGTTTTATTATCGGCGTCTCGTGCACACTTCAATCCTCCTCCTCGTCGTCATCGTCCGCCGCCGCGTCGTCTTCGTCGTCGCTCTCGCCGCTGGACTCGGTGTTGTCGTGGCCGTCGCCGGGCGTGGGGTAGTCGTAGAACGCGTTGAGGTTCGACTTAATGAAGACGAGCTTCTCGACTGTGCTGGGCGCCAGGCTGTTCCTCAACTTGGAATGTATCAATCCCATCGTCGAGAAGTTTCGCTCAGACGCAGCAGCAGCAGCGGCGGTCGACGTGGCCATGTCGCCGTGCGCACGGCGGCTGAGCCCGGGCCCCGGCCCGAACGCCGCTAATGGGTGCGTGCGACTGAAATCCCGACTTCACTTTAATAAAACCGAATAAAACCGGATTTGGGCAGGATCCAGGTGCTCCGGTTTTATATAAAAACCGATTAAAGCCCGAATGAATAAAACCGGGCCGTGCCAGCCTTGCAAACCACTGCCTGCATGTACCACGAGGAGACGTTTCAATGTCTTGCGCTCGCAGTCTCAGTCTCGCATACTAGACATGCCCCTCACCCATCGCCCACAAACACCGCCTTGTTGTGAAAGAGCCAACGCAAGAAGATCCCTGGGTTTGATCTTCCACGAAGCTCATGGTCCACCCTAACTGTATCCACTGCACAAACCACGACAGTAGATGCGGATACCTGATGCACAAGTGGAAAATTAAAAACTCCCCAGTAGTGTGTGACTGTGGTCATCCAGAACAGACCGTACAGCATATAACGACGCAACGCCCGATCCACAAATACGAAAGAGACATCTCAGTGATGATACACTCCACTGCTCTTGGCGCGGTTGTCTGGCTTGACCACCTGAATGTGAGATTGCAGTTGTTGCTCTGCGTCTACATTAGCCATGCGAAAGAAGATGAAGACCCATCGCCCAGCTTGAGGGCGGGGTGGGGGTCTAAATCAGGAATTCACTATAAAAACACATGATTTCAGTAAAACAAATCCATATGATCTCGCAAGTGCGTGTCACATAACGGCATATCAAACACAATGTGACAACGAACTCACCTGCGATATAGCAAACTCAAGGTATCCGTGTGCTACCGATTTTGTCTTTATAGTACTGTATTCGCTATTCATGGTTTCCTGCTGCAACAAAAAAATGTTACAGCAATTGTTTTTACCTTTAGCTGGATCCAAGATAATGGATGGAGTGATGATGCAGTGGTTCATGCACTGCGCCATCTGAGTTTGATTCCTGGCCATGGCTGACATCGGTGACATCTGAACAGATCCTGTACCCCCCCCCCCAACCCATACCGAGCAGCATGGTAAAGTATGGTCGAACAACAAAAATGTCCGACACGGTGTGTGGAGGCCCTTGTACAGCAGTGGACTCGCAAATGAGCTGTAAGGTTTGCTTTTGTAAATGAAAGTGTGTTTTGGCATAAACTGAAAAATCTGAGTCTTGCTGCTCCAAACGAGCATGGGGTGCAATGCCATTCTGTATGCATCTCAGCAAGGTGGTCAATATTCCACATTCCTTTGGGAGGGGGAAACTCGATGTAACCACCACTTCTGCCCCGCCCACTCTCGTCCTAGGCTCTGTGTTCGATGTGTTCAATACTCACGTGGGTCTCATTCCTTTGACATTTGATGGTGCTGTTTGTTGCTGGACGCTTGGCGTCTTTGGGACTCTGCACAGATCAACTTTGAATATTTTGATTGTGTGGAATAACCTCCAATATTTGCAATTAATCAATTACACTAATATTCGATTCTGAAGATTGCAATTTAACCGCACTGTATAGCAGCACTATCAAAACAATTTTGCAATATGACCCTATTTGAATACAAAATTCCTATTAAACTGACAATAACCATAAATTAAAAACATTTCAAGTGACAGGATATTCTGTACGTTAATTTTGTGTCGGTATTATAGAACAACAAATATTATTTTTTTTATATATAAAGAAATGAAGCAATAATTTGGACTCACCAGGTCGAGTGTCGAGACGCGTGTTGCTTGAGGCATGCGACACAGCTTCTCAAAATCTTGCGGTGTGGCTGACATTGCACATCCCACCTTCAGCGGTCACATCCAAAGTCAGTGCGCTCACTCACGTGTACACTACATGCTTGCAAAGGGCACCATCGGTTTCGAGGCACGCGTTAAGATGTCGGGGTTTGCGGATTCTCTCTTTTCCGTGAGAAAAAAACAACTAATCACGTGACATTTCAGCGAGTTGTTTCGTTTCAGCCGCGGTCACATCCATTGTTTTAGGCTGGGCATTGAAATGGGTTTCGTGCCTAGTGACACCTTTTCACGTCGAAATCAGGTAAATTGCTTGCGAAGTGTGCGTCCAGGCAGCTGAGGTGGTGAGTCTTCGCCCAAGTGGAAAGACACTTTGGAAATTGAGTGGAGCCGGCAGTTCAACTTCAACAAACTCATCTTGCACACACCATCTCTCACGGATGCTGTGATTTGATCGCTCATTTGTATATTTGTGGTTTCATTGCAACATTTGCATTCACGTCGTTTCGTTTCCCAACCACAGGCGCGTCTCGCTTAACGAGCGTTCTCCTTCACGAGAGTCTGCTATAACGCTCAATTTGTTCGCAACACGAGAACATGTTCCCGAAACAAGTGGAGGCCGATCAACCAAACGCGTCCCATGTTGGCAAGGGCCGCTACGCTACAACAATGGGATCGTATTACCACGTGCCCTGCGCCCAGCCGTCAGATTCTCACTCTCCTGTGCTGCGCGTGCTGCCTGAGCACGTGACCCAGGTGGGGGCCACGTGGTGTTGGTGGCGGCACTGTCATGGCGGCGCGTGGGGAGCTACTCGCGACTCCCGCTCACGGCCAACACGGGTGACGATTGTACGAGGTGGTCCTGGGACACTCCGAGGTCGACTCGGCATCAAATGAGTACGGTGTGTAAACATCGCCACCGGGGAGACAAAGGCGGCCGGGCGTGGTGTGAGCCACCCCACCCACACCCGAGGATCGGCGAGCGGGGCCGCCATCGCAAATTGCCAGCCCTCGCAAACAACAGCGGTCGGTAAGTAAGCTCTTGACTATGCATATATTATTGTTGTGTTACATATAGATTTTATATATCAGGTATGTAGCCTTCTCTTTGTGCCCGGCGCTTAAGGGCTGCAGTTTTTGATAGCGGCAAGTTTGAGTAACTCACGTGTACAGTATTTTGGCGGGACAAATGCTACTGTACTAACATGCGTGGAAATATCACAGAATCGTTTTGCGCGTTACCCCCTCCCCCCACCTATAGGTTCACTCAATGTTTATTTTACTTTCTATCGAAAACAAGTGTTAAGATAAGCGTTTAAAAGTCAAACTTAACCAAGTCGTCAATTTAAGTGTCTTTTGTACATTTATGTTCGTAGGTTTGAATATATTCTGTCTAGATTCGTTGATAAAGAATGCAACCTTCTCTGGCTACTATTAGCCCTCTTGTAGAATTGTGTTTCAAACGATTACCCTCGCTTGCCTGACCCGTCACGGCTCTGAGAAATAAATGTATGACTAATGGACATCAATGTTAACCAGTTGTCCATTTTGTGAGGTATCCCTAACTAGCCAGTAACTTGTAAGCGGATAAAAAAATCAACGGCGTAATTTGTTCGCGCTCGCTGGTTACTTTTGGAAACAACATTGTTGATAATTAATTTAGAAAGGTCTTTTATACCGATCTAGGTCACGATATGGACTTCGATGTTAGCGTGGCAGATTCATACGTGATTATTCACCAGTGACTCATGTTTGCTATAATTTCACACATTTATAAATCACCTCACGTACCCCCCCCCGGTTGCGAGCCACTGGCCTAGAGAAGCCATTAGTGACAGACATTACCATCACATCGACAGTGAGGATGGCTTTATGAGACCCAAGGCGACATGGAATGCACAAAAGACGTTTGAACTGCCAATGTGTTCTTTGCGCGGCATTGACCTGCAAGGCTGTGAGCCTGAAATCGGTGAAATAATGCAAAACGATCCCACCCAGTTGTCGCGTCATTGAAAATGACCCTGAAGAAGAATGCAGTCGTGTATTTTGACGGTACACTATATGAAATGCACAATCGATGATTCATCTAGATGAAGGGTGAGCAGTCAGATTCATTCCCTCACCCATGTTAACAATGTTGGTCTACCGCACCGACTGTTTGCTCTCATGTACACAGCGCACAGCGAATGACTTGGTGTTTCTACTTTGGCAGTGGTACACAAGCACAACAACAAATACATGGACGCATTCGTCAATAACACTGGCTTATTCCAGGATAAAATATGGACAGTAAACCCTCTCAAACCACAAGGGTTATGTTCTTGAAAACGCGCGCGAATGCAGAAACCTTGTTGACCAGGAAAAATGGGGTTACGTTCCTGGCACGAGTGAACATAGGGGGGAATAGTAAATGTTTAATACCACTGACTACAATAAATAATAAAATATGAATGACAATTCGTTTTGATTACCTTTCATGATGATTTGATGACAATGGAGATGGTGAGGAATTCAGGTGGACGACTCATCGGGAGATGCAGGTGTTTGATAACAACAACGCACAGTTATCATTTTAGCACTCGAGAGCACGTCTGTGATAGGCCGACATTTTGGCGTGGACTGTGAGATCCATCAAGAATGAGGCGAATGCAATCGGGGAAAGTGTTGCGGCTATCGCCACCCAGTGCTGTGTTCTCTTATCAATAACTTATCACATTTTTACTGTGAACAAGATTTCTACATATTCTTGGTTCTTTCGGTAAAGTCACGTTGAAGGGAAACAATAAGATATAAATATAAAACAATAAAATTCTTGCGACGTTTCGACTGCAACACAAGGCTGTAACCCTCGTGAATAGAGAAGGTTTACTATATTGGCATAGTCACTCTGGTTTGTCAGTGCGTCGTCAACCGCGAGCCGGTGGGTGGTGTCAGGGAAAGCTGTCCCAGGTAGTCCAGGAAGCCGGTAACATGACTTCTATGATTTCATGGGTGCCACACATTTCTATTTACAGCGATGTTCAATGTACTGCTGGATCACGGCTTTCCTACTAGAGCTCCTTCTACTGGAGGCCCCTTCCACCAACAGTGACGTGAGCAAGCAATTCCAGGGCTGCACCTTTACATTTTTAAAATTAATGTATTTATTTGGTAAGAGCGTGTGTGTGTGTGCGCGAGTATCAGAGCATGTGGATTCTGTATGTTCGCCTGATATTCCGCAGTGTGAGTATGCAAGAGGTTGAGTGAGTGAATATAAGAGTGAGTATAAGAGAGCGTGTGGAGTTTGTATGTTCTCCCCCATTAACATTGCATTTTACTGTATCAACATTGATAAATGGTAACATTTTACAATACAGTAGCCTCTTGATTATCCGTGCTAATGCCGAGGACAGCCGTGGCTAATTACAAATTGCGGACCATCCAAAAATATCCATTTTACGTGGATCTCTTTGCCAAAAACCACTAATATAGATATACATTATGTTTAAGTTAAGGAAATTGAGTTTGTTAATGAACAACATTTTTTTTAATATTCTTAGCTCTTTCGGTAAAGTCACGTTGAAGGGAAACAATAAAATAATAAAATATATATAAAACGATAAAAATTATCACGAGTGAACATAGGGGGGAATAGTGAGAATTTTTATTGTTTTATATATTTTATTATTTTATTGTTTACCTTCAACGTGACTTTACCGAAATAGCTAAGAATATGAATTACTGCAGTCACGAAAGCTTTAAATAAAAAATTTGACATTTTTTTTGTAAAGAATGTATTGATCTTGTTTTTTGTTACAAAAGTATTTGATTTAGAACGAATGCTAACGATCGACCGAACGATGCACATGGCTCAGGGATAACTTTCCTGCTCCCGCGCAGAAGACTCGGCCCACTAAGTGGACAGAAGCAGAGCCACGCCAATCAACATCAAACTCCGCCCACTGTTGTAAAGATATGCAACTACTGTACCGTAGGGGCGATCACATGGATTTCAGATTAACCGGAGCACGTGACTTGTAATAAACATTTCCATGAATAAGTGTATCACTGTTTGTAGATTATTAATTTGGGATTAAGGGAAACATCCATGAGTTATTAATTTGTGTCAATATCAGGTGCGTGGTTAATCCTCAAATTGGATAAATCGCAAGTGGATAATTGAGTCAACTTTATTATGAACTAAATCGACATTAACAACATTGCATTCTTCTATATCAACATTGACAACCTTTATAACATTCTTAACATTGTTTAGAACAATAAACTATGATAAAATGAACAACATTGCATTCTACTTGATAAACAACGATAATATTTCGAAGATGGTAACATTATTCATGACTATAATAAACTGTTATAACAATTTCTGTGCTCCCCTCTGTCACGCGCGCTCCTTTATGGCGTGCCTTCCTCTACTACTGCTGCCACTAAACACTGAGGGGTTAGCATCTACATCATTAGACCTCCTTTGCCAGTACCAAAATATAATAATTGGGTTTTTCCCCTTTTTTCTGGCAACGAAACTGAAACCTTTTTACAAGGATTCATGTCTGCATTAACCACAATACTTGCAGTCAAAATGCAAACAGGAAAACATACTATGATAATATATGCATTGTCCTTGAAACTGATTGGTCCACACCAAGGGACGGCTTTCTTTCGAGCCTCGACCCAATTGGTGCTCGACCAGACATGAATCCTTGTAAAAAGGTTTCAGTTTCGTTGCCAGAAAAAAGGGGAAAAACCCTATTACACTGAGGGGTTGTTTTCATGGAGGTGGACACCACCTGCATCATGAACACGGCGAGTCCACCTCATCGGAAGCCAAGTTCGCATTTCTTCCTGAGAAGTGGAGCTGCTTTGGCTGCATCTGCTGCTGCTATAGCAGACGGACAGAGAGTACTACATCCGTGCAGGCCGCCCCGTCTGAAACCACACTCGGGCACTGCAAGCCTTTCCTCGGTGTGTTTGGCGAGAGGGCGATGTTGAACATTTTTTTGCTAGGACCTTTCCCGGCACGCTGAGTAGGAAGATGCTCCAGTAGTACGGTCCCCCTTATAGAGGGGGACCACTAAGGTATCCTTCCAATCCTGCAGCACGTGTCCTCTGTGGTCCAGAAAGTTGTGATTATATCATATCGGGCAATCTGCAGACAAACGCTACCTGGGAAAAGTGCTGTTCGAGAGCACCTGTGAAGGTCGACACATCACACGAGAGGGTGGGTGGCCAACACCACACCTGGCTTAGTCTCCCCAGTGCTGATGTTTTACACACAGCACCAGGTACATGTCATCCCCGGGTTACGAAAGGGTTAGGTACCTGAGAACGATCCGTAACCCGAATTTTCCATATGTCAGTAACTGAACAATTTTTCCCTGAAATAAAGCTAAAATCCAATAGCCAGAAATAGTTGTGCCTCCCCTACCTGAATACTAGTTCGTTTTCCCTCAGGACTGTATTGCGCTGTTTTCTATTGCTACCTATATTCTATTGCTGTACATACTCTGCACTTCATATTCGTTTTTCATTTAATCGAATAACACTACCCATAATTAAACTAATGGAACATATTCTGGATCCAATTGTTTCTGAATACCACGAAACATTTTAATAAAAATCGTTAACAGAAAGCAGTCACTTCCGAATGTTTGTTTACCGTGCATTAGGCTAGGCCTAGACTTTACATACACACGCACACACATGCACGCACATTAAATACAGTAAAAACCTAACAATAGAAACATGGGGGAAAAGATAATTCGAAGCATAGGAAACAAACAATAATGTAATGGTATACAAAAATTACATTGCCCATAATCGTGGTGGGGCTTGGTGAAGGAGGCGTTTTGGTGGAGTGAGGTGTAAGGCGGCATGCCTTATGCGTCCCTCCGCGGTATTCATCCGCAACCTCACCGCGCTGCACTATTTGCGCTTGCTTAACTTATGCAAACATTTCTTCTGCATCTTAAATTTTTCATGCATTTATCAGAGCATTTTCATAAAACAATAGAATTCTCACTAAAAGAACCAAGAATATGAATCCCTGCAGTCACGAAAGCTTTAAATCAAAATTCATTTTCATAAAGTCGGGTCTTCCGTAACCCAGGAACTGCCTGTACTCATTTAAGGCTGATTTAGGGGAGGCTCGGAACAGGTTTGTATATTTGTCACTGATAATGGTCGTGAGCAGGAATAGAACTCGGTTCGCTGGGTTCACGCCACTACGCTACTGCTCCCCACTCGCAAACATTTGTACATTATCACACACTCAGACACGCTCCCAAACACATATATACTCGCTCACACTCTACACTCTGCAAAAAAGGGAGACACCATACAGACTCAGCAAGTGGTTTCAACTCGGCACTTGCCCCAACGTAGCATTGAGGCTATGGGGGAACCTGCAGTCACGAAAGCTTTAAATCGAAAGTGTAATGTTTAACATACTTCATAAGGCAATATATAGTACCGTAATTGTATAGTGAATATACAGCAGTGTGGTATACAGTAGGGTTAGTAGAATAATACATAGTGTAGATGGACTCGTCCGTCTGAACAAAGCTCATCGCTCTCTGTGGTGCTAATCCTTCACACCAACATCATGGTAATCCCCCAGTTACATGCTAATGTATATGTAAACTCCTCTCCCCCCTCCTCCGGTCCGAGCTCGTCGCTCTCCGTGGTGCTAATCCCTCACACCAACATCATGCTAATCCCCCAGTTACATGCTAATGTATAAGTAAAACTCCTTTGTCAAGGCGCTCTGTTCCTCCCACTCAGCTTAAAAGACGCTTCGAAGCTTGGCAGGGTTCACTCAAGCGCTGTCTTCCGGACAGTCCTGTTTCTTCACCTGAGGAAGGCTACTTGTGTTGTGGCCGAAACGTCGTGAGAATTTTATTGTGTTATTATTATTTTTATTATCATTTTATCTCCATTCTACGTGACTTTACCGAAAGAACCCAGAAGATGAATCCCTGCAGTCACGAAAGCTTTAAATATAAATTTGAGCTCTAGCACTGGCTAGCGGGATGAGGGAAGACTGGTGAAACTTGCTGATGACTGGTCCAAGTGAGGCAGACTTGCACAGCTCTTCACTGGCTGCTGACACAGTCAGAATCAGAATATTAATTTATCCTGGAGGAATCCAATGATCTATAAAGCTCTTCACAGATGTCCAAATGTCCAAAGTGATGTGCACGCACAGCATTCAACCTTTTACTCTTAAATCACTGTGCATTATTTCTGAAGATATTTTTTTCATTTTTTTGCAAAAATAGGGCAGAAGGGGCCCTGCACGGTTGACTTCATTATGAAGGAATTAGTTTCCCAGATTATTTGTTGACAGAGGTATCACTGTGTATCAATTGTGGTGTTGTATTTTAAAACTGTTTAAACCGATAACATTGTTGTATGTCTCAAGGTGGCTGCTTTTTTTGTTTCCACAGATATCCAGACTACTACTTCTACCCCTCGGTCTGCTGTTGTTCCTTGTCCTTGAAGTTTACAATATTTCCATTGCCATTATAAACAAGGTGAATATTTTTCTCCATGTTTCATTTTTGTAACTATTTGACCAGATGGTGTCAGTAAATACAAGTGATAGCAAGGAACTCGCATAAAAAGGCAGATTTAGCCACTTCACAGAGCTTCATATAGGGAAGAAATACACCGCATTCCCATATTTATTTAATAGTGGACTGACCTATGTTTGGGAACTGGAAAAGTGGGTCAAGTGGGGGTTCCCACAGCAGTGGGGCACGAGGTCAAGAAAGCTGTGATCGGGCCACTCGACCTGCTTTAGCATGGATGGAAACAGTGGTGACTTCATAGTAAACATTTTCAAAACATTGAGACAACCCAAACATAAGTTCTTTATATATTTTTTCATGGATTGTTGCCTTCCAGCCATGCAGGGGATGGCAGGGAAGGGGTTTAATCCAAGTCAATCAATCTTCTTGGGAGAAGAACCAAGCCAATCAATTCGAGGAACAGCGCAGCTTGCGTCTCGTTTGTCATCGCAGAGACGTAGCATCAGTTTGCTTTTAGGACAGCGGTGAGGAACTTACGGCCTGTGGGCAACATATTGACCACAAATTAATTTTATATGGCTACCAGCCACATGACGCTGACCACTTCAAAACTACCCACAAATCATACTTATCCATAACGGCAAGCATCTTAGCCTCACTTATCCGGTGCTGCAGGGGAATATTTTTGACCGGGAAACACTTTCTAATTGTAGCACACTCAATCAGTGCAGTCTTTGTAATGCTTGGTCAGCGTGCACTTTGTTTTCCCTGTTATTTTATATAGCTAAGGTGTGTGGTGATGTGTAGCCTGCCAAAGTTATTTGAGAGCTCTTAATTGGTGTTTCATAAAGAAAAGGTTCAATATGAAATCCAAATGTAGACCTTCAGGGTCGATATCAAGGCTTTTAATCTGTTGCTGGTCTATAACCAATTGCCTTGAATGCATCTGATCTCAGAAGCGAAGTAGTGTTGAGCCTGGTGGATGGTGCTTGAAAGAGCACCCACCACAGCAGGTTCTTTAGAAGAAGCTGGAGTGCTGCGTGATTTGCAGCAGAGGGCAGTGCAGCAACATCCATTTCCACGCTCCCACATCTATATACTGGAAGCCTTCACTAACCTGCACCGACTAGCCTGGTGAAGTATGGTCAATTAACTCACACGACCCCCACTTTGTGTGGAGGTCCTCATCCAGCAGAAAAAGTTGGAAAGGGTTACAAATCTATATTCATATTTTGTTGTATCCATGTTTATTACATGATAGTGCGTGCCCCATTCATGTTCAAACTGCATACTTTGGTAAACATGCAAATAAATGTGTTTCATCGCACATTTAATTCCATTGAGCAATGGCCATTTCACATCGGTAATTAAAAACTGTCCCGAATGTACCTTATTTAATACATACAGTACCTCATGGCTTTCAATGTGAACCGTTACAGGAAGAACGCTTATGAAATGGATAAGAATTGTGATGAAATTCAGTCTTCAGCTACGTGCCAGAGCAACGATCTAAATTAGACCAATTTAATGAATGGCTGCAACTCTTTAAGGTAAGTTTATATCACTCCACGGGTCTCTTCTGACATAACTGTGGTGTTTATGAGCAGGGTGGTGTGTAAAGTTTTCGCATTTGGCTCATCCATTTCTCTGCATAAGCAACCACCCTGCTGTGGAGGGAGTCATATTTCATTCCCAATTGTGATGTTCACCTTTTAACCAAACTTACATGTATTAAGCCAATCCACAGTTTCTGAATGAATGTATTTCTGTGCTTAATGACCAGCAAGGGTGCTTTCTTAATACTACGAGGGGAAGCTCCTATCTTTTACTGTTTTCGTATTCAAATTTGAACATCATAATGTGTCCGAAATATGTAAAAAAAACAATAAAAGATGAAACAATGGTTCTCGATTAAATGTTATTTGATGTTTAATGCTCTAACAAACGAAAAAAACGCAATCTTATATTTTGAACGGTTTCTGAATGACAAACATTTTTAGGGGGTACTTTTATGGGGCCTTCAAATGAAAAATCTCAGATTCTCATATTTCCTGTCATTTGTCCTCAAAGCTACCTTTGTGCCTAATTTCAGATGTTTACCATGTCGAGAAGTACCCTCGAGGTTTTTGAGACATGCAGATTAAGGTCTTTATATAGATATTTTAGTGCAATCATTGATCTCTAGGTTGCAACCATAAACTCACTACCTTGAGAACCTAGATTTAGTTAAAGGCATTAAAACCCAGGATCTGAGTGGTGTTAACTCAACACTAACATCTGCGTCATCTCGTTTTCTAATTTAATTTGTAAATTTCCTGAACATGATCCTTAATATCTACTCAGGAATGGTGCTCTGTAGCCATATATCTATCCATTTTCAATGAAGAGCATTACCAACATTGCTGTTGGATGCTCACGTTTTTCTTAAAGTAAAACATTGACAATTACTATGATTAGTTTTAGCACGTGCATTATTTTGCGTGTCTTTAACGGTGCACTTAATATTTTATACCACAATTCACATTTCAAAGACCGTTAATGAGTAAATAAAAAAAATGTTCTTTGCTTAGGTCCTTGGTTACCTTGAACACCTATGATCTGCTCGAAAGAATACTGCATGGTCTGGATACATCCTTAAGGGCAAAGCAACAATAACGTTGAGCAACGTTCAGAAGAATGAAAGTGGGGAATATATTTTCCAAAAAACACTTCCAAAACCTTGCAGTGGTGAAAGATAATATAATTCTTGATGTAAATCCCAGAGGTGAGCAAAAACTCCTGCTTCATGACATAGGGGCTATTGTTATGCGCAGACTGTTGGGGAGAAGTTTTAATCATATGCAGTGGATTTATGAAAAAAACTGAATAGATGCAGAAATAATGGCATATAAACGGTACTTAATGTTTTAAATAACTACACTGATTGTTAGTTTATAATTGTGATGGATAGTTTGTTGATGATCTTTAAAAAATGTGTCACTTTGGTATAAACGTTTTATTTCACAGAAATGTATTTCGTCAACATTTGTCATCCAAACCTCCTCCAACTGCCCACGATGCCCCCCGGATACCCCTCAAACATACAGGCATGCCTTTTGGGAATGTCCAGACATTAACAAGTTTTTTCAAATCAACACTTGCTACTTTAACCACATTCACAAAACGAGCGTCTCACCCTCACCAGACACATCCCTATTGAGGTTGAAACCTCAAGGCCTTTCCAGGGGGGCAAATACATTACTGTATTCCAAATGTTCAATGTTATGGCAAAACGCACCATTACAGCCAACTGGAAAGAGCATGCTCCCCCAACAGTGCAGGAATGGGCCAATAAACTTTCAAAATTTGCCACTAGAGCATCTAAGTGCCAAACTCAGAAGCTTACCACCAACCATGGAACCCTTTCACGACCTCTCCTCCAGTGGACATTGATTCTTAAGAGTATTCATTAGGACATTTAGGCACTTCCCCCCCTACCTTTTTTTCCTACAGGGGTATCAGAGCTTAGGAAGACTGGGGTTGTCGATTTTATTTAAACATGTAGTTTAGACAGGTTTCCATTGAACTGTAATTCGTAACGTGTGTTTGTACTGGTGTCAACCCCCTTTCACATCCTCTGTACCTGATATCGTTTTGTTGATTAAATACTTTTGGGGGGAAAAAAATCGAGCCATCTACGCTCCTTCATACTGGGGTCAACAAGGGTCCTTGGCACAATCGGCAAATACGAAATCCACAAACTCTGAGGCATAAGAAAATTAGGGTTTGATTTGTAATACGACAACTGCTCATTTTGTTTTATGTTACCCTACATTAACCCAACCATGGAGCGGGAAGTATTTATTTAAATGTAAAATATGATTAATATGTTTTTAGTGTAATGTCTAGTGCTGTACTGTACACGCTAAAGTAAATATGAAAATTAAGATGAGGAGGTTAATAACATGTACTTTTTTTGCAGTTTAAAACATGAACTAAAAATACTTTTACATACTATGAAAGATGATTTCATGTGTATTTCATGGTCTCATCATCGGGAGCAGTGCAGTTAGAGTATAGTACTTGTTTATGATGCATAAAGGAATCTCATGGTCAACTGTGGATGGTCAAGCCACAGGGGCACGATGGGCAAGCTATACCTCAATAAATTTGGCAACGGTCAAATCCGCGAAGGCTGAAATTAGAGTGGGCAAAGTAGCTCTTCGTTGGTGATGGAGCAATGCCTGTCATGTTGTACGCTTGCTCGCGAAATTTAATTCTTAATTTTATAGAGGGCCGAAGGCCCTGCAATCGAATCTGTATTTGTTAAACCATGCTATTGGATTTCAATAATTCAAATTTGGAGTCTTCCTTAAAGAAAACTATAGCTACTCTACAGTTCTCATCAAACTATTGACTACACTATCGATAGTTAAAATTTCTACTCATCGCATGTGTTTTGGTCATATTAAAATAGGATTTAAGAACTCCTTCCCTAGGGAGTCTTAAGATTGGCAAATAAAATAAATCGGAGAGCTAAGACTTACCTGTGTGCATGCAGCTTATAATCTGTTAATACATAGTGTGTGTATAGTAATACCTCGGTTAACGAAGTAAATGCATTCCATGACGTCACTTTGTTATCAGAAACGTCGTTACCAGAGTTAGGTATAACATCTGAGGCATAGGGGATGCGTTTCTGGACTTCAGAGAAGGGGGTACAATAGGAAAACATTGCTGCACAGTCGCCTTCACTTCGTCTGCTTGGTTTAAAATGGTCCTGAAGGTGCACGGCACCAACCCCAACGAATGGGTCACTTCACTTTTCATCTTTCCCGCCTCTACCCCTCCTCTTTATGATCTGCATTTTCCTTTCCAAATATGAATAACACAATTCATATGGCGATATATAGTTATCGTAATTGTATAGTGAATATACAGCAGTGTGGCATATAGTGGGGTTGATAAAATAAGACAGTGTAAAATTACAAGTCTAATATTTTATAGTCTAACTCTAAAGTATAGGGCAGTGTAGAGTAACGCATTGTATAATTCAAAGGTGATTTTTTTTGTCTATGGATATGATATTATACCATGTAGTTTAGATTGAAGGTATAATATTACATTGTATTGTAGTCCAGTTTATAGCATAGTTATTAACGCAATACAGGACAGAGCAGCGCACCTATCCTATTCATTTTTTCTTTCCGTTTTTCTGTGTACCCACCGCCACCCTCCCCCGATCCGGTGGTGCTGGTAACATGCTAATTCATATGTTAATTCCGCCCACACAGCTTAAAAAGACGCGGTCCAGGCTTGGCAATGTTCACTCGAGCGCTGTCTTCTGGACAGACCTGTTTATTCACCTGAAGAAGGCTACTTGTTTCGTGGCCGAAACGTCGTGAGAATCTTATTTTATTATGTTTTATTTTTATTATTTTATTTCCATTCTACGTGACTTTACCGAAAGAACCCAGAAGATGAATCCCTGCAGTCACGAAAGCTTTAAATATAAATTTGAGCTCTAGCACTGGCTAGCGGGATGAGGGAAGACTGGTGAAACTTGCTGATGACTGGTCCAAGTGAGGCAGACTTGCACAGCTCTTCACTGGCTGCTGACACAGTCAGAATCAGAATATTAATTTATCCTGGAGGAATCCAATGATCTATAAAGCTCTTCACAGATGTCCAAATGTCCAAAGTGATGTGCACGCACAGCATTCAACGTTTTACTCTTAAATCACTGTGCATTATTTCTGAAGATATTTTTTTCATTTTTTTGCAAAAATAGGGCAGAAGGGGCCCTGCACGGTTGACTTCATTATGAAGGAATTAGTTTCCCAGATTATTTGTTGACAGAGGTATCACTGTGTATCAATTGTAGTGTTGTATTTTAAAACTGTTTAAACCGATTACATTGTTGTATGTCTCAAGGTGGCTGCTTTTATTGTTTCCACAGATATCCAGACTACTAATTCTACCCCTCGGTCTGCTGTTGTTCCTTGTCCTTGTAGTATTTCCATGGAGAATATTTTTCTCCATGTTTCATTTTTGTAACTATTTGACCAGATGGTGTCAGTAAATACAAGTGATAGCAAGGAACTCGCATAAAAAGGCAGATTTAGCCACTTCACAGAGCTTCATATAGGGAAAAAATACACCGCATTCCCATATTTATTTAATAGTGGACTGACCTATGTTTGGGAACTGGAAAAGTGGGTCAAGTGGGGGTTCCCACAGCAGTGGGGCACGAGGTCAAGAAAGCTGTGATCGGGCCACTCGACCTGCTTTAGCATGGATGGAAACAGTGGTGACTTCATAGTAAACATTTTCAAAACATTGAGACAACCCAAACATAAGTTCTTTATATATTTTTTCATGGATTGTTGCCTTCCAGCCATGCAGGGGATGGCAGGGAAGGGGTTTAATCCAAGTCAATCAATCTTCTTGGGAGAAGAACCAAGCCAATCAATTCGAGGAACAGCGCAGCTTGCGTCTCGTTTGTCATCGCAGAGACGTAGCATCAGTTTGCTTTTAGGACAGCGGTGAGGAACTTACGGCCTGTGGGCAACATATTGACCACAAATTAATTTTATATGGCTACCAGCCACATGACGCTGACCACTTCAAAACTACCCACAAATCATACTTATCCATAACGGCAAGCATCTTAGCCTCACTTATCCGGTGCTGCAGGGGAATATTTTTGACCGGGAAACACTTTCTAATTGTAGCACACTCAATCAGTGCAGTCTTTGTAATGCTTGGTCAGCGTGCACTTTGTTTTCCCTGTTATTTTATATAGCTAAGGTGTGTGGTGATGTGTAACCTGCCAAAGTTATTTGAGAGCTCTTAATTGGTGTTTCATAAAGAAAAGGTTCAATATGAAATCCAAATGTAGACCTTCAGGGTCGATATCAAGGCTTTTAATCTGTTGCTGGTCTATAACCAATTGCCTTGAATGCATCTGATCTCAGAAGCGAAGTAGTGTTGAGCCTGGTGGATGGTGCTTGAAAGAGCACCCACCACAGCAGGTTCTTTAGAAGAAGCTGGAGTGCTGCGTGATTTGCAGCAGAGGGCAGTGCAGCAACATCCATTTCCACGCTCCCACATCTATATACTGGAAGCCTTCACTAACCTGCACCGACTAGCCTGGTGAAGTATGGTCAATTAACTCACACGACCCCCACTTTGTGTGGAGGTCCTCATCCAGCAGAAAAAGTTGGAAAGGGTTACAAATCTATATTCATATTTTGTTGTATCCATGTTTATTACATGATAGTGCGTGCCCCATTCATGTTCAAACTGCATACTTTGGTAAACATGCAAATAAATGTGTTTCATCGCACATTTAATTCCATTGAGCAATGGCCATTTCACATCGGTAATTAAAAACTGTCCCGAATGTACCTTATTTAATACATACAGTACCTCATGGCTTTCAATGTGAACCGTTACAGGAAGAACGCTTATGAAATGGATAAGAATTGTGATGAAATTCAGTCTTCAGCTACGTGCCAGAGCAACGATCTAAATTAGACCAATTTAATGAATGGCTGCAACTCTTTAAGGTAAGTTTATATCACTCCACGGGTCTCTTCTGACATAACTGTGGTGTTTATGAGCAGGGTGGTGTGTAAAGTTTTCGCATTTGGCTCATCCATTTCTCTGCATAAGCAACCACCCTGCTGTGGAGGGAGTCATATTTCATTCCCAATTGTGATGTTCACCTTTTAACCAAACTTACATGTATTAAGCCAATCCACAGTTTCTGAATGAATGTATTTCTGTGCTTAATGACCAGCAAGGGTGCTTTCTTAATACTACGAGGGGAAGCTCCTATCTTTTACTGTTTTCGTATTCAAATTTGAACATCATAATGTGTCCGAAATATGTAAAAAAAACAATAAAAGATGAAACAATGGTTCTCGATTAAATGTTATTTGATGTTTAATGCTCTATCAAACGAAAAAAACGCAATCTTATATTTTGAACGGTTTCTGAATGACAAACATTTTTAGGGGGTACTTTTATGGGGCCTTCAAATGAAAAATCTCAGATTCTCATATTTCCTGTCATTTGTCCTCAAAGCTACCTTTGTGCCTAATTTCAGATGTTTACCATGTCGAGAAGTACCCTCGAGGTTTTTGAGACATGCAGATTAAGGTCTTTATATAGATATTTTAGTGCAATCATTGATCTCTAGGTTGCAACCATAAACTCACTACCTTGAGAACCTAGATTTAGTTAAAGGCATTAAAACCCAGGATCTGAGTGGTGTTAACTCAACACTAACATCTGCGTCATCTCGTTTTCTAATTTAATTTGTAAATTTCCTGAACATGATCCTTAATATCTACTCAGGAATGGTGCTCTGTAGCCATATATCTATCCATTTTCAATGAAGAGCATTACCAACATTGCTGTTGGATGCTCACGTTTTTCTTAAAGTAAAACATTGACAATTACTATGATTAGTTTTAGCACGTGCATTATTTTGCGTGTCTTTAACGGTGCACTTAATATTTTATACCACAATTCACATTTCAAAGACCGTTAATGAGTAAATAAAAAAAAATGTTCTTTGCTTAGGTCCTTGGTTACCTTGAACACCTATGATCTGCTCGAAAGAATACTGCATGGTCTGGATACATCCTTAAGGGCAAAGCAACAATAACGTTGAGCAACGTTCAGAAGAATGAAAGTGGGGAATATATTTTCCAAAAAACACTTCCAAAACCTTGCAGTGGTGAAAGATAATATAATTCTTGATGTAAATCCCAGAGGTGAGCAAAAACTCCTGCTTCATGACATAGGGGCTATTGTTATGCGCAGACTGTTGGGGAGAAGTTTTAATCATATGCAGTGGATTTATGAAAAAAACTGAATAGATGCAGAAATAATGGCATATAAACGGTACTTAATGTTTTAAATAACTACACTGATTGTTAGTTTATAATTGTGATGGATAGTTTGTTGATGATCTTTAAAAAATGTGTCACTTTGGTATAGACGTTTTATTTCACAGAAATGTATTTCGTCAACATTTGTCATCCAAACCTCCTCCAACTGCCCACGATGCCCCCCGGATACCCCTCAAACATACAGGCATGCCTTTTGGGAATGTCCAGACATTAACAAGTTTTTTCAAATCAACACTTGCTACTTTAACCACATTCACAAAACGAGCGTCTCACCCTCACCAGACACATCCCTATTGAGGTTGAAACCTCAAGGCCTTTCCAGGGGGGCAAATACATTACTGTATTCCAAATGTTCAATGTTATGGCAAAACGCACCATTACAGCCAACTGGAAAGAGCATGCTCCCCCAACAGTGCAGGAATGGGCCAATAAACTTTCAAAATTTGCCACTAGAGCATCTAAGTGCCAAACTCAGAAGCTTACCACCAACCATGGAACCCTTTCACGACCTCTCCTCCAGTGGACATTGATTCTTAAGAGTATTCATTAGGACATTTAGGCACTTCCCCCCCTACCTTTTTTTCCTACAGGGGTATCAGAGCTTAGGAAGACTGGGGTTGTCGATTTTATTTAAACATGTAGTTTAGACAGGTTTCCATTGAACTGTAATTCGTAACGTGTGTTTGTACTGGTGTCAACCCCCTTTCACATCCTCTGTACCTGATATCGTTTTGTTGATTAAATACTTTTGGGGGGAAAAAAATCGAGCCATCTACGCTCCTTCATACTGGGGTCAACAAGGGTCCTTGGCACAATCGGCAAATACGAAATCCACAAACTCTGAGGCATAAGAAAATTAGGGTTTGATTTGTAATACGACAACTGCTCATTTTGTTTTATGTTACCCTACATTAACCCAACCATGGAGCGGGAAGTATTTATTTAAATGTAAAATATGATTAATATGTTTTTAGTGTAATGTCTAGTGCTGTACTGTACACGCTAAAGTAAATATGAAAATTAAGATGAGGAGGTTAATAACATGTACTTTTTTTGCAGTTTAAAACATGAACTAAAAATACTTTTACATACTATGAAAGATGATTTCATGTGTATTTCATGGTCTCATCATCGGGAGCAGTGCAGTTAGAGTATAGTACTTGTTTATGATGCATAAAGGAATCTCATGGTCAACTGTGGATGGTCAAGCCACAGGGGCACGATGGGCAAGCTATACCTCAATAAATTTGGCAACGGTCAAATCCGCGAAGGCTGAAATTAGAGTGGGCAAAGTAGCTCTTCGTTGGTGATGGAGCAATGCCTGTCATGTTGTACGCTTGCTCGCGAAATTTAATTCTTAATTTTATAGAGGGCCGAAGGCCCTGCAATCGAATCTGTATTTGTTAAACCATGCTATTGGATTTCAATAATTCAAATTTGGAGTCTTCCTTAAAGAAAACTATAGCTACTCTACAGTTCTCATCAAACTATTGACTACACTATCGATAGTTAAAATTTCTACTCATCGCATGGGTTTTGGTCATATTAAAATAGGATTTAAGAACTCCTTCCCTAGGGAGTCTTAAGATTGGCAAATAAAATAAATCGGAGAGCTAAGACTTACCTGTGTGCATGCAGCTTATAATCTGTTAATACATAGTGTGTGTATAGTAATACCTCGGTTAACGAAGTAAATGCATTCCATGACGTCACTTTGTTATCAGAAACGTCGTTACCAGAGTTAGGTATAACATCTGAGGCATAGGGGATGCGTTTCCGGACTTCAGAGAAGGGGGTACAATAGGAAAACATTGCTGCACAGTCGCCTTCACTTCGTCTGCTTGGTTTAAAATGGTCCTGAAGGTGCACGGCACCAACCCCAACGAATGGGTCACTTCACTTTTCATCTTTCCCGCCTCTACCCCTCCTCTTTATGATCTGCATTTTCCTTTCCAAATATGAATAACACAATTCATATGGCGATATATAGTTATCGTAATTGTATAGTGAATATACAGCAGTGTGGCATATAGTGGGGTTGATAAAATAAGACAGTGTAAAATTACAAGTCTAATATTTTATAGTCTAACTCTAAAGTATAGGGCAGTGTAGAGTAACGCATTGTATAATTCAAAGGTGATTTTTTTTGTCTATGGATATGATATTATACCATGTAGTTTAGATTGAAGGTATAATATTACATTGTATAGTAGTCCAGTTTATAGCATAGTTATTAACGCAATACAGGACAGAGCAGCGCACCTATCCTATTCATTTTTTCTTTCCGTTTTTCTGTGTACCCACCGCCACCCTCCCCCGATCCGGTGGTGCTGGTAACATGCTAATTCATATGTTAATTCTGCCCACACAGCTTAAAAAGACGCGGTCCAGGCTTGGCAATGTTCACTCGAGCGCTGTCTTCTGGACAGACCTGTTTATTCACCTGAAGAAGGCTACTTGTTTCGTGGCCGAAACGTCGTGAGAATCTTATTTTATTATGTTTTATTTTTATTATTTTATTTCCATTCTACGTGACTTTACCGAAAGAACCCAGAAGATGAATCCCTGCAGTCACGAAAGCTTTAAATATAAATTTGAGCTCTAGCACTGGCTAGCGGGATGAGGGAAGACTGGTGAAACTTGCTGATGACTGGTCCAAGTGAGGCAGACTTGCACAGCTCTTCACTGGCTGCTGACACAGTCAGAATCAGAATATTAATTTATCCTGGAGGAATCCAATGATCTATAAAGCTCTTCACAGATGTCCAAATGTCCAAAGTGATGTGCACGCACAGCATTCAACGTTTTACTCTTAAATCACTGTGCATTATTTCTGAAGATATTTTTTTCATTTTTTTGCAAAAATAGGGCAGAAGGGGCCCTGCACGGTTGACTTCATTATGAAGGAATTAGTTTCCCAGATTATTTGTTGACAGAGGTATCACTGTGTATCAATTGTAGTGTTGTATTTTAAAACTGTTTAAACCGATTACATTGTTGTATGTCTCAAGGTGGCTGCTTTTATTGTTTCCACAGATATCCAGACTACTAATTCTACCCCTCGGTCTGCTGTTGTTCCTTGTCCTTGTAGTATTTCCATGGAGAATATTTTTCTCCATGTTTCATTTTTGTAACTATTTGACCAGATGGTGTCAGTAAATACAAGTGATAGCAAGGAACTTGCATAAAAAGGCAGATTTAGCCACTTCACAGAGCTTCATATTGGGAAAAAAAACACCGCATTCCCATATGTATTTAATAGTGGACTGACCTATGTTTGGGAACTGGAAAAGTGGGTCAAGTCGGGGTTCCCACGGCAGTGGGGCACGAGGTCAAGAAAGCTGTGATCGGGCCACTCGACCTGCTTTAGCTAGGATGGAAACAGTGGTGACTTCATAGTAAACATTTTCAAAACATTGAGACAACCCAAACATAAGTTCTTTATATATTTTTTTTATGGATTGTTGTCTTCCAGCCATGCAGGGGATGGCAGGGAAGGGGTTTAATCCAAGTCAATCTTGGGAGAAGAACCAAGCCAATCAATTCGAGGAACAGCGCAGCTTGCGTCTCGTTTGTAATCGCAGAGACGTAGCATCAGTTTGCTTTTAGGACAGCAGTGAGGAACTTACGGCCTGTGGGCAACATATTGACCACAAATTAATTTTATATGGCTAGCAGCCACATGACGCTGACCACTTCAAAACTACCCACAAATCATACTTATCCATAACGGCAAGCATCTTAGCCTCACTTATCCGGTGCTGCAGGGGAATATTTTTGACCGGGAAACACTTTCTAATTCTAGCACACTCAATCAGGGCAGTCTTTGTTATGCTTGGTCAGCGTGCACTTTGTTTTCCCTGTTATTTTATATAGCTAAGGTGTGTGGTGATGTGTAGCCTGCCAAAGCTATTTGAGAGCTCTTAATTGGTGTTTCATAAAGAAAAGGTTCAATATGAAATCCAAATGTAGACCTTCAGGGTCGATATCAAGGCTTTTAATCTGTTGCTGGTCTATAACCAATTGCCTTGGATGCATCTGATCTCAGAAGCGAAGTAGTGTTGAGCCTGGTGGATAGTGCTTGAAAGAGCACCCACCACAGCAGGTTCTTTAGAAGAAGCTGGAGTGCTGCGTGATTTGCAGCAGAGGGCAGTGCAGCAACATCCATTTCCACGCTCCCACATCTATATACTGGAAGCCTTCACTAACCTGCACCGACTAGCCTGGTGAAGTATGGTCAATTAACTCACACGACCCCCACTTTGTGTGGAGGTCCTCATCCAGCAGAAAATGTTGGAAAGGGTTACAAATCTATATTCATATTTTGTTGTATCCATGTTTATTACATGATAGTGCGTGCCCCATTCATGTTCAAACTGCATACTTTGGTAAACATGCAAATAAATGTGTTTCATCGCACATTTAATTCCATTGAGCAATGGCCATTTCACATCGGTAATTAAAAACTGTCCCGAATGTACCTTATTTAATACATACAGTACCTCATGGCTTTCAATGTGAACCGTTACAGGAAGAACGCTTATGAAATGGATAAGAATTGTGATGAAATTCAGTCTTCAGCTACGTGCCAGAGCAACGATCTAAATTAGACCAATTTAATGAATGGCTGCAACTCTTTAAGGTAAGTTTATATCACTCCACGGGTCTCTTCTGACATAACTGTGGTGTTTATGAGCAGGGTGGTGTGTAAAGTTTTCGCATTTGGCTCATCCATTTCTCTGCATAAGCAACCACCCTGCTGTGGAGGGAGTCATATTTCATTCCCAATTGTGATGTTCGCCTTGTATCCATACTTACATGTATTAAGCCAATCCACAGTTTCTGAATGAATGTATTTCTGTGCTTAATGACCAGCAAGGGTGCTTTCTTAATACTACGAGGGGAAGGTCCTATCTTTTACTGTTTTCGTATTCAAATTTGAACATCATAATGTGTCCGAAATATGTAAAAAAAACAATAAAAGATGAAACAATGGTTCTCGATTAAATGTTATTTGATGTTTAATGCTCTATCAAACGAAAAAAACGCAATCTTATATTTTGAACGGTTTCTGAATGACAAACATTTTTAGGGGGTACTTTTATGGGGCCTTCAAATGAAAAATCTCAGATTCTCATATTTCCTGTCATTTGTCCTCAAAGCTACCTTTGTGCCTAATTTCAGATGTTTACCATGTCGAGAAGTACCCTCGAGGTTTTTGAGACATGCAGATTAAGGTCTTTATATAGATATTTTAGTGCAATCATTGATCTCTAGGTTGCAACCATAAACTCACTACCTTGAGAACCTAGATTTAGTTAAAGGCATTAAAACCCAGGATCTGAGTGGTGTTAACTCAACACTAACATCTGCGTCATCTCGTTTTCTAATTTAATTTGTAAATTTCCTGAACATGATCCTTAATATCTACTCAGGAATGGTGCTCTGTAGCCATATATCTATCCATTTTCAATGAAGAGCATTACCAACATTGCTGTTGGATGCTCACGTTTTTCTTAAAGTAAAACATTGACAATTACTATGATTAGTTTTAGCACGTGCATTATTTTGCGTGTCTTTAACGGTGCACTTAATATTTTATACCACAATTCACATTTCAAAGACCGTTAATGAGTAAATAAAAAAAATGTTCTTTGCTTAGGTCCTTGGTTACCTTGAACACCTATGATCTGCTCGAAAGAATACTGCATGGTCTGGATACATCCTTAAGGGCAAAGCAACAATAACGTTGAGCAACGTTCAGAAGAATGAAAGTGGGGAATATATTTTCCAAAAAACACTTCCAAAACCTTGCAGTGGTGAAAGATAATATAATTCTTGATGTAAATCCCAGAGGTGAGCAAAAACTCCTGCTTCATGACATAGGGGCTATTGTTATGTGCAGACTGTTGGGGAGAAGTTTTAATCATATGCAGTGGATTTATGAAAAAAACTGAATAGATGCAGAAATAATGGCATATAAACGGTACTTAATGTTTTAAATAACTACACTGATTGTTAGTTTATAATTGTGATGGATAGTTTGTTGATGATCTTTAAAAAATGTGTCACTTTGGTATAAACGTTTTATTTCACAGAAATGTATTTCGTCAACATTTGTCATCCAAACCTCCTCCAACTGCCCACGATGCCCCCCGGATACCCCTCAAACATACAGGCATGCCTTTTGGGAATGTCCAGACATTAACAAGTTTTTTCAAATCAACACTTGCTACTTTAACCACATTCACAAAACGAGCGTCTCACCCTCACCAGACACATCCCTATTGAGGTTGAAACCTCAAGGCCTTTCCAGGGGGGCAAATACATTACTGTATTCCAAATGTTCAATGTTATGGCAAAACGCACCATTACAGCCAACTGGAAAGAGCATGCTCCCCCAACAGTGCAGGAATGGGCCAATAAACTTTCAAAATTTGCCACTAGAGCATCTAAGTGCCAAACTCAGAAGCTTACCACCAACCATGGAACCCTTTCACGACCTCTCCTCCAGTGGACATTGATTCTTAAGAGTATTCATTAGGACATTTAGGCACTTCCCCCCCTACCTTTTTTTCCTACAGGGGTATCAGAGCTTAGGAAGACTGGGGTTGTCGATTTTATTTAAACATGTAGTTTAGACAGGTTTCCATTGAACTGTAATTCGTAACGTGTGTTTGTACTGGTGTCAACCCCCTTTCACATCCTCTGTACCTGATATCGTTTTGTTGATTAAATACTTTTGGGGGGAAAAAAATCGAGCCATCTATGCTCCTTCATACTGGGGTCAACAAGGGTCCTTGGCACAATCGGCAAATACGAAATCCACAAACTCTGAGGCATAAGAAAATTAGGGTTTGATTTGTAATACGACAACTGCTCATTTTGTTTTATGTTACCCTACATTAACCCAACCATGGAGCGGGAAGTATTTATTTAAATGTAAAATATGATTAATATGTTTTTAGTGTAATGTCTAGTGCTGTACTGTACACGCTAAAGTAAATATGAAAATTAAGATGAGGAGGTTAATAACATGTACTTTTTTTGCAGTTTAAAACATGAACTAAAAATACTTTTACATACTATGAAAGATGATTTCATGTGTATTTCATGGTCTCATCATCGGGAGCAGTGCAGTTAGAGTATAGTACTTGTTTATGATGCATAAAGGAATCTCATGGTCAACTGTGGATGGTCAAGCCACAGGGGCACGATGGGCAAGCTATACCTCAATAAATTTGGCAACGGTCAAATCCGCGAAGGCTGAAATTAGAGTGGGCAAAGTAGCTCTTCGTTGGTGATGGAGCAATGCCTGTCATGTTGTACGCTTGCTCGCGAAATTTAATTCTTAATTTTATAGAGGGCCGAAGGCCCTGCAATCGAATCTGTATTTGTTAAACCATGCTATTGGATTTCAATAATTCAAATTTGGAGTCTTCCTTAAAGAAAACTATAGCTACTCTACAGTTCTCATCAAACTATTGACTACACTATCGATAGTTAAAATTTCTACTCATCGCATGTGTTTTGGTCATATTAAAATAGGATTTAAGAACTCCTTCCCTAGGGAGTCTTAAGATTGGCAAATAAAATAAATCGGAGAGCTAAGACTTACCTGTGTGCATGCAGCTTATAATCTGTTAATACATAGTGTGTGTATAGTAATACCTCGGTTAACGAAGTAAATGCATTCCATGACGTCACTTTGTTATCAGAAACGTCGTTACCAGAGTTAGGTATAACATCTGAGGCATAGGGGATGCGTTTCCGGACTTCAGAGAAGGGGGAACAATAGGAAAACATTGCTGCACAGTCGCCTTCACTTCGTCTGCTTGGTTTAAAATGGTCCTGAAGGTGCACGGCACCAACCCCAACGAATGGGTCACTTCACTTTTCATCTTTCCCGCCTCTACCCCTCCTCTTTATGATCTGCATTTTCCTTTCCAAATATGAATAACACAATTCATATGGCGATATATAGTTATCGTAATTGTATAGTGAATATACAGCAGTGTGGCATATAGTGGGGTTGATAAAATAAGACAGTGTAAAATTACAAGTCTAATATTTTATAGTCTAACTCTAAAGTATAGGGCAGTGTAGAGTAACGCATTGTATAATTCAAAGGTGATTTTTTTTGTCTATGGATATGATATTATACCATGTAGTTTAGATTGAAGGTATAATATTACATTGTATAGTAGTCCAGTTTATAGCATAGTTATTAACGCAATACAGGACAGAGCAGCGCACCTATCCTATTCATTTTTTCTTTCCGTTTTTCTGTGTACCCACCGCCACCCTCCCCCGATCCGGTGGTGCTGGTAACATGCTAATTCATATGTTAATTCCGCCCACACAGCTTAAAAAGACGCGGTCCAGGCTTGGCAATGTTCACTCGAGCGCTGTCTTCTGGACAGTCCTGTTTATTCACCTGAAGAAGGCTACTTGTTTCGTGGCCGAAACGTCGTGAGAATCTTATTTTATTATGTTTTATTTTTATTATTTTATTTCCATTCTACGTGACTTTACTGAAAGAACCAAGAAGATGAATCCCTGCAGTCACGAAAGCTTTAAATCGAAAGTGTAATGTTTAACATACTTAATAAGGCAATATATAGTACCGTAATTGTATAGTGAATATACAGCAGTGTGGTATACAGTAGGGTTAGTAGAATAATACATAGTGTAGATGGACTCGTCCGTCTGAACAAAGCTCATCGCTCTCCGTGGTGCTAATCCTTCACACCAACATCATGGTAATCCCCCAGTTACATGCTAATGTATATGTAAACTCCTCTCCCCCCTCCTCCGGTCCGAGCTCGTCGCTCTCCGTGGTGCTAATCCCTCACACCAACATCATGCTAATCCCCCAGTTACATGCTAATGTATAAGTAAAACTCCTTTGTCAAGGCGCTCTGTTCCTCCCACTCAGCTTAAAAGACGCTTCGAAGCTTGGCAGGGTTCACTCAAGCGCTGTCTTCCGGACAGTCCTGTTTCTTCACCTGAGGAAGGCTACTTGTGTTGTGGCCGAAACGTCGTGAGAATTTTATTCTGTTATTATTATTTTTATTATCATTTTATCTCCATTCTACGTGACTTTACCGAAAGAACCCAGAAGATGAATCCCTGCAGTCACGAAAGCTTTAAATATAAATTTGAGCTCTAGCACTGGCTAGCGGGATGAGGGAAGACTGGTGAAACTTGCTGATGACTGGTCCAAGTGAGGCAGACTTGCACAGCTCTTCACTGGCTGCTGACACAGTCAGAATCAGAATATTAATTTATCCTGGAGGAATCCAATGATCTATAAAGCTCTTCACAGATGTCCAAATGTCCAAAGTGATGTGCACGCACAGCATTCAACCTTTTACTCTTAAATCACTGTGCATTATTTCTGAAGATATTTTTTTCATTTTTTTGCACAAATAGGGCAGAAGAGGCCCTGCACGGTTGACTTCATTATGAAGGAATTAGTTTCCCAGATTATTTGTTGACAGAGGTATCACTGTGTATCAATTGTAGTGTTGTATTTTAAAACTGTTTAAACCGATTACATTGTTGTATGTCTCAAGGTGGCTGCTTTTATTGTTTCCACAGATATCCAGACTACTAATTCTACCCCTCGGTCTGCTGTTGTTCCTTGTCCTTGTAGTATTTCCATGGAGAATATTTTTCTCCATGTTTCATTTTTGTAACTATTTGACCAGATGGTGTCAGTAAATACAAGTGATAGCAAGGAACTTGCATAAAAAGGCAGATTTAGCCACTTCACAGAGCTTCATATAGGGAAAAAATACACCGCATTCCCATATGTATTTAATAGTGGACTGACATATGTTTGGGAACTGGAAAAGTGGGTCAAGTCGGGGTTCCCACGGCAGTGGGGCACGAGGTCAAGAAAGCTGTGATCGGGCCACTCGACCTGCTTTAGCTAGGATGGAAATAGTGGTGACTTCATAGTAAACATTTTCAAAACATTGAGACAACCCAAACATAAGTTCTTTATATATATTTTTTTTATGGATTGTTGTCTTCCAGCCATGCAGGGGATGGCAGGGAAGGGGTTTAATCCAAGTCAATCTTGGGAGAAGAACCAAGCCAATCAATTCCAGGAACAGCGCAGCTTGCGTCTCGTTTGTAATCGCAGAGACGTAGCATCAGTTTGCTTTTAGGACAGCAGTGAGGAACTTACGGCCTGTGGGCCACATATTGACCACAAATTTATTTTATATGGCTAGCAGCCACATGACGCTGACCACTTCAAAACTACCCACAAATCATAATTATCCATAACGGCAAGCATCTTAGCCTCACTTATCCGGTGCTGCAGGGGAATATTTTTGACCGGGAAACACTTTCTAATTCTAGCACACTCAATCAGTGCAGTCTTTGTTATGCTTGGTCAGCGTGCACTTTGTTTTCCCTGTTATTTTATATAGCTAAGGTGTGTGGTGATGTGTAGCCTGCCAAAGCTATTTGAGAGCTCTTAATTGGTGTTTCATAAAGAAAAGGTTCAATATGAAATCCAAATGTAGACCTTCAGGGTCGATATCAAGGCTTTTAATCTGTTGCTGGTCTATAACCAATTGCCTTGGATGCATCTGATCTCAGAAGCGAAGTAGTGTTGAGCCTGGTGGATAGTGCTTGAAAGAGCACCCACCACAGCAGGTTCTTTAGAAGAAGCTGGAGTGCTGCGTGATTTGCAGCAGAGGGCAGTGCAGCAACATCCATTTCCACGCTCCCACATCTATATACTGGAAGCCTTCACTAACCTGCACCGACTAGCCTGGTGAAGTATGGTCAATTAACTCACACGACCCCCACTTTGTGTGGAGGTCCTCATCCAGCAGAAAAAGTTGGAAAGGGTTACAAATCTATATTCATATTTTGTTGTATCCATGTTTATTACATGATAGTGCGTGCCCCATTCATGTTCAAACTGCATACTTTGGTAAACATGCAAATAAATGTGTTTCATCGCACATTTAATTCCATTGAGCAATGGCCATTTCACATCGGTAATTAAAAACTGTCCCGAATGTACCTTATTTAATACATACAGTACCTCATGGCTTTCAATGTGAACCGTTACAGGAAGAACGCTTATGAAATGGATAAGAATTGTGATGAAATTCAGTCTTCAGCTACGTGCCAGAGCAACGATCTAAATTAGACCAATTTAATGAATGGCTGCAACTCTTTAAGGTAAGTTTATATCACTCCACGGGTCTCTTCTGACATAACTGTGGTGTTTATGAGCAGGGTGGTGTGTAAAGTTTTCGCATTTGGCTCATCCATTTCTCTGCATAAGCAACCACCCTGCTGTGGAGGGAGTCATATTTCATTCCCAATTGTGATGTTCACCTTTTAACCAAACTTACATGTATTAAGCCAATCCACAGTTTCTGAATGAATGTATTTCTGTGGTTAATGACCAGCAAGGGTGCTTTCTTAATACTACAAGGGGAAGCTCCTATCTTTTACTGTTTTCGTATTCAAATTTGAACATCATAATGTGTCCGAAATATGTAAAAAAACAATAAAAGATGAAACAATGGTTCTCGATTAAATGTTATTTGATGTTTAATGCTCTATCAAACGAAAAAAACGCAATCTTATATTTTGAACGGTTTCTGAATGACAAACATTTTTAGGGGGTACTTTTATGGGGCCTTCAAATGAAAATTCTCAGATTCTCATATTTCCTGTCATTTGTCCTCAAAGCTACCTTTGTGCCTAATTTCAGATGTTTACCATGTCTAGAAGTACCCTCGAGGTTTTTGAGACATGCAGATTAAGGTCTTTATATAGATATTTTAGTGCAATCATTGATCTCTAGGTTGCAACCATAAACTCACTACCTTGAGAACCTAGATTTAGTTAAAGGCATTAAAACCCAGGATCTGAGTGGTGTTAACTCAACACTAACATCTGCGTCATCTCGTTTTCTAATTTAATTTGTAAATTTCCTGAACATGATCCTTAATATCTACTCAGGAATGGTGCTCTGTAGCCATATATCTATCCATTTTCAATGAAGAGCATTACCAACATTGCTGTTGGATGCTCACGTTTTTCTTAAAGTAAAACATTGACAATTACTATGATTAGTTTTAGCACGTGCATTATTTTGCGTGTCTTTAACGGTGCACTTAATATTTTATACCACAATTCACATTTCAAAGACCGTTAATGAGTAAATAAAAAAAATGTTCTTTGCTTAGGTCCTTGGTTACCTTGAACACCTATGATCTGCTCGAAAGAATACTGCATGGTCTGGATACATCCTTAAGGGCAAAGCAACAATAACGTTGAGCAACGTTCAGAAGAATGAAAGTGGGGAATATATTTTCCAAAAAACACTTCCAAAACCTTGCAGTGGTGAAAGATAATATAATTCTTGATGTAAATCCCAGAGGTGAGCAAAAACTCCTGCTTCATGACATAGGGGCTATTGTTATGTGCAGACTGTTGGGGAGAAGTTTTAATCATATGCAGTGGATTTATGAAAAAAACTGAATAGATGCAGAAATAATGGCATATAAACGGTACTTAATGTTTTAAATAACTACACTGATTGTTAGTTTATAATTGTGATGGATAGTTTGTTGATGATCTTTAAAAAATGTGTCACTTTGGTATAAACGTTTTATTTCACAGAAATGTATTTCGTCAACATTTGTCATCCAAACCTCCTCCAACTGCCCACGATGCCCCCCGGATACCCCTCAAACATACAGGCATGCCTTTTGGGAATGTCCAGACATTAACAAGTTTTTTCAAATCAACACTTGCTACTTTAACTACAGTCACAAAACGAGCGTCTCACCCTCACCAGACACATCCCTATTGAGGTTGAAACCTCAAGGCCTTTCCAGGGGGGCAAATACATTACTGTATTCCAAATGTTCAATGTTATGGCAAAACGCACCATTACAGCCAACTGGAAAGAGCATGCTCCCCCAACAGTGCAGGAATGGGCCAATAAACTTTCAAAATTTGCCACTAGATCATCTAAGTGCCAAACTCAGAAGCTTACCACCAACCATGGAACCCTTTCACGACCTCTCCTCCAGTGGACATTGATTCTTAAGAGTATTCATTAGGACATTTAGGCACTTCCCCCCCTACCTTTTTTTCCTACAGGGGTATCAGAGCTTAGGAAGACTGGGGTTGTCGATTTTATTTAAACATGTAGTTTAGACAGGTTTCCATTGAACTGTAATTCGTAACGTGTGTTTGTACTGGTGTCAACCCCCTTTCACATCCTCTGTACCTGATATCGTTTTGTTGATTAAATACTTTTGGGGGGAAAAAAATCGAGCCATCTACGCTCCTTCATACTGGGGTCAACAAGGGTCCTTGGCACAATCGGCAAATACGAAATCCACAAACTCTGAGGCATAAGAAAATTAGGGTTTGATTTGTAATACGACAACTGCTCATTTTGTTTTATGTTACCCTACATTAACCCAACCATGGAGCGGGAAGTATTTATTTAAATGTAAAATATGATTAATATGTTTTTAGTGTAATGTCTAGTGCTGTACTGTACACGCTAAAGTAAATATGAAAATTAAGATGAGGAGGTTAATAACATGTACTTTTTTTGCAGTTTAAAACATGAACTAAAAATACTTTTACATACTATGAAAGATGATTTCATGTGTATTTCATGGTCTCATCATCGGGAGCAGTGCAGTTAGAGTATAGTACTTGTTTATGATGCATAAAGGAATCTCATGGTCAACTGTGGATGGTCAAGCCACAGGGGCACGATGGGCAAGCTATACCTCAATAAATTTGGCAACGGTCAAATCCGCGAAGGCTGAAATTAGAGTGGGCAAAGTAGCTCTTCGTTGGTGATGGAGCAATGCCTGTCATGTTGTACGCTTGCTCGCGAAATTTAATTCTTAATTTTATAGAGGGCCGAAGGCCCTGCAATCGAATCTGTATTTGTTAAACCATGCTATTGGATTTCAATAATTCAAATTTGGAGTCTTCCTTAAAGAAAACTATAGCTACTCTACAGTTCTCATCAAACTATTGACTACACTATCGATAGTTAAAATTTCTACTCATCGCATGTGTTTTGGTCATATTAAAATAGGATTTAAGAACTCCTTCCCTAGGGAGTCTTAAGATTGGCAAATAAAATAAATCGGAGAGCTAAGACTTACCTGTGTGCATGCAGCTTATAATCTGTTAATACATAGTGTGTGTATAGTAATACCTCGGTTAACGAAGTAAATGCATTCCATGACGTCACTTTGTTATCAGAAACGTCGTTACCAGAGTTAGGTATAACATCTGAGGCATAGGGGATGCGTTTCCGGACTTCAGAGAAGGGGGAACAATAGGAAAACATTGCTGCACAGTCGCCTTCACTTCGTCTGCTTGGTTTAAAATGGTCCTGAAGGTGCACGGCACCAACCCCAACGAATGGGTCACTTCACTTTTCATCTTTCCCGCCTCTACCCCTCCTCTTTATGATCTGCATTTTCCTTTCCAAATATGAATAACACAATTCATATGGCGATATATAGTTATCGTAATTGTATAGTGAATATACAGCAGTGTGGCATATAGTGGGGTTGATAAAATAAGACAGTGTAAAATTACAAGTCTAATATTTTATAGTCTAACTCTAAAGTATAGGGCAGTGTAGAGTAACGCATTGTATAATTCAAAGGTGATTTTTTTTGTCTATGGATATGATATTATACCATGTAGTTTAGATTGAAGGTATAATATTACATTGTATAGTAGTCCAGTTTATAGCATAGTTATTAACGCAATACAGGACAGAGCAGCGCACCTATCCTATTCATTTTTTCTTTCCGTTTTTCTGTGTACCCACCGCCACCCTCCCCCGATCCGGTGGTGCTGGTAACATGCTAATTCATATGTTAATTCCGCCCACACAGCTTAAAAAGACGCGGTCCAGGCTTGGCAATGTTCACTCGAGCGCTGTCTTCTGGACAGTCCTGTTTATTCACCTGAAGAAGGCTACTTGTTTCGTGGCCGAAACGTCGTGAGAATCTTATTTTATTATGTTTTATTTTTATTATTTTATTTCCATTCTACGTGACTTTACTGAAAGAACCAAGAAGATGAATCCCTGCAGTCACGAAAGCTTTAAATCGAAAGTGTAATGTTTAACATACTTCATAAGGCAATATATAGTACCGTAATTGTATAGTGAATATACAGCAGTGTGGTATACAGTAGGGTTAGTAGAATAATACATAGTGTAGATGGACTCGTCCGTCTGAACAAAGCTCATCGCTCTCCGTGGTGCTAATCCTTCACACCAACATCATGGTAATCCCTCAGTTACATGCTAATGTATATGTAAACTCCTCTCCCCCCTCCTCCGGTCCGAGCTCGTCGCTCTCCGTGGTGCTAATCCCTCACACCAACATCATGCTAATCCCCCAGTTACATGCTAATGTATAAGTAAAACTCCTTTGTCAAGGCGCTCTGTTCCTCCCACACAGCTTAAAAGACGCTTCGAAGCTTGGCAGGGTTCACTCAAGCGCCGTCTTCCAGACAGTCCTGTTTCTTCACCTGAGGAAGGCTACTTGTGTTGTGGCCGAAACGTCATGAGAATTTTATTCTGTTATTATTTTTATTATCATTTTATCTCCATTCTACGTGACTTTACCGAAAGAACCCAGAAGATGAATCCCTGCAGTCACGAAAGCTTTAAATATAAATTTGAGCTCTAGCACTGGCTAGCGGGATGAAGGAAGACTGGTGAAACTTGCTGATGACTGGTCCAAGTGAGGCAGACTTGCACAGCTCTTCACTGGCTGCTGACACAGTCAGAATCAGAATATTAATTTATCCTGGAGGAATCCAATGATCTATAAAGCTCTTCACAGATGTCCAAATGTCCAAAGTGATGTGCACGCACAGCATTCAACCTTTTACTCTTAAATCACTGTGCATTATTTCTGAAGATATTTTTTGCACAAATAGGGCAGAAGGGGCCCTGCACGGTTGACTTCATTATGAAGGAATTAGTTTCCCAGATTATTTGTTGACAGAGGTATCACTGTGTATCAATTGTAGTGTTGTATTTTAAAACTGTTTAAACCGATTACATTGTTGTATGTCTCAAGGTGGCTGCTTTTATTGTTTCCACAGATATCCAGACTACTAATTCTACCCCTCGGTCTGCTGTTGTTCCTTGTCCTTGTAGTATTTCCATGGAGAATATTTTTCTCCATGTTTCATTTTTGTAACTATTTGACCAGATGGTGTCAGTAAATACAAGTGATAGCAAGGAACTTGCATAAAAAGGCAGATTTAGCCACTTCACAGAGCTTCATATTGGGAAAAAAAACACCGCATTCCCATATGTATTTAATAGTGGACTGACCTATGTTTGGGAACTGGAAAAGTGGGTCAAGTCGGGGTTCCCACGGCAGTGGGGCACGAGGTCAAGAAAGCTGTGATCGGGCCACTCGACCTGCTTTAGCTAGGATGGAAACAGTGGTGACTTCATAGTAAACATTTTCAAAACATTGAGACAACCCAAACATAAGTTCTTTATATATTTTTGTTATGGATTGTTGTCTTCCAGCCATGCAGGGGATGGCAGGGAAGGGGTTTAATCCAAGTCAATCTTGGGAGAAGAACCAAGCCAATCAATTCCAGGAACAGCGCAGCTTGCGTCTCGTTTGTAATCGCAGAGACGTAGCATCAGTTTGCTTTTAGGACAGCAGTGAGGAACTTACGGCCTGTGGGCAACATTGACCACAAATTAATTTTATATGGCTAGCAGCCACATGACGCTGACCACTTCAAAACTACCCACAAATCATACTTATCCATAACGGCAAGCATCTTAGCCTCACTTATCCGGTGCTGCAGGGGAATATTTTTGACCGGGAAACACTTTCTAATTCTAGCACACTCAATCAGGGCAGTCTTTGTTATGCTTGGTCAGCGTGCACTTTGTTTTCCCTGTTATTTTATATAGCTAAGGTGTGTGGTGATGTGTAGCCTGCCAAAGCTATTTGAGAGCTCTTAATTGGTGTTTCATAAAGAAAAGGTTCAATATGAAATCCAAATGTAGACCTTCAGGGTCGATATCAAGGCTTTTAATCTGTTGCTGGTCTATAACCAATTGCCTTGGATGCATCTGATCTCAGAAGCGAAGTAGTGTTGAGCCTGGTGGATAGTGCTTGAAAGAGCACCCACCACAGCAGGTTCTTTAGAAGAAGCTGGAGTGCTGCGTGATTTGCAGCAGAGGGCAGTGCAGCAACATCCATTTCCACGCTCCCACATCTATATACTGGAAGCCTTCACTAACCTGCACCGACTAGCCTGGTGAAGTATGGTCAATTAACTCACACGACCCCCACTTTGTGTGGAGGTCCTCATCCAGCAGAAAATGTTGGAAAGGGTTACAAATCTATATTCATATTTTGTTGTATCCATGTTTATTACATGATAGTGCGTGCCCCATTCATGTTCAAACTGCATACTTTGGTAAACATGCAAATAAATGTGTTTCATCGCACATTTAATTCCATTGAGCAATGGCCATTTCACATCGGTAATTAAAAACTGTCCCGAATGTACCTTATTTAATACATACAGTACCTCATGGCTTTCAATGTGAACCGTTACAGGAAGAACGCTTATGAAATGGATAAGAATTGTGATGAAATTCAGTCTTCAGCTACGTGCCAGAGCAACGATCTAAATTAGACCAATTTAATGAATGGCTGCAACTCTTTAAGGTAAGTTTATATCACTCCACGGGTCTCTTCTGACATAACTGTGGTGTTTATGAGCAGGGTGGTGTGTAAAGTTTTCGCATTTGGCTCATCCATTTCTCTGCATAAGCAACCACCCTGCTGTGGAGGGAGTCATATTTCATTCCCAATTGTGATGTTCGCCTTGTATCCATACTTATATGTATTAAGCCAATCCACAGTTTCTGAATGAATGTATTTCTGTGGTTAATGACCAGCAAGGGTGCTTTCTTAATACTACGAGGAGAAGCTCCTATCTTTTACTGTTTTCGTATTCAAATTTGAACATCATAATGTGTCCGAAATATGTAAAAAGAATAAAAGATGAAACAATGGTTCTCGATTAAATGTTATTTGATGTTTAATGCTCTATCAAACGAAAAAAACCGCAATCTTATATTTTGAACGGTTTCTGAAAGACAAACATTTTTAGGGGGTACTTTTATGGGGCCTTCAAATGAAAAATCTCAGATTCTCATATTTCCTGTCATTTGTCCTCAAAGCTACCTTTGTGCCTAATTTCAGATTTTTACCATGTCGAGAAGTACCCTCGAGGTTTTTGAGACATGCAGATTAAGGTCTTTATATAGATATTTTAGTGCAATCATTGATCTCTAGGTTGCGACCATAAACTCACTACCTTGAGAACCTAGATTTAGTTAAAGGCATTAAAACCCAGGATCTGAGTGGTGTTAACTCAACACTAACATCTGAGTCATCTCGTTTTCTAATTTAATTTGTAAATTTCCTGAACATGATCCTTAATATCTACTCAGGAATGGTGCTCTGTAGCCATATATATATCCATTTTCAATGAAGAGCATTACCAACATTGCTGTTGGATGCTCACGTTTTTCTTAAAGTAAAACATTGACAATTACTATGATTAGTTTTAGCACGTGCATTATTTTGCGTGTCTTTAACGGTGCACTTAATATTTTATACCACAATTCACATTTCAAAGACCGTTAATGAGTAAATAAAAAAAATGTTCTTTGCTTAGGTCCTTGGTTACCTTGAACACCTATGATCAGCTCGAAAGAATACTGCATGGTCTGGATACATCCTTAAGGGCAAAGCAACAATAACGTTGAGCAACGTTCAGAAGAATGAAAGTGGGGAATATATTTTCCAAATAACACTTCCAAAACCTTGCAGTTGTGAAAGATAATATAATTCTTGATGTAAATCCCAGAGGTGAGCAAAAACTCCTGCTTTATGACATAGGGGCTATTGTTATGTGCAGACTGTTGGGGAGAAATTTTAATCATATGCAGTGGATTTATGAAAAAAACTGAATAGATGCAGAAATAATGGCATATAAACGGTACTTAATGTTTTAAATAATTACTCTGATTGTTAGTTTATAATTGTGATGGATAGTTTGTTGATCTTTAAAAAATGTGTCACTTTGGTATAAACGTTTTATTTCACAGAAATGTATTTCGTCAACATTTGTCATCCAAACCTCCTCCAACTGCCCACGATGCCCCCCGGATACCCCTCAAACATACAGGCATGCCTTTTGGGAATGTCCAGACATTAACAAGTTTTTTCAAATCAACACTTGCTACTTTAACCACATTCACAAAACGAGCGTCTCACCCTCACCAGACACATCCCTATTGAGGTTGAAACCTCAAGGCCTTTCCAGGGGGGCAAATACATTACTGTATTCCAAATGTTCAATGTTATGGCAAAACGCACCATTACAGCCAACTGGAAAGAGCATGCTCCCCCAACAGTGCAGGAATGGGACAAAATAAACTTTCAAAATTTGCCACTAGAGCATCTAAGTGCCAAACTAAAAAGCTTACCACCAACCATGGAACCCTTTCACGACCTCTCCTCCAGTAGGCATTGATTCTTAAGAGTATTCATTAGGACATTTAGGCACTTCCCCCCTCTCCCTTTTTTTCCTACAGGGGTATCAGAGCTTAGGAAGACTGGGGTTGTCGATTTTATTTCAACATGCAGTTTAGACAGGTTTCCATTGAACTGTAATTCGTAACGTGTGTTTGTACTGGTGTCAACCCCCTTTCACATCCTCTGTACCTGATATCGTTTTGTTGATTAAATACTTTTGGGGGAAAAAAAATCGAGCCATCTACGCTCCTTCATACTGGGGTCAACAAGGGTCCCTGGCACAATCGGCAAATACGAAATCCACAAACTCTGAGGCATAAGAAAAATAGGGTTTGATTTGTAATACGACAACTGCTCATTTTGTTTTATGTTACCCTACATTAACCCAACCATGGAGCGGGAAGTATTTATTTAAATGTAAAATATGATTAATATGTTTTTAGTGTAATGTCTAGTGCTGTACTGTACACGCTAAATTAAATATGAAAATTAAGATGAGGTTAATAACATGTACTTTTTTTTGCAGTTTAAAACATGAACTAAAAATAATTTTACATACTATGAAAGATGATTTCATGTGTATTTCATGGTCTCATCATCGGGAGCAGTGCAGTTAGAGTATAGTACTTGTTTATGATGCATAAAGGAATCTCATGGTCAACTGTGGATGGTCAAGCCACAGGGGCACGATGGGCAAGCTATACCTCAATAAATTTGGCAACGGTCAAATCCGCGAAGGCTGAAATTAGAGTGGGCAAAGTAGCTCTTCGTTGGTGATGGAGCAATGCCTGTCATGTTGTACGCTTGCTCGCGAAATTTAATTCTTAATTTTATAGAGGGCCGAAGGCCCTGCAATCGAATCTGTATTTGTTAAACCATGCTATTGGATTTCAATAATTCAAATTTGGAGTCTTCCTTAAAGAAAACTATAGCTACTCTACAGTTCTCATCAAACTATTGACTACACTATCGATAGTTAAAATTTCTACTCATCGCATGTGTTTTGGTCATATTAAAATAGGATTTAAGAACTCCTTCCCTAGGGAGTCTTAAGATTGGCAAATAAAATAAATCGGAGAGCTAAGACTTACCTGTGTGCATGCAGCTTATAATCTGTTAATACATAGTGTGTGTATAGTAATACCTCGGTTAACGAAGTAAATGCATTCCATGACGTCACTTTGTTATCAGAAACGTCGTTACCAGAGTTAGGTATAACATCTGAGGCATAGGGGATGCGTTTCCGGACTTCAGAGAAGGGGGTACAATAGGAAAACATTGCTGCACAGTCGCCTTCACTTCGTCTGCTTGGTTTAAAATGGTCCTGAAGGTGCACGGCACCAACCCCAACGAATGGGTCACTTCACTTTTCATCTTTCCCGCCTCTACCCCTCCTCTTTATGATCTGCATTTTCCTTTCCAAATATGAATAACACAATTCATATGGCGATATATAGTTATCGTAATTGTATAGTGAATATACAGCAGTGTGGCATATAGTGGGGTTGATAAAATAAGACAGTGTAAAATTACAAGTCTAATATTTTATAGTCTAACTCTAAAGTATAGGGCAAGTGTAGAGTAACGCATTGTATAATTCAAAGGTGATTTTTTTTGTCTATGGATATGATATTATACCATGTAGTTTAGATTGAAGGTATAATATTACATTGTATAGTAGTCCAGTTTATAGCATAGTTATTAACGCAATACAGGACAGAGCAGCGCACCTATCCTATTCATTTTTTCTTTCCGTTTTTCTGTGTACCCACCGCCACCCTCCCCCAATCCGGTGGTGCTGGTAACATGCTAATTCATATGTTAATTCCGCCCACACAGCTTAAAAAGACGCGGTCCAGGCTTGGCAATGTTCACTCGAGCGCTGTCTTCTGGACAGTCCTGTTTATTCACCTGAAGAAGGCTACTTGTTTCGTGGCCGAAACGTCGTGAGAATCTTATTTTATTATGTTTTATTTTTATTATTTTATTTCCATTCTACGTGACTTTACTGAAAGAACCAAGAAGATGAATCCCTGCAGTCACGAAAGCTTTAAATCGAAAGTGTAATGTTTAACATACTTCATAAGGCAATATATAGTACCGTAATTGTATAGTGAATATACAGCAGTGTGGTATACAGTAGGGTTAGTAGAATAATACATAGTGTAGATGGACTCGTCCGTCTGAACAAAGCTCATCGCTCTCCGTGGTGCTAATCCTTCACACCAACATCATGGTAATCCCCCAGTTACATGCTAATGTATATGTAAACTCCTCTCCCCCCTCCTCCGGTCCGAGCTCGTCGCTCTCCGTGGTGCTAATCCCTCACACCAACATCATGCTAATCCCCCAGTTACATGCTAATGTATAAGTAAAACTCCTTTGTCAAGGCGCTCTGTTCCTCCCACACAGCTTAAAAGACGCTTCGAAGCTTGGCAGGGTTCACTCAAGCGCCGTCTTCCAGACAGTCCTGTTTCTTCACCTGAGGAAGGCTACTTGTGTTGTGGCCGAAACGTCATGAGAATTTTATTCTGTTATTATTTTTATTATCATTTTATCTCCATTCTACGTGACTTTACCGAAAGAACCCAGAAGATGAATCCCTGCAGTCACGAAAGCTTTAAATATAAATTTGAGCTCTAGCACTGGCTAGCGGGATGAGGGAAGACTGGTGAAACTTGCTGATGACTGGTCCAAGTGAGGCAGACTTGCACAGCTCTTCACTGGCTGCTGACACAGTCAGAATCAGAATATTAATTTATCCTGGAGGAATCCAATGATCTATAAAGCTCTTCACAGATGTCCAAATGTCCAAAGTGATGTGCACGCACAGCATTCAACCTTTTACTCTTAAATCACTGTGCATTATTTCTGAAGATATTTTTTTCATTTTTTTGCACAAATAGGGCAGAAGGGGCCCTGCACGGTTGACTTCATTATGAAGGAATTAGTTTCCCAGATTATTTGTTGACAGAGGTATCACTGTGTATCAATTGTAGTGTTGTATTTTAAAACTGTTTAAACCGATTACATTGTTGTATGTCTCAAGGTGGCTGCTTTTATTGTTTCCACAGATACCCAGACTACTAATTCTACCCCTCGGTCTGCTGTTGTTCCTTGTCCTTGTAGTATTTCCATGGAGAATATTTTTCTCCATGTTTCATTTTTGTAACTATTTGACCAGATGGTGTCAGTAAATACAAGTGATAGCAAGGAACTTGCATAAAAAGGCAGATTTAGCCACTTCACAGAGCTTCATATTGGGAAAAAAAACACCGCATTCCCATATGTATTTAATAGTGGACTGACCTATGTTTGGGAACTGGAAAAGTGGGTCAAGTCGGGGTTCCCACGGCAGTGGGGCACGAGGTCAAGAAAGCTGTGATCGGGCCACTCGACCTGCTTTAGCTAGGATGGAAACAGTGGTGACTTCATAGTAAACATTTTCAAAACATTGAGACAACCCAAACATAAGTTCTTTATATATTTTTTTTATGGATTGTTGTCTTCCAGCCATGCAGGGGATGGCAGGGAAGGGGTTTAATCCAAGTCAATCTTGGGAGAAGAACCAAGCCAATCAATTCCAGGAACAGCGCAGCTTGCGTCTCGTTTGTAATCGCAGAGACGTAGCATCAGTTTGCTTTTAGGACAGCAGTGAGGAACTTACGGCCTGTGGGCAACATATTGACCACAAATTAATTTTATATGGCTACCAGCCACATGACGCTGACCACTTCAAAACTACCCACAAATCATACTTATCCATAACGGCAAGCATCTTAGCCTCACTTATCCGGTGCTACAGGGGAATATTTTTGACCGGGAAACACTTTCTAATTCTAGCACACTCAATCAGTGCAGTCTTTGTTATGCTTGGTTAGCGTGCACTTTGTTTTCCCTGTTATTTTATATAGCTAAGGTGTGTGCTGATGTGTAGCCAGCCAAAGTTATTTGAGAGCTCTTAATTGGTATTTCATAAAGAAAAGGTTCAATATGAAATCCAAATGTAGACCTTCAGGGTCGATATCAAGGCTTTTAATCTATTTCTGGTCTATAACCAATTGCCTTGGATGCATCTAATCTCGAATTAGTGTTGAGCCTGGTGGATAGCGCTTGAAAGAGCACCCACCACAGCAGGTTCTTTAGAAGAAACTGGAGTGCTGCGTGATTTGCAGCAGAGGGCAGTGCAGCAACATCCATTTCCACGCTCCCACATCTATATACTGGAAGCCTTCACTAACCTGCACCGACTAGCCTGGTGAAGTATGGTCAATTAACTCACACGACCCCCACTTTGTGTGGAGGTCCTCATCCAGCAGAAAATGTTGGAAAGGGTTACAAATCTATATTAATATTTTGTTGTATCCATGTTTATTACATTATAGTGCGTGCCCCATTCATGTTTAAACTCTGCATACTTTGGTAAACATGCAAATAAATGTGTTTCATCGCACATTTAATTCCATTGAGCAATGGCCATTTCACATCGGTAATTAAAAACTGTCCCGAATGTACCTTATTTAATACATACAGTACCTCATGGCTTTCAATGTGAACCGTTACAGGAAGAACGCTTATGAAATGGATAAGAATTGTGATGAAATTCAGTCTTCAGCTACGTGCCAGAGCAACGATCTAAATTAGACCAATTTAATGAATGGCTGCAACTCTTTAAGGTAAGTTTATATCACTCCACGGGTCTCTTCTGACATAACTGTGGTGTTTATGAGCAGGGTGGTGTGTAAAGTTTTCGCATTTGGCTCATCCATTTCTCTGCATAAGCAACCACCCTGCTGTGGAGGGAGTCATATTTCATTCCCAATTGTGATGTTCACCTTTTAACCAAACTTACATGTATTAAGCCAATCCACAGTTTCTGAATGAATGTATTTCTGTGCTTAATGACCAGCAAGGGTGCTTTCTTAATACTACGAGGGGAAGCTCCTATCTTTTACTGTTTTCGTATTCAAATTTGAACATCAATGTGTCCGAAATATGTAAAAAAAACAATAAAAGATGAAACAATGGTTCTCGATTAAATGTTATTTGATGTTTAATGCTCTATCAAACGAAAAAACCGCAATCTTATATTTTGAACGGTTTCTGAATGACAAACATTTTTAGGGGGTACTTTTATGGGGCCTTCAAATGAAAAATCTCAGATTCTCATATTTCCTGTCATTTGTCCTCAAAGCTACCTTTGTGCCTAATTTCAGATGTTTACCATGTCGAGAAGTACCCTCGAGGTTTTTGAGACATGCAGATTAAGGTCTTTATATAGATATTTTAGTGCAATCATTGATCTCTAGGTTGCGACCATAAACTCACTACCTTGAGAACCTAGATTTAGTTAAAGGCATTAAAACCCAGGATCTGAGTGGTGTTAACTCAACACTAACATTTGCGTCATCTCGTTTTCTAATTTAATTTGTAAATTTCCTGAACATGATCCTTAATATCTACTCAGGAATGGTGCTCTGTAGCCATATATCTATCCATTTTCAATGAAGAGCATTACCAACATTGCTGTTGGATGCTCACGTTTTTCTTAAAGTAAAACATTGACAATTACTATGATTAGTTTTAGCACGTGCATTATTTTGCGTGTCTTTAACGGTGCACTTAATATTTTATACCACAATTCACATTTCAAAGACCGTTAATGAGTAAATAAAAAAATGTTCTTTGCTTAGGTCCTTGGTTACCTTGAACACCTATGATCTGCTCGAAAGAATACTGCATGGTCTGGATACATCCTTAAGGGCAAAGCAACAATAACGTTGAGCAACGTTCAGAAGAATGAAAGTGGGGAATATATTTTCCAAAAAACACTTCCAAAACCTTGCAGTGGTGAAAGATAATATAATTCTTGATGTAAATCCCAGAGGTGAGCAAAAACTCCTGCTTCATGACATAGGGGCTATTGTTATGTGCAGACTGTTGGGGAGAAGTTTTAATCATATGCAGTGGATTTATGAAAAAAACTGAATAGATGCAGAAATAATGGCATATAAACGGTACTTAATGTTTTAAATAACTACACTGATTGTTAGTTTATAATTGTGATGGATAGTTTGTTGATGATCTTTAAAAAATGTGTCACTTTGGTATAAACGTTTTATTTCACAGAAATGTATTTCGTCAACATTTGTCATCCAAACCTCCTCCAACTGCCCACGATGCCCCCCGGATACCCCTCAAACATACAGGCATGCCTTTTGGGAATGTCCAGACATTAACAAGTTTTTTCAAATCAACACTTGCTACTTTAACCACATTCACAAAACGAGCGTCTCACCCTCACCAGACACATCCCTATTGAGGTTGAAACCTCAAGGCCTTTCCAGGGGGGCAAATACATTACTGTATTCCAAATGTTCAATGTTATGGCAAAACGCACCATTACAGCCAACTGGAAAGAGCATGCTCCCCCAACAGTGCAGGAATGGGCCAATAAACTTTCAAAATTTGCCACTAGAGCATCTAAGTGCCAAACTCAGAAGCTTACCACCAACCATGGAACCCTTTCACGACCTCTCCTCCAGTGGACATTGATTCTTAAGAGTATTCATTAGGACATTTAGGCACTTCCCCCCCTACCTTTTTTTCCTACAGGGGTATCAGAGCTTAGGAAGACTGGGGTTGTCGATTTTATTTAAACATGTAGTTTAGACAGGTTTCCATTGATCTGTAATTCGTAACGTGTGTTTGTACTGGTGTCAACCCCCTTTCACATCCTCTGTACCTGATATCGTTTTGTTGATTAAATACTTTTGGGGGGAAAAAATCGAGCCATCTACGCTCCTTCATACTGGGGTCAACAAGGGTCCCTGGCACAATCGGCAAATACGAAATCCACAAACTCTGAGGCATAAGAAAATTAGGGTTTGATTTGTAATACGACAACTGCTCATTTTGTTTTATGTTACCCTACATTAACCCAACCATGGAGTGGGAAGTATTTATTTAAATGTAAAATATGATTAATATGTTTTTAGTGTAATGTCTAGTGCTGTACTGTACACGCTAAAGTAAATATGAAAATTAAGATGAGGAGGTTAATAACATGTACTTTTTTTTGCAGTTTAAAACATGAACTAAAAATACTTTTACATACTATGAAAGATGATTTCATGTGTATTTCATGGTCTCATCATCGGGAGCAGTGCAGTTAGAGTATAGTACTTGTTTATGATGCATAAAGGAATCTCATGGTCAACTGTGGATGGTCAAGCCGCAGGGGCACGATGGGCAAGCTATACCTCAATAAATTTGGCAACGGTCAAATCCGCGAAGGCTGAAATTAGAGTGGGCAAAGTAGCTCTTCGTTGGTCATGGAGCAATGCCTGTCATGTTGTACGCTTGCTCGCGAAATTTAATTCTTAATTTTATAGAGGGCCGAAGGCCCTGCAATCGAATCTGTATTTGTTAAACCATGCTATTGGATTTCAATAATTCAAATTTGGAGTCTTCCTTAAAGAAAACTATAGCTACTCTACAGTTCTCATCAAACTATTGACTACACTATCGATAGTTAAAATTTCTACTCATCGCATGTGTTTTGGTCATATTAAAATAGGATTTAAGAACTCCTTCCCTAGGGAGTCTTAAGATTGGCAAATAAAAGAAATCGGAGAGCTAAGACTTACCTGTGTGCATGCAGCTTATAATCTGTTAATACATGGTGTGTGTATAGTAATACCTCGGTTAACGAAGTAAATGCATTCCATGACGTCACTTTGTTATCAGAAACGTCGTTAACAGAGTTAGGTATAACATCTGAGGCATAGGGGATGCGTTTCCGGACTTCAGAGAAGGGGGTACAATAGGAAAACATTGCTGCACAGTCGCCTTCACTTCGTCTGCTTGGTTTAAAATGGTCCTGAAGGTGCACGGCACCAACCCCAACGAATGGGTCACTTCACTTTTCATCTTTCCCGCCTCTACCCCTCCTCTTTATGATCTGCATTTTCCTTTCCAAATATGAATAACACAATTCATATGGCGATATATAGTTATCGTAATTGTATAGTGAATATACAGCAGTGTGGCATATAGTGGGGTTGATAAAATAAGACAGTGTAAAATTACAAGTCTAATATTTTATAGTCTAACTCTAAAGTATAGGGCAGTGTAGAGTAACGCATTGTATAATTCAAAGGTGATTTTTTTTGTCTATGGATATGATATTATACCATGTAGTTTAGATTGAAGGTATAATATTACATTGTATAGTAGTCCAGTTTATAGCATAGTTATTAACGCAATACAGGACAGAGCAGCGCACCTATCCTATTCATTTTTTCTTTCCGTTTTTCTGTGTACCCGCCGCCACCCTCCCCCGATCCGGTGGTGCTGGTAACATGCTAATTCATATGTTAATTCCACCCACACAGCTTAAAAAGACGCGGTCCAGGCTTGGCAATGTTCACTCGAGCGCTGTCTTCTGGACAGTCCTGTTTATTCACCTGAAGAAGGCTACTTGTTTCGTGGCCGAAACGTCGTGAGAATCTTATTTTATTATGTTTTATTTTTATTATTTTATTTCCATTCTACGTGACTTTACTGAAAGAACCAAGAAGATGAATCCCTGCAGTCACGAAAGCTTTAAATCGAAAGTGTAATGTTTAACATACTTCATAAGGCAATATATAGTACCGTAATTGTATAGTGAATATACAGCAGTGTGGTATACAGTAGGGTTAGTAGAATAATACATAGTGTAGATGGACTCGTCTGTCTGAACAAAGCTCATCGCTCTCCGTGGTGCTAATCCTTCACACCAACATCATGGTAATCCCCCAGTTACATGCTAATGTATATGTAAACTCCTCTCCCCCCTCCTCCGGTCCGAGCTCGTCGCTCTCCGTGGTGCTAATCCCTCACACCAACATCATGCTAATCCCCCAGTTACATGCTAATGTATATGTAAAACTCCTTTGTCAAGGCGCTCTGTTCCTCCCACTCAGCTTAAAAGACGCTTCCAAGCTTGGCAGGGTTCACTCAAGCGCTGTCTTCCGGACAGTCCTGTTTCTTCACCTGAGGAAGGCTACTTGTGTTGTGGCCGCAACGTCGTGAGAATTTTATTCTGTTATTATTTTTATTATTATTTTAGCTCCATTCTACGTGACTTTACCGAAAGAACCCAGAAGATGAATCCCTGCAGTCATGAAAGCTTTAAATATTAATTTGAGCTCTAGCACTGGCTAGCGGGATGAGGGAAGACTGGTGAAACTTGCTGATGACTGGTCCAAGTGAGGCAGACTTGCACAGCTCTTCACTGGCTGCTGACACAGTCAGAATCAGAATATTAATTTATCCTGGAGGAATCCAATGATCTATAAAGCTCTTCACAGATGTCCAAATGTCCAAAGTGATGTGCACGCACAACATTCAACCTTTTACTCTTAAATCACTGTGCATTATTTCTGAAGATATTTTTGTTCATTTTTTTTTGCAAAAATAGAAGGGCAGAAGGGGCCCTGCACGGTTGACTTCATTATGAAGGAATTAGTTTCCCAGATTATTTGTTAACAGAGGTATCACTGTGTATCAATTGTAGTGTTGTATTTTAAAACTGTTTAAACCGATTACATTGTTGTATGTCTCAAGGTGGCTGCTTTTTTTGTTTCCACAGATATCCAGACTACTCCTTCTACCCCTCGGTCTGCTGCTGTTGTTCCTTGTCAGGGCACTCAATGCCTTTCATTTGATGTTGGCATTGGCATTGGAATCCTTATTGAAGTTGTTGTTGGCATTTTCATGACTCGGTGCATAAAACGTCTTCTGAGATGGTATAAAAACCGATGCAAGTAAGTAAATATATTTAGCCTATTTGCAATTGTTCACTTTTGATTTTGTATTTAAATTGAAAAAACACAACTGTTATACTGAGATGTATTTTTATGTTCAGGTCATCTCCTGTTGTGGAATCTACTCCCCCAGGTTCCCAGGATGTGAATGCTAGTTATCACCAGGTACAAATGTCAAAGTGTTAACTCCTAGGTCAAATCAAAATACATTTTTATCCATGCCCATCAGTTAATCCTGACCCTCTCATGATACTAGTGGCTATCTGATCCCTTTTTTCGATGGGTGATCGAGGAATTGCAATAACCCCATGTTGGCCACAATACATTGGCTGCATTCCGATTATGACAAGTCGCAAACCTACAGTGAAAGCTAATTATAGATGAGCGACCTCACCCTTGATCGGGCTCATCAGCATGACCTTCCCTGCATAGCTATACAGGAGAGATGGGTGCTTATTTATCAATGTGTATGCTGGCTCTTTTGGGCTTATTAGTTCCTGTGAATTTTCCCGTAAAGATTTATGGTCTCAACATTTGTAGCATTGGTATGTTTATCTTGTTAGTGTGTGTGACTTAAAAATAAGCAAGAGATCAATTTACATTGCTATGTACCAATCGGTATTTTGTAGGCTGTAATTTTAGTTTAAAGGCAATTTTTGAACTTGCTGATGTGGCCACAAGTGGCAACTGGTACTAACATTCACTTTCTACTTTGTTTCTGAGAATATTTTTTTGTTTTATGGGGATGCATGACCCCGGCAGTACCTGTGTATAATACCTGTTATGACTTCTATCTTTTACCCATAATATGACACATTTCTATTTACGCGCTCTAACCCAAAAAACCTCTCATGGATAATATTGGTCGTGTAAAGCCTATGTGTTAATTTTTTTTATTTTTACGTCTGCAATCACAACCGCTAAATCTTTAGAACACTTTAACACTGAGGATGTGATTTTAACTTGTTTCTTATTAGTTGGCTGCAACGGACCAAAATAACATCAACATGGGGAAAATGTACGTACTTTGCATTTATTGTAGTTTACAATATTTCCATTGCCACTATAAACAAGGTGAATATTTTTCTCCATGTTTCATTTTTGTAACTATTTGACCAGATGGTGTCAGTAAATACAAGTGATAGCAAGGAACTCGCATAAAAGGCAGATTTAGCCACTTCACAGAGCTTCATATAGGGAAACAATACACCGCATTCCCATATTTATTTAATAGCGGACTGACCTATGTTTGGGAACTGGAAAAGTGGGTCAAGTCGGGGTTCCCACGGCAGTGGGGCACGAGGTCAAGAAAGCTGTGATCGGGCCACTCGACCTGCTTTAGCTAGGATGGAAACAGTGGTGACTTCATAGTAAACATTTTCAAAACATTGAGACAACCCAAACATACGTTCTTTATATATTTTTTCATGGATTGTTGCCTTCCAGCCATGCAGGGGATGGCAGGGAAGGGGTTTAATCCAAGTCAATCAATCTTCTTGGGAGAAGAACCAAGCCAATCAATTCCAGGAACAGCGCAGCTTGCGTCTCGTTTGTAATCGCAGAGACGTAGCATCAGTTTGCTTTTAGGGCAGCGGTGAGGAACTTACGGCCTGTGGGCAACATATTGACCACAAATTAATTTTATATGGCTAGCAGCCACATGATGCTGACCACTTCAAAACTACCCACAAATCATACTTATCCATAACGGCAAGCATTTTAGCCTCACTTATCCGGTGCTGCAGGGGAATATTTTTGACCGGGAAACACTTTCTAATTCTAGCACACTCAATCAGTGCAGTCTTTGTTATGCTTGGTCAGCGTGCACTTTGTTTTCCCTGTTATTTTATATAGCTAAGGTGTGTGCTGATGTGTAGCCAGCCAAAGTTATTTGAGAGCTCTTAATTGGTGTTTCATAAAGAAAAGGTTCAATATGAAATCCAAATGTAGACCTTCAGGGTCGATATCAAGGCTTTTAATCTGTTTCTGGTCTATAACCAATTGCCTTAGATGCATCTGATCTCAGAAGCGAAGTAGTGTTGAGCCTGGTGGATAGTGCTTGAAAGAGCACCCACCACAGCAGGTTCTTTAGAAGAAGCTGGAGTGCTGCGTGATTTGCAGCAGAGGGCAGTGCAGCAACATCCATTTCCACGCTCCCACATCTATATACTGGAAGCCTTCACTAACCTGCACCGACTAGCCTGGTGAAGTATGGTCAATTCACTCACACGACCCCCACTTTGTGTGGAGGTCCTCATCCAGCAGAAAATGTTGGAAAGGGTTACAAATCTATATTCATATTTTGTTGTATCCATGTTTATTACATGATAGTGCGTGCCCCATTCATGTTCAAACTGCATACTTTGGTAAACATGCAAATAAATGTGTTTCATCGCACATTTAATTCCATTGAGCAATGGCCATTTCACATCGGTAATTAAAAACTGTCCCGAATGTACCTTATTTAATACATACAGTACCTCATGGCTTTCAATGTGAACCGTTACAGGAAGAACGCTTATGAAATGGATAAGAATTGTGATGAAATTCAGTCTTCAGCTACGTGCCAGAGCAACGATCTAAATTAGACCAATTTAATGAATGGCTGCAACTCTTTAAGGTAAGTTTATATCACTCCACGGGTCTCTTCTGACATAACTGTGGTGTTTATGAGCAGGGTGGTGTGTAAAGTTTTCGCATTTGGCTCATCCATTTCTCTGCATAAGCAACCACCCTGCTGTGGAGGGAGTCATATTTCATTCCCAATTGTGATGTTCACCTTTTAACCAAACTTACATGTATTAAGCCAATCCAGAGTTTCTGAATGAATGTATTTCTGTGCTTAATGACCAGCAAGGGTGCTTTCTTAATACTACGAGGGGAAGCTCCTATCTTTTACTGTTTTCGTATTCAAATTTGAACATCAATGTGTCCGAAATATGTAAAAAAAACAATAAAAGATGAAACAATGGTTCTCGATTAAATGTTATTTGATGTTTAATGCTCTATCAAACGAAAAAACCGCAATCTTATATTTTGAACGGTTTCTGAATGACAAACATTTTTAGGGGGTACTTTTATGGGGCCTTCAAATGAAAAATCTCAGATTCTCATATTTCCTGTCATTTGTCCTCAAAGCTACCTTTGTGCCTAATTTCAGATGTTTACCATGTCGAGAAGTACCCTCGAGGTTTTTGAGACATGCAGATTAAGGTCTTTATATAGATATTTTAGTGCAATCATTGATCTCTAGGTTGCGACCATAAACTCACTACCTTGAGAACCTAGATTTAGTTAAAGGCATTAAAACCCAGGATCTGAGTGGTGTTAACTCAACACTAACATCTGCGTCATCTCGTTTTCTAATTTAATTTGTAAATTTCCTGAACATGATCCTTAATATCTACTCAGGAATGGTGCTCTGTAGCCATATATCTATCCATTTTCAATGAAGAGCATTACCAACATTGCTGTTGGATGCTCACGTTTTTCTTAAAGTAAAACATTGACAATTACTATGATTAGTTTTAGCACGTGCATTATTTTGCGTGTCTTTAACGGTGCACTTAATATTTTATACCACAATTCACATTTCAAAGACCGTTAATGAGTAAATAAAAAAAATGTTCTTTGCTTAGGTCCTTGGTTACCTTGAACACCTATGATCTGCTCGAAAGAATACTGCATGGTCTGGATACATCCTTAAGGGCAAAGCAACAATAACGTTGAGCAACGTTCAGAAGAATGAAAGTGGGGAATATATTTTCCAAAAAACACTTCCAAAACCTTGCAGTGGTGAAAGATAATATAATTCTTGATGTAAATCCCAGAGGTGAGCAAAAACTCCTGCTTCATGACATAGGGGCTATTGTTATGTGCAGACTGTTGGGGAGAAGTTTTAATCATATGCAGTGGATTTATGAAAAAAACTGAATAGATGCAGAAATAATGGCATATAAACGGTACTTAATGTTTTAAATAACTACACTGATTGTTAGTTTATAATTGTGATGGATAGTTTGTTGATGATCTTTAAAAAATGTGTCACTTTGGTATAAACGTTTTATTTCACAGAAATGTATTTCGTCAACATTTGTCATCCAAACCTCCTCCAACTGCCCACGATGCCCCCCGGATACCCCTCAAACATACAGGCATGCCTTTTGGGAATGTCCAGACATTAACAAGTTTTTTCAAATCAACACTTGCTACTTTAACCACATTCACAAAACGAGCGTCTCACCCTCACCAGACACATCCCTATTGAGGTTGAAACCTCAAGGCCTTTCCAGGGGGGCAAATACATTACTGTATTCCAAATGTTCAATGTTATGGCAAAACGCACCATTACAGCCAACTGGAAAGAGCATGCTCCCCCAACAGTGCAGGAATGGGCCAATAAACTTTCAAAATTTGCCACTAGAGCATCTAAGTGCCAAACTCAGAAGCTTACCACCAACCATGGAACCCTTTCACGACCTCTCCTCCAGTGGACATTGATTCTTAAGAGTATTCATTAGGACATTTAGGCACTTCCCCCCCTACCTTTTTTTCCTACAGGGGTATCAGAGCTTAGGAAGACTGGGGTTGTCGATTTTATTTAAACATGTAGTTTAGACAGGTTTCCATTGATCTGTAATTCGTAACGTGTGTTTGTACTGGTGTCAACCCCCTTTCACATCCTCTGTACCTGATATCGTTTTGTTGATTAAATACTTTTGGGGGGAAAAAATCGAGCCATCTACGCTCCTTCATACTGGGGTCAACAAGGGTCCCTGGCACAATCGGCAAATACGAAATCCACAAACTCTGAGGCATAAGAAAATTAGGGTTTGATTTGTAATACGACAACTGCTCATTTTGTTTTATGTTACCCTACATTAACCCAACCATGGAGCGGGAAGTATTTATTTAAATGTAAAATATGATTAATATGTTTTTAGTGTAATGTCTAGTGCTGTACTGTACACGCTAAAGTAAATATGAAAATTAAGATGAGGAGGTTAATAACATGTACTTTTTTTTGCAGTTTAAAACATGAACTAAAAATACTTTTACATACTATGAAAGATGATTTCATGTGTATTTCATGGTCTCATCATCGGGAGCAGTGCAGTTAGAGTATAGTACTTGTTTATGATGCATAAAGGAATCTCATGGTCAACTGTGGATGGTCAAGCCGCAGGGGCACGATGGGCAAGCTATACCTCAATAAATTTGGCAACGGTCAAATCCGCGAAGGCTGAAATTAGAGTGGGCAAAGTAGCTCTTCGTTGGTCATGGAGCAATGCCTGTCATGTTGTACGCTTGCTCGCGAAATTTAATTCTTAATTTTATAGAGGGCCGAAGGCCCTGCAATCGAATCTGTATTTGTTAAACCATGCTATTGGATTTCAATAATTCAAATTTGGAGTCTTCCTTAAAGAAAACTATAGCTACTCTACAGTTCTCATCAAACTATTGACTACACTATCGATAGTTAAAATTTCTACTCATCGCATGTGTTTTGGTCATATTAAAATAGGATTTAAGAACTCCTTCCCTAGGGAGTCTTAAGATTGGCAAATAAAAGAAATTGGAGAGCTAAGACTTACCTGTGTGCATGCAGCTTATAATCTGTTAATACATGGTGTGTGTATAGTAATACCTCGGTTAACGAAGTAAATGCATTCCATGACGTCACTTTGTTATCATAAACGTCGTTAACAGAGTTAGGTATAACATCTGAGGCATAGGGGATGCGTTTCCGGACTTCAGAGAAGGGGGTACAATAGGAAAACATTGCTGCACAGTCGCCTTCACTTCGTCTGCTTGGTTTAAAATGGTCCTGAAGGTGCACGGCACCAACCCCAACGAATGGGTCACTTCACTTTTCATCTTTCCCGCCTCTACCCCTCCTATTTATGATCTGCATTTTCCTTTCCAAATATGAATAACACAATTCATATGGCGATATATAGTTATCGTAATTGTATAGTGAATATACAGCAGTGTGGCATATAGTGGGGTTGATAAAATAAGACAGTGTAAAATTACAAGTCTAATATTTTATAGTCTAACTCTAAAGTATAGGGCAGTGTAGAGTAACGCATTGTATAATTCAAAGGTGATTTTTTTTGTCTATGGATATGATATTATACCATGTAGTTTAGATTGAAGGTATAATATTACATTGTATAGTAGTCCAGTTTATAGCATAGTTATTAACGCAATACAGGACAGAGCAGCGCACCTATCCTATTCATTTTTTCTTTCCGTTTTTCTGTGTACCCGCCGCCACCCTCCCCCGATCCGGTGGTGCTGGTAACATGCTAATTCATATGTTAATTCCACCCACACAGCTTAAAAAGACGCGGTCCAGGCTTGGCAATGTTCACTCGAGCGCTGTCTTCTGGACAGTCCTGTTTATTCACCTGAAGAAGGCTACTTGTTTCGTGGCCGAAACGTCGTGAGAATCTTATTTTATTATGTTTTATTTTTATTATTTTATTTCCATTCTACGTGACTTTACTGAAAGAACCAAGAAGATGAATCCCTGCAGTCACGAAAGCTTTAAATCGAAAGTGTAATGTTTAACATACTTCATAAGGCAATATATAGTACCGTAATTGTATAGTGAATATACAGCAGTGTGGTATACAGTAGGGTTAGTAGAATAATACATAGTGTAGATGGACTCGTCTGTCTGAACAAAGCTCATCGCTCTCCGTGGTGCTAATCCTTCACACCAACATCATGGTAATCCCCCAGTTACATGCTAATGTATATGTAAACTCCTCTCCCCCCTCCTCCGGTCCGAGCTCGTCGCTCTCCGTGGTGCTAATCCCTCACACCAACATCATGCTAATCCCCCAGTTACATGCTAATGTATATGTAAAACTCCTTTGTCAAGGCGCTCTGTTCCTCCCACTCAGCTTAAAAGACGCTTCCAAGCTTGGCAGGGTTCACTCAAGCGCTGTCTTCCGGACAGTCCTGTTTCTTCACCTGAGGAAGGCTACTTGTGTTGTGGCCGCAACGTCGTGAGAATTTTATTCTGTTATTATTTTTATTATTATTTTAGCTCCATTCTACGTGACTTTACCGAAAGAACCCAGAAGATGAATCCCTGCAGTCATGAAAGCTTTAAATATTAATTTGAGCTCTAGCACTGGCTAGCGGGATGAGGGAAGACTGGTGAAACTTGCTGATGACTGGTCCAAGTGAGGCAGACTTGCACAGCTCTTCACTGGCTGCTGACACAGTCAGAATCAGAATATTAATTTATCCTGGAGGAATCCAATGATCTATAAAGCTCTTCACAGATGTCCAAATGTCCAAAGTGATGTGCACGCACAACATTCAACCTTTTACTCTTAAATCACTGTGCATTATTTCTGAAGATATTTTTGTTCATTTTTTTTTGCAAAAATAGAAGGGCAGAAGGGGCCCTGCACGGTTGACTTCATTATGAAGGAATTAGTTTCCCAGATTATTTGTTAACAGAGGTATCACTGTGTATCAATTGTAGTGTTGTATTTTAAAACTGTTTAAACCGATTACATTGTTGTATGTCTCAAGGTGGCTGCTTTTTTTGTTTCCACAGATATCCAGACTACTCCTTCTACCCCTCGGTCTGCTGCTGTTGTTCCTTGTCAGGGCACTCAATGCCTTTCATTTGATGTTGGCTTTGGTATTGGTATCCTTATTGAAGTTGTTGGTGGCATTTTCATGACTCGGTGCATAAAACGTCTTCTGAGATGGTATAAAAACCGATGCAAGTAAGTAAATATATTTAGCCTATTTGCAATTGTTCACTTTTGATTTTGTATTTAAATTGAAAAAACACAACTGTTATACTGAGATATGTATTTTTATGTTCAGGTCATCTCCTGTTGTGGAATCTACTCCCCCAGGTTCCCAGGATGTGAATGCTAGTTATCACCAGGTACAAATGTCAAAGTGTTAACTCCTAGGTCAAATCAAAATACATTTTTATCCATGCCCATCAGTTAATCCTGACCCTCTCATGATACTAGTGGCTATCTGATCCCTTTTTTCGATGGGTGATCGAGGAATTGCAATAACCCCATGTTGGCCACAATACATTGGCTGCATTGCGATTATGACAAGTCGCAAACCTACAGTGAAAGCTAATTATAGATGAGCGACCTCACCCTTGATCGGGCTCATCAGCATGACCTTCCCTGCATAGCTATACAGGAGAGATGGGTGCTTATTTATCAATGTGTATGCTGGCTCTTTTGGGCTTATTAGTTCCTGTGAATTTTCCCGTAAAGATTTATGGTCTCAACATTTGTAGCATTGGTATGTTTATCTTGTTAGTGTGTGTGACTTAAAAATAAGCAAGAGATCAATTTACATTGCTATGTACCAATCGGTATTTTGTAGGCTGTAATTTTAGTTTAAAGGCAATTTTTGAACTTGCTGATGTGGCCACAAGTGGCAACTGGTACTAACATTCACTTTCTACTTTGTTTCTGAGAATATTTTTTTGTTTTATGGGGATGCATGACCCCGGCAGTACCTGTGTATAATACCTGTTATGACTTCTATCTTTTACCCATAATATGACACATTTCTATTTACGCGCTCTAACCCAAAAAACCTCTCATGGATAATATTGGTCGTGTAAAGCCTATGTGTTAATTTTTTTTATTTTTACGTCTGCAATCACAACCGCTAAATCTTTAGAACACTTTAACACTGAGGATGTGATTTTAACTTGTTTCTTATTAGTTGGCTGCAACGGACCAAAATAACATCAACATGGGGAAAATGTACGTACTTTGCATTTATTGTAGTTTACAATATTTCCATTGCCATTATAAACAAGGTGAATATTTTTCTCCATGTTTCATTTTTGTAACTATTTGACCAGATGGTGTCAGTAAATACAAGTGATAGCAAGGAACTCGCATAAAAGGCAGATTTAGCCACTTCACAGAGCTTCATATAGGGAAACAATACACCGCATTCCCATATTTATTTAATAGCGGACTGACCTATGTTTGGGAACTGGAAAAGTGGGTCAAGTCGGGGTTCCCACGGCAGTGGGGCACGAGGTCAAGAAAGCTGTGATCGGGCCACTCGACCTGCTTTAGCTAGGATGGAAACAGTGGTGACTTCATAGTAAACATTTTCAAAACATTGAGACAACCCAAACATACGTTCTTTATATATTTTTTCATGGATTGTTGCCTTCCAGCCATGCAGGGGATGGCAGGGAAGGGGTTTAATCCAAGTCAATCAATCTTCTTGGGAGAAGAACCAAGCCAATCAATTCCAGGAACAGCGCAGCTTGCGTCTCGTTTGTAATCGCAGAGACGTAGCATCAGTTTGCTTTTAGGGCAGCGGTGAGGAACTTACGGCCTGTGGGCAACATATTGACCACAAATTAATTTTATATGGCTAGCAGCCACATGATGCTGACCACTTCAAAACTACCCACAAATCATACTTATCCATAACGGCAAGCATTTTAGCCTCACTTATCCGGTGCTGCAGGGGAATATTTTTGACCGGGAAACACTTTCTAATTCTAGCACACTCAATCAGTGCAGTCTTTGTTATGCTTGGTCAGCGTGCACTTTGTTTTCCCTGTTATTTTATATAGCTAAGGTGTGTGCTGATGTGTAGCCAGCCAAAGTTATTTGAGAGCTCTTAATTGGTGTTTCATAAAGAAAAGGTTCAATATGAAATCCAAATGTAGACCTTCAGGGTCGATATCAAGGCTTTTAATCTGTTTCTGGTCTATAACCAATTGCCTTGGATGCATCTGATCTCAGAAGCGAAGTAGTGTTGAGCCTGGTGGATAGTGCTTGAAAGAGCACCCACCACAGCAGGTTCTTTAGAAGAAGCTGGAGTGCTGCGTGATTTGCAGCAGAGGGCAGTGCAGCAACATCCATTTCCACGCTCCCACATCTATATACTGGAAGCCTTCACTAACCTGCACCGACTAGCCTGGTGAAGTATGGTCAATTAACTCACACGACCCCCACTTTGTGTGGAGGTCCTCATCCAGCAGAAAATGTTGGAAAGGGTTACAAATCTATATTCATATTTTGTTATATCCATGTTTATTACATGATAGTGCGTGCCCCATTCATGTTTAAACTCTGCATACTTTGGTAAACATGCAAATAAATGTGTTTCATCGCACATTTTATTCCATTGAGCAATGGCCATTTCACATCGGTAATTAAAAACTGTCCCGAATGTACCTTATTTAATACATACAGTACCTCATGGCTTTCAGTGTGAACCGTTACAGGAAGAGCGCTTATGAAATGGATGAGAATTGTGATGAAATTCAGTCTTCAGCTACGTGCCAGAGCAACGATCTAAATTAGACCAATTTAATGAATGGCTGTAACTCTTTAAGGTAAGTTTATATCACTCCACGGGTCTCTTCTGACATAACTGTGGTGTTTATGAGCAGGGTGGTGTGTAAAGTTTTCGCATTTGGCTCATCCATTTCTCTGCATAAGCAACCACCCTGCTGTGGAAGGAGTCATATTTCATTCCCAATTGTGATGTTCACCTTTTATCCATACTTACATGTATTAAGCCAATCCACAGTTTCTGAATGAATGTATTTCTGTGGTTAATGACCAGCAAGGGTGCTTTCTGTGGTGCATTGTGGTTTTCTAGGCTGCTTGTCATCCTATTACACTGCCTTGTGTTGGCTTTAGGGAATGTCTCGGATGTGACAACTACAACAGTATTTATTGTATTTGATGTCTCATCCTAGAGCCGCAAACATGTTTACCGATACTATGTTATTCTGTATATTTTCGGTTTGGTTAATTATCAGAATTCATTTTAAAAAAATGCATTGGAAGTGTTTTGTATTAAAATATATATGATTTAACTTTAATGTCTATTAACCTATGTATTCACTTTGGATGTTTAAGTATGTCTTACTGATCTAATACAAACGGGACACGTTTTGACACATCTCAGATAATAAAGTTCAATGTCAAAGTAGTTTCCCACTCAAAAATGGGGTGGAGTTTCTATGCTACAATACGATTTTGCGTCTGAATGCATCTCAAGATGTTGTTTTATTTCCTTGTACCTTCAAGCTCGTGCTAAACACTCCGCATTTATAGCGGGCCCATGCGATTCCAACGGAGGTTGACTTGTCTCTTCCCACAAGGTCGTAAAAAATTGTTCTCAAACCCCGAGGGATAAATTGCTGAGTCAGCTTTCAGTTTAATTCTGAACACATAGAATTATAACAGACAGCCATGCACTCTAACCACTGGACCACCCTGCCAAATTAATATATTATTAGTTAAATTGATACACTCACTGAAATAATATTTTAACTTTATTGAATTATCCACTATTTAAGGTTAAACAAAATAAAATAATAGTTGCATCACTAATTTCATCCTTGGCAAACCACACACTTGCTGCACACTGATATTTTTGTGCGGTTGATGTTTATTAATGGTCATTCTTACGACTTAGTTGTTTATTTTAGTTTCACCTTAACAATGGGCAGGAGTAACTCGGATCCATGCACGGAAAATGCTGATACCTAAATCACCGACTCTTTTCTGTGTGCAACTATGGCTATTGAACTCCAAACCATGGACCGGGTAACTTCGCACTCCCCCAAATATGAATTCGCCATTTCTCAAAGCAATTAAATGGCAAAATCACGTAACTTCTGATTCTCTGCATTGTTGCTGTTTGTAAACCATAGGAAATAATATGGATAAACTTGATTATACTACACTATTCTGGTCAATACAGGTTGGGGGAGCATACACTTTGGAGTATAAGTATTTAATTTAGTTAATTGGATTAATTAATCAATTCCATCATTGTGGGTATTTTCTTTCGGGAGGAAATTAAAAAGTTGGAATTGCAAACTATTCTTAAAGTAATAATGATTGTTTTTTTTACAGTTCATCTTATCACTGTGAACGGTTGAATCGGGTTTCTAATTCTCCTATAAACTGAGGTGAGTAAATCCTCCATAAATGATTGCAATTAAATGCTTATTTATGTAAATACATGTTTTTAAATGAATGTGTTATAAAAAGAAAACAAATCGGTGGCAGAATAGCTTCGTGGTTGGCAAGTTTACCACTCCACAAGTTTTAAGTGAATTGTTAAATGCTGCCAGCCTCCAGGAATGCGTGGGTTATTACCAAACCATGGATTGTGTAGTAACATAGACAAGAACCCTGATATCGCTTGCTAGCAAGAGCATACTTTTAACATGGTTTTATACAATCATAATGTATTGTATTTCGAAATAGCTCTTACACAATGCTATAAAATATACGGTTTTTTTGTGACTGAATACTAGTCAATAATTAAATTAACTGTCAGGATTTGTGGTCACAATATAATTCAATAACCATTATTTTTTTACTTTTGTGCAGGAAGATTTGGCTACACCTGCTTCTTACATAGTGCGGGTCATCACCAAGAATTGGAACCCTAAACAAATGCAGCACTTACTGATTCAATCCAGTCCGTGTCTCTTTCTGCTTCTTCCAGAGCACTGCTCGACTTTGGAATTATCCCATCTCTTTTCGAAAGTTCATATAATCTTTGGTTCTATTGGGTAAAGTCACGTAGGTGAAAATAAAATAACAATTTTTATTTTCACCTACGTGAAAATACACCTACGTGAAAATAAAAATTGTTATTTTATTTTCACCTACGTGACTTTCACCTACGTGAAAATAAAAATTGTTATTTTATTTTCACCTACGTGACTTTACCCAATAGAACCAAAGAGTATGGATCCTAGCAGTCACGAAAGCTTTAAATCTAGAATTCATATAATCTTACTCAAATAAAAAAAATGTATTACCTTTCATTAATGCTAACTTTTACTTGAACTTATTTTTGCATTGAAAAAAGAGGCCGGTACAGAGCACAAGCAATGAAAAAAGGAGTAGAGATCTACCGAGTAAACTAACAAACACACCGAGTTAACGTGTCACCATCAATATAAATCTCGTAGGGCAACCAACTACCTTATGTCATGTCCATGGAGTGGTGCATCAAGAGTCTGTCCCCTCCACCGGTCTCCTCGACCATGCACACCTTCACGGCAGGTTCAATAGGGACAGGGACCATTTAGCCTTAAGTTCCCGTTCCCTGCCCCTAAACTTATGGCTAAGTTGCTCTGTTCCTGTAAGGGCTAGGAAGGCGTTGGGCCACATTTTCCAGGAGGGAGGTTCATGATTCGTCCGATTTGCCAGGATAGTCTTCCTTACAGTGAGATGAACGATTTTTAGTCATGCGTGCTGGTGTTTTAATGCACCGTTTGGTTTGAGGCCCCATCGCGTTGATTTGATTCAGGGGCTAAGGTTGGTGCCACAGATGTTATTTAAAATAATTGGTAATGTCGGAGTAAAATTTCAGTATATCTGGGCATGACCAAAAGGCATTAAGGTCTGTCTGAGCCATGCCTGGAGGGAATCAAGGGCAGTCTAGGGAAGCTTATGTGAATTTGCTCTTTCATTGGTCAAATAGGTGCCGTGCATACATTTGAATTGGATAAGCTTTATTGGTAGCGATCTAGGGCCTGACACAGCGGCCTGGCAGATTTGAATTAATTTCTGTTGGAGGATGTCCTGGCCCAGGAGCTTATTCCAGAGTGTTCTAGTGTCACATGGTACAAGTAACAAGGGAAAATATAATGGGGAGGATGTGGTCCACCTGTATAGGGAAAGGGAGTAATTGAAAATTATGAAAGTGTGCAGCAAACAAGGTGTCAATCACAATTGAGTGTGCCCAGCTTCCGATAAATATGGACCACCCCACCACACAAAGCCCAAAGTGGGTGGTGAACGTCATCTAAGGCTAAAAGTGCCTTAAGGGTGTGTGAGTGTTTGGGAACGTGTAGGCTTAGGTGTGTCGGGATAAAGGGGTCATCCTGTAACATTGTGAGCGCACCGTGTTGTCCCAGAGATACGCTACTGCGTGACAACTGGCAGGGTGGCTTGTCTAAAAATTTAAGACAGACCAACCCTATTGAATCGCCTCAGGTGAATGGGCACGACTGTTCTCACTAGACTTGACCCACAATACACAGGAGTGACTTGGCTTACCGAAAATATAATAGTAACACCGATAAAGGTGAGCCTGGAACAGCAGGCAAGAGACTAGGTGCCACACCTAATGCTGCGTATAATCAAAAATCCCTCACTGTCCACAAGACGGTATGCTTCTAGTCTATAATTAAGTGTCGGTGCCTCTAGCCGGTCGAGGATATTGGTGTGCAGAGTGATCAAAGTTCTTGTCTGGGGTTTTGGTGATGGCATCCCACTAATCTGTCGGTTCCTTAAAAAATGCGACCAGGGGATGTTATAACTTGCCTGTACTTGCTCAAAGGATAACAACCCTACTTAGATAAGGGGTTGTCAACTTTTTCCACTCCTGCCACTTTCCAGCTGGGCCACTTGATGCCCTTACCTCTTATTCTCAACGAAGTGTTTACCCCATAGCGGGGATCATTACATCAGCCATACGAAAGAAGATGATATTACTGGTTTTTAAAAATCCAAAAAATGTATTTTTATTATTTTACGAGTGTTTTTAAGTCTGTACGCTCTCCCGTTTTACGTACGTTAACGAGAACGTACTCAACTTATTTATACCCTATCCCGTTTTACGTACTGTGGCACGTTGTGATAACGTACTCGAGATTTACGAACTTTACCATTTAGACCCAACATTGTTTACGCTGTTTAGCGACATTTACGTGCCAGGTGGCGCCGAAGCGTTCGCGTCCCTGACTGATCCACCATCCCATCTCTTCGATAAAAATTTCTGGTTTTTAGGGATGCATCCTGGGCGTAAATCGGGGTATGTCTGTTTGTAAAAGTATGGTTTAAACTTTGCCGAAGTGCCTTAAACTTTGTGGATGACATGTGCTCGACAATAAAGATTTTAAAAATGTCGGACTTGTGTATTCACCCATTACTTGAAGGATACACTATACTGCATTACTTTGGCTGTTGAAAATCACTTGTTTTTCTTGTAAAGGATGATGGCCTATTTAGGTTGTTTTTCATGGAGTAGAGGGTAGCCCTGGCCTTTCTCCACTCTACTTACTGGTTGTTATTCCACCATTAGTGTCACCCTTGCTATGTTGCCCACCCTCAATAATCACCAGACATCATGGGACCTCCCTTGCCAGTATCAAAATATAATAATAGGTTTTACCCTTTCTGGCAATAAAACAGGTGTTAAGATTTTGATTTAAAGCTTTCGTGACTGCAGGAATTCATATAATAAAAGGTGTTAAAATGTTAAAACACCAAACTGAAATATTTTGCAAGCATCCATGTCTGCATCAAGCACATATACTTGTGGTGAGCATGCAAACAAACACGTGCTCTGATAGTATATGCAGTCTTTGAAACGGATTGATCCACACCAGAGATCGCTTTCTTTAAAGCCAAGTCTCAAACAGTTAGACAGAAGAAGCCAAAGGGCGAACAGCACAAAGACAATCAAAATATAAGAATTTGTTTTAGTGCCAGAAAGGGTCAAACCTATTCTTATATTTTGATAGTGGCAAGGGAGGTCCCATGATGTAGCTGCTCACCCCGAGCTCTCAATGTCCTGATAGTGGCATTGTCTTTGTGCTATTCGCCTTTTTGCGTCCTCTGGTCTATCACTGAGATTCCACTTCCATGCTGGGGCAGACATGTTGGAAGAGGTGGGAGTACCTCTCAGAAGCCAAATGGCACGGGGGGGTTCCACAAACTCCTAACATTTCTGTCAGGCTGCGCCTATACAGCTGTGCAGTATACTATAATAAAATTTCACATAATACCACCAGATTTGGGCATACATCACAATGCCTGACCACTTCCTACACAGTATACACTTTTTATTATATGATACACTAGCTTTACTACCCAGCTTCGCTCGGGACTTGGATTCACCACGCCCGGCCGCCTTTGTCTCCCTAAACCAGTAACTCGTTTGAGGCTGAGTCGACCTAGGGGAGGCCTAGGGTCGGTTCAAATAATCGTCACCGGTGGTGGCCGTGAGCGGGAATCGAACCCAGGTGGCCGGGTTCGTAGCGCAGCGCGCTAACCATAGGTACACATAGACGCGCTTGCTGCAGACACACAACTTTCAGGGTGCGTTCGGCAGTAAACGACTGAAATAATAAAGCAATGCTGCGCGAAGAACGCCTTAGACCTGCAACACATTTGTATTTCACTTCACCCACGATCAGCAGGCACACTCCGTTTCGCTTCCGCACACGGGTCACATGGCAGATGTGACATCACAGCTCACTAGCTGTGCAAAAAAATACATGCATTATTGAGCCCCCCCCCCCCAAATACAAAAGTCTGTTTTATACTTTTTGCATGGTGTACAGTCTGGAAAGTATCCACATGGCAAATTTAAAGTTTGTTGCATGGCGGGAAGTACACTAAACATTTTGAACAATCACACAATCACAAATTTCCCTTTTATATATATGGAGATTACAGCACTTAGGGTGAAGCAATACACAATCACAGTGCAAACTGGAGAAAAATACCAAGCTGGAACTAATGCCAAAGTTTCCAATCAAATAAACGGCAAAACCCTTGTTGGCAATCACCCCCAAAGTATAATGTTTCCACCTCAAGGTTTGACGGTGGGGATGGTGTTCTTGGGGTCATAGGCAGCATTCTTCCTCCTCCAAACACGGCGAGTTGAGTTGATGCCAAAGAGCTCCATTTTGGTCTCATCTGACCACAACACTTTTACCCAGTTGTCCTCTGAATCATTCAGATGTTCACTGGCAAACTTCAGACGGGCATGTATATGTGCTTTCTTGAGCATGGGGACCTTGCGGGCGCTGCAGGATTTCAGTCCTTCATGGCGTAGTGTGTTACCAATTGTTTTCTTGGTGACTATGGTCCCAGCTGCCTTGAGATCATTGACAAGATACTCACGTGTAGTTCTGGGCTGATTCCTCACCGTTCTCATGATCATTGCAACTCCACGAGGTGAGATCTTGCATGGAGCCCCAAGCCGAGGGAGATTGACAGTTCTTTTGCGTTTCTTCCATTTGCGAATATGTTAGGGTCGCCGGCCCCCGGGATCTCCCCTGCCTGCGACCCTGTCCGCGAAGTACCGACGCTCCCAGACTCTCCACTAGTGTGGGAGCTGCCGCCGCCGCACTCCTCCCCTGGCGGGGAAAGGTCGTCGCGCTCCTGTTCCCCCCCCTGTGCCGTCCCCCCCCGAGTCCGGGTCTCCTGCCGGTGGGGCATCCCACTCGACCCCCCTGGGACCCGCTAGCGCTTCGCCGGCACCCAAACGCGACGCTCCCCGCCCGCGCAGTCCCACGCACCAATCACACGCGGGTAACAGGAGGTCAAAGGTCGGAGGGTAAGCGACGTCGTTCGTGCTCACTCCGACGCTTGGGGGGATTGGTTTGAACGGGTTTAAAGGGCTATGCGATGGGCATGCGTGCGGGACGGGTATCCGCTCGCAACGCAGGAGTCCGCAGCCGACGGTTCGTAGCGCACACAATCCACGCGGCGCCGCTCCGCACACGCGGCGACCACCGAGAACAGCAAGCGAACCCACGCTTCCACTCTCTTTCCACACCCTCGCAAAAACCACCACACCAGTCTGTTATGTAACGACCACCGCGACAGCAAGCGCACCCACGCTTCCGCAATAACCACACCAGTCTGTTATGTAACGACCACCGCGACAGCAAGCGCACCCACGCTTCCGCAATAACCACACCAGTCTGTTATGTAACGACCACCGCGACAGCAAGCGCACCCACGCTTCCACAAAAACCACACCAGTCCGTTATGTAACCGCCGACGATTTATTCCACCGCGTCGGCGAACCCTTATTTAATCGAGTCAGTCGGGATCAGCGGGGCAGGACCGATCTATCTCTCGATAGTCGGCACTACACTCTACCTGTCCTTCTCCCCTTTACCCTCTCCGGTTTTGCTCTTAAGCTAAGTCCCAACTCCCTCTCTCTCTCTTACTCACGGTTCGTCGTCACTGCTGTCTGGTCCTCGCGGCGCGTCGATACGTCCCACGGACGTTCGCGCGGCTGGACTCGGGAGTTGACGGGCCTGGGGTTGACTCGAGTAGCCAGAGACCCTTTTTCCTTCGCCCTGACCCGCTTTATTCTTTCTACATCAAAGGGGCTACCTGGTGCCGACTCGCGGGCCAATCAGCTCGCTGGGATCACCCGCCAATCGGTAGGCCCATCTGTATCCCAGCATCCCCCGGGCCGTTGCTTTCAGCGACGTCCGCATCTAAATTTACCTGCTCAGCGACCCTCCAGCCAGAGGGCGACCCTGCTTTCCCGCCGCTCGTGGCTCTGCCCTCCTACCTGCCTGCTGACCCGTGTGTGTTGTGTGTGCTGTCTACCCGCGGTGGTACGGCAGCCCCGTCGTGACCATGTAATTACAACCAAAGTCACGGCGCCGCGGTGGGTGTTAGCGTCGGGGGAGACCGTCCAATTCCCTGGCTGCAGGAAACCGTGAAGATTATCCCTTTACGAGGGCTTCTGGGTGAAAACCTGTCGGCCAGGGTGTCTCCCCACGCGCTCTAATGGTGGGGGAGTGCGTGCGTGTGTGTTCCGGTGGGGGGGGGGGGGGGGGTGGGGAGGTGGTGGGGTGGAGCAATGTCGGCCTCGTCGCTCGGAGCGGCGAGATCGCAGGTGGGCCGCCCGCCGATCGGCTCCGTGGCGGCGGCATCACATAGCCCCCCGAGGTGCCAGTCCCCGTCCCGGGTTGACTGGAGCACCTCGCCTGGGCCGCGCTCACGAGGTAGCGCTGCGGGGTCCGGGGGATCCGCCCGGATCTCGTGGCTGGCCTCGGGGGAGGTGGCTCCGTCCTCGGGGTTTCCTGCAGCGGTCTCCTTCTCCACTCCAGTGGCTCCTCCGATCCCTCGGCACCTGGGGGCTGGGGGACAAACTCCGCGGCAGCGGGGTTTAAGGGGCGGCGTCCCCGCCGTCCTCTGGCGGGGCCGGGACGCCTCGGGGCTGGGGGCACGGCGGGGCCCATGTAGTGCGCGAGGCCCCCGAGCACGGGTGGCGCAGGGGCACCGGGGTTTCGCGGTACTCGGGCAGCGAGGTTCTCCCCCGCCGGGGCTGCCCTCCATGGTTTTAAGCGGCGGACGTTAACCACCGTTTCTCGGCCCCTCTCTCCACCCTGGATTAATACCGTCCAGGGAGAGATCTGCCGTACCACGGTCCAGGGGCCCCGCCAGTAGGTGGTCAGCTTCCCCACCTGTCCGGCCCCGACGCGAGGGGTGTGTAGCCACACCTTGGTACCTGTCAAGAAAAGGGGGGGCTCCACGCGGGGTCGGGTGCTCTGTTCCTGTCGCCGATGCGCGGCCTCCCCTTGCGGGTAGGCCCGGTCCCGGACCCCTCGTAGGGTCTCCATCAGATGTTCCACGGGGCGACTCCCTTCCTCCGTTTGGGGTGGAGGAATGCCGAACAGCAAGTCTGCGGGTAGACGAGACTCACGACCAAACATCATTAGGAACGGGGTTTGTCCCGTCGATGTGTGCACCGTGGTGGCGTAGGCGAACAGGGCGTAGGGGAGGTGTTCGTCCCAATCCCGTTGGTTTGCGGCCGCCATACGCTTGAGCTTTCCGGCCAGAGTCTGATTCATACGTTCAACCATACCGTTCGCCTGGGGGTGGTACGCCGTGGTTCGGTCTTTCTGGATCCCGAACTCCCGGCACAGCGCCTGAAACAACTCGGCCTCGAACTCGCTACCCTGGTCGGTAAGGACTCGCTCCGGGATCCCGTGCTTAAGTACATAGTGCTCCACGAACGCCCGGGCTACTACCAGGGCCGTTTTATCGGGGATGGCCACCGCCACGGGGTAGCGGGTGAAGTATTCCACCGCTACGAGGATATAGCGGTTGCCCCGGTGGGATCGTGGGAATGGCCCCTGGAGATCGATGCCGACCAGCTGGTTAGTCCGACTGACGCGGAACGGCCTTAGGGGTACTTGGTATCGTGCCGGTTTCGGCCCGCACTGCTGACAAGCGCGGCAGCCCTGTACCCAGGCGGCCACATCTTGCGTCAATTTGGGCCAGAGATACTGGCGACGCAGAGTCTCCCGAGTGCGCCGTTCCCCGTCATGGCCCCCGAGCGGGTGGTCGTGTACCAGCCGTAGCAGCTGGGGTCGCACCTGGGCAGGAACACAGATGCACCCCGGCTGGCCGGCCTCGGTTAACTCCCGTACCACCCCGTTCTGCACACACAACCGGGCATACAAACCGCTCCAGGGCCCTGGTAGGGTGCTTTTCCCCTCCCGCAGGGCCGCTTCCACCGCCGCCAGATCCGGATCCCGCTGCTGGGTCTGCCTCAGCTGCTCGTCGCTCAGGCCCGGGAAGGCGCAGCCGACGTCCTCCTGGATCCGTCCGATCGGGGCGGGGTGGTCCACGGGGTCCCGAGTCGTGGGCCCTGCGCTCGCCGGGCGGCCGACTGGGTCCGCGCCTCCACCTGTGGGGGTCTCTGTGGCGCATACCGCACTCTCTCTCGCCGGGGGGGGGTTAGGTTCAGCGGGTTCCCGGGGGTCCGTTGCCTGTCGGCAACGTCCCCCCGTGAAGCACGGGCAGGCCTCCTCCGCCCTCGTCTCGGCACACACCGCGGGTCGCCGTGATAATGCGTCCGCGTTTGCATGCGTCCGCCCCGCCCGGTATTTGATCTGCAGGTTGTACTCCTGCAGCTGCGCCAGCCATCGGGCCATCTGTCCCCGCGGTTCCTTGAAGGTGAGGAGGAACTGCAGAGCATAATGGTCCGTGCGCACTCGACATTTCCTGCCGTATAAATACGGCCGAAACTGTTTACACGCGAAGATCACAGCGTACAATTCCTGACGGGTCACACAGTAGTTCAGCTCGGCCCCGCTCAGGGTCCGGCTGGCGTACGCAATCACCCGTTCCACCCCTTCCTGCACCTGCGACAACACCGCACCCAGCCCGCTGCTGCAGGCGTCGGTGTCCAAAATAAAGTCGGTGGTAAAATCGGGGAAAGCCAGTGTGGGGGTGTGTGTGAGGTGGTCTTTGAGGGTGGTGAAGGCCGTCTGGCAGGCCTCCGTCCACTGATAGGGGTTCTTGGGGGAAGTGAGTTGGGTGAGGGGGCGTGCAATCTCGCTGAATCCCTTTACAAATCGACGGTAATAGGTGGCGAGCCCCAAGAATGACCTTATCTCCGACAGGTTTCTTGGCTGTGGCCAATCCACTACGGCGCGTACCTTGTCCGGATCGGTGCGCACCCCCGCCTCGCTGACGCGATGTCCGAGGTACCCCACCTCGCGCTGTGCGATGTAACACTTACGCGGCTTGAGCTTGAGATGAGCCGCTCGCAGTCGCTGGAACACCTCCCGTAACCTGGACCAGTGCTCAGACAGAGACCTACTGAACACGATCACATCATCCAGGTAAATCAGGCATTGCTCCCACTGCAAGCCCCGCATCACCAACTCCATCAGCCGCTGGAACGTCGCGGGCGCGTTGGTGAGCCCGAACGGGAGTACTCGAAACTCGAATAGCCCCATCGGGGTGGTGAATGCGGTTTTTGGCCGATCCTCCTCCGTCATCTCCACCTGCCAGTACCCGGACGCGAGATCGAGGGTGGAAAAATACCGCGCTCCGGCGAGGCTGTCAAAGGTGTCGTCGATGCGCGGTATGGGGAAGGCGTCGCCGAGGGTGACTGCGTTTAGTTTGCGGTAATCGACGCAAAACCGGGTTGACCCGTCCTTTTTTGTTACTAGCACCACCGGGGCAGACCAGGGGCTCGCCGAGGGCTGAATTATGTTATCGCGGAGCATGTCCCTGACCGCCTCTTTGATCTGGGCGCGTTCGGGTGCGCCCACGCGGTACGCGGGGAGTTTTATGGGTCGGGCGGCCCCGGTGTCGATTTGGTGCTTAACGAGATCTGTGCGACCCACGTCTGAATCGTGTTCGCTGAACACGTCGGCGTACTCCCGCAGTAACCCGCGTAGCTGATCGGCCTCTCCCTTGGGTAAATCTGCCCAAGGTACGTGTACCGCGTCAAGAAGGGGGACGACCTCGGCGTGGGGAGTCGGGCCGACTCGCCAGGCCAGGTCTTGTTGGTCCTCGGGGCGACCGGGGTCCTCCGCCCAGAGTGCGAATACCGAGTCGCTGGAGTGGCGCGCGTGTAGGGGGTGCACGGTGGCTACTGTGGTGCGCCGTCGTAGTATTGCTGGGGTGCCGTGGGGGTTAAACACACGCATGAACAATCGGCCCCCATCGGCGTTTACCAACGTGGCTGACCCCACAACCCCGTATCGTTTTGCCAACTCCGGGTGAGGAGTTAGCATTACCTCCCCCGATGGTCGGTGCGCGGGGTCGGTGGAGGGTGTCGCCACAGGTACCAGCATCTCGGCGAGCGGCCCGATGGTGACGGCCGTCGTCAGGGTAGCGGCCACAGGTGTGAAGCGGGGGCGATTCGGCTCCCGTCCCAGGAATGGAATCCGTTCCCCGCTGCCTTCCACGGTGGCGCACCGCTGTCGGGGCTGCACGTTGAGCCCCAGCTTTTCCAGGAGGTCGGTACCTGCGATACACTCGTGGCACAGCACACTCGAGACGTAGAACTCCTGAGTGCACACCTGGTTTCCGAGACGGACCTCGAGGGAGATCCTTCCCAGCAACCCCATCCCGGCTCCGCTCGCTGTGTGCAGCGCGCAATCCGGGGCCGGCAGGCGGCTCACGTCAACCCCGAGCACGCTGCAGTGCGCGGCGCTCACGAGTGAGGCCACGGCCCCCGTGTCCAGTAGGATCCGGGTGCGCTGCCCGTTCACCTGTCCTTCCACCAGTGACGTGGCCCCCGTGATTCCTGCCACCAGCTCCCGTAGCCAGTCGCCCGTCCTCACCGCGTCCTTGGGTGTTGTGGCCGTGACCTGTGTGGGTGTCACTTGCTTACCATTATTATTATCGTCGTTTTGTTTCGGGACCTCGGTGATTGCACCCCTAGGTGGTCCACTCTCTAGGGGGCGTTGGCGTTTAACCCTTCGGTATATCTAGCGCGGGCGATCTGTGGGCAGTCTCTCATGAGATGCCCCTGACGGCCGCACATATAACACGCCCGGGGGGGGGTGGCGGCTCCATAGTGGGCACCCTGCCCGCTCCCTCTCCCCCCCGTGCGCCGCTGCCCAGACTCTGCTTCTAGTCGGGCTACCCTCCCAGCTAGCCCTCCCAACTCGGTCTGAATCGTCTCTACCGTAGTCTGCAGCGTAGTCACATGTGCCCGTACTTGGGTTACGTTGTTGTCCACTTGGGTTACTTTGTTGTCGATCCCCCCGATGCCCGCCTGTATCCCCGCTACCCATCCCGGGGTGGTCTCGCGGGATACTGGAGGCCCCCTTTCCCGACCCCCTACCATCCTGGTGAGCTCCTGTTCCTCCTCTTCCTCCTCGGTGGACAGACTTGCGATGGTGCGCTCCCGTCCCAGTCCTCGGAGCTGTGCGCGTTCGCTAGAAATTCTTTCACATTTGCGCGCGCGCTCGACAAGGGCATCAAAGGAGAGGCGCGTACAGTTCACGTCTGGCTGCCACCACGCCGTGCGCATTAAGTATCGCTGGATTTTCTCTGTGGCCAGCTCCTCAATCGCTTCCATGGTGTGCCTCGGGCGTGCGATCTTTGTTAGCTCACGCACATCCTCGGCATAATCGCGCAGGTCCTCGCCGGGTTGGCGACGGCGTGCCTCTAAGGCCGCTTTTGCCTCCTCCTCATCGCGCGCACCGAAGCGCAGATCAAGTCGGCGCATCAGCTCCTCTAGCTGTGTCTGCGCGCTTGCGGGTAGGGCTTCCACAAAATCGGCTGCCCGCCCATCCAGATTCATATTAAGTTGACGTAGCGTCTGCGCGTCCGTCCACCCATTAATTTCCTTAGCCCCTAGGACGTTGCGGGCAAATGCTCTCCACGAAGGTGTACCCCGGCCAGTGAATATATGCCTTATTTTCGCGTGGGGTAACGCGGGGGTTCGTACCGCTTCTGACACCATATTGTTAGGGTCGCCGGCCCCCGGGATCTCCCCTGCCTGCGACCCTGTCCGCGAAGTACCGACGCTCCCAGACTCTCCACTAGTGTGGGAGCTGCCGCCGCCGCACTCCTCCCCTGGCGGGGAAAGGTCGTCGCGCTCCTGTTCCCCCCCCTGTGCCGTCCCCCCCCGAGTCCGGGTCTCCTGCCGGTGGGGCATCCCACTCGACCCCCCTGGGACCCGCTAGCGCTTCGCCGGCACCCAAACGCGACGCTCCCCGCCCGCGCAGTCCCACGCACCAATCACACGCGGGTAACAGGGGGTCAAAGGTCGGAGGGTAAGCGACGTCGTTCGTGCTCACTCCGACGCTTGGGGGGATTGGTTTGAACGGGTTTAAAGGGCTATGCGATGGGCATGCGTGCGGGACGGGTATCCGCTCGCAACGCAGGAGTCCGCAGCCGACGGTTCGTAGCGCACACAATCCACGCGGCGCCGCTCCGCACACGCGGCGACCACCGAGAACAGCAAGCGAACCCACGCTTCCACTCTCTTTCCACACCCTCGCAAAAACCACCACACCAGTCTGTTATGTAACGACCACCGCGACAGCAAGCGCACCCACGCTTCCGCAATAACCACACCAGTCTGTTATGTAACGACCACCGCGACAGCAAGCGCACCCACGCTTCCGCAATAACCACACCAGTCTGTTATGTAACGACCACCGCGACAGCAAGCGCACCCACGCTTCCACAAAAACCACACCAGTCCGTTATGTAACCGCCGACGATTTATTCCACCGCGTCGGCGAACCCTTATTTAATCGAGTCAGTCGGGATCAGCGGGGCAGGACCGATCTATCTCTCGATAGTCGGCACTACACTCTACCTGTCCTTCTCCCCTTTACCCTCTCCGGTTTTGCTCTTAAGCTAAGTCCCAACTCCCTCTCTCTCTCTTACTCACGGTTCGTCGTCACTGCTGTCTGGTCCTCGCGGCGCGTCGATACGTCCCACGGACGTTCGCGCGGCTGGACTCGGGAGTTGACGGGCCTGGGGTTGACTCGAGTAGCCAGAGACCCTTTTTCCTTCGCCCTGACCCGCTTTATTCTTTCTACATCAAAGGGGCTACCTGGTGCCGACTCGCGGGCCAATCAGCTCGCTGGGATCACCCGCCAATCGGTAGGCCCATCTGTATCCCAGCATCCCCCGGGCCGTTGCTTTCAGCGACGTCCGCATCTAAATTTACCTGCTCAGCGACCCTCCAGCCAGAGGGCGACCCTGCTTTCCCGCCGCTCGTGGCTCTGCCCTCCTACCTGCCTGCTGACCCGTGTGTGTTGTGTGTGCTGTCTACCCGCGGTGGTACGGCAGCCCCGTCGTGACCATGTAATTACAACCAAAGTCACGGCGCCGCGGTGGGTGTTAGCGTCGGGGGAGACCGTCCAATTCCCTGGCTGCAGGAAACCGTGAAGATTATCCCTTTACGAGGGCTTCTGGGTGAAAACCTGTCGGCCAGGGTGTCTCCCCACGCGCTCTAATGGTGGGGGAGTGCGTGCGTGTGTGTTCCGGTGGGGGGGGGGGGGGGGGTGGGGAGGTGGTGGGGTGGAGCAATGTCGGCCTCGTCGCTCGGAGCGGCGAGATCGCAGGTGGGCCGCCCGCCGATCGGCTCCGTGGCGGCGGCATCACAAATAATCGCACCAACTGTTGTCACATTCTCACCAAACTGCTTGGCAATGGTCTTGTAGCCCATTCCAGCCTTGTGTAGGTCTACAATCTTGTCCCTGACATCTTTCTGACTGAGAAGGAGTCAAATGCTTATTTCCCTCATTAAAATGCAAATCAATTTATAACATATTTGACATGCGTTTTTCTGGATTTTGTTGTTGTTATTCTGTCTCTCACTTTTCAATTAAACATACCATTAAAATTACAGACTGATCATTTCTTTGTCAGTGTGCAAACGTACAAAATCAGCAGGGGATCAAATACTTTTTCCCTCACTTTTTTCCCTTACTCGTTCAGCACACCGGTTGTGTGTTGGAGAGTAAACCCACACCATTAAAAAGTCGAGTACGATGTTTCGACAGTAATTACAACCAGCCTTATCAGGTGACAGCCATAATTGGCTGTTTTGTAAATAACATCGCATCAGTTCATCTTACATGATAAGTCATCTCGCCAGGTAGCAGAGCACCCATCCCACAACAGGCAGATAGCTCATATGCTAGTCGGAAGTTGACTCAACCCATCGTCCATTCTGGGGTAAGACAAGTAAGGAGCACTTGGATAAGAATGAGTATCAGTGGCCCTTTGGAGAGACTATGTGGTGCCACAACAGCGAAGCCGCTCCGTCGGAGCCGTTCCTGCAATGCCACCACGGGAGAGCGTCCGGGCCGACGCTGCTTCTCCCTCACCACCCCCCAAATGAGCACACACAACACACACACCCCCACGTAGGACCTCGTGGGGAAGTCACCTGGCCTCCAGGTTTTCACCCAGGGGCCCTCTTCGTAGGGACATCCCCCACGGTTTCCTGGGGCCAGGGAATTGGACGACTTCCCCCAGGTTGAATTACACCGCGGAGCCATGAATTGACGTGCAATTGCATGGTCACGACGAGGCTACTCAGTCACCGCGGTTAGGTCCACACGAGCACAAGGGGAAGCATCCGATTGGCCGTAAAAGTATGCTTGCACGCCGTGGCCAATGGCAACGACCCAACGGCGGCCCCTGTTGATGGGGAGAGAAGGAAGCGGATGTCTGTGAAGGCACCGAGGCGGGCGCACCAATGGCGGTGGGGTATCGTGGGTTAGCCGGGCAGACCTTCGATGTAGAGAAGGCTCAAATGAGAGAGGAGAGCGACGATGGGGGTTCGCATTCTCCTCAAGTGAGCGATCGGAGCAGTCAGCTTGCCGGCCACTGGGTCGTCCATGGGACGAGTCTCAGCGAAGCCAGGCCCCGCTCCCCGCAAGAACCTCGTGCAGCCTCATTTCTCCGCGACGGCCCGCACATCCGAGGCGAAACGTGAGTACTAAAGAGAGAGTGGGGAGTTTGATTCCAAAGGGACGAGGTAGATCGGGTTTAGACCAATGGGAGATAGATTAGACCTGCCCTGCTGACTCGGACTGACTCGGGTAATGGTAGCCCGCAGACACGCCGGAAATAAATCGTCAGTGATCAATAAACCTTGTCATGTGGTTTCTGCGAGTGTGAAACGGGTGCATGGGGGTGTGAGTCCACTCGTCGTGGTACGGGGAGTTGCGCGTGGGTAACTCTGTTGAGGCGGCAATTGTGTGCACCCCCGACCGGGGTTCCTGCGTCGTACCCTGTGTTTGCGCGCGAGTGTGTATTTACCCACGTGTTTGCGCTCGCCCCTGCGCGTAGCTCGTGGTTAGCGTGTGTGTGTGGCGAGGGGCGGCGGACTCGTACAGGGGCACGTGAGGTTACTCATACGCCCTTGTGTTTAACGTGTGCGTGAGGTAGACGGGCGGCGTACACGCGAGATTATTCATACGGCTTTTGTTTAGCGTGTGCCCGCGGTGAGTGACGGTGGACTCGCCTGGGTACACGTGGGATTATTCCTACAGCCCTTTAAACAATCTCCATTGCCCGCCCTCGGTCGTAACGCGTGTGCGAAGGACGTCATTGCCCTCTGACCCATGACCCCCGGTTCAGCGCGTGCGAGTGGTGCGCGGGGTTGTGTGAACGGATACGTCGCGTTTGAGTGGCTGAGAAGCGACAGATTGACTCCAGGCAGCCGTGCACCAGCCCCGAGCTATGCCCCCCAAACAAAACCCGCGGACCCGAGGGGCTGCGGCACGAGGAGAGTAGCCGGGGAGCGGCAGCCTTCTCCCCACGAGCGAGGAGTTGGATAGCGGCGGTTCTCACACGAGCGAGGAGTCCGGAACCTGCAGCCCTCCCGAGATCAACCCTCCCCCGGAGGGGGAGCCGGGGGCCCGTGTCCCTCACAACTACCCTCCAGCACAGGAATGTGCAACGGTGCATTACGCGGTCACTCGGGGCTGCCAATGGACATGAGCAATGCTCCAGCAAGCATCGGAGCATGGAGACATTTTGACTGGTTTACAATAACTTTAAAAAGTCACCATTTGCATTCAGTAAAATGTATTCTGCCGAGAATGAAGAAAGTGTCAAATATGTGAACTTTCAACAGAAGCTGAGTTCTAAGGAGACAATTGCATGGATTATTTTATACTGTTGTATACAGTACTATTAAAGTGTTGTTTTATGTTGAAGCTTACAGGACAATTCGTTCCATTTGCATAGCTTATACATACACTCACCGTACAATTTGTACAGCATCAAAATTAGCCACGTATCTACCATAAATTAAAAGTTAGTGCCAACATTTATGTTCAACATGAGAAGATGCTATCTATTTGTCTGTCTAAATGGGACGAATTTATTTCAATTTCTCCACCTTAGCTGTTAATCCTATAGATGTGCAAAGTCTTCTTGTAAAATAATTTCATGGAATCAGATGTAAATGATTCTCATCTTTGCTGTAGGTAACTCCAGATTTAGAGGCTAAATGTTTTGCTTTTCCAGCTTATGTTGTTTATAAGTGACTCACGTGATAATGCTTCTCACGCGTGTCACAGTTTTCAAGTTTGATCTATTTTAACTTTAGAGGTACGGCGGCATTAATCAGACGATAGAAACGTGTCAAATCTGATGTGGCGATTGCACTAGGCATGCCAATACAGTAATTCTAATATTTGCATTTTTAGAATACTGCACTCGGAAAACAAAAATGCATTCCTCAAGTTTTGTCCTCTAAAGATATGCCAAGGGTTTGTGTTCACGGTTACACAACACGTGCATACAATGCCTTGCACCTCATATTAAATACTATGCAGTTTAACAGTAAGGTTTGTACAGGATATAAATGATGGGATAGTTCAATGCGTATTTATAAAAAAAATACTAAAGGAGTTAACATTGTTTCATCAGGTGATGCTAACAGTTTAGCAATACTGTATTGTGAACTAAATATTTGTTGTGGGTTGTCTCAGGCCACGGGTGAATAAAATAGGTACCAATTTGCCCTCATGTAATCCAGCACTGTGGAGCCAGTGAGGGTTGGTGGGTCAGACAAATGTTGCGAAATTCCCTTCCCGTGAGGGTAGAGGTTGCAGTACCCTGACTGGCCAGGAGAAGGCGGTACAGCAAGAGTAGACTAATCTCCATCTGTCCCATCTGTACGGGATCGAGTGTTGCGTCCTCGCATGGGTGGATTTTCTCCAGGAGCCCCGGTTTCCTCCCACACGTGTAATCACTCATTAATTGGCTGAAAACATCCGAATATATATGCCGCTCCATGTGTTATGTGTTGTGCAGAGTTGTGAGATGCTGTTTGCATGAATGATGCTTCGATATAAAAACACATTTATATCTCAAACAGCTGTAGGAATTAATCCATTGTACTCTACCACCAATTTTATAAATGTAACGTTTTTGCAATGGTCATTTTGTAAATACACATTATTACTATTGTAACAAGGCCTTGTTTAAGGCCTATTCACTGTCCATTTATTTAACACTACTGGAGTGATAATTGTTTTTTTTTACCCTTTTATCTGGCAACAAAACTGACACATTTTTTACAAGGAGTCATGTTTGCATTGACTAGAATACCTGCGGTCGGAGTTCAAACAAAAAACATAACTCTGATAATGTATGCACTGTCCTTGAAATTGATTGGTTCACACCCGAGACAGCTTTCCTTAGAAGCCTCGTCTCACACGGTGTTGGACCAGATGACGCCAAAAGGCGCACGGCGCGTTTTGGCGTCAAAACTGACACAAAAAAATGTGACTTATCATATTTTGCTACTGGCAAAGGAGGTTCCAATGGTACAGTACTGGAGGTCAGTGTACAACACTTTTACATTTATGCGACCTAATCCAAGAGTTCCCAGTATTGATCAATATAGAGCATTTTAAAAATAAATGTTATCACGATTTAGCATGTGTTTTGATATTATACACATGTTACGTCTCATTTCATAGGCTTGAATGATACATACAATCAACATTTCATCCAGACAACACAAGAAAACACATCTGAAGACTGGGCAACTAGTGAACAGACCACAGCATCCCAGCTACAATCCAAAAGGCCTACTTTGCCCACTCCACAAATTACTCCAAGTACTAGGACACTAATCCTTCTGTGTGCACGTTTCCTGTTCATAACGATCATAGGACTTGCAGCAGTCATTCTCTATGTGGCTGAACAAGGAGCGGATCTGGTGGTTAGTGAACACTTAGAAAACACTGCATTTACACATTTATAGCAAGTGGTTGTATATGTTTAAAAACAACACTTAGAAATGTGTACAAGCACTCAGCCTTGATGCGTCATGCAAAATAATCAATTGGTAGTTCCTAAATAAGTAATGGGGGGTTTCTAGACACTATATATTTGAATATATTTTATTTGCTGTTCTATGCTCTGTCATATCTTTGTCAATGAATGCACGTTAAAGGAAAACGTCACATCAAGCTAACACACAGTCCCTCAATAATATGTCACATTAACAGTGACAAACTAAACGAGGCTCAACATGCCGATGAATATAACAATAGCTGTACTTAACTCAGCCCAATTGGTCTCTATGGTCCAAGACTTTGTACTGTCCCCTGACGATATCCTTGTCAGCTTCAATGTGGTCTCTCTGTTCACCAAGGTCCCAGTAGCTGATACCATTGAATAATTGAAAATTTGGTTCAACATGGACTAGACCCCGATACACCTGCGCTGGTTAGGCACTGCCTCACCAATACCTACTTTACTTGGAATGGCACCTTCTACAAACAAAATGAGGGTACCCCCATGGGTTCCCCCTTGTCACCAGTGATAGCCAATGTTTGCATGGAGAAATTTGAATCAGACGCCATCCAGACTTCCACCCTCAGACCTTCCCTGTGGAAGAGATATGTAGACGACACTTTCGTCATTTGGCCACATGGCCTCCCAGCTTTGAACCTTTTCCTAGACCACATTCATGCCAGACGCCCCGCCATCAAATTCACCATGGAAGTGGAGAAAGATGGCAAGCTGCCATTCTTGTATGTTCTGTTTGAGAGGAGACCTGATGGCTCATTGGGACATTCTGTCTACAGGAAACCCACCCACACAGATTCCTACTTGAAACCTGATTCCCACCAACACCCGACGCAAAATAATTCTCTCATCAAAACGTTATACCACAGGGCTCATTGCATTTCGGACCAACACCACCTGACCAGTGAATTAAAACATGTACATCTGGCCCTCAAAAAGAATGGATACTCTGACCGTACCATCTGCCAAGCTGTTTCTCCCTCCATACAGCAACAACCACTTGATACTCCGATCAATACCATCACACTACCATATATAGCAGGCGTTACTAAAAATATCTCCAAAATTCTAAACAAACACAAGATCCTGGTCCGGTTCAATACAGTACACAAAATCCGTGACCTGATCCCTTCCGTGAAGGATGTCATTCCTGACTTACAGTACCCCGGGGTTTACAAATTGATCTGCACCTGTGGTGACTCCTATATCGGGGAGACGAAACGACATGTCTCTGACCGAATTCGCGAGCACAAATCAGATTTGAAACACGGCAGAACGAATAGCTGATCACGGTTACAACCCTGTGGGTGATCACGATATAGTTTTCTCCGATACCAAGGTCCTCTGCAAACCCACGGGTTATTATCAGATATTTGTCCACGAAGCAATTCAGATTTACAAACACAGACACAATTTCCACCGAGAAGATGGTTTCAAATTAAGCAACCATTGGAAAGATGTTCTAAATCGAACCAAACATTAAACAAATTTTCAATGGTACAGTATATTTATTCAAGTAGTGGCATTCCAAACTCTCACGGTGTTGTAATGTCATTTTATGCTTATTCCAAGCTTTCACAGTAGTACATTTTATGCTAATTCCTTTTTCAAGGCGTTTTCTGTTTACCCCCTCACAGCTTAAAGGAGGCGACCTGCGCTTGGCTTTCTTCACTCGAACGCTGTCCTCATGACAGCACGGTCCCTTCACCTGATGAAGGCCACTTGTGTTGTGGCCGAAACGTCGTGATTTTTGTTTTTTTTATTTTTTACCTACGTGACTTTACCGAATAGAACCAAAGAGTATGGATCCTTGCAGTCACGAAAGCTTCAAATCTAGAATTGACTGCCAGTTTGCGTTGCAGCGTCTGCGACAGCGTGTGGTGGAGACGCGTGCCACAGCGGAAAATGGTCTGAACTTTAATCCCATCACAAGACTCATCTGCACCATGCTTTAACTCGCCTATAAATGTATGTTGAACTTCTTTTGCACCATATGAAGCCAACTATGCTCATCGTATGTGCGGGGGAAGGACAACAAACTAAACACAAAAAGCAGTTAAAAAAATTTCGATTTAAAGCTTTCGTGACTGCAAGGATTCATCTTCTTTGGTTCTTTCGGCAAAGTCACGTAGAATGAGAATAAAATAATAAATTGATAAAATAAAATAACACAATAATATTCTCACACCGTTTCGACCACAACACAAGCGGCCTTCATCTCCCCTTCACCTGATGAAGGCCGCTTGTGTTGTGGCCGAAACGTCGTGAGAATATTATTGTGTTATCTTCTTTGGTTCTTTCGGTAAAGTCACGTAGAATTTTTTTATTTATTCTCATTCTACGTGACTTTACCGAAAGAACCAAAGAAGATGAATCATTGCAGTCACGAAAGCTTTAAATCGAAATTATTGTGTTATTTTATCAATTTATTATTTTATTCTCAGTTAAAAAAAAAGTTTCCAATCGAGATGATTTAAGAGCGCATAGCTCCAGTGGCTTCCGTATATCGGAAGCCAGAGCATTCCAGACGGTTGCAGAAGCGCATCTGAAAGCGTGCAATGCAGTGAGCGTATTTGTTCGATGGCCAGCCAAAAGCCACTGCGACGAAATCAGCAAGGTATTGTGGTTCATTTGTGGCAAGCACTTTGTGTGTAATGAGTGCGAGCGCATCACCCCAATCTTCAGATCTCTTCACTGGCTGCCAAGCCACTGCCAGATCAGCTACAAGACTGCCCTCACTGTTTCAAGATCAATCATGAATTGATTCCCAATTGGCTTATTTGTCATCTTCTCCAGTAAATCTCACCCACTCTGTCGCTTCTTCTCCTTTGTTGCCTCCACTGTCTAGAAGTAATTCCACCTGCCACCCACACTGCTCATTCCACTTTTCTTTTCAAATCTTTCATCGTCACTGAACTAATTTTCCTTTTTTCCCGTCATGTATTATTTACTAGTCTTTCCCTCGAAGCCCATACCTTAGGACAGGGGTGGGGAACGTCCGGCCCGTGGGCTGTATGAGGCCGGCGAAATCATTTGGTCTCTGGCCCTGCCAAGGCAACCGTAGGCGGGACTCGAAATTCAATAAATCTAGGAGCAAACCTGGAAAAGCAGTTGCGAGTAGCAACATCGTCAATACCAGCTAACATCATCACACGCCTCGCCAAAGAGAAGCAGTTCCAGCCATCACATTAGGGGGCGAGTTAATGAAATGTTTGACCAAATATAACAGGCTAATTTTTAAGTTGATCATTTTGTATGGCCCGCGAATGATGTTATAAATATACAAATGGCCCTTGGCAGAAAAAAGGTAACCCACCCCTGCCTTAGGTGAACGCCAATAGTGAGTGTGCAGTGAGTTGGAACCTTGCCTCATATAAATTAGCTAGAGTAGGATTTGCAGTTCCATTTATAAGGTGCTTGCCTCAGAAACTCGCATCTTCCATCTCATCTCAATCATTCCAATACTTAACTTTATTTTTAGCCCAGGGGAGCCCCTGATGGCAGCTGTCCCCACATGGCACAAGGTGAACACAGCCCCAGGCTGCAAGTGGGGAGTAGTTTGCCAGTTGCCCGAAATGTTTCTATGGGTTTTATCAATTGGGTAATCTGCAAATATTTGTATTTATTTGAACCATGACCCTAGTGCACGTGGCCTACTCTTTTTCCTAATCGCGTCACGGGATTTGTTACATCCACTGTGGAGCATACGGCATATATTTTCTGGTAATACACCCACGGCATTAACCAGGGTGGCCACGGGGATGAATCGTGAACCTTGCCAACGAGCGGCAATGCCACCGCCAACAACAACTTATGTTGCTTCCACCGTTGCTGATCGGGGTGTGGATCATTCGTTGTCTTTGCTGTGCAGGTATCCCAGTGCAGGAGCTGCAACAGGAAGTACCAGCCAGTGCCACGGGACAGGGAGTGGGGGAGTGGAGCGCTCTTCAACTGCACAACCTGCGATAACACCTTCAGGTTGACGGCGACAAAAGGGACAGCTTGTATGTGTGTATTGATGCATTGATTCGCAAAGCTTACGCGAGTTGTGCGCGTGTGCGCATGAGATCCGGTGTTTTATAAATAAAAAATGTATATCGTAATACGAGAGGAGCAAACCATTTAAAAGGATGTCGCCACTCAAATACATTTGCATAGTGATGTAGAGTATAAAGTGGGGGGTGTGAAAGCGAACTGAGAGCAAATCCTCTGGAACCACAAAAGCCGTGTTGAGGACAGATAGTGGCAGCAGGCAAGGAATGAAACGCATCTCAGAGAGCGTCCACTGCGGAGATGGAGCGACGACATCGGCTCGCGCACAGGTGCTCGTGTTCGGTGGATTATTAAATTGTTTGGGGGAGGCCTTCATCCGGCAGTGGATTGAACATGGCTGCTGATGATGAGAACGAAAATAATTGAAAATAATTAGCGCAATGTATTTTGTATACGATTACGAAAGTAGTAAATATAGAGCATTATCAAAATAAACAACATATTAATAATGAAGACGTATCAAATAAACCTTCTGAAGTGATCACAAGCATGGAACAAATCGATGGGGTCGTCAAGACCTTCCCCAAGCATGGCACGTCTTCTGATGCCCTGGGCGCTCATGGTTCAGAAGGCCTTACCAACTATATATTGTTTTAAACTGCCTCTAATTTGTCCTGCTGTCGTGTTTTTGTATTTGTGGTTGTAACGTTCTGATCCGCCCCTAACTGGACATCTGTGAAAAAGAGCTTCATAGCTCATGGGATTCCTCCAGTATAAATCAATATTCTGCTTGTTTGTGAGCAGCGGCTGGGGACAGATGGGCGTGCCCACATCGCCGTGCTACCGGTGTCAGGCGGCGTGTGGCCCACGCGCGTGCAGTGCCCCGACACGCACAGCGCTGCGCACCCTTCCGGGCAGCAGCTCAGCTGCATGGCCGAGGACTGCTACAACCCCCAGGGTGAGCGCAGCTGGAGGGCCACAGCGCCACTCCGCCGACTCTCGTGATCGCCAGCCACGAGCATTAATAAGCGACGATACAATTCTCTCTGTCTCGCAGACCCGCAGGAGTTTTGCGGGGGGGAGTGGGAGGGGGGGTGATGTTGCTGTGCATTTCTCCCAATGAGTGGCTTTTGCAGATAATTTGCACAATTTGGACCGTGACGCCGACATTCCCTCCCATCGTCTCTTTCCCAAGATCTTGTAACCTCGCTCAATGCAAGAAATATATTTCGGTTTTTTCAACTTCAGGAGTGCTGTTTGTTGATGGCCGATGGGCATTTTGGGCCTGTGCTAAGCAACTATGATAGAAAAAAAGATTTGGTCAAGGCAGAATATTGTTCCGGGGGTAGTTACCGACAGCATCCCGATGAAGAAATTAACACTGCAGTAAAGCGCGTGAGTGAATCGACATAATTCTCTGATCCGTTCTCTATACCGCTATCGTTTTATCAGCATAATATAAACACAAACCTCACTTTAAGACATCATGATATGCATAAATAACCAACCCAATAAGTTTTGTTGCTGTAATTGTTTGGGTGGAGCAGTACAGTAGCATTTAACACGTACCACTGATGAAAACCCCGTGACCCTAAGTTTGATTCTCAGCCAAGGCTAACGTGAGCGACACTTGAACCAATCCTATTTAGTTTGTTCTCCTACCCCCGCACCCCCGATTAGCACGTTCTCTACGTACGGCGTGAAAGAAGTTCAACATACATATTCATTGGGTAACAATGATGACAAGTCTCGGCAGATGGTTGACGTTGGATGACGATCACGAGAGACGGAGATTGGCTGCGTCATCATGGGGGTGGTGAGGAGGGATAGGAATTGGCTGACGACGATGGTGGTGAGCATCTTTGTAACGATGGCAGTGGTGAGGATAGTAGTAGAGACGTACGTACGTTGAACTTCTTTAGCACCGTACGTGGCCAACCGTAGACGACTGCGATACGCTGGTGGTAGTGTGGTGAGAGTCTCAGGTCGGTGTGCTTTGTGCACCGTGAGCACGCGTGGCAGGGCCCCCGGGTCCCCGGGACGCACTGTGTGCACGCGCGCACCCTGCACGTGACGAGGCGCGTCACGTGCTGTGTGCACGCGCGCACCCTGCACGTGACGAGGCGCGTCACGTGCTGTGTGCACGCGAGCGAGCCGCACGTCAGCAGCGCCTCCACGGTGGCCACGTGCATCAGCCAGGGCAGCCTCGTGGAGCACGAGGACGTCCTCATCGAGCAGGACCTCTTGGAGGAGGACGAGAATCGGCGCCACTGAGCGTGCCGCGAGCGAGGTTCCAACGCGAGTAACGCGCGAGCCTCCTCGGCGCCTTTGCGTTGGGTCGTGTTTTTAAATCGAGCTGTGAAAGTGCCTTGTTTTCTTCAGCTTTTAAAAAATAGCACTTGCCTACAGTTGATTTGCGTTTAACCGAAGCACAATAAATTTCTATTTAAAGCTTTCGTGACTGCAATGATTCATCTTCTTTGGTTCTTTCGGTAAAGTCACGTAGAATGAGAATAAAATAATAAATTGATAAAATAAAATAACACAATAATATTCTCACGACGTTTCGGCCACAACTCACTCCAGCGCTGTCCTACCAGACAGTCTCGTCCCTTCACCTGATGAAGGCCGCTTGTGTTGTGGCCGAAACGTCGTGAGAATATTATTGTGTTATTTTATTTTATCAATTTATTATTTTATTCTCATTCTACGTGACTTTACCGAAAGAACCAAAGAAGACGAAGCACAATATTTACACTGCGTTTCTAAAGCCAACGATGACCCCTTGTTTATCGAAGATGGGGGTGGATGAACGGCGCGGTGGTTTTCGTGCATTGCGCTGTGAACCCAGCGAAGCAAGTTCGATCCCCGGCCACCGCTAAAAAGCAGTGCAGAGTGGTATCTGAACTGGTCCTGGATGCCCCCTTTGTTAAACAGCACTGACAAGCTGAGTGAAGTATGGTCAAACATCCCTCGTGAACCGCACTGCTTGAGGATATTTGACCATTTCTTTTTTGGCCCAAATTTTTATTCGTGAAAAATATTTTATTCCACATCCTCCCTCGCATCATACATTGCAATATTTTGACACTCCGGGCAGCAGTTCCAAGGGGCATCTAAGGTATCGGGCATACCGGACTTATCAGGGCAGGCGGGAGGTTTTTTCCTCCTTTTTAAAGTGCTCTTGCAATTCATATTCTTAGCTCTTTCGGTAAAGTCACGTTGAAGGGAAAAAGAGGAGGGGGGAGACGATAAACCATAAACCATTTCAGGTCTTAATTGATTGGTCACGCTTACACTGGCTTTCAGACAGCATACATTAATTTTTCGTCTCCCCCCTCTTTTCAGAACATAGATGGACTAGTCCTTCTAAATAAACTGCCAAATCGCTGCGCGTGGCGCTGACGTTTTTTAATACATAAATACATCGTTTTAAAAATAAATAAATTAATGCAAACCGACGCACCTGCTGACGACCGTTTGTGTTATGGTCGAAACGTCGTGAGAATTTTTTTATTGTTTTATATATATTATTATTTTATTGTTTCCCTTCAACGTGACTTTACCGAAAGAGCTAAGAATATGAATTACTGCAGTCACGAAAGCTTTAAATCAAAATTTGCTCTTGTAATTGTTTTGATTTTAACCGTGTTTTTGACTTTGTGTTTATTCACATAAACAGTGATGCGCACGAGGTGAAAAATGTTACGAAAAAAAAGTATTTACAGTCGGCATGTGAGACGTGATAACAATGGCTCTTTCATGCATCATGCTATCGTGCTGTGTAGTCAGAGGGAAATTCAGTAGGTACCTTGAAACACGCCGTAATTGTTTCTGAGGTGGGGTGGTTTATTTGAAATGTATCGGTTAGTGGAGGTCCACTGGCCAACTGGAGGGCATCTACTCTATAAGTGGCTAATCTGTATGCTTGGCTGTAAGTTTGTTTCTATAATCTCCACGAAATTCAATTAACAAGGAGTCATTTTAAAACTAAAGTAGTTTATATTATATTAAAACAATACAAATACTTTTTTTACCTGATCAATCTTCTAATTTGGCGTTTCGGGCCCCTCGGACTGCTTAGCTGCTCTATCATTTACAATAGCTTGGCATGTGATGGCAAGCTCTTGTAAATTCGTACAATAGATAGGGTTATAGAGGGCGGGGTGGCACAGAGAGCTGTTGAAACTCAATGGCTTCTCTTTAGTCTCCAATAAAACCACCTCCATAACAAGGATCAACAACTTATATACAGCACGGCATATCTCAATGTAAAATCAAATACACTTGTATGTGCGTGTAGCGCAGGGGCGTGCGGTCAGGGGAGGCACAGCCTCACCTGTCATACTCCAATGAGAATAGCTGTTACGAAAAAAAAGAATAATCAAATAAAAATTTACATTTTCCCACTGATCTGTGTTATAAATGTCATTTCTGTACTATTCCAAAATTTTTATAGTCAAAGTCGCCAAATTTGCGGAGCTCCGCTGCAAATACAGGAAGAGACGAGAGGTGAGGCAGCGGCGCGCCCAGCCTCCCCTCTGATTGCGCAACCCCTGTTCTGTAATGCTGCGTGTTTTCATAAGGCGAATTGGATATAATTCTATGAATGTATTAGGGAACACATTTTTATAACGCGCATACGAATTGGTTATAAAGCAATCGAGTGAACAGAACTACGTTGCGCGAGTAGGAACAAGCAGTTGTAAGGCGACCTCGGTGTAGCATCACACAAGGTGGGATGCTGCTGGATGCTCTTGATGCTACCCACACGCCTCAGTCTTTGTTCAGGCTGCGTACACACATCACGTGTTATCGCAGACATTGCTTTACCCTATATTATGCAGGGTGCTTCAACATGTTTTTAACACTTATATGGGACTATCGTTTTTAATGGAAAAAGAACGGATAATACACTGTAACATGATAAAGAAATGTATGTTAATAGCTGCAAAAAGTCAAAGAGTCTCCACTTGCTCGCCATCATTGTCAACACATGCCTGGAATCTTCTCTAGGTGGTCTCCAGAGCCCGGAGGCACATTTCTTGTGGTATTGTTGCACATTCTCACAAGTATTAAAACAATTTAAGCACCCCGTACATTATTTATTGTAACGCGATTTTCCATAACGCGGTGTTCTTCAGGAACGCAACTACCGCGTTATAGGAGAATAGAACTGTATAATCATGCAGGGTCTCGAACTCAGGACACTAGAGGTCGACTAAATTTAAGCTCGATTTCAATTTCGAAGGAATATTTAAAAAAGCGATTCAATATAAAACTGCTACATCTTCCGTGTCGCCTCACAATGAGTTTATGGATAGGAAAGGGGTAGGGGCAAAACCATTTCTGCTCGGGGTCACCAAATAGGCCAGCACCACCACTCAAGGGTGGGAAAAACCCGAATTTTTTTTTGCCCGACAAATCGGGTTATTGGTTTTAATGGAATTAAACCCGATTTTGCCGATTAAAACCTGGTTTTATTATCGGCGTCTCGTGCACACTTCAATCCTCCTCCTCGTCGTCATCGTCCGCCGCCGCGTCGTCTTCGTCGTCGCTCTCGCCGCTGGACTCGGTGTTGTCGTGGCCATCGCCGGGCGTGGGGTAGTCGTAGAAAGCGTTGAGGTTCGACTTAATGAAGACGAGCTTCTCGACTGTGCTGGGCGCCAGGCTGTTCCTCAACTTCGAATGGATCAATCCCATCGTCGAGAAGTTTCGCTCAGACGCAGCAGCAGCAGCAGCGGCGGTCGACGTGGCCATGCCGCCGTGCGCGTGACTCACGCGCACGGCGGCTGAGCCCGGGCCCCGGCCCAAACGCCGCTAATGGGTGCGTGCGACTGAAATCCCGACTTCACTTTAATAAAACCGGATTTGGGCAGGATCCAGGTGCTCCGGTTTTATATAAAAACCGATTAAAGCCCGAATGAATAAAACCGGACCGTGCCAGCCTTGCAAACCACTGCCTGCATGTACCACGAGGAGACGTTTCAATGTCTTGCGCTCGCAGTCTCAGTCTCGCATACTAGACATGCCCCTCACCCATCGCCCACAAACACCGCCTTGTTGTGAAAGAGCCAACGCAAGAAGATCCCTGGGTTTGATCTTCCACGAAGCTCATGGTCCACCCTAAACTGTATCCACTGCACAAACCACGGCAGTAGATGCGGATACCTGATGCACAAGTGGAAAATTAAAAACTCCCCAGTAGTGTGACTGTGGTCATCCAGAACAGACCGTACAGCATATAACGACGCAACGCCCGATCCACAAATACGAAAGAGACATCTCAGTGACGATACACTCCACTGCTCTTGGCGCGGTTGTCTGGCTTGACCACCTGAATGTGAGATTGCAGTTGTTGCTCTGCGTCTACATTAGCCATGCGAAAGAAGATGAAGACCCATCGCCCAGCTTGAGGGCGGGGTGGGGTCTAAATCAGGAATTCACCATGAAAACACATGATTTCAGTAAAACAAATCCATATTATCTCGCAAGTGCGTGTCACATAACGGCATATCAAACACAATGTGACAACGAACTCACCTGCGATATAGCAAACTCAAGGTATCCGTGTGCTACCGATTTTGTCTTTATAGTACTGTATTCGCTATTCATGGTTTCCTGCTGCAACAAAAAAATGTTACAGCAATTGTTTTTACCTTTAGCTGGATCCAAGATAATGGATGGAGTGATGATGCAGTGGTTCATGCACTGCGCCATCTGAGTTTGATTCCTGGCCATGGCTGACATCGGTGACATCTGAACAGATCCTGTACCCCCCCCCCAACCCATACCGAGCAGCATGGTAAAGTATGGTCGAACAACAAAAATGCCCGACACGGTGTGTGGAGGCCCTTGTACAGCAGTGGACTCGCAAATGAGCTGTAAGGTTTGCTTTTGTAAATGAAAGTGTGTTTTGGCATAAACTGAAAAATCTGAGTCTTGCTGCTCCAAACGAGCATGGGGTGCAATGCCATTCTGTATGCAGCTCTCAGCAAGGTGGTCAATATTCCACATTCCTTTGGGAGGGGGAAACTCGATGTAACCACCACTTCTGCCCCGCCCACTCTCGTCCTAGGCTCTGTGTTCGATGTGTTCAATACTCACGTGGGTCTCATTCCTTTGACATTTGATGGTGCTGTTTGTTGCTGGACGCTTGGCGTCTTTGAAACCCTGCACAGATCAACTTGAATATTTTGATTGTGTGGAATAACCTCCTATATTTGCAATTAATCAATTACACTAATATTCGATTCTGAAGATTGCAATTTAACCGCACTGTATAGCAGCACTTTCAAAACAATTTTGCAATATGACCCTATTTGAATACAAAATTCCTATTAAACTGACAATAACCATAATTAAAAACATTTCAAGTGACAGGATATTCTGTACGTTCATTTTGTGTCGGTATTATAGAACAACAAATATGAATTTTTTTGATAAAGAAATGAAGCAATAATTTGGACTCACCAGGTCGAGTGTCGAGACGCGTGTTGCTTGAGGCATGCGACACAGCTTCTCAAAATCTTGCGGTGTGGCTGACATTGCACATCCCACCTCCAGCGGTCACATCCAAAGTCAGTGCGCTCACTCACGTGTACACTACATGCTTGCAAAGGGCACCATCGGTTTCGAGGCACGCGTTAAGATGTCGGGGTTTGCGGATTCTCTCTTTTCCGTGAGAAAAAAAAACTAATCACGTGACATTTCAACGAGTTGTTTCGTTTCAGCCGCGGTCACATCCATTGTTTTAGGCTGGGCATTGAAATGGGTTTCGTGCCTAGTGACACCTTTTCACGTCGAAATCAGGGAAATTGCTTGCGAAGTGTGCGTCCAGGCAGCTGAGGTGGTGAGTCTTCGCCCAAGTGGAAAGACACTTTGGAAATTGAGTGGAGCCGGCAGTTCAACTTCAACAAACTCATCTTGCACACACCATCTCTCACGGATGCTGTGATTTGATCGCTCATTTGTATATTTGTGGTTTCATTGCAACATTTGCATTCACGTCGTTTCGTTTCCCAACCACAGGCGCGTCTCGCTTAACGAGCGTTCTCCTTCACGAGAGTCTGCTATAACGCTCAATTTGTTCGCAACACGAGAACATGTTCCCGAAACAAGCGGAGGCCGATCAACCAAACGCGTCCCGTGTTGGCAAGGGCCGCTACGCTACAACAATGGGATCGTATTACCACGTGCCCTGCGCCCAGCCGTCAGATTCTCACTCTCCTGTGCTGCGCGTGCCGCCTGAGCACGTGACCCAGGTGGGGGCCACGTGGTGTTGGTGGCGGCACTGTTATGGCGGCGCGTAGGGAGCTACTCGCGGCTCCCGCTCACGGCCAACACGGGTGACGATTGTACGAGGTGGTCCTGGGACACTCCGAGGTCGACTCGGCATCAAATGAGTACGGTGTGTAAACATCGCCACCGGGGAGACAAAGGCGGCCGGGCGTGGTGTGAGCCACCCCACCCACACCCGAGGATCGGCAGGCGGGGCCGCCATCGCAAATTGCCAGCCCTCGCAAACAACAGCGGTCGGTAAGTAAGCTCTTGACTATGCATATATTATTGTTGTGTTACATATAGATTTTATATATCCGGTATGTAGTCTTCTCTTTGTGCCCGACGCTTAAGGGCTGCAGTTTTTGGTAGCGGCAAGTTTGAGTAAAACTCACGTGTACAGTATTTTGGCGGGACAAATGCTACTGTACTAACATTCGTGGAAATATCACAATCGTTTTGCGCGTTACCCCCTCCCCCCACCTAGAGGTTCACTCAATGTTTATTTTACTTTCTATCGGAAACAAGTGTTAAGATAAGCGTTTAAAAGTAAAACTTAACCAAGTCGTCAATTTAAGTGTCTTTTGTACATTTATGTTCGTAGGTTTGAATATATTCTGTCTAGATTCGTTTAAAAAGAATGCAACCTTCTCTGGCTACTATTAGCCCTCTTGTAGAATTGTGTTTCAACCGATTACCCTCGCTTGCCTGACCCATCACGGCTCTGAGAAATAAATGTATGACTAATGGACATCAATGTTAACCAGTTGTCCATTTTGTGAGGTATCCCTAACTAGCCAGTAACTTGCAAGCGAATAAAAAAAATCAACGGCGTAATTTGTTCGCGCTCGCTGGTTACTTTTGGAAACAACATTGTTGATAATTAATTTAGAAATGTTGTACGCTTGCTGGCGAAATTTAATTCTTAATTTTATAGAGGGCCGAAGGCCCTGCAATCGAATCTGTATTTGTTAAACAATGCTATTGGATTTCAATAATTCAAATTTGGAGTCTTCCTTAAAGAAAACTATAGCTACTCTACAGTTCTCATCATACTATTGACTACACTATCGATAGTTAAAATTTCTACTCATCGCATGTGTTTTGGTCATATTAAAATAGGATTTCACAACTCCTTCCCTAGGGAGTCTTAAGATTGGCAAATAAAAGAAATCGGAGAGCTAAGACTTACCTGTGTGCATGCAGCTTATAATCTGTTAATACATAGTGTGTGTATAGTAATACCTCGGTTAACGAAGTAAATACATTCCATGACGTCACTTTGTTATCAGAAACGTCGTTACCAGAGTTAGGTATAACATCTGAGGCATAGGGGATGCGTTTCCGGACTTCAGAGAAGGGGGTACAATAGGAAAACATTGCTGCACAGTCGCCTCCACTTCGTCTGCTTGGTTTAAAATGGTCCTGAAGGTGCACGGCACCAACCCCAACGAATGGGTCACTTCACTTTTCATCTTTCCCGCCTCTACCCCTCCTCTTTATGATCTGCATTTTCCTTTCCAAATATGAATAACACAATTCATATGGCAATATATAGTTATCGTAATTGTATAGTGAATATACAGCAGTGTGGCATATAGTGGGGTTGATAAAATAAGACAGTGTAAAATTACAAGTCTAATATTTTATAGTCTAAAGTATAGGGCAGTGTAGAGTAACGCATTGTATAATTCAAAGGTGAATTTTTTGTCTATGGATATGATATTATACCATGTAGTTTAGATTGAAGGTATAATATTATATTGTATAGTAGTCCAGTTTATAGCATAGTTATTAACGCAATACAGGACAGAGCAGTGCACCTATCCTATTCCTTTTTTATTTCCGTTTTTCTGTGTACCAGTCGCCACCCTCCCCCGATCTGGTGGTGCTGGTGCTGGTAACATGCTCATTCATATGTTAATTCCGCCCACACAGCTTAAAAAGACGCGGTCCAGGCTTGGCAATGTTCACTCGAGCGCTGTCTTCTGGACAGTCCTGTTTATTCACCTGAAGAAGGCTACTTGTTTCGTGGCCGAAACGTCGTGAGAATCTTATTTTATTATGTTTTATTTTTATTATTTTATTTCCATTCTACGTGACTTTACTGAAAGAACCAAGAGGATAAATCCCTGCAGTCACGAAAGCTTTAAATCGAAAGTGTAATGTTTAACATACTTCATAAGGCAATATATAGTACCGTAATTGTATAGTGAATATACAGCAGTGTGGTATACAGTAGGGTTAGTAGAATAATACATAGTGTAGATGGACTCGTCCGTCTGAACAAAGCTCATCGCTCTCCGTGGTGCTAATCCCTCACACCAACATCATGCTAATCCCCCAGTTAGATGCTAATGTATATGTAAAACTCCTTTGTCAAGGTGCTCTGTTCCTCCCACACAGCTTAAAAGACGCTTCCAAGCTTGGCAGGGTTCACTCAAGCGCTGTCTTCCGGACAGTCCTGTTTCTTCACCTGAGGAAGGCTACTTGTGTTGTGGCCGAAACGTCGTGAGAATTTTATTCTGTTATTATTATTTTTATTATTATTTTATCTCCATTCTACGTGACTTTACCGAAAGAACCCAGAAGATGAATCCCTGCAGTCACGAAAGCTTTAAATTTAAATTTGAGCTCTACCACTAGCTAGCGGGATGAGGGAAGACTGGTGAAACTTGCTGATGACTGGTCCAAGTGAGACAGACTTGCACAGCTCTTCACTGGCTGCTGACACAGAATCAGAATATTAATTTATCCTGGAGGAATCCAATGATCTATAAAGCTCTTCACAGATGTCCAAAAGTGATGTGCACGCACAGCATTCAACCTTTTACTCTTAAATCACTGTGCATTATTTCTGAAGATATTTTTTTCATTCTTTTTGCAGAAATAGGGCAGAAGGGGCCCTGCACGGTTGACTTCATTATAAAGGAATTAGTTTCCCAGATGATTTGTTGACAGAGGTATCACTGTGTATCAATTGTAGTGTTGTATTTTAAAACTGTTTAAACCGATTACATTGTTGTATGTCTCAAGGTGGCTGCTTTTATTGTTTCCACAGATATCCAGACTACTCCTTCTACCCCTCGGTCCGCTGTTGTTCCTTGTCCTTGTAGTTAACAATATTTCCATTGCCATTATAAACAAGGTGAATATTTTTCTCCATGTTTCATTTTTGTAACTATTTGACCAGATGGTGTCAGTAAATACAAGTGATAGCAAGGAACTCGCATAAAAAGGCAGATTTAGCCACTTCACAGAGCTTCATATAGGGAAACAATACACCGCATTCCCATATTTATTTAATAGTGGACTGACCTATGTTTGGGAACTGGAAAAGTGGGTTAAGTCGGGGTTCCCACGGCAGTGGGGCACGAGGTCAAGAAAGCTGTGATCGGGCCACTCGACCTGCTTTAGCTAGGATGGAAACAGTGGTGACTTCATAGTAAACATTTTCAAAACATTGAGACAACCCAAACATAAGTTCTTTATATATTTTTTATGGATTGTTGCCTTCCAGCCATGCTACGGATGGCAGGGAAGGGGTTTAATCCAAGTCAATCTTGGGAGAAGAACCAAGCCAATCAATTCCAGGAACAGCGCAGCTTGCGTCTCGTTTGTAATCGCAGAGACGTAGCATCAGTTTCTTTTAGGACAGCGGTGAGGAACTTACGGCCTGTGGGCAACATATTGACCACAAATTAATTTTATATGGCTAGCAGCCACATGACGCTGACCACTTCAAAACTACCCACAAATCATACTTATCCATAACGGCAAGCATCTTAGCCTCACTTATCCGGTGCTGCAGGGGAATATTTTTGACCGGGAAACACTTTCTAATTCTAGCACACTCAATCAGTGCAGTCTTTGTTATGCTTGGTCAGCGTGCACTTTGTTTTCCCTGTTATTTTATATAGCTAAGGTGTGTGCTGATGTGTAGCCACCCAAAGTTATTTGAGAGCTCTTAATTGGTGTTTCATAAAGAAAAGGTTCAATATGAAATCCAAATGTAGACCTTCAGGGTCGATATCAAGGCTTTTAATCTATTTCTGGTCTATAACCAATTGCCTTGGATGCATCTGATCTCAGAAGCGAAGTAGTGTTGAGCATGGTGGATGGTGCTTGAAAGAGCACCCACCACAGCAGGTTCTTTAGAAGAAACTGGAGTGCTGCGTGATTTGCAGCAGAGGGCAGTGCAGCAACATCCATTTCCACGCTCCCACATCTATATACTGGAAGCCTTCACTAACCTGCACCGACTAGCCTGGTGAAGTATGGTCAATTAACTCACACGACCCCCACTTTGTGTGGAGGTCCTCATCCAGCAGAAAATGTTGGAAAGGGTTACAAATCTATATTCATATTTTGTTGTATCCATGTTTATTACATGATAGTGCGTGCCCCATTCATGTTCAAACTGCATACTTTGGTAAACATGCAAATAAATGTGTTTCATCGCACATTTAATTCCATTGAGCAATGGCCATTTCACATCGGTAATTAAAAACTGTCCCAAATGTACCTTATTTAATACATACAGTACCTCATGGCTTTCAATGTGAACCGTTACAGGAAGAGCGCTTATGAAATGGATGAGAATTGTGATGAAATTCAGTCTTCAGCTACGTGCCAGAACAACGATCTAAATTAGACCAATTTAATGAATGGCTGCAACTCTTTAAGGTAAGTTTATATCACTCCACGGGTCTCTTCTGACATAACTGTGGTGTTTATGAGCAGGGTGGTGTGTAAAGTTTTCGCATTTGGCTCATCCATTTCTCTGCATAAGCAACCACCCTGCTGTGGATGGAGTCATATTTCATTCCCAATTGTGATGTTCACCTTTTATCCATACTTACATGTATTAAGCCAATCCACAGTTTCTGAATGAATGTATTTCTGTGGTCAATGACCAGCAAGGGTGCTTCCTTAATACTACGAGGGGAAGCTCCTATCTTTTACTGTTTTAGTATTCAAATTTGAACATCATAATGTGTCCGAAATATGTAAAAAACAATAAAAGATGAAACAATGGTTCTCGATTAAATGTTATTTGATGTTTAATGCTCTATCAAACGAAAAAAACCGCAATCTTATATTTTGAACGGTTTCTGAATGACAAACATTTTTAGGGGGTACTTTTATGGGGCCTTCAAATGAAAAATCTCAAATTCTCATATTTCCTGTCATTTGTCCTCAAAGCTACCTTTGTGCCTAATTTCAGATTTTTACCATGTCGAGAAGTACCCTCGAGGTTTTTGAGACATGCAGATTAAGGTCTTTATATAGATATTTTAGTGCAATCATTGATCTCTAGGTTGCGACCATAAACTCACTACCTTGAGAACCTAGATTTAGTTAAAGGCATTAAAAGCCAGGATCTGAGTGGTGTTAACTCAACACTAACATCTGAGTCATCTCGTTTTCTAATTTAATTTGTACATTTCCTGAACATGATCCTTAATATCTACTCAGGAATGGTGCTCTGTAGCCATATATCTATCCATTTTCAATGACGAGCATTACCAACATTGCTGTTGGATGCTCACGTTTTTCTTAAAGTAAAACATTGACAATTACTATGATTAGTTTTAGCACGTGCATTATTTTGCGTGTCTTTAACGGTGCACTTAATATTTTATACCACAATTCACATTTCAAAGACCGTTAATGAGTAAATAAAAAAAATGTTCTTTGCTTTGGTCCTTGGTTACCTTGAACACCTATGATCTGCTCGAAAGAATACTGCATGGTCTGGATACATCCTTAAGGGCAAAGCAACAATAACGTTGAGCAACGTTCAGAAGAATGAAAGTGGGGAATATATTTTCCAAATAACACTTCCAAAACCTTGCAGTGGTGAAAGATAATATAAGTCTTGATGTAAATCCCAGAGGTGAGCAAAAACTCCTGCTTTATGACATAGGGGCTATTGTTATGTGCAGACTGTTGGGGAGAAGTTTTAATCATATGCAGTGGATTTATGAAAAAACTGAATAGATGCAGAAATAATGGCATATAAATGGTACTTAATGTTTTAAATAACTACACTGATTGTTAGTTTATAATTGTGATGGATAGTTTGTTGATGATCTTTAAAAAATGTGTCACTTTGGTATAAACGTTTTATTTCACAGAAATGTATTTCGTCAACATTTGTCATCCAAACCTCCAACTGCCCACGATGCCCCCCGGATACCCCTCAAACATACAGGCATGCCTTTTGGGAATGTCCAGACATTAACAAGTTTTTTTCAAATCAACACTTGCTACTTTAACCACATTCACAAAACGAGCGTCTCACCCTCACCAGACACATCCCTATTGAGGTTGAAACCTCAAGGCCTTTCCAGGGGGGCAAATACATTACTGTATTCCAAATGTTCAATGTTATGGCAAAACGCACCATTACAGCCAACTGCAAAGAGCATGCTCCCCCAACAGTGCAGGAATGGGCCAATAAACTTTCAAAATTTGCCACTAGAGCATCTAAGTGCCAAACTAAGAAGCTTACCACCAACCATGGAACCCTTTCACGACCTCTCCTCCAGTGGACATTGATTCTTAAGAGTATTCATTAGGACATTTAGGCACTTCCCCCCCTCCCTTTTTTCCTACAGGGGTATCAGAGCTTAGGAAGACTGGGGTTGTCGATTGTATTTAAACATGCAGTTTAGACAGGTTTCCATTGAACTGTAATTCGTAACGTGTGTTTGTACTGGTGTCAACCCCCTTTCACATCCTCTGTACCTGATATCGTTTTGTTGATTAAATACTTTTGGGGGAAAAAAAATCGAGCCATCTACGCTCCTTCATACTGGAGTCAACAAGGGTCCCTGGCACAATCGGCAAATACGAAATCCACAAACTCTGAGGCATAAGACAAATAGGGTTTGATTTGTAATACGACAACTGCTCATTTTGTTTTATGTTACTCTACATTAACCCAACCATGGAGCGGGAAGTATTTATTTAAATGTAAAATATGATTATTATGTTTTAGTGTAATGTCTAGTGCTGTACTGTACACGCTAAAGTAAATATGAAAATTAAGATGAGGTTAATAACACGTACTTTTTTTTGCAGTTTAAAACATGAACTAAAAATACTTTTACATACTATGAAAGATGATTTCATGTGTATTTCATGGTCTCATCATCGGGAGCAGTGCAGTTAGAGTACAGTACTTCTTTATGATGCATAAAGGCATCTCATGGTCAACTGTGGATGGTCAAGCCGCAGGGGCACGATGGGCAAGAACTATAGCTACTCTACAGTTCTCATCAAACTATTGACTACACTATCGATAGTTAAAATTTCTACTCATCGCATGTGTTTTGGTCATATTAAAATAGGATTTAAGAACTCCTTCCCTAGGGAGTCTTAAGATTGGCAAATAAAAGAAATCGTAGAGCTAAGACTTACCTGTGTGCATGCAGCTTATAATCTGTTAATACATAGTGTGTGTATAGTAATACCTCGGTTAACGAAGTAAATGCATTCCATGACGTCACTTTGTTATCAGAAACGTCGTTACCAGAGTTAGGTATAACATCTGAGGCATAGGGGATGCGTTTCCGGACTTCAGAGAAGGGGGTACAATAGGAAAACATTGCTGCACAGTCGCCTTCACTTCGTCTGCTTGGTTTAAAATGGTCCTGAAGGTGCACGGCACCAACCCCAACGAATGGGTCACTTCACTTTTCATCTTTCCCGCCTCTACCCCTCCTCTTTATGATCTGCAGTTTCCTTTCCAAATATGAATAACACAATTCATATGGCAATATATAGTTATCGTAATTGTATAGTGAATATAGAGCAGTGTGGCATATAGTGGGGTTGATAAAATAAGACAGTGTAAAATTACAAGTCTAATATTTTATAGTCTAAAGTATAGGGCAGTGTAGAGTAACGCATTGTATAATTCAAAGGTGAATTTTTTGTCTATGGATATGATATACCATGTAGTTTAGATTGAAGGTATAATATTACATTGTATAGTAGTCCAGTTTATAGCATAGTTATTAACGCAATACAGGACAGAGCAGTGCACCTATCCTATTCCTTTTTTCTTTCCGTTTTTCTGTGTACCCGCCCTCCCCCGATCCGGTGGTGCTGGTGCTGGTAACATGCTAATTCATATGTTAATTCCGCCCACACAGCTTAAAAAGACGCGGTCCAGGCTTGGCAATGTTCACTCGAGCGCTGTCTTCTGGACAGTCCTGTTTATTCACCTGAGGAAGGCTACTTGTTTCGTGGCCGAAACGTCGTGAGAATCTTATTTTATTATGTTTTATTTTTATCATTTTATTTCCATTCTACGTGACTTTACTGAAAGAACCAAGAAGATGAATCCCTGCAGTCACGAAAGCTTTAAATCGAAAGTGTAATGTTTAACATACTTCATAAGGCAATATATAGTACCGTAATTGTATAGTGAATATACAGCAGTGTGGTATACAGTAGGGTTAGTAGAATAATACATAGTGTAGATGGACTCGTCCGTCTGAACAAAGCTCATCGCTCTCTGTGGTGCTAATCCTTCACACCAACATCATGGTAATCCCCCAGTTACATGCTAATGTATATGTAAACTCCTCTCCCTCCTCCGGTCCGAGCTCGTCGCTCTCCGTGGTGCTAATCCCTCACACCAACATCATGCTAATTCCCCAGTTACATGCTAATGTATATGTAAAACTCCTTTGTCAAGGCGCTCTGTTCCTCCCACACAGCTTAAAAGACGCTTCCAAGCTTGGCAGGGTTCACTCAAGCGCTGTCTTCCGGACAGTCCTGTTTCTTCACCTGAGGAAGGCTACTTGTGTTGTGGCCGAAACGTCGTGAGAATTTTATTCTGTAATTATTTTTATTATTATTTTATCTCCATTCTACGTGACTTTACCGAAAGAACCCAGAAGATGAATCCCTGCAGTCACGAAAGCTTTAAATATAAATTTGAGCTCTAGCACTGGCTAGCGGGATGAGGGAAGACTGGTGAAACTTGCTGATGACTGGTCCAAGTGAGGCAGACTTGCACAGCTCTTCACTGGCTGCTGACACAGTCAGAATCAGAATATTAATTTATCCTGGAGGAATCCAATGATCTATAAAGCTCTTCACAGATGTCCAAATGTCCAAAGTGATGTGCACACCCAGCATTCAACCTTTTACTCTTAAATCACTGTGCATTATTTCTGAAGATATTTTTTTCATTTTTCTTGCAAAAATAGGGCAGAAGGGGCCCTGCATGGTTGACTTCATTATGAAGGAATTCGTTTCCCAGATTATTTGTTGACAGAGGTATCACTGTGTATCAATTGTAGTGTTGTATTTTAAAACTGTTTAAACCGATTACATTGTATGTCTCAAGGTGGCTGCTTTTTTTGTTTCCACAGATATCCAGACTACTCCTTCTACCCCTCGGTCTGCTGTTGTTTCTTGTCCTTGTAGTATTTCCATGGAGAATATTTTTTCTCCATGTTTCATTTTTGTAACTATTTGACCAGATGGTGTCAGTAAATACAAGTGATAGCAAGGAACTTGCATAAAAAGGCAGATTTAGCCACTTCACAGAGCTTCATATAGGGAAAAAATACACCGCATTCCCATATGTATTTAATAGTGGACTGACCTATGTTTGGGAACTGGAAAAGTGGGTCAAGTCGGGGTTCCCACGGCAGTGGGGCACGAGGTCAAGAAAGCTGTGATCGGGCCACTCGACCTGCTTTAGCTAGGATGGAAACAGTGGTGACTTCATAGTAAACATTTTCAAAACATTGAGACAACCCAAACATAAGTTCTTTATATATATTTTTTATGGATTGTTGCCTTCCAGCCATGCAGGGGATGGCAGGGAAGGGGTTTAATCCAAGTCAATCTTGGGATAAGAACCAAGCCAATCAAATCCAGGAACAGCGCAGCTTGCGTCGCGTTTGTAATCGCAGAGACGTAGCATCAGTTTGCTTTTAGGACAGCGGTGAGGAACTTACGGCCTGTGGGCAACATATTGACCACAAATTAATTTTATATGGCTACCAGCCACATGACGCTGACCACTTCAAAACTACCCACAAATCATACTTATCCATAACGGCAAGCATCTTAGCCTCACTTATCCGGTGCTGCAGGGGAATATTTTTGACCGGGAAACACTTTCTAATTCTAGCACACTCAATCAGTGCAGTCTTTGTTATGCTTGGTCAGCGTGCACTTTGTTTTCCCTGTTATTTTATATAGCTAAGGTGTGTGCTGATGTGTAGCCAGCCAAAGTTATTTGAGAGCTCTTAATTGGTGTTTCATAAAGAAAAGGTTCAATATGAAATCCAAATGTAGACCTTCAGGGTCGATATCAAGGCTTTTAATCTATTTCTGGTCTATAACCAATTGCCTTGGATGCATCCAATCTCGAATTAGTGTTGAGCCTGGTGGATAGCGCTTGAAAGAGCACCCACCACAGCAGGTTCTTTAGAAGAAGCTGGAGTGCTGCGTGATTTGCAGCAGAGGGCAGTGCAGCAACATCCATTTCCACGCTCCCACATCTATATACTGGAAGCCTTCACTAACCTGCACCGACTAGCCTGGTGAAGTATGGTCAATTAACTCACACGACCCCCACTTTGTGTGGAGGTCCTCATCCAGCAGAAAATGTTGGAAAGGGTTACAAATCTATATTAATATTTTGTTGTATCCATGTTTATTACATTATAGTGCGTGCCCCATTCATGTTTAAACTCTGCATACTTTGGTAAACATGCAAATAAATGTGTTTCATCGCACATTTAATTCCATTGAGCAATGGCCATTTCATATCGGTAATTAAAAACTGTCCCGAATGTACCTTATTTAATACATACAGTACCTCATGGCTTTCAGTGTGAACCGTTACAGGAAGAGCGCTTATGAAATGGATGAGAATTGTGATGAAATTCAGTCTTCAGCTACGTGCCAGAGCAACGATCTAAATTAGACCAATTTAATGAATTGCTGCAACTCTTTAAGGTAAGTTTATATCACTCCACGGGTCTCTTCTGACATAACTGTGGTGTTTATGAGCAGGGTGGTGTGTAAAGTTTTCGCATTTGGCTCATCCATTTCTCTGCATAAGCAACCACCCTGCTGTGGAAGGAGTCATATTTCATTCCCAATTGTGATGTTCACCTTTTATCCATACTTACATGTATTAAGCCAATCCACAGTTTCTGAATGAATATTTCTGTGGTTAATGACCAGGAAGGGTGCTTTCTGTGGTGCATTGTGCTTTTCTAGGCTGCTTATCCTATTACACTGCCTTGTGTTGGCTGTAGGGAATGTCTCGGATGTGACAACTACAACAGTATTTATTGTATTTGATGACTCATCCTAGAGCCGCAAACATGTTTACCGATACTATGTTATTCTGTATATTTTCGGTTTGGTTAATTATCAGAATTCATTTAAAAAAATGCATTGGAAGTGTTTTGTATTAAAATATATATGATTTAACTTTAATGTCTATTAACCTATGTATTCACTTTGGATGTTTAAGTATGTCTTACTGATCTAATACAAACGGGACACGTTTTGACACATCTCAGATAATAAAGTTCAGTGTCAAAGTAGTTTCCCACTCAAAAATGGGGTGGAGTTTCTATGCTACAATACGATTTTGCGTCTGAATGCATCTCAAGATGTTGTTTTATTTCCTTGTATCTTCAAGCTCGTGCTAAACACTCTGCATTTATAGCGGGCCCATGCGATTCCAACGGAGGTTGACTTGTCTCTTCCCACAAGGTCGTAAAAAATTGTTCTCAAACCCCGAGGGATAAATTGCTGAGTCAGCTTTCAGTTTAATTCTGAACACATAGAATTATAACAGACAGCCATGCACTCTAACCACTGGACCACCCTGCCAAATGAATATATTATTAGTTAAATTGATACACTCACTGAAATAATATTTTAACTTTATTGAATTATCCACTATTTAAGGTTAAACAAAATAAAATAATAGTTGCATCACTAATTTCATCCTTGGCAAACCACACACTTGCTGCACACTGATATTTTTGTGCGGTTGATGTTTATTAATGGTCATTCTTACGACTTAGTTGTTTATTTTACTTTCACCTTAACAATGGGCAGGAGTAACTCGGATCCATGAACGGAAAATGCTGATACCTAAATTACCGACTCTTTTCTGTGTGCAACTATGGCTATTGAACTCCAAACCATGGACCGGGTAACTTCGCACTCCCCCAAATATGAATTCGCCATTTCTCAAACAAAGCAATTAAATGGCAAAATCACATAACTTCTGATTCTCTGCATTGTTGATGTTTGTAAACCATAGGAAATAATATGGATAAACTTGATTATACTACACTATTCTGGTCAATACAGGTTGGGGGAGCATACACTTTGGAGTATAAGTATTTAATTTAGTTAATTGGATTAATTAATCAATTCCATCATTGTGGGTATTTTCTTTCGGGAGGAAATTAAAAAGTTGGAATTGCAAACTATTCTTAAAGTAATCATGATTGTTTTTTTTTACAGTCCATCTTATCACTGTGAACGGTTGAATCGGGTTTCTAATTCTCCTATAAACTGAGGTGAGTAAATCCTCCATAAATGATTGTAATTAAATGCTTATTTATGTAAATACATGTTTTTAAATGAATGTGTAATAAAAAGAAAACAAATCGGTGGCAGAATAGCTTCGTGGTTGGCAAGTTTACCACTCCACAAGTTTTAAGTGAATTGTTAAATGCTGCCAGCCTCCAGGAATGCGTGGGTTATTACCAAACCATGGATTGTGTAGTAACATAGACAAGAACCCTGATATCGCTTGCTAGCAAGAGCATACTTTCAACATGGTTTTATACAATCATAATGTATTGTATTTCGAAATAGCTATTATATAATGCTGTAAAATATACGTTTTTTGTGACTGAATACTAGTCAATAATTAAATTAACTGTCAGGATTTGTGGTCACAATATAATTCAATAACCATTATTTTTTACTTTTGTGCAGGAAGATTTGGCTACACCTGCTTCTTACATAGTGCGGGTCATCACCAAGAATTGGAACCCTAAACAAATGCAGCACTTACTGATTCATTCCAGTCCGTGTCTCTTTCTGCTTCTTCCATAGCACTGCTCGACTTTGGAATTATCCCATCTCTTTTCGAAAGTTCATATAATCTTTGGTTCTATTGGGTAAAGTCACGTAGGTGAAAATAAAATAACAATTTTTATTTTCACCTACGTGACTTTACCCAATAGAACCAAAGAGTATGGATCCTAGCAGTCACGAAAGCTTTAAATCTAGAATTCATATAATCTTACTCAAATAAAAAAAATATATTACCTTTCATTAATGCTAACTTTTACTTTAACTTATTTTTGCATTGAAAAAAGAGGCCGGTACAGAGCACAAGCAATGAAAAAGGGAGTAGAGATCTACCGAGTAAACTAACATACACACCGAGTTAACGTGTCATCATCAATATAAATCTCGTAGGGCAACCAACTACCTTATGTCATGTCCATGGAGTGGTGCATCAAGAGTCTGTCTCCTCCACCGGTCTCCTCGATCATGCACACCTTCACGGCAGGTTCAATAGGGACGGGGACCATTTAGCCTTAAGTTCCCGTTTCCTGCCCCTAAGCTTATGGCTAAGTTGCTCTGTTCCTGTAAGGGCTAGGAAGGCGTTTGGCCACATTTTCCAGGAGGGAGGTTCATGATTCGTCCGATTTGCCAGGATAGTCTTCCTTACAGTGAGATGAACGATTTTTAGTCATGCGTGCTGGTGTGTTTTGATGCACCGTTTGGTTTGAGGCCCCATCGCGTTGATTTGATTGAGGGGCTAAGGTTAGTGCCACAGATGTTATTTAAAATAATTCGTAATGTCGGAGTAGAATTTCAGTATATCTGGGCATGACCAAAAGGCATTAAGGTCTGTCTGAGCCATGCCTGGAGGGAATAAAGGGCAGTCTAGGGAAGCTTCTGTGAATTTGCTCTTTCAATGGTCAAATAGGTGCCGTGCATACATTTGAATTGGATAAGCTTTATTTGTAGCGATCTAGGGCCTGACACAGGGGCCTGGCAGATTTGAATTAATTTCTGTTGGAGGATGTCCTGGCCCAGGAGCTTATTCCAGAGTGTTCTAGTGTCACATGGTACAAGTAACAAGGGAAAATATAATGGGGAGGATGTGGTCCACCTGTATAGGGAAAGGGAGTAATTGAAAATTATGAAAGTGTGCAGCAAACAAGGTGTCAATCACAATTGAGTGTGCCCAGCTTCCGATAAATATGGACCACCCCACCACACAAAGCCCAAAGTGGGTGGTGAACGTCATCTAAGGCTAAAAGTGCCTTAAGGGTGTGTGAGTGTTTGGGAACGTGTAGGCTTAGGTGTGAGTGTCGGGATAAAGGGGTCATCCTGTAACATTGTGAGCGCACCGTGTTGTCCTAGAGATACGCTACTGCGTGACGACTGGCAGGGTGGCTTGTCTAAAAGTTTTTAAGACAGACCAACCCTATTGAATCGCCTCAGGTGAATGGGCACGACTGTTCTCACTAGACTTGACCCACAATACACAGGAGTGACTTGGCTTACCGAAAATATAATAGTAACACCGATAAAGGTGAGCCTGGAACAGCAGGCAAGAGACTATGTGCCACACCTAATGCTGCGTATAATCCAAAATCCCTCACTGTCCACAAGACGGTATGCTTCTAGTCTATAATTAAGTTTCGGTGCCTCTAGCCGGTCGAGGATAGGTGTGTGCAGAGTGATCAAAGTTCTTGTCTGGGGTTTTGGTGATGGCATCCCACTAATCTGTCGGTTCCTAAAGAAATGCGACCAGGGGATGTTATAACTTGCCTGTACTTGCTCAAAGGATAACAACCCTACTTAGATAAGGGGTTGTCAACTTTTTCCACTCCTGCCACTTTCCAGCTGGGCCACTTGATGCCCTTACCTCTTATTCTCATCGAACTGTTTACCCCATAGCGGGGATCATTACATCAGCCATACGAAAGAAGATGATATTACTGGTTTTTAAAAATCCAAAAAATGTATTTTTATTATTTTACGAGTGTTTTTAAGTCTGTATGCTCTCCCGTTTTATGTACGTTAACGAGAACGTACTCAACTTATTTATACCCTATCCCGTTTAACATACTGTGGCATGTTGCGATAACATACTCGAGATTTACGAACTTTACCATTTAGACCCAACATTGTTTACGCTGTTTAGCGACATTTACGTGCCAGGTGGCACCGAAGCGTTCGCGTCCCTGACTGATCCACCATCCCATCTCTTTACTTCGATTAAATTTCTGGTTTTTAGGGATGCATCCTGGGCGTAAATCGGGTATGTCTGTTTGTAAAAGTATGGTTTAAACTTTGCCGAAGTGCCTTAAACTTTGTGGATGACATGTGCTCGACAATAAAGATTTTAAAAATGTCGGACTTGTGTATTCACCCATTACTTAAAGGATACACTATACTGCATTACTTTGGCTGTTGAAAATCACTTGTTTTTTTCTTGTAAAGGATGATGGCCTATTTAGGTTGTTTTGCATGGAGTAGAGGGTAGCCCTGGCCTTTCTCCACTCTACTTACTGGTTGTTATTCCACCATTAGTGTCACCCTTGCTATGTTGCCCACCCTCAACAATCACCAGACATCATGGGACCTCCCTTGCCAGTATCAAAATATAAGAATAGGTTTTATCCTTTCTGGCAATAAAACAGGTGTTAAGATTTTGATTTAAAGCTTTCGTGACTGCAGGAATTCATATAATAAAATGTGTTAAGATGTTAAAACACCAAACTGAAACATTTTGCAAGCATCCATGTCTGCATCAAGCACATATACTTGTGGTGAACATGCAAACAAACACGTGCTCTGATAGTATATGCATTGTCTTTGAAACGGATTGATCCACACCAGAGATCGCTTTCTTTAAAGCCAAGTCTCAAACAGTTAGACAGAAGAAGCCAAAGGGCGAACAGCACAGAGACAATCAAAATATAAGAATTTGTTTTATTGCCAGAAAGGGTCAAACCTATTATATTTTGATACTGGCAAGGGAGGTCCCATGATGTAGCTGCTCACCCCGAGCTCTCAATGTCCTGATAGTGGCATTGTCTTTGTGCAGACACACACAACTTTCAGGGTGCGTTCGGCAGTAAACGACGGAAATAAAGGAATTCTGCGCGAAGAACGCCTTAGACCTGCAACACATTTGTATTTCACTTCAGCCGCGATCAGCAGGCACACTCCGTTTCGCTTCCGCACACGGGTCACATGACAGATGTGACGTCACAGCTCACTAGCTGTGCAAAAAAATACATGCATTATTGAGCCCCCCCCCCCCCAAAATACCAAAGTCTGTTTTATACTTTTTGCATGGTGTACAGTCTGGAAAGTACCCACATGGCAAATTTAAAGTTTGTTGCATGTCGGGAAGAACGCTAAACATTTGAAAGACACACAATCACAAATTTCCATTTTATATATATGGAGATTACAGCACTTAGGGTGAAGCAATACACAATCACAGTGCAAACTGGAGAAAAATACCAAGCTGGAACTAATGCCAAAGTTTCCAATCAAATAAACGGCAGCGGCAGCAAGACCATTTTCAATCCAGAAAAACGCATGTCAAAAATGTTATAAATTGATTTGCATTTTAATGAAGGAAATAAGTATTTGACTCCTCTGCAAAAGATTACTTAAAACATGAGTAATTGGTGACAAAACCCTTGTTGGCAATCACAGAGATCAGACGTTTCTTGTAGTTGGCCACCAGGTTTGCACAGATCTCAGGAGGGATTTTGTCCCACTCCTCTTTGCAGATCTTCTCCAAGTCATTAAGGTTTCGAGGCTGACGTTTGGCAACTCGAACCTTCAACTCCCTCCACAGATTTTCTATGGGATTAAGGTCTGGAGACTGGCTAGGCCACTTCAGGACCTTAATGTGCTTCTTCTTGAGCCACTCCTTTGTTGCCTTGGCCGTGTGTTTTGGGTCATTGTCATGTTGGAATACCCATCCACGACCCATTTTCAATGCCCTGGCTGAGGGAAGGAGGTTCTCACCCAAGATTTGACGGTACATGGCCCCGTCCATCGTCCCATTGATGCGGTGAAGTTGTCCTGTCCCCTTAGCAGAAAAACACCCCCAAAGTATAATGTTTCCACCTCCATGTTTGACAGTGGGGATGGTGTTCTTGGGGTCATAGGCAGCATTCCTCCTCCTCCAAACACGGCGAGTTGAGTTGATGCCAAAGAGCTCCATTTTGGTCTCATGACCACAACACTTTCACCCAGTTGTCCTTTGAATCATTCAGATGTTCACTGGCAAACTTCAGACGGGCATGTATATGTGCTTTCGTGAGCATGGGGACCTTGCGGGCGCTGCAGGATTTCAGTCCTTCACGGCGTAGTGTGTTACCAATTGTTTTCTTGGTGACTATGGTCCCAGCTGCCTTGAGATCATTGACAAGATCCTCCCGTGTAGTTCTGGGCTGATTCCTCACCGTTCTCATGATCATTGCAACTCCACGAGGTGAGATCTTGCATGGAGCCCCAGGCCGAGGGAGATTGACAGTTCTTTTGTGTTTCTTCCATTTGCGAATAATCGCACCAACTGTTGTCACCTTCTCACCAAGCTGCTTAGCAATGGTCTTGTAGCCCATTCCAGCCTTGTGTAGGTCTACAATCTTGTCCCTGACATCTTTCTGATTGAGAAGGGGTCAAATACTTATTTCCCTCATTAAAATGCAAATCAAATTATAATATTTTTGACATGCGTTTTTCTGGATTTTGTTGTTATTCTGTCTCTCACTGTTCAATTAAACCTACCATTAAAATTATAGACTGATCATTTCTTTTGTCAGTGGGCAAACGTACAAAATCAGCAGGGGATCAAATACGTTTTTCCCACTTTTTTCCCTTACTCGTTCAGCACACCGGTTGTGTGTTGGAGAGTAAACCCACACCATTAAAAAGTCGAGTACGACGTTTCGACAGTAATTACAACCAGCCTTATCAGGTGACAGCCAGAATTGGCTGTGTTTGTAAATAACATCGCATCAGTTCATCTTACATGATAAGTCATCTCGCCAGGTAGCAGAGCATCCATCCCACAACAGGCAGATAGATCATATGCTAGTCGGAAGTTGACTCAACCCATCGTCCATTCTGGGGTAAGACAAGGAGCACTTGGATAAGAATGAGTATCAGTGGCCCTTTGGAGAGACTATGTGGTGCCACAACAGCGAAGCCGCTCCGTCGGAGCCGTTCCTGCAACGCCACCACGGGAGAGCGTCCGGGCCGACGCTGCTTCTCCCTCACCACCCCCCAAATGAGCACACACAACACACACACCCCCACGTAGGACCTCGTGGGGAAGTCACCTGGCCTCCAGGTTTTCACCCAGGGGCCCTCTTCGTAGGGAGATCCCCCACGGTTTCCTGGGGCCAGGGAATTGGACGACTTCCCCCAGGTTGAATTACACCGCGGAGCCATGAATTGACGTGCAATTGCATGGTCACGACGAGGCTACTCAGTCACCGCGGTTAGGTCCACACGAGCACAAGGGGAAGCATCCGATTGGCCGTAAAAGTATGCTTGCACGCCGTGGCCAATGGCAACGACCCAACGGCGGCCCCTGTTGATGGGGAGAGAAGGAAGCGGATGTCTGTGAAGGCACCGAGGCGGGCGCACCAATGGCGGTGAGGTATCGTGGGTTAGCCGGGCAGACCTTTGATGTAGAGAAGGATCAAATGAGAGAGGAGAGCGACGATGGGGGTTCGCATTCTCCTCAAGTGAGCGATCGGAGCAGTCAGCTTGCCGGCCACTGGGTCGTCCGTGGGACGAGTCTCAGCGAAGCCAGGCCCCGCTCCCCGCAAGAACCTCGTGCAGCCTCATTTCTCCGCGACGGCCCGCGCATCCGAGGCGAAACGTGAGTACGAAAGAGAGAGTGGGGACTTTAATTCCAAAAGGACGAGGTAGATCGGGTTTAGACCAATGGGAGATAGATTAGACCTGCCCTGCTGACTCGGACTGACTCGGGTAATGGTAGCCCGCAGACACGCCGGAAATAAATCGTCAGTGATCAATAAACCTTGTCGTGTGGTTTCTGCGAGTGTGAAACGGGTGCATGGGGGTGTGAGTCCACTCGTCGTGGTACGGGGAGTTGCGCGTGGGTAACTCTGTTGAGGCGGCAATTGTGTGCACCCCCGACCGGGGTTCCTGCGTCGTACCCTGTGTTTGCGCGTGAGTGTGTATTTACCCACGTGTTTGCGCTCGCCCCTGCGCGTAGCTCGTGGTTAGCGTGTGTGTGTGGCGAGGGGCGGCGGACTCGTACAGGGGCACGTGAGGTTACTCATACGCCCTTGTGTTTAACGTGTGCGTGAGGTAGACGGGCGGCGTACACGCGAGATTATTCATACGGCTTTTGTTTAGCGTGTGCCCGCGGTGAGTGACGGTGGACTCGCCTGGGTACACGTGGGATTATTCCTACAGCCCTTTAAACAATCTCCATTGCCCGCCCTCGGTCGTAACGCGTGTGCGAAGGACGTCATTGCCCTCTGACCCCTGACCCCCGGTTCAGCGCGTGCGAGTGGTGCGCGGGGTTGTGTGAACGGATACGTCGCGTTTGAGTGGCCGAGAAGTGACAGATTGACTCCAGGCAGCCGTGCACCAGCCCCGAGCTATGCCCCCCAAACAAAACCCGCGGACCCGAGGGGCTGCGGCACGAGGAGAGTAGCCGGGGAGCGGCAGCCTTCTCCCCACGAGCGAGGAGTTGGATAGCGGCGGTTCTCACACGAGCGAGGAGTCCGGAACCTGCAGCCCTCCCGAGATCAACCCTCCCCCGGAGGGGGAGCCGGGGGCCCGTGTCCCTCACAACTACCCTCCAGCACAGGAATGTGCAACGGTGCATTACGCGGTCACTCGGGACTGCCAATGGACATGAGCAATGCTCCAGCAAGCATCGGAGCATGGAGACATTTTGACTGGTTTACAAAAACTTTAAAAAGTCACCATTTGCATTCAGTAAAATGTATTCTGCCGAGAATGAAGAAAGTGTCAAATATGTGAACTTTCAACAGAAGCTGAGTTCTAATGAGACAATTGCATGGATTATTTTATACTGTTGTATACAGTACTATTAAAGTGTTGTTTTATGTTGAAGCTTACAGGACAATTCGTTCCATTTGCATAGCTTATACATACACTCACCGTACAATTTGTACAGCATCAAAATTAGCCACGTATCTACCATAAATTAAAAGTTAGTGCCAACATTTATGTTCAACATGAGAAGATGCTATCTATTTGTCTGTCTAAATGGGACGAATTTATTTCAATTTCTCCACCTTAGCTGTTAATCCTATAGATGTGCAAAGTCTTCTTGTAAAATAATTTCATGGAATCAGATGTAAATGATTCTCATCTTTGCTGTAGGTAACTCCAGATTTAGAGGCTAAATGTTTTGCTTTTCCAGCTTATGTTGTTTATAAGTGACTCACGTGATAATGCTTCTCACGCGTGTCACAGTTTTCAAGTTTGATCTATTTTAACTTTAGAGGTACGGCGGCATTAATTAGACGATAGAAACGTGTCAAATCTGATGTGGCGATTGCACTAGGCATGCCAATACAGTAATTCTAATATTTGCATTTTTAGAATACTGTACTCGGAAAACAAAAATGCATTCCTCAAGTTTTGTCCTCTAAAGATATGCCAAGGGTTTGTGTTCACGGTTACACAACACGTGCATACAATGCCTTGCACCCCATATTAAATACTATGCAGTTTAACAGTAAGGTTTGTACAGGATATAAATGATGGGATAGTTCAATGCGTATTTATAAAAAAAATACTAAAGGAGTTAACATTGTTTCATCAGGTGATGCTAACAGTTTAGCAATACTGTATTGTGAACTAAATATTTGTTGTGGGTTGTCTCAGGCCACGGGTGAATAAAATGGGTACCAATTTGCCCTCATGTAATCCAGCACTGTGGAGCCAGTGAGGGTTGGTGGGTCAGACAAATGTTGCGAAATTCCCTTCCCGTGAGGGTAGAGGTTGCAGTACCCTGACTGGCCAGGAGAAGGCGGTACAGCAAGAGTAGACTAATCTCCATCTGTCCGATCTGTACGGGATCGAGTGTTGCATCCTCGCATGGGTGGATTTTCTCCAGGAGCCCCGGTTTCCTCCCACACGTGTAATCACTCATTAATTGGCTGAAAACATCCGAATATATATGCCGCTCCATGTGTTATGTGTTGTGCAGAGTTGTGAGATGCTGTTTGCATGAATGATGCTTCGATATAAAAACACATTTATATCTCAAACAGCTGTAGGAATTAATCCATTGTACTCTACCACCAATTTTATAAATGTAACGTTTTTGCAATGGTCATTTTGTAAATACACATTATTACTATTGTAACAAGGCCTTGTTTAAGGCCTATTCACTGTCCATTTATTTAACACTACTGGAGTGATAATTGGTTTTTTTACCCTTTTATCTGGCAACAAAACTGACACATTTTTTACAAGGAGTCATGTTTGCATTGACCACAATACCTGCGGTCGGAGTTCAAACAAAAAACATAACTCTGATAATCTATGCACTATCCTTGAAATTGATTGGTTCACACCCGAGACAGCTTTCCTTAGAAGCCTAGTCTCACATGGTGTTGGACCAGATGACGCCAAAAGGCGCACGGCGCCTTTTGGCGTCAAAACTGACACAAAAAAATGTGACTTATATTTTGCTACTGGCAAAGGAGGTTCCAATGGTACAGTACTGGAGGTCAGTGTACAACACTTTTACATTTATGCGACCTAATCCAAGAGTTCCCAGTATTGATCAATATAGAGCATTTTCAAAATAAATGTTATCACGATTTGGCATGTGTTTTGATATTATACACATGTTACGTCTCATTTCATAGGCTTGAATGATACATACAATCAACATTTCATCCAGACAACACAAGAAAACACATCTGAAGACTGGGCAACTAGTGAACAGACCACAGCATCCCAGCTACAATCCAAAAGGCCTACTTTGCCCACTCCACAAATTACTCCAAGTACTAGGACACTAATCCTTCTGTGTGCACGTTTCCTGTTCATAACGATCATAGGACTTGCAGCAGTCATTCTCTATGTGGCTGAACAAGGAGCGGATCTGGTGGTTAGTGAACACTTAGAAAACACTGCATTTACACATTTATAGCAAGTGGTTGTATATGTTTAAAAACAACACTTAGAAATGTGTACAAGCACTCAGCCTTGATGCGTCATGCAAAATAATCAATTGGTAGTTCCTAAATAAGTAATGGGGGGTTTCTAGACACTATATATTTGAATATATTTTATTTGCTGTTCTATGCTCTGTCATATCTTTGTCAATGAATGCACGTTAAAGGAAAACGTCACATCAAGCTAACACACAGTCCCTCAATAATATGTCACATTAACAGTGACAAACTAAACGAGGCTCAACATGCCGATGAATATAACAATAGCTGTACTTAACTCAGCCCAATTGGTCTCTATGGTCCAAGACTTTGTACTGTCCCCTGACGATATCCTTGTCAGCTTCAATGTGGTCTCTCTGTTCACCAAGGTCCCAGTAGCTGATACCATTGAATAATTGAAAATTTGGTTCAACATGGACTAGACCCCGATACACCTGCGCTGGTTAGGCACTGCCTCACCAATACCTACTTTACTTGGAATGGCACCTTCTACAAACAAAATGAGGGTACCCCCATGGGTTCCCCCTTGTCACCAGTGATAGCCAATGTTTGCATGGAGAAATTTGAATCAGACGCCATCCAGACTTCCACCCTCAGACCTTCCCTGTGGAAGAGATATGTAGACGACACTTTCGTCATTTGGCCACATGGCCTCCCAGCTTTGAACCTTTTCCTAGACCACATTCATGCCAGACGCCCCGCCATCAAATTCACCATGGAAGTGGAGAAAGATGGCAAGCTGCCATTCTTGTATGTTCTGTTTGAGAGGAGACCTGATGGCTCATTGGGACATTCTGTCTACAGGAAACCCACCCACACAGATTCCTACTTGAAACCTGATTCCCACCAACACCCGACGCAAAATAATTCTCTCATCAAAACGTTATACCACAGGGCTCATTGCATTTCGGACCAACACCACCTGACCAGTGAATTAAAACATGTACATCTGGCCCTCAAAAAGAATGGATACTCTGACCGTACCATCTGCCAAGCTGTTTCTCCCTCCATACAGCAACAACCACTTGATACTCCGATCAATACCATCACACTACCATATATAGCAGGCGTTACTAAAAATATCTCAAAAATTCTAAACAAACACAAGATCCTGGTCCGGTTCAATACAGTACACAAAATCCGTGACCTGATCCCTTCCGTGAAGGATGTCATTCCTGACTTACAGTACCCCGGGGTTTACAAATTGATCTGCACCTGTGGTGACTCCTATATCGGGGAGACGAAACGACATGTCTCTGACCGAATTCGCGAGCACAAATCAGATTTGAAACACGGCAGAACGAATAGCTGATCACGGTTACAACCCTGTGGGTGATCACGATATAGTTTTCTCCGATACCAAGGTCCTCTGCAAACCCACGGGTTATTATCAGATATTTGTCCATGAAGCAATTCAGATTTACAAACACAGACACAATTTCCACCGAGAAGATGGTTTCAAATTAAGCAACCATTGGAAAGATGTTCTAAATCGAACCAAACATTAAACAAATTTTCAATGGTACAGTATATTTATTCAAGTAGTGGCATTCCAAACTCTCACGGTGTTGTAATGTCATTTTATGCTTATTCCAAGCTTTCACAGTAGTACATTTTATGCTAATTCCTTTTTCAAGGCGTTTTCTGTTTACCCCCTCACAGCTTAAAGGAGGCGACCTGCGCTTGGCTTTCTTCACTCGAACGCTGTCCTCATGACAGCACGGTCCCTTCACCTGATGAAGGCCACTTGTGTTGTGGCCGAAACGTCGTGATTTTTGTATTTTTTATTTTTTACCTACGTGACTTTACCGAATAGAACCAAAGAGTATGGATCCTTGCAGTCACGAAAGCTTCAAATCTAGAATTGACTGCCAGTTTGCGTTGCAGCGTCTGCGACAGCGTGTGGTGGAGACGCGTGCCACAGCGGAAAATGGTCTGAACTTTAATCCCATCACAAGACTCATCTGCACCATGCTTTAACTCGCCTATAAATGTATGTTGAACTTCTTTTGCACCATATGAAGCCAACTATGCTCATCGTATGTGCGGGGGAAGGACAACAAACTAAACACAAAAAGCAGTTAAAAAAATTTCGATTTAAAGCTTTCGTGACTGCAAGGATTCATCTTCTTTGGTTCTTTCGGCAAAGTCACGTAGAATGAGAATAAAATAATAAATTGATAAAATAAAATAACACAATAATATTCTCACACCGTTTTGACCACAACACAAGCGGCCTTCATCTCCCCTTCACCTGATGAAGGCCGCTTGTGTTGTGGCCGAAACGTCGTGAGAATATTATTGTGTTATCTTCTTTGGTTCTTTCGGTAAAATCACGTAGAATTTTTTATTTTTATTTATTCTCATTCTACGTGACTTTACCGAAAGAACCAAAGAAGATGAATCATTGCAGTCATGAAAGCTTTAAATCGAAATTATTGTGTTATTTTATCAATTTATTATTTTATTCTCAGTTAAAAAAAAAGTTTCCAATCGAGATGATTTAAGAGCGCATAGCTCCAGTGGCTTCCGTATATCGGAAGCCAGAGCATTCCAGACGGTTGCAGAAGCGCATCTGAAAGCGTGCAATGCAGTGAGCGTATTTGTTCGATGGCCAGCCAAAAGCCACTGCGACGAAATCAGCAAGGTATTGTGGTTCATTTGTGGCAAGCACTTTGTGTGTAATGAGTGCGAGCGCATCACCCCAATCTTCAGATCTCTTCACTGGCTGCCAAGCCACTGCCAGATCAGCTACAAGACTGCCCTCACTGTTTCAAGATCAATCATGAATTGATTCCCAATTGGCTTATTTGTCATCTTCTCCAGTAAATCTCACCCACTCTGTCGCTTCTTCTCCTTTGTTGCCTCCACTGTCTAGAAGTAATTCCACCTGCCACCCACACTGCTCATTCCACTTTTCTTTTCAAATCTTTCATCTCACTGAACTAATTTTCCTTTTTTCCCGTCATGTATTATTTACTAGTCTTTCCCTCGAAGCCCATACCTTAGGACAGGGGTGGGGAACGTCCGGCCCGTGGGCTGTATGAGGCCGGCGAAATCATTTGGTCTCTGGCCCTGCCAAGGCAACCGTAGGCGGGACTCGAAATTCAATAAATCTAGGAGCAAACCTGGAAAAGCAGTTGCGAGTAGCAACATCGTCAATACCAGCTAACATCATCACACGCCTCGCCAAAGAGAAGCAGTTCCAGCCATCACATTAGGGGCGAGTTAATTAAATGTTTGACCAAATATAACAGGCTAATTTTTAAGTTGATCATTTTGTATGGCCCGCGAATGATGTTATAAATATACAAATGGCCCTTGGCAGAAAAAAGGTAACCCACCCCTGCCTTAGGTGAACGCCAATAGTGAGTGTGCAGTGAGTTGGAACCTTGCCTCATATAAATTAGCTAGAGTAGGATTTGCAGTTCCATTTATAAGGTGCTTGCCTCAGAAACTCGCATCTTCCATCTCATCTCAATCATTCCAATACTTAACTTTATTTTTAGCCCAGGGGAGCCCCTGATGGCAGCTGTCCCCACATGGCACAAGGTGAACACAGCCCCAGGCTGCAAGTGGGGAGTAGTTTGCCAGTTGCCCGAAATGTTTCTATGGGTTTTATCAATTGGGTAATCTGCAAATATTTGTATTTATTTGAACCATGACCCTAGTGCACGTGGGCTACTCTTTTTCCTAATCGCGTCACGGGATTTGTCACATCCACTGTGGAGCATACGGCATATATTTTCTGGTAATACACCCACGGCATTAACCAGGGTTTCCACGGGGATGAATCGTGAACCTTGCCAACGAGCGGCAATGCCACCGCCAACAACAACTTATGTTGCTTCCACCGTTGCTGATCGGGGTGTGGATCATTCGTTGTCTTTGCTGTGCAGGTATCCCAGTGCAGGAGCTGCAACAGGAAGTACCAGCCAGTGCCACGGGACAGGGAGTGGGGGAGTGGAGCGCTCTTCAACTGCACAACCTGCGATAACACCTTCAGGTTGACGGCGACAAAAGGGACAGCTTGCATGTGTGTATTGATGCATTGATTCGCAAAGCTTACGCGAGTTGTGCGCGTGTGCGCATGAGATCCGGTGTTTTATAAATAAAAAATGTATATCGTAATACGAGAGGAGCAAACCATTTAAAAGGATGTCGCCACTCAAATACATTTGCATAGTGATGTAGAGTATAAAGTGGGGGGTGTGAAAGCGAACTGAGAGCAAATCCTCTGGAACCACAAAATCCGTGTTGAGGACAGATAGTGGCAGCAGGCAAGGAATGAAACGCATCTCAGAGAACGTCCACTGCGAAGATGGAGCGACGACATCGGCTCGCGCACAGGTGCTCGTGTTCGGTGGATTATTAAATTGTTTGGGGGAGGCCTTCATCCGGCAGTGGATTGAACATGGCTGCTGATGATGAGAACGAAAATAATTAGCGCAATGTATTTTGTATACGATTACGAAAGTAGTAAATATGGAGCATTATCAAAATAAACAACAGATTAATAATGAAGACGTATCAAATAAACCTTCTGAAGTGATCACAAGCATGGAACAAATCGATGGGGTCGTCAAGACCTTCCCCAAGCATGGCACGTCTTCTGATGCCCTGGGCGCTCATGGTTCAGAAGGCCTTACCAACTATATCTATTGTTTTAAACTGCCCCTAATTTGTCCTGCTGTCGTGTTTTTGTATTATTTGTGGTTGTAACGTTCTGATCCGCCCCTAACTGGACATCTGTGAAAAAGAGCTTCATAGCTCATGGGATTCCTCCAGTATAAATCAATATTCTGCTTGTTTTGGAGCAGCGGCTGGGGACAGATGGGCGTGCCCACATCGCCGTGCTAGCGGTGCTAGGCGGCGTGTGGCGCACGCGCGTGCAGCGCCCCGACACGCACAGCGCTGCGCGCCCTTCCGGGCAGCAGCTCAGCTGCATGGCCGAGGACTGCTACAACCCCCAGGGTGAGCGCAGCTGGAGGGCCACAGCGCCACTCCGCCGACTCTCGCGATCGCCAGCCACGAGCATTAATAAGCGACGATACAATTCTCTCTGTCTCGCAGACCCGCAGGAGTTTTGCGGGGGGGAGTGGGAGGGGGGGTGATGTTGCTGTGCATTTCTCCCAATGAGTGGCTTTTGCAGATAATTTGCACAATTTGGACCGTGACGCCGACATTCCCTCCCATCGTCTCTTTCCCAAGATCTTGTAACCTCGCTCAATGCAAGAAATATATTTCGGTTTTTTCAACTTCAGGAGTGCTGTTTGTTGATGGCCGATGGGCATTTTGGGCCTGTGCTAAGCAACTATGATAGAAAAAAAAGATTTGGTCAAGGCAGAATATTGTTCCGGGGGTAGTTACCGACAGCATCCCGATGAAGAAATTAACACTGCAGTAAAGCGCGTGAGTGAATCGACATAATTCTCTGATCCGTTCTCTATACCGCTATCGTTTTATCAGCATAATATAAACACAAACCTCACTTTAAGACATCATGATATGCATAAATAACCAACCCAATAAGTTTTGTTGCTGTAATTGTTTGGGTGGAGCAGTACAGTAGCATTTAACACGTACCACTGATGAAAACCCCGTGACCCTAAGTTTGATTCTCAGCCAAGGCTAACGTGAGCGACACTTGAACCAATCCTATTTAGTTTGTTCTCCTACCCCCGCACCCCCGATTAGCACGTTCTCTACGTACGGCGTGAAAGAAGTTCAACATACATATTCATTGGGTAACAATGATTACGATGACAAGTCTCGGCAGATGGTTGACGTTGGATGACGATCACGAGAGACGGAGATTGGCTGCGTCATCATGGGGGTGGTGAGGAGGGATAGGAATTGGCTGACGACGATGGTGGTGAGCATCTTTGTAACGATGGCAGTGGTGAGGATAGTAGTAGAGACGTACGTACGTTGAACTTCTTTAGCACCGTACGTGGCCAACCGTAGACGACTGCGATACGCTGGTGGTAGTGTGGTGAGAGTCTCAGGTCGGTGTGCTTTGTGCACCGTGAGCACGCATGGCAGGGCCCCGGGTCCCCGGGACGCACTGTGTGCACGCGCACACCCTGCACGTGACGAGGCGCGTCACACGTGCTGTGTGCACGCGCGCACCCTGCACGTGACGAGGCGCGTCACGTGCTGTGTGCACGCGCGCACCCTGCACGTGACGAGGCGCGTCACGTGCTGCACGCGAGCGAGCCGCACGTCAGCAGCGCCTCCACGGTGGCCACGTGCATCAGCCAGGGCAGCCTCGTGGAGCACGAGGACGTCCTCATCGAGCAGGACCTCTTGGAGGAGGACGAGAATCGGCGCCACTGAGCGTGCCGCGAGCGAGGTTCCAACGCGAGTAACGCGCGAGCCTCCTCGGCGCCTTTGCGTTGGGTCGTGTTTTTAAATCGAGCTGTGAAAGTGCCTTGTTTTCTTCAGCTTTTAAAAAATAGCACTTGCCTACAGTTGATTTGCGTTTAACCGAAGCACAATATTTACACTGCGTTTCTAAAGCCAACGATGACCCCTTATTTATCGAAGATGGGGGTGGATGAACGGCGCGGTGGTTTTCGTGCATTGCACTGTGAACCCAGCGAAGCAAGTTCGATCCCCGGCCACCGCTAAAAAGCAGTGCGGAGTGGTATCTGAACTGGTCCTGGATGCCCCCTTTGTTAAACAGCACTGACAAGCTGAGTGAAGTATGGTCAAACATCCCTCGTGAACAGCACTGCTTGAGGATATTTGACCATTTCTTTTTTGGCCCAAATTTTTATTCATGAAAAATATTTTATTCCACATCCTCCCTCGCATCATACATTGCAATATTTTGACACTCCGGGCAGCAGTTCCAAGGGGCATCTAAGGTATCGGGCAAACCGGACTTATCAGGGCAGGCGGGAGGTTTTTTCCTCCTTTTTAAAGTGCTCTTGTAATTGTAAAAACGATAAACCATAAACCATTTCAGGTCTTAATTGATTGTTCACGCTTACAGTGGCTTTCAGACAGCATACATTAATTTTTCGTCTCCCCCCTCCTCTTTTCAGAACATAGATGGACTCGCCCTTCTAAATAAACTGCCAAATCGCTGCGCGTGGCGCTGGCGTTTTTTAAATAAATAAATAAACACAGCGTTTAAAAATAAATACATTTATGCAAACCGACACACCTGATGACGACCGTTTGTGTTATGGTCGAAACGTCGTGAGAATTTTTTATTGTTTTATATATATTTTATTTTATTGTTTCCCTTCAACGTGACTTTACCGAAATAGCTAAGAATATGAATTACTGCAGTGACGAAAGCTTTAAATCAAAATTTGCTCTTGTAATTGTTTTGATTTTAACCGTGTTTTTGACTTTTTGTGTTTATTCACATAAACAGTGATGTGCATGAGGTGAAAAATGTTACGAAAAAAAAAGTATTTACAGTCGGCATGTGAGACGTGACAACAATGGCTCTTTCATGCATCATGCTATCGTGCTGTGTAGTCAGAGGGAAATTCAGTAGGTACCTTGAAACACGCCGTAATTGTTTCTGAGGTGGGGTGGTTTATTTGAAATGTATCGGTTAGTGGAGGTCCACTGGCCAACTGGAGGGCATCTACTCTATAAGTGGCTAATCTGTATGCTTGGCTGTAAGTTTGTTTCTATAATCTCCACGAAATTAAATTAACAAGGAGTCATTTTAAAACTAAAGTAGTTTATATTATATTAAAACAATACAAATACTTTTTTACCTGATCAATCTTCGAATTTGGCGTTTCGGGCCCCTCGAACTGCTTAGCTGCTCTATCATTTACAATAGCTTGGCATGTGATGGCAAGCTCTTGTAAATTCGTACAATAGATAGGGTTATAGAGGGCGGGGTGGCACAGAGAGCTGTTGAAACTCAATGGCTTCTCTTTAGTCTCCAATAAAACCACCTCCATAACAAGGATCAACAACTTATATACAGCACGGCATATCTCAATGTAAAATCAAATACACTTGTATGTGCGTGTAGCGCAGGGACGTGCGGTCAGGGGAGGCACAGCCTCACCTGTCATACTCCAATGAGAATAGCTGTTACGAAAAAAAAGAATAATCAAATAAAAATTTACATTTTCCCACTGATCTGTGTTATAAATGTTATTTCTGTACTATTCCAAACATTTTTTATAGTCAAAGTCGCCAAATTTGCGGAGCTCCGCTGCAAATACAGGAAGAGACGAGAGGTGAGGCAGCGGCGCGCCCAGCCTCCCCTCTGATTGCGCAACCCCTGTTCTGTAATGCTGCGTGTTTTCATAAGGCGAATTGGATATAATTCTATGAATGTATTAGGGAACACATTTTTATAACGCGCATACGAATTGGTTATAAAGCAATCGAGTGAACAGAACTACGTTGCGCGAGTAGGAACAAGCAGTTGTAAGGCGACCTCGGTGTAGCATCACACAAGATGGGATGCTGCTGGATGCTCTTGATGCTACCCACACGCCTCAGTCTTTGTTCAGGCTGCGTACGCACATCACGTGTTATCGCAGACATTGCTTTACCCTATATTATGCAGGGTGCTTCAACATGTTTTTAACACTTATATGGGACTATCGTTTTTAATGGAAAAAGAACGGATAATACACTGAAACATGATAAAGAAATGTATGTTAATAGCTGCAAAAAGTCAAAGAGTCTCCACTTGCTCACCATCATTGTCAACACATGCCTGGAATCTTCTCTAGGTGGTCTCCAGAGCCCGGAGGCACATTTCTTGTGGTATTGTTGCACATTCTCACAAGTATTAAAACAATTTAAGCACCCCGTACATTATTTATTGTAACGCGGTTTTCCATAACGCGGTGTTCTTCAGGAACGCAACTACCGCGTTATAGGAGAATAGAACTGTATAATCATGCAGGGTCTCGAACTCAGGACACTAGAGGTCGACTAAATTTAAGCTCGATTTCAATTTCTAAGGAATATTTTAAAAAGTGATTCAATATAAAACTGCTACATCTTCCGTGTCGCCTCACAATGAGTTTATGGATAGGAAAGGGGTAGGGGCAAAACCATTTCTGCTCGGGGTCACCAAATAGGCCAGCACCACCACTCAAGGGTGGGAAAAACCCGATTTTTTTTTGCCCGACAAATCGGGTTATTGCTTTTAATGGAATTAAACCCGATTTTGCCGATTAAAACCTGGTTTTATTATCGGCGTCTCGTGCACACTTCAATCCTGCTCCTCCTCCTCGTCGTCGTCGTCCGCCGCCGCGTCGTCTTCGTCGTCGCTCTCGCCGCTGGACTCGGTGTTGTCGTGGCCGTCGCCCGGCGACGGCCGGCGACGGCCACGATATCGTGGCGACGGCCACGATAATGAAGACGAGCTTCTCGACTGTGCTGGGCGCCAGGCTGTTCCTCAACTTGGAATGGATCAATCCCATCGTCGAGAAGTTTCGCTCAGACGCAGCAGCAGCAGCGGCGGTCGACGTGGCCATGCCGCCGTGCGCGTGACTCACGCGCACGGCGGCTGAGCCCGGGCCCCGGCCCGAACGCCGCTAATGGGTGCGTGCGACTGAAATCCCGACTTCACTTTAATAAAACCGAATAAAACCGAATTTGGGCAGGATCCAGGTGCTCCGGTTTTATATAAAAACCGATTAAAGCCGGAATGAATAAAACCGGGCCGTACCAGCCTTGCAAACCACTGCCTGCATGTACCACGAGGAGACGTTTCAATGTCTTGCGCTCGCAGTCTCAGTCTCGCATACTAGACATGCCCCTCACCCATCGCCCACAAACACCGCCTTGTTGTGAAATAGCCAACGCAAGAAGATCCCAGGGTTTGATCTTCCACGAAGCTCATGGTCCACCCTAAACTGTATCCACTGCACAAACCACGGCAGTAGATGCGGATACCTGATGCATAAGTGGAAAATTAAAAACTCCCCAGTAGTGTGTGACTGTGGTCATCCAGAACAGTCCGTACAGCATATAACGACGCAACGCCCGATCCACAAATACGAAAGAGACATCTCAGTGACGATACACTCCACTGCTCTTGGCGCGGTTGTCTGGCTTGACCACCTGAATGTGAGATTGCAGTTGTTGCTCTGCGTCTACATTAGCCATGCGAAAGAAGATGAAGACCCATCGCCCAGCTTGAGGGCGGGGTGGGGTCTAAATCAGGAATTCACCATGAAAACACATTATTTCAGTAAAACAAATCCATATGATCTCGCAAGTGCGTGTCACATAACGGCATATCAAACACAATGTGACAACGAACTCACCTGCGATATAGCAAACTCAAGGTATCCGTGTGCTACCGATTTTGTCTTTATAGTACTGTATTCGCTATTCATGGTTTCCTGCTGCAACAAAAAAATGTTACAGCAATTGTTTTTACCTTTAGCTAGATCCAAGATAATGGATGGAGTGATGATGCAGTGGTTCATGCACTGCGCCATCTGAGTTTGATTCCTGGCTATGGCTGACATCGGTGACATCTGAACAGATCCTGTACCCCCCCCAACCCATACCGAGCAGCATGGTAAAGTATGGTCGAACAACAAAAATGACCGACACGGTGTGTGGAGGCCCTTGTACAGCAGTGGACTCGCAAATAAGCTGTAAGGTTTGCTTTTGTAAATGAAAGTGTGTTTTGGCATAAACTGAAAAATCTGAGTCTTGCTGCTCCAAACGAGCATGGCGTGCAATGCCATTCTGTATGCAGCTCTCAGCAAGGTGGTCAATATTCCACATTCCTTTGGGAGGGGGAAACTCGATGTAACCACCACTTCTGCCCCGCCCACTCTCGTCCTAGGCTCTGTGTTCGATGTGTTCAATACTCACGTGGGTCTCATTCCTTTGACATTTGATGGTGCTGTTTGTTGCTGGACGCTTGGCGTCTTTGGGACTCTGCACAGATCAACTTGAATATTTTGATTGTATGGAATAACCTCCAATATTTGCAATTAATCAATTACACTAATATTCGATTCTGAAGATTGCAATTTAACCGCACTGTATAGCAGCACTTTCAAAACAATTTTGCAATATGACCCTATTTGAATACAAAATTCCTATTAAACTAACAATAACCATAATTTAAAAACATTTCAAGTGACAGGATATTCTGAACGTTCATTTTGTGTCGATATTATAGAACAACAAATATGAAATTTTTTGATAAATAAATGAAGCAATAATTTGGACTCACCAGGTCGAGTGTCGAGACGCGTGTTGCTTGAGGCATGCGACACAGCTTCTCAAAATCTTGCGGTGTGGCTGACATTGCACATCCCACCTTCAGCGGTCACATCCAAAGTCAGTGCACTCACTCACGTGTACACTACATGCTTGCAAAGGGCACCATCGGTTTCGAGGCACGCGTTAAGATGTCGGGGTTTGCGGATTCTCTCTTTTCCGTGAGAAAAAAAAAACTAATCACGTGACATTTCAACGAGTTGTTTCGTTTCAGCCGCGGTCACATCCATTGTTTTAGGCTGGGCATTGAAATGGGTTTCGTGCCTAGTGACACCTTTTCACGTCGAAATCAGGGAAATTGGTTGCGAAGTGTGCGTCCAGGCAGCTGAGGTGGTGAGTCTTCGCCCAAGTGGAAAGACACTTTGGAAATTGAGTGGAGCCGGCAGTTCAACTTCAACAAACTCATCTTGCACACACCATCTCTCACGGATGCTGTGATTTGATCGCTCATTTGTATATTTGTGGTTTCATTGCAACATTTGCATTCACGTCGTTTCGTTTCCCAACCACAGGCGCGTCTCGCTTAACGAGCGTTCTCCTTCACGAGAGTCTGCTATAACGCTCAATTTGTTCGCAACACGAGAACATGTTCCCGAAACAAGCGGAGGCCGATCAACCAAACGCGTCCCATGTTGGCAAGGGCCGCTACGCTACAACAATGGGATCGTATTACCACGTGCCCTGCGCCCAGCCGTCAGATTCTCACTCTCCTGTGCTGCGCGTGCTGCCTGAGCACGTGACCCAGGTGGGGGCCACGTGGTGTTGGTGGCGGCACTGTCATGGCGGCGCGTGGGGAGCTACTCGCGACTCCCGCTCACGGCCAACACGGGTGACGATTGTACGAGGTGGTCCTGGGACACTCCGAGGTCGACTCGGCATCAAATGAGTACGGTGTGTAAACATCGCCACCGGGGAGACAAAGGCGGCCGGGCGTGGTGTGAGCCACCCCACCCACACCCGAGGATCGGCGGGCGGGGCCGCCATCGCAAATTGCCAGCCCTCGCAAACAACAGCGGTCGGTAAGTAAGCTCTTGACTATGCATAGATTATTGTTGTTACATATAGATTTTATATATCAGGTATGTAGTCTTCTCTTTGTGCCCGACGCTTAAGGGCTGCAGTTTTTGGTAGCGGCAAGTTTTGAGTAAAACTCACGTGTACAGTATTTTGGCGGGACAAATGCTACTGTACTAACATTCGTGGAAATATCACAGAATCGTTTTGCGCGTTACCCCCTCCCCCCACCTAGAGGTTCACTCAATGTTTATTTTACTTTCTATCGAAAACAAGTGTTAAGATAAGCGTTTAAAAGTCAAACTTAACCAAGTCGTCAATTTAAGTGTTTTTTGTACATTTATGTTCGTAGGTTTGAATATATTCTGTCTAGATTCGTTTAAAAAGAATGCAACCTTCTCTGGCTACTATTAGCCCTCTTGTAGAATTGTGTTTCAACCGATTACCCTCGCTTGCCTGACCCATCACGGCTCAGAGAAATAAATGTATGACTAATGGACATCAATGTTAACCAGTTGTCCATTTTGTGAGGTATCCCTAACTAGCCAGTAACTTGTAAGCGAATAAAAAAAATCAACGGCGTAATTTGTTCGCGCTCGCTGGTTACTTTTGGAAACAACATTGTTGATAATTAATTTAGAAAGGTCTTTTATACCGATCTAGGTCACGATATGGACTTCGATGTTAGCGTCGTAATTTTCTATTGGCAGATTCATACGTGATTATTCACCAGTGACTCATGTTTGCTATAATTTCACACATTTATAAATCACCTCACGTACCCCCCCCCCCCCCGGTTGCGAACCACTGGCCTAGAGAAGCCATTAGTGACAGACATTACCATCACATCGACAGTGAGGATGGCTTTATGAGACCCAAGGCGACATGGAATGCACAAAAGACGTTTGAACTGCCAATGTGTTCTTTGCGCGGCATTGACCTGCAAGGCTGTGAGCCTGAAATCGGTGAAATAATGCAAAACGATCCCACCCAGTTGTGTCGCGTCATTGAAAATGACCCTGAAGAAGAATGCAGTCGTGTATTTTGACGGTACAATATATATGAAATGCACAATCGATGATTCATCTAGATGAAGGGTGAGCAGTCAGATTCATTCCCTCACCCATGTTAACAATGTTGGTCTACCGCACCGACTGTTTGCTCTCATGTACACAGCGCACAGCGAATGACTTGGTGTTTCTACTTTGGCAGTGGTACACAAGCACAACAACAAATACATGGACGCATTCGTCAATAACACTGGCTTCTTCCAGGATAAAATATGGACAGTAAACCCTCTCAAACCACAAGGGTTATGTTCTTGAAAACGCGCGCGAATGTAGAAACCTTGTTGACCAGGAAAAATGGGGTTACGTTCCTGGCACGAGTGAACAAAGGGGGGAATAGTAAATGTTTAATACCACTGACTACAATAAATAATAAAATATGAATGACAATTCGTTTTTATTACCTTTCATGATGATTTGATGACAATGGAGATGGTGAGGAATTCAGGTGGACGACTCATCGGGAGATGCAGGCGTTTGATAACAACAACGCACAGTTATCATTTTAGCACTCGAGAGCACGTCTGTGATAGGCCGACATTTTGGCGTGGACTGTGAGATCCAGCAAGAATGAGGCGAATGCAATCGGGGAAAGTGTTGCGGCTATCGCCACCCAGTGCTGTGTTCTCTTATCAATAACTTATCACATTTTTACTGTGAACAAGATTTCTACATATTCTTGGTTCTTTCGGTAAAGTCACGTTGAAGGGAAACAATAAAATATATATAAAACAATACAATTCTCGCGACGTTTCGACTGCAACACAAGGCTGTAACCCTCGTGAATAGAGAAGGTTTACTATATTGGCATAGTCACTCTGGTTTGTTAGTGCGTCGTCAACCGCGAGCCGGTGGGGAGTGTCAGGGAAAGCTGTCCCAGGTAGTCCAGGAAGCCGGTAACATGACTTCTATGATTTCATGGGTGCCACACATTTCTATTTACAGCGATGTTCAATGTACTGCTGGATCACGGCTTTTCTACTAGAGCTCCTTCTACTGGAGGCCCCTTCCACCAACAGTGACGTGAGCAAGCAATTCCAGGGTTGCACCTTTACATTTTTAAAATTAATGTATTTATTTGGTAAGAGCGTGTGTGTGTGTGCGAGTGAGTATCAGAGCATGTGGATTCTGTATGTTCGCCCGCTATTCCGCAGTGTGAGTATGCAAGAGGTTGAGTGAGTGAATATAAGAGTGAGTATAAGAGAGCGTGTGGAGTTTGTATGTTCTCCCCCATTAACATTGCATTTTACTGTATCAACATTGATAAATGGTAACATTTTACAATACAGTAGCCTCTTGATTATCCGTGCTAATGCCGAGGAGGACAGCCGTGGCTAATTTAAAAATTGCGGACCATCCAAAAATATCCATTTTACGTGGATCTCTTTGCCAAAAAACACTAATATAGATATACATTATGTTTAAGTTAAGGAAATTGAGTTTGTTAATGAACAACATTTTTTATAATCTTAGCTCTTTCGGTAAAGTCACGTTGAAGGGAAACAATTAAAATAATAAAATATATATAAAACAATAAAAATTCTCACGAGTGAACATAGGGGGGAATAGTGAGAATTTTTAAAAGTGACTTTACCGAAAGAGCTAAGAATATGAATTACTGCAGTCACGAAAGCTTTAAATAAATTTTTTTACATTTTTTTAGTAAAGAATGTATTGATCTTGTTTTTTGTTACAAAAGTATTTGATTTAGAACGAATGCTAACGATCGACCGAACGATGCACATGCTCAGGGATAACTTTCCTGCTCCCGCGCAGAAGACTCGGCCCACTAAGTGGACAGAAGCAGAGCCACGCCAATCAATATCAAACTCCGCCCACTGTTGTAAAGATATGCAACTACTGTACCGTAGGGGCGATCACATGGATTTCAGATTAACCGGAGCACGTGACTTGTAATAAACACTTCCATGAATAAGTGTATCACTGTTTTTAGAATATTAATTTGGGATTAAGGGAAACATCCATGAGTTTTTAATTTGTGTCAATATCAGGTGCGTGGTTAATCCTTAAATCGGATAAATCGCAAGCGGATAATTGAGTCAACTTTATTATGAACTAAATCGACATTAACAACATTGCATTCTTCTATATCAACATTGACAACCTTTATAACATTCTTAACATTGTTTAGAACAATAAACTATGATAAAATGAACAACATTGCATTCTACTTGATAAACAACGATAATATTTCGAAGATGGTAACATTATTCATGACTATAATAAACTGTTATAACAATTTCTGTGCTCCCCTCTGTCACGCGCGCTCCTTTATGGCGTGCCTTCCTCTACTACTGCTGCCACTAAACACTGAGGGGTTAGCATCTACATCATTAGACCTCCTTTGCCAGTACCAAAATATAATAATAGGGTTTTTCCCCTTTTTTCTGGCAACGAAACTGAAACCTTTTTACAAGGATTCATGTCTGCATTAACCACAATACTTGCAGTCAAAATGCAAACAGGAAAACATACTATGATAATATATGCATTGTCCTTGAAACTGATTGGTCCACACCAAGGGACGGCTTTCTTTCGAGCCTCGACCCAATTGGTGCTCGACCAGACATGAATCCTTGTAAAAAGGTTTCAGTTTCGTTGCCAGAAAAAAGGGGAAAAACCCTATTACATATTCTTAGTTTTTTCGGTAAAGTCACGTTGAAGAGAAACAACAAAATAACAAAATATATATAAAACAATAAAAAATTCTCACGACGTTTCGACCATAACTCAAACGGTCATCATCAGGTGTGTCGGTTTGCATAAATTTATTTTGAAAACGGCATATTTATTTATTTATATAAAAAATAACGTTTGCGTCACGCGCAACGATTGGCTGTTTGCCAGGACTAGTCCATCTATTTTTTGAAAAGAGGAGGGGGGAGACGAAATTTGTTTTTATGTATGCTGTCTGAAAGCCACTGTAAGCGTGAACAATCAATCAAGAACTGAAATGATTTATCAAATCTTTCCAATGATTGCTAAGATAGAATCCATCTTCTCGGTTGAAATTGTCTCTGTGTTTGTATATGTGGATAGCCTCATGAACGAATCTCTCATGGAAGCCAGATGGCTTACAAAGAACCTCCGTCTTGGAAAAGTCAATGGCATGTGAGCCTACTGAATTAGAACAATGATCTGCTACGGCCGAGGTGTTGGTCCTACCGTGTTTAAGGTCTGCTTTATGTTCACGAATGCGGTCCGAGATATGGCGTTTGGTTTCTCCAATGTAACTACTACCACAGAGGCAACTTAGTTTGTAGACACCAGGGTATTGTATGTCCGGAATCACATCTTTTACAGACGGAACCAGATCACGGATTTTATGTAATGTGTTGAAACGGACCTGGATCTTGTGTTTATTCAAGATTTTGGAGATCTTTTTTGTGATCCCAGCAATGTAGGGTAAAGTGATGGTTTTGAAAGGCTCCTCAAGAGGGTTCTTCTTCATGGTTTGAGTGATAGCTTTGCGGATTGTATAGTCGGAGTAACCATTAGCCCTAAGAGCTTGGTGTACGTGCTTGAGTTCACTGCTTATGTGTTCCTGGTCGGATATGCATTGGGCTCTATGATACAGAGTCTTGATGAGAGAATTCTTCTGTGATGGATGGTGGTGGGAATCCGGTTTCAGATAAGCATCCGTATGGGTAGCTTTCCTGTAGACAGAGTGGCTCATTGAACCATCAGGTCTCTTTTTAATTAGGACATCCAAAAAAGGTATCTTGCCATCTATTTCGACTTCCATGGTAAATCTGATGGCTGGGTGTATGGAATTGATGTGGTCGAAGAATTGGTCTAGAGCAGGCCGGCCATGTGGCCAGATGACAAAAGTGTCATCCACGTACCTCTTCCATAAGGTTGGGCGCAGAGTGGCAGTCTGGATGGCGTCAGTCTCAAATTTCTCCAACCTTATGGAAGAGGTACGTGGATGACACTTTTGTCATCTGGCCACATGGCCGGCCTGCTCTAGACCAATTCTTCGACCACATCAATTCCATACACCCAGCCATCAGATTTACCATGGAAGTCGAAATAGATGGCAAGATACCTTTTTTGGATGTCCTAATTAAAAAGAGACCTGATGGTTCAATGAGCCACTCTGTCTACAGGAAAGCTACCCATACGGATGCTTATCTGAAACCGGATTCCCACCACCATCCATCACAGAAGAATTCTCTCATCAAGACTCTGTATCATAGAGCCCAATGCATATCCGACCAGGAACACATAAGCAGTTAACTCAAGCACGTACACCAAGCTCTTAGGGCTAATGGTTACTCCGACTATACAATCCGCAAAGCTATCACTCAAACCATGAAGAAGAACCCTCTTGAGGAGCCTTTCAAAACCATCACTTTACCCTACATTGCTGGGATCACAAAAAAGATCTCCAAAATCTTGAATAAACACAAGATCCAGGTCCGTTTCAACACATTACATAAAATCCGTGATCTGGTTCCGTCTGTAAAAGATGTGATTCCGGACATACAATACCCTGGTGTCTACAAACTAAGTTGCCTCTGTGGTAGTAGTTACATTGGAGAAACCAAACGCCATATCTCGGACCGCATTCGTGAACATAAAGCAGACCTTAAACACGGTAGGACCAACACCTCGGCCGTAGCAGATCATTGTTCTAATTCAGTAGGCTCACATGCCATTGACTTTTCCAAGACGGAGGTTCTTTGTAAGCCATCTGGCTTCCATGAGAGATTCGTTCATGAGGCTATCCACATATACAAACACAGAGACAATTTCAACCGAGAAGATGGATTCTATCTTAGCAATCATTGGAAAGATTTGATAAATCATTTCAGTTCTTGATTGATTGTTCACGCTTACAGTGGCTTTCAGACAGCATACATAAAAACAAATTTCGTCTCCCCCCTCCTCTTTTCAAAAAATAGATGGACTAGTCCTGGCAAACAGCCAATCGTTGCGCGTGACGCAAACGTTATTTTTTTATATAAATAAATAAATATGCCGTTTTCAAAATAAATTTATGCAAACCGACACACCTGATGATGACCGTTTGAGTTATGGTGGAAACGTCGTGAGAATTTTTTATTGTTTTATATATATTTTGTTGTTTCTCTTCAACGTGACTTTACCGAAAAAACTAAGAATATGAATTACTGCAGTCACGAAAGCTTTAAATCAAAAATTTAACCCTATTACACTGAGGGGTTGTTTTCATGGAGGTGGACACCACCTGCATTATGAACACGGCGAGTCCACCTCATCGGAAGCCAAGTTCGCATTTCTTCCTGAGAAGTGAAGCTGCTTTGGCTGCATCTGCTGCTGCTATAGCAGACGGACAGAGAATACTACATCCGTGCAGGCCGCCCCGTCTGAAACCACACTCGGGCACTGCAAGCCTTCGGTGTGTTTGGCGAGAGGGCGATGTTGAACATTTTTTTGCTAGGACCTTTCCCGGCACGCTGAGTAGGAAGATGCTCCGGTAGTACGATCCCCCTTATAGAAGGGGACCACTAAGATATCCTTCCAATCCTGCAGCACGCGTCCTCTGTGGTCCAGAAAGTTGTGATTATATCATCGGGCAATCTGCAGACAAACGCTACCTGGGAAAAGTGCTGTTCGAGAGCACCTGTGAAGGTCGACACATCACACGTGAGGGTGGGTGGCCAACACCACACCTGACTTAGTCTCCCCAGTGCTGATGTTTTACACACAGCACCAGGTACATGTCGTCCCCGGGTTACGAAAGGGTTAGGTTCCTGAGAACGATCCGTAACCCGAATTTTCCATATGTCAGTAACTGAACAATTTTTCCCTGAAATAAAGCTAAAATCCAATAGCCAGAAATAGTTGTGCCTCCCCTACCTGAATACTAGTTCGTTTTCCCTCAGGACTGTATTGTGCTGTTTTCTATTGCTACCTATATTCTATTGCTGTACATACTCTGCACTTCATATTCGTTTTTAATTTAATCGAATAACACTACCCATAATTAAACTAATGGAACATATTCTGGATCCAATTGTTTCTGAATACCACGAAACATTTTAATAAAAATCGTTAACAGAAAGCAGTCACTTCCGAATGTTTGTTTACCGTGCATTAGGCTAGGCCTAGACTTTACATACACACGAACACACATGCACGCACATTAAATACAGTAAAAACCTAACAATAGAAACATGGGGGAAAAGATAATTCGAAGCATAGGAAACAAACAATAATGTAATGGTATACAAAAATTACATTGCCCATAATCGTGGTGGGGCTTGGTGAAGGAGGCGTTTTGGTGGAGTGAGGTGTAAGGCGGCGTGCCTTATGCGTCCCTCCGCGGTATTCATCCGCAACCTCACCGCGCTGCACTATTTGCGCTTGCTTAACTTATGCGAACATTTCTTCTGCATCTTAAATTTTTCATGCATTTATCAGAGCATTTTCATAAAACAATAGAATTCTCACTAAAAGAACCAAGAATATGAATCCCTGCAGTCACGAAAGCTTTAAATCAAAATTCATTTTCATAAAGTCGGGTCTTCCGTAACCCAGGAACTGCCTGTACTCATTTAAGGCTGATTTAGGGGAGGCTCAGAACAGGTTTGTATATTTGTCACTGATAATGGTCATGAGCAGGAATAGAACTCGGTTCGCTGGGTTCACGCCACTACGCTACTGCTCCCCACTCGCAAACACTTGTACATTATCACACACTCAGACACGCTCCCAAACACATATATACTCGCTCACACTCTACACTCTGCAAAAAAGGGAGACACCATACAGCAGGGGTCGGGAACCTTTTTGGCTGAGAGAGCCATGAAAGCCACATATTTTAAAATAAATTTCCGTGAGAGCCATATAATATTTTTTAACACTGAATACAACTAAAGAAATGTCAGCTAAGATTTATTTGCGAGCCAGATGCAGTCATCAAAAGAGCCACATCTGGCTCGCGAGCCATAGGTTGCCGACCCCTGCCATACAGACTCAGCACGTGGTTTCAACTCGGCACTTGCCCCAACGTAGCATTGAGGCTATGGGGGAATCTTCGTGTTTGTTGTTGTTGTTTCAGGACCAGGACCCCCCGGTGGTGGAGAGTCGATCTGCACGATCGTCGCCGGCGCGTGGAGCCACCGGCTCACCGGCTACTCCCAGAACGCGTGCGGGAAGGGCAGGTGGTGCACAGCGACACGTGATACGTGTGCAGTGGATTCCTAAATATCAGCCTCTTGTCTCCACTTACACATGGCAGGTTTTCTCCCGGGGTCTCCGGTTTCCTCCCACATGATGCTAATCTGTGACGAGTAATGGAATTTGTCGTCAAACATCCAAATGTGGCGGCACCCGCCTCACGGTGTCTTAGTTCAATCGCCGGCATTGCTGTTACGATGGGATGCAGCCGTGGAGACAGGCGTCCTCATCATATGTTGTTGTCTCGCTACTCGTGAAGCCGTCGCACCCCGATTGTCCCCGCCCACCAACACCGCCTTCCCCACAGTTCCTGCACGAGCTCCCAACACGTGGAGCAAGACGTTGCTCATCGTGCTGAACCACGCCTCGCGGCACGACCCAGAAACACACCTGTGAACCAGACACGATTCTTAAGTGTCCCAGAGTTGATTTTATGTCACCAGGTGAGGACTCGAGAGAGGAGCTTGGAAGCTTTTGCAAGGGTGAAATAGAGCAAGAACAACCGTATCCCGTGAGGAATCAAGAATATTCCATGAACTCCCTGTGGTGGGAGTCTGCTTGGGCAGATCCTGATCCTGTTCCTCCCTCCTGTGCTCCCCCTCTGCACGTCGATCCGCTGCCACGTCGTCCACCCAGCAGCGAATCAATCGGCGAGCATCTGCTTCTCTCTGTGTCTGCCCCCCACCCCCACAGCGCAGCTGGGGTCTGCACCCAGCTGTGGCGCGGCGAGTGTGGTGGGAACTCAACACCAGCGGCGCCACTCGCCTACCTGAAACTGCGCGCAGGTCCTGGCGCCCCCCGGGGCAGCTGGCATGGCTACAATGCAACGCGAACTCGCAGGGAAGAAACAGGTGAGTTTGTGGAGGGGAGTAGAGTAAGATGGAAGGGGAGTGTGTGGAGGAGAGTACATTGAGATGAGGGGAGAGACTGGTGAGTGTAGAGTGGAGTAGAGTGGGATGAGAGGGGAGAGGCAGTTGAGTGTGTGGAGGAGAGTAGAGTGAGATGAGAGGAGACAGGTGATTTTTTTGAGGGGAGTAGAGAGGAATGAGAGGGGTGAGACAGGTGAGTGTGTGGAGCCAAGTCGAGGGAGGTGAAAAGGGAGAGGCAGGGGAGTGTGTGGAGGGGCACTGAGATGAGAGGTAAGATACAATTGTGTGGAGAGGAGTCGAGTGGGACGAGAGTGGGTGACAGGTGAGTGTTTGGAGAGGAGTAGCGTAAGATAGAAGGGGAGAGGCAGGGAAGTTTGTGGAGGTGGAGTACAGTGGATGAGAGGGGACAGAGGAAGCAGAGTGTGTGGAGGGGCATAGAGGGGGATTTGAGAGGAGCGACAGTGAATGTAGAGGAGAGAATATTGAGATGAGGGGAGAGACTGGTGAGTGTGGAGCAGAGTAGAGTGAGATGAGAAGGGAGAGACAGGTGAGTTTGTGGAGGGGAGTAGAGTTAGAAGAGAGGGGAGAGATTTGAAGCTTTCGTGACTGCAAGGATCCATACTCTTTGGTTCTACTCGGTAAAGTCACGTAGGTAAAAAATAAAACAACAAAAATCACGACGTTTCAGCCACAACACAAGCGGCCTTCATCAGGTGAAGGGACCAGACTGTCTCGAAGACGGCGCTGGAGTGAACACAGCCAAGCTCAGACTACGACCTTTAAGCTGTGTGAGAGGGATTAAGGTGCCTTGACAAAGGAATTAGCGTAAAAAAATAGCATTTGATTGGCGGACTTAGCATGATGAAAGGTCTAGCACAGTTATCGGCACCGGCAGTGCAACTGCCTGTGCTGCGAAAGTTTGGGGTACCACTACTTGAAAAAATATACTGTACCAATGAAAATTAGTTTCATGTTTGGTTCGATTTAGAACATCTTTCCAATGGTTGCTTAATTTGAAACCATCTTCTCGGTTGAAATTGTGTCTGTGTTTGTAGATCTGAATTGCCTCGTGAACAAATCTCTGATAAAAACCTGATTTGAAACACGGCAGAACGAATTCTTCTGCCTTGGCTGATCACTGTTACAACGCTGTGGGTGATCACGATATAATTTTCTCCGATACCAAGGTTCTTTGCAAACCCACAGGTTTTTATCACGAGGCAATTCAGATCTACAAACACAGACACAATTTCAACCGAGAAGATGGTTTCAAATTAAGCAACCATTGGAAAGATGTTCTAAATCGAACCAAACATTAAACTAATTTTCATTGGTACAGTATATTTTTTCAAGTAGTGGTACCTCAAACTTTCACAGCACAGGCAGTTGCACTGCCGGTGCCGATCACTGAGCTGCACCTTTCATCATGCTAAGTCCGCCAATCAAATGCTAATTTTTTACACTAATTCCTTTGTCAAGGCACCTTAATCCCTCTCACACAGCTTAAAGGTGCACTGCCGTGTGCTACACCTTTCATCATGCTAAGTCCGCCAATCAAATGCTAATTTTTTATGGTTATTCCTTTGTCAAGGCACCTCAATCCCTCTCACACAGCCTAAAGGTCGTAGTCTGAGCTTGGCTCTGTTTCACTCCAGCGCAGTCTTCGAGACAGTCTGGTCCTTTCACCTGATGAATGCCGCTTGTGTTGTGGCCGAAACGTCGTGATTTTTGTTGTTTTATTTTTTACCTAGGTGACTTTACCGAATAGAACCCAAGAGTAGAGGGGAGAGAGGCAGGATAGTGTGTGGAGAGGAGTAGAGAGAGATGTGCGGGGAGAGACAGGTGACTTTGTGGAGGGGAGTAGATTGGGATGAGAGGGGGAGACAGGTGAGTGTGGAGTGGAGTAGAATGAGGTGAAAGGGGAGAGGCAGGGGAGTTCGTGAGGGCAGTACAGTGGGATGAGAGGTTAGTGATTGTGAGTGTGTGGAGGGGAGTACATTGAGATGAGGGGAGAGACAGGTGAGTGTGGAGCAGATTTGAGTGGGATCAGAGAGAGAGACAAGTGAGTGTGTGGATAGAAGTAGAGTGAGGTGAAAGGGTAGAGGCAGGGGAGTGTGTGGAGGGGACTGCAGTGGTATGAGAGGGAAGTGACAGTGTGGGGTTAGGAGTAGCATGAGATGAGAGGAGAGAGACAGCTGAGTGTGGCCTCGAGTGAGATGAGAGGAGAGAGAGACCGCTGAGTGTGGCCTAGAGTGAGATGAGAGGAGAGAGACAGCTGAGTGTGGCCTAGAGTGAGATGAGGGGAGAGAGATGGATTAGTGTGTGGAGGGGAGTAGAGTGAGATGAAAGGGGAGAGCCTAGTGAGTGTGGGGAGGGGAGCACAGTGGATGAGAGAGTACAGAGGAAGCGGAGTTTGTGGAGCGGCGTAGAGGGGGATTCAGGAGGAGCGACAGTGAGTGTGTGGCGGGGAGTACATGGAAATGAGGGGAGAGACTGGTGAGTGTGGAGTGTAGTATAGTTAAGACGATAAGGGAGAGACAGGTGAGTTTGTGGAGGGGAGTAGAGTTAGAAGAGAGGGGAGAGAGTCAGGAGAGTGTGTGGAGGGTTTCGAGTGCGATGAGCGGGGAGAGATGGATGAGTGTATTGAGGTGAGCAGAGTGGGATGAGAGGGGTGAGACAGGTGAGTGTGTGGAGGGGACTACAGTGGTATGAGAGGGGAGTGACAGTGAGTGGGGAGAGGAGTAGAATGAGATGAAAGGAGAGAGACAGGTGATTGTGGCCTAGAGTGAGATGAGGGGGGAGTGATTGTGTGTGTGGGGAGGGGAGTACAATGGGATGAGAGTGGACGATAGTTGTGTATGTGGAGTTGAGTAGAGTGAGATGAGAGGGGACAGGCAGCAGAGTATGTGGAGGGAGTAGAGTCGGATTAGAGGCGAGCGACAGTGAGTGTGTGGAGGGGCGTAGAGAGATGAAAGGGGAGAGACAGGTTAGTGTGGAGGGGAGTTGAGTAGGGTGAGTGGGGAGAGACGGATGAGTTTGTGGAGGGAAGTAGATTGAGGAGAGAAACAGGTGAGTGTGTGGACTAGAGTGATATGAGAGGGGAGAGGTAGGTGAGTGGACGAGAGTGTTGAGCAATTGAGCAATCATTGGTAGGATGTTATTAACCGAGTTAAACTTTAGCTGCCTTATAGTTTATATTCATATCTCCGGTCTTTTACTCCCAGCCTTACACACTACCATCACTATGAAATTTGACGTGCAATGTTTCAGTCGTGCAAATTTGTCGCCCATCCCACTCTCCCCCCCCCCATCTGTGGTACATGAGTACCATGCCCAGGAACTTCTCTAATCTCCATCCCCCAACACCCCCCCCCCACCCTGCATCCATCCTCCCTGGCTCCTCCCCCCTTCTTACCCGATATAATCTCTTGTCACAAACAGCTCTCTCGACTCACCACAGTAATTTTGCTGTGACTGTTGCCACCTGATGACGGAAGCTTGTGTTGCCTCCGAAACGTCGTGATTTGATTTAGTTTTCATTTTTTACCTACGTGACTTTACCGAAAGAACCAAAGAGTATGGATCCTTGCAGTCACGAAAACTTCAAATCTAGAATGGGAGACAAGTCACTTTGTGGAGGGGAGTAAAGTGAGATGAGAGAAGAGAGACAGGTGAGTGTGTGGAGGGGGGTAGAGTGAGATGAGAGGGTACAGGCAGGAGAGTGGTGCTGAAGGTCACATGTCAGACTTTTGTGCCATGGGGCTGACTGGTGGTGCCAGGCTATGTGCAGGATATCACGGGACACACCCAGGTGTCAGGGGGTTGACTTATGGTGCCAGACCAGGTGCAGGATGTAACTGGTAGATCCTTGTGCCATGGGGTTTATAGATTGTGCGAGGCTATGTGCAGGAGGTCACGCTACAGACCCAGGTGTCAAGGTGTTAACTGGTGGTGCCAGACTAAGTACCGGATGTCACAGGACAACCCCAGGTACCAAGGGGTTGTTGAAAATGCCAGGCTATGTGCTGCAGAAGATCACAGGATAGACCCAGGTACTTTGGGTTGTCTGATTGTGACATGCTTGGTGTAGGAGGTCATTGGACAGACACAGGTGCCAAGGGGTTTACTGATGATGCCAGGCAAGGTGCAGAAGGTCATTCTGCAGGCCCAGGTGGCAAGGGTTTGAGTGATGGTGCCAGGCTAGGTGTAGGAGGTTTCGTGACAGACCTAGGTGTTATGGGTTAACTGATGTTACCAGGCAATGTGCAGCAGGTCATATGACAGACCCAGGTGCCAAGGGGTTTAATGATTGTGCCAGGCTAGGTGCAGGAGGTCACGGGGGAAACCCAGGTGCCATGAGGTTTACTGATGGTGCCAGGCTAGGTGCAGAAGGTCACGGGGGAAGCCCAGGTGCCATGAGGTTTACTGATGGTGCCAGGCTAGGTGCAGAAGGTCACGGGGGAAACCCAGGTGCCATGAAGTTGACTGATGGTGCCATGCTAGGTGCAGAAGGTCACGGGGGAAACCCAGGTGCCATGAGGTTTACTGATGGTGCCAGGCTAAGTAAAGGAGTCATTGTATCTCCAGAATAGTCTATTGTTCTCTACGTAAGTCATTGGTGATTGAGCTGAGACCATCAACTCACTGAAATGGAGAATCAGGTTTAATCACAACTCATTGGGAGTCTGTGTCTCTATGTGCACCTATGGGTGTCTTGTGCGACACACTGGGTCTCGATGTAAATCATTGGTGGCTGTGCTGAAACCATAAAATCAATACAACTCGAGGATCCATTTTAGTGACAACTCGGTCTATGTATGTGTAGGGTGTAGGTGGATTCCCGCTCACGGCCACCATCGGTGACAACTATCTTTGCCAGCCACACGATGGAGCTACGCGTGGGGGTTGACGACCTGCAGTGGCAGCCACAGCCTCGTGCCCGACCCACGCAACGGTGAGAGGGACGCTGCCTCGCTCGCGACTCACGCGCTTGCTCACTCACCTTGGTCTGTCTCACTGTCACACTCACCTCTCTAGGGTTCCCTCTAGTTGAGGCCCTGCAGCCAGCAGTGGTTTCAGTCATACAGTTCAGGATTGTATCTCATCCTCCCTTAAACAATGTGTCTAATGCACTCTGCTTCCTGGTGTAGTGTTTAGTGAGTGCTGTGCGAGGGTTAATTGAGTTTTGTTTTTTGTGCCCACTATGCCATTATATTCGATGAAGCACATGAATGGACACTACACCAATATTCATTACTCTTGGGTTGCTGAGAAAGTTAGAACAATTTATCTTATTTATATAGGAACGTTTTAACCTCGGTGTAATGAGCTAATATTGACAGTAATCGTAATGGAACAGCTGTACTCCCTCTACAGAATAAATCGTCAATGTACTGTATATGTAAATGTACATTGTCAACATCAGCCCTGGTATCTGCACTGCTGAATGAACAGATCCCCATGCCATCGGCATCCCTCATTGCCCTGCGCGGTGCCACAATCCATTGCGCTATTGAACTGATCTCATCGCTCTGTCTTGCCCTTGTTTTCTTCTTTGGCTGCAATTCCGGCACCGGTTTTGTCCATCGGCTATCATCCCATCGAGTGGTGTCCAGCCTAAGCCCCTCCTTGCTTTTCTTAACAGTTTGATTAGCGTGGTTGGCTTTATACTGTACGAAAGAAGTTGTACATACATATGTAGTGTTTATAATGATGAATACACTTCTTGAGGCACACTCTTTATTGTCTTTCTTCTCTTACACAGTCCTTAACACACAAAGGGGTATACAGTCCCATCACCTAAGAAGTTACAGCCTCCGGACTTAGCGTGACCTACCCACAGGTCTCTTGCTAACCTAAGGAGGCACAGCCTCCAGACTTAGCGTGACCTACCCACAGGTCTCTTCCTAACCTAAGGAGGTACAGCCTCCAGACTTAGCGAGACCTACACACAGGTCTCTTGCTAACCTAAGGAGGTACAGCTTCCTGTCTTGGCGGGACTTACTCTCGAGTCTACTGCTATCCTAGAGTCCTCCGGCTGGGACCTAGGGGAGGCTATCTGACCCACCGCTGGCCCGGTGGGTCTTGACCACTGGATACGCCGAGCCTTAGCCCTCAGAAGGGCTGGAAGGCTGGGTCCAGGGTCCTGGCTATCTTCAGCCCGGGCTTCGGTCTTCGTGTAGGGAGAGAACTCCCCGCGCTTCGCGCGCTCACCCTTCTTATAGCAGCTTGTGGCCAGGTGTAACCAATCCTACATTCCCACGTGGAACTGTCTGATTGGTTGTTACCAAACTGTGGCTACGATCCAGTTCACCTCGTCTGACCCCAACCGTTATTCACACAGAGGTAGCGCTGCACTGCCCCTTTGATACCTAGTGGCAATGCAGGTTACCGAACAGTGAGTAGTTAGCACCTCTACATCTACAATAAGATTTCTCTGATTGTGTTTGTTCCCTGAATCACATGTTCCCCTATCTGTCTTTCACTGCAATCCCAAGAATGCAACTCTGTTCTTTGCATACGTTTCAGCTTAGTGTCATTGTTTTCTGATCATTTTCACAGTGGGTAATGTGTACCGATTGGAAACCACCTTTATTGTTCAGGCACTTTGTCATGCTGCTTTTGATGATCAAATCGATATTCCAAAAGCACTATCTCCTGCCCTAATTGTCTTTATTTCATACTTTTATTCACAATTCACCTTAAATTTCCACACCTCCGATTAGCACAGTTGACTTTGAATGGTGCAAAAGAAGTTTCAACATACATACTTACACATGGTATTCTTTTTCTTGGCAAATCAAGAAGAAGAGAGAAGAGCTGAGGATTATTACATCTGCTACTTTTGATATAGAGGTTTGAGTTGATTGTGTGGTTGATGCTAGCGTGGCTTTAAAATGCAAGTATCGATGCCGTGCTATTGCATGTGATGAGCAGGCGGTGTTGGTTCTCAGTGCTACGGTTATACTGACCCATGCTGCTTTGTTCCCATTATTGTAGGTCAACTCTGAGTAAAAGTAGTCGGTGGCTTCTGATGTATCAACAGGAGCGTTAATTTTGTTAGTTACCAAATACCTGTGGAATTTACGTAACGTCTTATTCTGTGGATTTCATTTAGTTGGCATGTTTATTTTAATGTCTAAATAAAACAGATGATGGGTTGACTAAAATGTTGCAGGTTATTGTAGACGAATACTAAACGAGTGAAATGCTGACGAAATCAACACTGATGATCACCAACCTCAGAAACACAAAGGCCTCGCCACTGCTTGGTGCACCAGCCACTGCACGGTCTCTCGAGTGGAGGCCCTTCTGCCAGCAGTGACACGAGCAAATAATTGTAGAACTACTTTTAATCCAGAAATTCCAAAGCTCTTCAACCACAAGTACACAAGCACCGTCCTAACCGTGGAGGAATGCAACCATCTCTCCGAGATGTTCTACAAGTACAGATGACTTCCCGACGATGTCTGCTTCTGCCCAGGCTAGGGGCACTTTGAGACCATGTGGAGTGACAGACTCACGGGCTGAACTCGTGCGAGTCCGATCCAAGTGTCACAGGTAAACATACCGGGTTGACCGGTAGTTGCGGTTACCTGGGTTCCCAACTATGTCAATGCAGTGGTTTGTAAGCGTTCATCGTAATTTTAATCGCAATTCACCTTCAAGTAGCACACTTTCCTATAGTATGGTTGCCTAGATCAGTCTCTGAGTGCGGAGGAGTGCAACATTCCTTCCCATACAGATGGAACAGGTGGCGTCAAGATTTGTGCTGTGCTGCATTCTAACAAACATTTGTGTGATGCCAACTCTTGCCTCCACAGTACTGGATCACAGGCTTGCGCCACCTCTGCCTGGCTGAAGTGCAAAACCAAATGTAATGTTACATGTTGCATGACAACTCTTATCTCATTGCTCCTGTCCATCTCTTGTCGTCGTCATAACCGAGGGTTGATGCCCAAGAACGATGCTCTTCATCTTTCGTGATCTTCAGGCTCTTCTCATGGAGAGTCCCGTCTAACTGTTCACATTTTTCCACCAACTGATCAGTTCCTCCCTCTTCCCCTTCTCCTTTCCATTTTTATTTGCAGCGTTATCTTCATCAAATCCCCAGCTGACCCAGGATATTTCCCACATTGCCAAATTTCTCATTATCTGCTCTTACCCGTGGACAAATACAGATAAGGCGAAAATTGAATCACAGATAATTGGATTTTGATTTGAGTCTTTCGTGACTGCAGGAATCCATACTCTTTGGTTATTTCGGTGAAGTCACGTAGGTAGAAAATTAAAAAATATATATCACGACGTTTCGATCGCAACACAAGCGGTCGTCCTCAGGCGTAAAAAATAATCCAGCAGTGGAACTGCTGCAGCAGCGCTTGTGTTGCGATCCTAACGTCGTGATATATTATTTTTTGTTTTATTTTTCTGTCTACGTGACTTTACTGAAAGAACCAAAGAATTGGATTTGAGTCACTATTCCCAATGTGTGTGTTGTGTGTCTTGTTTTCCGCTCCATCTGCGTGAGTAGGAGATGCCAACCCCGTGCATTGTGTCCGGTTTCTTCACCAATGCTGCAAAACTGCACCACAGTGAATCTTACAGGTGCAGTTTCTCCATCCTGCCTCATGTTTTAATGTGACGAAGTGGTCATGTGCCTTAAGGGTTATTGAGATTATCGCGAAGGTTAGAGAGGTTAGACTTTGATGGTATGTGTTGAGAAGAGACAAAGGAGGTGTAAGGGAAAGTTGCTATGGAGATGCTGCCGATGCAGCACCAAAGGAGTACAGCGCGACCGAGGGGGAGATGGGAGGCTGCGGTGGCACGAGACACGAGGACGGTGGATATGACGAGAAAAGAGGCACGGAATGGAAGCTCACGGAGAAAGGAAAGAGAAGCAGCTGACTACATGCAATAATGGAACGTTTGGCTTAGAATAAGAAAAGTTGGTTGTGTGGTTCAGGGCAATCAGAATGGCTATGTCCTACATGAAGTGAGCACTGCTGAGCTCCTGGATTAAGAGGGGTATCTACCTGCTGCTCTGAAAGAGTTCACAATGTCCAGGGTCAGATACACTACGCTGGGACTGTTGACACCTGAGGTTGGATCCCTGGTAATTTCTGTTTGTTTTTTCAGGGGTCTGAGTGTACGTGTGTAGAAATTGGCGTATGTGTTGCAGGAGGCTAGTGGCTACAAATCCAGCGACCTAAGTTTGATTCCGTGCCATGGCTCACATCAGTGGTGAGTGATGTCTGAACCAATTCGAGTCTCCTGTATGTAGACTCAGCTCCAAATAAGTGCATGTTTCAGCGTGTATTAACATCAGCAAAGGGAGCTAGGCTTGGAACTGGCCCCATCACCCCATTGTGCACATTGCCAGTCTTAATAGGCACATGCCAGCAGCACTTGCCTGGCAGCCTGTATAAACGATGTGACTCTTTGTGTTTTTGTTTTGTGTGTGAGTGTACGTATGTGTGCAGTGGTGGGGAGTGGTATTGTAGCGCTTAGTGAGCTGCACTACGAACCTGGTGACCCGAGTTCGGTCCCGCTCATGGCCAACACCAGTGACGATTATCCGAACCGGTCTTCGGCCTCCTCTATGTCGACTCAACCTGAAATCAGTACCTGGTGCGGTGTGTAAACATAACCACTTGGGAGACGAAGGCGGCCGGGCGTGGTGCTGGCCACCCAGCTCCAAGTATGCCAGCCGGACTTCATGGGTTCTTGCAAACACCACTTGTTCCAAAAGTTTGGTAAAGGCTATATGGGGTATCTTTGTCTTTGTATGTGTACATGCTTCTGGGTCAGTGTCTTTGTCAGAGAAACTGATCTAACAGTGCTGAGATTCTTCATGCCGTCCCCAGCTTTGACTGTCTCACTGGGTTCATCATGGCCATGTTGTAGACGTGGACAATTTCATGCAAATGTGCGTGTTATATATTTTTTGTTGATATTAATGGCAGTAGACGTCTGTTGACTAGTACTCTGATTTTACACTTTTTAGTCGAACAGGAAGGTATGAGATGACTTTCAGCTCCACATCCACACCCACCTCCGTGCTCAATGCCAAGAAGCCACTGTATTGGTAATAAACCCGCAATGTTTTTTATTTGTAAACCTGCATTTTTTTCCATATTTTCCCAATTTACCGCGACTGTGCTCTCGCCATCATGCCATGGGTCCCCAAGTATTCATTCGTGTCTTACAGAGCAATACAAGCCTTGTGTTAGATCATAGCCCACTAAATCTGATATCACAGAGCTACTTTGTACCCTTTAAATTGACCTTTCGTCCACATAGTAAAGGGCAGGACTTTCCCACCCGTTCCTCATATGGGAGTAATGTTAGTCGTAATAATGTTGTGACTTCTCATAGCTGGAAATATATCCCAATAAAGTGCAGAATGACAGTAATGTGATGCATTATTTTGTGCAGTCAATGACGACCGGACTGAGACCATTAACTCACTCGATTGAGAACCCGCTTTAATCACAGGCAGCTGCCTGGATTCAAACTCAGGTACTCGGTGGTGCCAGTTCAGTGCTCTGGCCTCTAAACACCCACGTGTTAAATACATAAGCAACCTTTTTAATTAGTAACATTCTTTGAACACTTTGCCAAAACAATTGGGATTGTGGAGCTGTGGCACAGTCATGATATTGCTTTTTCTCATGCCTCTGCTGGCAGAATTTCCACGAGGATGCTCGTGTGAGAGCCCCTTTACAAAATATTTGGTCTACTCTTTCACACTGGTCATATGTTTTACTGCATGGTAGATAGGCAGGGGAATTTAAGATTACTTGACCATTTGTTTCAACTGCTGTGCCAGAGGGTCTAACGAGCAACCTCTCTGTTGCCAGGCCAGCGTGCTAGGCATTGCACCACAGCAGCCCCCTCCAGTATTTAATTCTAAACGAAGGTCACTCTTTGCGTGCTTGTGTGCACGCACGTTTGGGTGGTGTTGAACGAGATGGTGCAGACGTCTCGCTTCTTCGTGAGGAAAGTGATGGCACTGGAGCCGGCCTGGCTCACGGGACTCGCTCCGCGCTTCTCCTGGCAGAGCGCCGTCTGGAGGCCCCGTTGTCGCCACTGCGCTCCGGTGACATTCACCGGGCCACGGTTCATTTGGTTCGTGAAATTAGTGGCGAAAACAAACGTCAACAAAGTGACTTGTTTTATTTCATGCAAAGATAATGGGAGGTCGAAAATCATCAAATGGGCGGTGACCGCCTAGCAGTCGTGCGTTTGCCGCTTATTACGAAGGTGCGTGGTTAGAATCCAGCGGCTGCTCGGATTTGATACTGCGGGTTTATTAACTGTAAACATACACTCGGTCTGCTTCAGAGTGGACATTAAAGATCCCGTGACGTCATTCGCAAGGTTAGGCCATTGTGTGGCGGCATCATGAGTCATGTTATTCTCATGAACAGTTGTGCCCGAATGATTCAATTGGGAATATACATAGCAATCGTAACCCCCTCCTGTGAGAACCTGGCAAGACTCTTCTGAAAAATAGTCACTGTGCTCAGTGACGCTTTGCTGGGTAAATCAGCATGATAACCACTGTGACATGAGCCTGTGAAGCAGTGGTTTGAAGTTGGGGTTTGGTGGGATTTGTGGAGATGGAGCCATCGTGTTTGCTGGGGGCACGCGCCTGCAGGGTGATGGGATGGTACCTGTAGGATTTGGTACAGCAAGTATGCTTGACATAGAGTACGTTGCATGTTCGTCCTGATCAATTCACCGGCCACACCCAGTGCAGCATCTTTGCATGTATTGACTGTCATTGTATATAGATGTTCAGTCACATATACAAACGTTTCATCGATCTGCCTATACCACACTCCCCAGCAAGTCGGATATGTGACGTAGTACTGAATGACTTAGCTTGAGTGTTATCCCGTGGTTTCTGTGGGCTTTCTCTGGTTAATTTCCATACGTATAATATTCAAAGGGACAGATTGCAAACAACATTGAAATGAAATGTTTTCCTTTTTAAACACAATAAGTTTGTACAAAATTAGTGAAAGTCATGTTCAAATACTGCTTGTAATGTATATATTGTAGGAAGATTACTTTTACGGAATGTTTTGTTGCACTATACCCATAACAAAACTCTACTTATAAGAAAAAATGTTGTGGTAATCCGTCGTGAAACATTACTCTATGCTCTCAATCAGCAGCCATGATGGTCACTGATCAAGGCTACTTACCACCCTGCACTGTCCTGTGATGCCAGGACCCGTCCCCTGCACACAGCCCATCTCATCGTTCCATTTCCACCATGGGCAACTTCCTGCGTGGCGAGTTTTCTCCCCACTGAGTGTACATGACAACGTTGCAAGACCCATGCTGCAAATTTACATCTAAAATCCAAGCACATACACTTTCATAGGAAGTGTAACCTTCCGGCTACAGACAGGAGCAAATGTTCGGAATAGATTTAGGGGTAGGGTGGATAGTATGGTTATGAGTATTAGTTGTAATAATTGTGCCTTGTATGTATCCAAAGTAAACCATAAGGGAGGGCCAATATAGGTTTGTATTAACTTAAGGCTGATTTGACCTAGGGGAGACCTAGTATAGGTTCAGACTAATTTAAGGCTGGGTTGACCTAAAGGTGAAAGCAAGTTTCCTAAATTCACAGTGCCTGTCCACCCAGCAGTAAAATAGGCGCACTGCAACGAGTTTATCGGCAATACGCATGTGGGTACTTTCCAAGACGCCTGTCCATCTTGAAAGATAATTGATAATCCTCGAGGAGCTCTTCAGAGCTCCCCCAGTTGAGTTCCTTCCGCCGGCAGTGGTGTGAGCAATCAGCTGCATGTGGATATTTCTGAGATGAGCACTTACACTAAAACAATGTGAAGTTAAATGTACTTTCACATTTCAAAAGAAAATTTGTGACCAAAGATGGAATTTTACTCATCGCCAATATTTGTTTTGTGATGCTGGCAGATTTGTATGTGGACGTCTCCAATTCCAAACAGTATTCCTCTTCTGTGAAGATGTGGACGACGGACTTGTCCCAGACCCCCATTCTCCACCGAGGACCACACGCGCTGCACACGAGCCACGTGTCGAGTGAACCCCAGCAGCGACGTCTCGATATTCCTGCCTGCCCACTGAATGACACCTAGCAGCGCAACAACACTGGATTAGAGTTGCAGTGCACAGTAGTGCAGAGGCGGGTCTATAAACTTCGTAACGGGAGAGACGGTAGCGCCGACATTTTAAGCTGCTTAAAACACGTCTTACTGGTAAATATCAAAAGATTATTTGGGTCTTTTGGGAAAGCCACGTAGAAAGAAGAAATAACACTAGAAAATCAATTTTGGCGTCTCAAGGGGGATGTGATCGCCCCCATCGCCTCACCCTTGGATGGAACCCGCACTAATGGCGTGATCACAAAGGTGTACAGCAAGCGCCGGGCATCTTAAAAGTGTTGAGCAGCCAGTCTATGCAGACGAGGGCTCTCCCATGTTCTCTGGAGCAGGGCTCGGTGCAGCCGCACGTGACCCTTGCGTCATTCCGGTTCCTTCAGAGGCTTGTCCACCTGAACCACTTGACAGTGGAGAGATTGAGATGGGGAAGCCGGGAGCATCTGTTTTAGTAAAGGAGACGGTATCCAACACAGTCCCTTCACGTTTGTACCGTGATTGCTACTTTAAAGAAAGTCTCATGGTTTAAAAATGGAAGATGTTGCTCACGCACTATTCTCTCTGTTTTGTGTGGAAGAGGATGATGACGGCCCAAGATATCTGTTTTTGAAAGATGTTACATCCAGGTGCTCCAGCATTAACTAACATTATTTAGAACTGATTTAAGTACTTATTAGCATGGTTGGATATGTATGGTATGAAAGACGTTCCACATACGTCCAGCAACCTGCTGTCAGGATATTTCTTCAAATTCAGCCTAAAAAGTCAATAGTGCACACTTTCAATTGAGTATTAATTGAGAATTATGAATGTGGATTATGTGATAACCTATGGTTTGCATGTTGAAAGTTTTGTGCAACCCCGTAGTGAATTTGAGTGATTTTGAATAAGGCTAGTCCTTAAAGGCAACACAATTTTGTATAAAATTGTATTTCATCCAAGATGCTGTTTAGTGCAGTCCTAGTGGTACAGTACATGAGTTGGGGGAATCTTTGCATGTCTACATGTCTGTGTCAACCATACTACGTATGCGGATTATCTGGCGATTGCTTCCCACTGAGAAAGAGTTGCAGATCCTACTGCTGAACCTGGAGCATGCTACTTCAGAAATAGCGCCTTGCCATTGGCCCCACAAAAACAAAGTACCTGCCTGGGTATTTTATGTCATCACATGCTCCCCTCCATTAACGCCTCATAAGTGATGGGATAGTTGTGGGGAGAGTAGAGAAGTCTCTGTACTTGAGCAGTGTGCTTATGACCAGGTTTGGAAGCCGAGGTCTCTGAATCAGTCGAGTGACATCTTTTCATCAGCTGTGTAACGCTATGTAGAAGCTACCTGGCTTGTTATGCCCTCTATGCTTGTGAAACGTGTAGCCCTCTTAATGGAACATCTGCATAACTTTTAAACCTTCAGGCTAGCCATACGATCCATTCTGGATTTAACCAGACTGGATTGTGCGAGGAACCCACAGAACCTTGAAAGATCTGGACACTTCCATCGGTGACATGTAGCCTGCATACCTAGCTCCTGCATGCCAGCTTCTGTTTGGCCGGATAGATAGGGCTAAATGGGTGTGGCACATACTAGGGAGATGGAATACAGTGGTGCAGAAGGATGCGGAGCTGAATGGACTGCCGATTACTGGTACCAGCGGTGTCAAGATCGGCCACTGGAGGAGGTTCGTGAAGGACGCCGCTGGGGAGTTGGAGGAAAGTCGCCCTCCAGTGACAACGAGCAGAGCACTATACGGCTAAAACCCAGAAGGTTAGCAGTTGGGACCACGGTGCGTCTTCCAGTCAGTCATCTCAGCCCACGGCACCTGGGTATGTTCTGCACTTCGCCGTGGTTACGGTCGCCGCCACCTAGTGGTGAATGGCGGTAGTGCGTGCATCGTTTACTGGCGATGTTCATAAGCGGGCACGTGACCGTTGCGCGAGTCGATGGGCGTGGCCTTGTTCACCACGCCCACTTCCTTACTACGTCACCCGTCGCATAGCAACAGAATGCACAACGGCGGAAGTTGCAGCAGCTGCGGCAGCACGCAGTCGTCTCGCCGCACGGACGCGGTTTTAAGCTCTGTCGACATTCGAAACGACAGACATCCAAGTGGCGGAGCAGATGCGGGTGAGTACGTGTGAATCAGGTCACGTTGAAGGATACATCATCAATTACAAGTAGCTACAATCGCGCTACCACAGTGCGACTTATTACGTTGTACGAATACACTACATTCTACACCGCTTAACCACGCCGTTTGCTATACCCGGCCGTTGCTAGGGACGCCGTCGCTAAGGCTGGACCAACGGTCAAGCGACGGGCGGGCTCCGTACGTTACAGTCGTGTTTGTATTTTTTATATATTTTATTATTTTGTTGTTTCCCTTCAACGTGACTTTACCGAAAAAACTAAGAATACAGTCGTGTTTGTGTCACGTCTGCTCGTGTGGTTGTTGCGCTGCAACGTTTCGTACAGCGCCCTTTGCGTCTATGGGCGTGAAGGAAGGGGGCGATGTCTACCACGCCCTCTTATTACGTCGCGGCGGAGAGCGCCAAGTCGGGGCGTCTCTCCGCACGCACGCGGTTTGAGCCTCGAGTGGAGTCGACGGACATCGAGGGGCGGGTGAAAGTGCGGTAGCGGGTCAAGCTTCAGGCGACATCAATTTCAAGTTGGCTCAACTGCGCGCCGCCTCACGACTGCACTGTACCACAACACTACCACACGACTATTAATTAACACGCTGTACACTTCCACCACGACCGCACAACTCTAGACACCGCTTTACCACAACATTTGCTATGGCCAGCCGATGCTAGGAATGCCGGCGCTAAGGCTGTACACTCGTGTGAGTGTTTCACTAGTGTGAGTGTTTCACTAGTGTGAGTGTTTCACTCGTGCGACTGTTACACTCGTGCGAGTGTTTCACTCGTATGAGTGTTACACTCGTGTGAGTGTAACACTCGTGTGAGTGTAACACTCGTGTGAGTGCTACACTCGTGTGATTGTAACACTCGTGTGATTGTAACACTCGTGTGAGTGCTACACTCGTGTGAGTGTAACACTCGTGTGAGTGTAACACTCGTGTGAGTGCTACACTCGTGTGAGTGCTACACTCGTGTGAGTGTAACACTCGTGTGAGTGCTACACTCGTGTGAGTGTAACACTCGTGTGAGTGCTACACTCGTTTGAGTGTAACACTAGTGTGAGTGTAACACTAGTGTGAGTGTTTCACTCGTGTGAGTGTTTCACTCGTGTGAGTGTAACACTCGTGTGAGTGTAACACTCGTGCGAGTGTAACACTCGTGCGAGTGTTACACTCGTGCGAGTGTTACACTCGTGCGAGTGTTACACTCGTGCGAGTGTTACACTCGTGCGAGTGTTACACTCGTGCGAGTGTTTCACTCGTGCGAGTGTTTCACTCGTGAGAGTGTTTCACTAGTGAGAGTGTTTCACTAGTGAGAGTGTTACACTCGTGTGAGTGTAACACTCGTGTTTGTGTCACGTTCACTAGTGTGAGTGTTACACTCGTGCGAGTGTTACACTCGTGTAAGTGTTACACTAGTGTGAGTGTAACACTCGTGTGAGTGTAACACTCGTGTGAGTGTTACACTCGTGTGAGTGTAACACTAGTGTGAGAGTAACACTAGTGTGAGTGTAACACTCGTGTGAGTGCTACACTCGGGTGAGTGCTACACTCGTGTGAGTGTAACACTCGTGTGAGTGCTACACTCGTGTGAGTGTAACACTCGTGTGAGTGCTACACTCGTGTGAGTGCTACACTCGTGTGAGTGTAACACTCGTGTGAGTGCTACACTCGTGTGAGTGCTACACTCGTGTGAGTGTAACACTCGTGTGAGTGCTACACTCGTGTGAGTGTAACACTCGTGTGAGTGCTACACTCGTGTGAGTGTAACACTAGTGTGAGTGTAACAATCGTGTGAGTGTAACACTCGTGTGACTGTTTCACTCGTGTGAGTGTAACACTCGTGTAAGTGCTACACTCGTGTGAGTGTAACACTCGCGTAAGTGCTACACTCGTGTGAGTGTAACACTCGCGTGAGTGTTTCACTCGTGTGAGTGTAACACTCATGTGAGTGTTTCAATCGCGCGAGTGAAACACTCGTGCGAGTGGTTCAATCGCGCTAGTGTAACACTCGTGCGAGTGTTTCATTCGCGCGAGTGAAACACTCGTGCGAGTGTTTCACTAGTGAGTGTTTCACTAGTGAGAGTGTTTCACTAGTGTGAGTGTTTCACTCGTGTTTGTGTCACGTTTACTAGTGTGAGTGTTACACTCGTGCGAGTGTTACACTAGTGTGAGTGTTTCACTCGTGTGAGTGTTTCACTCGTGTGAGTGTTTCACTCGTGTGAGTGTAACACTCGTGTGAGTGTAACACTCGTGTGAGTGCTACACTCGTGTGATTGTAACACTCGTGTGATTGTAACACTCGTGTGAGTGCTACACTCGTGTGAGTGTAACACTCGTGTGAGTGTAACACTCGTGTGAGTGCTACACTCGTGTGAGTGCTACACTCGTGTGAGTGTAACACTCGTGTGAGTGCTACACTCGTGTGAGTGCTACACTCGTTTGAGTGTAACACTAGTGTGAGTGTAACGCTAGTGTGAGTGTTTCACTCGTGTGAGTGTAACACTCGTGTGAGTGAAACACTCGTGCGAGTGTTACACTCGTGCGAGTGTTACACTCGTGCGAGTGTTACACTCGTGCGAGTGTTTCACTCGTGCGAGTGTTTCACTAGTGAGAGTGTTTCACTAGTGAGATTGTTTCACTAGTGAGAGTGTTTCACTAGTGAGAGTGTTACACTCGTGTGAGTGTAACACTCGTGTTTGTGTCACGTTCACTAGTGTGAGTGTTACACTCGTGCGAGTGTTACACTCGTGTAAGTGTTACACTAGTGTGAGTGTAACACTCGTGTGAGTGTAACACTAGTGTGAGTGTTTCACTAGTGAGTGTTACACTCGTGTGAGTGTTACACTCGTGTGAGTGTAACACTAGTGTGAGTGTAACACTAGTGTGAGTGTAACACTCGTGTGAGTGCTACACTCGGGTGAGTGCTACACTCGTGTGAGTGTAACACTCGTGTGAGTGCTACACTCGTGTGAGAGTAACACTCGTGTGAGTGCTACACTCGTGTGAGTGTAACACTCGTGTGAGTGCTACACTCGTGTGAGTGTAACACTAGTGTGAGTGTAACACTCGTGTGAGTGTAACACTCGTGTGACTGTTTCACTCGTGTGAGTGTAACACTCGTGTAAGTGCTACACTCGTGTGAGTGTAACACTCGCGTAAGTGCTACACTCGTGTGAGTGTAACACTCGCGTGAGTGTTTCACTCGTGTGAGTGTAACACTCGTGTGAGTGTTTCAATCGCGCGAGTGAAACACTCGTGCGAGTGTTTCAATCGCGCTAGTGTAACACTCGTGCGAGTGTTTCATTCGCGCGAGTGAAACACTCGTGCGAGTGTTTCACTAGTGAGTGTTTCACTAGTGAGAGTGTTTCACTAGTGTGAGTGTTTCACTCGTGTTTGTGTCACGTTTACTAGTGTGAGTGTTACACTCGTGCGAGTGTTACACTAGTGTGAGTGTTTCACTCGTGTGAGTGTAACACTAGTGTGAGTGTTTCACTAGTGAGTGTTCCACTCGTGTGAGTGTTTAACTCGCGCGAGTGTAACACTCGTGTGAGTGTTTCACTCGCGCGAGTGTAACACTCGTGTGAGTGAAACACTCGTGCGAGTGTTTCACTCGTGCGAGTGTTACACTCGTGCGAGTGTTTCACTAGTGCGATTGTTTCACTAGCGAGTGTTTCACTAGTGAGTGTTTCACTAGTGAGTGTTTCACTAGTGAGAGTGTAACACTCGTGCGAGTGTTTCACTCGTGCGAGTGTTTCACTCGTGAGAGTGTTTCACTAGTGAGAGTGTTTCACTAGTGAGAGTGTTACACTCGTGTGAGTGTAACACTCGTGTTTGTGTCACGTTCACTAGTGTGAGTGTTACACTCGTGCGAGTGTTACACTCGTGTAAGTGTTACACTAGTGTGAGTGTAACACTCGTGTGAGTGTAACACTAGTGTGAGTGTTTCACTAGTGAGTGTTACACTCGTGTGAGTGTTACACTCGTGTGAGTGTTACACTCGTGTGAGTGTAACACTAGTGTGAGAGTAACACTAGTGTGAGTGTAACACTCGTGTGAGTGCTACACTCGGGTGAGTGCTACACTCGTGTGAGTGTAACACTCGTGTGAGTGCTACACTCGTGTGAGTGTAACACTCGTGTGAGTGCTACACTCGTGTGAGTGCTACACTCGTGTGAGTGTAACACTCGTGTGAGTGCTACACTCGTGTGAGTGCTACACTCGTGTGAGTGTAACACTCGTGTGAGTGCTACACTCGTGTGTGTGTAACACTCGTGTGAGTGCTACACTCGTGTGAGTGTAACACTAGTGTGAGTGTAACAATCGTGTGAGTGTAACACTCGTGTGACTGTTTCACTCGTGTGAGTGTAACACTCGTGTAAGTGCTACACTCGTGTGAGTGTAACACTCGCGTAAGTGCTACACTCGTGTGAGTGTAACACTCGCGTGAGTGTTTCACTCGTGTGAGTGTAACACTCATGTGAGTGTTTCAATCGCGCGAGTGAAACACTCGTGCGAGTGGTTCAATCGCGCTAGTGTAACACTCGTGCGAGTGTTTCATTCGCGCGAGTGAAACACTCGTGCGAGTGTTTCACTAGTGAGTGTTTCACTAGTGAGAGTGTTTCACTAGTGTGAGTGTTTCACTCGTGTTTGTGTCACGTTTACTAGTGTGAGTGTTACACTCGTGCGAGTGTTACACTAGTGTGAGTGTTTCACTCGTGTGAGTGTTTCACTCGTGTGAGTGTTTCACTCGTGTGAGTGTAACACTCGTGTGAGTGTAACACTCGTGTGAGTGCTACACTCGTGTGATTGTAACACTCGTGTGATTGTAACACTCGTGTGAGTGCTACACTCGTGTGAGTGTAACACTCGTGTGAGTGTAACACTCGTGTGAGTGCTACACTCGTGTGAGTGCTACACTCGTGTGAGTAACACTCGTGTGAGTGTAACACTCGTGTGAGTGCTACACTCGTGTGAGTGTAACACTCGTGTGAGTGCTACACTCGTGTGAGTGCTACACTCGTTTGAGTGTAACACTAGTGTGAGTGTAACACTAGTGTGAGTGTTTCACTCGTGTGAGTGTAACACTCGTGTGAGTGAAACACTCGTGCGAGTGTTACACTCGTGCGAGTGTTACACTCGTGCGAGTGTTACACTCGTGCGAGTGTTTCACTCGTGCGAGTGTTTCACTAGTGAGAGTGTTTCACTAGTGAGAGTGTTTCACTAGTGAGAGTGTTTCACTAGTGAGAGTGTTACACTCGTGTGAGTGTAACACTCGTGTTTGTGTCACGTTCACTAGTGTGAGTGTTACACTCGTGCGAGTGTTACACTCGTGTAAGTGTTACACTAGTGTGAGTGTAACACTCGTGTGAGTGTAACACTAGTGTGAGTGTTTCACTAGTGAGTGTTACACTCGTGTGAGTGTTACACTCGTGTGAGTGTAACACTAGTGTGAGTGTAACACTAGTGTGAGTGTAACACTCGTGTGAGTGCTACACTCGGGTGAGTGCTACACTCGTGTGAGTGTAACACTCGTGTGAGTGCTACACTCGTGTGAGAGTAACACTCGTGTGAGTGCTACACTCGTGTGAGTGTAACACTCGTGTGAGTGCTACACTCGTGTGAGTGTAACACTAGTGTGAGTGTAACACTCGTGTGAGTGTAACACTCGTGTGACTGTTTCACTCGTGTGAGTGTAACACTCGTGTAAGTGCTACACTCGTGTGAGTGTAACACTCGCGTAAGTGCTACACTCGTGTGAGTGTAACACTCGCGTGAGTGTTTCACTCGTGTGAGTGTAACACTCGTGTGAGTGTTTCAATCGCGCGAGTGAAACACTCGTGCGAGTGTTTCAATCGCGCTAGTGTAACACTCGTGCGAGTGTTTCATTCGCGCGAGTGAAACACTCGTGCGAGTGTTTCACTAGTGAGTGTTTCACTAGTGAGAGTGTTTCACTAGTGTGAGTGTTTCACTCGTGTTTGTGTCACGTTTACTAGTGTGAGTGTTACACTCGTGCGAGTGTTACACTAGTGTGAGTGTTTCACTCGTGTGAGTGTAACACTAGTGTGAGTGTTTCACTAGTGAGTGTTCCACTCGTGTGAGTGTTTAACTCGCGCGAGTGTAACACTCGTGTGAGTGTTTAACTCGCGCGAGTGTAACACTCGTGTGAGTGTTTCACTCGCGCGAGTGTAACACTCGTGTGAGTGAAACACTCGTGCGAGTGTTTCACTCGTGCGAGTGTTACACTCGTGCGAGTGTTTCACTAGTGCGATTGTTTCACTAGCGAGTGTTTCACTAGTGAGTGTTTCACTAGTGAGTGTTTCACTAGTGAGAGTGTAACACTCGTGAGAGTGTAACACTCGTGCGAGTGTTACACTCGTGAGAGTGTAACACTCGTGCGAGTGTTACACTCGTGTAAGTGTTACACTAGTGTGAGTGTAACACTCGTGTGAGTGTAACACTAGTGTGAGTGTTTCACTAGTGAGTGTTACACTCGTGTGAGTGTTACACTCGTATGTGTAACACTCGTGTGAGTGTAACACTAGTGTGAGTGTAACACTAGTGTGAGTGTAACACTCGTGTGAGTGCTACACTCGGGTGAGTGCTACACTCGTGTGAGTGTAACACTCGTGTGAGTGCTACACTCGTGTGAGTGCTACACTCGTGTGAGTGTAACACTCGTGTGAGTGTAACACTCGTGTGAGTGCTACACTCGTGTGAGTGTAACACTCGTGTGAGTGCTACACTCGTGTGAGTGCTACACTCGTGTGAGTGTAACACTAGTGTGAGTGTAACACTCGTGTGAGTGTAACACTCGTGTGAGTGTTTCACTCGTGTGAGTGGAACACTGGTGTAAGTGCTACACTCGTGTGAGTGTAACACTTGCGTAAGTGCTACACTCGTGTGAGTGTAACACTCGCGTGAGTGTTTCACTCGTGTGAGTGTAACACTCGTGTTAGTGTTTCAATCGCGCGAGTGAAACACTCGTGCGAGTGTTTCAATCGCGCTAGTGTAACACTCGTGCGAGTGTTTCAATCGCGCGAGTGAAACACTCGTGCGAGTGTTTCACTAGTGAGAGTGTTTCACTAGTGTGAGTGTTTCACTCGTGTTTGTGTCACGTTTACTAGTGTGAGTGTTACACTCGTGCGAGTGTTACACTAGTGTGAGTGTTTCACTCGTGTGAGTGTAACACTAGTGTGAGTGTTTCACTAGTGAGTGTTCCACTCGTGTGAGTGTTTCACTCGTGTGAGTGTTACATGAGTGTGAGTGTTTCACTCGTGCGAGTGTAACACTCGTGTGAGTGTTTCACTCGCGCGAGTGTAACACTCGTGTGAGTCAAACACTCGTGCGAGTGTTTCACTCGTGCGAGTGTTACACTCGTGCGAGTGTTTCACTAGTGCGAGTGTTTCACTAGCGAGTGTTTCACTAGTGAGTGTTTCACTAGTGAGTGTTTCACTAGTGAGAGTGTAACACTCGTGTGAGTGTTTCACTCGTGTTTGTGTCACGTTCACTAGTGTGAGTGTTACACTCGTGCGAGTGTTACACTAGTGTGAGTGTAACACTCGTGTGAGTGTAACACTAGTGTGAGTGTTTCACTAGTGAGTGTTACACTTGTGTGAGTGTAACACTCGTGTGAGTGCTACACTCGTGTGAGTAACACTAGTGTGAGTGTAACACTAGTGTGAGTGTAACACTAGTGTGAGTGTAACACTCGTGTGAGTGTAACACTCGTGTGAGTGCTACACTCGGGTGAGTGCTACACTCGGGTGAGTGCTACACTCGTGTGAGTGTAACACTCGTGTGAGTGCTACACTCGTGTGAGTGCTACACTCGTGTGAGTGTAACACTCGTGTGAGTGCTACACTCGTGTGAGTGTAACACTCGTGTGAGTGTAACACTCGTGTGAGTGCTACACTCGTGTGAGTGCTACACTCGTGTGAGTGTAACACTCGTGTGAGTGCTACACTAGTGTGAGTGTTTCACTAGTGCGAGTGTTTCACTAGTGAGTGTTTCACTAGTGAGTGTTTCACTAGTGAGAGTGTTACACTCGTGTGAGTGTAACACTAGTGTGAGTGTAACACTAGTGTGAGTGTAACACTCGTGTGAGTGTTACACTCGTGTGAGTGTTTCAATCGCGCTAGTGAAACACTCATGCGAGTGTTTCACTCGTGCGAGTGTTACACTCGTGCGAGTGTTACACTCGTGCGAGTGTTACACTCGTGCGAGTGTTTCAATCGTGCGAGTGTTACACGTGAATGTTACACTAGTGTGAGTGTTTCACTCGTGTGAGTGTTTCACTCGTGTGAGTGTTACACTAGTGCGAGTGTTACACTCGTGCGAGTGTTACACTCGTGCGAGTGTTACACTCGTGTGTTACACTCGTGTGAGTGTTACACTAGTGCGAGTGTTACACTAGTGCAAGTGTTACACTAGTGCGAGTATTTCACTCGTGCGAGTGTTACACTAGTGCGAGTGTTACACTCGTGTGAGTGTTTCACTCGTGTGAGTGTTTCACTCATGTGAGTGTTAGAGCGACTCGTGTGAGTGTTACAGTCGAGTGAGTGTTACACTCGAGTGAGTGTTACACTTGAGTGAGTGTTTCACTCGTGTGAGTGTTTCACTAGTGCGAGTGTTTCACTAGTGCGAGTGTTACACTCGTGCGAGTGTTACACTCGTGTGAGTGTTACACTCGTGTTTGTGTCACGTTCACTCGTGTGAGTGTTTCACTCGTGTGAGTGTTTCACTCATCTGAGTGCTAGAGCGACTCGTGTGAGTTTCACTCGTGTGAGTGTTACACTCGTGTGAGTGTTTCAGTCGAGTGAGTGTTTCACTCGTGTGAGTGTTTCAGTCGAGTGAGTGTTTCACTCGTGTTAGTGTTTCACTCGAGTGAGTGTTTCACTCGAGTGAGTGCTACACTCGTGTGAGTGTAACACTCGTGTGAGTGCTACACTCGTGTGAGTGTAACACTCGTGTGAATGCTACACTCGTGTGAGTGTAACACTCGTGTGAGTGTTTCACTCGTGTGAGTGTTTCAGTCGAGTGAGTGTTTCACTCGTGTTAGTGTTTCACTCGAGTGAGTGTTTCACTCGAGTGAGTGCTACACTCGTGTGAGTGTAACACTCGTGTGAGTGTTTCACTCGTGTGAGTGTTTCAGTCGAGTGAGTGTTTCACTCGTGTTAGTGTTTCACTCGAGTGAGTGTTTCACTCGAGTGAGTGCTACACTCGTGTGAGTGTAACACTCGTGTGAATGCTACACTCGTGTGAGTGTAACACTAGTGTGAGTGTAACACTAGTGTGAGTGTTTCACTTGTGTGAGTGTTTCACTCGTGTGAGTAACACTCGTGTAAGTGCTACACTCGTGTGAGTGTAACACTCGTGTGAGTGTTTCACTCGCGCGAGTGTAACACTCGTGTGAGTGAAACACTCGTGCGAGTGTTTCACTCGTGCGAGTGTTACACTCGTGCGAGTGTTTCACCCGTGCGAGTGTTACACTCGTGCGAGTGTTTCACTAGTGAGAGTGTTTCACTAGTGAGAGTTACACTCGTGTGAGTGTAACACTCGTGTGAGTGTTTCACTCGTGTTTGTGTCACGTTCACTAGTGTGAGTGTTACACTCGTGCGAATGTTACACTCGTGTGAGTTTTACACTAGTGTGAGTGTTTCACTCGTGTGAGTGTAACACTCGTGTGAGTGTAACACTAGTGTGAGTGTTTCACTAGTGAGTGTTACACTCGTCTGAGTGTTACACTCGTATGTGTAACACTCGTGTGAGTGTAACACTAGTGTGAGTGTAACAGTAGTGTGAGTGTAACACTCGTGTGAGTGTAACACTCGTGTGAGTGCTACACTCGGGTGAGTGCTACACTCGTGTGAGTGTAACACTCGTGTGAGTGCTACACTCGTGTGAGTGTAACACTCGTGTGAGTGCTACACTCGTGTGAGTGTAACACTCGTGTGAGTGTAACACTCGTGTGAGTGCTACACTTGTGTGAGTGTAACACTCGTGTGAGTGCTACACTCGTGTGAGTGTAACACTCGTGTGAGTGCTACACTCGTGTGAGTGTAACACTAGTGTGAGTGTAACACTAGTGTGAGTGTTTCACTAGTGTGAGTGTTTCACTCGTGTGAGTGTTTCACTCGTGTAAGTGTTTCACTCGTGTGAGTGTAACACTCGTGTAAGTGCTACACCCGTGTGAGTGTAACACCCGCGTGAGTGTTTCACTCGTGTGAGTGTAACACTCGTGTGAGTGTAACACTTGTGTGAGTTTTGATTTAAAGCTTTCGTGACTGCAGTAATTCATATTCTTAGTTTTTTCGGTAAAGTCACGTTGAAGAGAAACAACAAAATAACAAAATATATATAAAACAAAAACAAATTCTCACGACGTTTCGACCATAACTCAAACGGTCATCATCAGGTGTGTTGGTTTGCATAAATTTATTTTTAAACGGCACATTTATTTATTTATAAAGAAAAACGTTGGCGTCACGCGCAGCGATTTGGCAGTTTGCCCAGGACTAGTCCACCTATTTTTTTTTTTTAAAGAGGAGGGGGGAGACGAAATTTTTTATAATGTATGCTGTCTGAAAGCCACTGTAAGCGTGAACAATCAATTAAGAACTGAAATGATTTATCAAATCTTTCCAATGATTGCTAAGATAGAATCCATCTTCTCGGTTGAAATTGTCTCTGTGCTTGTATATGTGGATAGCCTCATGAACGAATCTCTCATGGAAGCCAGATGGCTTACAAAAATAAAAAGAGATCCCACCAACAGCCTCGTCACACAAACCAACAAAATAATTTCTGATTCAACCGCATTAATTGATCAATCTAAACAGTTTTCGTTGAAACCTTCTGCTACCAGGCCACCAAGATTATACGGCTTACCAAAAATACATAAAGTTGATACACCTCTTCGTCCCATAGTCTCTACTATCAGCTCCCCCACCTACAAACTAGCTCGTTTTTTGTCTGAAATCCTGCGTCCTTTCACTGGAAAGACCACCTCTGCGGTACAAAATTCTACTCACCTGGTATCAACAATCAAGGGTATTTCCCTGTCCCCAGACGACCTGCTTGTCAGTTTTGATGTAGTTTCCTTATTCACCAAGGTTCCTGTACCTGACACCATTGCAATCATTGAAGACTTGGTTCATCAAGGACTAAACACTGAGGTACCCCCCTGGTGAGACACTGTTTAACCAATACATACTTCACTTGGAATGGAACTTTCTACAAACAAACTGAGGGCACCCCAATGGGCTCCCCCCTTTCTCCAGTTATAGCTAACATTTTCATGGAGAAATTTGAGACTGACGCCATCCAGACTGCCACTCTGCGCCCAACCTTATGGAAGAGGTACGTGGATGACACTTTTGTCATCTGGCCACATGGCCGGCCTGCTCTAGACCAATTCTTCGACCACATCAATTCCATACACCCAGCCATCAGATTTACCATGGAAGTCTAAATAGATGGCAAGATACCTTTTTTGGATGTCCTAATTAAAAAGAGACCTGATGGTTCAATGAGCCACTCTGTCTACAGGAAAGCTACCCATACGGATGCTTATCTGAAACTGGATTCCCACCACCATCCATCACAGAAGAATTCTCTCATCAAGACTCTGTATCATAGAGCCCAATGCATATCCGACCAGGAACACATAAGCAGTGAACTCAAGCACGTACACCAAGCTCTTAGGGCTAATGGTTACTCCGACTATACAATCCGCAAAGCTATCACTCAAACCATGAAGAAGAACCCTCTTGAGGAGCCTTTCAAAACCATCACTTTACCCTACATTGCTGGGATCACAAAAAAGATCTCCAAAATCTTGAATAAACACAAGATCCAGGTCCGTTTCAACACATTACATAAAATCCGTGATCTGGTTCCGTCTGTAAAAGATGTGATTCCGGACATACAATACCCTGGTGTCTACAAACTAAGTTGCCTCTGTGGTAGTAGTTACATTGGAGAAACCAAACGCCATGTCTCGGACCGCATTCGTGAACATAAAGCAGACCTTAAACACGGTAGGACCAACACCTCGGCCGTAGCAGATCATTGTTCTAATTCAGTAGGCTCACATGCCATTGACTTTTCCAAGACGGAGGTTCTTTGTAAGCCATCTGGCTTCCATGAGAGATTCGTTCATGAGGCTATCCACATATACAAGCACAGAGACAATTTCAACCGAGAAGATGGATTCTATCTTAGCAATCATTGGAAAGATTTGATAAATCATTTCAGTTCTTAATTGATTGTTCACGCTTACAGTGGCTTTCAGACAGCATACATTATAAAAAATTTCGTCTCCCCCCTCCTCTTTTAAAAAAAATAGATGGACTAGTCCTGGGCAAACTGCCAAATCGCTGCGCGTGACGCCAACGTTTTTTATAAATAAATAAATGTGCCGTTTAAAAATAAATTTATGCAAACCAACACACCTGATGATGACCGTTTGAGTTATGGTCGAAACGTCGTGAGAATTTTTTATTGTTTTATATATATTTTGTTATTTTGTTGTTTCTCTTCAACGTGACTTTACCGAAAAAACTAAGAATATACTTGTGTGAGTGTTTCACTCGCGCGAGTGAAACACTCGTGCGAGTGTTTCACTCGTGCGAGTGTTACACTCGTGCGATTGTTTCACTCGTGCGAGTGTTACACTCGTGCGAGTGTTACACTCGTGCGAGTGTTTCACTAGTGCGAGTGTTTCACTAGTGAGTGTTTCACTAGTGAGAGTGTTTCACTAGTGAGAGTGTTACACTCGTGAGAGTGTTACACTCGTGTGAGTGTAACACTCTTGTGAGTGTTTCACTCGTGTTTGTGTCACGTTTACTAGTGTGAGTGTTACACTCGTGTGAGTGTTACACTAGTGTGAGTGTTTCACTCGTGTGAGTGTAACACTAGTGTGAGTGTTTCACTAGTGAGTGTTCCACTCGTGTGAGTGTTACACTCGTGTGAGTGTTTCACTCGTGTGAGTGTAACATGAGTGTGAGTGTTTCACTCGTGCGAGTGTTACACTCGTGCGAGTGTTACACTCGTGCGAGTGTTTCACTAGTGCGAGTGTTTCACTAGTGAGTGTTTCACTAGTGAGAGTGTTTCACTAGTGAGAGTGTTACACTCGTGAGAGTGTTACACTCGTGTGAGTGTAACACTCTTGTGAGTGTTTCATTCGTGTTTGTGTCACGTTTACTAGTGTGAGTGTTACACTCGTGTGAGTGTTACACTAGTGTGAGTGTTTCACTCGTGTGAGTGTAACACTAGTGTGAGTGTTTCACTAGTGAGTGTTCCACTCGTGTGAGTGTTACACTCGTGTGAGTGTTTCACTCGTGTGAGTGTAACATGAGTGTGAGTGTTTCACTCGTGCGAGTGTTACACTCGTGCGAGTGTTTCAATCGTGCGAGTGTTTCAATCGTGTGAGTGTTACACGTGAATGTTACACTAGTGTGAGTGTTTCACTCGTGTGAGTGTTACACTAGTGCGAGTGTTACACGTGCGAGTGTTTCACTCGTGTGTTACACTCGTGTGAGTGTTACACTAGTGCGAGTGTTACACTAGTGCGAGTGTTACACTAGTGCGAGTGTTACACTAGTGCGAGTGTTACACTAGTGCGAGTGTTTCACTCGTGCGAGTGTTTCACTCGTGCGAGTGTTACACTCGTGCGAGTGTTACACTCGTGCGAGTGTTTCACTCGTGTGAGTGTTTCACTCTTGCGAGTGTTTCACTCGTGTGAGTGTTTCACTCGTGTGAGTAACACTCGTGTAAGTGCTACACTCGTGTGAGTGTAACACTCGTGTGAGTGTTTCACTCGCGCGAGTGTAACACTCGTGTGAGTGAAACACTCGTGCGAGTGTTTCACTCGTGCGAGTGTTACACTCGTGCGAGTGTTTCACCCGTGCGAGTGTTACACTCGTGCGAGTGTTTCACTAGTGAGTGTTTCACTAGTGAGAGTGTTTCACTAGTGAGAGTTACACTCGTGTGAGTGTAACACTCGTGTGAGTGTTTCACTCGTGTTTGTGTCACGTTCACTAGTGTGAGTGTTACACTCGTGCGAATGTTACACTCGTGTGAGTGTTACACTAGTGTGAGTGTTTCACTCGTGTGAGTGTAACACTCGTGTGAGTGTAACACTAGTGTGAGTGTTTCACTAGTGAGTGTTACACTCGTCTGAGTGTTACACTCGTATGTGTAACACTCGTGTGAGTGTAACACTAGTGTGAGTGTAACAGTAGTGTGAGTGTAACACTCGTGTGAGTGTAACACTCGTGTGAGTGCTACACTCGGGTGAGTGCTACACTCGTGTGAGTGTAACACTCGTGTGAGTGCTACACTCGTGTGAGTGTAACACTCGTGTGAGTGCTACACTCGTGTGAGTGTAACACTCGTGTGAGTGTAACACTCGTGTGAGTGCTACACTTGTGTGAGTGTAACACTCGTGTGAGTGCTACACTCGTGTGAGTGTAACACTCGTGTGAGTGCTACACTCGTGTGAGTGTAACACTAGTGTGAGTGTAACACTAGTGTGAGTGTTTCACTAGTGTGAGTGTTTCACTCGTGTGAGTGTTTCACTCGTGTGAGTGTTTCACTCGTGTAAGTGTTTCACTCGTGTGAGTGTAACACTCGTGTAAGTGCTACACCCGTGTGAGTGTAACACCCGCGTGAGTGTTTCACTCGTGTGAGTGTAACACTCGTGTGAGTGTAACACTTGTGTGAGTTTTGATTTAAAGCTTTCGTGACTGCAGTAATTCATATTCTTAGTTTTTTCGGTAAAGTCACGTTGAAGAGAAACAACAAAATAACAAAATATATATAAAACAAAAACAAATTCTCACGACGTTTCGACCATAACTCAAACGGTCATCATCAGGTGTGTTGGTTTGCATAAATTTATTTTTAAACGGCACATTTATTTATTTATAAAGAAAAACGTTGGCGTCACGCGCAGCGATTTGGCAGTTTGCCCAGGACTAGTCCATCTATTTTTTTTTTTAAAAGAGGAGGGGGGAGACGAAATTTTTTATAATGTATGCTATCTGAAAGCCACTGTAAGCGTGAACAATCAATTAAGAACTGAAATGATTTATCAAATCTTTCCAATGATTGCTAAGATAGAATCCATCTTCTCGGTTGAAATTGTCTCTGTGCTTGTATATGTGGATAGCCTCATGAACGAATCTCTCATGGAAGCCAGATGGCTTACAAAAATAAAAAGAGATCCCACCAACAGCCTCGTCACACAAACCAACAAAATAATTTCTGATTCAACCGCATTAATTGATCAATCTAAACAGTTTTCGTTGAAACCTTCTGCTACCAGGCCACCAAGATTATACGGCTTACCAAAAATACATAAAGTTGATACACCTCTTCGTCCCATAGTCTCTACTATCAGCTCCCCCACCTACAAACTAGCTCGTTTTTTGTCTGAAATCCTGCGTCCTTTCACTAGAAAGACCACCTCTGCGGTACAAAATTCTACTCACCTGGTATCAACAATCAAGGGTATTTCCCTGTCCCCAGACGACCTGCTTGTCAGTTTTGATGTAGTTTCCTTATTCACCAAGGTTCCTGTACCTGACACCATTGCAATCATTGAAGACTTGGTTCATCAAGGACTAAACACTGAGGTACCCCCCTGGTGAGACACTGTTTAACCAATACATACTTCACTTGGAATGGAACTTTCTACAAACAAACTGAGGGCACCCCAATGGGCTCCCCCCTTTCTCGAGTTATAGCTAACATTTTCATGGAGAAATTTGAGACTGACGCCATCCAGACTGCCACTCTGCGCCCAACCTTATGGAAGAGGTACGTGGATGACACTTTTGTCATCTGGCCACATGGCCGGCCTGCTCTAGACCAATTCTTCGACCACATCAATTCCATACACCCAGCCATCAGATTTACCATGGAAGTCTAAATAGATGGCAAGATACCTTTTTTGGATGTCCTAATTAAAAAGAGACCTGATGGTTCAATGAGCCACTCTGTCTACAGGAAAGCTACCCATACGGATGCTTATCTGAAACTGGATTCCCACCACCATCCATCACAGAAGAATTCTCTCATCAAGACTCTGTATCATAGAGCCCAATGCATATCCGACCAGGAACACATAAGCAGTGAACTCAAGCACGTACACCAAGCTCTTAGGGCTAATGGTTACTCCGACTATACAATCCGCAAAGCTATCACTCAAACCATGAAGAAGAACCCTCTTGAGGAGCCTTTCAAAACCATCACTTTACCCTACATTGCTGGGATCACAAAAAAGATCTCCAAAATCTTGAATAAACACAAGATCCAGGTCCGTTTCAACACATTACATAAAATCCGTGATCTGGTTCCGTCTGTAAAAGATGTGATTCCGGACATACAATACCCTGGTGTCTACAAACTAAGTTGCCTCTGTGGTAGTAGTTACATTGGAGAAACCAAACGCCATGTCTCGGACCGCATTCGTGAACATAAAGCAGACCTTAAACACGGTAGGACCAACACCTCGGCCGTAGCAGATCATTGTTCTAATTCAGTAGGCTCACATGCCATTGACTTTTCCAAGACGGAGGTTCTTTGTAAGCCATCTGGCTTCCATGAGAGATTCGTTCATGAGGCTATCCACATATACAAGCACAGAGACAATTTCAACCGAGAAGATGGATTCTATCTTAGCAATCATTGGAAAGATTTGATAAATCATTTCAGTTCTTAATTGATTGTTCACGCTTACAGTGGCTTTCAGACAGCATACATTATAAAAAATTTCGTCTCCCCCCTCCTCTTTTAAAAAAAATAGATGGACTAGTCCTGGGCAAACTGCCAAATCGCTGCGCGTGACGCCAACGTTTTTTATAAATAAATAAATGTGCCGTTTAAAAATAAATTTATGCAAACCAACACACCTGATGATGACCGTTTGAGTTATGGTCGAAACGTCGTGAGAATTTTTTATTGTTTTATATATATTTTGTTATTTTGTTGTTTCTCTTCAACGTGACTTTACCGAAAAAACTAAGAATATACTTGTGTGAGTGTTTCACTCGCGCGAGTGAAACACTCGTGCGAGTGTTTCACTCGTGCGAGTGTTACACTCGTGCGATTGTTTCACTCGTGCGAGTGTTACACTCGTGCGAGTGTTACACTCGTGCGAGTGTTTCACTAGTGCGAGTGTTTCACTAGTGAGTGTTTCACTAGTGAGAGTGTTTCACTAGTGAGAGTGTTTCACTCGTGTTTGTGTCACGTTTACTAGTGTGAGTGTTACACTCGTGTGAGTGTTACACTAGTGTGAGTGTTTCACTCGTGTGAGTGTAACACTAGTGTGAGTGTTTCACTAGTGAGTGTTCCACTCGTGTGAGTGTTACACTCGTGTGAGTGTTTCACTCGTGTGAGTGTAACATGAGTGTGAGTGTTTCACTCGTGCGAGTGTTACACTCGTGCGAGTGTTACACTCGTGCGAGTGTTTCAATCGTGTGAGTGTTACACTCGTGCGAGTGTTACACTCGTGCGAGTGTTTCACTAGTGCGAGTGTTTCACTAGTGAGTGTTTCACTAGTGAGAGTGTTTCACTAGTGAGAGTGTTACACTCGTGAGAGTGTTACACTCGTGTGAGTGTAACACTCTTGTGAGTGTTTCACTCGTGTTTGTGTCACGTTTACTAGTGTGAGTGTTACACTCGTGTGAGTGTTACACTAGTGTGAGTGTTTCACTCGTGTGAGTGTAACACTAGTGTGAGTGTTTCACTAGTGAGTGTTCCACTCGTGTGAGTGTTACACTCGTGTGAGTGTTTCACTCGTGTGAGTGTAACATGAGTGTGAGTGTTTCACTCGTGCGAGTGTTACACTCGTGCGAGTGTTTCAATCGTGCGAGTGTTTCAATCGTGTGAGTGTTACACGTGAATGTTACACTAGTGTGAGTGTTTCACTCGTGTGAGTGTTACACTAGTGCGAGTGTTACACGTGCGAGTGTTTCACTCGTGTGTTACACTCGTGTGAGTGTTACACTAGTGCGAGTGTTACACTAGTGCGAGTGTTACACTAGTGCGAGTGTTACACTAGTGCGAGTGTTTCACTCGTGCGAGTGTTTCACTCGTGCGAGTGTTTCACTCGTGCGAGTGTTACACTCGTGCGAGTGTTACACTCTTGCGAGTGTTACACTCGTGCGAGTGTTTCACTCGTGTGAGTGTTTCACTCGTGCGAGTGTTTCACTCGTGCGAGTGTTTCACTCGTGTGAGTGTTAGAGCGACTCGTGTGAGTGTTACACTAGTGCGAGTGTTACACTCGTGCGAGTGTTACACTCGTGTGAGTGTTACACGTGTTTGTGTCACGTTCACTCGTGTGAGTGTTTCACTCGTGTGAGTGTTTCACTCATCTGAGTGTTAGAGCGAATCGTGTGAGTTTCACTCGTGTGAGTGTTACACTCGTGTGAGTGTTTCAGTCGAGTGAATGTTTCACTCGTGTGAGTGTTTCACTCGTGTGAGTGTTTCACTCGAGTGAGTGTTTCACTCGAGTGAGTGCTACACTCGTGTGAGTGTTTCAGTCGAGTGAGTGCTTCACTCGTGTGAGTGTCACGTTCACTCGTGTGAGTGTTACACTCGTGTGAGTGTTTCGCTCGTGTGAGTGTTTCACTCGTGTGAGTGTTTCACTCGTGTGAGTGTTACAATCGAGTGAGTGTTTCACTCGTGTGAGCGTTTCACTCGTGTGAGTGTTACAATAGTGTTAGTGTTACACTCGTGTGAGTGTTACACTCGTGTGAGTGTTTCACTAGTGTGAGTGTTTCACTAGTGTGAGTGTTACACTCGTGTGAGTGTTACACTAGTGTGAGTGTTACAATCAAGTGAGTGTTTCACTCGTGTGAGCGTTTCACTCGTGTGAGTGTTACACTAGTGTGAGTGTTTCACTCGAGTGAGTGTTTCACTCGAGTGAGTGTTACACTCGTGTGAGTGTTACACTCGTGTTTGTGTCACGTTCACTCGTGTGAGTGTTACACTCGTGTGAGTGTTACACTCGTGTTTGTGTCACGTTCACTAGTGTGAGTGTTTCACTCGTGTGAGTGTTACACTAGTGTGAGTGTTTCATTCATGTGTGTTGTTCACTAGTGTGAATGTTACACTCGTGTGAATGTTACACTCGTGTGAGTGTTACACTCGTGTGAGTGTTTCACTAGTGCGAGTGTTTCACTAGTGAGTGTTTCACTAGTGAGAGTGTTTCACTAGTGAGAGTGTTTCACTCGTGTTTGTGTCACGTTTACTAGTGTGAGTGTTACACTCGTGTGAGTGTTACACTAGTGTGAGTGTTTCACTCGTGTGAGTGTAACACTAGTGTGAGTGTTTCACTAGTGAGTGTTCCACTCGTGTGAGTGTTACACTCGTGTGAGTGTTTCACTCGTGTGAGTGTAACATGAGTGTGAGTGTTTCACTCGTGCGAGTGTTACACTCGTGCGAGTGTTACACTCGTGCGAGTGTTTCAATCGTGTGAGTGTTACACTCGTGCGAGTGTTACACTCGTGCGAGTGTTTCACTAGTGCGAGTGTTTCACTAGTGAGTGTTTCACTAGTGAGAGTGTTTCACTAGTGAGAGTGTTACACTCGTGAGAGTGTTACACTCGTGTGAGTGTAACACTCTTGTGAGTGTTTCACTCGTGTTTGTGTCACGTTTACTAGTGTGAGTGTTACACTCGTGTGAGTGTTACACTAGTGTGAGTGTTTCACTCGTGTGAGTGTAACACTAGTGTGAGTGTTTCACTAGTGAGTGTTCCACTCGTGTGAGTGTTACACTCGTGTGAGTGTTTCACTCGTGTGAGTGTAACATGAGTGTGAGTGTTTCACTCGTGCGAGTGTTACACTCGTGCGAGTGTTTCAATCGTGCGAGTGTTTCAATCGTGTGAGTGTTACACGTGAATGTTACACTAGTGTGAGTGTTTCACTCGTGTGAGTGTTACACTAGTGCGAGTGTTACACGTGCGAGTGTTTCACTCGTGTGTTACACTCGTGTGAGTGTTACACTAGTGCGAGTGTTACACTAGTGCGAGTGTTACACTAGTGCGAGTGTTACACTAGTGCGAGTGTTTCACTCGTGCGAGTGTTTCACTCGTGCGAGTGTTACACTCGTGCGAGTGTTACACTCTTGCGAGTGTTACACTCGTGCGAGTGTTTCACTCGTGTGAGTGTTTCACTCGTGCGAGTGTTTCACTCGTGCGAGTGTTTCACTCGTGTGAGTGTTAGAGCGACTCGTGTGAGTGTTACACTAGTGCGAGTGTTACACTCGTGCGAGTGTTACACTCGTGTGAGTGTTACACGTGTTTGTGTCACGTTCACTCGTGTGAGTGTTTCACTCGTGTGAGTGTTTCACTCATCTGAGTGTTAGAGCGAATCGTGTGAGTTTCACTCGTGTGAGTGTTACACTCGTGTGAGTGTTTCAGTCGAGTGAATGTTTCACTCGTGTGAGTGTTTCACTCGTGTGAGTGTTTCACTCGAGTGAGTGTTTCACTCGAGTGAGTGCTACACTCGTGTGAGTGTTTCAGTCGAGTGAGTGCTTCACTCGTGTGAGTGTCACGTTCACTCGTGTGAGTGTTACACTCGTGTGAGTGTTTCGCTCGTGTGAGTGTTTCACTCGTGTGAGTGTTTCACTCGTGTGAGTGTTACAATCGAGTGAGTGTTTCACTCGTGTGAGCGTTTCACTCGTGTGAGTGTTACAATAGTGTTAGTGTTACACTCGTGTGAGTGTTACACTCGTGTGAGTGTTTCACTAGTGTGAGTGTTTCACTAGTGTGAGTGTTACACTCGTGTGAGTGTTACACTAGTGTGAGTGTTACAATCAAGTGAGTGTTTCACTCGTGTGAGCGTTTCACTCGTGTGAGTGTTACACTAGTGTGAGTGTTTCACTCGAGTGAGTGTTTCACTCGAGTGAGTGTTACACTCGTGTGAGTGTTACACTCGTGTTTGTGTCACGTTCACTCGTGTGAGTGTTACACTCGTGTGAGTGTTACACTCGTGTTTGTGTCACGTTCACTAGTGTGAGTGTTTCACTCGTGTGAGTGTTACACTAGTGTGAGTGTTTCATTCATGTGTGTTGTTCACTAGTGTGAATGTTACACTCGTGTGAATGTTTCACTCGTGTGAGTGTTACACTCGTGTGAGTGTTACACTCGTGTGAGTGTTACACTACTGTGAGTGTTTCACTCGTGCGAGTGTTACACTCGTGCGAGTGTTTCACTCGTGCGAGTGTTACACTCGTGCGAGTGTTTCACTAGTGCGATTGTTTCACTAGTGAGTGTTTCACTAGTGAGAGTGTTACAATCGTGTGAGTGTAACACTCGTGTGAGTGTTTCACTCGTGTTTGTGTCACGTTCACTAGTGTGAGTGTTACACTCGTGCGAGTGTTACACTCGTGTGAGTGTTACACTAGTGTGAGTGTTTCACTAGTGTGAGTGTTTCACTCGTGTGAGTGTAACACTCGTGTGAGTGTAACACTAGTGTGAGTGTTTCACTAGTGAGTGTTACACTCGTGTGAGTGTTACACTCGTATGTGTAACACTCGTGTGAGTGTTTCACTCGTGTGAGTGTTACACTAGTGTGAGTGTTTCATTCATGTGTGTTGTTCACTAGTGTGAATGTTACACTCGTGTGAATGTTACACTCGTGTGAGTGTTACACTCGTGTGAGTGTTACACTCGTGTGAGTGTTACACTACTGTGAGTGTTTCACTCGTGCGAGTGTTACACTCGTGCGAGTGTTTCACTCGTGCGAGTGTTACACTCGTGCGAGTGTTTCACTAGTGCGATTGTTTCACTAGTGAGTGTTTCACTAGTGAGAGTGTTACAATCGTGTGAGTGTAACACTCGTGTGAGTGTTTCACTCGTGTTTGTGTCACGTTCACTAGTGTGAGTGTTACACTCGTGCGAGTGTTACACTCGTGTGAGTGTTACACTAGTGTGAGTGTTTCACTAGTGTGAGTGTTTCACTCGTGTGAGTGTAACACTCGTGTGAGTGTAACACTAGTGTGAGTGTTTCACTAGTGAGTGTTACACTCGTGTGAGTGTTACACTCGTATGTGTAACACTCGTGTGAGTGTAACACTAGTGTGAGTGTAACACTAGTGTGAGTGTAACACTCGTGTGAGTGTAACACTCCTGTGAGTGCTACACTCGGGTGAGTGCTACACTCGTGTGAGTGTAACACTCGTGTGAGTGCTACACTCCTGTGAGTGTAACACTCGTGTGAGTGTAACACTCGTGTGAGTGCTACACTCGTGTGAGTGTAACACTTGTGTGAGTGTAACTCTCGTGTGAGTGCTACACTCGTGTGAGTGTAACACTCGTGTGAGTGCTACACTCGTGTGAGTGTAACACTCGTGTGAGTGCTACACTCGTGTGAGTGTAACACTAGTGTGAGTGTAACACTAGTGTGAGTGTTTCACTCGTGTGAGTGTTTCACTCGTGTGAGTATAACACTCGTGTGAGTGCTACACCCGTGTGAGTGTAACACTCGCGTGAGTGTTTCACTCGTGTGAGTGTAACACTCGTGTGAGTGTAACTCTCGTGCGAGTGTAACACTCGTGCGAGTGTAACACTCGTGCGAGTGTTTCACTCGTGCGAGTGTTTCACTCGTGCGAGTGTTACACTCGTGTGAGTGTTACACTCGTGCGAGTGTTACACTCGTGCGAGTGTTACATTCGTGGGAGTGTTTCACTAGTGGGAGTGTTTCACTATTGCGAGTGTTTCACTAGTGAGAGTGTTACACTCGTGAGAGTGTTACACTCGTGAGAGTGTTACACTCGTGAGAGTGTTACACTCGTGTGAGTGTAACACTCGTCTGAGTGTTTCACTCGTGTTTGTGTCACGTTTACTAGTGTGAGTGTTACACTCGTGCGAGTGTTACACTCGTGTGAGTGTTACACTAGGTGAGTGTTACACTAGTGTGAGTTTTTCACTCGTGTGAGTGTAACACTCGTGTGAGTGTAACACTAGTGTGAGTGTTTCACTAGTGAGTGTTCCACTCGTGTGAGTGTTACACTCGGGTGAGTGTTTCACTCATGTGAGTGTTACATGAGTGTGAGTGTTTCACTCGTGCGAGTGTTACACTCGTGCGAGTGTTACACTCGTGCGAGTGTTACACTCGTGCGAGTGTTTCAATCGTGTGAGTGTTACACGTGAATGTTACACTAGTGTGAGTGTTTCACTAGTGTGAGTGTTACACTCGTGTGAGTGTTACACTAGTGTGAGTGTTACAATCGAGTGAGTGTTTCACTCGTGTGAGCGTTTCACTCGTGTGAGTGTTACACTAGTGTGAGTGTTTCACTCGGGTGAGTGTTTCACTCATGTGAGTGTTACATGAGTGTGAGTGTTTCACTCGTGCGAGTGTTACACTCGTGCGAGTGTTACACTCGTGCGAGTGTTTCAATCGTGTGAGTGTTACACGTTAATGTTACACTAGTGTGAGTGTTTCACTCGTGTGAGTGTTACACTAGTGCGAGTGTTACACTCGTGCGAGTGTTACACTCGTGTGAGTGTTTCACTCGTGTGTTACACTAGTGCGAGTGTTACACTAGTGCGAGTGTTTCACTCGTGCGAGTGTTTCACTCGTGCGAGTGTTTCACTCGTGCGAGTGTTCACTCGTGCGAGTGTTACACTCGTGCGAGTGTTTCACTCGTGTGAGTGTTTCACTCGTGTGAGTGTTAGAGCGACTCGTGTGAGTGTTACAGTCGAGTGAGTGTTACACTCGAATGAGTGTTTCACTCGTGTGAGTGTTTCACTAGTGCGAGTCTTACACTCGTGTGAGTGTTACACTCGTGTTTGTGTCACGTTCACTCGTGTGAGTGTTTCACTCCTGTGAGTGTTTCACTCATCTGAGTGTTAGAGCGACTCGTGTGAGTTTCACTCGTGTGAGTGTTTCACTCGTGTGAGTGTTTCAGTCGAGTGAGTGTTTCAGTCGAGTGAGTGTTTCACTCGTGTGAGTGTTTCACTCGAGTGAGTGTTTCACTCGAGTGAGTGCTACACTCGTGTGAGTGTTTTAGTCGAGTGAGTGCTTCACTCGTGTGAGTGTCACGTTCACTCGTGTGAGTGTTACACTCGTGTGAGTGTTTCGCTCGTGTGAGTGTTTAACTCGTGTGAGTGTTTCACTCGTGTGAGTGTTACAATCGAGTGAGTGTTTCACTCGTATGAGCGTTTCACTCGTGTGAGTGTTACAATAGTGTGAGTGTTACACTCGTGTGAGTGTTTCACTCGTGTGAGTATAACACTCGTTTGAGTGCTACACCCGTGTCAGTGTAACACTCGCGTGAGTGTTTCACTCGTGTGAGTGTAACACTCGTGTGAGTGTAACACTCGTGCGAGTGTAACACTCGTGCGAGTGTTTCACTCGTGCGAGTGTTTCACTCGTGCGAGTGTTACACTCGTGCGAGTGTTACACTCGTGCGAGTGTTACACTCGTGAGAGTGTTACACTCGTGTGAGTGTTACACTCGTGTGAGTGTAACACTCGTGTTTGTGTCACGTTTACTAGTGTGAGTGTAACACTCGTGTGAGTGTAACACTAGTGTGAGTGTTTCACTAGTGAGTGTTCCACTCGTGTGAGTGTTACTCTCGGGTGAGTGTTTCACTCGTGTGAGTGTTACATGAGTGTGAGTGTTTCACTCGTGCGAGTGTTACACTCGTGCGAGTGTTACACTCGTGCGAGTGTTTCAATCGTGTGAGTGTTACACGTGAATGTTACACTAGTGTGAGTGTTTCACTCGTGTGAGTGTTACACTAGTGCGAGTGTTACACTCGTGCGAGTGTTACACTCGTGTGAGTGTTTCACTCGTGTGTTACACTAGTGCGAGTGTTACACTAGTGCGAGTGTTTCACTCGTGCGAGTGTTACACTAGTGCGAGTGTTACACTCGTGCGAGTGCTACACTCGTGTGAGTGTTTCACTCGTGTGAGCGTTTCACTCGTGTGAGTGTTACACTCGTGTGAGTGTTACACTCGAGTGAGTGTTTCATTCGTGTGAGTGTTTCACTCATGTAAGTGTTAGCGCGACTCGTGTGAGTGTTTCACTCGTGTGAGTTTCACTCGTGTGAGTTTCACTCGTGTGAGTGTTGCACTCGTGTGAGTGTTTCACTCGTGTGAGTGTTACACTCGTGTGAGTGTTACACTTGAGTGAGCGTTACACTCGTGTGAGCGGAGGCGGAGGAGGAGGAGGCGGTGGAGGAGTCGGAGTCGGCGGAAGAGGTAGGTGGCCCTTAAAAAAGAGACCAGTAAAAGAATTGGCCAGTAAAAAAAGATGAGTGGCCATAAAAAAAATTGACTGGTAAAAAAATAATAATAATAAAAATATAAAACAATTAAATTACTTTCTACGTGACTTTACAGAAAGAACCAAGAATATGAATCCCTGCAGTCATGGAAGCTTTAATTCAAAATGGTAAAAAAAGTCAAACTGAAAAAATTGGCCAGTAAAAAAGATAATTGGCCATCAAAAAAAGTGACTAGTTAAAAAAGAGTGGCCATTAAAGAAAAAATTTGACTGGTAAAAAAAAATGGTCATGAAAAAAGTGAAAAAATTGGCCGGTAAAAAAGATAAATGGCCATCAAAAAAAGTGACCAGTTAAAAAAGAGTGGCCATTAAAAAAAAAGCGGCCAATGTAAAAGGAATTGGCCCATAAAAAAAAGACCAGTCGAAAAAAATTGGCCGGTAAAAAAGATGAATGGCCATCCAAAAAAGTGACGGTTAAAAAAGAGTGGCCATTAAAAAAAGTGACTACAAAAAATTGGCCCATAAAAAAGAAAAGACCAGTCAAACAAAATTGGTCAGTAAAAAAATGTATTGGCCATCACACAGTGAGGTGGAGGAGGTGGAGGAGGATGCGGAGGAGGCGGAGGAGGAGGAGGCGGAGTCGGAGGAGGCGGAGGAGGAGGTGGATGAGGAGGAGGAGGCACAAGAGGTAGGTGGCCCGTAAAAAAAGAGACCAGTAAAAGAATTGGCCAGTAAAAAAAGATGAGTGCCCATAAAAAATTTTGACTGGTAAAAAAAAAAATATAAAACAATTAAATTCCCTTCTACGTGACTTTACCAAAAGAACCAAGAATATGAATCCCTGCAGTCACGAAAGCTTTAATTCAAAATGGTAAAAAAGTCAAACTGAAAAAATTGGCCAGTAAAAAAGATAATTGGCCATCAAAAAAAGTGACTAGTTAAAAAAGAGTGGCCATTAAAGAAAAAATTTGACTGGTAAAAAAAAATGGTCATGAAAAAAGTGAAAAAATTGGCCGGTAAAAAAGATAAATGGCCATCAAAAAAAGTGACCAGTTAAAAAAGAGTGGCCATTAAAAAAAAAGTGGCCAATGTAAAAGGAATTGGCCCATAAAAAAAAGACCAGTCGAAAAAAATTGGCCGGTAAAAAAGATGAATGGCCATCCAAAAAAGTGACCAGTTAAAAAAGAGTGGCCATTAAAAAAAGTGACTACAAAAAATTGGCCCATAAAAAAGAAAAGACCAGTCAAACAAAATTGGTCAGTAAAAAAATGTATTGGCCATCACACAGTGAGGTGGAGGAGGTGGAGGAGGATGCGGAGGAGGCGGAGGAGGAGGCGGAGTCGGAGGAGGCGGAGGAGGAGGTGGATGAGGAGGCACAAGAGGTAGGTGGCCCGTAAAAAAAGAGACCAGTAAAAGAATTGGCCAGTAAAAAAAGATGAGTGCCCATAAAAAATTTTGACTGGTAAAAAAAAAACAACAACAATTAAATTCCCTTCTACGTGACTTTACCAAAAGAACCAAGAATATGAATCCCTGCAGTCACGAAAGCTTTAATTCAAAATGGTAAAAAAAGTCAAACTGAAAAAATTGGCCAGTAAAAAAGATAATTGGCCATCAAAAAAAGTGAATGGTTAAAAAAGAGTGGTCATTAAAGAAAAAATTTGACTGGTAAAAAAAAAATGGTAATGAAAAAAGTGAAAAAAATTGGCCGGTAAAAAAGATAAATGGCCATCAAAAAAGTGACCGGTTAAAAAACAGTGGCCATTAAAAAAAAAGTGGCCGATCAAAAATGAATTGGCCCATAAAAAAAAGACCAGTCGAAAAAAATTGGCCGGTAAAAAAGATGAATTGCCATCCAAAAAATTGACCGGTTAAAAAAGAGTGGCCATTAAAAAAACAGTGGCCTACCAAAAAATAATTGGCCTGTAAAAAAGACCAGTCGAAAAAAAATTGGCCAGTAAAAAAGATAAGTGGCCATCAAAAAAAGTGACCGGTTAAAAACATTGCCCATTAAATAAAGTGACTATAAAAAATTGGCCCATAAAAAAGGAAAGACCAGTCAAACAAAATTGGTCAGTAAAAACATGTATTGGCCATCACACAGTGAGGTGGAGGAGGCGGAGGAGGCGGAGGAGGAGGCGGAGGAGGCGGAGGAGGATGCGGAGGATGCGGAGGAGGCGGAGGAGGAGACGGAGGAGGCGGATTCGGAGGAGGCGGATTCGGAGGAGGAGGCGGATGAGGAGGAGGCAGAAGAGGTAGGTGGCCCGTAAAAAAAGAGACCAGTAAAAGAATTGGCCAGTAAAAAAAGATGAGTGGCCATAAAGAAATTTGACTTGTAAAAAAAAAAATAGAAATATAAAACAATTAAATTCCCTTCTACCTGACTTTACCGAAAGAACTAAGAATATGAATCCCTGCAGTCACGAAAGCATTAATTAAAAATGGTAAAAAAGTCAACCTGAAAAAATTGGCCAGTAAAAAAGATAATTGGCCATCATAAAAAGTGACTGATTAAAAAAGAGTGGCCATTAAAGAAAAAAATTGACTGGTAAAAAAAAATGGTCATAAAAAAGTGAAAAAACTTGGCCGGTAAAAAAGATAAATGGCCATCAAAAAAATTGACCGGTTAAAAAAGAGTGGCCATTAAAAAAAAAGTGGCTGATCTAAAAGGAATTGCCCCATAAAAAAAAGACCGGTCGAAAAAAATTGGCCGGTAAAAAAGATGAATGGCCATCCAAAAAAGTGACCGGTTAAAAAAGAGTGGCCATTAAAAAAACAGTGGCCTACCAAAAAATAATTGGCCCGTAAAAAAGACCAGTCGAAAAAAATTGGGCAGTAAAAAAGATAATTGGCCATCAAAAAAAGTGACCGGTTAAAAAAATTGCCCATTAAAAAAAGTGACTATAAAAAATTGGCCCATAAAAAAGGAAAGACCAGTCAAACAAAATTGGTCAGTAAAAAAATGTATTGGCCATCACACAGTGAGGTGGAGGAGGCGGAGGAGGCGGAGGAGGAGGCGGAGGAGGCGGAGGAGGAGGCGGAGGAGGAGGCGGAGTCGGAGGAGGAGGCGGAGGAGGCTGAGGCGGAGGAGGAGGCGGAAGAGGTAGGTGGCCTGTAAAAAAAGAGACCAGTAAAAGAATTGGCCAGTAAAAAAGGATGAGTGGCCAAAAAAAAATTTGACTGGTAAAAATAAATAAATAATAGAAATATAAAACAATTAAATTCCCTTCTACATGACTTTACCGAAAGAACCAAGAATATGAATCCCTGCAGTCACGAAAGCTTTAATTCAAAATGGTAAAAAAGTCAAACTGAAAAAATTGGCCAGTAAAAAAGATAATTGGCCATCAAAAAAAGTGACTGGTTAAAAATAGTGGCCATTAAAGAAAAAAATTTTACTGGTAAAAAAAAATGGTCATGAAAAAAGTGAAAAAAATTGGCCGGTAAGAAAGATAAATGGCCATCAAAAAAAAGTGACCGGTTAAAAAAGAGTGGCCATTAAAAAAACAGTGGCCTACCAAAAAATAATTGGCCCGTAAAAAAAGACCAGTCGAAAAATATTGGCCAGTAAAAAAGATAAGTGGCCATCAAAAAATGTGACCGGTTAAAAAAATTGCCCATTAAAAAAAGTGACAACAAAAAATTGGCCCGTAAAAAAGGAAAGACCAGTCAAACAAATTTGGTCAGTAAAAAAATGTATTGCCCATCACACAGTGAGGTGGAGGAGGTGGAGGAGGTGGAGGAGGCGGAGGAGGCGGAGGAGGCGGAGGAGGAGGCGGAGGAGGAGGCGGAGGAGGAGGAGGCAGAAGAGGTAGGTGGCCTGTAAAAAAAGAGACCAGTAAAAGAATTGGCCATTAAAAAAAGATGAGTGGCCATAAAAAAATTTGACAGGTAAAAAAAAATAATAGAAATATAAAACATTTAAATTCCCTTCTACGTGACTTTACCGAAAGAACCAAGAATATGAATCCCTGCAGTCACGAAAGCTTTAATTCAAAATGTTAAAAAAGTCAAACTGAAAAAATTGGCCAGTAAAAAAGATAATTGGCCATCAAAAAAAGTGACTGATTAAAAAAGAGTGGCCATTAAAGAAAAAATTTGACTGGTAAAAAAATAAATGGTCATGAAAAAAGTGAAAAAAATTGGCCCGGAAAAAAGACAAATGGCCATAAAAAAAAGTGACCGGTTAAAAAAGAGTGGCCATAAAAAAACATTGGCATACCAAAAAATAATTGGCCCGTAAAAAAAGACGAGTCGAAAAAAATTGGCCAGTAAAAAAGATAAGTGACCATCAAAAAAAGTGACCAGTTAAAAAAATTGCCCATTAAAAAAAGTGACAACAAAAAATTGGCCCGTAAAAAAGGAAAGACCAGTCAAACAAAATTGGTCAGTAAAAAAATGTATTGGCCATCACACCGTGAGGTGGAGGAGGTGGAGGAGGCGGAGGAGGCGGAGGAGGCGGAGCAGGAGGCAGAGGAGGAGGCGGAGGAGGAGGAGGAGGCGGAGGAGGAGGAGGCGGAAGAGGTAGGTGGCCCGTAAAAAAAGAGACCAGTAAAAGAATTGGCTATTAAAAAAAGATGAGTGGCCATAAAAAAATTTGACAGGTAAAAAAAAATAATAGAAATATAAACCAATTAAATTCCCTTCTACGTGACTTTACCGAAAGAACCAAGAATATGAATCCCTGCAGTCACGAAAGCTTTAATTCAAAATGGTTAAAAAAAGTCAAACTGAAAAAATTGGCCAGTAAAAAAGATAATTGGCCATCAAAAAAAGTGACTGATTAAAAAAGAGTGGCCATTAAAGAAAAATTTGAATGGTAAAAAAATTAATGGTCATGAAAAAAGTGAAAAAAATTGCCCGGAAAAAAGACAAATGGCCATCAAAAAAAAGTGACCGGTTAAAAAAGAGTGGCCATTAAAAAAACAGTGGCCTACCAAAAAATAATTGGCCCGTAAAAAAAGACCAGTCAAAAAAAATTGTCCAGTAAAAAAGATAAGTGACCATCAAAAAAAGTGACCGGTTAAAAAAATTGCCCACTAAAAAAAGTGACAACAAAAAATTGGCCCGTAAAAAAGGAAAGACCAGTCAAACAAAATTGGTCAGTACAAAAATGTATTGGCCATCACACAGTGAGGTGGAGGAGGCGGAGGAGGTGGAGGAGGAGGCGGAGAAGGAGGCGGAGGAGGAGGCGGAGGAGGAGGAGGCGGAGGAGGAGGCGGAGGCGGAGGCGGAGGAGGAGGAGGCGGAAGAGGTAGGTGGCCCGTAAAAAAAGAGACCAGTAAAAGAATTGGCCATTAAAAAAAGATGAGTGGCCATAAAAAAATTTGACAGGTAAAAAAAAAATAATAGAAATATAAAACAATTAAATTCCCTTCTACGTGACTTTACCGAAAGAACCAAGAATATGAATCCCTGCAGTCATGAAAGCTTTAATTCAAAATGTTAAAAAAAGTCAAATTGAAAAAATTGGCCAGTAAAAAAGATAATTGGCCATCAAAAAAAGTGACTGATTAAAAAAGAGTGGCCATTAAAGAAAAATTTGACTGGTAAAAAAATTAATGGTCATGAAAAAAGTGAAAAAAATTGGCCCGGAAAAAAGACAAATGGCCATAAAAAAAAAGTGACCGGTTAAAAAAGAGTGGCCATTAAAAAAACAGTGGCCTACCAAAAAATAATTGGCCCGTAAAAAAAGACCAGTCAAAAAAAATTGGCCAGTAAAAAAGATAAGTGACCATCAAAAAAAGTGACCGGTTAAAAAAATTGCCCATTAAAAAAAGTGACAACAAAAAATTGGCCCGTAAAAAAGGAAAGACCAGTCAAACAAAATTGGTCAGTACAAAAATGTATTGGCCATCACACAGTGAGGTGGAGGAGGCGGAGGAGGCGGAGGAGGAGGCGGAGGAGGAGGCGGAGGAGGAGGAGGAGGAGGAGGAGGCGGAGGAGGAGGCGGAGGAGGAGGAGGCGGAAGAGGTAGGTGGCCCGTAAAAAAAGAGACCAGTAAAAGAATTGGCCATTAAAAAAAGATGAGTGGCCATAAAAAAATTTGACAGGTAAAAAAAAAAAATAGAAATATAAAACAATTAAATTCCCTTCTACGTGACTTTACCGAAAGAACCAAGAATATGAATCCCTGCAGTCATGAAAGCTTTAATTCAAAATGTTAAAAAAGTCAAACTGAAAAAATTGGCCAGTAAAAAAGATATTTGGCCATCAAAAAAAGTGACTGATTAAAAAAGAGTGGCCATTAAAGAAAAATTTGACTGGTAAAAAAATAAATGGTCATGAAAAAAGTGAAAAAAATTGGCCCGGAAAAAAGACAAATGGCCATCAAAAAAAAGTGACCGGTTAAAAAAGAGTGGCCATTAAAAAACAGTGGCCTACCAAAAAATAATTGGCCCGTAAAAAAAGACGAGTCGAAAAAAATTGGCCAGTAAAAAAGATAAGTGACCATCAAAAAAAGTGACCGGTTAAAAAAATTGCCCATTAAAAAAAGTGACAACAAAAAATTGGCCCGTAAAAAAGGAAAGACCAGTCAAACAAAATTGGTCAGTAAAAAAATGTATTGGCCATCACACCGTGAGGTGGAGGAGGTGGAGGAGGCGGAGGAGGCGGAGGAGGCGGAGCAGGAGGCGGAGGAGGAGGCGGAGGAGGAGGCGGAGGAGGAGGAGGCGGAAGAGGTAGGTGGCCCATAAAAAAAGAGACCAGTAAAAGAATTGGCCATTAAAAAAAGATGAGTGGCCATAAAAAAATTTGACAGGTAAAAAAAAATAATAGAAATATAAAACAATTAAATTCCCTTCTACGTGACTTTACCGAAAGAACCAAGAATATGAATCCCTGCAGTCATGAAAGCTTTAATTCAAAATGTTAAAAAAAGTCAAATTGAAAAAATTGGCCAGTAAAAAAGATAATTGGCCATCAAAAAAAGTGACTGATTAAAAAAGAGTGGCCATTAAAGAAAAATTTGACTGGTAAAAAAATTAATGGTCATGAAAAAAGTGAAAAAAATTGGCCCGGAAAAAAGACAAATGGCCATAAAAAAAAAGTGACCGGTTAAAAAAGAGTGGCCATTAAAAAAACAGTGGCCTACCAAAAAATAATTGGCCCATAAAAAAAGACCAGTCAAAAAAAATTGGCCAGTAAAAAAGATAAGTGACCATCAAAAAAAGTGACCGGTTAAAAAAATTGCCCATTAAAAAAAGTGACAACAAAAAATTGGCCCGTAAAAAAGGAAAGACCAGTTAAACAAAATTGGTCAGTAAAAAATGTATTGGCCATCACACAGTGAGGTGGAGGAGGCGGAGGAGGCGGAGGAGGAGGCGGAGGAGGCGGAGGAGGAGGCGGAGGAGGAGGAGGAGGCGGAGGAGGAGGCGGAGGCGGAGGAGGAGGAGGCGGAAGAGGTAGGTGGCCCGTAAAAAAAGAGACCAGTAAAAGAATTGGCCATTAAAAAAAGATTAGTGGCCATAAAAAAATTTGACAGGTAAAAAAATAATAGAAATATAAAACAATTAAATTCCCTTCTACGTGACTTTACCGAAAGAACCAAGAACATGAATCCCTGCAGTCATGAAAGCTTTAATTCAAAATGTTAAAAAAGTCAAACTGAAAAAATTGGCCAGTAAAAAAGATAATTGGCCATCAAAAAAAGTGACTGATTAAAAAAGAGTGGCCATTAAAGAAAAAATTTGACTGGTAAAAAAATAAATGGTCATGAAAAAAGTGAAAAAAATTGGCCCAGAAAAAAGACAAATGGCCATCAAAAAAAAGTGACCAGTTAAAAAAGAGTGGCCATAAAAAAACAGTGGCATACCAAAAAATAATTGGCCCGTAAAAAAAGACGAGTCGAAAAAAATTGGCCAGTAAAAAAGATAAGTGACCATCAAAAAAAGTGACCAGTTAAAAAAATTGCCCATTAAAAAAAGTGACAACAAAAAATTGGCCCGTAAAAAAGGAAAGACCAGTCAAACAAAATTGGTCAGTAAAAAAATGTATTGGCCATCACACCGTGAGGTGGAGGAGGTGGAGGAGGCGGAGGAGGCGGAGGAGGCGGAGCAGGAGGCAGAGGAGGAGGCGGAGGAGGAGGCGGAGGAGGAGGAGGCGGAAGAGGTAGGTGGCCCGTAAAAAAAGAGACCAGTAAAAGAATTGGCTATTAAAAAAAGATGAGTGGCCATAAAAAAATTTGACAGGTAAAAAAAAATAATAGAAATATAAAACAATTAAATTCCCTTCTACGTGACTTTACCGAAAGAACCAAGAATATGAATCCCTGCAGTCACGAAAGCTTTAATTCAAAATGGTTAAAAAAAGTCAAACTGAAAAAATTGGCCAGTAAAAAAGATAATTGGCCATCAAAAAAAGTGACTGATTAAAAAAGAGTGGCCATTAAAGAAAAATTTGAATGGTAAAAAAATTAATGGTCATGAAAAAAGTGAAAAAAATTGCCCGGAAAAAAGACAAATGGCCATAAAAAAAAAGTGACCGGTTAAAAAAGAGTGGCCATTAAAAAAACAGTGGCCTACCAAAAAATAATTGGCCCGTAAAAAAAGACCAGTCAAAAAAAATTGTCCAGTAAAAAAGATAAGTGACCATCAAAAAAAGTGACCGGTTAAAAAAATTGCCCACTAAAAAAAGTGACAACAAAAAATTGGCCCGTAAAAAAGGAAAGACCAGTCAAACAAAATTGGTCAGTACAAAAATGTATTGGCCATCACACAGTGAGGTGGAGGAGGCGGAGGAGGTGGAGGAGGAGGCGGAGAAGGAGGCGGAGGAGGAGGCGGAGGAGGAGGAGGCGGAGGAGGAGGCGGAGGCGGAGGCGGAGGAGGAGGAGGCGGAAGAGGTAGGTGGCCCGTAAAAAAAGAGACCAGTAAAAGAATTGGCCATTAAAAAAAGATGAGTGGCCATAAAAAAATTTGACAGGTAAAAAAAAAATAATAGAAATATAAAACAATTAAATTCCCTTCTACGTGACTTTACCGAAAGAACCAAGAATATGAATCCCTGCAGTCATGAAAGCTTTAATTCAAAATGTTAAAAAAAGTCAAATTGAAAAAATTGGCCAGTAAAAAAGATAATTGGCCATCAAAAAAAGTGACTGATTAAAAAAGAGTGGCCATTAAAGAAAAATTTGACTGGTAAAAAAATTAATGGTCATGAAAAAAGTGAAAAAAATTGGCCCGGAAAAAAGACAAATGGCCATAAAAAAAAAGTGACCGGTTAAAAAAGAGTGGCCATTAAAAAAACAGTGGCCTACCAAAAAATAATTGGCCCGTAAAAAAAGACCAGTCAAAAAAAATTGGCCAGTAAAAAAGATAAGTGACCATCAAAAAAAGTGACCGGTTAAAAAAATTGCCCATTAAAAAAAGTGACAACAAAAAATTGGCCCGTAAAAAAGGAAAGACCAGTCAAACAAAATTGGTCAGTACAAAAATGTATTGGCCATCACACAGTGAGGTGGAGGAGGCGGAGGAGGCGGAGGAGGAGGCGGAGGAGGAGGCGGAGGAGGAGGAGGAGGAGGAGGAGGCGGAGGAGGAGGCGGAGGAGGAGGAGGCGGAAGAGGTAGGTGGCCCGTAAAAAAAGAGACCAGTAAAAGAATTGGCCATTAAAAAAAGATGAGTGGCCATAAAAAAATTTGACAGGTAAAAAAAAAAAATAGAAATATAAAACAATTAAATTCCCTTCTACGTGACTTTACCGAAAGAACCAAGAATATGAATCCCTGCAGTCATGAAAGCTTTAATTCAAAATGTTAAAAAAGTCAAACTGAAAAAATTGGCCAGTAAAAAAGATATTTGGCCATCAAAAAAAGTGACTGATTAAAAAAGAGTGGCCATTAAAGAAAAATTTGACTGGTAAAAAAATAAATGGTCATGAAAAAAGTGAAAAAAATTGGCCCGGAAAAAAGACAAATGGCCATCAAAAAAAAGTGACCGGTTAAAAAAGAGTGGCCATTAAAAAACAGTGGCCTACCAAAAAATAATTGGCCCGTAAAAAAAGACGAGTCGAAAAAAATTGGCCAGTAAAAAAGATAAGTGACCATCAAAAAAAGTGACCGGTTAAAAAAATTGCCCATTAAAAAAAGTGACAACAAAAAATTGGCCCGTAAAAAAGGAAAGACCAGTCAAACAAAATTGGTCAGTAAAAAAATGTATTGGCCATCACACCGTGAGGTGGAGGAGGTGGAGGAGGCGGAGGAGGCGGAGGAGGCGGAGCAGGAGGCGGAGGAGGAGGCGGAGGAGGAGGCGGAGGAGGAGGAGGCGGAAGAGGTAGGTGGCCCATAAAAAAAGAGACCAGTAAAAGAATTGGCCATTAAAAAAAGATGAGTGGCCATAAAAAAATTTGACAGGTAAAAAAAAATAATAGAAATATAAAACAATTAAATTCCCTTCTACGTGACTTTACCGAAAGAACCAAGAATATGAATCCCTGCAGTCATGAAAGCTTTAATTCAAAATGTTAAAAAAAGTCAAATTGAAAAAATTGGCCAGTAAAAAAGATAATTGGCCATCAAAAAAAGTGACTGATTAAAAAAGAGTGGCCATTAAAGAAAAATTTGACTGGTAAAAAAATTAATGGTCATGAAAAAAGTGAAAAAAATTGGCCCGGAAAAAAGACAAATGGCCATAAAAAAAAAGTGACCGGTTAAAAAAGAGTGGCCATTAAAAAAACAGTGGCCTACCAAAAAATAATTGGCCCATAAAAAAAGACCAGTCAAAAAAAATTGGCCAGTAAAAAAGATAAGTGACCATCAAAAAAAGTGACCGGTTAAAAAAATTGCCCATTAAAAAAAGTGACAACAAAAAATTGGCCCGTAAAAAAGGAAAGACCAGTTAAACAAAATTGGTCAGTAAAAAATGTATTGGCCATCACACAGTGAGGTGGAGGAGGCGGAGGAGGCGGAGGAGGAGGCGGAGGAGGCGGAGGAGGAGGCGGAGGAGGAGGAGGAGGCGAAGGAGGAGGCGGAGGCGGAGGAGGAGGAGGCGGAAGAGGTAGGTGGCCCGTAAAAAAAGAGACCAGTAAAAGAATTGGCCATTAAAAAAAGATTAGTGGCCATAAAAAAATTTGACAGGTAAAAAAATAATAGAAATATAAAACAATTAATTCCCTTCTACGTGACTTTACCGAAAGAACCAAGAATATGAATCCCTGCAGTCATGAAAGCTTTAATTCAAAATGTTAAAAAAAGTCAAACTGAAAAAATTGGCCAGTAAAAAAGATAATTGGCCATCAAAAAAAGTGACTGATTAAAAAAGAGTGGCCATTAAAGAAAAAATTTGACTGGTAAAAAAATAAATGGTCATGAAAAAAGTGAAAAAAATTGGCCCAGAAAAAAGGCAAATGGCCATCAAAAAAAAGTGACCGGTTAAAAAAGAGTGGCCATTAAAAAAACAGTGGCCTACCAAAAAATAATTGGCCCGTAAAAAAAGACGAGTCGAAAAAAATTGGCCAGTAAAAAAGATAAGTGACCATCAAAAAAAGTGACCGGTTAAAAAAATTGCCCATTAAAAAAAGTGACAACAAAAAATTGGCCCGTAAAAAAGGAAAGACCAGTCAAACAAAATTGGTCAGTAAAAAAATGTATTGGCCATCACACCGTGAGGTGGAGGAGGTGGAGGAGGCGGAGGAGGCGGAGGAGGCGGAGCAGGAGGCGGAGGAGGAGGCGGAGGAGGAGGCGGAGGAGGAGGAGGAGGAGGAGGCGGAAGAGGTAGGTGGCCCGTAAAAAAAGAGACCAGTAAAAGAATTGGCCATTAAAAAAAGATGAGTGGCCATAAAAAAATTTGACAGGTAAAAAAAAATAATAGAAATATAAAACAATTAAATTCCCTTCTACGTGACTTTACCGAAAGAACCAAGAATATGAATCCCTGCAGTCATGAAAGCTTTAATTCAAAATGTTAAAAAAAGTCAAATTGAAAAAATTGGCCAGTAAAAAAGATAATTGGCCATCAAAAAAAGTGACTGATTAAAAAAGAGTGGCCATTAAAGAAAAATTTGACTGGTAAAAAAATTAATGGTCATGAAAAAAGTGAAAAAAATTGGCCCGGAAAAAAGACAAATGGCCATAAAAAAAAAGTGACCGGTTAAAAAAGAGTGGCCATTAAAAAAACAGTGGCCTACCAAAAAATAATTGGCCCGTAAAAAAAGACCAGTCAAAAAAAATTGGCCAGTAAAAAAGATAAGTGACCATCAAAAAAAGTGACCGGTTAAAAAAATTGCCCATTAAAAAAAGTGACAACAAAAAATTGGCCCGTAAAAAAGGAAAGACCAGTCAAACAAAATTGGTCAGTACAAAAATGTATTGGCCATCACACAGTGAGGTGGAGGAGGCGGAGGAGGCGGAGGAGGAGGCGGAGGAGGCGGAGGAGGAGGTGGAGGAGGAGGAGGAGGAGGCGGAGGAGGAGGCGGAGGCGGAGGAGGAGGAGGCGGAAGAGGTAGGTGGCCCGTAAAAAAAGAGACCAGTAAAAGAATTGGCCATTAAAAAAAGATGAGTGGCCATAAAAAAATTTGACAGGTAAAAAAAAATAATAGAAATATAAAACAATTAAATTCCCTTCTACGTGACTTTACCGAAAGAACCAAGAATATGAATCCCTGCAGTCATGAAAGCTTTAATTCAAAATGTTAAAAAATTCAAACTGAAAAAATTGGCCAGTAAAAAAGATAATTGGCCATCAAAAAAAGTGACTGATTAAAAAAGAGTGGCCATTAAAGAAAAAATTTGACTGGTAAAAAAATAAATGGTCATGAAAAAAGTGAAAAAAATTGGCCCGGAAAAAAGACAAATGGCCATCAAAAAAAAGTGACCGGTTAAAAAAGAGTGGCCATTAAAAAAACAGTGGCCTACCAAAAAATAATTGGCCCGTAAAAAAAGACGAGTCGAAAAAAATTGGCCAGTAAAAAAGATAAGTGACCATCAAAAAAAGTGACCGGTTAAAAAAATTGCCCATTAAAAAAAGTGACAACAAAAAATTGGCCCGTAAAAAAGGAAAGACCAGTCAAACAAAATTGGTCAGTAAAAAAATGTATTGGCCATCACACCGTGAGGTGGAGGAGGTGGAGGAGGCGGAGCAGGAGGCGGAGGAGGAGGCGGAGGAGGAGGCGGAGGAGGAGGAGGAGGCGGAAGAGGTAGGTGGCCCGTAAAAAAAGAGACCAGTAAAAGAATTGGCCATTAAAAAAAGATGAGTGGCCATAAAAAAATTTGACAGGTAAAAAAAAATAATAGAAATATAAAACAATTAAATTCCCTTCTACGTGACTTTACCGAAAGAACCAAGAATATGAATCCCTGCAGTCATGAAAGCTTTAATTCAAAATGTTAAAAAAAGTCAAATTGAAAAAATTGGCCAGTAAAAAAGATAATTGGCCATCAAAAAAAGTGACTGATTAAAAAAGAGTGGCCATTAAAGAAAAATTTGACTGGTAAAAAAATTAATGGTCATGAAAAAAGTGAAAAAAATTGGCCCGGAAAAAAGACAAATGGCCATAAAAAAAAAGTGACCGGTTAAAAAAGAGTGGCCATTAAAAAAACAGTGGCCTACCAAAAAATAATTGGCCCGTAAAAAAAGACCAGTGAAAAAAAATTGGCCAGTAAAAAAGATAAGTGACCATCAAAAAAAGTGACCGGTTAAAAAAATTGCCCATTAAAAAAGTGACAACAAAAAATTGGCCCGTAAAAAAGGAAAGACCAGTCAAACAAAATTGGTCAGTACAAAAATGTATTGGCCATCACACAGTGAGGTGGAGGAGGTGGAGGAGGCGGAGGAGGCGGAGGAGGAGGCGGAGGAGGAGGCGGAGGAGGAGGCGGAGGAGGAGGCGGAGGAGGAGGAGGCGGAGGAGGAGGCGGAGGCGGAGGCAGAGGAGGAGGAGGCGGAAGAGGTAGGTGGCCCGTAAAAAAAGAGACCAGTAAAAGAATTGGCCATTAAAAAAAGATGAGTGGCCATAAAAAAATTTGACAGGTAAAAAAAAATATAATAGAAATATAAAACAATTAAATTCCCTTCTACGTGACTTTACCGAAAGAACCAAGAATATGAATCCCTGCAGTCATGAAAGCTTTAATTAAAAATGTTAAAAAAGTCAAACTGAAAAATTGGCCAGTAAAAAAGATAATTGGCCATCAAAAAAAGTGACTGATTAAAAAAGAGTGGCCATTAAAGAAAAAATTTGACTGGTAAAAAAATAAATGGTCATGAAAAAAGTGAAAAAAATTGGCCCGGAAAAAAGACAAATGGCCATCAAAAAAAAGTGACCGGTTAAAAAAGAGTGGCCATTAAAAAAACAGTGGCCTACCAAAAAATAATTGGCCTGTAAAAAAAGACCAGTCGAAAAAAATTGGCCAGTAAAAAAGATAAGTGACCATCAAAAAAAGTGACCGGTTAAAAAAATTGCCCATTAAAAAAAGTGACAACAAAAAATTGGCCCGTAAAAAAGGAAAGACCAGTCAAACAAAATTGGTCAGTAAAAAAATGTATTGGCCATCACACCGTGAGGTGGAGGAGGTGGAGGAGGCGGAGGAGGCGGAGGAGGCGGAGCAGGAGGCGGAGGAGGAGTCGGAGGAGGAGGAGGAGGAGGAGGCGGAGGAGGAGGAGGCGGAAGAGGTAGGTGGCCCGTAAAAAAAGAGACCAGTAAAAGAATTGGCCATTAAAAAAAGATGAGTGGCCATAAAAAAATTTGACAGGTAAAAAAAAATAATAGAAATATAAAACAATTAAATTCCCTTCTACGTGACTTTACCGAAAGAACCAAGAATATGAATCCCTGCAGTCATGAAAGCTTTAATTCAAAATGTTAAAAAAGTCAAACTGAAAAAATTGGCCAGTAAAAAAGATAATTGGCCATCAAAAAAAGTGACTGATTAAAAAAGAGTGGCCATTAAAGAAAAAATTTGACTGGTAAAAAAATAAATGGTCATGAAAAAAGTGAAAAAAATTGGCCCGGAAAAAAGACAAATGGCCATCAAAAAAAAGTGACCGGTTAAAAAAGAGTGGCCATTAAAAAAACAGTGGCCTACCAAAAAATAATTGGCCTGTAAAAAAAGACCAGTCGAAAAAAATTGGCCAGTAAAAAAGATAAGTGACCATCAAAAAAAGTGACCGGTTAAAAAAATTGCCCATTAAAAAAAGTGACAACAAAAAATTGGCCCGTAAAAAAGGAAAGACCAGTCAAACAAAATTGGTCAGTAAAAAAATGTATTGGCCATCACACCGTGAGGTGGAGGAGGTGGAGGAGGCGGAGGAGGCGGAGGAGGCGGAGCAGGAGGCGGAGGAGGAGTCGGAGGAGGAGGAGGAGGAGGCGGAGGAGGAGGAGGCGGAAGAGGTAGGTGGCCCGTAAAAAAAGAGACCAGTAAAAGAATTGGCCATTAAAAAAAGATGAGTGGCCATAAAAAAAATTTGACAGGTAAAAAAAAAAATAATAGAAATATAAAACAATTAAATTCCCTTCTACGTGACTTTACCGAAAGAACCAAGAATATGAATCCCTGCAGTCATGAAAGCTTTAATTCAAAATGTTAAAAAAGTCAAACTGAAAAAATTGGCCAGTAAAAAAGATAATTGGCCATCAAAAAAAGTGACTGATTAAAAAAGAGTGGCCATTAAAGAAAACATTTGACTGGTAAAAAAATTAATGGTCATGAAAAAAGTGAAAAAAATTGGCCCGGAAAAAAGACAAATGGCCATCAAAAAAAAGTGACCGGTTAAAAAAGAGTGGCCATTAAAAAAACAGTGGCCTACCAAAAAATAATTGGCCTGTAAAAAAAGACCAGTCGAAAAAAATTGGCCAGTAAAAAAGATAAGTGACCATCAAAAAAAGTGACCGGTTAAAAAAATTGCCCATTAAAAAAAGTGACAACAAAAAATTGGCCCGTAAAAAAGGAAAGACCAGTCAAACAAAATTGGTCAGTAAAAAAATGTATTGGCCATCACACCGTGAGGTGGAGGAGGTGGAGGAGGCGGAGGAGGCGGAGGAGGCGGAGCAGGAGGCGGAGGAGGAGTCGGAGGAGGAGGAGGAGGAGGAGGAGGCGGAGGAGGAGGAGGCGGAAGAGGTAGGTGGCCCGTAAAAAAAGAGACCAGTAAAAGAATTGGCCATTAAAAAAAGATGAGTGGCCATAAAAAAAATTTGACAGGTAAAAAAAAATAATAGAAATATAAAACAATTAAATTCCCTTCTACGTGACTTTACCGAAAGAACCAAGAATATGAATCCCTGCAGTCATGAAAGCTTTAATTCAAAATGTTAAAAAAGTCAAACTGAAAAAATTGGCCAGTAAAAAAGATAATTGGCCATCAAAAAAAGTGACTGATTAAAAAAGAGTGGCCATTAAAGAAAACATTTGACTGGTAAAAAAATTAATGGTCATGAAAAAAGTGAAAAAAATTGGCCCAGAAAAAAGACAAATGGCCATCAAAAAAAAGTGACCGGTTAAAAAAGAGTGGCCATTAAAAAAACAGTGGCATACCAAAAAATAATTGGCCCGTAAAAAAAGACGAGTCGAAAAAAATTGGCCAGTAAAAAAGATAAGTGACCATCAAAAAAAGTGACCGGTTAAAAAAATTGCCCATTAAAAAAAGTGACAACAAAAAATTGGCCCGTAAAAAAGGAAAGACCAGTCAAACAAAATTGGTCATTAAAAAAATGTATTGGCCATCACACCGTGAGGTGGAGGAGGTGGAGGAGGCGGAGGAGGAGGCGGAGGAGGAGGAGGCGGAAGAGGTAGGTGGCCCGTAAAAAAAGAGACCAGTAAAAAATTGGCCATTAAAAAAAGATGAGTGGCCATAAAAAAATTTGACAGGTAAAAAAAAATAATAGAAATATAAAACAATTAAATTCCCTTCTACGTGACTTTACCGAAAGAACCAAGAATATGAATCCCTGCAGTCACGAAAGCTTTAATTCAAAATGGTTAAAAAAAAGTCAAACTGAAAAAATTGGCCAGTAAAAAAGATAATTGGCCATCAAAAAAAGTGACTGATTAAAAAAGAGTGGCCATTAAAGAAAAAATTTGACTGGTAAAAAAATAAATGGTCATGAAAAAAGTGAAAAAAATTGGCCCGGAAAAAAGATAAATGGCCATCAAAAAAAGTGACTGGTTAAAAAAGAGTGGCCATTAAAAAAATAGTGGCCGATCAAAAATGAATTGGCCCATAAAAAAAAGACCGGTCAAAAAAAAATTGGCCGGTAAAAAAGATGAATGGCCATCCAAAAAAGTGACCGGTTAAAAAAGAGTGGCCTTTAAAGAAGAAATTTGACTGGTAAAAAAAATGGTCATAAAAAAAGTGAAAAAAATTGGTCGATAAAAAGATAAATGGCCATCAAAAAAAGTGACCGGTTAAAAAAGAGTGGCCATTAAAAAAACATTGGTCTACCAAAAAATCATTGGCCTGTAAAAAAAGACCAGTCGAAAAAAATTGGCCAGTAAAAAAGATAAATGGCCATCAAAAAAAGTGACCGGTTAAAAAAATGCCCATTAAAAAAAGTGACTACAAAAAATTGGCCCGTAAAAAAGTAAAGACCAGTCAAACAAAATTAGTCAGTAAAAAAATGTATTGGCCATCACACAGTGAGGTGGAGGAGGCGGAGGAGGCGGAGGAGGAGGCGGAGGAGGCGGAGGAGGAGGCGGAGGAGGCGGAGGAGGAGGCGGAGGAGGAGGCAGAGGAGGAGGCGGAGGAGGAGGCGGAAGAGGTAGGTGGCCCGTAAAAAAAGAGACCAGTAAAAGAATTGGCCAGTAAAAAAAGATGAGTCGCCATAAAAAAATTTGACTGGTAAAAAAATAATAATAATACAAATATAAAACAATTAAATTCCCTTCTATGTGACTTTACCGAAAGAACCAGAATATGAATCCCTGCAGTCACGAAAGGTTTAGTTCAAAATGGTAAAAAGTCAAACTGAAAAAATTGGCCAGTAAAAAAGGAAAAACCAGTCAAGCAAAATTGGTCAGTAAAAAAATTGTATTGGCCATCACACAGTGAGGTGGAGGAGGCGGAGGAGGCTGGAGGAGGAGGCGGAGGAGGCGGAGGAGGAGGCGGAGGAGGAGGAGGAGGAGGCGGAGGTGGAGGAGGAGGCGGAGGAGGAGGCGGAGGAGGAGGAGGAGGCGGAGGAGGAGGCGGAGGAGGAGGAGGCGGAAGAGGTAGGTGGCCTTTAAAAAAAGAGACCAGTAAAAGAATTGGCCAGTAAAAAAAGATGAGTGGCCATAAAAAAAGTTTGACTGGTAAAAAAAATATAATAATAAAAATATAAAACAATTAAATTCCTTTCTACGGGACTTTACCGAAAGAACCAAGAATATGAATCCTTGCAGTCACGAAAGCTTTAATTCAAAATGGTAAAAAAGTTCAAACTGAAAAAATTGGCCGGTAAAAAGATGAATGGCCATCCAAAAACGTGACCGGTTAAAAAAGAGTGGCCATTAAAAAAACAGTGGCCTACCAAAAAATAATTGGCCCATAAAAAAAGACCAGTCGAAAAAAATTGGCTAGTAAAAAAGATAAGTGGCCATCAAAAAAAGTGACCGGTTAAAAAAATTGCCCATTAAAAAAAGTGACTACAAAAAATTTGCACGTAAAAAAGGAAAGACCAGTCAAACAAAATTGGTCAGTAAAAAAATGTTTGGCCATCACACAGGTGGAGGAGGCAGTGGAGGCAGAGGAGGAGGTGGAGGAGGCGGAGGAGGAGGCGGCGGAGGAGGCGGAGGAGGAGGCAGAGGAGGCGGAGGAGGAGGGGAAGACGGAGGAGGAGGCTGAGGAGGAGGCGGAAGAGGTAGGTGGCCTGTAAAAAAAGAGACCAGTTAAAGAATTGCCCAGTAAAAAAAGATGAGTGGCCATGAAAAAATTTGTCTGGTAAAAAAAAAAGATTAAATTCCCTTCTACGGCACTTTACCGAAAGAACCAAGAATATGAATCCTTGCAGTCATGAAAGCTTTAATTCAAAATGGTAAAAAAAGGTCAAACTGAAAAAAATGGCCAGTATAAAAGATAATTGGCCATCAAATAAAGTGACTGGTTAAAAAAGAGTGGCCATTAAAGAAGAAATTTGACTGGTAAAAAAAATGGTCATAAAAAAGTGAAAAAAATTGGCCGATAAAAAAGATAAATGGCCATCAAAAAAGTGACCGGTTAAAAAAGAGTGACCATTAAAAAAACAGTGGTCTACCAAAAAATAATTGGCCTGTAAAAAAAGACCAGTCGAAAAAAATTGGCCAGTAAAAAAGATAAGTGGCCATCAAAAAAAGTGACCGGTTAAAAAAAATTGCCCATTAAAAAAAATGACTACAAAAAATTGGCCCGTAAAAAAGGAAAGACCAGTCAAACAAAATTGGTCAGTAAAAAAATGTATTGGCCATCACATAGTGAGGTGGAGGAGGCGGAGGAGGAGGCAGAGGAGGCGGAGGAGGAGGAGGCAGAGGAGGCGGAGGAGGAGGCGGAGGAGGCGGAGGAGGAGGCGGAGGAGGAGGCGGAGGAGGAGGCAGAGGAGGCGGAAGAGGTAGGTGGCCCGTAAAAAAAGAGACCAGTAAAAGAATTGGCCAGTAAAAAAAGATGAGTCACCATTAAAAAATTTGACTGGTAAAAAAAAAAAAAAAATACAAATATAAAACAATTAAATTCCCTTCTACGTGACTTTACCGAAAGAACCAGAATATGAATCCCTGCAGTCACGAAAGCTTTAATTAAAATTGGTAAAAAAGTCAAACTGAAAAAATTGGCCAGTAAAAAAGATAATTGGCCATCAAAAAAAGTGACTGGTTAAAAAAGAGTGGCCATTAAAGAAAAAGTTTTACTAGTAAAAAAAAAATGGTCATGAAAAAAGTGAAAAAAATTGGCCAGTAAAAAAGATAAATGGCCATCAAAAAAAGTGACCAGTTGAAAAAGAGTGGCCATTAAAAAAAAAGTGGCCGATCAAAAATTAATTGGCCCATAAAAAAAGACCAGTCGAAAAAAATTGGCCGGTAAAAAAGATGAATGGCCATCCAAAAAAGTGACCGGTTAAAAAATAGTGGCCATTAAAAAAACAGTGGCCTACTAAAAAATAATTGGCCTGTAAAAAAAGACCAGTCGAAAAAAATTGGCCAGAAAAAAAGATAAGTGGCCATCAAAAAAAGTGACCGGTTAAAAAAATTGCCCATTAAAAAAAATGACTACAAAAAATTGGCCCATAAAAATAGGAAAGACCAGTCAACCAAAATTGGTCAGTAAAAAAATGTATTGGCCATCACACAGTGAGGTGGAGGAGGCGGAGGAGGCTGGAGGAGGAGGCGGAGGAGGCGGCGGAGGAGGCGGAGGAGGAGGCGGAGGAGGATGCGGAGGCGGAGGAGGAGGCGGAGGAGGATGCGGAGGCGGAGGAGGAGGCGGAGGAGGAGGAGGAGGCGGAAGAGGTAGGTGGCCTGTAAAAAAAGAGACCAGTAAAATAATTGGCCAGTAAAAAAAGATGAGTGGCCAATAAAAAATTTGACTGGTAAAAATGTATATATATAAAACAATTAAATTCACTTCTATGTTACTTTACTGAAAGAACCAAGAATATGAATCCTTGCAGTCATGAAAGCTTTAATTCAAATGGTAAAGAAAGTCAAACTGAAAAAAATTGGCCAGTTAAAAAGATGAATGGCCATCAAAAAAAGTGACTGGCTAAAAAAGAGTGGCCATTAAAGAAAAAAATTTACTGGTAAAAAAAAATGGTCATGAAAAAAGTGAAAAAATTGGCCGGTAAAAAAGATAAATGGCCATCAAAAAAAGTGACCGGTTAAAAAAGAGTGGCCATTAAAAAAAAGTGGCCGATCAAAAAAGAATTGGCCCATAAAAAAAAGACCAGTTGAAAAAAATTGGCCGGTAAAAAAGTTGAATGGCCATCCAAAAAAGTGACTGGTTAAAAAAGAGTGGCCATTAAAAAATAGCGGCCTACCAAAAAATAATTGGCGCGTAAAAAAAACCAGTCGAAAAAAATTGGCCAGTAAAAAAGATAAGTGTCCATCAAAAAAAGTGACCTGTTAAAAAAATTGCCCATTAAAAAAAGTGACTACAATAAATTTTCCCGTAAAAAAGGAAAGACCAGTCAAACAAAATTGGTCAGTAAAAAAATGTATTGGCCATCACACAGGTGGAGGAGGCGGAGGAGGCGGAGGAGGCGGAGGAGGTGGAGGAGACGGAGGAGGAGGCGGAGGAGGAGGCGGAGGAGGAGGCGGAGGAGGCGGAGAAGGCGGAGGAGGAGGCGGAGGAGGAGGCGGAGGAGGAGTCGGAGGAGGCGGAAGAGGTAGGTGGCCTGTAAAAAAAGAGACCAGTAAAAGAATTGGCCAGTAAAAAAAGATGAGTGGCCGTAAAAAAATTTGACTGGTAAAAAATAAAATAATAGAAATATAAAACAATTAAATTCCCTTCTATGGGACTTTACCGAAAGAACCAAGAATATGAATCCTTGCAGTCACGAAAGCTTTAATTCAAAATGGTAAAAAAGTCAAACTGAAAAAATTGGCCAGTAAAAAAGATAATTGGCCATCAAAAAAAGTGACTGGTTAAAAAAGAGTGGCCATTAAAGAAAAAATTTGACTGTTAAAAAAAAATGGTCATGATAAAAGTGAAAAAAATTTGCCGGTAAAAAAGATAAATGGCCATCAAAAAAAGTAACCGGTTAAAAAAGAGTGGCCATTAAAGAAAAAATTTGACTGGTAAAAAAAAAATGGTCATGAAAAAAGTGAAAAAAATTGGCCGGTAAAAAGATGAATGGCCATCCAAAAAAGTGACCGGTTAATGAATCCTGCAGTGACCGGTTAATGAATCCCTGCAGTCACGAAAGCTTTAATTCAAAATGGTAAAAAAGTCAAACTGAAAAAATTGGCCAGTAAAAAAGATAATTGGCCATCAAGAAAAGTGACTGATTAAAAAAGAGTGGCCATTAAAGAAAAAATGTAACTGGTAAAAAAAATGGTCGTGAAAAAAGTGAAAAAATTGGCCGGAAAAAAAGATAAATGGCCATCAAAAAAAGTAACCGGTTAAAAAAGAGTGGCCAATCAAAAATGAATTGGCCCATAAAAAAAAGACCGGTCGAAAAAAATTGGCCGGTAAAAAATATGAATGGCCATGCAAAAAGTGACCGGTTAAAAAAGAGTGGCCATTAAAGAAAAAATTTGACTGGTAAAAAAAATGGTCATATAAAAGTGAAAAAAATTGGCCGATAAAAAAGATATATGGCCATCAAAAAAAGTGACCGGTTAAAAAAGAGTGGCCATTAAAAAAAATTGGTCTACCAAAAAATAATTGGCCCGTAAAAAAAGACCAGTCGAAAAAAATTGGCCAGTAAAAAAGATAAATGGCCATCAAAAAAAGTGACCGGTTAAAAAAATTGCCCATTAAAAAAGTGACTACAAAAAATTGGCCCGTAAAAAAGGAAGGACCAGTCAAACAAAATTGGTCAGTAAAAAAATGTATTGGCCATCACACAGTGAGGTGGAGGAGGCGGAGGAGGAGGCAGAGGAGGCGGAGGAGGAGGCAGAGGAGGCGGAGGAGGAGGCGGAGGAGGAGGCGGAGGAGGAGGCGGAGGAGGAGGCGGAGGAGGAGGCGGAGGAGGCGGAGGAGGAGGAGGCGGAGGAGGAGGAGGCGGAGGAGGAGGAGGCGGAGGAGGAGGAGGCGGAGGAGGAGGAGGCGGAGGAGGAGGAGGCGGAGGAGGAGGCGTAGGAGGAGGAGGCGGAAGAGGTAGGTGGCCCGTAAAAAAAGAGACCAGTAAAAGAATTGGCCAGTAAAAAAAGATGAGTCACCATTAAAAAATTTGACTGGTAAAAAAAAAAATTATACAAATATAAAACAATTAAATTCCCTTCTAGGTGACTTTACCGAAAGAACCAGAATATGAATCCCTGCAGTCACGAAAGCTTTAATTAAAATTGGTAAAAAAAGTCAAACTGAAAAAATTGGCCAGTAAAAAAGATAATTGGCCATCAAAAAAAGTGACTGATTAAAAAAGAGTGGCCATTAAAGAAAAAATTTGACTGGTAAAAAAAAAATGGTCATGAAAAAAGTGAAAAAAATTGGCCAGGAAAAAAGATAAATGGCCATCAAAAAAAGTGACCGGTTAAAAAAGAGTGGCCATTAAAAAAACAGTGGCCTACCAAAAAATAATTGGCGCGTAAAAAAAGACCAGTCGAAAAAAATTGGCCGGTAAAAAAGATGAATGGCCATCCAAAAAAGTGACCGGTTAAAAAATAGTGGCCATTAAAAAAACAGTGGCCTACTAAAAAATAATTGGCCCGTAAAAAAAGACCAGTCGAAAAAAATTGGCCAGTAAAAAAGATAAGTGGCCATCAAAAAAAGTGACCGGTTAAAAAAATTGCCCATTAAAAAAAATGACTACAAAAAATTGGCCCATAAAAATAGGAAAGACCAGTCAAGCAAAATTGGTCAGTAAAAAAATGTATTGGCCATCACACAGTGAGGTGGAGGAGGCAGAGGAGGCTGGAGGAGGAGGCGGAGGAGGCGGCGGAGGAGGCGGAGGAGGAGGCGGAGGAGGATGCGGAGGTGGAGGAGGAGGCGGAGGAGGAGGAGGAGGCGGAAGAGGTAGGTGGCCTGTAAAAAAAGAGACCAGTAAAATAATTGGCCAGTAAAAAAAGATGAGTAGCCAATAAAAAATTTGACTGGTAAAAATGTATATATATAAAACAATTAAATTCACTTCTACGTTACTTTACCGAAAGAACCAAGAATATGAATCCTTGCAGTCATGAAAGCTTTAATTCAAATGGTAAAGAAAGTCAAACTGAAAAAAATTGGCCAGTAAAAAAGATAATTGTCCATCAAAAAAAGTGACTGGCTAAAAAAGAGTGGCCATTAAAGAAAAAAATTTACTGGTAAAAAAAAATGGTCATGAAAAAAGTGAAAAAATTGGCCGGTAAAAAGATAAATGGCCATCAAAAAAAGTGACCGGTTAAAAAAGAGTGGGCATTAAAAAAACAGTGGCCTACCAAAAAATAATTGGCCCGTAAAAAAAGACCAGTCAAAAAAAATTGGCCAGTAAAAAAGATAAGTGGCCATCAAAAAAAGTGACTGGTTAAAAAAATTGCCCATTAAAAAAAGTGACTACAAAAAATTGGCCCGTAAAAAAGGAAAGACCAGTCAAACACAATTGGTCCGTAAAAAAATGTACTGGCCATCACACAGTGAGGTGGAGGAGGCGGAGAAGGTGGAGGAGGAGGTGGAGGAGGCGGTGGAGGAGGCGGAGGAGGAGGCGGAGGAGGAGGCGGAGGAGGAGGCGGAGGAGGAGGCGGAGGAGGAGGAGGCGGAGGAGGAGGAGGCGGAGGAGGAGGAGGCGGAGGAGGAGGAGGCGGAGGAGGAGGCGTAGGAGGAGGAGGAGGCGGAAGAGGTAGGTGGCCCGTAAAAAAAGAGACCAGTAAAAGAATTGGCCAGTAAAAAAAGATGAATGGCCATCAAAAAAAGTGACCGGTTAAAAAAGAGTGGCCATTAAAGAAAAAATTTGACTGGTAAAAAAAAAATGGTCATGAAAAAAGTGAAAAAAATTGGCCGGTAAAAAGATGAATGGCCATCCAAAAAAGTGACCGGTTAATGAATCCTGCAGTGACCGGTTAATGAATCCCTGCAGTCACGAAAGCTTTAATTCAAAATGGTAAAAAAGTCAAACTGAAAAAATTGGCCAGTAAAAAAGATAATTGACCATCAAAAAAAGTGACTGATTAAAAAAGAGTGGCTATTAAAGAAAAAAATTGACTGGTAAAAAAAATGGTCATGAAAAAGTGAAAAAAATGGGCCGATAAAAAAGATAAATGGCCATCAAAAAAAGTGACCGGTTAAAAAAGAATGGGCATTAAAAAAACAGTGGCCTACTAAAAAATAATTGGCCCGTAAAAAAAGACCAGTCAAAAAAAATTGGCCAGTAAAAAAGATAAGTGGCCGTCAAAAAAAGTGACTGGTTAAAAAAGAGGGGCCATTAAAGAAAAAATTTGACTGGTAAAAAAAAATGGTCATGAAAAAAGTGAAAAAAATTGGCCGGTAAAAAAGATAAATGGCCATCAAAAAAAGTGACCGGTTAAAAAAGAGTGGCCATTAAAAAATAGCGGCCTACCAAAAAATAATTGGCGCGTAAAAAAAAACAGTCGAAAAAAATTGGCCAGTAAAAAAGATAAGTGGCCATCAAAAAAGTGACCGGTTAAAAAAATTGCCCATTAAAAAAAGTGACTACAAAAAATTGGCCCGTAAAAAAGGAAGGACCAGTCAAACAAAATTGGTCAGTAAAAAAATGTATTGGCCATCACACAGTGAGGTGGAGTAGGCGGAGGAGGTGGAGGAGGAGGCGGAGGAGGCGGAGGAGGAGGCAGAGGCGGAGGAGGAGGCGGTAGAGGTAGGTGGCCCGTAAAAAAAGAGACCAGTAAAAGAATTGGCCAGTAAAAAAAGATGAGTGGCCATGAAAAAAATTGACTGGTAAAAAAAATAAAAGAATAGAAATATAAAACAATTAAATTCCCTTCTACGTGACTTTACCGAAAGAACCAAGAATATGAAACCCTGCAGTCACGAAAGCTTTAATTCAAAATGGTAAAAAAGTCAAACTGAAAAAATTGGCCAGTAAAAAAGATAAATGGCCATCAAAAAAAGTGACTGATTAAAAAAGAGTGGCCATTAAAAAAATAGTGGCCGATCAAAAATGAATTGGCCCATAAAAAAAAGACCGGTCGAAAAAAATTGGCCGGTAAAAAAGATGAATGGCCATCCAAAAAAGTGACCAGTTAAAAAAGAGTGGTTATTATAGAAAAAATTTGACTGGTAAAAAAAATGGTCATAAAAAAGTGAAAAAAATGGGCCGATAAAAAAGATAAATGGCCATCAAAAAAAGTGACCGGTTAAAAAAGAATGGGCATTAAAAAAACAGTGGCCTACCAAAAAATAATTGGCCCGTAAAAAAAGACCAGTCAAAAAAAATTGGCCAGTAAAAAAGATAAGTGGCCATCAAAAAAAGTGACTGGTTAAAAAAGAGGGGCCATTAAAGAAAAAAAATTGACTGGTAAAAAAAAATGGTCATGAAAAAAGTGAAAAAAATTGGCCGGTAAAAAAGATAAATGGCCATCAAAAAAAGTGACCGGTTAAAAAAGAGTGGCCATTAAAAAATAGCGGCCTACCAAAAAATAATTGGCGCGTAAAAAAAAACAGTCGAAAAAAATTGGCCAGTAAAAAAGATAAGTGGCCATCAAAAAAGTGACCGGTTAAAAAAATTGCCCATTAAAAAAAGTGACTACAAAAAATTGGCCCGTAAAAAAGGAAGGACCAGTCAAACAAAATTGGTCAGTAAAAAAATGTATTGGCCATCACACAGTGAGGTGGAGGAGGCAGAGGAGGCTGGAGGAGGAGGCGGAGGAGGCGGCGGAGGAGGCGGAGGAGGAGGCGGAGGAGGATGCGGAGGTGGAGGAGGAGGCGGAGGAGGAGGAGGAGGCGGAAGAGGTAGGTGGCCTGTAAAAAAAGAGACCAGTAAAATAATTGGCCAGTAAAAAAAGATGAGTAGCCAATAAAAAATTTGACTGGTAAAAATGTATATATATAAAACAATTAAATTCACTTCTACGTTACTTTACCGAAAGAACCAAGAATATGAATCCTTGCAGTCATGAAAGCTTTAATTCAAATGGTAAAGAAAGTCAAACTGAAAAAAATTGGCCAGTAAAAAAGATAATTGTCCATCAAAAAAAGTGACTGGCTAAAAAAGAGTGGCCATTAAAGAAAAAAATTTACTGGTAAAAAAAAATGGTCATGAAAAAAGTGAAAAAATTGGCCGGTAAAAAGATAAATGGCCATCAAAAAAAGTGACCGGTTAAAAAAGAGTGGGCATTAAAAAAACAGTGGCCTACCAAAAAATAATTGGCCCGTAAAAAAAGACCAGTCAAAAAAAATTGGCCAGTAAAAAAGATAAGTGGCCATCAAAAAAAGTGACTGGTTAAAAAAATTGCCCATTAAAAAAAGTGACTACAAAAAATTGGCCCGTAAAAAAGGAAAGACCAGTCAAACACAATTGGTCCGTAAAAAAATGTACTGGCCATCACACAGTGAGGTGGAGGAGGCGGAGAAGGTGGAGGAGGAGGTGGAGGAGGCGGTGGAGGAGGCGGAGGAGGAGGCGGAGGAGGAGGCGGAGGAGGAGGCGGAGGAGGAGGCGGAGGAGGAGGAGGCGGAGGAGGAGGAGGCGGAGGAGGAGGAGGCGGAGGAGGAGGAGGCGGAGGAGGAGGCGTAGGAGGAGGAGGAGGCGGAAGAGGTAGGTGGCCCGTAAAAAAAGAGACCAGTAAAAGAATTGGCCAGTAAAAAAAGATGAATGGCCATCAAAAAAAGTGACCGGTTAAAAAAGAGTGGCCATTAAAGAAAAAATTTGACTGGTAAAAAAAAAATGGTCATGAAAAAAGTGAAAAAAATTGGCCGGTAAAAAGATGAATGGCCATCCAAAAAAGTGACCGGTTAATGAATCCTGCAGTGACCGGTTAATGAATCCCTGCAGTCACGAAAGCTTTAATTCAAAATGGTAAAAAAGTCAAACTGAAAAAATTGGCCAGTAAAAAAGATAATTGACCATCAAAAAAAGTGACTGATTAAAAAAGAGTGGCTATTAAAGAAAAAAATTGACTGGTAAAAAAAATGGTCATGAAAAAGTGAAAAAAATGGGCCGATAAAAAAGATAAATGGCCATCAAAAAAAGTGACCGGTTAAAAAAGAATGGGCATTAAAAAAACAGTGGCCTACTAAAAAATAATTGGCCCGTAAAAAAAGACCAGTCAAAAAAAATTGGCCAGTAAAAAAGATAAGTGGCCGTCAAAAAAAGTGACTGGTTAAAAAAGAGGGGCCATTAAAGAAAAAATTTGACTGGTAAAAAAAAATGGTCATGAAAAAAGTGAAAAAAATTGGCCGGTAAAAAAGATAAATGGCCATCAAAAAAAGTGACCGGTTAAAAAAGAGTGGCCATTAAAAAATAGCGGCCTACCAAAAAATAATTGGCGCGTAAAAAAAAACAGTCGAAAAAAATTGGCCAGTAAAAAAGATAAGTGGCCATCAAAAAAGTGACCGGTTAAAAAAATTGCCCATTAAAAAAAGTGACTACAAAAAATTGGCCCGTAAAAAAGGAAGGACCAGTCAAACAAAATTGGTCAGTAAAAAAATGTATTGGCCATCACACAGTGAGGTGGAGTAGGCGGAGGAGGTGGAGGAGGAGGCGGAGGAGGCGGAGGAGGAGGCAGAGGCGGAGGAGGAGGCGGTAGAGGTAGGTGGCCCGTAAAAAAAGAGACCAGTAAAAGAATTGGCCAGTAAAAAAAGATGAGTGGCCATGAAAAAAATTGACTGGTAAAAAAAATAAAAGAATAGAAATATAAAACAATTAAATTCCCTTCTACGTGACTTTACCGAAAGAACCAAGAATATGAAACCCTGCAGTCACGAAAGCTTTAATTCAAAATGGTAAAAAAGTCAAACTGAAAAAATTGGCCAGTAAAAAAGATAAATGACCATCAAAAAAAGTGACTGATTAAAAAAGAGTGGCCATTAAAAAAATAGTGGCCGATCAAAAATGAATTGGCCCATAAAAAAAAGACCGGTCGAAAAAAATTGGCCGGTAAAAAAGATGAATGGCCATCCAAAAAAGTGACCAGTTAAAAAAGAGTGGTTATTATAGAAAAAATTTGACTGGTAAAAAAAATGGTCATAAAAAAGTGAAAAAAATGGGCCGATAAAAAAGATAAATGGCCATCAAAAAAAGTGACCGGTTAAAAAAGAATGGGCATTAAAAAAACAGTGGCCTACCAAAAAATAATTGGCCCGTAAAAAAAGACCAGTCAAAAAAAATTGGCCAGTAAAAAAGATAAGTGGCCATCAAAAAAAGTGACTGGTTAAAAAAGAGGGGCCATTAAAGAAAAAAAATTGACTGGTAAAAAAAAATGGTCATGAAAAAAGTGAAAAAAATTGGCCGGTAAAAAAGATAAATGGCCATCAAAAAAAGTGACCGGTTAAAAAAGAGTGGCCATTAAAAAATAGCGGCCTACCAAAAAATAATTGGCGCGTAAAAAAAAACAGTCGAAAAAAATTGGCCAGTAAAAAAGATAAGTGGCCATCAAAAAAGTGACCGGTTAAAAAAATTGCCCATTAAAAAAAGTGACTACAAAAAATTGGCCCGTAAAAAAGGAAGGACCAGTCAAACAAAATTGGTCAGTAAAAAAATGTATTGGCCATCACACAGTGAGGTGGAGTAGGCGGAGGAGGTCGAGGAGGAGGCGGAGGAGGCGGAGGAGGCAGAGGAGGAGGCAGAGGCGGAGGAGGAGGCGGTAGAGGTAGGTGGCCCGTAAAAAAAGAGACCAGTAAAAGAATTGGCCAGTAAAAAAAGATGAGTGGCCATAAAAAAAATTGACTGGTAAAAAAAATAAAAGAATAGAAATATAAAACAATTAAATTCCCTTCTATGTGACTTTACTGAAAGAACCAAGAATATGAAACCCTGCAGTCACGAAAGCTTTAATTAAAAATGGTAAAAAAGTCAAACTGAAAAAATTGGCCAGTAAAAAAGATAATTGGCCATCAAAAAAAGTGACTGATTAAAAAAGAGTGGCCATTAAAGAAAAAATTTGACTGGTAAAAAAAAAATGGTCATGAAAAAAGTGAAAAAATTGGCCGGTAAAAAAGATAAATGGCCATCCAAAAAAGTGACTGCTTAAAAAAGAGTGGCCATTAAAGAAAAAATTTGACTGGTAAAAAAAATAGTCATAAAAAAGTGAAAAAAATGGGCCGATAAAAAATATAAATGGCCATCAAAAAAAGTGACCGGTTAAAAAAGAGTGGGCATTAAAAAAACAGTGGCCTACCAAAAAATAATTGGCCCGTGAAAAAAGACCAGTAAAAAAAAATTGGCCAGTAAAAAAGATAAGTGGCCATCAAAAAAAGTGACTGGTTAAAAAAATTGCCCATTAAAAAAAGTGACTACAAAAAATTGGCCCGTAAAAAAGGAAAGACCAGTCAAACACAATTGGTCCGTAAAAAAATGTACTGGCCATCACACAGTGAGGTGGAGGAGGCGGAGAAGGTGGAGGAGGCGGTGGAGGAGGCGGAGGAGGAGGCGGAGGAGGAGGCGGAGGAGGAGGCGGAGGAGGAGGAGGCGGAGGAGGAGGAGGCGGAGGAGGAGGAGGCGGAGGAGGAGGAGGCGGAGGAGGAGGAGGCGGAGGAGGAGGCGGAGGAGGAGGCGTAGGAGGAGGAGGAGGCGGAAGAGGTAGGTGGCCCGTAAAAAAAGAGACCAGTAAAAGAATTGGCCAGTAAAAAAAGATGAATGGCCATCAAAAAAAGTGACCGGTTAAAAAAGAGTGGCCATTAAAGAAAAAATTTGACTGGTAAAAAAAAAATGGTCATGAAAAAAGTGAAAAAAATTGGCCGGTAAAAAGATGAATGGCCATGCAAAAAAGTGACCGGTTAATGAATCCTGCAGTGACCGGTTAATGAATCCCTGCAGTCACGAAAGCTTTAATTAAAAATGGTAAAAAAGTCAAACTGAAAAAATTGGCCAGTAAAAAAGATAATTGACCATCAAAAAAAGTGACTGATTAAAAAAGAGTGGCTATTAAAGAAAAAAATTAACTGGTAAAAAAAATGGTCATGAAAAAGTGAAAAAAATGGGCCGATAAAAAAGATAAATGGCCATCAAAAAAAGTGACCGGTTAAAAAAGAATGGGCATTAAAAAAACAGTGGCCTACCAAAAAATAATTGGCCCGTAAAAAAAGACCAGTCAAAAAAAATTGGCCAGTAAAAAAGATAAGTGGCCGTCAAAAAAAGTGACTGGTTAAAAAAGAGGGGCCATTAAAGAAAAAATTTGACTGGTAAAAAAAAATGGTCATGAAAAAAGTGAAAAAAATTGGCCGGTAAAAAAGATAAATGGCCATCAAAAAAAGTGACCGGTTAAAAAAGAGTGGCCATTAAAAAATAGCGGCCTACCAAAAAATAATTGGCGCGTAAAAAAAAACAGTCGAAAAAAATTGGCCAGTAAAAAAGATAAGTGGCCATCAAAAAAGTGACCGGTTAAAAAAATTGCCCATTAAAAAAAGTGACTACAAAAAATTGGCCCGTAAAAAAGGAAGGACCAGTCAAACAAAATTGGTCAGTAAAAAAATGTATTGGCCATCACACAGTGAGGTGGAGTAGGCGGAGGAGGTGGAGGAGGAGGCGGAGGAGGCGGAGGAGGCGGAGGAGGCGGAGGAGGAGGCAGAGGCGGAGGAGGAGGCGGTAGAGGTAGGTGGCCCATAAAAAAAGAGACCAGTAAAAGAATTGGCCAGTAAAAAAAGATGAGTGGCCATAAAAAAAATTGACTGGTAAAAAAAATAAAAGAATAGAAATATAAAACAATTAAATTCCCTTCTACGTGACTTTACCGAAAGAACCAAGAATATGAAACCCTGCAGTCACGAAAGCTTTAATTCAAAATGGTAAAAAAGTCAAACTGAAAAAATTGGCCAGTAAAAAAGATAATTGGCCATCAAAAAAAGTGACTGATTAAAAAAGAGTGGCCATTAAAGAAAAAATTTGACTGGTAAAAAAAAAATGGTCATGAAAAAAGTGAAAAAAATTGGCCAGGTAAAAAGATAAATGGCCATCAAAAAAAGTGACCGGTTAAAAAAGAGTGGCCATTAAAAAAATAGTGGCCGATCAAAAATGAATTGGCCCATAAAAAAAGACCGGTCGAAAAAAATTGGCCGGTAAAAAAGATGAATGGCCATCCAAAAAAGTGACCGGTTAAAAAAGAGTGGTTATTATAGAAAAAATTTGACTGGTAAAAAAAATGGTCATAAAAAAGTGAAAAAAATGGGCCGATAAAAAAGATAAATGGCCATCAAAAAAAGTGACCGGTTAAAAAAGAATGGGCATTAAAAAAACAGTGGCCTACCAAAAAATAATTGGCCCGTAAAAAAAGACCAGTCAAAAAAAATTGGCCAGTAAAAAAGATAAGTGGCCATCAAAAAAAGTGACTGGTTAAAAAAGAGGGGCCATTAAAGAAAAAAAATTGACTGGTAAAAAAAAATGGTCATGAAAAAAGTGAAAAAAATTGGCCGGTAAAAAAGATAAATGGCCATCAAAAAAAGTGACCGGTTAAAAAAGAGTGGCCATTAAAAAAATAGTGGCCGATCAAAAATGAATTGGCCCATAAAAAAAAGACCGGTCGAAAAAAATTGGCCGGTAAAAAAGATGAATGGCCATCCAAAAAAGTGACCAGTTAAAAAAGAGTGGTTATTATAGAAAAAATTTGACTGGTAAAAAAAATGGTCATAAAAAAGTGAAAAAAATGGGCCGATAAAAAAGATAAATGGCCATCAAAAAAAGTGACCGGTTAAAAAAGAATGGGCATTAAAAAAACAGTGGCCTACCAAAAAATAATTGGCCCGTAAAAAAAGACCAGTCAAAAAAAATTGGCCAGTAAAAAAGAAAAGTGGCCATCAAAAAAAGTGACTGGTTAAAAAAGAGGGGCCATTAAAGAAAAAAATTTGACTGGTAAAAAAAAATGGTCATGAAAAAAGTGAAAAAAATTGGCCGGTAAAAAAGATAAATGGCCATCAAAAAAAGTGACCGGTTAAAAAAGAGTGGCCATTAAAAAATAGCGGCCTACCAAAAAATAATTGGCGCGTAAAAAAAAACAGTCGAAAAAAATTGGCCAGTAAAAAAGATAAGTGGCCATCAAAAAAGTGACCGGTTAAAAAAATTGCCCATTAAAAAAAGTGACTACAAAAAATTGGCCCGTAAAAAAGGAAGGACCAGTCAAACAAAATTGGTCAGTAAAAAAATGTATTGGCCATCACACAGTGAGGTGGAGTAGGCGGAGGAGGTGGAGGAGGTGGAGGAGGAGGCGGAGGAGGCGGAGGAGGCGGAGGAGGAGGCAGAGGCGGAGGAGGAGGCGGTAGAGGTAGGTGGCCCGTAAAAAAAGAGACCAGTAAAAGAATTGGCCAGTAAAAAAAGATGAGTGGCCATAAAAAAAATTGACTGGTAAAAAAAATAAAAGAATAGAAATATAAAACAATTAAATTCCCTTCTACGTGACTTTACCGAAAGAACCAAGAATATGAAACCCTGCAGTCACGAAAGCTTTAATTCAAAATGGTAAAAAAGTCAAACTGAAAAAATTGGCCAGTAAAAAAGATAATTGGCCATCAAAAAAAGTGACTGATTAAAAAAGAGTGGCCATTAAAGAAAAAATTTGACTGGTAAAAAAAAAATGGTCATGAAAAAAGTGAAAAAAATTGGCCGGGAAAAAAGATAAATGGCCATCAAAAAAAGTGACCGGTTAAAAAAGAGTGGCCATTAAAAAAATAGTGGCCGATCAAAAATGAATTGGCCCATAAAAAAAAGACCGGTCGAAAAAAATTGGCCGGTTAAAAAGATGAATGGCCATCCAAAAAAGTGACCGTTTAAAAAAGAGTGGTTATTATAGAAAAAATTTGACTGGTAAAAAAAATGGTCATAAAAAAGTGAAAAAAATGGGCCGATAAAAAAGATAAATGGCCATCAAAAAAAGTGACCGGTTAAAAAAGAATGGGCATTAAAAAAACAGTGGCCTACCAAAAAATAATTGGCCCGTAAAAAAAAGACCAGTCAAAAAAAATTGGCCAGTAAAAAAGATAAGTGGCCGTCAAAAAAAGTGACTGGTTAAAAAAGAGGGGCCATTAAAGAAAAAATTTGACTGGTAAAAAAAAATGGTCATGAAAAAAGTGAAAAAAATTGGCCGGTAAAAAAGATAAATGGCCATCAAAAAAAGTGACCGGTTAAAAAAGAGTGGCCATTAAAAAATAGCGGCCTACCAAAAAATAATTGGCGCGTAAAAAAAAACAGTCGAAAAAAATTGGCCAGTAAAAAAGATAAGTGGCCATCAAAAAAGTGACCGGTTAAAAAAATTGCCCATTAAAAAAAGTGACTACAAAAAATTGGCCCGTAAAAAAGGAAGGACCAGTCAAACAAAATTGGTCAGTAAAAAAATGTATTGGCCATCACACAGTGAGGTGGAGTAGGCGGAGGAGGTGGAGGAGGAGGCGGAGGAGGCGGAGGAGGAGGCAGAGGCGGAGGAGGAGGCGGTAGAGGTAGGTGGCCCGTAAAAAAAGAGACCAGTAAAAGAATTGGCCAGTAAAAAAAGATGAGTGGCCATAAAAAAAATTGACTGGTAAAAAAAATAAAAGAATAGAAATATAAAACAATTAAATTCCCTTCTACGTGACTTTACCGAAAGAACCAAGAATATGAAACCCTGCAGTCACGAAAGCTTTAATTCAAAATGGTAAAAAAGTCAAACTGAAAAAATTGGCCAGTAAAAAAGATAATTGGCCATCAAAAAAAGTGACTGATTAAAAAAGAGTGGCCATTAAAGAAAAAATTTGACTGGTAAAAAAAAAATGGTCATGAAAAAAGTGAAAAAAATTGGCCAGGTAAAAAGATAAATGGCCATCAAAAAAGTGACCGGTTAAAAAAATTGCCCATTAAAAAAAGTGACTACAAAAAATTGGCCCGTAAAAAAGGAAGGACCAGTCAAACAAAATTGGTCAGTAAAAAAATGTATTGGCCATCACACAGTGAGGTGGAGTAGGCGGAGGAGGTGGAGGAGGTGGAGGAGGAGGCGGAGGAGGCGGAGGAGGCGGAGGAGGAGGCAGAGGCGGAGGAGGAGGCGGTAGAGGTAGGTGGCCCGTAAAAAAAGAGACCAGTAAAAGAATTGGCCAGTAAAAAAAGATGAGTGGCCATAAAAAAAATTGACTGGTAAAAAAAATAAAAGAATAGAAATATAAAACAATTAAATTCCCTTCTACGTGACTTTACCGAAAGAACCAAGAATATGAAACCCTGCAGTCACGAAAGCTTTAATTCAAAATGGTAAAAAAGTCAAACTGAAAAAATTGGCCAGTAAAAAAGATAATTGGCCATCAAAAAAAGTGACTGATTAAAAAAGAGTGGCCATTAAAGAAAAAATTTGACTGGTAAAAAAAAAATGGTCATGAAAAAAGTGAAAAAAATTGGCCGGGAAAAAAGATAAATGGCCATCAAAAAAAGTGACCGGTTAAAAAAGAGTGGCCATTAAAAAAATAGTGGCCGATCAAAAATGAATTGGCCCATAAAAAAAAGACCGGTCGAAAAAAATTGGCCGGTTAAAAAGATGAATGGCCATCCAAAAAAGTGACCGTTTAAAAAAGAGTGGTTATTATAGAAAAAATTTGACTGGTAAAAAAAATGGTCATAAAAAAGTGAAAAAAATGGGCCGATAAAAAAGATAAATGGCCATCAAAAAAAGTGACCGGTTAAAAAAGAATGGGCATTAAAAAAACAGTGGCCTACCAAAAAATAATTGGCCCGTAAAAAAAAGACCAGTCAAAAAAAATTGGCCAGTAAAAAAGATAAGTGGCCGTCAAAAAAAGTGACTGGTTAAAAAAGAGGGGCCATTAAAGAAAAAATTTGACTGGTAAAAAAAAATGGTCATGAAAAAAGTGAAAAAAATTGGCCGGTAAAAAAGATAAATGGCCATCAAAAAAAGTGACCGGTTAAAAAAGAGTGGCCATTAAAAAATAGCGGCCTACCAAAAAATAATTGGCGCGTAAAAAAAAACAGTCGAAAAAAATTGGCCAGTAAAAAAGATAAGTGGCCATCAAAAAAGTGACCGGTTAAAAAAATTGCCCATTAAAAAAAGTGACTACAAAAAATTGGCCCGTAAAAAAGGAAGGACCAGTCAAACAAAATTGGTCAGTAAAAAAATGTATTGGCCATCACACAGTGAGGTGGAGTAGGCGGAGGAGGTGGAGGAGGAGGCGGAGGAGGCGGAGGAGGAGGCAGAGGCGGAGGAGGAGGCGGTAGAGGTAGGTGGCCCGTAAAAAAAGAGACCAGTAAAAGAATTGGCCAGTAAAAAAAGATGAGTGGCCATAAAAAAAATTGACTGGTAAAAAAAATAAAAGAATAGAAATATAAAACAATTAAATTCCCTTCTACGTGACTTTACCGAAAGAACCAAGAATATGAAACCCTGCAGTCACGAAAGCTTTAATTCAAAATGGTAAAAAAGTCAAACTGAAAAAATTGGCCAGTAAAAAAGATAATTGGCCATCAAAAAAAGTGACTGATTAAAAAAGAGTGGCCATTAAAGAAAAAATTTGACTGGTAAAAAAAAAATGGTCATGAAAAAAGTGAAAAAAATTGGCCGGGAAAAAAGATAAATGGCCATCAAAAAAAGTGACCGGTTAAAAAAGAGTGGCCATTAAAAAAATAGTGGCCGATCAAAAATGAATTGGCCCATAAAAAAAAGACCGGTCGAAAAAAATTGGCCGGTAAAAAAGATGAATGGCCATCCAAAAAAGTGACCGGTTAAAAAAGAGTGGTTATTATAGAAAAAATTTGACTGGTAAAAAAAATGGTCATAAAAAAGTGAAAAAAATGGGCCGATAAAAAAGATAAATGGCCATCAAAAAAAGTGACCGGTTAAAAAAGAATGGGCATTAAAAAAACAGTGGCCTACCAAAAAATAATTGGCCCGTAAAAAAAGACCAGTAAAAAAAAATTGGCCAGTAAAAAAGATGTGGCCATCAAAAAAAGTGACTGGTTAAAAAAGAGGGGCCATTAAAGAAAAAAAATTGACTGGTAAAAAAAAATGGTCATGAAAAAAGTGAAAAAAATTGGCCGGTAAAAAAGATAAATGGCCATCAAAAAAAGTGACCGGTTAAAAAAGAGTGGCCATTAAAAAAATAGTGGCCGATCAAAAATGAATTGGCCCATAAAAAAAAGACCGGTCGAAAAAAATTGGCCGGTAAAAAAGATGAATGGCCATCCAAAAAAGTGACCGGTTAAAAAAGAGTGGTTATTATAGAAAAAATTTGACTGGTAAAAAAAATGGTCATAAAAAAGTGAAAAAAATGGGCCGATAAAAAAGATAAATGGCCATCAAAAAAAGTGACCGGTTAAAAAAGAATGGGCATTAAAAAAACAGTGGCCTACCAAAAAATAATTGGCCCGTAAAAAAAGACCAGTCAAAAAAAATTGGCCAGTAAAAAAGATGTGGCCATCAAAAAAAGTGACTGGTTAAAAAAGAGGGGCCATTAAAGAAAAAAAATTGACTGGTAAAAAAAAATGGTCATGAAAAAAGTGAAAAAAATTGGCCGGTAAAAAAGATAAATGGCCATCAAAAAAAGTGACCGGTTAAAAAAGAGTGGCCATTAAAAAATAGCGGCCTACCAAAAAATAATTGGCGCGTAAAAAAAAGCAGTCGAAAAAAATTGGCCAGTAAAAAAGATAAGTGGCCATCAAAAAAGTGACCGGTTAAAAAAATTGCCCATTAAAAAAAGTGACTACAAAAAATTGGCCCGTAAAAAAGGAAGGACCAGTCAAACAAAATTGGTCAGTAAAAAAATGTATTGGCCATCACACAGTGAGGTGGAGTAGGCGGAGGAGGTGGAGGAGGTGGAGGAGGAGGCGGAGGAGGCGGAGGAGGAGGCAGAGGCGGAGGAGGAGGCGGTAGAGGTAGGTGGCCCGTAAAAAAAGAGACCAGTAAAAGAATTGGCCAGTAAAAAAAGATGAGTGGCCATAAAAAAAATTGACTGGTAAAAAAAATAAAAGAATAGAAATATAAAACAATTAAATTCCCTTCTACGTGACTTTACCGAAAGAACCAAGAATATGAAACCCTGCAGTCACGAAAGCTTTAATTCAAAATGGTAAAAAAGTCAAACTGAAAAAATTGGCCAGTAAAAAAGATAATTGGCCATCAAAAAAAGTGACTGATTAAAAAAGAGTGGCCATTAAAGAAAAAATTTGACTGGTAAAAAAAAAATGGTCATGAAAAAAGTGAAAAAAATTGGCCGGGAAAAAAGATAAATGGCCATCAAAAAAAGTGACCGGTTAAAAAAGAGTGGCCATTAAAAAAATAGTGGCCGATCAAAAATGAATTGGCCCATAAAAAAAAGACCGGTCGAAAAAAATTGGCCGGTTAAAAAGATGAATGGCCATCCAAAAAAGTGACCGGTTAAAAAAGAGTGGTTATTATAGAAAAAATTTGACTGGTAAAAAAAATGGTCATAAAAAAGTGAAAAAAATTGGCCGGTAAAAAAGATAAATGGCCATCAAAAAAAGTGACCGGTTAAAAAAGAGTGGCCATTAAAAAATAGCGGCCTACCAAAAAATAATTGGCGCGTAAAAAAAAACAGTCAAAAAAAATTGGCCAGTAAAAAAGATAAGTGGCCATCAAAAAAGTGACCGGTTAAAAAAATTGCCCATTAAAAAAAGTGACTACAAAAAATTGGCCCGTAAAAAAGGAAGGACCAGTCAAACAAAATTGGTCAGTAAAAAAATGTATTGGCCATCACACAGTGAGGTGGAGTAGGCGGAGGAGGTGGAGGAGGAGGCGGAGGAGGCGGAGGAGGAGGCAGAGGCGGAGGAGGAGGCGGTAGAGGTAGGTGGCCCGTAAAAAAAGAGACCAGTAAAAGAATTGGCCAGTAAAAAAGATGAGTGGCCATAAAAAAAATTGACTGGTAAAAAAAATAAAAGAATAGAAATATAAAACAATTAAATTCCCTTCTACGTGACTTTACCGAAAGAACCAAGAATATGAAACCCTGCAGTCACGAAAGCTTTAATTCAAAATGGTAAAAAAGTCAAACTGAAAAAATTGGCCAGTAAAAAAGATAATTGGCCATCAAAAAAAGTGACTGATTAAAAAAGAGTGGCCATTAAAGAAAAAATTTGACTGGTAAAAAAAAAATGGTCATGAAAAAAGTGAAAAAAATTGGCCGGGAAAAAAGATAAATGGCCATCAAAAAAAGTGACCGGTTAAAAAAGAGTGGCCATAAAAAAAATAGTGGCCGATCAAAAATGAATTGGCCCATAAAAAAAAGACCGGTCGAAAAAAATTGGCCGGTAAAAAAGATGAATGGCCATCCAAAAAAGTGACCGGTTAAAAAAGAATGGGCATTAAAAAAACAGTGGCCTACCAAAAAATAATTGGCCCGTAAAAAAAGACCAGTCAAAAAAAATTGGCCAGTAAAAAAGATAAGTGGCCGTCAAAAAAAGTGACTGGTTAAAAAAGAGGGGCCATTAAAGAAAAAATTTGACTGGTAAAAAAAAATGGTCATGAAAAAAGTGAAAAAAATTGGCCGGTAAAAAAGATAAATGGCCATCAAAAAAAGTGACCGGTTAAAAAAGAGTGGCCATTAAAAAATAGCGGCCTACCAAAAAATAATTGGCGCGTAAAAAAAAACAGTCGAAAAAAATTGGCCAGTAAAAAAGATAAGTGGCCATCAAAAAAGTGACCGGTTAAAAAAATTGCCCATTAAAAAAAGTGACTACAAAAAATTGGCCCGTAAAAAAGGAAGGACCAGTCAAACAAAATTGGTCAGTAAAAAAATGTATTGGCCATCACACAGTGAGGTGGAGTAGGCGGAGGAGGTGGAGGAGAAGGCGGAGGAGGCGGAGGAGGCGGAGGAGGAGGCAGAGGCGGAGGAGGAGGCGGTAGAGGTAGGTGGCCCGTAAAAAAAGAGACCAGTAAAAGAATTGGCCAGTAAAAAAAGATGAGTGGCCATAAAAAAAATTGACTGGTAAAAAAAATAAAAGAATAGAAATATAAAACAATTAAATTCCCTTCTACGTGACTTTACCAAAAGAACCAAGAATATGAAACCCTGCAGTCACGAAAGCTTTAATTCAAAATGGTAAAAAAGTCAAACTGAAAAAATTGGCCAGTAAAAAAGATAATTGGCCATCAAAAAAAGTGACTGATTAAAAAAGAGTGGCCATTAAAGAAAAAATTTGACTGGTAAAAAAAAAATAGAAAAAATTTGACTGGTAAAAAAAATGGTCATAAAAAAGTGAAAAAAATGGGCCGATAAAAAAGATAAATGGCCATCAAAAAAAGTGACTGGTTAAAAAAGAATGGGCATTAAAAAAACAGTGGCCTACCAAAAAATAATTGGCCCGTAAAAAAAGACCAGTCAAAAAAAATTGGCCAGTAAAAAAGATAAGTGGCCGTCAAAAAAAGTGACCGGTTAAAAAAGAGTGGCCATTAAAGAAAAAATTTGACTGGTAAAAAAAAAATGGTCATGAAAAAAGTGAAAAAAATTGGCCGGTAAAAAGATGAATGGCCATGCAAAAAAGTGACCGGTTAATGAATCCTGCAGTGACCGGTTAATGAATCCCTGCAGTCACGAAAGCTTTAATTAAAAATGGTAAAAAAGTCAAACTGAAAAAATTGGCCAGTAAAAAAGATAATTGACCATCAAAAAAAGTGACTGATTAAAAAAGAGTGGCTATTAAAGAAAAAAATTAACTGGTAAAAAAAATGGTCATGAAAAAGTGAAAAAAATGGGCCGATAAAAAAGATAAATGGCCATCAAAAAAAGTGACCGGTTAAAAAAGAATGGGCATTAAAAAAACAGTGGCCTACCAAAAAATAATTGGCCCGTAAAAAAAGACCAGTCAAAAAAAATTGGCCAGTAAAAAAGATAAGTGTCCGTCAAAAAAAGTGACTGGTTAAAAAAGAGGGGCCATTAAAGAAAAAATTTGACTGGTAAAAAAAAATGGTCATGAAAAAAGTGAAAAAAATTGGCCGGTAAAAAAGATAAATGGCCATCAAAAAAAGTGACCGGTTAAAAAAGAGTGGCCATTAAAAAATAGCGGCCTACCAAAAAATAATTGGCGCGTAAAAAAAAACAGTCGAAAAAAATTGGCCAGTAAAAAAGATAAGTGGCCATCAAAAAAGTGACCGGTTAAAAAAATTGCCCATTAAAAAAAGTGACTACAAAAAATTGGCCCGTAAAAAAGGAAGGACCAGTCAAACAAAATTGGTCAGTAAAAAAATGTATTGGCCATCACACAGTGAGGTGGAGTAGGCGGAGGAGGTGGAGGAGGAGGCGGAGGAGGCGGAGGAGGAGGCAGAGGCGGAGGCGGTAGAGGTAGGTGGCCCATAAAAAAAGAGACCAGTAAAAGAATTGGCCAGTAAAAAAAGATGAGTGGCCATAAAAAAAATTGACTGGTAAAAAAAATAAAAGAATAGAAATATAAAACAATTAAATTCCCTTCTACGTGACTTTACCAAAAGAACCAAGAATATGAAACCATGCAGTCACGAAAGCTTTAATTCAAAATGGTAAAAAAGTCAAACTGAAAAAATTGGCCAGTAAAAAAGATAATTGGCCATCAAAAAAAGTGACTGATTAAAAAAGAGTGGCCATTAAAGAAAAAATTTGACTGGTAAAAAAAAAATGGTCATGAAAAAAGTGAAAAAAATTGGCCGGGAAAAAAGATAAATGGCCATCAAAAAAAGTGACCGGTTAAAAAAGAGTGGCCATTAAAAAAATAGTGGCCGATCAAAAATGAATTGGCCCATAAAAAAAAGACCGGTCGAAAAAAATTGGCCGGTAAAAAAGATGAATGGCCATCCAAAAAAGTGACCGGTTAAAAAAGAGTGGTTATTATATAAAAAATTTGACTGGTAAAAAAAATGGTCATAAAAAAGTGAAAAAAATGGGCCGATAAAAAAGATAAATGGCCATCAAAAAAAGTGACCGGTTAAAAAAGAATGGGCATTAAAAAAACAGTGGCCTACCAAAAAATAATTGGCCCGTAAAAAAAGACCAGTCAAAAAAAATTGGCCAGTAAAAAAGATAAGTGGCCATCAAAAAAAGTGACTGGTTAAAAAAGAGGGGCCATTGTAGAAAAAAATTTGACTGGTAAAAAAAAATGGTCATGAAAAAAGTGAAAAAAATTGGCCGGTAAAAAAGATAAATGGCCATCAAAAAAAGTGACCGGTTAAAAAAGAGTGGCCATTAAAAAAATAGTGGCCGATCAAAAATGAATTGGCCCATAAAAAAAAGACCGGTCGAAAAAAATTGGCCGGTAAAAAAGATGAATGGCCATCCAAAAAAGTGACCAGTTAAAAAAGAGTGGTTATTATAGAAAAAATTTGACTGGTAAAAAAAATGGTCATAAAAAAGTGAAAAAAATGGGCCGATAAAAAAGATAAATGGCCATCAAAAAAAGTGACCGGTTAAAAAAGAATGGGCATTAAAAAAACAGTGGCCTACCAAAAAATAATTGGCCCGTAAAAAAAGACCAGTCAAAAAAAATTGGCCAGTAAAAAAGATAAGTGGCCATCAAAAAAAGTGACTGGTTAAAAAAGAGGGGCCATTAAAGAAAAAAAATTGACTGGTAAAAAAAAATGGTCATGAAAAAAGTGAAAAAAATTGGCCGGTAAAAAAGATAAATGGCCATCAAAAAAAGTGACCGGTTAAAAAAGAGTGGCCATTAAAAAATAGCGGCCTACCAAAAAATAATTGGCGCGTAAAAAAAAACAGTCGAAAAAAATTGGCCAGTAAAAAAGATAAGTGGCCATCAAAAAAGTGACCGGTTAAAAAAATTGCCCATTAAAAAAAGTGACTACAAAAAATTGGCCCGTAAAAAAGGAAGGACCAGTCAAACAAAATTGGTCAGTAAAAAAATGTATTGGCCATCACACAGTGAGGTGGAGTAGGCGGAGGAGGTGGAGGAGGTGGAGGAGGAGGCGGAGGAGGCGGAGGAGGCGGAGGAGGAGGCAGAGGCGGAGGAGGAGGCGGTAGAGGTAGGTGGCCCGTAAAAAAAGAGACCAGTAAAAGAATTGGCCAGTAAAAAAAGATGAGTGGCCATAAAAAAAATTGACTGGTAAAAAAAATAAAAGAATAGAAATATAAAACAATTAAATTCCCTTCTACGTGACTTTACCGAAAGAACCAAGAATATGAAACCCTGCAGTCACGAAAGCTTTAATTCAAAATGGTAAAAAAGTCAAACTGAAAAAATTGGCCAGTAAAAAAGATAATTGGCCATCAAAAAAAGTGACTGATTAAAAAAGAGTGGCCATTAAAGAAAAAATTTGACTGGTAAATAAAAAATGGTCATGAAAAAAGTGAAAAAAATTGGCCGGGAAAAAAGATAAATGGCCATCAAAAAAAGTGACCGGTTAAAAAAGAGTGGCCATTAAAAAAATAGTGGCCGATCAAAAATGAATTGGCCCATAAAAAAAAGACCGGTCGAAAAAAATTGGCCGGTAAAAAAGATGAATGGCCATCCAAAAAAGTGACCAGTTAAAAAAGAGTGGTTATTATAGAAAAAATTTGACTGGTAAAAAAAATGGTCATAAAAAAGTGAAAAAAATGGGCTGATAAAAAAGATAAATGGCCATCAAAAAAAGTGACCGGTTAAAAAAGAATGGGCATTAAAAAAACAGTGGCCTACCAAAAAATAATTGGCCCGTAAAAAAAGACCAGTCAAAAAAAATTGGCCAGTAAAAAAGATAAGTGGCCATCAAAAAAAGTGACTGGTTAAAAAAGAGGGGCCATTAAAGAAAAAAAATTGACTGGTAAAAAAAAATGGTCATGAAAAAAGTGAAAAAAATTGGCCGGTAAAAAAGATAAATGGCCATCAAAAAAAGTGACCGGTTAAAAAAGAGTGGCCATTAAAAAATAGCGGCCTACCAAAAAATAATTGGCGCGTAAAAAAAAACAGTCGAAAAAAATTGGCCAGTAAAAAAGATAAGTGGCCATCAAAAAAGTGACCGGTTAAAAAAATTGCCCATTAAAAAAAGTGACTACAAAAAATTGGCCCGTAAAAAAGGAAGGACGAGTCAAACAAAATTGGTCAGTAAAAAAATGTATTGGCCATCACACAGTGAGGTGGAGTAGGCGGAGGAGGTGGAGGAGGAGGCGGAGGAGGCGGAGGAGGAGGCAGAGGCGGAGGAGGAGGCGGTAGAGGTAGGTGGCCCGTAAAAAAGAGACCAGTAAAAGAATTGGCCAGTAAAAAAAGATGAGTGGCCATAAAAAAAATTGACTGGTAAAAAAAATAAAAGAATAGAAATATAAAACAATTAAATTCCCTTCTACGTGACTTTACCGAAAGAACCAAGAATATGAATCCCTGCAGTCACGAAAGCTTTAATTCAAAATGGTAAAAAAGTCAAACTGAAAAAATTGGCCAGTAAAAAAGATGAATGGCCATCAAAAAAAGTGACCGGTTAAAAATGGGTGGCCATTAAAGAAAAAATTTAACTGGTAAAAAAAAAATGGTCATGAAAAAAGTGAAAAAAATTGGCCGGTAAAAAGATGAATGGCCATCCAAAAAAGTGACCGGTTAATGAATCCTGCAGTGACCGGTTAATGAATCCCTGCAGTCACGAAAGCTTTAATTCAAAATGGTAAAAAAAGTCAAACTGAAAAAATTGGCCAGTAAAAAAGATAATTGACCATCAAAAAAGTGACTGATTAAAAAAGAGTGGCCATTAAAGAAAAAATTTGACTGGTAAAAAAAATGGTCATGAAAAAAGTGAAAAAATTGGCCGGGAAAAAAGATAAATGGCCATCAAAAAAAGTGACCGGTTAAAAAAGAGTGGCCATTAAAAAAATAGTGGCCGATCAAAAATGAATTGGCCCATAAAAAAAAGACCGGTCGAAAAAAATTGGTCGGTAAAAAAGATGAATGGCCATCCAAAAAGTGACCGGTTAAAAAAGAGTGGCCATTAAAGTAAAAATTTGACTGTTAAAAAAAATGGTCATAAAAAAAGTGAAAAAAATTGGCCGATAAAAAAGATAAATGGCTATCAAAAAAAGTGACCGGTTAAAAAAATTGCCCATTAAAAAAGTGACTACAAAAAATTGGCCCGTAAAAAAGGAAAGACCAGTCAAACAAAATTGGTCCGTAAAAAAATGTATTGGCCATCACATAGTGAGGTGGAGGAGGCAGAGGAGGTGGAGGAGGAGGTGGAGGAGGCGGTGGAGGAGGCGGAGGAGGAGGCGGAGGAGGAGGTGGAGGAGGAGACGGAGGCGGAGGAGGCGGAGGAGGAGGAGGCGGTGGAGGAGGCGGAAGAGGTAGGTGGCCCGTAAAAAAAGAGACCAGTAAAAGAATTGGCCAGTAAAAAAAGATGAATGGCCATAAAAAATTTGACTGGTAAAAAAAAAAAAATAATAGAAATATAAAACAATTAAATTCCGTTCTACATGACTTCACCAAAAGAACCAAGAATATGAATCACTGCAGTCACGAAAGCTTTAATTCAAAATGGTAAAAAAAGTCAAACTGAAAAAATTGGCCAGTAAAAAAGATAATTGACCATCAAAAAAAGTGACTGATTAAAAAAGAGTGGCCATTAAAGAAAACATTTGACTGGTAAAAAAAATGGTCATGAAAAAATTGAAACAATTGGCCAGGAAAAAAGATAAATGGCCATCAAAAAAAGTGACCGGTTAAAAAAGAATGGGCATTAAAAAAACAGTGGCCTACCAAAAAATAATTGGCCCGTAAAAAAAGACCAGTCAAAAAAAATTGGCCAGTAAAAAAGATAAGTGGCCGTCAAAAAAAGTGACTGGTTAAAAAAGAGGGGCCATTAAAGAAAAAATTTGACTGGTAAAAAAAATGGTCATGAAAAAAGTGAAAAAAATTGGCCGGTAAAAAAGATAAATGGCCATCAAAAAAAGTGACCGGTTAAAAAAGAGTGGCCATTAAAAAATAGCGGCCTACCAAAAAATAATTGGCGCGTAAAAAAAAACAGTCGAAAAAAATTGGCCAGTAAAAAAGATAAGTGGCCATCCAAAAAGTGACCGGTTAAAAAAGAGTGGCCATTAAAGTAAAAATTTGACTGTTAAAAAAAATGGTCATAAAAAAAGTGAAAAAAATTGGCCGATAAAAAAGATAAATGGCTATCAAAAAAAGTGACCGGTTAAAAAAATTGCCCATTAAAAAAGTGACTACAAAAAATTGGCCCGTAAAAAAGGAAAGACCAGTCAAACAAAATTGGTCCGTAAAAAAATGTATTGGCCATCACATAGTGAGGTGGAGGAGGCGGAGGAGGTGGAGGAGGAGGTGGAGGAGGCGGTGGAGGAGGCGGAGGAGGAGGCGGAGGAGGAGGTGGAGGAGGAGACGGAGGCGGAGGAGGCGGAGGAGGAGGAGGCGGTGGAGGAGGCGGAGGAGGAGGCGGAGGAGGAGGAGGAGGCGGAAGAGGTAGGTGGCCCGCAAAAAAAAGAGACCAGTAAAAGAATTGGCCAGTAAAAAAAGATGAATGGCCATAAAAAATTTGACTGGTAAAAAAAATAAAATAATAGAAATATAAAACAATTAAATTCCGTTCTACATGACTTCACCAAAAGAACCAAGAATATGAATCACTGCAGTCACGAAAGCTTTAATTCAAAATGGTAAAAAAAGTCAAACTGAAAAAATTGGCCAGTAAAAAAGATAATTGACCATCAAAAAAAGTGACTGATTAAAAAAGAGTGGCCATTAAAGAAAACATTTGACTGGTAAAAAAAATGGTCATGAAAAAATTGAAACAATTGGCCAGGAAAAAAGATAAATGGCCATCAAAAAAAGTGACCGGTTAAAAAAGAATGGGCATTAAAAAAACAGTGGCCTACCAAAAAATAATTGGCCCGTAAAAAAAGACCAGTCAAAAAAAATTGGCCAGTAAAAAAGATAAGTGGCCGTCAAAAAAAGTGACTGGTTAAAAAAGAGGGGCCATTAAAGAAAAAAATTGACTGGTAAAAAAAAATGGTCATGAAAAAAGTGAAAAAAATTGGCCGGTAAAAAAGATAAATGGCCATCAAAAAAAGTGACCGGTTGAAAAAGAGTGGCCATTAAAAAATAGCGGCCTACCAAAAAATAATTGGCGCGTAAAAAAAAGTCGAAAAAAATTGGCCAGTAAAAAAGATAAGTGGCCATCAAAAAAGTGACCGGTTAAAAAAATTGCCCATTAAAAAAAGTGACTACAAAAAATTGGCCCGTAAAAAAGGAAGGACGAGTCAAACAAAATTGGTCAGTAAAAAAATGTATTGGCCATCACACAGTGAGGTGGAGTAGGCGGAGGAGGTGGAGGAGGAGGCGGAGGAGGCGGAGGAGGCGGAGGAGGAGGCAGAGGCGGAGGAGGAGGCGGTAGAGGTAGGTGGCCCGTAAAAAAGATACCAGTAAAAGAATTGGCCAGTAAAAAAAGATGAGTGGCCATAAAAAAAATTGACTGGTAAAAAAAATAAAAGAATAGAAATATAAAACAATTAAATTCCCTTCTACGTGACTTTACCGAAAGAACCAAGAATATGAATCCCTGCAGTCACGAAAGCTTTAATTCAAAATGGTAAAAAAGTCAAACTGAAAAAATTGGCCAGTAAAAAAGATGAATGGCCATCAAAAAAAGTGACCGGTTAAAAATGGGTGGCCATTAAAGAAAAAATTTAACTGGTAAAAAAAAAATGGTCATGAAAAAAGTGAAAAAAATTGGCCGGTAAAAAGATGAATGGCCATCCAAAAAAGTGACCGGTTAATGAATCCTGCAGTGACCGGTTAATGAATCCCTGCAGTCACGAAAGCTTTAATTCAAAATGGTAAAAAAAGTCAAACTGAAAAAATTGGCCAGTAAAAAAGATAATTGACCATCAAAAAAGTGACTGATTAAAAAAGAGTGGCCATTAAAGAAAAAATTTGACTGGTAAAAAAAATGGTCATGAAAAAAGTGAAAAAATTGGCCGGGAAAAAAGATAAATGGCCATCAAAAAAAGTGACCGGTTAAAAAAGAGTGGCCATTAAAAAAATAGTGGCCGATCAAAAATGAATTGGCCCATAAAAAAAAGACCGGTCGAAAAAAATTGGTCGGTAAAAAAGATGAATGGCCATCCAAAAAGTGACCGGTTAAAAAAGAGTGGCCATTAAAGTAAAAATTTGACTGTTAAAAAAAATGGTCATAAAAAAAGTGAAAAAAATTGGCCGATAAAAAAGATAAATGGCTATCAAAAAAAGTGACCGGTTAAAAAAATTGCCCATTAAAAAAGTGACTACAAAAAATTGGCCCGTAAAAAAGGAAAGACCAGTCAAACAAAATTGGTCCGTAAAAAAATGTATTGGCCATCACATAGTGAGGTGGAGGAGGCGGAGGAGGTGGAGGAGGAGGTGGAGGAGGCGGTGGAGGAGGCGGAGGAGGAGGCGGAGGAGGAGGTGGAGGAGGAGACGGAGGCGGAGGAGGCGGAGGAGGAGGAGGCGGTGGAGGAGGCGGAGGAGGAGGCGGAGGAGGAGGAGGAGGCGGAAGAGGTAGGTGGCCCGTAAAAAAAGAGACCAGTAAAAGAATTGGCCAGTAAAAAAAGATGAATGGCCATAAAAAATTTGACTGGTAAAAAAAATAAAATAATAGAAATATAAAACAATTAAATTCCGTTCTACATGACTTCACCAAAAGAACCAAGAATATGAATCACTGCAGTCACGAAAGCTTTAATTCAAAATGGTAAAAAAAGTCAAACTGAAAAAATTGGCCAGTAAAAAAGATAATTGACCATCAAAAAAAGTGACTGATTAAAAAAGAGTGGCCATTAAAGAAAACATTTGACTGGTAAAAAAAATGGTCATGAAAAAATTGAAACAATTGGCCGGGAAAAAAGATAAATGGCCATCAAAAAAAGTGACCGGTTAAAAAAGAATGGGCATTAAAAAAACAGTGGCCTACCAAAAAATAATTGGCCCGTAAAAAAAGACCAGTCAAAAAAAATTGGCCAGTAAAAAAGATAAGTGGCCATCAAAAAAAGTGACTGGTTAAAAAAGAGGGGCCATTAAAGAAAAAATTTGACTGGTAAAAAAAATGGTCATAAAAAAAGTGAAAAAAATTGGCCGGTAAAAAAGATAAATGGCCATCAAAAAAAGTGACCGGTTAAAAAAGAGTGGCCATTAAAAAATAGCGGCCTACCAAAAAATAATTGGCGCGTAAAAAAAAGTCGAAAAAAATTGGCCAGTAAAAAAGATAAGTGGCCATCAAAAAAGTGACCGGTTAAAAAAATTGCCCATTAAAAAAAGTGACTACAAAAAATTGGCCCGTAAAAAAGGAAGGACGAGTCAAACAAAATTGGTCAGTAAAAAAATGTATTGGCCATCACACAGTGAGGTGGAGTAGGCGGAGGAGGTGGAGGAGGAGGCGGAGGAGGCGGAGGAGGAGGCAGAGGCGGAGGAGGAGGCGGTAGAGGTAGGTGGCCCGTAAAAAAGAGACCAGTAAAAGAATTGGCCAGTAAAAAAAGATGAGTGGCCATAAAAAAAATTGACTGGTAAAAAAAATAAAAGAATAGAAATATAAAACAATTAAATTCCCTTCTACGTGACTTTACCGAAAGAACCAAGAATATGAATCCCTGCAGTCACGAAAGCTTTAATTCAAAATGGTAAAAAAGTCAAACTGAAAAAATTGGCCAGTAAAAAAGATGAATGGCCATCAAAAAAAGTGACCGGTTAAAAATGGGTGGCCATTAAAGAAAAAATTTAACTGGTAAAAAAAAAATGGTCATGAAAAAAGTGAAAAAAATTGGCCGGTAAAAAGATGAATGGCCATCCAAAAAAGTGACCGGTTAATGAATCCTGCAGTGACCGGTTAATGAATCCCTGCAGTCACGAAAGCTTTAATTCAAAATGGTAAAAAAAGTCAAACTGAAAAAATTGGCCAGTAAAAAAGATAATTGACCATCAAAAAAGTGACTGATTAAAAAAGAGTGGCCATTAAAGAAAAAATTTGACTGGTAAAAAAAATGGTCATGAAAAAAGTGAAAAAATTGGCCGGGAAAAAAGATAAATGGCCATCAAAAAAAGTGACCGGTTAAAAAAGAGTGGCCATTAAAAAAATAGTGGCCGATCAAAAATGAATTGGCCCATAAAAAAAAGACCGGTCGAAAAAAATTGGTCGGTAAAAAAGATGAATGGCCATCCAAAAAGTGACCGGTTAAAAAAGAGTGGCCATTAAAGTAAAAATTTGACTGTTAAAAAAAATGGTCATAAAAAAAGTGAAAAAAATTGGCCGATAAAAAAGATAAATGGCTATCAAAAAAAGTGACCGGTTAAAAAAATTGCCCATTAAAAAAGTGACTACAAAAAATTGGCCCGTAAAAAAGGAAAGACCAGTCAAACAAAATTGGTCCGTAAAAAAATGTATTGGCCATCACATAGTGAGGTGGAGGAGGCGGAGGAGGTGGAGGAGGAGGTGGAGGAGGCGGTGGAGGAGGCGGAGGAGGAGGCGGAGGAGGAGGTGGAGGAGGAGACGGAGGCGGAGGAGGCGGAGGAGGAGGCGGTGGAGGAGGCGGAGGAGGAGGCGGAGGAGGAGGAGGAGGCGGAAGAGGTAGGTGGCCCGTAAAAAAAGAGACCAGTAAAAGAATTGGCCAGTAAAAAAAGATGAATGGCCATAAAAAATTTGACTGGTAAAAAAAATAAAATAATAGAAATATAAAACAATTAAATTCCATTCTACATGACTTCACCAAAAGAACCAAGAATATGAATCACTGCAGTCACGAAAGCTTTAATTCAAAATGGTAAAAAAAGTCAAACTGAAAAAATTGGCCAGTAAAAAAGATAATTGACCATCAAAAAAAGTGACTGATTAAAAAAGAGTGGCCATTAAAGAAAACATTTGACTGGTAAAAAAAATGGTCATGAAAAAATTGAAACAATTGGCCGGGAAAAAAGATAAATGGCCATCAAAAAAAGTGACCGGTTAAAAAAGAATGGGCATTAAAAAAACAGTGGCCTACCAAAAAATAATTGGCCCGTAAAAAAAGACCAGTCAAAAAAAATTGGCCAGTAAAAAAGATAAGTGGCCATAAAAAAAAGTGACTGGTTAAAAAAGAGGGGCCATTAAAGAAAAAATTTGACTGGTAAAAAAAATGGTCATAAAAAAAGTGAAAAAAATTGGCCGGTAAAAAAGATAAATGGCCATCAAAAAAAGTGACCGGTTAAAAAAGAGTGGCCATTAAAAAATAGCGGCCTACCAAAAAATAATTGGCGTGTAAAAAAAAGTCGAAAAAAATTGGCCAGTAAAAAAGATAAGTGGCCATCAAAAAAGTGACCGGTTAAAAAAATTGCCCATTAAAAAAAGTGACTACAAAAAATTGGCCCGTAAAAAAGGAAGGACGAGTCAAACAAAATTGGTCAGTAAAAAAATGTATTGGCCATCACACAGTGAGGTGGAGTAGGCGGAGGAGGTGGAGGAGGAGGCGGAGGAGGCAGAGGAGGCGGAGGAGGAGGCAGAGGCGGAGGAGGAGGCGGTAGAGGTAGGTGGCCCGTAAAAAAGAGACCAGTAAAAGAATTGGCCAGTAAAAAAAGATGAGTGGCCATAAAAAAAATTGACTGGTAAAAAAAATAAAAGAATAGAAATATAAAACAATTAAATTCCCTTCTACGTGACTTTACCGAAAGAACCAAGAATATGAATCCCTGCAGTCACGAAAGCTTTAATTCAAAATGGTAAAAAAGTCAAACTGAAAAAATTGGCCAGTAAAAAAGATGAATGGCCATCAAAAAAAGTGACCGGTTAAAAAAGGGTGGCCATTAAAGAAAAAATTTGACTGGTAAAAAAAAAATGGTCATGAAAAAAGTGAAAAAAATTGGCCGGTAAAAAGATGAATGGCCATCCAAAAAAGTGACCGGTTAATGAATCCTGCAGTGACCGGTTAATGAATCCCTGCAGTCACGAAAGCTTTAATTCAAAATGGTAAAAAAAGTCAAACTGAAAAAATTGGCCAGTAAAAAAGATAATTGACCATCAAAAAAGTGACTGATTAAAAAAGAGTGGCCATTAAAGAAAAAATTTGACTGGTAAAAAAAATGGTCATGAAAAAAGTGAAAAAATTGGCCGGGAAAAAAGATAAATGGCCATCAAAAAAAGTGACCGGTTAAAAAAGAGTGGCCATTAAAAAAATAGTGGCCGATCAAAAATGAATTGGCCCATAAAAAAAAGACCGGTCGAAAAAAATTGGTCGGTAAAAAAGATGAATGGCCATCCAAAAAGTGACCGGTTAAAAAAGAGTGGCCATTAAAGTAAAAATTTGACTGTTAAAAAAAATGGTCATAAAAAAAGTGAAAAAAATTGGCCGATAAAAAAGATAAATGGCTATCAAAAAAAGTGACCGGTTAAAAAAATTGCCCATTAAAAAAGTGACTACAAAAAATTGGCCCGTAAAAAAGGAAAGACCAGTCAAACAAAATTGGTCCGTAAAAAAATGTATTGGCCATCACATAGTGAGGTGGAGGAGGCGGAGGAGGTGGAGGAGGAGGTGGAGGAGGCGGTGGAGGAGGCGGAGGAGGAGGCGGAGGAGGAGGTGGAGGAGGAGACGGAGGCGGAGGAGGCGGAGGAGGAGGAGGCGGTGGAGGAGGCGGAGGAGGAGGCGGAGGAGGAGGAGGAGGCGGAAGAGGTAGGTGGCCCGTAAAAAAAGAGACCAGTAAAAGAATTGGCCAGTAAAAAAAGATGAATGGCCATAAAAAATTTGACTGGTAAAAAAAATAAAATAATAGAAATATAAAACAATTAAATTCCGTTCTACATGACTTCACCAAAAGAACCAAGAATATGAATCACTGCAGTCACGAAAGCTTTAATTCAAAATGGTAAAAAAAGTCAAACTGAAAAAATTGGCCAGTAAAAAAGATAATTGACCATCAAAAAAAGTGACTGATTAAAAAAGAGTGGCCATTAAAGAAAAAATTTGACTGGTAAAAAAAATGGTCATGAAAAAATTGAAACAATTGGCCGGGAAAAAAGATAAATGGCCATCAAAAAAATTGACCGGTTAAAAAAGAGTTGCCATTAAAAAAATAGTGGCCGATCAAAAATGAATTGGCCCATAAAAAAAAGACCGGTCGAAAAAAATTGGCCGGTAAAAAAGATGAATGGCCATCCAAAAAAGTGACCGGTTAAAAAAGAGTGGCCATTATAGAAAAAATTTGACTGGTAAAAAAAATGGTCATAAAAAAGTGAAAAAAATGGGCCGATAAAAAAGATAAATGGCCATCAAAAAAGTGACTGGTTAAAAAAATTGCCCATTAAAAAAAGTGACTAGAAAAAAATTGGCCCGTAAAAAAGGAAAGACCAGTCAAACAAAATTGGTCCATAAAAAAATGTATTGGCCATCACACAGTGAGGTGGAGGAGGCGGAGGAGGTGGAGGAGGAGGTGGAGGAGGCGGTGGAGGAGGCGGAGGAGGAGGCGGAGGAGGAGGTGGAGGAGGAGACGGAGGCGGAGGAGGCGGAGGAGGAGGAGGCGGTGGAGGAGGCGGAGGAGGAGGCGGAGGAGGAGGAGGAGGAGGCGGAAGAGGTAGGTGGCCCGTAAAAAAAGAGACCAGTAAAAGAATTGGCCAGTAAAAAAAGATGAATGGCCATAAAAAATTTGACTGGTAAAAAAAAAAATAATAGAAATATAAAACAATTAAATTCCGTTCTACATGACTTCACCAAAAGAACCAAGAATATGAATCACTGCAGTCACGAAAGCTTTAATTCAAAATGGTAAAAAAAGTCAAACTGAAAAAATTGGCCAGTAAAAAAGATAATTGACCATAAAAAAGTGACTGATTAAAAAAGAGTGGCCATTAAAGAAAAAATTTGACTGGTAAAAAAAATGGTCATGAAAAAATTGAAACAATTGGCCGGGAAAAAAGATAAATGGCCATCAAAAAAATTGACCGGTTAAAAAAGAGTGGCCATTAAAAAAACAGTGGCCGATCAAAAATGAATTGGCCCATAAAAAAAAGACCGGTCGAAAAAAATTGGCCGGTAAAAAAGATGAATGGCCATCCAAAAAAGTGACCGGTTAAAAAAGAGTGGCCATTATAGAAAAAATTTGACTGGTAAAAAAAATGGTCATAAAAAAGTGAAAAAAATGGGCCGATAAAAAAGATAAATGGCCATCAAAAAAGTGACTGGTTAAAAAAATTGCCCATTAAAAAAAGTGACTACAAAAAATTGGCCCGTAAAAAAGGAAAGACCAGTCAAACAAAATTGGTCCATAAAAAAATGTATTGGCCATCACACAGTGAGGTGGAGGAGGCGGAGGAGGTGGAGGAGGAGGTGGAGGAGGCGGTAAAGGAGGCGGAGGAGGAGGTGGAGGAGGAGACGGAGGCGGAGGAGGCGGAGGAGGAGGAGGCGGTGGAGGAGGCGGAGGAGGAGGCGGAGGAGGAGGAGGCGGAAGAGGTAGGTGGCCCGTAAAAAAAGAGACCAGTAAAAGAATTGGCCAGTAAAAAAAGATGAATGGCCATAAAAAATTTGACTGGTAAAAAAAATAAAATAATAGAAATATAAAACAATTAAATTCCGTTCTACATGACTTCACCAAAAGAACCAAGAATATGAATCACTGCAGTCACGAAAGCTTTAATTCAAAATGGTAAAAAAAGTCAAACTGAAAAAATTGGCCAGTAAAAAAGATAATTGACCATAAAAAAAGTGACTGATTAAAAAAGAGTGGCCATTAAAGAAAAAATTTGACTAGTAAAAAAAATGGTCATGAAAAAATTGAAACAATTGGCCGGGAAAAAAGATAAATGGCCATCAAAAAAATTGACCGGTTAAAAAAGAGTGGCCATTAAAAAAACAGTGGCCGATCAAAAATGAATTGGCCCATAAAAAAAAGACCGGTCGAAAAAAATTGGCCGGTAAAAAAGATTAATGGCCATCCAAAAAAGTGACCGGTTAAAAAAGAGTGGCCATTATAGAAAAAATTTGACTGGTAAAAAAAATGGTCATAAAAAAGTGAAAAAAATGGGCCGATAAAAAAGATAAATGGCCATCAAAAAAGTGACTGGTTAAAAAAGAGTGGGCATTAAAAAAACAGTGGCCTACCAAAAAATAATTGGCCCGTAAAAAAAGACCAGTCAAAAAAAATTGGCCAGTAAAAAAGATAAGTGGCCATCAAAAAAAGTGACTGGTTAAAAAAGAGGGGCCATTAAAGAAAAAAATTGACTGGTAAAAAAAATGGTCATAAAAAAAGTGAAAAAAATTGGCCGGGAAAAAAGATAAATGGCCATCAAAAAAATTGACCGGTTAAAAAAGAGTGGCCATTAAAAAAATAGTGGCCGATCAAAAATGAATTGGCCCATAAAAAAAAGACCGGTCGAAAAAAATTGGCCGGTAAAAAAGATGAATGGCCATCCAAAAAAGTGACCGGTTAAAAAAGAGTGGCCATTATAGAAAAAATTTGACTGGTAAAAAAAATGGTCATAAAAAAGTGAAAAAATGGGCCGATAAAAAAGATAAATGGCCATCAAAAAAAGTGACCGGTTAAAAAAGAGTGGGCATTAAAAAAACAGTGGCCTACCAAAAAATAATTGGCCCGTAAAAAAAGACCAGTCAAAAAAAATTGGCCAGTAAAAAAGATAAGTGGCCATCAAAAAAAGTGACTGGTTAAAAAAGAGGGGCCATTAAAGAAAAAATTTGACTGGTAAAAAAAATGGTCATGAAAAAAGTGAAAAAAATTGGCCGGTAAAAAGATAAATGGCCATCAAAAAAAGTGACCGGTTAAAAAAGAGTGGCCATTAAAAAAAAGCGGCCTACCAAAAAATAATTGGCGCGTAAAAAAAAGTCGAAAAAAATTGGCCAGTAAAAAAGATAAGTGGCCATCAAAAAAGTGACCGGTTAAAAAAATTGCCCATTAAAAAAAGTGACTACAAAAAATTGGCCCGTAAAAAAGGAAGGACGAGTCAAACAAAATTGGTCAGTAAAAAAATGTATTGGCCATCACACAGTGAGGTGGAGTAGGCGGAGGAGGTGGAGGAGGAGGCGGAGGAGGCGGAGGAGGCGGAGGAGGAGGCAGAGGCGGAGGAGGAGGCGGTAGAGGTAGGTGGCCCGTAAAAAAGAGACCAGTAAAAGAATTGGCCAGTAAAAAAAGATGAGTGGCCATAAAAAAAATTGACTGGTAAAAAAAATAAAAGAATAGAAATATAAAACAATTAAATTCCCTTCTACGTGACTTTACCGAAAGAACCAAGAATATGAATCCCTGCAGTCACGAAAGCTTTAATTCAAAATGGTAAAAAAGTCAAACTGAAAAAATTGGCCAGTAAAAAAGATGAATGGCCATCAAAAAAAGTGACCGGTTAAAAAAGGGTGGCCATTAAAGAAAAAATTTGACTGGTAAAAAAAAAATGGTCATGAAAAAAGTGAAAAAAATTGGCCGGTAAAAAGATGAATGGCCATCCAAAAAAGTGACCGGTTAATGAATCCTGCAGTGACCGGTTAATGAATCCCTGCAGTCACGAAAGCTTTAATTCAAAATGGTAAAAAAAGTCAAACTGAAAAAATTGGCCAGTAAAAAAGATAATTGACCATCAAAAAAGTGACTGATTAAAAAAGAGTGGCCATTAAAGAAAAAATTTGACTGGTAAAAAAAATGGTCATGAAAAAAGTGAAAAAATTGGCCGGGAAAAAAGATAAATGGCCATCAAAAAAAGTGACCAGTTAAAAAAGAGTGGCCATTAAAAAAATAGTGGCCGATCAAAAATGAATTGGCCCATAAAAAAAAGACCGGTCGAAAAAAATTGGTCGGTAAAAAAGATGAATGGCCATCCAAAAAAGTGACCGGTTAAAAAAGAGTGGCCATTAAAGTAAAAATTTGACTGTTAAAAAAAATGGTCATAAAAAAAGTGAAAAAAATTGGCCGATAAAAAAGATAAATGGCTATCAAAAAAAGTGACCGGTTAAAAAAATTGCCCATTAAAAAAGTGACTACAAAAAATTGGCCCGTAAAAAAGGAAAGACCAGTCAAACAAAATTGGTCCGTAAAAAAATGTATTGGCCATCACACAGTGAGGTGGAGGAGGCGGAGGAGGTGGAGGAGGAGGTGGAGGAGGCGGTGGAGGAGGCGGAGGAGGAGGCGGAGGAGGAGGTGGAGGAGGAGACGGAGGCGGAGGAGGCGGAGGAGGAGGAGGCGGTGGAGGAGGCGGAGGAGGAGGCGGAGGAGGAGGAGGAGGCGGAAGAGGTAGGTGGCCCGTAAAAAAAGAGACCAGTAAAAGAATTGGCCAGTAAAAAAAGATGAATGGCCATAAAAAATTTGACTGGTAAAAAAAATAAAATAATAGAAATATAAAACAATTAAATTCCGTTCTACATGACTTCACCAAAAGAACCAAGAATATGAATCACTGCAGTCACGAAAGCTTTAATTCAAAATGGTAAAAAAAGTCAAACTGAAAAAATTGGCCAGTAAAAAAGATAATTGACCATCAAAAAAAGTGACTGATTAAAAAAGAGTGGCCATTAAAGAAAAAATTTGACTGGTAAAAAAAATGGTCATGAAAAAATTGAAACAATTGGCCGGGAAAAAAGATAAATGGCCATCAAAAAAATTGACCGGTTAAAAAAGAGTGGCCATTAAAAAAATAGTGGCCGATCAAAAATGAATTGGCCCATAAAAAAAAGACCGGTCGAAAAAAATTGGCCGGTAAAAAAGATGAATGGCCATCCAAAAAAGTGACCGGTTAAAAAAGAGTGGCCATTATAGAAAAAATTTGACTGGTAAAAAAAATGGTCATAAAAAGTGAAAAAAATGGGGCGATAAAAAAGATAAATGGCCATCAAAAAAGTGACTGGTTAAAAAAATTGCCCATTAAAAAAAGTGACTACAAAAAATTGGCCCGTAAAAAAGGAAAGACCAGTCAAACAAAATTGGTCCATAAAAAAATGTATTGGCCATCACACAGTGAGGTGGAGGAGGCGGAGGAGGTGGAGGAGGAGGTGGAGGAGGCGGTGGAGGAGGCGGAGGAGGAGGAGGAGGTGGAGGAGGAGACGGAGGCGGAGGAGGCGGAGGAGGAGGAGGCGGTGGAGGAGGCGGAGGAGGAGGCGGAGGAGGAGGCGGAAGAGGTAGGTGGCCCGTAAAAAAAGAGACCAGTGAAAGAATTGGCCAGTAAAAAAAGATGAATGGCCATAAAAAATTTTACTGGTAAAAAAATAATAGAAATATAAAACAATTAAATTCCATTCTACATGACTTCACCAAAAGAACCAAGAATATGAATCACTGCAGTCACGAAAGCTTTAATTCAAAATGGTAAAAAAAGTCAAACTGAAAAAATTGGCCAGTAAAAAAGATAATTGACCATCAAAAAAAGTGACTGATTAAAAAAGAGTGGCCATTAAAGAAAAAATTTGACTGGTAAAAAAAATGGTCATGAAAAAATTGAAACAATTGGCCGGGAAAAAAGATAAATGGCCATCAAAAAAATTGACCGGTTAAAAAAGAGTGGCCATTAAAAAAAGTAGTGGCCGATCAAAAATGAATTGGCCCATAAAAAAAAGACCGGTCGAAAAAAATTGGCCGGTAAAAAAGATGAATGGCCATCCAAAAAAGTGACCGGTTAAAAAAGAGTGGCCATTATAGAAAAAATTTGACTGGTAAAAAAAATGGTCGTAAAAAAGTGAAAAAAATGGGCCGATAAAAAAGATAAATGGCCATCAAAAAGTGACTGGTTAAAAAAATTGCCCATTAAAAAAAGTGACTACAAAAAATTGGCCCGTAAAAAAGGAAAGACCAGTCAAACAAAATTGGTCCATAAAAAAATGTATTGGCCATCACACAGTGAGGTGGAGGAGGCGGAGGAGGTGGAGGAGGAGGTGGAGGAGGCGGTGGAGGAGGCGGAGGAGGAGGTGGAGGAGGAGACGGAGGCGGAGGAGGCGGAGGAGGAGGAGGCGGTGGAGGAGGCGGAGGAGGAGGCGGAGGAGGAGGAGGAGGAGGCGGAAGAGGTAGGTGGCCCGTAAAAAAGAGACCAGTAAAAGAATTGGCCAGTAAAAAAAGATGAATGGGCATAAAAAATTTGACTGGTAAAAAAAAAAAAATAATAGAAATATAAAACAATTAAATTCCGTTCTACATGACTTCACCAAAAGAACCAAGAATATGAATCACTGCAGTCACGAAAGCTTTAATTCAAAATGGTAAAAAAAGTCAAACTGAAAAAATTGGCCAGTAAAAAAGATAATTGACCATAAAAAAAGTGACTGATTAAAAAAGAGTGGCCATTAAAGAAAAAATTTGACTGGTAAAAAAAATGGTCATGAAAAAATTGAAACAATTGGCCGGGAAAAAAGATAAATGGCCATCAAAAAAATTGACCGGTTAAAAAAGAGTGGCCATTAAAAAAACAGTGGCCGATCAAAAATGAATTGGCCCATAAAAAAGACCGGTCGAAAAAAATTGGCCGGTAAAAAAGATGAATGGCCATCAAAAAAAGTGACCGGTTAAAAAAGGGTGGCCATTAAAGAAAAAATTTGACTGGTAAAAAAAAAATGGTCATGAAAAAAGTGAAAAAAATTGGCCGGTAAAAAGATGAATGGCCATCCAAAAAAGTGACCGGTTAATGAATCCTGCAGTGACCGGTTAATGAATCCCTGCAGTCACGAAAGCTTTAATTCAAAATGGTAAAAAAAGTCAAACTGAAAAAATTGGCCAGTAAAAAAGATAATTGACCATCAAAAAAGTGACTGATTAAAAAAGAGTGGCCATTAAAGAAAAAATTTGACTGGTAAAAAAAATGGTCATGAAAAAAGTGAAAAAATTGGCCGGGAAAAAAGATAAATGGCCATCAAAAAAAGTGACCAGTTAAAAAAGAGTGGCCATTAAAAAAATAGTGGCCGATCAAAAATGAATTGGCCCATAAAAAAAAGACCGGTCGAAAAAAATTGGTCGGTAAAAAAGATGAATGGCCATCCAAAAAGTGACCGGTTAAAAAAGAGTGGCCATTAAAGTAAAAATTTGACTGTTAAAAAAAATGGTCATAAAAAAAGTGAAAAAAATTGGCCGATAAAAAAGATAAATGGCTATCAAAAAAAGTGACCGGTTAAAAAAATTGCCCATTAAAAAAGTGACTACAAAAAATTGGCCCGTAAAAAAGGAAAAACCAGTCAAACAAAATTGGTCCGTAAAAAAATGTATTGGCCATCACACAGTGAGGTGGAGGAGGCGGAGGAGGTGGAGGAGGAGGTGGAGGAGGCGGTGGAGGAGGCGGAGGAGGAGGCGGAGGAGGAGGTGGAGGAGGAGACGGAGGCGGAGGAGGCGGAGGAGGAGGAGGCGGTGGAGGAGGCGGAGGAGGAGGCGGAGGAGGAGGAGGAGGCGGAAGAGGTAGGTGGCCCGTAAAAAAAGAGACCAGTAAAAGAATTGGCCAGTAAAAAAAGATGAATGGCCATAAAAAATTTGACTGGTAAAAAAAATAAAATAATAGAAATATAAAACAATTAAATTCCGTTCTACATGACTTCACCAAAAGAACCAAGAATATGAATCACTGCAGTCACGAAAGCTTTAATTCAAAATGGTAAAAAAAGTCAAACTGAAAAAATTGGCCAGTAAAAAAGATAATTGACCATCAAAAAAAGTGACTGATTAAAAAAGAGTGGCCATTAAAGAAAAAATTTGACTGGTAAAAAAAATGGTCATGAAAAAATTGAAACAATTGGCCGGGAAAAAAGATAAATGGCCATCAAAAAAATTGACCGGTTAAAAAAGAGTGGCCATTAAAAAAATAGTGGCCGATCAAAAATGAATTGGCCCATAAAAAAAAGACCGGTCGAAAAAAATTGGCCGGTAAAAAAGATGAATGGCCATCCAAAAAAGTGACCGGTTAAAAAAGAGTGGCCATTATAGAAAAAATTTGACTGGTAAAAAAAATGGTCATAAAAAAGTGAAAAAAATGGGGCGATAAAAAAGATAAATGGCCATCAAAAAAGTGACTGGTTAAAAAAATTGCCCATTAAAAAAAGTGACTACAAAAAATTGGCCCGTAAAAAAGGAAAGACCAGTCAAACAAAATTGGTCCATAAAAAAATGTATTGGCCATCACACAGTGAGGTGGAGGAGGCGGAGGAGGTGGAGGAGGAGGTGGAGGAGGCGGTGGAGGAGGCGGAGGAGGAGGAGGAGGTGGAGGAGGAGACGGAGGCGGAGGAGGCGGAGGAGGAGGAGGCGGTGGAGGAGGCGGAGGAGGAGGCGGAGGAGGAGGCGGAAGAGGTAGGTGGCCCGTAAAAAAAGAGACCAGTAAAAGAATTGGCCAGTAAAAAAAGATGAATGGCCATAAAAAATTTTACTGGTAAAAAAAAAAAAATAATAGAAATATAAAACAATTAAATTCCATTCTACATGACTTCACCAAAAGAACCAAGAATATGAATCACTGCAGTCACGAAAGCTTTAATTCAAAATGGTAAAAAAAGTCAAACTGAAAAAATTGGCCAGTAAAAAAGATAATTGACCATCAAAAAAAGTGACTGATTAAAAAAGAGTGGCCATTAAAGAAAAAATTTGACTGGTAAAAAAAATGGTCATGAAAAAATTGAAACAATTGGCCGGGAAAAAAGATAAATGGCCATCAAAAAAATTGACCGGTTAAAAAAGAGTGGCCATTAAAAAAATAGTGGCCGATCAAAAATGAATTGGCCCATAAAAAAAAGACCGGTCGAAAAAAATTGGCCGGTAAAAAAGATGAATGGCCATCCAAAAAAGTGACCGGTTAAAAAAGAGTGGCCATTATAGAAAAAATTTGACTGGTAAAAAAAATGGTCATAAAAAAAGTGAAAAAAATTGGCCGATAAAAAAGATAAAGGGCTATCAAAAAAAGTGACCGGTAAAAAAAATTGCCCATTAAAAAAAGTGTCTACAAAAAATTGGCCTGTAAAAAAGGAAAGACCAGTCAAACAAAATTGGTCCGTAAAAAAATGTATTGGCCATCACACAGTGAGGTGGAGGAGGCGGAGGAGGTGGAAGAGGAGGTGGAGGAGGCGGTGGAGGAGGCGGAGGAGGAGGCGGAGGAGGAGGTGGAGGAGGAGACGGAGGAGGCGGAGGAGGAGGAGGCGGTGGAGGAGGCGGAGGAGGAGGCGGAGGAGGAGGAGGCGGAAGAGGTAGGTGGCCCGTAAAAAAAGAGACCAGTAAAAGAATTGGCCAGTAAAAAAAGATGAATGGCCATAAAAAATTTGACTGGTAAAAAAAAAAAAATAATAGAAATATAAAACAATTAAATTCCGTTCTACATGACTTCACCGAAAGAACCAAGAATATGAATCCCTGCAGTCACGAAAGCTTTAATTCAAAATGGTAAAAAAAGTCAAACTGAAAAAATTGGCCAGTAAAAAAGATAATTGGCCATCAAAAAAAGTGACTGATTAAAAAAGAGTGGCCATTAAAGAAAAAATTTGACTGGTACAAAAAAAATGGTCATGAAAAAATTGAAAAAATTGGCCTGGAAAAAAGATAAATGGCCATCAAAAAAATTTACCGGTTAAAAAAGAGTGGCCATTAAAAAAATAGTGGCCGATCAAAAATGAATTGGCCCATAAAAAAAAGACCGGTCGAAAAAAATTGGCCGGTAAAAAAGATGAATGGCCATCCAAAAAAGTGACCGGTTAAAAAAGAGTGGCCATTATAGAAAAAATTTGACTGGTAAAAAAAATGGTCATAAAAAAGTGAAAAAAATGGGCCGATAAAAAAGATAAATGGCCATCAAAAAAAGTGACGGGTTAAAAAAGAGTGGGCATTAAAAAAACAGTGGCCTTCCAAAAAATAATTGGCCCGTAAAAAAAGACCAGTCAAAAAAAATTGGCCAGTAAAAAAGATAAGTGGCCATCAAAAAAAGTGACTGGTTAAAAAAGAGGGGCCATTAAAGAAAAAATTTGACTGGTAAAAAAAATGGTCATAAAAAAAGTGAAAAAAATTGGCCGGTAAAAAAGATAAATGGCCATCAAAAAAAGTGACCGGTTAAAAAAGAGTGGCCATTAAAAAATAGCGGCCTACCAAAAAATAATTTGCGCGTAAAAAAAAGTCTAAAAAAATTGGCCAGTAAAAAGGATAAGTGGCCATCAAAAAAGTGACCGGTTAAAAAAATTGCCCATTAAAAAAAGTGACTACAAAAAATTGGCCCGTAAAAAAGGAAGGACGAGTCAAACAAAATTGGTCAGTAAAAAAATGTATTGGCCATCACACAGTGAGGTGGAGTAGGCGGAGGAGGTGGAGGAGGAGGCGGAGGAGGCGGAGGAGGAGGCAGAGGCGGAGGAGGAGGCGGTAGAGGTAGGTGGCCCGTAAAAAAGAGACCAGTAAAAGAATTGGCCAGTAAAAAAAGATGAGTGGCCATAAAAAAATTGACTGGTAAAAAAAATAAAAGAATAGAAATAACCCAAAAACCTTTATTATGAATAATATTGGTCGCGAAAGCCTACGTGTTAAACTGAAATATAAAACAATTAAATTCCCTTCTACGTGACTTTACCGAAAGAACCAAGAATATGAATCCCTGCAGTCACGAAAGCTTTAATTCAAAATGGTAAAAAAGTCAAACTGAAAAAATTGGCCAGTAAAAAAGATGAATGGCCATCAAAAAAAGTGACCGGTTAAAAAAGGGTGGCCATTAAAGAAAAAATTTGACTGGTAAAAAAAATGGTCATAAAAAAAGTGAAAAAAATTGGCCGATAAAAAAGATAAAGGGCTATCAAAAAAAGTGACCGGTAAAAACAATTGCCCATTAAAAAAAGTGTCTACAAAAAATTGGCCTGTAAAAAAGAAAAGACCAGTCAAACAAAATTGGTCCGTAAAAAAATGTATTGGCCATCACACAGTGAGGTGGAGGAGGCGGAGGAGGTGGAAGAGGAGGTGGAGGAGGCGGTGGAGGAGGCGGAGGAGGAGGCGGAGGAGGAGGTGGAGGAGGAGACGGATGAGGCGGAGGAGGAGGAGGCGGTGGAGGAGGCGGAGGAGGAGGCGGAGGAGGAGGAGGCGGAAGAGGTAGGTGGCCCGTAAAAAAAGAGACCAGTAAAAGAATTGGCCAGTAAAAAAAGATGAATGGCCATAAAAAATTTGACTGGTAAAAAAAAAAAAATAATAGAAATATAAAACAATTAAATTCCGTTCTACATGACTTCACCGAAAGAACCAAGAATATGAATCCCTGCAGTCACGAAAGCTTTAATTCAAAATGGTAAAAAAAGTCAAACTGAAAAAATTGGCCAGTAAAAAAGATAATTGACCATCAAAAAAAGTGACTGATTAAAAAAGAGTGGCCATTAAAGAAAAAATTTGACTGGTAAAAAAAATGGTCATGAAAAAATTGAAAAAATTGGCCTGGAAAAAAGATAAATGGCCATCAAAAAAATTTACCGGTTAAAAAAGAGTGGCCATTAAAAAAATAGTGGCCGATCAAAAATGAATTGGCCCATAAAAAAAAGACCGGTCGAAAAAAATTGGCCGGTAAAAAAGATGAATGGCCATCCAAAAAAGTGACCGGTTAAAAAAGAGTGGCCATTGTAGAAAAAATTTGACTGGTAAAAAAAATGGTCATAAAAAAGTGAAAAAAATGGGCCGATAAAAAAGATAAATGGCTATCAAAAAAAGTGACCGGTAAAAAAAATTGCCCATTAAAAAAAGTGACTACAAAAAATTGGCCCGTAAAAAAGGAAAGACCAGTCAAACAAAATTGGTCCGTAAAAAAATGTATTGGCCATCACACAGTGAGGTGGAGGAGGTGGAGGAGGTGGAGGAGGAGGTGGAGGAGGCGGTGGAGGAGGCGGAGGAGGAGGCGGAGGAGGCGGAGGAGGTGGCGGAGGAGGAGGAGACGGAGGCGGAGGAGGCGGAGGAGGAGGAGGAGGCGGTGGAGGAGGCGGAGGAGGAGGCGGAGGAGGAGGAGGAGGAGGCGGAAGAGGTAGGTGGCCCGTAAAAAAAGAGACCAGTAAAAGAATTGGCCAGTAAAAAAAGATGAATGGCCATAAAAAATTTGACTGGTAAAAAAAAAAAAATAATAGAAATATAAAACAATTAAATTCCGTTCTACATGACTTCACCGAAAGAACCAAGAATATGAATCCCTGCAGTCACGAAAGCTTTAATTCAAAATGGTAAAAAAAGTCAAACTGAAAAAATTGGCCAGTAAAAAAATAATTGACCATCAAAAAAAGTGACTGATTAAAAAAGAGTGGCCATTAAAGAAAAAATTTGACTGGTAAAAAAAATGGTCATGAAAAAATTGAAAAAATTGGCCTGGAAAAAAGATAAATGGCCATCAAAAAAATTGACCGGTTAAAAAAGAGTGGCCATTAAAAAAATAGTGGCCGATCAAAAATGAATTGGCCCATAAAAAAAAGACCGGTCGAAAAAAATTGGCTGGTAAAAAAGATGAATGGCCATCCAAAAAAGTGACCGGTTAAAAAAGAGTGGCCATTATAGAAAAAATTTGACTGGTAAAAAAAATGGTCATAAAAAAGTGAAAAAAATGGGCCGATAAAAAAGATAAATGGCCATCAAAAAAGTGACCGGTTAAAAAAGAGTGGGCATTAAAAAAACCGTGGCCTACCAAAAAATAATTGGCCCGTAAAAAAAGACCAGTCAAAAAAAATTGGCCAGTAAAAAAGATAAGTGGCCATCAAAAAAAGTGACTGGTTAAAAAAGAGGGGCCATTAAAGAAAAAATTGACTGGTAAAAAAAAATGGTCATGAAAAAAGTGAAAAAAATTGGCCGGTAAAAAAAGAAGGACCAGTCAAACAAAATTGGTCAGTAAAACAATGTATTGGCCATCACACAGTGAGGTGGAGTAGGCGGAGGAGGTGAAGGAGGAGGCGGAGGAGGCGGAGGAGGAGGCAGAGGCGGAGGAGGAGGCGGTAGAGGTAGGTGGCCTGTAAAAAAAGAGACCAGTAAAAGAATTGGCCAGTAAAAAAAGATGAGTGGCCATAAAAAAAATTGACTGGTAAAAAAAATAAAAGAATAGAAATATAAAACAATTAAATTCCCTTCTACGTGACTTTACCGAAAGAACCAAGAATATGAATCCCTGCAGTCACGAAAGCTTTAATTCAAAATGGTAAAAAAGTCAAACTGAAAAAATTGGCCAGTAAAAAAGATAATTGGCCATCAAAAAAAGTGACTGATTAAAAAAGGGTGGCCATTAAAGAAAAAATTTGACTGGTACAAAAAAAATGGTCATGAAAAAAGTGAAAAAAATTGGCCAGGAAAAAAGATAAATGGCCATCAAAAAAAGTGACCGGTTAAAAAAGAGTGGCCATTAAAAAAATAGTGGCCGATCAAAAATGAATTGGCCCATAAAAAAAAGACCGGTCGAAAAAAATTGGCCGGTAAAAAAGATGAATGGCCATCCAAAAAAGTGACCGGTTAAAAAAGAGTGGCCATTATAGAAAAAATTTGACTGGTAAAAAAAATGGTCATGAAAAAAGTGAAAAAATTGGCTGGGAAAAAAGATAAATGGCCATCAAAAAAAGTGACTGGTTAAAAAAGAGTGGTCATTAAAGAAAAAATTTGACTGGTAAAAAAAAAATGGTCATGAAAAAAGTGAAAAAAATTGGCCGGTAAAAAGATGAATGGCCATCCAAAAAAGTGACCGGTTAATGAATCCTGCAGTGACCGGTTAATGAATCCCTGCAGTTACGAAAGCTTTAATTCAAAATGGTAACAAAAAGTCAAACTGAAAAAATTGGCCAGTAAAAAAGATAATTGGCCATCAAGAAAAGTGACTGATTAAAAAAGAGTGGCCATTAAAGAAAAAATTTGACTGGTAAAAAAAATGGTCATGAAAAAAGTGAAAAAATTGGCCGGGAAAAAGATAAATGGCCATCAAAAAAAGTGACCGGTTAAAAAAGAGTGGCCTTCCAAAAAATAATTGGCCCGTAAAAAAAGACTAGTCAAAAAAAATTGGCCAGTAAAAAAGATAAGTGGCCATCAAAAAAAGTGACCGGTTAAAAAAGAGTGGCCATTAAAAAATAGCGGCCTACCAAAAAATAATTGGCGCGTCAAAAAAAACAGTCGAAAAAAATTGGCCAGTAAAAAAGATAAGTGGCCATCAAAAAAAGTGACCGGTTAAAAAAGAGTGGCCATTAAAAAAATAGTGGCCGATCAAAAATGAATTGGCCCATAAAAAAAAGACCGGTCAAAAAAAATTGGCCGGTAAAAAAGATGAATGGCCATCCAAAAAAGTGACCGGTTAAAAAAGAGTGGCCATTAAGGAAAAAATTTGACTGGTAAAAAAAATGGTCATAAAAAAAGTGAAAAAAATTGGCCGATAAAAAAGATAAATGGCCATCAAAAAAGTGACCGGTTAAAAAAGAATAGCCATTAAAGTAAAAATTTGACTGGTAAAAAAAATGGTCATAAAAAAAGTGAAAAAAATTGGCCGATAAAAAAGATAAATGGCTATCAAAAAAAGTGACCGGTTAAAAAAATTGCCCATTAAAAAAAGTGACTACAAAAAATTGGCCCGTAAAAAAGGAAAGACCAGTCAAACAAAATTGGTCCGTAAAAAAATGTATTGGCCATCACACAGTGAGGTGGAGGAGGCGGAGGAGGTGGAGGAGGAGGTGGAGGAGGCGGTGGAGGAGGCGGAGGAGGAGGCGGAGGAGGAGGTGGAGGAGGAGACGGAGGCGGAGGAGGAGGAGGCGGAGGAGGAGGAGGCGGTGGAGGAGGCGGAGGCGGAGGAGGAGGCGGAAGAGGTAGGTGGCCCGTAAAAAAAGAGACCAGTAAAAGAATTGGCCAGTAAAAAAAGATGAATGGCCATAAAAAAATTTGACTGGTAAAAAAAATAAAATAATAGAAATATAAAACAATTAAATTCCCTTCTACATGACTTCACCGAAAGAACCAAGAATATGAATCCCTGCAGTCACGAAAGCTTTAATTCAAAATGGTAAAAAAAGTCAAACTGAAAAAATTGGCCAGTAAAAAAGATAATTGGCCATCAAGAAAAGTGACTGATTAAAAAAGAGTGGCCATTAAAGAAAAAATTTGACTGGTAAAACAAAATGGTCATGAAAAAAGTGAAAAAATTGGCCGGGAAAAAAAATAAATGGCCATCAAAAAAAGTGACCGGTTAAAAAAGAGTGGCCATTAAAAAAAGTAGTGGCCGATCAAAAATGAATTGGCCCATAAAAAAAAAAACCGGTCGAAAAAAATTGGCCGGTAAAAACAGATAAGTGGCCATCAAAAAAGTGACCGGTTAAAAAAATTGCCCATTAAAAAAAGTGACTACAAAAAATTGGCCCATAAAAAAGGAAGGACCAGTCAAACAAAATTGGTCAGTAAAAAAATGTATTGGCCATCACAGTGAGGTGGAGGAGGCGGAGGAGGTGGAGGAGGGGGCGGAGGAGGCAGAGGCAGAGGCGGAGGAGGAGGCAGAAGAGGTAGGTGGCCCGTAAAAAAAGAGACCAGTAAAAGAATTGGCCAGTAAAAAAAGATCAGTGGCCATGAAAAAAATTGACTGGTAAAAAAAATAAAAGAATAGAAATATAAAACAATTAAATTCCCTTCTACGTGACTTTACCGAAATAACCAATAATATGAATCCCTTCAGTCACGAAAGCTTTAATTCAAAATGGAAAAAAGTCAAACTGAAAAAATTGGTCAGTAAAAAAGATAATTGGCCATCAAAAAAAGTGACTGATTAAAAAAGAGTGGCCATTAAAGAAAAAAATTGACTGGTAAAAAAAAATGGTCATGAAAAAAGTGAAAAAAATTGGCCGGGAAAAAAGATAAATGGCCATCAAAAAAAGTGACCGGTTAAAAAAGAGTGGCCATTAAAAAAATAGTGGCCGATCAAAAATGAATTGGCCCATATAAAAAAGACCGGTCAAAAAAAATTGGCTGGTAAAAAGATGAATGGCCATCCAAAAAATTGACCAGTTAATGAATCCTGCAGTGACCGGTTAATGAATCCCTGCAGTCACGAAAGCTTTAATTCAAAATGGTAAAAAAAGTCAAACTGAAAAAATTGGCCAGTAAAAAAGATAATTGACCATCAAAAAAGTGACTGATTAAAAGAGTGGCCATTAAAGAAAAAATTTGACTGGTAAAAAAATGGTCATGAAAAAAGTGAAAAAATTGGCCGGGAAAAAAGATAAATGGCCATCAAAAAAATTGACCGGTTAAAAAAGAGTGGCCATTAAAAAAATAGTGGCCGATCAAAAATGAATTGGCCCATAAAAAAAAGACCGGTCGAAAAAAATTTGGCCGGTAAAAAAGATGAATGGCCATCCAAAAAAGTGACCGGTTAAAAAAGAGTGGCCATTAAAGAAAAAATTTGACTGGTAAAAAAAATAGTCATAAAAAAGTGAAAAAAATGGGCCGATAAAAAAGATAAATGGCCATCAAAAAAGTGACCGGTTAAAAAAGAGTGGGCATTAAAAAAACAGTGGCCTACCAAAAAATAATTGGCCCGTAAAAAAAGACCAGTCAAAAAAAATTGGCCAGTAAAAAAGATAAGTGGCCATCAAAAATAAGTGACTGGTTAAAAAAGAGGGGCCATTAAAGAAAAAATTTGACTGGTTAAAAAAAAATGGTCATGAAAAAAGTGAAAAAAATTGGCCGGTAAAAAAGATAAATGGCCATCAAAAAAAGTGACCGGTTAAAAAAGAGTGGCCATTAAAAAATAGCGGCCTACCAAAAAATAATTGGCGCGTAAAAAAAACAGTCGAAAAAAATTGGCCAGTAAAAACAGATAAGTGGCCATCAAAAAAGTGACCGGTTAAAAAAATTGCCGATTAAAAAAAGTGACTACAAAAAATTGGCACCGTAAAAAAGGAAGGACCAGTCAAACAAAATTGGTCAGTAAAAAAATGTATTGGCCATCACAGTGAGGTGGAGCAGGCGGAGGAGGTGGAGGAGGAGGCGGAGGAGGCGGAGGAGGAGGCAGGGGCGGAGGAGGAGGCGGAAGAGGTAGGTGGCCCGTAAAAAAAGAGACCAGTAAAAGAATTGGCCAGTAAAAAAAGATGAATGGCCATAAAAAAATTGACTGGTAAAAAAAATAAAATAATAGAAATATAAAACAATTAAATTCCGTTCTACATGACTTCACCGAAAGAACCAAGAATATGAATCCCTGCAGTCACGAAAGCTTTAATTCAAAATGGTAAAAAAAGTCAAACTGAAAAAATTGGCCAGTAAAAAAGATAATTGACCATCAAAAAAAGTGACTGATTAAAAAAGAGTGGCCATTAAAGAAAAAATTTGACTGGTAAAAAAAATGGTCATGAAAAAATTGAAAAAATTGGCCTGGAAAAAAGATAAATGGCCATCAAAAAAATTTACCGGTTAAAAAAGAGTGGCCATTAAAAAAATAGTGGCCGATCAAAAATGAATTGGCCCATAAAAAAAAAGACCGGTCGAAAAAAATTGGCCGGTAAAAAAGATGAATGGCCATCCAAAAAAGTGACCGGTTAAAAAAGAGTGGCCATTATAGAAAAAATTTGACTGGTAAAAAAAATGGTCATAAAAAAGTGAAAAAAATGGGCCGATAAAAAAGATAAATGGCCATCAAAAAAGTGACCGGTTAAAAAAGAGTGGGCATTAAAAAAACCGTGGCCTACCAAAAAATAATTGGCCCGTAAAAAAAGAACAGTCAAAAAAAATTGGCCAGTAAAAAAGATAAGTGGCCATCAAAAAAAGTGACTGGTTAAAAAAGAGGGGCCATTAAAGAAAAAATTGACTGGTAAAAAAAAATGGTCATGAAAAAAGTGAAAAAAATTGGCCGGTAAAAAAGGAAGGACCAGTCAAACAAAATTGGTCAGTAAAACAATGTATTGGCCATCACACAGTGAGGTGGAGTAGGCGGAGGAGGTGGAGGAGGAGGCGGAGGAGGCGGAGGAGGCGGAGGAGGAGGCAGAGGCGGAGGAGGAGGCGGAAGAGGTAGGTGGCCCGTAAAAAAAGAGACCAGTAAAAGAATTGGCCAGTAAAAAAAGATGAGTGGCCATAAAAAAATTGACTGTTAAAAAAGTAAAAGAATAGAAATATAAAACAATTAAATTCCCTTCTACGTGACTTTACCGAAAGAACCAAGAATATGAATCCCTGCAGTCACGAAAGCTTTAATTCAAAAATGGTAAAAAAGTCAAACTGAAAAAATTGGCCAGTAAAAAAGATAAATGGCCATCAAAAAAAGTGACCGGTTAAAAAAGAGTGGCCATTAAAAAAATAGTGGCCAATCAAAAATGAATTGGCCCATATAAAAAAGACCGGTCGAAAAAAAATGGCCGATAAAAAGATGAATGGCCATCCAAAAAAGTGACCGGTTAATGAATCCTGCAGTGACCGGTTAATGAATCCCTGCAGTCACGAAAGCTTTAATTCAAAATGGTAAAAAAGTCAAACTGAAAAAATTGGCCAGTAAAAAAGATAATTGGCCATCAAGAAAAGTGACTGATTAAAAAAGAGTGGCCATTAAAGAAAAAATTTGACTGGTAAAAAAAAATGGTCATGAAAAAATTGAAAAAATTGGCCGGGAAAAAAGATAAATGGCCATCAAAAAAATTGACCGGTTAAAAAAGAGTGGCCATTAAAAAAATAGTGGCCGATCAAAAATGAATTGGCCCATAAAAAAAAGACCGGTCGAAAAAAATTGGCCGGTAAAAAAGATGAATGGCCATCCAAAAAAGTGACCGGTTAAAAAAGAGTGGCCATTATAGAAAAAATTTGACTGGTAAAAAAAATGGTCATGAAAAAAGTGAAAAAATTGGCTGGGAAAAAAGATAAATGGCCGTCAAAAAAAGTGACTGGTTAAAAAAGAGTGGTCATTAAAGAAAAAATTTGACTGGTAAAAAAAAAATGGTCATGAAAAAAGTGAAAAAAATTGGCCGGTAAAAAGATGAATGGCCATCCAAAAAAGTGACCGGTTAATGAATCCTGCAGTGACCGGTTAATGAATCCCTGCAGTCACGAAAGCTTTAATTCAAAATGGTAAAAAAAGTCAAACTGAAAAAATTGGCCAGTAAAAAAGATAATTGGCCGTCAAGAAAAGTGACTGATTAAAAAAGAGTGGCCATTAAAGAAAAAATTTGACTGGTAAAAAAAAATGGTCATGAAAAAAGTGAAAAAATTGGCCGGGAAAAAAAATAAATGGCCATCAAAAAAAGTGACCGGTTAAAAAAGAGTGGCCATTAAAAAAATAGTGGCCGATCAAAAATGAATTGGCCCATAAAAAAAAGACCGGTCGAAAAAAATTGGCCGGTAAAAAAGATAAGTGGCCATCAAAAAAGTGACCGGTTAAAAAAATTGCCCATTAAAAAAAGTGACTACAAAAAATTGGCCCGTAAAAAAGGAAGGACCAGTCAAACAAAATTGGTCAGTAAAAAAATGTATTGGCCATCACAGTGAGGTGGAGGAGGCGGAGGAGGTGGAGGAGGGGGCGGAGGAGGCAGAGGCAGAGGCGGAGGAGGAGGCAGAAGAGGTAGGTGGCCCGTAAAAAAAGAGACCAGTAAAAGAATTGGCCAGTAAAAAAAGATCAGTGGCCATGAAAAAAATTGACTGGTAAAAAAAATAAAAGAATAGAAATATAAAACAATTAAATTCCCTTCTACGTGACTTTACCGAAATAACCAATAATATGAATCCCTTCAGTCACGAAAGCTTTAATTCAAAATGGAAAAAAGTCAAACTGAAAAAATTGGTCAGTAAAAAAGATAATTGGCCATCAAAAAAAGTGACTGATTAAAAAAGAGTGGCCTTAAAGAAAAAAATTGACTGGTAAAAAAAAAATGGTCATGAAAAAAGTGAAAAAAATTGGCCGGGAAAAAAGATAAATGGCCATCAAAAAAAAGTGACCGGTTAAAAAAGAGTGGCCATTAAAAAAAATAGTGGCCGATCAAAAATGAATTGGCCCATATAAAAAAGACCGGTCAAAAAAAATTGGCTGGTAAAAAGATGAATGGCCATCCAAAAAAGTGACCAGTTAATGAATCCTGCAGTGACCGGTTAATGAATCCCTGCAGTCACGAAAGCTTTAATTCAAAATGGTAAAAAAAGTCAAACTGAAAAAATTGGCCAGTAAAAAAGATAATTGGCCATCATAAAAAGTGACCGGTTATAAAAGAGTGGCCATTAAAAAAATAGTGGCCGATCAAAAATGATTTGGCCCATAAAAAAAAGACCGGTCGAAAAAAATTGGCTGGTAAAAAAGATGAATGGCCATCCAAAAAAGTGACCGGTTAAAAAAGAGTGGCCATTAAAGAAAAAATTTGACTGGTAAAAAAAATGGTCATAAAAAAAGTGAAAAAAATTGGCCGATGAAAAAGATAAATGGCCATCAAAAAAAGTGACCGGTTAAAAAAGAGTGCCCATTAAAAAAACATTGGTCTACCAAAAAATAATTGGCCTGTAATAAAAGACCAGTCGAAAAAAATTGGCCAGTAAAAAAGATAAATGGCCATCAAAAAAAGTGACCGGTTAAAAAAATTGCCCATTAAAAAAAGTGACTACAAAAAATTGGCCCGTAAAAAAGGAAAGACCAGTCAAACAAAATTGGTCAGTAAAAAAATGTATTGGCCATCACACAGTGAGTTGGAGGAGGCGGAGGAGGCGGAGGAGGAGGCGGAGGAGGAGGCGGAGGAGGCGGAGGAGGAGGCAGAGGCGGAGGAGGAGGCGGGGGAGGAGGCGGAGGAGGAGGCGGAGGAGGAGGCGGAAGAGGTAGGTGGCCCGTAAAAAAAGAGACCAGTAAAAGAATTGGCCAGTAAAAAAAGATGAGTCGCCATAAAAAAATGTGACTATTAAAAAAAAAATACAAATATAAAACAATTAAATTCCCTTCTATGTGACTTTACCGAAATAACCAGAATATGAATCGCTGCAGTCACGAAAGCTTTAGTTCAAAATGGTAAAAAAGTCAAACTGAAAAAATTGGCCAGTAAAAAAGATAATTGGCCATCAAGAAAAGTGACTGATTAAAAAAGAGTGGCCATTAAAGAAAACATTTGACTGGTAAAAAAAAATGGTCATGAAAAAAGTGAAAAAAATTGTCCGGTAAAAAAGATAAATGGCCATCAAAAAAGTGACCGGTTAAAAAAGAGTAGCCATTAAAAAAAAAGTGGTCGATCAAAAATTAATTGGCCCATAAAAAAATGACCAGTCAAAAAAAATTGGCCGTTAAAAAGATGAATGGCCATCAAAAAAAGTGACCGGTTAAAAAAGAGTGGCCATTAAAGAAAAAATTTGACTGGTAAAAAAAAAATGGTCATGAAAAAAGTGAAAAAAATTGGCCGGTAAAAAGATGAATGGCCATCCAAAAAAGTGACCGGTTAATGAATCCTGCAGTGACCGGTTAATGAATCCCGGCAGTCACAAAAGCTTTAATTCAAAATGGTAACAAAAAGTCAAACTGAAAAAATTGGCCAGTAAAAAAGATAATTGGCCATCAAGAAAAGTGACTGATTAAAAAAGAGTGGCCATTAAAGAAAAAATTTGACTGGTAAAAAAAATGGTCATGAAAAAAGTGAAAAAATTGGCCGGGAAAAAAAATAAATGGCCATCAAAAAAAGTGACTGGTTAAAAAAGAGTGGCCATTAAAAAAATAGTGGCCGATCAAAAATGAATTGGCCCATAAAAAAAAGACCGGTCGAAAAAAATTGGTCGGTAAAAAAGATGAATGGCCATCCAAAAAGTGACCGGTTAAAAAAGAATGGCCATTAAAGTAAAAATTTGACTGGTAAAAAAAATGGTCATAAAAAAAGTGAAAAAAATTGGCCAATAAAAAAGATAAATGGCTATCAAAAAAAGTGACCGGTTAAAAAAATTGCCCATTAAAAAAAGTGACTACAAAAAATTGGCCCGTAAAAAAGGAAAGACCAGTCAAACAAAATTGGTCCGTAAAAAAATGTATTGGCCATCACACAGTGAGGTGGAGGAGGCGGAGGAGGTGGAGGAGGAGGTGGAGGAGGCGGTGGAGGAGGCGGAGGAGGAGGCGGAGGTGGAGGAGGAGACGGAGGCGGAGGAGGAGGAGGCGGAGGAGGAGGAGGCGGTGGAGGAGGCGGAGGCGGAGGAGGAGGAGGAGGTGGAAGAGGTAGGTGGCCCGTAAAAAAAGAGACCAGTAAAAGAATTGGCCAGTAAAAAAGGATGAATGGCCATAAAAAATTTGACTGGTAAAAAATAAAATAATAGAAATATAAAACAATTAAATTCCGTTCTACATGACTTCACCGAAAGAACCAAGAATATGAATCCCTGCAGTCACGAAAGCTTTAATTCAAAATGGTAAAAAAAGTCAAACTGAAAAAATTGGCCAGTAAAAAAGATAATTGACCATCAAAAAAAGTGACTGATTAAAAAAGAGTGGCCATTAAAGAAAAAATTTGACTGGTAAAAAAAATGGTCATGAAAAAATTGAAAAAATTGGCCGGGAAAAAAGATAAATGGCCATCAAAAAAATTGACTGGTTAAAAAAGAGTGGCCATTAAAAAAATAGTGGCCGATCAAAAATGAATTGGCCCTTAAAAAAAGACCGGTCGAAAAAAATTGGCCGGTAAAAAAGATGAATGGCCATCCAAAAAAGTGACCGGTTAAAAAAGAGTGGCCATTATAGAAAAAATTTGACTGGTAAAAAAAATGGTCATAAAAAAGTGAAAAAAATGGGCCGATAAAAAAGAGAAATGGCCATCAAAAAAAGTGACCGGTTAAAAAAGAGTGGGCATTAAAAAAACAGTGGCCTACCAAAAAATAATTGGCCCATAAAAAAAGACCAGTCAAAAAAAATTGGCCAGTAAAAAAGATAAGTGGCCATCAAAAAAGTGACCGGTTAAAAAAATTGCCCATTAAAAAAAGTGACTACAAAAAATTGGCCCGTAAAAAAGGAAGGACCAGTCAAACAAAATTGGTCAGTAAAAAAATGTATTGGCCATCACACAGTGAGGTGGAGTAGGCGGAGGAGGTGGAGGAGGAGGCGAAGGAGGCAGAGGAGGCGGAGGAGGAGGCAGAGGCGGAGGAGGAGGCGGAAGAGGTAGGTGGCCCGTAAAAAAAGAGACCAGTAAAAGAATTGGCCAGTAAAAAAAGATGAGTGGCCATAAAAAAAATTGACTGGTAAAAAAAATAAAAGAATAGAAATATAAAACAATTAAATTCCCTTCTACGTGACTTTACCGAAAGAACCAAGAATATGAATCCCTGCAGTCACGAAAGCTTTAATTCAAAATGGTAAAAAAGTCAAACTGAAAAAATTGGCCAGTAAAAAAGATAATTGGCCATCAAAAAAAGTTACTGATTAAAAAAGGGTGGCCATTAAAGAAAAAATTGACTGGTACAAAAAAAATAGTCATGAAAAAAGTGAAAAAAATTGGCCGGGAAAAAAGATAAATGGCCATCAAAAAAAGTGACCGGTTAAAAAAGAGTGGCCATTAAAAAAATAGTGGCCAATCAAAAATGAATTGGCCCAAATAAAAAAGACCGGTCGAAAAAAAATGGCCGATAAAAAGATGAATGGCCATCCAAAAAAGTGACCGGTTAATGAATCCTGCAGTGACCGGTTAATGAATCCCTGCAGTCACGAAAGCTTTAATTCAAAATGGTAAAAAAGTCAAACTGAAAAAATTGGCCAGTAAAAAAGATAATTGGCCATCAAAAAAAGTGACCGGTTAAAAAAGAGTGGCCATTAAAAAAATAGTGGCCAATCAAAAATGAATTGGCCCATATAAAAAAGACCGGTCGAAAAAAAATGGCCGATAAAAAGATGAATGGCCATCCAAAAAGTGACCGGTTAATGAATCCTGCAGTGACCGCTTAATGAATCCCTGCAGTCATGAAAGCTTTAATTAAAAATGGTAACAAAAAGTCAAACTGAAAAAATTGGCCAGTAAAAAAGATAATTGGCCATCAAGAAAAGTGACTGATTAAAAAAGAGTGGCCATTAAAGAAAAAATTTGACTGGTAAAAAAAATGGTCATGGAAAAAGTGAAAAAATTGGCCGGGAAAAAAGATAAATGGCCATCAAAAAAAGTGACCGGTTAAAAAAGAGTGGGCATTAAAAAAACAGTGGCCTACCAAAAAATAATTGGCCCGTAAAAAAAGACCAGTCAAAAAAAATTGGCCAGTAAAAAAGATAAGTGGCCATCAAAAAAATTGACTGGTTAAAAAAGAGGGGCCATTAAAGAAAAAATTTGACTGGAAAAAAAAATGGTCATGAAAAAAGTGAAAAAAATTGGCCGGTAAAAAAGATAAATGGCCATCAAAAAAAGTGACCGGTTAAAAAAATTGCCCATTAAAAAAAGTGACTACAAAAAATTGGCCCGTAAAAAAGGAAGGACCAGTCAAACAAAATTGGTCAGTAAAAAAATGTATTGGCCATCACACAGTGAGGTGGAGTAGGCGGAGGAGGTGGAGGAGGAGGCGGAGGAGGCGGAGGAGGCGGAGGAGGAGGCAGAGGCGGAGGAGGAGGCGGAAGAGGTAGGTGGCCCGTAAAAAAAGAGACCAGTAAAAGAATTGGCCAGTAAAAAAAGATGAGTGGCCATAAAAAAAATTGACTGGTAAAAAAAATAAAAGAATAGAAATATAAAACAATTAAATTCCCTTCTACGTGACTTTACCGAAAGAACCAATAATATGAATCCCTGCAGTCACGAAAGCTTTAATTAAAAATGGTAAAAAAGTCAAACTGAAAAAATTGGTCAGTAAAAAAGATAATTGGCCATCAAAAAAGTGACTGATTAAAAAAGAGTGGCCATTAAAGAAAAAATTTGACTGGTACAAAAAAAATGGTCATGAAAAAAGTGAAAAAAATTGGCCGGGAAAAAAGATGAATGGCCATCAAAAAAAGTGACCGGTTAAAAAAGAGTGGCCATTAAAAAAATAGTGGCCGATCAAAAATGAATTGGCCCATATAAAAAAGACCGGTCGAAAAAAAATGGCCGATAAAAAGATGAATGGCCATCCAAAAAAGTGACCGGTTAATGAATCCGTGCAGTCACGAAAGCTTTAATTCAAAATGGTAAAAAAGTCAAACTGATAAAATTGGCCAGTAAAAAAGATAATTGACCATCATAAAAGTGACTGATTAAAAGAGTGGCCATTAAAGAAAAAAATTGACTGGTAAAAAAAATGGTCATGAAAAAAGTGAAAAAATTGGCCGGGAAAAAAGATAAATGGCCATCAAAAAAATTGACCGGTTAAAAAAGAGTCGGATTAAAAAAATAGTGGCCGATCAAAAATGAATTGGCCCATAAAAAAAAGACCGGTCGAAAAAAATTGGCCGGTAAAAAAGATGAATGGCCATCCAAAAAAGTGACCGGTTAAAAAAGAGTGGCCATTAAAGAAAAAATTTGACTGGTAAAAAAAATAGTCGTAAAAAAGTGAAAAAAATGGGCCGATAAAAAAGATAAATGGCCATCAAAAAAAGTGACCGATTAAAAAAGAGTGGGCATTAAAAAAACAGTGGCCTACCAAAAAATAATTGGCCCGTAAAAAAAGACCAGTCAAAAAAAATTGGCCAGTAAAAAAGATAAGTGGCCATCAAAAAAAGTGACTGGTTAAAAAAATTGCCCATTAAAAAAAATGACTACAAAAAATTGGCCCGTAAAAAAGGAAAGACCAGTCAAACACAATTGGTCCGTAAAAAAAATGTATTGGCCATCACACAGTGAGGTGGAGGAGGCGGAGAAGGTGGGGGAGGAGGTGGAGGAGGCGGTGGAGGAGGCGGAGGAGGAGGCGGAGGAGGAGGCGGAGGAGGAGGAGGCGGAGGAGGAGGAGGCGGAGGTGGAGGAGGAGGCGGAGGAGGAGGAGGAGGCGGAAGAAGTAGGTGGCCCGTAAAAAAAGAGACCAGTAAAAGAATTGGCCAGTAAAAAAAGATGAATGGCCATAAAAAAATTTGACTGGTAAAAAAAATAAAATAATAGAAATATAAAACAATTAAATTCCCTTCTACATGACTTCACCGAAAGAACCAAGAATATGAATCCCTGCAGTCACGAAAGCTTTAATTCAAAATGGTAAAAAAGTCAAACTGAAAAAATTGTCCAGTAAAAAAGATAATTGGCCATCAAAAAAAGTGACTGGTTAAAAAATAGTGGCCATTAAAGAAAAAATTTGACTGGTAAAAAAAAAATGGTCATGAAAAAAGTGAAAAAAATTGGCCGGTAAAAAAGATAAATGGCCATCAAAAAAAGTGACCGGTTAAAAAAGAGTGGCCATTAAAAAATAGCGGCCTACCAAAAAATAATTGGCGCGTAAAAAAAACAGTCGAAAAAAATTGGCCAGTAAAAAAGATAAGTGGCCATCAAAAAAGTGACCCGTTAAAAAAATTGCCGATTAAAAAAAGTGACTACAAAAAATTGGCCCGTAAAAAAGGAAGGACCAGTCAAACAAAATTGGTCAGTAAAAAAATGTATTGGCCATCACAGTGAGGTGGAGGAGGCGGAGGAGGTGGAGGAGGAGGCGGAGGAGGCGGAGGAGGAGGCAGAGGCGGAGGAGGAGGCGGAAGAGGTAGGTGGCCCGTGAAAAAAGAGACCAGTAAAAGAATTGGCCAGTAAAAAAAGATCAGTGGCCATGAAAAAAATTGACTGGTAAAAAAAATAAAAGAATAGAAATATAAAACAATTAAATTCCCTTCTACGTGACTTTACCGAAAGAACCAATAATATGAATCCCTGCAGTCACGAAAGCTTTAATTCAAAATGGTAAAAAAGTTAAACTGAAAAAATTGGTCAGTAAAAAAGATAATTGGCCATCAAAAAAAGTGACTGATTAAAAAAGAGTGGCCATTAAAGAAAAAAATTGACTGGTAAAAAAAAAATGGTCATGAAAAAATTGGCCGGGAAAAAAGATAAATGGCCATCAAAAAAATTGACCGGTTAAAAAAGAGTGGCCATTAAAAAAATAGTGGCCGATCAAAAATGAATTGGCCCATAAAAAAAAGACCGGTCGAAAAAAATTGGCCGGTAAAAAAGATGAATGGCCATCCAAAAAAGTGACCGGTTAAAAAAGAGTGGCCATTAAAGAAAAAATTTGACTGGTAAAAAAAATAGTCATAAAAAAGTGAAAAAAATGGGCCGATAAAAAAGATAAATGGCCATCAAAAAAGTGACTGGTTAAAAAAGAGTGGGCATTAAAAAAACAGTGGCCTACCAAAAAATAATTGGCCCGTAAAAAAAGACCAGTCAAAAAAAATTGGCCAGTAAAAAAGATAAGTGGCCATCAAAAATAAGTGACCGGTTAAAAAAATTGCCCATTAAAAAAAGTGACAACAAAAAATTGGCCCGTAAAAAAGGAAAGACCAGTCAAACAAAATTGGTCAGTACAAAAATGTAATGGCCATCACACAGTGAGGTGGAGGAGGCGGAGGAGGCGGAGGAGGAGGCGGAGGAGGAGGCGGAGGAGGAGGAGGAGGAGGCGGAGGAGGAGGCGGAGGAGGAGGAGGAGGCGGAAGAGGTAGGTGGCCCATAAAAAAAGAGACCAGTAAAAGAATTGGCCATTAAAAAAAGATGAGTGGCCATAAAAAAATTTGACAGGTAAAAAAAAAAAATAGAAATATAAAACAATTAAATTCCCTTCTACGTGACTTTACCGAAAGAACCAAGAATATGAATCCCTGCAGTCATGAAAGCTTTAATTCACAATGTTAAAAAAGTCAAACTGAAAAAATTGGCCAGTAAAAAAGATATTTGGCCATCAAAAAAAGTGACTGATTAAAAAAGAGTGGCCATTAAAGAAAAATTTGACTGGTAAAAAAATAAATGGTCATGAAAAAAGTGAAAAAAATTGGCCCGGAAAAAAGACAAATGGCCATCAAAAAAAAGTGACCGGTTAAAAAAGAGTGGCCATTAAAAAACAGTGGCCTACCAAAAAATAATTGGCCCGTAAAAAAAGACGAGTCGAAAAAAATTGGCCAGTAAAAAAGATAAGTGACCATCAAAAAAAGTGACCGGTTAAAAAAATTGCCCATTAAAAAAAGTGACAACAAAAAATTGGCCCGTAAAAAAGGAAAGACCAGTCAAACAAAATTGGTCAGTAAAAAAATTGTATTGGCCATCACACCGTGAGGTGGAGGAGGTGGAGGAGGCGGAGGAGGCGGAGGAGGAGGCGGAAGAGGTAGGTGGCCCGTAAAAAAAGAGACCAGTAAAAGAATTGGCCATTAAAAAAAGATGAGTGGCCATAAAAAAATTTGACAGGTAAAAAAAAATAATAGAAATATAAAACAATTAAATTCCCTTCTACGTGACTTTACCGAAAGATCCAAGTATATGAATCCCTGCAGTCATGAAAGCTTTAATTCAAAATGTTAAAAAAAGTCAAATTGAAAAAATTGGCCAGTAAAAAAGATAATTGGCCATCAAAAAAAGTGACTGATTAAAAAAGAGTGGCCATTAAAGAAAAATTTGACTGGTAAAAAAATTAATGGTCATGAAAAAAGTGAAAAAAATTGGCCCGGAAAAAAGACAAATGGCCATAAAAAAAAGTGACCGGTTAAAAAAGAGTGGCCATTAAAAAAACAGTGGCCTACCAAAAAATAATTGGCCCGTAAAAAAAGACCAGTCAAAAAAAATTGGCCAGTAAAAAAGATAAGTGACCATCAAAAAAAGTGACCGGTTAAAAAAATTGCCCATTAAAAAAAGTGACAACAAAAAATTGGCCCGTAAAAAAGGAAAGACCAGTCAAACAAAATTGGTCAGTACAAAAATGTATTGGCCATCACACAGTGAGGTGGAGGAGGCGGAGGAGGCGGAGGAGGAGGCGGAGGAGGCGGAGGAGGAGGTGGAGGAGGAGGAGGAGGCGGAGGAGGAGGCGGAGGCGGAGGAGGAGGAGGCGGAAGAGGTAGGTGGCCCGTAAAAAAAGAGACCAGTAAAAGAATTGGCCATTAAAAAAAGATGAGTGGCCATAAAAAAATTTGACAGGTAAAAAAAAATAATAGAAATATAAAACAATTAAATTCCCTTCTACGTGACTTTACCGAAAGAACCAAGAATATGAATCCCTGCAGTCATGAAAGCTTTAATTCAAAATGTTAAAAAAGTCAAACTGAAAAAATTGGCCAGTAAAAAAGATAATTGGCCATCAAAAAAAGTGACTGATTAAAAAAGAGTGGCCATTAAAGAAAAAATTTGACTGGTAAAAAAATAAATGGTCATGAAAAAAGTGAAAAAAATTGGCCCGGAAAAAAGACAAATGGCCATCAAAAAAAAGTGACCGGTTAAAAAAGAGTGGCCATTAAAAAAACAGTGGCCTACCAAAAAATAATTGGCCCGTAAAAAAAGATGAGTCGAAAAAAATTGGCCAGTAAAAAAGATAAGTGACCATCAAAAAAAGTGACCGGTTAAAAAAATTGCCCATTAAAAAAAGTGACAACAAAAAATTGGCCCGTAAAAAAGGAAAGACCAGTCAAACAAAATTGGTCAGTAAAAAAATGTATTGGCCATCACACCGTGAGGTGGAGGAGGTGGAGGAGGCGGAGCAGGAGGCGGAGGAGGAGGCGGAGGAGGAGGCGGAGGAGGAGGAGGAGGCGGAAGAGGTAGGTGGCCCGTAAAAAAAGAGACCAGTAAAAGAATTGGCCATTAAAAAAAGATGAGTGGCCATAAAAAAATTTGACAGGTAAAAAAATAATAATAGAAATATAAAACAATTAAATTCCCTTCTACGTGACTTTACCGAAAGAACCAAGAATATGAATCCCTGCAGTCATGAAAGCTTTAATTCAAAATGTTAAAAAAAGTCAAATTGAAAAAATTGGCCAGTAAAAAAGATAATTGGCCATCAAAAAAAGTGACTGATTAAAAAAGAGTGGCCATTAAAGAAAAATTTGACTGGTAAAAAAATTAATGGTCATGAAAAAAGTGAAAAAAATTGGCCCGGAAAAAAGACAAATGGCCATAAAAAAAAGTGACCGGTTAAAAAAGAGTGGCCATTAAAAAAACAGTGGCCTACCAAAAAATAATTGGCCCGTAAAAAAAGACCAGTCAAAAAAAATTGGCCAGTAAAATAGATAAGTGACCATCAAAAAAAGTGACCGGTTAAAAAAATTGCCCATTAAAAAAAGTGACAACAAAAAATTGGCCCGTAAAAAAGGAAAGACCAGTCAAACAAAATTGGTCAGTACAAAAATGTATTGGCCATCACACAGTGAGGTGGAGGAGGTGGAGGAGGCGGAGGAGGCGGAGGAGGAGGCGGAGGAGGAGGCGGAGGAGGAGGCGGAGGAAGAGGCGGAGGAGGAGGAGGCGGAGGAGGAGGCGGAGGCGGAGGCAGAGGAGGAGGAGGCGGAAGAGGTAGGTGGCCCGTAAAAAAAGAGACCAGTAAAAGAATTGGCCATTAAAAAAAGATGAGTGGCCATAAAAAAATTTGACAGGTAAAAAAAAATAATAGAAATATAAAACAATTAAATTCCCTTCTACGTGACTTTACCGAAAGATCCAAGTATATGAATCCCTGCAGTCATGAAAGCTTTAATTCAAAATGTTAAAAAAAGTCAAATTGAAAAAATTGGCCAGTAAAAAAGATAATTGGCCATCAAAAAAAGTGACTGATTAAAAAAGAGTGGCCATTAAAGAAAAATTTGACTGGTAAAAAAATTAATGGTCATGAAAAAAGTGAAAAAAATTGGCCCGGAAAAAAGACAAATGGCCATAAAAAAAAGTGACCAGTTAAAAAAGAGTGGCCATTAAAAAAACAGTGGCCTACCAAAAAATAATTGGCCCGTAAAAAAAGACCAGTCAAAAAAAATTGGCCAGTAAAAAAGATAAGTGACCATCAAAAAAAGTGACCGGTTAAAAAAATTGCCCATTAAAAAAAGTGACAACAAAAAATTGGCCCGTAAAAAAGGAAAGACCAGTCAAACAAAATTGGTCAGTACAAAAATGTATTGGCCATCACACAGTGAGGTGGAGGAGGCGGAGGAGGCGGAGGAGGAGGCGGAGGAGGCGGAGGAGGAGGTGGAGGAGGAGGAGGAGGCGGAGGAGGAGGCGGAGGCGGAGGAGGAGGAGGCGGAAGAGGTAGGTGGCCCGTAAAAAAAGAGACCAGTAAAAGAATTGGCCATTAAAAAAAGATGAGTGGCCATAAAAAAATTTGACAGGTAAAAAAAAATAATAGAAATATAAAACAATTAAATTCCCTTCTACGTGACTTTACCGAAAGAACCAAGAATATGAATCCCTGCAGTCATGAAAGCTTTAATTCAAAATGTTAAAAAAGTCAAACTGAAAAAATTGGCCAGTAAAAAAGATAATTGGCCATCAAAAAAAGTGACTGATTAAAAAAGAGTGGCCATTAAAGAAAAAATTTGACTGGTAAAAAAATAAATGGTCATGAAAAAAGTGAAAAAAATTGGCCCGGAAAAAAGACAAATGGCCATAAAAAAAAAGTGACCGGTTAAAAAAGAGTGGCCATTAAAAAAACAGTGGCCTACCAAAAAATAATTGGCCCGTAAAAAAAGATGAGTCGAAAAAAATTGGCCAGTAAAAAAGATAAGTGACCATCAAAAAAAGTGACCGGTTAAAAAAATTGCCCATTAAAAAAAGTGACAACAAAAAATTGGCCCGTAAAAAAGGAAAGACCAGTCAAACAAAATTGGTCAGTAAAAAAATGTATTGGCCATCACACCGTGAGGTGGAGGAGGTGGAGGAGGCGGAGCAGGAGGCGGAGGAGGAGGCGGAGGAGGAGGCGGAGGAGGAGGAGGAGGCGGAAGAGGTAGGTGGCCCGTAAAAAAAGAGACCAGTAAAAGAATTGGCCATTAAAAAAAGATGAGTGGCCATAAAAAAATTTGACAGGTAAAAAAATAATAATAGAAATATAAAACAATTAAATTCCCTTCTACGTGACTTTACCGAAAGAACCAAGAATATGAATCCCTGCAGTCATGAAAGCTTTAATTCAAAATGTTAAAAAAAGTCAAATTGAAAAAATTGGCCAGTAAAAAAGATAATTGGCCATCAAAAAAAGTGACTGATTAAAAAAGAGTGGCCATTAAAGAAAAATTTGACTGGTAAAAAAATTAATGGTCATGAAAAAAGTGAAAAAAATTGGCCCGGAAAAAAGATAAATGGCCATAAAAAAAAGTGACCGGTTAAAAAAGAGTGGCCATTAAAAAAACAGTGGCCTACCAAAAAATAATTGGCCCGTAAAAAAAGACCAGTCAAAAAAAATTGGCCAGTAAAATAGATAAGTGACCATCAAAAAAAGTGACCGGTTAAAAAAATTGCCCATTAAAAAAAGTGACAACAAAAAATTGGCCCGTAAAAAAGGAAAGACCAGTCAAACAAAATTGGTCAGTACAAAAATGTATTGGCCATCACACAGTGAGGTGGAGGAGGTGGAGGAGGCGGAGGAGGCGGAGGAGGAGGCGGAGGAGGAGGCGGAGGAGGAGGCGGAGGAGGAGGCGGAGGAGGAGGAGGCGGAGGAGGAGGCGGAGGCGGAGGCAGAGGAGGAGGAGGCGGAAGAGGTAGGTGGCCCGTAAAAAAAGAGACCAGTAAAAGAATTGGCCATTAAAAAAAGATGAGTGGCCATAAAAAAATTTGACAGGTAAAAAAAAATATAATAGAAATATAAAACAATTAAATTCCCTTCTACGTGACTTTACCGAAAGAACCAAGAATATGAATCCCTGCAGTCATGAAAGCTTTAATTAAAAATGTTAAAAAAAGTCAAACTGAAAAATTGGCCAGTAAAAAAGATAATTGGCCATCAAAAAAAGTGACTGATTAAAAAAGAGTGGCCAGTAAAGAAAACATTTGACTGGTAAAAAAAAAATGGTCATGAAAAAAGTGAAAAAAATTGGCCGGTAAAAAAGATAAATGGCCATCAAAAAAAGTGACCGGTTAAAAAAGAGTGGCCATTAAAAAATAGCGGCCTACCAAAAAATAATTGGCGCGTAAAAAAAACAGTCGAAAAAAATTGGCCAGTAAAAAAGATAAGTGGCCATCAAAAAAGTGACCCGTTAAAAAAATTGCCGATTAAAAAAAGTGACTACAAAAAATTGGCCCGTAAAAAAGGAAGGACCAGTCAAACAAAATTGGTCAGTAAAAAAATGTATTGGCCATCACAGTGAGGTGGAGGAGGCGGAGGAGGTGGAGGAGGAGGCGGAGGAGGCGGAGGAGGAGGCAGAGGCGGAGGAGGAGGCGGAAGAGGTAGGTGGCCCGTGAAAAAAGAGACCAGTAAAAGAATTGGCCAGTAAAAAAAGATCAGTGGCCATGAAAAAAATTGACTGGTAAAAAAAATAAAAGAATAGAAATATAAAACAATTAAATTCCCTTCTACGTGACTTTACCGAAAGAACCAATAATATGAATCCCTGCAGTCACGAAAGCTTTAATTCAAAATGGTAAAAAAGTTAAACTGAAAAAATTGGTCAGTAAAAAAGATAATTGGCCATCAAAAAAAGTGACTGATTAAAAAAGAGTGGCCATTAAAGAAAAAAATTGACTGGTAAAAAAAAAATGGTCCTGAAAAAATTGGCCGGGAAAAAAGATAAATGGCCATCAAAAAAATTGACCGGTTAAAAAAGAGTGGCCATTAAAAAAATAGTGGCCGATCAAAAATGAATTGGCCCATAAAAAAAAGACCGGTCGAAAAAAATTGGCCGGTAAAAAAGATGAATGGCCATCCAAAAAAGTGACCGGTTAAAAAAGAGTGGCCATTAAAGAAAAAATTTGACTGGTAAAAAAAATAGTCATAAAAAAGTGAAAAAAATGGGCCGATAAAAAAGATAAATGGCCATCAAAAAAGTGACTGGTTAAAAAAGAGTGGGCATTAAAAAAACAGTGGCCTACCAAAAAATAATTGGCCCGTAAAAAAAGACCAGTCAAAAAAAATTGGCCAGTAAAAAAGATAAGTGACCATCAAAAAAAGTGACCGGTTAAAAAAATTGCCCATTAAAAAAAGTGACAACAAAAAATTGGCCCGTAAAAAAGGAAAGACCAGTCAAACAAAATTGGTCAGTACAAAAATGTATTGGCCATCACACAGTGAGGTGGAGGAGGCGGAGGAGGCGGAGGAGGAGGCGGAGGAGGAGGCGGAGGAGGAGGAGGAGGAGGAGGAGGAGGCGGAGGAGGAGGCGGAGGAGGAGGAGGCGGAAGAGGTAGGTGGCCCGTAAAAAAAGAGACCAGTAAAAGAATTGGCCATTAAAAAAAGATGAGTGGCCATAAAAAAATTTGACAGGTAAAAAAAAATAATAGAAATATAAAACAATTAAATTCCCTTCTACGTGACTTTACCGAAAGAACCAAGAATATGAATCCCTGCAGTCACGAAAGCTTTAATTCAAAATGGTTAAAAAAAAGTCAAACTGAAAAAATTGGCCAGTAAAAAAGATCTTTGGCCATCAAAAAAAGTGACTGATTAAAAAAGAGTGGCCATTAAAGAAAAATTTGACTGGTAAAAAAATAAATGGTCATGAAAAAAGTGAAAAAAATTGGCCCGGAAAAAAGACAAATGGCCATCAAAAAAAAGTGACCGGTTAAAAAAGAGTGGCCATTAAAAAACAGTGGCCTACCAAAAAATAATTGGCCCGTAAAAAAAGACGAGTCGAAAAAAATTGGCCAGTAAAAAAGATAAGTGACCATCAAAAAAAGTGACCGGTTAAAAAAATTGCCCATTAAAAAAAGTGACAACAAAAAATTGGCCCGTAAAAAAGGAAAGACCAGTCAAACAAAATTGGTCAGTAAAAAAATGTATTGGCCATCACACCGTGAGGTGGAGGAGGTGGAGGAGGCGGAGGAGGCGGAGGAGGCGGAGCAGGAGGCGGAGGAGGAGGTGGAGGAGGAGGCGGAGGAGGAGGAGGCGGAAGAGGTAGGTGGCCCATAAAAAAAGAGACCAGTAAAAGAATTGGCCATTAAAAAAAGATGAGTGGCCATAAAAAAATTTGACAGGTAAAAAAAAATAATAGAAATATAAAACAATTAAATTCCCTTCTACGTGACTTTACCGAAAGAACCAAGAATATGAATCCCTGCAGTCATGAAAGCTTTAATTCAAAATGTTAAAAAAAGTCAAATTGAAAAAATTGGCCAGTAAAAAAGATAATTGGCCATCAAAAAAAGTGACTGATTAAAAAAGAGTGGCCATTAAAGAAAAATTTGACTGGTAAAAAAATTAATGGTCATGAAAAAAGTGAAAAAAATTGGCCCGGAAAAAAGACAAATGGCCATCAAAAAAAGTGACCGGTTAAAAAAGAGTGGCCATTAAAAAATAGCGGCCTACCAAAAAATAATTGGCGCGTAAAAAAAAACAGTCGAAAAAAATTGGCCAGTAAAAAAGATAAGTGGCCATCAAAAAAGTGACCGGTTAAAAAAATTGCCCATTAAAAAAAGTTACTACAAAAAATTGGCCCGTAAAAAAGGAAGGACCAGTCAAACAAAATTGGTCAGTAAAAAAATGTATTGGCCATCACACAGTGAGGTGGAGTAGGCGGAGGAGGTGGAGGAGGAGGCGAAGGAGGCAGAGGAGGCGGAGGAGGAGGCAGAGGCGGAGGAGGAGGCGGAAGAGGTAGGTGGCCCGTAAAAAAAGAGACCAGTAAAAGAATTGGCCAGTAAAAAAAGATGAGTGGCCATAAAAAAAATTGACTGGTTAAAAAAATAAAAGAATAGAAATATAAAACAATTAAATTCCCTTCTACGTGACTTTACCGAAAGAACCAAGAATATGAATCCCTGCAGTCACGAAAGCTTTAATTCAAAATGGTAAAAAAGTCAAACTGAAAAAATTGGCCAGTAAAAAAGATAATTGGCCATCAAAAAAAGTGACTGATTAAAAAAGGGTGGCCATTAAAGAAAAAATTTGACTGGTACAAAAAAAATAGTCATGAAAAAAGTGAAAAAAATTGGCCGGGAAAAAAGATAAATGGCCATCAAAAAAAGTGACCAGTTAAAAAAGAGTGGCCATTAAAAAAATAGTGGCCAATCAAAAATGAATTGGCCCAAATAAAAAAGACCGGTCGAAAAAAAATGGCTGATAAAAAGATGAATGGCCATCCAAAAAAGTGACCGGTTAATGAATCCTGCAGTGACCGGTTAATGAATCCCTGCAGTCACGAAAGCTTTAATTCAAAATGGTAAAAAAGTCAAACTGAAAAAATTGGCCAGTAAAAAAGATAATTGGCCATCAAAAAAAGTGACTGATTAAAAAAGGGTGGCCATTAAAGAAAAAATTTGACTGGTACAAAAAAAATGGTCATGAAAAAAGTGAAAAAAATTGGCCCGGAAAAAAGACAAATGGCCATAAAAAAAAGTGACCGGTTAAAAAAGAGTGGCCATTAAAAAAACAGTGGCCTACCAAAAAATAATTGGCCCGTAAAAAAAGACCAGTCAAAAAAAATTGGCCAGTAAAAAAGATAAGTGACCATCAAAAAAAGTGACCGGTTAAAAAAATTGCCCATTAAAAAAAGTGACAACAAAAAATTGGCCCGTAAAAAAGGAAAGACCAGTCAAACAAAATTGGTCAGTACAAAAATGTATTGGCCATCACACAGTGAGGTGGAGGAGGCGGAGGAGGCGGAGGAGGAGGCGGAGGAGGCGGAGGAGGAGGTGGAGGAGGAGGAGGAGGCGGAGGAGGAGGCGGAGGCGGAGGAGGAGGAGGCGGAAGAGGTAGGTGGCCCGTAAAAAAAGAGACCAGTAAAAGAATTGGCCATTAAAAAAAGATGAGTGGCCATAAAAAAATTTGACAGGTAAAAAAAAATAATAGAAATATAAAACAATTAAATTCCCTTCTACGTGACTTTACCGAAAGAACCAAGAATATGAATCCCTGCAGTCATGAAAGCTTTAATTCAAAATGTTAAAAAAGTCAAACTGAAAAAATTGGCCAGTAAAAAAGATAATTGGCCATCAAAAAAAGTGACTGATTAAAAAAGAGTGGCCATTAAAGAAAAAATTTGACTGGTAAAAAAATAAATGGTCATGAAAAAAGTGAAAAAAATTGGCCCGGAAAAAAGACAAATGGCCATCAAAAAAAAGTGACCGGTTAAAAAAGAGTGGCCATTAAAAAAACAGTGGCCTACCAAAAAATAATTGGCCCGTAAAAAAAGATGAGTCGAAAAAAATTGGCCAGTAAAAAAGATAAGTGACCATCAAAAAAAGTGACCGGTTAAAAAAATTGCCCATTAAAAAAAGTGACAACAAAAAATTGGCCCGTAAAAAAGGAAAGACCAGTCAAACAAAATTGGTCAGTAAAAAAATGTATTGGCCATCACACCGTGAGGTGGAGGAGGTGGAGGAGGCGGAGCAGGAGGCGGAGGAGGAGGCGGAGGAGGAGGCGGAGGAGGAGGAGGAGGCGGAAGAGGTAGGTGGCCCGTAAAAAAAGAGACCAGTAAAAGAATTGGCCATTAAAAAAAGATGAGTGGCCATAAAAAAATTTGACAGGTAAAAAAATAATAATAGAAATATAAAACAATTAAATTCCCTTCTACGTGACTTTACCGAAAGAACCAAGAATATGAATCCCTGCAGTCATGAAAGCTTTAATTCAAAATGTTAAAAAAAGTCAAATTGAAAAAATTGGCCAGTAAAAAAGATAATTGGCCATCAAAAAAAGTGACTGATTAAAAAAGAGTGGCCATTAAAGAAAAATTTGACTGGTAAAAAAATTAATGGTCATGAAAAAAGTGAAAAAAATTGGCCCGGAAAAAAGACAAATGGCCATAAAAAAAAGTGACCGGTTAAAAAAGAGTGGCCATTAAAAAAACAGTGGCCTACCAAAAAATAATTGGCCCGTAAAAAAAGACCAGTCAAAAAAAATTGGCCAGTAAAATAGATAAGTGACCATCAAAAAAAGTGACCGGTTAAAAAAATTGCCCATTAAAAAAAGTGACAACAAAAAATTGGCCCGTAAAAAAGGAAAGACCAGTCAAACAAAATTGGTCAGTACAAAAATGTATTGGCCATCACACAGTGAGGTGGAGGAGGCGGAGGAGGCGGAGGAGGAGGCGGAGGAGGCGGAGGAGGAGGTGGAGGAGGAGGAGGAGGCGGAGGAGGAGGCGGAGGCGGAGGAGGAGGAGGCGGAAGAGGTAGGTGGCCCGTAAAAAAAGAGACCAGTAAAAGAATTGGCCATTAAAAAAAGATGAGTGGCCATAAAAAAATTTGACAGGTAAAAAAAAATAATAGAAATATAAAACAATTAAATTCCCTTCTACGTGACTTTACCGAAAGAACCAAGAATATGAATCCCTGCAGTCATGAAAGCTTTAATTCAAAATGTTAAAAAAGTCAAACTGAAAAAATTGGCCAGTAAAAAAGATAATTGGCCATCAAAAAAAGTGACTGATTAAAAAAGAGTGGCCATTAAAGAAAAAATTTGACTGGTAAAAAAATAAATGGTCATGAAAAAAGTGAAAAAAATTGGCCCGGAAAAAAGACAAATGGCCATCAAAAAAAAGTGACCGGTTAAAAAAGAGTGGCCATTAAAAAAACAGTGGCCTACCAAAAAATAATTGGCCCGTAAAAAAAGATGAGTCGAAAAAAATTGGCCAGTAAAAAAGATAAGTGACCATCAAAAAAAGTGACCGGTTAAAAAAATTGCCCATTAAAAAAAGTGACAACAAAAAATTGGCCCGTAAAAAAGGAAAGACCAGTCAAACAAAATTGGTCAGTAAAAAAATGTATTGGCCATCACACCGTGAGGTGGAGGAGGTGGAGGAGGCGGAGCAGGAGGCGGAGGAGGAGGCGGAGGAGGAGGCGGAGGAGGAGGAGGAGGCGGAAGAGGTAGGTGGCCCGTAAAAAAAGAGACCAGTAAAAGAATTGGCCATTAAAAAAAGATGAGTGGCCATAAAAAAATTTGACAGGTAAAAAAATAATAATAGAAATATAAAACAATTAAATTCCCTTCTACGTGACTTTACCGAAAGAACCAAGAATATGAATCCCTGCAGTCATGAAAGCTTTAATTCAAAATGTTAAAAAAAGTCAAATTGAAAAAATTGGCCAGTAAAAAAGATAATTGGCCATCAAAAAAAGTGACTGATTAAAAAAGAGTGGCCATTAAAGAAAAATTTGACTGGTAAAAAAATTAATGGTCATGAAAAAAGTGAAAAAAATTGGCCCGGAAAAAAGACAAATGGCCATAAAAAAAAGTGACCGGTTAAAAAAGAGTGGCCATTAAAAAAACAGTGGCCTACCAAAAAATAATTGGCCCGTAAAAAAAGACCAGTCAAAAAAAATTGGCCAGTAAAATAGATAAGTGACCATCAAAAAAAGTGACCGGTTAAAAAAATTGCCCATTAAAAAAAGTGACAACAAAAAATTGGCCCGTAAAAAAGGAAAGACCAGTCAAACAAAATTGGTCAGTACAAAAATGTATTGGCCATCACACAGTGAGGTGGAGGAGGTGGAGGAGGCGGAGGAGGCGGAGGAGGAGGAGGCGGAGGAGGAGGCGGAGGAGGAGGCGGAGGAGGAGGAGGCGGAGGAGGAGGCGGAGGCGGAGGCAGAGGAGGAGGAGGCGGAAGAGGTAGGTGGCCCGTAAAAAAAGAGACCAGTAAAAGAATTGGCCATTAAAAAAAGATGAGTGGCCATAAAAAAATTTGACAGGTAAAAAAAAATAATAGAAATATAAAACAATTAAATTCCCTTCTATGTGACTTTACCGAAAGATCCAAGTATATGAATCCCTGCAGTCATGAAAGTTTTAATTCAAAATGTTAAAAAAGTCAAATTGAAAAAATTGGCCAGTAAAAAAGATAATTGGCCATCAAAAAAAGTGACTGATTAAAAAAGAGTGGCCATTAAAGAAAAATTTGACTGGTAAAAAAATTAATGGTCATGAAAAAAGTGAAAAAAATTGGCCCGGAAAAAAGACAAATGGCCATAAAAAAAAGTGACCGGTTAAAAAAGAGTGGCCATTAAAAAAACAGTGGCCTACCAAAAAATAATTGGCCCGTAAAAAAAGACCAGTCAAAAAAAATTGGCCAGTAAAAAAGATAAGTGACCATCAAAAAAAGTGACCGGTTAAAAAAATTGCCCATTAAAAAAAGTGACAACAAAAAATTGGCCTGTAAAAAAGGAAAGACCAGTCAAACAAAATTGGTCAGTACAAAAATGTATTGGCCATCACACAGTGAGGTGGAGGAGGCGGAGGAGGCGGAGGAGGAGGCGGAGGAGGCGGAGGAGGAGGTGGAGGAGGAGGAGGAGGCGGAGGAGGAGGCGGAGGCGGAGGAGGAGGAGGCGGAAGAGGTAGGTGGCCCGTAGAAAAAGAGACCAGTAAAAGAATTGGCCATTAAAAAAAGATGAGTGGCCATAAAAAAATTTGACAGGTAAAAAAAAATAATAGAAATATAAAACAATTAAATTCCCTTCTACGTGACTTTACCGAAAGAACCAAGAATATGAATCCCTGCAGTCATGAAAGCTTTAATTCAAAATGTTAAAAGTCAAACTGAAAAAATTGGCCAGTAAAAAAGATAATTGGCCATCAAAAAAAGTGACTGATTAAAAAAGAGTGGCCATTAAAGAAAAAATTTGACTGGTAAAAAAATAAATGGTCATGAAAAAAGTGAAAAAAATTGGCCCGGAAAAAAGACAAATGGCCATCAAAAAAAAGTGACCGGTTAAAAAAGAGTGGCCATTAAAAAAACAGTGGCCTACCAAAAAATAATTGGCCCGTAAAAAAAGATGAGTCGAAAAAAATTGGCCAGTAAAAAAGATAAGTGACCATCAAAAAAAGTGACCGGTTAAAAAAATTGCCCATTAAAAAAAGTGACAACAAAAAATTGGCCCGTAAAAAAGGAAAGACCAGTCAAACAAAATTGGTCAGTAAAAAAATGTATTGGCCATCACACCGTGAGGTGGAGGAGGTGGAGGAGGCGGAGCAGGAGGCGGAGGAGGAGGCGGAGGAGGAGGCGGAGGAGGAGGAGGAGGCGGAAGAGGTAGGTGGCCCGTAAAAAAAGAGACCAGTAAAAGAATTGGCCATTAAAAAAAGATGAGTGGCCATAAAAAAATTTGACAGGTAAAAAAATAATAATAGAAATATAAAACAATTAAATTCCCTTCTACGTGACTTTACCGAAAGAACCAAGAATATGAATCCCTGCAGTCATGAAAGCTTTAATTCAAAATGTTAAAAAAAGTCAAATTGAAAAAATTGGCCAGTAAAAAAGATAATTGGCCATCAAAAAAAGTGACTGATTAAAAAAGAGTGGCCATTAAAGAAAAATTTGACTGGTAAAAAAATTAATGGTCATGAAAAAAGTGAAAAAAATTGGCCCGGAAAAAAGACAAATGGCCATAAAAAAAAGTGACCGGTTAAAAAAGAGTGGCCATTAAAAAAACAGTGGCCTACCAAAAAATAATTGGCCCGTAAAAAAAGACCAGTCAAAAAAAATTGGCCAGTAAAATAGATAAGTGACCATCAAAAAAAGTGACCGGTTAAAAAAATTGCCCATTAAAAAAAGTGACAACAAAAAATTGGCCCGTAAAAAAGGAAAGACCAGTCAAACAAAATTGGTCAGTACAAAAATGTATTGGCCATCACACAGTGAGGTGGAGGAGGTGGAGGAGGCGGAGGAGGCGGAGGAGGAGGCGGAGGAGGAGGCGGAGGAGGAGGCGGAGGAGGAGGCGGAGGAGGAGGAGGCGGAGGAGGAGGCGGAGGCGGAGGCAGAGGAGGAGGAGGCGGAAGAGGTAGGTGGCCCGTAAAAAAAGAGACCAGTAAAAGAATTGGCCATTAAAAAAAGATGAGTGGCCATAAAAAAATTTGACAGGTAAAAAAAAATATAATAGAAATATAAAACAATTAAATTCCCTTCTACGTGACTTTACCGAAAGAACCAAGAATATGAATCCCTGCAGTCATGAAAGCTTTAATTAAAAATGTTAAAAAAAGTCAAACTGAAAAATTGGCCAGTAAAAAAGATAATTGGCCATCAAAAAAAGTGACTGATTAAAAAAGAGTGGCCATTAAAGAAAAAATTTGACTGGTAAAAAAATAAATGGTCATGAAAAAAGTGAAAAAAATTGGCCCGGAAAAAAGACAAATGGCCATCAAAAAAAAGTGACCGGTTAAAAAAGAGTGGCCATTAAAAAAACAGTGGCCTACCAAAAAATAATTGGCCCGTAAAAAAAGATGAGTCGAAAAAAATTGGCCAGTAAAAAAGATAAGTGACCATCAAAAAAAGTGACCGGTTAAAAAAATTGCCCATTAAAAAAAGTGACAACAAAAAATTGGCCCGTAAAAAAGGAAAGACCAGTCAAACAAAATTGGTCAGTAAAAAAATGTATTGGCCATCACACCGTGAGGTGGAGGAGGTGGAGGAGGCGGAGCAGGAGGCGGAGGAGGAGGCGGAGGAGGAGGCGGAGGAGGAGGAGGAGGCGGAAGAGGTAGGTGGCCCGTAAAAAAAGAGACCAGTAAAAGAATTGGCCATTAAAAAAAGACGAGTGGCCATAAAAAAATTTGACAGGTAAAAAAATAATAATAGAAATATAAAACAATTAAATTCCCTTCTACGTGACTTTACCGAAAGAACCAAGAATATGAATCCCTGCAGTCATGAAAGCTTTAATTCAAAATGTTAAAAAAAGTCAAATTGAAAAAATTGGCCAGTAAAAAAGATAATTGGCCATCAAAAAAAGTGACTGATTAAAAAAGAGTGGCCATTAAAGAAAAATTTGACTGGTAAAAAAATTAATGGTCATGAAAAAAGTGAAAAAAATTGGCCCGGAAAAAAGACAAATGGCCATAAAAAAAAGTGACCGGTTAAAAAAGAGTGGCCATTAAAAAAACAGTGGCCTACCAAAAAATAATTGGCCCGTAAAAAAAGACCAGTCAAAAAAAATTGGCCAGTAAAATAGATAAGTGACCATCAAAAAAAGTGACCGGTTAAAAAAATTGCCCATTAAAAAAAGTGACAACAAAAAATTGGCCCGTAAAAAAGGAAAGACCAGTCAAACAAAATTGGTCAGTACAAAAATGTATTGGCCATCACACAGTGAGGTGGAGGAGGTGGAGGAGGCGGAGGAGGCGGAGGAGGAGGAGGCGGAGGAGGAGGCGGAGGAGGAGGCGGAGGAGGAGGAGGCGGAGGAGGAGGCGGAGGCGGAGGCAGAGGAGGAGGAGGCGGAAGAGGTAGGTGGCCCGTAAAAAAAGAGACCAGTAAAAGAATTGGCCATTAAAAAAAGATGAGTGGCCATAAAAAAATTTGACAGGTAAAAAAATATAATAGAAATATAAAACAATTAAATTCCCTTCTACGTGACTTTACCGAAAGATCCAAGTATATGAATCCCTGCAGTCATGAAAGCTTTAATTCAAAATGTTAAAAAAAGTCAAATTGAAAAAATTGGCCAGTAAAAAAGATAATTGGCCATCAAAAAAAGTGACTGATTAAAAAAGAGTGGCCATTAAAGAAAAATTTGACTGGTAAAAAAATTAATGGTCATGAAAAAAGTGAAAAAAATTGGCCCGGAAAAAAGACAAATGGCCATAAAAAAAGTGACCGGTTAAAAAAGAGTGGCCATTAAAAAAACAGTGGCCTACCAAAAAATAATTGGCCCGTAAAAAAAGACCAGTCAAAAAAAATTGGCCAGTAAAAAAGATAAGTGACCATCAAAAAAAGTGACCGGTTAAAAAAATTGCCCATTAAAAAAAGTGACAACAAAAAATTGGCCTGTAAAAAAGGAAAGACCAGTCAAACAAAATTGGTCAGTACAAAAATGTATTGGCCATCACACAGTGAGGTGGAGGAGGCGGAGGAGGCGGAGGAGGAGGCGGAGGAGGCGGAGGAGGAGGTGGAGGAGGAGGAGGAGGCGGAGGAGGAGGCGGAGGCGGAGGAGGAGGAGGCGGAAGAGGTAGGTGGCCCGTAGAAAAAGAGACCAGTAAAAGAATTGGCCATTAAAAAAAGATGAGTGGCCATAAAAAAATTTGACAGGTAAAAAAAAATAATAGAAATATAAAACAATTAAATTCCCTTCTACGTGACTTTACCGAAAGAACCAAGAATATGAATCCCTGCAGTCATGAAAGCTTTAATTCAAAATGTTAAAAGTCAAACTGAAAAAATTGGCCAGTAAAAAAGATAATTGGCCATCAAAAAAAGTGACTGATTAAAAAAGAGTGGCCATTAAAGAAAAAATTTGACTGGTAAAAAAATAAATGGTCATGAAAAAAGTGAAAAAAATTGGCCCGGAAAAAAGACAAATGGCCATCAAAAAAAAGTGACCGGTTAAAAAAGAGTGGCCATTAAAAAAACAGTGGCCTACCAAAAAATAATTGGCCCGTAAAAAAAGATGAGTCGAAAAAAATTGGCCAGTAAAAAAGATAAGTGACCATCAAAAAAAGTGACCGGTTAAAAAAATTGCCCATTAAAAAAAGTGACAACAAAAAATTGGCCCGTAAAAAAGGAAAGACCAGTCAAACAAAATTGGTCAGTAAAAAAATGTATTGGCCATCACACCGTGAGGTGGAGGAGGTGGAGGAGGCGGAGCAGGAGGCGGAGGAGGAGGCGGAGGAGGAGGCGGAGGAGGAGGAGGAGGCGGAAGAGGTAGGTGGCCCGTAAAAAAAGAGACCAGTAAAAGAATTGGCCATTAAAAAAAGATGAGTGGCCATAAAAAAATTTGACAGGTAAAAAAATAATAATAGAAATATAAAACAATTAAATTCCCTTCTACGTGACTTTACCGAAAGAACCAAGAATATGAATCCCTGCAGTCATGAAAGCTTTAATTCAAAATGTTAAAAAAAGTCAAATTGAAAAAATTGGCCAGTAAAAAAGATAATTGGCCATCAAAAAAAGTGACTGATTAAAAAAGAGTGGCCATTAAAGAAAAATTTGACTGGTAAAAAAATTAATGGTCATGAAAAAAGTGAAAAAAATTGGCCCGGAAAAAAGACAAATGGCCATAAAAAAAAGTGACCGGTTAAAAAAGAGTGGCCATTAAAAAAACAGTGGCCTACCAAAAAATAATTGGCCCGTAAAAAAAGACCAGTCAAAAAAAATTGGCCAGTAAAATAGATAAGTGACCATCAAAAAAAGTGACCGGTTAAAAAAATTGCCCATTAAAAAAAGTGACAACAAAAAATTGGCCCGTAAAAAAGGAAAGACCAGTCAAACAAAATTGGTCAGTACAAAAATGTATTGGCCATCACACAGTGAGGTGGAGGAGGTGGAGGAGGCGGAGGAGGCGGAGGAGGAGGCGGAGGAGGAGGCGGAGGAGGAGGCGGAGGAGGAGGCGGAGGAGGAGGAGGCGGAGGAGGAGGCGGAGGCGGAGGCAGAGGAGGAGGAGGCGGAAGAGGTAGGTGGCCCGTAAAAAAAGAGACCAGTAAAAGAATTGGCCATTAAAAAAAGATGAGTGGCCATAAAAAAATTTGACAGGTAAAAAAAAATATAATAGAAATATAAAACAATTAAATTCCCTTCTACGTGACTTTACCGAAAGAACCAAGAATATGAATCCCTGCAGTCATGAAAGCTTTAATTAAAAATGTTTAAAAAAGTCAAACTGAAAAATTGGCCAGTAAAAAAGATAATTGGCCATCAAAAAAAGTGACTGATTAAAAAAGAGTGGCCATTAAAGAAAAATTTGACTGGTAAAAAAATTAATGGTCATGAAAAAAGTGAAAAAAATTGGCCCGGAAAAAAGACAAATGGCCATAAAAAAAAGTGACCGGTTAAAAAAGAGTGGCCATTAAAAAAACAGTGGCCTACCAAAAAATAATTGGCCCGTAAAAAAAGACCAGTCAAAAAAAATTGGCCAGTAAAATAGATAAGTGACCATCAAAAAAAGTGACCGGTTAAAAAAATTGCCCATTAAAAAAAGTGACAACAAAAAATTGGCCCGTAAAAAAGGAAAGACCAGTCAAACAAAATTGGTCAGTACAAAAATGTATTGGCCATCACACAGTGAGGTGGAGGAGGTGGAGGAGGCGGAGGAGGCGGAGGAGGAGGCGGAGGAGGAGGCGGAGGAGGAGGCGGAGGAGGAGGCGGAGGAGGAGGAGGCGGAGGAGGAGGCGGAGGCGGAGGCAGAGGAGGAGGAGGCGGAAGAGGTAGGTGGCCCGTAAAAAAAGAGACCAGTAAAAGAATTGGCCATTAAAAAAAGATGAGTGGCCATAAAAAAATTTGACAGGTAAAAAAAAATATAATAGAAATATAAAACAATTAAATTCCCTTCTACGTGACTTTACCGAAAGAACCAAGAATATGAATCCCTGCAGTCATGAAAGCTTTAATTAAAAATGTTAAAAAAAGTCAAACTGAAAAATTGGCCAGTAAAAAAGATAATTGGCCATCAAAAAAAGTGACTGATTAAAAAAGAGTGGCCAGTAAAGAAAAAATTTGACTGGTAAAAAAAAAATGGTCATGAAAAAAGTGAAAAAAATTGGCCGGTAAAAAAGATAAATGGCCATCAAAAAAAGTGACCGGTTAAAAAAGAGTGGCCATTAAAAAATAGCGGCCTACCAAAAAATAATTGGCGCGTAAAAAAAACAGTCGAAAAAAATTGGCCAGTAAAAAAGATAAGTGGCCATCAAAAAAGTGACCCGTTAAAAAAATTGCCGATTAAAAAAAGTGACTACAAAAAATTGGCCCGTAAAAAAGGAAGGACCAGTCAAACAAAATTGGTCAGTAAAAAAATGTATTGGCCATCACAGTGAGGTGGAGGAGGCGGAGGAGGTGGAGGAGGAGGCGGAGGAGGCGGAGGAGGAGGCAGAGGCGGAGGAGGAGGCGGAAGAGGTAGGTGGCCCGTGAAAAAAGAGACCAGTAAAAGAATTGGCCAGTAAAAAAAGATCAGTGGCCATGAAAAAAATTGACTGGTAAAAAAAATAAAAGAATAGAAATATAAAACAATTAAATTCCCTTCTACGTGACTTTACCGAAAGAACCAATAATATGAATCCCTGCAGTCACGAAAGCTTTAATTCAAAATGGTAAAAAAGTTAAACTGAAAAAATTGGTCAGTAAAAAAGATAATTGGCCATCAAAAAAAGTGACTGATTAAAAAAGAGTGGCCATTAAAGAAAAAAATTGACTGGTAAAAAAAAAATGGTCATGAAAAAATTGGCCGGGAAAAAAGATAAATGGCCATCAAAAAAATTGACCGGTTAAAAAAGAGTGGCCATTAAAAAAATAGTGGCCGATCAAAAATGAATTGGCCCATAAAAAAAAGACCGGTCGAAAAAAATTGGCCGGTAAAAAAGATGAATGGCCATCCAAAAAAGTGACCGGTTAAAAAAGAGTGGCCATTAAAGAAAAAATTTGACGGGTAAAAAAAATAGTCATAAAAAAGTGAAAAAAATGGGCCGATAAAAAAGATAAATGGCCATCAAAAAAGTGACTGGTTAAAAAAGAGTGGGCATTAAAAAAACAGTGGCCTACCAAAAAATAATTGGCCCGTAAAAAAAGACCAGTCAAAAAAAATTGGCCAGTAAAAAAGATAAGTGACCATCAAAAAAAGTGACCGGTTAAAAAAATTGCCCATTAAAAAAAGTGACAACAAAAAATTGGCCCGTAAAAAAGGAAAGACCAGTCAAACAAAATTGGTCAGTACAAAAATGTATTGGCCATCACACAGTGAGGTGGAGGAGGCGGAGGAGGCGGAGGAGGAGGCGGAGGAGGAGGCGGAGGAGGAGGAGGAGGAGGAGGAGGAGGCGGAGGAGGAGGCGGAGGAGGAGGAGGCGGAAGAGGTAGGTGGCCCGTAAAAAAAGAGACCAGTAAAAGAATTGGCCATTAAAAAAAGATGAGTGGCCATAAAAAAATTTGACAGGTAAAAAAAAATAATAGAAATATAAAACAATTAAATTCCCTTCTACGTGACTTTACCGAAAGAACCAAGAATATGAATCCCTGCAGTCACGAAAGCTTTAATTCAAAATGGTTAAAAAAAAGTCAAACTGAAAAAATTGGCCAGTAAAAAAGATCTTTGGCCATCAAAAAAAGTGACTGATTAAAAAAGAGTGGCCATTAAAGAAAAATTTGACTGGTAAAAAAATAAATGGTCATGAAAAAAGTGAAAAAAATTGGCCCGGAAAAAAGACAAATGGCCATCAAAAAAAAGTGACCGGTTAAAAAAGAGTGGCCATTAAAAAACAGTGGCCTACCAAAAAATAATTGGCCCGTAAAAAAAGACGAGTCGAAAAAAATTGGCCAGTAAAAAAGATAAGTGACCATCAAAAAAAGTGACCGGTTAAAAAAATTGCCCATTAAAAAAAGTGACAACAAAAAATTGGCCCGTAAAAAAGGAAAGACCAGTCAAACAAAATTGGTCAGTAAAAAAATGTATTGGCCATCACACCGTGAGGTGGAGGAGGTGGAGGAGGCGGAGGAGGCGGAGGAGGCGGAGCAGGAGGCGGAGGAGGAGGCGGAGGAGGAGGCGGAGGAGGAGGAGGCGGAAGAGGTAGGTGGCCCATAAAAAAAGAGACCAGTAAAAGAATTGGCCATTAAAAAAAGATGAGTGGCCATAAAAAAATTTGACAGGTAAAAAAAAATAATAGAAATATAAAACAATTAAATTCCCTTCTACGTGACTTTACCGAAAGAACCAAGAATATGAATCCCTGCAGTCATGAAAGCTTTAATTCAAAATGTTAAAAAAAGTCAAATTGAAAAAATTGGCCAGTAAAAAAGATAATTGGCCATCAAAAAAAGTGACTGATTAAAAAAGAGTGGCCATTAAAGAAAAATTTGACTGGTAAAAAAATTAATGGTCATGAAAAAAGTGAAAAAAATTGGCCCGGAAAAAAGACAAATGGCCATCAAAAAAAGTGACCGGTTAAAAAAGAGTGGCCATTAAAAAATAGCGGCCTACCAAAAAATAATTGGCACGTAAAAAAAAACAGTCGAAAAAAATTGGCCAGTAAAAAAGATAAGTGGCCATCAAAAAAGTGACCGGTTAAAAAAATTGCCCATTAAAAAAAGTTACTACAAAAAATTGGCCCGTAAAAAAGGAAGGACCAGTCAAACAAAATTGGTCAGTAAAAAAATGTATTGGCCATCACACAGTGAGGTGGAGTAGGCGGAGGAGGTGGAGGAGGAGGCGAAGGAGGCAGAGGAGGCGGAGGAGGAGGCAGAGGCGGAGGAGGAGGCGGAAGAGGTAGGTGGCCCGTAAAAAAAGAGACCAGTAAAAGAATTGGCCAGTAAAAAAAGATGAGTGGCCATAAAAAATATTGACTGGTTAAAAAAATAAAAGAATAGAAATATAAAACAATTAAATTCCCTTCTACGTGACTTTACCGAAAGAACCAAGAATATGAATCCCTGCAGTCACGAAAGCTTTAATTCAAAATGGTAAAAAAGTCAAACTGAAAAAATTGGCCAGTAAAAAAGATAATTGGCCATCAAAAAAAGTGACTGATTAAAAAAGGGTGGCCATTAAAGAAAAAATTTGACTGGTACAAAAAAAATAGTCATGAAAAAAGTGAAAAAAATTGGCCGGGAAAAAAGATAAATGGCCATCAAAAAAAGTGACCGGTTAAAAAAGAGTGGCCATTAAAAAAATAGTGGCCAATCAAAAATGAATTGGCCCAAATAAAAAAGACCGGTCGAAAAAAAATGGCCGATAAAAAGATGAATGGCCATCCAAAAAAGTGACCGGTTAATGAATCCTGCAGTGACCGGTTAATGAATCCCTGCAGTCACGAAAGCTTTAATTCAAAATGGTAAAAAAGTCAAACTGAAAAAATTGGCCAGTAAAAAAGATAATTGGCCATCAAAAAAAGTGACTGATTAAAAAAGGGTGGCCATTAAAGAAAAAATTTGACTGGTACAAAAAAAATGGTCATGAAAAAAGTGAAAAAAATGGGCCGGGAAAAAAGATAAATGGCCATCAAAAAAAGTGACCGGTTAAAAAAGAGTGGCCATTTAAAAAATAGTGGCCAATCAAAAATGAATTGGCCCATATAAAAAAGACCGGTCGAAAAAAAATGGCCGATAAAAAGATGAATGGCCATCCAAAAAAGTGACCGGTTAATGAATCCTGCAGTGACCGCTTAATGAATCCCTGCAGTCATGAAAGCTTTAATTCAAAATGGTAACAAAAAGTCAAACTGAAAAAATTGGCCAGTAAAAAAGATAATTGGCCATCAAGAAAAGTGACTGATTAAAAAAGAGTGGCCATTAAAGAAAAAATTTGACTGGTAAAAAAAATGGTCATGGAAAAAGTGAAAAAATTGGCCGGGAAAAAAGATAAATGGCCATCAAAAAAAGTGACCGGTTAAAAAAGAGTGGGCATTAAAAAAACAGTGGCCTACCAAAAAATAATTGGCCCGTAAAAAAAGACCAGTCAAAAAAAATTGGCCAGTAAAAAAGATAAGTGGCCATCAAAAAAATTGACTGGTTAAAAAAGAGGGGCCATTAAAGAAAAAATTTGACTGGAAAAAAAAATGGTCATGAAAAAAGTAAAAAAAATTGGCCGGGAAAAAAGATAAATGGCCATCAAAAAAATTGACCGGTTAAAAAAGAGTCGGATTAAAAAAATAGTGGCCGATCAAAAATGAATTGGCCCATAAAAAAAAGACCGGTCGAAAAAAATTGGCCGGTAAAAAAGATGAATGGCCATCCAAAAAAGTGACCGGTTAAAAAAGAGTGGCCATTAAAGAAAAAATTTGACTGGTAAAAAAAATAGTCATAAAAAAGTGAAAAAAATGGGCCGATAAAAAAGATAAATGGCCATCAAAAAAAGTGACCGGTTAAAAAAGAGTGGGCATTAAAAAAACAGTGGCCTACCAAAAAATAATTGGCCCGTAAAAAAAGACCAGTCAAAAAAAATTGGCCAGTAAAAAAGATAAGTGGCCATCAAAAAAAGTGACTGGTTAAAAAAATTGCCCATTAAAAAAAATGACTACAAAAAATTGGCCCGTAAAAAAGGAAAGACCAGTCAAACACAATTGGTCCGTAAAAAAAATGTATTGGCCATCACACAGTGAGGTGGAGGAGGCGGAGAAGGTGGGGGAGGAGGTGGAGGAGGCGGTGGAGGAGGCGGAGGAGGAGGCGGAGGAGGAGGCGGAGGAGGAGGAGGCGGAGGAGGAGGAGGCGGAGGAGGAGGTGGAGGAGGAGGCGGAGGAGGAGGAGGAGGCGGAAGAAGTAGGTGGCCCGTAAAAAAAGAGACCAGTAAAAGAATTGGCCAGTAAAAAAAGATGAATGGCCATAAAAAAATTTGACTGGTAAAAAAAATAAAATAATAGAAATATAAAACAATTAAATTCCCTTCTACATGACTTCACCGAAAGAACCAAGAATATGAATCCCTGCAGTCACGAAAGCTTTAATTCAAAATGGTAAAAAAGTCAAACTGAAAAAATTGTCCAGTAAAAAAGATAATTGGCCATCAAAAAAAGTGACTGGTTAAAAAATAGTGGCCATTAAAGAAAAAATTTGACTGGTAAAAAAAAAATGGTCATGAAAAAAGTGAAAAAAATTTGCTGGTAAAAAAGATAAATGGCCATCAAAAAAAGTGACCGGTTAAAAAAGAGTGGCCATTAAAAAATAGCGGCCTACCAAAAAATAATTGGCGCGTAAAAAAAACAGTCGAAAAAAATTGGCCAGTAAAAAAGATAAGTGGCCATCAAAAAAGTGACCCGTTAAAAAAATTGCCGATTAAAAAAAGTGACTACAAAAAATTGGCCCGTAAAAAAGGAAGGACCAGTCAAACAAAATTGGTCAGTAAAAAAATGTATTGGCCATCACAGTGAGGTGGAGGAGGCGGAGGAGGTGGAGGAGGCGGAGGAGGCGGAGGAGGAGGCAGAGGCGGAGGAGGAGGCGGAAGAGGTAGGTGGCCCGTGAAAAAAGAGACCAGTAAAAGAATTGGCCAGTAAAAAAAGATCAGTGGCCATGAAAAAAATTGACTGGTAAAAAAAATAAAAGAATAGAAATATAAAACAATTAAATTCCCTTCTACGTGACTTTACCGAAAGAACCAATAATATGAATCCCTGCAGTCACGAAAGCTTTAATTCAAAATGGTAAAAAAGTTAAACTGAAAAAATTGGTCAGTAAAAAAGATAATTGGCCATCAAAAAAAGTGACTGATTAAAAAAGAGTGGCCATTAAAGAAAAAAATTGACTGGTAAAAAAAAAATGGTCATGAAAAAATTGGCCGGGAAAAAAGATAAATGGCCATCAAAAAAATTGACCGGTTAAAAAAGAGTGGCCATTAAAAAAATAGTGGCCGATCAAAAATGAATTGGCCCATAAAAAAAAGACCGGTCGAAAAAAATTGGCCGGTAAAAAAGATGAATGGCCATCCAAAAAAGTGACCGGTTAAAAAAGAGTGGCCATTAAAGAAAAAATTTGACTGGTAAAAAAAATAGTCATAAAAAAGTGAAAAAAATGGGCCGATAAAAAAGATAAATGGCCATCAAAAAAGTGACCGGTTAAAAAAGAGTGGGCATTAAAAAAACAGTGGCCTACCAAAAAATAATTGGCCCGTAAAAAAAGACCAGTCAAAAAAAATTGGCCAGTAAAAAAGATAAGTGGCCATCAAAAAAAGTGACTGGTTAAAAAAATTGCCCATTAAAAAAAATGACTACAAAAAATTGGCCCGTAAAAAAGGAAAGACCAGTCAAACACAATTGGTCCGTAAAAAAAATGTATTGGCCATCACACAGTGAGGTGGAGGAGGCGGAGAAGGTGGGGGAGGAGGTGGAGGAGGCGGTGGAGGAGGCGGAGGAGGAGGCGGAGGAGGAGGCGGAGGAGGAGGAGGCGGAGGAGGAGGAGGCGGAGGAGGAGGTGGAGGAGGAGGCGGAGGAGGAGGAGGAGGCGGAAGAAGTAGGTGGCCCGTAAAAAAAGAGACCAGTAAAAGAATTGGCCAGTAAAAAAAGATGAATGGCCATAAAAAAATTTGACTGGTAAAAAAAATAAAATAATAGAAATATAAAACAATTAAATTCCCTTCTACATGACTTCACCGAAAGAACCAAGAATATGAATCCCTGCAGTCACAAAAGCTTTAATTCAAAATGGTAAAAAAGTCAAACTGAAAAAATTGTCCAGTAAAAAAGATAATTGGCCATCAAAAAAAGTGACTGGTTAAAAAATAGTGGCCATTAAAGAAAAAATTTGACTGGTAAAAAAAAAATGGTCATGAAAAAAGTGAAAAAAATTGGCCGGTAAAAAAGATAAATGGCCATCAAAAAAAGTGACCGGTTAAAAAAGAGTGGCCATTAAAAAATAGCGGCCTACCAAAAAATAATTGGCGCGTAAAAAAAACAGTCGAAAAAAATTGGCCAGTAAATAAGATAAGTGGCCATCAAAAAAGTGACCCGTTAAAAAAATTGCCGATTAAAAAAAGTGACTACAAAAAATTGGCCCGTAAAAAAGGAAGGACCAGTCAAACAAAATTGGTCAGTAAAAAAATGTATTGGCCATCACAGTGAGGTGGAGGAGGCGGAGGAGGTGGAGGAGGCGGAGGAGGCGGAGGAGGAGGCAGAGGCGGAGGAGGAGGCGGAAGAGGTAGGTGGCCCGTGAAAAAAGAGACCAGTAAAAGAATTGGCCAGTAAAAAAAGATCAGTGGCCATGAAAAAAATTGACTGGTAAAAAAAATAAAAGAATAGAAATATAAAACAATTAAATTCCCTTCTACGTGACTTTACCGAAAGAACCAATAATATGAATCCCTGCAGTCACGAAAGCTTTAATTCAAAATGGTAAAAAAGTTAAACTGAAAAAATTGGTCAGTAAAAAAGATAATTGGCCATCAAAAAAAGTGACTGATTAAAAAAGAGTGGCCATTAAAGAAAAAAATTGACTGGTAAAAAAAAAATGGTCATGAAAAAATTGGCCGGGAAAAAAGATAAATGGCCATCAAAAAAATTGACCGGTTAAAAAAGAGTGGCCATTAAAAAAATAGTGGCCGATAAAAAATGAATTGGCCCATAAAAAAAAGACCGGTCGAAAAAAATTGGCCGGTAAAAAAGATGAATGGCCATCCAAAAAAGTGACCGGTTAAAAAAGAGTGGCCATTAAAGAAAAAATTTGACTGGTAAAAAAAATAGTCATAAAAAAGTGAAAAAAATGGGCCGATAAAAAAGATAAATGGCCATCAAAAAAGTGACTGGTTAAAAAAGAGTGGGCATTAAAAAAACAGTGGCCTACCAAAAAATAATTGGCCCGTAAAAAAAGACCAGTCAAAAAAAATTGGCCAGTAAAAAAGATAAGTGGCCATCAAAAATAAGTGACTGGTTAAAAAAGAGGGGCCATTAAAGAAAAAATTTGACTGGTTAAAAAAATGGTCATGAAAAAAGTGAAAAAAATTGGCCGGTAAAAAAGATAAATGGCCATCAAAAAAAGTGACCGGTTAAAAAAGAGTGGCCATTAAAAAATAGCGGCCTACCAAAAAATAATTGGCGCGTAAAAAAAAACAGTCGAAAAAAATTGGCCAGTAAAAAAGATAAGTGGCCATCAAAAAAGTGACCGGTTAAAAAAATTGCCCATTAAAAAAAAGTGACTACAAAAAATTGGCCCGTAAAAAAGGAAGGACCAGTCAAACCAAATTGGTCAGTAAAAAAATGTATTGGCCATCACACAGTGAGGTGGAGTAGGCGGAGGAGGTGGAGGAGGAGGCAGAGGAGGCGGAGGAGGCGGAGGAGGAGGCAGAGGCGGAGGAGGAGGCGGAAGAGGTAGGTGGCCCGTAAAAAAAGAGACCAGTAAAAGAATTGGCCAGTAAAAAAAGATGAGTGGCCATAAAAAAAATTGACTGGTAAAAAAAATAAAAGAATAGAAATATAAAACAATTAAATTCCCTTCTATGTGACTTTACCGAAAGAACCAAGAATATGAATCCCTGCAGTCACGAAAGCTTTAATTCAAAATGGTAAAAAAGTCAAACTGAAAAAATTGGCCAGTAAAAAAGATAATTGGCCATCAAAAAAAGTGACTGATTAAAAAAGAGTGGCCATTAAAGAAAAAATTTGACTCGTACAAAAAAAATGGTCATGAAAAAAGTGAAAAAAATTGGCCGGGAAAAAAGATAAATGGCCATCAAAAAAAGTGACCGGTTAAAAAAGAGTGGCCATTAAAAAAATAGTGGCCGATCAAAAATGAATTGGCCCATATAAAAAAAACCGGTCGAAAAAAAATGGCCGATAAAAAGATGAATGGCCATCCAAAAAAGTGACCGGTTAATGAATCCTGCAGTGACCGGTTAATGAATCCCTGCAGTCACGAAAGCTTTAATTCAAAATGGTAAAAAAAGTCAAACTGAAAAAATTGGCCAGTAAAAAAGATAATTGACCATCAAAAAAGTGACTGATTAAAAGAGTGGCCATTAAAGAAAAAATTTGACTGGTAAAAAAAATGGTCATGAAAAAAGTGAAAAAATTGGCCGGGAAAAAAGATAAATGGCCATCAAAAAAATTGACCGGTTAAAAAAGAGTCGCCATTAAAAAAATAGTGGCCGATCAAAAATGAATTGGCCCATAAAAAAAAGACCGGTCGAAAAAAATTGGCCTGTAAAAAAGATGAATGGCCATCCAAAAAAGTGACCGGTTAAAAAAGAGTGGCCATTAAAGAAAAAATTTGACTGGTAAAAAAAATAGTCATAAAAAAGTGAAAAAAATGGGCCGATAAAAAAGATAAATGGCCATCAAAAAAAGTGACCGGTTAAAAAAGTGGGCATTAAAAAAACAGTGGCCTACCAAAAAATAATTGGCCCGTAAAAAAAGATCAGTCAAAAAAAATTGGCCAGTAAAAAATATAAGTGGCCATCAAAAAAAGTGACTGGTTAAAAAAATTGCCCATTAAAAAAAGTGACTACAAAAAATTGGCCCGTAAAAAAGGAAAGACCAGTCAAACACAATTGGTCCGTAAAAAAATGTATTGGCCATCACACAGTGAGGTGGAGGAGGCGGAGAAGGTGGAGGTGGAGGAGGCGGTGGAGGAGGCGGAGGAGGAGGCGGAGGAGGAGGCGGAGGAGGAGGCGGAGGAGGAGGAGGAGGTGGAGGAGGAGGAGGCGGAGGAGGAGGTGGAGGAGGAGGAGGAGGCGGAAGAGGTAGGTGGCCCATAAAAAAAGAGACCAGTAAAAGAATTGGCCAGTAAAAAAAGATGAATGGCCATAAAAAAATTTGACTGGTAAAAAAAAAATAATAGAAATATAAAACAATTAAATTCCCTTCTACATGACTTCACCGAAAGAACCAAGAATATGAATCCCTGCAGTCACGAAAGCTTTAATTCAAAATGGTAAAAAAAGTCAAACTGAAAAAATTGTCCAGTAAAAAAGATAATTGGCCATCAAAAAAAGTGACTGGTTAAAAATAGTGGCCATTAAAGAAAAAATTTGACTGGTAAAAAAAAAATGGTCATGAAAAAGTGAAAAAAATTGGCCGGTAAAAAAGATAAATGGCCATCAAAAAAAGTGACCGGTTAAAAAAGAGTGGCCATTAAAAAATAGGGCCTACCAAAAAATAATTGGCACGTAAAAAAAACAGTCGAAAAAAATTGGCCAGTAAAAAAGATAAGTGGCCATCAAAAAAGTGACCGGTTAAAAAAATTGCCGATTAAAAAAAGTGACTACAAAAAATTGGCACCGTAAAAAAGGAAGGACCAGTCAAACAAAATTGGTCAGTAAAAAAATGTATTGGCCATCACAGTGAGGTGGAGCAGGCGGAGGAGGTGGAGGAGGAGGCGGAGGAGGCGGAGGAGGAGGCAGGGGCGGAGGAGGAGGCGGAAGAGGTAGGTGGCCCGTAAAAAAAGAGACCAGTAAAAGAATTGGCCAGTAAAAAAAGATCAGTGGCCATGAAAAAAATTGACTGGTAAAAAAAATATAAGAATAGAAATATAAATCAATTAAATTCCCTTCTACGTGACTTTACCGAAAGAACCAATAATATGAATCCCTGCAGTCACGAAAGCTTTAATTCAAAATGGTAAAAAAGTCAAACTGAAAAAATTGGTCAGTAAAAAAGATAATTGGCCATCAAAAAAAGTGACTGATTAAAAAAGAGTGGCCATTAAAGAAAAAAATTGACTGGTAAAAAAAAAATGGTCATGAAAAAATTGGCCGGGAAAAAAGATAAATGGCCATCAAAAAAAGTGACCGGTTAAAAAAGAGTGGCCATTAAAAAAATAGTGGCCGATCAAAAATGATTTGGCCCATATAAAAAAGACCGGTCAAAAAAAATTGGCCGGTAAAAAGATGAATGGCCATCCAAAAAAGTGACCGGTTAATGAATCCTGCAGTGACCGGTTAATGAATCCCTGCAGTCACGAAAGCTTTAATTCAAAATGGTAAAAAAAGTCAAACTGAAAAAATTGGCCAGTAAAAAAGATAATTGGCCATCAAAAAAAGTGACCGGTTAAAAAAGAGTGGCCATTAAAGAAAAAATTTGACTGGTAAAAAAAATGGTCATGAAAAAAGTGAAAAAATTGGCCGGGAAAAAAGATAAATGGCCATCAAAAAAATTGACCGGTTAAAAAAGAGTGGCCATTAAAAAAATAGTGGCCGATCAAAAATGAATTGGCCCATAAAAAAAGACCGGTCGAAAAAAATTGGCCGGTAAAAAAGATGAATGGCCATCCAAAAAAGTGACCGGTTAAAAAAGAGTGGCCATTAAAGAAAAAATTTGACTGGTAAAAAAAATAGTCATAAAAAAGTGAAAAAAATGGGCCGATAAAAAAGATAAATGGCCATCAAAAAAGTGACCGGTTAAAAAAGAGTGGGCATTAAAAAAACAGTGGCCTACCAAAAAATAATTGGCCCGTAAAAAAAGACCAGTCAAAAAAAATTGGCCAGTAAAAAAGATAAGTGGCCATCAAAAATAAGTGACTGGTTAAAAAAGAGGGGCCATTAAAGAAAAAATTTGACTGGTTAAAAAAATGGTCATGAAAAAAGTGAAAAAAATTGGCCGGTAAAAAAGATAAATGGCCATCAAAAAAAGTGACCGGTTAAAAAAGAGTGGCCATTAAAAAATAGCGGCCTACCAAAAAATAATTGGCGCGTAAAAAAAAACAGTCGAAAAAAATTGGCCAGTAAAAAAGATAAGTGGCCATCAAAAAAGTGACCGGTTAAAAAAATTGCCCATTAAAAAAAAGTGACTACAAAAAATTGGCCCGTAAAAAAGGAAGGACCAGTCAAACCAAATTGGTCAGTAAAAAAATGTATTGGCCATCACACAGTGAGGTGGAGTAGGCGGAGGAGGTGGAGGAGGAGGCAGAGGAGGCGGAGGAGGCGGAGGAGGAGGCAGAGGCGGAGGAGGAGGCGGAAGAGGTAGGTGGCCCGTAAAAAAAGAGACCAGTAAAAGAATTGGCCAGTAAAAAAAGATGAGTGGCCATAAAAAAAATTGACTGGTAAAAAAAATAAAAGAATAGAAATATAAAACAATTAAATTCCCTTCTACGTGACTTTACCGAAAGAACCAAGAATATGAATCCCTGCAGTCACGAAAGCTTTAATTCAAAATGGTAAAAAAGTCAAACTGAAAAAATTGGCCAGTAAAAAAGATAATTGGCCATCAAAAAAAGTGACTGATTAAAAAAGAGTGGCCATTAAAGAAAAAATTTGACTCGTACAAAAAAAATGGTCATGAAAAAAGTGAAAAAAATTGGCCGGGAAAAAAGATAAATGGCCATCAAAAAAAGTGACCGGTTAAAAAAGAGTGGCCATTAAAAAAATAGTGGCCGATCAAAAATGAATTGGCCCATATAAAAAAAACCGGTCGAAAAAAAATGGCCGATAAAAAGATGAATGGCCATCCAAAAAAGTGACCGGTTAATGAATCCTGCAGTGACCGGTTAATGAATCCCTGCAGTCACGAAAGCTTTAATTCAAAATGGTAAAAAAAGTCACACTGAAAAAATTGGCCAGTAAAAAAGATAATTGACCATCAAAAAAGTGACTGATTAAAAGAGTGGCCATTAAAGAAAAAATTTGACTGGTAAAAAAAATGGTCATGAAAAAAGTGAAAAAATTGGCCGGGAAAAAAGATAAATGGCCATCAAAAAAATTGACCGGTTAAAAAAGAGTCGCCATTAAAAAAATAGTGGCCGATCAAAAATGAATTGGCCCATAAAAAAAAGACCGGTCGAAAAAAATTGGCCTGTAAAAAAGATGAATGGCCATCCAAAAAAGTGACCGGTTAAAAAAGAGTGGCCATTAAAGAAAAAATTTGACTGGTAAAAAAAATAGTCATAAAAAAGTGAAAAAAATGGGCCGATAAAAAAGATAAATGGCCATCAAAAAAAGTGACCGGTTAAAAAAGTGGGCATTAAAAAAACAGTGGCCTACCAAAAAATAATTGGCCCGTAAAAAAAGATCAGTCAAAAAAAATTGGCCAGTAAAAAATATAAGTGGCCATCAAAAAAAGTGACTGGTTAAAAAAATTGCCCATTAAAAAAAGTGACTACAAAAAATTGGCCCGTAAAAAAGGAAAGACCAGTCAAACACAATTGGTCCGTAAAAAAATGTATTGGCCATCACACAGTGAGGTGGAGGAGGCGGAGAAGGTGGAGGTGGAGGAGGCGGTGGAGGAGGCGGAGGAGGAGGCGGAGGAGGAGGCGGAGGAGGAGGCGGAGGAGGAGGAGGAGGTGGAGGAGGAGGAGGCGGAGGAGGAGGTGGAGGAGGAGGAGGAGGCGGAAGAGGTAGGTGGCCCATAAAAAAAGAGACCAGTAAAAGAATTGGCCAGTAAAAAAAGATGAATGGCCATAAAAAAATTTGACTGGTAAAAAAATAATAATAGAAATATAAAACAATTAAATTCCCTTCTACATGACTTCACCGAAAGAACCAAGAATATGAATCCCTGCAGTCACGAAAGCTTTAATTCAAAATGGTAAAAAAAGTCAAACTGAAAAAATTGTCCAGTAAAAAAGATAATTGGCCATCAAAAAAAGTGACTGGTTAAAAATAGTGGCCATTAAAGAAAAAATTTGACTGGTAAAAAAAAAATGGTCATGAAAAAGTGAAAAAAATTGGCCGGTAAAAAAGATAAATGGCCATCAAAAAAAGTGACCGGTTAAAAAAGAGTGGCCATTAAAAAATAGGGCCTACCAAAAAATAATTGGCGCGTAAAAAAAACAGTCGAAAAAAATTGGCCAGTAAAAAAGATAAGTGGCCATCAAAAAAGTGACCGGTTAAAAAAATTGCCGATTAAAAAAAGTGACTACAAAAAATTGGCACCGTAAAAAAGGAAGGACCAGTCAAACAAAATTGGTCAGTAAAAAAATGTATTGGCCATCACAGTGAGGTGGAGCAGGCGGAGGAGGTGGAGGAGGAGGCGGAGGAGGCGGAGGAGGAGGCAGGGGCGGAGGAGGAGGCGGAAGAGGTAGGGGGCCCGTAAAAAAAGAGACCAGTAAAAGAATTGGCCAGTAAAAAAAGATCAGTGGCCATGAAAAAAATTGACTGGTAAAAAAAATATAAGAATAGAAATATAAATCAATTAAATTCCCTTCTACGTGACTTTACCGAAAGAACCAATAATATGAATCCCTGCAGTCACGAAAGCTTTAATTCAAAATGGTAAAAAAGTCAAACTGAAAAAATTGGTCAGTAAAAAAGATAATTGGCCATCAAAAAAAGTGACTGATTAAAAAAGAGTGGCCATTAAAGAAAAAAATTGACTGGTAAAAAAAAAATGGTCGTGAAAAAATTGGCCGGGAAAAAAGATAAATGGCCATCAAAAAAAGTGACCGGTTAAAAAAGAGTGGCCATTAAAAAAATAGTGGCCGATCAAAAATGATTTGGCCCATATAAAAAAGACCGGTCAAAAAAAATTGGCCGGTAAAAAGATGAATGGCCATCCAAAAAAGTGACCGGTTAATGAATCCTGCAGTGACCGGTTAATGAATCCCTGCAGTCACGAAAGCTTTAATTCAAAATGGTAAAAAAAGTCAAACTGAAAAAATTGGCCAGTAAAAAAGATAATTGGCCATCAAAAAAAGTGACCGGTTAAAAAAGAGTGGCCATTAAAGAAAAAATTTGACTGGTAAAAAAAATGGTCATGAAAAAAGTGAAAAAATTGGCCGGGAAAAAAGATAAATGGCCATCAAAAAAATTGACCGGTTAAAAAAGAGTGGCCATTAAAAAAATAGTGGCCGATCAAAAATGAATTGGCCCATAAAAAAAAGACCGGTCGAAAAAAATTGGCCGGTAAAAAAGATGAATGGCCATCCAAAAAAGTGACCGGTTAAAAAAGAGTGGCCATTAAAGAAAAAATTTGACTGGTAAAAAAAATAGTCATAAAAAAGTGAAAAAAATGGGCCGATAAAAAAGATAAATGGCCATCAAAAAAGTGACTGGTTAAAAAAGAGTGGGCATTAAAAAAACAGTGGCCTACCAAAAAATAATTGGCCCGTAAAAAAAGACCAGTCAAAAAAAATTGGCCAGTAAAAAAGATAAGTGGCCATCAAAAATAAGTGACTGGTTAAAAAAGAGGGGCCATTAAAGAAAAAATTTGACTGGTTAAAAAAATGGTCATGAAAAAAGTGAAAAAAATTGGCCGGTAAAAAAGATAAATGGCCATCAAAAAAAGTGACCGGTTAAAAAAGAGTGGCCATTAAAAAATAGCGGCCTACCAAAAAATAATTGGCGCGTAAAAAAAAACAGTCGAAAAAAATTGGCCAGTAAAAAAGATAAGTGGCCATCAAAAAAGTGACCGGTTAAAAAAATTGCCCATTAAAAAAAAGTGACTACAAAAAATTGGCCCGTAAAAAAGGAAGGACCAGTCAAACCAAATTGGTCAGTAAAAAAATGTATTGGCCATCACACAGTGAGGTGGAGTAGGCGGAGGAGGTGGAGGAGGAGGCAGAGGAGGCGGAGGAGGCGGAGGAGGAGGCAGAGGCGGAGGAGGAGGCGGAAGAGGTAGGTGGCCCGTAAAAAAAGAGACCAGTAAAAGAATTGGCCAGTAAAAAAAGATGAGTGGCCATAAAAAAAATTGACTGGTAAAAAAAATAAAAGAATAGAAATATAAAACAATTAAATTCCCTTCTACGTGACTTTACCGAAAGAACCAAGAATATGAATCCCTGCAGTCACGAAAGCTTTAATTCAAAATGGTAAAAAAGTCAAACTGAAAAAATTGGCCAGTAAAAAAGATAATTGGCCATCAAAAAAAGTGACTGATTAAAAAAGAGTGGCCATTAAAGAAAAAATTTGACTCGTACAAAAAAAATGGTCATGAAAAAAGTGAAAAAAATTGGCCGGGAAAAAAGATAAATGGCCATCAAAAAAAGTGACCGGTTAAAAAAGAGTGGCCATTAAAAAAATAGTGGCCGATCAAAAATGAATTGGCCCATATAAAAAAAACCGGTCGAAAAAAAATGGCCGATAAAAAGATGAATGGCCATCCAAAAAAGTGACCGGTTAATGAATCCTGCAGTGACCGGTTAATGAATCCCTGCAGTCACGAAAGCTTTAATTCAAAATGGTAAAAAAGTCACACTGAAAAAATTGGCCAGTAAAAAAGATAAATGGCCATCAAAAAAATTGACCGGTTAAAAAAGAGTCGCCATTAAAAAAATAGTGGCCGATCAAAAATGAATTGGCCCATAAAAAAAAGACCGGTCGAAAAAAATTGGCCTGTAAAAAAGATGAATGGCCATCCAAAAAAGTGACCGGTTAAAAAAGAGTGGCCATTAAAGAAAAAATTTGACTGGTAAAAAAAATAGTCATAAAAAAGTGAAAAAAATGGGCCGATAAAAAAGATAAATGGCCATCAAAAAAAGTGACCGGTTAAAAAAGTGGGCATTAAAAAAACAGTGGCCTACCAAAAAATAATTGGCCCGTAAAAAAAGATCAGTCAAAAAAAATTGGCCAGTAAAAAATATAAGTGGCCATCAAAAAAAGTGACTGGTTAAAAAAATTGCCCATTAAAAAAAGTGACTACAAAAAATTGGCCCGTAAAAAAGGAAAGACCAGTCAAACACAATTGGTCCGTAAAAAAATGTATTGGCCATCACACAGTGAGGTGGAGGAGGCGGAGAAGGTGGAGGTGGAGGAGGCGGTGGAGGAGGCGGAGGAGGAGGCGGAGGAGGAGGCGGAGGAGGAGGCGGAGGAGGAGGAGGAGGTGGAGGAGGAGGAGGCGGAGGAGGAGGTGGAGGAGGAGGAGGAGGCGGAAGAGGTAGGTGGCCCATAAAAAAAGAGACCAGTAAAAGAATTGGCCAGTAAAAAAAGATGAATGGCCATAAAAAAATTTGACTGGTAAAAAAATAATAATAGAAATATAAAACAATTAAATTCCCTTCTACATGACTTCACCGAAAGAACCAAGAATATGAATCCCTGCAGTCACGAAAGCTTTAATTCAAAATGGTAAAAAAAGTCAAACTGAAAAAATTGTCCAGTAAAAAAGATAATTGGCCATCAAAAAAAGTGACTGGTTAAAAATAGTGGCCATTAAAGAAAAAATTTGACTGGTAAAAAAAAAATGGTCATGAAAAAGTGAAAAAAATTGGCCGGTAAAAAAGATAAATGGCCATCAAAAAAAGTGACCGGTTAAAAAAGAGTGGCCATTAAAAAATAGGGCCTACCAAAAAATAATTGGCACGTAAAAAAAACAGTCGAAAAAAATTGGCCAGTAAAAAAGATAAGTGGCCATCAAAAAAGTGACCGGTTAAAAAAATTGCCGATTAAAAAAAGTGACTACAAAAAATTGGCACCGTAAAAAAGGAAGGACCAGTCAAACAAAATTGGTCAGTAAAAAAATGTATTGGCCATCACAGTGAGGTGGAGCAGGCGGAGGAGGTGGAGGAGGAGGCGGAGGAGGCGGAGGAGGAGGCAGGGGCGGAGGAGGAGGCGGAAGAGGTAGGTGGCCCGTAAAAAAAGAGACCAGTAAAAGAATTGGCCAGTAAAAAAAGATCAGTGGCCATGAAAAAAATTGACTGGTAAAAAAAATATAAGAATAGAAATATAAATCAATTAAATTCCCTTCTACGTGACTTTACCGAAAGAACCAATAATATGAATCCCTGCAGTCACGAAAGCTTTAATTCAAAATGGTAAAAAAGTCAAACTGAAAAAATTGGTCAGTAAAAAAGATAATTGGCCATCAAAAAAAGTGACTGATTAAAAAAGAGTGGCCATTAAAGAAAAAAATTGACTGGTAAAAAAAAAATGGTCATGAAAAAATTGGCCGGGAAAAAAGATAAATGGCCATCAAAAAAAGTGACCGGTTAAAAAAGAGTGGCCATTAAAAAAATAGTGGCCGATCAAAAATGATTTGGCCCATATAAAAAAGACCGGTCAAAAAAAATTGGCCGGTAAAAAGATGAATGGCCATCCAAAAAAGTGACCGGTTAATGAATCCTGCAGTGACCGGTTAATGAATCCCTGCAGTCACGAAAGCTTTAATTCAAAATGGTAAAAAAAGTCAAACTGAAAAAATTGGCCAGTAAAAAAGATAATTGGCCATCAAAAAAAGTGACCGGTTAAAAAAGAGTGGCCATTAAAGAAAAAATTTGACTGGTAAAAAAAATGGTCATGAAAAAAGTGAAAAAATTGGCCGGGAAAAAAGATAAATGGCCATCAAAAAAATTGACCGGTTAAAAAAGAGTCGCCATTAAAAAAATAGTGGCCGATCAAAAATGAATTAGCCCATAAAAAAAGACCGGTCGAAAAAAATTGGCCTGTAAAAAAGATGAATGGCCATCCAAAAAAGTGACCGGTTAAAAAAGAGTGGCCATTAAAGAAAAAATTTGACTGGTAAAAAAAATAGTCATAAAAAAGTGAAAAAAATGGGCCGATAAAAAAGATAAATGGCCATCAAAAAAGTGACCGGTTAAAAAAGTGGGCATTAAAAAAACAGTGGCCTACCAAAAAAGAATTGGCCCGTAAAAAAAGATAAGTCAAAAAAAATTGGCCAGTAAAAAATATAATTGGCCATCAAAACAAGTGACTGGTTAAAAAAATTGCCCATTAAAAAAAGTGACTACAAAAAATTGGCCCGTAAAAAAGGAAAGACCAGTCAAACACAATTGGTCCGTAAAAAAATGTATTGGCCATCACACAGTGAGGTGGAGGAGGCGGAGAAGGTGGAGGTGGAGGAGGCGGTGGAGGAGGCGGAGGAGGAGGCGTAGAAGGAGGCGGAGGAGGAGGCGGAGGAGGAGGAGGAGGCGGAGGAGGAGGAGGCGGAAGAGGAGGTGGAGGAGGAGGCGGAAGAGGTAGGTGGCCCTTAAAAAAAGAGACCAGTAAAAGAATTGGCCAGTAAAAAAAGATGAATGGCCATAAAAAAATTTGACTGGTAAAAAAAATAAAATAATAGAAATATAAAACAATTAAATTCCCTTCTACATGACTTCACCGAAAGAACCAAGAATATGAATCCCTGCAGTCACGAAAGCTTTAATTCAAAATGGTAAAAAAAAGTCAAACTGAAAAAATTGTCCAGTAAAAAAGATAATTGGCCATCAAAAAAAGTGACTGGTTAAAAAATAGTGGCCATTAAAGAAAAAATTTGACTGGTAAAAAAAAAATGGTCATGAAAAAGTGAAAAAAATTGGCCGGTAAAAAAGATAAATGGCCATCAAAAAAAGTGACCGGTTAAAAAAGAGTGGCCATTAAAAAATAGGGCCTACCAAAAAATAATTGGCGCGTAAAAAAAACAGTCGAAAAAAATTGGCCAGTAAAAAAGATAAGTGGCCATCAAAAAAGTGACCGGTTAAAAAAATTGCCGATTAAAAAAAGTGACTACAAAAAATTGGCACCGTAAAAAAGGAAGGACCAGTCAAACAAAATTGGTCAGTAAAAAAATGTATTGGCCATCACAGTGAGGTGGAGCAGGCGGAGGAGGTGGAGGAGGAGGCGGAGGAGGCGGAGGAGGAGGCAGGGGCGGAGGAGGAGGCGGAAGAGGTAGGTGGCCCGTAAAAAAAGAGACCAGTAAAAGAATTGGCCAGTAAAAAAAGATCAGTGGCCATGAAAAAAATTGACTGGTAAAAAAAATATAAGAATAGAAATATAAATCAATTAAATTCCCTTCTACGTGACTTTACCGAAAGAACCAATAATATGAATCCCTGCAGTCACGAAAGCTTTAATTCAAAATGGTAAAAAAGTCAAACTGAAAAAATTGGTCAGTAAAAAAGATAATTGGCCATCAAAAAAAGTGACTGATTAAAAAAGAGTGGCCATTAAAGAAAAAAATTGACTGGTAAAAAAAAAATGGTCATGAAAAAATTGGCCGGGAAAAAATATAAATGGCCATCAAAAAAAGTGACCGGTTAAAAAAGAGTGGCCATTAAAAAAATAGTGGCCGATCAAAAATGATTTGGCCCATATAAAAAAGACCGGTCAAAAAAAATTGGCCGGTAAAAAGATGAATGGCCATCCAAAAAAGTGACCGGTTAATGAATCCTGCAGTGACCGGTTAATGAATCCCTGCAGTCACGAAAGCTTTAATTCAAAATGGTAAAAAAAGTCAAACTGAAAAAATTGGCCAGTAAAAAAGATAATTGGCCATCAAAAAAAGTGACCGGTTAAAAAAGAGTGGCCATTAAAGAAAAAATTTGACTGGTAAAAAAAATGGTCATGAAAAAAGTGAAAAAATTGGCCGGGAAAAAAGATAAATGGCCATCAAAAAAATTGACCGGTTAAAAAAGAGTCGCCATTAAAAAAATAGTGGCCGATCAAAAATGAATTAGCCCATAAAAAAAGACCGGTCGAAAAAAATTGGCCTGTAAAAAAGATGAATGGCCATCCAAAAAAGTGACCGGTTAAAAAAGAGTGGCCATTAAAGAAAAAATTTGACTGGTAAAAAAAATAGTCATAAAAAAGTGAAAAAAATGGGCCGATAAAAAAGATAAATGGCCATCAAAAAAGTGACCGGTTAAAAAAGTGGGCATTAAAAAAACAGTGGCCTACCAAAAAATAATTGGCCCGTAAAAAAAGATCAGTCAAAAAAAATTGGCCAGTAAAAAATATAAGTGGCCATCAAAAAAAGTGACTGGTTAAAAAAATTGCCCATTAAAAAAAGTGACTACAAAAAATTGGCCCGTAAAAAAGGAAAGACCAGTCAAACACAATTGGTCCGTAAAAAAATGTATTGGCCATCACACAGTGAGGTGGAGGAGGCGGAGAAGGTGGAGGTGGAGGAGGCGGTGGAGGAGGCGGAGGAGGAGGCGTAGAAGGAGGCGGAGGAGGAGGCGGAGGAGGAGGAGGAGGCGGAGGAGGAGGAGGTGGAGGAGGAGGTGGAGGAGGAGGCGGAAGAGGTAGGTGGCCCTTAAAAAAAGAGACCAGTAAAAGAATTGGCCAGTAAAAAAAGATGAATGGCCATAAAAAAATTTGACTGGTAAAAAAAATAAAATAATAGAAATATAAAACAATTAAATTCCCTTCTACATGACTTCACCGAAAGAACCAAGAATATGAATCCCTGCAGTCACGAAAGCTTTAATTCAAAATGGTAAAAAAAGTCAAACTGAAAAAATTGTCCAGTAAAAAAGATAATTGGCCATCAAAAAAAGTGACTGGTTAAAAAATAGTGGCCATTAAAGAAAAAATTTGACTGGTAAAAAAAAAATGGTCATGAAAAAGTGAAAAAAATTGGCCGGTAAAAAAGATAAATGGCCATCAAAAAAAGTGACCGGTTAAAAAAGAGTGGCCATTAAAAAATAGGGCCTACCAAAAAATAATTGGCGCGTAAAAAAAACAGTCGAAAAAAATTGGCCAGTAAAAAAGATAAGTGGCCATCAAAAAAGTGACCGGTTAAAAAAATTGCCGATTAAAAAAAGTGACTACAAAAAATTGGCACCGTAAAAAAGGAAGGACCAGTCAAACAAAATTGGTCAGTAAAAAAATGTATTGGCCATCACAGTGAGGTGGAGCAGGCGGAGGAGGTGGAGGAGGAGGCGGAGGAGGCGGAGGAGGAGGCAGGGGCGGAGGAGGAGGCGGAAGAGGTAGGTGGCTCGTAAAAAAAGAGACCAGTAAAAGAATTGGCCAGTAAAAAAAGATCAGTGGCCATGAAAAAAATTGACTGGTAAAAAAAATATAAGAATAGAAATATAAATCAATTAAATTCCCTTCTACGTGACTTTACCGAAAGAACCAATAATATGAATCCCTGCAGTCACGAAAGCTTTAATTCAAAATGGTAAAAAAGTCAAACTGAAAAAATTGGTCAGTAAAAAAGATAATTGGCCATCAAAAAAAGTGACTGATTAAAAAAGAGTGGCCATTAAAGAAAAAAATTGACTGGTAAAAAAAAAATGGTCATGAAAAAATTGGCCGGGAAAAAATATAAATGGCCATCAAAAAAAGTGACCGGTTAAAAAAGAGTGGCCATTAAAAAAATAGTGGCCGATCAAAAATGATTTGGCCCATATAAAAAAGACCGGTCAAAAAAAATTGGCCGGTAAAAAGATGAATGGCCATCCAAAAAAGTGACCGGTTAATGAATCCTGCAGTGACCGGTTAATGAATCCCTGCAGTCACGAAAGCTTTAATTCAAAATGGTAAAAAAAGTCAAACTGAAAAAATTGGCCAGTAAAAAAGATAATTGGCCATCAAAAAAAGTGACCGGTTAAAAAAGAGTGGCCATTAAAAAAATAGTGGCCGATCAAAAATGAATTGGCCCATAAAAAAAGACCGGTCGAAAAAAATTGGCTGGTAAAAAAGATGAATGGCCATCCAAAAAAGTGACCGGTTAAAAAAGAGTGGCCATTAAAGGAAACATTTGACTGGTAAAAAAAATGGTCATAAAAAAGTGAAAAAAATTGGCCGATAAAAAAGATAAATGGCCATCAAAAAAAGTGACCGGTTAAAAAAGAGTGGCCATTAAAAAAACATTGGTCTACCAAAAAATAATTCGCCCGTAAAAAAAGACCAGTCGAAAAAAATTGGCCAGTAAAAAAGATAAATGGCCATCAAAAAAAGTGACCGGTTAAAAAAATTGCCCATTAAAAAAAGTGACTACAAAAAATTGGCCTGTAAAAAAGGAAAGATCAGTCAAACAAAATTGGTCAGTAAAAAAATGTATTGGCCATCACACAGTGAGTTGGAGGAGGCGGAGGAGGAGGCGGAGGAGGCGGAGTAGGAGGCGGAGGAGGCGGAGGAGGAGGCAGAGGCGGAGGAGGAGGCGGAGGAGGAGGCGGAGGAGGAGGCGGAGCAGGAGGCGGAAGAGGTAGGTGGCCCGTAAAAAAAGAGACCAGTAAAAGAACTGGCCAGTAAAAAAAGATGAGTCGCCATAAAAAAATGTGACTTAAAAAAAATACAAATATAAAACAATTAAATTCCCTTCTATGTGACTTTACCGAAAGAACCAGAATATGAATCGCTGCAGTCACGAAAGCTTTAGTTCAAAATGGTAAAAAAGTCAAACTGAAAAAATTGGCCAGTAAAAAAGATAATTGGCCATCAAAAAAAGTGACTGGTTAAAAAAGAGTGGCCATTAAAGAAAAAATTTGACTGGTAAAAAAAATGGCCATCAAAAAAGTGACCGGTTAAAAAAGAGTGGCCATTAAAAAAAAAGTGGTCGATCAAAAATTAATTGGCCCATAAAAAAATGACCAGTCGAAAAAATTGGTCGTTAAAAAGATGAATGGCCATCCAAAAAAGTGACCGGTTAATGAATCCTGCAGTGACCGGTTAATGAATCCCTGCAGTCACGAAAGCTTTAATTCAAAATGGTAAAAAAGTCAAACTGAAAAAATTGGCCAGTAAAAAAGATAATTGGCCATCAAAAAAAGTGACTGGTTAAAAAAGAGTGGCCATTAAAGAAAAAATTTGACTGGTAAAAAAAATGGTCATGAAAAAAGTGAAAAAATTGGACGGGAAAAAAAATAAATGGCCATCAAAAAAAGTGACCGGTTAAAAAAGAGTGGCCATTAAAAAAATAGTGGCCGATCAAAAATGAATTGGCCCATAAAAAAAAGACCGGTCAAAAAAAATTGGCAGGTAAAAAAGATGAATGGCCATCCAAAAAAGTGACCAGTTAAAAAAGAGTGGCCATTAAAGAAAAAATTTGACTGGTAAAAAAAATAGTCATAAAAAAGTGAAAAAAATGGGCCGATAAAAAAGATAAATGGCCATCAAAAAAAGTGACCGGTTAAAAAAGTGGGCATTAAAAAAACAGTGGCCTACCAAAAAATAATTGGCCCGTAAAAAAAGATCAGTCAAAAAAAATTGGCCAGTAAAAAATATAAGTGGCCATCAAAAAAAGTGACCGGTTAAAAAAATTGCCCATTAAAAAACGTGACTACAAAAAATTGGCCCGTAAAAAAGGAAAGACCAGTCAAACACAATTGGTCCGTAAAAAAATGTATTGGCCATCACACAGTGAGGTGGAGGAGGCGGAGAAGGTGGAGGAGGAGGTGGAGGAGGCGGTGGAGGAGGCGGAGGAGGAGGCGGAGGAGGAGGCGGAGGAGGAGGAGGCGGAGGAGGAGGTGGAGGAGGAGGCGGAGGAGGAGGCGGAAGAGGTAGGTGGCCCGTAAAAAAGAGACCAGTAAAAGAATTGGCCAGTAAAAAAAGATGAATGGCCATAAAAAAATTTGACTGGTAAAAAAAATAAAATAATAGAAATATAAAACAATTAAATTCCCTTCTACATGACTTCACCGAAAGAACCAAGAATATGAATCCCTGCAGTCACGAAAGCTTTAATTCAAAATGGTAAAAAAAGTCAAACTGAAAAAATTGGCCAGTAAAAAAGATAATTGGCCATCAAAAAAAGTGACTGGTTAAAAAATAGTGGCCATTAAAGAAAAAATTTGACTGGTAAAAAAAAAATGGTCATGAAAAAGTGAAAAAAATTGGCCGGTAAAAAAGATAAATGGCCATCAAAAAAAGTGACCGGTTAAAAAAGAGTGGCCATTAAAAAATAGCGGCCTACCAAAAAATAATTGGCGCGTAAAAAAAACAGTCGAAAAAAATTGGCCAGTAAAAAAGATAAGTGGCCATCAAAAAAGTGACCGGTTAAAAAAATTGCCGATTAAAAAAAGTGACTACAAAAAATTGGCCCGTAAAAAAGGAAGGACCAGTCAAACAAAATTGGTCAGTAAAAAAATGTATTGGCCATCACAGTGAGGTGGAGGAGGCGGAGGATGTGGAGGAGGAGGCGGAGGAGGCGGAGGAGGAGGCAGAGGCGGAGGAGGAGGCGGAAGAGGTAGGTGGCCCGTAAAAAAAGAGACCAGTAAAAGAATTGGCCAGTAAAAAAAGATCAGTGGCCATGAAAAAAATTGACTGGTAAAAAAAATAAAAGAATAGAAATATAAAACAATTAAATTCCCTTCTACGTGACTTTACCGAAAGAACCAATAATATGAATCCCTGCAGTCACGAAAGCTTTAATTCAAAATGGTAAAAAAGTCAAACTGAAAAAATTGGTCAGTAAAAAATATAATTGGCCATCAAAAAAAGTGACTGATTAAAAAAGAGTGGCCATTAAAGAAAAAAATTGACTGGTAAAAAAAAAATGGTCATGAAAAAATTGGCCGGGAAAAAAGATAAATGGCCATCAAAAAAAGTGACCAGTTAAAAAAGAGTGGCCATTAAAAAAATAGTGGCCGATCAAAAATGAATTGGCCCATATAAAAAAGACCGGTCAAAAAAAATTGGCCGGTAAAAAGATGAATGGCCATCCAAAAAAGTGACCGGTTAATGAATCCTGCAGTGACCGGTTAATGAATCCCTGCAGTCACGAAAGCTTTAATTCAAAATGGTAAAAAAAGTCAAACTGAAAAAATTGGCCAGTAAAAAAGATAATTGGCCATCAAAAAAAGTGACCAGTTAAAAAAGAGTGGCCATTAAAAAAATAGTGGCCGATCAAAAATGAATTGGCCCATAAAAAAAAGACCGGTCGAAAAAAATTGGCCGGTAAAAAAGATGAATGGCCATCCAAAAAAGTGACCAGTTAAAAAAGAGTGGCCATTAAAGAAAACATTTGACTGGTAAAAAAAATGGTCATAAAAAAGTGAAAAAAATTGGCCGATAAAAAAGATAAATGGCCATCAAAAAAAGTGACCGGTTAAAAAAGAGTGGCCATTAAAAAAACATTGGTCTACCAAAAAATAATTGGCCCGTAAAAAAAGACCAGTCGAAAAAAATTGGCCAGTAAAAAAGATAAATGGCCATCAAAAAAAGTGACCGGTTAAAAAAATTGCCCATTAAAAAAAGTGACTACAAAAAATTGGCCCGTAAAAAAGGAAAGATCAGTCAAACAAAATTGGTCAGTAAAAAAATGTATTGGCCATCACACAGTGAGTTGGAGGAGGCGGAGGAGGAGGCGGAGGAGGCGGAGGAGGAGGCGGAGGAGGCGGAGGAGGAGGCAGAGGCAGAGGAGGAGGCGGAGGAGGAGGCGGAGGAGGAGGCGGAGGAGGAGGCGGAGGCGGAAGAGGTAGGTGGCCCGTAAAAAAAGAGACCAGTAAAAGAACTGGCCAGTAAAAAAAGATGAGTCGGCGTAAAAAAACGTGACTTAAAAAAAATATAAATATAAAACAATTTAATTCCCTTCTATGTGACTTTACCGAAAGAACCAGAATATGAATCGCTGCAGTCACGAAAGCTTTAGTTCAAAATGGTAAAAAAGTCAAACTGAAAAAATTGGCCGGTAAAAAAGATAAATGGCCATCAAAAAAGTGACCGGTTAAAAAAGAGTGGCCATTAAAAAAAAAGTGGTCGATCAAAAATTAATTGGCCCATAAAAAAATGACCAGTCGAAAAAATTGGCCGTTAAAAAGATGAATGGCCATCCAAAAAAGTGACCGGTTAATGAATCCTGCAGTGACCGGTTAATGAATCCCTGCAGTCACGAAAGCTTTAATTCAAAATGGTAAAAAAGTCAAACTGAAAAAATTGGCCAGTAAAAAAGATAATTGGCCATCAAAAAAAGTGACTGGTTAAAAAAGAGTGGCCATTAAAGAAAAAATTTGACTGGTAAAAAAAATGGTCATGAAAAAAGTGAAAAAATTGGCCGGGAAAAAAAATAAATGGCCATCAAAAAAAGTGACCGGTTAAAAAAGAGTGGCCATTAAAAAAAATAGTGGCCGATCAAAAATGAATTGGCCCATAAAAAAAAGACCGGTCAAAAAAAATTGGCCGGTAAAAAAGATGAATGGCCATCCAAAAAAGTGACCGGTTAAAAAAGAGTGGCCATTAAATAAAAAATTTGACTGGTAAAAAAAATGGTCATAAAAAAAGTGAAAAAAATTGGCCGATAAAAAAGATAAATGGGCATCAAAAAAAGTGACCGGTTAAAAAAGAGTGGCCATTAAAAAAATAGTGGCCGATCAAAAATGAATTGGCCCATATAAAAAAGACCGGTCAAAAAAAATTGGCCGGTAAAAAGATGAATGGCCATCCAAAAAAGTGACCGGTTAATGAATCCTGCAGTGACCGGTTAATGAATCCCTGCAGTCACAAAAGCTTTAATTCAAAATGGTAAAAAAGTCAAACTGAAAAAATTGGCCAGTAAAAAAGATAATTGGCCATCAAAAAAAGTGACCGGTTAAAAAAGAGTGGCCATTAAAAAAATAGTGGCCGATCAAAAATGAATTGGCCCATAAAAAAAGACCGGTCGAAAAAAATTGGCCGGTAAAAAAGATGAATGGCCATCCAAAAAAGTGACCGGTTAAAAAAATTGCCCATTAAAAAAAGTGACTACAAAAAATTGGCCCGTAAAAAAGGAAAGACCAGTCAAACAAAATTGGTCAGTAAAAAAATGTATTGGCCATCACACAGTGAGTTGGAGGAGGCGGAGGAGGCGGAGGAGGAGGCGGAGGAGGTGGAGGAGGAGGCGGAGGAGGCGGAGGAGGAGGCGGAGGAGGAGGCGGAGGAGGAGGCGGAGGAGGAGGCGGAGGAGGAGGCGGAAGAGGTAGGTGGCCCGTAAAAAAAGAGACCAGTAAAAGATTTGGCCAGTAAAAAAAGATGAGTCGCCATGAAAAAATGTGACTATTAAAAAAAATATACAAATATAAAACAATTAAATTCCCTTCTATGTGACTTTACCGAAAGAACCAGAATATGAATCGCTGCAGTCACGAAAGCTTTAGTTCAAAATGGTAAAAAAGTCAAACTGAAAAAAATGGTCAGTAAAAAAGATAATTGGCCATCAAAAAAAGTGACTGATTAAAAAAGAGTGGCCATTAAAGAAAAAAATTGACTGGTAAAAAAAAAATGGTCATGAAAAAATTGGCCGGGAAAAAAGATAAATGGCCATCAAAAAAAGTGACCGGTTAAAAAAGAGTGGCCATTAAAAAAATAGTGGCCGATCAAAAATGAATTGGCCCACATAAAAAAGACCGGTCAAAAAAAATTGGCCGGTAAAAAGATGAATGGCCATCCAAAAAAGTGACCGGTTAATGAATCCTGCAGTGACCGGTTAATGAATCCCTGCAGTCACGAAAGCTTTAATTCAAAATGGTAAAAAAAGTCAAACTGAAAAAATTGGCCAGTAAAAAAGATAATTGGCCATCAAAAAAAGTGACCGGTTATAAAAGAGTGGCCATTAAAAAAATAGTGGCCGATCAAAAATGAATTGGCCCATAAAAAAAAGACCGGTCAAAAAAAATTGGCCGGTAAAAAAGATGAATGGCCATCCAAAAAAGTGACCGGTTAAAAAAGAGTGGCCATTAAGGAAAAAATTTGACTGGTAAAAAAAATGGTCATAAAAAAAGTGAAAAAAATTGGCCGATAAAAAAGATAAATGGCCATCAAAAAAGTGACCGGTTAAAAAAGAGTGGCCATTAAAAAAAAAGTGGCTGATCAAAAAGAATTGGCCCATAAAATAAAAGCCCAGTCGAAAAAAATTGGCAGGTAAAAAAGATGAATGGTCATCCAAAAAAGTGACCGGTTAAAAAAGAGTGGCCATTAAAAAAACAGTGGCCTACCAAAAAATAATTGGCCCGTAAAAAAAGGCCAGTCGAAAAAATTGGCCATTAAAAAAGATAAGTGGCCATCAAAAATAAGTGACCGGTTAAAAAAATTGCCCGTTAAAAAAAGTTAATACAAAAAATTTGCCCGTAAAAAAGGAAAGACCAGTCAAACAAAATTGGTCCGTAAAAAAATATATTGGCCATCACACAGGTGGAGGAGGCGGTGGAGGTGGAGGAGGAGGTGGAGGAGGGGGAGGAGGAGGCGGAGGAGGCGGAGGAGGAGGCGGAGGAGGCGGAGGAGGAGGGGAAGGCGGAGGAGGAGGCGGAGGAGGAGGCGGAGGAGGAGGCGGAGGAGGAGGCTGAAGAGGTAGGTGGCCTGTAAAAAAAGAGACCAGTAAAAGAATTGGCCAGTAAAAAAAGATGAGTTGCAATGAAAAAACTTTTACTGCTAAAAAAAATAAAAAAATAAAAACAATTAAATTCTCTTTTACGGGACTTTACCGAAAGAACCAAGAATATGAATCCTTGCAGTCACGAAAGCTTTAATTCAAAATGGTAAAAAAGGTCAAACTGAAAAAATTGGCCAGTAAAAAAGATAATTGGCCATCAAATAAAGTGACTGGTTAAAAAAGAGTGGCCATTAAAGAAAAAATTTGACTGGTAAAAAAAATGGTCATAAAAAAGTGAAAAAAATTGCCCGATAAAATAGATAAATGGCCATCAAAAAAAGTGACCGGTTAAAAAAGAGTGGCCATTAAAAAAACAGTGGTCTACCAAAAAATAATTTTCCCCGTAAAAAAAGACCAGTCGAACAAAAATTGGCCAGTAAAAAAGATAAGTGGCCCTCAAAAAAAGTGACCGGTTAAAAAAATTGCCCATTAAAAAAAGTGACTACAAAAAATTGGCCCATAAAAAAGGAAAGACCAGTCAAACAAAATTGGTCAGTAAAAAAATGTATTGGCCATCACACAGTGAGGTGGATGAGGCAGAGGAGGCGGAGGAGGAGGCGGAGGAGGCGGAGGCGGAGGAGGAGGAGGCGGAGGAGGAGGAGGCGGAGGCGGAGGAGGAGGCGGAGGAGGAGGAGGTGGAAGAGGTAGGTGGCCCGTAAAAAAAGAGACCACTAAAAGAATTGGCCAGTAAAAAAAGATGAGTCGCCATAAAAAAATTTGACTGGTAAAAAAATAATAATACAAATATAAACAATTAAATTCCCTTCTAGGTGACTTTACCGAAAGTACCAGAATATGAATACCTGCAGTCACGAAAGCTTTAATTCAAAATGGTTAAAAAGTCAAACTGAAAAAATTGGCCAGTAAAAAAGATAATTGGCCATCAAAAAAAGTGACTGGCTAAAAAAGAGTGGCCATTAAAGAAAAAATTTGACTGGTAAAAAAAAAATGGTCATGAAAAAAGTGAAAAAAATTGGCCGGTAAAAAAGATAAATGGCCATCAAAAAAAGTGACCGATTAAAAAAGAGTGGCCATTAAAAAAAAGTGACCGATCAAAAAAGAATTGGCCCATGAAAAAAGACCAGTTGAAAAAAATTGGCCGGTAAAAAAGATGAATGGCCATCCAAAAAAGTGACCGGTTAAAAAAGAGTGGCCATTAAAAAAACAGTGGCCTACCAAAAAATAATTTGCCTGTAAGAAAAGACCAGTCGAAAAAAATTGGCCAGTAAAAAAGATAAGTGGCCATCAAAAAAAGTGACTGGTTAAAGAAATAATGGCCATTTAAGAAAAAATTTGACTGGTAAAAAAGATGTTGTCATAAAAGTGAAAATAATTGGCCAGTAAAAAGGTAAATGGCCATCTAAAAAAAGATTGGCCATTAAAAAAAAGTGGCCGACCAAAAAATAATTGGCCCATAAAAAAAGACAAGTAAAAAAATTAGCCAGTAAAAGAATGTGGCCATCAAAAAAAATTACCAGTTAAAAAAAAAATGTTCCTATTAAAAAAAAAGTGGCCATCTAAAAAAGTGATTGGTTAAAAAAGAGTGGTCATTAAAGTATCTTGAACTAAAGACGAATTACCTAAATTATCAACAGAAGGTGTATATCAGATTAATTGCTTTTGTGGCAGATGCTATATTGGACAGACGGGACGTAAAATCAGCATAAGACTGAAAGAACACCAAAGAAATATTAAATTATCTCAAACACAACTGTCGGCAGTGGCAGAACATGCTTGTCAACAAGGACACTCAATTTATTTTGATAACGTTGAAGTGTTCTTTAATACTAATTATTACTGGCAAAGATTAATTAGATAATCCATTGAAATTGAGAGAAATAGAAATAACTTTAATCGGGCTGAGAGCTATAGGCTTTGTACGGCTTTTAAGCGTATTATTAAATAATACATATTACAATTCCTCATAAGGGAAACACATATTAATTATCGGATTACTAACGTAGCGTATATTCACAATAATACATATTACAACTCATTACTAATCATAACCATTGACTGATTACTAATCGATTATATAATTACAATACCCCCCCTCCGCTTCAAATCACTGTACCTGAAATTAGTTAAATGATGACGTCACCCTGCTGCTCTATTTAAGACCAGGAGCAAGTGAGGGCTTTACTTTTCTGGCGAATTGCCCGATGATGCTGGATGTAATTACCAGCGAAACGTCGTATTCAAACTGTAAATGTTGTGGATTCACTCTTCAACACACCGGTGGGCTAAAGTAGTGAACTAATTGTCTTTTGTCAACGTGACACTTTTTTGCTGATTGGCCGTGTTGGGTGGTGGAGGGTTACGACACATTTATAAATAACACGATCTAACCCAAAACCTTTATTATGAATAATATTTGTCGCGAAAGCCTACATGTTAAACCAATTAAAGAAAAAATTGACTGGTAAAAAAAGAAGTGGTCATAAAAAAATGAAAAAAATTGGCCGGTAAAAAAGGTAAATGGCCATCTAAAAAAGTGACCGGTTAAAAAAGAGTGGCCATTAAAGAAAAAATTGACTGATAAAAAAGTGGTCATAAAAAAGTGGAAAAATTGGCCGGTAAAAGAGATAAATGGCCATCTAAAAAAGTGACCGATTAAAAAAGAGTGGCCATTAAAAAAAAGTGGCCGACCAAAAAATAATTGGCCCATAAAAAAAGACAAGTAAAAAAAAATTAGCCAGTAAAAGAATGTGGCCATCAAAAAAAATTACTGGTTAAAAAAGAAAGTGGCTATTAAAAAAAAGTGGCCATCTAAAAAAGTGATTGGTTAAAAAAGAGTGGTCATTAAAGTATCTTGAACTAAAGACGAATTACCTAAATTATCAACAGAAGGTGTATATCAGATTAATTGCTTTTGTGGCAGATGCTATATTGGACAGACGGGACGTAAAATCAGCATAAGACTGAAAGAACACCAAAGAAATATTAAATTATCTCAAAAACAACTGTCGGCAGTGGCAGAACATGCTTGTCAACAAGGACACTCAATTTATTTTGATAACGTTGAAGTGTTGTTTAATACTTATTATTTCTGTCAAAGATTAATTAGAGAATCCATTGAAATTGAGAGAAATAGAAATAACTTTAATCGGGCTGAGAGCTATAGGCTTTGTACGGCTTTTAAGCGTATTATTAAATAATACATATTACAATTCCTCATAAGGGAAGCACATACTAATTATCGGATTACTAACGTAGCGTATATTCACAATAACACACATTACAACTCATTACTAATCATAACCATTGACTGATTACTAATCGATTATAGAATTACTGCACCTGAATGAGTTAAATGATGACGTCACCCTGCTGCTCTATTTAAAACCAGGAGCAAGTGAGGGCTTTACCATTCTGGCGAATTGCCCGATGATGCTGGATGTAATTACCAGCGAAACGTCGTATTCAAACTGTAAATGTTGTGGATTCACTCTTCAACACACCGGTGGGCTAAAGTAGTGAGCTAATTGTCTTTTGTAAACGTGACACTTTTTTTGCTGATTGGCCATGTCGGGTGGTGGAGGGTTACGACACATTTATAAATAACACGATCTAACCCAAAATCCTTCATTATGAATAATATTGGTCACGAAAGCCTACGTGTTAAACCAATTAAAGAAAAATTGACTGGTAAAAAAAAGAAGTGGTCATAAAAAAGTTAAAAAAAATTGGCCGGTAAAAAAGGTAAATGGCCATCTTAAAAAATGACCGGTTAAAAAAGAGTGGCCATTAAAGAAAAAATTGACTGGTAAAAAAAAGTGGTCATAAAAGTGAAAAAATGGCCAGTAAAAAAGGTAAATGGCCATCTAAAAAAGTGACCGGTAAAAAAAGAGTGGCCATTAAAAAAAAGTGGCCGACCAAGTAATAATTGGCCCATAAAAAAGTGGAAAAATTGGCCGGTAAAAGAGATAAATGGCCATCTAAAAAAGTGATTGGTTAAAAAAGAGTGGTCATTAAAGTATCTTGAACTAAAGACGAATTACCTAAATTATCAACAGAAGGTGTATATCAGATTAATTGCTTTTGTGGCAGATGCTATATTGGACAGACGGGACGTAAAATCAGCATAAGACTGAAAGAACACCAAAGAAATATTAAATTATCTCAAACACAACTGTCGGCAGTGGCAGAACATGCTTGTCAACAAGGACACTCAATTTATTTTGATAACGTTGAAGTGTTGTTTAATACTTATTATTTCTGTCAAAGATTAATTAGAGAATCCATTAAAATTGAGAGAAATAGAAATAACTTTAATCGGGCTGAGAGCTATAGGCTTTGTACGGCTTTTAAGCGTATTATTAAATAATACATATTACAATTCCTCATAAGGGAAGCACATACTAATTATCGGATTACTAACGTAGCGTATATTCACAATAACACACATTACAACTCATTACTAATCATAACCATTGACTGATTACTAATCGATTATAGAATTACTGCACCTGAATGAGTTAAATGATGACGTCACCCTGCTGCTCTATTTAAAACCAGGAGCAAGTGAGGGCTTTACCATTCTGGCGAATTGCCCGATGATGCTGGATGTAATTACCAGCGAAACGTCGTATTCAAACTGTAAATGTTGTGGATTCACTCTTCAACACACCGGTGGGCTAAAGTAGTGAGCTAATTGTCTTTTGTAAACGTGACACTTTTTTTGCTGATTGGCCGTGTCGGGTGGTGGAGGGTTACGACACATTTATAAATAACACGATCTAACCCAAAAACCTTCATTATGAATAATATTGGTCACGAAAGCCTACGTGTTAAACCAATTAAAGAAAAAATTGACTGGTAAAAAAAAAGTGGTCATAAAAAAGTGAAAAAATTGGCCAGTAAAAGAGGTAAATGGCCATCTAAAAAAGTGACCGGTTAAAAAAGAGTGGCCATTAAAAAAAGTGGCTGACCAAAAAATAATTGGCCCATATAAAAGACAAGTAAAAAAAAATTAGCCAGTAAAAGAATGTGGCCACCAAAAAAAATTACCAGTTAAAAAAGAAAGTGGCTATTAAAAAAAGTGGCCATCTAAAAAAGTGACTGGTTAAAAAAGAGTGGCCATTAAAGTATCTTGCACTATAGACGAATTACGTAAATTATCAACAGAAGGTGTATATCAGATTAATTACTTTTGTGGCAGATGCTATATTGGACAGACGGGACGCAACATTAGCATAAGACTGAAAGAACACCAAAGAAATATTAAATTATCTCAAACACAACTGTCGGCAGTGGCAGAACATGCTTGTCAACAAGGACACTCAATTGATTTTGATAACGTTGAAGTGTTGTGTAATACTAATTATTACTGGCAAAGATTAATTAGAGAATCCATTGAAATTGAGAGAAGTAGAAATAACTTTAATCGGGCTGATAGCTATAGGCTTTGTGCGGCTTTTAAGCGTATTATTAAATAATACATATTACAATTCCTCATAAGGGAAACACATACTAATTATCGGATTACTAACGTAGCGTATATTCACAATAACACACGTTACAACTCATTACTAATCATAACCATTGACTGATTACTAATCGATTATAGAATTACTGCACCTGAATGAGTTAAATTATGACGTCACCCTGCTGCTCTATTTAAGACCAGGAGCAAGTGAGGGCTTTACCATTCTGGCGAATTGCCCGATGATGCTGGATGTAATTACCAGCGAAACGTCGTATTCAAACTGTAAATGTTGTGGATTCACTCTTCAACACACCGGTGGGCTAAAGTAGTGAACTAATTGTCTTTTATCAATGTGACACTTTTTTTGCTGATTGGTCGTGTCAGGCAGTGGAGGGTTATGACACATTTATAAATAACACGATCTAACCCAAAAACATTTATTATGAATAATATTGGTCGCGAAAGCCTACGTGTCAAACCAATTAAAGAAAAAATTGACTGGTAAAAAAAAGGAGTGGTCATAAAAAAAGTGAAAAAATTGGCCAGTAAAAAAGGTAAATGGCCATCTAAAAAAGTGACCGTTTAAAAAAGAGTGGCCATTAAAGAAAAAATTGACTGGTAAAAAAAAGTTCTCCTAAAAAAGTGAAAAAAATGGCCGGTAAAAGAGATAAATGGCCATAAAAAAGTGACTGGTTAAAAAAGAGTGGCCTTTAAAGAAAAAATTGACTGGTAAAGAAAAAGTGGTCATAAAAGTGAAAAAAATTGGCCAGTAAAAAAGGTAAATGTCCATCTAAAAAAGTGACCGGTTAAAAAAGAGTAGCCATTAAAAAAGTTTCCAACCAAAAAATAATTGGCCCATAAAAAAAGACCAGTAAAAAAAAATTGGCCAGTAAAAGAATGTGGCCATCAAAAAACATTACCGGTTAAAAAAAGTGGCCATTAAAGAAAAAGTGGCCATCAAAAAAAGTGACTGGTTAAAAAAAGAGTGGCTATTAAAAAAAGTGGTCGACCAAGTAATAATTGGCCCATAAAAAGACCAGTCAAAAAAAATTGGCCAGTAAAAGAATGTGGAAATAAAAAAAAATTACCGGTAAAAAACGTCATTAACAAAGATCAGTGGCCAGCAAAAAAAGTGCTTGGTTAAAAAAAAGTGGCCATTAAAGAAAAAATTGACTGGTATAGAAAAAAAATTGGTCATAAAAAAGTGACTGGGTAAAAAAGAATGGCCATTAAAGAAAAAAATGGTAAAAAAGTGGTTGTAAAAGTGAAAAAAATTGGCTGGTAAAAAAGGTAAATGGCCATCTAAAAAAGTGACCAGTTAAAAAAGAGTGGCCATTAAAAAAGTGGCCGACCAAGTAATAATTGGCCCATAAAAAGACCAGTAAAAAAAAATTGGCCAGTTAAAGAATGTGAAAATCAAAAAAATTACCGGTAAAAAAAAAAATAGCGATTAAAAAGATAAGTGGCCATCAAAAAAAGTGACTGGTTAAAAAAGAGTGGCCATTAAAGAAAAAAATGACTGGTAAAAAAAGTGGTCGTAAAAAAGTGAAAAAATTGGCTGGTAAAAGAGATAAATGGCCATCTAAAAAAGTGATCAGTTAAAAAAGTGTCCATTAAAAAAAAGTGGTTGACCAAAAAAATCATTGGCCCATAATAAAAGATCAGTCAAGAAAAATTGGCCAGTAAAAGAATTTGGCCATAAAAAAGTGACCAGTAAAAAAAGAGTGGCCATTAAAAAAAGTGGCCGACCAAGTAATAATTGGCCCATAAAAAAGACCAGTCCAAAAAAATTGGCCAGTAACAGAATGTGGCCATCAAAAAAAATTCCGGTAAAAAAGTGGCCTTTAAAAAAAGTGGCCATCAAAAAAAGTGACTGGTTAAAAAAGAGTGGCCATTAAAGTTTCTTGCACTAAAGACGAATTACCTAAATTATCAACAGAAGGTGTATATCAGATTAATTGCTTTTGTGGCAGATGCTATATTGGACAGACGGGACGCAACATCAGCATAAGACTGAAAGAACACCAAAGAAATATTAAATTATCTCAAACACAACTGTCGGCAGTGGCAGAACATGCTTGTCAACAAGAACACTCAATTGATTTTGATAACGTTGAAGTGTTGTGTAATACTAATGATTACTGGCAAAGATTAATTATAGAATCCATTGAAATTGAGAGAAATAGAAATAACTTTAATCGCTCTGATAGCTATAGGCTTTTTGCGGCTTGGAAGCGTATTATTAAATAATACATATTTCATTTCCTTATAGGGGAAACACATCCTAATTAATGGATTACTAATGTAGAGTATATTCACAATAACACACATTACAACTCATTACTAATCATAACCATTGACTGATTACCAATCGATTATATAATTACTGCAAATGAATGAGTTAAATGATGATGCCACCCTTCTGCTCTATTTAAGACCGGGAGCAAGTGAGGGCTTTACCATTCTGGCGAATTGCCCGATGATGCTGGATGTAATTACCAGCGAAACGTCGTATTCAAACTGTAAATGTTGTGGATTCACTCTTCAACACACCGGTGGGCTAAAGTAGTGAACTAATTGTCTTTTGTCAACGTGACACTTTTTTTGCTGATTGGCCCTGTCGGGTGGTGGAGGGTTATGACACATTTATAAATAACGCGATCTAAGCCAAACACCTTTATTATGAATAATATTGGTCACAAAAGCCTACATGTTAAACCAATTGAAGAAAAAATTGACTGGTAAAAAAAGTCTTAAAAGTGAAAAAAATTGGCCGGTAAAAAAGGTAAATGGCCATTTAAAAAAGTGACCGGTAAAAAATAGAGTGGCCATTAAAAAAAAGTGGCCGACCAAGTAATAATTGGCCCATAAAAAAGACCAGTCAAAAAAAAGTGGCCAGTAAAAGAATGTGGAAATGAAAAAAATTACCGGCAAAAAAATAATAGCCGTTAAAAAAGATAAGTGGCCATCAAAAAAAGTGACTGGGTAAAAAAGAATGGCCATTAAAGAAAAAAATGACTGGTAAAAAAAGTGGTCATGAAAGTGAAAAAAATGGCCGGTAAAAAAGGTAAATGGCCATCTAAAAAAGTGACCGGTAAAAAAAGAGTGGCCATTAAAAAAAAGTGGCCGACCAAGTAATAATTGTCCCTTAAAAAAGTGGAAAAATTGGCCGGTAAAAGAGATAAATGGCCATCTAAAAAGTGATTGGTTAAAAAAGAGTGGTCATTAAAGTATCTTGAACTAAAGACGAATTACCTAAATTATCAACAGAAGGTGTATATCAGATTAATTGCTTTTGTGGCAGATGCTATATTGGACAGACGGGACGTAAAATCAGCATAAGACTGAAAGAACACCAAAGAAATATTAAATTATCTCAAAAACAACTGTCGGCAGTGGCAGAACATGCTTGTCAACAAGGACACTCAATTTATTTTTATAACGTTGAAGTGTTGTTTAATACTTATTATTTCTATCAAAGATTAATTAGAGAATCCATTGAAATTGAGAGAAATAGAAATAACTTTAATCGGGCTGAGAGCTATAGGCTTTGTACGGCTTTTAAGCGTATTATTAAATAATACATATTACAATTCCTCATAAGGGAAGCACATACTAATTATCGGATTACTAACGTAGCGTATATTCACAATAACACACATTACAACTCATTACTAATCATAACCATTGACTGATTACTAATCGATTATAGAATTACTGCACCTGAATGAGTTAAATGATGATGTCACCCTGCTGCTCTATTTAAAACCAGGAGCAAGTGAGGGCTTTACCATTCTGGCGAATTGCCCGATGATGCTGGATGTAATTACCAGCGAAACGTCGTATTCAAACTGTAAATGTTGTGGATTCACTCTTCAACACACCGGTGGGCTAAAGTAGTGAGCTAATTGTCTTTTGTAAACGTGACACTTTTTTTGCTGATTGGCCGTGTCGGGTGGTGGAGGGTTACGACACATTTATAAATAACACGATCTAACCCAAAAACCTTGATTATGAATAATATTGGTCACGAAAGCCTACGTGTTAAACCAATTAAAGAAAAAATTGACTGGTAAAAAAAAGAAGTGGTCATAAAAAAGTAAAAAAAAATTGGCCGGTAAAAAAGGTAAATGGCCATCTTAAAAAATGACCGGTTAAAAAAGAGTGGCCATTAAAGAAAAAATTGACTGGTAAAAAAAAAGTGGTCATTAAAAAGTGAAAAAATTGGCCAGTAAAAGAGGTAAATGGCCATCTAAAAAAGTGACCGGTTAAAAAAGAGTGGCCATTAAAAAAAGTGGCCGACCAAAAAATAATTGGCCCATATAAAAGACAAGTAAAAAAAAATTAGCCAGTAAAAGAATGTGGCCACCAAAAAAAATTACCGGTTTAAAAAGAAAGTGGCTATTAAAAAAAAGTGGCCATCTAAAAAAGTGACTGGTTAAAAAAGAGTGGCCATTAAAGTATCTTGCACTATAGACGAATTACGTAAATTATCAACAGAAGGTGTATATCAGATTAATTGCTTTTGTGGCAGATGCTATATTGGACAGACGGGACGCAACATTAGCATAAGACTGAAAGAACACCAAAGAAATATTAAATTATCTCAAACACAACTGTCGGCAGTGGCAGAACATGCTTGTCAACAAGGACACTCAAATGATTTTGATAACGTTGAAGTGTTGTGTAATACTAATTATTACTGGCAAAGAGTAATTAGAGAATCCATTGAAATTGAGAGAAATAGAAATAACTTTAATCGGGCTGATAGCTATAGGCTTTGTGCGGCTTTTAAGCATATTATTAAATAATACATATTACAATTCCTCATAAGGGAAACACATACTAATTATCGGATTACTAACGTAGCGTATATTCACAATAACACACGTTACAACTCATTACTAATCATAACCATTGACTTATTACTAATCGATTATAGAATTACTGCACCTGAATGAGTTAAATTATGACGTCACCCTGCTGCTCTATTTAAGACCAGGAGCAAGTGAGGGCTTTACCATTCTGGCGAATTGCCCGATGATGCTGGATGTAATTACCAGCGAAACGTCGTATTCAAACTGTAAATGTTGTGGATTCACTCTTCAACACACCGGTGGGCTAAAGTAGTGAACTAATTGTCTTTTATCAATGTGACACTTGTTTTGCTGATTGGCCGTGTCAGGCAGTGGAGGGTTATGACACATTTATAAATAACACGATCTAAGCCAAAAACATTTATTATGAATAATATTGGTCGCGAAAGCCTACGTGTCAAACCAATTAAAGAAAAAATTGACTGGTAAAAAAAAGGAGTGGTCATAAAAAAAGTGAAAAAAATTGGCCGGTAAAAAAGGTAAATGGCCATCTAAAAAAGTGACCGTTTAAAAAAGAGTGGCCATTAAAGAAAAAATTGACTGGTAAAAAAAAGTTGTCATAAAAAAGTGAAAAAAATGGCCGGTAAAAGAGATAAATGGCCATAAAAAAGTGACTGGTTAAAAAAGAGTGGCCTTTAAAGAAAAAATTGACTGGTAAAGAAAAAGTGGTCATAAAAGTGAAAAAAATTGGCCGGTAAAAAAGGTAAATGTCCATCTAAAAAAGTGACCGGTTAAAAAAGAGTAGCCATTAAAAAAGTTTCCGACCAAAAAATAATTGGCCCATAAAAAAAGACCAGTAAAAAAAAATTGGCCAGTAAAAGAATGTGGCCATCAAAAAACATTACCGGTTAAAAAAAGTGGCCTTTAAAGAAAAAGTGGCCATCAAAAAAAGTGACTGGTTAAAAAAAGAGTGGCCATTAAAAAAAGTGGTCGACCAAGTAATAATTGGCCCATAAAAAGACCAGTCAAAAAAAATTGGCCAGTAAAAGAATGTGGAAATAAAAAAAAATTACCGGTAAAAAACGTCATTAACAAAGATCAGTGGCCAGCAAAAAAAGTGCTTGGTTAAAAAAAGTGGCCATTAAAGAAAAAATTGACTGGTATAGAAAAAAAATTGGTCATAAAAAAGTGACTGGGTAAAAAAGAATGGCCATTAAAGAAAAAAATGGTAAAAAAGTGGTCGTAAAAGTGAAAAAAATTGGCTGGTAAAAAAGGTAAATGGCCATCTAAAAAAGTGACCAGTTAAAAAAGAGTGGCCATTAAAAAAGTGGCCGACCAAGTAATAATTGGCCCATAAAAAAGACCAGTAAAAAAAAATTGGCCAGTTAAAGAATGTGAAAATCAAAAAAATTACCGGTAAAAAAAAAAATAGCGATTAAAAAGATAAGTGGCCATCAAAAAAAGTGACTGGTTAAAAAAGAGTGGCCATTAAAGAAAAAATTGACTGGTAAAAAAAGTGGTCATAAAAAAGTGAAAAAATTGGCTGGTAAAAGAGATAAATGGCCATCTAAAAAAGTGATCAGTTAAAAAAGTGTCCATTAAAAAAAGTGGTTGACCAAAAAAATCATTGGCCCATAATAAAAGATCAGTCAAGAAAAATTGGCCAGTAAAAGAATTTGGCCATAAAAAAAGTGACCGGTAAAAAAAGAGTGGCCATTAAAAAAAGTGGCCGACCAAGTAATAATTAGCCCATAAAAAAGACCAGTCCCAAAAAATTGGCCAGTAACAGAATGTGGCCATCAAAAAAAATTCCGGTAAAAAAGTGGCCTTTAAAAAAAGTGGCCATCAAAAAAAGTGACTGGTTAAAAAAGAGTGGCCATTAAAGTATCTTGCACTAAAGACGAATTACCTAAATTATCAACAGAAGGTGTATATCAGATTACTTGCTTTTGTGGCAGATGCTATATTGGACAGACGGGACGCAACATCAGCATAAGACTGAAAGAACACCAAAGAAATATTAAATTATCTCAAACACAACTGTCGGCAGTGGCAGAACATGCTTGTCAACAAGAACACTCAATTGATTTTGATAACGTTGAAGTGTTGTGTAATACTAATGATTACTGGCAAAGATTAATTAGAGAATCCATTGAAATTGAGAGAAATAGAAATAACTTTAATCGCTCTGATAGCTATAGGCTTTTTGCGGCTTGGAAGCGTATTATTAAATAATACATATTTCATTTCCTTATAGGGGAAACACATACTAATTAATGGATTACTAATGTAGAGTATATTCACAATAACACACATTACAACTCATTACTAATCATAACCATTGACTGATTACCAATCGATTATATAATTACTGCAAATGAATGAGTTAAATGATGATGCCACCCTTCTGCTCTATTTAAGACCGGGAGCAAGTGAGGGCTTTACCATTCTGGCGAATTGCCCGATGATGCTGGATGTAATTACCAGCGAAACGTCGTATTCAAACTGTAAATGTTGTGGATTCAGTCTTCAACACACCGGTGGGCTAAAGTAGTGAACTAATTGTCTTTTGTCAACGTGACATTTTTTTTGCTGATTGGCCCTGTCGGGTGGTGGAGGGTTATGACACATTTATAAATAACGCGATCTAAGCCAAAAACCTTTATTATGAATAATATTGGTCACAAAAGCCTACATGTTAAACCAATTGAAGAAAAAATTGACTGGTAAAAAAAGTCTTAAAAGTGAAAAAAATTGGCCGGTAAAAAAGGTAAATGGCCATCTAAAAAAGTGACCGGTAAAAAATAGAGTGGCCATTAAAAAAAAGTGGCCGACCAAGTAATAATTGGCCCATAAAAAAGACCAGTCAAAAAAAAGTGGCCAGTAAAAGAATGTGGAAATGAAAAAAATTACCGGCAAAAAAATAATAGCCGTTAAAAAAGATAAGTGGCCATCAAAAAAAGTGACTGGGTAAAAAAGAATGGCCATTAAAGAAAAAAATGACTGGTAAAAAAAAGTGGTCATAAAAGTGAAAAAAATGGCCGGTAAAAAAGGTAAATGGCCATCTAAAAAAGTGACCGGTAAAAAAAGAGTGGCCATTAAAAAAAAGTGGCCGACCAAGTAATAATTGGCCCATAAAAAAGTGGAAAAATTGGCCGGTAAAAGAGATAAATGGCCATCTAAAAAAGTGATTGGTTAAAAAAGAGTGGTCATTAAAGTATCTTGAACTAAAGACGAATTACCTAAATTATCGACAGAAGGTGTATATCAGATTAATTGCTTTTGTGGCAGATGCTATATTGGACAGACGGGACGTAAAATCAGCATAAGACTGAAAGAACACCAAAGAAATATTAAATTATCTCAAACACAACTGTCGGCAGTGGCAGAACATGCTTGTCAACAAGGACACTCAATTTATTTTGATAACGTTGAAGTGTTGTTTAATACTTATTATTTCTGTCAAAGATTAATTAGAGAATCCATTGAAATTGAGAGAAATAGAAATAACTTTAATTGGGCTGAGAGCTATAGGCTTTGTACGGCTTTTAAGCGTATTATTAAATAATACATATTACAATTCCTCATAAGGGAAGCACATACTAATTATCGGATTACTAACGTAGCGTATATTCACAATAACACACATTACAACTCATTACTAATCATAACCATTGACTGATTACTAATCGATTATAGAATTACTGCACCTGAATGAGTTAAATGATGATGTCACCCTGCTGCTCTATTTAAAACCAGGAGCAAGTGAGGGCTTTACCATTCTGGCGAATTGCCCGATGATGCTGGATGTAATTACCAGCGAAACGTCGTATTCAAACTGTAAATGTTGTGGATTCACTCTTCAACACACCGGTGGGCTAAAGTAGTGAGCTAATTGTCTTTTGTAAACGTGACACTTTTTTTGCTGATTGGCCGTGTCGGGTGGTGGAGGGTTACGACACATTTATAAATAACACGATCTAACCCAAAAACCTTCATTATGAATAATATTGGTCACGAAAGCCTACGTGTTAAACCAATTAAAGAAAAAATTGACTGGTAAAAAAAGAAGTGGTCCATAAAAAAGTTAAAAAAAATTGGCCGGTAAAAAAGGTAAATGGCCATCTTAAAAAATGACCGGTTAAAAAAGAGTGGCCATTAAAGAAAAAATTGACTGGTAAAAAAAAAGTGGTCATAAAAAAGTGAAAAATTGGCCAGTAAAAGAGGTAAATGGCCATCTAAAAAAGTGACCAATTAAAAAAGAGTGGCCATTAAAAAAAGTGGCCGACCAAAAAATAATTGGCCCATATAAAAGTCAAGTAAAAAAAATTAGCCAGTAAAAGATTGTGGCCACCAAAAAAAATTACCGGTTAAAAAAGAAAGTGGCTATTAAAAAAAGTGGCCATCTAAAAAAGTGACTGGTTAAAAAAGAGTGGCCATTAAAGTATCTTGCACTATAGACGAATTACCTAAATTATCAACAGAAGGTGTATATCAGATTAATTGCTTTTGTGGCAGATGCTATATTGGACAGACGGGACGCAACATTAGCATAAGACTGAAAGAACACCAAAGAAATATTAAATTATCTCAAACACAACTGTCGGCAGTGGCAGAACATGCTTGTCAACAAGGACACTCAATTGATTTTGATAACGTTGAAGTGTTGTGTAATACTAATTATTACTGGCAAAGATTAATTAGAGAATCCATTGAAATTGAGAGAAATAGAAATAACTTTTTCTTCTTTGGTTCTTTCGGTAAAGTCACGTAGAATGAGAATAAAATAATAAATTGATAAAATAAAATAACACAATAATATTCTCACGACGTTTCGGCCACAACACAAGCGGCCTTCATCAGGTGAAGGGGGCGAGACTGTCTGGTAGGACAGCGCTGGAGTGAGAGAGCCACGTTCAGATCACGGCTTTTAAGCTGTGTGAGAGGAACAAAGAGCCTTGACACAGGAATTAGCATAAAATTTAGCATTGAAATGGCTGAATGATTAGCTTGTGACTGGTCACAGAAATAGCTATGTTAAAAGTTAAAGCATACACATCCGCAGAGGCACCCATTGTTAAAAGGAATTAGCATAGAATTTAGCATTGAAATAGCTAAGTTAAGGCATACACATCCGCAGAGGCACCCCTTGACAATGGGATTAGCATAGAATTTAGCATTGAAATGGCTGAGTGATTCGCTTGTAACTGCTACAGAAATAGCTACGTTGAAGTCAGAGCATACACATTCACCGAGGCACTTAGTACAAATCAAACAGGAGAATTTAGCATTGAAATAACTAGGCGAATTTAGCATTGAAATAACTGGGTGATTTGCTAGTGACTGGTCACAGAAATTACTACACATCTGAGCTATTCACAGTACTATATAGTGAACCAATAAAAACTAAAATATAAATTACCTTCATGTTATCAATAAACTCTATATTCTCCAATCAGCTAAGCTACCAACCATAAGTCGTTATATATCACAATGCTATATGGCGAAAAAATGGGTGGATTCTTACCCTCAAATTTCCGTACCATGGATAGCTATGGGCCCCGTTCAGACGGACGAGTTCGTCCATGGTCGGAACAGAGGAGGGGGAGAGAGACAGCTGCGAGGCCCTAGTATGCTCCATGTTGTAAACCATACCATTAACCGTGGTGTGAGAGGTATTAAGAGGCAATGCTGGCGAAAGAGCTGCGGTCTGAAGGACATCGTAAAATTACAATTAATTAAGAACAGAAATGATTTAACACATCTTTCCAGTGGTTACTAAGCCTGAATCCATCTTCTCGGTTGAAATTGTCTCTGTGCTTGTATATGTGAATGGCCTCATGAACGAATCTCTCATGGTAGCCGGTTGGTTTGCAAAGAACCTCCGTCTTGGAGAAGTCAATGTCATGTGAGCCCACTGAATTGTAACAGTGGTCTGCCACGGCAGAGGAGTTCGTCTTACCGTGTTTCAAGTCTGCTTTATGTTCGCGGATGCGGTCCGAGATATGTCTTTTGGTTTCTCCAATGTAGCTACTACCACAGAGGCACTTTAGTTTGTAAACGCCTGGGTACTGTATGTCTGGAAGAGCATCTTTTACAGATGGAACTAAATCACGGATTTTGTGTACTGTGTTGAATCGGACCTGGATCTTGTGTTTATTCAGGATTTTGGAGATCTTTTTAGTGACCCCTGCAATGTAGGGTAAGGTGATGGTTTTGAGTGGCTCCACAAGAGGATCCTTCTTCATGACTGGAGTGATGGCTTTGCGGATTGTGTAGTCGGAGTAGCCATTAGCCCTGAGAGCCTGGTGTACGTGCTTGAGTTCACTGGTAATGTGTTCCTGGTCGGAAATGCATTGGGCTCTATGGTATAGAGTCTTGATGAGGCAGTTCTTCTGGGATGGATGGTGGTGGGAATCCGGTTTCAAGTAAGCATCTGTATGGGTAGCTTTCCTGTAGACAGAGTGGCTCATTGAACCATCATGTCTCCTTTTAATTAAGACATCCAGAAAGGGTAGTTTGCCATCTTTTTCGACCTCCATGGTAAATCTGATGGCTGGGTGTATGGAATTGATGTGGTCGCGGAATTGGTCTAGAGCAGGCTGGCCATGTGGCCAGATGACAAAGGTGTCATCAACGTACCTCTTCCATAAGGTCGGGCGTAGAGTGGCAGTCTGGATGGCGTCAGTTTCAAATTTTTCCATGAATACGTTGGCTACAACCGGAGATAGGGGGGAGCCCATTGGGGTGCCCTCAGTTTGTTTGTAGAAAGTTCCATTCCAGGTGAAGTATGTGTTGGTTAAGCAATGTCTCACCAGGGGGGGTACATCAGTATGCAGTCCTTGATGAACCAGGTCTTCAATGATAGTGATGGTGTCAGGTACCGGGACTTTGGTGAACAAGGACACCACATCAAAACTGACAAGCAGGTCGTTTGGGGACAGGGAAATGTCTTTGATTGTCGATACCAGGTGAGTAGAATTTAGTACCGCAGAGGTGGTTTTTCCAGTGAAAGGTCGCAGTATATCAGCCAGAAAACGTGCCAGTTTGTAGGTGGGGGAGCTGATAGTAGAGACAATGGGACGAAGGGGTGTATCTTCTTTGTGTATCTTTGGAAGGCCATATAATCTTGGTGGTCTGGCAGCAGAGGGTTTCAACGAGAACTGTTTGATCTCATCAATTAATGCTGTTGAATCAGAGATAATTTTGTTCGTTTTGGTGACCAGGCTGTTGGTGGGATCTCTTTTTATTTTTGTATAGCTGCCATCGTTGAGTAGTTCTTGAATTTTGTTGTTATATTCTGTTTTGTCCATGATGACAGTGGCATTGCCTTTGTCGGCTGAGAGAACGACAATATCATCCCTCTTTTTTAATTGAGACAATTCAAAACGTTCGTCTTTGCTGATGTTGCTGGGTGGCAACTTAGCGTTTTTGAGGGTTGCAGCGATTTCAGATCTTGCTACGTCTGCAGAGATGTGACTCAAGCCCTTGAGTGCAACGTCAACATGGGCAATGATATCATTAACCGGTAAGTGTCTCGGTGTGACAGCAAAGTTTAGACCTTTAGCTAAAACGGATTTCAGACCATCAGAAATGGAACTGTTACTGCGATTAATTACGACTTTGTTGACGTCTATCTTTTCGGTGTGTGGATCCGATTTTTTGCTGGAGAGGTGATTGAATTTGGAAATCAAATTGTCCCTACATTTGTTCGACATAGTGGCAGCCGAAGAGGTAGTCATATTGTCTACATGTTCCCAATCCGATGTAGACATTGTTGCTGTCAATTTTAAGTGTGATTTGTAGAGTGTCTTGTCTAACTGATCGAGTTCGGTGCGTGTAAGTCTGATTTTTTCCGAGATAAGAGCGAAGCTAGTTCTAGCTAGAATTCGTTTTGCATTGAGAGAAGTTGCAACAGCAGAGGTTAGTGTAAATGCGGTTGGTATTACCTTAGAGTCGCGGCATCTCTTCAGAAAGGTGAGAGACTCGATTAGTTGAGCCTTCTTATCCCGAAGTCTGTTGAATGATCTTAAGGAGGTACGTTGATGACACCTTTGTCATCTGGCCACATGGCCAGCCTGCTCTAGACCAATTCCGCGACCACATCAATTCCATACACCCAGCCATCAGATTTACCATGGAGGTCGAAAAAGATGGCAAACTACCCTTTCTGGATGTCTTAATTAAAAGGAGACATGATGGTTCAATGAGCCACTCTGTCTACAGGAAAGCTACCCATACAGATGCTTACTTGAAACCGGATTCCCACCACCATCCATCCCAGAAGAACTGCCTCATCAAGACTCTATACCATAGAGCCCAATGCATTTCCGACCAGGAACACATTACCAGTGAACTCAAGCACGTACACCAGGCTCTCAGGGCTAATGGCTACTCCGACTACACAATCCGCAAAGCCATCACTCCAGTCATGAAGAAGGATCCTCTTGTGGAGCCACTCAAAACCATCACCTTACCCTACATTGCAGGGGTCACTAAAAAGATCTCCAAAATCCTGAATAAACACAAGATCCAGGTCCGATTCAACACAGTACACAAAATCCGTGATTTAGTTCCATCTGTAAAAGATGCTCTTCCAGACATACAGTACCCAGGCGTTTACAAACTAAAGTGCCTCTGTGGTAGTAGCTACATTGGAGAAACCAAAAGACATATCTCGGACCGCATCCGCGAACATAAAGCAGACTTGAAACACGGTAAGACGAACTCCTCTGCCGTGGCAGACCACTGTTACAATTCAGTGGGCTCACATGACATTGACTTCTCCAAGACGGAGGTTCTTTGCAAACCAACCGGCTACCATGAGAGATTCGTTCATGAGGCCATTCACATATACAAGCACAGAGACAATTTCAACCGAGAAGATGGATTCAGGCTTAGTAACCACTGGAAAGATGTGTTAAATCATTTCTGTTCTTAATTAATTGTAATTTTACGATGTCCTTCAGACCGCAGCTCTTTCGCCAGCATTGCCTCTTAATACCTCTCACACCACGGTTAATGGTATGGTTTACAACATGGAGCATACTAGGGCCTCGCAGCTGTCTCTCTCCCCCTCCTCTGTTCCGACCATGGACGAACTCGTCCGTCTGAACGGGGCCCATAGCTATCCATGGTACGGAAATTTGAGGGTAAGAATCCACCCATTTTTTCGCCATATAGCATTGTGATATATAACGACTTATGGTTGGTAGCTTAGCTGATTGGAGAATATAGAGTTTATTGATAACATGAAGGTAATTTATATTTTAGTTTTTATTGGTTCACTATATAGTACTGTGAATAGCTCAGATGTGTAGTAATTTCTGTGACCAGTCACTAGCAAATCACCCAGTTATTTCAATGCTAAATTCGCCTAGTTATTTCAATGCTAAATTCTCCTGTTTGATTTGTACTAAGTGCCTCGGTGAATGTGTATGCTCTGACTTCAACGTAGCTATTTCTGTAGCAGTTACAAGCGAATCACTCAGCCATTTCAATGCTAAATTCTATGCTAATCCCATTGTCAAGGGGTGCCTCTGCGGATGTGTATGCCTTAACTTAGCTATTTCAATGCTAAATTCTATGCTAATTCCTTTTAACAATGGGTGCCTCTGCGGATGTGTATGCTTTAACTTTTAACATAGCTATTTCTGTGACCAGTCACAAGCTAATCATTCAGCCATTTCAATGCTAAATTTTATGCTAATTCCTGTGTCAAGGCTCTTTGTTCCTCTCACACAGCTTAAAAGCCGTGATCTGAACGTGGCTCTCTCACTCCAGCGCTGTCCTACCAGACAGTCTCGCCCCCTTCACCTGATGAAGGCCGCTTGTGTTGTGGCCGAAACGTCGTGAGAATATTATTGTGTTATTTTATTTTATCAATTTATTATTTTATTCTCATTCTACGTGACTTTACCGAAAGAACCAAAGAAGATGAATCATTGCAGTCACGAAAGCTTTAAATCGAGAAATAACTTTAATCGGGCTGATAGCTATAGGCTTTGTGCGGCTTTTAAGCGTATTATTAAATAATACATATTACAATTCCTCATAAGGGAAACACATACTAATTATCGGATTACTAACGTAGCGTATATTCACAATAACACACGTTACAACTCATTACTAATCATAACCATTGACTGATTACTAATCGATTATAGAATTACTGCACCTGAATGAGTTAAATTATGACGTCACCCTGCTGCTCTATTTAAGACCAGGAGCAAGTGAGGGCTTTACCATTCTGGCGAATTGCCCGATGATGCTGGATGTAATTACCAGCGAAACGTCGTATTCAAACTGTAAATGTTGTGGATTCACTCTTCAACACACCGGTGGGCTAAAGTAGTGAACTAATTGTCTTTTATCAATGTGACACTTTTTTTGCTGATTGGCCGTGTCAGGCAGTGGAGGGTTATGACACATTTATAAATAACACGATCTAACCCAAAAACATTTATTATGAATAATATTGTTCGCGAAAGCCTACGTGTCAAACCAATTAAAGAAAAAATTGACTGGTAAAAAAAAGGAGTGGTCATAAAAAAAGTGAAAAAAATTGGCCGGTAAAAAAGGTAAATGGCCATCTAAAAAAGTGACCGGTTAAAAAAGAGTAGCCATTAAAAAAGTTTCCGACCAAAAAATAATTGGCCCATAAAAAAAGACCAGTAAAAAAATTGGCCAGTAAAAGAATGTGGCCATAAAAAAACATTACCGGTTAAAAAAAGTGGCCATTAAAGAAAAAGTGGCCATCAAAAAAAGTGACTGGTTAAAAAAAGAGTGGCCATTAAAAAAAGTGGTCGACCAAGTAATAATTGGCCCATAAAAAGACCAGTCAAAAAAAATTGGCCAGTAAAAGTATGTGGAAATAAAAAAAAATACCGGTAAAAAACGTCATTAACAAAGATCAGTGGCCAGCAAAAAAAGTGCTTGGTTAAAAAAAAGTGGCCATTAAAGAAAACATTGACTGGTATAGAAAAAAAATTGGTCATAAAAAAGTGACTGGGTAAAAAAGAATGGCCATTAAAGAAAAAAATGGTAAAAAAGTGGTCGTAAAGTGAAAAAAATTGGCTGGTAAAAAAGGTAAATGGCCATCTAAAAAAGTGACCGGTTAAAAAAGAGTGGCCATTAAAAAAGTGGCCGACCAAGTAATAATTGGCCCATAAAAAAGACCAGTAAAAAAAAATTGGCCAGTTAAAGAATGTGAAAATCAAAAGAATTACCGGTAAAAAAAAAAATAGCGATTAAAAAGATAAGTGGCCATCAAAAAAAGTGACTGGTTAAAAAAGAGTGGCCATTAAAGAAAAAATTGACTGGTAAAAAAAGTGCTCATAAAAAAGTGAAAAAATTGGCTGGTAAAAGAGATAAATGGCCATCTAAAAAAGTGATCAGTTAAAAAAGTGTCCATTAAAAAAAAGTGGTTGACCAAAAAAATCATTGGCCCATAATAAAAGATCAGTCAAGAAAAATTGGCCAGTAAAAGAATTTGGCCATAAAAAAAGTGACCGGTAAAAAAAGAGTGGCCATTAAAAAAAGTGGCCGACCAAGTAATAATTGGCCCATAAAAAAGACCAGTCCAAAAAAATTGGCCAGTAACAGAATGTGGCCATCAAAAAAAATTCCGGTAAAAAAAGTGGCCTTTAAAAAAAGTGGCCATCAAAAAAAGTGACTGGTTAAAAAAGAGTGGCCATTAAAGTATCTTGCACTAAAGACGAATTACCTAAATTATCAACAGAAGGTGTATATCAGATTAATTGCTTTTGTGGCAGATGCTATATTGGACAGACGGGACGCAACATCAGCATAAGACTGAAAGAACACCAAAGAAATATTAAATTATCTCAAACACAACTGTCGGCAGTGGCAGAACATGCTTGTCAACAAGAACACTCAATTGATTTTGATAACGTTGAAGTGTTGTGTAATACTAATGATTACTGGCAAAGATTAATTAGAGAATCCATTGAAATTGAGAGAAATAGAAATAACTTTAATCGCTCTGATAGCTATAGGCTTTTTGCGGCTTGGAAGCGTATTATTAAATAATACATATTTCATTTCCTTATAGGGGAAACACATCCTAATTAATGGATTACTAATGTAGAGTATATTCACAATAACACACATTACAACTCATTACTAATCATAACCATTGACTGATTACCAATCGATTATATAATTACTGCAAATGAATGAGTTAAATGATGATGCCACCCTTCTGCTCTATTTAAGACCGGGAGCAAGTGAGGGCTTTACCATTCTGGCGAATTGCCCGATGATGCTGGATGTAATTACCAGCGAAACGTCGTATTCAAACTGTAAATGTTGTGGATTCACTCTTCAACACACCGGTGGGCTAAAGTAGTGAACTAATTGTCTTTTGTCAACGTGACACTTTTTTTGCTGATTGGCCCTGTCGGGTGGTGGAGGGTTATGACACATTTATAAATAACGCGATCTAAGCCAAAAACCTTTATTATGAATAATATTGGTCACAAAAGCCTACATGTTAAACCAATTGAAGAAAAAATTGACTGGTAATAAAAGTCTTAAAAGTGAAAAAAATTGGCCGGTAAAAAAGGTAAATGGCCATCTAAAAAAGTGACCGGTAAAAAATAGAGTGGCCATTAAAAAAAAGTGGCCGACCAAGTAATAATTGGCCCATAAAAAAGACCAGTCCAAAAAAAGTGGCCAGTAAAAGAATGTGGAAATAAAAAAAATTACCGGCAAAAAAATAATAGCCGTTAAAAAAGATAAGTGGCCATCAAAAAAAGTGACTGGGTAAAAAAGAATGGCCATTAAAGAAAAAAATGACTGGTAAAAAAAAGTGGTCATAAAAGTGAAAAAAATGGCCGGTAAAAAAGGTAAATGGCCATCTAAAAAAGTGACCGGTAAAAAAAGAGTGGCCATTAAAAAAAAGTGGCCGACCAAGTAATAATTGGCCCATAAAACGACCAGTCAAAAAAAATTGGCCAGTTAAAGAATGTGGCCATCAAAAAAAATTACCGGATAAAAAAAGTGCCCATTAAAAAAAATGTGGCCATCAAAAAAAGTGACTGGTTAAAAAAGAGTGACCATTAAAGAAAAAATTGACTGGTAAAAAAAAGTGGTCATAAATAAGTGAAAAAATTGGCCGGTAAAAGAGCTAAATGGCCATATAAAAAAGTGACCGGTTAAAAAAGTGTCCATTAAAAAAAGTGGCCGACCAAAAAATTATTTGCCCATAAAAAAAGACCTGTCAAAAAAAATTGTCCAGTTAAAGAATGTGGCCATCAAAAAAAATGCCCGTTAAAAAAAGTGGCCACTAAACAAAAGTGGCCATCAAAAAAAGCGACTGGTTAAAAAAGAGTTGCCATTTAAGAAAAAATTGACTGTTAAAAAAAAGTGGTCATAAAAGTGAAAAAATTTGGCCAGTAAAAAAGGTAAAGGGCCATCTAAAAAAGTACTCACCCCGGTGATGGGCCGGGGTGAGTAACGTGGCCCAAAGGTGAACGAGGGGGCACGGGGGGAGTAGCTGAGGATGTCTAGAGAGTTCCCGAAAGAGGCGTGGTTAAGGGCGGAGCCAGAGAGGGCACAGGTGCGGTGTAGCCTGGAACCGTCGGGAATATTCTGCAAGTAGGGCGCGGCTGAGGGTGGAGCCAGGCCGTGCCAAGAGAGCTAAAAGGGAAGCCCCGATCAGAGATCCAGGCTGTCTGCAGGTGAAGTGGAACCCCAGTGCTATGTCTACGTCTTCGTCTCCGTCTTCAACATCATGGGTCAGGCAGCACGTTGGCTGCTCTGACCCGATTATAGATATCCCGTATGCGAGAGAAATAGGTGTATTGTGGTCCGATGCGTAACAAGAGTGAGAATAGATGTATTTAGTCCTGTGTGTAACGGTGTTGCGTGAAGTGTAGAATAAACGTTGTTGCCTCTTAAATAGTGTCTCTGAATGACTCACTACACCATTATAAAATTGAACCTTATGGCGGGACTCCGGGGTCCCGAATGAACGGAAGTAAAATGGGAATTATTTATTTATTTTGATGACTCCGTCCCACCGCACACATACAGTGAGGGAAAAAAATATTTGATCCCCTGCTGATTTTGTACGTTTGCCCACTGACAAAGAAATGATCAGTCTATAATTTTAATGGTAGGTTTATTTGAACAGTGAGAGACAGACTAACAACAACAAAATCCAGAAAAACGCATGTCAAAAATGTTATAAATTGATTTGCATTTTAATGAGGGAAATAAGTATTTGACCTGCTCTCAATCAGAAAGATTTATGGCTCCCAGGTGTCTTTTATGCAGGTAACGAGCTGAGATTAGGAGCACATTCTTAAAGGGAGTGCTCCTAATCTCAGCTTGTTACATGTATAAAAGACACCTGTCCACAGAAGCAATCAATTAGATTCCAAACTCTCCACCATGGCCAAGACCAAAGAGCGCTCCAAGGATGTCAGGGACAAGATTGTAGACCTACACAAGGCTGGAATGGGCTACAAGACCATTGCCAAGCAGCTTGGTGAGAAGGTGACAACAGTTGGTGCGATTATTCGCAAATGGAAGAAACACAAAAGAACTGTCAATCTCCCTCGGTCTGGGGCTCCATGCAAGATCTCACCTCGTGGATTTGCAATGATCATGAGAACGGTGGGGAATCAGCCCAGAACTACACTAGAGGATCTTGTCAATTATCTGAAGGCAGCTGGGACTCTAGTCACCAAGAAAACAATTGGTAACACACTACGCCGTGAAGGACTGAAATCCTGCAGTGCCCACAAGATCCCCCTGCTCAAGAAAATACATATACATGCCCGTCTGAAGTTTGCCAATGAACATCTGAATGATTCAGAGGACAACTGGGTGAAAGTGTTGTGGTCAGATGAGACCAAAATGGAGCTCTTTGGAATCAACTCAACTCGCCGTGTTTGGAGGAGGAGGAATGCTGCCTATGACCTCAAGAACACCATCCCAACCGTCAAACATGGAGGTGGAAACATTATGCGTTGGGGGTGTTTTTCTGCTAAGTGGACAGGACAACTTCACCGCATCAAAGGGACGATGGACGGGGCCATGTACCGTCAAATCTTGGGTGAGAACCTCCTTCCCTCAGCGAGGGCATTGAAATGGGTCGTGGATGGGTATTCCAGCATGACAATGACCCAAAACACACGGCCAAGGCAACAAAGGAGTGGCTCAAGAAGAGGCACATTAAGGTCCTGGAGTGGCCTAGCCAGTCTCCAGACCCTAATCTCATAGAACATCTGTGGAGGGAGCTGAAGGTTCGAGTTGCCAAACGTCAGCCTCGAAACCTTAATGACTTGGAGAAAATCTGCAAAGAGGAGTGGGACAAAATCCCTCCTGAAATGTGTGCAAACCTGGTGGCCAACTACAAGAAACGTCTGATCTCTGTGATTGCCAACAAGGGTTTTGCCACCAAGTATTAAGTCATGTTTTGCAGAGGGGTCAAATACTTATTTCCCTCATTAAAATGCAAATCAATTTATAACATTTTTGACATGCGTTTTTCTGGATTTTGTTGTTATTCTGTCTCTCACTTTTCAAATAAACCTACCATTAAAATTATAGACTAATCATTTCTTTTTGATTTAAAACTTTCGTGGCTGCAATAATTCATATTCTTAGCTCTTTCGGTAAAGTCACGTTGAAGGGAAACAATAAAATAATTAAATATATATAAAACAATACAAATTCTCACGACGTTTAGGCCATAACACATACGGTCGTCATCAGGTGTGTCGGTTTGCATAAATTTAGTTATTTTTAAACGGTGTATTTATTTATAAAACAACGTCAGCGCCACGCACAGCGATTTGGCAGTTTATTTAGAAGGACTAGTCCATCTATGTTCTGAAAAGAGGAGGGGGGAGACGAAAAATTAATGTATGCTGTCTGAAAGCCACTGTAAGCGTGAACAATAAATTAAGACCTAAAATGGTTTATCAAATCTTTCCAATGATTGCTAAGCCAGAATCCATCTTCTCGGTTGAAATTGTCTCTGTGCTTGTATATGTGGATAGCCTCATGAACGAATCTCTCATGGTAGCCAAGACTTTGTATCATAGAGCCCAATGCATATCCGACCAGGAACACATAGGCAGTGAACTCAAGCACGTACACCAAGCTCTTAAGGCTAATGGTTACTCCGACTATACAATCCGCAAAGCTATCACTCAAACCATGAAGAAGGACCCTCTTGAGGAGCCTTTCAAAACCATCACTTTACCCTACATTGCGGGGATCACAAAAAAGATCTCCAAAATCTTGAATAAACACAAGATCCAGGTCCGTTTCAACACATTACATAAAATCCGTGATCTGGTTCTGTCTGTAAAAGATGTGATTCCGGACATACAGTACCCTGGTGTCTACAAACTAAGTTGCCTCTGTGGTAGTAGTTACATTGGAGAAACCAAACGCCATATCTCGGACCGCATTCGTGAACACAAAGCAAACCTTAAACACGGTAGGACCAACACCTCGGCCATGGCAGATCATTGACGGAGCAGCAGCAGCGGCAGCAACAACAGCAGCAGCAGCAACTGCAGCAACAGCCGCCGCAGCAGCTGCAGCTGCAACAGCAGCAGCAGCAACAACAGCAGCAGGAGCAACAGCCACAGCAGCTGCAGCAGCAGCCACAGCAGCTGCAGCTGCAGCAGCAGCAGCAACACCAGCAGCAGCAGCAACACCAGCGGCAGGGGCAGCGAGAGGACCTCGTCATCCAGGCAGCCGGCTGTGAAGTACCAATGCTCGAGGACGAGCAAGGCGGTTTCACCCCGGTCCAGCCCTAAAAGCGGAAGGCCAAAGCCGGACCAGCAGGAGCACAATACGTCGGGACCCCTTCAAAGCGGACGACGGTCGCCAGCGCCGACAGCGCGCCGGAGGGCCACGCGGACGGGGCGATGAGGAGCGACGACGACGAGCCCGAACTGCGGGACGAGACGGGCGACGACGGCGACCTCCGCCCGCCGGGCAGCGACGGGGCGGCGACGGAGTGGCCGGCGACCTCGGGCCCGGCTCCGGCCGCGCCGGAGCCGCGGGAGAGACCCGCCCCGAGCCGGGGGAGACCCCGGCCCCGGAGGGCACGATGGAGGCGATGAACACCGAGCTCCCTGAGAGTGCGCCCGCCAGCTCGGACGACGAGCAGGCGGAGTCCGACACCGACGACGAGGATGACGCGGGCGCGTGGGAATACACGGCCGGGGGCATCCGAGGCTTTCTGGAAAGCACCTTCGGGCAGTGGAATGTCCGGGTCGAGGACCACTTCCCCGACACAACGCGCTTCCTGAAAGTGGCGAAGGAGGCTTGCCGTGCCAATAGTGAAAGCATCCTCACCTCAAGGGAGATCTTCAGGGTGAGACCGATCATCCGGAAGCTGGAGGGGGCCCCGCCACTCCTACCCAACGCAAGAGGGCCGGTACCCTGTGAATAATCATCATGATGGCTGCAGGTGTTAGGATAGCCACGCTGAATTGCAACAGCGCCCGCAGCGACGCGAGATGGCACTGCGTGTGCTGCCTGCTCAGGGATCGGAAGGTCGACGTGGCCCTCCTACAGGAGACGCACCTCGACGACGCCCTGCAGGGCCGGCGACAACACCTCATGGACGGCCGGTCTTTTTTTAGCCATGGTGAGGACAACCGGGCAGGCGTCGCGATAGTTTTCGGCCCGAACTTCGTCCCCAGGGACGTGGCCTTCAAAGATATCGTGAAGGGCCACTTGATCTCAGTAGATTTTGCGCTCAACGGCGTTAGGATGCGGTGCTTTAGCGTGTACGCGCCGAGCAAGAGCCGCGGGAGGGGGCTCTTTTTCTCCGGCGCACTCCGGGACGCCCTGGAGGCATGCGATGGGGACGGGGTGTTGACGGTCGTGGGTGGGGACTTTAATTGCAGCTTTGACCCAGCCCTTGACCGGAACGGCGCCGAGCCTCACCCGGAGTCGGCTCGAGTGTGAGGGGACCTGGTGCGGCAGCTGGGGCTGCTGGATGCATGGCGGCTGCACCAGCCGACCCAGCGGCAGTACACGTGGTGCCGCTGCGACTTTCGGGGAAGGGTGAGCCTCGCCAGACTGGACAGGCTGTACGTGAGCGCCGCGGACGCCAACCTGCTCGGTGACAGCGAAATCATCCCGACTGGTTTCTCAGACCACCACATGGCGTCTGTGCAGCTGCGGGTCCCAAGGGAGAGCCGCTGTAGCACCTACTGGAGGCTCGACGTGCGGCTGCTTGAGGACCCGGCCTTCGCGGGGCTCTTCAGGGCCTGCTGGGTCAAATGGGTGGCCGCAAAGAGTGGATTCGGAAGCACCTCGCGGTGGTGGGAGCACACGAAGGCGCAGGTGCGGGCACTGTGCATGCAGTTCCGGGGTCACTGCGCCGCGGCCAGAGACGAGGCGGCCGAGCACCTGCAGGCAGAGCTGCTGCTCCTGGAGGCGGAGCTGGGTGCTGACCGGGACGCGCACGAGGACAAGGGCGGCGCGCTGCTGGAGAAGCAGCGGCTCTTTAGGGCCGTGACAGACCAGCAGGCACACCGCTCCTTCGTGCGCAAACGGATGCAGCACCTGGTCCACATGGACTCGCCCTCCAGGTTGTTTTATCGCCAGGCGCGAGAGCGCAAACCGGACACCAACAGGATTCTCTCGGGCCTGCTGACCCAGGAGGGGACGATGGCCACGACGGAGGACGAGATCGCCAGGGTCGCCAGGGGGTACTACGTCGAACTCTTCGGGGCACGGAGCGTGCAGGACGGGGCGGTCCGGGACTTGCTCGACGGGACCCCCGCGTTGGCGGACCCGGAGAGCGAGCGTCTGGAGGGCCCCATCACCCTGGAGGAGCTTCACGCCGCGATGCGGGGTCTATCGACCGGAAGGGCCCCGGGAATCGACGGCCTGCCGATCGAGTTTTACGCAGCCTTCTGGAAGGAGCTCGGCCCTCAGCTGCTGGAGGTGTTAGCGGAGAGCCTGAGGGAGGGGGAGCTCCCGCCGAGCTGCAGGAGGGCCGTCGTCATCCTGCTGCCAAAGAGGGGAGACCTGCGCCGAATGGAGAACTGGCGTCCGGTGTCCCTCCTGTGCGCCGATTACAGGGTGTTTGTGAAGGTGCTGGCCAACCGCCTCAAATCGGTGGTGGGTCAGCTGGTGCGGCCGGAACAAACCTATTGCGTCCCTGGCCAGTGCCTGCACGGCAACATAGGCACGGTCAGGGACGTGATCTCCTTGGCGGGGAGGGACGGCACGGATCTAGGCCTCCTCTTCCTCGACCAGGAGAAGGCATTCGACTGGATCAACCATGGATGCCTGGAGGATCTGCTCGCCTCGTACGGGTTCGGGCGGACTTTCCGGGCGCAGGTGCGGCTCCTGTACACGGGTGTGTCGAGCACGCTGAAAATCAACCAGCGGCTCGGCGCCCCTTTTTCCGTGGCGAGCGGGGTCAGGCAAGGGTGCCCGTTGTCGGGCCTCCTTTACTCCCTGGCGATCAAACCCCTCGTGCGCCGCCTGCAGCTCTCCCTGTCGGGGTACAGGGTGCCGGGCCCCGAGGCGGCGACCATCAGAGTGTCGGCGTACGCCGACGACCTGTGCGTCGTCGCAACGGACGCGCGCGACGTGGCCGCGGTGTGCCGGGCGGTGGAGGCGTACGAGGTGGCGTCCGGTGCCAAAATCAACTGGGGGAAGACCACGGCCCTGCGTCTGGGGCCGCGGGGCGCCGCGTGCCCGGTGCTCCTACCAGGAGGCGTCGCCTGGCAAACCGATGGCGTCAAGTACCTGGGCGTCCACCTCGGGAAGCCCCACGTCACGCGGGAGAACTGGACCGACCTACGGGACCGGTTCGAGGCCAGGCTGGCGGCGTGGGCGCGCTTCGCGCCGGCATTGTCTTTCAGGGGGCGGGTGCTGGTGGGCAACAACCTGGCGGCCGCGGTCCTCTGGCACAGGGCGAAGGCCCTCCAGCCCCCGGAGTGGCTGCTCGTGGTTGTGGTGCGCTCGCTCACCCGCTTTGCGTTGCAGGGCAAACATTGGTTGAGGCCGGGGGTCCTCCGCCTGCCGGTGGACGAGGGCGGTCAGGGCCTGGTGGACGTCACCACCAGGGTCCTGACCTTCCGACTCCAGACCGTGCGGCGGCTGCTGTACGGCGGGGAGGCCGCGCCCTGGGTGGCGCCCACCCTCGCCCTGCTGTGAGACACCGGTGGCGGCCTGGGCTATGGGCGCGAACTATTCCTGATGGACCTGGCCCAGGTGGACTACGGGAGACTGCCGGTTTTCCAGCGGAGCCTCCTGGACGCGCGGCAGCACGCTCGGGGAGTTTCTGCGCGAGCCCCTGTTCCACAACGGCCGCTTCGCGGGGATCCGGGAGGAGGCGGCGCTGGCCCGCCGCTTCGCCTCGGCGGGGTGCGGATGGTGGCGGACCTGGTGCGGGACCGCGGCGGGCACCCCACGTGGAAACCCGCGGCCGATATCAGCGGGGCGGCGGGGCTCCGCACCGTGCTGGCCGGGGCGAAGTTGTTGCGGGCGGCGCTCGAAGCGATGCGCCAGTCACGGCTGCGGCTGGACACGCCCGAGTTCTCCCCCCCCCACTCCCCCCCCCTCCCCCCACCCTCCCTCCTCCTCCCCCCATCCCCCCTCCCCCCTCCCTTCCCAGAGCTGAGCTTTGCGTGCGCCCGGCCCCCCGAGCGCGACGGTGGTGACTCCGGGTGGCTGCTGCGGCTCGCCGGCTGCCGGGACGTGGCCTTCCGGTGCGCGTGCAAGAAGACGCTGTACGAGTGCAGTATCAAGGCGCTGCACTGCCGCGAGCTGGGGGTGCTCCCGGATACGAAGTGGAGGGGCGTGCTCGCGCCGTCCGAGGACGCGGGCCCCCCAGTGGGGCCGGATTTACAGGCCCCCCATTGCAAGCGCTGCGGGGACCTGCGGTGGCGGCCGCTCCACTGGGCGCTGCCCTCGGCCGCGTGGCTCAGCCGAGTCACCCCGGGGGCGTCGGAGGAGTGCCCGTTTTGCGCCGAGCGGGAGGACCTAGAACACCTGTACCTAACCTGCCCGCGATTGGCACCGCTGTACCAGCTCCTCGGGGCCATCTCCAGGAAACTGGGGATGGCCTTCCGAAGGGGCTGGATGGTGCACCGGGCCCCCTATACAGCCGGCAAACGCCACGACCTGGTGAACTTTGCCTGCTCTCAGGCCAGGCTGGCGGTTTATATGTCGCGAAAGAGGAAGCTGCAGGGCGCCGCGGACAGCGGCTGTTCGGCGGTGGCGACGCTGCGGGGCCTGGTGAGGGCGAAGTTGCGACTGGAACACGAGTACCTCGCCTTCGCCAGGGCCGCAGACGGGAACGCGGAGTTCAGCGCGCGGTGGGCCCCTGCCATCAGTGCAGCAATATTCAGTACATGGTTGTAATGTACTTCTATAGCCCCCGGCCACCAGTGCAGCAATATTCAATACATGGTTGTAATGCACTTCTATAGCCCCCTGCCATCAGTGCAGCAATATTCAGTACATGGTTGTAATGTACTTCTATAGCCCCCTGCCATCAGTGCAGCAATATTCAGTACGTGGTTGTAATGCACTTCTATAGCCCCCTGCCACCAGTGCAGCAATATTCAGTACGTGGTTGGAATGCACTTCTATAGCCCCCTGCCACCACTTCAGCAATATTCAGTACGTGGTTGTAATGTACTTCTATAGCCCCCTGCCATCAGTGCAGAAATATTCAGTACGTGGTTGTAATGTACTTCTATAGCCCCCTGCCACCAGTGCAGCAATATTCAGCACGTGGTTGTAATGCACTTCTATAGCCCCTGCTACCAATGCAGCTATATTCAGTACGTGGTTGTAATGCACTTCTATAGCCCCCTGCCATCAGTGCAGCAATATTCAGTACGTGGTTGTAATGCACTTCTATAGCCCCTTGCCATCAGTGCAGCAATATTCAGTACGTGGTTGTAATGCACCTCTATAGCCCCCTGCTACCAATGCAGCTATATTCAGTACGTGGTTGTAATGCACTTCTATACCCCCCTGCAATCAGTGCAGCAATATTCAGTACATGGTTGTAATGCACTTCTATAGCCCCCTGCCACCGGTGCAGCAATATTCAGTACATGGTTGTAATGCACTTCTATAGCCCCCTGCCATCAGTGCAGCAATATTCAGTACGTGGTTGTAATGCACTTCTATAGCCCCCTGACATTGTGCAGCAATGTTCAGTACATGGTTGTAATGCACTTCTATAGTCCCCTGCCATCACCAAATTCACACTGACCAGCGTGGTGAAGTATGGTAAATAACCCCTCTCCCTGGGAGCTGCATAGCATGGGACAGCTGTCAGCCAGCAATGGATTGAAAAAGGAGCTGTACTCCGCACACGTTGTTATTCAGGGTAGGGTAAGGAACTTGGAGGTTCGGTATGCATAATGTGCTCAGAAAGTATTGTATTCTGTATGTGTGTTGAACCTCTTTCGTACCGTACCAAGCCCACCGTGCTCTTCGGAGGTGCGATAATATATAAATATAAGTAGTCATACTACTGTAATACCACTATTAATATTTAGCATGCATTGTATTAGTAGTACAGTAATTTGTTGATATGCAGGTGTGCATGCCAAACGTTAACCAATGTTAAATGTTAAGCCTTCTCTTTTGAATTGTGTGTTTTAAATATGGAGTTGTCTCCAGCTAATTTCTTAAATGTATATCATTCATAATGTAGTAGTATGCAGGTAGTGCATTTGTGACATTTCAATTGTACATAGAGCTTGCAGGTGTGTTGAAGGAAACCATGGGAAAGGCAGGGATTTTTGTTGAAAAAAGGACAACAGCCACAGTAGCTTAAGAGACCTAACGCTGAAGCTGCTAACGCGAAGTGGTTGACACTGGCCCATGCGTTGTGACGTCGGACCCACTTTCCGCACACAGCAGCTCCTCATGGTGCCCCCCATACCAGGACCAGTGGTGACCTGGTAGCCACAGCCATTCCTCTCCCTGGCCCCATCCGGTCCGGGCATCCCAAATCGTACAAAATGTACAGCAACGGTGGTGAAACAAGCAGCCCTTCGGGCGACAGCACAGTGACGGACCTCTTCACAAGCCCCCGCAGCAGCCTGGGCAGCTCGCTGCTCCGGACCGGAAGCGGGCGCTACCGCAGCCCTGTGGTGTATGGAGAGCGGTGCTACTCGTCGGCGAGCGATGTGCTGGACGCCTACATCGAGGACTTTGAGCAGAGCGGAATCTGTGCGTCACCGCCACCCAGGATGCGTGCAGAGCATGGCGGAGCGGAGACACGTGGAGGAGAGGAGGATGCGCAGCGTGGATGAGGGTGGGTTGCGCCTCTCACCACGCGAGGAATCGCTCCGTGGTGCTTGCGCTCGAGTGGCTATCGAGTGTGCAGGCGGTGCAATCGTATCGAAGCTAGTTACTTATACTGGGTGCTTGCCAAGTATGCTATGCTATCATGAATGTAATGTTATTCCCCGAGAAAAAAAAAACCCCTTAATGAGGTCTAAAGAGACATTTTCGTGAGAGTCCCACACTGGGATACTTGGCAAATTCCAGTAATGAGTTCATTTTATGTCAGAGAAAACTATCCATAGTAAGCACACGCATATGAGAGGATAGCATAGGTCTGAACAGATAGGTCGGTGCATGCATTTCTTTCTCCTGTCATCTTCCAGTAACTTCACTGATTATCGAGTTTGTAAAGTTTGTGAAATCAAAGTGATCCTCCAACCTTTGTGTAAAAATTTGCAGATCCTAGACTGGACACATCTGAAGTTTAAACAGTAACAGCTCATGCACTGATTTATCCAATATTCTTGATTTTTTTTCACAAACTCCACAAACGGATAACATCATTAGTTACTGATGGCGCAAAGTAAGGCAACATTGCAGGATTGCCGTTCAGGGGTCAAGGAATCTAGGGGAGAGCAAATGCATTGTGTACCAGTAAAATGTCTGTGGGTCTTACATTGCAGGTGGCATGCTGCTTGTGGAGGACCTCATCTCGGGCACGTGCAGCCTCACTGCTGCGCTGCAGCGGTCGTGGTTCAGAGAAAGATGGTCAGTCTAACCACGGACCAGCTCCTAGCGGCGCCAGCTGACGGTTCCTCCATGTCCTTGCTCTGCTCGCCTGGCGCCCACCGAGGGCTCGTGGTGTCGCACAGAGGCAAGCGGTCATCTCTCGGGGTCACCGCGCATAGCCTCGGCGCATCATTGGTGAGGGGCAATAAGCCAACTGAACGGTTGAGCTAAATAGCGAGAAGCAGCAAGGCTCTGCCGCCGTTAAATTTGTTGGCGAAGCCCAAAAAATATATTTTTTCTAACCAGAAGAACGTTTTGTCGTACTTACGGAGCAGTGAAGCAACTAGGCGTGAGTAGTTGCCGAACGGCGGCGGCTGTGCGACAAGTACCTATTCCAGGTCGTTGACAAGCCAAAAGGATGAGCTGGGTGTGTCAGGGATCACGAGCATTCCTGAGCTCAGGTACCCGGCCTGGCTGCGTGACTGCGATGTGGCATCTCAGACCAGCAGCCACTAGACGGATACCAGCACGAAGAGAGCAGGTGCCGCTCAGAACCCGCAAAGCAGACCAAACTACCCAGAGTGGCTCAAAGATTTGGACATCTCCAGCCTTACGAATGTAGCCAACGAGGGGCCCGTGTCAGAGGACCTTAGATCCCTAGGTGTGTGTATATATAGATATAGTCTGTATATAGCAGATGACATTTCATATCTTTTCAGTTACATATTCAGTCTTTTTTCACAGAGACGGCCGAGCGGCCACCCATATGGTTGTGACATGCGATGCGTGATTCTTGATGCACAGCCTCATTGGAGGAGCTGCTGAGCAGGGCGCACATGGCGTTGGACTCCCCCGGCTTGGAGGCCCCCTCCCCGGGCAGATTCAACACAGACATCTTCCTAGGGGCTGATCGTCCCTGGGAAAACCCCTCCACGCCATTGTGAATTTATCTTTATATTCACACTCACGCACAGCTTAGACGCTGCACCGCCTCTAAGTATGATGTCAGATTATGAATGTTATAAGCTAAGCAGGTAAGCCTGGTTATTACTTAGATGGGAGACTATTTGGGAATAGCATATATTAGAGATTTTGGCTGAGAGGTAACCAGGAGTTAGTAATACAGCAATGGAATCTTGAATCTATTTGCGGAGTTTTGCATTTTACTCCCTCTGTTTTCACCGGGTTCTCCGGTTTCCTCTCACATACCACTCGCTGATGAAATTTGCAAAATATCACTACCAAACCCTCCTGAGACTTGGTGAGATTGTTCTGGCTTCCACCATGATAAGTCAACCAAGTAATTTTCTCTCAATCGTGTCTCTTCTCAGGGCCGTGTACCACCTGTCGTGTCTGAAAGAGCTGGTTGACATCATCAAGAAGCACAAGGATGGCTGACTACCCGTGATGTAGAAAGCCCGAAAGCACTTTATGGCGGTGGTCGAGGTTTGTCCTCAGAAGGATACGTTCGCTTGGTCCTCCTGCTAATTCATGGTTGTTGAACATCAACGGTACTCCAGGTGCTGTGGTGTGAATCGCAATTACTTGTGAACGTGTGGGGCCCGTGGGGCACAGTAATTGCCCTGTTAACAGAAGTGCCACAACAAAGTATGGAAAAATGTGATGAAATTCGTTCAGGGTTGGAGTTAGTGAATGGTTGCCGCAGTATTTTGCACAGCAACTCCATACAGACTCGAACGTCACTTGAAAGAGAACAGATATGTGAACAATATTTTGAGCACAACTAAACCAATTTTGGTTTTAGCCATTTTGGAAGGAGCCTACTTTATTGGGAACATACATGCTAGTATTTGTGTAGTTATAAACATTTGGGAAATCACTGTAAAAGTGCATTTGCTTATTTAGATTGCACTATACCTGTATTGTAAAATTTCAGAACCTTTTATGTAATTTGTAATCAATAAACCAAAGTTGTATATTGTATGCAACCTATGACTTGGATTGTTTTTATCATGTCTTGTTTAGCATGGTTGGTTATGTACAGTGTGAAAGAAATTCAACATACATTAAATATTTTCTGATATTTGAATGTTTTATATTGTGCATGTCTCAGATTTATTGTAAAATAAATATACAAAGGCTTATACACATGGAATTGAAAATATTCAGCTATGATTTGTATTTCTCAAGTATTTTAAGAAAAGTCAGCGAGTCTCGTGACATGTCTTCACATTTGGGGGTGATGATTGTGATGGATTTCCAAGCATTAACCTGCTTACATTCCTAGAGTATGTATGGTGAATTTGGGCATTTTGGGTGATTGAGTATTAGGCCAAACACAGGCAGATGGTGGGGGATAGATGTTTTCAAGCATCTATTAATTATTCATCGGCATGTACTATCTTACTATGATGTAAAGTTCAAAAACATGGTTCATGAAGGGAATGGAATAAAAACTCAACTGTACACAAGTATGGAGGAATTAATACTTGGAATTCAATGCAAAGATCTAGCCATATGTCGTTTACTGGGCACCAGGGTTGCCAAACAACATATGAAAGATGTGTATCAGGCACAGCCTCTGCATTATAAAAATATCACTTCCTGAAGTGCATTTTGCTTCTCCTGTCTTAGGTCACCATCAAAATAAATTAGAGCAAATGTGACTCGACTGACACAGACAGCATTTATACTTGTGAAGTGTTCTCCTTCCGACGTGTGGTGTGTGTCGCACACACTGTCGGAGACGAGGTAGTTGCGGGAGACATCGTCTCTTTATTATCTTGTTTACACCAACTCCGGCCTCACTCTCTCGACCACGTTTCCGTAGAGCCCGGCCTAGACACGACCCTGTCCACGTTGCCCCGACGGCATCGACCGAGTAGGCCAACTACTGTCTGGCCAAGCAATGATTGGGCGAATGCGGTGGCAACGACAACGACGACGAGACGAGTCCACTCCCAGAACCGGCAGCCCGGAGCTCTCGCTCTCCACTGCTTATATTCTACTCGGCGCGGCTTGGCTCTGCCCTATCCACGCCTCCCTTCTCGAACCGACCAGAGGGTTCCAGAGGCTTCCCTATGCGGTCTTCCATGACCCTTGCCCCAATTCCTCTGCCCGGCCGGCACACCCGTATATATGCTCAACGGCTTGTGCGCAAACTTTCCACTGCAGTTGCCGCTGCTGGACAGCAGTCAGCGCTGTGTCACTACACTTTTATGAACACAAGAATTACATAATCACATCTACACTTATATGTAATGGGCTGAGATAGGCACACACAACTTCTTGGGAGGCAACACTATTTATTAACACCAACACATTACACTTAACATAAATTTCGATTTAAAGCTTTCGTGACTGCGGGCTAACACCAATCCCGAATATCCGCCCCCACAGCCCTTTAAATAATCTCCAATACAGCCCCCCAATCGGCTACGCGTGTACGAGTGACGTCCCTGCCCTCTGACCCCCGACCCCCCCGTCCCGCGCGTGCGATTGGTGTGTCGCTCTAAAATCGACTCCAAATCCCCGCCACGCAGCCCTTTAAACAATCTCCATTGCCCAGCATCGGCGGCAACGCGTGTGCGAAGGACGTCATTGCCCTCTGACCCCTGACCCCCCGTTCAGTTCGTGTGAGTGGTGCGCGGGGTTGTGTGAGCGGAGACGTCGCGTTTGAGTGGCTGAGAAGCGACGGATTGATTCCAGGCAGCCACGTGCCAGCCCCGAGCTATGCCCCACAAACAGAACCCGTGGACCCGAGGGGCTGCGGCGCGAGGAGAGGAGCCGGAGAGCGGCAGCCCTCTCACCGCGAGCGAGGAGTCGAGTAGCGGCTGCTCTCACTCGAGCGAGGAGTCCGGAGCCCGCAGCCCTCCTGAGATCAGCCCTCCCCCGGGGGGGGGGGGGAGCCGGGGGCCCGCGTCCCCCACAACTGACAACCTGTGTACCAACTGGCCGAGTGAGAGTTTGTGTGTATTTGAGCGCAATCGTGCCAGTGTTTAGCTGTACCAGGGAGTTTGATGCAGCAGAGTGTTTCGGTGTAGCAGGGTGTCCGGATTGTGCCGGCACACTATCCTTCTATCCGTAATGTGAGCTCCATTAAAAGTTTACTCGGACCTCAACCTGTCCAAGCGCCTAATCTTGGAACGTGGTTCTCAACATCGTCCCTCACCCATGCTACGTACCTTTGAGACGTCCTGCTTTTACAAATGTTGATGAACTGGAGGGCAAAGGTCTGGAGGACCCCACATGGAGTCTGGTTTCTCACACCCGAGCCTCCTGTGACATTTCTGGAGGCTTCTCTGGGATCTTTGTCCCATTTATTGAGTGCGGATTTGGCTTACTTCTGGCTTCATCCCAAGACGTCATCCAGTTGGGAAATACCCGAAGGTTGTGGGAGTCGCCCCGTGCTTCAGTTTATTTCCAACCCTCGCAATGGCCGGATGCTCACCAGCCGGAAGTCTTTTCCTGCATACACCACGACCGAGGTGTTGAGAGCAGCCATCTCGTGCCTGGTCGGCAATGGAGATGGTATTATCGATTAGGGGAGCGTGAGTCTGTGGCGTTGGTGGTGCTGCTGTCACGGAGGCGACACGAGTTTAGGAAATTCAGTTTTGTGGGTTTCCTGTAGGGAGCACTGAAAGATCCTCTCTTCCTCTTTCTCCAACCTTTGTCTGTTGTCTCCATGTCCCCGTTAAACTCTTTTTACGCCGCTTTCCTTGAATGTGCAGCCGCCTTTATGACCTCCCCTCTCCCCTTCTCTCCACCTCCAACCCATCTCCGTCGTAATCTCCTCCCCTTTGTTCAAGCTCTTCCCTTTCTCCCTCAGTCTATGGATGGGGTTATTGTTTATCGGGCTCTTATATAAAAATGGAGCTTATTTTAGCCTTTGAATACGATTTTCTGTTTTCCTTCGGTAGCGTGTTACACACATAGGGAAGATCGAGTCACGCCACCGGTTCCCATTATCAAAATCTTTGTCAACTTGTCTCCCTCGGTAGAAATGCCTTTCCTTCTCCAGCAGGCAATTGTCTTCTCTCTCTCACCTCCGGTATTTCTTCCGATGCGCTTTCTTAATCTCGCTTGCTGTGTGTATCGACTCTATCATTCAACAAGGGCAAATTTAAAAATTTGCTTTTTTTTCCTCCACTGCTTTACCACTATACCTCCTGAGTGGGTACTCGGAGTTTCATCTAATGTACTATTTGATGAGTCGCTTCCACACAGCACAAAGGCGGTAGCTATCCGAACTGTAAATTTTTCTTTCAATTTCGATAGATTCTCGATTTATTTTTGGCCAGTAGTAGCTAGTTTTGCACAGAACTTCAACATTAAAATCAACTGAGTATCCTTGTTGGCACGTGTGCTCTGCTACTGCTGAACACGGGTGCCAACAAAAAAATACATTATTTAAATGCATGCCTATAAAGGGCAGCATACTTCAATAGGGATTACTATTGGTACGGCTATTTTAATACACAATAGACAGGAAGGACAAGATGAAAGGGCTCTCATAATGCACATGCATAATGTACGTTGACTCGGTAATCTCCCACCCCCCCCCCCCCCCCCACTTTGCGTGAGAGTGTCACAAATCTAGCTGTCGCCTGATGAAGCCAGTTGTAATTACTGGCAAAACGTCGTACTCCGATTGTAAATGTTGTGGCTTGGCTCTCCAAAGTACCAGTGACGAATTGGCTTGTTCTGTTTCCGTGACAACCCTTACTAGTTGGCTGTGTCGAGTGGTGGCGGGTTTTAACGACACGTTTATATATGTACGCGATCTAACCCAAAAAAACACCTCTATGTATAATATTGGACCCGAAAGCCTACGTGTTAAACCAAAATTAAAAATATATACAAAATAACAATAATTTCTAGTTTTCCTCATTCACATCGTGATTCGTATGAAAAGACATGAGATGATTGAGACATGTTAAATCATAAACTATTTATAAATATATATACAGATAGTCCTCGACTATCTGTATATGCAAACAGAGTTAGGATAGCAGCCTCCTTTAAAAGTCAGAGTAGAATTATACACTGTAGAAGACAGTTGACGAATCCTCGCTGCTTGATTCCTCCTCGGTTCCCTTCAGCAGTGAGTCATCACCAGTCTTCTCTGCCTGCTCATTCTCCATGTGGCACCGCTGGGGTGGGTGCGATACGCCAGGAGACTGCTTATGCAGCGAGCAGTGAAGCAGGCCCATCTCTGCCTGCTCATCCTCAACGTGGAATTGAGGCGATGGCGGTGAGCTGGGGGCATCGGTGAGGAGGGTGTTACCGAGATGGCCCAGCTCTGCCTGCTGCAGAATCGTCTGTACGACGAAGCGCTCGCGGCGCATGCAGGCGCGCACATGGGATGGCGTGTCCGGGATGATGTATGCAATGCAGGCCTTCGTGAGTAACACCACGTGCTGCACACGTCCACACACAGGTAAAGGATTTTCAGTTTCAGGATTTGCATGTAATGGGTGCTTACTAAATATAATAGGGCAGCATCTCAAAGTGCTTTACATCTCAGGTCAACTATTCCGGGGACCTGCAGCCTAGGGATATTATATTGTTACGTCGTTTTTCCCAATTAAATTAAGTCATTTGAGTAATTTTTGAACATTTGGCAAATTATACCGAGGCACTTTTTTTGAATTACTTAATGGGTTTTTTACGTTCACTATGCAGCAGGCAACATTTATGATGGGCAGTTAATGCACCCACCGTATTCACCTGGGCAGCCGCAAATTACCGCAACAATCAGCAAAACCTACACTCGGCCATGTCACCACTGCAAAGATTCCCTGTGTAGCCTTTCACAGACTGAGACAAGTGCATCTATGAAGGGTGGCACAGTGCCTGTGGGGGTGGTGTGCACCTTTATCTCGCCAGTGATGATTTTCACACACTTCATCAAGTACTCATTTTAAGACAGAATCAACTTAAGGGAAGCTCAACACTGGTTCTAATATTTTCCACTGTTGTTGGCTGTGTCCAGAAATAGTACTCCGGTCACACAGGATTGGTAGCGCAGTTCACAAACAACAACGCAGCCGCTCCGCTTTCCACACGCACACATGCTTACGTGTGACAAATTGCATCAACAACATGAATCGTCTGCTGCATGATGAAAGTGAGTATTGTATTACCACTATTATTTGTGATCTCAGAAATACTGTGCAATTGTGAGGTATAATAGCATTACTGGCATTATCTGAAATGACCCATTGACAATGATCACGGTTTGCTCTGCTGACCTTAACAACTGCTCACAGATGAGTCTATACGATGGTGCAGTAGTGTAAGACTTTGTACACTAGACTTGCAATCCAGAGGTCACGGGTGTGAATTGATCTTTGGTCGTGGGAGTGTAAACAATGGTGAAAGTGTTTTACATTCCACTGCCTCTATCCACCTAGCAGTGTAAATGGAATACATCCAGTCAATTGGTCGGCTGAGTTTGGTTCTGTCCAGTGTGGGAACTCCCACATCTTCCCAAAACGCCTGACCAGTGTGGAAGAGCAGTAAAAATACATCTTAAGGGTCTCTCTTGAGCTCCCTATAGCAGGAGCCCTTTTTGCCATCAGTGACATGAGCAAGTAATCGGAGGGCTGTACCTTAATCTTTCTATGGGTTTATGAATGTGTGTGTGTGTGCATGTTGATGTGTACCTGCATGGCAATGACGAAGGCCAGCTTTGCCGTCAGTACTTGCCAGTACTGCTTGGTGACGGAGTAGGCTTGGGGATGATCCGGCGGGTAGCGATAACCTGGATACCTACACACGTACAACCACAAGCACGCATGGACTATATTGAGCAAAGTGCCTCGAAAGTAGAGTTGGCGCTAAATTGAACAAGTATGGTTGTGCACAAACGGTATATGCGTTCACAGCCCTTTAAAAAATCCGCTTCTGAAATAGGGCCTTCCCACAACGTTCAGTTTGTGGGGGCTCTTTTGACTATGGTTCACGCTGGTCCATGCCAGGTTGGTGAAGGCAGGGAGTACAGATAATGGGAGAACAATATAGCACAACTGTTAATTTTTCTGAACTACCCACTGCTGACAACCTAGCTCCACAGTTGCCTACTGCACCTGCATTGTGTATGGTGATCATCAATCTAAGCACGGACAAGGCTCAAGCCTGCTTGACGTCCAGAATCTAAGATCAGCTGTATTCGTGGTGATTTGGTCATAGTCAAGTAAGGTTATATTAAATATCGATCAATATGGTTATATTGATTATAGTTGTGTATGCCAGCAATTCAAAAACGTTACAGAAAAGGGTTGGTAGATCGCATCAATTTCTTAACTAACTGTGCTGAGGTGACCAGAAGATGGCTGTAGAGCAAGTGGTTTCATGTCTGTGTGGACCTTTAAGCTTCATTTCATTATCATGGGTTCTCCAGGACCTCTTATTGCATCCCACATGCATAAGACCACCTTAAACTGGAATCCCAATGCACGGTCTTCCTGCAAAGGGATCTTGAGACTCAATTAAGCAGTCGTGGATCGATAGATAAATAAATAACATTACTCTTTAGCAAGGTAACAATGAGCTAGAATTTATATCAATCTATTATTATATTTCTCTAAGTGGGACTTTGGTTGTGAAGCCATCCCACCCGTACCCACTGCTCCCCCCCTCCAATTCCCCCCCCCCACCCCCTTTACTGTCCCCACCCACCATGCACACTCCTCCCCCAACCCTACCACAACCCCTTACTACCCAACTAAGCCAAACCCTGTGTCCAGGGTAAGGGGCAGGGCCTAAACAGAGGTGGGGCCTAGGGGAAGTGTGGGTCTTAAAAGGAAAGTCACGGAGTGAAAAGAGGAAGAAAACGAGCCTAATCAGGAAGGGGCGGAGCCAGGAGGACGCCACACCCAGAAGTATGTCGCATCTACCTGGACAACACACCCAGAGATCAGTGCATCACATTCGCAGGGACGGCACCCCCGATAGCTGGGCATGACACTGAATGGCACAAACCTGCAGGTTGTGTGGATTGCCGGATCAAACCAGGCTGGCAGGATGTTGGGATGATTTTGCTCCTTGAAGTCGCTGATCTTGAAAATTGAAAGGCTGTCCTCCGTGTACCCATGCATTGTAGGCGAACCTGTGCCATACTCTGCTGAGTATCCATAATAATACACCAGGCGTGGGATGATGTCCGTTGTGAACGCCAAGATGCATGACCGTGGAATTAGCATACGGAGGCACAGCAATAGCGGTCACTTAGCATGCAATAATTTGACCAAGGCTTCTGAACATCTCACCTTGGCAATTACATTAATTTTCACAAATACAATTTGGGGGGTTGCTGCCAGAGTGTAATGGTTACCATATAAAGACTTGCAATCTGGCAGTCGTCAGTTCAGTCTCCTGACACAACAGTTGAAGCAATGGATAATTTTCTTAAATCTCCCCCACCTCTGTCCAATTAGCAATATAAATGGGTTCATCACTGTTTTAGCGCAGGTAATTCCACATCTTACAACATGTCTGGTAATCATGGAAGAGTAGGCCAAATACCGTGTAGAGGGGTTCTCTAGAGCTACCTTTAGTTGAGGCCCTTCTGCCAGCAGTGACATGAGCAAGCAATTGCAAGGCTTTACCTTTTGCGATTTTGGGAGAGAGTGGATAGGAGCGGTGGTGCAGTGATTCGTGCACTGCACTTTGAATTCAGCACACATGCAATTGACTTCCAGCTACGACTAACATCAGTGACGAGTGATACCCGAACCGCTCCTGGTCCCCCACTACACCTCTTCTCAAACCTGCCATGACCAGAATGGTGAAGTATGCTAAAAAGAACCCACACGGCTAACATGACATGTTATGTCTCTCATAAGATGGGATACTGAGCGAGAAAGCGAGCGGACAATCTGGTGACTTACATTTGTGATTACAGAGAGGGTGGCAACAATACTCAGAATGTCGGCCCAGGCTCCAATTCCTCTTGCTCGCGAAACCACAGGCCTCCTCATCTTTGTTACGAGCTTCCACGCGTCGACCCGCACTTCGATGATGTTGTTGAGCAGTGCGAGCAATGGCGCAAGTGGAAATGATGCCACAAAGAGAGTGACAAACCCGAATTGGATAACTGGGGTATATTTTGAGAATGGGTAGGGGGGCAAGGATAGGATAATGAGTGAAACAGGATATAGACACACACTCTTAATGCTGTTATGTTGTGATTACTTTAAGCAAACAAAACATGTTTTCAATGCATTGAATGTGTTTTAGTCAAAGGAGACCCCAAAATATGATCACATTTTCGTATCATTTGTTCACAAAATTATCGTGTCCATTACATTGGCCACTGAGATGCGACCAGCCACTACCATCTTTAATGCTCAGCTCTGGTTCACCTGGGTTTCTTTTGCACCATTTTCCACCACTAGGTGGCTATAATAACTAGATCACATCCTGTATTGAGGACTCCATTAACCGTACCACACATTTTTATGCATATGCACTGTGGCTGAAATGCCAACAAATCACAGCAGTTAACCACAGTGGACATGATGCACAAGAGTTTTAAATAAATAGTATGGGGGAGAAACGTCAACCCAAGCTGACCAATGTAGTTGCATTGGTTAGCAGACAAGAGGAGCAAATATGTGCTTCTATTGTTTCTAAAACTGAACTCCGTACATATGCACATACGCGCATTCTCAAAGACAATTGCGTTACAGTATATCCATAGATTGGTGCCTATGGCCAAATCACCCAGTATGCGTCAGATTTAATCAGATCCCAGAAGCTAAGGAGAGCTGAGCTTGGAAATTGGTTGGATGGGTGACCATGCAACAGTTGTTGTGGGGTTGTGAGCAGCAGAGGACAGTGCAGCAAATTACATTGTTGTATTGTACATCTAAGCTCTTACATCTGTGCTCCCTGCCTTCAACAACCCGAAGTGTGGGTAATTTCCCTCCCACAACAATGTCCGACAGATACACAGGGGCCATACACACGTGCCTATATAGTCAAATGCTACCCAATCGTGTGTGTTTTTTTAATAATAAAGTAAAACGCGTTGACTCCGTAGTGTGATCCTCTGAGCTCATTGTACCCATCTCGAGGTATTCATCAAAGAGTCCAAGTGGGCTCTGGGGCTGTAGGTCCATGTCTTGCTCCCAGCGCGTGTAGACAGCCTCAGGCCTTAGCTTGGCCCGACGCTGGGCCCACCAATTGCTGAACCATCTGGGGAATTGTGGAGGGAGGTACGCATGTGCAGACACAGAGACACCCTTACACGTGTATATCCATTTGTTCATCAACTCTAGGTTGGCTATTTCATAGCTTTCCACTGTGTTTTCAGGTTGTATCATGTGAACATCCCAAGCACGTGGAGCGAAACGTCAAGACATGCCAAACAATATGCGGTATGACACAAAACATGTCAGAGAGCTGTACCAAAACAACTGCTAAAACCTAAGTAGTAGCTGTTTTTCATTTAGCTCGTTGTCAATCCACTACACTCTCTCAGTCATGGGAGTTGCTTGTCTAATATTATGAAACTATGTACGAAGCGTCTGATCGGAATATCGCATGATACTAACGAGGTGAACTTTGTCCAGTTGACTGGTGTTCACTGCTTAACCAGTGCACACTGCTAACAAGCTGTCGACCCGAGTTTTCGCTGAATGCGTTTTCACACAACACATTTTCATTGAAACATGGTTCTTATATTTGGGAAAACTTTTCACACAACGTGGAACGTGTCCATTATAATGTGGAATGCACACTGTTAAAACGCCGAACGCGGCCATTATAATGCGTTCCTGAGCAGTCGACGATGAACGACTGTCTTGAGTTGCGCGGCTGAGCAGTTTGATAAAGTATGCCGAATGATACAGTAACACGGCAGCCTAGCCTGAGTTATTTATCCCACCATGGGATGACTGCAAGTTGATTTTACTGTGCAAATGTGATTAACTCAGTAATTCCTTACTTTGCACCTTTTTACTTCACGCGGAAATTTTCAGAAACGCATCTACCGCGTTACACGAGGAAATGCCGTAATCAGACTTCACAGCTTTCATGTGTTCATGCGATACTTACGGGATGATGACCTCCTGAAAATTGCCAACCATCTGCTTCACTACCATGATGACAGTGAGTTGAGAAGTCAGTTCAAAGAGACAGCCGTTTGGGGGACACTGGAGGGGGGATGGGGTGGAGAATAGATTCAGGTTAAACACTGAAGATATGAAATATTGGGTAATACATATATGGATACCACACATCATTTCTAATGATCCTCTCACATTCTTCTTTTCAGTCAATTGCACACTGCAAAAGTGACGGCTCCATATGTTAGAGGGGACAGTGATTAAGAATATCAATATTCTCCAGATTATAAGAAACACTTTCCCCCTCTCCCTCATGTATTTTAAATAAAGAAAATGGTGGCGCATCTGATAATGTTTTGTTTGTTGTCCTTCCCCCACACATCCGATGCAGGCTGTGTACAGTGCAAAATAAGTTCAACACACAACATGCATACTGCAGTTGGTGTTTAGTATCAGGTGAGTTTAATTCCAGAGCATCGTCTAGTAAATATAATATCGTAAAACATGAAATTAAGTTGGTAGAAAACACAGAGGCACTTAAATAATAAGCTGTATTCTTTATCCTTTATCTGCATTGTTTTTGAGAGGATATCAATCAATGAATCGCCCTCGTGACGATTTTCTGCAAATCTGCAGCAGGAGAAGTAGGCACCTTAATATAACACCAAATATATTCATAATCATCTCATGTGTCAATAAGTCTGCCTTCAAAGAGAAACATGAGCAACAGGTGCACATTTTGGGCAATGGACTTTCTTCCGAGCATAGAGTGACTGCAAATACTCAGGGTGACTCTGAATGGCAATTATGTAAATGTTAAACTACGTGTCATTAACACTGTCTTAATGACATTGATTTAACGTGTGCACAACGCAATGCTGCTTAATTCCTTACTCCAGAATTCGTTATTGATATCATGTTATGGGGCCGTTCTCTAACACAACGTGCTCCACTGCGCCACAGTGAGTCATAGGTAGTGGCTAAACATATCCTTGAGGGGGGCTGAAATACTGTACATTTTTAAGGATGATCAAATATATAATTTTAAATAAATGGCGTTTGATAAATACGGTATATAATTGAAAATGTCCAATGAGAGACCACAAGGGTACTACTTGCAAAGTATGTGATAAACTAACACCCTCAAGGTAACTGGGTTACCAATTGCATCAGTCTAACACGTGTTCTGCTCGTGGTGACCTCGTGCTCTCTCAAGTCTGGTTTCGAAAACTTTTTTACTCCGGAGACTGTGTTAATGCTAGAGCTGGTGACCAGGTGTGAAGACAATGAGGCCTTTTAGAGTTCCAAAAGAAAGAGTCCTTATTTCGACATTTCATTAACAGCACGGTGTGAAGACAATTGTTGGGAAAAATATCAACTACAAAAGAAAAACATGAAAATGTTGTACAAACAACATAGAAAAGACAGGGCCAACCCCTCAGATCTACACACCTCCTCGATTCTCCATTTTCCAAAGTAAGTGTAGCTTCCAGGGAAGCCGATAAATTTCCCTTTGAAAAATGCAATGTAGAAAGACGCCGAGTAGAAGTTGACGAACTGAAATAAGAATTTCTTGAACGTCAGCCGATACTCAAATTCGCCTTGCGTCTTGGGCATCTCTGTGGGTGTGATACAAAGGCACACATGGACACAAACATCAAACAGGGCAATCAGTTTTGATGTTACTTACATAGTTTCTGGCACACAGGCTACGAAAAGCCACTGATAATGATGCCGCATTGAGGAATAGCAACATTTCACAATGTGACGTGCTTTGATATCCATTAAAATGAATTTGAAGATCAAAAGTGAATTTCAAAGATGTTGCTGGGGAATGAGTGACAGTGGACAAGTTGTTTACCAGGTGTTGTTCACCACATTCACCCTGTGGAGTGTCATTCAGTCTCCATTTGCAATTAAGCCATTTACACTGTCCGTATGATGTCTGAAAGCCAGTGCACTTGATTTTCAAATATCTTTAAGGTGTATTAAATTTCGATTTAAAGCTTTCGTGACTGCAAGGATTCATCTTCTAGCACTCCAGCGCTGTCCTCTAGACAGTCTCGTCTCTTCACATGATGAAGGCCGCTTATGTTGTGGCCAAAACGTCGTGAGAATATTATTGTGTTATTTTATTTTATCAATTTATTATTTTATTCTCATTCTACGTGACTTTACCGAAAGAACCAAAGAAAATATTTAAGGTGTATCTTAGTAATTATCATGGGTCACCTTTCAGAGGGGGTGCAGGCTTCAGCAGGATACATTACTAATAAAGGTCTCAATAGCGGGCAACATGAGCAACACAAGCAGATAGCTGACAGCTGGCTAGAAGGTAGAAATGCAGCAGTGAGGGTCAGCCCACAATTACATTCAGTGATTCAATGGATCGAGAGGTGAAATCAGAGCGCTAAGTTGGCACCATTGAGATCCTGGGTTTAAATCCAGGCAGCGGCCTCTGGTAACATGTGTTCTCAAGTGCAGTGAATTAATGGCTTCAGGACGATTACTAATGATGGCATTACATCTGTAACATACACCATTTGGTTCATCACTTAATTTGGTGAAATTTTAGTTGTGAGAATGAGCAATTTGACTGTTACGAGATTAATATTATATTCCGTAGCAGTGTGGATTGAAAAGTGCTTCCCTCTAATGTGTGAACCAGAGTTCACTTGAATGAAGGGTCTCAGAGGTAGCTCACTTCTAGGGCCATTTCATGACATTAAGGGTTGCACTGGTCTACAAGAGATCCCATTGGATACTTAATCTCAAGACACGATTCTGATAGCCCAATCGGAATGAAACTGGAGGAAAAATTTTACAGAGTTTTGACAAAAACAGGCAGTAGTTGAACAAGTGATTGGATGATGCACTGATGCTGCTATTCATGGCCTCATGGTGCAAGGTTAAAATCATGATGACATTTTACAGCGACAATATTTACCATGCACAACATTTATCCAAGCTTCAAATTTACATGTGTTCTCTGGTGGCGTATAATAAAATAAACATATGCAAACCGTGATGGTGATGACACCTACCCAGATCAGTGAGGACGAGGGCCAGCTTGTCGTAACCTTTGTTGAGTAGTAATATGATTACGATGTTGAGGATGGAGGCCGTGATGGTGGTAACCATATCAGGTGTGAGTAGGGCACCGATCACCTTGATCTTGGTCACATGATTGGGGATACTCGAGGAGAGTATGCCAAAGATGGACAGGCGGTAAACAACCACACCCAAAATTGCAGCAAGAATCAGGAGGATCTGCCAGTAACACAAGAAACACAGAGGTGGGTGAGATTTACAGTCTTGTAGCTCTTTTCCACTGTATAACCAAGCCGTGAGTTAGCTGTGCCAAGCTAGCCTGGTGTGAATCAGGAGGTGCCAGTTCGTTTGTCTACTGCAGAACCAAATGACTGGCAAAACGTCGTACTCAGATTGTAGATATTGTGGATTTGCTGTACTAGTAACGAATTGGCATGTTCTGTTTACGTGAACAACTTTACTAATTGGCTGTGTCGGGTGGTGGTGGGTTTCATGGCATATATTTACGCGATCTAACCCCAAAAAAATATTATGGATGATATTGGTCGCGAAAAGCTTACATGTTAAACAGAACCTGAGCTGTTTCGCTAACATCACACACAATGAACGTGTAATGGTAACGTCATTTGGTCAAATGTAGAAAATGATGCAATGTTATGAAAGGAATTACTATCCCTGGCCCTGCTAGACCTCGAGCCAGGTTCAGATGTGAAGTTGAGACCAATTGCTACAAGGCCAAGGTGAGGCCAAGGCGGCAGCTTTTTAGACCACAATCAGTGTCAAGGTCACTCAAGGTTGGGTGCGCTAGTATGAGGCCAGTGTCAAGGTTGGTACCTCTAAGAAACCTCCTCGGACTGAGGCCACACACTCAAGGCCAAGGAGCTGAGGACATGTTTTTCATCTGGCCTTAAGGCCGAGTACTGGTCTCGAGAAACCCAAATCGAGGTTGACAGGAGCAGGTGGATAACATGATATGGCTCATGAGGTATTCATTGCCTTGGGGCAGCAGTAGATATTTCAGGTGATTGGATTGACAAAGGGCTGTAAGTTATATGATTATGCATGTATCTATACCCCCACTTGTAATCACTCAATGGATCACACAGGAGGAACAACATAGTTTGAGAGCGATTCTGACTGGGGGAGCAGCGTGTGGAGGTTGGGATTGGGTCAAGTAAATATATATGTATAACCCGTATATGATTGGCTGTGTCGGGTGGTGGTGGGTTTCATGGCATATATTTACGCGATCTAACCCCAAAAAAATATGGATGATATTGGTCCCGAAAAGCTTACATGTTAAACAGAACCTGAGCTGTTTCGCTAACATCACACACAATGAACGTGTAATGGTAACGTCATTTGGTCAAATGTAGAAAATGATGCAATGTTATGAAAGGAATTACTATCCCTGGCCCTGCTAGACCTCGAGCCAGGTTCAGATGTGAAGTTGAGACCAAAAGCTACAAGGCCAAGGTGAGGCCAAGGCGGCAGCTTTTTAGACCACAATCAGTGTCAAGGTCACTCAAGGTTGGGTGCGCTAGTATGAGGCCAGTGTCAAGGTTGGTACCTCTAAGAAACCTCCTCGGACTGAGGCCACACACTCAAGGCCAAGGAGCTGAGGACATGTTTTTCATCTGGCCTTAAGGCCGAGTACTGGTCTCGAGAAACCCAAATCGAGGTTGACAGGAGCAGGTGGATAACATGATATGGCTCATGAGGTATTCATTGCCTTGGGGCAGCAGTAGATATTTCAGGTGATTGGATTGACAAAGGGCTGTAAGTTATATGATTATGCATGTATCTATACCCCCACTTGTAATCACTCAATGGATCACACAGGAGGAACAACATAGTTTGAGAGCGATTCTGACTGGGGGAGCAGCGTGTGGAGGTTGGGATTGGGTCAAGTAAAAATATATATGTATAACCCGTATATGAATCCACTGCTGGATGATGGCCTCCCCAAACCTGTGCAGGTTGTCAGGGTTATTTTCCCATACTTCACCATGCACACCAGTACAGGTTGGTAAAGGATGGAAGCATGAGAATGCAGTTCTCTGTTGGCCACAGGGTAGCTCTGCAGCAGCCTACAGTCCATTTTGTGCATGATGGTTACCGATTCGTGCAGTACCCAGGCTCAAAACCTGCTTCGCCTCCAAGATGAGGCACATAGCAGGTGACTTGGCCATAGCTCACTGGATCAGGAGAAGGGGTTCAATGTTGCTGTTGAGTTGGCGGACTCACCCAGAACAACACCATGATCCCAGAGAGGCAGTAACGGAACCTCAGTATCCTCTTAGGCATATGAGGCTCCTCCTCCTGCACTCACAATGCACGGACATAGACGGAAAAGCATTTGTATATAGATTAGTCTGTAGGAGTGACCAATGTTAGTGTGAGCCGTTAAGGTTGACTGATGAACCATTATTTGTTTTCCCCACTACTAGTTAAGCATGCGATGATATAAAGGAATGGATTTGATGGTCCTGATGTCTGAGAGTTGAGCTGGCAGCGCTGAGATTCATTGGCTTGAATCCAGGCAGCTGCCTCCAATTAAACCAAGTAGTAAGCCGATCAGCCTGGTCACCAATATTACATTTGTTTCTTTTCTTAATTTGGCCAAATTTCACCTTTCAGAATAAAAAAAGATTAGTTTGACCATCATGAACATTTCTTTGTAGCAGGGCTGATGGGAAAGGGCCACCCTCTAGTGTGTGTTCACTTGAAGGGATCTTAGAAGTAATTATGTAACATCTGCTTGAGCAAACCTTTCCATAACATAGAGTTCCAAATGGACATTGTTTCATAACGATTCCGATAGTACAATCGGGATAATATTGGAAGGAAAACAAAATTGAGCAAAGGCCAACAAATATGTTAGAAGAAAAACTAGGAAAACAGTGAACAGTTACACATGCAACATTACAAAATAGAGGTGTGTGTGTGCAATGAGGTAGTCGCCGTGGTGACGGCAGAAAGCATTACCATGGTGATGATGTTACATTTCGTGGTCGTGCAGCGAGCCAGGTACTCGGGCCGGATGGGGTCTCCCTCCTGCGCCGCTGCCGTCAGGTCCCAGCGGTACGCGAGCGATGCCTGGCGACGCTTCCAAAATTCCAGGAACACCGTGGCTGTTGCGACACACCACACGGGGAGGATTTACTTTGAAAAGTAATTTGACTATCGATTGCTCAAGGGTTCAAAAGTTACCTAATGTAGTCTGTTAAATGTAATGTTCAAAGTAACTTCATTAGTATTTTTTTCTTCTTTCATAAATACCTTTATTGGCTTTTTTTGGTACATTGCCACAATTTTATCCCACTTGCACCATGAGTGGCATGGCATGAGATTGAGATTTCTTTTGGATCTATAACAGAGCAGTGCTGCTCTTCGTGTTACAAAACGTTACACAAAAGCGAATGTCACAGAGCTACCTCTGTGATCTCTGATCCACATAGTAGGGGTAGCTCTTTCCCAACTGCTTTGCCACGGAGAGGAGCGTTTGTTACGTGATAGTCAAGCTAACATTTTTATTCTCAGAGCTGGAATGTAGCCAAATTAAGTACAGAAGCAACTTCAACATTATGTATTTTTTTTATTTGTTGTGCAGATATCGGTGATTGAGTTGAGACCATCATCTCGCTATAATTGAAAAACTTGTTTAATCGCAGGTGGCCACTTTCATTTCAACACAGAATCTCAGCGGCGGCAACGCAGCACTCTGAACTCTGAGCCACCTGGCCACTTTGTATTTTTCATGGAATCGCCTTGGGGTAGCGCATTCGTTGCTTGTTGCAGAGGTTCGTGGTTCAAATTATGTGGCTGCCCTGATTAATATTGCCGGTGTATTAATTACATAAAAATACACACCATCTGCTTCACAGTGGACATTAAAGATTATCGGTTATCATTCGTAAGAGTAGGACAATGTGTACAAGTCATGGTCCAAATGTGCCCTCATTGAGCAGTGGGTTCATAATAGGACTGTCAGGATCACTGCATACGAACATTGCAAGACATGCTCGTACTGTATATGGTTGTACGTATGTATGTTGAACTTCTTTAACACTGTATGTGGCCAAATGTGCTCATCATCATTGCAAACATGTTGATACTTGTCACTGTGTCTGGGCAATGTGTGCCAATGCTTAGAATCACTTACCCCAAAGTCCCATGAAAACTGCGAAGAATATGGTGACCGGATTTTCATACATGTGTGAAGTCTGCAACGGCACAATCAGAGGTGTTAGTCACAATTAAACCTTAAATCTTAGCATCCACGTATTTTCAATATCAACAGCAGGAAAGTAACGATGCATCGATTGATTTTTAGGTTAAAATAGATTAATCACTCATGAAACATCCATTAAATTGTGGAGATGACAATGCTCTACAATGTCTGATATTATAGCGATATTCATGTATCAAACAAATCTGTATAAATGTGACAGAAAGAGCAAAATAAGCAATGGGCAATTCCATGATTGTGTACATACATTTCAGACACTTTAAAGTGAATAATCATTATTTCGGCATGACATGTCAACTAATTAGCACTGAAATTCAGATTTAAAAAATACTTTGTCCACTTGTATTGATCGTGGAGAAATACTCATGAAATACATCGTGTCGGATTTACTCAGACAAAGTCACTTTTGCACTCCCGCTGGGATGTGACGATGCATTCATTTTCATGTATTTGTCAAATCATCGACTTCGTCCATTAAAATGCTCTATTTACTAAAACTATAACTACCTTCAAAATGGTCACACGTGTATTATTAGTATAATATTTTTTTAACACCCACACGAATGGCAGCGTAGTGTTTAGCATGATATGCTGCAATCTAGTGATCATGGTTAATGTTAATGATACAATCTCAGCAACGTGAGTTCGCTTTGTGATAATGATGCACAGCACCAATAACCAATAGGTATCCTTATTTAGAGGGAATATCGATGGTGTATTTGTGTGATACCTTCGCAGTCTCGCAGGTATCATTTAGCCTCCAAAAGGTGCATTTTTGGTCACACTGGGGACACATGACCAGGGATCCTCCGATGGTGTTGTTGCATATTTCTCCACTGCACACATAGACACGCACGAACATAAACACACTAATGGGCATAGTACACTTGGATGAGAAATATAATTTGCCTAAAGGTCATGCCGCTTTTGAATGTGTCTTACCCTCCCTTTAAACAAAGTCAGACTAAATTATGGGTTCCAACGTCGAGCATTTTCCAAAGTAAAACGTATTTCCTGATGTTTAATTATAATTTTCGTTCATATCGGTGGTGTAACATCTCTATGTATTGATTTACAGGGGTGTTTACAGCCCTTTTATCAATCCACTGCTGGCTGAGGGCCTCCCCACACCTTGTGGGTCATGAGGGCTATTTAATTCTAGTCATCCCACACTGGTCAGTACGGCTTGAATATGGGAAGCGAAGACTCCAGACATAGAGTACAGCAATGTATTTCCTGCACTTCCTCCCCGCTGTCTATCATGCAGCCCCGCAGAGTCTATGTGTGTAAGTAGTATTATAAGGATACGTTTCACATTTAAACATTTTGGATTTGAATATTTTTTGCTTTTGATTTTCGGATTATTTACAATTTGTAAGAATGTACAATATATTCATGTGAACAAGAGTGACGAAACCCGATGCCACGTGATACGTGTCGTCGTGAGTGACGTCACAATGGGCGATGTCATGTTTTCTGAGCAATCCAAAACAATGTTTAATTTTCCCTGGATTGTCCGAAATATTGTAGCTAGGCTTGATTTTTTGGATTTACTTTTAGAAACAGAGACATTTGGAACATATATACATATACAATATATTGAATGTACTATATTTGTACTGTATATGTATATAAACTGTATGAGATTGTATATATGTGCATATGTACTTTAATAGTTAAATGTTAAAGATGTGGCCCTGAAATTGCTTGCTCATGCCACTGCTGGTGGAAGGTCCTCCACTAAAGAATGCTCTAGATTGCCCCTCGAGATGATATTTGGCCTACTCGTCCATGATGGCCAGACGTCTTGGACACAGTGGGAGTACCCACATTTAACCCCATCACATCTGAACTGCCAATCATCTAACTGCGGTGTCTCCGTTTATACTGCTGAGCATATGTGGGATAATTGAAGAAACCTAGCCATTATTTCAGCTGCCATGCCAGGCGATCGCACTGGAAATCTATAAACTGCAATTCTAGAAATATAACTATTACACCATGGCAGCATCCCATGGGATTGTATATAAGTGTATATGTATGTCTATATGTACTTTACGTGTATATGTACTTGTGTATAGCCTTAGTAGGTGCTTGCTGATACTCATTGTTCAGTCTGTATTGCCATACAGGAGATCTGTGTGATTTCTACATCTGACACATGAGTGTATGTGTGTGTGTTTGTATGCATTTGTCTGTATGCATGTGTCGGGCCAGTACCTAGTGATGTCACGGTCCTTGCTGAATACTCCAAAGAAAAAGGAGATCAGGCCGACGATTGCAGCGAAGATCAGCATCTTTGTGTAGAAGCCGAGCCATGCAAAATAGAGCCCCACTTGCCACCCGAAGTATGACCTGTGCCGACAACATCACTCGCACACACAGCGCAAACATCACCAACCACACATGGCACCAGTGGTGTAGCTATCGAATATGTAAGCAAGGACCATGGACTGGAGGGAAATGTGAAGAGCAGGGAAGGCATGGGCAAATGCTATTCTGGAACTCCATTTTCCCAACCGTCTGTGCTATCAACTCCCAGCTAGCATTCAAGTCCAGCCTTAGGACCTTCCTGGACAGGGCACGTCCCTAAGAGGTACGATGGCCTGTGGTCGAGACTAAGAATGATGTGGCAGTCAAGAGAAGGAATGCGTCTGAGAGGATGTGCACCACAGAGATTTAAGTAATAAAATCAGCATGTGTGCAGGAGCCACATGGATCGTTGCATCAGGAGACTGGGAGAGATGGTGAATGCTTGGAGAAGTCTTCATCCAGCAGTGGATAGGGCATGAACTTACCGCACAAGGTCAAGAGGCTGCTCCTTGAAAGAGCGCCCGGCTCTCGCCCACTCCCGTCGCAGCGTGTTGCGGTCGCCCAGCGTGTTCGGGTTTTTGGTGGGATGAACAGACTCACTCTGACATGGGGAAAGCAATTGTTAGTCACAAACACTGCATGGACATTCACAAATTACCAGCTCCACCCCCCCCAAAACTCTGCCGTGGCGCTGCTGTGGTGTAATGGTGTTGCACACTGCACTGGACTTGCAAAGTTAGAGGTCGCCCATTTGATTTCATGGGAACGACAGTTAAAACAATGACCACGTTTCTTAATCACGCTGCTTCTGCCCAGCAAGCAGTGTAAATGGGTGCACCCACAGTTAGTCTATTGGTTGGTCACGTGTTGTGGGATGAAGTGTGGGTACTTCTAATTCTTCCAAAGACTTCTGTCCCAAGTGAAATAGTCGGCCAAATACCCTTGAGAATGGCTCTCTAGAGTGCTCGTGGAGTCCTTTCCAATGCATGGATATTGAACTTCTTTTGCACCGTATGTAGGCAACCATGCAAATCAGACGTGTGTTTAGTGAGCTGGGGAACTTGGACACCTATACGGCGCATCTCTGTGGGACACTAATGTTAAGTATGTGGTAAGCTTTAGACCAGTGGTTCTTAACCTTGTTGGAGGTACCGAACCCCACCAGTTTCATATGCGCATTCACCGAACCCCTCTTTAGTGAAAAATAAAATGTGATTTTTTTCAAATTCAAGACTTAGATATGTTTTTTACTGGTACACAAAATGAGCCGTGCATGAACATTACCTTGTTCAAAGAATAAAACCAACACAATGCATAAACTCACAAAAAATTACATACCTGGAAATCAATGTGACTTCTGCTGTTGCCTTTGAGAGATCAGTTCAGATATGCGTGGCTTCACCTTGGCAAGTGCCACTCTCATGTCATTTTCACAGCAAAGTCTGTTCCTTTTCTTCGTTTTTATGTCCAGCATCCTCGAAAAGGATTGCTCACAAAGATATGTTGTAACAAATGGTATAAAAAAATCCAGGGCTTTCTTAGCAATAACTGGATACTTGTTCATTTGTCGACACCAAAACGTTGAGAGCGTTGTTGTTCTGAAGAGTTGCTGTTGAACCTGGCTCTGCTGAATTTCAATGATTTCATCGAGGAATTCATCATTGACATCTGCTGTTTCAACAGCAAACGTGAACGGCTGTCTCACCCATGCTGGATATGACTCTCTTGTAGGAAAATATCCGTCGAGAGACTTTGCAAGCTCATCTAAGTGCGTGGCAATTGTTTGCTTCAGTTCCGTGGATACAGAAATATCTCCGATTCCAGACACATCTTCGATCTTACTTGCACAGTCGTCCAGAAGCGGGAAGTTTGCGAAGTTATTGTTCTCTGTTCGTCGTTTCCATAACGGTAGCTTTTTTTGAAAAGCCTTCAGGTGTTCTTCCGCTTCCATGATATTGACTCCACCACCCTGCATCTGCTGATTGAGATGATTGAGAGCTGCGAATATATCAGCCTTGTACGCTAAAATGAGAATGAACTTAGGATTTTTGAAGCAATCTGCAGGCAGTGTTGGTGCTCTTGCAAAAACAGGGCTAATTCCACACGCATGGCAAAAACACGATTCAGCACCTGTCCCCGGGATAACCACCGAATATTAGAATGGAGCAGAAGTACCTCAAATTCAGAGCCCATTTCTTTACACAGCTCACTGAAGATGCGGTGCCTCAGAGCACTTTTTCGCACATAGTTCACACATTCCACCACAGTTTTTAATACTTCTGTCATTTTTGGAGGTAAGGTTTTTGTTGCCAACGCATGCCTGTGCAGAATACAATGCGTCACAATGATGTGTGGTGCATCGGCCTTTACTAGCACACCAAAACCAGACTTTCTTCCCAGCATGACTGGAGCTCCGTCCGTACAAACTGCAGAAACCATATCCCATGAAAGATTGTTGTCTCTGAAGAAGTCATCCACAAGCTTCTTCACATCGGCTGCCTTCGTTGTTGTTGTAAGAGGCTTACAAAATAAAAACTCTTCTTTTATCATGTCGTCTTTCACATAGCGTACAAAAACAGCAAGCTGGCTTAGATCAGAAACGTCTGTGGTTTCGTCGAGTTGAAGGCTGAATTTTTCCGGGCTTGAAATCAGATCCGCGACTACTTGAGCCAAGATGTCTTTACTCATGTCTTCTATTCTGTCACTGACGGTGTCATTTGAAAGAGGAATTTGGGATAATTTACCTTCGGCCGCTGTTCCGAGTATCAGATTCGCCATCTTTAATGCAGCTGGTTTCACAAGTGTTTCACCAATGGTGTGTGGCTTGCCCTGCTTTGCGATCAGGTAAGCAACTTTGTACGATGCTGTCAGGATCGGTTTGTTAACAGGTACAAATCCAAGAGCAGGCAGAGTGGCCCTTTCATCGAATCTGGCTCTCTTCACCCTGAATTCAGCAAGTGTTGTGTTCTTGTATTCCCCGTCTCCATGCAGCTTCAAGAAGTGTTCCTTTAGTTTTGCCGGTGCAAGACTAGAGTTGCTCAACTTGGCGTTGCAAATCATGCAGATAGGACGCTCACTCCCATCACGTTCCGTGATACATGAGAATCCATGTTGTACATATTCGTCCGACCACTTTCTTCTTTTGCCCGACATAGTTAGTATGGATAAAATATTAAAGAAATCACACGACGTACGACAACAACAGTCACACGTTGACTACTGGGTACGCACTAAATTCCCCGCAGCGCTGATTGGCCAAGCAGTGTAGCATGATCATCTGCAGCCAGTGATGGCCAAGCGGGCCGTGTGTGTCATCACAAATTTACACAATAATTCAAGTGTGTCCGGACCTCCGTGGCGGGGGCTCTGCCGAACCCCTGAGATCGACTCACCGAACCCCTGGGGTTCGATCGAACCCAGGTTAAGAACCACTGCTTTAGACTATGCTGAAGCATCCTAAACAGGTGTGCAATTCAGGTGTCGTACATGGGCCTCCCGTAGGGTGTCAGTGTGCCCTCCACCCCCTCCCCCCCCCAACAACTTACGTCATGCAGTGGATAGGCTGCCGTATAGCAGCCATTTTCAATCATTTGGTTGATATTTAATATGTTCGTGCTGTCTTGTGGCATGGGGTTTTGCAGCATGTAGTGGACCTGTGTGAGCACACATGACACATGACAAACATCACAAACATGACACATAGGGCTAGGTGAGCTATTATTTACTCACTCCACTGTGAAATGTTTCCCCCTCTCCAACCACCACCAGCCTACACAGTTATAATGGGCCCATGACTCTTATTGAGTCCCTACTCGGAAGCGTCCCAGAACGCCCCAAAAACTGAAGTAGATATGTACCGATTTCAGCAAGTACAATGTCCAGATTTAAAGGAGACATTTTCTCCATGCTTCCCATTCATAAAGGCAATTTATTCAGAATACAATACTATCAAAACCCGAAATGAGCACAATATTGGCTCGACAGGATACCTGCTCACCAGGATCCAGGAACCATATCACCAGTAGTCTGTCATTCTTTTGTTGTGCAGGGGAGAGTGATTGAGGGGGCGTGGTTATATAATGTGGGCAGGACTTACAAAGGGAGGGGCTGCTAGCTCACCATGTCTCCTGGTTAAGCATACCAGAAATTTGGTAGCTTTTTCTACAGGGACACATTAACACAACCCCTAAACCGTAAATCCAGGCATTCTTAATAAACCATAATGATTTACACTTCTAATCACATGTCACTCAGAGATCACAAGTTGCGATACAGAGCTATAAACTTGAATAAAAATGATAAAAAAAACACGACAAAACCCTATTAAATTCACATATGTTATTGCTAAAAAAAACATTCTGGCATTATTGATACAGCATTCTTGATACAAACGTACGATTTGGCTGCGTACGGCCGGTGGGATGAGGACGTCATGATCCTTTATAGGATAGATGTCCTGCTGCGAACGCCGGAAGGGTGCCGTGAAATAGTCCGGTTGTTTGGGCACGGCTCCCGGGTTCAGTTGGTGAATATTTCCCAGGTAGTGAAGAGGCCCACTGTCTGAGCCTGACACCTGGGGGAGGTCGCTCTCCTTGAGTGGCACCTGTTTGATTTTAAATGTATTAAACGCTTTGCCTCGAGCACATTGAATCATCATCATCAGCCAAAATCAGTCCACGAATGGATGAAGGTCTCCCCAAGTTGTTGCAATCTATACAAGTCCTATAATACAACAAGTCATATAATACAACAAGTCCTTTAATACAACAAGTCCATTAATACAACAAGTCCTATAATACAACAAGTCCTATAATACAACGTTCTATACAAGTCCTATAATACAACAAGTCCTATAATACAAGTCCTATAATACAACAAGTCCTATAATACAAGTCCTATAATACAACAAGTCCTATAATACAACAAGTCCTATAATACCACAAGTCCTGTAATACAACAAGTCCTATAATACAAGTCCTATAATACAACAATTCCTATAATACAACAAGTCCTATAATACAACAAGTCCTATACAACAAGTTCTATAATACAAGTCCTATAACACAACAAGTCCTATAATACAACAAGTCCTACAATACAAGTCCTATAATACAACAAGTCATATAATACAACAAGTCCTGTAATACAAGTCCTATAGTACAACAAGTCCTATAATACAACAAGTCCTATAATACAACAATTCCTATAATACAACATTCTATACAAGTCATATAATACAACAAGTCCTATAATACAAGTCCTATAATACAACAAGTCCTATAATACAAGTCCTATAATACAACAAGTCCTATAATACAACAAGTCCTATAATACAACCATCCTATAATACAACATTCTATACAAGTCCTATAATACAAGTCCTATAATACAACAAGTCCTATAATACAAGTCCTATAATGCAACAATTAATATGCCAAAAGCCTCCACTGCATACCCCACCCACTCTTCAAGTTGTCCCACCAATATCTCCAGTCATGAGCACACGCACATGAGCCAATCTTATCTCGCCATCTCTATGATATACATCATCTTGGGCACGTTCTCTCCTTCTGCTGCCACTCCAATGTCATTTTCGGCCAGCAGACATCATCCCTTCAAGCAACGTGCCCTTCCCGAGCCCATTCACTTTTCTAAAAAGAGTCAATATGTTGCTAATATGCATATTTTTTCAAATGTACGTTTTTCTAATCCGTTTGTATATTTACGTCTCTCGATATCTCGTAATGTCAGTGCTACGATTATTATCGTTGAACGTCATAAATTATAATCATCACAATCATCACCCTCACCATCATACTCTGTATCACATGCATGATCAACGCAATTATCATCACAACCATGATGAATCTTCACAAACATTATTGTCATCACATTCATTATCACCATCATAATCACAATCATCACCACAATCATCATCACAATCATCGGCATCATCATGATCATCATTACAATGACCATCAGAATCTTGCCTGGATGTGTAGAATCTCGGCATAGGTGGTGAGTGGGTTCCATGGCGCGTGTACTTTCACAAAGGTGGTGCGTCCGCTCACCGACTCCTAGTGGATGGCACGAAGTTCATCGTCAGACTCTAGATGAGTGCATTTAGTTGTATTTATTAGACTTTGTTTGACCAGGTGAGAGTTCAAGGGAACAGGATGGTCTCATTTGGAAGAGTGTCCACGGCCGCGTGGATTTTCGTGCTTGTGTCACGTGTTGTTAGCACCTCGTGCCGATCAACGTGTGGCACAACCCAAAAGCAAATTGCATAATGTACGTGCAGTTATCGAACACTTATTACTACAGTATAAATAGCTGGCATGCCACATTAAGGTGGAGACTGTTATACCCTCCAGTATAAAATGGGTAAGCCACAATTAATCCATCTTAAGATTGTGCATGGTGGGGTAAAGTATGGGTATTCGCTATCTCTTTCAAGACGTCTGGCAAGCATAGATGAGTAGGCCATATACCCTCCAGCGGGGATCTTTAGCGCTCCTACTCAAGGAATGTATGCCAGCAGTGATATTATGAAGCAATTACAGTCTAACACCTTTTTATTTGTATACAGTGTCTGTCATCTATAGCAGAGAGACACGCAGGAAACTTACCTCCTTGGGTTCAATCTCGAGATCTAGCCCCATCTTCATCAGGCTTGCCTGATATTCGGTCCTCTTCTTCTGTCAAACAAAATTGACCATCTGTGTTATACATTGTTCTCAGTTGTGTCACTGTGGGAGTCAAGTCAAGAGGTGAGGAAACTTCTTGAACTCTTACAGTGAGTAGAGCCTCACATGGGAATCAATCAGAGAACGGCTCTGCAAAGTAGCATCACTGAACTGCTTCAGTCGGTGTCACTTCAGCAGACCTTAATAAAATAAAAATTTGCACAGCTCTTTGTCAATCAACTGTTTGAGTTCACCTTATTTGTTACAGGGATGGTCTCACTTAGCTAGTTGCTTTGCTATTTTACAAGGGAGATAGATCCATTGTGTGTGGGTACAATACCAACAAAATAAACAAAAACATCAATATTGCAGAGAATGCATACTGGGTACTTCAGCACTGTTGTAATAGTTTTCCATTTGGCAGTTAGAATGTGGATATTACATATATCCTGTAAGTTATGTCTGGGTGTCGGTGTGTGCAATATGAAAGTGGTGTATTTATTGAGGAGTTGTGGATGGAGTGTGATACGTAACGATAATTGATTGTTGTTCGCCAAAGCAGTGAGGCGTATGGTTCAGGGTATGGATGTGCGAGTTGAGTGATGGGAGTCTAGCGTTCATTGACTAGCGTGGTCTGCAGTTGACGATACAGTTTGATAAAGGATGTATACTGTAATGTACTTCTATAGCCCCCTGCCATCAGTGCAGCAATATTCAGTACGTGGTTGTAATGCACTTCTATAGCCCCCTGCCACCAGTGCAGCAATATTCAGTACGTGGTTGTAATGCATTTCTATAGCCCCCTGCCATCAGTGCAGCAATATTCAGTACGTGGTTGTAATGTACTTCTATAGCCCCCTGCCATCCATGCAGCAATATTCAGTACGTGGTTGTAATGGACTTCTATAGCCCCCTGCCACCAGTGCAGCAATATTCAGTACGTGGTTGTAATGCACTTCTATAGCCCCTGCTACCAATGCAGCTATGTTCAGTACGTGGTTGTAATGCACTTTTATAGCCCCCTGCCATCAGTGCAGCAATATTCAGTACATGGTTGTAATGCACTTCTATAGCCCCCTGCCATCACCAAACTCACACTGACCAGCGTGGAGAAGTATGGTAAATAACCCCTCCCCCTGTGAGCTGCATAGCATGGGACAGCTGTCAGCCAGCAATGGATTTAAAAAGGAGCTGTACTCCGCACACATTCTTATTCAGGGTAGGGTAAGGAACTTGGAGGTTCGGTACGCATAATGTGCTCGGAAAGTATTGTATTCTGTATGTGTGTTGAACCTCTTTCGCATCGTACAAAGCCAACCGTGCTCTTCGGAGGTGCGATAATATATAAATATAAGTAGTCATACCACTGTAATACCACGTAATATTTAGCATTCATTGTATTAGTAGTACGGTAATTTTTTTTATATGCAGGTGTGCATGCCAAACGTTAACCAATGTTAAATGTTAAGCCTTCTCTTTTGAATAGAGTGTGTTTTAAACATGGAGTTGTCTCCAGCTAATTCTTAAATGTATATCATTCATAATGTAGTAGTAGGCAGGTAGTGCATTTATGACACTTCAATTGTACATAGAGCTTGCAGGTGTGATGAAGGAAACCATGGGAAAGGCTGGAATTTTTGTTGAAAAAAGGACAACAGCCACAGTAGCTTAAGAGACCTAACGCGAAGTGGTCGACACTGGCCCATGCGATCGCGTTGCGACGGCGGATCCACTTTCCGCACACAGCAGCTCCTCATGGTGCCCCCCATACCAGGACCAGTGGTGACCTTGTAGCCACAGCCATTCCTCTCCCTGGCCCCATCCGGTCCAGGCATCCCAAATCGTACAAAATGTACTGCAACGGTGGTGAGACAAACAGCCCTTCGGGCGACAGCACGGTGACGGACACAAGCCCTCGCGGCAGCCTGGGCAGCACGCTGCTCCGGACCGGAAGCGGGGGTTACCGCAGCCCTGTGGTGTGCGGAGAGCGGTGCTGCTCGTAGGCGAGCGGTGCGCTGGACGCCTACATCGAGGACTTTGAGCAGAGCGGAATCTGTGCGTTACCGCCACCCAGGATACGTGCAGAGCACAGCGCCGCGCAGCATGGCGGAGCGGAGACGCGCGGAGGAGAGGAGGATGCACAGTGTGGATGAGGGTGGGTTGCGCCTCTCGCCACGCGAGGAATCGCTCCGTGGTGCTTGCACTCGAGTGGCTATCGAGTGTGCACGCGGTGCAATGGTATCGAAGCTATAGTAATAGGTTTTTACCCTTTTATCTGGCACAAAAACTGACACCTTTATACAAGGGATCATGTTTGCAATAACCACAACACAAGTAGTCAAAATGCAAACAAAAAAGACAACTCTGATAATATGCACTGTCCTTGAATTTGATTGGTCCACACCCGAGATGGCTTTTCTGAGATCCCAGTCTCCACTGGTGTTGGACCAGAAGACGCAAAAAGGCGTCTTCTTATTCTTAGCGTCTTCTTGTTTGCATTTTGACTACTTGCGTTGTGGTTATTGCAAACATGATCCCTTGTATAAAGGTGTCAGTTTTTGTGCCAGATAAAAGGGTAAAAACCTATTACTATATCTTGTTACTGGCAAAGGAGGTCTCATAAGGTATCGAAGCTAGTTGACTGGAGGGGGGATAATTGGAGAGGAGAACCCCATTTATTTGCTTGTACTGGGTGCTTGTCAATTATGCTATGCTATCATGAATGTAATGTAATTCCCCTAGAAAAAAAAACCCTTAATAAGGTCTAAAGATACATTTTCGTGAGAGTCCCACACTGGGATGCTTGGCAAATTCCATTAATGAGTTCATTTTATGTCAGAGAAAACTATCCACAGTAAGCACACGCATATGAGAGGATAGCATAGGTCTGAACAGATAGGTCGGTGCATGCATTTCTTTCTCCTGTCATCTTCCAGCAACTTCACTGATTATCGAGTTTGTAAAGTTTCTGAAATCTAAGTGATCCTCCAACCTTTGTGTCAAAATTTTCAGATCCTAGACTGGACACATCTGAAGTTTAAACAATAACAGCTCATGCACTGATTTATCCCATATTCTCACAAACTCCACAAACGGATAACATCATTAGTTATTGATGGTGCAAAGTAAGGCAACATTGCAGGATTGCCGTTCAGGGGTCAAGGAATCTAGGGGAGAGCAAATTCATTGTGTACCAGTAAAATGTCTGTGGGTCTTACATTGCAGGTGGCATGCTGCTTGTGGAGGACCTCATCTCGGGCACGTGCAGCCTCACTGCTGCGCTGCAGCGGTCATGGCTTATAGCCCGACGGTCAGTCTAACCACGGACCAGCTCCTAGAGGCGCCAGTTGACGGTTCCTCCAAGTCCTTGTTCCGCTCGCCTGGCGCCCACCGAGACCTCGCAGTGTCGCACAGAGGCAAGCGGTCATCTCTCGGGGTCACCGCGCACAGCCTCGGCGCATCATTGGTGAGGGGCAATAAGCCAACTGAACGGTTGAGCTCAACAGCGAGAAGCAACAAGGCCCTGATGCCATTAAATGAGTCGGCAAAGCCCAAAAAATATTTCTTTTCTAACCAGAAGAATGTTTTGTTGTACTTACGGAGCAGTGAAGCAACTAGGCGTGAGCACTTGCCGAACGGCGGCTGTGCGACAAGTACCTATCCCAGGTGGTTGACAAGCCAAAAGGATGAGCTGGATGTGTCGGGGATCACGAGCATTCCTGAGCTCAGGTACCCGGCCTGGCTGCGTGACTGCGATGTGGACTCCCAGACCAGCAGCCACGAGACGGATACCAGCACGAAGAGAGCAGTTGCCGCTCAGAGCCCGCAAAGCAGACCAAAGTACCCAGAGTGGCTCAAAGATTTGGACATCTCCGGCCTTACGAATGTAGCCAACGAGGAGCCCGTGTCAGAGGACCTTAGATCCCTAGGTGTGTGTGTATATATATAGTCTGTATATAGCAGATGACATTTCATATGTTTTCAGGTACATATTCAGTCTTTTCTCACAGAGACGACTGAGCGGCCACCCATGTGGTTGTGACGTGCGATGCGTGATTCTTGATGCACAGCCTCATTGGAGGAGCTGCTGAGCAGGGCGCGCATGGAGTTGGAATCCCCCGGCTTGGAGGCCCCCTCCCCGGGCAGCTTCAACACGGACGTCTTCCTAGGGGCTGATCGTCCCTGGGAAAACCCCTCCATGCCATTGTGAATTTATCTTTATATTCACACTCACGCACAGCATAGAGGCTGCACCGCCTCTAAGTATGATGTCAGATTATGAATGTTATAAGCTAAGCAGGTAAGCCTGGTTATTACTTGGATGGGAGACTATTTGGTAATAGCATATATTATATATTTTGGCTGCTAGGTAACCAGGAGTTAGTAATACAGCAATGGAATCTTGAATCTATATCCGGAGTTTTGCATTTTACTCCCTCTGTTTTCACTGGGTTCTCCGATTTCCTCTCACATACCACTCGCTGATGAAATTTGCAAAATATCACTGCCAAACCCGCCTGAGACTTGGTGAGATTTTTCTGGCTTCCACCATGATAAGTCAACCAAGTAATTTTCTCTCAATCGTGTCTCTTCTCAGGGCCGTGTACCACCTGTCGCGTCTGAAAGAGCTGGTTGACACCATCAAGGAGAACAAGGATGGCTGCATTTTAAGGCGGTGGTCGAGGTTTGTGCTCAGAAGGATACGTTCGCTTGGTCCTGCTAATTCATGGTTGTTAAACATCAGTGGTACTTCAGGTGCTGTGGTGTGAATTGCAATTACTTGTGAACTTGTGGGGCCCGTGGGGCACAGTAATTGCCCTGTTAATGGAAGTGCCACAACAAAGTATTGGAAAAATGTGATGAAGTTCGTTCAGGGTTGGAGTTAGTGAATGGTTGCAGCAGTATTTTGCACAGCAAATCCATGCAGACTCAAATGTCACTTGAAAGAGAACGGATATGTGAAAAATATTGTGAGCACAACTAAACTTATTTTGGTTTTAGCCATTTTGGAAGGAGACTACTTTATTGGGAACATACATGCTAGTATTTGTGTAGTTATAAACATTTGGGAAATCACTGTAAAAGTACATTTGCTTATTTAGATTGCACTATACCTGTATTGTAAAATTTCAGAACCTTTTATGTAACTTGTAATCAATAAACCAAAGTTGCATATTGTATGCAACCCATGACTTGGATTGTTTTTATCATGTCTTGTTTAGCATGGTTGGTTATGTACAGTGTAAAAGAAATTCAACATACATTAAATATTTTCTGATATTTGAATGTTTATATTGTACATGTATATTTATTTTACAATAAATCTGAGACAAAGGCTTATACACATGGAATTGAAAATATTCAGCTATGATTTGTATTTCTCAAGTATTTTAAGAAAAGTCAGCGAGTCTCGTGACATGTCTTCACATTTGGGGGTGATGATTGTGATGGATATCCAAGCATTAACCTGCTTACATTCCTAGAGTATGTAAGGTGAATTTGGGCATTCTGGGTGATTGGGTTTTAGGCCAAACACAGGCAGATGATTGGGGATAGATGTTTTCAAGCATCTATTAATTATTCATCGGCATGTACTATCTTACTATGATGTAAAGTTCAAAGACATGGTTCATGAAGGGAATGGAATAAAAACTCAACTGTGCACAAGTATGGAGGAATTAATACTTGGAATTCAATGCAAAGATCTGGCCATATGGCGTTTACTGGGCACCAGGGTTGCCAAACAACACATGAAAGATGTGTATCAGGCACAGCCTCTGCATTATGAAAAAAATATCACTTCCTGAAGAAGTGCGTTTTGAATTTTGATTTAAAGATTTCGTGACTGCAGTAATTCATATTCTTAGTTTTTTTGGTAAAGTCACGTTGAAGGGAAACAACAAAATAATAAAATATATATAAAACAATAAAAAATTCTCACGACGTTTCGACCATAACTCAAACGGTCATCTTCAGGTGTACCTGAAGATGACCGTTTGAGTTATGGTCATCTTCAGGTGTACCTGAAGATGACCGTTTGAGTTATGGTCGAAACGTCGTGAGAATTTTTTTATAGTTTTATATATATTTTATTATTTTGTTGTTTCCCTTCAACGTGACTTTACCGAAAAAACTAAGAATAAGTGCATTTTGCTTCTCTTGTCTTAGGTCACCAAAATAAATTAGAGCAAATGTGACTCGACTGACACAGGCAGCATTTATACTTGTGAAGTGTTCTCCTTCCGACGTGTGGTGTGTGTCGCACACACTGTCGGAGACGAGGTAATTGCAGGAGACATCGTCTCTTTATTATCTTGTTCACACCAACTCCGGCCTCACTCGACCACGTTGCCATAGAGCCCGGCCTAGACACGACCCTGTCCGTGTTGCACCGACGGCATCGACCGAGAAGGCCAACTACTGTCTGGCCACGCAATGATTGGGCGAATGCGGTGTCAACGACAGCGACGACGAGACGAGTCCACTCCCAGAACCGGCAGCCCGGAGCTCTCGCTCTCCGCTGCTTATATTATATTCTATATTCTACTCGGCGCGGCTTGGCTCTGCCCTATCCACGCCTCCCTTCTCAAACCGACCAGAGGGTTCCAGAGGCTTCCCTATGAGGTCTTCCATGACCCTTGCCCCAATTCCTCTGCCCAGCCGGCATACCCGTATATATGCTCAACGGCGTGTGTGCAAACTTTCCACTGCAGTTGCCGCTGCTGGACAGCAGTCAGCGCTGTGTCACTACACTTGTATGAACACAAGAATTACATAATCACGTCTACACTTATATGTAATGGGCTGAGATAGGCGCACACAACTTCTTGGGAGGCAACACTTTATTAACACCAACACATTACATTTAACATAAATTTCGATTTAAAGCTTTCGTGACTGCGGGCTAACACCAATCCCGAATATCCGCCCCCACAGCCCTTTAAATAATCTCCAATACAGCCCCCCAATCGGCTACGCGTGTATGAGTGACGTCCCTGCCCTCTAACCCCCGACCCCCCCGTCCTGCACGTGCGATTGGTGTGTCGCTCTAAAACTGACTCCAAATCCCCGCCCCGCAGCCCTTTAAACAATCTCCATTGCCCGGCATCGGCGGCAACGCGTGTGCGAAGGACGTCATTGCCCTCTGACCCCTGACCCCCCGTTCAGTTCGTGTGAGTGGTGCGCGGGGTTGTGTGAGCGGAGACGTCGCGTTTGAGTGGCTGAGAAGCGACGGATTGATTCCAGGCAGCCACGTGCCAGCCCCGAGCTATGCCCCACAAACAGGACCCGCGGACCCGAGGGGCTGCGGCGCGAGGAGAGGAGCCGGAGAGCGGCAGCCCTCTCACCGCGAGCGAGGAGTCGAGTAGAGGCTGCTCTCACTCGAGCGAGGAGTCCGGAGCCCGCAGCCCTCCCGAGATCAGCCCTCCCCCAGGGGGGGGGAGTCGGGGGCCCGCGTCCCCCACAACTGACAACCTGTGTACCAACTGGCCGAGCGAGAGTTTGTGTGTATTTGAGCGCAATCGTGCCAGTGTTTAGCTGTACCAGGGAGTTTGGTGCAGCAGAGTGTTTCGGTGTAGCAGGGTGTCCGGATTGTGCCGGCACACTACCCTGTTATCCATAATGTCGTAGGGTGAGCTCCATTAAACGTTAACTCGGACCCCAACCTGTCAAAGCGCCTAATCTCGGAACGTGGTTCTCGACCTCTTACCTCACCCATGCTACGTACCTTTGAGACGTCCTGCTTTTACAAATGTTGATGAACTGGAGGGCAAAGGTCTGGAGGACCCCACATGGAGTCTGGTTTCTCACACCCGAGCCTCCTGTGACATTTCTGGAGGCTTCTCTGGAATCTTTGTCCCATTTATTGAGTGCAGATTTGGCTTACTTCTAGCTTCATCCCAAGACGTCATCCAGTTTGGAAATACCCGAAGGTTGTGGGAGTCTCCCCATGCTTCAGTTTCTTTCCAACCCTCGCAATGGCCGGTTGCTCACCAGCCGGAAGTCTTTTGCTGCTTACACCACGACCGAGGTGTTGAGAGCAGCCATCTCATGGCTGGTCGGCAATGGAGATGGTACTGTCGATTTGGGGAGCGTGAGTCTGTGGCGTTGGTGGTGCTGCTGTCACGGAGGCGACACGAGTTTAGGAAATTCAGTTTTGTGGGTTTCCTGTAGCGAGCACTGAAAGATCCTCCCTTCCTCTTTCTCCACCCTTGTCTCTGCTGTCTCCATGTCCCCGTTCAACTCTTTCTACACCGCTTTCCTTGAATGTGCAGCTGCCTTTACGGCCTCCCCTCTCCCCTTCTCTCTACCTCCAACCCATCTCCGTCGTAATCTCCTCCCCTTTGTTCAGGCTCTTCCCTCTCTTCCTCAGTCTATGGATGGGGTTATTGTTTATCGGGCTCTTATACAAAAAATGGAGCTTATTTTAGCCTTTGAATAGGATTTTCTGTTTTCTTTCGGTAGCGTGTTGCGCACATAGGGAAGATCGAGCCACGCCACCGGTTCCCATTATCAAAATCTTTGTCAACTTGTCTCCCTCGGTAGGAATGCCTTTCCTTCTCCAGCAAGCAATTGTCTTCTCTCCTCCGGTATTTCTTCCGATGCGCTTTCTTAATCTCGCTTGCTGTGTGTATCGGCTCTATCATTCAACAAGGGCAAATTAAAAAATTTGCTTTTTTTTCCTCCACTGCTTTACCACTATACCTCCTGAGTGGGTACTCGGAGTTTCATCTAATGTACTATTTGATGAGTCGCTTCCACACAGCAGAAAGGCGGTAGCTATCCGAACTGTAAATTTTTCTTCCAATTTCGATAGATTCTCGAATTATTCTTGGGCAGTAGTAGCTAGTTTTGCACAGAATTTCAACATTAAAATCAACTGAGTGTCCTTGTTGGCACGTGTGTTCTGCTACTGCTGAACACGGGTGCCAACAAATAATACATTATTTAAATGCATGCCTATAAAGGGCAGCATACTCCAATAGGGATTACCATTGGTACGGCTATTTTAATACACAATAGACAGGAAGGACAAGATCAAAGGGCTCTCATAATGCACATGCATAATGTACGTTGACTTGGTAATCTCCCCCCCCCCCCCCCCCACTTTGCGCGAGAGTGCCACAAATCTGGCTGTCGCCTGATGAAGCTAGTTGTAATTACTGACAAAACGTCGTACTCCGATTGTAAATGTTGTGGCTTGGCTCTCCAAAGTACCAGTGACGAATTGGCTTGTTCTGTTTCCGTGACAACCCTTACTAGTTGGCTGTGTCGAGTGGTGGCGGGTTTTAACGACACGTTTATATATGTATGCGATATAATCCAAAAAACACCTCTATGGATGATATTGGGCGCGACAGCCTACATGTTAAACCAAAATTTAAAATATATACAAAACAATAATTTCTAGTTTTCCTCATTCACATCGTGATTCGTATGAAAAGACATGAGATGATTGAGACATGTTAAATCATAAACGTATTTATTAATATATACAGATAGTCCTCGACTGCAATGTCCTTGTCCACGTGCAAACAGAGTTAGGATAGCAGCCTCCTTTAAAAGTCAGAGTAGATTTATATGCTGTAGAAGACAGTTGACGAATCCTCGCTGCTTGATTCCTCCTCGGATCCCTTCAGCAGTGAGTCGTCACCAGTCTTCACTGCCTGCTCATTCTTCATGTGGCACCGCTGGGGTGGGTGCAATACGCCAGGAGACTCCTTATGCAGCGAGCAGCGAAGCAGGCCCATATCTGCCTGCTCATCCTCAACGTGGAATTGTGGCGATGGCGGTGAGCTGGGGGCATCGGTGAGGAGGGTGTTACGGAGACGGCCCAGCTCTGCCTGCTGCAGAATCGTCTGTACGACGAAGCGCTCGCGGCGCATGCAGGCGCGCACATGGGATAGCGTGTCCGGGATGATGTATGCAATGCAGGCCTTCGTGAGTAACACCACGTGCTGCACACGTCCACACACAGGTAAAGGATTTTCAGTTTCCGGATTTGCATGTAAAGGGTGCTTACTAAATATAATATGGCAGCATCTTCAAGTGCTTTTCATCTCAGGTCAACTATTCCGGTGACCTGAAGCCTAGGGATATTATATTGTTACGTCGTTTTTCCTAATTAAATTAAGTCATTTGAGCAATTTTTGAACATTTGGCAAATTATACCGAGGCACTTTTTTTGAATTAATGGGTTTTTACGTTCACTATGCAGCAGGCAACATTTATGATGTGCAGTAAATGCACCCACCGTATTCACCTGGGCAGCCGCAAATTACCGCAACAATCAGCAAACACTTACACTCGGCCATGTCACCACTACAAAGATTCCCTGTGTAGCCTTTCACAGACTGAGACAAGTGCATCTATGATGGGTGGCACAGTGCCTGTGGGGGTGGTGTGCACCTTTATCTCGCCAGTGATGATTTTCACACACTTCATCAAGTACTCATTTTAAGGCAGAATCAACTTAAGGGAAGCTCAACACTGGTTCTAATATTTTCCACTGATGTTGGCTGTGGCCAGGAATAGTACTCCGGTCACACAGGATTGGTAGCGCAGTTCACGAACAACTACACAGCCGCTCCCCTTCCCACACGCACACATGCTTACGTGTGACAAATTGCATCAACAACATGAATCGTCTGCTGCATGATGAAAGTGAGTATTGTATTACCACTATTATTTGTGATCTCAGAAATACTGTGCAATTGTGAGGTGTAATAGCATTACTGACATTTTCTGTAATAACCCATTGACAATGATCACGGTTTGCTCTGCTGACCTTAACAACTGCTCACAGATGAGTCTATACGATGGTGCCGTAGTGTATAGCTTTGCACACTAGACTTGCAATCCAGAGGTCGCGGCTGTGAATTGATCTTTGATCATGGCAGTGTAAACAATGGTGAAAGTGTTTTTACATTCCACTGCCTCTATCCACCTAGCAGTGTAAATGGAATACATCCAGTCAATTGGTCGGCTGAGTTTGGTGCTGTCCAGTGTGGGAACTCCCACCTCTTCCCAAGACGTCTGACAAGTGTGGAAGAGCAGTTAAAATACATCTTAAGGGTCTCTCTTGAGCTCCCTATAGCAGGAGCCCTTTTGCCATCAGTGACATGAGCAAGTAATTGGAGGGCTGTACCTTTACCTTTCAATGAGTTTATGAATGTGTGTGTGTGCATGTTGATGTGTACCTGCATGGCAATGACGAAGGCCAGCTTTGCCGTCAGTACTTGCCAGTACTGCTTGGTGACGGAGTAGGCTTGGGGATGATCCGGTGGGTAGCGATAACCAGGATACCTACACACGTACAACCACAAGCACGCATGGACTATATTGAGCAAAGTGCCTCGAAAGTAGAGTTGGCGCTAAATTGAACAAGTATGGTTGTGCACAAACGGTATATGCGTTCACAGCCCTTTAAAAAATCCGCTTCTGAAAGAGGGCCTTCCCACAACGTGCAGCTTGTGGGGGCTCTTTTGACCATGGTTCACGCTGGTCCGTGGCAGGTTGGTGAAGGCAGGGATTAAAGATAATGGGAGAGCAATATAGCACAACTGTTAATTTTGCTGAACTACCCACTGCTGACAACCTAGCTCCGCAGTCACCTACTGCACCTGCATTGTGCATGGTGATCATCAATCTAAGCACGAACAAGGCTCAAGCCTGCTTGACTTCCGGAATCTAAGATCAGCTGTATTCGTGGTGATTTGGTCATAGTCAAGTAAGGTTATATTAAATATCGATCAATATGGTTATATTGATTATAGTTGTGTATGTCAGCAATTCAAAAACGTTAGAGAAAAGGGTTGGTAGATCGCATCAATTTCTTAACTAACTGTGCTGTGAGGTGACCAGAAGATGGCTGTAGAGCAAGTGGTTTCATGTCTGTGTGGACCTTTAAGCTTCATTTCATTATCATGGGTTCTCCAGCACCTCTTATTGCATCCCACATGCATAAAACCACCTTAAACTGGAATCCCAATGCACGGTCTTCCTGCAAAGGGATCTTGAGACTCAATTAAGCAGTCGTGGATTGATAGATAAATAAATAACATTACTCTTTAGCAAGGTAAGAATGAGCTAGAATTTATATCAATCTATTATTATACTTCTCTAAGTGGGACTTTGGTTGTGAAGCCATCCCACCCGTACCCACTGCTCCCCCCCTCCAATTCCCCCTCCCCCACCCCCTTTACTGTCCCCGCCCACCACGCACACTCCTCCCCCAACCCTACCACAACCCCTTACTTCCCAACTAAGCCAAACCCTGTGTCCAGGGTAAGGGGCAGGGCCTAAACAGAGGTGGGGCCTAGGGGAAGTGTGGGTCTTAAAAGGAAAGTCACAGAGTGAAAAGATGAAGAGAACGAGCCTAATCGGGAAGGGGCGGAGCCAGGAGGACGCCACACCCAGAAGGATGTCGCATCTACCTGGACAACACACCCAGAGATCAGTGCATCACATTCGCAGGGACGGCACCCCCGATAGCTGGGCATGACACTGAATAGCACAAACCTGCGGGTTGTGTGGATTGCCGGATCAAACCAGGCTGGCAGGATGTTGGGATGATTTTGCTCCTTGAAGTCGCTGATCTTGAAAATCGAAAAGCTGTCCTCCGTGTACCCATGCATTGTAGGCGAACCTGTGCCATACTCTGCTGAGTATCCATAATAATACACCAGGCGTGGGATGATGTCCGTTGTGAACGCCAAGATGCATGACTGTGGAATAAGCATACGGAGGCACAGCGATAGCAGTCACTTAGCATGCAATGATTTTACCAAGGCTTCTGAACATCTCACCTTGACAATTACATTAATTTTCACAAATACAATTTGGAGGGTTGCTGCCAGAGTGTAATGGTTAGCATATAAGGACTTGCAATCTGGCAGTCGTCAGTTCAGTCTCCTGACACAACAGTTGAAGCAATGGATAATTTTCTTAAATCTCCCCCACCTCTGTCCAATTAGCAATATAAATGGGTTCATCACTGTTTTAGCGCAGGTAATTCCACATCTTACAAAATGTCTGGTCATCATGGAAGAGTAGGCCAAATACCATGTAGAGGGGTTCTCGAGAGCTACCTTTAGTTGAGGCCCTTCCGCCAGCAGTGACATGAGCAAGCAATTGCAAGGCTTTACCTTTTGCGATTTTGGGAGTGGATAGGAGCGGTGGTGCAGTGATTCGTGCACTGCACTTTGAATTCAGCACACATGCAATTGACTTCCAGCTACGACTAACATCAGTGACGAGTTATACCCGAACCGCTCCTGGTCCCCCACTACACCTCTTCTCATACCTGCCATGACCAGAATGGTGAAGTATGGTAAAAATAACCTACACAGCTAACATGACATGTTATGTCACTCATAAGATGGAATATTGAGCGAGAAAGCGAGCGGACAATCTGGCGACTTACATTGGTGATTACGGAGAGGGTGGCAATGATACTCAGAATGTCGGCCCAGGCTCCAATTCCTCTTGCTCGCGAAACCACAGGCCTCCTCATCTTTGTTACGAGCTTCCACGCGTCGACCCGCACTTCAATGATGTTGTTGAGCAGTGCGAGCAATGGCGCAAGTGGAAATGATGCCACGAAGAGAGTGACAAACCCGAATTGGATAACTGGGGTATATTTTGAGAATGGGTAGGGGGGCAAGGATAGAATAATGAGTGAAACAGGATATAGACATACACTCTTAATGCTGTTATGCTGTGATTACTTTAAGCAAATAAAACATGTTTTCAATGCATTGAATGTGTTTTAGTCAAAGGAGACCCCAAAATATGATCACATTTTCGTATCATTTGTTCACAAAATTATCGTGTCCATTACATTGGCCACTGAGATGCGACCAGCCACTACCATCTTTAATGCTCAGCTCTGGTTCACCTGGGTTTCTTTTGCACCATTTTCCACCACTAGGTGGCTATAATAACTAGATCACATCCTGTATTGAGGACTCCATTAACCGTACCACACATTTTTAGGCATATGCACTGTGGCTGAAATGCCAACAAATCACAGCAGTTAACCACAGTGGACATGATGCACAAGAGTTTTAAATAAATAGTAAGGGGGAGAAACGTCAACCCAAGCTGACCAATGTAGCTGCATTGGTTAGCAGACAAGAGGAGCAAATATGTGCTCCTATTGTTTCTAAAACTTAACTCCGTACATATGCACATACGCGCATGCTCAAAGACAATTGTGTTACAGTATATCCATAGATTGGTGCCTATGGCCAAATCACCCAGTATGCGTCAGATTTAATCAGATCCCAGAAGTTAAGGAGAGCTGAGCCTGAAAATTGGTTGGATGGGTGACCATGCAATAGTTAGTGTGGGGTTGTGAGCAGCAGAGGACAGTGCAGCAAATTACATTGTTGTATTGTACATCTAAGCTGTTACATCTGTGCTCCCTGCCTTCAACAACCCGAAGTGTGGGTAATTTCCCTCCCACAACAATGTCCGACAGATACACAGGGGCCGTACACACGTGCCTATATAGTCAAATGATACCCAATTGTGTGTGTTTTTTTTAATAATAAAGTAAAACGCGTTGACTCCGTAGTGTGATCCTCTGAGCTCATTGTACCCATCTCGAGGTATTCATCAAAGAGTCCAAGTGGGCTCTGGGGCTGTTGGTCCAAGTGTTTGCTGGAAGAAGTGTTTGGTAACTGGATAAGACCATCAAGGAGAAGCCAGTTTAATCGTGGCTCGGTGACTGAAACCCAGAGTTTCACGGTTTAACCCAACATCCGAGCAGCACCACATCAGATCTCTAGACTCCTCAGCGCAGGCATACAAATATGGTCAACATATGCGTACATTAACTAATTTGTGAAATTATGAATTACATCCAAATGAAATGTAGTGTGTGCATTACTAGGACGTACCTAAAGGTGCCAGGTTGGATTCATCCACCTTGGGGATGCTCTGCTCCACGCAGCCTCCTGCTTCCGTGCAGTCCATCCTCTTGATGTCCGAATTCTGGCTGTTGCTACTGCTGCAATTGGTGACACTGGTGGTGGTCTCCTTTCTTTTAATGGACTTAGGTCTACTTCGCTTTTCCTTCTTCTTCTGCTGCAAGGCCATCAACACTTTCATGCTCGTAATAGGATCGAGAGCAGCGTATGGTTTATTCTCACTGACTGGTGAAGCAGTTTGTTGACGTGGAACTAGGCCAAAGCATTCAAAAAAATTGGATTTCATGTCATTTATCTTAACGCCGCTATCTTTTGTCGAAGTGTAATCATGTTCAGGCTTCGGTCTGTACAAGAACTGTGCGTGAAGACTTTCATGAGTTTTCAGGATTTCAATAGGACTTAAAAATCCGCAGACTGAGCACATCTCATAGGGCGACGGTGGATTCAACACCGCATTGGCAAAACTGCCGTTATTCACCAAGCCTGGTGCACCCTTTATCATATAATCCTTTTCATGGGTCTTCATGTGCCTTTTTAATTTTCCTGGCTGATTAAACCTTTGTCCACATATGCCGCACCATTGCTCACGGGTCTCGTTATGCGTTCTAACGTGGGCTTCTAGGCACCATGCCAGTTGGAATTTTTTCCCACAGACGTCACAAGAGATAAGTTTTTTCGCTCTTGTAACTCTACCGGATTGAGGTGGGGTTGAGACGGGTGCTGGTGAAGTGCCATCGATGGTGAAGGCAATTCTCCCAGCACCACCATGACTCGCAGCAGGGTTGCCCTCGCACATCTGAAACAAAAGACAAAGGTCACGCGCATGACACCCGTGTCACGAGTGTACTCACAAAGGCATACTTAAGGTGACATAAGATTCATATATACTACAACTCATTATACCAGAACTCCACAATATTGCAGTTCCTATCATGTACGATTTTACCCTCTTATCCACCCAAGTAATATTTTGTTTCTAAACAACAATGACTAACTACCTCCATTTTCCTAATGTTACCCACCAAATAGGTCTTTCTGTATATACACACCAACAATATAATGATTGCACCACACGTTCACTCCACTATTCACAACACTCTGACTCGCAACCTCCATGTAAGATTGTAATATCATTTCTGTATGAGGGCCCGTCAAGAAGTTTTGGGAATGGACACTTTTTTACAAACAACTACGTAAAATAGTATTCATTAAAAGTACAGTATAGTACTACTAATGGCACTTATAAGGGAACGTCATTATCTCTCATGCTAATTATTACAATGTTAACTAGTTACCCAGGAAAGCTTCATTGCGTCTAAGTACTGCATTTTCAGAAAGGTCCCATTGCATTGAGATGTTTGCGTGAGTGGAACCCAGAGAGACCCCACCTTGCATATTGGGAAATAACACAACTCCACACAGATGGATTCAACCCACAAGCTAAAATCATTCCCTGTTCAACAAAGTACTCAGTGTAATATTTAATATAATTTATTTGGTAATATACAGTATCGTAATTGTATAGTGAATCTACAGCAGTGTGGTATACAGTAGGGTTGGTAAAATAATACTTAGTGTAATATTACAAGTCTAATATTATTATAATCTAACGCAGTGGTTCTTAACCTGGGTTCGATCGAACCCCAGGGGTTCGGTGAGTCGATCTCAGGGGTTCGGCAGAGCCCCCGCCACGGAGGTCCGGACACACTTGAATTATTGTGTAAATTTGTGATGACACACACGGCCCGCTTGGCCATCACTGGCTGCAGATGATCATGCTACACTGCTTGGCCAATCAGCGCTGCGGGGAATTTAGTGCGTACCCAGTAGTCAACGTGTGACTGTTGTTGTCGTACGTCGTGTGATTTCTTTAATATTTTATCCATACTAACTATGTCGGGCAAAAGAAGAAAGTGGTCGGACGAATATGTACAACATGGATTCTCATGTATCACGGAACGTGATGGGAGTGAGCGTCCTATCTGCATGATTTGCAACGCCAAGTTGAGCAACTCTAGTCTTGCACCGGCAAAACTAAAGGAACACTTCTTGAAGCTGCATGGAGACGGGGAATACAAGAACACAACACTTGCTGAATTCAGGGTGAAGAGAGCCAGATTCGATGAAAGGGCCACTCTGCCTGCTCTTGGATTTGTACCTGTTAACAAACCGATCCTGACAGCATCGTACAAAGTTGCTTACCTGATCGCAAAGCAGGGCAAGCCACACACCATTGGTGAAACACTTGTGAAACCAGCTGCATTAAAGATGGCGAATCTGATACTCGGAACAGCGGCCGAAGGTAAATTATCTCAAATTCCTCTTTCAAATGACACCGTCAGTGACAGAATAGAAGACATGAGTAAAGACATCTTGGCTCAAGTAGTCGCGGATCTGATTTCAAGCCCGGCAAAATTCAGCCTTCAACTCGACGAAACCACAGACGTTTCTGATCTAAGCCAGCTTGCTGTTTTTGTACGCTATGTGAAAGACGACATGATAAAAGAAGAGTTTTTATTTTGTAAGCCTCTTACAACAACAACGAAGGCAGCCGATGTGAAGAAGCTTGTGGATGACTTCTTCAGAGACAACAATCTTTCATGGGATATGGTTTCTGCAGTTTGTACGGACGGAGCTCCAGTCATGCTGGGAAGAAAGTCTGGTTTTGGTGCGCTAGTAAAGGCCGATGCACCACACATCATTGTGACGCATTGTATTCTGCACAGGCATGCGTTGGCAACAAAAACCTTACCTCCAAAAATGACAGAAGTATTAAAAACTGTGGTGGAATGTGTGAACTATGTGCGAAAAAGTGCTCTGAGGCACCGCATCTTCAGTGAGCTGTGTAAAGAAATGGGCTCTGAATTTGAGGTACTTCTGCTCCATTCTAATATTCGGTGGTTATCCCGGGGACAGGTGCTGAATCGTGTTTTTGCCATGCGTGTGGAATTAGCCCTGTTTTTGCAAGAGCACCAACACTGCCATGCAGATTGCTTCAAAAATCCTGAGTTCATTCTCATTTTAGCGTACATGGCTGATATATTCGCAGCTCTCAATCATCTCAATCAGCAGATGCAGGGTGGTGGAGTCAATATCATGGAAGCGGAAGAACACCTGAAGGCTTTTCAAAAAAAGCTACCGTTATGGAAACGACGAACAGAGAACAATAACTTCGCAAACTTCCCGCTTCTGGACGACTGTGCAAGTAAGATCGAAGATGTGTCTGGAATCGGAGATATTTCTGTATCCACGGAACTGAAGCAAACAATTGCCACGCACTTAGATGAGCTTGCAAAGTCTCTCGACGGATATTTCCCTACAAGAGAGTCATATCCAGCATGGGTGAGACAGCCGTTCACGTTTGCTGTTGAAACAGCAGATGTCAATGATGAATTCCTCGACGAAATCATTGAAATTCAGCAGAGCCAGGTTCAACAGCAACTCTTCAGAACAACAACGCTCTCAACGTTTTGGTGTCGACAAATGAACAAGTATCCAGTTATTGCTAAGAAAGCCCTGGATTTTTTTATACCATTTGTTACAACATATCTTTGTGAGCAATCCTTTTCGAGGATGCTGGACATAAAAACGAAGAAAAGGAACAGACTTTGCTGTGAAAATGACATGAGAGTGGCACTTGCCAAGGTGAAGCCACGCATATCTGAACTGATCTCTCAAAGGCAACAGCAGAAGTCACATTGATTTCCAGGTATGTAATTTGTTGTGAGTTTATGCATTGTGTTGGTTTTATTCTTTGAACAAGGTAATGTTCATGCACGGCTCATTTTGTGTACCAGTAAAAAACATATCTAAGTCTTGAATTTGAAAAAAATCACATTTTATTTTTCACTAAAGAGGGGTTCGGTGAATGCGCATATGAAACTGGTGGGGTTCGGTACCTCCAACAAGGTTAAGAACCACTGATCTAACGTATAGGGTAGTGTATAGTAACGCAGTGTATAATTCAATGTTGGGGTCTGTCTATGGCAGTTTATAATAAAAAATATTATTTGGAGGCATATTATAATATTTTTTGCGACATAGAAGTGTAATGTATAATAACTTATTGTTAGTAGCTCAGCTTAGTGGAGAATATATTGAGTACATTGATTATATTGATGTAGTTTATATTTAGTTCTTTCACATCGGTTTATTGTATGATAGTTGGGTAGTTGCAGTTCTTTAGCGTCAATATACTAAATGCCTCTGTTGATATGTAAACTCTGACTTTAACATAGCTACTTCTGTCACCAGTTACATGCTAATTCCTCACATTAACATCATGCTAATCTCCCAGTTACATGCTAATTTCTGACTTTAACATCCTGCTAATCTATCACATTAACACAGCTACTTCAATTCTAAATTCTTCTGTTGATATGTAAACTCCTTTGTCCAGGAGCTCTGCTCCTCCCACCCAGCTTAAAATACGCTGCCAAGCTTAGCAGTGTTCATTGGAGCGCTGTCTTTCCGACAGTTCTGTTTCTTCACCTGAGGAAGGCTACTTGTGTTGTGGTCGAAACGTTGTGAGAATTTTATTATGTTTTGATTTTATTATTTTATTATTTCCCTTCTACGTGACTTTACCGAAAGAACCAAGAAGATGAATCCCTGCAGTCACGAAAGCTTTAAATCGAAATTTATTCAAATCAAGTTGTTTTATTTTTACCACAGTACTTTATGGAATCCTCAAGAATTAATGCATTTTTAGAAGTATTAAACTATACTTGAAGATGTGTGAGAATGTAATTCTGCAGATGCAAGCACAGGAAAATTCGTATCTGCATATACCAGTTTCTGGGCCTCCTCACTTCACCAAACCCGCATTGACCGGCATGGTGAAGTATGGTTAAACAACTCCCACAAACGACATGGTGTGGGGGAGGCCTCTATCAAGACGCTGGATCGACAAAGGGCTGATACATGTCACGACATTGTACGTTAAGACCGTTCTCTAGTCAGCACAAGCCGTCTATGTGGACAATAGAGGGCACGACACACGTGTACACGATGTTTGTGTGCGTATATTCAGCGTGTGTATCACGTAATAATTATATAAGGTCGCGATTATGCTCAAAACGAACCAAATGTATAACATCACGAATAACTTTGGAGGTCTCCAGAGCCTGAACAATATTTGAAGTAGACACTGACCCTTGTCACGAGTTCTTATGAACTATAAACTAAACTATAAACTATTTATATTTTACCAGGTAAGGCCCACTGAGCTATATAACTCTTATCAGAAGCGACCTGGACACAAATGATAGCTCAACGAAAGTGGCTTATCATGTGAACATTTATAGCAGCCAAGTACTCTAAACTCACGCTTATAAATGTGGAGGGGAACACAGAAGGACCAGGAGAAGAATCTACGCCACCACAGGGAAAAAAATAAACAAATACAGAGCAGGCGTCAGGGTCTGGATGGATCCTCCACGCTGCTGTAGGCCTGGCGAGGTTGTTAACATCTCGACACCGCGGCGCCCCTTATTAAAAGCTTAGCCATGTCTAGCAAGGTTATTGACTCATTTCACTCGACTCACGGCACCACAAGTAATGTATTAAACAAATAAAACAATAATAAAGTAGAGAGGCGCTACTTACATTTAACAATGTTTTTGTTAACTTTAAAAGGAGCGCGCTTCTCTCTGGCTTGCAGTCCGGCGATCGCGGTCTCCTCTGCGATTGGTCAGCGCAGGCGTCACCCAGGGTGACACGCCACGCCCCCTTTGTTATTGCACGCCCCCACGTAGGCGAGAGACTCCTCCCACTTCCTGGATAAGCCACGCCCGTCGCGGCTATGCCCCGCCCACTGTCGTGCAAGCCACTCCCCCGCAGATCGGGCCAAGCTCACCCCACGGTTAAAGCCACAATCGGAATCTTTATTTACAGGCAGTCCTCGACTTACGAACGCCCAAATTACAAACAGCCGCCCTTCAGAACCAACTGACATGAAATATAAATTATTTTATATCGCCTGAAACCGCGAACTCGCGCTTGTAAACTGAAACCGCGGAACTTTCTTTGTTCAGCGGAGCGATCCTCCGCGAGATGTAAAGAGTCAGCCTCGCGCTGTGAGTGCGTGAAAATAATAAGGAAAAATCCAGGTTCATATTCTTGGTTCTTTCGGTAAAGTCATGTAGATTGAAAATACAAGTTAAATAATAAAATAAATTTAATAAAAAATACAAAAAAGAAATTGAAAATAATAAAAGCTTTTATTATTTGCAATTTAGTCATTTATTTTTTTATTTTTTTAATTGGCAGAACCTACACGCCACGTTGGTGGCCGGCAGATGGCAGCATCTACACGCCATAATCTTGGTTCTTTCGGTAAAGTCACGTAGATTTGAAAATAAAAGAATTAAATGAAAAATCATTAATTGTTATTATAAAATGTTGATTTAAAGCTTTCGTGACTGCAGGGATTCATATTCTTGGTTCTTTCAGTAAAGTCACGTAGAAGGGAAACAATAAAATAATAAAAATATTTTTAAAAATATCAAAAATTTTACTTTTCTTTTATTATTTATGTTTTCTATCTACGTGACTTTACCCAAAGAACCAAGAATATGGCGTGTAGATTCTGTCATTTTAAAAATACAAGAAAATAAATGGAAAATAATAAAAGCTTTTATTATTCTTAGTTTTTTCGGTAAAGTCACGTTGAAGAGAAACAACAAAATAATAAAATATATATAAAACAATAAACAAAATTATCACGACGTTTCGACCATAACTCAAACGGTCGTCTTCAGGTGTGTTGGTTCGCATAAATTTATTTTTAAACGGCGCATTTATTTATTTATTTAAAAACGTTAGCGCCACGCGCAACGATTTGGCAGTTCTATATTCTGAAAAGAATAGATGGACTAGTCCTGGGTAAACTGCCAAATCGTTGCGCGTGGCGCTAACGTTTTTTATAAATAAATAAATGCGCCGTTTAAAATAAATTTATGCGAACCAACACACCTGAAGACGACCGTTTGAGTTATGGTCGAAACGTCGTGAGAATTTTTTTTATTGTTTTATATATATTTTATTATTTTGTTGTTTCTCTTCAACGTGACTTTACCGAAAAAACTAAGAATATGAATTACTGCAGTCACGAAAGCTTTAAATCAAAGCTTTTATTATTTTCAATTTATTATTTTAATATCAATTTTTTTTTGTCTCTGTGACTTTACCGAAAGAACCAAGCATATGAATGTGGGTTTTTTGCTTTTATTATTTTCAATTTCACACTTTTGATTTTATTTTTTATTTTTATTTTCTATCGACGTGACTTTACCGATAGAACCAAGAATATGGCGTGTAGATTCTGCCAATTTAAAAATTAAAATAGATTGAAAATAATAAGCAAAAATCCAGATTCATATTCTTGGTTCTTTCGGTAAAGCCATGTAGGTTGAAAATAAAATAATAAAATTAAATAACAAATACAATAAATAAATGGAAAATAATGAAAGCTTTAATTATTTTCAATTTATTTTAATTTGTATTTTTTTTCAATTGGCAGAATCTACACGCCATATTCTTGGTTCTTTCGGTAAAGTAACGTAGATTTGAAAATGAAAATAATAGAATTAAATGAAAAAATACAAATCATGAATTATTTTTTTTTACTTTTCTTTATTTTTTATATTTTATATCTACATGACCTTACCCAAAGAACCAAGAATATGGCGTGTAGATGCTGCCACCTGCCAACATTGGTGGCCAGCAGATGGCAGCATCTACACGCCAGATGCTTGGTTCCTTCGGTAAAGTCACGTAGATATAAAATAAAAATAATAAAATTAAAATAATAAATTGAAAATAAAAGCTTTTATTATTTTCAATTTATTATTTGTTTTTTTAATTTTGTAAATAATACATTGAAAATAAAAGCTTTTATAAAAGTTTAAATTTTATGTCATTATTTTATTTTAGTTTTATTTTCTATCTACGTGACTTTACCGAAATAACCAATATGAATCTGGGTTTTTGCTTATTATATTCAATTTCTTATTTTTATTTGTAACTTTTTTTAAATTGGAAGAATCTACACGCCACGTTGGTGGCCGGCAGGTGGCAGAAAAATAAAAATGATAAAATAATAAATTGAAACTAATCAAAGCTTTTATTATTTTCAATTTATTAAAAAAGCTTTTATTATTTTCAATTTATATTCTTAAATTAAATTATATCATTTTTATTTTCAAATCTGCGTGACTTTACCAAAAGAACCAAGAATATGGCGTGGCGTGTAGATTCTGCCAATTTAAAATTTAAAATAATAAATAGAAAATAATAAAAGCTTTTAATATTTTCAATTTATTTTTGTATTTTTCATTTTTAACTTTTATTTTATTATTTTATTTTTATTTTCTATCTACATGACTTTACCGAAAGAACCAAAAATATTAATTCCTGAAGTCAGGAAAGTTTTAAGTCAAAATCTACACGACACATTGGTGGCCGGCAGGTGGCAGCATCTACACGACACATTCGTCGCCATTCCTGTGGCGTGTCGATGCTGCCAGGTGTGATTGGAGAGGTGAGTGCGGTTGGTGAGGGGTGATTGGGGTGGTGAGTCAGGTTGGTGAGTTGCATGGTGAGTGTTGTCAGTGAGCACCTGGAGGATTCTCCACCACGGCGGCCTTTGTCTCCCCCAGTAGCGATGTTTACGACACATCGCACCTGGTACTCATCTGAGGTTGAGTCGACCTCACACTCTCTTACTGTCTCAAAACAACAACCGCCATGCGCCACTAAGTGGCGGTGACATCACCACGACGCTTGTGGCTGGCTGATGCACCACCTGTGCCCCTTACTGTGCCAACTTGCTGAGCTTTAGCCACCCGACGCTCTGCTCGTTTTTCTGAGCGTCGCTCCTTCGCCCTCCGTTGTTGTTGGAGGGTGACTGCCTCCAACTGCCCAGTAGCAGCGCCCTTCACGAGCCTCCTCCACAGAGGCCGATCTTGACACCGCTGGTACCAGTCATCGGCAAGTCCACTCAGCTCCACATCCTCCTGTACCACATCACTCCATCTCTTCTCTAGCCCGTCGCCACGCCCGTTTAGCCCCCTCGATCCGGCCGAACAAAAGCTATTTGGGCATGCGGTGACTGGGCATGCGGGCTACATGGCCCAGCCAACGCAGCCTTGCCTGCTGGAGGAGCTCACCGATGGGACTTTGTCCAGATCTTTCGAGGATTTGTGAGCTCCTCACACAATCCAGCCAGGTTAAACCCAGGATTGATCATAGGCAGGCCAGCCTAAATGTTTCCAACCAGTGAAGATGCTGCATTAAGGGGGTCCACGTTTCGCAAGCGTAGAGAAGGGAGGGAATGACTGTGACCGAGAAGACCCGAAGCTTCATGCGGAGCGACAGACCAGGTAGCTTCCATACAACGTTACACAACTGATGAAAAGATAATGCCGCTCGACTAATTCTGAGTGAGACCTCTGCTGTTAAACCGGAGCCGGTCATGAGCACACTGCCCAGGTATGGGAAACTCTCCACTCTCTCCCCAACTGCCCCATCACCGATTGGGAGTTGTGGGGGTGGAGTGCCCAATGGCACAAAATACCCAGGCAGGTGCTTCGTTTTGGTGGGGCTGATAGTAAGTCCCCACCTCTTAGTGGCACACTCCAGTTTCAGCAGCAGCGCCTCCAACTCCTCCTCTGAATGAGCATCAATTACCAGGTCGTCGGCATACATAATGTGGTTGACCAATAGGGAGCCATCCCTTGACCGCACCCGGGCATCGATCAGCCTCCCATTGTATCTGTACCAGACGGAAATTCCTCCAGTACAGCTACTGAAGGCTTCACGAACTGTGTGGTCGAAATAGAAGTTAAATGTTGGAGCCAGAGGACATCCCTGTCAGACCCCAAGGTGTACAGGGAATGGCTCTGACTCCCGGCTACGTAGTTTTACCCGGGCCTGCTCACCATCATGAAGGTCCTTAATGAGCGTGAGCAGAGGGTCAGGGACTCCGAAAGCATGAAGACCTACCCAGAGCCCAGGCCTACTGATGGTATCATAGGCCCTAACCAGGTCAATAAAGCAGAGATGTAAGTCTTGTTAGAATTCCCTACACCTCTGCTGTAGCAGACGGACAGAAAATATGGCATCTGTGCAGGACCGCCCTTTCCTGAAACCACATTGGGGCTCCGCAAGCCTCTCCTCAGCGTACCTAGCAAGGCGATGTTGAATAATCCTTGCCAGGACCTTTCCTGGCACACTGAGGAGTGATATGCCCTGTAGTTGTTACAGTCTGTGCGGTCCCCTTTCTTAAAGAGCGGGACCACCAGGGCATCCTTCCAATCCTGCGAAACCCATCCAGTGGCCCAGACTGTTGTTACGATGTCATATAGGGCAATCTACGCACAAACGCCACCCTCCCTCAGCATTTTCGCTTTGGAGATCATCTCTGCTTTGGTGCCTTTCCTGTTCTCTGACTCTGGATCGCCCTCAGTACTTCCTCAATGGATGGTACCTCAGCCAGCCACTCACAGGGGGTGACTTCCTCTAATATTTGAGGCACCACATCCTCAGCAGGGTCATCCCCACTTTGTCCCATGATGTTTTCCAGGCTGAGGGATTCCCCCTCCCCCAGGACCTCACAGAAATGCTCAGCAAATCTGCAAACCTGTCCCTGGGGGTCGGAGATTGGATCACCCTTCGTTCCCCTAATGGTGGTGTAGTGGGTATAAATTGACGAATAAACTTCTGATGAGGCAACACGATATTTATTGTCTTCCTTGCAAGTCTCTAACACAAAGGGTATATCGGTCCCTTTACCCGATACCTGGGGAGGTATGGCCTCCGGATTATGCGGGCCCTATCACTAGGTACCCCGTTACCCTTCATCATCCGGCTGGGACCCTAGGAGAGGCTATTTGACCTGACCATACCCAGTCCGTGGGTCCTGACCACTGGCCTCACTGAATTCCGGCCCTTAGAAGGACAACGGAGCTTGGGGTCCAGAGTCCTATCTTCAGCCCAGGTCTTCGTTCTTCAGCTTGCAGATGACTGAGCCAGCCCTCTGAGAGGTCCGGCTTATGGTTCGTGGCTTGCTCCGCCCGAGCCACGCTTCCCTTCTAGAACGGGGAATGTGTCCCAGGATCCGTTTGCTAGGGTTTGTAGTTGGCCCCTTTTTGGGCCATGGACATTAGCCCTGGCGTGATAGCGCTTCCGCCCCCTATTGACGATAAGGGGACGCTACCAGCCCACAGAGTGGTGAGTGACGATTACCCCTACAATGGTAATAGGTGTGGCGCTGTAGGTTACTTTTTTGATGGAGTTAAATAGGGATTTGTGATCGCGGGCCATTGAGGCAGACTCCATCTCCTCAGTAACCCGCGACCACCACCCATCCTTGCAGCGCCTCACGGCTCTCCGAACCTCCGAGCGAAGGCTGCGGTAAGCCTCCTCATTCTCTGACGTGGGATGCTGTAGACGATTAGAGTGGGCCTGTCGCTTTTTCTCAACAATACTGAACACCTCCTCTGTCGGCCAGGGTCTCTGGGGAGGTCTGGACCACGTACACAAAGCAGCCATTGCAGCTGCATAAGTCACAGGCCTAAACCTCGCCCATTTACCCTCGACATCAGAAGTGGGGGACGATGCTGTCTCACTCACACTCACTCACAGCGCGAGGCCGACTCATTACATCTCGCGGAGGATCGCGCTGCTGAACAAAAAAAGTTCCGCGGTTTCAGTTTGCAAGTGCGAGTTCGCGTTTTAAGGCGATGGGGGCCGTCCATAAATGACGTCACGCACCTGGGGAGGGGGGGGGTCAGACATTTGTGACGATGTGTGACGAGGGGGGGGGGGTGAGAAATGTGACGTCACATCAAATGCGCAACTTTAAGTAATTATAGACAACACGTTCTACTTAGTTAAATAGACTTTTTTATGTTTTCTCCGACAACAACAGAGTGCAGCACTACATTAAATACGCACTACAATGACAATAGTTTAAAGCGATTTGAGTCATATTTAATTTTCAAAATGTAAACATGGTTTTGGGGGGGGGGGCAGAGCTTTGTGACGTCATATTTGAGGGGGGGTCTGACTTTTTGTGACGCCGTGTGACGAGGGGGGGGGCTCAAAAATCGTCCAAAATCGCGTGACGTCATTTATGGACGACCCCATATAAAATAATTAATATTTCATGACAGTTGGTTCTGAAGTGCGACTGTTTGTAATTTGGGCGTTCGTAAGTCGAGGACTGTCTGTAAATAAAAATTCAAATTGTGGATGTGAGACTTGAACCGTGAAGTGAGCTTGGCCTGATCCGCGGGGGCGTGGCCTAACCGATAGTGGGCGGGGCATAGCCGCGAGGGGCGTGGCTTATCAAGGAAGTAGGAGGAGTCTCGCTCTTACATGAGGGCGTGCAATAACCCAAGGGGTGTAGCATGTCACCCTGGGTGACGCCTGCGCTGACCAATCGCAGAGGAGAACGCGAACCCTGGACTCCAAGCCCGAGAAGCGCGCTCCTTTTAAAACTAACAACATTGTTAAATGCAACTAGTCACAAAAGCTTCAAATCAAGATCGGTTTGAATTATTTATCGAGTGTGGGTAGAATCTGTGCAGAGTTGTGCTGTTTCCCCATGTGCAAGGTGGGGGTCTCTCTGGGTTCTACTCACACAGAGCCAAACGCTCATTAATGTAATTGCCAAAGATCTCAATGCAATGGGAAACTTCTGAAAAAAATCAGTCTTTTGACTCAATGAGGCTTTCCTGGGTAAATAGTTAATATTGTAATAATTAACATCACTTATGAGTGCCACGAATAGTACTATACTGGACTTTTAATTAAGACTATTTTACGTAGTTTTTTGGAAAAAGTGTCCATTCTCAACACTTTTTTACAGGCCCTCATGCAGAAATTATATTGCAATCTTACATGGGGATTGGGAGTCAAGTGTGTCATGAATAGGGACTGAACGTATGGTGCCATAATTAGCTTGCTGTTGTGTATATACAAAAAGAATCTCTCTCGTCAACATAGTGCTGATCTCCCATTAACACTGCTGTTGTGCGCATATGCGAGAACGATACTCTTATGCAGCGACGGAAGCTCATTTCATGCTAATCTCTCTCTCTAATCTCCCCCATTAACACAACTGACGTGCTTGCATCCGGGGATGGAATTCCTTTCCAGCTCAGACCCCACCTGCTTGCCCTTCACCACGTATATAACCTCTTGTTTTAACAGCTCACTTGCTGGTTCAGCAGTTCTACCGCTGGATTATTTTTTCCGCCTGACAACGACCGCTTGTGTTGCGATCGAAACGTCGTAATGTTGTTTTTTATTTAATTTTTCTACGTACGTGACGTTACTGAAAGAACCAAAGAGTACTTATTTGGGTGGATAAGGAGTACAATAGTAGATGATAGGATCTGCACTATTGAGGACTTCTGTTATAATGAATCTGTTATAATGAATCTTGTCACATTATGTATGCCTTTGTGAGTCCACATATGACACAGGTGTAATGCGCTTGAGCTACTCGGCCGCGAGTCATGGTGCTGGAAGAATTGCCTTTGCCATGGATGGCACCAGCAGCTCCAGCAGCAGCAGCTTGTCGAGTCCTGGTGGTGAGGAGGCAGAGTTGCAGACAATGCCACCTTCTGCAAAGGGCGCACCTGCATGCAACGAAGTTATTGCTAACACAGCAACCGCGCATGGAACGAAGGCGCCTGCTGGGAAACGCCACGCCTGACCAGCGCCCGTTTCGACTCCACCTCACTCCCATAGTCACTAGAGTGAGAAAACAAATGTCTTGCCAAGTCTGTGGGAAAGCATTCCAACTGCCATCATGCCTAGAGTCCCACATGAGAACGGATAAAGAGACCCCTGACCAATGGCATCTGCGGTCGAAACTTTGATCAGCCAGGCAAATTCAGAAGGCATATGGAAACCTACGAAAAGTCCTATTGGATATTTCTTTGCTGTTCTATTACTGAAGCTATCAACAGAAGGGTGTGTACCGGATTAATTGCACTTGTGGCAAATGCTATGTAGGGCAAACAGGAAGAATGATCAGCATGAGACTAAAAGAACACCACAGAAATATGAAATACTCACAAATACAACTGTCAGCAGTAGCAGAACACGCGTGCCCACAAGGACACTCAATTGATTTTGATAATGTTGAAGTTCTGTGCAAAACTAGTTACTACTGGCCAAGACTAATTGCATAATCTATCGAAATTTAAAGAAATAAAAATAATTGTAATCGTTTGGATAGCTACCGACTTAGTGCTGCATGGAAGAGAATCATCAAATTACCGTTTGTACCGCTATTTTAGTACACACAATGGACACTAAGTACAAGATTAATGGGCTAGCATAATGTGCATGTATAATGTACGTTGATTCATTAATCCCCCCCCCCCCCCCACTTTGCGCTCAAAGAGAGCACAAGTGTTGTCATCACATCTACGCCTCTATATAAGGAATTAAACAGGTGGACTTCTCCCAAATCTTGCTGTTGCCTGATGAAGATAGTTGTAATTACTGAAACGTCGTACTCCGATAGTTAATGTTGTAGCTTGGCTCTCCAACACACCACACACCGGTGTGCTGTACTAGTGATGAATTGGCATGTTCTGTTTACGTGACAACCCTTACTAGTGGGCTGTCGGGTGGTGGCGGGTTTAACGACACATTTATATAGTAATAGGTTTTTACCCTTTTATATGGCACCAAAACTGACACCTTTATACAAGGGATCATGTTTGCATAAAGGTGTCAGTTTTGGTGCCAGATAAAAGGGTAAAAACCTATTACTATATCTTGCTACTGGCAAAGGTCTCATAATGTTAATTCTTACCCCGAGCTCTCAATACTCTGATAGTGCGCTGTTTTTGAGTTGTATGCCTTTTTGCGTCATCTGGTCCAACACCAGTGGAGACTAGGTTCTAAGAAAAGCCGTCTCGGGTGTGGACCAATCAGCTTCAAGGACAGTGTATATCATTATCAGAGTTGTCTCTTTTTGTTTGCATTTTGACTGCTTGTGTTGTGGTTATTGCAAACATGATCCCTTGTATAAAGGTGTCAGTTTTGGTGCCAGATAAAAGGGTAAAAACCTATTACCATATCTTGCTACTGGCAAAGGTCTCATGACACATTTATATATTTACGCGATCCAACCCATAAAACCTGTATTATGGATATTTGTCGCGAAAGCCTACGTGTTAAACGGCCATGTATTTTTACGTCTATTGCTGTATTTTCTTACGTGCAATATATTTAATAAACCATATTAATTTATTAATATTTTTGTTCATAGTTATATCATTGTTGCGCGTGCGGTGTGGTCAGTGGATATTGTTCAGTGGATCAAACCGAGACAAATATTTTTGCAGCAGCTGTAGCTGCACATTGCAACAGCGCATTCCGAATGGTGTAGAACGCATCGCCCATAATCTGTATCTGTGTGCAAACACCAGGTATGGTTGGTAAGAAACACGTTTGGTTTTAAATTAATAGAACTCGAGCTTCAGCCATATTGTTCATTATAGACCCCACTTTGTAAGCATTAATCACGCAAACCTTGCGCCTGATTCATTTGAGTCGCTGTGCTCATGAGCAACAGGGCATTTGTGGCAAGGTGTTAATGTACCACAGATTAGCACGGTTGGCTACGTACACTGCGAAAGAAGTTCAACACATATTCTTTGGGTCTTTCCGTAAAGTCACGTAGATATAGAACAATAAAATAATAAAAATAAAGTGAATAAAAAAGTAAAATATATCACGACGTTTCGATCGCAACACAAGCAATCGTCATCAGGAGAAAAATGATGAAGATTGCTTGTGTTGTGATCAAAACGTCGTGATATTTTAATTATTATTTCGTATTCACTTTATTTTTATTATTTTATTGTTCTATCTACGTGACTTTACCGAAAGACCCAAAGAATATGAATTCCTGCAGTCACGAAAGCTTTAAGTCAAGATTCAAGTTCAACACACATTCATACATTTTGGAAAGCGAGTATCCTTGCACGTACAATGCACTGGACCGCATGTTCGTGTTAAGTGAGTCAGGGGTTTTGTCACTGCCTACCCCATGATATAAATAATCTCAGGGAATTCAATTGCAAGTGTGCAATCTCCCTTCCGGTGGGCATCGAGGATGAGTCATACCCTGGCTTGCCAGGAGGCAGTGGAACACAACTGTGGAATCCTTTCCATCTGCACGGGATAGAACGTTGCCCCCTTGCTCACATTCGTTCGTTTTCTGCGAGTGTACTGGTTTTCCCCCACATGTAAACACTCAGTAAGTGGCTGCAAATATCGGAATGTAAAGAGAACCGCAGATCTTGGGCGATTGTTGGGAGTGCCGGCTCACCGCCTGGCTGCTGTCTCCCCGCTCGTCTGTGGGAGACATATAGAGGTACTGAATTAGATTTATATTCTCTACATAACATGATTCCTATCTACACAAAACACTCACCGCGTGGAGTACAGCAAGTGATATTCCACGAAATAAAAAACCATGGTTGGAACGATTCACCACTGCCGGAGAGTCAAGGAATTGTTATGATTCAGGATCATGAGGGCAAACTGTCCCCGTTCTCAAACCTGAGTACGATTTAAAAGGTCATAGAACGCCTTTGTCGGAAGCAATTACTTCCCCATGTCACTGCGATGGGCAGATTCATGCCGTTGCAGTCGGCTTACACATTGTAAGTAGACCCCCCCATACGCAAGCGTACGCATTTGGGTTAACCCCTCCTCCCCCCTCCATGCATACATACTAAATGGATGCCCCCTAACAGCTACACCACCACTCCCCACACGAGACAAGCACGTGACTCTCGGTGTAAATGGAGCCGGAGCGCGAATACACGTGCCGATGCCCCAAGTACAGTTGCCACCATTTCCACGACAGAGCAAACCCAGGCACATTTCTCAGCGAGCCCAGGTCTATTGTTAAAACTGTGCAGTTCACGGTGATAAAATTAACCATAGCCATACCCGGGGTACCAGATCTCGGCACAAATCAATTCCTGCTGCCACCCGAACACTGTCCGGGGGTCAAACACAGACAGGTGGCAGCCCCAGTCGCGAGGCCACATCTGCGCTGACTCACGGTAAACGTGTGCAGGGCCAGCAGGAAGAGCCCCGGGATCTCGGAGCGCAGCCACTGGTTCCACGTGCTGTCTCGGTCCACGTCCTCGCGTGACGACGACGACACTTCAAAATCACCTGACCGGAAGGAGGGGGGAGGGAGAGTAAGAAGGTACGAAGGGGAACCTTCTAACTCTTTCACAGGGACGCGTTCTTCGCATGCGTCACCCTGCAGCCAACCTCTCTGCTCTCGTGTGTGAACGTGGGTCAGTTTGGTTTAATCGTTCAGAATGAATGGGGCATGACCCTGGCCCTTGTGCAACTTATTATTTTCCATGAGATAATACCAAACACATAATTCATGTGTGAGTGTGTCTGTGGCCTGCAAGCAAAACCTACATTCTCTCGAGTCATAAATCGGGAGCAGTCACAGGTGGGAAAGCATTGCCGAATTCCTTGAAAGGCTCAACTCTCTCCAACTTATGTTGAAAGCATTTACAGTGAGGGAAAAAGTATTTGATCCCCTGCTGATTTTGTACGTTTGCCCACTGACAAAGAAATGATCAGTCTATAATTTTAATGGTAGGTATATTTGAACAGTAAGAGAGACAGAATAACAACAACAAAATCCAGAAAAATGCATGTAAAAAATGTTCTAAATTGATTTGCATTTTAATTAGGGGAATAAGTACTTGACCCCTCTGCAAAACATGACTTAGTACTTGGTGGAAAAACCCTTGTTGGCAATCACAGAGGTCAGACGTTTTTTTGTAGTTGGCTACCAGGTTTGCACACATCTCAGGAAGGATTTTGTCCCACTCCTCTTTGCAGATCTTCTCCAAGTCATTAAGGTGTGGAGGCTGACGTTTGGCAACTCGAACCTTCAGCTCCCTCCACAGATTTTCTATGGGATTAAAGTCTGGAGACTGGCTAGGCCACTCTAGGACCTTAATGTGCTTCTTCTTGAGCCACTCCTTTGTTGCCTTGGCCGTGTGTTTTGGGTCATTGTCATGCTGGAATACCCATCCACGACCCATTTTCAATGCCCTGGCTGAGGGAAGGAGGTTATCACCCAAGATTTGACGGTACATGGCCCCGTCCATCGTCCCTTTGATGCGGTGAAGTTGTCATGTCCCCTTAGCAGAAAAACACCCCCAAAGCATAATGTTTCCACCTCCATGTTTGACGGTGGGGATGGTGTTCTTGGGGTCATAGGCAGCATTCCTCCTCCTCCAAACACGGCGAGTTGAGTTTATGCCAAAGAGCTCCATTTTGGTCTCATCTGACCACAACACTTTCACCCAGTTGTCCTCTGATTCATTCAGATGTTGATTGGCAAACTTCAGACGGGCATGTATATGTGCTTTCTTGAGCAGGGGGACCTTGCGGGTGCTGCAGGATTTCAGTCCTTCAAAGTGTAGTGTGTTACCAATTGTTTTCTTGGTATGGTGCCAGCTGCCTTGAGATCATTGAAAAGATCCTCCCGTATAGTTCTGGGCTGATTCCTCACCGTTCTCATGATCATTGCAACTCCACGAGGTGAGATCTTGCATGGAGCCCCAGGCAGAGGGAGATTGACAGTTATTTTGTGTTTCTTCCATTTGCGAATAATCGCACCAACTGTTGTCACCTTCTCCACAAGCTGCTTGGCAATGGTCTTGTAGCCCATTCCAGCCTTGTGTAGGTCTACAATCTTGTCCCTGACATCCTTGGAGAGCTCTTTGGTCTTGGCCATGGTGGAGAGTTTGGAATCTGATTGATTGATTGCTTCTGTGGACAGGTGTTTTTTATACAGGTAACAAGCTGAGATTAGGAGCACTCCCTTTAAGAGTCTGCTCCTAATCTCAGCTCGTTACCTGTATAAAAGACACCTGGGAGCCAGAAATCTTTCTGATTGAGAGGGGGTCAAATACTTATTTCCCTCATTAAAATGCAAATCAATTTATTACATTTTTGACATGCGTTTTTCTGGATTTTTTTGTTGTTATTCTGCCTCTCACTTTTCAAATAAACCTGCCATTAAAATTATAGACTAATAATTTCTTTGTCAGTGGGCAAACGTACAAAATCAGCAGGGGATCAAATACTTTTTTCCCTCACTGTATGCATTAGTTCTGCCCGTACCTCTTTGTGCCTGTGTAGTGGGCAGGCAAGTGTGGTGGAGCAGCAGGTCCAGCACACGGGGTGTCCAGCAGAGGAGAGGAACTCCCCGTGGCCGTGGCCGGGGAAGCAGAGGTCGGCGGCGCTGGGAGCGGCGTCAGTTACGCGGCGTCTGTGGGAGAAGGCACAGGCCTCTGCTGAAGATTATCATCCGCAGACACATCACACGGCTTGCCGGACACGTCACACACTCGGCCCTGTGATTGTGGAGGTGAGACAGGTTCGCGCGTGGCAACGAATGGCTTGTCGCTGGACAAACATCGACGGCAACATCGGGAGAACGCGGCACGAACTCGTGCAGAGTTTCTGGCACCGTATGAATTTACACTCCTTGTTGGTATGTACGTTGAACCTCGTTCGCGCCATACGTCAGCCAGCCGTGCTAATCGGAGGTGCAGATGGATGCAATTGAAGGACGTGGAGCAGAGGTGTCAAAATGAAAAAAAAATTGATACAGAAATTACACAAGTCCAGGGGACTTCACCAAGGCCGTGTTATCCCAGACTCTGACAGAGCACAAAGGAAGATTGGCAATGACAAAAAATGGCTTCATAACTATCATTGTCAGATGGCACACTTGCATCTTCAGTCTTCAGTCGGCGTCAGTAATTTAAGAATGCACGCATGATGCGTGACACCAACTAAAATGGCATCGATGCTGACTAATCACATCCTCTCCAAGATGTGGAACTCAAGAGACGAGGATAGCCTCTTCCAAATAGGACTACCCATGACAATTGAGTTGTCGCCTGGGTAAAAATAAAATTAACTAGTAGATTTCAACTTGAAAATCTAAACCATCGCACCAACAGTAATGGACGGAATCCTATATGAGGCGCACACTGGAGGAGCTTCAGGTGGACTCTGGTACCTGCTTTAACGTCTGTGTGAGAAGCATCTTCTCCCACTGAAATTCAAACAAAGTTGACAGTTAGACAGGACATGTTTTAAAACATCCGCAGTAAAATTCAAGTATGTATACCATTAAAGTAAACTATTTTTTATTTACCAGGTAAGGCCCATTGAGAGCTATTAAGCTCTTTTTCAGAAGCGACCTGGCCACAAATTATAGCTTAACGAAGTAGCTTATCACGTGGAAATTTATAGCAGCCAAATACTCTAAACGCATTACTTACAAATAGCTCACAAAGCGGTTATCCTCCCACTACCCTTGGGTTACCTTCTGTCCCGGTCCAGCCGAGACAGTCTGTGAATTGGCATCTGTGTTTGGGTGGCATGAATTAATTTGTACCGAGATCTGGTACCGGTACTGTGCTGAACTTTACTACTGCATGGTTGTTGACAGACCTAGACAGACTGAAACATAGGTCTGGGTTTGATCTCCATAGTGGAAAAGGTGGTAACCCGAAAAGTAACCCAAACCCTTCCACATTCAACGATAAACACTTTCAAACAGAGTTCGCTCGGAAATGACCCCACTAAACCGCACGTATGTAAACGTTTGACTTCAGTGGTTCCTCCGGCGCGTGCGAACGATGAAGTGCACGACCTCTCGTGATGATGACCTCACACCCGCATGGCTGCACGAAAGGCGGTGCTGACGAGCATGAGGCAGGTGGAAGAGGCAAAACGAGGAGGCAAGATTAGAGTGCTGTAGTAGGTGGGGTATAGTGGGGCCTATTTCCGAATGATTGATTTATGTGGAAATGAAATTGGTCAAGAGTCCGTTACTTTGTAAACATTAGCATGTATCTACTTTAATACCAAGTCTGCAGGGGTGGGAAAGATGAGGTCTGTTCATTCTGGTGGGCAAAGGTAATTTAGACACTCCAAGTTAAGTCTGGTGGCATAAGGATGAAATGCACCTTAAAAATGTAAATAATGATTATTAATCCATCTTCACTCCCACGGTGTTTCCAACCAGCGTTAGGCAATGTAATTATCTGACGTGCTGTACACTTGTACAGTGTTACTGAATTATTGTATCATTATGAATTCAGTGCCCGTTCTGCGACCGTTCCCTAGATCCCTCTCTGGTGTATAACCTGGCCTGCTGACGTCAGGGCCGTAAGCCACAGATCCCTTTCCCTGCCAGCAGCCAGCGCTATACTGTTACATTACGATTCTATGCCAAAACACAGGGAATCCTCTACTTACGATCATTCGACTTACGAACTTTCAGAGAAATGATCAAACTTGTCTGTATGTCCAGTTTCCTGATCGGACCGAGAGTCGCAAGTTCAACTGCCGCACATCATCATCACCTGATGATCATCATCACCTGATGATCATCATCACCTGATGATCATCATCACCTGATGATCATCATCACCTGATGATCATCATCACCTGATGATCATCATCACCTGATGATCATCATCACCTGATGATCATCATCACCTGATGATCATCATCACCTGATGATCATCATCACCTGATGATCATCATCACCTGATGATCATCATCACCTGATGATCATCATGATGGTTATGATCACCTGATGATCACCATCACCTGATGATTGCTTGTGTTGCAGTCGAAACGTCGTGAGAACTGTATTGTTTTATATTTTTATTATTTTATTGTTTCCCTTCTACGTGACTTTACCGAAAGAACCAAGAATATGAATCCCTGCAGTCACGAAAGCTTTAAATCAAAATATAGTTTACTTTAAAAGTTATAGTTTGAGAATGGCGGTCCGATGGGAGGGAGTGAAGGGGTATTGTGAGGAGGCGTCATCGGGAGTGGAAGCTGCTGGTGGGAGCATGGGAGGTGTGGGGAGTGTGAGGTCCATCGGCATTGTGGAGAGGGAAGGGGTGAGAGTGTTGTAAGCGATGGGGCTGAGGGAGGAGTGGTGGATATGACGATGTGGAAGCTGTGTCGGTGATGAGGTGTGTGCTTGAAGTGAGGATTACATGGGGAGCGGTGCCGAAGTGGTTAGCGCACCGTGCGACGGGATCCGGCGACCCGAGTTCTATTCCCACTCACGGCCAACATCGGTGACGAGTATCTGAACCAATCTCGGTCCCATCCCAGGTCTATTCTGCCTTAAAATGAGTATCCAGGTTCGGTGAATGGGAGGAGACAAAGGCGGCCAGGCGTGGTGCTGGCCACCCATCCCATCTCAGCGTGTCGACCCCATGGCACCTGGGTAATGGAGGTGGTGATGAAGATGGTGACGACGGTGATGATGATGTTGATGACGATGTTGATGACGAGTCACTCACTCAGACTCACAGAGCCACACTCAGAGACTCACAGAGTCACTCACTCTGACTCACAGAGCCACACTCAGAGACTCACAGAGTCACTCACACTCAGAGACTCACAGAGTCATTCACACTCACAGAGTCACTCACACAGACACACACTCACTCAAGGAGACCCACAGACTCACTCACACAGACTCACAGAGTAACTCACACACAGACTCATACTCACAGACTATTCTGACACACACACAGACTCACAGAGTAACTCACACACAGACTCACACTCACAAACTAATTCTGACACACACACTGACTCGCAGAGTAACATGCACTCAGAGACTCACAGAGTCACGCTCAGTCACTCACTCAGAGACTCACAGTCACACTCAGAGAGTCACGCTCAGTCACTCACTCAGAGACTCAGAGCCACACTCAGAGACTCACAAAGTCACTCACTCAGAGATTCAGAGCCACAGACTCACAGAGCCACACTCACGAGATTCACAGAGCCACATTCAGAGACGCACAGAGTCACTCAGAGACTCACAAAGTCACTCACTCAGAGACTCAGAGCCACACTCAGGGACTCACAGTCACTTACTCTGACACTCGGAGACTCACTCAGACTCACACAGACTCAGAGTAACTCACACACTCACAGACTTACACAGCAACTCACAGTCACTCCCACTCAACTCAGTCTCACCGGGTAACTCACTCACACAGACTCGGAGTAACTCACATGAACTCACAAAGTAACTCACTCACATGAACTCACAAAGTAACTCACTCACACAGACTCGGAGTAACTCACATGAACTCACAAAGTAACTCACTCACACAGACTCACAGACTACCAAACAAAAACAAAGATCCCCAGTGAACCCTTAACAGACTGTAGGGGCAAGTGCTGTTAGCGAGCACCTACGAAGGCCGGTACGGCACACGAGGGGGTGGGTGGCCAGCACCACGCCCGGCCGCCTTTGTCTCCCCCATTGGCGATGTTTACACACCGCAACCAGGTACTCATTTGAGGCCGAGTCGACCTAGGGGAGGCCCAAGACCTGTTCAGAAAATCGTCACCGGTGTTGGTGGCCGTGAGCGGGAATCGAACTCGGGTCGCCGGGTTCGTAGCGCAGCGTAGCGCTAACCGCTGCGCCACCGCTCCCCACACCCTCGCTCACAAACACAACGCAGGCAGCGTGGGCAGCCCTGGTCCATCCACTGCTGGATGAGGGCCTTGCCATGCCGTGCGAGTTATTTGACCAGAAGCGCAGTGCGTGTTGTTAACATTTCCCGTGTGGTGGATAGAATCGGAGGGCTTTCCCCAGCCCTCACCCACCAGGAATGGTGAAGTATAGTCAAATACTTCCTGTGACCAACACGGCGTTAGGAGACATTCATACAACCCACAGATGGACTAATAATTATTGTAAGTACTGTGGTGTACTTAAAATAATGTGTGGAGGAGGAGGAAGAAGCTCCAGAAGTCGCACTTCAGCAGCCACCACTGCCCCTTCGCAGTATCAACAACCACGCAGACAAATGCACTGCCACATCCTACAACACGCGTTTGTTCCTTCAAAGTAGTGAATTAGCGTCCCAACACGCTGGTTCACGAAGATGGAGCGGTAATATAATGAGCTGGACAGCGACAACAACTTAAATCAGCGGTAATAATGCGGCTGACACGCAGGAAGCAATACTTAGGTAGGCCGCGATGAGACCACGGCGCTCGGATGGCGACCCTGCCTGGGAAGGTGCACACAAACTCCTCAGAGTGAGCACCACAATGTTGTCCTTACAACACACAGTGGTCTCGCTTTTCTTTCATATCCACGAGCACAGCAACATCCAGCAACACATATCTCCTCACATTGTGCCCAGGACTGCTTTAAATAAAGATTTTAAATAAACTTTCCCGCCAAAAAATGTAATTGAGGCGTGTGTGGGTATCGATGTGGAACTTGTGATCACATTGCTAAGAGCCGAAACACAAGGCACCCACCACCCCACACATCCTACTACTACTGCTGCTGTTGCTGCCTTGTGAAGTCTATGATGATGATGAGCAGCAGCAGCGAGATAATGAGGAGGTTGAATGTGATGATGATAATGTGGAGTAGAGTCAGGGGGGTTATGCCCAAAGTTCTCTGTCCTCACCTCCCCACCACCGCCACGTCCCAACTCTGAACATCCACACATCATCATCATCATCATCGACCAGCAATGACCAACAGCAGCTCACAGCCCATTAAATACACCACCAGTAGGACAATTGTATGGAGGAGGCCAAACAAACATCTAAAACTAACAAAATAACAATTGCCACCGAGAACTGTTTCACATAACTCGTGCACTCAAAGTCCTCAGACAATTGCAGTTATATTTCGATTTAAAGCTTTCGTGACTGCAAGGATTCATCTTCTTTGGTTCTTTCGGTAAAGTCACGTAGAATGGGAATAAAATAATAAATTGATAAAATAAAATAACACAATAATATTCTCACGACGTTTCGGCCACAACACAAGCGGCCTTCATCAGGTGAAGGGACGAGACTGTCTGGTAGGACAGCGCTGGAGTGAAAAAAGCCACGTTCAGATCACGACCTTTAAGCTTTGTCAGAAGAAACAAAGCGCCTTGACAAAGGAATTAGCATATAATTTAGCATTGAAATGGCCGAGTGATTAGCTTGTGACTGGTCACAGAAATGGCTATGTTAAAGTTAAAGCATACACATCCGCAGAGGCACCCCTTGACAAAGGAATTAGCATAGAATTTAGCATTGAAATAGCTAAGTTAAAGCATACACATCCGCAGAGGCACCCCTTGACAAAGGAGGCACTCACAAACTAATTCTGACACACACACTGACTCGCAGAGTAACATGCACTCAGAGACTCACAGAGTCACGCTCAGTCACTCACTCAGAGACTCACAGTCACACTCAGAGAGTCACGCTCAGTCACTCACTCAGAGACTCAGAGCCACACTCAGAGACTCACAAAGTCACTCACTCAGAGATTCAGAGCCACAGACTCACAGAGCCACACTCACGAGATTCACAGAGCCACATTCAGAGACGCACAGAGTCACTCAGAGACTCACAAAGTCACTCACTCAGAGACTCAGAGCCACACTCAGGGACTCACAGTCACTTACTCTGACACTCGGAGACTCACTCAGACTCACACAGACTCAGAGTAACTCACACACTCACAGACTTACACAGCAACTCACAGTCACTCCCACTCAACTCAGTCTCACCGGGTAACTCACTCACACAGACTCGGAGTAACTCACATGAACTCACAAAGTAACTCACTCACATGAACTCACAAAGTAACTCACTCACACAGACTCGGAGTAACTCACATGAACTCACAAAGTAACTCACTCACACAGACTCACAGACTACCAAACAAAAACAAAGATCCCCAGTGAACCCTTAACAGACTGTAGGGGCAAGTGCTGTTAGCGAGCACCTACGAAGGCCGGTACGGCACACGAGGGGGTGGGTGGCCAGCACCACGCCCGGCCGCCTTTGTCTCCCCCATTGGCGATGTTTACACACCGCAACCAGGTACTCATTTGAGGCCGAGTCGACCTAGGGGAGGCCCAAGACCTGTTCAGAAAATCGTCACCGGTGTTGGTGGCCGTGAGCGGGAATCGAACTCGGGTCGCCGGGTTCGTAGCGCAGCGCTAACCGCTGCGCCACCGCTCCCCACACCCTCGCTCACAAACACAACGCAGGCAGCGTGGGCAGCCCTGGTCCATCCACTGCTGGATGAGGGCCTTGCCATGCCGTGCGAGTTATTTGACCAGAAGCGCAGTGCGTGTTGTTAACATTTCCCGTGTGGTGGATAGAATCGGAGGGCTTTCCCCAGCCCTCACCCACCAGGAATGGTGAAGTATAGTCAAATACTTCCTGTGACCAACACGGCGTTAGGAGACATTCATACAACCCACAGATGGACTAATAATTATTGTAAGTACTGTGGTGTACTTAAAATAATGTGTGGAGGAGGAGGAAGAAGCTCCAGAAGTCGCACTTCAGCAGCCACCACTGCCCCTTCGCAGTATCAACAACCACGCAGACAAATGCACTGCCACATCCTACAACACGCGTTTGTTCCTTCAAAGTAGTGAATTAGCGTCCCAACACGCTGGTTCACGAAGATGGAGCGGTAATATAATGAGCTGGACAGCGACAACAACTTAAATCAGCGGTAATAATGCGGCTGACACGCAGGAAGCAATACTTAGGTAGGCCGCGATGAGACCACGGCGCTCGGATGGCGACCCTGCCTGGGAAGGTGCACACAAACTCCTCAGAGTGAGCACCACAATGTTGTCCTTACAACACACAGTGGTCTCGCTTTTCTTTCATATCCACGAGCACAGCAACATCCAGCAACACATATCTCCTCACATTGTGCCCAGGACTGCTTTAAATAAAGATTTTAAATAAACTTTCCCGCCAAAAAATGTAATTGAGGCGTGTGTGGGTATCGATGTGGAACTTGTGATCACATTGCTAAGAGCCGAAACACAAGGCACCCACCACCCCACACATCCTACTACTACTGCTGCTGTTGCTGCCTTGTGAAGTCTATGATGATGATGAGCAGCAGCAGCGAGATAATGAGGAGGTTGAATGTGATGATGATAATGTGGAGTAGAGTCAGGGGGGTTATGCCCAAAGTTCTCTGTCCTCACCTCCCCACCACCGCCACGTCCCAACTCTGAACATCCACACATCATCATCATCATCGACCAGCAATGACCAACAGCAGCTCACAGCCCATTAAATACACCACCAGTAGGACAATTGTATGGAGGAGGCCAAACAAACATCTAAAACTAACAAAATAACAATTGCCATTGAGAACTGTTTCACGTAACTCGTGCACTCAAAGTCCTCAGACAATTGCAGTTATATTTCGATTAATGGCAGTCTGGATGGCGTCAATTTTTTCCATGAACACGTTGGCTACAACCGGAGATAGGGGGGAGCCCATTGGGGTGCCCTCAGTTTGTTTGTAGAAAGTTCCATTCCAGGTGAAGTATGTGTTGGTTAAGCAATGTCTCACCAGGGGGGGTACATCAAATTTGAAACTGACGCCATACAGACTGCCACTCTACGCCCAACCTTATGGAAGAGGTACGTGGATGACACCTTTGTCATCTGGCCACATGGCCAGCCTGCTCTAGACCAATTCCGCGACCACATCAATTCCATACACCCAGCCATCAGATTTACCATGGAGGTCGAAAAAGATGGCAAACTACCATTTTTGGATGTCTTAATTAAAAGGAGACATGATGGTTCAATGAGCCACTCTGTCTACAGGAAAGCCACCCATACAGATGCTTACTTGAAACCGGATTCCCACCACCATCCATCCCAAAAGAACTCCCTCATCAAGACTCTATGCCAAAGAGCCCAATGCATTTCCGACCAGGAACACATTACCAGTGAACTCAAGCACGTACACCAGTCTCTCGGCACTAATGGTTACTCCGACTACACAATCTGCAAAGCCATCACTCCAGTCATGAAGAAGGATTCTCTTGTGGAGCCACTCAAAACCATCACCTTACCCTACATTGCAGGGGTCACTAAAAAGATCTCCAAAATCCTGAATAAACACAAGATCCAGGTCCGATTCAACACAATACATAAAATCCGTGATCTAGTTCCATCTGTAAAATATGCTGTTCCAGACATACAGTACCCGGGCGTTTACAAACTAAAGTGCCTTTGTGGTAGTAGCTACATTGGAGAAACCAAACGACATATCTCGGACCGCATCCGTGAACATGAAGCAGATTTGAAACACGGTAGGACGAACTCCTCTGCCGTGGCAGATCACTGTTATAATTCAGTGGGCTCACATGACATTGACTTCTCCAAGACGGAGGTTCTTTGCAAACCAACCGGCTACCATGAGAGATTCGTTCATGAGGCCATTCACATATACAAGCACAGAGACAATTTCAACCGAGAAGATGGATTCTGGCTTAGTAACCATTGGAAAGATGTTTTAAACCATTTCCGTTCTTAATTAATTGTATTTTACGATGACCTTCAGACCGCAGCTCTTTCACCAGCATTGACTCTTAATACCTCTCACACCACGGTTAATGGTATGGTTTACAACATGGAGTATAATAGCGCCTCGCAGCTGTCTCTCTCCCCCTCCTCTGTTCCGACCTTGGATGAACTCGTCCGTCTGAATGGGGCCCGTAGCTATCCGTGTTGCTAAAGTTGAGGGTAAGAATCCCCCATTTTTTTCGCCATATAGCATTGTGATATATAACGACTTATTGTTGGTAGCTTAGTTGATTGGAGAATATAGAGTTTATTGATAACATTAAGGTAATTTATATTTTAGTTTTTTATTGGTTCACTATGTAGTATTCATTATACATTGTATTGTATACCCAGTTACTGTGAATAGCTCAGATGTGTAGACCTTGACTTCAACATAGCCATTTCTGTGACCAGTCACTAGCTAATGACTCAGTTATTTCAATGCTAAATTCGCCTAGGTATTTCAATGCTAAATTCTCCTGTTTGATTTGTACTAGGTGCCTCGGTGAATGTGTATGCTCTGACTTTAAACATAGCTATTTCTGTGACCAGTTACAAGCTAATCACTCAGCTATTTCAATGCTAAATTCTATGCTAATTCCTTTGTCAAGGGGTGCCTCTGCGGATGTGTATGCTTTAACTTAGCTATTTCAATGCTAAATTCTATGCTAATTCCTTTGTCAAGGGGTGCCTCTGCGGATGTGTATGCTTTAACTTTAACATAGCCATTTCTGTGACCAGTCACAAGCTAATCACTCGGCCATTTCAATGCTAAATTATATGCTAATTCCTTTGTCAAGGCGCTTTGTTTCTTCTGACAAAGCTTAAAGGTCGTGATCTGAACGTGGCTTTTTTCACTCCAGCGCTGTCCTACCAGACAGTCTCGTCCCTTCACCTGATGAAGGCCGCTTGTGTTGTGGCCGAAACGTCGTGAGAATATTATTGTGTTATTTTATTTTATCAATTTATTATTTTATTCCCATTCTACGTGACTTTACCGAAAGAACCAAAGAAGATGAATCCTTGCAGTCACGAAAGCTTTAAATCGAAATATAACTGCAATTGTCTGAGGACTTTGAGTGCACGAGTTATGTGAAACAGTTCTCGGTGGCAATTGTTATTTTGTTAGTTTTAGATGTTTGTTTGGCCTCCTCCATACAATTGTCCTACTGGTGGTGTATTTAATGGGCTGTGAGCTGCTGTTGGTCATTGCTGGTCGATGATGATGATGATGTGTGGATGTTCAGAGTTGGGACGTGGCGGTGGTGGGGAGGTGAGGACAGAGAACTTTGGGCATAACCCCCCTGACTCTACTCCACATTATCATCATCACATTCAACCTCCTCATTATCTCGCTGCTGCTGCTGCTCATCATCATCATAGACTTCACAAGGCAGCAACAGCAGCAGTAGTCGTAGTAGGATGTGTGGGGTGGTGGGTGCCTTGTGTTTCGGCTCTTAGCAATGTGATCACAAGTTCCACATCGATACCCACACATGCCTCAATTACATTTTTTGGCGGGAAAGTTTATTTAAAATCTTTATTTAAAGCAGTCCTGGGCACAATGTGAGGAGATATGTGTTGCTGGATGTTGCTGTGCTCGTGGATATGAAAGAAAAGCGAGCCCACTGTGTGTTGTAAGGACAACATTGTGGTGCTCACTCTGTGAGGAGTTTGTGTGCACCTTCCCAGGCAGGGTCGCCATCCGAGCCCCGTGGTCTCATCGCGGCCTACCTAAATATTGCTTCCTGCGTGTCTGCCGCATTATTACCGCTGATTTAAGTTGTTGTCGCTGTCCAGCTCATTATATGACCGCTCCATCTTCGTGAACCAGCGTGCTGGGACGCTAATTCACTACTTTGAAGGAACAAACGCGTGTTGTAGAATGTGGCAGTGCATTTGTCTGCGTGGTTGTTGATACTGCGAAGGGGCAGTGGTGGCTGCTGAAGTGCGACTTCTGGAGCTTCTTCCTCCTCCTCCTCCACACATTATTTAAGTACACCACAGTACTTACAATAATTATTAGTCCATCTGTGGGTTGTATGAATGTCTCCTAACGCCGTGTTGGTCACAGGAAGTATTTGACTATACTTCACCATTCCTGGTGGTTGAGGGCTGGGGAAAGCCCTCCGATTCTATCCACCACACGGGGAATGTTAACAACACGCACTGCGCTTCTGGTCAAATAACTCGCACGCATGGCAAGGCCCTCATCCAGCAGTGGATGGACCAGGGCTGCCCACGCTGCCTGCGTTGTGTTTGTGAGCGAGGGTGTGGGGAGCGGTGGCGCAGCGGTTAGCGCTGCGCTACGAACCCGGCGACCCGAGTTCGATTCCCGCTCACGGCCACCAACACCGGTGACGATTATCTGAACAGGTCTTGGGCCTCCCCTAGGTCGACTCGGCCTCAAATGAGTACCTGGTTGCGGTGTGTAAACATCGCCAATGGGGGAGACAAAGGCGGCCGGGCGTAGTGCTGGCCACCCACCCCCTCGCGTGCCGTGCCGGCCTTCGTAGGTGCTCGCTAACAGCACTTGCCCCTACAGTCTGTTAAGGGTTCACTGGGGATCTTTGTTTTTGTTTGTTAGTCTGTGAGTCTGTGTGAGTGAGTTACTTTGTGAGTTCATGTGAGTTACTCCGAGTCTGTGAGTGTGTTACCCGGTGAGACTGAGTTGAGTGGGAGTGACTGTGAGTTACTGTGTAAGTCTGTGAGTGTGTGAGTTACTCTGAGTCTGTGTGAGTCTGAGTGAGTCTCCGAGTGTCAGAGTGAGTGACTATGTGAGTCTCTGAGTGAGTGACTCCGTGTGTCTCTGTGGCTCTGTGAGTCTGTGTGAGTGAGTTACTTTGTGAGTTCATGTGAGTTACTCCGAGTCTGTGTGAGTGAGTTACTTTGTGAGTTCATGTGAGTTACTCCGAGTCTGTGAGTGTGTTACCCGGTGAGACTGAGTTCAGTGGCAGTGACTGTGAGTTACTGTTTAAGTCTGTGAGTGTGTGAGTGAGTGACTTTGTGAGTCTCTGAGTGTGAGTGTGCGTCTCTGAGTGTGGCTCTGTGAGTCTGTGCTTCTGAGTCTGAGTGTGCATCTCTGAGTGAGTGACTGTGAGTCCCTGAGTGTGGCTCTGAGTCTCTGAGTGTGGCTCTGTGAGTCTGTGGCTCTGAGTCTCTGAGTGAGTGACTCTGAGTCTCTGAGTGAGTGACTTTGCGAGTCTCTGAGTGTGGCTCTGATTCTCTGAGTGAGTGACTTTGTGAGTCTCTGAGTGAGTGACTGGATCTCTGAGTGTGCCTCTGTGAGTGCGTGCGAGTCTCTGAGTGAGTGGCTATGAGTCCCTGAGTGAGTGACTGAGTGTGACTCTGTGAGTCTCTGAGTGCGTGTTACTCTGCGAGTCTGTGTGTGTCAGAATTAGTCTGTGAGTGTGAGTCTGTGTATGAGTTACTCTGTGAGTCTGTGTGAGTGAGTCTGTGAGTGAGTCTGTGGGTCTCCTTGAGTGAGTGTAAGTCTGTGTGAGTGACTGTGATTCTCTGAGTGACTCAGTGAGTCTCTTGAGTGTGGCTCTGTGAGTCTGAGTGAGTGACTGTGAGTCTCTTGAGTGTGGCTGTGAGTCTCTTGAGTGTGGCTCTGTGAGTCTGAGTGAGTGACTGTGAGTCTCTTGAGTGTGGCTGTGAGTCTCTGAGTGTGGCTCTGTGAGTCTGAGTGAGTGACTCGTCATCACCATCGTCATCAACATCATCATCACCGTCGTCACCATCTTCATCACCACCTCCATTACCCAGGTGCCATGGGGTCGACACGCTGAGATGGGATGGATGGCCAGCACCACGCCTGGCCGCCTTTGTCTCCTCCCATTCAACGAACCTGGATACTCATTTTAAGGCAGAATAGACCTGGGATGGGACCGAGATTGGTTCAGATACTCGTCACCGATGTTGGCCGTGAGTGGGAATAGAACTCGGGTCGCCGGATCCCGTCGCACGGTGCGCTAACCACTTCGGCACCGCTCCCCATGTAATCCTCACTTCAAGCACACACCTCATCACCGACACAGCTTCCACATCGTCATATCCACCACTCCTCCCCCAGCCCCATCGCTTACAACACTCTCACCCCTTCCCTCTCCACAATGCCGATGCACCTCACACTCCCCACACCTCCCATGCTCCCACCAGCAGCTTCCACTCCCGATGACGCCTCCTCACAATACCCCTTCACTCCCTCCCATCGGACCGTCATTCTCAAACTATAACTTTTAAAGTAAACTATATTTTGATTTAAAGCTTTCGTGACTGCAGGGATTCATATCCTTGGTTCTTTCGGTAAAGTCACGTAGAAGGGAAACAATAAAATAATAAAAATATAATACAATAAAATTCTCCCGACGTTTCGACTGCAACACAAGGAATCATCAGGTGATGATGATCATCAGGTGATGTTGCAGTCGAAACGTCGTGAGAATTTTATTGTTTTATATTTTTATTATTTTATTGTTTCCCTTCTACGTGACTTTATCGAAAGAACCAAGAATATAAACTATATTTTTTATTTTACCCGTTTGAGGCCCCACTGAGCTATGGAGCTATTTTTCAGAAGCAACCTGGCCTCACAAATGTTATCTTCAACGAAGTGGCTTATCCCGTGGAAATTTATAGAGGCCAAATACTCTAAACGCGTGATGTTTATTCTAAATGTAGTGAGAGAGACATGCAACCTCAAAATATACAGCAGGCGACAGGGTCCGGATTGAATCCACGGCCTCCTGCGTACCAGGCGAGGTAGTTAACATATTGCCACTGTGGTGCCCTGTGGTCACGTGAGGCCTACCACTTCTGAATGGCTTGTGATGCATATTTGAACATTACTGCAAGCGTCTTAGCCTCATTCATTAGTCAGGTATTCGAAGGGAATATTGTCATTTGGTAACGCTATTTCAAATATCGCTCATTAAACGTTCAATTTTAATGCAATGCAATTGAGGGACTTTGTGGAGTCTTGTCGTGGTCTGGAGCCGTGGTTGTTGTGTTGCTACCTTGCCCAAGCTTGCATTTGTTGACAAATTGGCAGGAATGTATGTACTTTGTATTTTTATCAATTTGCTTACATTTTCTCCATCTTGCCTCTCATCGGTTTTGGAAAAAGCTCGCTGACCCGCCCCTACTGGACATATGTGAAAAAAGATCTTCATAGCTCATCGGATTCCTCCAGGATATAAAAAAGATTCTGATTCTGATTAATCAGTGGCGCTGCGAACAACCTATTCCCTGTATTGCTGCGGGAATCTGCATCCACACATGATCAAGCACCCCTGTGTAATGCAATACACATGGTTCCATTATCATAGACATGTAATTCTGCAAATGTGCAGAAATGTCTTCCGTATGCGACTTACTCCAGACAAGTTTAGACTATTAAACGTGACCTGTTATGACTCGTCTAATGTGTATTGTGTGGTCGTTAGCACAGAAAGATGTGTCTGGTAATGTCCTAATGGACCAAAAATAGCAAAAAGGAGGCTGGGTCTGTGTTGTTCAGAGTGACCACCATATATAGACTCTTGTACGTACAAACGAGTTCGGTTCCAGAGGTCTGTTCGTAAGTCGATTTGTTCGTGAGTCCAACTTTACTCCCGTCGATTTCAAACACGTTTTACGGCTTGTACACTAAACAGGGGGAATGGCTTTAAAAGTTGCCTCTGGTTCTTCACGTTCTGCAGATGTAGATGCCACCATGAACTTGCGACTCTCGGTCCAAACAGGAAACTGGACAAACGGACAGGTTTGATCATATCTCTGTATGTTCGTAAGTCGAATGTTCGTAAGTAGAGGAGTCCCTGTGTTGTGGCATAGAATGGTAATGTAACAGTATAGCGCTGGCTGCTGGCAGGGAAAGGGATCTGCGGCTTACAGCCCTGACGTCAGCAGGCCAGGTTATACACCAGAGGGGGATCTAGGGAAAGGTCGCAGAAGGGGCACTGAATTCATAATGATACAATAATTCAGTAACACTGTACAAGTGTACAGCACGTCAGATCATTACATGGCCTAACCCTGGTTGGAAACACCGTGGGAGTGAAGAAGAAGATGGATTAATAATCATTATTATTTACATTTGTAAGGTGCATTTCATCCGTATGCCACCAGACTTAACTTGGAGTGTCTAAATTCTCTTTGCCCACCAGAATGAACAGACCTCATCTTTCCCACCCCTGCAGACTTGGTATTAAAGTAGATACATGCTAATGTTTACAAAGTAACGGACTCTTGACCAATTTCATTTCCACATAAATCAATCATTCGGAAATAGGCTTCACTATACCCCACCGACTACAGCACTCTAATCTTGCCTCCTCGTTTTGCCTCTTCCACCTGCCTCATGCTCGTCAGCACCGCCTTTCGTGCAGCCATGCGGGTGTGAGGTCATCATCACGAGAGGCCGTGCACTTCATCGTTCGCACGCGGCGGAGGAACCACTGAAGTCAAACGTTTACATACGTGCGGTTTAGTGGGGTCATTTCCGAGCGAACTCGGTTTTAAAGTGTTTATCGTTGAATGTGGAAAGGTTTGGGTTAGTTTTCGGGTTACCACCTTTTCCACTATGGAGATCAAACCCAGACCTATGTTTCAGTCGGTCTAGGATTGTCAACAACCATGCAGTAGTTAAGTTCAGCACAGTACCGGTACCAGATCTCGGTACAAATTAATTTATGCCACCCAAACACAGATGCCAATTCACAGACTGTCTCGGCTGGACCGGGACAGGAGGTAACCCAAGGGTAGTGGGAGGATAACCGCTTTGTGAGCTATTTGTAAGTAATGCGTTTAGAGTATTTGGCTGCTATAAATTTCCACGTGATAAGCTACTTCGTTAAGCTATAATTTGTGGCCAGGTCGCTTCTGAAAAAGAGCTTAATAGCTCTCAATGGGCCTTACCTGGTGAATAAAAAATAGTTTACTTTAATGGTATGCATACTTGAATTTTACTGCGGATGTTTTAAAACATGTCCTGTCTAACTGTCAACTTTGTTTGAATTTCAGTGGGAGAAGAAGCTTCTCACAGACGTTAAAGCAGGTACCAGAGTCCACCTGAAGCTCCTGCAGTGTGCGCCTCATATAGGATTCCGTCCATTACTGTTGGTGCGATGGTTTGGATTTTCAAGCTGAAATCTACTAGTTCATTTTATTTTTACCCAGGCGACAACTCAATTGTCAAGGGTAGTCCTGTTTGGAAGTGGCAATCCTCGTCTCTTGAGTTCCACATCTTGGAGAGGATGTGATTAGTCAGCATCGATGCAATTTTAGTTGGTGTCACGCATCATGCGTGCATTCTTAAATTACTGACGCCGACTGAAGACTGAAGATGCAAGTGTGCCATCTGACAATGAAAGTTATGAAGCCATTTTTTGTCATTGCCAATCTTCCTTTGTGCTCTGTCAGAGTCTGGGATAACACGGCCTTGGTGAAGTCCTCTGGACTTGTGTAATTTCTGTATCAATTTTTTTTTTTCATTTTGAAACCTCTGCTCCACGTCCTTTAATTGCATCCATCTGCACCTCCAATTAGCACGGCTGGCTGACGTACGGCGCGAAAGAGGTTCAACGTACATACCTACAAGGAGTGCAAATTCATACGGTGCCAGAAACTCTGCACGAGTTCGTGCCGCGTTCTCCCGATGTTGCCGTCGATGTTTGTCCAGCGACAAGCCATTCGTTGCCACGCGCGAACCTGTCTCACCTCCACAATCACAGGGCCGAGTGCGTGACGTGTCCGGCAAGCCGTGTGATGTGTCTGCGGATGATAATCTTCAGCAGAGGCCTGTGCCTTCTCCCACAGACGCCGCGCAACTGACGCCGCTCCCAGCGCCGCCGACCTCTGCTTCCCCGGCCACGGCCACGGGGAGTTCCTCTCCTCTGCTGGACACCCCGTGTGCTGGACCTGCTGCTCCACCACACTTGCCTGCCCACTACACAGGCACAAAGAGGTACGGGCAGAACTAATGCATAAACGCTTTCAACATAAGTTGGAGAGAGCTGAGCCTTTCTAGGAATTCGGCAATGCTTTCCCACCTGTGACTGCTCCCGATATATGACTCGAGAGAATGTAGGTTTTGCTTGCAGGCCACACACACACACATGAATGATGTGTTTGGTATTATCTCATGGAAAATAATGAATTGCACAAGGGCAAGGGTCATGCCCCATTCATTCTGAACGATTAAACCAAACTGACCCACGTTCACACACGAGAACAGAGAGGTTGGTTGCAGGGTGACGCACACGAAGAACGCGTCACTGTGAAAGAGTTAGAAGGTTCCCCTTCGTACCTTCTTACTCTCCCTCCCACCCCACTCCTTCCGGTCAGGTGATTTTGAAGTGTCGTCGTCGTCAGACGAGGACGTGGACCAAGACAGCGCGTGGAACCAGTGGCTGCGCTCCGAGATCCCGGAGCTCTTCCTGCTGGCCCTGCACACGTTTACCGTGAGTCGGTGCAGATGTGGCCTCGCGACTGGGGCTGCCACCTGTCCGCGTTTGACCCCCGAACAGTGTTCGAGTGGCAGCAGGAATTGATTTGTGTCGAGATCTGGTACCCCGGGTATGGCTATGGTTGAATTTTATCACCGTGAACTGCACAGTTTTAACAATAGACCTCAGCTCGCTGAGAAATGTGCCTGGGTTTTCTCTGTCTTGGAAATGGTGGCAACTGTACTTGGGGCATCGGCACGTTTATTCGCGCTCCGGCTCCATTTACACCGAGAGTCACGTGCTTGTCTCGTGTGGGGAGGGGTGGTGTAGCTGTTAGGGGACATCCATTTAGTATGTATGCATGGAGGGGGGAGGAGGGGTTAACCCACATGCGTACGCTTGCGTATGGGGGGTCTACTGACAATGTATAAGCCGACTGCAACGGCATGAATCTGTCCATCGCAGTGACATGGGGAAGTAATTACTTCCGACAAAGGCGTTCTATGACCTTTTAAATCGTACTCAGATTTGAGAACGGGGACAGTTTGCATTCATGATCCTGAATCATGACAATTCCTTGATTCTCCGGCAGTCGTGAATCGTTCCAACCATCAGTAGGAATCGTGTATATGTGTGTACGTGTATGCACAGCTGTACCCATTGGCTTCTGTTTTGGTCACGTACGTTTCTTTTTTATTTCGTGGAATATCACTTGCTGTACTCCACGCGGTGAGTGCTTTGTGTATATAGGAATCATGTTATGTAGAGAATATAAATCTAATTCAGTACCTCTATATGTCTCCCACAGACGAGCGGGGAGACAGCAACCAGGCAGTGAGCCGGCACTCCCAACAATCGCCCAAGCTCTGCGGTTCTTTTTACATTCCGATATTTGCAGCCACTTACTGAGTGTTTACATGTGGGGGGAAACCAGTACACTCGCAGAAAACGAACGAATGTGAGCAAGGGGGCAACGTTCTATCCCGTGCAGATGGAAAGGATTCCACAGTTGTGATCCACTGCCTCCTGGCAAGCCAGGGTATGACTCATCCTCGATGCCCACCGGAAGGGAGATTGCACACTTGCAATTTAATTCCCTGAGATTATTTATATCATGGGGTAGGCAGTGACAAAGCCCCTGACTCACTTAACACGAACATGCGGTCCAGTGCATTGTACGTGCAAGGATACTTGCTTTCCAAAATGTATAAATGTGTGTTGAACTTGAATCTTGACTTAAAGCTTTCGTGACTGCAGGAATTAATATTCTTTGGGTCTTTTGGTAAAGTCACGTAGATAGAACAATAAAATAATAAAAATTAAGTGAATACAAAATACTAATAAAAATATCACGACGTTTCGATCGCAACACAAGCAATCATCATCATTTTTCTCCTGATGACGATTGCTTGTGTTGCGATCGAAACGTATATATTTAACTTTTTTATTCACTTTATTTTTATTATTTTATTGTTCTATCTACGTGGCTTTACGGAAAGACCCAAAGAATATGTGTTGAACTTCTTTCGCAGTGTGCGTAGCCAACCGTGCTAATCTGTGGTACATTAACACCTTGCCACAAATGCCCTGTTGCTCATGAGCACACCGACTCAAATGAATCAGGCGCAAGGTTTGCGTGATTAATTCTTACAAAGTGGGGTCTATAATGAACAATATGGCTGAAGCTCGAGTTCTATTCATTTAAAACCAAACGTGTTTCTTACCAACCATACCTGGTGTTTGCACACAGATACAGATTATGGGCGATGCGTTCTACACCATTCGGAATGCGCTGTTGCAATGTGCAGCCACAGCCGCTGCAAAAATATTTGTCTCGGTTTGATCCACTGAACAATATCCACTGACCACACCGCACGCGCAACAATGATATAACTACGAGCAAAAATATGAATAAATTAGGATGGTTTATTAAATATATTGCACGTAAAAAAATACAGCAATAGACGTAAAAATACATGGCAGTTTAACACGTACGCTTTCGCGATAAATATCCATAATACAGGTTTTATGGGTTGGATCGCGTAAATATATAAATGTGTCGTTAAATCCGCCACCACCCGACAGCCAACTAGTAAGGGTTGTCACGTAAACAGAACATGCCAATTCATCACTAGTACAGCACACCGGTGTGTGGTGTGTTGGAGAGCCAAGCTACAACATTAACCATCGGAGTATTACGTTTCAGTAATTACAACTAGCTTCATCAGGCAACAGCAAGATTTGGGAGAAGTCCACCTGTTTCATTCCTTATATAGAGGCGTAGATGTGGTGACAACACTTGTGCTCTCTTTGAGCGCGGGGGGGGGGGGATTAATGAATCAACGTACATTATACATGCACATTATGCTAGCCCATTGAGCTTGTACTTAGTGTCCATTGTGTGTACTAAAATAGCCGTACAAACGGTAATTTGATGATTCGCTTCCATGCAGCACTAAGTCGGTAGCTATCCAAACGATTACAATTATTTTTATTTCTTTAAATTTCGATAGATTCTGTAATTTGTTTTGGCCAGTAGTAACTAGCTTTGCACAGAACTTCAACATTATCAAAATCAATTGAGTGTCTTTGTGGGCACGCGTGTTCTGCTACTGCTGACAGTTGTATTTGTGAGCATTTCATATTTCTGTAGTGTTCTTTTAGTCTCGTGCTGATCATTCATCCTGTTTGCCCAACATAGCATTCCACAAGTGCAATTAATCCGGTACACACCTTCTGTTGATAGCTTCAGTAATAGAACAGCAAAGAAATATCCAATAGTCCTTTTCGTAGGTTTCCATATGCCTTCTGAATTTGCCTGGCTGATCAAAGTTTCGACCGCAGATGCCATTGGTCAGGGGTCTCTTTGTCCGTTCTCATGTGGGACTCTAGGCATGATGGCAGTTGGAATGCTTTCCCACAGACTTGGCAAGACATTTGTTTTCTCACTCTAGTGACTATGGGAGTGAGGTGGAGTCGAGACGGGCGCTGGTCAGGCGTGGCGTTTCCCAGCAGGCGCCTTCGTTCCATGCGCGGTTGCTGTGTTAGCAATAACTTCGTTGCATGCAGGTGCGCCCTTTGCAGAAGGTGGCATTGTCTGCAACTCTGCCTCCTCACCACCAGGACTCGACAAGCTGCTGCTGCTGGAGCTGCTGGTGCCATCCATGGCAAAGGCAATTCTTCCAGCACCATGACTCGCAGCTGAGTAGCTCTGACACACCTTCAACACCGCATGGGCAAAATTGCCGTCATTCACCATGCCACGTGCGCCCCTTGAGTTCTTTCCGTGGGTTACTCCATATGCCTTCTGAGTTTGTAGGGCCGATCAAAGCTTTGATCGCAGATGTTGCAGCTTTGACCACCGGTCTTGTGCATTCTCATGTGGGACCCTAAGCACCATGCCAGTTGGAATGTTTTCCTGCAGACGTCGCAAGAGATTCGTTTTCTCACTCTACTGACTCTATCGGATTCCAGTGGCTCTATCAGTTTCAACACCGCATTGGCAAAACTGCCGTTATTCACCAAGCCTGGTGCACCCTTTATCATGTAATACTTTTCGTGGGTCTTCATATGCCTTTTGAATTTCCCTGGCTGATCAAAACTTCGTCCGCATATGCCGCACCATTGATCACGGGTCTCCTTGTGCGTTCTTACGTGGGATTCTAGGCACCATGCCAGTTGGAATTTTTTCCCACAGACGTCACAAGAGATGAGTTTTTTCGCTCTTGTAACTCTACCGGATTGAGGTGGGGTCGAGACGGGTGCTGGTGAAGTGCCATCGATGGTAAAGGCAATTCTCCCAGCACCACCATGACTCGCAGCGGAGTTGCTCTCGCACATCTGATACATTAGACAAAGTTCACGCGCATGACACCCGTGTCACGAGTGTACTCACAAAAGCATACTTAAGGTGACATAAGATTCATTACAACAGATTTATTATAACAGAACTCCTCAATAGTGCAGATCCTATCATCTACTATTTTACTCCTTATCCACCAAAATAAGTACTCTTTGGTTCTTTCGGTAAAGTCATGTAGATAGGAAAAATGAAATAAAAAATAATATATCACGACCATAAATGACGTCACACGATTTTGGACGATTTTTGAGCCCCCCCCCTCGTCACACGGCGTCACAAAAAGTCAACCCCCCCCCCTCAAGTATGACGTCACAAAGCTCTGCCCCCCCCCCCCCAAAACCATATTTTCATTTTGAAAATAAAACATGCTTCAAATCGCTTTAAACTATTGTCATTGTATTTAATGTAGCGCTGCACTCTGATGTTGTAGGAGAAAACATTTATTAAAAAGTATATTTAACTAAATAGAACGTGTTGTCTTTATTTATTTAAAGTTGCGCATTTTGACGTGACGTCACATTTCTCAAACCCCCCCCCCCCCCGTCACAAATGTCTGACCCCCCCCTCCCCAAGTGTGTGACGTCATTTATGGATGGCCCCCATCGCCTTAAAACGCGAGCTCGCGCTTGCAAACTGAAACCAAGGAACTTTTTTTGTTCAGCAGCGCGATCCTCCGCGAGATGTAATGAGTCGGCCTCGCGCTGTGAGTGAGTGTGAGTGAGACAGCATCGTCCCCCACTCCTCCTGATGTCGAGGGTAAATGGGCGAGGTTTAAGCCTGTGACTCATGCAGCTGCAATGGCTGCTTTGTGTACGCGGTCCAGACCTCCCCAGAGACCCTGGCTGACAGAGGAGGTGTTTAGGATTGTTGAGAAAAAGCGACAGGCCCACTCTAATCGTCTACAGCATCCCACGTCAGAGAATGAGGAGGCTTACCGCAGCCTTCGCTCGGAGGTTCGGAGAGCCGTGAGGTGCTGCAAGGATGGGTGGTGGTCGCGGGTTGCTGAGGAGATGGAGTCTGCCTCAATGGCCCGCGATCACAAATCCCTATTTAGCTCCATCAAAAAGTAACCTACAGCGCCACACCTATTACCATTGTAGGGGTAATCGTCACTCACCACTCTGTGGGCTGGTAGCTTCCCCTTATCGTCAATAGGGGGCGGAAGCGCTATCACGCCAGGGCTAATGTCCATGGCCCACAAAGGGGCCAACGACAAACCCTAGCAAACGGATCCTGGGACACATTCCCCGGGGCCCCGTGAGGGGGGAACCGGGGGATGATGTCACCTTCCAGAACGTTCTAGAAGGGAAGCGTGGCTAGGGCGGAGCAAGCCACGAACCATAAGCCGGACCTCTCAGAAGTCTGGCTCAGTCATCTGCAAGCTGAAGAACGAAGACCTGGGCTGAAGATAGGACTCTGGACCCCAAGCTCCGTTGTCCTTCTAAGGGCCAGAGCTCAGTGAGGCCAGTGGTCAGGACCCACGGACCGGGTACGGTCGGGTCAAATAGCCTCTCCTAGGGTCCCAGCCGGAGGAAGGGTAACGGGATACCCAGTGATAGGGCCCTATAATCCGGAGGCCATACCTCCCCAGGGATCGGATAAAGGGACTGATATACCCTTTGTGTTAGGGACTTGTAAGGAAGACAATAAATATCGTGTTGCCTCATCAGAAGTTTATTCGTCAATTTATACCCACTACATCATTAGGGGAACGAAGGGTGATCCAATCTCCGACCCCCAGGGACAGGTTTGCAGATTTGCTGAGCATTTCTGTGAGGTCCTGGGGGAGGGGGAATCCCTCAGCCTGGAAAACATCATGGGACAAAGTGGGGATGACTCTGCTGAGGATGCGGTGCCTCAAATATTGGAGGAGGAAGTCACCCTCTGTGAGTGGCTGGCTGAGGTACCATCCGTTGAGGAAGTACTGAGGGCGATCCAGAGTCCGAGACCAGGAAAGGCACCGAGCAGAGATGATCTCCAAATCGAAATGCTGAGGGAGGGTGGCGTTTGTGCGTAGACTGCCCTACATGACATCATAACAACAGTTTGGGCCACTGGACAGGTTCCGCAGGATTGGAAGGATGCCCTGGTGGTCCCCCTCTTTAAAAAGGGGGACCGCACAGACTGTAACAACTACAAGGCATCTCACTCCTCAGTGTGCCGGAAAAGGTCCTGGCAAGGATTATTCACCATCGCCTTGCTAGGTACGCTGAGGAGAGGCTTGCGGAGACCCAATGTGGTTTCAAGAAAGGGCGGTCCTGCACAGATGCCATATTTTCTGTCCGTCTGCTACAGCAGAGGTGTAGGGAATTCCAACAAGACCTACATCTCTGCTTTATTGACCTTGTTCTTCGTGCTTTCGGAGTCTCTGACCCTCTGCTCACGCTCATTAAGGACCTTCATGATGGTGAGCAGGCCCGGGTAAAACTACGTAGCCGGGAGTCAGAGCCATTCCCTGTACACCTTGGGATGCGACAGGGATGTCCTCTGGCTCCAACATTATTTAACATCTATTTCGACCACATAGTTCGTGAAGCCTTCAGTAGCCGTAACAGAGGAATTTCTGTCTGGTACAGATACAATGGTAGGCAGAGCGATGTCCGGGTGCGGTCAAGGGATGGCTCCCTATTGGTCAACCACATTATGTATGCCGACGACCTGGTAATTGCTGCTCATTCAGAGGAGGAGTTGGAGGCGCTGCTGCTGAAACTGGAGTGTGCCACTAAGAGGTGGGGCCTTACCATCAGCCCCACCAAAACGAAGCACCTGCCTGGGTATTTTGTGCCATCGGGCACTCCACCCCCACAACTTCCATATCGGTGATGGGGCAGTTGGGGAGAGAATGGAGAGTTTCCCATACCTGGGCAGTGTGCTTATGACCGGCTCCAGTTTAACAGCAGAGGTCTCACTCCAAATGAGTTGAGCGGCATTATATTTTCATCGGTTGTGTAATGTTGTGTGGAAGCTACCTGGTCTGTCGCTCCGCATGAAGCTTCGGGTCTTCTCGGCCACAGTCATTCCCTCCCTTCTCTACGCTTGCGAAACGTGGACCCCCTTAATGCAGCATCTTCGCCGGTTGGAAACATTTAGGCTGGCCTGCCTACGATCAATCCTGGGTTTAACCAGGCTGGATTGTGTGAGGAGCTCACAAATCCTCGAAATATCTGGACAAAGTCCCATCGGTGAGCTCCTCCAGCAGGCAAGGCTGCATTGGCTGGGTTATGTAGCCCGCATGCCCAATCACCGCATGCCCAAACAGCTTTTGTTCAGCCGGATCGAGGGGGCTAAACGGGCGTGGCGACGGGCTAGAGAAGAGATGGAGTGATGTGGTACAGGAGGATGTGAGCTGAGTGGACTTGCAGATGACTGGTACCAGCGGTGTCAAGATCGGCCTCTGTGGAGGAGGCTCGTGAAGGACGCTACTGGGCAGTTGGAGGCAGTCGCCCTCCGACAACAACGGAGGGCGGAGGAACGACGCTCAGAAAAACGAGCGGAGCGTCGGGTGGCTAAAGCTCAGCAAATTGGCACAGTAGGGGGCACAGGTGGTGCATCAGCCAGCCACAAGTGTCATGGTGACGTCACCGCCACTTAGTGGCGAATAGCGGTTGTTGTTTTGAGACAGTGAGAGAGTGTGAGTTCGACTCAGCCTCAGATGAGTACCTGGTGCGGTCTATCGTAAACATCGCTACTGGGGGAGACAAAGGCCGCCGTGGAGGAGAATCCTCCAGGTGCTCACCGACAACACTCACCATGCAACTCACCAACCTGACTCACCACCCCAATCACACCTCACCAATCGCACTCACCTCTCCAATCACACCTGGCAGCATCAACACGCCACAGGAGTGGCGACCAATGTGGCGTGTAGATGCTGCCACCTGCCGGCCACCAATAGGGCGTGTAGATTTTGACTTAAAACTTTCGTGACTTCAGGAATTCATATTTTTGGTTCTTTCGGTGAAGTCACGTAGATGAAAAATAAAAATAAAATAATAAAATACATTTTTTTAAATTAAAAATACAAAAAATAAATTGAAAATATTAAAAGCTTTTATTATTTTCTATTTATTATTTTTATTTTTAAATTGGCAGAATCTACACGCCACGCCATATTCTTGGTTCATTTGGTAAAGTCACGTAGATTTGAAAATTAAAATAATATAATTGAATTTTAAAATATATATTCTAAATTGAAAGCAATAAAAGCTTTTATTATGAAAAAAACATACAAATAATAAATTGAAAATAATAAAAGCTTTGATTATTTTCAATTTATTATTTCATCATTTTTATTTTTCTGCCACCTGCCGGCCACCAACGTGGTGTGTAGATTCTTCCAATTAAAAAAAGTTACTAATAAAAATAAGAAATTGAAAATAATAAGCAAAAACCCAGATTCATATTCTTGGTTGTTTCGGTAAAGTCACGTAGACAGAAAATAAAACTAAAAATAAAATAATAACATAAAATTAAAACTTTTATAAAAGCTTTTATTATTTTCAATTTATTACTTAACATTTTTAAAATACAAATAATAAATTGAAAATAATAAAAGCTTTTATTATTTTCAATTTATTATTTAACATTTTTAAAATAGAAATAGAAAATAATAAAAGCTTTGATTATTTTAAATGTATTATTTTAATTGTATTATTTTTATTTTCTATCTACGCGACTCTACCGAAGGAACCAGGAATCTGGCGTTTAGATGCTGCCATCAGGCGGCCACCAATGTGTCGTGTGGATTGTGACTTAAAACTTTCGTGACTTCAAGAATTCATATTCTTGGTTCTTTGGGTAAAGTCACATCAATAGAAAATAAAAAATAATCAAATCAAATAAAAATGTGAAATTTTAAATAATAAAAGCAAAAAACCCACATTCATATTCTTGGTTCTTTCGGTAAAGTCACGTAGATAGAAAATAAAATTACAGAATTTAATTTAAAAAAATACAAATAATAAATTGAAAATAATAAAAGCTTTTATACTTTTCCTTTTTTATTTTTATTTTCTATCTACGTGACTTTCCCGAAAGAACCAAGATTATGGCGTGTAGATGCTGCCATCTGCCGGCCACCAACGTGGTGTGTAGATTATGCCAATTAAAAAAATACAAATAAAAAGATTAAATTGAAAATAATAAAAACTTTTATTTTCAATTGATTTTTTATTTAATTTATTTTTATTTTATTATTTTATTTTTATTTTCAATCTACATGACTTTACTGAAAGAACCAAGAATATGAATCTGGATTTTTGCTTATTATTTTCACGCACTCACAGCGCGAGGCTGACTCATTACATCTCGCGGAGGATCGCTCCGCTGAACAAAGAAAGTTCCGTGGTTTCAGTTTGCACGCGTGAGTTCACGTTTTCAGGCGATATAAAATAATTTATATTTCATGTCAATTGGTTCTGAAGGGCGGCTGTTTGTAATTTGGGCGTTCGTAAGTTGAGGACTGTCTGTAAATAAAGATTCCGATTGTGGATGTGGGGCTTTAACCGTGCGGTGAGCTTGGCCCGATCCGCGGGGGCGTGGCTCGATCGCCAGTGGGCGGGGCATAGCCGCGAAGGGCGTGGCTTATCAAAGAAGTGGGAGGAGTCTCGCACCTACGTGGGGGCGTGCAATAACAAAGGGGGCGTGGCGTGTCACCCTGGGTGATGCCTGCGCTGACCAATCGCAGAGGAGACCGCGATCGCCGGACTGCAAGCCAGAGAAAAGCGCGCTCCTTTTAAAGTTAACAACATTGTTAAATGTAAGTAGCGCCTCTCTACTTTATTATTGTTTTATTTGTTTAATACATTACTTGTGGTGCCGTGAGTCGAGTGAAATGAGTCAATAACCTTGCTAGACATGGCTAAGCTTTTAATAAGGGGCGCCGCGGTGTCGAGATGTTAACTACCTCGCCAGGCCTACAGCAGCGTGGAGGTTCCATCCAGACCCTGACGCCTGCTCTGTATTTGTTTATTTTTTTCCCCTGTGGTCGCGTAGATTCTTCTCCTGGTCCTTCGGTTTTCCCCTCCACATTTAGAAACGTGAGTTCAGAGTACTTGGCTGCTATAAATGTCCACATGATAAGCCACTTTCGTTGAGCTATCATTTGTGTCCAGGTCGCTTCTGATAAGAGTTATATAGCTCAGTGGGCCTTACCTGGTAAAATATAAATAGTTTAGTTTATAGTTCATAAGAACTCGTGACAAGGGTCAGTGTCTACTTCAAATATTGTTCAGGCTCTGGAGACCTCCAAAGTTATTCGTGATGTTATACATTTGGTTCGTTTTGAGCATAATCGCGACCTTATATAATTATTACGTGATACACACGCTTAATATACGCAGACAAACATCGTGTACACGTGTGTCGTGCCCTCTATTGTCCACATAGACGGCTTGTGCTGACGAGAGAACGATCTTAACGTACAATGTCGTGACATGTATCAGCCCTTTGTCGATCCAGCGTTTTGATAGAGGCCTCCCCCACACCATGTCGTTCATGGGAGTTGTTTAACCATACTTCACCATGCCGGTCAATGCAGGTTTGGTGAAGTGAGGAGGCCCAGAAACTTGTATATCCAGATACGAGTTTGCCTGTGCTTGCATCTGCAGAATTACATTCTCACACATCTTCAAGTATAGTTAATACTTCTAAAAATGCATTAATTCTTGTGGATTCCATAAAGTACTGTGGTAAAAAGAAAATAACTTGATTTGAACACTTTGTTGAACAGGGAATGCTTTGAGTTTGTGGGTTGAATCCATCTGTGTGGAGTTGTGTTATTTCCCCATATGCAAGGTGGGGTCTCTCTGGGTTCCACTCACACAAACATCTCAATGCAATGGGACCTTTCTGAAAATGCAGTATTTAGACTCAATGAAGCTTTCCTGGGTAACTAGTTAACATTGTAATAATTAGCATGAGAGATAATGACGTTCCCTTATAAGTGTCATTAGTAGTACTATACTGTACTTTTAATGAAGACTATTTTACGTAGTTGTTTGTAAAAAAGTGTCCATTCTCAAAACTCTTTGACGGGCCCTTGTACAGAAATGATATTACAATCTTACATGGAGATTGCGAGTCAGAGTGTTGTGAATAGTGGAGTGAGCGTGTGGTGCCATCATTATATTGTTGGTGTGTATATACAGAAAGGCCTATTTGGTGAGTAACATTAGGAAAATGGAGGTAGTTAGTCATTGTTGTTAAACAAAATATGATTTGGGTGGATAAGAGGACTAAAATGGTACATGATAGGAACTGAAATATTGTGGAGTTCTGGTATAAAGAGTTGTAGTATATATGAATCTTATGTCACCTTAAGTATGCCTTTGTGAGTACACTCGTGACACGGGTGTCATGCGCGTGACCTTTGTCTTTTGTTTCAGATGTGCGAGTGCAACTCCGCTGCGAGTCAAGGTGGTGCTGGGAGAATTGCCTTTACCATCGATGGCACTTCACCAGCACCCGTCTCAACCACACCTCAATCCGGTAGAGTTACTAGAGTGAAAAAACTCATCTCTTGTGACGTCTGTGGGAAAAAATTCCAACTGGCATGGTGCCTAGAAGCCCACGTAAGAACGCACGAGGAGACCCGTGATCAATGGTGCGGCATATGTGGACGAAGCTTTGATCAGCTAGGAAAATTAAAAAAGGCATTTGAAGACCCATGAAAAGGATTACATGATAAAGGGTGCACTAGGCATGGTGAATAACGGCAGTTTTGCCAATGCGGTGTTGAATCCACCGTCGCCCTATGAGATGTGCTCAGTCTGCGGATTTTTAAGTCCTATTGAAATCCTGACAACTCATGAAAGTCTTCACGCACAGTTCTTGTACAGACCGAAGCCTGAACATGATTACGCTTCGACAAAAGATAGCGGCGTTAAGATAAATGACATGAAATCCAATTTTCCTGAATGCTTTGTGGGTGTGTGAAAATTGATGAAAAATAATTAAAATTAAATGAAATTCGAAATTTGCATAATTAATCCGAAATTATGCTAATTCGTGTAATTATGCGTGTAACTATGCTAATTAGAGAGGTAATCGTATTAATTTATACGAGTGGGTGTGGTTGTGTTAATGATAGCCTTCATGATAATCAGGCCCCGCCTCGTTGACGAGGTGGGGTTATCAATCAGGATAAAGCAATCAATCGTGTGCAGTTACGCTAGTGTCAATTCGGCCTCGTTGTCTAACTTCGTATTATTGATCAGCATAATACAACTATTCTCGCTTTAACACTCCCCGAGTGTTCATATTTTAGATCCCATGTTCATATCGTTCGCTTTAGTTTAATGAGTGTGTATTGGTGTGTTTATAGTTTAGGTTCCCGAGTTCCTATCTCGTCGCAGGATACAGATCTTATGCAAAAATTTCAGGAAAGAATCACACGACCACTTCTGTATTAATCAATTTATTTTCTAATTAAACCTTAACTATAATATGTATGTGAACTCTCAATCTCGGAACTTCAACACGGTATCCACACGGTATCAAGACAGTATCATCAACGACTGTACGATTTCACTTTGATAACACATGGACCCCGCATAAAGCGATTGCTGTTAGTGAGAGAGAGAGAGAGTCAGGACATGCAAATGCTATGCTACACAAAAGCTTATACATTATATGAACGATCATTATGCTTGAAATGGTCAGCACATTATCACAGGCGATTGATTACCATGCAACGGTATTCATATAAAAAGACAATTAAACAGTTATTATTTCCAAAAGCATAAATGTAACAGATCCACCGGACAGACTATAAGATTACCGAAATGGCTTAGTGTGAGGGTATGCGGCGGAACGTGTTATCTCACGGGAGATTAATTAATTAATTAGTGAATAAGATAGTATGATCAGAAAATCGGTTTAGCACGATTCCTCCCCGGGAGCATAGCTCCGTGGCGAAGGTGCCAAGGGTTAATTCGTATTGATGGATCGGTTGGTAACTTATGCGATTAGAAGTACAGTCCAAAACAAAATATTAAAGAGGGAAATTATGAATATACTTATAAATGACGGACTGTTATCACACGATCTATGCTTCCACAGCCAGATGGTTCACAGACTTGAATGTTCGCTTCTGGTTAAGGACCCGTGTAGGTTTGAGTGATATGAATTGTTTTGAATAGTCAGTGTTTGGAATTAATTATTTGCGTTGCCATACGCTGAAGTTGGCATCGCTTGTAGGAGAAGTAGCCTCGCTCCCTTTAGAGCGGTGAGGTGTGTGGGAGTGCATCATACGTATCGCCGCCCTCCTCCATGCAGCAGCCAGCCTCTGTCCACAGGGGAGAGTTGCTTGATCGCTCTCAGTTCTGCTCAGTGGACACCTCTCTCCACTGCTGGATGAGTTGCGCGATCACGCTCGTGCTGGTTCGCTGACAGCAGTTTCTCTCCACTGTTGGATGAGCTGCATCGGCACGCTCCCTCTCTCTGGGTGGAGAACTCGAACGTGCTCGTTGCTGGTTTGCTGAAAGCAGGTTTTTCTCCACTGCTGGATGACTCAAGTCGCACGTGCTCTTGCTCTGGTTTGCAGAAGCTCTTGCTTGGTGCGTCGGTCGCTCTGCAGCTGGACTCAATGTAGAATAATCTTTCAGCAATACTCTGTCTTTCAGCTCTTGGAAATCACACTAGGTGACGCCTCACTACCCTGCGAGTCTTGCCAACGTCAGTGGGTAGCGACGGGGCCACTTTGGCTTCTGCTCGCAGCTCCCTGCTCTGCAGCTCGCTGGCTGGCGACCTGTTGCTCTCGTTCCCGATTTGAACTGCTCCTGAGCCGACCCACTGGTCGAACTCCCCGCGTTCCGACCCCTCCGAGTCGAACTTCCCGAGTTCCGACCCCCCTGGTCAAACTCCCCGAGTTCCGACCCCCCCTGGTCGAACTCCCTCGAGTTGAACTCCTCCGAGTCGAACTGTCTCCCGAGAGTCGACCCCCCGGTCGAACTCTGGTGAGCCGACCCCCTCCGGTCGAACTCTGGTCAGCCGACCCCCTCCTGTCGAACTGTTCCGAGTTGCTCCTCCGAGTCGAACTGTCTCCCGAGAGTCGACCCCCCGGTCGAACTCTGGTGAGCCGACCCCCCCCGGGTCGAACTCTTCCGAGTTGCTCCTCCGAGTCGAACTGTCTCCCGAGAGTCGACCCCCCGGTCGAACTCTGGTGAGCCGACCCCCCCCCCCCCCCCGGTCGAACTGAGGTTTCAATGCTCAGGATCCTCTTTTTATGCCCAAAAATCCATTCACTCGGATCCTGCCCACAAGGCGGGGTTTCTTTCGATTTTTGCTGTGTCAGGATTTGTCCGTATTTATCTGCGTCCGTGTGTGTCCGTACATGTGTCAGTGTGTGTCATTGTGTGCATCACCCACGGTATATTCCGTTGTCATACTCCTACCATAAAACCCACAAGTAAAACAATCAAATGTTATAAATTGTCTCGAAGGCGCCTCTCTGTCTGGGTGCACAACCTGGAGGGAGGGGTGATATTCCCTCCGACTTTCACCGACGCACAAAGAAATGGTTAAAAAGTTTTAAGTTAACATTTCATTTCATCAGAGTTCCACAGTTATGATTCTGTATTAATCCAAGGTCTGGGTCAGCTTCCCGTTGTGGTCTTTGACTCGTGTTTCCCCAAGCGTATACACACTCCTATCCCGCGCTGCGGGGATACAAAGACGGCCGGGATCTCCCTTTCTCTCCGACCCTGGGTTTAACATCGCCCTTTCCTTACGTTGCAGTTTTGCTGTGCGCTTGCATTTCTTTTCCTCTCTACTCTTACTTTAACCCAGCTTATTATTTGCGTATGGGTGGATTAGAGCATTCATGTTGACTTAGGAAAACCTGATTGTTAGGCTTCGGGTCAAGTCGTATAGAAATTATTAAAATATGTAAATACGTTTCATATTAAATTAATAGACGGGTGATGGTTACATTGACGTAGCTTGTGGCAGGGTTCAATTGAAGTGGATGTGAAGATCAATAACTTTAGCCTACCCTGTCATTAAATAGTAATGCAGAACCAATTAGTTTTTTTTTACTTAACTAGATCTAGGCTAACGCAACCTCCCAGTGACCCTGGCTTTGTGTTTACATCAGCCCCTTGTAATCCGCTGCGCTCTGCTCTCTATCTGCTCCCTCTGACCCTGGGAGGGCTCTGAACGTCAAAATCGTGTTAGTGGGTCAAGGTAAATATGACCTCCACATGCCATGCTGAGGCCTGGTTTGGTGTTTTTATTAATTATTAAAATTAAAAGAAACAATAGAAATATGTATCTATATGTATTGAAAAATTACTTGTTAATATTAAGATGGAAAGGGGGGCATATACAACAGTTAGTAGAATAATACATAGTGTAAATGGACTCGTCCGTCTGAACAAAGCTCGTCGCTCTCCGTGGTATTAATCCCTCACACCAACATCATGCTAATCCCCCAGTTACATGCTAATGTATATGTAAACTCCTCTCCCCCCTCCTCCGGTCCGAGCTCGTCACTCTCCGTGGTGCTCATCCCTCACACCAACATCATGCTAATCCCCCAGTTACATGCTAATGTATATGTAAAAATCCTTTGTCAAGGCGCTCTGTTCCTCCCACACAGCTTAAAAGACGCTTCCAAGCTTGGCAGGGTTCACTCAAGTGCTGTCTTCCGGACAGTCCTGTTTCTTCACCTGAGGAAGGCTACTTGTGTTGTGGTCGAAACGTCGTGAGAATTTTATTCTGTTATTATTATTTTTATTATTATTATTTTATCTCCATTCTACGTGACTTTACCGAAAGAACCCAGAAGATGAATCCCTGCAGTCACGAAAGCTTTAAATATAAATTTGAGCTCTAGCACTGGCTAGCGGGATGAGGGTAGACTGGTGAAACTTGCTGATGACTGGTCCAAGTGAGGCAGACTTGCACAGCTCTTCACTGGCTGCTGACACAGTCAGAATCAGAATATTAATTTATCCTGGAGGAATCCAATGATCTATAAAGCTCTTCACAGATGTCCAAATGTCCAAAGTGATGTGCCCGCACAGCATTCAACCTTTTACTCTTAAATCACTGTGCATTCTTTCTGGAGATATTTTTTTCATTTTTTTTTGCAAAAATAGGGCAGAAGGGGCCCTGCACGGTTGACTTCATTATGAAGGAATTAGTTTCCCAGATTATTTGTTGACAAGAGGTATCACTGTGTATCAATTGTAGTATTTTAAAAAACTGTTTAAACCGATTACATTGTTGTATGTCTCAAGGTGGCTGCTTTTTTTATTTCCACAGATATCCAGACTACTCCTTCTACCCCTCGGTCTGCTGCTGTTGTTCCTTGTCAGGGCACTCAATGCCTTTCATTTGATGTTGGCATTGGCATTTGAATCCTTATTGGAGTTGTTGTTGGCATTTTCATGACTCGGTGCATAAAACGTCTTCTGAGATGGTATAAAAACCGATGCAAGTAAGTAAATATATTTAGCCTATTTGCAATTGTTCACTTTGGATTTTGCATTTAAATGGAAAAACACAACTGTTATACTGAGATATGTATTTTTATGTTCAGGTCATCTCCTGCTGTGGAATCTACTCCCCCAGGTTCCCAGGATGTGAATGCTAGTTATCACCAGGTACAAATGTCAAAGTGTTAACTCCTAGGTCAAATCAAAATACCTTTTTATCCATGCCCATCAGTTAATCCTGACCCTCTCATGATACTAGTGGCTATCTGATCCCTTTTTTCGATGGGTGATCGAGGAAATGCAATAACCCCATGTTGGCCACAATACATTGGCTGCATTCCGATTATGACAAGTAGCAAACCTACAGTGAAAGCTAATTATAGATGAGCGACCTCACCCTTGATCGGGCTCATCAGCATGACCTTTCCTGCATAGCTATACAGGAGAGATGGGTGCTTATTTATCAATGTGTATGCTGGCTCTTTTGGGCTTATTAGTTCCTGTGAACTTTCCCGTAAAGATTTATGGTCTCAACATTTGTAGCATTGGTATGTTTGTCTTGTTAGTGTGTGTGACTTAAAAATAAGCAAGAGATCAATTTACATTGCTATGTACCAATCGGTATTTTGTAGGCTGTCATTTTAGCTTAAAGGCAATTTTTGAACTTGCTGATGTGGCCACAAGTGGCAACTGGTACTAACATTCACTTTCTACTTTGTTTCTGAGAATATTTTTTGTTTTATGGGGATGCATGACCCCGGCAGTACCTGTGTGTAATACCTGTTATGACTTCTATCTTTTACCCATAATATGACACATTTCTACTTATGCGCTCTAACCCAAAAAACCTCTTATGGATAATATTGGTCGTGTAAAGCCTATGTGTTAATTTTTTTATTTTTTCGTCTGCAATCACAACCGCTAAATCTTTAGAACACTTTAACACTGAGGATGTGATTTTAACTTGTTTCTTATTAGTTGGCTGCAACGGACCAAAATAACATCAACATGGGGAAAATGTACGTACTTTGCATTTATTGTAGTTTACAATATTTCCACTGCCATTATAAACAAGGTGAATATTTTTCTCCATGTTTCATTTTTGTAACTATTGGACCAGATGGTGTCAGTAAATACAAGTGATAGCAAGGAACTCGCATAAAAAGGCAGATTTAGCCACTTCACAGAGCTTCATATAGGGAAACAATACACCGCATTCCCATATTTATTTAATAGCGGACTGACCTATGTTTGGGAACTGGAAAAGTGGGTCAAGTCGGGGTTCCCACGGCAGTGGGGCACGAGGTCAAGAAAGCTGTGATCGGGCCACTCGACCTGCTTTAGCTAGGATGGAAACAGTGGTGACTTCATAGTAAACATTTTCAAAACATTGAGACAACCCAAACATAAGTTCTTTATATTTTTTTTTATGGATTGTTGCCTTCCAGCCATGCAGGGGATGGCAGGGAAGGGGTTTAATCCAAGTCAATCTTGGGATAAGAACCAAGCCAATCAATTCCAGGAACAGCGCAGCTTGCGTCTCGTTTGTAATCGCAGAGACGTAGCATCAGTTTGCTTTTAGGACAGCAGTGAGGAACTTACGGCCTGTGGGCAACATATTGACCACAAATTAATTTTATATGGCTACCAGCCACATGACGCTGACCACTTCAAAACTACCCACAAATCATACTTATCCATAACGGCAAGCATCTTAGCCTCACTTATCCGGTGCTACAGGGGAATATTTTTGACCGGGAAACACTTTCTAATTCTAGCACACTCAATCAGTGCAGTCTTTGTTATGCTTGGTCAGCGTGCACTTTGTTTTCCCTGTTATTTTATATAGCTAAGGTGTGTGCTGATGTGTAGCCTGCCAAAGTTATTTGAGAGCTCTTAATTGGTGTTTCATAAAGAAAAGGTTCAATATGAAATCCAAATGTAGACCTTCAGGGTCGATATCAAGGCTTTTAATCTGTTTCTGGTCTATAACCAATTGCCTTGGATGCATCTGATCTCAGAAGCGAAGTAGTGTTGTTGAGTCTGGTGGATAGCGCTTGAAAGAGCACCCACCACAGCAGGTTCTTTAGAAGAAGCTGGAGTGCTGCGTGATTTGCAGCAGAGGGCAGTGCAGCAACATCCATTTCCACGCTCCCACATCTATATACTGGAAGCCTTCACTAACCTGCACCGACTAGCCTGGTGAAGTATGGTCAATTAACTCACACGACCCCCACTTTGTGTGGAGGTCCTCATCCAGCAGAAAATGTTGGAAAGGGTTACAAATCTATATTAATATTTTGTTGTATCCATGTTTATTACATGATAGTGCGTGCCCCATTCATGTTTAAACTGCATACTTTGGTAAACATGCAAATAAATGTGTTTCATCGCACATTTAATTCCATTGAGCAATGGCCATTTCACATCGGTAATTAAAAACTGTCCCGAATGTACCTTATTTAATACATACAGTACCTCATGGCTTTCAGTGTGAACCGTTACAGGAAGAGCGCTTATGAAATGGATGAGAATTGTGATGAAATTCAGTCTTCAGCTACGTGCCAGAGCAACGATTAGACCAATTTAATGAATGGCTGCAACTCTTTAAGGTAAGTTTATATCACTCCACGGGTCTCTTCTGACATAACTGTGGTGTTTATGAGCAGGGTGGTGTGTAAAGTTTTCGCATTTGGCTCATCCATTTCTCTGCATAAGCAACCACCCTGCTGTGGAAGGAGTCATATTTCATTCCCAATTGTGATGTTCACCTTTTATCCATACTTACATGTATTAAGCCATCCACAGTTTCTGAATGAATGTATTTCTGTGGTTAATGACCAGCAAGGGTGCTTTCTGTGGTGCATTGTGCATTTCTAGGCTGCTTGTCATCCTATTACACTGCCTTGTGTTGGCTGTAGGGAATGTCTCGGATGTGACAACTACAACAGTATTTATTGTATTTGATGTCTCATCCTAGAGCCACAAACATGTTTACCGATACTATGTTATTCTGTATATTTTCGGTTTGGTTATTTATCAGAATTCATTTTTAAAAAATGCATTGGAAGTGTTTTGTATTAAAATATATATGATTTAACTTTAATGTCTATTAACCTATGTATTCACTTTGGATGTTTAAGTATGTCTTACTGATCTAATACAAACGGGACACGTTTTGACACATCTCAGATAATAAAGTTCAATGTCAAAGTAGTTTCCCACTCAAAAATGGGGTGGAGTTTCTATGCTACAATACGATTTTGCGTCTGAATGCATCTCAAGATGTTGTTTTATTTCCTTGTATCTTCAAGCTCGTGCTAAACACTCTGCATTTATAGCGGGCCCATGCGATTCCAATGGAGGTTGACTTGTCTCTTCCCACAAGGTCGTAAAAAATTGTTCTCAAACCCCGAGGGATAAATTGCTGAGTCAGCTTTCAGTTTAATTCTGAACACACAGAATTATAACAGACAGCCATGCGCTCTAACCACTGGACCACCCTGCCAAATTAATATATTATTAGTTAAATTGATACACTCACTGAAATAATATTTTAACTTTATTGAATTTTCCACTATTTAAGATTAAACAAAATTAAATAATAGTTGCATCACTAATTTCATCCTTGGCAAACCACACACTTGCTGCACACATATTTTTGTGCGGTTGATGTTTATTAATGGTCATTCTTACGACTTAGTTGTTTATTTTACTTTCACCTTAACAATGGGTAGGAGTAACTCGGATCCATGAACGTAAAATGCTGATACCTAAATTACCGACTCTTTTCTGTGTGCAACTATGGCTATTGAACTCCAAACCATGGACCGGGTAACTTCGCACTCCCCCAAATATGAATTCGCCATTTCTCAAACAAAGCAATTAAATGGCAAAATCACATAACTTCTGATTCTCTGCATTGTTGATGTTTGTAAACCATAGGAAATAATATGGATAAACTTGATTATACTACACTATTCTGGTCAATACAGGTTGGGGGAGCATACACTTTGGAGTATAAGTATTTAATTTAATTAATTGGATTAATTAATCAATTCCATCATTGTGGGTATTTTCTTTCGGGAGGAAATTAAAAAGTTGGAATTGCAAACTATTCTTAAAGTAATCATGATTGTTTTTTTTTACAGTCCATCTTATCACTGTGAACGGTTGAATCGGGTTTCTAATTCTCCTATAAACTGAGGTGAGTAAATCCTCCATAAATGATTGCAATTAAATGCTTATTTATGTAAATACATGTTTTTAAATGAATGTGTAATAAAAAGAAAACAAATCGGTGGCAGAATAGCTTCGTGGTTGGCAAGTTTACCACTCCACAAGCTTTAAGTGAATTGTTAAATGCTGCCAGCCTCCAGGAATGCGTGAGTTATTACCAAACCATGGATTGTGTAGTAACATAGACAAGAACCCTGATATCGCTTGCTAGCAAGAGCATACTTTCAACATGGTTTTATACAATCATAATGTATTGTATTTCGAAATAGCTATTATATAATGCTGAAAAATATACGTTTTTTGTGACTGAATACTAGTCAATAATTAAATTAACTGTCAGGATTTGTGGTCACAATATAATTCAATAACCATTATTTTTTACTTTTGTGCAGGAAGATTTGGCTACACCTGCTTCTTACATAGTGCGGGTCATCACCAAGATCATTTCTTTGTCAGTGGGCAAACGTACAAAATCAGCAGGGGATCAAATACTTTTTTCCCTCACTTTTTTCCCTTTCTCGTTCAGCACACCGGTTGTGTGTTGGAGAGTAAACCCACACCATTAAAAAGTCGAGTACGACGTTTCGACAGTAATTACAACCATCCTTATCAGGTGACAGCCAGAATTGGCTGTGTTTTGTAAATAACATCGCATCAGTTCATCTTATATGATAAGTCATCTCGCCAGGTATCAGAGCACCCATCCCACAACAGGCAGATAGATCATATGCTAGTCGGAAGTTGACTCAACCCATCGTCCATTCTGGGGTAAGACAAGTAAGGAGCACTTGGATAAGAATGAGTATCAGTGGCCCTTTGGAGAGACTGTATGGTCCCACAACAGCAAAGCCGCTCCGTCGGAGCCGTTCCTGCAACGCCACCACGGGAGAGCGTCCGGGCCGACGCTGCTTCTCCCTCACCACCCCCCAAATGAGCACACACAACACACACACCCCCACGTAGGACCTCGTGGGGAAGTCACCTGGCCTCCAGGTTTTCACCCAGGGGCCCTCTTCGTAGGGACATCCCCCACGGTTTCCTGGGGCCAGGGAATTGGACGACTTCCCCCAGGTTGAATTACACCGCGGAGCCATGAATTGACGTGCAATTGCATGGTCACGACGAGGCTACTCAGTCACCGCGGTTAGGTCCACACGAGCACAAGGGGAAGCATCCGTTTGGCCGGAAAAGTATGTTTGCACGCCGTGGCCAATGGCAACGGGGTATCGTGGGTTAGCCGGGCAGACCTTTAATGTAGAGAAGGATACGCCTCACCAAAGAGAAGCAGTTCCAGCCATCACATTAGGGGGCGAGTTAATTAAATGTTTGATGAAATATAACAGGCTAATTTGAAGTTGATAATTTTGTATGGCCTGCGAATGATGTTATAAATATACAAATGGCCCTTGGCAGATAAAAGGTAACCCACCCCTGCCTTAGGTGAACGCAAACAGTGAGTGTGCAGTGAGTTGGAACCTTGCCTCATATAAATTAGCTCGAGTAGGATTTGCAGTTCCATTTATAAGGTGCTTGCCTCAGAAACTCGCATCTTCCATCTCATCTCAATCATTCCAATACTTAACTTTATTTTTAGCCCAGGGGAGCCCCTGATGGCAGCTGTCCCCATATGGCACAAGGTGAACACAGCCCCAGGCTGCAAGTAGGTAGTAGTTTGCCAGTTTCCCGAAATGTTTCTATGGGTTTTATCAATTGGGTAATCTGCAAATATTTGTATTTATTTGAACCATGACCTTCATGCACGTGGCCTACTCTTTTTCCTAATCGCGTCACGGGATTTGTCACATCCACTGTGGAGCATACGGCATATATTTTCTGGTAATACACCCACGGCATTAACCAGGGTGGCCACGGGGATGAATCGTGAACCTTGCCAACGAGCGGCAATGCCACCGCCAACAACAACTTCTGTTGCTTCCACCGTTGCTGATCGGGGTGTGGATCATTCGTTGTATTTACTGTGCAGGTGTCCCAGTGCAGGAGCTGCAACAGGAAGTACCAGCCAGTGCCACGGGACAGGGAGTGGGGGAGTGGAGCGCTCTTCAACTGCACAACCTGCGATAACACCTTCAGGTTGACGGCGTTAAAAGGGACAGCTTGTATGTGTGTATTGATGCATTGATTCGCAAAGCTTACGCGAGTTGTGCGCGTGTGCGCATGAGATCCGGTGTTTTATAAATAAAAAATGTATATCGTAATACGAGAGGAGCAAACCATTTAAAAGGATATCGCCACTCAAATACATTTGCATAGTGATGTAGAGTATAAAGTGGGGGCTGTGAAAGCAAACTGAGAGCAAATCCTCTGGAACCACAAAAGCCGTGTTGAGGACAGATAGTGGCAGCAGGCAAGGAATGAAACGCATCTCAGAGACCGTCCACTGCGGAGATGGAGCGACGACATCGGCTCGCGCACAGGTGCTCGTGTTCGGTGGATTATTAAATTGTTTGGGGGAGGCCTTCATCCGGCAGTGGATTGAACATTGCTGCTGATGATGAGAACGAAAATAATTGAAAATAATTAGCGCAATGTATTTTGTATACGATTACGAAAGTAGTAAATATAGAGCATTATCAAAATAAACAACAGATTAATAATGAAGACGTATCAAATAAACCTTCTGAAGTGATCACAAGCATGGAACAAATCGATGGGGTCGTCAAGACCTTCCCCAAGCATGGCACGTCTTATGATGCCCTGGGCGCTCATGGTTCAGAAGGCCTTACCAACTATATATTGTTTTAAACTGCTCCTAATTTGTCCTGCTGTCGTGTTTTTGTATTATTTGTAGTTGTAACGTTCTGATCCGCCCCTAACTGGACATCTGTGAAAAAGAGCTTCATAGCTCATGGGATTCCTCCAGTATAAATCAATATTCTGCTTGTTTGTGAGCAGCGGCTGGGGACAGATGGGCGTGCCCACATCGCCGTGCCACCGGTGCCAGGCGGCGTGTGGCCCACGCGCGTGCAGCGCCCCGACACGCACAGCGCTGCGCGCCCTTCCGGGCAGCAGCTCAGCTGCATGGCCGAGGACTGCTACAACCCCCAGGGTGAGCGCAGCTGGAGGGCCACAGCGCCACTCCGCCGACTCTCGCGATCGCCAGCCACGAGCATTAATAAGCGACGATCCAATTCTGTCTCGCAGACCCGCAGGAGTTTTGCGGTGGGGAGTGGGAGGGGGGTGATGTTGCTGTGCATTTCTCCCAATGAGTGGCTTTTGCAGACAATTTGCACAATTTGGACCGTGACGCCGACATTCCCTCCCATCGTCTCTTTCCCAAGATCTTGTAACCTCGCTCAATGCAAGAAATATATTGTGTTTTTTTCAACTTCAGGAGTGCTGTTTGTTGATGGCCGATGGGCATTTTGGGCCTGTGCTAAGCAACTGTGATATAAAAAAAGATTTGGGCAAGGCAGAATATTGTTCCGGGGGTAGTTACCGACAGCATCCCGATGAAGAAATTAACACTGCAGTAAAGCGCGTGAGTGAATCGACAATTCTCTGATCCGTTCTCTATACCGCTATCGTTTTATCAGCATAATATAAACACAAACCTCACTTTAAGACATCATGACATGCATAAATAACCAACCCAATAAGTTTTGTTGCTGTAATTGTTTGGGTGGAGCAGTACAGTAGCATTTAACACGTACCACTGATGAAAACCCCGTGACCCTAAGTTTGATTCTCAACCAAGACTAACGTGAGCGACACTTGAACCAATCCTATTTAGTTTGTTGTCCTACCCCCGCACCCCCGATTAGCACGTTCTCTACGTACGGCGTGAAAGAAGTTCAACATACATATTCATTGGGTAACAATGATTACGATGACAAGTCTCGGCAGATGGTTGACGTTGGATGACGATCACGAGAGACGGAGATTGGCTGCCTCATCATGGGGGTGGTGAGGACGGATAGGAATTGGCTGACGACGATGGTGGTGAGCATCTTTGTAACGATGGCAGTGGTGAGGATAGTAGTAGAGACGTACGTACGTTGAACTTCTTTAGCACCGTACGTGGCCAACCGTAGACGACTGCGATACGCTGGTGGTAGTGTGGTGAGAGTCTCAGGTCGGTGTGCTTTGTGCACCGTGAGCACGCGTGGCAGGGCCCCCGGGTCCCCGGGACGCACAGTGTGCACGTGCGCACCCTGCACGTGACGAGGCGCGTCACGTGCTATGTGCACGCGCGCACCCTGCACGTGACGAGGCGCGTCACGTGCTGTGTGCACGCGCGCACCCTGCACGTGACGAGGCGCGTCACGTGCTGTGTGCACGCGCGCACCCTGCACGTGACGAGGCGGCGCGTCATGTGTTGCACGCGAGCGAGCCGCACGTCAGCAGCGCCTCCACGGTGGCCACGTGCATCAGCTAGGGCAGCCTCGTGGAGCACGAGGACGTCCTCATCGAGCAGGACCTCTTGGAGGAGGACGAGAATCGGCGCCACTGAGCGTGCCGCGAGCGAGGTTCCAACGCGAGTAACGCGCGAGCCTCCTCCGCGCCTTTGCGTTGGGTCGTGTTTTTAAATCGAGCTGTGAAAGTGCCTTGTTTTCTTCAGCTTTTAAAAAATAGCACTTGCCTACAGTTGATTTGCGTTTAACCGAAGCACAATATTTACACTGCGTTTCTAAAGCCAACGATGACCCCTTGTTTATCGAAGATGTGGGTGGATGAACGGCGCGGTGGTTTTCGTGCATTGCACTGTGAACCCAGCGAAGCAAGTTCGATCCCCGGCCACCGCTAAAAAGCAGTGCGGAGTGGTATCTGAACTGGTCCTGGATGCCCCCTTTGTTAAACAGCACTGACAAGCTGAGTGAAGTATGGTCAAACATCCCTCGTGAACAGCACTGCTTGAGGATATTTGACCATTTCTTTTTTGGCCCAAATTTTTATTCATGAAAAATATTTTATTCCACATCCTCCCTCGCATCATACATTGCAATATTTTGACACTCCGGGCAGCAGTTCCAAGGGGCATCTAAGGTATCGGGCATACCGGACTTATCAGGGCAGGCGGGAGGTTTTTTCCTCCTTTTTAAAGTGCTCTTGTAATTCATATTCTTAGCTATTTCGGTAAAGTCACGTTGAAGGGAAACAATAAAATAATAAAATATATATAACAGTAAAAAATTCTCACGACGTTTCGACCATAACACAAACGGTCGTCATCAGGTGTGTCGGTTTGCATATTTTTTTTATTTTTAAACGGTGTATTTATTTATTTATAAAAACGTCAGCGCCACGCGCAGCGATTTGGCAGTTTATTTAGAAGGACTAGTCCATCTATGTTCTGAAAAGAGGAGCGGGGAGACGATAAATCATAAACAATTTCAGGTCTTAATTGATTGTTCACGCTTACAGTGGCTTTCAGACAGCATACATTAATTTTCGTCTCCCCCCTCCTCTTTTCAGAACATAGATGGACTCGTCCTTCTAAATAAACTGCCAAATCGCTGCGCGTGGCGCTAACGTTTTTTTAAATAAATAAATACACCGTTTAAAAATAAATAAATTCATGCAAACCGACACACCTGATGATGACCGTTTGTGTTATGGTCGAAACGTGAGAATTTTTTTTATTGTTTTATATATTTTATTATTTTATTGTTTCCCTTCAACGTGACTTTACCGAAAGAGCTAAGAATATGAATTACTGCAGTCACGAAAGCTTTAAATCAAAATTTGCTCTTGTAATTGTTTTGATTTTAACCGTGTTTTTGACTTTTTGTGTTTATTCACATAAACAGTGATGCGCACGAGGTGAAAAATGTAACGAAAAAAAGTATTTACAGTCGGCATGTGAGACGTGATAACAATGGCTCTTTCATGCATCATGCTATCGTGCTGTGTAGTCAGAGGGAAATTCAGTAGGTACCTTGAAACACGCCGTAATTGTTTCTGAGGTGGGGTGGTTTATTTGAAATGTATCGGTTAGTGGAGGTCCACTGGCCAACTGGAGGGCATCTACTCTATAAGTGGCTAATCTGTATGCTTGGCTGTACGTTTGTTTCTATAATCTCCACGAAATTCAATTAACAAGGAGTCATTTTAAAACTAAAGTAGCTTATATTATATTAAAACAATACAAATACTTTTTACCTGATCATCAATCTTCTAATTTGGCGTTTCGGGCCCCTCGGACTGCTTAGCTGCTCTATCATTTACAATAGCTTGGCATGTGATGTCAAGCTCCTGTAAATTCGTACAATAGATAGGGTTATAGAGGGCGGGGTGGCACAGAGAGCTTTTGAAACTCAATGGCTTCTCTTTAGTCTCCAATAAAACCACCTCCATAACAAGGATCAACAACTTATATACAGCACAGCATATCTCAATGTAAAATCAAATACACTTGTATGTACGTGTAGCGCAGGGACGTGCGGTCAGGGGAGGCACAGCCTCACCTGTCATACTCCAATGAGAATAGCTGTTACAAAAAAAAAGAATAATCAATTAAAAATTTACATTTTCCCACTGATCTGTGTTATAAATGTCATTTCTGTACTATTCCAAACATTTTTATAGTCAAAGTCGCCAAATTTGCGGAGCTCCGCTGCAAATACAGGAAGAGACGAGAGGTGAGGCAGCGACGCGCTCAGCCTCCCCTCTGATTGCGCAACCCCTGTTCTGTAATGCTGCGTGTTTTCATAAGGCGAATTGGATATAATTCTATGAATGTATTAGGGAACACATTTTTATAACGCGCATACGAATTGGTTATAAAGCAATCGAGTGAACAGAACTACGTTGCGCGAGTAGGAACAAGCAGTTGTAAGGCGACCTCGGTGTAGCATCACACAAGGTGGGATGCTGCTGGATGCTCTTGATGCTACCCACACGCCTCAGTCTTTGTTCAGGCTGCGTACGCACATCACGTGTTATCGCAGACATTGCTTTACCCTATATTATGCAGGGTGCTTCAACATGTTTTTAACACTTATATGGGACTATCGTTTTTAATGGAAAAAGAACGGATAATACACTGTAACATGATAAAGAAATGTATGTTAATAGCTGCAAAAAGTCACAAAGAGTCTCCACTTGCTCGCCATCATTGTCAACACATGCCTGGAATCTTCTCTAGGTGGTCTCCAGAGCCCGGAGGCTGGTATTGTTGCACATTCTCACAAGTATTAAAACAATTTAAGCACCCCGTACATTATTTATTGTAACGCGATTTTCCATAACGCGGTGTTCTTCAGGAACGCAACTACCGCGTTATAGGAGAATAGAACTGTATAATCATGCAGGGTCTTGAACTCAGGACACTAGAGGTCGACTAAATTTAAGCTCGATTTCAATTTCGAAGGAATATTTAAAAAAGCGATTCAATATAAAACTGCTACATCTTCCGTGTCGCCTCACAATGAGTTTATGGATAGGAAAGGGGTAGGGGCAAAACCATTTCTGCTCGGGGTCACCAAATAGGCCAGCACCACCACTCAAGGGTGGGGAAAACCCGATTTTTTTGCCCGACAAATCGGGTTATTGCTTTTAATGGAATTAAACCCGATTTTGCCGATTAAAACCTGGTTTTATTATCGGCGTCTCGTGCACACTTCAATCCTCCTCCTCGTCGTCATCGTCCGCCGCCGCGTCGTCTTCGTCGTCGCTCTCGCCGCTGGACTCGGTGTTGTCGTGGCCGTCGCCGGGCGTGGGGTAGTCGTAGAACGCGTTGAGGTTCGACTTAATGAAGACGAGCTTCTCGACTGTGCTGGGCGCCAGGCTGTTCCTCAACTTGGAATGTATCAATCCCATCGTCGAGAAGTTTCGCTCAGACGCAGCAGCAGCAGCGGCGGTCGACGTGGCCATGCCGCCGTGCGCACGGCGGCTGAGCCCGGGCCCCGGCCCGAACGCCGCTAATGGGTGCGTGCGACTGAAATCCCGACTTCACTTTAATAAAACCGAATAAAACCGGATTTGGGCAGGATCCAGGTGCTCCGGTTTTATATAAAAACCGATTAAAGCCCGAATGAATAAAACCGGGCCGTGCCAGCCTTGCAAACCACTGCCTGCATGTACCACGAGGAGACGTTTCAATGTCTTGCGCTCGCAGTCTCAGTCTCGCATACTAGACATGCCCCTCACCCATCGCCCACAAACACCGCCTTGTTGTGAAAGAGCCAACGCAAGAAGATCCCTGGGTTTGATCTTCCACGAAGCTCATGGTCCACCCTAACTGTATCCACTGCACAAACCACGACAGTAGATGCGGATACCTGATGCACAAGTGGAAAATTAAAAACTCCCCAGTAGTGTGTGACTGTGGTCATCCAGAACAGACCGTACAGCATATAACGACGCAACGCCCGATCCACAAATACGAAAGAGACATCTCAGTGATGATACACTCCACTGCTCTTGGCGCGGTTGTCTGGCTTGACCACCTGAATGTGAGATTGCAGTTGTTGCTCTGCGTCTACATTAGCCATGCGAAAGAAGATGAAGACCCATCGCCCAGCTTGAGGGCGGGGTGGGGGTCTAAATCAGGAATTCACTATAAAAACACATGATTTCAGTAAAACAAATCCATATGATCTCGCAAGTGCGTGTCACATAACGGCATATCAAACACAATGTGACAACGAACTCACCTGCGATATAGCAAACTCAAGGTATCCGTGTGCTACCGATTTTGTCTTTATAGTACTGTATTCGCTATTCATGGTTTCCTGCTGCAACAAAAAAATGTTACAGCAATTGTTTTTACCTTTAGCTGGATCCAAGATAATGGATGGAGTGATGATGCAGTGGTTCATGCACTGCGCCATCTGAGTTTGATTCCTGGCCATGGCTGACATCGGTGACATCTGAACAGATCCTGTACCCCCCCCCCAACCCATACCGAGCAGCATCGTAAAGTATGGTCGAACAACAAAAATGTCCGACACGGTGTGTGGAGGCCCTTGTACAGCAGTGGACTCGCAAATGAGCTGTAAGGTTTGCTTTTGTAAATGAAAGTGTGTTTTGGCATAAACTGAAAAATCTGAGTCTTGCTGCTCCAAACGAGCATGGGGTGCAATGCCATTCTGTATGCATCTCAGCAAGGTGGTCAATATTCCACATTCCTTTGGGAGGGGGAAACTCGATGTAACCACCACTTCTGCCCCGCCCACTCTCGTCCTAGGCTCTGTGTTCGATGTGTTCAATACTCACGTGGGTCTCATTCCTTTGACATTTGATGGTGCTGTTTGTTGCTGGACGCTTGGCGTCTTTGGGACTCTGCACAGATCAACTTTGAATATTTTGATTGTGTGGAATAACCTCCAATATTTGCAATTAATCAATTACACTAATATTCGATTCTGAAGATTGCAATTTAACCGCACTGTATAGCAGCACTATCAAAACAATTTTGCAATATGACCCTATTTGAATACAAAATTCCTATTAAACTGACAATAACCATAAATTAAAAACATTTCAAGTGACAGGATATTCTGTACGTTAATTTTGTGTCGGTATTATAGAACAACAAATATTATTATTTTTATATAAAGAAATGAAGCAATAATTTGGACTCACCAGGTCGAGTGTCGAGACGCGTGTTGCTTGAGGCATGCGACACAGCTTCTCAAAATCTTGCGGTGTGGCTGACATTGCACATCCCACCTTCAGCGGTCACATCCAAAGTCAGTGCGCTCACTCACGTGTACACTACATGCTTGCAAAGGGCACCATCGGTTTCGAGGCACGCGTTAAGATGTCGGGGTTTGCGGATTCTCTCTTTTTCGTGAGAAAAAAACAACTAATCACGTGACATTTCAACGAGTTGTTTCGTTTCAGCCGCGGTCACATCCATTGTTTTAGGCTGGGCATTGAAATGGGTTTCGTGCCTAGTGACACCTTTTCACGTCGAAATCAGGGAAATTGCTTGCGAAGTGTGCGTCCAGGCAGCTGAGGTGGTGAGTCTTCGCCCAAGTGGAAAGACACTTTGGAAATTGAGTGGAGCCGGCAGTTCAACTTCAACAAACTCATCTTGCACACACCATCTCTCACGGATGCTGTGATTTGATCGCTCATTTGTATATTTGTGGTTTCATTGCAACATTTGCATTCACGTCGTTTCGTTTCCCAACCACAGGCGCGTCTCGCTTAACGAGCGTTCTCCTTCACTAGAGTCTGCTATAACGCTCAATTTGTTCGCAACACAAGAACATGTTCCCGAAACAAGTGGAGGCCGATCAACCAAACGCGTCCCGTGTTGGCAAGGGCCGCTACGCTACAACGATGGGATCGTATTACCACGTGCCCTGCGCCCAGCCGTCAGATTCTCACTCTCCTGTGCTGCGCGTGCTGCCTGAGCACGTGACCCAGGTGGGGGCCACGTGGTGTTGGTGGCGGCACTGTCATGGCGGCGCGTGGGGAGCTACTCGCGACTCCCGCTCACGGCCAACACGGGTGACAATTGTACGAGGTGGTCCTGGGACACTCCGAGGTCGACTCGGCATCAAATGAGTACGGTGTGTAAACATCGCCACCGGGGAGACAAAGGCGGCCGGGCGTGGTGTGAGCCACCCCACCCACACCCGAGGATCGGCGAGCGGGGCCGCCATCGCAAATTGCCAGCCCTCGCAAACAACAGCGGTCGGTAAGTAAGCTCTTGACTATGCATATATTATTGTTGTGTTACATATAGATTTTATATATCAGGTATGTAGTCTTCTCTTTGTGCCCGACGCTTAAGGGCTGCAGCTTTTGATAGCGGCAAGTTTGAGTAACTCACGTGTACAGTATTTTGGCGGGACAAATGCTACTGTACTAACATGCGTGGAAATATCACAGAATCGTTTTGCGCGTTACCCCCTCCCCCCACCTAGAGGTTCACTCAATGTTTATTTTACTTTCTATCGAAAACAAGTGTTAAGATAAGCGTTTAAAAGTCAAACTTAACCAAGTCGTCAATTTAAGTGTCTTTTGTACATTTATGTTCGTAGGTTTGAATATATTCTGTCTAGATTCGTTGATAAAGAATGCAACCTTCTCTGGCTACTATTAGCCCTCTTGTAGAATTGTGTTTCAAACGATTACCCTCGCTTGCCTGACCCGTCACGGCTCTGAGAAATAAATGTATGACTAATGGACATCAATGTTAACCAGTTGTCCATTTTGTGAGGTATCCCTAACTAGCCAGTAACTTGTAAGCGGATAAAAAAATCAACGGCGTAATTTGTTCGCGCTCGCTGGTTACTTTTGGAAACAACATTGTTGATAATTAATTTAGAAAGGTCTTTTATACCGATCTAGGTCACGATATGGACTTCGATGTTAGCGTGGCAGATTCATACGTGATTATTCACCAGTGACTCATGTTTGCTATAATTTCACACATTTATAAATCACCTCACGTACCCCCCCCCCCCCCGGTTGCGAGCCACTGGCCTAGAGAAGCCATTAGTGACAGACATTACCATCACATCGACAGTGAGGATGGCTTTATGAGACCCAAGGCGACATGGAATGCACAAAAGACGTTTGAACTGCCAATGTGTTCTTTGCGCGGCATTGACCTGCAAGGCTGTGAGCCTGAAATCGGTGAAATAATGCAAAACGATCCCACCCAGTTGTCGCGTCATTGAAAATGACCCTGAAGAAGAATGCAGTCGTGTATTTTGACGGTACACTATATGAAATGCACAATCGATGATTCATCTAGATGAAGGGTGAGCAGTCAGATTCATTCCCTCACCCATGGTAACAATGTTGGTCTACCGCACCGACTGTTTGCTCTCATGTACACAGCGCACAGCGAATGACTTGGTGTTTCTACTTTGGCAGTGGTACACAAGCACAACAACAAATACATGGACGCATTCGTCAATAACACTGGCTTCTTCCAGGATAAAATATGGACAGTAAACCCTCTCAAACCACAAGGGTTATGTTCTTGAAAACGCGCGCGAATGTAGAAACCTTGTTGACCAGGAAAAATGGGGTTACGTTCCTGGCATGAGTGAACATAGGGGGGAATAGTAAATGTTTAATACCACTGACTACAATAAATAATAAAATATGAATGACAATTCGTTTTTATTACCTTTCATGATGATTTGATGACAATGGAGATGGTGAGGAATTCAGGTGGACGACTCATCGGGAGATGCAGGCGTTTGATAACAACAACGCACAGTTATCATTTTAGCACTCGAGAGCACGTCTGTGATAGGCCGACATTTTGGCGTGGACTGTGAGATCCATCAAGAATGAGGCGAATGCAATCGGGGAAAGTGTTGCGGCTATCGCCACCCAGTGCTGTGTTCTCTTATCAATAACTTATCACATTTTTACTGTGAACAAGATTTCTACATATTCTTGGTTCTTTCGGTAAAGTCACGTTGAAGGGAAACAATAAAATAAATATAAAACAATACAATTCTCGCGACGTTTCGACTGCAACACAAGGCTGTAACCCTCGTGAATAGAGAAGGTTTACTATATTGGCATAGTCACTCTGGTTTGTTAGTGCGTCGTCAACCGCGAGCCGGTGGGGAGTGTCAGGGAAAGCTGTCCCAGGTAGTCCAGGAAGCCGGTAACATGACTTCTATGATTTCATGGGTGCCACACATTTCTATTTACAGCGATGTTCAATGTACTGCTGGATCACGGCTTTTCTACTAGAGCTCCTTCTACTGGAGGCCCCTTCCACCAACAGTGACGTGAGCAAGCAATTCCAGGGTTGCACCTTTACATTTTTAAAATTAATGTATTTATTTGGTAAGAGCGTGTGTGTGTGTGTGTGCGAGTGAGTATCAGAGCATGTGGATTCTGTATGTTCGCCCGCTATTCCGCAGTGTGAGTATGCAAGAGGTTGAGTGAGTGAATATAAGAGTGAGTATAAGAGAGCGTGTGGAGTTTGTATGTTCTCCCCCATTAACATTGCATTTTACTGTATCAACATTGATAAATGGTAACATTTTACAATACAGTAGCCTCTTGATTATCCGTGCTAATGCCGAGGAGGACAGCCGTGGCTAATTTAAAAATTGCGGACCATCCAAAAATATCCATTTTACGTGGATCTCTTTGCCAAAAAACACTAATATAGATATACATTATGTTTAAGTTAAGGAAATTGAGTTTGTTAATGAACAACATTTTTTATAATCTTAGCTCTTTCGGTAAAGTCACGTTGAAGGGAAACAATTAAAATAATAAAATATATATAAAACAATAAAAATTCTCACGAGTGAACATAGGGGGGAATAGTGAGAATTTTTAAAAGTGACTTTACCGAAAGAGCTAAGAATATGAATTACTGCAGTCACGAAAGCTTTAAATAAATTTTTTTACATTTTTTTAGTAAAGAATGTATTGATCTTGTTTTTTGTTACAAAAGTATTTGATTTAGAACGAATGCTAACGATCGACCGAACGATGCACATGCTCAGGGATAACTTTCCTGCTCCCGCGCAGAAGACTCGGCCCACTAAGTGGACAGAAGCAGAGCCACGCCAATCAATATCAAACTCCGCCCACTGTTGTAAAGATATGCAACTACTGTACCATAGGGGCGATCACATGGATTTCAGATTAACCGGAGCACGTGACTTGTAATAAACACTTCCATGAATAAGTGTATCACTGTTTTTAGAATATTAATTTGGGATTAAGGGAAACATCCATGAGTTTTTAATTTGTGTCAATATCAGGTGCGTGGTTAATCCTCAAATCGGATAAATCGCAAGCGGATAATTGAGTCAACTTTATTATGAACTAAATCGACATTAACAACATTGCATTCTTCTATATCAACATTGACAACCTTTATAACATTCTTAACATTGTTTAGAACAATAAACTATGATAAAATGAACAACATTGCATTCTACTTGATAAACAACGATAATATTTCGAAGATGGTAACATTATTCATGACTATAATAAACTGTTATAACAATTTCTGTGCTCCCCTCTGTCACGCGCGCTCCTTTATGGCGTGCCTTCCTCTACTACTGCTGCCACTAAACACTGAGGGGTTAGCATCTACATCATTAGACCTCCTTTGCCAGTACCAAAATATAATAATAGGGTTTTTCCCCTTTTTTCTGGCAACGAAACTGAAACCTTTTTACAAGGATTCATGTCTGCATTAACCACAATACTTGCAGTCAAAATGCAAACAGGAAAACATACTATGATAATATATGCATTGTCCTTGAAACTGATTGGTCCACACCAAGGGACGGCTTTCTTTCGAGCCTCGACCCAATTGGTGCTCGACCAGACATGAATCCTTGTAAAAAGGTTTCAGTTTCGTTGCCAGAAAAAAGGGGAAAAACCCTATTACACTGAGGGGTTGTTTTCATGGAGGTGGACACCACCTGCATTATGAACACGGCGAGTCCACCTCATCGGAAGCCAAGTTCGCATTTCTTCCTGAGAAGTGGAGCTGCTTTGGCTGCATCTGCTGCTGCTATAGCAGACGGACAGAGAATACTACATCCGTGCAGGCCGCCCCGTCTGAAACCACACTCGGGCACTGCAAGCCTTCGGTGTGTTTGGCGAGAGGGCGATGTTGAACATTTTTTTGCTAGGACCTTTCCCGGCACGCTGAGTAGGAAGATGCTCCGGTAGTACGATCCCCCTTATAGAAGGGGACCACTAAGGTATCCTTCCAATCCTGCAGCACGCGTCCTCTGTGGTCCAGAAAGTTGTGATTATATCATCGGGCAATCTGCAGACAAACGCTACCTGGGAAAAGTGCTGTTCGAGAGCACCTGTGAAGGTCGACACATCACACGTGAGGGTGGGTGGCCAACACCACACCTGACTTAGTCTCCCCAGTGCTGATGTTTTACACACAGCACCAGGTACATGTCGTCCCCGGGTTACGAAAGGGTTAGGTTCCTGAGAACGATCCGTAACCCGAATTTTCCATATGTCAGTAACTGAACAATTTTTCCCTGAAATAAAGCTAAAATCCAATAGCCAGAAATAGTTGTGCCTCCCCTACCTGAATACTAGTTCGTTTTCCCTCAGGACTGTATTGTGCTGTTTTCTATTGCTACCTATATTCTATTGCTGTACATACTCTGCACTTCATATTCGTTTTTAATTTAATCGAATAACACTACCCATAATTAAACTAATGGAACATATTCTGGATCCAATTGTTTCTGAATACCACGAAACATTTTAATAAAAATCGTTAACAGAAAGCAGTCACTTCCGAATGTTTGTTTACCGTGCATTAGGCTAGGCCTAGACTTTACATACACACGAACACACATGCACGCACATTAAATACAGTAAAAACCTAACAATAGAAACATGGGGGAAAAGATAATTCGAAGCATAGGAAACAAACAATAATGTAATGGTATACAAAAATTACATTGCCCATAATCGTGGTGGGGCTTGGTGAAGGAGGCGTTTTGGTGGAGTGAGGTGTAAGGCGGCGTGCCTTATGCGTCCCTCCGCGGTATTCATCCGCAACCTCACCGTGCTGCACTATTTGCGCTTGCTTAACTTATGCGAACATTTCTTCTGCATCTTAAATTTTTCATGCATTTATCAGAGCATTTTCATAAAACAATAGAATTCTCACTAAAAGAACCAAGAATATGAATCCCTGCAGTCACGAAAGCTTTAAATCAAAATTCATTTTCATAAAGTCGGGTCTTCCGTAACCCAGGAACTGCCTGTACTCATTTAAGGCTGATTTAGGGGAGGCTCAGAACAGGTTTGTATATTTGTCACTGATAATGGTCATGAGCAGGAATAGAACTCGGTTCGCTGGGTTCACGCCACTACGCTACTGCTCCCCACTCGCAAACACTTGTACATTATCACACACTCAGACACGCTCCCAAACACATATATACTCGCTCACACTCTACACTCTGCAAAAAAGGGAGACACCATACAGCAGGGGTCGGGAACCTTTTTGGCTGAGAGAGCCATGAAAGCCACATATTTTAAAATAAATTTCCGTGAGAGCCATATAATATTTTTTAACACTGAATACAACTAAAGAAATGTCAGCTAAGATTTATTTGCGAGCCAGATGCAGTCATCAAAAGAGCCACATCTGGCTCGCGAGCCATAGGTTGCCGACCCCTGCCATACAGACTCAGCACGTGGTTTCAACTCGGCACTTGCCCCAACGTAGCATTGAGGCTATGGGGGAATCTTCGTGTTTGTTGTTGTTGTTTCAGGACCAGGACCCCCCGGTGGTGGAGAGTCGATCTGCACGATCGTCGCTGGCGCGTGGAGCCACCGGCTCACCGGCTACTCCCAGAACGCGTGCGGGAAGGGCAGGTGGTGCACAGCGACACGTGATACGTGTGCAGTGGATTCCTAAATATCAGCCTCTTGTCTCCACTTACACATGGCAGGTTTTCTCCCGGGGTCTCCGGTTTCCTCCCACATGATGCTAATCTGTGACGAGTAATGGAATTTGTCGTCAACATCCAAATGTGGCGGCACCCGCCTCGCGGTGTCTTAGTTCAATCGCCGGCATTGCTGTTACGATGGGATGCAGCCGTGGAGACAGGCGTCCTCATCATATGTTGTCTCGCTACTCGTGAAGCCGTCCCACCCCGATTGTCCCCGCCCACCAACACCGCCTTCCCCACAGTTCCTGCACGAGCCCCCAACACGTGGAGCAAGACGTTGCTCATCGTGCTGAACCACGCCTCGCGGCACGACCCAGAAACACACCTGTGAACCAGACACGATTCTTAAGTGTCCCAGAGTTGATTTTATGTCACCAGGTGAGGACTCGAGAGAGGAGCTTGGAAGCATTTGCAAGGGTGAAATAGAGCAAGAACAACCGTATCCCGTGAGGAATCAAGAATATTCCATGAACTCCCTGTGGTGGGAGTCTGCTCGGGCAGATCCTGATCCTGTTCCTCCCTCCTGCGCTCCCCCTCTGCACGTCGATGCGCTGCCACGTCGTCCACCCAGCAGCAAATCATTCGGCGAGCATCTGCTTCTCTCTGTCTGCCCCCCGCCCCCACAGCGCAGCTGGGGTCTGCACCCAGCTGTGGCGCTGCGAGTGTGGTGGGAACTCAACACCAGCGGCGCCACTCGCCTACCTGGAACTGCGCGCAGGTCCTGGCGCTCCCCGGGGCAGCTGGCATGGCTACAATGCAACGCGAACTCGCAGGGAAGAAACAGGTGAGTTTGTGGAGGGGAGTAGAGTAAGATGGAAGGGGAGTGTGTGGAGGAGAGTACATTGAGATGAGGGGAGAGACTGGTGAGTGTAGAGTGGAGTAGAGTGGGATGAGAGGGGAGAGGCAGTTGAGTGTGTGGAGGAGAGTAGAGTGAGATGAGAGGAGACAGGTGATTTTTTTGAGGGGAGTAGAGAGGAATGAGAGGGGTGAGACAGGTGAGTGTGTGGAGCCGAGTCGAGGGAGGTGAAAAGGGAGAGGCATGGGAGTGTGTGGAGGGGCACTGAGATGAGAGGTAAGATACAATTCTGTGGAGAGGAGTCGAGTGGGACGAGAGTGGGTGACAGGTGAGTGTTTGGAGAGGAGTAGCGTAAGATAGAAGGGGAGAGGCAGGGAAGTTTGTGGAGGTGGAGTACAGTGGATGAGAGGGGACAGAAGAAGCAGAGTGTGTGGAGGGGCGTAGAGGGGGATTTGAGAGGAGCGACAGTGAGTGTAGAGGAGAGAATATTGAGATGAGGGGAGAGACTGGTGAGTGTGGAGCAGAGCAGAGTGAGATGAGAAGGGAGAGACAGGTGAGTTTGTGGAGGGGAGTAGAGTTAGAAGAGAGGGGAGAGATTTGAAGCTTTCGTGACTGCAAGGATCCATACTCTTTGGTTCTACTCGGTAAAGTCACGTAGGTAAAAAATAAAGCAACAAAAATCACAACGTTTCGGCCACAACACAAGCGGCCTTCATCAGGTGAAGGGACCAGACTGTCTCGAAGACTGTGCTGGAGTGAACACAGCCAAGCTCAGACTACGACCTTTAAGCTGTGTGAGAGGGATTAAGGTGCCTTGACAAAGGAATTAGCGTAAAAAAATAGCATTTGATTGGCGGACTTAGCATGATGAAAGGTGTAGCATAGTTATCGGCACCGGCAGTGCAACTGCCTGTGCTGCGAAAGTTTGGGGTACCACTACTTGAAAAAATATACTGTACCAATGAAAATTAGTTTAATGTTTGGTTCGATTTAGAACATCTTTCCAATGGTTGCTTAATTTGAAACCATCCTCTCGGTTGAAATTGTGTCTGTGTTTGTAGATCTGAATTGCCTCGTGAACAAATCTCTGATAAAAACCTGATTTGAAACACTGCAGAACGAATTCTTCTGCCTTGGCTGATCACTGTTACAACGCTGTGGGTGATCACGATATAATTTTCTCCGATACCGAGGTTCTTTGCAAACCCACAGGTTTTTATCACGAGGCAATTCAAATCTACAAACAGACACAATTTCAACCGAGAAGATGGTTTCAAATTAAGCAACCATTGGAAAGATGTTCTAAATCGAACCAAACATTAAACTAATTTTCATTGGTACAGTATATTTTTTCAAGTAGTGGTACCTCAAACTTTCACAGCACAGGCAGTTGCACTGCCGGTGCCGATCACTGAGCTGCACCTTTCATCATGCTAAGTCCGCCAATCAAATGCTAATTTTTTACACTAATTCCTTTGTCAAGGCACCTTAATCCTTCTCACACAGCTTAAAGGTGCACTGCCGTGTGCTACACCTTTCATCATGCTAAGTCCGCCAATGAAATGCTAATTTTTTATGGTAATTCCTTTGTCAAGGCACCTTAATCCCTCTCACACAGCTTAAAGTTCGTAGTCTGAGCTTGGCTCTGTTTCACTCTAGCGCAGTCTTCGAAACAGTCTGGTCCTTTCACCTGATGAAGGCCGCTTGTGTTGTGGCTGAAACGTCGTGATTTTTGTTGTTTTATTTTTTACCTACGTGACTTTACCGAATAGAACCAAAGAGTAGAGGGGAGAGAGGCAGGATAGTGTGTGGAGAGCAGTAGAGAGAGATGTGCGGGGAGAGACGGGTGACTTTGTGGAGGGGAGTAGATTGGGATGAGAGGGAGAGACAGGTGAGTGTGGAGTGGAGTAGAATGAGGTGAAAGGGGAGAGGCAGGGGAGTTCGTGAGGGCAGTACAGTGGGATGAGAGGTTAGTGATTGTGAGTGTGTGGAGGGGAGTACATTGAGATGAGGGGAGAGACAGGTGAGTGTGGAGCAGATTTGAGTGGGATCAGAGGGAGAGACAAGTGAGTGTGTGGATGGAAGTAGAGTGAGGTGAAAGGGTAGAGGCAGGGGAGTGTGTGGAGGGGACTGCAGTGGTATGAGAGGGAAGTGACAGTGTGGGGTTAAGAGTAGCATGAGATGAAGGAGAGAGACAGCTGAGTGTGGCCTAGAGTGAGATGAGAGGAGAGAGACAGCTGAGTGTGGCCTAGAGATGAGAGAGGAGAGAGACAGCTGAGTGTGGCCTAGAGTGAGATGAGAGGGGAGAGAGACAGCTGAGTGTGGCCTAAAGTGAGATGAGGGGAGAGAGATGGATTAGTATGTGGAGGGGAGTAGAGTGAGATGAAAGGCGAGAGCCTAGTGAATGTGGGGAGGGGAGCACAGTGGATGAGAGAGTACAGAGGAAGCGGAGTTTGTGGAGCGGCGTAGAGGGGGATTCAAGAGGAGCGACAGTGAGTGTGTGGAGGGGAGTACATGGAAATGAGGGGAGAGACTGGTGAGTGTGGAGTGTAGTATAGTTAGACGATAAGGGAGAGACAGGTGTGTTTGTGGAGGGGAGTAGTCTTAGAAGAGAGGGGAGAGAGTCAGGAGAGTGTGTCGAGGGTTTCGAGTGCGATGAGCGGGCAGAGATGAATGAGTGTACTGAGGTGAGCAGAGTGGGATGAGAGGGGTGAGACAGGTGAGTGTTTGGAGGGGACTACAGTGGTATGAGCGGGGAGTGACAGTGAGTGGGGAGAGGAGTAGAATGAGATGAAAGGAGAGAGACAGGTGATTGTGGCCTAGAGTGAGATGAGAGGGGAGAAACAGGTTAGTGTATGGTTGGGAGTAGAGTTAGATAAAAGGGGCGAGACATGTGAGTGTGTGGAGAGGAGTAGAGTAAGTTGGAAGTGGAGAGGCAGGTGAGTGTGGAGAGGAGTAGAGTAAGTTGGAAGTGGAGAGGCAGGTGAGTGTGTGGAGGAGAGTACAGTGGGATGAGAGACGAGTGACTGGGTGTGTGGAGGGGTGAACATTGAGATGAGGGGAGAGACAGGTGAGTGTGGAGCGGATTTGAGTGAGATGAGAGGGGAGAGATGGGTGAGTTTGTGGAGGGGAGTACAGTGGGATGAGAGGGGAGTGACAGTGAGTGTATGAAGAGGAGTAGTGAGATGAGACGGGAGAGACAAGTGAGTTCGTGGAGGGGAGTAGAGTGGGATGAGAGGGGGAGACAGGTTACTTTATGGTAGGGAGTAGAGTTAGATGAAAGGGGCGAGACAGGTGAGTGTGTGGAGTGGAGTCGAGTGAGGTAAAAGGGTAGAGGCAAGGGAGTGTGTGGAGGGGACTGCAGTGGTATGAGAGGGGAGTGACAGTGAGTGTGGGGAGAGGAGTAGAATAAGATGAAGGAGAGAGACAGCTGAGTGGCCTAGAGTGAGATGAGAGGAGAGAGGGACAGCTGAGTGTGGCCTAGAGTGAGATGAGAGGGGAGAGAGACAGCTGAGTGTGGCCTAGAGTGAGATGAGGGGAGAGAGACAGCTGAGTGTGGCCTAGAGTGAGATGAGAGAGGAGAGAGACAGCTGAGTGCGGCCTCGAGTAAGATGAGAGGGGAGAGATACAGCTGAGTGCGGCCTCGAGTGAGATGAGAGGAGAGAGAGACAGCTGAGTGTGGCCTAGAGTGAGATGAGAGAGGAGAGAGACCGCTGAGTGTGGCCTAGAGTGAGATGAGAGGAGAGAGACAGTTGAGTGTGGCCTAAAGTGAGATGAGGGGAGAGAGATGGATTAGTGTGTGGAGGGGAGTAGAGTGAGATGAAAGGGGAGAGCCTAGTGAATGTGGGGAGGGGAGCACAGTGGATGAGAGAGTACAGAGGAAGCGGAGTTTGTGGAGCGGCGTAGAGGGGGATTCAAGTGGAGCGACAGTGAGTGTGTGGAGGGGAGTACATGGAAATGAGGGGAGAGACTGGTGAGTGTGGAGTGTAGTATAGTTAGACGATAAGGGAGAGACAGGTGAGTTTGTGGAGGGGAGTAGAGTTAGAAGAGAGTGGGGAGAGGCAGGATAGTGTGTGGAGGGTTTCGAGTGTGATGAGCGGGGAGAGATGGATGAGTGTATTGAGGTGAGCAGAGTGGGATGAGAGGGGTGAGACAGGTGAGTGTTTGGAGGGGACTACAGTGGTATGAGAGGGGAGTGACAGTGAGTGGGGAGAGGAGTAGAATGAGATGAAAGGATAGAGACAGGTAATTGTGGCTTAGAGTGAGATGAGAGGGGAGAAACAGGTTAGTGTATCGTTGGGAGTAGAGTTAGATAAAAGGGGCGAGACATGTGAGTGTGTGGGGAGGAGTAGAGTAAGTTGGAAGTGGAGAGGCAGGTGAGTGTGTGGAGAGGAGTAGAGTAAGTTGGAAGTGGAGAGGCAGGTGAGTGTGTGGAGGAGAGTACAGTGGGATGAGAGAGGAGTGACTGGGTGTGTGGAGGGGAGAACTTTAGGATGAGGCGAGAGACTGGTGAGTGTGGAGGGGAGTAGAGTGGGATGAGAGGGGAGATGCAGTTAAGTGTGTGAAGGTGAGTAGAGTGAGATGAGAGGGTCAGGTGAGTGTGGAGCGGAGTAGAGTGAGATGAGATGGGAGAGATAGGTGAGTTTGTGGAGGGGAGTAGAGTTAGAAGAGAGGGGAGAGATTTTAAGCTTTCGTGACTGCAAGGATCCATACTCTTTGGTTCTATTCGGTAAAGTCACGTAGGTAAAAAATAAAACAACAAAAATCACGACGTTTCGGCCACAAACACAAGTGGCCTTCATCAGGTGAAGGGACCAGACTGTCTCGAAGACTGCGCTGGAGTGAACACAGCCAAGCTCAGACTACGACCTTTTAGCTGTGTGAGAGGGGTTAAGGTGCCTTGACAAAGGAATCAGCATAAAAAAATAGCATTTGATTGGCGGACTTAGCATGATGAAAGGTGTAGCACAGTTATCGGCACCGGCAGTGCAACTGCCTGTGCTGCGAAAGTTTGGGGTACCACTACTTGAAAAAATATACTGTACCAATGAAAATTAGTTTAATGTTTGGTTCGATTTAGAACATCTTTCCAATGGTTGCTTAATTTGAAACCATCTTCTCGGTTGAAATTGTGTCTGTGTTTGTAGATCTGAATTGCCTCGTGATAAAAACCTGTGGGTTTGCAAAGAACCTTGGTATCGGAGAAAATTATATCGTGATCACCCACAGCGTTGTAACAGTGATCAGCCAAGGCAGAAGAATTCGTTCTGCCGTGTTTCAAATCAGGTTTTTATCAGAGATTTGTTCACGAGGCAATTCAGATCTACAAACACAGACACAATTTCAACCGAGAAGATGGTTTCAAATTGAGCAACCATTGGAAAGATGTTCTAAATCGAACCAAACATTAAACTAATTTTCATTGGTACAGTATATTTTTTCAAGTAGTGGTACCTCAAACTTTCACAGCACAGGCAGTTGCACTGCCGGTGCCGATCACTGAGCTGCACCTTTCATCATGCTAAGTCTGCCAATCAAATGCTAATTTTTTACGCTAATTCCTTTGTCAAGGCACCTTAATCCCTCTCGCACATCTTAAAGGTGTACTGCCGTGTGCTACACCTTTCATCATGCTAATTCCCCCAATCAAATGCGAATTTTTACGCTAATTCCTTTGTCAAGGCACCTTAATCCCTCTCACACAGCTTAAAGGTGCACTGCCGTGTGCTACACCTTTCATCATGCTAAGTCCGCCAATGAAATGCTAATTTTTTATGGTAATTCCTTTGTCAAGGCACCTTAATCCCTCTCACACAGCTTAAAGGTCGTAGTCTGAGCTTGGCTCTGTTTCACTCCAGCGCAGTCTTCGAGACAGTCTGGTCCTTTCACCTGATGAAGGCCGCTTGTGTTGTGGCCGAAACGTCGTGATTTTTGTTTTATTTTTTACCTACGTGACTTTACCGAATATAACCAAAGAGTAGAGGGGAGAGAGGCAGGATAGTGTGTGGAGAGCAGTAGAGAGAGATGTGCGGGGAGAGACGGGTGACTTTGTGTAGGGGAGTAGATTGGGATGAGAGGGGGAGACAGGTGAGTATGTGGATGGGAGTAGAGTGAGGTCAAAGGGGAGAGGCAGGGGAGTGTGTGAGGGCAGTACAGTGGGATGAGAGGTTAGTGACTGTGAGTGTGTGGAGGTGAGTACATTGAGATGAGGGGATAGACTGGTGAGTGTGGAGCAGATTTGAGTGAGAAGAGAGGGGAGAGAGGCAGGATAGTGTGTGGAGGGTTTTAGAGTAAGATGAGCGGGGAGAGACGGGTGAGTTTATTGAGGGGAGTAGAGTGTGATGAGAGGGTGAGACAGGTGAGTGTGTGGAGGGAAGTCGAGGGAGGTGAAAAGGGAAAGGCAGGGGAGTGTGTGGAGGGGTACAGTGAGATGAGAGGTAAGAGACAATTGTGTGCATGGGAGTGGAGTGGGATGAGAGGGGAGAGATAGGTGAGTGTGTGGAGAGGAGTAGAGTAAGATGGAAGGGGAGAGGCAGGTGAGTGTGTAGAGGAGAGAACATTGAGATAAGTGGAGAGACTGGTGAGTGTTGAGCAGAGTGGAGTGAGAAGAGAGGGTAGAGAGGCAGGATAGTGTGTGGAGAGGAGTAGAGAGAGATGAGCGGGGAGAGACGGGTGACTTTGTGGAGGGGAGTAGATTGGGATGAGAGGGAGAGACAGGTGAGTGTGTGGAGTGGAGTCGAGTGGGGTGAAAGGGTAGAGGCAGTGGAGTGTGTGGAGGGGACTACAGTGGTATGAGAGGGGAGTGACAGTGAGTGTGGGGAGAGGAGTAGAATGAGATGAAGGAGAGAGACAGCTGAGTGTGGCCTAGAGTGAGATGAGAGGGGAGAGAGACAGCTGAGTGTGGCCTAGAGTGAGATGAGAGGGGAGAGAGACAGCTGAGTGTGGCCTAGAGTGAGATGAGAGGGGAGAGAGACAGCTGAGTGTGGCCTAGAGTGAGATGAGAGGGGAGAGAGACAGCTGAGTGTGGCCTAGAGTGAGATGAGAGGGGAGAGAGACAGCTGAGTGTGGCCTAGAGTGAGATGAGAGGGGAGAGAGACAGCTGAGTGTGGCCTAAAGTGAGATGAGGGGAGAGAGATGGATTAGTGCGTGGAGGGGAGTAGAGTGAGATGAAAGGCGAGAGACTAGTGAGTGTGGGGAGGGGAGCACAGTGGATGAAAGAGTACAGAGGAAGCGGAGTTTGTGGTGCGGCGTAGAGGCGGATTCAAGAGGAGCGACAGTAAGTGTGTGGAGGGGAGTACATGGAAATGAGGGGAGAGACTGGTGAGTATGGAGTGTAGTATAGTTAGACAATAAGGGAGACACAGGTGAGTTTGTGGAGGGGAGTAGAGTTAGAAGAGAGGGGAGAGAGGCAGGATAGTGTGTGGAGGGTTTCGAGTGCGATGAGCGGGGAGAGATGGATGAGTGTATTGAGGTGAGTAGAGTGGGATGAGAGGGGTGAGACAGGTGAGTGTGTGGAGGGGACTACAGTGGTATGAGAGGGGAGTGACAGTGAGTGGGGAGAGGAGTAGAATGAGATGAAAGGAGAGAGACAGGTGATTGTGGCCTAGAGTGAGATGAGAGGGGAGAAACAGGTTACTGTATGGTAGGGAGTAGAGTTAGATGAAAGGGGCGAGACATGTGAGTGTGTGGAGAGGAGTAGAGTAAGTTGGAAGTGGAGAGGCAGGTGAGTGTATGGAGGAGAGTACAGTGGGATGAGAGAGGAGTGACTGGGTGTGTGGAGGGGAGAACATTAGGATGAGGCGAGAGACTGGTGAGTGTGGAGGGGAGTAGAGTGGGATGAGAGGGGTGAGACAGGTAAGTGTGTGGAGGGGACTACAGTGGTATGAGAGGGGAGTGACAGTGAGTGGGGAGAGGAGTAGAATGAGATGAAAGGAGAGAGACAGGTGATTGTGGCCTAGAGTGAGATGAGAGGGGAGAAACAGGTTAGTGTATGGTAGGGAGTAGAGTTAGATGAAAGGGGCGAGACATGTGAGTGTGTGGAGAGGAGTAGAGTAAGTTGGAAGTGGAGAGGCAGGTGAGTGTGTGGAGGAGAGTACAGTGGGATGAGAGAGGAGTGACTGGGTGTGTGGAGGGGAGAACATTAGGATGAGGCGAGAGACTGGTGAGTGTGGAGGGGAGTAGAGTGGGATGAGAGGAGAGAGATAGGTGAGTGTGTGGAGAGGAGTAGAGTAAGATGGAAGGGGAGAGGCAGGTGAGTGTGTAGAGGAGAGAACATTGAGATAAGTGGAGAGACTGGTGAGTGTGGAGCAGAGTGGAGTGAGAAGAGTGGGTAGAGAGGCAGGATAGTGTGTGGAGAGGAGTAGAGAGAGATGCGCGGGGAGAGACGGGTGACTTTGTGGAAGGGAGTAGATTGGGATGAGGGAGAGACAGGTGAGTGTGTGGAGTGGAGTCGAGTGGGGTGAAAGGGTAGAGGCAGGGGAGTGTGTGGAGGGGACTGCAGTGATATGAGAGGGGAGTGACAGTGTGGGGTTAGGAGTAGCATGAAATGAAGGAGAGAGACAGCTGAGTGTGGCCTAGAGTGAGATGAGGGGAGAGAGACAGCTGAGTGTGGCCTAGAGTGAGATGAGAGACGAGAGAGACAGCTGAGTGTGGCCTAGAGTGAGATGAGAGGGGAGAGAGACAGCTGAGTGTGGCCTAAAGTGAGATGAGGGGAGAGAGATGGATTAGTGTGTGGAGGGGAGTAGAGTGAGATGAAAGGAGAGAGCCTAGTGAATGTGGGGAGGGGAGCATAGTGGATGAGAGAGTACAGAGGAAGCGGAGTTTGTGAAGCGGCGTAGAGGGGGATTCAAGAGGAGCGACAGTGAGTGTGTGGAGGGGAGTACATGGAAATGAGGGGAGAGACTGGTGAGTGTGGAGTGTAGTATAGTTAGACAATAAGGGAGAGACAGGTGAGTTTGTGGAGGGGAGTAGAGTTAGAAGAGAGGGGAGAGAGGCAGGATAGTGTGTGGAGGGTTTCGAGTGCGATGAGCGGGGAGAGATGGATGAGTGTATTGAGGTGAGTAGAGTGGGATGAGAGGGGTGAGACAGGTGAGTGTGTGGAGGGGACTACAGTGGTATGAGAGGGGAGTGACAGTGAGTGGGGAGAGGAGTAGAATGAGATGAAAGGAAAGAGACAGGTGATTGTGGCCTAGAGTGAGATGAGAGGGGAGAAACAGGTTAGTGTATGGTAGGGAGTAGAGTTAGATAAAAGGGGCGTGACATGTGAGTGTGTGGAGAGGAGTAGAGTAAGTTGGAAGTGGAGAGGCAGGTGAGTGTGTGGAGAGGAGTAGAGTAAGTTGGAAGTGGAGAGGCAGGTGAGTGTGTGGAGGAGAGTACAGTGGGATGAGAGAGGAGTGACTGGGTGTGTGGAGGGGAGAACATTAGGATGAGGCGAGAGACTGGTGAGTGTGGAGGGGAGTAGAGTGGGATGAGAGGGGGAGACAGGTTAGTGTATGGTAGGGAGTAGAGTTAGATGAAAGGGGCGAGACAGGTGAGTGTGTGGAGTGGAGTCGAGTGAGGTGAAAGGGTAGAGGCAGGGGAGTTTGTGGAGGGGACTGCAGTGGTATGAGAGGGGAGTGACAGTGAGTGTGGGGAGAGGAGTAGAATGAGATGAGAGGAGAGAGAGAGACAGCTGAATGTTGCCTAGAGTGAGATGAGAGGAGAGAGAGACAGCTGAGTGTGGCCTAGAGTGAGATGAGGGGAGAGAGATGGATTAGTGTGTGAGGGGAGTAGAGTGAGATGAAAGGGGAGAGACTAGTGAGTGTGGAGAGGGGAGCACAGTGGATGAGAGAGTACAGAGGAAGCGGAGTTTGTGGAGCGGCGTAGAGGGGGATTCAGGAGGAGCGACAGTGAGTGTGTGGAGAGGAGTACATGGAAATGAGGCGAGAGACTGGTGAGTGTGGAGTGTAGTATAGTTAGACGATAAGGGAGACACAGGTGAGTTTGTGGAGGGGAGTAGAGTTCAAAGAGAGGCAGGGGAGTGTGTGGAGAGTAGTACATTTGGATAAGAGGGGAGTGACGGTGAGTGTGGGGAGGGGAGTACAGTGGGATGAGGGGAAAAACAGGCGAGTGTGGCTAGAGTGAGATGAGAGGGTAGAGACAGGTTCTTGCATGTGATGGGGAGTAGAGTGAATGGGTTGATTGGGGAGAGACAAGTGAATTTATGGAGAGGAGTAGAGTGAGATGAGAGGTAGGAGGCAGAGGAGTGTGTGGAGGGGCATTGACTTTGATGAGGTGGGTGAGAAAGGTGAGTGTGTGGAGCGGAGTCGAGTGGGTTGAGAGGGGGAGACAGGTGAGTCTGGAGGGGAGAAGAGTGAGGTGAAAGGCGAGAGTCAGGGGAGTGTGTGGAGGGGAATACAGTTGGATTTGGGGAAAAATAGGTGAGTGTGGCCTAGAGTGAGATGAGAGGGGAGAGACAGGTGATTGTGTATGAAGGGGACTAGATCTCTAAACCTTTGTTAGCAGCTCTTTGATTGGTGTAGACCTACTGCTGGGTACGGGGACCTTTCCTACATTAACATTAGCTGCCCCGCCCATCTCTAAACCTTTGTAAACAGCTCTTTGATTGGTCTAGACCAGGGGTCTCAAACTCAACTTACCTGGGGGCCGCTGGTGGTAGAGTATGGGTGAGGCTGGGCCGCATCAAGTATTCCAAAAAAAAGTACAACTGATCCAATCTTCTCAATCTTTATTAATAACAGTTCAGAACATGAACGGTTCTTCAGAACATAGGATTCTCTTACCTGCTCCTTGCTGCCAGAAACCTGGCAGCGCTTCCTCTTCTTACACAGCTGAGCCACATTTGGCTTGAGGGAGGAAGCAATTGAGACCTTCAGTATGGCTTGAAGATGCTCATCAGTAAGTTTGGACCTGTACTTTGACTTATTAAAGTTCATGGTGCAGAAGAGCTTTTCACACAGATATGTGCTCCCAAAATAGGCACATGGTCCGCTTGAACATCCTGGAAAGCTCAGGGAAGGTGGGGGGCAATTCTCTCAAAAATTGTCCAAGCTTGTCTGCTTTTGCACTCACCTCCCTGAACTTGGCTTTGAGTTCAGAATTGCACTGCAGGTCAATTAGCTCCATTTGAAGCACAGGAGGGGCATCTTGCACATAGAAGGAGCAGGGGTCAGCAAAAATTTGAAAAGTGGCTCGGTGTGTCTTGAAGTCTGCAAACCTGTGATCAAATTCCTCCTGTAGCTTTACAATGGCATCAGCATACTTCTCACCACTGAATGGTGTGCCCGCATCCATGAGTGCCTTGCATGCTGGGCAATGGCAGAGGTTTGTCTGAGAGAGTTGGGCTTTCCATAACACAAGTTTTGTAGAGAATGCTCTGACTTTGTCATAGGCAGCACTGACAAGCTGCACCTGGCCTTGTAACTTCTTGTTCAGTACATTCAGCTCCTGTGTGATGTCAACAAGAAAAGCTAAGTCCATGAGCCATTTGGGATCACTTAGCACAGGAACAGCCATCCCATCCTTCTCCATGAAGCCTTTCACTTCTGCTCTCAACTCAAAAAACCTCTTCAAGACGTTTCCCCTGCTGAGCCAACGTACCTCGGTGAGATAGAGCACATCCTCATATGCTGAATCTATTTCCTCTAAAAAGGCACGGAACTGCCGGTGCTTTAAGCCCCTGGATCTGATATGGTTGATGCATTTCACAACGACAGACATCACATTGTCAAACTTCAGGCATTTTCTGCAAAGGGCCTGCTGATGGATAATGCAGTGCAGAGCAATGGCCTCCTCCACACCCTCCTCTTCCAGTTTTTTTTGAACAAGTGCCACCAGTCCATTTCTTCTCCCTGTCATTGATGGCGCTCCGTCGGTTGTTATTCCAGCAAACCTCTTCCATGGTAAACCGGCATCCACAATGGCATCACACAGCTGGCGGAATATCTCCTGAGCGGTGGTCTGGCCAATCACGGTACTAGCAATGCTTTGGCTTCTGCCTACCATACACTTTTACAGCGCTTTGGTCACCCTTAAGGCGGGCTTTCCATTGTGATATGTTTACATGTTTTTATCCCAATACCTGAGTATTTGGGATCTTATTTAGTATGCCCTTTCTATATATTCTGAGAGGTATTTGAAAACTTTATCATTGTTCATAGCTCTTTTTGAGCACTTCTTTTTTTTATAATTATTAAATGTATCAATCCTGTTCTCTCTCAGGTGTTTATACCTTTCACATTCATAAATAAAGTGATCTAGATTGTCTTTTTGTTTACATCCTACATATCCTTCTGCTCTACCAACTCTCTGGATGCCATTGAGCTACCTCTGGTGTCCATGTTACTCCACCTGTCTTAATTCTTAACATCAAGTGCATTGTCTCATGTTTTATATATTTTACTTTCTTGCTCTTTTTGATTAAATTGTTCTTGGTAAATTCGTTTTCTTTTGCAATTGCACATATCCTTTGTCTTTGTTTCTCTTGTAATATTCTATAACTTCTTCTTTATAATATTCAGGTTCTAACCACCATTTGGCTTTTGTTCTTGCCACCCATCTCATGCTATTTGCTATCCATGTAATTATTTTCCCTTTCCTATTGCAACACTCTGTTGTCTTTATTAGGTCACTGATTACTCTTGTTGAGTCCGCCCACTTCCTAAGTCCTCTGTACCTTCCACTGGGTGACAGGATATATTTTCCTTCCACTTGGTGTCACTCCGGAATCACGTTTCAACCAAGTGACTAACGTTGCTAATTCGCGTTGGCTAACTTGTCAACAAACACTGGAAGCTGTCACGAGCCTGAGCTATGGTAAAAAAATGGAATAATTAAAAAAATATTTTAAAATTTATGTCAAGTAGGGGGCCACAAAATATCGTTCCGCGGGCCGCAACTGGCCCGCGGGCCGCGAGTTTGAGACCCCTGGTGTAGACCTACTGCCGGTGTTGGAGCCCTCTCCTACATTAACATTAGCTGCCCCGCCTATCCGTAAACCTTTATAAACAGCCTGCCTCAGCAGCTTTTCCCCTCTTTTTTCACCTGATGACGATTGCTTGTGTTGTGATCAAAACGTCATGATAGTGTCATTTTTTTCTATCTCCGTGGCTTTACTGAAAGACCCAAAGAATAAGGTGAATGTGTGTTTATCACATACACGTTCGCGACCAGTATTATTCATCATAATGTTTTTTAGGTGAGATCGCGTTATTATAAATGTGTCGCAACCCTCCACCACCCGACACGGCCAATCAGTAAAAAAATGTCTCGTTAACAAAACGCCAATTAGTTACTTCAGCCCAGCGGTGTGTTTGAAGAGTGAATCCACAATATTTAGAATTTGAGTACGACGTTTCACTGGTCATTACATCCAGCATCTTCAGGCGATTTTCCAGAATAGTGAAGCCATCCCCACCTGCTTCCGGTCTTAAATAGTGCAGGATGACGTCATCATTGTTGAATCCCATCATGTTTCGAGATAAGAGGCAGAGGTGGGGGGCGGGTATTGCAATTATGTAATAGATCAGTAATCAGCCACTTAGCATGTGACTCCTCTATAAGGAATATTACTTATTAATACGCTTCCAGCCTGTGCTGAGTCTGTAGCTATCACAGCGGTTGAAATTATTTGTATTCTCAATTTCGATTGATTCTCTAATTAGTCTTGGCCAGTAATAATTAGTTTTGCATAACACTTCAACGTTATCAAAATCAATTGAATGTCTTTGTTGGCAAGCATGCTCTGCCACTGCTGACAGCTGTGTTTGAGAGAATTTAATGTTCCTTTGGTGTTCTTTTAGTTTTACGCTAATGTTACGTCCCAGCTGTCCAATACAGCATTTACTGCATAAGCAATTTATCCAATATACACCTTCTGTTGATAACTTCGGTAATTAATCTTTAGTACAAGACACAGGTTTTTGAGTTTTGTGTACTGTACCAAATCTCACTTTAATGTTTGCTCCTTCCTTTTGTCTAAAGAAGTCGGCTCTCTATAAGATATGTGTTATTTAGACAATGGTCAGCTAGTTTTGGAATATCTTCTGGTGAACCTGTATTCTTTACTAGTGTATCAAGTAATGTAAGTGACTTGTTAACTGTAACATTAGTGAATAGAGAAATTACATCAAAACTCATCAGAATATCATTAGGTGAATGTGTGTGAAGGGGAGCAGAGGGAATGCGAGTTGACAGGCAGGATGGTGTGTGGAGGGGAGTAGAGTAGGGTAAGTGGGGAGAGACAGGTGAGTTTGTGGAGGAGAGTAGAGTTGGATGAGAGGGGAGAAAGGCAGGTGAGTGTCTGGAAGGTAGTAGAGTGAGATTAGAGGGGAGAAACAGTTGAGTGTGTGGATTAGAGTGAAATGAGAGGAGAGAGACAGGTGAGTTTGTTAAGGGGAGTAGAGTGAGATATAGAGGGGAGAAAGAGGTGAGTGTGTGGATTAGAGTGAAATGAGAGGGGAGAGACAGGTGAGTTTGTTAAGGGAAGTAGAGTGAGAAGAGGGGAGAAACAGGTGAGTGTGTGGAGCAGAGTCGAGTCGGATGAGAGGTAAGATACAGTTTTGTGGAGGGGAGTCAAGTGGGATAAGAGGGGGAGACAGGTGATAATGTGGAGGGGAGGAGTGAGATGAAAGTGGAGAGGTAGGTGAATGTGGATTAGAGTGGGATTCGACAGGAGAGACACGTGAGTTTGTGGAGGGGAGTAGAAGGGGATGAGAGGGGAGAGACAGGAGAGTGTGTGGAGTCGATTAGGATGAGAGGGAGAGACAGGAAAGTGTGTTGTGAGGAGTAGAGTGAGATGAAAGAGGAAAAGTAGGGGAGTACAGTGGGACGAGGGGGGAGTGATTGTGTGTGGGGGGAGGGGAGTACAATGGGATGAGAGGGGACGATAGTTGTGTATGTGGAGTTGAGTAGAGTGAGATGAGAGGGGACAGGCAGCAGAGTATGTGGAGGGAGTAGAGTCGGATTAGAGGGGAGTGGCAGTGAGTGTGTGGAGGGGCGTAGAGAGATGAAAGGGGAGAGACAGGTTAGTGTGGAGGGGAGTCGAGTAGGGTGAGTGGGGAGAGACGGATGAGTTTGTGGAGGGAAGTAGATTGAGGAGAGGGGAGAAACAGGTGAGTGTGTGGACTAGAGTGATATGAGAGGGGAGAGGTAGGTGAGTGGGCGAGAGTGTTGAGCAATCGAGCAATCATTGGTAGGATGTTATTAACCAAGTTAAACTTTAGCTGCCTTATAGTTTATATTCATATCTCCGGTCTTTTACTCCCAGCCTTACACACTACCATCACTATGAAATTTGACGTGCAATGTTTCAGTCGTGCAAATTTGTCCCCCATCCCACTCTCCCCTGCCCCCCCCCCCCCATCCGTGGTACATGAGTACCATGCCCAGGAGCTTCTCTAATCTCCATCCCCCAACACCCCCCCCCAACCTGCATCCGTCCTCCCTGGCTCCTCCCCCCTTCTTACCCGATACAATCTCTTGTCACAAACAGCTCTCTCGACTCACCACAGTAATTTTGCTGTGACTGTTGCCACCTGATGACGGAAGCTTGTGTTGCCTCTGAAACATCGTGATTTGATTTAGTTTTATTTTTTTGTTTTATTTTATTTTTTACCTACGTGACTTTACCGAAAGAACCAAAGAGTATGAATCCTTGCAGTCACGAAAGCTTTAAATCTAGAATGAGAGACAAGTCACTTTGTGGAGGGGAGTAAAGTGAGATGAGAGAAGAGAGACAGGTGAGTGTGTGGAGGGGGGTAGAGTGAGATGAGAGGGTACAGGCAGGAGAGTGGTGCTGAAGGTCACATGTCAGACTTTTGTGCCATGGGGTTGACTGGTGGTGCCAGGCTATGTGCAGGATATCACGGGACACACCCAGGTGTCAAGGGGTTGACTTATGGTGCCAGACCAGGTGCAGGATGTAACTGGTAGATCCTTGTGCCATGGGGTTTATAGATTGTGCGAGGCTATGTGCAGGAGGTCACGCTACAGACCCAGGTGTCAAGGTGTTAACTGGTGGTGCCAGGCTAAGTACCGGATGTCACAGGACAACCCCAGGTGCCAAGGGGTTGTTGAAAATGCCAGGCTATGTGCTGCAGAAGATCACAGGATAGACCCAGGTACTTTGGGTTGTCTGATTGTGACATGCTTGATGTAGGAGGTCATTGGACAGACACAGGTGCCAAGGGGTTTACTGATGATGCCAGGCAAGGTGCAGGTCATTCTGCAGGCCCAGGTGCCAAGGGTTTGAGTGATGGTGCCAGGCTAGGTGCAGGAGGTTTCATGACAGACCTAGGTGTTATGGGTTAACTGATGTTACCAGGCAATGTGCAGCAGGTCATATGACAGACCCAGGTGCCAAGGGGTTTAATGATTGTGCCAGGCTAGGTGCAGGAGGTCACGGGGGAAACCCAGGTGCCATGAGGTTTACTGATGGTGCCAGGCTAGGTGCAGAAGGTCACGGGGGAAGCCCAGGTGCCATGAGGTTTACTGATGGTGCCAGGCTAGGTGCAGAAGGTCACGGGGGAAACCCAGGTGCCATGAGGTTTACTGATGGTGCCATGCTAGGTGCAGAAGGTGACGGGGGAAACCCAGGTGCCATGAGGTTTACTGATGGTGCCAGGCTAAGTAGAGGAGTCATTGTATCTCCAGAATAGTCTATTGTTCTTTACGTAAGTCATTGGTGATTGAGCTGAGACCATCAACTCACTGAAATGGAGGATCAGGTTTAATCACAACTCATTGGGAGTCTGTGTCTCTATGTGCACCTATGGGTGTCTTGTGCGACACACTGGGTCTCGATGTAAATCATTGGTGGCTGTGCTGAAACCATAAAATCAATACAACTCGAGGATCCATTTTAGTGCCAACTCGGTCTATGTATGTGTCGGGTGTCGGTGGATTCCCGCTCACGGCCACCATCGGTGACAACTATCTTTGCCAGCCACACGATGGAGCTACGCGTGGGGGTTGACGACCTGCAGTGGCAGCCACAGCCTCGTGCCCGACCCCGACCCACGCAACGGTGAGAGGGACGCTGCCTCGCTCGCGACTCACGCGCTTGCTCACTCACCTTGGTCTGTCTCACTGTCACACTCACCTCTCTAGGGTTCCCTCTAGTTGAGGCCCTGCAGCCAGCAGTGGTTTCAGTCATACAGTTCAGGATTGTATCTCATCCTCCCTTAAACAATGTGTCTAATGCACTCTGCTTCCTGGTGTAGTGTTTAGTGAGTGCTGTGCGAGGGTTAATTGAGTTTTGTTTTTTGTGCCCACTATGCCATTATATTCGATGAAGCACATGAATGGACACTGTACACCAATATTCATTACTCTTGGGTTGCTGAGAAAGTTAGAACAATTTACCTTATTTATATAGGAACGTTTTAACCTCGGTGTAATGAGCTAAGATTGACAGTAATCGTAATGGAACAGCTGTACTCCCTCTACAGAATAAATCGTCAATGTACTGTATATGTAAATGTACATTGTCAACATCAGCCCTGGTATCTGCACTGCTGAATGAACAGATCCCCATGCCATCGGCATCCCTCATTGCCCTGCGCGGTGCCACAATCCATCGCGCTATTGAACTGATCTCATCGCTCTGTCTTGCCCTTGTTTTCTTCTTTGGCTGCAATTCCGGCACCGGTTTTGTCCATCGGCTATCATCCCATCGAGTGGTGTCCAGCCTAAGCCCCTCCTTGCTTTTCTTAACAGTTTGATTAGCGTGGTTGGCTTTATACTGTACGAAATAAGTTGTACATACATGTGTAGTGTTTATAATGATGAATACACTTCTTGAGGCACACTCTTTATTGTCTTTCTTCTCTTACACAGTCCTTAACACACAAAGGGGTATACAGTCCCATCACCTAAGAAGTTACAGCCTCCGGACTTAGCGTGACCTACCCACAGGTCTCTTCCTAACCTAAGGAGGTACAGCCTCCAGACTTAGCGAGACCTACACACAGGTCTCTTGCTAACCTAAGGAGGTACAGCTTCCTGTCTTGGCGGGACTTACTCTCGAGTCTACTGCTATCCTAGAGTCCTCCGGCTGGGACCTAGGGGAGGCTATCTGACCCACCGCTGGCCCGGTGGGTCTTGACCACTGGATACGCCGAGCCTTAGCCCTCAGAAGGGCTGGAAGGCTGGGTCCAGGGTCCTGGCTATCTTCAGCCCGGGCTTCGGTCTTCGTGTAGGGAGAGAACTCCCCGCGCTTCGCGCGCTCACCCTTCTTATACCAGCTTGTGGCCAGGTGTAACCAATCCTACATTCCCACGTGGAACTGTCTGATTGGTTGTTACCAAACTGTGGCTACGATCCAGTTCACCTCGTCTGACCCCAACCGTTATTCACACAGGTAGCGCTGCACTGCCCCTTTGATACCTAGTGGCAATGCAGGTTACCGAACAGTGAGTAGTTAGCACCTCTACATCTACAATAAGATTTCTCTGATTGTGTTTGTTCCCTGAATCACATGTTCCCCTATCTGTCTTTCACTGCAATCCCAAGAATGCAACTCTGTTCTTTGCATACGTTTCAGCTTAGTGTCATTGTTTTCTGATCATTTTCACAGTGGGTAATGTGTACCGATTGGAAACCACCTTTATTATTCAGGCACTTTGTCATGCTGCTTTTGATGATCAAATCGATATTCCAAAAGCACTATCTCCTGCCCTAATTGTCTGTATTTCATACTTTTATTCACAATTCACCTTAAATTTCCACACCTCCGATTAGCACAGTTGACTTTGAATGGTGCAAAAGAAGTTTCAACATACATACTTACACATGGTATTCTTTTTCTTGGCAAATCAAGAAGAAGAGAGAAGAGCTGAGGATTATTACATCGCTACTTTGATATAGAGGTTTGAGTTGATTGTGTGGTTGATGCTAGCGTGGCTTTAAAATGCAAGTATCGATGCCGTGCTATTGCATGTGATGAGCAGGCGGTGTTGGTTCTCAGTGCTACGGTTATACTGACCCATGCTGCTTTGTTCCCATTATTGTAGGTCAACTCTGAGTAAAAGTAGTCGGTGGCTTCTGATGTATCAACAGGAGCATTGATTTTGTCAGTTACCAAATACCTGTGGAATTTACGTAACGTCTTATTCTGTGGATTTCATTTAGTTGGCATGTTTATTTTAATGTCTAAATAAAACAGATGATGGGTTGACTAAAATGTTGCAGGTTATTGTAGACGAATACTAAACGAGTGAAATGCTGACGAAATCAACACTGATGATCACCAACCTCAAGAACACAAAGGCCTCGCCACTGCTTGGTGCACCAGCCACTGCTTGGTGCACCAGCCACTGCACGGTCTCTCGAGTGGAGGCCCTTCTGCCAGCAGTGACACGAGCAAATAATTGTAGAACTGCACCATGACTTTCTACTTTTAATCCAGAAATTCCAAAGCTCTTCAACCACAAGTACACGAGCACCGTCCTAACCGTGGAGGGATGCAACCATCTCTCCGAGATGTTCTACAAGTATGGATGACTTCCCGACGATGTCTGCTTCTGCCCAGGCTAGGGGCACTTTGAGACCATGTGGAGTGACAGACTCACGGGCTGAACTCGTGCGAGTCCGATCCAAGTGTCACAGGTAAACATACCGGGTTGACCGGTAGTTGCGGTTACCTGGGTTCCCAACTATGTCAATGCAGTGGTTTGTAAGCGTTCATCGTAATTTTATTCGCAATTCACCTTCAAGTAGCACACGTTCCTTTAGTATGGTTGCCTAGATCAGTCTCTGAGTGCGGAGGAGTGCAACATTCCTTCCCATACAGATGGAACAGGTGGCGTCAAGATTTGTGCTGTGCTGCATTCTAACAAACATTTGTGTGACGCCAACTCTTGCCTCCACAGTACTGGATCACAGGCTTGCGCCACCTCTGCCTGGCTGAAGTGCAAAACCAAATGTAATGTTACATGTTGCATGGCAACTCTTATCTCATTGCTCCTGTCCATCTCTTGTCGTCGTCATAACCGAGGGTTGATGCCCAAGAACGATGCTCTTCATCTTTCGTGATCTTCAGGCTCTTCTCATGGAGAGTCCCGTCTAACTGTTCACATTTTTCCACCAACTGATCAGTTCCTCCCTCTTCCCCTTCTCCTTTCCATTTTTATTTGCAGCGTTATCTTCATCAAATCCCCAGCTGACCCAGGATATTTCCCACATTGCCAACTTTCTCATTATCTGCTCTTACCCGTGGACAAATACAGATAAGGCGAAAATTGAATCACAGATAATTGGATTTTAATTTTGATTTGAGTCTTTCGTGACTGCAGGAATCCATACTCTTTGGTTATTTCGGTGAAGTCACGTAGGTAGAAAATAAAAAAAATATATATCACGACGTTTCGATCGCAACACAAGCGGTCGTCCTCAGGCGGAAAAAATAATCCAGCAGTGGAACTGCTGAAGCAGCGCTTGTGTTGCGATCCTAACGTCGTGATATATTATTTTTTGTTTTATTTTTCTGTCTACGTGACTTTACTGAAAGAACCAAAGAATTGGATTTGAGTCACTATTCCCAATGTGTGTGTTGTGTGTCTTGTTTTCCGCTCCATCTGTATGAGTAGGAGATGCCAACCCCGTGCATTGTGTCCGGTTTCTTCACCAATGCTGCAAAACTGCACCACAGTGAATCTTACAGGTGCAGTTTCTCCATCCTGCCTCATGTTTTAATGTGACGAAGTGGTCATGTGCCTTAAGGGTTATTGAGATTATCGCGAAGGTTAGAGAGGTTAGACTTTGATGGTATGTGTTGAGAAGAGACAAAGGAGGTGTAAGGGAAAGTTGCTATGGAGATGCTACCGATGCAGCACCAAAGGAGTAGAGCACGACCGAGGGGGAGATGGGAGGCTGCGGTGGCACGAGACACGAGGACGGTGGATATGACGAGAAAAGAGGCACGGAATGGAAGCTCACGGAGAAAGGAAATAGAAGCAGCTGACTACATGCAATAATGGAACATTTGGCTTAGAATAAGAAAAGTTGGTTGTGTGGTTCAGGGCAATCAGAATGGCTATGTCCTACATGAAGTGAGCACTGCTGAGCTCCTGGATTAAGAGGGGTATCTACCTGCTGCTCTGAAAGAGTTCACAATGGCCAGGGTCAGATACACTACGCTGGGACTGTTGACACCTGAGGTTGGATCCCTGGTAATTTCTGTTTGTTTTTTCAGGGGTCTGAGTGTACGTGTGTAGAAATTGGCGTATGCGTTGCAGGAGGCTAGTGGCTACAAATCCAGCGACCTAAGTTTGATTCCGTGCCATGGCTCACATCAGTGGTGAGTGATATCTGAACCAATTCGAGTCTCCTGTATGTAGACTCAGCTCCAAATAAGTGCATGTTTCAGCGTGTATTAACATCAGCAAAGGGAGCTAGGCTTGGAACTGGCCCCATCACCCCATTGTGCACATTGCCAGTCTTAATAGGCACATGCCAGCAGCACTTGCCTGGCAGCCTGTATAAACGATGTGACTCTTTGTGTTTTTGTTTTGTGTGTGAGTGTACGTATGTGTGCAGTGGTGGGGAGTGGTATTGTAGCGCTTAGTGAGCTGCACTACGAACCTGGTGACCCGAGTTCGGTCCCGCTCATGGCCAACACCAGTGACGATTATCCGAACCGGTCTTCGGCCTCCTCTATGTCGACTCAACCTGAAATCAGTACCTGGTGCGGTGTGTAAACATAACCACTTGGGAGACGAAGGCGGCCGGGCGTGGTGCTGGCCACCCAGCTCCAAGTATGCCAGCCGGACTTCATGGGTTCTTGCAAACACCACTTGTTCCAAAAGTTTGGTAAAGGCTATATGGGGTATCTTTGTCTTTGTATGTGTACATGCTTCTGGGTCAGTGTCTTTGTCAGAGAAACTGATCTAACAGTGCTGAGATTCTTCATGCCGTCCCCAGCTTTGACTGTCTCACTGGGTTTTATCATGGCCATGTTGTAGACGTGGACAATTTCATGCAAATGTGCGTGTTATATATTTTTTGTTGATATTAATGGCAGTAGACGTCTGTTGACTAGTACTCTGATTTTACACTTTTTAGTCGAACAGGAAGGTATGAGATGACTTTCAGCTCCACATCCACACCCACCTCCGTGCTCAATGCCAAGAAGCCACTGTATTGGTAATAAACCCGCAATGTTTTTTATTTGTAAACCTGCATTTTTTTCCATATTTTCCCAATTTACCGCGACTGTGCTCTCGCCATCATGCCATGGGTCCCCAAGTATTCATTCGTGTCTTACAGAGCAATACAAGCCTTGTGTTAGATCATAGCCCACTAAATCTGATATCACAGAGCTACTTTGTACCCTTTAAATTGACCTTTCGTCCACATAGTAAAGGGCAGGACTTTCCCACCCGTTCCTCATATGGGAGTAATGTTAGTCGTAATAATGTTGTGACTTCTCATAGCTGGAAATATATCCCAATAAAGTGCAGAATGACAGTAATGTGATGCATTATTTTGTGCAGTCAATGACGACCGGACTGAGACCATTAACTCACTCGATTGAGAACCCGCTTTAATCACAGGCAGCTGCCTGGATTCAAACTCAGGTACTCGGTGGTGCCAGTTCAGTGCTCTGGCCTCTAAACACCCACGTGTTAAATACATAAGCAACCTTTTTAATTAGTAACATTCTTTGAACACTTTGCCAAAACAATTGGGATTGTGGAGCTGTGGCACAGTCATGATATTGCTTTTTCTCATGCCTCTGCTGGCAGAATTTCCACGAGGATGCTCGTGTGAGAGCCCCTTTACAAAATATTTGGTCTACTCTTTCACACTGGTCATATGTTTTACTGCATGGTAGATAGGCAGGGGAATTTAAGATTACTTGACCATTTGTTTCAACTGCTGTGCCAGAGGGTCTAACGAGCAACCTCTCTGTTGCCAGGCCAGCGTGCTAGGCATTGCACCACAGCAGCCCCCTCCAGTATTTAATTCTAAACGAAGGTCACTCTTTGCGTGCTTGTGTGCACGCACGTTTGGGTGGTGTTGAACGAGATGGTGCAGACGTCTCGCTTCTTCGTGAGGAAAGTGATGGCACTGGAGCCGGCCTGGCTCACGGGACTCGCTCCGCGCTTCTCCTGGCAGAGCGCCGTCTGGAGGCCCCGTTGTCGCCACTGCGCTCCGGTGACATTCACCGGGCCACGGTTCATTTGGTTCGTGAAATTAGTGGCGAAAACAAACGTCAACAAAGTGACTTGTTTTATTTCATGCAAAGATAATGGGAGGTCGAAAATCATCAAATGGGCGGTGACCGCCTAGCAGTCGTGCGTTTGCCGCTTATTACGAAGGTGCGTGGTTAGAATCCAGCGGCTGCTGGGATTTGATACTGCGGGTTTATTAACTGTAAACATACACTCGGTCTGCTTCAGAGTGGACATTAAAGATCCCGTGACGTCATTCGCAAGGTTAGGCCATTGTGTGGCGGCATCATGAGTCATGTTATTCTCATGAACAGTTGTGCCCGAATGATTCAATTGGGAATATACATAGCAATCGTAACCCCCTCCTGTGAGAACCTGGCAAGACTCTTCTGAAAAATAGTCACTGTGCTCAGTGACGCTTTGCTGGGTAAATCAGCATGATAACCACTGTGACATGAGCCTGTGAAGCAGTGGTTTGAAGTTGGGGTTTGGTGGGATTTGTGGAGATGGAGCCATCGTGTTTGCTGGGGGCACGCGCCTGCAGGGTGATGGGATGGTACCTGTAGGATTTGATACAGCAAGTATGCTTGACATAGAGTACGTTGCATGTTCGTCCTGATCAATTCACCGGCCACACCCAGTGCAGCATCTTTGCATGTATTGACTGTCATTGTATATAGATGTTCAGTCACATATACAAACGTTTCATCGATCTGCCTATACCACACTCCCCAGCAAGTCGGATATGCGACGTAGTACTGAATGACTTAGCTTGAGTGTTATCCCGTGGTTTCTGTGGGCTTTCTCTGGTTAATTTCCATACGTATAATATTCAAAGGGACAGATTGCAAACAACATTGAAATTAAATGTTTTCCTTTTTAAACACAATAAGTTTGTACAAAATTAGTGAAAGTCATGTTCAAATACTGCTTGTAATGTATATATTGTAGGAAGATTACTTTTACGGAATGTTTTGTTGCACTATACCCATAACAAAACTCTACTTATAAGAAAAAATGTTGTGGTAATCCGTCGTGAAACATTACTCTATGCTCTCAATCAGCAGCCATGATGGTCACTGATCAAGGCTACTTACCACCCTGCACTGTCCTGTGATGCCAGGACCCGTCCCCTGCACACAGCCCATCTCATCGTTCCATTTCCACCATGGGCAACTTCTTGCGTGGCGAGTTTTCTCCCCACTGAGTGTACATGACAACGTTGCAAGACCCATGCTGCAAATTTACATCTAAAATCCAAGCACATACACTTTCATAGGAAGTGTAACCTTCCGGCTACAGACAGGAGCAAATGTTCGGAATAGATTTAGGGGTAGGGTGGATAGTATGGTTATGAGTATTAGTTGTAATAATTGTGCCTTGTATGTATCCAAAGTAAACCATAAGGGAGGGCCAATATAGGTTTGTATTAACTTAAGGCTGATTTGACCTAGGGGAGACCTAGTATAGGTTCAGACTAATTTAAGGCTGGGTTGACCTAAAGGTGAAAGCAAGTTTCCTAAATTCACAGTGCCTGTCCACCCAGCAGTAAAATAGGCGCACTGCAACGAGTTTATCGGCACTACGCATGTGGGTACTTTCCAAGACGCCTGTCCATCTTGAAAGATAATTGATAATCCTCGAGGAGCTCTTCAGAGCTCCCCCAGTTGAGTTCCTTCCGCCGGCAGTGGTGTGAGCAATCAGCTGCATGTGGATATTTCTGAGATGAGCACTTACACTAAAACAATGTGAAGTTAAATGTACTTTCACATTTCAAAAGAAAATTTGTGACCAAAGATGGAATTTTACTCATCGCCAATATTTGTTTTGTGATGCTGGCAGATTTGTATGTGGACGTCTCCAATTCCAAACAGTATTCCTCTTCTGTGAAGATGTGGACGACGGACTTGTCCCAGACCCCCATTCTCCACCGAGGACCACACGCGCTGCACACGAGCCACGTGTCGAGTGAACCCCAGCAGCGACGTCTCGATATTCCTGCCTGCCCACTGAATGACACCTAGCAGCGCAACAACACTGGATTAGAGTTGCAGTGCACAGTAGTGCAGAGGCGGGTCTATAAACTTCGTAACGGGAGAGACGGTAGCGCCGACATTTTAAGCTGCTTAAAACACGTCTTACTGGTAAATATCAAAAGATTATTTGGGTCTTTTGGGAAAGCCACGTAGAAAGAAGAAATAACACTAGAAAATCAATTTTGGCGTCTCAAGGGGGATGTGATCGCCCCCATCGCCTCACCCTTGGATGGAACCCGCACTAATGGTGTGATCACAAAGGTGTACAGCAAGCGCCGGGCATCTTAAAAGTGTTGAGCAGCCAGTCTATGCAGACGAGGGCTCTCCCATGTTCTCTGGAGCAGGGCTCGGTGCAGCCGCACGTGACCCTTGCGTCATTCCGGTTCCTTCAGAGGCTTGTCCACCTGAACCACTTGACAGTGGAGAGATTGAGATGGGGAAGCCGGGAGCATCTGTTTTAGTAAAGGAGACGGTATCCAACACAGTCCCTTCACGTTTGTACCGTGATTGCTACTTTAAAGAAAGTCTCATGGTTTAAAAATGGAAGATGTTGCTCACGCACTATTCTCTCTGTTTTGTGTGGAAGAGGATGATGACGGCCCAAGATATCTGTTTTTGAAAGATGTTACATCCAGGTGCTCCAGCATTAACTAACATTATTTAGAACTGATTTAAGTACTTATTAGCATGGTTGGATATGTATGGTATGAAAGACGTTCCACATACGTCCAGCAACCTGCTGTCAGGATATTTCTTCAAATTCAGCCTAAAAAGTCAATAGTGCACACTTTCAATTGAGTATTAATTGAGAATTATGAATGTGGATTATGTGATAACCTATGGTTTGCATGTTGAAAGTTTTGTGCAACCCCGTAGTGAATTTGAGTGATTTTGAATAAGGCTAGTCCTTAAAGGCAACACAATTTTGTATAAAATTGTATTTCATCCAAGATGCTGTTTAGTGCAGTCCTAGTGGTACAGTACATGAGTTGGGGGAATCTTTGCATGTCTACATGTCTGTGTCAACCATACTACGTATGCGGATTATCTGGCGATTGCTTCCCACTGAGAAAGAGTTGCAGATCCTACTGCTGAACCTGGAGCATGCTACTTCAGAAATAGCGCCTTGCCATTGGCCCCACAAAAACAAAGTACCTGCCTGGGTATTTTATGTCATCACATGCTCCCCTCCATTAACGCCTCATAAGTGATGGGATAGTTGTGGGGAGAGTAGAGAAGTCTCTGTACTTGAGCAGTGTGCTTATGACCAGGTTTGGAAGCCGAGGTCTCTGAATCAGTCGAGTGACATCTTTTCATCAGCTGTGTAACGCTATGTAGAAGCTACCTGGCTTGTTATGCCCTCTATGCTTGTGAAACGTGTAGCCCTCTTAATGGAACATCTGCATAACTTTTAAACCTTCAGGCTAGCCATACGATCCATTCTGGATTTAACCAGACTGGATTGTGCGAGGAACCCACAGAACCTTGAAAGATCTGGACACTTCCATCGGTGACATGTAGCCTGCATACCTAGCTCCTGCATGCCAGCTTCTGTTTGGCCGGATAGATAGGGCTAAATGGGTGTGGCACATACTAGGGAGATGGAATACAGTGGTGCAGAAGGATGCGGAGCTGAATGGACTGCCGATTACTGGTACCAGCGGTGTCAAGATCGGCCACTGGAGGAGGTTCGTGAAGGACGCCGCTGGGGAGTTGGAGGCAGTCGCCCTCCAGTGACAACGAGCAGAGCACTATACGGCTAAAACCCAGAAGGTTAGCAGTTGGGACCACGGTGCGTCTTCCAGTCAGTCATCTCAGCCCACGGCACCTGGGTATGTTCTGCACTTCGCCGTGGTTACGGTCGCCGCCACCTAGTGGTGAATGGCGGTAGTGCGTGCATCGTTTACTGGCGATGTTCATAAGCGGGCACGTGACCGTTGCGCGAGTCGATGGGCGTGGCCTTGTTCACCACGCCCCCTTACTACGTCACCCGTCGCCTAGCAACAGAATGCACAACGGCGGAAGTTGCGGCAGCTGCGGCAGCACGCAGTCGTCTCGCCGCACGGACGCGGTTTTAAGCTCTGTCGACATTCGAAACGACAGACATCCAAGTGGCGGAGCAGATGCGGGTGAGTACGTGTGAATCAGGTCACGTTGAAGGATACATCATCAATTACAAGTAGCTACAATCGCGCTACCACAGTGCGACTTATTACGTTGTACGAATACACTACATTCTACACCGCTTAACCACGCCGTTTGCTATACCCGGCCGTTGCTAGGGACGCCGTCGCTAAGGCTGGACCAACGGTCAAGCGACGGGCGGGCTCCGTACGTTACAGTCGTGTTTGTATTTTTTATATATTTTATTATTTTGTTGTTTCCCTTCAACGTGACTTTACCGAAAAAACTAAGAATACAGTCGTGTTTGTGTCACGTCTGCTCGTGTGGTTGTTGCGCTGCAACGTTTCGTACAGCGCCCTTTGCGTCTATGGGCGTGAAGGAAGGGGGCGATGTCTACCACGCCCTCTTATTACGTCGCGGCGGAGAGCGCCAAGTCTCTGGGCGTCTCTCCGCACGCACGCGGTTTGAGCCTCGAGTGGAGTCGACGGACATCGAGGGGCGGGTGAAAGTGCGGTAGCGGGTCAAGCTTCAGGCGACATCAATTTCAAGTTGGCTCAACTGCGCGCCGCCTCACGACTGCACTGTACCACAACACTACCACACGACTATTAATTAACACGCTGTACACTTCCACCACGACCGCACAACTCTAGACACCGCTTTACCACAACATTTGCTATGGCCAGCCGATGCTAGGAATGCCGGCGCTAAGGCTGTACACTCGTGTGAGTGTTTCACTAGTGTGAGTGTTTCACTAGTGTGAGTGTTTCACTCGTGCGACTGTTACACTCGTGCGAGTGTTTCACTCGTATGAGTGTTACACTCGGGTGAGTGCTACACTCGTGTGAGTGTAACACTCGTGTGAGTGCTACACTCGTGTGATTGTAACACTCGTGTGAGTGTAACACTCGTGTGAGTGTAACACTCGTGTGAGTGCTACACTCGTGTGAGTGTAACACTCGTGTGAGTGCTACACTCGTGTGAGTGCTACACTCGTTTGAGTGTAACACTAGTGTGAGTGTAACACTAGTGTGAGTGTTTCACTCGTGTGAGTGTTTCACTCGTGTGAGTGTAACACTCGTGTGAGTGAAACACTCGTGCGAGTGTTACACTCGTGCGAGTGTTTCACTCGTGCGAGTGTTACACTCGTGCGAGTGTTACACTCGTGCGAGTGTTACACTCGTGCGAGTGTTTCACTCGTGCGAGTGTTTCACTCGTGCGAGTGTTTCACTAGTGAGAGTGTTTCACTAGTGAGAGTGTTTCACTAGTGAGAGTGTTACACTCGTGTGAGTGTAACACTCGTGTTTGTGTCACGTTCACTAGTGTGAGTGTTACACTCGTGCGAGTGTTACACTCGTGTAAGTGTTACACTAGTGTGAGTGTAACACTCGTGTGAGTGTAACACTAGTGTGAGTGTTTCACTAGTGAGTGTTACACTCGTGTGAGTGTTACACTCGTGTGAGTGTAACACTAGTGTGAGTGTAACACTAGTGTGAGTGTAACACTCGTGTGAGTGCTACACTCGGGTGAGTGCTACACTCGTGTGAGTGTAACACTCGTGTGAGTGCTACACTCGTGTGAGAGTAACACTCGTGTGAGTGCTACACTCGTGTGAGTGTAACACTCGTGTGAGTGTAACACTCGTGTGAGTGTAACACTAGTGTGAGTGTAACACTCGTGTGAGTGTAACACTCGTGTGACTGTTTCACTCGTGTGAGTGTAACACTCGTGTAAGTACTACACGAGTGTAACACTCGCGTAAGTGCTACACTCGTGTGAGTGTAACACTCGCGTGAGTGTTTCACTCGTGTGAGTGTAACACTCGTGTGAGTGTTTCAATCGCGCGAGTGAAACAATCGTGCGAGTGTTTCAATCGCGCTAGTGTAACACTCGTGCGAGTGTTTCATTCGCGCGAGTGAAACACTCGTGCGAGTGTTTCACTAGTGAGTGTTTCACTAGTGAGAGTGTTTCACTAGTGTGAGTGTTTCACTCGTGTTTGTGTCACGTTTACTAGTGTGAGTGTTACACTCGTGCGAGTGTTACACTAGTGTGAGTGTTTCACTCGTGTGAGTGTAACACTAGTGTGAGTGTTTCACTAGTGAGTGTTCCACTCGTGTGAGTGTTTAACTCGCGCGAGTGTAACACTCGTGTGAGTGTTTCACTCGCGCGAGTGTAACACTCGTGTGAGTGAAACACTCGTGCGAGTGTTTCACTCGTGCGAGTGTTACACTCGTGCGAGTGTTTCACTAGTGCGATTGTTTCACTAGCGAGTGTTTCACTAGTGAGTGTTTCACTAGTGAGTGTTTCACTAGTGAGAGTGTAACACTCGTGCGAGTGTTACACTCGTGTAAGTGTTACACTAGTGTGAGTGTAACACTCATGTGAGTGTAACACTAGTGTGAGTGTTTCACTAGTGAGTGTTACACTCGTGTGAGTGTTACACTCGTATGTGTAACACTCGTGTGAGTGTAACACTAGTGTGAGTGTAACACTAGTGTGAGTGTAACACTCGTGTGAGTGCTACACTCGTGTGAGTGCTACACTCGTGTGAGTGTAACACTCGTGTGAGTGCTACACTCGTGTGAGTGTAACACTCGTGTGAGTGCTACACTCGTGTGAGTGTAACACTCGTGTGAGTGCTACACTCGTGTGAGTGTAACACTAGTGTGAGTGTAACACTCGTGTGAGTGTAACACTCGTGTGAGTGTTTCACTCGTGTGAGTGGAACACTGGTGTAAGTGCTACACTCGTGTGAGTGTAACACTTGCGTAAGTGCTACACTCGTGTGAGTGTAACACTCGCGTGAGTGTTTCACTTGTGTGAGTGTAACACTCGTGTTAGTGTTTCAATCGCGCGAGTGAAACACTCGTGCGAGTGTTTCAATCGCGCTAGTGTAACACTCGTGCGAGTGTTTCAATCGCGCGAGTGAAACACTCGTGCGAGTGTTTCACTAGTGAGAGTGTTTCACTAGTGTGAGTGTTTCACTCGTGTTTGTGTCACGTTTACTAGTGTGAGTGTTACACTCGTGCGAGTGTTACACTAGTGTGAGTGTTTCACTCGTGTGAGTGTAACACTAGTGTGAGTGTTTCACTAGTGAGTGTTCCACTCGTGTGAGTGTTTCACTCGTGTGAGTGTTACATGAGTGTGAGTGTTTCACTCGTGCGAGTGTAACACTCGTGTGAGTGTTTCACTCGCGCGAGTGTAACACTCGTGTGAGTGAAACACTCGTGCGAGTGTTTCACTCGTGCGAGTGTTACACTCGTGCGAGTGTTTCACTAATGCGAGTGTTTCACTAGCGAGTGTTTCACTAGTGAGTGTTTCACTAGTGAGTGTTTCACTAGTGAGAGTGTAACACTCGTGTGAGTGTTTCACTCGTGTTTGTGTCACGTTCACTAGTGTGAGTGTTACACTCGTGCGAGTGTTACACTAGTGTGAGTGTAACACTCGTGTGAGTGTTTCAATCGCGCGAGTGAAACAATCGTGCGAGTGTTTCAATCGCGCTAGTGTAACACTCGTGCGAGTGTTTCATTCGCGCGAGTGAAACACTCGTGCTAGTGTTTCACTAGTGAGTGTTTCACTAGTGAGAGTGTTTCACTAGTGTGAGTGTTTCACTCGTGTTTGTGTCACGTTTACTAGTGTGAGTGTTACACTCGTGCGAGTGTTACACTAGTGTGAGTGTTTCACTCGTGTGAGTGTAACACTAGTGTGAGTGTTTCACTAGTGAGTGTTCCACTCGTGTGAGTGTTTAACTCGCGCGAGTGTAACACTCGTGTGAGTGTTTCACTCGCGCGAGTGTAACACTCGTGTGAGTGAAACACTCGTGCGAGTGTTTCACTCGTGCGAGTGTTACACTCGTGCGAGTGTTTCACTAGTGCGATTGTTTCACTAGCGAGTGTTTCACTAGTGAGTGTTTCACTAGTGAGTGTTTCACTAGTGAGAGTGTAACACTCGTGCGAGTGTTACACTCGTGTAAGTGTTACACTAGTGTGAGTGTAACACTCGTGTGAGTGTAACACTAGTGTGAGTGTTTCACTAGTGAGTGTTACACTCGTGTGAGTGTTACACTCGTATGTGTAACACTCGTGTGAGTGTAACACTAGTGTGAGTGTAACACTAGTGTGAGTGTAACACTCGTGTGAGTGCTACACTCGTGTGAGTGCTACACTCGTGTGAGTGTAACACTCGTGTGAGTGCTACACTCGTGTGAGTGTAACACTCGTGTGAGTGCTACACTCGTGTGAGTGTAACACTCGTGTGAGTGTAACACTCGTGTGAGTGCTACACTCGTGTGAGTGTAACACTAGTGTGAGTGTAACACTCGTGTGAGTGTTTCACTCGTGTGAGTGGAACACTGGTGTAAGTGCTACACTCGTGTGAGTGTAACACTTGCGTAAGTGCTACACTCGTGTGAGTGTAACACTCGCGTGAGTGTTTCACTTGTGTGAGTGTAACACTCGTGTTAGTGTTTCAATCGCGCGAGTGAAACACTCGTGCGAGTGTTTCAATCGCGCTAGTGTAACACTCGTGCGAGTGTTTCAATCGCGCGAGTGAAACACTCGTGCGAGTGTTTCACTAGTGAGAGTGTTTCACTAGTGTGAGTGTTTCACTCGTGTTTGTGTCACGTTTACTAGTGTGAGTGTTACACTCGTGCGAGTGTTACACTAGTGTGAGTGTTTCACTCGTGTGAGTGTAACACTAGTGTGAGTGAATTTTGATTTAAAGCTTTCGTGACTGCAGTAATTCATATTCTTAGTTTTTTCGGTAAAGTCACGTTGAAGAGAAACAACAAAATAACAAAATATATATTTTGTTATTTTGTTGTTTCTCTTCAACGTGACTTTACCGAAAAAACTAAGAATACTAGTGTGAGTGTTTCACTAGTGAGTGTTCCACTCGTGTGAGTGTTTCACTCGTGTGAGTGTTACATGAGTGTGAGTGTTTCACTCGTGCGAGTGTAACACTCGTGTGAGTGTTTCACTCGCGCGAGTGTAACACTCGTGTGAGTGAAACACTCGTGCGAGTGTTTCACTCGTGCGAGTGTTACACTCGTGCGAGTGTTTCACTAATGCGAGTGTTTCACTAGCGAGTGTTTCACTAGTGAGTGTTTCACTAGTGAGTGTTTCACTAGTGAGAGTGTAACACTCGTGTGAGTGTTTCACTCGTGTTTGTGTCACGTTCACTAGTGTGAGTGTTACACTCGTGCGAGTGTTACACTAGTGTGAGTGTAACACTCGTGTGAGTGTAACACTAGTGTGAGTGTTTCACTAGTGAGTGCTACACTCGTGTGAGTAACACTAGTGTGAGTGTAACACTAGTGTGAGTGTAACACTAGTGTGAGTGTAACACTCGTGTGAGTGTAACACTCGTGTGAGTGCTACACTCGGGTGAGTGCTACACTCGGGTGAGTGTAACACTCGTGTGAGTGCTACACTCGTGTGAGTGCTACACTCGTGTGAGTGTAACACTCGTGTGAGTGCTACACTCGTGTGAGTGTAACACTCGTGTGAGTGTAACACTCGTGTGAGTGCTACACTCGTGTGAGTGCTACACTCGTGTGAGTGTAACACTCGTGCGAGTGTTTCACTCGTGCGAGTGTTACACTCGTGCGAGTGTTTCACTAATGCGAGTGTTTCACTAGCGAGTGTTTCACTAGTGAGTGTTTCACTAGTGAGTGTTTCACTAGTGAGAGTGTAACACTCGTGTGAGTGTTTCACTCGTGTTTGTGTCACGTTCACTAGTGTGAGTGTTACACTCGTGCGAGTGTTACACTAGTGTGAGTGTAACACTCGTGTGAGTGTAACACTAGTGTGAGTGTTTCACTAGTGAGTGCTACACTCGTGTGAGTAACACTAGTGTGAGTGTAACACTAGTGTGAGTGTAACACTAGTGTGAGTGTAACACTCGTGTGAGTGTAACACTCGTGTGAGTGCTACACTCGGGTGAGTGCTACACTCGGGTGAGTGTAACACTCGTGTGAGTGCTACACTCGTGTGAGTGCTACACTCGTGTGAGTGTAACACTCGTGTGAGTGCTACACTCGTGTGAGTGTAACACTCGTGTGAGTGTAACACTCGTGTGAGTGCTACACTCGTGTGAGTGCTACACTCGTGTGAGTGTAACACTCGTGTGAGTGCTACACTAGTGTGAGTGTTTCACTAGTGCGAGTGTTTCACTAGTGAGTGTTTCACTAGTGAGTGTTTCACTAGTGAGAGTGTTACACTCGTGTGAGTGTAACACTAGTGTGAGTGTAACACTAGTGTGAGTGTAACACTCGTGTGAGTGTTACACTCGTGTGAGTGTTTCAATCGCGCTAGTGAAACACTCATGCGAGTGTTTCACTCGTGTGAGTGTAACACTCGTGTGAGTGTTTCACTCGTGTTTGTGTCACGTTTACTAGTGTGAGTGTTACACTCGTGCGAGTGTTACACTAGTGTGAGTGTTTCACTCGTGTGAGTGTAACACTCGTGTGAGTGTAACACTAGTGTGAGTGTAACACTAGTGTGAGTGTTACACTCGTGTGAGTGTTTCACTCGTGTGAGTGTTTCACTCGTGTGAGTGAAACACTCGTGCGAGTGTTACACTCGTGCGAGTGTTACACTCGTGCGAGTGTTTCACTCGTGCGAGTGTTACACTCGTGCGAGTGTTTCACTCGTGCGAGTGTTTCACTCGTGCGAGTGTTTCACTAGTGAGAGTGTTTCACTAGTGAGAGTGTTTCACTAGTGAGAGTGTTTCACTAGTGAGAGTGTTACACTCGTGTGAGTGTAACACTCGTGTTTGTGTCACGTTCACTAGTGTGAGTGTTACACTCGTGCGAGTGTTACACTCGTGTAAGTGTTACACTAGTGTGAGTGTAACACTCGTGTGAGTGTAACACTAGTGTGAGTGTTTCACTAGTGAGTGTTACACTCGTGTGAGTGTTACACTCGTGTGAGTGTAACACTAGTGTGAGTGTAACACTAGTGTGAGTGTAACACTCGTGTGAGTGCTACACTCGGGTGAGTGCTACACTCGTGTGAGTGTAACACTCGTGTGAGTGCTACACTCGTGTGAGAGTAACACTCGTGTGAGTGCTACACTCGTGTGAGTGTAACACTCGTGTGAGTGCTACATTCGTGTGAGTGTAACACTAGTGTGAGTGTTACACTAGTGTGAGTGTAACACTCGTGTGAGTGTAACACTAGTGTGAGTGTTTCACTAGTGAGTGTTACACTCGTGTGAGTGTTACACTCGTGTGAGTGTAACACTAGTGTGAGTGTAACACTCGTGTGAGTGTAACACTCGTGTGACTGTTTCACTCGTGTGAGTGTAACACTCGTGTAAGTACTACACTCGTGTGAGTGTAACACTCGCGTAAGTGCTACACTCGTGTGAGTGTAACACTCGCGTGAGTGTTTCACTCGTGTGAGTGTAACACTCGTGTGAGTGTTTCAATCGCGCGAGTGAAACACTCGTGCGAGTGTTTCAATCGCGCTAGTGTAACACTCGTGCGAGTGTTTCATTCGCGCGAGTGAAACACTCGTGCGAGTGTTTCACTAGTGAGTGTTTCACTAGTGAGAGTGTTTCACTAGTGTGAGTGTTTCACTCGTGTTTGTGTCACGTTTACTAGTGTGAGTGTTACACTCGTGCGAGTGTTACACTAGTGTGAGTGTTTCACTCGTGTGAGTGTAACACTAGTGTGAGTGTTTCACTAGTGAGTGTTCCACTCGTGTGAGTGTTTAACTCGCGCGAGTGTAACACTCGTGTGAGTGTTTCACTCGCGCGAGTGTAACACTCGTGTGAGTGAAACACTCGTGCGAGTGTTTCACTCGTGCGAGTGTTACACTCGTGCGAGTGTTTCACTAGTGCGATTGTTTCACTAGCGAGTGTTTCACTAGTGAGTGTTTCACTAGTGAGTGTTTCACTAGTGAGAGTGTAACACTCGTGCGAGTGTTACACTCGTGTAAGTGTTACACTAGTGTGAGTGTAACACTCGTGTGAGTGTAACACTAGTGTGAGTGTTTCACTAGTGAGTGTTACACTCGTGTGAGTGTTACACTCGTATGTGTAACACTCGTGTGAGTGTAACACTAGTGTGAGTGTAACACTAGTGTGAGTGTAACACTCGTGTGAGTGTAACACTCGTGTGAGTGCTACACTCGGGTGAGTGCTACACTCGTGTGAGTGTAACACTCGCGTGAGTGCTACACTCGTGTGAGTGCTACACTCGTGTGAGTGTAACACTCGTGTGAGTGTAACACTCGTGTGAGTGCTACACTCGTGTGAGTGTAACACTCGTGTGAGTGCTACACTCGTGTGAGTGTAACACTAGTGTGAGTGTAACACTCGTGTGAGTGTAACACTCGTGTGAGTGTTTCACTCGTGTGAGTGGAACACTGGTGTAAGTGCTACACTCGTGTGAGTGTAACACTTGCGTAAGTGCTACACTCGTGTGAGTGTAACACTCGCGTGAGTGTTTCACTCGTGTGAGTGTAACACTCGTGTTAGTGTTTCAATCGCGCGAGTGAAACACTCGTGCGAGTGTTTCAATCGCGCTAGTGTAACACTCGTGCGAGTGTTTCAATCGCGCGAGTGAAACACTCGTGCGAGTGTTTCACTAGTGAGAGTGTTTCACTAGTGTGAGTGTTTCACTCGTGTTTGTGTCACGTTTACTAGTGTGAGTGTTACACTCGTGCGAGTGTTACACTAGTGTGAGTGTTTCACTCGTGTGAGTGTAACACTAGTGTGAGTGTTTCACTAGTGAGTGTTCCACTCGTGTGAGTGTTTCACTCGTGTGAGTGTTTCACTCGTGTGAGTGTTACATGAGTGTGAGTGTTTCACTCGTGCGAGTGTAACACTCGTGTGAGTGTTTCACTCGCGCGAGTGTAACACTCGTGTGAGTGAAACACTCGTGCGAGTGTTTCACTCGTGCGAGTGTTACACTCGTGCGAGTGTTTCACTAATGCGAGTGTTTCACTAGCGAGTGTTTCACTAGTGAGTGTTTCACTAGTGAGTGTTTCACTAGTGAGAGTGTAACACTCGTGTGAGTGTTTCACTCGTGTTTGTGTCACGTTCACTAGTGTGAGTGTTACACTCGTGCGAGTGTTACACTAGTGTGAGTGTAACACTCGTGTGAGTGTAACACTAGTGTGAGTGTTTCACTAGTGAGTGCTACACTCGTGTGAGTAACACTAGTGTGAGTGTAACACTAGTGTGAGTGTAACACTAGTGTGAGTGTAACACTCGTGTGAGTGTAACACTCGTGTGAGTGCTACACTCGGGTGAGTGCTACACTCGGGTGAGTGTAACACTCGTGTGAGTGCTACACTCGTGTGAGTGCTACACTCGTGTGAGTGTAACACTCGTGTGAGTGCTACACTCGTGTGAGTGTAACACTCGTGTGAGTGTAACACTCGTGTGAGTGCTACACTCGTGTGAGTGCTACACTCGTGTGAGTGTAACACTCGTGTGAGTGCTACACTAGTGTGAGTGTTTCACTAGTGCGAGTGTTTCACTAGTGAGTGTTTCACTAGTGAGTGTTTCACTAGTGAGAGTGTTACACTCGTGTGAGTGTAACACTAGTGTGAGTGTAACACTAGTGTGAGTGTAACACTCGTGTGAGTGTTACACTCGTGTGAGTGTTTCAATCGCGCTAGTGAAACACTCATGCGAGTGTTTCACTCGTGTGAGTGTAACACTCGTGTGAGTGTTTCACTCGTGTTTGTGTCACGTTTACTAGTGTGAGTGTTACACTCGTGCGAGTGTTACACTAGTGTGAGTGTTTCACTCGTGTGAGTGTAACACTCGTGTGAGTGTAACACTAGTGTGAGTGTAACACTAGTGTGAGTGTTACACTCGTGTGAGTGTTTCACTCGTGTGAGTGTTTCACTCGTGTGAGTGTTTCACTCGTGTGAGTGTAACACTCGTGCGAGTGAAACACTCGTGCGAGTGTTACACTCGTGCGAGTGTTTCACTCGTGCGAGTGTTACACTCGTGCGAGTGTTACACTCGTGCGAGTGTTTCACTCGTGCGAGTGTTTCACTCGTGCGAGTGTTTCACTAGTGAGAGTGTTTCACTAGTGAGAGTGTTTCACTAGTGAGAGTGTTTCACTAGTGAGAGTGTTACACTCGTGTGAGTGTAACACTCGTGTTTGTGTCACGTTCACTAGTGTGAGTGTTACACTCGTGCGAGTGTTACACTCGTGTAAGTGTTACACTAGTGTGAGTGTAACACTCGTGTGAGTGTAACACTAGTGTGAGTGTTTCACTAGTGAGTGTTACACTCGTGTGAGTGTTACACTCGTGTGAGTGTTTCACTCGTGTGAGTGGAACACTGGTGTAAGTGCTACACTCGTGTGAGTGTAACACTTGCGTAAGTGCTACACTCGTGTGAGTGTAACACTCGCGTGAGTGTTTCACTCGTGTGAGTGTAACACTCGTGTTAGTGTTTCAATCGCGCGAGTGAAACACTCGTGCGAGTGTTTCAATCGCGCTAGTGTAACACTCGTGCGAGTGTTTCAATCGCGCGAGTGAAACACTCGTGCGAGTGTTTCACTAGTGAGAGTGTTTCACTAGTGTGAGTGTTTCACTCGTGTTTGTGTCACGTTTACTAGTGTGAGTGTTACACTCGTGCGAGTGTTACACTAGTGTGAGTGTTTCACTCGTGTGAGTGTAACACTAGTGTGAGTGTTTCACTAGTGAGTGTTCCACTCGTGTGAGTGTTTCACTCGTGTGAGTGTTTCACTCGTGTGAGTGTTACATGAGTGTGAGTGTTTCACTCGTGCGAGTGTAACACTCGTGTGAGTGTTTCACTCGTGTGAGTGTAACACTCGTGTTAGTGTTTCAATCGCGCGAGTGAAACACTCGTGCGAGTGTTTCAATCGCGCTAGTGTAACACTCGTGCGAGTGTTTCAATCGCGCGAGTGAAACACTCGTGCGAGTGTTTCACTAGTGAGAGTGTTTCACTAGTGTGAGTGTTTCACTCGTGTTTGTGTCACGTTTACTAGTGTGAGTGTTACACTCGTGCGAGTGTTACACTAGTGTGAGTGTTTCACTCGTGTGAGTGTAACACTAGTGTGAGTGTTTCACTAGTGAGTGTTCCACTCGTGTGAGTGTTTCACTCGTGTGAGTGTTTCACTCGTGTGAGTGTTACATGAGTGTGAGTGTTTCACTCGTGCGAGTGTAACACTCGTGTGAGTGTTTCACTCGCGCGAGTGTAACACTCGTGTGAGTGAAACACTCGTGCGAGTGTTTCACTCGTGCGAGTGTTACACTCGTGCGAGTGTTTCACTAATGCGAGTGTTTCACTAGCGAGTGTTTCACTAGTGAGTGTTTCACTAGTGAGTGTTTCACTAGTGAGAGTGTAACACTCGTGTGAGTGTTTCACTCGTGTTTGTGTCACGTTCACTAGTGTGAGTGTTACACTCGTGCGAGTGTTACACTAGTGTGAGTGTAACACTCGTGTGAGTGTAACACTAGTGTGAGTGTTTCACTAGTGAGTGCTACACTCGTGTGAGTAACACTAGTGTGAGTGTAACACTAGTGTGAGTGTAACACTCGTGTGAGTGTAACACTCGTGTGAGTGCTACACTCGGGTGAGTGCTACACTCGGGTGAGTGTAACACTCGTGTGAGTGCTACACTCGTGTGAGTGCTACACTCGTGTGAGTGTAACACTCGTGTGAGTGCTACACTCGTGTGAGTGTAACACTCGTGTGAGTGTAACACTCGTGTGAGTGCTACACTCGTGTGAGTGCTACACTCGTGTGAGTGTAACACTCGTGTGAGTGCTACACTAGTGTGAGTGTTTCACTAGTGCGAGTGTTTCACTAGTGAGTGTTTCACTAGTGAGTGTTTCACTAGTGAGAGTGTTACACTCGTGTGAGTGTAACACTAGTGTGAGTGTAACACTAGTGTGAGTGTAACACTCGTGTGAGTGTTACACTCGTGTGAGTGTTTCAATCGCGCTAGTGAAACACTCATGCGAGTGTTTCACTCGTGTGAGTGTAACACTCGTGTGAGTGTTTCACTCGTGTTTGTGTCACGTTTACTAGTGTGAGTGTTACACTCGTGCGAGTGTTACACTAGTGTGAGTGTTTCACTCGTGTGAGTGTAACACTCGTGTGAGTGTAACACTAGTGTGAGTGTAACACTAGTGTGAGTGTTACACTCGTGTGAGTGTTTCACTCGTGTGAGTGTTTCACTCGTGTGAGTGTTTCACTCGTGTGAGTGTAACACTCGTGCGAGTGAAACACTCGTGCGAGTGTTACACTCGTGCGAGTGTTTCACTCGTGCGAGTGTTACACTCGTGCGAGTGTTACACTCGTGCGAGTGTTTCACTCGTGCGAGTGTTTCACTCGTGCGAGTGTTTCACTAGTGAGAGTGTTTCACTAGTGAGAGTGTTTCACTAGTGAGAGTGTTTCACTAGTGAGAGTGTTACACTCGTGTGAGTGTAAAACTCGTGTTTGTGTCACGTTCACTAGTGTGAGTGTTACACTCGTGCGAGTGTTACACTCGTGTAAGTGTTACACTAGTGTGAGTGTAACACTCGGTTGAGTGTAACACTAGTGTGAGTGTTTCACTAGTGAGTGTTACACTCGTGTGAGTGTTACACTCGTGTGAGTGTAACACTAGTGTGAGTGTAACACTAGTGTGAGTGTAACACTCGTGTGAGTGCTACACTCGGGTGAGTGCTACACTCGTGTGAGTGTAACACTCGTGTGAGTGCTACACTCGTGTGAGAGTAACACTCGTGTGAGTGCTACACTCGTGTGAGTGTAACACTCGTGTGAGTGCTACACTCGTGTGAGTGTAACACTAGTGTGAGTGTAACACTCGTGTGAGTGTAACACTCGTGTGACTGTTTCACTCGTGTGAGTGTAACACTCGTGTAAGTGCTACACTCGTGTGAGTGTAACACTCGCGTAAGTGCTACACTCGTGTGAGTGTAACACTCGCGTGAGTGTTTCACTCGTGTGAGTGTAACACTCGTGTGAGTGTTTCAATCGCGCGAGTGAAACACTCGTGCGAGTGTTTCAATCGCGCTAGTGTAACACTCGTGCGAGTGTTTCATTCGCGCGAGTGAAACACTCGTGCGAGTGTTTCACTAATGAGTGTTTCACTAGTGAGAGTGTTTCACTAGTGTGAGTGTTTCACTCGTGTTTGTGTCACGTTTACTAGTGTGAGTGTTACACTTGTGCGAGTGTTACACTAGTGTGAGTGTTTCACTCGTGTGAGTGTAACACTAGTGTGAGTGTTTCACTAGTGAGTGTTCCACTCGTGTGAGTGTTTAACTCGCGCGAGTGTAACACTCGTGTGAGTGTTTCACTCGCGCGAGTGTAACACTCGTGTGAGTGAAACACTCGTGCGAGTGTTTCACTCGTGCGAGTGTTACACTCGTGCGAGTGTTTCACTAGTGCGATTGTTTCACTAGCGAGTGTTTCACTAGTGAGTGTTTCACTAGTGAGTGTTTCACTAGTGAGAGTGTAACACTCGTGCGAGTGTTACACTCGTGTAAGTGTTACACTAGTGTGAGTGTAACACTCGTGTGAGTGTAACACTAGTGTGAGTGTTTCACTAGTGAGTGTTACACTCGTGTGAGTGTTACACTCGTATGTGTAACACTCGTGTGAGTGTAACACTAGTGTGAGTGTAACACTAGTGTGAGTGTAACACTCGTGTGAGTGCTACACTCGTGTGAGTGCTACACTCGTGTGAGTGTAACACTCGTGTGAGTGCTACACTCGTGTGAGTGTAACACTCGTGTGAGTGCTACACTCGTGTGAGTGTAACACTCGTGTGAGTGTAACACTCGTGTGAGTGCTACACTCGTGTGAGTGTAACACTAGTGTGAGTGTAACACTCGTGTGAGTGTTTCACTCGTGTGAGTGGAACACTGGTGTAAGTGCTACACTCGTGTGAGTGTAACACTTGCGTAAGTGCTACACTCGTGTGAGTGTAACACTCGCGTGAGTGTTTCACTTGTGTGAGTGTAACACTCGTGTTAGTGTTTCAATCGCGCGAGTGAAACACTCGTGCGAGTGTTTCAATCGCGCTAGTGTAACACTCGTGCGAGTGTTTCAATCGCGCGAGTGAAACACTCGTGCGAGTGTTTCACTAGTGAGAGTGTTTCACTAGTGTGAGTGTTTCACTCGTGTTTGTGTCACGTTTACTAGTGTGAGTGTTACACTCGTGCGAGTGTTACACTAGTGTGAGTGTTTCACTCGTGTGAGTGTAACACTAGTGTGAGTGTTTCACTAGTGAGTGTTCCACTCGTGTGAGTGTTTCACTCGTGTGAGTGTTACATGAGTGTGAGTGTTTCACTCGTGCGAGTGTAACACTCGTGTGAGTGTTTCACTCGCGCGAGTGTAACACTCGTGTGAGTGAAACACTCGTGCGAGTGTTTCACTCGTGCGAGTGTTACACTCGTGCGAGTGTTTCACTAATGCGAGTGTTTCACTAGCGAGTGTTTCACTAGTGAGTGTTTCACTAGTGAGTGTTTCACTAGTGAGAGTGTAACACTCGTGTGAGTGTTTCACTCGTGTTTGTGTCACGTTCACTAGTGTGAGTGTTACACTCGTGCGAGTGTTACACTAGTGTGAGTGTAACACTCGTGTGAGTGTAACACTAGTGTGAGTGTTTCACTAGTGAGTGCTACACTCGTGTGAGTAACACTAGTGTGAGTGTAACACTAGTGTGAGTGTAACACTCGTGTGAGTGTAACACTCGTGTGAGTGCTACACTCGGGTGAGTGCTACACTCGGGTGAGTGTAACACTCGTGTGAGTGCTACACTCGTGTGAGTGCTACACTCGTGTGAGTGTAACACTCGTGTGAGTGCTACACTCGTGTGAGTGTAACACTCGTGTGAGTGTAACACTCGTGTGAGTGCTACACTCGTGTGAGTGCTACACTCGTGTGAGTGTAACACTCGTGTGAGTGCTACACTAGTGTGAGTGTTTCACTAGTGCGAGTGTTTCACTAGTGAGTGTTTCACTAGTGAGTGTTTCACTAGTGAGAGTGTTACACTCGTGTGAGTGTAACACTAGTGTGAGTGTCACACTAGTGTGAGTGTAACACTCGTGTGAGTGTTACACTCGTGTGAGTGTTTCAATCGCGCTAGTGAAACACTCATGCGAGTGTTTCACTCGTGTGAGTGTAACACTCGTGTGAGTGTTTCACTCGTGTTTGTGTCACGTTTACTAGTGTGAGTGTTACACTCGTGCGAGTGTTACACTAGTGTGAGTGTTTCACTCGTGTGAGTGTAACACTCGTGTGAGTGTAACACTAGTGTGAGTGTAACACTAGTGTGAGTGTTACACTCGTGTGAGTGTTTCACTCGTGTGAGTGTTTCACTCGTGTGAGTGAAACACTCGTGCGAGTGTTACACTCGTGCGAGTGTTACACTCGTGCGAGTGTTTCACTCGTGCGAGTGTTACACTCGTGCGAGTGTTACACTCGTGCGAGTGTTTCACTCGTGCGAGTGTTTCACTCGTGCGAGTGTTTCACTAGTGAGAGTGTTTCACTAGTGAGAGTGTTTCACTAGTGAGAGTGTTTCACTAGTGAGAGTGTTACACTCGTGTGAGTGTAACACTCGTGTTTGTGTCACGTTCACTAGTGTGAGTGTTACACTCGTGCGAGTGTTACACTCGTGTAAGTGTTACACTAGTGTGAGTGTAACACTCGTGTGAGTGTAACACTAGTGTGAGTGTTTCACTAGTGAGTGTTACACTCGTGTGAGTGTTACACTCGTGTGAGTGTAACACTAGTGTGAGTGTAACACTAGTGTGAGTGTAACACTCGTGTGAGTGCTACACTCGGGTGAGTGCTACACTCGTGTGAGTGTAACACTCGTGTGAGTGCTACACTCGTGTGAGAGTAACACTCGTGTGAGTGCTACACTCGTGTGAGTGTAACACTCGTGTGAGTGCTACATTCGTGTGAGTGTAACACTAGTGTGAGTGTTACACTAGTGTGAGTGTAACACTCGTGTGAGTGTAACACTAGTGTGAGTGTTTCACTAGTGAGTGTTACACTCGTGTGAGTGTTACACTCGTGTGAGTGTAACACTAGTGTGAGTGTAACACTCGTGTGAGTGTAACACTCGTGTGACTGTTTCACTCGTGTGAGTGTAACACTCGTGTAAGTACTACACTCGTGTGAGTGTAACACTCGCGTAAGTGCTACACTCGTGTGAGTGTAACACTCGCGTGAGTGTTTCACTCGTGTGAGTGTAACACTCGTGTGAGTGTTTCAATCGCGCGAGTGAAACACTCGTGCGAGTGTTTCAATCGCGCTAGTGTAACACTCGTGCGAGTGTTTCATTCGCGCGAGTGAAACACTCGTGCGAGTGTTTCACTAGTGAGTGTTTCACTAGTGAGAGTGTTTCACTAGTGTGAGTGTTTCACTCGTGTTTGTGTCACGTTTACTAGTGTGAGTGTTACACTCGTGCGAGTGTTACACTAGTGTGAGTGTTTCACTCGTGTGAGTGTAACACTAGTGTGAGTGTTTCACTAGTGAGTGTTCCACTCGTGTGAGTGTTTAACTCGCGCGAGTGTAACACTCGTGTGAGTGTTTCACTCGCGCGAGTGTAACACTCGTGTGAGTGAAACACTCGTGCGAGTGTTTCACTCGTGCGAGTGTTACACTCGTGCGAGTGTTTCACTAGTGCGATTGTTTCACTAGCGAGTGTTTCACTAGTGAGTGTTTCACTAGTGAGTGTTTCACTAGTGAGAGTGTAACACTCGTGCGAGTGTTACACTCGTGTAAGTGTTACACTAGTGTGAGTGTAACACTCGTGTGAGTGTAACACTAGTGTGAGTGTTTCACTAGTGAGTGTTACACTCGTGTGAGTGTTACACTCGTATGTGTAACACTCGTGTGAGTGTAACACTAGTGTGAGTGTAACACTAGTGTGAGTGTAACACTCGTGTGAGTGTAACACTCGTGTGAGTGCTACACTCGGGTGAGTGCTACACTCGTGTGAGTGTAACACTCGCGTGAGTGCTACACTCGTGTGAGTGCTACACTCGTGTGAGTGTAACACTCGTGTGAGTGTAACACTCGTGTGAGTGCTACACTCGTGTGAGTGTAACACTCGTGTGAGTGCTACACTCGTGTGAGTGTAACACTAGTGTGAGTGTAACACTCGTGTGAGTGTAACACTCGTGTGAGTGTTTCACTCGTGTGAGTGGAACACTGGTGTAAGTGCTACACTCGTGTGAGTGTAACACTTGCGTAAGTGCTACACTCGTGTGAGTGTAACACTCGCGTGAGTGTTTCACTCGTGTGAGTGTAACACTCGTGTTAGTGTTTCAATCGCGCGAGTGAAACACTCGTGCGAGTGTTTCAATCGCGCTAGTGTAACACTCGTGCGAGTGTTTCAATCGCGCGAGTGAAACACTCGTGCGAGTGTTTCACTAGTGAGAGTGTTTCACTAGTGTGAGTGTTTCACTCGTGTTTGTGTCACGTTTACTAGTGTGAGTGTTACACTCGTGCGAGTGTTACACTAGTGTGAGTGTTTCACTCGTGTGAGTGTAACACTAGTGTGAGTGTTTCACTAGTGAGTGTTCCACTCGTGTGAGTGTTTCACTCGTGTGAGTGTTTCACTCGTGTGAGTGTTACATGAGTGTGAGTGTTTCACTCGTGCGAGTGTAACACTCGTGTGAGTGTTTCACTCGCGCGAGTGTAACACTCGTGTGAGTGAAACACTCGTGCGAGTGTTTCACTCGTGCGAGTGTTACACTCGTGCGAGTGTTTCACTAATGCGAGTGTTTCACTAGCGAGTGTTTCACTAGTGAGTGTTTCACTAGTGAGTGTTTCACTAGTGAGAGTGTAACACTCGTGTGAGTGTTTCACTCGTGTGAGTGTTACATGAGTGTGAGTGTTTCACTCGTGCGAGTGTAACACTCGTGTGAGTGTTTCACTCGCGCGAGTGTAACACTCGTGTGAGTGAAACACTCGTGCGAGTGTTTCACTCGTGCGAGTGTTACACTCGTGCGAGTGTTTCACTAATGCGAGTGTTTCACTAGCGAGTGTTTCACTAGTGAGTGTTTCACTAGTGAGTGTTTCACTAGTGAGAGTGTAACACTCGTGTGAGTGTTTCACTCGTGTTTGTGTCACGTTCACTAGTGTGAGTGTTACACTCGTGCGAGTGTTACACTAGTGTGAGTGTAACACTCGTGTGAGTGTAACACTAGTGTGAGTGTTTCACTAGTGAGTGCTACACTCGTGTGAGTAACACTAGTGTGAGTGTAACACTAGTGTGAGTGTAACACTCGTGTGAGTGTAACACTCGTGTGAGTGCTACACTCGGGTGAGTGCTACACTCGGGTGAGTGTAACACTCGTGTGAGTGCTACACTCGTGTGAGTGCTACACTCGTGTGAGTGTAACACTCGTGTGAGTGCTACACTCGTGTGAGTGTAACACTCGTGTGAGTGTAACACTCGTGTGAGTGCTACACTCGTGTGAGTGCTACACTCGTGTGAGTGTAACACTCGTGTGAGTGCTACACTAGTGTGAGTGTTTCACTAGTGCGAGTGTTTCACTAGTGAGTGTTTCACTAGTGAGTGTTTCACTAGTGAGAGTGTTACACTCGTGTGAGTGTAACACTAGTGTGAGTGTAACACTAGTGTGAGTGTAACACTCGTGTGAGTGTTACACTCGTGTGAGTGTTTCAATCGCGCTAGTGAAACACTCATGCGAGTGTTTCACTCGTGTGAGTGTAACACTCGTGTGAGTGTTTCACTCGTGTTTGTGTCACGTTTACTAGTGTGAGTGTTACACTCGTGCGAGTGTTACACTAGTGTGAGTGTTTCACTCGTGTGAGTGTAACACTCGTGTGAGTGTAACACTAGTGTGAGTGTAACACTAGTGTGAGTGTTACACTCGTGTGAGTGTTTCACTCGTGTGAGTGTTTCACTCGTGTGAGTGTTTCACTCGTGTGAGTGTAACACTCGTGCGAGTGAAACACTCGTGCGAGTGTTACACTCGTGCGAGTGTTTCACTCGTGCGAGTGTTACACTCGTGCGAGTGTTACACTCGTGCGAGTGTTTCACTCGTGCGAGTGTTTCACTCGTGCGAGTGTTTCACTAGTGAGAGTGTTTCACTAGTGAGAGTGTTTCACTAGTGAGAGTGTTTCACTAGTGAGAGTGTTACACTCGTGTGAGTGTAAAACTCGTGTTTGTGTCACGTTCACTAGTGTGAGTGTTACACTCGTGCGAGTGTTACACTCGTGTAAGTGTTACACTAGTGTGAGTGTAACACTCGGTTGAGTGTAACACTAGTGTGAGTGTTTCACTAGTGAGTGTTACACTCGTGTGAGTGTTACACTCGTGTGAGTGTAACACTAGTGTGAGTGTAACACTAGTGTGAGTGTAACACTCGTGTGAGTGCTACACTCGGGTGAGTGCTACACTCGTGTGAGTGTAACACTCGTGTGAGTGCTACACTCGTGTGAGAGTAACACTCGTGTGAGTGCTACACTCGTGTGAGTGTAACACTCGTGTGAGTGCTACACTCGTGTGAGTGTAACACTAGTGTGAGTGTAACACTCGTGTGAGTGTAACACTCGTGTGACTGTTTCACTCGTGTGAGTGTAACACTCGTGTAAGTGCTACACTCGTGTGAGTGTAACACTCGCGTAAGTGCTACACTCGTGTGAGTGTAACACTCGCGTGAGTGTTTCACTCGTGTGAGTGTAACACTCGTGTGAGTGTTTCAATCGCGCGAGTGAAACACTCGTGCGAGTGTTTCAATCGCGCTAGTGTAACACTCGTGCGAGTGTTTCATTCGCGCGAGTGAAACACTCGTGCGAGTGTTTCACTAATGAGTGTTTCACTAGTGAGAGTGTTTCACTAGTGTGAGTGTTTCACTCGTGTTTGTGTCACGTTTACTAGTGTGAGTGTTACACTTGTGCGAGTGTTACACTAGTGTGAGTGTTTCACTCGTGTGAGTGTAACACTAGTGTGAGTGTTTCACTAGTGAGTGTTCCACTCGTGTGAGTGTTTAACTCGCGCGAGTGTAACACTCGTGTGAGTGTTTCACTCGCGCGAGTGTAACACTCGTGTGAGTGAAACACTCGTGCGAGTGTTTCACTCGTGCGAGTGTTACACTCGTGCGAGTGTTTCACTTGTGCGATTGTTTCACTAGCGAGTGTTTCACTAGTGAGTGTTTCACTAGTGAGTGTTTCACTAGTGAGAGTGTAACACTCGTGCGAGTGTTACACTCGTGTAAGTGTTACACTAGTGTGAGTGTAACACTCGTGTGAGTGTAACACTAGTGTGAGTGTTTCACTAGTGAGTGTTACACTCGTGTGAGTGTTACACTCGTATGTGTAACACTCGTGTGAGTGTAACACTAGTGTGAGTGTAACACTAGTGTGAGTGTAACACTCGTGTGAGTGCTACACTCGTGTGAGTGCTACACTCGTGTGAGTGTAACACTCGTGTGAGTGCTACACTCGTGTGAGTGTAACACTCGTGTGAGTGCTACACTCGTGTGAGTGTAACACTCGTGTGAGTGTAACACTCGTGTGAGTGCTACACTCGTGTGAGTGTAACACTAGTGTGAGTGTAACACTCGTGTGAGTGTTTCACTCGTGTGAGTGGAACACTGGTGTAAGTGCTACACTCGTGTGAGTGTAACACTTGCGTAAGTGCTACACTCGTGTGAGTGTAACACTCGCGTGAGTGTTTCACTTGTGTGAGTGTAACACTCGTGTTAGTGTTTCAATCGCGCGAGTGAAACACTCGTGCGAGTGTTTCAATCGCGCTAGTGTAACACTCGTGCGAGTGTTTCAATCGCGCGAGTGAAACACTCGTGCGAGTGTTTCACTAGTGAGAGTGTTTCACTAGTGTGAGTGTTTCACTCGTGTTTGTGTCACGTTTACTAGTGTGAGTGTTACACTCGTGCGAGTGTTACACTAGTGTGAGTGTTTCACTCGTGTGAGTGTAACACTAGTGTGAGTGTTTCACTAGTGAGTGTTCCACTCGTGTGAGTGTTTCACTCGTGTGAGTGTTACATGAGTGTGAGTGTTTCACTCGTGCGAGTGTAACACTCGTGTGAGTGTTTCACTCGCGCGAGTGTAACACTCGTGTGAGTGAAACACTCGTGCGAGTGTTTCACTCGTGCGAGTGTTACACTCGTGCGAGTGTTTCACTAATGCGAGTGTTTCACTAGCGAGTGTTTCACTAGTGAGTGTTTCACTAGTGAGTGTTTCACTAGTGAGAGTGTAACACTCGTGTGAGTGTTTCACTCGTGTTTGTGTCACGTTCACTAGTGTGAGTGTTACACTCGTGCGAGTGTTACACTAGTGTGAGTGTAACACTCGTGTGAGTGTAACACTAGTGTGAGTGTTTCACTAGTGAGTGCTACACTCGTGTGAGTAACACTAGTGTGAGTGTAACACTAGTGTGAGTGTAACACTCGTGTGAGTGTAACACTCGTGTGAGTGCTACACTCGGGTGAGTGCTACACTCGGGTGAGTGTAACACTCGTGTGAGTGCTACACTCGTGTGAGTGCTACACTCGTGTGAGTGTAACACTCGTGTGAGTGCTACACTCGTGTGAGTGTAACACTCGTGTGAGTGTAACACTCGTGTGAGTGCTACACTCGTGTGAGTGCTACACTCGTGTGAGTGTAACACTCGTGTGAGTGCTACACTAGTGTGAGTGTTTCACTAGTGCGAGTGTTTCACTAGTGAGTGTTTCACTAGTGAGTGTTTCACTAGTGAGAGTGTTACACTCGTGTGAGTGTAACACTAGTGTGAGTGTCACACTAGTGTGAGTGTAACACTCGTGTGAGTGTTACACTCGTGTGAGTGTTTCAATCGCGCTAGTGAAACACTCATGCGAGTGTTTCACTCGTGTGAGTGTAACACTCGTGTGAGTGTTTCACTCGTGTTTGTGTCACGTTTACTAGTGTGAGTGTTACACTCGTGCGAGTGTTACACTAGTGTGAGTGTTTCACTCGTGTGAGTGTAACACTCGTGTGAGTGTAACACTAGTGTGAGTGTAACACTAGTGTGAGTGTTACACTCGTGTGAGTGTTTCACTCGTGTGAGTGTTTCACTCGTGTGAGTGAAACACTCGTGCGAGTGTTACACTCGTGCGAGTGTTACACTCGTGCGAGTGTTTCACTCGTGCGAGTGTTACACTCGTGCGAGTGTTACACTCGTGCGAGTGTTTCACTCGTGCGAGTGTTTCACTCGTGCGAGTGTTTCACTAGTGAGAGTGTTTCACTAGTGAGAGTGTTTCACTAGTGAGAGTGTTTCACTAGTGAGAGTGTTACACTCGTGTGAGTGTAACACTCGTGTTTGTGTCACGTTCACTAGTGTGAGTGTTACACTCGTGCGAGTGTTACACTCGTGTAAGTGTTACACTAGTGTGAGTGTAACACTCGTGTGAGTGTAACACTAGTGTGAGTGTTTCACTAGTGAGTGTTACACTCGTGTGAGTGTTACACTCGTGTGAGTGTAACACTAGTGTGAGTGTAACACTAGTGTGAGTGTAACACTCGTGTGAGTGCTACACTCGGGTGAGTGCTACACTCGTGTGAGTGTAACACTCGTGTGAGTGCTACACTCGTGTGAGAGTAACACTCGTGTGAGTGCTACACTCGTGTGAGTGTAACACTCGTGTGAGTGCTACATTCGTGTGAGTGTAACACTAGTGTGAGTGTTACACTAGTGTGAGTGTAACACTCGTGTGAGTGTAACACTAGTGTGAGTGTTTCACTAGTGAGTGTTACACTCGTGTGAGTGTTACACTCGTGTGAGTGTAACACTAGTGTGAGTGTAACACTCGTGTGAGTGTAACACTCGTGTGACTGTTTCACTCGTGTGAGTGTAACACTCGTGTAAGTACTACACTCGTGTGAGTGTAACACTCGCGTAAGTGCTACACTCGTGTGAGTGTAACACTCGCGTGAGTGTTTCACTCGTGTGAGTGTAACACTCGTGTGAGTGTTTCAATCGCGCGAGTGAAACACTCGTGCGAGTGTTTCAATCGCGCTAGTGTAACACTCGTGCGAGTGTTTCATTCGCGCGAGTGAAACACTCGTGCGAGTGTTTCACTAGTGAGTGTTTCACTAGTGAGAGTGTTTCACTAGTGTGAGTGTTTCACTCGTGTTTGTGTCACGTTTACTAGTGTGAGTGTTACACTCGTGCGAGTGTTACACTAGTGTGAGTGTTTCACTCGTGTGAGTGTAACACTAGTGTGAGTGTTTCACTAGTGAGTGTTCCACTCGTGTGAGTGTTTAACTCGCGCGAGTGTAACACTCGTGTGAGTGTTTCACTCGCGCGAGTGTAACACTCGTGTGAGTGAAACACTCGTGCGAGTGTTTCACTCGTGCGAGTGTTACACTCGTGCGAGTGTTTCACTAGTGCGATTGTTTCACTAGCGAGTGTTTCACTAGTGAGTGTTTCACTAGTGAGTGTTTCACTAGTGAGAGTGTAACACTCGTGCGAGTGTTACACTCGTGTAAGTGTTACACTAGTGTGAGTGTAACACTCGTGTGAGTGTAACACTAGTGTGAGTGTTTCACTAGTGAGTGTTACACTCGTGTGAGTGTTACACTCGTATGTGTAACACTCGTGTGAGTGTAACACTAGTGTGAGTGTAACACTAGTGTGAGTGTAACACTCGTGTGAGTGTAACACTCGTGTGAGTGCTACACTCGGGTGAGTGCTACACTCGTGTGAGTGTAACACTCGCGTGAGTGCTACACTCGTGTGAGTGCTACACTCGTGTGAGTGTAACACTCGTGTGAGTGTAACACTCGTGTGAGTGCTACACTCGTGTGAGTGTAACACTCGTGTGAGTGCTACACTCGTGTGAGTGGAACACTGGTGTAAGTGCTACACTCGTGTGAGTGTAACACTTGCGTAAGTGCTACACTCGTGTGAGTGTAACACTCGCGTGAGTGTTTCACTCGTGTGAGTGTAACACTCGTGTTAGTGTTTCAATCGCGCGAGTGAAACACTCGTGCGAGTGTTTCAATCGCGCTAGTGTAACACTCGTGCGAGTGTTTCAATCGCGCGAGTGAAACACTCGTGCGAGTGTTTCACTAGTGAGAGTGTTTCACTAGTGTGAGTGTTTCACTCGTGTTTGTGTCACGTTTACTAGTGTGAGTGTTACACTCGTGCGAGTGTTACACTAGTGTGAGTGTTTCACTCGTGTGAGTGTAACACTAGTGTGAGTGTTTCACTAGTGAGTGTTCCACTCGTGTGAGTGTTTCACTCGTGTGAGTGTTTCACTCGTGTGAGTGTTACATGAGTGTGAGTGTTTCACTCGTGCGAGTGTAACACTCGTGTGAGTGTTTCACTCGCGCGAGTGTAACACTCGTGTGAGTGAAACACTCGTGCGAGTGTTTCACTCGTGCGAGTGTTACACTCGTGCGAGTGTTTCACTAATGCGAGTGTTTCACTAGCGAGTGTTTCACTAGTGAGTGTTTCACTAGTGAGTGTTTCACTAGTGAGAGTGTAACACTCGTGTGAGTGTTTCACTCGTGTTTGTGTCACGTTCACTAGTGTGAGTGTTACACTCGTGCGAGTGTTACACTAGTGTGAGTGTAACACTCGTGTGAGTGTAACACTAGTGTGAGTGTTTCACTAGTGAGTGCTACACTCGTGTGAGTAACACTAGTGTGAGTGTAACACTAGTGTGAGTGTAACACTAGTGTGAGTGTAACACTCGTGTGAGTGTAACACTCGTGTGAGTGCTACACTCGGGTGAGTGCTACACTCGGGTGAGTGTAACACTCGTGTGAGTGCTACACTCGTGTGAGTGCTACACTCGTGTGAGTGTAACACTCGTGTGAGTGCTACACTCGTGTGAGTGTAACACTCGTGTGAGTGTAACACTCGTGTGAGTGCTACACTCGTGTGAGTGCTACACTCGTGTGAGTGTAACACTCGTGTGAGTGCTACACTAGTGTGAGTGTTTCACTAGTGCGAGTGTTTCACTAGTGAGTGTTTCACTAGTGAGTGTTTCACTAGTGAGAGTGTTACACTCGTGTGAGTGTAACACTAGTGTGAGTGTAACACTAGTGTGAGTGTAACACTCGTGTGAGTGTTACACTCGTGTGAGTGTTTCAATCGCGCTAGTGAAACACTCATGCGAGTGTTTCACTCGTGTGAGTGTAACACTCGTGTGAGTGTTTCACTCGTGTTTGTGTCACGTTTACTAGTGTGAGTGTTACACTCGTGCGAGTGTTACACTAGTGTGAGTGTTTCACTCGTGTGAGTGTAACACTCGTGTGAGTGTAACACTAGTGTGAGTGTAACACTAGTGTGAGTGTTACACTCGTGTGAGTGTTTCACTCGTGTGAGTGTTTCACTCGTGTGAGTGTTTCACTCGTGTGAGTGTAACACTCGTGCGAGTGAAACACTCGTGCGAGTGTTACACTCGTGCGAGTGTTACACTCGTGCGAGTGTTACACTCGTGCGAGTGTTTCACTCGTGCGAGTGTTTCACTCGTGCGAGTGTTTCACTAGTGAGAGTGTTTCACTAGTGAGAGTGTTTCACTAGTGAGAGTGTTTCACTAGTGAGAGTGTTACACTCGTGTGAGTGTAACACTCGTGTTTGTGTCACGTTCACTAGTGTGAGTGTTACACTCGTGCGAGTGTTACACTCGTGTAAGTGTTACACTAGTGTGAGTGTAACACTCGTGTGAGTGTAACACTAGTGTGAGTGTTTCACTAGTGAGTGTTACACTCGTGTGAGTGTTACACTCGTGTGAGTGTAACACTAGTGTGAGTGTAACACTAGTGTGAGTGTAACACTCGTGTGAGTGCTACACTCGGGTGAGTGCTACACTCGTGTGAGTGTAACACTCGTGTGAGTGCTACACTCGTGTGAGAGTAACACTCGTGTGAGTGCTACACTCGTGTGAGTGTAACACTCGTGTGAGTGCTACACTCGTGTGAGTGTAACACTAGTGTGAGTGTAACACTCGTGTGAGTGTAACACTCGTGTGACTGTTTCACTCGTGTGAGTGTAACACTCGTGTAAGTGCTACACTCGTGTGAGTGTAACACTCGCGTAAGTGCTACACTCGTGTGAGTGTAACACTCGCGTGAGTGTTTCACTCGTGTGAGTGTAACACTCGTGTGAGTGTTTCAATCGCGCGAGTGAAACACTCGTGCGAGTGTTTCAATCGCGCTAGTGTAACACTCGTGCGAGTGTTTCATTCGCGCGAGTGAAACACTCGTGCAAGTGTTTCACTAATGAGTGTTTCACTAGTGAGAGTGTTTCACTAGTGTGAGTGTTTCACTCGTGTTTGTGTCACGTTTACTAGTGTGAGTGTTACACTTGTGCGAGTGTTACACTAGTGTGAGTGTTTCACTCGTGTGAGTGTAACACTAGTGTGAGTGTTTCACTAGTGAGTGTTCCACTCGTGTGAGTGTTTAACTCGCGCGAGTGTAACACTCGTGTGAGTGTTTCACTCGCGCGAGTGTAACACTCGTGTGAGTGAAACACTCGTGCGAGTGTTTCACTCGTGCGAGTGTTACACTCGTGCGAGTGTTTCACTAGTGCGATTGTTTCACTAGCGAGTGTTTCACTAGTGAGTGTTTCACTAGTGAGTGTTTCACTAGTGAGAGTGTAACACTCGTGCGAGTGTTACACTCGTGTAAGTGTTACACTAGTGTGAGTGTAACACTCGTGTGAGTGTAACACTAGTGTGAGTGTTTCACTAGTGAGTGTTACACTCGTGTGAGTGTTACACTCGTATGTGTAACACTCGTGTGAGTGTAACACTAGTGTGAGTGTAACACTAGTGTGAGTGTAACACTCGTGTGAGTGCTACACTCGGGTGAGTGCTACACTCGTGTGAGTGTAACACTCGTGTGAGTGCTACACTCGTGTGAGTGCTACACTCGTGTGAGTGTAACACTCGTGTGAGTGTAACACTCGTGTGAGTGCTACACTCGTGTGAGTGGAACACTCGTGTGAGTGCTACACTCGTGTGAGTGTAACACTAGTGTGAGTGTAACACTCGTGTGAGTGTAGCACTCGTGTGAATGTTTCACTCGTGTGAGTGGAACACTGGTGTAAGTGCTACACTCGTGTGAGTGTAACACTTGCGTAAGTGCTACACTCGTGTGAGTGTAACACTCGCGTGAGTGTTTCACTCGTGTGAGTGTAACACTCGTGTTAGTGTTTCAATCGCGCGAGTGAAACACTCGTGCGAGTGTTTCAATCGCGCTAGTGTAACACTCGTGCGAGTGTTTCAATCGCACGAGTGAAACACTCGTGCGAGTGTTTCACTAGTGAGAGTGTTTCACTAGTGTGAGTGTTTCACTCGTGTTTGTGTCACGTTTACTAGTGTGAGTGTTACACTCGTGCGAGTGTTACACTAGTGTGAGTGTTTCACTCGTGTGAGTGTAACACTAGTGTGAGTGTTTCACTAGTGAGTGTTACACTCGTGTGAGTGTTACACTCGTGTGAGTGTAACACTAGTGTGAGTGTAACACTCGTGTGAGTGTAACACTCGTGTGACTGTTTCACTCGTGTGAGTGTAACACTCGTGTAAGTGCTACACTCGTGTGAGTGTAACACTCGCGTAAGTGCTACACTCGTGTGAGTGTAACACTCGCGTGAGTGTTTCACTCGTGTGAGTGTAACACTCGTGTGAGTGTTTCAATCGCGCGAGTGTAACACTCGTGTGAGTGAAACACTCGTGCGAGTGTTTCACTCGTGCGAGTGTTACACTCGTGCGAGTGTTTCACTAGTTCGAGTGTTTCACTAGCGAGTGTTTCACTAGTGAGTGTTTCACTAGTGAGTGTTTCACTAGTGAGAGTGTAACACTCGTGTGAGTGTTTCACTCGTGTTTGTGTCACGTTCACTAGTGTGAGTGTTACACTCGTGCGAGTGTTACACTAGTGTGAGTGTAACACTCGTGTGAGTGTAACACTAGTGTGAGTGTTTCACTAGTGAGTGTTACACTCGTGTGAGTGTTACACTCGTGTGAGTGTAACACTCGTGTGAGTGCTACACTCGGGTGAGTAACACTCGTGTGAGTGTAACACTAGTGTGAGTGTAACACTAGTGTGAGTGTAACACTCGTGTGAGTGTAACACTCGTGTGAGTGCTACACTCGGGTGAGTGCTACACTCGGGTGAGTGCTACACTCGTGTGAGTGTAACACTCGTGTGAGTGCTACACTCGTGTGAGTGCTACACTCGTGTGAGTGTAACACTCGTGTGAGTGCTACACTCGTGTGAGTGTAACACTCGTGTGAGTGTAACACTCGTGTGAGTGCTACACTCGTGTGAGTGCTACACTCGTGTGAGTGTAACACTCGTGTGAGTGCTACACTAGTGTGAGTGTTTCACTAGTGCGAGTGTTTCACTAGTGAGTGTTTCACTAGTGAGTGTTTCACTAGTGAGAGTGTTACACTCGTGTGAGTGTAACACTAGTGTGAGTGTAACACTAGTGTGAGTGTAACACTCGTGTGAGTGTTACACTCGTGTGAGTGTTTCAATCGCGCTAGTGAAACACTCATGCGAGTGTTTCACTCGTGTGAGTGTAACACTCGTGTGAGTGTTTCACTCGTGTTTGTGTCACGTTTACTAGTGTGAGTGTTACACTCGTGCGAGTGTTACACTAGTGTGAGTGTTTCACTCGTGTGAGTGTAACACTCGTGTGAGTGTAACACTAGTGTGAGTGTAACACTAGTGTGAGTGTTCCACTCGTGTGAGTGTTACACTCGTGTGAGTGTTTCACTCGTGTGAGTGTTTCACTCGTGTGAGTGTTTCACTCGTGCGAGTGTTACACTCGTGCGAGTGTTACACTCATGCGAGTGTTACACTCGTGCGAGTGTTTCAATCGTGTGAGTGTTACACGTGAATGTTACACTAGTGTGAGTGTTTCACTCGTGTGAGTGTTTCACTCGTGTGAGTGTTACACTAGTGCGAGTGTTACACTCGTGCGAGTGTTACACTCGTGCGAGTGTTACACTCGTGTGTTACACTCGTGTGAGTGTTACACTAGTGCGAGTGTTACACTAGTGCAAGTGTTACACTAGTGCGAGTATTTCACTCGTGCGAGTGTTACACTAGTGCGAGTGTTACACTCGTGTGAGTGTTTCACTCGTGTGAGTGTTTCACTCATGTGAGTGTTAGAGCGACTCGTGTGAGTGTTACAGTCGAGTGAGTGTTACACTCGAGTGAGTGTTACACTTGAGTGAGTGTTTCACTCGTGTGAGTGTTTCACTAGTGCGAGTGTTTCACTAGTGCGAGTGTTACACTCGTGCGAGTGTTACACTCGTGTGAGTGTTACACTCGTGTGAGTGTTACACTCGTGTTTGTGTCACGTTCACTCGTGTGAGTGTTTCACTCGTGTGAGTGTTTCACTCATCTGAGTGCTAGAGCGACTCGTGTGAGTTTCACTCGTGTGAGTGTTACACTCGTGTGAGTGTTTCAGTCGAGTGAGTGTTTCACTCGTGTGAGTGTTTCAGTCGAGTGAGTGTTTCACTCGTGTTAGTGTTTCACTTGAGTGAGTGTTTCACTCGAGTGAGTGCTACACTCGTGTGAGTGTAACACTCGTGTGAGTGTTACACTCGTGTGAGTGTAACACTCGTGTGAATGCTACACTCGTGTGAGTGTAACACTAGTGTGAGTGTAACACTAGTGTGAGTGTTTCACTTGTGTGAGTGTTTCACTCGTGTGAGTAACACTCGTGTAAGTGCTACACTCGTGTGAGTGTAACACTCGTGTGAGTGTTTCACTCGCGCGAGTGTAACACTCGTGTGAGTGAAACACTCGTGCGAGTGTTTCACTCGTGCGAGTGTTACACTCGTGCGAGTGTTTCACCCGTGCGAGTGTTACACTCGTGCGAGTGTTTCACTAGTGAGTGTTTCACTAGTGAGAGTGTTTCACTAGTGAGAGTGTTACACTCGTGTGAGTGTAACACTCGTGTGAGTGTTTCACTCGTGTTTGTGTCACGTTCACTAGTGTGAGTGTTACACTCGTGCGAATGTTACACTCGTGTGAGTGTTACACTAGTGTGAGTGTTTCACTCGTGTGAGTGTAACACTCGTGTGAGTGTTTCACTAGTGAGTGTTACACTCGTGTGAGTGTTACACTCGTGTGAGTGTAACACTAGTGTGAGTGTAACACTCGTGTGAGTGTAACACTCGTGTGACTGTTTCACTCGTGTGAGTGTAACACTCGTGTAAGTGCTACACTCGTGTGAGTGTAACACTCGCGTAAGTGCTACACTCGTGTGAGTGTAACACTCGCGTGAGTGTTTCACTCGTGTGAGTGTAACACTCGTGTGAGTGTTTCAATCGCGCGAGTGAAACACTCGTGCGAGTGTTTCAATCGCGCTAGTGTAACACTCGTGCGAGTGTTTCATTCGCGCGAGTGAAACACTCGTGCGAGTGTTTCACTAATGAGTGTTTCACTAGTGAGAGTGTTTCACTAGTGTGAGTGTTTCACTCGTGTTTGTGTCACGTTTACTAGTGTGAGTGTTACACTCGTGCGAGTGTTACACTAGTGTGAGTGTTTCACTCGTGTGAGTGTAACACTAGTGTGAGTGTTTCACTAGTGAGTGTTCCACTCGTGTGAGTGTTTAACTCGCGCGAGTGTAACACTCGTGTGAGTGTTTCACTCGCGCGAGTGTAACACTCGTGTGAGTGAAACACTCGTGCGAGTGTTTCACTCGTGCGAGTGTTACACTCGTGCGAGTGTTTCACTAGTGCGATTGTTTCACTAGCGAGTGTTTCACTAGTGAGTGTTTCACTAGTGAGTGTTTCACTAGTGAGAGTGTAACACTCGTGCGAGTGTTACACTCGTGTAAGTGTTACACTAGTGTGAGTGTAACACTCGTGTGAGTGTAACACTAGTGTGAGTGTTTCACTAGTGAGTGTTACACTCGTGTGAGTGTTACACTCGTATGTGTAACACTCGTGTGAGTGTAACACTAGTGTGAGTGTAACACTAGTGTGAGTGTAACACTCGTGTGAGTGCTACACTCGGGTGAGTGCTACACTCGTGTGAGTGTAACACTCGTGTGAGTGCTACACTCGTGTGAGTGCTACACTCGTGTGAGTGTAACACTCGTGTGAGTGTAACACTCGTGTGAGTGCTACACTCGTGTGAGTGTAACACTCGTGTGAGTGCTACACTCGTGTGAGTGTAACACTAGTGTGAGTGTAACACTCGTGTGAGTGTAACACTCGTGTGAGTGTTTCACTCGTGTGAGTGGAACACTGGTGTAAGTGCTACACTCGTGTGAGTGTAACACTTGCGTAAGTGCTACACTCGTGTGAGTGTAACACTCGCGTGAGTGTTTCACTCGTGTGAGTGTAACACTCGTGTTAGTGTTTCAATCGCGCGAGTGAAACACTCGTGCGAGTGTTTCAATCGCGCTAGTGTAACACTCGTGCGAGTGTTTCAATCGCGCGAGTGAAACACTCGTGCGAGTGTTTCACTAGTGAGAGTGTTTCACTAGTGTGAGTGTTTCACTCGTGTTTGTGTCACGTTTACTAGTGTGAGTGTTACACTCGTGCGAGTGTTACACTAGTGTGAGTGTTTCACTCGTGTGAGTGTAACACTAGTGTGAGTGTTTCACTAGTGAGTGTTCCACTCGTGTGAGTGTTTCACTCGTGTGAGTGTTACATGAGTGTGAGTGTTTCACTCGTGCGAGTGTAACACTCGTGTGAGTGTTTCACTCGTGCGAGTGTAACACTCGTGTGAGTGTTTCACTCGCGCGAGTGTAACACTCGTGTGAGTGAAACACTCGTGCGAGTGTTTCACTCGTGCGAGTGTTACACTCGTGCGAGTGTTTCACTAGTTCGAGTGTTTCACTAGCGAGTGTTTCACTAGTGAGTGTTTCACTAGTGAGTGTTTCACTAGTGAGAGTGTAACACTCGTGTGAGTGTTTCACTCGTGTTTGTGTCACGTTCACTAGTGTGAGTGTTACACTCGTGCGAGTGTTACACTAGTGTGAGTGTAACACTCGTGTGAGTGTAACACTAGTGTGAGTGTTTCACTAGTGAGTGTTACACTCGTGTGAGTGTTACACTCGTGTGAGTGTAACACTCGTGTGAGTGCTACACTCGTGTGAGTAACACTAGTGTGAGTGTAACACTAGTGTGAGTGTAACACTAGTGTGAGTGTAACACTCGTGTGAGTGTAACACTCGTGTGAGTGCTACACTCGGGTGAGTGCTACACTCGGGTGAGTGCTACACTCGTGTGAGTGTAACACTCGTGTGAGTGCTACACTCGTGTGAGTGCTACACTCGTGTGAGTGTAACACTCGTGTGAGTGCTACACTCGTGTGAGTGTAACACTCGTGTGAGTGTAACACTCGTGTGAGTGCTACACTCGTGTGAGTGCTACACTCGTGTGAGTGTAACACTCGTGTGAGTGCTACACTAGTGTGAGTGTTTCACTAGTGCGAGTGTTTCACTAGTGAGTGTTTCACTAGTGAGTGTTTCACTAGTGAGAGTGTTACACTCGTGTGAGTGTAACACTAGTGTGAGTGTAACACTAGTGTGAGTGTAACACTCGTGTGAGTGTTACACTCGTGTGAGTGTTTCAATCGCGCTAGTGAAACACTCATGCGAGTGTTTCACTCGTGTGAGTGTAACACTCGTGTGAGTGTTTCACTCGTGTTTGTGTCACGTTTACTAGTGTGAGTGTTACACTCGTGCGAGTGTTACACTAGTGTGAGTGTTTCACTCGTGTGAGTGTAACACTCGTGTGAGTGTAACACTAGTGTGAGTGTAACACTAGTGTGAGTGTTCCACTCGTGTGAGTGTTACACTCGTGTGAGTGTTTCACTCGTGTGAGTGTTTCACTCGTGTGAGTGTTTCACTCGTGTGAGTGTTTCACTCGTGCGAGTGTTACACTCGTGCGAGTGTTACACTCGTGCGAGTGTTACACTCGTGCGAGTGTTTCAATCGTGTGAGTGTTACACGTGAATGTTACACTAGTGTGAGTGTTTCACTCGTGTGAGTGTTTCACTCGTGTGAGTGTTACACTAGTGCGAGTGTTACACTCGTGCGAGTGTTACACTCGTGCGAGTGTTACACTCGTGTGTTACACTCGTGTGAGTGTTACACTAGTGCGAGTGTTACACTAGTGCAAGTGTTACACTAGTGCGAGTATTTCACTCGTGCGAGTGTTACACTAGTGCGAGTGTTACACTCGTGTGAGTGTTTCACTCGTGTGAGTGTTTCACTCATGTGAGTGTTAGAGCGACTCGTGTGAGTGTTACAGTCGAGTGAGTGTTACACTCGAGTGAGTGTTACACTTGAGTGAGTGTTTCACTCGTGTGAGTGTTTCACTAGTGCGAGTGTTTCACTAGTGCGAGTGTTACACTCGTGCGAGTGTTACACTCGTGTGACTGTTACACTCGTGTGAGTGTTACACTCGTGTTTGTGTCACGTTCACTCGTGTGAGTGTTTCACTCGTGTGAGTGTTTCACTCATCTGAGTGCTAGAGCGACTCGTGTGAGTTTCACTCGTGTGAGTGTTACACTCGTGTGAGTGTTTCAGTCGAGTGAGTGTTTCACTCGTGTGAGTGTTTCAGTCGAGTGAGTGTTTCACTCGTGTTAGTGTTTCACTCGAGTGAGTGTTTCACTCGAGTGAGTGCTACACTCGTGTGAGTGTAACACTCGTGTGAGTGCTACACTCGTGTGAGTCTAACACTCGTGTGAATGCTACACTCGTGTGAGTGTAACACTAGTGTGTGTGTAACACTAGTGTGAGTGTTTCACCCGTGCGAGTGTTACACTCGTGCGAGTGTTTCACTAGTGAGTGTTTCACTAGTGAGAGTGTTTCACTAGTGAGAGTGTTACACTCGTGTGAGTGTAACACTCGTGTGAGTGTTTCACTCGTGTTTGTGTCACGTTCACTAGTGTGAGTGTTACACTCGTGCGAATGTTACACTCGTGTGAGTGTTACACTAGTGTGAGTGTTTCACTCGTGTGAGTGTAACACTCGTGTGAGTGTTTCACTAGTGAGTGTTACACTCGTGTGAGTGTTACACTCGTGTGAGTGTAACACTAGTGTGAGTGTAACACTCGTGTGAGTGTAACACTCGTGTGACTGTTTCACTCGTGTGAGTGTAACACTCGTGTAAGTGCTACACTCGTGTGAGTGTAACACTCGCGTAAGTGCTACACTCGTGTGAGTGTAACACTCGCGTGAGTGTTTCACTCGTGTGAGTGTAACACTCGTGTGAGTGTTTCAATCGCGCGAGTGAAACACTCGTGCGAGTGTTTCAATCGCGCTAGTGTAACACTCGTGCGAGTGTTTCATTCGCGCGAGTGAAACACTCGTGCGAGTGTTTCACTAATGAGTGTTTCACTAGTGAGAGTGTTTCACTAGTGTGAGTGTTTCACTCGTGTTTGTGTCACGTTTACTAGTGTGAGTGTTACACTCGTGCGAGTGTTACACTAGTGTGAGTGTTTCACTCGTGTGAGTGTAACACTAGTGTGAGTGTTTCACTAGTGAGTGTTCCACTCGTGTGAGTGTTTAACTCGCGCGAGTGTAACACTCGTGTGAGTGTTTCACTCGCGCGAGTGTAACACTCGTGTGAGTGAAACACTCGTGCGAGTGTTTCACTCGTGCGAGTGTTACACTCGTGCGAGTGTTTCACTAGTGCGATTGTTTCACTAGCGAGTGTTTCACTAGTGAGTGTTTCACTAGTGAGTGTTTCACTAGTGAGAGTGTAACACTCGTGCGAGTGTTACACTCGTGTAAGTGTTACACTAGTGTGAGTGTAACACTCGTGTGAGTGTAACACTAGTGTGAGTGTTTCACTAGTGAGTGTTACACTCGTGTGAGTGTTACACTCGTATGTGTAACACTCGTGTGAGTGTAACACTAGTGTGAGTGTAACACTAGTGTGAGTGTAACACTCGTGTGAGTGCTACACTCGGGTGAGTGCTACACTCGTGTGAGTGTAACACTCGTGTGAGTGCTACACTCGTGTGAGTGCTACACTCGTGTGAGTGTAACACTCGTGTGAGTGTAACACTCGTGTGAGTGCTACACTCGTGTGAGTGTAACACTCGTGTGAGTGCTACACTCGTGTGAGTGTAACACTAGTGTGAGTGTAACACTCGTGTGAGTGTAACACTCGTGTGAGTGTTTCACTCGTGTGAGTGGAACACTGGTGTAAGTGCTACACTCGTGTGAGTGTAACACTTGCGTAAGTGCTACACTCGTGTGAGTGTAACACTCGCGTGAGTGTTTCACTCGTGTGAGTGTAACACTCGTGTTAGTGTTTCAATCGCGCGAGTGAAACACTCGTGCGAGTGTTTCAATCGCGCTAGTGTAACACTCGTGCGAGTGTTTCAATCGCGCGAGTGAAACACTCGTGCGAGTGTTTCACTAGTGAGAGTGTTTCACTAGTGTGAGTGTTTCACTCGTGTTTGTGTCACGTTTACTAGTGTGAGTGTTACACTCGTGCGAGTGTTACACTAGTGTGAGTGTTTCACTCGTGTGAGTGTAACACTAGTGTGAGTGTTTCACTAGTGAGTGTTCCACTCGTGTGAGTGTTTCACTCGTGTGAGTGTTACATGAGTGTGAGTGTTTCACTCGTGCGAGTGTAACACTCGTGTGAGTGTTTCACTCGTGCGAGTGTAACACTCGTGTGAGTGTTTCACTCGCGCGAGTGTAACACTCGTGTGAGTGAAACACTCGTGCGAGTGTTTCACTCGTGCGAGTGTTACACTCGTGCGAGTGTTTCACTAGTTCGAGTGTTTCACTAGCGAGTGTTTCACTAGTGAGTGTTTCACTAGTGAGTGTTTCACTAGTGAGAGTGTAACACTCGTGTGAGTGTTTCACTCGTGTTTGTGTCACGTTCACTAGTGTGAGTGTTACACTCGTGCGAGTGTTACACTAGTGTGAGTGTAACACTCGTGTGAGTGTAACACTAGTGTGAGTGTTTCACTAGTGAGTGTTACACTCGTGTGAGTGTTACACTCGTGTGAGTGTAACACTCGTGTGAGTGCTACACTCGTGTGAGTAACACTAGTGTGAGTGTAACACTAGTGTGAGTGTAACACTAGTGTGAGTGTAACACTCGTGTGAGTGTAACACTCGTGTGAGTGCTACACTCGGGTGAGTGCTACACTCGGGTGAGTGCTACACTCGTGTGAGTGTAACACTCGTGTGAGTGCTACACTCGTGTGAGTGCTACACTCGTGTGAGTGTAACACTCGTGTGAGTGCTACACTCGTGTGAGTGTAACACTCGTGTGAGTGTAACACTCGTGTGAGTGCTACACTCGTGTGAGTGCTACACTCGTGTGAGTGTAACACTCGTGTGAGTGCTACACTAGTGTGAGTGTTTCACTAGTGCGAGTGTTTCACTAGTGAGTGTTTCACTAGTGAGTGTTTCACTAGTGAGAGTGTTACACTCGTGTGAGTGTAACACTAGTGTGAGTGTAACACTAGTGTGAGTGTAACACTCGTGTGAGTGTTACACTCGTGTGAGTGTTTCAATCGCGCTAGTGAAACACTCATGCGAGTGTTTCACTCGTGTGAGTGTAACACTCGTGTGAGTGTTTCACTCGTGTTTGTGTCACGTTTACTAGTGTGAGTGTTACACTCGTGCGAGTGTTACACTAGTGTGAGTGTTTCACTCGTGTGAGTGTAACACTCGTGTGAGTGTAACACTAGTGTGAGTGTAACACTAGTGTGAGTGTTCCACTCGTGTGAGTGTTACACTCGTGTGAGTGTTTCACTCGTGTGAGTGTTTCACTCGTGTGAGTGTTTCACTCGTGTGAGTGTTTCACTCGTGCGAGTGTTACACTCGTGCGAGTGTTACACTCGTGCGAGTGTTACACTCGTGCGAGTGTTTCAATCGTGTGAGTGTTACACGTGAATGTTACACTAGTGTGAGTGTTTCACTCGTGTGAGTGTTTCACTCGTGTGAGTGTTACACTAGTGCGAGTGTTACACTCGTGCGAGTGTTACACTCGTGCGAGTGTTACACTCGTGTGTTACACTCGTGTGAGTGTTACACTAGTGCGAGTGTTACACTAGTGCAAGTGTTACACTAGTGCGAGTATTTCACTCGTGCGAGTGTTACACTAGTGCGAGTGTTACACTCGTGTGAGTGTTTCACTCGTGTGAGTGTTTCACTCATGTGAGTGTTAGAGCGACTCGTGTGAGTGTTACAGTCGAGTGAGTGTTACACTCGAGTGAGTGTTACACTTGAGTGAGTGTTTCACTCGTGTGAGTGTTTCACTAGTGCGAGTGTTTCACTAGTGCGAGTGTTACACTCGTGCGAGTGTTACACTCGTGTGACTGTTACACTCGTGTGAGTGTTACACTCGTGTTTGTGTCACGTTCACTCGTGTGAGTGTTTCACTCGTGTGAGTGTTTCACTCATCTGAGTGCTAGAGCGACTCGTGTGAGTTTCACTCGTGTGAGTGTTACACTCGTGTGAGTGTTTCAGTCGAGTGAGTGTTTCACTCGTGTGAGTGTTTCAGTCGAGTGAGTGTTTCACTCGTGTTAGTGTTTCACTCGAGTGAGTGTTTCACTCGAGTGAGTGCTACACTCGTGTGAGTGTAACACTCGTGTGAGTGCTACACTCGTGTGAGTCTAACACTCGTGTGAATGCTACACTCGTGTGAGTGTAACACTAGTGTGTGTGTAACACTAGTGTGAGTGTTTCACTTGTGTGAGTGTTTCACTCGTGTGAGTAACACTCGTGTAAGTGCTACACTCGTGTGAGTGTAACACTCGTGTGAGTGTTTCACTCGCGCGAGTGTAACACTCGTGTGAGTGAAACACTCGTGCGAGTGTTTCACTCGTGCGAGTGTTACACTCGTGCGAGTGTTTCACCCGTGCGAGTGTTACACTCGTGCGAGTGTTTCACTAGTGAGTGTTTCACTAGTGAGAGTGTTTCACTAGTGAGAGTGTTACACTCGTGTGAGTGTAACACTCGTGTGAGTGTTTCACTCGTGTTTGTGTCACGTTCACTAGTGTGAGTGTTACACTCGTGCGAATGTTACACTCGTGTGAGTGTTACACTAGTGTGAGTGTTTCACTCGTGTGAGTGTAACACTCGTGTGAGTGTTTCACTAGTGAGTGTTACACTCGTCTGAGTGTTACACTCGTATGTGTAACACTCGTGTGAGTGTAACACTAGTGTGAGTGTAACAGTAGTGTGAGTGTAACACTCGTGTGAGTGTAACACTCGTGTGAGTGCTACACTCGGGTGAGTGCTACACTCGTGTGAGTGTAACACTCGTGTGAGTGCTACACTCGTGTGAGTGTAACACTCGTGTGAGTGCTACACTCGTGTGAGTGTAACACTCGTGTGATTGTAACACTCGTGTGAGTGCTACACTCGTGTGAGTGTAACACTCGTGTGAGTGCTACACTCGTGTGAGTGTAACACTAGTGTGAGTGTAACACCAGTGTGAGTGTTTCACTAGTGTGAGTGTTTCACTCGTGTGAGTGTTTCACTCGTGTAAGTGTTTCACTCGTGTGAGTGTAACACTCGTGTAAGTGCTACACCCGTGTGAGTGTTTCACTCGCGCGAGTGTAACACTCGTGTGAGTGAAACACTCGTGCGAGTGTTTCACTCGTGCGAGTGTTACACTCGTGCGAGTGTTTCACTAGTGCGAGTGTTTCACTAGCGAGTGTTTCACTAGTGAGTGTTTCACTAGTGAGTGTTTCACTAGTGAGAGTGTAACACTCGTGTGAGTGTTTCACTCGTGTTTGTGTCACGTTCACTAGTGTGAGTGTTACACTCGTGCGAGTGTTACACTAGTGTGAGTGTAACACTCGTGTGAGTGTAACACTAGTGTGAGTGTTTCACTAGTGAGTGTTACACTCGTGTGAGTGTTACACTCGTGTGAGTGTAACACTCGTGTGAGTGCTACACTCGTGTGAGTAACACTAGTGTGAGTGTAACACTAGTGTGAGTGTAACACTAGTGTGAGTGTAACACTCGTGTGAGTGTAACACTCGTGTGAGTGCTACACTCGGGTGAGTGCTACACTCGGGTGAGTGCTACACTCGTGTGAGTGTAACACTCGTGTGAGTGCTACACTCGTGTGAGTGCTACACTCGTGTGAGTGTAACACTCGTGTGAGTGCTACACTCGTGTGAGTGTAACACTCGTGTGAGTGTAACACTCGTGTGAGTGTAACACTCGTGTGAGTGCTACACTCGTGTGAGTGCTACACTCGTGTGAGTGTAACACTCGTGTGAGTGCTACACTAGTGTGAGTGTTTCACTAGTGCGAGTGTTTCACTAGTGAGTGTTTCACTAGTGAGTGTTTCACTAGTGAGAGTGTTACACTCGTGTGAGTGTAACACTAGTGTGAGTGTAACACTAGTGTGAGTGTAACACTCGTGTGAGTGTTACACTCGTGTGAGTGTTTCAATCGCGCTAGTGAAACACTCATGCGAGTGTTTCACTCGTGTGAGTGTAACACTCGTGTGAGTGTTTCACTCGTGTTTGTGTCACGTTTACTAGTGTGAGTGTTACACTCGTGCGAGTGTTACACTAGTGTGAGTGTTTCACTCGTGTGAGTGTAACACTCGTGTGAGTGTAACACTAGTGTGAGTGTAACACTAGTGTGAGTGTTCCACTCGTGTGAGTGTTACACTCGTGTGAGTGTTTCACTCGTGTGAGTGTTTCACTCGTGTGAGTGTTTCACTCGTGCGAGTGTTACACTCGTGCGAGTGTTACACTCATGCGAGTGTTACACTCGTGCGAGTGTTTCAATCGTGTGAGTGTTACACGTGAGTGTTTCACTCGTGTGAGTGTTTCACTCGTGTGAGTGTTTCACTCGTGTGAGTGTTACACTAGTGCGAGTGTTACACTCGTGCGAGTGTTACACTCGTGCGAGTGTTACACTCGTGTGTTACACTCGTGCGAGTGTTACACTAGTGCGAGTGTTACACTAGTGCAAGTGTTACACTAGTGCGAGTATTTCACTCGTGCGAGTGTTACACTAGTGCGAGTGTTACACTCGTGTGAGTGTTTCACTCGTGTGAGTGTTTCACTCATGTGAGTGTTAGAGCGACTCGTGTGAGTGTTACAGTCGAGTGAGTGTTACACTCGAGTGAGTGTTACACTTGAGTGAGTGTTTCACTCGTGTGAGTGTTTCACTAGTGCGAGTGTTTCACAAGTGCGAGTGTTACACTCGTGCGAGTGTTACACTCGTGTGAGTGTTACACTCGTGTTTGTGTCACGTTCACTCGTGTGAGTGTTTCACTCGTGTGAGTGTTTCACTCATCTGAGTGCTAGAGCGACTCGTGTGAGTTTCACTCGTGTGAGTGTTACACTCGTGTGAGTGTTTCAGTCGAGTGAGTGTTTCACTCGTGTGAGTGTTTCAGTCGAGTGAGTGTTTCACTCGTGTTAGTGTTTCACTCGAGTGAGTGTTTCACTCGAGTGAGTGCTACACTCGTGTGAGTGTAACACTCGTGTGAGTGCTACACTCGTGTGAGTGTAACACTCGTGTGAATGCTACACTCGTGTGAGTGTAACACTAGTGTGAGTGTAACACTAGTGTGAGTGTTTCACTTGTGTGAGTGTTTCACTCGTGTGAGTAACACTCGTGTAAGTGCTACACTCGTGTGAGTGTAACACTCGTGTGAGTGTTTCACTCGCGCGAGTGTAACACTCGTGTGAGTGAAACACTCGTGCGAGTGTTTCACTCGTGCGAGTGTTACACTCGTGCGAGTGTTTCACCCGTGCGAGTGTTACACTCGTGCGAGTGTTTCACTAGTGAGTGTTTCACTAGTGAGAGTGTTTCACTAGTGAGAGTGTTACACTCGTGTGAGTGTAACACTCGTGTGAGTGTTTCACTCGTGTTTGTGTCACGTTCACTAGTGTGAGTGTTACACTCGTGCGAATGTTACACTCGTGTGAGTGTTACACTAGTGTGAGTGTTTCACTCGTGTGAGTGTAACACTCGTGTGAGTGTTTCACTAGTGAGTGTTACACTCGTCTGAGTGTTACACTCGTATGTGTAACACTCGTGTGAGTGTAACACTAGTGTGAGTGTAACAGTAGTGTGAGTGTAACACTCGTGTGAGTGTAACACTCGTGTGAGTGCTACACTCGGGTGAGTGCTACACTCGTGTGAGTGTAACACTCGTGTGAGTGCTACACTCGTGTGAGTGTAACACTCGTGTGAGTGCTACACTCGTGTGAGTGTAACACTCGTGTGAGTGTAACACTCGTGTGAGTGCTACACTCGTGTGAGTGTAACACTCGTGTGAGTGCTACACTCGTGTGAGTGTAACACTAGTGTGAGTGTAACACTAGTGTGAGTGTTTCACTAGTGTGAGTGTTTCACTCGTGTGAGTGTTTCACTCGTGTAAGTGTTTCACTCGTGTGAGTGTAACACTCGTGTAAGTGCTACACCCGTGTGAGTGTAACACCCGCGTGAGTGTTTCACTCGTGTGAGTGTAACACTCGTGTGAGTGTAACACTTGTGTGAGTTTTGATTTAAAGCTTTCGTGACTGCAGTAATTCATATTCTTAGTTTTTTCGGTAAAGTCACGTTGAAGAGAAACAACAAAATAACAAAATATATATAAAACAAAAACAAATTCTCACGACGTTTCGACCATAACTCAAACGGTCATCATCAGGTGTGTTGGTTTGCATAAATTTATTTTTAAACGGCACATTTATTTATTTATAAAGAAAAACGTTGGCGTCACGCGCAGCGATTTGGCAGTTTGCCCAGGACTAGTCCATCAATTTTTTATTTAAAAGAGGAGGGGGGAGACCAAATTTTTTATAATGTATGCTGTCTGAAAGCCACTGTAAGCGTGAACAATCAATTAAGAACTGAAATGATTTATCAAATCTTTCCAATGATTGCTAAGATAGAATCCATCTTCTCGGTTGAAATTGTCTCTGTGCTTGTATATGTGGATAGCCTCATGAACGAATCTCTCATGGAAGCCAGATGGCTTACAAAAATAAAAAGAGATCCCACCAACAGCCTCGTCACACAAACCAACAAAATAATTTCTGATTCAACCGCATTAATTGATCAATCTAAACAGTTTTCGTTGAAACCTTCTGCTACCAGGCCACCAAGATTATACGGCTTACCAAAAATACATAAAGTTGATACACCTCTTCGTCCCATAGTCTCTACTATCAGCTCCCCCACCTACAAACTAGCTCGTTTTTTGTCTGAAATCCTGCGTCCTTTCACTGGAAAGACCACCTCTGCGGTACAAAATTCTACTCACCTGGTATCAACAATCAAGGGTATTTCCCTGTCCCCAGACGACCTGCTTGTCAGTTTTGATGTAGTTTCCTTATTCACCAAGGTTCCTGTACCTGACACCATTGCAATCATTGAAGACTTGGTTCATCAAGGACTAAACACTGAGGTACCCCCCTGGTGAGACACTGTTTAACCAATACATACTTCACTTGGAATGGAACTTTCTACAAACAAACTGAGGGCACCCCAATGGGCTCCCCCCTTTCTCCAGTTATAGCTAACATTTTCATGGAGAAATTTGAGACTGACGCCATCCAGACTGCCACTCTGCGCCCAACCTTATGGAAGAGGTACGTGGATGACACTTTTGTCATCTGGCCACATGGCCAGCCTGCTCTAGACCAATTCTTCGACCACATCAATTCCATACACCCAGCCATCAGATTTACCATGGAAGTCTAAATAGATGGCAAGATACCTTTTTTGGATGTCCTAATTAAAAAGAGACCTGATGGTTCAATGAGCCACTCTGTCTACAGGAAAGCTACCCATACGGATGCTTATCTGAAACCGGATTCCCACCACCATCCATCACAGAAGAATTCTCTCATCAAGACTCTGTATCATAGAGCCCAATGCATATCCGACCAGGAACACATAAGCAGTGAACTCAAGCACGTACACCAAGCTCTTAGGGCTAATGGTTACTCCGACTATACAATCCGCAAAGCTATCACTCAAACCATGAAGAAGAACCCTCTTGAGGAGCCTTTCAAAACCATCACTTTACCCTACATTGCTGGGATCACAAAAAAGATCTCCAAAATCTTGAATAAACACAAGATCCAGGTCCGTTTCAACACATTACATAAAATCCGTGATCTGGTTCCGTCTGTAAAAGATGTGATTCCGGACATACAATACCCTGGTGTCTACAAACTAAGTTGCCTCTGTGGTAGTAGTTACATTGGAGAAACCAAACGCCATGTCTCGGACCGCATTCGTGAACATAAAGCAGACCTTAAACACGGTAGGACCAACACCTCGGCCGTAGCAGATCATTGTTCTAATTCAGTAGGCTCACATGCCAATGACTTTTCCAAGACGGAGGTTCTTTGTAAGCCATCTGGCTTCCATGAGAGATTCGTTCATGAGGCTATCCACATATACAAGCACAGAGACAATTTCAACCGAGAAGATGGATTCTATCTTAGCAATCATTGGAAAGATTTGATAAATCATTTCAGTTCTTAATTGATTGTTCACGCTTACAGTGGCTTTCAGACAGCATACATTATAAAAAATTTCGTCTCCCCCCTCCTCTTTTAAAAAAAATAGATGGACTAGTCCTGGGCAAACTGCCAAATCGCTGCGCGTGACGCCAACGTTTTTTTTATAAATAAATAAATGTGCCGTTTAAAAATAAATTTATGCAAACCAACACACCTGATGATGACCGTTTGAGTTATGGTCGAAACGTCGTGAGAATTTTTTATTGTTTTATATATATTTTGTTATTTTGTTGTTTCTCTTCAACGTGACTTTACCGAAAAAACTAAGAATATACTTGTGTGAGTGTTTCACTCGCGCGAGTGAAACACTCGTGCGAGTATTTCACTCGTGCGAGTGTTACACTCGTGCGATTGTTTCACTCGTGCGAGTGTTACACTCGTGCGAGTGTTACACTCGTGCGAGTGTTTCACTAGTGCGAGTGTTTCACTAGTGAGTGTTTCACTAGTGAGAGTGTTTCACTAGTGAGAGTGTTACACTCGTGAGAGTGTTACACTCGTGTGAGTGTAACACTCTTGTGAGTGTTTCACTCGTGTTTGTGTCACGTTTACTAGTGTGAGTGTTACACTCGTGTGAGTGTTACACTAGTGTGAGTGTTTCACTCGTGTGAGTGTAACACTAGTGTGAGTGTTTCACTAGTGAGTGTTCCACTCGTGTGAGTGTTACACTCGTGTGAGTGTTTCACTCGTGTGAGTGTAACATGAGTGTGAGTGTTTCACTCGTGCGAGTGTTACACTCGTGCGAGTGTTACACTCGTGCGAGTGTTTCAATCGTGTGAGTGTTACACTCGTGCGAGTGTTACACTCGTGCGAGTGTTTCACTAGTGCGAGTGTTTCACTAGTGAGTGTTTCACTAGTGAGAGTGTTTCACTAGTGAGAGTGTTACACTCGTGAGAGTGTTACACTCGTGTGAGTGTAACACTCTTGTGAGTGTTTCACTCGTGTTTGTGTCACGTTTACTAGTGTGAGTGTTACACTCGTGTGAGTGTTACACTAGTGTGAGTGTTTCACTCGTGTGAGTGTAACACTAGTGTGAGTGTTTCACTAGTGAGTGTTCCACTCGTGTGAGTGTTACACTCGTGTGAGTGTTTCACTCGTGTGAGTGTAACATGAGTGTGAGTGTTTCACTCGTGCGAGTGTTACACTCGTGCGAGTGTTACACTCGTGCGAGTGTTTCAATCGTGTGAGTGTTACACGTGAATGTTACACTAGTGTGAGTGTTTCACTCATGTGAGTGTTACACTAGTGCGAGTGTTACACTCGTGCGAGTGTTTCACTCGTGTGTTACACTCGTGTGAGTGTTACACTAGTGCGAGTGTTACACTAGTGCGAGTGTTACACTAGTGCGAGTGTTACACTAGTGCGAGTGTTTCACTCGTGCGAGTGTTACACTCGTGCGAGTGTTACACTCGTGCGAGTGTTACACTCGTGCGAGTGTTTCACTCGTGTGAGTGTTTCACTCGTGCGAGTGTTTCACTCGTGTGAGTGTTTCACTCGTGTGAGTGTTAGAGCGACTCGTGTGAGTGTTACACTAGTGCGAGTGTTACACTCGTGCGAGTGTTACACTCGTGTGAGTGTTACACGTGTTTGTGTCACGTTCACTCGTGTGAGTGTTTCACTCGTGTGAGTGTTTCAGTCGAGTGAATGTTTCACTCGTGTGAGTGTTTCACTCGTGTGAGTGTTTCACTCGAGTGAGTGTTTCACTCGAGTGAGTGCTACACTCGTGTGAGTGTTTCAGTCGAGTGAGTGCTTCACTCGTGTGAGTGTCACGTTCACTCGTGTGAGTGTTACACTCGTGTGAGTGTTTCGCTCGTGTGAGTGTTTCACTCGTGTGAGTGTTTCACCCGTGTGAGTGTTACAATCGAGTGAGTGTTTCACTCGTGTGAGCGTTTCACTCGTGTGAGTGTTACAATAGTGTTAGTGTTACACTCGTGTGAGTGTTACACTCGTGTGAGTGTTTCACTAGTGTGAGTGTTTCACTAGTGTGAGTGTTTCACTAATGTGAGTGTTACACTCGTGTGAGTGTTACACTAGTGTGAGTGTTACAATCAAGTGAGTGTTTCACTCGTGTGAGCGTTTCACTCGTGTGAGTGTTACACTAGTGTGAGTGTTTCACTCGAGTGAGTGTTTCACTCGAGTGAGTGTTACACTCGTGTGAGTGTTACACTCGTGTTTGTGTCACGTTCACTCGTGTGAGTGTTACACTCGTGTGAGTGTTACACTCGTGTTTGTGTCACGTTCACTAGCGTGAGTGTTTCACTCGTGTGAGTGTTACACTCGTGTGAGTGTTACACTAGTGTGAGTGTTACACTAGTGTGAGTGTTTCATTCATGTGTGTTGTTCACTAGTGTGAATGTTACACTCGTGTGAATGTTACACTCGTGTGAGTGTTACACTCGTGTGAGTGTTACACTCGTGTGAGTGTTACACTACTGTGAGTGTTTCACTCGTGCGAGTGTTACACTCGTGCGAGTGTTTCACTCGTGCGAGTGTTACACTCGTGCGAGTGTTTCACTAGTGCGATTGTTTCACTAGTGAGTGTTTCACTAGTGAGAGTGTTACAATCGTGTGAGTGTAACACTCGTGTGAGTGTTTCACTCGTGTTTGTGTCACGTTCACTAGTGTGAGTGTTACACTCGTGCGAGTGTTACACTCGTGTGAGTGTTACACTAGTGTGAGTGTTTCACTAGTGTGAGTGTTTCACTCGTGTGAGTGTAACACTCGTGTGAGTGTAACACTAGTGTGAGTGTTTCACTAGTGAGTGTTACACTCGTGTGAGTGTTACACTCGTGTGAGTGTTACACTCGTATGTGTAACACTCGTGTGAGTGTAACACTAGTGTGAGTGTAACACTAGTGTGAGTGTAACACTCGTGTGAGTGCTACACTCGGGTGAGTGCTACACTCGTGTGAGTGTAACACTCGTGTGAGTGCTACACTCCTGTGAGTGTAACACTCGTGTGAGTGTAACACTCGTGTGAGTGCTACACTCGTGTGAGTGTAACACTTGTGTGAGTGTAACTCTCGTGTGAGTGCTACACTCGTGTGAGTGTAACACTCGTGTGAGTGCTACACTCGTGTGAGTGTAAGACTCGTGTGAGTGCTACACTCGTGTGAGTGTAACACTAGTGTGAGTGTAACACTAGTGTGAGTGTTTCACTCGTGTGAGTGTTTCACTCGTGTGAGTATAACACTCGTGTGAGTGCTACACCCGTGTGAGTGTAACACTCGCGTGAGTGTTTCACTCGTGTGAGTGTAACACTCGTGTGAGTGTAACTCTCGTGCGAGTGTAACACTCGTGCGAGTGTAACACTCGTGCGAGTGTTTCACTCGTGCGAGTGTTTCACTCGTGCGAGTGTTACACTCGTGTGAGTGTTACACTCGTGCGAGTGTTACACTCGTGTGAGTGTTACACTCGTGTGAGTGTTACACTAGTGTGAGTGTTTCACTAGTGTGAGTGTTTCACTCGTGTGAGTGTAACACTCGTGTGAGTGTAACACTAGTGTGAGTGTTTCACTAGTGAGTGTTACACTCGTGTGAGTGTTACACTCGTGTGAGTGTTACACTCGTATGTGTAACACTCGTGTGAGTGTAACACTAGTGTGAGTGTAACACTAGTGTGAGTGTAACACTCGTGTGAGTGCTACACTCGGGTGAGTGCTACACTCGTGTGAGTGTAACACTCGTGTGAGTGCTACACTCCTGTGGGTGTAACACTCGTGTGAGTGTAACACTCGTGTGAGTGCTACACTCGTGTGAGTGTAACACTTGTGTGAGTGTAACTCTCGTGTGAGTGCTACACTCGTGTGAGTGTAACACTCGTGTGAGTGCTACACTCGTGTGAGTGTAAGACTCGTGTGAGTGCTACACTCGTGTGAGTGTAACACTAGTGTGAGTGTAACACTAGTGTGAGTGTTTCACTCGTGTGAGTGTTTCACTCGTGTGAGTATAACACTCGTGTGAGTGCTACACCCGTGTGAGTGTAACACTCGCGTGAGTGTTTCACTCGTGTGAGTGTAACACTCGTGTGAGTGTAACTCTCGTGCGAGTGTAACACTCGTGCGAGTGTAACACTCGTGCGAGTGTTTCACTCGTGCGAGTGTTTCACTCGTGCGAGTGTTACACTCGTGTGAGTGTTACACTCGTGTGAGTGTTACACTCGTGCGAGTGTTACACTCGTGCGAGTGTTACACTCGTGGGAGTGTTTCACTAGTGGGAGTGTTTCACTATTGCGAGTGTTTCACTAGTGAGAGTGTTACACTCGTGAGAGTGTTACACTCGTGAGAGTGTTACACTCGTGAGAGTGTTACACTCGTGTGAGTGTAACACTCGTCTGAGTGTTTCACTCGTGTTTGTGTCACGTTTACTAGTGTGAGTGTAACACTCGTGTGAGTGTAACACTAGTGTGAGTGTTTCACTAGTGAGTGTTCCACTCGTGTGAGTGTTACACTCGGGTGAGTGTTTCACTCATGTGAGTGTTACATGAGTGTGAGTGTTTCACTCGTGCGAGTGTTACACTCGTGCGAGTGTTACACTCGTGCGAGTGTTTCAATCGTGTGAGTGTTACACGTGAATGTTACACTAGTGTGAGTGTTTCACTAGTGTGAGTGTTACACTCGTGTGAGTGTTACACTAGTGTGAGTGTTACAATCGAGTGAGTGTTTCATTCGTGTGAGCGTTTCACTCGTGTGAGTGTTACACTAGTGTGAGTGTTTCACTCGGGTGAGTGTTTCACTCATGTGAGTGTTACATGAGTGTGAGGGTTTCACTCGTGCGAGTGTTACACTCGTGCGAGTGTTACACTCGTGCGAGTGTTTCAATCGTGTGAGTGTTACACGTTAATGTTACACTAGTGTGAGTGTTTCACTCGTGTGAGTGTTACACTAGTGCGAGTGTTACACTCGTGCGAGTGTTACACTCGTGTGAGTGTTTCACTCGTGTGTTACACTAGTGCGAGTGTTACACTAGTGCGAGTGTTTCACTCGTGCGAGTGTTTCACTCGTGCGAGTGTTTCACTCGTGCGAGTGTTTCACTCGTGCGAGTGTTACACTCGTGCGAGTGTTTCACTCGTGTGAGTGTTAGAGCGACTCGTGTGAGTGTTACAGTCGAGTGAGTGTTACACTCGAATGAGTGTTTCACTCGTGTGAGTGTTTCACTAGTGCGAGTCTTACACTCGTGTGAGTGTTACACTCGTGTTTGTGTCACGTTCACTCGTGTGAGTGTTTCACTCCTGTGAGTGTTTCACTCATCTGAGTGTTAGAGCGACTCGTGTGAGTTTCACTCGTGTGAGTGTTTCACTCGTGTGAGTGTTTCAGTCGAGTGAGTGTTTCAGTCGAGTGAGTGTTTCACTCGTGTGAGTGTTTCACTCGAGTGAGTGTTTCACTCGAGTGAGTGCTACACTCGTGTGAGTGTTTTAGTCGAGTGAGTGCTTCACTCGTGTGAGTGTCACGTTCACTCGTGTGAGTGTTACACTCGTGTGAGTGTTTCGCTCGTGTGAGTGTTTCACTCGTGTGAGTGTTTCACTCGTGTGAGTGTTACAATCGAGTGAGTGTTTCACTCGTATGAGCGTTTCACTCGTGTGAGTGTTACAATAGTGTTAGTGTTACACTCGTGTGAGTGTTTCACTAGTGTGAGTGTTACACTCGTGTGAGTGTTACACTCGTGTGAGTGTTTCACTCGTGTGAGTATAACACTCGTTTGAGTGCTACACCCGTGTGAGTGTAACACTCGCGTGAGTGTTTCACTCGTGTGAGTGTAACACTCGTGTGAGTGTAACACTCGTGCGAGTGTAACACTCGTGCGAGTGTTTCACTCGTGCGAGTGTTTCACTCGTGCGAGTGTTTCACTCGTGTGAGTGTTTCACTCGTGTTTGTGTCACGTTTACTAGTTTGAGTGTTACACTCGTGCGAGTGTTACACTCGTGTGAGTGTTACACTAGTGTGAGTTTTTCACTCGTGTGAGTGTAACACTCGTGTGAGTGTAACACTAGTGTGAGTGTTTCACTAGTGAGTGTTCCACTCGTGTGAGTGTTACACTCGGGTGAGTGTTTCACTCGTGTGAGTGTTACATGAGTGTGAGTGTTTCACTCGTGCGAGTGTTACACTCGTGCGAGTGTTACACTCGTGCGAGTGTTTCAATCGTGTGAGTGTTACACGTGAATGTTACACTAGTGTGAGTGTTTCACTCGTGTGAGTGTTACACTAGTGCGAGTGTTACACTCGTGCGAGTGTTACACTCGTGTGAGTGTTTCACTCGTGTGTTACACTAGTGCGAGTGTTACACTAGTGCGAGTGTTTCACTCGTGCGAGTGTTACACTAGTGCGAGTGTTACACTCGTGCGAGTGCTACACTCGTGTGAGTGTTTCACTCGTGTGAGCGTTTCACTCGTGTGAGTGTTACACTCGTGTGAGTGTTACACTCGAGTGAGTGTTTCATTCGTGTGAGTGTTTCACTCATGTAAGTGTTAGCGCGACTCGTGTGAGTGTTTCACTCGTGTGAGTTTCACTCGTGTGAGTTTCACTCGTGTGAGTGTTGCACTCGTGTGAGTGTTTCACTCGTGTGAGTGTTACACTCGTGTGAGTGTTACACTTGAGTGAGCGTTACACTCGTGTGAGCGGAGGCGGAGGAGGAGGAGGCGGTGGAGGAGGAGGAGTCGGCGGAAGAGGTAGGTGGCCCTTAAAAAGAGACCAGTAAAAGAATTGGCCAGTAAAAAAAGATGAGTGGCCATAAAAAAATTTGACAGGTAAAAAAAAAAAAAAAAAAAAAAAATTAAATTACTTTCTACGTGACTTTACAGAAAGAACCAAGAATATGAATCCCTGCATTCATGGAAGCTTTAATTCAAAATGGTAAAAAAAGTCAAACTGAAAAAATTGGCCAGTAAAAAAGATAATTGGCCATCAAAAAAAGTGACTAGTTAAAAAAGAGTGGCCATTAAAGAAAAAATTTGACTGGTAAAAAAAAATGGTCATGAAAAAAGTGAAAAAATTGGCCGGTAAAAAAGATAAATGGCCATCAAAAAAAGTGACCAGTTAAAAAAGAGTGGCCATTAAAAAAAAGTGGCCAATGTAAAAGGAATTGGCCCATAAAAAAAAGACCAGTCGAAAAAAATTGGCCGGTAAAAAAGATGAATGGCCATCCAAAAAAGTGACGGTTAAAAAAGAGTGGCCATTAAAAAAAGTGACTACAAAAAATTGGCCCATAAAAAAGAAAAGACCAGTCAAACAAAATTGGTCAGTAAAAAAATGTATTGGCCATCACACAGTGAGGTGGAGGAGGTGGAGGAGGATGCGGAGGAGGCGGAGGAGGAGGAGGCGGAGTCGGAGGAGGCGGAGGAGGAGGTGGATGAGGAGGCACAAGAGGTAGGTGGCCCGTAAAAAAAGAGACCAGTAAAAGAATTGGCCAGTAAAAAAAGATGAGTGCCCATAAAAAATTTTGACTGGTAAAAAAAAAAATATAAAACAATTAAATTCCCTTCTACGTGACTTTACCAAAAGAACCAAGAATATGAATCCCTGCAGTCACGAAAGCTTTAATTCAAAATGGTAAAAAAGTCAAACTGAAAAAATTGGCCAGTAAAAAAGATAATTGGCCATCAAAAAAAGTGACTAGTTAAAAAAGAGTGGCCATTAAAGAAAAAATTTGACTGGTAAAAAAAAATGGTCATGAAAAAAGTGAAAAAATTGGCCGGTAAAAAAGATAAATGGCCATCAAAAAAAGTGACCAGTTAAAAAAGAGTGGCCATTAAAAAAAAGTGGCCAATGTAAAAGGAATTGGCCCATAAAAAAAAGACCAGTCGAAAAAAATTGGCCGGTAAAAAAGATGAATGGCCATCCAAAAAAGTGACCGGTTAAAAAAGAGTGGCCATTAAAAAAAGTGACTACAAAAAATTGGCCCATCAAAAAGAAAAGACCAGTCAAACAAAATTGGTCAGTAAAAAAATGTATTGGCCATCACACAGTGAGGTGGAGGAGGTGGAGGAGGATGCGGAGGAGGCGGAGGAGGAGGAGGCGGAGTCGGAGGAGGCGGAGGAGGAGGTGGATGAGGAGGCACAAGAGGTAGGTGGCCCGTAAAAAAAGAGACCAGTAAAAGAATTGGCCAGTAAAAAAAGATGAGTGCCCATAAAAAATTTTGACTGGTAAAAAAAAAACAACAACAATTAAATTCCCTTCTACGTGACTTTACCAAAAGAACCAAGAATATGAATCCCTGCAGTCACGAAAGCTTTAATTCAAAATGGTAAAAAAAGTCAAACTGAAAAAATTGGCCAGTAAAAAAGATAATTGGCCATCAAAAAAAGTGAATGGTTAAAAAGAGTGGTCATTAAAGAAAAAATTTGACTGGTAAAAAAAAAAATGGTAATGAAAAAAGTGAAAAAAATTGGCCGGTAAAAAAGATAAATGGCCATCAAAAAAGTGACCGGTTAAAAAACAGTGGCCATTAAAAAAAAAGTGGCCGATCAAAAATGAATTGGCCCATAAAAAAAAGACCAGTCGAAAAAAATTGGCCGGTAAAAAAGATGAATTGCCATCCAAAAAATTGACCGGTTAAAAAAGAGTGGCCATTAAAAAAACAGTGGCCTACCAAAAAATAATTGGCCTGTAAAAAAGACCAGTCGAAAAAAAATTGGCCAGTAAAAAAGATAAGTGGCCATCAAAAAAAGTGACCGGTTAAAAACATTGCCCATTAAATAAAGTGACTATAAAAAATTGGCCCATAAAAAAGGAAAGACCAGTCAAACAAAATTGGTCAGTAAAAAAATGTATTGGCCATCACACAGTGAGGTGGAGGAGGCGGAGGAGGCGGAGGAGGAGGCGGAGGAGGCGGAGGAGGATGCGGAGGAGGCGGAGGAGGAGACGGAGGAGGAGGAGGCGGATTCGGAGGAGGCGGAGGAGGAGGAGGAGGAGGAGGAGGCGGATGAGGAGGAGGCAGAAGAGGTAGGTGGCCCGTAAAAAAAGAGACCAGTAAAAGAATTGGCCAGTAAAAAAAGATGAGTGGCCATAAAGAAATTTGACTTGTAAAAAAAAAAATAGAAATATAAAACAATTAAATTCCCTTCTACCTGACTTTACCGAAAGAACTAAGAATATGAATCCCTGCAGTCACGAAAGCATTAATTAAAAATGGTAAAAAAGTCAACCTGAAAAAATTGGCCAGTAAAAAAGATAATTGGCCATCATAAAAAGTGACTGATTAAAAAAGAGTGGCCATTAAAGAAAAAAATTGACTGGTAAAAAAAAAATGGTCATAAAAAAGTGAAAAAACTTGGCCGGTAAAAAAGATAAATGGCCATCAAAAAAATTGACCGGTTAAAAAAGAGTGGCCATTAAAAAAAAAGTGGCTGATCTAAAAGGAATTGCCCCATAAAAAAAAGACCGGTCGAAAAAAATTGGCCGGTAAAAAAGATGAATGGCCATCCAAAAAAGTGACCGGTTAAAAAAGAGTGGCCATTAAAAAAACAGTGGCCTACCAAAAAATAATTGGCCCGTAAAAAAGACCAGTCGAAAAAAATTGGGCAGTAAAAAAGATAATTGGCCATCAAAAAAAGTGACCGGTTAAAAAAATTGCCCATTAAAAAAAGTGACTATAAAAAATTGGCCCATAAAAAAGGAAAGACCAGTCAAACAAAATTGGTCAGTAAAAAAATGTATTGGCCATCACACAGTGAGGTGGAGGAGGCGGAGGAGGCGGAGGAGGAGGCGGAGGAGGAGGCGGAGGAGGCGGAGGAGGAGGCGGAGGAGGAGGCGGAGGAGGAGGCGGAGTCGGAGGAGGAGGCGGAGGAGGCTGAGGCGGAGGAGGAGGCGGAAGAGGTAGGTGGCCCGTAAAAAAAGAGACCAGTAAAAGAATTGGCCAGTAAAAAAGGATGAGTGGCCAAAAAAAAATTTGACTGGTAAAAAAAAAAAAATAATAGAAATATAAAACAATTAAATTCCCTTCTACATGACTTTACCGAAAGAACCAAGAATATGAATCCCTGCAGTCACGAAAGCTTTAATTCAAAATGGTAAAAAAGTCAAACTGAAAAAATTGGCCAGTAAAAAAGATAATTGGCCATCAAAAAAAGTGACTGGTTAAAAATAGTGGCCATTAAAGAAAAAAATTTTACTGGTAAAAAAAAATGGTCATGAAAAAAGTGAAAAAAATTGGCCGGTAAGAAAGATAAATGGCCATCAAAAAAAAGTGACCGGTTAAAAAAGAGTGGCCATTAAAAAAACAGTGGCCTACCAAAAAATAATTGGCCCGTAAAAAAATACCAGTCGAAAAATATTGGCCAGTAAAAAAGATAAGTGGCCATCAAAAAATGTGACCGGTTAAAAAAATTGCCCATTAAAAAAAGTGACAACAAAAAATTGGCCCGTAAAAAAGGAAAGACCAGTCAAACAAATTTGGTCAGTAAAAAAATGTATTGCCCATCACACAGTGAGGTGGAGGAGGTGGAGGAGGCGGAGGAGGCGGAGGAGGAGGCGGAGGAGGAGGCGGAGGAGGAGGCGGAGGAGGAGGAGGAGGCAGAAGAGGTAGGTGGCCCGTAAAAAAAGAGACCAGTAAAAGAATTGGCCATTAAAAAAAGATGAGTGGCCATAAAAAAATTTGACAGGTAAAAAAAAATAATAGAAATATAAAACATTTAAATTCCCTTCTACGTGACTTTACCGAAAGAACCAAGAATATGAATCCCTGCAGTCACGAAAGCTTTAATTCAAAATGTTAAAAAAGTCAAACTGAAAAAATTGGCCAGTAAAAAAGATAATTGGCCATCAAAAAAAGTGACTGATTAAAAAAGAGTGGCCATTAAAAAAAAAATTTGACTGGTAAAAAAATAAATGGTCATGAAAAAAGTGAAAAAAATTGGCCCGGAAAAAAGACAAATGGCCATAAAAAAAAAGTGACCGGTTAAAAAAGAGTGGCCATAAAAAACAGTGGCATACCAAAAAATAATTGGCCCGTAAAAAAAGACGAGTCGAAAAAAATTGGCCAGTAAAAAAGATAAGTGACCATCAAAAAAAGTGACCGGTTAAAAAAATTGCCCATTAAAAAAATTGACAACAAAAAATTGGCCCGTAAAAAAGGAAAGACCAGTCAAACAAAATTGGTCAGTAAAAAAATGTATTGGCCATCACACCGTGAGGTGGAGGAGGTGGAGGAGGCGGAGGAGGCGGAGGAGGCGGAGCAGGAGGCGGAGGAGGAGGCGGAGGAGGAGGAGGAGGCGGAGGCGGAGGAGGAGGAGGCGGAAGAGGTAGGTGGCCCGTAAAAAAAGAGACCAGTAAAAGAATTGGCCATTAAAAAAAGATGAGTGGCCATAAAAAAATTTGACAGGTAAAAAAAAATAATAGAAATATAAAACAATTAAATTCCCTTCTACGTGACTTTACCGAAAGAACCAAGAATATGAATCCCTGCAGTCACGAAAGCTTTAATTCAAAATGGTTAAAAAAGTCAAACTGAAAAAATTGGCCAGTAAAAAAGATAATTGGCCATCAAAAAAAGTGACTGATTAAAAAAGAGTGGCCATTAAAGAAAAATTTGACTGGTAAAAAAATTAATGGTCATGAAAAAAGTGAAAAAAATTGCCCGGAAAAAAGACAAATGGCCATCAAAAAAAAGTGACCGGTTAAAAAAGAGTGGCCATTAAAAAAACAGTGGCCTACCAAAAAATAATTGGCCCGTAAAAAAAGACCAGTCAAAAAAAATTGGCCAGTAAAAAAGATAAGTGACCATCAAAAAAAGTGACCGGTTAAAAAAATTGCCCACTAAAAAAAGTGACAACAAAAAATTGGCCCGTAAAAAAGGAAAGACCAGTCAAACAAAATTGGTCAGTACAAAAATGTATTGGCCATCACACAGTGAGGTGGAGGAGGCGGAGGAGGTGGAGGAGGAGGCGGAGGAGGAGGCGGAGGAGGAGGCGGAGGAGGAGGAGGCGGAGGAGGAGGCGGAGGCGGTGGCGGAGGAGGAGGAGGCGGAAGAGGTAGGTGGCCCGTAAAAAAAGAGACCAGTAAAAGAATTGGCCATTAAAAAAAGATGAGTGGCCATAAAAAAATTTGACAGGTAAAAAAAAAATAATAGAAATATAAAACAATTAAATTCCCTTCTACGTGACTTTACCGAAAGAACCAAGAATATGAATCCCTGCAGTCATGAAAGCTTTAATTCAAAATGTTAAAAAAAGTCAAATTGAAAAAATTGGCCAGTAAAAAAGATAATTGGCCATCAAAAAAAGTGACTGATTAAAAAAGAGTGGCCATTAAAGAAAAATTTGACTGGTAAAAAAATTAATGGTCATGAAAAAAGTGAAAAAAATTGGCCCAGAAAAAAGACAAATGGCCATAAAAAAAAAGTGACCGGTTAAAAAAGAGTGGCCATTAAAAAAACAGTGGCCTACCAAAAAATAATTGGCCCGTAAAAAAAGACGAGTCGAAAAAAATTGGCCAGTAAAAAAGATGTGACCATCAAAAAAAGTGACCGGTTAAAAAAATTGCCCATTAAAAAAAGTGACAACAAAAAATTGGCCCGTAAAAAAGGAAAGACCAGTCAAACAAAATTGGTCAGTACAAAAATGTATTGGCCATCACACCGTGAGGTGGAGGAGGCGGAGGAGGCGGAGGAGGCGGAGCAGGAGGCGGAGGAGGAGGCGGAGGAGGAGGCGGAGGAGGAGGAGGAGGAGGCGGAAGAGGTAGGTGGCCCGTAAAAAAAGAGACCAGTAAAAGAATTGGCCATTAAAAAAAGATGAGTGGCCATAAAAAAATTTGACAGGTAAAAAAAAATAATAGAAATATAAAACAATTAAATTCCCTTCTACGTGACTTTACCGAAAGAACCAAGAATATGAATCCCTGCAGTCATGAAAGCTTTAATTCAAAATGTTAAAAAAAGTCAAATTGAAAAAATTGGCCAGTAAAAAAGATAATTGGCCATCAAAAAAAGTGACTGATTAAAAAAGAGTGGCCATTAAAGAAAAATTTGACTGGTAAAAAAATTAATGGTCATGAAAAAAGTGAAAAAAATTGGCCCGGAAAAAAGACAAATGGCCATAAAAAAAAGTGACCGGTTAAAAAAGAGTGGCCTTTAAAAAAACAGTGGCCTACCAAAAAATAATTGGCCCGTAAAAAAAGACCAGTCAAAAAAAATTGGCCAGTAAAAAAGATAAGTGACCATCAAAAAAAGTGACCGGTTAAAAAAATTGCCCATTAAAAAAAGTGACAACAAAAAATTGGCCCGTAAAAAAGGAAAGACCAGTCAAACAAAATTGGTCAGTACAAAAATGTATTGGCCATCACACAGTGAGGTGGAGGAGGCGGAGGAGGCGGAGGAGGAGGCGGAGGAGGCGGAGGAGGAGGTGGAGGAGGAGGAGGAGGCGGAGGAGGAGGCGGAGGCGGAGGAGGAGGAGGCGGAAGAGGTAGGTGGCCCGTAAAAAAAGAGACCAGTAAAAGAATTGGCCATTAAAAAAAGATGAGTGGCCATAAAAAAATTTGACAGGTAAAAAATAATAATAGAAATATAAAACAATTAAATTCCCTTCTACGTGACTTTACCGAAAGAACCAAGAATATGAATCCCTGCAGTCATGAAAGCTTTAATTCAAAATGTTAAAAAAGTCAAACTGAAAAAATTGGCCAGTAAAAAAGATAATTGGCCATCAAAAAAAGTGACTGATTAAAAAAGAGTGGCCATTAAAGAAAAAATTTGACTGGTAAAAAAATAAATGGTCATGAAAAAAGTGAAAAAAATTGGCCCGGAAAAAAGACAAATGGCCATCAAAAAAAAGTGACCGGTTAAAAAAGAGTGGCCATTAAAAAAACAGTGGCCTACCAAAAAATAATTGGCCCGTAAAAAAAGACGAGTCGAAAAAAAATGGCCAGTAAAAAAGATAAGTGACCATCAAAAAAAGTGACCGGTTAAAAAAATTGCCCATTAAAAAAAGTGACAACAAAAAATTGGCCCGTAAAAAAGGAAAGACCAGTCAAACAAAATTGGTCAGTAAAAAAATGTATTGGCCATCACACCGTGAGGTGGAGGAGGTGGAGGAGGCGGAGCAGGAGGCGGAGGAGGAGGCGGAGGAGGAGGCGGAGGAGGAGGAGGAGGCGGAGGAGGCGGAGGAGGCGGAGGAGGAGGAGGCGGAAGAGGTAGGTGGCCCGTAAAAAAAGAGACCAGTAAAAGAATTGGCCATTAAAAAAAGATGAGTGGCCATAAAAAAATTTGACAGGTAAAAAAAAATATAATAGAAATATAAAACAATTAAATTCCCTTCTACGTGACTTTACCGAAAGAACCAAGAATATGAATCCCTGCAGTCATGAAAGCTTTAATTAAAAATGTTAAAAAAAGTCAAACTGAAAAATTGGCCAGTAAAAAAGATAATTGGCCATCAAAAAAAGTGACTGATTAAAAAAGAGTGGCCATTAAAGAAAAAATTTGACTGGTAAAAAAATAAATGGTCATGAAAAAAGTGAAAAAAATTGGCCCGGAAAAAAGACAAATGGCCATCAAAAAAAAGTGACCGGTTAAAAAAGAGTGGCCATTAAAAAAACAGTGGCCTACCAAAAAATAATTGGCCTGTAAAAAAAGACCAGTCGAAAAAAATTGGCCAGTAAAAAAGATAAGTGACCATCAAAAAAAGTGACCGGTTAAAAAAATTGCCCATTAAAAAAAGTGACAACAAAAAATTGGCCCGTAAAAAAGGAAAGACCAGTCAAACAAAATTGGTCAGTAAAAAAATGTATTGGCCATCACACCGTGAGGTGGAGGAGGTGGAGGAGGCGGAGGAGGCGGAGGAGGCGGAGCAGGAGGCGGAGGAGGAGGAGGAGGAGGAGGAGGCGGAGGAGGAGGAGGCGGAAGAGGTAGGTGGCCCGTAAAAAAAGAGACCAGTAAAAGAATTGGCCATTAAAAAAAGATGAGTGGCCATAAAAAAATTTGACAGGTAAAAAAAAATAATAGAAATATAAAACAATTAAATTCCCTTCTACGTGACTTTACCGAAAGAACCAAGAATATGAATCCCTGCAGTCATGAAAGCTTTAATTCAAAATGTTAAAAAAGTCAAACTGAAAAAATTGGCCAGTAAAAAAGATAATTGGCCATCAAAAAAAGTGACTGATTAAAAAAGAGTGGCCATTAAAGAAAAAATTTGACTGGTAAAAAAATAAATGGTCATGAAAAAAGTGAAAAAAATTGGCCCGGAAAAAAGACAAATGGCCATCAAAAAAAAGTGACCGGTTAAAAAAGAGTGGCCATTAAAAAAACAGTGGCCTACCAAAAAATAATTGGCCTGTAAAAAAAGACCAGTCGAAAAAAATTGGCCAATAAAAAAGATAAGTGACCATCAAAAAAAGTGACCGGTTAAAAAAATTGCCCATTAAAAAAAGTGACAACAAAAAATTGGCCCGTAAAAAAGGAAAGACCAGTCAAACAAAATTGGTCAGTAAAAAAATGTATTGGCCATCACACCGTGAGGTGGAGGAGGTGGAGGAGGCGGAGGAGGCGGAGGAGGCGGAGCAGGAGGCGGAGGAGGAGTCGGAGGAGGAGGAGGAGGAGGAGGAGGCGGAGGAGGAGGAGGCGGAAGAGGTAGGTGGCCCGTAAAAAAAGAGACCAGTAAAAGAATTGGCCATTAAAAAAAGATGAGTGGCCATAAAAAAATTTGACAGGTAAAAAAAAATAATAGAAATATAAAACAATTAAATTCCCTTCTACGTGACTTTACCGAAAGAACCAAGAATATGAATCCCTGCAGTCATGAAAGCTTTAATTCAAAATGTTAAAAAAGTCAAATTGAAAAAATTGGCCAGTAAAAAAGATAATTGGCCATCAAAAAAAGTGACTGATTAAAAAAGAGTGGCCATTAAAGAAAAAATTTGACTGGTAAAAAAATTAATGGTCATGAAAAAAGTGAAAAAAATTGGCCCGGAAAAAAGACAAATGGCCATCAAAAAAAAGTGACCGGTTAAAAAAGAGTGGCCATTAAAAAAACAGTGGCATACCAAAAAATAATTGGCCCGTAAAAAAAGACGAGTCGAAAAAAATTGGCCAGTAAAAAAGATAAGTGACCATCAAAAAAAGTGACCGGTTAAAAAAATTGCCCATTAAAAAAAGTGACAACAAAAAATTGGCCCGTAAAAAAGGAAAGACCAGTCAAACAAAATTGGTCATTAAAAAAATGTATTGGCCATCACACCGTGAGGTGGAGGAGGTGGAGGAGGCGGAGGAGGCGGAGCAGGAGGCGGAGGAGGAGGCGGAGGAGGAGGCGGAGGAGGAGGAGGCGGAAGAGGTAGGTGGCCCGTAAAAAAAGAGACCAGTAAAAGAATTGGCCATTAAAAAAAGATGAGTGGCCATAAAAAAATTTGACAGGTAAAAAAATAATAGAAATATAAAACAATTAAATTCCCTTCTACGTGACTTTACCGAAAGAACCAAGAATATGAATCCCTGCAGTCATGAAAGCTTTAATTCAAAATGTTAAAAAAAGTCAAACTGAAAAAATTGGCCAGTAAAAAAGATAATTGGCCATCAAAAAAAGTGACTGATTAAAAAAGAGTGGCCATTAAAGAAAAATTTGACTGGTAAAAAAATTAATGGTCATGAAAAAAGTGAAAAAAATTGGCCCAGAAAAAAGACAAATGGCCATCAAAAAAAAGTGACCGGTTAAAAAAGAGTGGCCATTAAAAAAACAGTGGCCTACCAAAAAATAATTGGCCTGTAAAAAAAGACCAGTCGAAAAAAATTGGCCAGTAAAAAAGATAAGTGACCATCAAAAAAAGTGACCGGTTAAAAAAATTGCCCATTAAAAAAAGTGACAACAAAAAATTGGCCCGTAAAAAAGGAAAGACCAGTCAAACAAAATTGGTCAGTAAAAAAATGTATTGGCCATCACACCGTGAGGTGGAGGAGGTGGACGAGGCGGAGGAGGCGGAGGAGGCGGAGCAGGAGGCGGAGGCGGAGGAGGAGGAGGAGGAGGAGGAGGCGGAGGAGGAGGAGGCGGAAGAGGTAGGTGGCCCGTAAAAAAAGAGACCAGTAAAAGAATTGGCCATTAAAAAAAGATGAGTGGCCATAAAAAAATTTGACAGGTAAAAAAAAATAATAGAAATATAAAACAATTAAATTCCCTTCTACGTGACTTTACCGAAAGAACCAAGAATATGAATCCCTGCAGTCATGAAAGCTTTAATTCAAAATGTTAAAAAAGTCAAATTGAAAAAATTGGCCAGTAAAAAAGATAATTGGCCATCAAAAAAAGTGACTGATTAAAAAAGAGTGGCCATTAAAGAAAAAATTTGACTGGTAAAAAAATTAATGGTCATGAAAAAAGTGAAAAAAATTGGCCCGGAAAAAAGACAAATGGCCATCAAAAAAAAGTGACCGGTTAAAAAAGAGTGGCCATTAAAAAAACAGTGGCATACCAAAAAATAATTGGCCCGTAAAAAAAGACGAGTCGAAAAAAATTGGCCAGTAAAAAAGATAAGTGACCATCAAAAAAAGTGACCGGTTAAAAAAATTGCCCATTAAAAAAAGTGACAACAAAAAATTGGCCCGTAAAAAAGGAAAGACCAGTCAAACAAAATTGGTCATTAAAAAAATGTATTGGCCATCACACCGTGAGGTGGAGGAGGTGGAGGAGGCGGAGGAGGCGGAGGAGGCGGAGCAGGAGGCGGAGGAGGAGGCGGAGGAGGAGGCGGAGGAGGAGGAGGCGGAAGAGGTAGGTGGCCCGTAAAAAAAGAGACCAGTAAAAGAATTGGCCATTAAAAAAAGATGAGTGGCCATAAAAAAATTTGACAGTAAAAAAATAATAGAAATATAAAACAATTAAATTCCCTTCTACGTGACTTTACCGAAAGAACCAAGAATATGAATCCCTGCAGTCATGAAAGCTTTAATTCAAAATGTTAAAAAAAGTCAAACTGAAAAAATTGGCCAGTAAAAAAGATAATTGGCCATCAAAAAAAGTGACTGATTAAAAAAGAGTGGCCATTAAAGAAAAATTTGACTGGTAAAAAAATTAATGGTCATGAAAAAAGTGAAAAAAATTGGCCCAGAAAAAAGACAAATGGCCATCAAAAAAAAGTGACCGGTTAAAAAAGAGTGGCCATTAAAAAAACAGTGGCCTACCAAAAAATAATTGGCCTGTAAAAAAAGACCAGTCGAAAAAAATTGGCCAGTAAAAAAGATAAGTGACCATCAAAAAAAGTGACCGGTTAAAAAAATTGCCCATTAAAAAAAGTGACAACAAAAAATTGGCCCGTAAAAAAGGAAAGACCAGTCAAACAAAATTGGTCAGTAAAAAAATGTATTGGCCATCACACCGTGAGGTGGAGGAGGTGGAGGAGGCGGAGGAGGCGGAGGAGGCGGAGCAGGAGGCGGAGGCGGAGGAGGAGGAGGAGGAGGAGGAGGCGGAGGAGGAGGAGGCGGAAGAGGTAGGTGGCCCGTAAAAAAAGAGACCAGTAAAAGAATTGGCCATTAAAAAAAGATGAGTGGCCATAAAAAAATTTGACAGGTAAAAAAAAATAATAGAAATATAAAACAATTAAATTCCCTTCTACGTGACTTTACCGAAAGAACCAAGAATATGAATCCCTGCAGTCATGAAAGCTTTAATTCAAAATGTTAAAAAAGTCAAACTGAAAAAATTGGCCAGTAAAAAAGATAATTGGCCATCAAAAAAAGTGACTGATTAAAAAAGAGTGGCCATTAAAGAAAAAATTTGACTGGTAAAAAAATTAATGGTCATGAAAAAAGTGAAAAAAATTGGCCCGGAAAAAAGACAAATGGCCATCAAAAAAAAGTGACCGGTTAAAAAAGAGTGGCCATTAAAAAAACAGTGGCATACCAAAAAATAATTGGCCCGTAAAAAAAGACGAGTCGAAAAAAATTGGCCAGTAAAAAAGATAAGTGACCATCAAAAAAAGTGACCGGTTAAAAAAATTGCCCATTAAAAAAAGTGACAACAAAAAATTGGCCCGTAAAAAAGGAAAGACCAGTCAAACAAAATTGGTCATTAAAAAAATGTATTGGCCATCACACCGTGAGGTGAAGGAGGTGGAGGAGGCGGAGGAGGCGGAGGAGGCGGAGCAGGAGGCGGAGGAGGAGGAGGAGGAGGCGGAGGAGGAGGAGGCGGAAGAGGTAGGTGGCCCGTAAAAAAAGAGACCAGTAAAAGAATTGGCCATTAAAAAAAGATGAGTGGCCATAAAAAAATTTGACAGGTAAAAAAAAATAATAGAAATATAAAACAATTAAATTCCCTTCTACGTGACTTTACCGAAAGAACCAAGAATATGAATCCCTGCAGTCATGAAAGCTTTAATTCAAAATGTTAAAAAAGTCAAACTGAAAAAATTGGCCAGTAAAAAAGATAATTGGCCATCAAAAAAAGTGACTGATTAAAAAAGAGTGGCCATTAAAGAAAAATTTGACTGGTAAAAAAATTAATGGTCATGAAAAAAGTGAAAAAAATTGGCCCAGAAAAAAGACAAATGGCCATCAAAAAAAAGTGACCGGTTAAAAAAGAGTGGCCATTAAAAAAACAGTGGCCTACCAAAAAATAATTGGCCTGTAAAAAAAGACCAGTCGAAAAAAATTGGCCAGTAAAAAAGATAAGTGACCATCAAAAAAAGTGACCGGTTAAAAAAATTGCCCATTAAAAAAAGTGACAACAAAAAATTGGCCCGTAAAAAAGGAAAGACCAGTCAAACAAAATTGGTCAGTAAAAAAATGTATTGGCCATCACACCGTGAGGTGGAGGAGGTGGAGGAGGCGGAGGAGGCGGAGGAGGCGGAGCAGGAGGCGGAGGCGGAGGAGGAGGAGGAGGAGGAGGAGGAGGAGGAGGAGGAGGAGGAGGAGGAGGAGGCGGAGGAGGAGGAGGCGGAAGAGGTAGGTGGCCCGTAAAAAAAGAGACCAGTAAAAGAATTGGCCATTAAAAAAAGATGAGTGGCCATAAAAAAATTTGACAGGTAAAAAAAAATAATAGAAATATAAAACAATTAAATTCCCTTCTACGTGACTTTACCGAAAGAACCAAGAATATGAATCCCTGCAGTCATGAAAGCTTTAATTCAAAATGTTAAAAAAGTCAAACTGAAAAAATTGGCCAGTAAAAAAGATAATTGGCCATCAAAAAAAGTGACTGATTAAAAAAGAGTGGCCATTAAAGAAAAAATTTGACTGGTAAAAAAATTAATGGTCATGAAAAAAGTGAAAAAAATTGGCCCGGAAAAAAGACAAATGGCCATCAAAAAAAAGTGACCGGTTAAAAAAGAGTGGCCATTAAAAAAACAGTGGCATACCAAAAAATAATTGGCCCGTAAAAAAAGACGAGTCGAAAAAAATTGGCCAGTAAAAAAGATAAGTGACCATCAAAAAAAGTGACCGGTTAAAAAAATTGCCCATTAAAAAAAGTGACAACAAAAAATTGGCCCGTAAAAAAGGAAAGACCAGTCAAACAAAATTGGTCATTAAAAAAATGTATTGGCCATCACACCGTGAGGTGAAGGAGGTGGAGGAGGCGGAGGAGGCGGAGGAGGCGGAGCAGGAGGCGGAGGAGGAGGAGGAGGAGGCGGAGGAGGAGGAGGCGGAAGAGGTAGGTGGCCCGTAAAAAAAGAGACCAGTAAAAGAATTGGCCATTAAAAAAAGATGAGTGGCCATAAAAAAATTTGACAGGTAAAAAAAAATAATAGAAATATAAAACAATTAAATTCCCTTCTACGTGACTTTACCGAAAGAACCAAGAATATGAATCCCTGCAGTCATGAAAGCTTTAATTCAAAATGTTAAAAAAGTCAAACTGAAAAAATTGGCCAGTAAAAAAGATAATTGGCCATCAAAAAAAGTGACTGATTAAAAAAGAGTGGCCATTAAAGAAAAAATTTGACTGGTAAAAAAATAAATGGTCATGAAAAAAGTGAAAAAAATTGACCCGGAAAAAAGACAAATGGCCATCAAAAAAAAGTGACCAGTTAAAAAAGAGTGGCCATTAAAAAAACAGTGGCCTACCAAAAAATAATTGGCCTGTAAAAAAAGACCAGTCGAAAAAAATTGGCCAGTAAAAAAGATAAGTGACCATCAAAAAAAGTGACCGGTTAAAAAAATTGCCCATTAAAAAAAGTGACAACAAAAAATTGGCCCGTAAAAAAGGAAAGACCAGTCAAACAAAATTGGTCAGTAAAAAAATGTATTGGCCATCACACCGTGAGGTGGAGGAGGTGGAGGAGGCGGAGGAGGCGGAGCAGGAGGCGGAGCAGGAGGCGGAGGAGGAGTCGGAGGAGGAGGAGGAGGAGGCGGAGGAGGAGGAGGCGGAAGAGGTAGGTGGCCCGTAAAAAAAGAGACCAGTAAAAGAATTGGCCATTAAAAAAAGATGAGTGGCCATAAAAAAATTTGACAGGTAAAAAAAAATAATAGAAATATAAAACAATTAAATTCCCTTCTACGTGACTTTACCGAAAGAACCAAGAATATGAATCCCTGCAGTCATGAAAGCTTTAATTCAAAATGTTAAAAAAGTCAAACTGAAAAAATTGGCCAGTAAAAAAGATAATTGGCCATCAAAAAAAGTGACTGATTAAAAAAGAGTGGCCATTAAAGAAAAAATTTGACTGGTAAAAAAATTAATGGTCATGAAAAAAGTGAAAAAATTGGCCCGGAAAAAAGACAAATGGCCATCAAAAAAAAGTGACCGGTTAAAAAAGAGTGGCCATTAAAAAAACAGTGGCATACCAAAAAATAATTGGCCCGTAAAAAAAGACGAGTCGAAAAAAATTGGCCAGTAAAAAAGATAAGTGACCATCAAAAAAAGTGACCGGTTAAAAAAATTGCCCATTAAAAAAAGTGACAACAAAAAATTGGCCCGTAAAAAAGGAAAGACCAGTCAAACAAAATTGGTCATTAAAAAAATGTATTGGCCATCACACCGTGAGGTGGAGGAGGTGGAGGAGGCGGAGGAGGCGGAGGAGGCGGAGCAGGAGGCGGAGGAGGAGGCGGAGGAGGAGGTGGAGGAGGAGGAGGAGGCGGAAGAGGTAGGTGGCCCGTAAAAAAAGAGACCAGTAAAAGAATTGGCCATTAAAAAAAGATGAGTGGCCATAAAAAAATTTGACAGGTAAAAAAAAATAATAGAAATATAAAAGAATTAAATTCCCTTCTACGTGACTTTACCGAAAGAACCAAGAATATGAATCCCTGCAGTCATGAAAGCTTTAATTCAAAATGTTAAAAAAAGTCAAACTGAAAAAATTGGCCAGTAAAAAAGATAATTGGCCATCAAAAAAAGTGACTGATTAAAAAAGAGTGGCCATTAAAGAAAAATTTGACTGGTAAAAAAATTAATGGTCATGAAAAAAGTGAAAAAAATTGGCCCAGAAAAAAGACAAATGGCCATCAAAAAAAAGTGACCGGTTAAAAAAGAGTGGCCATTAAAAAAACAGTGGTCTACCAAAAAATAATTGGCCCGTAAAAAAAGACCAGTCAAAAAAAATTGGCCAGTAAAAAAGATAAGTGACCATCAAAAAAAGTGACCGGTTAAAAAAATTGCCCATTAAAAAAAGTGACAACAAAAAATTGGCCTGTAAAAAAGGAAAGACCAGTCAAACAAAATTGGTCAGTACAAAAATGTATTGGCCATCACACAGTGAGGTGGAGGAGGCGGAGGAGGCGGAGGAGGAGGCGGAGGAGGAGGCGGAGGAGGAGGCGGAGGAGGAGGCGGAGGAGGAGGAGGCGGAGGAGGAGGCGGAGGAGGAGGAGGCGGAAGAGGTAGGTGGCCCGTAAAAAAAGAGACCAGTAAAAGAATTGGCCATTAAAAAAAGATGAGTGGCCATAAAAAAATTTGACAGGTAAAAAAAAATATAATAGAAATATAAAACAATTAAATTCCCTTCTACGTGACTTTACCGAAAGAACCAAGAATATGAATCCCTGCAGTCATGAAAGCTTTAATTCAAAATGTTAAAAAAAGTCAAACTGAAAAAATTGGCCAGTAAAAAAGATAATTGGCCATCAAAAAAAGTGACTGATTAAAAAAGAGTGGCCATTAAAGAAAAAATTTGACTGGTAAAAAAATAAATGGTCATGAAAAAAGTGAAAAAAATTGGCCCGGAAAAAAGACAAATGGCCATCAAAAAAAAGTGAACGGTTAAAAAAGAGTGGCCATTAAAAAAACAGTGGCCTACCAAAAAATAATTGGCCCGTAAAAAAAGACCAGTCGAAAAAAATTGGCCAGTAAAAAAGATAAGTGACCATCAAAAAAAGTGACCGGTTAAAAAAATTGCCCATTAAAAAAAGTGACAACAAAAAATTGGCCCGTAAAAAAGGAAAGACCAGTCAAACAAAATTGGTCAGTAAAAAAATGTATTGGCCATCACACCGTGAGGTGGAGGAGGTGGAGGAGGCGGAGGAGGCGGAGGAGGCGGAGCAGGAGGCGGAGGAGGAGTCGGAGGAGGAGGAGGAGGAGGAGGCGGAGGAGGAGGAGGCGGAAGAGGTAGGTGGCCCGTAAAAAAAGAGACCAGTAAAAGAATTGGCCATTAAAAAAAGATGAGTGGCCATAAAAAAATTTGACAGGTAAAAAAAATAATAGAAATATAAAACAATTAAATTCCCTTCTACGTGACTTTACCGAAAGAACCAAGAATATGAATCCCTGCAGTCATGAAAGCTTTAATTCAAAATGTTAAAAAAGTCAAATTGAAAAAATTGGCCAGTAAAAAAGATAATTGGCCATCAAAAAAAGTGACTGATTAAAAAAGAGTGGCCATTAAAGAAAAAATTTGACTGGTAAAAAAATTAATGGTCATGAAAAAAGTGAAAAAAATTGGCCCGGAAAAAAGACAAATGGCCATCAAAAAAAAGTGACCGGTTAAAAAAGAGTGGCCATTAAAAAAACAGTGGCATACCAAAAAATAATTGGCCCGTAAAAAAAGACGAGTCGAAAAAAATTGGCCAGTAAAAAAGATAAGTGACCATCAAAAAAAGTGACCGGTTAAAAAAATTGCCCATTAAAAAAAGTGACAACAAAAAATTGGCCCGTAAAAAAGGAAAGACCAGTCAAACAAAATTGGTCATTAAAAAAATGTATTGGCCATCACACCGTGAGGTGGAGGAGGTGGAGGAGGCGGAGGAGGCGGAGGAGGCGGAGCAGGAGGCGGAGGAGGAGGCGGAGGAGGAGGCGGAGGAGGAGGAGGCGGAAGAGGTAGGTGGCCCGTAAAAAAAGAGACCAGTAAAAGAATTGGCCATTAAAAAAAGATGAGTGGCCATAAAAAAATTTGACAGGTAAAAAAATAATAGAAATATAAAACAATTAAATTCCCTTCTACGTGACTTTACCGAAAGAACCAAGAATATGAATCCCTGCAGTCATGAAAGCTTTAATTCAAAATGTTAAAAAAAGTCAAACTGAAAAAATTGGCCAGTAAAAAAGATAATTGGCCATCAAAAAAAGTGACTGATTAAAAAAGAGTGGCCATTAAAGAAAAATTTGACTGGTAAAAAAATTAATGGTCATGAAAAAAGTGAAAAAAATTGGCCCAGAAAAAAGACAAATGGCCATCAAAAAAAAGTGACCGGTTAAAAAAGAGTGGCCATTAAAAAAACAGTGGCCTACCAAAAAATAATTGGCCTGTAAAAAAAGACCAGTCGAAAAAAATTGGCCAGTAAAAAAGATAAGTGACCATCAAAAAAAGTGACCGGTTAAAAAAATTGCCCATTAAAAAAAGTGACAACAAAAAATTGGCCCGTAAAAAAGGAAAGACCAGTCAAACAAAATTGGTCAGTAAAAAAATGTATTGGCCATCACACCGTGAGGTGGAGGAGGTGGAGGAGGCGGAGGAGGCGGAGGAGGCGGAGCAGGAGGCGGAGGCGGAGGAGGAGGAGGAGGAGGAGGAGGAGGAGGAGGAGGCGGAGGAGGAGGAGGCGGAAGAGGTAGGTGGCCCGTAAAAAAAGAGACCAGTAAAAGAATTGGCCATTAAAAAAAGATGAGTGGCCATAAAAAAATTTGACAGGTAAAAAAAAATAATAGAAATATAAAACAATTAAATTCCCTTCTACGTGACTTTACCGAAAGAACCAAGAATATGAATCCCTGCAGTCATGAAAGCTTTAATTCAAAATGTTAAAAAAGTCAAACTGATAAAATTGGCCAGTAAAAAAGATAATTGGCCATCAAAAAAAGTGACTGATTAAAAAAGAGTGGCCATTAAAGAAAAAATTTGACTGGTAAAAAAATTAATGGTCATGAAAAAAGTGAAAAAAATTGGCCCGGAAAAAAGACAAATGGCCATCAAAAAAAAGTGACCGGTTAAAAAAGAGTGGCCATTAAAAAAACAGTGGCATACCAAAAAATAATTGGCCCGTAAAAAAAGACGAGTCGAAAAAAATTGGCCAGTAAAAAAGATAAGTGACCATCAAAAAAAGTGACCGGTTAAAAAAATTGCCCATTAAAAAAAGTGACAACAAAAAATTGGCCCGTAAAAAAGGAAAGACCAGTCAAACAAAATTGGTCATTAAAAAAATGTATTGGCCATCACACCGTGAGGTGAAGGAGGTGGAGGAGGCGGAGGAGGCGGAGGAGGCGGAGCAGGAGGCGGAGGAGGAGGAGGAGGAGGAGGAGGAGGCGGAGGAGGAGGAGGCGGAAGAGGTAGGTGGCCCGTAAAAAAAGAGACCAGTAAAAGAATTGGCCATTAAAAAAAGATGAGTGGCCATAAAAAAATTTGACAGGTAAAAAAAAATAATAGAAATATAAAACAATTAAATTCCCTTCTACGTGACTTTACCGAAAGAACCAAGAATATGAATCCCTGCAGTCATGAAAGCTTTAATTCAAAATGTTAAAAAAGTCAAACTGAAAAAATTGGCCAGTAAAAAAGATAATTGGCCATCAAAAAAAGTGACTGATTAAAAAGAGAGTGGCCATTAAAGAAAAAATTTGACTGGTAAAAAAATAAATGGTCATGAAAAAAGTGAAAAAAATTGACCCGGAAAAAAGACAAATGGCCATCAAAAAAAAGTGACCAGTTAAAAAAGAGTGGCCATTAAAAAAACAGTGGCCTACCAAAAAATAATTGGCCTGTAAAAAAAGACCAGTCGAAAAAAATTGGCCAGTAAAAAAGATAAGTGACCATCAAAAAAAGTGACCGGTTAAAAAAATTGCCCATTAAAAAAAGTGACAACAAAAAATTGGCCCGTAAAAAAGGAAAGACCAGTCAAACAAAATTGGTCAGTAAAAAAATGTATTGGCCATCACACCGTGAGGTGGAGGAGGTGGAGGAGGCGGAGGAGGCGGAGCAGGAGGCGGAGCAGGAGGCGGAGGAGGAGTCGGAGGAGGAGGAGGAGGCGGAGGAGGAGGAGGCGGAAGAGGTAGGTGGCCCGTAAAAAAAGAGACCAGTAAAAGAATTGGCCATTAAAAAAAGATGAGTGGCCATAAAAAAATTTGACAGGTAAAAAAAAATAATAGAAATATAAAACAATTAAATTCCCTTCTACGTGACTTTACCGAAAGAACCAAGAATATGAATCCCTGCAGTCATGAAAGCTTTAATTCAAAATGTTAAAAAAGTCAAACTGAAAAAATTGGCCAGTAAAAAAGATAATTGGCCATCAAAAAAAGTGACTAATTAAAAAAGAGTGGCCATAAAAGAAAAAATTTGACTGGTAAAAAAATTATTGGTCATGAAAAAAGTGAAAAAATTGGCCCGGAAAAAAGACAAATGGCCATCAAAAAAAAGTGACCGGTTAAAAAAGAGTGGCTATTAAAAAAACAGTGGCATACCAAAAAATAATTGGCCCGTAAAAAAAGACGAGTCGAAAAAAATTGGCCAGTAAAAAAGATAAGTGACCATCAAAAAAAGTGACCGGTTAAAAAAATTGCCCATTAAAAAAAGTGACAACAAAAAATTGGCCCGTAAAAAAGGAAAGACCAGTCAAACAAAATTGGTCATTAAAAAAATGTATTGGCCATCACACCGTGAGGTGGAGGAGGTGGAGGAGGCGGAGGAGGTGGAGGAGGCGGAGCAGGAGGTGGAGGAGGAGGCGGAGGAGGAGGTGGAGGAGGAGGAGGAGGCGGAAGAGGTAGGTGGCCCGTAAAAAAAGAGACCAGTAAAAGAATTGGCCATTAAAAAAAGATGAGTGGCCATAAAAAAATTTGACAGGTAAAAAAAAATAATAGAAATATAAAAGAATTAAATTCCCTTCTACGTGACTTTACCGAAAGAACCAAGAATATGAATCCCTGCAGTCATGAAAGCTTTAATTCAAAATGTTAAAAAAAGTCAAACTGAAAAAATTGGCCAGTAAAAAAGATAATTGGCCATCAAAAAAAGTGACTGATTAAAAAAGAGTGGCCATTAAAGAAAAATTTGACTGGTAAAAAAATTAATGGTCATGAAAAAAGTGAAAAAAATTGGCCCAGAAAAAAGACAAATGGCCATCAAAAAAAAGTGACCGGTTAAAAAAGAGTGGCCATTAAAAAAACAGTGGTCTACCAAAAAATAATTGGCCCGTAAAAAAAGACCAGTCAAAAAAAATTGGCCAGTAAAAAAGATAAGTGACCATCAAAAAAAGTGACCGGTTAAAAAAATTGCCCATTAAAAAAAGTGACAACAAAAAATTGGCCTGTAAAAAAGGAAAGACCAGTCAAACAAAATTGGTCAGTACAAAAATGTATTGGCCATCACACAGTGAGGTGGAGGAGGCGGAGGAGGCGGAGGAGGAGGCGGAGGAGGAGGCGGAGGAGGAGGCGGAGGAGGAGGAGGCGGAGGAGGAGGCGGAGGAGGAGGAGGCGGAAGAGGTAGGTGGCCCGTAAAAAAAGAGACCAGTAAAAGAATTGGCCATTAAAAAAAGATGAGTGGCCATAAAAAAATTTGACAGGTAAAAAAAAATATAATAGAAATATAAAACAATTAAATTCCCTTCTACGTGACTTTACCGAAAGAACCAAGAATATGAATCCCTGCAGTCATGAAAGCTTTAATTCAAAATGTTAAAAAAGTCAAACTGAAAAAATTGGCCAGTAAAAAAGATAATTGGCCATCAAAAAAAGTGACTGATTAAAAAAGAGTGGCCATTAAAGAAAAAATTTGACTGGTAAAAAAATAAATGGTCATGAAAAAAGTGAAAAAAATTGGCCCGGAAAAAAGACAAATGGCCATCAAAAAAAAGTGAACGGTTAAAAAAGAGTGGCCATTAAAAAAACAGTGGCCTACCAAAAAATAATTGGCCCGTAAAAAAAGACCAGTCGAAAAAAATTGGCCAGTAAAAAAGATAAGTGACCATCAAAAAAAGTGACCGGTTAAAAAAATTGCCCATTAAAAAAAGTGACAACAAAAAATTGGCCCGTAAAAAAGGAAAGACCAGTCAAACAAAATTGGTCAGTAAAAAAATGTATTGGCCATCACACCGTGAGGTGGAGGAGGTGGAGGAGGCGGAGGAGGCGGAGGAGGCGGAGCAGGAGGCGGAGGAGGAGTCGGAGGAGGAGGAGGAGGCGGAGGAGGAGGAGGCGGAAGAGGTAGGTGGCCCGTAAAAAAAGAGACCAGTAAAAGAATTGGCCATTAAAAAAAGATGAGTGGCCATAAAAAAATTTGACAGGTAAAAAAAAAAAATAGAAATATAAAACAATTAAATTCCCTTCTACGTGACTTTACCGAAAGAACCAAGAATATGAATCCCTGCAGTCACGAAAGCTTTAATTCAAAATGGTTAAAAAAAAGTCAAACTGAAAAAATTGGCCAGTAAAAAAGATAATTGGCCATCAAAAAAAGTGACTGATTAAAAAAGAGTGGCCATTAAAGAAAAAATTTGACTGGTAAAAAAAATAAATGGTCATGAAAAAAGTGAAAAAAATTGGCCCGGAAAAAAGACAAATGGCCATCAAAAAAAAGTGACCGGTTAAAAAAGAGTGGCCATTAAAAAAATAGTGGCCGATCAAAAATGAATTGGCCCATAAAAAAAAGACCGGTCAAAAAAAAATTGGCCGGTAAAAAAGATGAATGGCCATCCAAAAAAGTGACCGGTTAAAAAAGAGTGGCCTTTAAAGAAGAAATTTGACTGGTAAAAAAAATGGTCATAAAAAAAGTGAAAAAAATTGGTCGATAAAAAGATAAATGGCCATCAAAAAAAGTGACCGGTTAAAAAAGAGTGGCCATTAAAAAAACATTGGTCTACCAAAAAATCATTGGCCTGTAAAAAAAGACCAGTCGAAAAAAATTGGCCAGTAAAAAAGATAAATGGCCATCAAAAAAAGTGACCGGTTAAAAAAATGCCCATTAAAAAAAGTGACTACAAAAAATTGGCCCGTAAAAAAGGAAAGACCAGTCAAACAAAATTAGTCAGTAAAAAAATGTATTGGCCATCACACAGTGAGGTGGAGGAGGCGGAGGAGGCGGAGGAGGAGGCGGAGGAGGCGGAGGAGGAGGCGGAGGAGGCGGAGGAGGAGGCGGAGGAGGAGGCAGAGGAGGAGGCGGAGGAGGAGGCGGAGGAGGAGGAGGCGGAAGAGGTAGGTGGCCCGTAAAAAAAGAGACCAGTAAAAGAATTGGCCAGTAAAAAAAGATGAGTCGCCATAAAAAAATTTGACTGGTAAAAAAATAATAATAATACAAATATAAAACAATTAAATTCCCTTCTATGTGACTTTACTGAAAGAACCAGAATATGAATCCCTGCAGTCACGAAAAGTTTAGTTCAAAATGGTAAAAAGTCAAACTGAAAAAATTGGCCAGTAAAAAAGGAAAAACCAGTCAAGCAAAATTGGTCAGTAAAAAAATTGTATTGGCCATCACACAGTGAGGTGGAGGAGGCGGAGGAGGCTGGAGGAGGAGGCGGAGGAGGCGGAGGAGGAGGCGGAGGAGGAGGAGGCGGAGGTGGAGGAGGAGGAGGCGGAGGAGGAGGCGGAGGAGGAGGAGGAGGCGGAGGCGGAGGAGGAGGCGGAGGAGGAGGAGGCGGAAGAGGTAGGTGGCCTTTAAAAAAAGAGACCAGTAAAAGAATTGGCCAGTAAAAAAAGATGAGTGGCCATAAAAAAAGTTTGACTGGTAAAAAAAATATAATAATAAAAATATAAAACAATTAAATTCCTTTCTACGGGACTTTACCGAAAGAACCAAGAATATGAATCCTTGCAGTCACGAAAGCTTTAATTCAAAATGGTAAAAAAGTTCAAACTGAAAAAATTGGCCGGTAAAAAGATGAATGGCCATCCAAAAACGTGACCGGTTAAAAAAGAGTGGCCATTAAAAAAACAGTGGCCTACCAAAAAATAATTGGCCCATAAAAAAAGACCAGTCGAAAAAAATTGGCTAGTAAAAAAGATAAGTGGCCATCAAAAAAAGTGACCGGTTAAAAAAATTGCCCATTAAAAAAAGTGACTACAAAAAATTTGCACATAAAAAAGGAAAGACCAGTCAAACAAAATTGGTCAGTAAAAAAATGTTTGGCCATCACACAGGTGGAGGAGGCAGTGGAGGCAGAGGAGGAGGTGGAGGAGGCGGAGGAGGAGGCGGCGGAGGAGGCGGAGGAGGAGGCGGAGGAGGCGGAGGAGGTGGGGAAGACGGAGGAGGAGGCTGAGGAGGAGGCGGAAGAGGTAGGTGGCCTGTAAAAAAAGAGACCAGTTAAAGAATTGCCCAGTAAAAAAAGATGAGTGGCCATGAAAAAATTTGTCTGGTAAAAAAAAAAGATTAAATTCCCTTCTACGGCACTTTACCGAAAGAACCAAGAATATGAATCCTTGCAGTCATGAAAGCTTTAATTCAAAATGGTAAAAAAAGGTCAAACTGAAAAAAATGGCCAGTATAAAAGATAATTGGCCATCAAATAAAGTGACTGGTTAAAAAAGAGTGGCCATTAAAGAAGAAATTTGACTGGTAAAAAAAATGGTCATAAAAAAGTGAAAAAAATTGGCCGATAAAAAAGATAAATGGCCATCAAAAAAGTGACCGGTTAAAAAAGAGTGACCATTAAAAAAACAGTGGTCTACCAAAAAATAATTGGCCTGTAAAAAAAGACCAGTCGAAAAAAATTGGCCAGTAAAAAAGATAAGTGGCCATCAAAAAAAGTGACCGGTTAAAAAAAATTGCCCATTAAAAAAAATGACTACAAAAAATTGGCCCGTAAAAAAGGAAAGACCAGTCAAACAAAATTGGTCAGTAAAAAAATGTATTGGCCATCACATAGTGAGGTGGAGGAGGCGGAGGAGGAGGCAGAGGAGGCGGAGGAGGAGGAGGCAGAGGAGGCGGAGGAGGAGGCGGAGGAGGCGGAGGAGGAGGCGGAGGAGGAGGCGGAGGAGGAGGCGGAGGAGGAGGCGGAGGAGGCGGAAGAGGTAGGTGGCCCGTAAAAAAAGAGACCAGTAAAAGAATTGGCCAGTAAAAAAAGATGAGTCACCATTAAAAAATTTGACTGGTAAAAAATATAATAATACAAATATAAAACAATTAAATTCCCTTCTACGTGACTTTACCGAAAGAACCAGAATATGAATCCCTGCAGTCACGAAAGCTTTAATTAAAATTGGTAAAAAAGTCAAACTGAAAAAATTGGCCAGTAAAAAAGATAATTGGCCATCAAAAAAAGTGACTGGTTAAAAAAGAGTGGCCATTAAAGAAAAAGTTTTACTAGTAAAAAAAAAATGGTCATGAAAAAAGTGAAAAAAATTGGCCAGTAAAAAAGATAAATGGCCATCAAAAAAAGTGACCAGTTGAAAAAGAGTGGCCATTAAAAAAAAAGTGGCCGATCAAAAATTAATTGGCCCATAAAAAAAGACCAGTCGAAAAAAATTGGCCGGTAAAAAAGATGAATGGCCATCCAAAAAAGTGACCGGTTAAAAAATAGTGGCCATTAAAAAAACAGTGGCCTACTAAAAAATAATTGGCCTGTAAAAAAAGACCAGTCGAAAAAAATTGGCCAGAAAAAAAGATAAGTGGCCATCAAAAAAAGTGACCGGTTAAAAAAATTGCCCATTAAAAAAAATGACTACAAAAAATTGGCCCATAAAAATAGGAAAGACCAGTCAACCAAAATTGGTCAGTAAAAAAATGTATTGGCCATCACACAGTGAGGTGGAGGAGGCGGAGGAGGCTGGAGGAGGAGGCGGAGGAGGCGGCGGAGGAGTCGGAGGAGGAGGCGGAGGAGGATGCGGAGGCGGAGGAGGAGGCGGAGGAGGAGGAGGCGGAAGAGGTAGGTGGCCTGTAAAAAAAGAGACCAGTAAAATAATTGGCCAGTAAAAAAAGATGAGTGGCCAATAAAAAATTTGACTGGTAAAAATGTATATATATAAAACAATTAAATTCACTTCTACGTTACTTTACTGAAAGAACCAAGAATATGAATCCTTGCAGTCATGAAAGCTTTAATTCAAATGGTAAAGAAAGTCAAACTGAAAAATATTGGCCAGTAAAAAAGATGAATGGCCATCAAAAAAAGTGACTGGCTAAAAAAGAGTGGCCATTAAAGAAAAAAATTTACTGGTAAAAAAAAATGGTCATGAAAAAAGTGAAAAAATTGGCCGGTAAAAAAGATAAATGGCCATCAAAAAAAGTGACCGGTTAAAAAAGAGTGGCCATTAAAAAAAAGTGGCCGATCAAAAAAGAATTGGCCCATAAAAAAAAGACCAGTTGAAAAAAATTGGCCGGTAAAAAAGTTGAATGGCCATCCAAAAAAGTGACTGGTTAAAAAAGAGTGGCCATTAAAAAATAGCGGCCTACCAAAAAATAATTGGCGCGTAAAAAAAACCAGTCGAAAAAAATTGGCCAGTAAAAAAGATAAGTGTCCATCAAAAAAAGTGACCTGTTAAAAAAATTGCCCATTAAAAAAAGTGACTACAATAAATTTTCCCGTAAAAAAGGAAAGACCAGTCAAACAAAATTGGTCAGTAAAAAAATGTATTGGCCATCACACAGGTGGAGGAGGCGGAGGAGGCGGAGGAGGCGGAGGAGGTGGAGGAGACGGAGGAGGAGGCGGAGGAGGAGGCGGAGGAGGAGGCGGAGGAGGCGGAGAAGGCGGAGGAGGAGGCGGAGGAGGAGGCGGAGGAGGAGGCGGAGGAGGCGGAAGAGGTAGGTGGCCTGTAAAAAAAGAGACCAGTAAAAGAATTGGCCAGTAAAAAAGAGATGAGTGGCCGTAAAAAAATTTGACTGGTAAAAAATAAAATAATAGAAATATAAAACAATTAAATTCCCTTCTACGGGACTTTACCGAAAGAACCAAGAATATGAATCCTTGCAGTCACGAAAGCTTTAATTCAAAATGGTAAAAAAGTCAAACTGAAAAAATTGGCCAGTAAAAAAGATAATTGGCCATCAAAAAAAGTGACTGGTTAAAAAAGAGTGGCCATTAAAGAAAAAATTTGACTGTTAAAAAAATGGTCATGATAAAAGTGAAAAAAATTCGCCGGTAAAAAAGATAAATGGCCATCAAAAAAAGTAACCGGTTAAAAAAGAGTGGCCATTAAAGAAAAAATTTGACTGGTAAAAAAAAAATGGTCATGAAAAAAGTGAAAAAAATTGGCCGGTAAAAAGATGAATGGCCATCCAAAAAAGTGACCGGTTAATGAATCCTGCAGTGACCGGTTAATGAATCCCTGCAGTCACGAAAGCTTTAATTCAAAATGGTAAAAAAGTCAAACTGAAAAAATTGGCCAGTAAAAAAGATAATTGGCCATCAAGAAAAGTGACTGATTAAAAAAGAGTGGCCATTAAAGAAAAAAATTTAACTGGTAAAAAAAATGGTCGTGAAAAAAGTGAAAAAATTGGCCGGAAAAAAAGATAAATGGCCATCAAAAAAAGTAACCGGTTAAAAAAGAGTGGCCGATCAAAAATGAATTGGCCCATAAAAAAAAGACCGGTCGAAAAAAATTGGCCGGTAAAAAATATGAATGGCCATGCAAAAAGTGACCGGTTAAAAAAGAGTGGCCATTAAAGAAAAAATTTGACTGGTAAAAAAAATGGTCATATAAAAGTGAAAAAAATTGGCCGATAAAAAAGATATATGGCCATCAAAAAAAGTGACCGGTTAAAAAAATTGCCCATTAAAAAAGTGACTACAAAAAATTGGCCCGTAAAAAAGGAAGGACCAGTCAAACAAAATTGGTCAGTAAAAAAATGTATTGGCCATCACACAGTGAGGTGGAGGAGGCGGAGGAGGAGGCAGAGGAGGCGGAGGAGGAGGCAGAGGAGGCGGAGGAGGAGGCGGAGGAGGAGGCGGAGGAGGAGGCGGAGGAGGAGGCGGAGGAGGCGGAAGAGGTAGGTGGCCCGTAAAAAAAGAGACCAGTAAAAGAATTGGCCAGTAAAAAAAGATGAGTCACCATTAAAAAATTTGACTGGTAAAAAAAAAAATTATACAAATATAAAACAATTAAATTCCCTTCTACGTGACTTTACCGAAAGAACCAGAATATGAATCCCTGCAGTCACGAAAGCTTTAATTAAAATTGGTAAAAAAAGTCAAACTGAAAAAATTGGCCAGTAAAAAAGATAATTGGCCATCAAAAAAAGTGACTGATTAAAAAAGAGTGGCCATTAAAGAAAAATTTGACTGGTAAAAAAATTAATGGTCATGAAAAAAGTGAAAAAAATTGCCCGGAAAAAAGACAAATGGCCATCAAAAAAAAGTGACCGGTTAAAAAAGAGTGGCCATTAAAAAAACAGTGGCCTACCAAAAAATAATTGGCGCGTAAAAAAAGACCAGTCGAAAAAAATTGGCCGGTAAAAAAGATGAATGGCCATCCAAAAAAGTGACCGGTTAAAAAAGTAGTGGCCATTAAAAAAACAGTGGCCTACTAAAAAATAATTGGCCCGTAAAAAAAGACCAGTCGAAAAAAATTGGCCAGAAAAAAAGATAAGTGGCCATCAAAAAAAGTGACCGGTTAAAAAAATTGCCCATTAAAAAAAATGACTACAAAAAATTGGCCCATAAAAATAGGAAAGACCAGTCAAGCAAAATTGGTCAGTAAAAAAATGTATTGGCCATCACACAGTGAGGTGGAGGAGGCGGAGGAGGCTGGAGGAGGAGGCGGAGGAGGCGGCGGAGGAGGCGGAGGAGGAGGCGGAGGAGGATGCGGAGGCAGAGGAGGAGGCGGAGGAGGAGGAGGAGGCGGAAGAGGTAGGTGGCCTGTAAAAAAAGAGACCAGTAAAATAATTGGCCAGTAAAAAAAGATGAGTGGCCAATAAAAAATTTGACAGGTAAAAATGTATATATATAAAACAATTAAATTCACTTCTACGTTACTTTACCGAAAGAACCAAGAATATGAATCCTTGCAGTCATGAAAGCTTTAATTCAAATGGTAAAGAAAGTCAAACTGAAAAAAATTGGCCAGTAAAAAAGATAATTGTCCATCAAAAAAAGTGACTGGCTAAAAAAGAGTGGCCATTAAAGAAAAAAATTTACTGGTAAAAAAAAATGGTCAGGAAAAAAGTGAAAAAATTGGCCGGTAAAAAAGATAAATGGCCATCAAAAAAAGTGACCGGTTAAAAAAGAGTGGGCATTAAAAAAACAGTGGCCTACCAAAAAATAATTGGCCCGTAAAAAAAGACCAGTCAAAAAAAATTGGCCAGTAAAAAAGATAAGTGGCCATCAAAAAAAGTGACTGGTTAAAAAAATTGCCCATTAAAAAAAGTGACTACAAAAAATTGGCCCGTAAAAAAGGAAAGACCAGTCAAACACAATTGGTCCGTAAAAAAATGTACTGGCCATCACACAGTGAGGTGGAGGAGGCGGAGAAGGTGGAGAAGGTGGAGGAGGAGGTGGAGGAGGCGGTGGAGGAGGCGGAGGAGGAGGCGGAGGAGGAGGCGGAGGAGGAGGCGGAGGAGGAGGCGGAGGAGGCGGAGGAGGAGGAGGCGGAGGAGGAGGAGGCGGAGGAGGAGGAGGCGGAGGAGGAGGAGGCGGAGGAGGAGGAGGCGGAGGAGGAGGCGTAGGAGGAGGAGGAGGCGGAAGAGGTAGGTGGCCCGTAAAAAAAGAGACCAGTAAAAGAATTGGCCAGTAAAAAAAGATGAATGGCCATCAAAAAAAGTGACCGGTTAAAAAAGAGTGGCCATTAAAGAAAAAATTTGACTGGTAAAAAAAAAATGGTCATGAAAAAAGTGAAAAAAATTGGCCGGTAAAAAGATGAATGGCCATCCAAAAAATTGAACGGTTAATGAATCCTGCAGTGACCGGTTAATGAATCCCTGCAGTCACGAAAGCTTTAATTCAAAATGGTAAAAAAGTCAAACTGAAAAAATTGGCCAGTAAAAAAGATAATTGACCATCAAAAAAAGTGACTGATTAAAAAAGAGTGGCTATTAAAGAAAAAAATTGACTGGTAAAAAAAATGGTCATGAAAAAGTGAAAAAAATGGGCCGATAAAAAAGATAAATGGCCATCAAAAAAAGTGACCGGTTAAAAAAGAATGGGCATTAAAAAAACAGTGGCCTACCAAAAAATAATTGGCCCGTAAAAAAAGACCAGTCAAAAAAATTGGCCAGTAAAAAAGATAAGTGGCCGTCAAAAAAAGTGACTGGTTAAAAAAGAGGGGCCATTAAAGAAAAAATTTGACTGGTAAAAAAAAATGGTCATGAAAAAAGTGAAAAAAATTGGCCGGTGAAAAAGATAAATGGCCATCAAAAAAAGTGACCGGTTAAAAAAGAGTGGCCATTAAAAAATAGCGGCCTACCAAAAAATAATTGGCACGTAAAAAAAAACAGTCGAAAAAAATTGGCCAGTAAAAAAGATAAGTGGCCATCAAAAAAGTGACCGGTTAAAAAAATTGCCCATTAAAAAAAGTGACTACAAAAAATTGGCCCGTAAAAAAGGAAGGACCAGTCAAACAAAATTGGTCAGTAAAAAAATGTATTGGCCATCACACAGTGAGGTGGAGTAGGCGGAGGAGGTGGAGGAGGAGGCGGAGGAGGCGGAGGAGGAGGCAGAGGCGGAGGAGGAGGCGGTAGAGGTAGGTGGCCCGTAAAAAAAGAGACCAGTAAAAGAATTGGCCAGTAAAAAAAGATGAGTGGCCATAAAAAAAATTGACTGGTAAAAAAAATAAAAGAATAGAAATATAAAACAATTAAATTCCCTTCTACGTGACTTTACCGAAAGAACCAAGAATATGAAACCCTGCAGTCACGAAAGCTTTAATTCAAAATGGTAAAAAAGTCAAACTGAAAAAATTGGCCAGTAAAAAAGATAATTGGCCATCAAAAAAAGTGACTGATTAAAAAAGAGTGGCCATTAAAGAAAAAATTTGACTGGTAAAAAAAAAATGGTCATGAAAAAAGTGAAAAAAATTGGCCGGGAAAAAAGATAAATGGCCATCAAAAAAAGTGACCGGTTAAAAAAGAGTGGCCATTAAAAAAATAGTGGCCGATCAAAAATGAATTGGCCCATAAAAAAAAGACCGGTCGAAAAAAATTGGCCGGTAAAAAAGATGAATGGCCATCCAAAAAAGTGACCAGTTAAAAAAGAGTGGTTATTATAGAAAAAATTTGACTGGTAAAAAAAATGGTCATAAAAAAGTGAAAAAAATGGGCCGATAAAAAAGATAAATGGCCATCAAAAAAAGTGACCGGTTAAAAAAGAATGGGCATTAAAAAAACAGTGGCCTACCAAAAAATAATTGGCCCGTAAAAAAAGACCAGTCAAAAAAAATTGGCCAGTAAAAAAGATAAGTGGCCATCAAAAAAAGTGACTGGTTAAAAAAGAGGGGCCATTAAAGAAAAAAAATTGACTGGTAAAAAAAAATGGTCATGAAAAAAGTGAAAAAAATTGGCCGGTAAAAAAGATAAATGGCCATCAAAAAAAGTGACCGGTTAAAAAAGAGTGGCCATTAAAAAATAGCGGCCTACCAAAAAATAATTGGCGCGTAAAAAAAAACAGTCGAAAAAAATTGGCCAGTAAAAAAGATAAGTGGCCATCAAAAAAGTGACCGGTTAAAAAAATTGCCCATTAAAAAAAGTGACTACAAAAAATTGGCCCGTAAAAAAGGAAGGACCAGTCAAACAAAATTGGTCAGTAAAAAAATGTATTGGCCATCACACAGTGAGGTGGAGTAGGCGGAGGAGGTGGAGGAGGAGGCGGAGGAGGCGGAGGAGGCGGAGGAGGAGGCAGAGGCGGAGGAGGAGGCGGTAGAGGTAGGTGGCCCGTAAAAAAAGAGACCAGTAAAAGAATTGGCCAGTAAAAAAAGATGAGTGGCCATAAAAAAAATTGACTTGTAAAAAAAATAAAAGAATAGAAATATAAAACAATTAAATTCCCTTTTACGTGACTTTACCGAAAGAACCAAGAATATGAAACCCTGCAGTCACGAAAGCTTTAATTCAAAATGGTAAAAAAGTCAAACTGAAAAAATTGGCCAGTAAAAAAGATAATTGGCCATCAAAAAAAGTGACTGATTAAAAAAGAGTGGCCATTAAAGAAAAAATTTGACTGGTAAAAAAAAAATGGTCATGAAAAAAGTGAAAAAATTGGCCGGTAAAAAAGATAAATGGCCATCCAAAAAAGTGACTGGTTAAAAAAGAGTGGCCATTAAAGAAAAAATTTGACTGGTAAAAAAAATAGTCATAAAAAAGTGAAAAAAATGGGCCGATAAAAAAGATAAATGGCCATCAAAAAAAGTGACCGGTTAAAAAAGAGTGGGCATTAAAAAAACAGTGGCCTACCAAAAAATAATTGGCCCGTGAAAAAAGACCAGTCAAAAAAAATTGGCCAGTAAAAAAGATAAGTGGCCATCAAAAAAAGTGACTGGTTAAAAAAATTGCCCATTAAAAAAAGTGACTACAAAAAATTGGCCCGTAAAAAAAGAAAGACCAGTCAAACACAATTGGTCCGTAAAAAAATGTACTGGCCATCACACAGTGAGGTGGAGGAGGCGGAGAAGGTGGAGGAGGAGGTGGAGGAGGCGGTGGAGGAGGCGGAGGAGGAGGTGGAGGAGGAGGCGGAGGAGGAGGCGGAGGAGGAGGCGGAGGAGGAGGAGGCGGAGGAGGAGGAGGCGGAGGAGGAGGAGGCGGAGGAGGAGGAGGCGGAGGAGGAGGCGGAGGAGGAGGCGTAGGAGGAGGAGGAGGCGGAAGAGGTAGGTGGCCCGTAAAAAAAGAGACCAGTAAAAGAATTGGCCAGTAAAAAAAGATGAATGGCCATCAAAAAAAGTGACCGGTTAAAAAAGAGTGGCCATTAAAGAAAAAATTTGACTGGTAAAAAAAAAATGGTCATGAAAAAAGTGAAAAAAATTGGCCGGTAAAAAGATGAATGGCCATCCAAAAAAGTGACCAGTTAATGAATCCTGCAGTGACCGGTTAATGAATCCCTGCAGTCACGAAAGCTTTAATTCAAAATGGTAAAAAAGTCAAACTGAAAAAATTGGCCAGTAAAAAAGATAATTGACCATCAAAAAAAGTGACTGATTAAAAAAGAGTGGCTATTAAAGAAAAAAATTGACTGGTAAAAAAAATGGTCATGAAAAAGTGAAAAAAATGGGCCGATAAAAAAGATAAATGGCCATCAAAAAAAGTGACCGGTTAAAAAAGAATGGGCATTAAAAAAACAGTGGCCTACCAAAAAATAATTGGCCCGTAAAAAAAGACCAGTCAAAAAAAATTGGCCAGTAAAAAAGATAAGTGGCCGTCAAAAAAAGTGACTGGTTAAAAAAGAGGGGCCATTAAAGAAAAAATTTGACTGGTAAAAAAAAATGGTCATGAAAAAAGTGAAAAAAATTGGCCGGTAAAAAAGATAAATGGCCATCAAAAAAAGTGACTGGTTAAAAAAGAGTGGCCATTAAAAAATAGCGGCCTACCAAAAAATAATTGGCGCGTAAAAAAAACAGTCGAAAAAAATTGGCCAGTAAAAAAGATAAGTGGCCATCAAAAAAGTGACCGGTTAAAAAAATTGCCCATTAAAAAAAGTGACTACAAAAAATTGGCCCGTAAAAAAGGAAGGACCAGTCAAACAAAATTGGTCAGTAAAAAAATGTATTGGCCATCACACAGTGAGGTGGAGTAGGCGGAGGAGGTGGAGGAGGAGGCGGAGGAGGCGGAGGAGGCGGAGGAGGAGGCAGAGGCGGAGGAGGAGGCGGTAGAGGTAGGTGGCCCATAAAAAAAGAGACCAGTAAAAGAATTGGCCAGTAAAAAAAAAATTGGCCATAAAAAAAATTGACTGGTAAAAAAAATAAAAGAATAGAAATATAAAACAATTAAATTCCCTTCTACGTGACTTTACCGAAAGAACCAAGAATATGAAACCCTGCAGTCACGAAAGCTTTAATTCAAAATGGTAAAAAAGTCAAACTGAAAAAATTGGCCAGTAAAAAAGATAATTGGCCATCAAAAAAAGTGACTGATTAAAAAAGAGTGGCCATTAAAGAAAAAATTTGACTGGTAAAAAAAAAATGGTCATGAAAAAAGTGAAAAAAATTGGCCGGGAAAAAAGATAAATGGCCATCAAAAAAAGTGACCGGTTAAAAAAGAGTGGCCATTAAAAAAATAGTGGCCGATCAAAAATGAATTGGCCCATAAAAAAAAGACCGGTCGAAAAAAATTGGCCGGTTAAAAAGATGAATGGCCATCCAAAAAAGTGACCGGTTAAAAAAGAGTGGTTATTATAGAAAAAATTTGACTGGTAAAAAAAATGGTCATAAAAAAGTGAAAAAAATGGGCCGATAAAAAAGATAAATGGCCATCAAAAAAAGTGACCGGTTAAAAAAGAATGGGCATTAAAAAAACAGTGGCCTACCAAAAAATAATTGGCCCGTAAAAAAAAGACCAGTCAAAAAAAATTGGCCAGTAAAAAAGATAAGTGGCCGTCAAAAAAAGTGACTGGTTAAAAAAGAGGGGCCATTAAGGAAAAAATTTGACTGGTAAAAAAAAATGGTCATGAAAAAAGTGAAAAAAATTGGCCGGTAAAAAAGATAAATGGCCATCAAAAAAAGTGACCGGTTAAAAAAGAGTGGCCATTAAAAAATAGCGGCCTACTAAAAAATAATTGGCGCGTAAAAAAAAACAGTCGAAAAAAATTGGCCAGTAAAAAAGATAAGTGGCCATCAAAAAAGTGACCGGTTAAAAAAATTGCCCATTAAAAAAAGTGACTACAAAAAATTGGCCCGTAAAAAAGGAAGGACCAGTCAAACAAAATTGGTCAGTAAAAAAATGTATTGGCCATCACACAGTGAGGTGGAGTAGGCGGAGGAGGTGGAGGAGGAGGCGGAGGAGGCGGAGGAGGAGGCAGAGGCGGAGGAGGAGGCGGTAGAGGTAGGTGGCCCGTAAAAAAAGAGACCAGTAAAAGAATTGGCCAGTAAAAAAAGATGAGTGGCCATAAAAAAAATTGACTGGTAAAAAAAATAAAAGAATAGAAATATAAAACAATTAAACTCCCTTCTACGTGACTTTACCGAAAGAACCAAGAATATGAAACCCTGCAGTCACGAAAGCTTTAATTCAAAATGGTAAAAAAGTCAAACTGAAAAAATTGGCCAGTAAAAAAGATAATTGGCCATCAAAAAAAGTGACTGATTAAAAAAGAGTGGCCATTAAAGAAAAAATTTGACTGGTAAAAAAAAAATGGTCATGAAAAAAGTGAAAAAAATTGGCCGGGAAAAAAGATAAATGGCCATCAAAAAAAGTGACCGGTTAAAAAAGAGTGGCCATTAAAAAAATAGTGGCCGATCAAAAATGAATTGGCCCATAAAAAAAAGACCGGTCGAAAAAAATTGGCCAGTAAAAAAGATGAATGGCCATCCAAAAAAGTGACCGGTTAAAAAAGAGTGGTTATTATAGAAAAAATTTGACTGGTAAAAAAAATGGTCATAAAAAAGTGAAAGAAATGCGCCGATAAAAAAGATAAATGGCCATCAAAAAAAGTGACCGGTTAAAAAAGAATGGGCATTAAAAAAACAGTGGCCTACCAAAAAATAATTGGCCCGTAAAAAAAGACCAGTCAAAAAAAATTGGCCAGTAAAAAAGATGTGGCCATCAAAAAAAGTGACTGGTTAAAAAAGAGGGGCCATTAAAGAAAAAAAATTGACTGGTAAAAAAAAATGGTCATGAAAAAAGTGAAAAAAATTGGCCGGTAAAAAAGATAAATGGCCATCAAAAAAAGTGACCGGTTAAAAAAGAGTGGCCATTAAAAAATAGCGGCCTACCAAAAAATAATTGGCACGTAAAAAAAAACAGTCCAAAAAAATTGGCCAGTAAAAAAGATAAGTGGCCATCAAAAAAGTGACCGGTTAAAAAAATTGCCCATTAAAAAAAGTGACTACAAAAAATTGGCCCGTAAAAAAGGAAGGACCAGTCAAACAAAATTGGTCAGTAAAAAAATGTATTGGCCATCACACAGTGAGGTGGAGTAGGCGGAGGAGGTGGAGGAGGAGGCGGAGGAGGCGGAGGAGGCGGAGGAGGAGGCAGAGGCGGAGGAGGAGGCGGTAGAGGTAGGTGGCCCGTAAAAAAAGAGACCAGTAAAAGAATTGGCCAGTAAAAAAAGATGAGTGGCCATAAAAAAAATTGACTGGTAAAAAAAATAAAAGAATAGAAATATAAAACAATTAAATTCCCTTCTACGTGACTTTACCAAAAGAACCAAGAATATGAAACCCTGCAGTCACGAAAGCTTTAATTCAAAATGGTAAAAAAGTCAAACTGAAAAAATTGGCCAGTAAAAAAGATAATTGGCCATCAAAAAAAGTGACTGATTAAAAATGAGTGGCCATTAAAGAAAAAATTTGACTGGTAAAAAAAAAATGGTCATGAAAAAAGTGAAAAAATTGGCCGGTAAAAAAGATAAATGGCCATCCAAAAAAGTGACTGGTTAAAAAAGAGTGGCCATTAAAGAAAAAATTTGACTGGTAAAAAAAATAGTCATAAAAAAGTGAAAAAAATGGGCCGATAAAAAAGATAAATGGCCATCAAAAAAAGTGACCGGTTAAAAAAGAGTGGGCATTAAAAAAACAGTGGCCTACCAAAAAATAATTGGCCCGTGAAAAAAGACCAGTCAAAAAAAATTGGCCAGTAAAAAAGATAAGTGGCCATCAAAAAAAGTGACTGGTTAAAAAAATTGCCCATTAAAAAAAGTGACTACAAAAAATTGGCCCGTAAAAAAGGAAAGACCAGTCAAACACAATTGGTCCGTAAAAAAATGTACTGGCCATCACACAGTGAGGTGGAGGAGGCGGAGAAGGTGGAGGAGGAGGTGGAGGAGGCGGTGGAGGAGGCGGAGGAGGAGGCGGAGGAGGAGGCGGAGGAGGAGGCGGAGGAGGAGGCGGAGGAGGAGGCGGAGGAGGAGGAGGCGGAGGAGGAGGCGGAGGAGGAGGCGTAGGAGGAGGAGGAGGCGGAAGAGGTAGGTGGCCCGTAAAAAAAGAGACCAGTAAAAGAATTGGCCAGTAAAAAAAGATGAATGGCCATCAAAAAAAGTGACCGGTTAAAAAAGAGTGGCCATTAAAGAAAAAATTTGACTGGTAAAAAAAAAATGGTCATGAAAAAAGTGAAAAAAATTGGCGGGTAAAAAGATGAATGGCCATCCAAAAAAGTGACTGGTTAATGAATCCTGCAGTGACCGGTTAATGAATCCCTGCAGTCACGAAAGCTTTAATTCAAAATGGTAAAAAAGTCAAACTGAAAAAATTGGCCAGTAAAAAAGATAATTGACCATCAAAAAAAGTGACTGATTAAAAAAGAGTGGCTATTAAAGAAAAAAATTGACTGGTAAAAAAAATGGTCATGAAAAAGTGAAAAAAATGGGCCGATAAAAAAGATAAATGGCCATCAAAAAAAGTGACCGGTTAAAAAAGAATGGGCATTAAAAAAACAGTGGCCTACCAAAAAATAATTGGCCCGTGAAAAAAGACCAGTCAAAAAAAATTGGCCAGTAAAAAAGATAAGTGGCCATCAAAAAAAGTGACTGGTTAAAAAAATTGCCCATTAAAAAAAGTGACTACAAAAAATTGGCCCGTAAAAAAGGAAAGACCAGTCAAACACAATTGGTCCGTAAAAAAATGTACTGGCCATCACACAGTGAGGTGGAGGAGGCGGAGAAGGTGGAGGAGGAGGTGGAGGAGGCGGTGGAGGAGGCGGAGGAGGAGGCGGAGGAGGAGGCGGAGGAGGAGGCGGAGGAGGAGGCGGAGGAGGAGGAGGCGGAGGAGGAGGAGGCGAAGGAGGAGGAGGCGGAGGAGGAGGAGGCGGAGGAGGAGGCGTAGGAGGAGGAGGAGGCGGAAGAGGTAGGTGGCCCGTAAAAAAAGAGACCAGTAAAAGAATTGGCCAGTAAAAAAAGATGAATGGCCATCAAAAAAAGTGACCGGTTAAAAAAGAGTGGCCATTAAAGAAAAAATTTGACTGGTAAAAAAAAAATGGTCATGAAAAAAGTGAAAAAAATTGGCCGGTAAAAAGATGAATGGCCATCCAAAAAAGTGACCGGTTAATGAATCCTGCAGTGACCGGTTAATGAATCCCTGCAGTCACGAAAGCTTTAATTCAAAATGGTAAAAAAGTCAAACTGAAAAAATTGGCCAGTAAAAAAGATAATTGACCATCAAAAAAAGTGACTGATTAAAAAAGAGTGGCTATTAAAGAAAAAAATTGACTGGTAAAAAAAATGGTCATGAAAAAGTGAAAAAAATGGGCCGATAAAAAAGATAAATGGCCATCAAAAAAAGTGACCGGTTAAAAAAGAATGGGCATTAAAAAAACAGTGGCCTACCAAAAAATAATTGGCCCGTAAAAAAAGACCAGTCAAAAAAAATTGGCCAGTAAAAAAGATAAGTGGCCGTCAAAAAAAGTGACTGGTTAAAAAAGAGGGGCCATTAAAGAAAAAATTTGACTGGTAAAAAAAAATGGTCATGAAAAAAGTGAAAAAAATTGGCCGGTAAAAAAGATAAATGGCCATCAAAAAAAGTGACCGGTTAAAAAAGAGTGGCCATTAAAAAATAGCGGCCTACCAAAAAATAATTGGCACGTAAAAAAAAACAGTCCAAAAAAATTGGCCAGTAAAAAAGATAAGTGGCCATCAAAAAAGTGACCGGTTAAAAAAATTGCCCATTAAAAAAAGTGACTACAAAAAATTGGCCCGTAAAAAAGGAAGGACCAGTCAAACAAAATTGGTCAGTAAAAAAATGTATTGGCCATCACACAGTGAGGTGGAGTAGGCGGAGGAGGTGGAGGAGGAGGCGGAGGAGGCGGAGGAGGCGGAGGAGGAGGCAGAGGCGGAGGAGGAGGCGGTAGAGGTAGGTGGCCCGTAAAAAAAGAGACCAGTAAAAGAATTGGCCAGTAAAAAAAGATGAGTGGCCATAAAAAAAATTGACTGGTAAAAAAAATAAAAGAATAGAAATATAAAACAATTAAATTCCCTTCTACGTGACTTTACCAAAAGAACCAAGAATATGAAACCCTGCAGTCACGAAAGCTTTAATTCAAAATGGTAAAAAAGTCAAACTGAAAAAATTGGCCAGTAAAAAAGATAATTGGCCATCAAAAAAAGTGACTGATTAAAAATGAGTGGCCATTAAAGAAAAAATTTGACTGGTAAAAAAAAAATGGTCATGAAAAAAGTGAAAAAATTGGCCGGTAAAAAAGATAAATGGCCATCCAAAAAAGTGACTGGTTAAAAAAGAGTGGCCATTAAAGAAAAAATTTGACTGGTAAAAAAAATAGTCATAAAAAAGTGAAAAAAATGGGCCGATAAAAAAGATAAATGGCCATCAAAAAAAGTGACCGGTTAAAAAAGAGTGGGCATTAAAAAAACAGTGGCCTACCAAAAAATAATTGGCCCGTGAAAAAAGACCAGTCAAAAAAAATTGGCCAGTAAAAAAGATAAGTGGCCATCAAAAAAAGTGACTGGTTAAAAAAATTGCCCATTAAAAAAAGTGACTACAAAAAATTGTCCCGTAAAAAAGGAAAGACCAGTCAAACACAATTGGTCCGTAAAAAAATGTACTGGCCATCACACAGTGAGGTGGAGGAGGCGGAGAAGGTGGAGGAGGAGGTGGAGGAGGCGGTGGAGGAGGCGGAGGAGGAGGCGGAGGAGGAGGCGGAGGAGGAGGCGGAGGAGGAGGCGGAGGAGGAGGCGGAGGAGGAGGAGGCGGAGGAGGAGGCGGAGGAGGAGGCGTAGGAGGAGGAGGAGGCGGAAGAGGTAGGTGGCCCGTAAAAAAAGAGACCAGTAAAAGAATTGGCCAGTAAAAAAAGATGAATGGCCATCAAAAAAAGTGACCGGTTAAAAAAGAGTGGCCATTAAAGAAAAAATTTGACTGGTAAAAAAAAAATGGTCATGAAAAAAGTGAAAAAAATTGGCGGGTAAAAAGATGAATGGCCATCCAAAAAAGTGACTGGTTAATGAATCCTGCAGTGACCGGTTAATGAATCCCTGCAGTCACGAAAGCTTTAATTCAAAATGGTAAAAAAGTCAAACTGAAAAAATTGGCCAGTAAAAAAGATAATTGACCATCAAAAAAAGTGACTGATTAAAAAAGAGTGGCTATTAAAGAAAAAAATTGACTGGTAAAAAAAATGGTCATGAAAAAGTGAAAAAAATGGGCCGATAAAAAAGATAAATGGCCATCAAAAAAAGTGACCGGTTAAAAAAGAATGGGCATTAAAAAAACAGTGGCCTACCAAAAAATAATTGGCCCGTGAAAAAAGACCAGTCAAAAAAAATTGGCCAGTAAAAAAGATAAGTGGCCATCAAAAAAAGTGACTGGTTAAAAAAATTGCCCATTAAAAAAAGTGACTACAAAAAATTGGCCCGTAAAAAAGGAAAGACCAGTCAAACACAATTGGTCCGTAAAAAAATGTACTGGCCATCACACAGTGAGGTGGAGGAGGCGGAGAAGGTGGAGGAGGAGGTGGAGGAGGCGGTGGAGGAGGCGGAGGAGGAGGCGGAGGAGGAGGCGGAGGAGGAGGCGGAGGAGGAGGCGGAGGAGGAGGAGGCGGAGGAGGAGGAGGCGAAGGAGGAGGAGGCGGAGGAGGAGGAGGCGGAGGAGGAGGCGTAGGAGGAGGAGGAGGCGGAAGAGGTAGGTGGCCCGTAAAAAAAGAGACCAGTAAAAGAATTGGCCAGTAAAAAAAGATGAATGGCCATCAAAAAAAGTGACCGGTTAAAAAAGAGTGGCCATTAAAGAAAAAATTTGACTGGTAAAAAAAAAATGGTCATGAAAAAAGTGAAAAAAATTGGCCGGTAAAAAGATGAATGGCCATCCAAAAAAGTGACCGGTTAATGAATCCTGCAGTGACCGGTTAATGAATCCCTGCAGTCACGAAAGCTTTAATTCAAAATGGTAAAAAAGTCAAACTGAAAAAATTGGCCAGTAAAAAAGATAATTGACCATCAAAAAAAGTGACTGATTAAAAAAGAGTGGCTATTAAAGAAAAAAATTGACTGGTAAAAAAAATGGTCATGAAAAAGTGAAAAAAATGGGCCGATAAAAAAGATAAATGGCCATCAAAAAAAGTGACCGGTTAAAAAAGAATGGGCATTAAAAAAACAGTGGCCTACCAAAAAATAATTGGCCCGTAAAAAAAGACCAGTCAAAAAAAATTGGCCAGTAAAAAAGATAAGTGGCCGTCAAAAAAAGTGACTGGTTAAAAAAGAGGGGCCATTAAAGAAAAAATTTGACTGGTAAAAAAAAATGGTCATGAAAAAAGTGAAAAAAATTGGCCGGTAAAAAAGATAAATGGCCATCAAAAAAAGTGACCGGTTAAAAAAGAGTGGCCATTAAAAAATAGCGGCCTACCAAAAAATAATTGGCACGTAAAAAAAAACAGTCGAAAAAAATTGGCCAGTAAAAAAGATAAGTGGCCATCAAAAAAGTGACCGGTTAAAAAAAATGCCCATTAAAAAAAGTGACTACAAAAAATTGGCCCGTAAAAAAGGAAGGACCAGTCAAACAAAATTGGTCAGTAAAAAAATGTATTGGCCATCACACAGTGAGGTGGAGTAGGCGGAGGAGGTGGAGGAGGAGGCGGAGGAGGCGGAGGAGGAGGCAGAGGCGGAGGAGGAGGCGGTAGAGGTAGGTGGCCCGTAAAAAAAGAGACCAGTAAAAGAATTGGCCAGTAAAAAAAGATGAGTGGCCATAAAAAAAAATGACTGGTAAAAAAAATAAAAGAATAGAAATATAAAACAATTAAATTCCCTTCTACGTGACTTTACCGAAAGAACCAAGAATATGAAACCCTGCAGTCACGAAAGCTTTAATTCAAAATGGTAAAAAAGTCAAACTGAAAAAATTGGCCAGTAAAAAAGATAATTGGCCATCAAAAAAAGTGACTGATTAAAAAAGAGTGGCCATTAAAGAAAAAATTTGACTGGTAAAAAAAAAAAATGGTCATGAAAAAAGTGAAAAAAATTGGCCGGGAAAAAAGATAAATGGCCATCAAAAAAAGTGACCGGTTAAAAAAGAGTGGCCATTAAAAAAATAGTGGCCGATCAAAAATGAATTGGCCCATAAAAAAAAGACCGGTCGAAAAAAATTGGCCGGTAAAAAAGATGAATGGCCATCCAAAAAAGTGACCAGTTAAAAAAGAGTGGTTATTATAGAAAAAATTTGACTGGTAAAAAAAATGGTCATAAAAAAGTGAAAAAAATGGGCCGATAAAAAATATAAATGGCCATCAAAAAAAGTGACCGGTTAAAAAAGAATGGGCATTAAAAAAACAGTGGCCTACCAAAAAATAATTGGCCCGTAAAAAAAGACCAGTCAAAAAAAATTGGCCAGTAAAAAAGATAAGTGGCCATCAAAAAAAGTGACTGGTTAAAAAAGAGGGGCCATTAAAGAAAAAAAATTGACTGGTAAAAAAAAATGGTCATGAAAAAAGTGAAAAAAATTGGCCGGTAAAAAAGATAAATGGCCATCAAAAAAAGTGACCGGTTAAAAAAGAGTGGCCATTAAAAAATAGCGGCCTACCAAAAAATAATTGGCGCGTAAAAAAAAACAGTCGAAAAAAATTGGCCAGTAAAAAAGATAAGTGGCCATCAAAAAAGTGACCGGTTAAAAAAATTGCCCATTAAAAAAAGTGACTACAAAAAATTGGCCCGTAAAAAAGGAAGGACCAGTCAAACAAAATTGGTCAGTAAAAAAATGTATTGGCCATCACACAGTGAGGTGGAGTAGGCGGAGGAGGTGGAGGAGGAGGCGGAGGAGGCGGAGGAGGCGGAGGAGGAGGCAGAGGCGGAGGAGGAGGCGGTAGAGGTAGGTGGCCCGTAAAAAAAGAGACCAGTAAAAGAATTGGCCAGTAAAAAAAGATGAGTGGCCATAAAAAAAATTGACTTGTAAAAAAAATAAAAGAATAGAAATATAAAACAATTAAATTCCCTTCTACGTGACTTTACCGAAAGAACCAAGAATATGAAACCCTGCAGTCACGAAAGCTTTAATTCAAAATGGTAAAAAGTCAAACTGAAAAAATTGGCCAGTAAAAAAGATAATTGGCCATCAAAAAAAGTGACTGGTTAAAAAAGAGTGGCCATTAAAGAAAAAATTTGACTGGTAAAAAAAAAATGGTCATGAAAAAAGTGAAAAAATTGGCCGGTAAAAAAGATAAATGGCCATCCAAAAAAGTGACTGGTTAAAAAAGAGTGGCCATTAAAGAAAAAATTTGACTGGTAAAAAAAATAGTCATAAAAAAGTGAAAAAAATGGGCCGATAAAAAAGATAAATGGCCATCAAAAAAAGTGACCGGTTAAAAAAGAGTGGGCATTAAAAAAACAGTGGCCTACCAAAAAATAATTGGCCCGTGAAAAAAGACCAGTCAAAAAAAATTGGCCAGTAAAAAAGATAAGTGGCCATCAAAAAAAGTGACTGGTTAAAAAAATTGCCCATTAAAAAAAGTGACTACAAAAAATTGGCCCGTAAAAAAGGAAAGACCAGTCAAACACAATTGGTCCGTAAAAAAATGTACTGGCCATCACACAGTGAGGTGGAGGAGGCGGAGAAGGTGGAGGAGGAGGTGGAGGAGGCGGTGGAGGAGGCGGAGGAGGAGGCGGAGGAGGAGGCGGAGGAGGAGGCGGAGGAGGAGGCGGAGGAGGAGGAGGCGGAGGAGGAGGAGGCGGAGGAGGAGGAGGCGGAGGAGGAGGAGGCGGAGGAGGAGGCGGAGGAGGAGGCGTAGGAGGAGGAGGAGGCGGAAGAGGTAGGTGGCCCGTAAAAAAAGAGACCAGTAAAAGAATTGGCCAGTAAAAAAAGATGAATGGCCATCAAAAAAAGTGACCGGTTAAAAAAGAGTGGCCATTAAAGAAAAAATTTGACTGGTAAAAAAAAAATGGTCATGAAAAAAGTGAAAAAAATTGGCCGGTAAAAAGATGAATGGCCATCCAAAAAAGTGACCGGTTAATGAATCCTGCAGTGACCGGTTAATGAATCCCTGCAGTCACGAAAGCTTTAATTCAAAATGGTAAAAAAGTCAAACTGAAAAAATTGGCCAGTAAAAAAGATAATTGACCATCAAAAAAAGTGACTGATTAAAAAAGAGTGGCTATTAAAGAAAAAAATTGACTGGTAAAAAAAATGGTCATGAAAAAGTGAAAAAAATGGGCCGATAAAAAAGATAAATGGCCATCAAAAAAAGTGACCGGTTAAAAAAGAATGGGCATTAAAAAAACAGTGGCCTACCAAAAAATAATTGGCCCGTAAAAAAAGACCAGTCAAAAAAAATTGGCCAGTAAAAAAGATAAGTGGCCGTCAAAAAAAGTGACTGGTTAAAAAAGAGGGGCCATTAAAGAAAAAATTTGACTGGTAAAAAAAAATGGTCATGAAAAAAGTGAAAAAAATTGGCCGGTAAAAAAGATAAATGGCCATCAAAAAAAGTGACCGGTTAAAAAAGAGTGGCCATTAAAAAATAGCGGCCTACCAAAAAATAATTGGCGCGTAAAAAAAAACAGTCGAAAAAAATTGGCCAGTAAAAAAGATAAGTGGCCATCAAAAAAGTGACCGGTTAAAAAAATTGCCCATTAAAAAAAGTGACTACAAAAAATTGGCCCGTAAAAAAGGAAGGACCAGTCAAACAAAATTGGTCAGTAAAAAAATGTATTGGCCATCACACAGTGAGGTGGAGTAGGCGGAGGAGGTGGAGGAGGAGGCGGAGGAGGCGGAGGAGGAGGCAGAGGCGGAGGAGGAGGCGGTAGAGGTAGGTGGCCCGTAAAAAAAGAGACCAGTAAAAGAATTGGCCAGTAAAAAAAGATGAGTGGCCATAAAAAAAAATGACTGGTAAAAAAAATAAAAGAATAGAAATATAAAACAATTAAATTCCCTTCTACGTGACTTTACCGAAAGAACCAAGAATATGAAACCCTGCAGTCACGAAAGCTTTAATTCAAAATGGTAAAAAAGTCAAACTGAAAAAATTGGCCAGTAAAAAAGATAATTGGCCATCAAAAAAAGTGACTGATTAAAAAAGAGTGGCCATTAAAGAAAAAATTTGACTGGTAAAAAAAAAATGGTCATGAAAAAAGTGAAAAAAATTGGCCGGGAAAAAAGATAAATGGCCATCAAAAAAAGTGACCGGTTAAAAAAGAGTGGCCATTAAAAAAATAGTGGCCGATCAAAAATGAATTGGCCCATAAAAAAAAGACCGGTCGAAAAAAATTGGCCGGTAAAAAAGATGAATGGCCATCCAAAAAAGTGACCAGTTAAAAAAGAGTGGTTATTATAGAAAAAATTTGACTGGTAAAAAAAATGGTCATAAAAAAGTGAAAAAAATGGGCCGATAAAAAAGATAAATGGCCATCAAAAAAAGTGACCGGTTAAAAAAGAATGGGCATTAAAAAAACAGTGGCCTACCAAAAAATAATTGGCCCGTAAAAAAAGACCAGTCAAAAAAAATTGGCCAGTAAAAAAGATAAGTGGCCATCAAAAAAAGTGACTGGTTAAAAAAGAGGGGCCATTAAAGAAAAAAAATTGACTGGTAAAAAAAAATGGTCATGAAAAAAGTGAAAAAAATTGGCCGGTAAAAAAGATAAATGGCCATCAAAAAAAGTGACCGGTTAAAAAAGAGTGGCCATTAAAAAATAGCGGCCTACCAAAAAATAATTGGCGCGTAAAAAAAACCAGTCGAAAAAAATTGGCCAGTAAAAAAGATAAGTGGCCATCAAAAAAGTGACCGGTTAAAAAAATTGCCCATTAAAAAAAGTGACTACAAAAAATTGGCCCGTAAAAAAGGAAGGACCAGTCAAACAAAATTGGTCAGTAAAAAAATGTATTGGCCATCACACAGTGAGGTGGAGTAGGCGGAGGAGGTGGAGGAGGAGGCGGAGGAGGCGGAGGAGGCGGAGGAGGAGGCAGAGGCGGAGGAGGAGGCGGTAGAGGTAGGTGGCCCGTAAAAAAAGAGACCAGTAAAAGAATTGGCCAGTAAAAAAAGATGAGTGGCCATAAAAAAAATTGACTTGTAAAAAAAATAAAAGAATAGAAATATAAAACAATTAAATTCCCTTCTACGTGACTTTACCGAAAGAACCAAGAATATGAAACCCTGCAGTCACGAAAGCTTTAATTCAAAATGGTAAAAAAGTCAAACTGAAAAAATTGGCCAGTAAAAAAGATAATTGGCCATCAAAAAAAGTGACTGATTAAAAAAGAGTGGCCATTAAAGAAAAAATTTGACTGGTAAAAAAAAAATGGTCATGAAAAAAGTGAAAAAATTGGCCGGTAAAAAAGATAAATGGCCATCCAAAAAAGTGACTGGTTAAAAAAGAGTGGCCATTAAAGAAAAAATTTGACTGGTAAAAAAAATAGTCATAAAAAAGTGAAAAAAATGGGCCGATAAAAAAGATAAATGGCCATCAAAAAAAGTGACCGGTTAAAAAAGAGTGGGCATTAAAAAAACAGTGGCCTACCAAAAAATAATTGGCCCGTGAAAAAAGACCAGTCAAAAAAAATTGGCCAGTAAAAAAGATAAGTGGCCATCAAAAAAAGTGACTGGTTAAAAAAATTGCCCATTAAAAAAAGTGACTACAAAAAATTGGCCCGTAAAAAAAGAAAGACCAGTCAAACACAATTGGTCCGTAAAAAAATGTACTGGCCATCACACAGTGAGGTGGAGGAGGCGGAGAAGGTGGAGGAGGAGGTGGAGGAGGCGGTGGAGGAGGCGGAGGAGGAGGCGGAGGAGGAGGCGGAGGAGGAGGCGGAGGAGGAGGCGGAGGAGGAGGAGGCGGAGGAGGAGGAGGCGGAGGAGGAGGAGGCGGAGGAGGAGGAGGCGGAGGAGGAGGCGGAGGAGGAGGCGTAGGAGGAGGAGGAGGCGGAAGAGGTAGGTGGCCCGTAAAAAAAGAGACCAGTAAAAGAATTGGCCAGTAAAAAAAGATGAATGGCCATCAAAAAAAGTGACCGGTTAAAAAAGAGTGGCCATTAAAGAAAAAATTTGACTGGTAAAAAAAAAATGGTCATGAAAAAAGTGAAAAAAATTGGCCGGTAAAAAGATGAATGGCCATCCAAAAAAGTGACCGGTTAATGAATCCTGCAGTGACCGGTTAATGAATCCCTGCAGTCACGAAAGCTTTAATTCAAAATGGTAAAAAAGTCAAACTGAAAAAATTGGCCAGTAAAAAAGATAATTGACCATCAAAAAAAGTGACTGATTAAAAAAGAGTGGCTATTAAAGAAAAAAATTGACTGGTAAAAAAAATGGTCATGAAAAAGTGAAAAAAATGGGCCGATAAAAAAGATAAATGGCCATCAAAAAAAGTGACCGGTTAAAAAAGAATGGGCATTAAAAAAACAGTGGCCTACCAAAAAATAATTGGCCCGTAAAAAAAGACCAGTCAAAAAAAATTGGCCAGTAAAAAAGATAAGTGGCCGTCAAAAAAAGTGACTGGTTAAAAAAGAGGGGCCATTAAAGAAAAAATTTGACTGGTAAAAAAAAATGGTCATGAAAAAAGTGAAAAAAATTGGCCGGTAAAAAAGATAAATGGCCATCAAAAAAAGTGACCGGTTAAAAAAGAGTGGCCATTAAAAAATAGCGGCCTACCAAAAAATAATTGGCGCGTAAAAAAAAACAGTCGAAAAAAATTGGCCAGTAAAAAAGATAAGTGGCCATCAAAAAAGTGACCGGTTAAAAAAATTGCCCATTAAAAAAAGTGACTACAAAAAATTGGCCCGTAAAAAAGGAAGGACCAGTCAAACAAAATTGGTCAGTAAAAAAATGTATTGGCCATCACACAATGAGGTGGAGTAGGCGGAGGAGGTGGAGGAGGAGGCGGAGGAGGCGGAGGAGGCGGAGGAGGAGGCAGAGGCGGAGGAGGAGGCGGTAGAGGTAGGTGGCCCATAAAAAAAGAGACCAGTAAAAGAATTGGCCAGTAAAAAAAAAATTGGCCATAAAAAAAATTGACTGGTAAAAAAAATAAAAGAATAGAAATATAAAACAATTAAATTCCCTTCTACGTGACTTTACCGAAAGAACCAAGAATATGAAACCCTGCAGTCACGAAAGCTTTAATTCAAAATGGTAAAAAAGTCAAACTGAAAAAATTGGCCAGTAAAAAAGATAATTGGCCATCAAAAAAAGTGACTGATTAAAAAAGAGTGGCCATTAAAGAAAAAATTTGACTGGTAAAAAAAAAATGGTCATGAAAAAAGTGAAAAAAATTGGCCGGGAAAAAAGATAAATGGCCATCAAAAAAAGTGACCGGTTAAAAAAGAGTGGCCATTAAAAAAATAGTGGCCGATCAAAAATGAATTGGCCCATAAAAAAAAGACCGGTCGAAAAAAATTGGCCGGTTAAAAAGATGAATGGCCATCCAAAAAAGTGACCGGTTAAAAAAGAGTGGTTATTATAGAAAAAATTTGACTGGTAAAAAAAATGGTCATAAAAAAGTGAAAAAAATGGGCCGATAAAAAAGATAAATGGCCATCAAAAAAAGTGACCGGTTAAAAAAGAATGGGCATTAAAAAAACAGTGGCCTACCAAAAAATAATTGGCCCGTAAAAAAAAGACCAGTCAAAAAAAATTGGCCAGTAAAAAAGATAAGTGGCCGTCAAAAAAAGTGACTGGTTAAAAAAGAGGGGCCATTAAGGAAAAAATTTGACTGGTAAAAAAAAATGGTCATGAAAAAAGTGAAAAAAATTGGCCGGTAAAAAAGATAAATGGCCATCAAAAAAAGTGACCGGTTAAAAAAGAGTGGCCATTAAAAAATAGCGGCCTACCAAAAAATAATTGGCGCGTAAAAAAAAACAGTCGAAAAAAATTGGCCAGTAAAAAAGATAAGTGGCCATCAAAAAAGTGACCGGTTAAAAAAATTGCCCATTAAAAAAAGTGACTACAAAAAATTGGCCCGTAAAAAAGGAAGGACCAGTCAAACAAAATTGGTCAGTAAAAAAATGTATTGGCCATCACACAGTGAGGTGGAGTAGGCGGAGGAGGTGGAGGAGGAGGCGGAGGAGGCGGAGGAGGAGGCAGAGGCGGAGGAGGAGGCGGTAGAGGTAGGTGGCCCGTAAAAAAAGAGACCAGTAAAAGAATTGGCCAGTAAAAAAAGATGAGTGGCCATAAAAAAAATTGACTGGTAAAAAAAATAAAAGAATAGAAATATAAAACAATTAAATTCCCTTCTACGTGACTTTACCGAAAGAACCAAGAATATGAAACCCTGCAGTCACGAAAGCTTTAATTCAAAATGGTAAAAAAGTCAAACTGAAAAAATTGGCCAGTAAAAAAGATAATTGGCCATCAAAAAAAGTGACTGATTAAAAAAGAGTGGCCATTAAAGAAAAAATTTGACTGGTAAAAAAAAAATGGTCATGAAAAAAGTGAAAAAAATTGGCCGGGAAAAAAGATAAATGGCCATCAAAAAAAGTGACCGGTTAAAAAAGAGTGGCCATTAAAAAAATAGTGGCCGATCAAAAATGAATTGGCCCATAAAAAAAAGACCGGTCGAAAAAAATTGGCCGGTAAAAAAGATGAATGGCCATCCAAAAAAGTGACCGGTTAAAAAAGAGTGGTTATTATAGAAAAAATTTGACTGGTAAAAAAAATGGTCATAAAAAAGTGAAAGAAATGCGCCGATAAAAAAGATAAATGGCCATCAAAAAAAGTGACCGGTTAAAAATGAATGGGCATTAAAAAAACAGTGGCCTACCAAAAAATAATTGGCCCGTAAAAAAAGACCAGTCAAAAAAAATTGGCCAGTAAAAAAGATGTGGCCATCAAAAAAAGTGACTGGTTAAAAAAGAGGGGCCATTAAAGAAAAAAAATTGACTGGTAAAAAAAAATGGTCATGAAAAAAGTGAAAAAAATTGGCCGGTAAAAAAGATAAATGGCCATCAAAAAAAGTGACCGGTTAAAAAAGAGTGGCCATTAAAAAATAGCGGCCTACCAAAAAATAATTGGCACGTAAAAAAAAACAGTCGAAAAAAATTGGCCAGTAAAAAAGATAAGTGGCCATCAAAAAAGTGACCGGTTAAAAAAATTGCCCATTAAAAAAAGTGACTACAAAAAATTGGCCCGTAAAAAAGGAAGGACCAGTCAAACAAAATTGGTCAGTAAAAAAATGTATTGGCCATCACACAGTGAGGTGGAGTAGGCGGAGGAGGTGGAGGAGGAGGCGGAGGAGGCGGAGGAGGCGGAGGAGGAGGCAGAGGCAGAGGAGGAGGCGGTAGAGGTAGGTGGCCCGTAAAAAAAGAGACCAGTAAAAGAATTGGCCAGTAAAAAAAGATGAGTGGCCATAAAAAAAATTGACTGGTAAAAAAAATAAAAGAATAGAAATATAAAACAATTAAATTCCCTTCTACGTGACTTTACCAAAAGAACCAAGAATATGAAACCCTGCAGTCACGAAAGCTTTAATTCAAAATGGTAAAAAAGTCAAACTGAAAAAATTGGCCAGTAAAAAAGATAATTGGCCATCAAAAAAAGTGACTGATTAAAAAAGAGTGGCCATTAAAGAAAAAATTTGACTGGTAAAAAAAAAATGGTCATGAAAAAAGTGAAAAAATTGGCCGGTAAAAAAGATAAATGGCCATCCAAAAAAGTGACTGGTTAAAAAAGAGTGGCCATTAAAGAAAAAATTTGACTGGTAAAAAAAATAGTCATAAAAAAGTGAAAAAAATGGGCCGATAAAAAAGATAAATGGCCATCAAAAAAAGTGACCGGTTAAAAAAGAGTGGGCATTAAAAAAACAGTGGCCTACCAAAAAATAATTGGCCCGTGAAAAAAGACCAGTCAAAAAAAATTGGCCAGTAAAAAAGATAAGTGGCCATCAAAAAAAGTGACTGGTTAAAAAAATTGCCCATTAAAAAAAGTGACTACAAAAAATTGGCCCGTAAAAAAGGAAAGACCAGTCAAACACAATTGGTCTGTAAAAAAATGTACTGGCCATCACACAGTGAGGTGGAGGAGGCGGGTAAGGTGGAGGAGGAGGTGGAGGAGGCGGTGGAGGAGGCGGAGGAGGAGGCGGAGGAGGAGGCGGAGGAGGAGGCGGAGGAGGAGGCGGAGGAGGAGGAGGCGGAGGAGGAGGAGGCGAAGGAGGAGGAGGCGGAGGAGGAGGAGGCGGAGGAGGAGGCGTAGGAGGAGGAGGAGGCGGAAGAGGTAGGTGGCCCGTAAAAAAAGAGACCAGTAAAAGAATTGGCCAGTAAAAAAAGATGAATGGCCATCAAAAAAAGTGACCGGTTAAAAAAGAGTGGCCATTAAAGAAAAAAAATTGACTGGTAAAAAAAAATGGTCATGAAAAAAGTGAAAAAAATTGGCCGGTAAAAAAGATAAATGGACATCAAAAAAAGTGACCGGTTAAAAAAGAGTGGCCATTAAAAAATAGCGGCCTACCAAAAAATAATTGGCGCGTAAAAAAAAACAGTCGAAAAAAATTGGCCAGTAAAAAAGATAAGTGGCCATCAAAAAAGTGACCGGTTAAAAAAATTGCCCATTAAAAAAAGTGACTACAAAAAATTGGCCCGTAAAAAAGGAAGGACCAGTCAAACAAAATTGGTCAGTAAAAAAATGTATTGGCCATCACACAGTGAGGTGGAGTAGGCGGAGGAGGTGGAGGAGGAGGCGGAGGAGGCGGAGGAGGCGGAGGAGGAGGCAGAGGCGGAGGAGGAGGCGGTAGAGGTAGGTGGCCCATAAAAAAAGAGACCAGTAAAAGAATTGGCCAGTAAAAAAAAAATTGGCCATAAAAAAAATTGACTGGTAAAAAAAATAAAAGAATAGAAATATAAAACAATTAAATTCCCTTCTACGTGACTTTACCGAAAGAACCAAGAATATGAAACCCTGCAGTCACAAAAGCTTTAATTCAAAATGGTAAAAAAGTCAAACTGAAAAAATTGGCCAGTAAAAAAGATAATTGGCCATCAAAAAAAGTGACTGATTAAAAAAGAGTGGCCATTAAAGAAAAAATTTGACTGGTAAAAAAAAAATGGTCATGAAAAAAGTGAAAAAAATTGGCCGGGAAAAAAGATAAATGGCCATCAAAAAAAGTGACCGGTTAAAAAAGAGTGGCCATTAAAAAAATAGTGGCCGATCAAAAATGAATTGGCCCATAAAAAAAAGACCTGTCGAAAAAAATTGGCCGGTTAAAAAGATGAATGGCCATCCAAAAAAGTGACCGGTTAAAAAAGAGTGGTTATTATAGAAAAAATTTGACTGGTAAAAAAAATGGTCATAAAAAAGTGAAAAAAATGGGCCGATAAAAAAGATAAATGGCCATCAAAAAAAGTGACCGGTTAAAAAAGAATGGGCATTAAAAAAACAGTGGCCTACCAAAAAATAATTGGCCCGTAAAAAAAAGACCAGTCAAAAAAAATTGGCCAGTAAAAAAGATAAGTGGCCGTCAAAAAAAGTGACTGGTTAAAAAAGAGGGGCCATTAAGGAAAAAATTTGACTGGTAAAAAAAAATGGTCATGAAAAAAGTGAAAAAAATTGGCCGGTAAAAAAGATAAATGGCCATCAAAAAAAGTGACCGGTTAAAAAAGAGTGGCCATTAAAAAATAGCGGCCTACCAAAAAATAATTGGCGCGTAAAAAAAAACAGTCGAAAAAAATTGGCCAGTAAAAAAGATAAGTGGCCATCAAAAAAGTGACCGGTTAAAAAAATTGCCCATTAAAAAAAGTGACTACAAAAAATTGGCCCGTAAAAAAGGAAGGACCAGTCAAACAAAATTGGTCAGTAAAAAAATGTATTGGCCATCACACAGTGAGGTGGAGTAGGCGGAGGAGGTGGAGGAGGAGGCGGAGGAGGCGGAGGAGGAGGCAGAGGCGGAGGAGGAGGCGGTAGAGGTAGGTGGCCCGTAAAAAAAGAGACCAGTAAAAGAATTGGCCAGTAAAAAAAGATGAGTGGCCATAAAAAAAATTGACTGGTAAAAAAAATAAAAGAATAGAAATATAAAACAATTAAATTCCCTTCTACGTGACTTTACCGAAAGAACCAAGAATATGAAACCCTGCAGTCACGAAAGCTTTAATTCAAAATGGTAAAAAAGTCAAACTGAAAAAATTGGCCAGTAAAAAAGATAATTGGCCATCAAAAAAAGTGACTGATTAAAAAAGAGTGGCCATTAAAGAAAAAATTTGACTGGTAAAAAAAAAATGGTCATGAAAAAAGTGAAAAAAATTGGCCGGGAAAAAAGATAAATGGCCATCAAAAAAAGTGACCGGTTAAAAAAGAGTGGCCATTAAAAAAATAGTGGCCGATCAAAAATGAATTGGCCCATAAAAAAAAGACCGGTCGAAAAAAATTGGCCGGTAAAAAAGATGAATGGCCATCCAAAAAAGTGACCGGTTAAAAAAGAGTGGTTATTATAGAAAAAATTTGACTGGTAAAAAAAATGGTCATAAAAAAGTGAAAGAAATGCGCCGATAAAAAAGATAAATGGCCATCAAAAAAAGTGACCGGTTAAAAATGAATGGGCATTAAAAAAACAGTGGCCTACCAAAAAATAATTGGCCCGTAAAAAAAGACCAGTCAAAAAAAATTGGCCAGTAAAAAAGATGTAGCCATCAAAAAAAGTGACTGGTTAAAAAAGAGGGGCCATTAAAGAAAAAAAATTGACTGGTAAAAAAAAATGGTCATGAAAAAAGTGAAAAAAATTGGCCGGTAAAAAAGATAAATGGCCATCAAAAAAAGTGACCGGTTAAAAAAGAGTGGCCATTAAAAAATAGCGGCCTACCAAAAAATAATTGGCACGTAAAAAAAAACAGTCGAAAAAAATTGGCCAGTAAAAAAGATAAGTGGCCATCAAAAAAGTGACCGGTTAAAAAAATTGCCCATTAAAAAAAGTGACTACAAAAAATTGGCCCGTAAAAAAGGAAGGACCAGTCAAACAAAATTGGTCAGTAAAAAAATGTATTGGCCATCACACTGTGAGGTGGAGTAGGCGGAGGAGGTGGAGGAGGAGGCGGAGGAGGCGGAGGAGGCGGAGGAGGAGGCAGAGGCAGAGGAGGAGGCGGTAGAGGTAGGTGGCCCGTAAAAAAAGAGACCAGTAAAAGAATTGGCCAGTAAAAAAAGATGAGTGGCCATAAAAAAAATTGACTGGTAAAAAAAATAAAAGAATAGAAATATAAAACGATTAAATTCCCTTCTACGTGACTTTACCAAAAGAACCAAGAATATGAAACCCTGCAGTCACGAAAGCTTTAATTCAAAATGGTAAAAAAGTCAAACTGAAAAAATTGGCCAGTAAAAAAGATAATTGGCCATCAAAAAAAGTGACTGATTAAAAAAGAGTGGCCATTAAAGAAAAAATTTGACTGGTAAAAAAAAAATGGTCATGAAAAAAGTGAAAAAATTGGCCGGTAAAAAAGATAAATGGCCATCCAAAAAAGTGACTGGTTAAAAAAAAGTGGCCATTAAAGAAAAAATTTGACTGGTAAAAAAAATAGTCATAAAAAAGTGAAAAAAATGGGCCGATAAAAAAGATAAATGGCCATCAAAAAAAGTGACCGGTTAAAAAAGAGTGGGCATTAAAAAAACAGTGGCCTACCAAAAAATAATTGGCCCGTGAAAAAAGACCAGTCAAAAAAAATTGGCCAGTAAAAAATATAAGTGGCCATCAAAAAAAGTGACTGGTTAAAAAAATTGCCCATTAAAAAAAGTGACTACAAAAAATTGGCCCGTAAAAAAGGAAAGACCAGTCAAACACAATTGGTCTGTAAAAAAATGTACTGGCCATCACACAGTGAGGTGGAGGAGGCGGAGAAGGTGGAGGAGGAGGTGGAGGAGGCGGTGGAGGAGGCGGAGGAGGAGGCGGAGGAGGAGGCGGAGGAGGAGGCGGAGGAGGAGGCGGAGGAGGAGGAGGCGGAGGAGGAGGAGGCGAAGGAGGAGGAGGCGGAGGAGGAGGAGGCGGAGGAGGAGGCGTAGGAGGAGGAGGAGGCGGAAGAGGTAGGTGGCCCGTAAAAAAAGAGACCAGTAAAAGAATTGGCCAGTAAAAAAAGATGAATGGCCATCAAAAAAAGTGACCGGTTAAAAAAGAGTGGCCATTAAAGAAAAAAAATTGACTGGTAAAAAAAAATGGTCATGAAAAAAGTGAAAAAAATTGGCCGGTAAAAAAGATAAATGGACATCAAAAAAAGTGACCGGTTAAAAAAGAGTGGCCATTAAAAAATAGCGGCCTACCAAAAAATAATTGGCACGTAAAAAAAAACAGTCGAAAAAAATTGGCCAGTAAAAAAGATAAGTGGCCATCAAAAAAGTGACCGGTTAAAAAAATTGCCCATTAAAAAAAGTGACTACAAAAAATTGGCCCGTAAAAAAGGAAGGACCAGTCAAACAAAATTGGTCAGTAAAAAAATGTATTGGCCATCACACAGTGAGGTGGAGTAGGCGGAGGAGGTGGAGGAGGAGGCGGAGGAGGCGGAGGAGGCGGAGGAGGAGGCAGAGGCGGAGGAGGAGGCGGTAGAGGTAGGTGGCCCGTAAAAAAAGAGACCAGTAAAAGAATTGGCCAGTAAAAAAAGATGAGTGGCCATAAAAAAAATTGACTGGTAAAAAAAATAAAAGAATAGAAATATAAAACAATTAAATTCCCTTCTACGTGACTTTACCAAAAGAACCAAGAATATGAAACCCTGCAGTCACGAAAGCTTTAATTCAAAATGGTAAAAAAGTCAAACTGAAAAAATTGGCCAGTAAAAAAGATAATTGGCCATCAAAAAAAGTGACTGATTAAAAAAGAGTGGCCATTAAAGAAAAAATTTGACTGGTAAAAAAAAAATGGTCATGAAAAAAGTGAAAAAATTGGCCGGTAAAAAAGATAAATGGCCATCCAAAAAAGTGACTGGTTAAAAAAGAGTGGCCATTAAAGAAAAAATTTGACTGGTAAAAAAAATAGTCATAAAAAAGTGAAAAAAATGGGCCGATAAAAAAGATAAATGGCCATCAAAAAAAGTGACCGGTTAAAAAAGAGTGGGCATTAAAAAAACAGTGGCCTACCAAAAAATAATTGGCCCGTGAAAAAAGACCAGTCAAAAAAAATTGGCCAGTAAAAAAGATAAGTGGCCATCAAAAAAAGTGACTGGTTAAAAAAATTGCCCATTAAAAAAAGTGACTACAAAAAATTGGCCCGTAAAAAAGGAAAGACCAGTCAAACACAATTGGTCCGTAAAAAAATGTACTGGCCATCACACAGTGAGGTGGAGGAGGCGGAGAAGGTGGAGGAGGAGGTGGAGGAGGCGGTGGAGGAGGCGGAGGAGGAGGCGGAGGAGGAGGCGGAGGAGGAGGCGGAGGAGGAGGCGGAGGAGGAGGCGGAGGAGGAGGAGGCGGAGGAGGAGGAGGCGAAGGAGGAGGAGGCGGAGGAGGAGGAGGCGGAGGAGGAGGCGTAGGAGGAGGAGGAGGCGGAAGAGGTAGGTGGCCCGTAAAAAAAGAGACCAGTAAAAGAATTGGCCAGTAAAAAAAGATGAATGGCCATCAAAAAAAGTGACCGGTTAAAAAAGAGTGGCCATTAAAGAAAAAATTTGACTGGTAAAAAAAAAATGGTCATGAAAAAAGTGAAAAAAATTGGCCGGTAAAAAGATGAATGGCCATCCAAAAAAGTGACTGGTTAATGAATCCTGCAGTGACCGGTTAATGAATCCCTGCAGTCACGAAAGCTTTAATTCAAAATGGTAAAAAAGTCAAACTGAAAAAATTGGCCAGTAAAAAAGATAATTGACCATCAAAAAAAGTGACTGATTAAAAAAGAGTGGCTATTAAAGAAAAAAATTGACTGGTAAAAAAAATGGTCATGAAAAAGTGAAAAAAATGGGCCGATAAAAAAGATAAATGGCCATCAAAAAAAGTGACCGGTTAAAAAAGAATGGGCATTAAAAAAACAGTGGCCTACCAAAAAATAATTGGCCCGTGAAAAAAGACCAGTCAAAAAAAATTGGCCAGTAAAAAAGATAAGTGGCCATCAAAAAAAGTGACTGGTTAAAAAAATTGCCCATTAAAAAAAGTGACTACAAAAAATTGGCCCGTAAAAAAGGAAAGACCAGTCAAACACAATTGGTCCGTAAAAAAATGTACTGGCCATCACACAGTGAGGTGGAGGAGGCGGAGAAGGTGGAGGAGGAGGTGGAGGAGGCGGTGGAGGAGGCGGAGGAGGAGGCGGAGGAGGAGGCGGAGGAGGAGGAGGCGGAGGAGGAGGAGGCGAAGGAGGAGGAGGCGGAGGAGGAGGAGGCGGAGGAGGAGGCGTAGGAGGAGGAGGAGGCGGAAGAGGTAGGTGGCCCGTAAAAAAAGAGACCAGTAAAAGAATTGGCCAGTAAAAAAAGATGAATGGCCATCAAAAAAAGTGACCGGTTAAAAAAGAGTGGCCATTAAAGAAAAAATTTGACTGGTAAAAAAAAAATGGTCATGAAAAAAGTGAATAAAATTGGCCGGTAAAAAGATGAATGGCCATCCAAAAAAGTGACCGGTTAATGAATCCTGCAGTGACCGGTTAATGAATCCCTGCAGTCACGAAAGCTTTAATTCAAAATGGTAAAAAAGTCAAACTGAAAAAATTGGCCAGTAAAAAAGATAATTGACCATCAAAAAAAGTGACTGATTAAAAAAGAGTGGCTATTAAAGAAAAAAATTGACTGGTAAAAAAAATGGTCATGAAAAAGTGAAAAAAATGGGCCGATAAAAAAGATAAATGGCCATCAAAAAAAGTGACCGGTTAAAAAAGAATGGGCATTAAAAAAACAGTGGCCTACCAAAAAATAATTGGCCCGTAAAAAAAGACCAGTCAAAAAAAATTGGCCAGTAAAAAAGATAAGTGGCCGTCAAAAAAAGTGACTGGTTAAAAAAGAGGGGCCATTAAAGAAAAAATTTGACTGGTAAAAAAAAATGGTCATGAAAAAAGTGAAAAAAATTGGCCGGTAAAAAAGATAAATGGCCATCAAAAAAAGTGACCGGTTAAAAAAGAGTGGCCATTAAAAAATAGCGGCCTACCAAAAAATAATTGGCACGTAAAAAAAAACAGTCGAAAAAAATTGGCCAGTAAAAAAGATAAGTGGCCATCAAAAAAGTGACCGGTTAAAAAAATTGCCCATTAAAAAAAGTGACTACAAAAAATTGGCCCGTAAAAAAGGAAGGACCAGTCAAACAAAATTGGTCAGTAAAAAAATGTATTGGCCATCACACAGTGAGGTGGAGTAGGCGGAGGAGGTGGAGGAGGAGGCGGAGGAGGCGGAGGAGGAGGCAGAGGCGGAGGAGGAGGCGGTAGAGGTAGGTGGCCCGTAAAAAAAGAGACCAGTAAAAGAATTGGCCAGTAAAAAAAGATGAGTGGCCATAAAAAAAAATGACTGGTAAAAAAAATAAAAGAATAGAAATATAAAACAATTAAATTCCCTTCTACGTGACTTTACCGAAAGAACCAAGAATATGAAACCCTGCAGTCACGAAAGCTTTAATTCAAAATGGTAAAAAAGTCAAACTGAAAAAATTGGCCAGTAAAAAAGATAATTGGCCATCAAAAAAAGTGACTGATTAAAAAAGAGTGGCCATTAAAGAAAAAATTTGACTGGTAAAAAAAAAATGGTCATGAAAAAAGTGAAAAAAATTGGCCGGGAAAAAAGATAAATGGCCATCAAAAAAAGTGACCGGTTAAAAAAGAGTGGCCATTAAAAAAATAGTGGCCGATCAAAAATGAATTGGCCCATAAAAAAAAGACCGGTCGAAAAAAATTGGCCGGTAAAAAAGATGAATGGCCATCCAAAAAAGTGACCAGTTAAAAAAGAGTGGTTATTATAGAAAAAATTTGACTGGTAAAAAAAATGGTCATAAAAAAGTGAAAAAAATGGGCCGATAAAAAAGATAAATGGCCATCAAAAAAAGTGACCGGTTAAAAAAGAATGGGCATTAAAAAAACAGTGGCCTACCAAAAAATAATTGGCCCGTAAAAAAAGACCAGTCAAAAAAAATTGGCCAGTAAAAAAGATAAGTGGCCATCAAAAAAAGTGACTGGTTAAAAAAGAGGGGCCATTAAAGAAAAAAAATTGACTGGTAAAAAAAAATGGTCATGAAAAAAGTGAAAAAAATTGGCCGGTAAAAAAGATAAATGGCCATCAAAAAAAGTGACCGGTTAAAAAAGAGTGGCCATTAAAAAATAGCGGCCTACCAAAAAATAATTGGCGCGTAAAAAAAAACAGTCGAAAAAAATTGGCCAGTAAAAAAGATAAGTGGCCATCAAAAAAGTGACCGGTTAAAAAAATTGCCCATTAAAAAAAGTGACTACAAAAAATTGGCCCGTAAAAAAGGAAGGACCAGTCAAACAAAATTGGTCAGTAAAAAAATGTATTGGCCATCACACAGTGAGGTGGAGTAGGCGGAGGAGGTGGAGGAGGAGGCGGAGGAGGCGGAGGAGGCGGAGGAGGAGGCAGAGGCGGAGGAGGAGGCGGTAGAGGTAGGTGGCCCGTAAAAAAAGAGACCAGTAAAAGAATTGGCCAGTAAAAAAAGATGAGTGGCCATAAAAAAAATTGACTTGTAAAAAAAATAAAAGAATAGAAATATAAAACAATTAAATTCCCTTCTACGTGACTTTACCGAAAGAACCAAGAATATGAAACCCTGCAGTCACGAAAGCTTTCATTCAAAATGGTAAAAAAGTCAAACTGAAAAAATTGGCCAGTAAAAAAGATAATTGGCCATCAAAAAAAGTGACTGATTAAAAAAGAGTGGCCATTAAAGAAAAAATTTGACTGGTAAAAAAAAAATGGTCATGAAAAAAGTGAAAAAATTGGCCGGTAAAAAAGATAAATGGCCATCCAAAAAAGTGACTGGTTAAAAAAGAGTGGCCATTAAAGAAAAAATTTGACTGGTAAAAAAAATAGTCATAAAAAAGTGAAAAAAATGGGCCGATAAAAAAGATAAATGGCCATCAAAAAAAGTGACCGGTTAAAAAAGAGTGGGCATTAAAAAAACAGTGGCCTACCAAAAAATAATTGGCCCGTGAAAAAAGACCAGTCAAAAAAAATTGGCCAGTAAAAAAGATAAGTGGCCATCAAAAAAAGTGACTGGTTAAAAAAATTGCCCATTAAAAAAAGTGACTACAAAAAATTGGCCCGTAAAAAAGGAAAGACCAGTCAAACACAATTGGTCCGTAAAAAAATGTACTGGCCATCACACAGTGAGGTGGAGGAGGCGGAGAAGGTGGAGGAGGAGGTGGAGGAGGCGGTGGAGGAGGCGGAGGAGGAGGCGGAGGAGGAGGCGGAGGAGGAGGCGGAGGAGGAGGCGGAGGAGGAGGAGGCGGAGGAGGAGGAGGCGGAGGAGGAGGAGGCGGAGGAGGAGGAGGCGGAGGAGGAGGAGGCGGAGGAGGAGGCGGAGGAGGAGGCGTAGGAGGAGGAGGAGGCGGAAGAGGTAGGTGGCCCGTAAAAAAAGAGACCAGTAAAAGAATTGGCCAGTAAAAAAAGATGAATGGCCATCAAAAAAAGTGACCGGTTAAAAAAGAGTGGCCATTAAAGAAAAAATTTGACTGGTAAAAAAAAAATGGTCATGAAAAAAGTGAAAAAAATTGGCCGGTAAAAAGATGAATGGCCATCCAAAAAAGTGACCGGTTAATGAATCCTGCAGTGACCGGTTAATGAATCCCTGCAGTCACGAAAGCTTTAATTCAAAATGGTAAAAAAGTCAAACTGAAAAAATTGGCCAGTAAAAAAGATAATTGACCATCAAAAAAAGTGACTGATTAAAAAAGAGTGGCTATTAAAGAAAAAAATTGACTGGTAAAAAAAATGGTCATGAAAAAGTGAAAAAAATGGGCCGATAAAAAAGATAAATGGCCATCAAAAAAAGTGACCGGTTAAAAAAGAATGGGCATTAAAAAAACAGTGGCCTACCAAAAAATAATTGGCCCGTAAAAAAAGACCAGTCAAAAAAATTGGCCAGTAAAAAAGATAAGTGGCCGTCAAAAAAAGTGACTGGTTAAAAAAGAGGGGCCATTAAAGAAAAAATTTGACTGGTAAAAAAAAATGGTCATGAAAAAAGTGAAAAAAATTGGCCGGTAAAAAAGATAAATGGCCATCAAAAAAAGTGACCGGTTAAAAAAGAGTGGCCATTAAAAAATAGCGGCCTACCAAAAAATAATTGGCGCGTAAAAAAAAACAGTCGAAAAAAATTGGCCAGTAAAAAAGATAAGTGGCCATCAAAAAAGTGACCGGTTAAAAAAATTGCCCATTAAAAAAAGTGACTACAAAAAATTGGCCCCTAAAAAAGGAAGGACCAGTCAAACAAAATTGGTCAGTAAAAAAATGTATTGGCCATCACACAGTGAGGTGGAGTAGGCGGAGGAGGTGGAGGAGGAGGCGGAGGAGGCGGAGGAGGCGGAGGAGGAGGCAGAGGCGGAGGAGGAGGCGGTAGAGGTAGGTGGCCCATAAAAAAAGAGACCAGTAAAAGAATTGGCCAGTAAAAAAAAAATTGGCCATAAAAAAAATTGACTGGTAAAAAAAATAAAAGAATAGAAATATAAAACAATTAAATTCCCTTCTACGTGACTTTACCGAAAGAACCAAGAATATGAAACCCTGCAGTCACGAAAGCTTTAATTCAAAATGGTAAAAAAGTCAAACTGAAAAAATTGGCCAGTAAAAAAGATAATTGGCCATCAAAAAAAGTGACTGATTAAAAAAGAGTGGCCATTAAAGAAAAAATTTGACTGGTAAAAAAAAAATGGTCATGAAAAAAGTGAAAAAAATTGGCCGGGAAAAAAGATAAATGGCCATCAAAAAAAGTGACCGGTTAAAAAAGAGTGGCCATTAAAAAAATAGTGGCCGATCAAAAATGAATTGGCCCATAAAAAAAAGACCGGTCGAAAAAAATTGGCCGGTTAAAAAGATGAATGGCCATCCAAAAAAGTGACCGGTTAAAAAAGAGTGGTTATTATAGAAAAAATTTGACTGGTAAAAAAAATGGTCATAAAAAAGTGAAAAAAATGGGCCGATAAAAAAGATAAATGGCCATCAAAAAAAGTGACCGGTTAAAAAAGAATGGGCATTAAAAAAACAGTGGCCTACCAAAAAATAATTGGCCCGTAAAAAAAAGACCAGTCAAAAAAAATTGGCCAGTAAAAAAGATAAGTGGCCGTCAAAAAAAGTGACTGGTTAAAAAAGAGGGGCCATTAAGGAAAAAATTTGACTGGTAAAAAAAAATGGTCATGAAAAAAGTGAAAAAAATTGGCCGGTAAAAAAGATAAATGGCCATCAAAAAAAGTGACCGGTTAAAAAAGAGTGGCCATTAAAAAATAGCGGCCTACCAAAAAATAATTGGCGCGTAAAAAAAAACAGTCGAAAAAAATTGGCCAGTAAAAAAGATAAGTGGCCATCAAAAAAGTGACCGGTTAAAAAAATTGCCCATTAAAAAAAGTGACTACAAAAAATTGGCCCGTAAAAAAGGAAGGACCAGTCAAACAAAATTGGTCAGTAAAAAAATGTATTGGCCATCACACAGTGAGGTGGAGTAGGCGGAGGAGGTGGAGGAGGAGGCGGAGGAGGCGGAGGAGGAGGCAGAGGCGGAGGAGGAGGCGGTAGAGGTAGGTGGCCCGTAAAAAAAGAGACCAGTAAAAGAATTGGCCAGTAAAAAAAGATGAGTGGCCATAAAAAAAATTGACTGGTAAAAAAAATAAAAGAATAGAAATATAAAACAATTAAATTCCCTTCTACGTGACTTTACCGAAAGAACCAAGAATATGAAACCCTGCAGTCACGAAAGCTTTAATTCAAAATGGTAAAAAAGTCAAACTGAAAAAATTGGCCAGTAAAAAAGATAATTGGCCATCAAAAAAAGTGACTGATTAAAAAAGAGTGGCCATTAAAGAAAAAATTTGACTGGTAAAAAAAAAATGGTCATGAAAAAAGTGAAAAAAATTGGCCGGGAAAAAAGATAAATGGCCATCAAAAAAAGTGACCGGTTAAAAAAGAGTGGCCATTAAAAAAATAGTGGCCGATCAAAAATGAATTGGCCCATAAAAAAAAGACCGGTCGAAAAAAATTGGCCGGTAAAAAAGATGAATGGCCATCCAAAAAAGTGACCGGTTAAAAAAGAGTGGTTATTATAGAAAAAATTTGACTGGTAAAAAAAATGGTCATAAAAAAGTTAAAGAAATGCGCCGATAAAAAAGATAAATGGCCATCAAAAAAAGTGACCGGTTAAAAAAGAATGGGCATTAAAAAAACAGTGGCCTACCAAAAAATAATTGGCCCGTAAAAAAAGACCAGTCAAAAAAAATTGGCCAGTAAAAAAGATGTGGCCATCAAAAAAAGTGACTGGTTAAAAAAGAGGGGCCATTAAAGAAAAAATTTGACTGGTAAAAAAAAAATGGTCATGAAAAAAGTGAAAAAAATTGGCCGGTAAAAAGATGAATGGCCATCCAAAAAAGTGACTGGTTAATGAATCCTGCAGTGACCGGTTAATGAATCCCTGCAGTCACGAAAGCTTTAATTCAAAATGGTAAAAAAGTCAAACTGAAAAAATTGGCCAGTAAAAAAGATAATTGACCATCAAAAAAAGTGACTGATTAAAAAAGAGTGGCTATTAAAGAAAAAAATTGACTGGTAAAAAAAATGGTCATGAAAAAGTGAAAAAAATGGGCCGATAAAAAAGATAAATGGCCATCAAAAAAAGTGACCGGTTAAAAAAGAATGGGCATTAAAAAAACAGTGGCCTACCAAAAAATAATTGGCCCGTGAAAAAAGACCAGTCAAAAAAAATTGGCCAGTAAAAAAGATAAGTGGCCATCAAAAAAAGTGACTGGTTAAAAAAATTGCCCATTAAAAAAAGTGACTACAAAAAATTGGCCCGTAAAAAAGGAAAGACCAGTCAAACACAATTGGTCCGTAAAAAAATGTACTGGCCATCACACAGTGAGGTGGAGGAGGCGGAGAAGGTGGAGGAGGAGGTGGAGGAGGCGGTGGAGGAGGCGGAGGAGGAGGCGGAGGAGGAGGCGGAGGAGGAGGAGGCGGAGGAGGAGGAGGCGAAGGAGGAGGAGGCGGAGGAGGAGGAGGCGGAGGAGGAGGCGTAGGAGGAGGAGGAGGCGGAAGAGGTAGGTGGCCCGTAAAAAAAGAGACCAGTAAAAGAATTGGCCAGTAAAAAAAGATGAATGGCCATCAAAAAAAGTGACCGGTTAAAAAAGAGTGGCCATTAAAGAAAAAATTTGACTGGTAAAAAAAAAATGGTCATGAAAAAAGTGAATAAAATTGGCCGGTAAAAAGATGAATGGCCATCCAAAAAAGTGACCGGTTAATGAATCCTGCAGTGACCGGTTAATGAATCCCTGCAGTCACGAAAGCTTTAATTCAAAATGGTAAAAAAGTCAAACTGAAAAAATTGGCCAGTAAAAAAGATAATTGACCATCAAAAAAAGTGACTGATTAAAAAAGAGTGGCTATTAAAGAAAAAAATTGACTGGTAAAAAAAATGGTCATGAAAAAGTGAAAAAAATGGGCCGATAAAAAAGATAAATGGCCATCAAAAAAAGTGACCGGTTAAAAAAGAATGGGCATTAAAAAAACAGTGGCCTACCAAAAAATAATTGGCCCGTAAAAAAAGACCAGTCAAAAAAAATTGGCCAGTAAAAAAGATAAGTGGCCGTCAAAAAAAGTGACTGGTTAAAAAAGAGGGGCCATTAAAGAAAAAATTTGACTGGTAAAAAAAAATGGTCATGAAAAAAGTGAAAAAAATTGGCCGGTAAAAAAGATAAATGGCCATCAAAAAAAGTGACCGGTTAAAAAAGAGTGGCCATTAAAAAATAGCGGCCTACCAAAAAATAATTGGCACGTAAAAAAAAACAGTCGAAAAAAATTGGCCAGTAAAAAAGATAAGTGGCCATCAAAAAAGTGACCGGTTAAAAAAATTGCCCATTAAAAAAAGTGACTACAAAAAATTGGCCCGTAAAAAAGGAAGGACCAGTCAAACAAAATTGGTCAGTAAAAAAATGTATTGGCCATCACACAGTGAGGTGGAGTAGGCGGAGGAGGTGGAGGAGGAGGCGGAGGAGGCGGAGGAGGAGGCAGAGGCGGAGGAGGAGGCGGTAGAGGTAGGTGGCCCGTAAAAAAAGAGACCAGTAAAAGAATTGGCCAGTAAAAAAAGATGAGTGGCCATAAAAAAAAATGACTGGTAAAAAAAATAAAAGAATAGAAATATAAAACAATTAAATTCCCTTCTACGTGACTTTACCGAAAGAACCAAGAATATGAAACCCTGCAGTCACGAAAGCTTTAATTCAAAATGGTAAAAAAGTCAAACTGAAAAAATTGGCCAGTAAAAAAGATAATTGGCCATCAAAAAAAGTGACTGATTAAAAAAGAGTGGCCATTAAAGAAAAAATTTGACTGGTAAAAAAAAAATGGTCATGAAAAAAGTGAAAAAAATTGGCCGGGAAAAAAGATAAATGGCCATCAAAAAAAGTGACCGGTTAAAAAAGAGTGGCCATTAAAAAAATAGTGGCCGATCAAAAATGAATTGGCCCATAAAAAAAAGACCGGTCGAAAAAAATTGGCCGGTAAAAAAGATGAATGGCCATCCAAAAAAGTGACCGGTTAAAAAAGAGTGGTTATTATAGAAAAAATTTGACTGGTAAAAAAAATGGTCATAAAAAAGTGAAAGAAATGCGCCGATAAAAAAGATAAATGGCCATCAAAAAAAGTGACCGGTTAAAAAAGAATGGGCATTAAAAAAACAGTGGCCTACCAAAAAATAATTGGCCCGTAAAAAAAGACCAGTCAAAAAAAATTGGCCAGTAAAAAAGATGTGGCCATCAAAAAAAGTGACTGGTTAAAAAAGAGGGGCCATTAAAGAAAAAATTTGACTGGTAAAAAAAAAATGGTCATGAAAAAAGTGAAAAAAATTGGCCGGTAAAAAGATGAATGGCCATCCAAAAAAGTGACTGGTTAATGAATCCTGCAGTGACCGGTTAATGAATCCCTGCAGTCACGAAAGCTTTAATTCAAAATGGTAAAAAAGTCAAACTGAAAAAATTGGCCAGTAAAAAAGATAATTGACCATCAAAAAAAGTGACTGATTAAAAAAGAGTGGCTATTAAAGAAAAAAATTGACTGGTAAAAAAAATGGTCATGAAAAAGTGAAAAAAATGGGCCGATAAAAAAGATAAATGGCCATCAAAAAAAGTGACCGGTTAAAAAAGAATGGGCATTAAAAAAACAGTGGCCTACCAAAAAATAATTGGCCCGTGAAAAAAGACCAGTCAAAAAAAATTGGCCAGTAAAAAAGATAAGTGGCCATCAAAAAAAGTGACTGGTTAAAAAAATTGCCCATTAAAAAAAGTGACTACAAAAAATTGGCCCGTAAAAAAGGAAAGACCAGTCAAACACAATTGGTCCGTAAAAAAATGTACTGGCCATCACACAGTGAGGTGGAGGAGGCGGAGAAGGTGGAGGAGGAGGTGGAGGAGGCGGTGGAGGAGGCGGAGGAGGAGGCGGAGGAGGAGGCGGAGGAGGAGGAGGCGGAGGAGGAGGAGGCGAAGGAGGAGGAGGCGGAGGAGGAGGAGGCGGAGGAGGAGGCGTAGGAGGAGGAGGAGGCGGAAGAGGTAGGTGGCCCGTAAAAAAAGAGACCAGTAAAAGAATTGGCCAGTAAAAAAAGATGAATGGCCATCAAAAAAAGTGACCGGTTAAAAAAGAGTGGCCATTAAAGAAAAAATTTGACTGGTAAAAAAAAAATGGTCATGAAAAAAGTGAATAAAATTGGCCGGTAAAAAGATGAATGGCCATCCAAAAAAGTGACCGGTTAATGAATCCTGCAGTGACCGGTTAATGAATCCCTGCAGTCACGAAAGCTTTAATTCAAAATGGTAAAAAAGTCAAACTGAAAAAATTGGCCAGTAAAAAAGATAATTGACCATCAAAAAAAGTGACTGATTAAAAAAGAGTGGCTATTAAAGAAAAAAATTGACTGGTAAAAAAAATGGTCATGAAAAAGTGAAAAAAATGGGCCGATAAAAAAGATAAATGGCCATCAAAAAAAGTGACCGGTTAAAAAAGAATGGGCATTAAAAAAACAGTGGCCTACCAAAAAATAATTGGCCCGTAAAAAAAGACCAGTCAAAAAAAATTGGCCAGTAAAAAAGATAAGTGGCCGTCAAAAAAAGTGACTGGTTAAAAAAGAGGGGCCATTAAAGAAAAAATTTGACTGGTAAAAAAAAATGGTCATGAAAAAAGTGAAAAAAATTGGCCGGTAAAAAAGATAAATGGCCATCAAAAAAAGTGACCGGTTAAAAAAGAGTGGCCATTAAAAAATAGCGGCCTACCAAAAAATAATTGGCACGTAAAAAAAAACAGTCGAAAAAAATTGGCCAGTAAAAAAGATAAGTGGCCATCAAAAAAGTGACCGGTTAAAAAAATTGCCCATTAAAAAAAGTGACTACAAAAAATTGGCCCGTAAAAAAGGAAGGACCAGTCAAACAAAATTGGTCAGTAAAAAAATGTATTGGCCATCACACAGTGAGGTGGAGTAGGCGGAGGAGGTGGAGGAGGAGGCGGAGGAGGCGGAGGAGGAGGCGGAGGAGGAGGCGGTAGAGGTAGGTGGCCCGTAAAAAAAGAGACCAGTAAAAGAATTGGCCAGTAAAAAAAGATGAGTGGCCATAAAAAAAAATGACTGGTAAAAAAAATAAAAGAATAGAAATATAAAACAATTAAATTCCCTTCTACGTGACTTTACCGAAAGAACCAAGAATATGAAACCCTGCAGTCACGAAAGCTTTAATTCAAAATGGTAAAAAAGTCAAACTGAAAAAATTGGCCAGTAAAAAAGATAATTGGCCATCAAAAAAAGTGACTGATTAAAAAAGAGTGGCCATTAAAGAAAAAATTTGACTGGTAAAAAAAAAATGGTCATGAAAAAAGTGAAAAAAATTGGCCGGGAAAAAAGATAAATGGCCATCAAAAAAAGTGACCGGTTAAAAAAGAGTGGCCATTAAAAAAATAGTGGCCGATCAAAAATGAATTGGCCCATAAAAAAAAGACCGGTCGAAAAAAATTGGCCGGTAAAAAAGATGAATGGCCATCCAAAAAAGTGACCAGTTAAAAAAGAGTGGTTATTATAGAAAAAATTTGACTGGTAAAAAAAATGGTCATAAAAAAGTGAAAAAAATGGGCCGATAAAAAAGATAAATGGCCATCAAAAAAAGTGACCGGTTAAAAAAGAATGGGCATTAAAAAAACAGTGGCCTACCAAAAAATAATTGGCCCGTAAAAAAAGACCAGTCAAAAAAAATTGGCCAGTAAAAAAGATAAGTGGCCATCAAAAAAAGTGACTGGTTAAAAAAGAGGGGCCATTAAAGAAAAAAAATTGACTGGTAAAAAAAAATGGTCATGAAAAAAGTGAAAAAAATTGGCCGGTAAAAAAGATAAATGGCCATCAAAAAAAGTGACCGGTTAAAAAAGAGTGGCCATTAAAAAATAGCGGCCTACCAAAAAATAATTGGCGCGTAAAAAAAAACAGTCGAAAAAAATTGGCCAGTAAAAAAGATAAGTGGCCATCAAAAAAGTGACCGGTTAAAAAAATTGCCCATTAAAAAAAGTGACTACAAAAAATTGGCCCGTAAAAAAGGAAGGACCAGTCAAACAAAATTGGTCAGTAAAAAAATGTATTGGCCATCACACAGTGAGGTGGAGTAGGCGGAGGAGGTGGAGGAGGAGGCGGAGGAGGCGGAGGAGGCGGAGGAGGAGGCAGAGGCGGAGGAGGAGGCGGTAGAGGTAGGTGGCCCGTAAAAAAAGAGACCAGTAAAAGAATTGGCCAGTAAAAAAAGATGAGTGGCCATAAAAAAAAATGACTTGTAAAAAAAATAAAAGAATAGAAATATAAAACAATTAAATTCCCTTCTACGTGACTTTACCGAAAGAACCAAGAATATGAAACCCTGCAGTCACGAAAGCTTTAATTCAAAATGGTAAAAAAGTCAAACTGAAAAAATTGGCCAGTAAAAAAGATAATTGGCCATCAAAAAAAGTGACTGATTAAAAAAGAGTGGCCATTAAAGAAAAAATTTGACTGGTAAAAAAAAAATGGTCATGAAAAAAGTGAAAAAATTGGCCGGTAAAAAAGATAAATGGCCATCCAAAAAAGTGACTGGTTAAAAAAGAGTGGCCATTAAAGAAAAAATTTGACTGGTAAAAAAAATAGTCATAAAAAAGTGAAAAAAATGGGCCGATAAAAAAGATAAATGGCCATCAAAAAAAGTGACCGGTTAAAAAAGAGTGGGCATTAAAAAAACAGTGGCCTACCAAAAAATAATTGGCCCGTGAAAAAAGACCAGTCAAAAAAAATTGGCCAGTAAAAAAGATAAGTGGCCATCAAAAAAAGTGACTGGTTAAAAAAATTGCCCATTAAAAAAAGTGACTACAAAAAATTGGCCCGTAAAAAAGGAAAGACCAGTCAAACACAATTGGTCCGTAAAAAAATGTACTGGCCATCACACAGTGAGGTGGAGGAGGCGGAGAAGGTGGAGGAGGAGGTGGAGGAGGCGGTGGAGGAGGCGGAGGAGGAGGCGGAGGAGGAGGCGGAGGAGGAGGCGGAGGAGGAGGCGGAGGAGGAGGAGGCGGAGGAGGAGGAGGCGGAGGAGGAGGAGGCGGAGGAGGCGGAGGAGGAGGCGGAGGAGGAGGCGTAGGAGGAGGAGGAGGCGGAAGAGGTAGGTGGCCCGTAAAAAAAGAGACCAGTAAAAGAATTGGCCAGTAAAAAAAGATGAATGGCCATCAAAAAAAGTGACCGGTTAAAAAAGAGTGGCCATTAAAGAAAAAATTTGACTGGTAAAAAAAAAATGGTCATGAAAAAAGTGAAAAAAATTGGCCGGTAAAAAGATGAATGGCCATCCAAAAAAGTGACCGGTTAATGAATCCTGCAGTGACCGGTTAATGAATCCCTGCAGTCACGAAAGCTTTAATTCAAAATGGTAAAAAAGTCAAACTGAAAAAATTGGCCAGTAAAAAAGATAATTGACCATCAAAAAAAGTGACTGATTAAAAAAGAGTGGCTATTAAAGAAAAAAATTGACTGGTAAAAAAAATGGTCATGAAAAAGTGAAAAAAATGGGCCGATAAAAAAGATAAATGGCCATCAAAAAAAGTGACCGGTTAAAAAAGAATGGGCATTAAAAAAACAGTGGCCTACCAAAAAATAATTGGCCCGTAAAAAAAGACCAGTCAAAAAAAATTGGCCAGTAAAAAAGATAAGTGGCCGTCAAAAAAAGTGACTGGTTAAAAAAGAGGGGCCATTAAAGAAAAAATTTGACTGGTAAAAAAAAATGGTCATGAAAAAAGTGAAAAAAATTGGCCGGTAAAAAAGATAAATGGCCATCAAAAAAAGTGACCGGTTAAAAAAGAGTGGCCATTAAAAAATAGCGGCCTACCAAAAAATAATTGGCGCGTAAAAAAAAACAGTCGAAAAAAATTGGCCAGTAAAAAAGATAAGTGGCCATCAAAAAAGTGACCGGTTAAAAAAATTGCCCATTAAAAAAAGTGACTACAAAAAATTGGCCCGTAAAAAAGGAAGGACCAGTCAAACAAAATTGGTCAGTAAAAAAATGTATTGGCCATCACACAGTGAGGTGGAGTAGGCGGAGGAGGTGGAGGAGGAGGCGGAGGAGGCGGAGGAGGCGGAGGAGGAGGCAGAGGCGGAGGAGGAGGCGGTAGAGGTAGGTGGCCCATAAAAAAAGAGACCAGTAAAAGAATTGGCCAGTAAAAAAAAAATTGGCCATAAAAAAAATTGACTGGTAAAAAAAATAAAAGAATAGAAATATAAAACAATTAAATTCCCTTCTACGTGACTTTACCGAAAGAACCAAGAATATGAAACCCTGCAGTCACGAAAGCTTTAATTCAAAATGGTAAAAAAGTCAAACTGAAAAAATTGGCCAGTAAAAAAGATAATTGGCCATCAAAAAAAGTGACTGATTAAAAAAGAGTGGCCATTAAAGAAAAAATTTGACTGGTAAAAAAAAAATGGTCATGAAAAAAGTGAAAAAAATTGGCCGGGAAAAAAGATAAATGGCCATCAAAAAAAGTGACCGGTTAAAAAAGAGTGGCCATTAAAAAAATAGTGGCCGATCAAAAATGAATTGGCCCATAAAAAAAAGACCGGTCGAAAAAAATTGGCCGGTTAAAAAGATGAATGGCCATCCAAAAAAGTGACCGGTTAAAAAAGAGTGGTTATTATAGAAAAAATTTGACTGGTAAAAAAAATGGTCATAAAAAAGTGAAAAAAATGGGCCGATAAAAAAGATAAATGGCCATCAAAAAAAGTGACCGGTTAAAAAAGAATGGGCATTAAAAAAACAGTGGCCTACCAAAAAATAATTGGCCCGTAAAAAAAAGACCAGTCAAAAAAAATTGGCCAGTAAAAAAGATAAGTGGCCGTCAAAAAAAGTGACTGGTTAAAAAAGAGGGGCCATTAAGGAAAAAATTTGACTGGTAAAAAAAAATGGTCATGAAAAAAGTGAAAAAAATTGGCCGGTAAAAAAGATAAATGGCCATCAAAAAAAGTGACCGGTTAAAAAAGAGTGGCCATTAAAAAATAGCGGCCTACCAAAAAATAATTGGCGCGTAAAAAAAAACAGTCGAAAAAAATTGGCCAGTAAAAAAGATAAGTGGCCATCAAAAAAGTGACCGGTTAAAAAAATTGCCCATTAAAAAAAGTGACTACAAAAAATTGGCCCGTAAAAAAGGAAGGACCAGTCAAACAAAATTGGTCAGTAAAAAAATGTATTGGCCATCACACAGTGAGGTGGAGTAGGCGGAGGAGGTGGAGGAGGAGGCGGAGGAGGCGGAGGAGGAGGCAGAGGCGGAGGAGGAGGCGGTAGAGGTAGGTGGCCCGTAAAAAAAGAGACCAGTAAAAGAATTGGCCAGTAAAAAAAGATGAGTGGCCATAAAAAAAATTGACTGGTAAAAAAAATAAAAGAATAGAAATATAAAACAATTAAATTCCCTTCTACGTGACTTTACCGAAAGAACCAAGAATATGAAACCCTGCAGTCACGAAAGCTTTAATTCAAAATGGTAAAAAAGTCAAACTGAAAAAATTGGCCAGTAAAAAAGATAATTGGCCATCAAAAAAAGTGACTGATTAAAAAAGAGTGGCCATTAAAGAAAAAATTTGACTGGTAAAAAAAAAATGGTCATGAAAAAAGTGAAAAAAATTGGCCGGGAAAAAAGATAAATGGCCATCAAAAAAGTGACCGTTAAAAAAGAGTGGCCATTAAAAAAATAGTGGCCGATCAAAAATGAATTGGCCCATAAAAAAAAGACCGGTCGAAAAAAATTGGCCGGTAAAAAAGATGAATGGCCATCCAAAAAAGTGACCGGTTAAAAAAGAGTGGTTATTATAGAAAAAATTTGACTGGTAAAAAAAATGGTCATAAAAAAGTGAAAGAAATGCGCCGATAAAAAAGATAAATGGCCATCAAAAAAAGTGACCGGTTAAAAAAGAATGGGCATTAAAAAAACAGTGGCCTACCAAAAAATAATTGGCCCGTAAAAAAAGACCAGTCAAAAAAAATTGGCCAGTAAAAAAGATGTGGCCATCAAAAAAAGTGACTGGTTAAAAAAGAGGGGCCATTAAAGAAAAAAAATTGACTGGTAAAAAAAAATGGTCATGAAAAAAGTGAAAAAAATTGGCCGGTAAAAAAGATAAATGGCCATCAAAAAAAGTGACCGGTTAAAAAAGAGTGGCCATTAAAAAATAGCGGCCTACCAAAAAATAATTGGCACGTAAAAAAAAACAGTCGAAAAAAATTGGCCAGTAAAAAAGATAAGTGGCCATCAAAAAAGTGACCGGTTAAAAAAATTGCCCATTAAAAAAAGTGACTACAAAAAATTGGCCCGTAAAAAAGGAAGGACCAGTCAAACAAAATTGGTCAGTAAAAAAATGTATTGGCCATCACACAGTGAGGTGGAGTAGGCGGAGGAGGTGGAGGAGGAGGCGGAGGAGGCGGAGGAGGCGGAGGAGGAGGCAGAGGCGGAGGAGGAGGCGGTAGAGGTAGGTGGCCCATAAAAAAAGAGACCAGTAAAAGAATTGGCCAGTAAAAAAAAAATTGGCCATAAAAAAAATTGACTGGTAAAAAAAATAAAAGAATAGAAATATAAAACAATTAAATTCCCTTCTACGTGACTTTACCGAAAGAACCAAGAATATGAAACCCTGCAGTCACGAAAGCTTTAATTCAAAATGGTAAAAAAGTCAAACTGAAAAAATTGGCCAGTAAAAAAGATAATTGGCCATCAAAAAAAGTGACTGATTAAAAAAGAGTGGCCATTAAAGAAAAAATTTGACTGGTAAAAAAAAAATGGTCATGAAAAAAGTGAAAAAAATTGGCCGGGAAAAAAGATAAATGGCCATCAAAAAAAGTGACCGGTTAAAAAAGAGTGGCCATTAAAAAAATAGTGGCCGATCAAAAATGAATTGGCCCATAAAAAAAAGACCGGTCGAAAAAAATTGGCCGGTTAAAAAGATGAATGGCCATCCAAAAAAGTGACCGGTTAAAAAAGAGTGGTTATTATAGAAAAAATTTGACTGGTAAAAAAAATGGTCATAAAAAAGTGAAAAAAATGGGCCGATAAAAAAGATAAATGGCCATCAAAAAAAGTGACCGGTTAAAAAAGAATGGGCATTAAAAAAACAGTGGCCTACCAAAAAATAATTGGCCCGTAAAAAAAAGACCAGTCAAAAAAAATTGGCCAGTAAAAAAGATAAGTGGCCGTCAAAAAAAGTGACTGGTTAAAAAAGAGGGGCCATTAAGGAAAAAATTTGACTGGTAAAAAAAAATGGTCATGAAAAAAGTGAAAAAAATTGGCCGGTAAAAAAGATAAATGGCCATCAAAAAAAGTGACCGGTTAAAAAAGAGTGGCCATTAAAAAATAGCGGCCTACCAAAAAATAATTGGCGCGTAAAAAAAAACAGTCGAAAAAAATTGGCCAGTAAAAAAGATAAGTGGCCATCAAAAAAGTGACCGGTTAAAAAAATTGCCCATTAAAAAAAGTGACTACAAAAAATTGGCCCGTAAAAAAGGAAGGACCAGTCAAACAAAATTGGTCAGTAAAAAAATGTATTGGCCATCACACAGTGAGGTGGAGTAGGCGGAGGAGGTGGAGGAGGAGGCGGAGGAGGCGGAGGAGGAGGCAGAGGTGGAGGAGGAGGCGGTAGAGGTAGGTGGCCCGTAAAAAAAGAGACCAGTAAAAGAATTGGCCAGTAAAAAAAGATGAGTGGCCATAAAAAAAATTGACTGGTAAAAAAAATAAAAGAATAGAAATATAAAACAATTAAATTCCCTTCTACGTGACTTTACCGAAAGAACCAAGAATATGAAACCCTGCAGTCACGAAAGCTTTAATTCAAAATGGTAAAAAAGTCAAACTGAAAAAATTGGCCAGTAAAAAAGATAATTGGCCATCAAAAAAAGTGACTGATTAAAAAAGAGTGGCCATTAAAGAAAAAATTTGACTGGTAAAAAAAAAATGGTCATGAAAAAAGTGAAAAAAATTGGCCGGGAAAAAAGATAAATGGCCATCAAAAAAGTGACCGTTAAAAAAGAGTGGCCATTAAAAAAATAGTGGCCGATCAAAAATGAAATGGCCCATAAAAAAAAGACCGGTCGAAAAAAATTGGCCGGTAAAAAAGATGAATGGCCATCCAAAAAAGTGACCGGTTAAAAAAGAGTGGTTATTATAGAAAAAATTTGACTGGTAAAAAAAATGGTCATAAAAAAGTGAAAGAAATGCGCCGATAAAAAAGATAAATGGCCATCAAAAAAAGTGACCGGTTAAAAAAGAATGGGCATTAAAAAAACAGTGGCCTACCAAAAAATAATTGGCCTGTAAAAAAAGACCAGTCAAAAAAAATTGGCCAGTAAAAAAGATGTGGCCATCAAAAAAAGTGACTGGTTAAAAAAGAGGGGCCATTAAAGAAAAAAAATTGACTGGTAAAAAAAAATGGTCATGAAAAAAGTGAAAAAAATTGGCCGGTAAAAAAGATAAATGGCCATCAAAAAAAGTGACCGGTTAAAAAAGAGTGGCCATTAAAAAATAGCGGCCTACCAAAAAATAATTGGCACGTAAAAAAAAACAGTCGAAAAAAATTGGCCAGTAAAAAAGATAAGTGGCCATCAAAAAAGTGACCGGTTAAAAAAATTGCCCATTAAAAAAAGTGACTACAAAAAATTGGCCCGTAAAAAAGGAAGGACCAGTCAAACAAAATTGGTCAGTAAAAAAATGTATTGGCCATCACACAGTGAGGTGGAGTAGGCGGAGGAGGTGGAGGAGGAGGCGGAGGAGGCGGAGGAGGCGGAGGAGGAGGCAGAGGCGGAGGAGGAGGCGGTAGAGGTAGGTGGCCCATAAAAAAAGAGACCAGTAAAAGAATTGGCCAGTAAAAAAAAAATTGGCCATAAAAAAAATTGACTGGTAAAAAAAATAAAAGAATAGAAATATAAAACAATTAAATTCCCTTCTACGTGACTTTACCGAAAGAACCAAGAATATGAAACCCTGCAGTCACGAAAGCTTTAATTCAAAATGGTAAAAAAGTCAAACTGAAAAAATTGGCCAGTAAAAAAGATAATTGGCCATCAAAAAAAGTGACTGATTAAAAAAGAGTGGCCATTAAAGAAAAAATTTGACTGGTAAAAAAAAAATGGTCATGAAAAAAGTGAAAAAAATTGGCCGGGAAAAAAGATAAATGGCCATCAAAAAAAGTGACCGGTTAAAAAAGAGTGGCCATTAAAAAAATAGTGGCCGATCAAAAATGAATTGGCCCATAAAAAAAAGACCGGTCGAAAAAAATTGGCCGGTTAAAAAGATGAATGGCCATCCAAAAAAGTGACCGGTTAAAAAAGAGTGGTTATTATAGAAAAAATTTGACTGGTAAAAAAAATGGTCATAAAAAAGTGAAAAAAATGGGCCGATAAAAAAGATAAATGGCCATCAAAAAAAGTGACCGGTTAAAAAAGAATGGGCATTAAAAAAACAGTGGCCTACCAAAAAATAATTGGCCCGTAAAAAAAAGACCAGTCAAAAAAAATTGGCCAGTAAAAAAGATAAGTGGCCGTCAAAAAAAGTGACTGGTTAAAAAAGAGGGGCCATTAAGGAAAAAATTTGACTGGTAAAAAAAAATGGTCATGAAAAAAGTGAAAAAAATTGGCCGGTAAAAAAGATAAATGGCCATCAAAAAAAGTGACCGGTTAAAAAAGAGTGGCCATTAAAAAATAGCGGCCTACCAAAAAATAATTGGCGCGTAAAAAAAAACAGTCGAAAAAAATTGGCCAGTAAAAAAGATAAGTGGCCATCAAAAAAGTGACCGGTTAAAAAAATTGCCCATTAAAAAAAGTGACTACAAAAAATTGGCCCGTAAAAAAGGAAGGACCAGTCAAACAAAATTGGTCAGTAAAAAAATGTATTGGCCATCACACAGTGAGGTGGAGTAGGCGGAGGAGGTGGAGGAGGAGGCGGAGGAGGCGGAGGAGGAGGCAGAGGCGGAGGAGGAGGCGGTAGAGGTAGGTGGCCCGTAAAAAAAGAGACCAGTAAAAGAATTGGCCAGTAAAAAAAGATGAGTGGCCATAAAAAAAATTGACTGGTAAAAAAAATAAAAGAATAGAAATATAAAACAATTAAATTCCCTTCTACGTGACTTTACCGAAAGAACCAAGAATATGAAACCCTGCAGTCACGAAAGCTTTAATTCAAAATGGTAAAAAAGTCAAACTGAAAAAATTGGCCAGTAAAAAAGATAATTGGCCATCAAAAAAAGTGACTGATTAAAAAAGAGTGGCCATTAAAGAAAAAATTTGACTGGTAAAAAAAAAATGGTCATGAAAAAAGTGAAAAAAATTGGCCGGGAAAAAAGATAAATGGCCATCAAAAAAAGTAACCGTTAAAAAAGAGTGGCCATTAAAAAAATAGTGGCCGATCAAAAATGAATTGGCCCATAAAAAAAAGACCGGTCGAAAAAAATTGGCCGGTAAAAAAGATGAATGGCCATCCAAAAAAGTGACCGGTTAAAAAAGAGTGGTTATTATAGAAAAAATTTGACTGGTAAAAAAAATGGTCATAAAAAAGTGAAAGAAATGCGCCGATAAAAAAGATAAATGGCCATCAAAAAAAGTGACCGGTTAAAAAAGAATGGGCATTAAAAAAACAGTGGCCTACCAAAAAATAATTGGCCCGTAAAAAAAGACCAGTCAAAAAAAATTGTCCAGTAAAAAAGATGTGGCCATCAAAAAAAGTGACTGGTTAAAAAAGAGGGGCCATTAAAGAAAAAAAATTGACTGGTAAAAAAAAATGGTCATGAAAAAAGTGAAAAAAATTGGCCGGTAAAAAAGATAAATGGCCATCAAAAAAAGTGACCGGTTAAAAAAGAGTGGCCATTAAAAAATAGCGGCCTACCAAAAAATAATTGGCACGTAAAAAAAAACAGTCGAAAAAAATTGGCCAGTAAAAAAGATAAGTGGCCATCAAAAAAGTGACCGGTTAAAAAAATTGCCCATTAAAAAAAGTGACTACAAAAAATTGGCCCGTAAAAAAGGAAGGACCAGTCAAACAAAATTGGTCAGTAAAAAAATGTATTGGCCATCACACAGTGAGGTGGAGTAGGCGGAGGAGGTGGAGGAGGAGGCGGAGGAGGCGGAGGAGGCGGAGGAGGAGGCAGAGGCAGAGGAGGAGGCGGTAGAGGTAGGTGGCCCGTAAAAAAAGAGACCAGTAAAAGAATTGGCCAGTAAAAAAAGATGAGTGGCCATAAAAAAAATTGACTGGTAAAAAAAATAAAAGAATAGAAATATAAAACAATTAAATTCCCTTCTACGTGACTTTACCAAAAGAACCAAGAATATGAAACCCTGCAGTCACGAAAGCTTTAATTCAAAATGGTAAAAAAGTCAAACTGAAAAAATTGGCCAGTAAAAAAGATAATTGGCCATCAAAAAAAGTGACTGATTAAAAAAGAGTGGCCATTAAAGAAAAAATTTGACTGGTAAAAAAAAAATGGTCATGAAAAAAGTGAAAAAATTGGCCGGTAAAAAAGATAAATGGCCATCCAAAAAAGTGACTGGTTAAAAAAGAGTGGCCATTAAAGAAAAAATTTGACTGGTAAAAAAAATAGTCATAAAAAAGTGAAAAAAATGGGCCGATAAAAAAGATAAATGGCCATCAAAAAAAGTGACCGGTTAAAAAAGAGTGGGCATTAAAAAAACAGTGGCCTACCAAAAAATAATTGGCCCGTGAAAAAAGACCAGTCAAAAAAAATTGGCCAGTAAAAAAGATAAGTGGCCATCAAAAAAAGTGACTGGTTAAAAAAATTGCCCATTAAAAAAAGTGACTACAAAAAATTGGCCCGTAAAAAAGGAAAGACCAGTCAAACACAATTGGTCCGTAAAAAAATGTACTGGCCATCACACAGTGAGGTGGAGGAGGCGGAGAAGGTGGAGGAGGAGGTGGAGGAGGCGGTGGAGGAGGCGGAGGAGGAGGCGGAGGAGGAGGCGGAGGAGGAGGCGGAGGAGGAGGCGGAGGAGGAGGAGGCGGAGGAGGAGGAGGCGAAGGAGGAGGAGGCGGAGGAGGAGGAGGCGGAGGAGGAGGCGGAAGAGGTAGGTGGCCCGTAAAAAAAGAGACCAGTAAAAGAATTGGCCAGTAAAAAAAGATGAATGGCCATCAAAAAAAGTGACCGGTTAAAAAAGAGTGGCCATTAAAGAAAAAATTTGACTGGTAAAAAAAAAATGGTCATGAAAAAAGTGAAAAAAATTGGCCGGTAAAAAGATGAATGGCCATCCAAAAAAGTGACTGGTTAATGAATTCTGCAGTGACCGGTTAATGAATCCCTGCAGTCACGAAAGCTTTAATTCAAAATGGTAAAAAAGTCAAACTGAAAAAATTGGCCAGTAAAAAAGATAATTGACCATCAAAAAAAGTGACTGATTAAAAAAGAGTGGCTATTAAAGAAAAAAATTGACTGGTAAAAAAAATGGTCATGAAAAAGTGAAAAAAATGGGCCGATAAAAAAGATAAATGGCCATCAAAAAAAGTGACCGGTTAAAAAAGAATGGGCATTAAAAAAACAGTGGCCTACCAAAAAATAATTGGCCCGTGAAAAAAGACCAGTCAAAAAAAATTGGCCAGTAAAAAAGATAAGTGGCCATCAAAAAAAGTGACCGGTTAAAAAAATTGCCCATTAAAAAAAGTGACTACAAAAAATTGGCCCGTAAAAAAGGAAGGACCAGTCAAACAAAATTGGTCAGTAAAAAAATGTATTGGCCATCACACAGTGAGGTGGAGTAGGCGGAGGAGGTGGAGGAGGAGGCGGAGGAGGCGGAGGAGGCGGAGGAGGAGGCAGAGGCAGAGGAGGAGGCGGTAGAGGTAGGTGGCCCGTAAAAAAAGAGACCAGTAAAAGAATTGGCCAGTAAAAAAAGATGAGTGGCCATAAAAAAAATTGACTGGTAAAAAAAATAAAAGAATAGAAATATAAAACAATTAAATTCCCTTCTACGTGACTTTACCAAAAGAACCAAGAATATGAAACCCTGCAGTCACGAAAGCTTTAATTCAAAATGGTAAAAAAGTCAAACTGAAAAAATTGGCCAGTAAAAAAGATAATTGGCCATCAAAAAAAGTGACTGATTAAAAAAGAGTGGCCATTAAAGAAAAAATTTGACTGGTAAAAAAAAAATGGTCATGAAAAAAGTGAAAAAATTGGCCGGTAAAAAAGATAAATGGCCATCCAAAAAAGTGACTGGTTAAAAAAGAGTGGCCATTAAAGAAAAAATTTGACTGGTAAAAAAAATAGTCATAAAAAAGTGAAAAAAATGGGCCGATAAAAAAGATAAATGGCCATCAAAAAAAGTGACCGGTTAAAAAAGAGTGGGCATTAAAAAAACAGTGGCCTACCAAAAAATAATTGGCCCGTGAAAAAAGACCAGTCAAAAAAAATTGGCCAGTAAAAAAGATAAGTGGCCATCAAAAAAAGTGACTGGTTAAAAAAATTGCCCATTAAAAAAAGTGACTACAAAAAATTGGCCCGTAAAAAAGGAAAGACCAGTCAAACACAATTGGTCCGTAAAAAAATGTACTGGCCATCACACAGTGAGGTGGAGGAGGCGGAGAAGGTGGAGGAGGAGGTGGAGGAGGCGGTGGAGGAGGCGGAGGAGGAGGCGGAGGAGGAGGCGGAGGAGGAGGCGGAGGAGGAGGCGGAGGAGGAGGAGGCGGAGGAGGAGGAGGCGAAGGAGGAGGAGGCGGAGGAGGAGGAGGCGGAGGAGGAGGCGGAAGAGGTAGGTGGCCCGTAAAAAAAGAGACCAGTAAAAGAATTGGCCAGTAAAAAAAGATGAATGGCCATCAAAAAAAGTGACCGGTTAAAAAAGAGTGGCCATTAAAGAAAAAATTTGACTGGTAAAAAAAAAATGGTCATGAAAAAAGTGAAAAAAATTGGCCGGTAAAAAGATGAATGGCCATCCAAAAAAGTGACTGGTTAATGAATTCTGCAGTGACCGGTTAATGAATCCCTGCAGTCACGAAAGCTTTAATTCAAAATGGTAAAAAAGTCAAACTGAAAAAATTGGCCAGTAAAAAAGATAATTGACCATCAAAAAAAGTGACTGATTAAAAAAGAGTGGCTATTAAAGAAAAAAATTGACTGGTAAAAAAAATGGTCATGAAAAAGTGAAAAAAATGGGCCGATAAAAAAGATAAATGGCCATCAAAAAAAGTGACCGGTTAAAAAAGAATGGGCATTAAAAAAACAGTGGCCTACCAAAAAATAATTGGCCCGTGAAAAAAGACCAGTCAAAAAAAATTGGCCAGTAAAAAAGATAAGTGGCCATCAAAAAAAGTGACTGGTTAAAAAAATTGCCCATTAAAAAAAGTGACTACAAAAAATTGGCCCGTAAAAAAGGAAAGACCAGTCAAACACAATTGGTCCGTAAAAAAATGTACTGGCCATCACACAGTGAGGTGGAGGAGGCGGAGAAGGTGGAGGAGGAGGTGGAGGAGGCGGTGGAGGAGGCGGAGGAGGAGGCGGAGGAGGAGGCGGAGGAGGAGGCGGAGGAGGAGGCGGAGGAGGAGGAGGCGGAGGAGGAGGAGGCGAAGGAGGAGGAGGCGGAGGAGGAGGAGGCGGAGGAGGAGGCGTAGGAGGAGGAGGAGGCGGAAGAGGTAGGTGGCCCGTAAAAAAAGAGACCAGTAAAAGAATTGGCCAGTAAAAAAAGATGAATGGCCATCAAAAAAAGTGACCGGTTAAAAAAGAGTGGCCATTAAAGAAAAAATTTGACTGGTAAAAAAAAAATGGTCATGAAAAAAGTGAAAAAAATTGGGCGGTAAAAAGATGAATGGCCATCCAAAAAAGTGACTGGTTAATGAATCCTGCAGTGACCGGTTAATGAATCCCTGCAGTCACAAAAGCTTTAATTCAAAATGGTAAAAAAGTCAAACTGAAAAAATTGGCCAGTAAAAAAGATAATTGACCATCAAAAAAAGTGACTGATTAAAAAAGAGTGGCTATTAAAGAAAAAAATTGACTGGTAAAAAAAATGGTCATGAAAAAGTGAAAAAAATGGGCCGATAAAAAAGATAAATGGCCATCAAAAAAAGTGACCGGTTAAAAAAGAATGGGCATTAAAAAAACAGTGGCCTACCAAAAAATAATTGGCCCGTGAAAAAAGACCAGTCAAAAAAAATTGGCCAGTAAAAAAGATAAGTGGCCATCAAAAAAAGTGACTGGTTAAAAAAATTGCCCATTAAAAAAAGTGACTACAAAAAATTGGCCCGTAAAAAAGGAAAGACCAGTCAAACACAATTGGTCCGTAAAAAAATGTACTGGCCATCACACAGTGAGGTGGAGGAGGCGGAGAAGGTGGAGGAGGAGGTGGAGGAGGCGGTGGAGGAGGCGGAGGAGGAGGCGGAGGAGGAGGCGGAGGAGGAGGCGGAGGAGGAGGCCGAGGAGGAGGAGGCGGAGGAGGAGGAGGCGAAGGAGGAGGAGGCGGAGGAGGAGGAGGAGGCGGAAGAGGTAGGTGGCCCGTAAAAAAAGAGACCAGTAAAAGAATTGGCCAGTAAAAAAAGATGAATGGCCATCAAAAAAAGTGACCGGTTAAAAAAGAGTGGCCATTAAAGAAAAAATTTGACTGGTAAAAAAAAAATGGTCATGAAAAAAGTGAAAAAAATTGGGCGGTAAAAAGATGAATGGCCATCCAAAAAAGTGACTGGTTAATGAATCCTGCAGTGACCGGTTAATGAATCCCTGCAGTCACAAAAGCTTTAATTCAAAATGGTAAAAAAGTCAAACTGAAAAAATTGGCCAGTAAAAAAGATAATTGACCATCAAAAAAAGTGACTGATTAAAAAAGAGTGGCTATTAAAGAAAAAAATTGACTGGTAAAAAAAATGGTCATGAAAAAGTGAAAAAAATGGGCCGATAAAAAAGATAAATGGCCATCAAAAAAAGTGACCGGTTAAAAAAGAATGGGCATTAAAAAAACAGTGGCCTACCAAAAAATAATTGGCCCGTGAAAAAAGACCAGTCAAAAAAAATTGGCCAGTAAAAAAGATAAGTGGCCATCAAAAAAAGTGACTGGTTAAAAAAATTGCCCATTAAAAAAAGTGACTACAAAAAATTGGCCCGTAAAAAAGGAAAGACCAGTCAAACACAATTGGTCCGTAAAAAAATGTACTGGCCATCACACAGTGAGGTGGAGGAGGCGGAGAAGGTGGAGGAGGAGGTGGAGGAGGCGGTGGAGGAGGCGGAGGAGGAGGCGGAGGAGGAGGCGGAGGAGGAGGCGGAGGAGGAGGCCGAGGAGGAGGAGGCGGAGGAGGAGGAGGCGAAGGAGGAGGAGGCGGAGGAGGAGGAGGAGGCGGAAGAGGTAGGTGGCCCGTAAAAAAAGAGACCAGTAAAAGAATTGGCCAGTAAAAAAAGATGAATGGCCATCAAAAAAAGTGACCGGTTAAAAAAGAGTGGCCATTAAAGAAAAAATTTGACTGGTAAAAAAAAAATGGTCATGAAAAAAGTGAAAAAAATTGGCCGGTAAAAAGATGAATGGCCATCCAAAAAAGTGACTGGTTAATGAATCCTGCAGTGACCGGTTAATGAATCCCTGCAGTCACGAAAGCTTTAATTCAAAATGGTAAAAAAGTCAAACTGAAAAAATTGGCCAGTAAAAAAGATAATTGACCATCAAAAAAAGTGACTGATTAAAAAAGAGTGGCTATTAAAGAAAAAAATTGACTGGTAAAAAAAATGGTCATGAAAAAGTGAAAAAAATGGGCCGATAAAAAAGATAAATGGCCATCAAAAAAAGTGACCGGTTAAAAAAGAATGGGCATTAAAAAAACAGTGGCCTACCAAAAAATAATTGGCCCGTAAAAAAAGACCAGTCAAAAAAAATTGGCCAGTAAAAAAGATAAGTGGCCGTCAAAAAAAGTGACTGGTTAAAAAAGAGGGGCCATTAAAGAAAAAATTTGACTGGTAAAAAAAAATGGTCATGAAAAAAGTGAAAAAAATTGGCCGGTAAAAAAGATAAATGGCCATCAAAAAAAGTGACCGGTTAAAAAAGAGTGGCCATTCAAAAATAGCGGCCTACCAAAAAATAATTGGCGCGTAAAAAAAAACAGTCGAAAAAAATTGGCCAGTAAAAAAGATAAGTGGCCATCAAAAAAGTGACCGGTTAAAAAAATTGCCCATTAAAAAAAGTGACTACAAAAAATTGGCCCGTAAAAAAGGAAGGACCAGTCAAACAAAATTGGTCAGTAAAAAAATGTATTGGCCATCACACAGTGAGGTGGAGTAGGCGGAGGAGGTGGAGGAGGAGGCGGAGGAGGCGGAGGAGGCGGAGGAGGAGGCAGAGGCGGAGGAGGAGGCGGTAGAGGTAGGTGGCCCATAAAAAAAGAGACCAGTAAAAGAATTGGCCAGTAAAAAAAGATGAGTGGCCATAAAAAAAATTGACTGGTAAAAAAAATAAAAGAATAGAAATATAAAACAATTAAATTCCCTTCTACGTGACTTTACCGAAAGAACCAAGAATATGAAACCCTGCAGTCACGAAAGCTTTAATTCAAAATGGTAAAAAAGTCAAACTGAAAAAATTGGCCAGTAAAAAAGATAATTGGCCATCAAAAAAAGTGACTGATTAAAAAAGAGTGGCCATTAAAGAAAAAATTTGACTGGTAAAAAAAAAATGGTCATGAAAAAAGTGAAAAAAATTGGCCGGGAAAAAAGATAAATGGCCATCAAAAAAAGTGACCGGTTAAAAAAGAGTGGCCATTAAAAAAATAGTGGCCGATCAAAAATGAATTGGCCCATAAAAAAAAGACCGGTCGAAAAAAATTGGCCGGTAAAAAAGATGAATGGCCATCCAAAAAAGTGACCGGTTAAAAAAGAGTGGTTATTATAGAAAAAATTTGACTGGTAAAAAAAATGGTCATAAAAAAGTGAAAAAAATGGGCCGATAAAAAAGATAAATGGCCATCAAAAAAAGTGACCGGTTAAAAAAGAATGGGCATTAAAAAAACAGTGGCCTACCAAAAAATAATTGGCCCGTAAAAAAAGACCAGTCAAAAAAAATTGGCCAGTAAAAAAGATAAGTGGCCGTCAAAAAAAGTGACTGGTTAAAAAAGAGGGGCCATTAAAGAAAAAATTTGACTGGTAAAAAAAAATGGTCATGAAAAAAGTGAAAAAAATTGGCCGGTAAAAAAGATAAATGGCCATCAAAAAAAGTGACTGGTTAAAAAAGAGTGGCCATTAAAAAATAGCGGCCTACCAAAAAATAATTGGCACGTAAAAAAAAACAGTCGAAAAAAATTGGCCAGTAAAAAAGATAAGTGGCCATCAAAAAAGTGACCGGTTAAAAAAATTGCCCATTAAAAAAAGTGACTACAAAAAATTGGCCCGTAAAAAAGGAAGGACCAGTCAAACAAAATTGGTCAGTAAAAAAATGTATTGGCCATCACACAGTGAGGTGGAGTAGGCGGAGGAGGTGGAGGAGGAGGCGGAGGAGGCGGAGGAGGAGGCAGAGGCGGAGGAGGAGGCGGTAGAGGTAGGTGGCCCGTAAAAAAAGAGACCAGTAAAAGAATTGGCCAGTAAAAAAAGATGAGTGGCCATAAAAAAAATGACTGGTAAAAAAAATAAAAGAATAGAAATATAAAACAATTAAATTCCCTTCTACGTGACTTTACCGAAAGAACCAAGAATATGAAACCCTGCAGTCACGAAAGCTTTAATTCAAAATGGTAAAAAAGTCAAACTGAAAAAATTGGCCAGTAAAAAAGATAATTGGCCATCAAAAAAAGTGACTGATTAAAAAAGAGTGGCCATTAAAGAAAAAATTTGACTGGTAAAAAAAAAATGGTCATGAAAAAAGTGAAAAAAATTGGCCGGGAAAAAAGATAAATGGCCATCAAAAAAAGTGACCGGTTAAAAAAGAGTGGCCATTAAAAAAATAGTGGCCGATCAAAAATGAATTGGCCCATAAAAAAAAGACCGGTCGAAAAAAATTGGCCGGTAAAAAAGATGAATGGCCATCCAAAAAAGTGACCAGTTAAAAAAGAGTGGTTATTATAGAAAAAATTTGACTGGTAAAAAAAATGGTCATAAAAAAGTGAAAAAAATGGGCCGATAAAAAAGATAAATGGCCATCAAAAAAAGTGACCGGTTAAAAAAGAATGGGCATTAAAAAAACAGTGGCCTACCAAAAAATAATTGGCCCGTAAAAAAAGACCAGTCAAAAAAAATTGGCCAGTAAAAAAGATAAGTGGCCATCAAAAAAAGTGACTGGTTAAAAAAGAGGGGCCATTAAAGAAAAAAAATTGACTGGTAAAAAAAAATGGTCATGAAAAAAGTGAAAAAAATTGGCCGGTAAAAAAGATAAATGGCCATCAAAAAAGTGACCGGTTAAAAAAGAGTGGCCATTAAAAAATAGCGGCCTACCAAAAAATAATTGGCGCGTAAAAAAAAACAGTCGAAAAAAATTGGCCAGTAAAAAAGATAAGTGGCCATCAAAAAAGTGACCGGTTAAAAAAATTGCCCATTAAAAAAAGTGACTACAAAAAATTGGCCCGTAAAAAAGGAAGGACCAGTCAAACAAAATTGGTCAGTAAAAAAATGTATTGGCCATCACACAGTGAGGTGGAGTAGGCGGAGGAGGTGGAGGAGGAGGTGGAGGAGGCGGAGGAGGCGGAGGAGGAGGCAGAGGCGGAGGAGGAGGCGGTAGAGGTAGGTGGCCCGTAAAAAAAGAGACCAGTAAAAGAATTGGCCAGTAAAAAAAGATGAGTGGCCATAAAAAAAATTGACTTGTAAAAAAAATAAAAGAATAGAAATATAAAACAATTAAATTCCCTTCTACGTGACTTTACCGAAAGAACCAAGAATATGAAACCCTGCAGTCACGAAAGCTTTAATTCAAAATGGTAAAAAAGTCAAACTGAAAAAATTGGCCAGTAAAAAAGATAATTGGCCATCAAAAAAAGTGACTGATTAAAAAAGAGTGGCCATTAAAGAAAAAATTTGACTGGTAAAAAAAAAATGGTCATGAAAAAAGTGAAAAAATTGGCCGGTAAAAAAGATAAATGGCCATCCAAAAAAGTGACTGGTTAAAAAAGAGTGGCCATTAAAGAAAAAATTTGACTGGTAAAAAAAATAGTCATAAAAAAGTGAAAAAAATGGGCCGATAAAAAAGATAAATGGCCATCAAAAAAAGTGACCGGTTAAAAAAGAGTGGGCATTAAAAAAACAGTGGCCTACCAAAAAATAATTGGCCCGTGAAAAAAGACCAGTCAAAAAAAATTGGCCAGTAAAAAAGATAAGTGGCCATCAAAAAAAGTGACCGGTTAAAAAAATTGCCCATTAAAAAAAGTGACTACAAAAAATTGGCCCGTAAAAAAGGAAGGACCAGTCAAACAAAATTGGTCAGTAAAAAAATGTATTGGCCATCACACAGTGAGGTGGAGTAGGTGGAGGAGGTGGAGGAGGAGGCGGAGGAGGAGGCGGTAGAGGTAGGTGGCCCATAAAAAAAGAGACCAGTAAAAGAATTGGCCAGTAAAAAAAAAATTGGCCATAAAAAAAATTGACTGGTAAAAAAAATAAAAGAATAGAAATATAAAACAATTAAATTCCCTTCTACGTGACTTTACCGAAAGAACCAAGAATATGAAACCCTGCAGTCACGAAAGCTTTAATTCAAAATGGTAAAAAAGTCAAACTGAAAAAATTGGCCAGTAAAAAAGATAATTGGCCATCAAAAAAAGTGACTGATTAAAAAAGAGTGGCCATTAAAGAAAAAATTTGACTGGTAAAAAAAAAATGGTCATGAAAAAAGTGAAAAAAATTGGCCGGGAAAAAAGATAAATGGCCATCAAAAAAAGTGACCGGTTAAAAAAGAGTGGCCATTAAAAAAATAGTGGCCGATCAAAAATGAATTGGCCCATAAAAAAAAGACCGGTCGAAAAAAATTGGCCGGTAAAAAAGATGAATGGCCATCCAAAAAAGTGACCGGTTAAAAAAGAGTGGTTATTATAGAAAAAATTTGACTGGTAAAAAAAATGGTCATAAAAAAGTGAAAAAAATGGGCCGATAAAAAAGATAAATGGCCATCAAAAAAAGTGACCGGTTAAAAAAGAATGGGCATTAAAAAAACAGTGGCCTACCAAAAAATAATTGGCCCGTAAAAAAAGACCAGTCAAAAAAAATTGGCCAGTAAAAAAGATAAGTGGCCGTCAAAAAAAGTGACTGGTTAAAAAAGAGGGGCCATTAAAGAAAAAATTTGACTGGTAAAAAAAAATGGTCATGAAAAAAGTGAAAAAAATTGGCCGGTAAAAAAGATAAATGGCCATCAAAAAAAGTGACTGGTTAAAAAAGAGTGGCCATTAAAAAATAGCGGCCTACCAAAAAATAATTGGCACGTAAAAAAAAACAGTCGAAAAAAATTGGCCAGTAAAAAAGATAAGTGGCCATCAAAAAAGTGACCGGTTAAAAAAATTGCCCATTAAAAAAAGTGACTACAAAAAATTGGCCCGTAAAAAAGGAAGGACCAGTCAAACAAAATTGGTCAGTAAAAAAATGTATTGGCCATCACACAGTGAGGTGGAGTAGGCGGAGGAGGTGGAGGAGGAGGCGGAGGAGGCGGAGGAGGAGGCAGAGGCGGAGGAGGAGGCGGTAGAGGTAGGTGGCCCGTAAAAAAAGAGACCAGTAAAAGAATTGGCCAGTAAAAAAAGATGAGTGGCCATAAAAAAAATGACTGGTAAAAAAAATAAAAGAATAGAAATATAAAACAATTAAATTCCCTTCTACGTGACTTTACCGAAAGAACCAAGAATATGAAACCCTGCAGTCACGAAAGCTTTAATTCAAAATGGTAAAAAAGTCAAACTGAAAAAATTGGCCAGTAAAAAAGATAATTGGCCATCAAAAAAAGTGACTGATTAAAAAAGAGTGGCCATTAAAGAAAAAATTTGACTGGTAAAAAAAAAATGGTCATGAAAAAAGTGAAAAAAATTGGCCGGGAAAAAAGATAAATGGCCATCAAAAAAAGTGACCGGTTAAAAAAGAGTGGCCATTAAAAAAATAGTGGCCGATCAAAAATGAATTGGCCCATAAAAAAAAGACCGGTCGAAAAAAATTGGCCGGTAAAAAAGATGAATGGCCATCCAAAAAAGTGACCAGTTAAAAAAGAGTGGTTATTATAGAAAAAATTTGACTGGTAAAAAAAATGGTCATAAAAAAGTGAAAAAAATGGGCCGATAAAAAAGATAAATGGCCATCAAAAAAAGTGACCGGTTAAAAAAGAATGGGCATTAAAAAAACAGTGGCCTACCAAAAAATAATTGGCCCGTAAAAAAAGACCAGTCAAAAAAAATTGGCCAGTAAAAAAGATAAGTGGCCATCAAAAAAAGTGACTGGTTAAAAAAGAGGGGCCATTAAAGAAAAAAAATTGACTGGTAAAAAAAAATGGTCATGAAAAAAGTGAAAAAAATTGGCCGGTAAAAAAGATAAATGGCCATCAAAAAAAGTGACCGGTTAAAAAAGAGTGGCCATTAAAAAATAGCGGCCTACCAAAAAATAATTGGCGCGTAAAAAAAAACAGTCGAAAAAAATTGGCCAGTAAAAAAGATAAGTGGCCATCAAAAAAGTGACCGGTTAAAAAAATTGCCCATTAAAAAAAGTGACTACAAAAAATTGGCCCGTAAAAAAGGAAGGACCAGTCAAACAAAATTGGTCAGTAAAAAAATGTATTGGCCATCACACAGTGAGGTGGAGTAGGCGGAGGAGGTGGAGGAGGAGGTGGAGGAGGCGGAGGAGGCGGAGGAGGAGGCAGAGGCGGAGGAGGAGGCGGTAGAGGTAGGTGGCCCGTAAAAAAAGAGACCAGTAAAAGAATTGGCCAGTAAAAAAAGATGAGTGGCCATAAAAAAAATTGACTTGTAAAAAAAATAAAAGAATAGAAATATAAAACAATTAAATTCCCTTCTACGTGACTTTACCGAAAGAACCAAGAATATGAAACCCTGCAGTCACGAAAGCTTTAATTCAAAATGGTAAAAAAGTCAAACTGAAAAAATTGGCCAGTAAAAAAGATAATTGGCCATCAAAAAAAGTGACTGATTAAAAAAGAGTGGCCATTAAAGAAAAAATTTGACTGGTAAAAAAAAAATGGTCATGAAAAAAGTGAAAAAATTGGCCGGTAAAAAAGATAAATGGCCATCCAAAAAAGTGACTGGTTAAAAAAGAGTGGCCATTAAAGAAAAAATTTGACTGGTAAAAAAAATAGTCATAAAAAAGTGAAAAAAATGGGCCGATAAAAAAGATAAATGGCCATCAAAAAAAGTGACCGGTTAAAAAAGAGTGGGCATTAAAAAAACAGTGGCCTACCAAAAAATAATTGGCCCGTGAAAAAAGACCAGTCAAAAAAAATTGGCCAGTAAAAAAGATAAGTGGCCATCAAAAAAAGTGACCGGTTAAAAAAATTGCCCATTAAAAAAAGTGACTACAAAAAATTGGCCCGTAAAAAAGGAAGGACCAGTCAAACAAAATTGGTCAGTAAAAAAATGTATTGGCCATCACACAGTGAGGTGGAGTAGGTGGAGGAGGTGGAGGAGGAGGCGGAGGAGGAGGCGGTAGAGGTAGGTGGCCCATAAAAAAAGAGACCAGTAAAAGAATTGGCCAGTAAAAAAAAAATTGGCCATAAAAAAAATTGACTGGTAAAAAAAATAAAAGAATAGAAATATAAAACAATTAAATTCCCTTCTACGTGACTTTACCGAAAGAACCAAGAATATGAAACCCTGCAGTCACGAAAGCTTTAATTCAAAATGGTAAAAAAGTCAAACTGAAAAAATTGGCCAGTAAAAAAGATAATTGGCCATCAAAAAAAGAGACTGATTAAAAAAGAGTGGCCATTAAAGAAAAAATTTGACTGGTAAAAAAAAAATGGTCATGAAAAAAGTGAAAAAAATTGGCCGGGAAAAAAGATAAATGGCCATCAAAAAAAGTGATCGGTTAAAAAAGAGTGGCCATTAAAAAAATAGTGGCCGATCAAAAATGAATTGGCCCATAAAAAAAAGACCGGTCGAAAAAAATTGGCCGGTTAAAAAGATGAATGGCCATCCAAAAAAGTGACCGGTTAAAAAAGAGTGGTTATTATAGAAAAAATTTGACTGGTAAAAAAAATGGTCATAAAAAAGTGAAAAAAATGGGCCGATAAAAAAGATAAATGGCCATCAAAAAAAGTGACCGGTTAAAAAAGAATGGGCATTAAAAAAACAGTGGCCTACCAAAAAATAATTGGCCCGTAAAAAAAAGACCAGTCAAAAAAAATTGGCCAGTAAAAAAGATAAGTGGCCGTCAAAAAAAGTGACTGGTTAAAAAAGAGGGGCCATTAAGGAAAAAATTTGACTGGTAAAAAAAAATGGTCATGAAAAAAGTGAAAAAAATTGGCCGGTAAAAAAGATAAATGGCCATCAAAAAAAGTGACCGGTTAAAAAAGAGTGGCCATTAAAAAATAGCGGCCTACCAAAAAATAATTGGCGCGTAAAAAAAAACAGTCGAAAAAAATTGGCCAGTAAAAAAGATAAGTGGCCATCAAAAAAGTGACCGGTTAAAAAAATTGCCCATTAAAAAAAGTGACTACAAAAAATTGGCCCGTAAAAAAGGAAGGACCAGTCAAACAAAATTGGTCAGTAAAAAAATGTATTGGCCATCACACAGTGAGGTGGAGTAGGCGGAGGAGGTGGAGGAGGAGGCGGAGGAGGCGGAGGAGGAGGCAGAGGCGGAGGAGGAGGCGGTAGAGGTAGGTGGCCCGTAAAAAAAGAGACCAGTAAAAGAATTGGCCAGTAAAAAAAGATGAGTGGCCATAAAAAAAATTGACTGGTAAAAAAAATAAAAGAATAGAAATATAAAACAATTAAATTCCCTTCTACGTGACTTTACCGAAAGAACCAAGAATATGAAACCCTGCAGTCACGAAAGCTTTAATTCAAAATGGTAAAAAAGTCAAACTGAAAAAATTGGCCAGTAAAAAAGATAATTGGCCATCAAAAAAAGTGACTGATTAAAAAAGAGTGGCCATTAAAGAAAAAATTTGACTGGTAAAAAAAAAATGGTCATGAAAAAAGTGAAAAAAATTGGCCGGGAAAAAAGATAAATGGCCATCAAAAAAAGTGACCGGTTAAAAAAGAGTGGCCATTAAAAAAATAGTGGCCGATCAAAAATGAATTGGCCCATAAAAAAAAGACCGGTCGAAAAAAATTGGCCGGTAAAAAAGATGAATGGCCATCCAAAAAAGTGACCGGTTAAAAAAGAGTGGTTATTATAGAAAAAATTTGACTGGTAAAAAAAATGGTCATAAAAAAGTGAAAGAAATGCGCCGATAAAAAAGATAAATGGCCATCAAAAAAAGTGACCGGTTAAAAAAGAATGGGCATTAAAAAAACAGTGGCCTACCAAAAAATAATTGGCCCGTAAAAAAAGACCAGTCAAAAAAAATTGGCCAGTAAAAAAGATGTGGCCATCAAAAAAAGTGACTGGTTAAAAAAGAGGGGCCATTAAAGAAAAAAAATTGACTGGTAAAAAAAAATGGTCATGAAAAAAGTGAAAAAAATTGGCCGGTAAAAAAGATAAATGGCCATCAAAAAAAGTGACCGGTTAAAAAAGAGTGGCCATTAAAAAATAGCGGCCTACCAAAAAATAATTGGCACGTAAAAAAAAACAGTCGAAAAAAATTGGCCAGTAAAAAAGATAAGTGGCCATCAAAAAAGTGACCGGTTAAAAAAATTGCCCATTAAAAAAAGTGACTACAAAAAATTGGCCCGTAAAAAAGGAAGGACCAGTCAAACAAAATTGGTCAGTAAAAAAATGTATTGGCCATCACACAGTGAGGTGGAGTAGGCGGAGGAGGTGGAGGAGGAGGCGGAGGAGGCAGAGGAGGCGGAGGAGGAGGCAGAGGCGGAGGAGGAGGCGGTAGAGGTAGGTGGCCCGTAAAAAAAGAGACCAGTAAAAGAATTGGCCAGTAAAAAAAGATGAGTGGCCATAAAAAAAATTGACTGGTAAAAAAAATAAAAGAATAGAAATATAAAACAATTAAATTCCCTTCTACGTGACTTTACCAAAAGAACCAAGAATATGAAACCCTGCAGTCACGAAAGCTTTAATTCAACATGGTAAAAAAGTCAAACTGAAAAAATTGGCCAGTAAAAAAGATAATTGGCCATCAAAAAAAGTGACTGATTAAAAAAGAGTGGCCATTAAAGAAAAAATTTGACTGGTAAAAAAAAAATGGTCATGAAAAAAGTGAAAAAATTGGCCGGTAAAAAAGATAAATGGCCATCCAAAAAAGTGACTGGTTAAAAAAGAGTGGCCATTAAAGAAAAAATTTGACTGGTAAAAAAAATAGTCATAAAAAAGTGAAAAAAATGGGCCGATAAAAAAGATAAATGGCCATCAAAAAAAGTGACCGGTTAAAAAAGAGTGGGCATTAAAAAAACAGTGGCCTACCAAAAAATAATTGGCCCGTGAAAAAAGACCAGTCAAAAAAAATTGGCCAGTAAAAAAGATAAGTGGCCATCAAAAAAAGTGACTGGTTAAAAAAATTGCCCATTAAAAAAAGTGACTACAAAAAATTGGCCCGTAAAAAAGGAAAGACCAGTCAAACACAATTGGTCCGTAAAAAAATGTACTGGCCATCACACAGTGAGGTGGAGGAGGCGGAGAAGGTGGAGGAGGAGGTGGAGGAGGCGGTGGAGGAGGCGGAGGAGGAGGCGGAGGAGGAGGCGGAGGAGGAGGCGGAGGAGGAGGCGGAGGAGGAGGAGGCGGAGGAGGAGGAGGCGAAGGAGGAGGAGGCGGAGGAGGAGGAGGCGGAGGAGGAGGCGTAGGAGGAGGAGGAGGCGGAAGAGGTAGGTGGCCCGTAAAAAAAGAGACCAGTAAAAGAATTGGCCAGTAAAAAAAGATGAATGGCCATCCAAAAAAGTGACCGGTTAAAAAAGAGTGGCCATTAAAGAAAAAATTTGACTGGTAAAAAAAAAATGGTCATGAAAAAAGTGAAAAAAATTGGGCGGTAAAAAGATGAATGGCCATCCAAAAAAGTGACTGGTTAATGAATCCTGCAGTGACCGGTTAATGAATCCCTGCAGTCACGAAAGCTTTAATTCAAAATGGTAAAAAAGTCAAACTGAAAAAATTGGCCAGTAAAAAAGATAATTGACCATCAAAAAAAGTGACTGATTAAAAAAGAGTGGCTATTAAAGAAAAAAATTGACTGGTAAAAAAAATGGTCATGAAAAAGTGAAAAAAATGGGCCGATAAAAAAGATAAATGGCCATCAAAAAAAGTGACCGGTTAAAAAAGAATGGGCATTAAAAAAACAGTGGCCTACCAAAAAATAATTGGCCCGTGAAAAAAGACCAGTCAAAAAAAATTGGCCAGTAAAAAAGATAAGTGGCCATCAAAAAAAGTGACTGGTTAAAAAAATTGCCCATTAAAAAAAGTGACTACAAAAAATTGGCCCGTAAAAAAGGAAAGACCAGTCAAACACAATTGGTCCGTAAAAAAATGTACTGGCCATCACACAGTGAGGTGGAGGAGGCGGAGAAGGTGGAGGAGGAGGTGGAGGAGGCGGTGGAGGAGGCGGAGGAGGAGGCGGAGGAGGAGGCGGAGGAGGAGGCGGAGGAGGAGGCGGAGGAGGAGGAGGCGGAGGAGGAGGAGGCGAAGGAGGAGGAGGCGGAGGAGGAGGAGGCGGAGGAGGAGGCGTAGGAGGAGGAGGAGGCGGAAGAGGTAGGTGGCCCGTAAAAAAAGAGACCAGTAAAAGAATTGGCCAGTAAAAAAAGATGAATGGCCATCAAAAAAAGTGACCGGTTAAAAAAGAGTGGCCATTAAAGAAAAAATTTGACTGGTAAAAAAAAAATGGTCATGAAAAAAGTGAAAAAAATTGGCCGGTAAAAAGATGAATGGCCATCCAAAAAAGTGACTGGTTAATGAATCCTGCAGTGACCGGTTAATGAATCCCTGCAGTCACGAAAGCTTTAATTCAAAATGGTAAAAAAGTCAAACTGAAAAAATTGGCCAGTAAAAAAGATAATTGACCATCAAAAAAAGTGACTGATTAAAAAAGAGTGGCTATTAAAGAAAAAAATTGACTGGTAAAAAAAATGGTCATGAAAAAGTGAAAAAAATGGGCCGATAAAAAAGATAAATGGCCATCAAAAAAAGTGACCGGTTAAAAAAGAATGGGCATTAAAAAAACAGTGGCCTACCAAAAAATAATTGGCCCGTAAAAAAAGACCAGTCAAAAAAAATTGGCCAGTAAAAAAGATAAGTGGCCGTCAAAAAAAGTGACTGGTTAAAAAAGAGGGGCCATTAAAGAAAAAATTTGACTGGTAAAAAAAAATGGTCATGAAAAAAGTGAAAAAAATTGGCCGGTAAAAAAGATAAATGGCCATCAAAAAAAGTGACCGGTTAAAAAAGAGTGGCCATTCAAAAATAGCGGCCTACCAAAAAATAATTGGCGCGTAAAAAAAAACAGTCGAAAAAAATTGGCCAGTAAAAAAGATAAGTGGCCATCAAAAAAGTGACCGGTTAAAAAAATTGCCCATTAAAAAAAGTGACTACAAAAAATTGGCCCGTAAAAAAGGAAGGACCAGTCAAACAAAATTGGTCAGTAAAAAAATGTATTGGCCATCACACAGTGTGGAGGAGGAGGCGGAGGAGGCGGAGGAGGCGGAGGAGGAGGCAGAGGCGGAGGAGGAGGCGGTAGAGGTAGGTGGCCCGTAAAAAAAGAGACCAGTAAAAGAATTGGCCAGTAAAAAAAGATGAGTGGCCATAAAAAAAATTGACTGGTAAAAAAAATAAAAGAATAGAAATATAAAACAATTAAATTCCCTTCTACGTGACTTTACCAAAAGAACCAAGAATATGAAACCCTGCAGTCACGAAAGCTTTAATTCAAAATGGTAAAAAAGTCAAACTGAAAAAATTGGCCAGTAAAAAAGATAATTGGCCATCAAAAAAAGTGACTGATTAAAAATGAGTGGCCATTAAAGAAAAAATTTGACTGGTAAAAAAAAAATGGTCATGAAAAAAGTGAAAAAATTGGCCGGTAAAAAAGATAAATGGCCATCCAAAAAAGTGACTGGTTAAAAAAGAGTGGCCATTAAAGAAAAAATTTGACTGGTAAAAAAAATAGTCATAAAAAAGTGAAAAAAATGGGCCGATAAAAAAGATAAATGGCCATCAAAAAAAGTGACCGGTTAAAAAAGAGTGGGCATTAAAAAAACAGTGGCCTACCAAAAAATAATTGGCCCGTGAAAAAAGACCAGTCAAAAAAAATTGGCCAGTAAAAAAGATAAGTGGCCATCAAAAAAAGTGACTGGTTAAAAAAATTGCCCATTAAAAAAAGTGACTACAAAAAATTGTCCCGTAAAAAAGGAAAGACCAGTCAAACACAATTGGTCCGTAAAAAAATGTACTGGCCATCACACAGTGAGGTGGAGGAGGCGGAGAAGGTGGAGGAGGAGGTGGAGGAGGCGGTGGAGGAGGCGGAGGAGGAGGCGGAGGAGGAGGCGGAGGAGGAGGCGGAGGAGGAGGCGGAGGAGGAGGCGGAGGAGGAGGAGGCGGAGGAGGAGGCGGAGGAGGAGGCGTAGGAGGAGGAGGAGGCGGAAGAGGTAGGTGGCCCGTAAAAAAAGAGACCAGTAAAAGAATTGGCCAGTAAAAAAAGATGAATGGCCATCAAAAAAAGTGACCGGTTAAAAAAGAGTGGCCATTAAAGAAAAAATTTGACTGGTAAAAAAAAAATGGTCATGAAAAAAGTGAAAAAAATTGGCGGGTAAAAAGATGAATGGCCATCCAAAAAAGTGACTGGTTAATGAATCCTGCAGTGACCGGTTAATGAATCCCTGCAGTCACGAAAGCTTTAATTCAAAATGGTAAAAAAGTCAAACTGAAAAAATTGGCCAGTAAAAAAGATAATTGACCATCAAAAAAAGTGACTGATTAAAAAAGAGTGGCTATTAAAGAAAAAAATTGACTGGTAAAAAAAATGGTCATGAAAAAGTGAAAAAAATGGGCCGATAAAAAAGATAAATGGCCATCAAAAAAAGTGACCGGTTAAAAAAGAATGGGCATTAAAAAAACAGTGGCCTACCAAAAAATAATTGGCCCGTGAAAAAAGACCAGTCAAAAAAAATTGGCCAGTAAAAAAGATAAGTGGCCATCAAAAAAAGTGACTGGTTAAAAAAATTGCCCATTAAAAAAAGTGACTACAAAAAATTGGCCCGTAAAAAAGGAAAGACCAGTCAAACACAATTGGTCCGTAAAAAAATGTACTGGCCATCACACAGTGAGGTGGAGGAGGCGGAGAAGGTGGAGGAGGAGGTGGAGGAGGCGGTGGAGGAGGCGGAGGAGGAGGCGGAGGAGGAGGCGGAGGAGGAGGCGGAGGAGGAGGCGGAGGAGGAGGAGGCGGAGGAGGAGGAGGCGAAGGAGGAGGAGGCGGAGGAGGAGGAGGCGGAGGAGGAGGCGTAGGAGGAGGAGGAGGCGGAAGAGGTAGGTGGCCCGTAAAAAAAGAGACCAGTAAAAGAATTGGCCAGTAAAAAAAGATGAATGGCCATCAAAAAAAGTGACCGGTTAAAAAAGAGTGGCCATTAAAGAAAAAATTTGACTGGTAAAAAAAAAATGGTCATGAAAAAAGTGAAAAAAATTGGCCGGTAAAAAGATGAATGGCCATCCAAAAAAGTGACCGGTTAATGAATCCTGCAGTGACCGGTTAATGAATCCCTGCAGTCACGAAAGCTTTAATTCAAAATGGTAAAAAAGTCAAACTGAAAAAATTGGCCAGTAAAAAAGATAATTGACCATCAAAAAAAGTGACTGATTAAAAAAGAGTGGCTATTAAAGAAAAAAATTGACTGGTAAAAAAAATGGTCATGAAAAAGTGAAAAAAATGGGCCGATAAAAAAGATAAATGGCCATCAAAAAAAGTGACCGGTTAAAAAAGAATGGGCATTAAAAAAACAGTGGCCTACCAAAAAATAATTGGCCCGTAAAAAAAGACCAGTCAAAAAAAATTGGCCAGTAAAAAAGATAAGTGGCCGTCAAAAAAAGTGACTGGTTAAAAAAGAGGGGCCATTAAAGAAAAAATTTGACTGGTAAAAAAAAATGGTCATGAAAAAAGTGAAAAAAATTGGCCGGTAAAAAAGATAAATGGCCATCAAAAAAAGTGACCGGTTAAAAAAGAGTGGCCATTAAAAAATAGCGGCCTACCAAAAAATAATTGGCACGTAAAAAAAAACAGTCGAAAAAAATTGGCCAGTAAAAAAGATAAGTGGCCATCAAAAAAGTGACCGGTTAAAAAAAATGCCCATTAAAAAAAGTGACTACAAAAAATTGGCCCGTAAAAAAGGAAGGACCAGTCAAACAAAATTGGTCAGTAAAAAAATGTATTGGCCATCACACAGTGAGGTGGAGTAGGCGGAGGAGGTGGAGGAGGAGGCGGAGGAGGCGGAGGAGGAGGCAGAGGCGGAGGAGGAGGCGGTAGAGGTAGGTGGCCCGTAAAAAAAGAGACCAGTAAAAGAATTGGCCAGTAAAAAAAGATGAGTGGCCATAAAAAAAAATGACTGGTAAAAAAAATAAAAGAATAGAAATATAAAACAATTAAATTCCCTTCTACGTGACTTTACCGAAAGAACCAAGAATATGAAACCCTGCAGTCACGAAAGCTTTAATTCAAAATGGTAAAAAAGTCAAACTGAAAAAATTGGCCAGTAAAAAAGATAATTGGCCATCAAAAAAAGTGACTGATTAAAAAAGAGTGGCCATTAAAGAAAAAATTTGACTGGTAAAAAAAAAAAATGGTCATGAAAAAAGTGAAAAAAATTGGCCGGGAAAAAAGATAAATGGCCATCAAAAAAAGTGACCGGTTAAAAAAGAGTGGCCATTAAAAAAATAGTGGCCGATCAAAAATGAATTGGCCCATAAAAAAAAGACCGGTCGAAAAAAATTGGCCGGTAAAAAAGATGAATGGCCATCCAAAAAAGTGACCAGTTAAAAAAGAGTGGTTATTATAGAAAAAATTTGACTGGTAAAAAAAATGGTCATAAAAAAGTGAAAAAAATGGGCCGATAAAAAATATAAATGGCCATCAAAAAAAGTGACCGGTTAAAAAAGAATGGGCATTAAAAAAACAGTGGCCTACCAAAAAATAATTGGCCCGTAAAAAAAGACCAGTCAAAAAAAATTGGCCAGTAAAAAAGATAAGTGGCCATCAAAAAAAGTGACTGGTTAAAAAAGAGGGGCCATTAAAGAAAAAAAATTGACTGGTAAAAAAAAATGGTCATGAAAAAAGTGAAAAAAATTGGCCGGTAAAAAAGATAAATGGCCATCAAAAAAAGTGACCGGTTAAAAAAGAGTGGCCATTAAAAAATAGCGGCCTACCAAAAAATAATTGGCGCGTAAAAAAAAACAGTCGAAAAAAATTGGCCAGTAAAAAAGATAAGTGGCCATCAAAAAAGTGACCGGTTAAAAAAATTGCCCATTAAAAAAAGTGACTACAAAAAATTGGCCCGTAAAAAAGGAAGGACCAGTCAAACAAAATTGGTCAGTAAAAAAATGTATTGGCCATCACACAGTGAGGTGGAGTAGGCGGAGGAGGTGGAGGAGGAGGCGGAGGAGGCGGAGGAGGCGGAGGAGGAGGCAGAGGCGGAGGAGGAGGCGGTAGAGGTAGGTGGCCCGTAAAAAAAGAGACCAGTAAAAGAATTGGCCAGTAAAAAAAGATGAGTGGCCATAAAAAAAATTGACTTGTAAAAAAAATAAAAGAATAGAAATATAAAACAATTAAATTCCCTTCTACGTGACTTTACCGAAAGAACCAAGAATATGAAACCCTGCAGTCACGAAAGCTTTAATTCAAAATGGTAAAAAGTCAAACTGAAAAAATTGGCCAGTAAAAAAGATAATTGGCCATCAAAAAAAGTGACTGGTTAAAAAAGAGTGGCCATTAAAGAAAAAATTTGACTGGTAAAAAAAAAATGGTCATGAAAAAAGTGAAAAAATTGGCCGGTAAAAAAGATAAATGGCCATCCAAAAAAGTGACTGGTTAAAAAAGAGTGGCCATTAAAGAAAAAATTTGACTGGTAAAAAAAATAGTCATAAAAAAGTGAAAAAAATGGGCCGATAAAAAAGATAAATGGCCATCAAAAAAAGTGACCGGTTAAAAAAGAGTGGGCATTAAAAAAACAGTGGCCTACCAAAAAATAATTGGCCCGTGAAAAAAGACCAGTCAAAAAAAATTGGCCAGTAAAAAAGATAAGTGGCCATCAAAAAAAGTGACTGGTTAAAAAAATTGCCCATTAAAAAAAGTGACTACAAAAAATTGGCCCGTAAAAAAGGAAAGACCAGTCAAACACAATTGGTCCGTAAAAAAATGTACTGGCCATCACACAGTGAGGTGGAGGAGGCGGAGAAGGTGGAGGAGGAGGTGGAGGAGGCGGTGGAGGAGGCGGAGGAGGAGGCGGAGGAGGAGGCGGAGGAGGAGGCGGAGGAGGAGGCGGAGGAGGAGGAGGCGGAGGAGGAGGAGGCGGAGGAGGAGGAGGCGGAGGAGGAGGAGGCGGAGGAGGAGGCGGAGGAGGAGGCGTAGGAGGAGGAGGAGGCGGAAGAGGTAGGTGGCCCGTAAAAAAAGAGACCAGTAAAAGAATTGGCCAGTAAAAAAAGATGAATGGCCATCAAAAAAAGTGACCGGTTAAAAAAGAGTGGCCATTAAAGAAAAAATTTGACTGGTAAAAAAAAAATGGTCATGAAAAAAGTGAAAAAAATTGGCCGGTAAAAAGATGAATGGCCATCCAAAAAAGTGACCGGTTAATGAATCCTGCAGTGACCGGTTAATGAATCCCTGCAGTCACGAAAGCTTTAATTCAAAATGGTAAAAAAGTCAAACTGAAAAAATTGGCCAGTAAAAAAGATAATTGACCATCAAAAAAAGTGACTGATTAAAAAAGAGTGGCTATTAAAGAAAAAAATTGACTGGTAAAAAAAATGGTCATGAAAAAGTGAAAAAAATGGGCCGATAAAAAAGATAAATGGCCATCAAAAAAAGTGACCGGTTAAAAAAGAATGGGCATTAAAAAAACAGTGGCCTACCAAAAAATAATTGGCCCGTAAAAAAAGACCAGTCAAAAAAAATTGGCCAGTAAAAAAGATAAGTGGCCGTCAAAAAAAGTGACTGGTTAAAAAAGAGGGGCCATTAAAGAAAAAATTTGACTGGTAAAAAAAAATGGTCATGAAAAAAGTGAAAAAAATTGGCCGGTAAAAAAGATAAATGGCCATCAAAAAAAGTGACCGGTTAAAAAAGAGTGGCCATTAAAAAATAGCGGCCTACCAAAAAATAATTGGCGCGTAAAAAAAAACAGTCGAAAAAAATTGGCCAGTAAAAAAGATAAGTGGCCATCAAAAAAGTGACCGGTTAAAAAAATTGCCCATTAAAAAAAGTGACTACAAAAAATTGGCCCGTAAAAAAGGAAGGACCAGTCAAACAAAATTGGTCAGTAAAAAAATGTATTGGCCATCACACAGTGAGGTGGAGTAGGCGGAGGAGGTGGAGGAGGAGGCGGAGGAGGCGGAGGAGGAGGCAGAGGCGGAGGAGGAGGCGGTAGAGGTAGGTGGCCCGTAAAAAAAGAGACCAGTAAAAGAATTGGCCAGTAAAAAAAGATGAGTGGCCATAAAAAAAAATGACTGGTAAAAAAAATAAAAGAATAGAAATATAAAACAATTAAATTCCCTTCTACGTGACTTTACCGAAAGAACCAAGAATATGAAACCCTGCAGTCACGAAAGCTTTAATTCAAAATGGTAAAAAAGTCAAACTGAAAAAATTGGCCAGTAAAAAAGATAATTGGCCATCAAAAAAAGTGACTGATTAAAAAAGAGTGGCCATTAAAGAAAAAATTTGACTGGTAAAAAAAAAATGGTCATGAAAAAAGTGAAAAAAATTGGCCGGGAAAAAAGATAAATGGCCATCAAAAAAAGTGACCGGTTAAAAAAGAGTGGCCATTAAAAAAATAGTGGCCGATCAAAAATGAATTGGCCCATAAAAAAAAGACCGGTCGAAAAAAATTGGCCGGTAAAAAAGATGAATGGCCATCCAAAAAAGTGACCAGTTAAAAAAGAGTGGTTATTATAGAAAAAATTTGACTGGTAAAAAAAATGGTCATAAAAAAGTGAAAAAAATGGGCCGATAAAAAAGATAAATGGCCATCAAAAAAAGTGACCGGTTAAAAAAGAATGGGCATTAAAAAAACAGTGGCCTACCAAAAAATAATTGGCCCGTAAAAAAAGACCAGTCAAAAAAAATTGGCCAGTAAAAAAGATAAGTGGCCATCAAAAAAAGTGACTGGTTAAAAAAGAGGGGCCATTAAAGAAAAAAAATTGACTGGTAAAAAAAAATGGTCATGAAAAAAGTGAAAAAAATTGGCCGGTAAAAAAGATAAATGGCCATCAAAAAAAGTGACCGGTTAAAAAAGAGTGGCCATTAAAAAATAGCGGCCTACCAAAAAATAATTGGCGCGTAAAAAAAACCAGTCGAAAAAAATTGGCCAGTAAAAAAGATAAGTGGCCATCAAAAAAGTGACCGGTTAAAAAAATTGCCCATTAAAAAAAGTGACTACAAAAAATTGGCCCGTAAAAAAGGAAGGACCAGTCAAACAAAATTGGTCAGTAAAAAAATGTATTGGCCATCACACAGTGAGGTGGAGTAGGCGGAGGAGGTGGAGGAGGAGGCGGAGGAGGCGGAGGAGGCGGAGGAGGAGGCAGAGGCGGAGGAGGAGGCGGTAGAGGTAGGTGGCCCGTAAAAAAAGAGACCAGTAAAAGAATTGGCCAGTAAAAAAAGATGAGTGGCCATAAAAAAAATTGACTTGTAAAAAAAATAAAAGAATAGAAATATAAAACAATTAAATTCCCTTCTACGTGACTTTACCGAAAGAACCAAGAATATGAAACCCTGCAGTCACGAAAGCTTTAATTCAAAATGGTAAAAAAGTCAAACTGAAAAAATTGGCCAGTAAAAAAGATAATTGGCCATCAAAAAAAGTGACTGATTAAAAAAGAGTGGCCATTAAAGAAAAAATTTGACTGGTAAAAAAAAAATGGTCATGAAAAAAGTGAAAAAATTGGCCGGTAAAAAAGATAAATGGCCATCCAAAAAAGTGACTGGTTAAAAAAGAGTGGCCATTAAAGAAAAAATTTGACTGGTAAAAAAAATAGTCATAAAAAAGTGAAAAAAATGGGCCGATAAAAAAGATAAATGGCCATCAAAAAAAGTGACCGGTTAAAAAAGAGTGGGCATTAAAAAAACAGTGGCCTACCAAAAAATAATTGGCCCGTGAAAAAAGACCAGTCAAAAAAAATTGGCCAGTAAAAAAGATAAGTGGCCATCAAAAAAAGTGACTGGTTAAAAAAATTGCCCATTAAAAAAAGTGACTACAAAAAATTGGCCCGTAAAAAAAGAAAGACCAGTCAAACACAATTGGTCCGTAAAAAAATGTACTGGCCATCACACAGTGAGGTGGAGGAGGCGGAGAAGGTGGAGGAGGAGGTGGAGGAGGCGGTGGAGGAGGCGGAGGAGGAGGCGGAGGAGGAGGCGGAGGAGGAGGCGGAGGAGGAGGCGGAGGAGGAGGAGGCGGAGGAGGAGGAGGCGGAGGAGGAGGAGGCGGAGGAGGAGGAGGCGGAGGAGGAGGCGGAGGAGGAGGCGTAGGAGGAGGAGGAGGCGGAAGAGGTAGGTGGCCCGTAAAAAAAGAGACCAGTAAAAGAATTGGCCAGTAAAAAAAGATGAATGGCCATCAAAAAAAGTGACCGGTTAAAAAAGAGTGGCCATTAAAGAAAAAATTTGACTGGTAAAAAAAAAATGGTCATGAAAAAAGTGAAAAAAATTGGCCGGTAAAAAGATGAATGGCCATCCAAAAAAGTGACCGGTTAATGAATCCTGCAGTGACCGGTTAATGAATCCCTGCAGTCACGAAAGCTTTAATTCAAAATGGTAAAAAAGTCAAACTGAAAAAATTGGCCAGTAAAAAAGATAATTGACCATCAAAAAAAGTGACTGATTAAAAAAGAGTGGCTATTAAAGAAAAAAATTGACTGGTAAAAAAAATGGTCATGAAAAAGTGAAAAAAATGGGCCGATAAAAAAGATAAATGGCCATCAAAAAAAGTGACCGGTTAAAAAAGAATGGGCATTAAAAAAACAGTGGCCTACCAAAAAATAATTGGCCCGTAAAAAAAGACCAGTCAAAAAAAATTGGCCAGTAAAAAAGATAAGTGGCCGTCAAAAAAAGTGACTGGTTAAAAAAGAGGGGCCATTAAAGAAAAAATTTGACTGGTAAAAAAAAATGGTCATGAAAAAAGTGAAAAAAATTGGCCGGTAAAAAAGATAAATGGCCATCAAAAAAAGTGACCGGTTAAAAAAGAGTGGCCATTAAAAAATAGCGGCCTACCAAAAAATAATTGGCGCGTAAAAAAAAACAGTCGAAAAAAATTGGCCAGTAAAAAAGATAAGTGGCCATCAAAAAAGTGACCGGTTAAAAAAATTGCCCATTAAAAAAAGTGACTACAAAAAATTGGCCCGTAAAAAAGGAAGGACCAGTCAAACAAAATTGGTCAGTAAAAAAATGTATTGGCCATCACACAATGAGGTGGAGTAGGCGGAGGAGGTGGAGGAGGAGGCGGAGGAGGCGGAGGAGGCGGAGGAGGAGGCAGAGGCGGAGGAGGAGGCGGTAGAGGTAGGTGGCCCATAAAAAAAGAGACCAGTAAAAGAATTGGCCAGTAAAAAAAAAATTGGCCATAAAAAAAATTGACTGGTAAAAAAAATAAAAGAATAGAAATATAAAACAATTAAATTCCCTTCTACGTGACTTTACCGAAAGAACCAAGAATATGAAACCCTGCAGTCACGAAAGCTTTAATTCAAAATGGTAAAAAAGTCAAACTGAAAAAATTGGCCAGTAAAAAAGATAATTGGCCATCAAAAAAAGTGACTGATTAAAAAAGAGTGGCCATTAAAGAAAAAATTTGACTGGTAAAAAAAAAATGGTCATGAAAAAAGTGAAAAAAATTGGCCGGGAAAAAAGATAAATGGCCATCAAAAAAAGTGACCGGTTAAAAAAGAGTGGCCATTAAAAAAATAGTGGCCGATCAAAAATGAATTGGCCCATAAAAAAAAGACCGGTCGAAAAAAATTGGCCGGTTAAAAAGATGAATGGCCATCCAAAAAAGTGACCGGTTAAAAAAGAGTGGTTATTATAGAAAAAATTTGACTGGTAAAAAAAATGGTCATAAAAAAGTGAAAAAAATGGGCCGATAAAAAAGATAAATGGCCATCAAAAAAAGTGACCGGTTAAAAAAGAATGGGCATTAAAAAAACAGTGGCCTACCAAAAAATAATTGGCCCGTAAAAAAAAGACCAGTCAAAAAAAATTGGCCAGTAAAAAAGATAAGTGGCCGTCAAAAAAAGTGACTGGTTAAAAAAGAGGGGCCATTAAGGAAAAAATTTGACTGGTAAAAAAAAATGGTCATGAAAAAAGTGAAAAAAATTGGCCGGTAAAAAAGATAAATGGCCATCAAAAAAAGTGACCGGTTAAAAAAGAGTGGCCATTAAAAAATAGCGGCCTACCAAAAAATAATTGGCGCGTAAAAAAAAACAGTCGAAAAAAATTGGCCAGTAAAAAAGATAAGTGGCCATCAAAAAAGTGACCGGTTAAAAAAATTGCCCATTAAAAAAAGTGACTACAAAAAATTGGCCCGTAAAAAAGGAAGGACCAGTCAAACAAAATTGGTCAGTAAAAAAATGTATTGGCCATCACACAGTGAGGTGGAGTAGGCGGAGGAGGTGGAGGAGGAGGCGGAGGAGGCGGAGGAGGAGGCAGAGGCGGAGGAGGAGGCGGTAGAGGTAGGTGGCCCGTAAAAAAAGAGACCAGTAAAAGAATTGGCCAGTAAAAAAAGATGAGTGGCCATAAAAAAAATTGACTGGTAAAAAAAATAAAAGAATAGAAATATAAAACAATTAAATTCCCTTCTACGTGACTTTACCGAAAGAACCAAGAATATGAAACCCTGCAGTCACGAAAGCTTTAATTCAAAATGGTAAAAAAGTCAAACTGAAAAAATTGGCCAGTAAAAAAGATAATTGGCCATCAAAAAAAGTGACTGATTAAAAAAGAGTGGCCATTAAAGAAAAAATTTGACTGGTAAAAAAAAAATGGTCATGAAAAAAGTGAAAAAAATTGGCCGGGAAAAAAGATAAATGGCCATCAAAAAAAGTGACCGGTTAAAAAAGAGTGGCCATTAAAAAAATAGTGGCCGATCAAAAATGAATTGGCCCATAAAAAAAAGACCGGTCGAAAAAAATTGGCCGGTAAAAAAGATGAATGGCCATCCAAAAAAGTGACCGGTTAAAAAAGAGTGGTTATTATAGAAAAAATTTGACTGGTAAAAAAAATGGTCATAAAAAAGTGAAAGAAATGCGCCGATAAAAAAGATAAATGGCCATCAAAAAAAGTGACCGGTTAAAAATGAATGGGCATTAAAAAAACAGTGGCCTACCAAAAAATAATTGGCCCGTAAAAAAAGACCAGTCAAAAAAAATTGGCCAGTAAAAAAGATGTGGCCATCAAAAAAAGTGACTGGTTAAAAAAGAGGGGCCATTAAAGAAAAAAAATTGACTGGTAAAAAAAAATGGTCATGAAAAAAGTGAAAAAAATTGGCCGGTAAAAAAGATAAATGGCCATCAAAAAAAGTGACCGGTTAAAAAAGAGTGGCCATTAAAAAATAGCGGCCTACCAAAAAATAATTGGCACGTAAAAAAAAACAGTCGAAAAAAATTGGCCAGTAAAAAAGATAAGTGGCCATCAAAAAAGTGACCGGTTAAAAAAATTGCCCATTAAAAAAAGTGACTACAAAAAATTGGCCCGTAAAAAAGGAAGGACCAGTCAAACAAAATTGGTCAGTAAAAAAATGTATTGGCCATCACACAGTGAGGTGGAGTAGGCGGAGGAGGTGGAGGAGGAGGCGGAGGAGGCGGAGGAGGCGGAGGAGGAGGCAGAGGCAGAGGAGGAGGCGGTAGAGGTAGGTGGCCCGTAAAAAAAGAGACCAGTAAAAGAATTGGCCAGTAAAAAAAGATGAGTGGCCATAAAAAAAATTGACTGGTAAAAAAAATAAAAGAATAGAAATATAAAACAATTAAATTCCCTTCTACGTGACTTTACCAAAAGAACCAAGAATATGAAACCCTGCAGTCACGAAAGCTTTAATTCAAAATGGTAAAAAAGTCAAACTGAAAAAATTGGCCAGTAAAAAAGATAATTGGCCATCAAAAAAAGTGACTGATTAAAAAAGAGTGGCCATTAAAGAAAAAATTTGACTGGTAAAAAAAAAATGGTCATGAAAAAAGTGAAAAAATTGGCCGGTAAAAAAGATAAATGGCCATCCAAAAAAGTGACTGGTTAAAAAAGAGTGGCCATTAAAGAAAAAATTTGACTGGTAAAAAAAATAGTCATAAAAAAGTGAAAAAAATGGGCCGATAAAAAAGATAAATGGCCATCAAAAAAAGTGACCGGTTAAAAAAGAGTGGGCATTAAAAAAACAGTGGCCTACCAAAAAATAATTGGCCCGTGAAAAAAGACCAGTCAAAAAAAATTGGCCAGTAAAAAAGATAAGTGGCCATCAAAAAAAGTGACTGGTTAAAAAAATTGCCCATTAAAAAAAGTGACTACAAAAAATTGGCCCGTAAAAAAGGAAAGACCAGTCAAACACAATTGGTCTGTAAAAAAATGTACTGGCCATCACACAGTGAGGTGGAGGAGGCGGGTAAGGTGGAGGAGGAGGTGGAGGAGGCGGTGGAGGAGGCGGAGGAGGAGGCGGAGGAGGAGGCGGAGGAGGAGGCGGAGGAGGAGGCGGAGGAGGAGGAGGCGGAGGAGGAGGAGGCGAAGGAGGAGGAGGCGGAGGAGGAGGAGGCGGAGGAGGAGGCGTAGGAGGAGGAGGAGGCGGAAGAGGTAGGTGGCCCGTAAAAAAAGAGACCAGTAAAAGAATTGGCCAGTAAAAAAAGATGAATGGCCATCAAAAAAAGTGACCGGTTAAAAAAGAGTGGCCATTAAAGAAAAAAAATTGACTGGTAAAAAAAAATGGTCATGAAAAAAGTGAAAAAAATTGGCCGGTAAAAAAGATAAATGGACATCAAAAAAAGTGACCGGTTAAAAAAGAGTGGCCATTAAAAAATAGCGGCCTACCAAAAAATAATTGGCGCGTAAAAAAAAACAGTCGAAAAAAATTGGCCAGTAAAAAAGATAAGTGGCCATCAAAAAAGTGACCGGTTAAAAAAATTGCCCATTAAAAAAAGTGACTACAAAAAATTGGCCCGTAAAAAAGGAAGGACCAGTCAAACAAAATTGGTCAGTAAAAAAATGTATTGGCCATCACACAGTGAGGTGGAGTAGGCGGAGGAGGTGGAGGAGGAGGCGGAGGAGGCGGAGGAGGCGGAGGAGGAGGCAGAGGCGGAGGAGGAGGCGGTAGAGGTAGGTGGCCCATAAAAAAAGAGACCAGTAAAAGAATTGGCCAGTAAAAAAAAAATTGGCCATAAAAAAAATTGACTGGTAAAAAAAATAAAAGAATAGAAATATAAAACAATTAAATTCCCTTCTACGTGACTTTACCGAAAGAACCAAGAATATGAAACCCTGCAGTCACAAAAGCTTTAATTCAAAATGGTAAAAAAGTCAAACTGAAAAAATTGGCCAGTAAAAAAGATAATTGGCCATCAAAAAAAGTGACTGATTAAAAAAGAGTGGCCATTAAAGAAAAAATTTGACTGGTAAAAAAAAAATGGTCATGAAAAAAGTGAAAAAAATTGGCCGGGAAAAAAGATAAATGGCCATCAAAAAAAGTGACCGGTTAAAAAAGAGTGGCCATTAAAAAAATAGTGGCCGATCAAAAATGAATTGGCCCATAAAAAAAAGACCTGTCGAAAAAAATTGGCCGGTTAAAAAGATGAATGGCCATCCAAAAAAGTGACCGGTTAAAAAAGAGTGGTTATTATAGAAAAAATTTGACTGGTAAAAAAAATGGTCATAAAAAAGTGAAAAAAATGGGCCGATAAAAAAGATAAATGGCCATCAAAAAAAGTGACCGGTTAAAAAAGAATGGGCATTAAAAAAACAGTGGCCTACCAAAAAATAATTGGCCCGTAAAAAAAAGACCAGTCAAAAAAAATTGGCCAGTAAAAAAGATAAGTGGCCGTCAAAAAAAGTGACTGGTTAAAAAAGAGGGGCCATTAAGGAAAAAATTTGACTGGTAAAAAAAAATGGTCATGAAAAAAGTGAAAAAAATTGGCCGGTAAAAAAGATAAATGGCCATCAAAAAAAGTGACCGGTTAAAAAAGAGTGGCCATTAAAAAATAGCGGCCTACCAAAAAATAATTGGCGCGTAAAAAAAAACAGTCGAAAAAAATTGGCCAGTAAAAAAGATAAGTGGCCATCAAAAAAGTGACCGGTTAAAAAAATTGCCCATTAAAAAAAGTGACTACAAAAAATTGGCCCGTAAAAAAGGAAGGACCAGTCAAACAAAATTGGTCAGTAAAAAAATGTATTGGCCATCACACAGTGAGGTGGAGTAGGCGGAGGAGGTGGAGGAGGAGGCGGAGGAGGCGGAGGAGGAGGCAGAGGCGGAGGAGGAGGCGGTAGAGGTAGGTGGCCCGTAAAAAAAGAGACCAGTAAAAGAATTGGCCAGTAAAAAAAGATGAGTGGCCATAAAAAAAATTGACTGGTAAAAAAAATAAAAGAATAGAAATATAAAACAATTAAATTCCCTTCTACGTGACTTTACCGAAAGAACCAAGAATATGAAACCCTGCAGTCACGAAAGCTTTAATTCAAAATGGTAAAAAAGTCAAACTGAAAAAATTGGCCAGTAAAAAAGATAATTGGCCATCAAAAAAAGTGACTGATTAAAAAAGAGTGGCCATTAAAGAAAAAATTTGACTGGTAAAAAAAAAATGGTCATGAAAAAAGTGAAAAAAATTGGCCGGGAAAAAAGATAAATGGCCATCAAAAAAAGTGACCGGTTAAAAAAGAGTGGCCATTAAAAAAATAGTGGCCGATCAAAAATGAATTGGCCCATAAAAAAAAGACCGGTCGAAAAAAATTGGCCGGTAAAAAAGATGAATGGCCATCCAAAAAAGTGACCGGTTAAAAAAGAGTGGTTATTATAGAAAAAATTTGACTGGTAAAAAAAATGGTCATAAAAAAGTGAAAGAAATGCGCCGATAAAAAAGATAAATGGCCATCAAAAAAAGTGACCGGTTAAAAATGAATGGGCATTAAAAAAACAGTGGCCTACCAAAAAATAATTGGCCCGTAAAAAAAGACCAGTCAAAAAAAATTGGCCAGTAAAAAAGATGTAGCCATCAAAAAAAGTGACTGGTTAAAAAAGAGGGGCCATTAAAGAAAAAAAATTGACTGGTAAAAAAAAATGGTCATGAAAAAAGTGAAAAAAATTGGCCGGTAAAAAAGATAAATGGCCATCAAAAAAAGTGACCGGTTAAAAAAGAGTGGCCATTAAAAAATAGCGGCCTACCAAAAAATAATTGGCACGTAAAAAAAAACAGTCGAAAAAAATTGGCCAGTAAAAAAGATAAGTGGCCATCAAAAAAGTGACCGGTTAAAAAAATTGCCCATTAAAAAAAGTGACTACAAAAAATTGGCCCGTAAAAAAGGAAGGACCAGTCAAACAAAATTGGTCAGTAAAAAAATGTATTGGCCATCACACTGTGAGGTGGAGTAGGCGGAGGAGGTGGAGGAGGAGGCGGAGGAGGCGGAGGAGGCGGAGGAGGAGGCAGAGGCAGAGGAGGAGGCGGTAGAGGTAGGTGGCCCGTAAAAAAAGAGACCAGTAAAAGAATTGGCCAGTAAAAAAAGATGAGTGGCCATAAAAAAAATTGACTGGTAAAAAAAATAAAAGAATAGAAATATAAAACGATTAAATTCCCTTCTACGTGACTTTACCAAAAGAACCAAGAATATGAAACCCTGCAGTCACGAAAGCTTTAATTCAAAATGGTAAAAAAGTCAAACTGAAAAAATTGGCCAGTAAAAAAGATAATTGGCCATCAAAAAAAGTGACTGATTAAAAAAGAGTGGCCATTAAAGAAAAAATTTGACTGGTAAAAAAAAAATGGTCATGAAAAAAGTGAAAAAATTGGCCGGTAAAAAAGATAAATGGCCATCCAAAAAAGTGACTGGTTAAAAAAAAGTGGCCATTAAAGAAAAAATTTGACTGGTAAAAAAAATAGTCATAAAAAAGTGAAAAAAATGGGCCGATAAAAAAGATAAATGGCCATCAAAAAAAGTGACCGGTTAAAAAAGAGTGGGCATTAAAAAAACAGTGGCCTACCAAAAAATAATTGGCCCGTGAAAAAAGACCAGTCAAAAAAAATTGGCCAGTAAAAAATATAAGTGGCCATCAAAAAAAGTGACTGGTTAAAAAAATTGCCCATTAAAAAAAGTGACTACAAAAAATTGGCCCGTAAAAAAGGAAAGACCAGTCAAACACAATTGGTCTGTAAAAAAATGTACTGGCCATCACACAGTGAGGTGGAGGAGGCGGAGAAGGTGGAGGAGGAGGTGGAGGAGGCGGTGGAGGAGGCGGAGGAGGAGGCGGAGGAGGAGGCGGAGGAGGAGGCGGAGGAGGAGGCGGAGGAGGAGGAGGCGGAGGAGGAGGAGGCGAAGGAGGAGGAGGCGGAGGAGGAGGAGGCGGAGGAGGAGGCGTAGGAGGAGGAGGAGGCGGAAGAGGTAGGTGGCCCGTAAAAAAAGAGACCAGTAAAAGAATTGGCCAGTAAAAAAAGATGAATGGCCATCAAAAAAAGTGACCGGTTAAAAAAGAGTGGCCATTAAAGAAAAAAAATTGACTGGTAAAAAAAAATGGTCATGAAAAAAGTGAAAAAAATTGGCCGGTAAAAAAGATAAATGGACATCAAAAAAAGTGACCGGTTAAAAAAGAGTGGCCATTAAAAAATAGCGGCCTACCAAAAAATAATTGGCACGTAAAAAAAAACAGTCGAAAAAAATTGGCCAGTAAAAAAGATAAGTGGCCATCAAAAAAGTGACCGGTTAAAAAAATTGCCCATTAAAAAAAGTGACTACAAAAAATTGGCCCGTAAAAAAGGAAGGACCAGTCAAACAAAATTGGTCAGTAAAAAAATGTATTGGCCATCACACAGTGAGGTGGAGTAGGCGGAGGAGGTGGAGGAGGAGGCGGAGGAGGCGGAGGAGGCGGAGGAGGAGGCAGAGGCGGAGGAGGAGGCGGTAGAGGTAGGTGGCCCGTAAAAAAAGAGACCAGTAAAAGAATTGGCCAGTAAAAAAAGATGAGTGGCCATAAAAAAAATTGACTGGTAAAAAAAATAAAAGAATAGAAATATAAAACAATTAAATTCCCTTCTACGTGACTTTACCAAAAGAACCAAGAATATGAAACCCTGCAGTCACGAAAGCTTTAATTCAAAATGGTAAAAAAGTCAAACTGAAAAAATTGGCCAGTAAAAAAGATAATTGGCCATCAAAAAAAGTGACTGATTAAAAAAGAGTGGCCATTAAAGAAAAAATTTGACTGGTAAAAAAAAAATGGTCATGAAAAAAGTGAAAAAATTGGCCGGTAAAAAAGATAAATGGCCATCCAAAAAAGTGACTGGTTAAAAAAGAGTGGCCATTAAAGAAAAAATTTGACTGGTAAAAAAAATAGTCATAAAAAAGTGAAAAAAATGGGCCGATAAAAAAGATAAATGGCCATCAAAAAAAGTGACCGGTTAAAAAAGAGTGGGCATTAAAAAAACAGTGGCCTACCAAAAAATAATTGGCCCGTGAAAAAAGACCAGTCAAAAAAAATTGGCCAGTAAAAAAGATAAGTGGCCATCAAAAAAAGTGACTGGTTAAAAAAATTGCCCATTAAAAAAAGTGACTACAAAAAATTGGCCCGTAAAAAAGGAAAGACCAGTCAAACACAATTGGTCCGTAAAAAAATGTACTGGCCATCACACAGTGAGGTGGAGGAGGCGGAGAAGGTGGAGGAGGAGGTGGAGGAGGCGGTGGAGGAGGCGGAGGAGGAGGCGGAGGAGGAGGCGGAGGAGGAGGCGGAGGAGGAGGCGGAGGAGGAGGCGGAGGAGGAGGAGGCGGAGGAGGAGGAGGCGAAGGAGGAGGAGGCGGAGGAGGAGGAGGCGGAGGAGGAGGCGTAGGAGGAGGAGGAGGCGGAAGAGGTAGGTGGCCCGTAAAAAAAGAGACCAGTAAAAGAATTGGCCAGTAAAAAAAGATGAATGGCCATCAAAAAAAGTGACCGGTTAAAAAAGAGTGGCCATTAAAGAAAAAATTTGACTGGTAAAAAAAAAATGGTCATGAAAAAAGTGAAAAAAATTGGCCGGTAAAAAGATGAATGGCCATCCAAAAAAGTGACTGGTTAATGAATCCTGCAGTGACCGGTTAATGAATCCCTGCAGTCACGAAAGCTTTAATTCAAAATGGTAAAAAAGTCAAACTGAAAAAATTGGCCAGTAAAAAAGATAATTGACCATCAAAAAAAGTGACTGATTAAAAAAGAGTGGCTATTAAAGAAAAAAATTGACTGGTAAAAAAAATGGTCATGAAAAAGTGAAAAAAATGGGCCGATAAAAAAGATAAATGGCCATCAAAAAAAGTGACCGGTTAAAAAAGAATGGGCATTAAAAAAACAGTGGCCTACCAAAAAATAATTGGCCCGTGAAAAAAGACCAGTCAAAAAAAATTGGCCAGTAAAAAAGATAAGTGGCCATCAAAAAAAGTGACTGGTTAAAAAAATTGCCCATTAAAAAAAGTGACTACAAAAAATTGGCCCGTAAAAAAGGAAAGACCAGTCAAACACAATTGGTCCGTAAAAAAATGTACTGGCCATCACACAGTGAGGTGGAGGAGGCGGAGAAGGTGGAGGAGGAGGTGGAGGAGGCGGTGGAGGAGGCGGAGGAGGAGGCGGAGGAGGAGGCGGAGGAGGAGGAGGCGGAGGAGGAGGAGGCGAAGGAGGAGGAGGCGGAGGAGGAGGAGGCGGAGGAGGAGGCGTAGGAGGAGGAGGAGGCGGAAGAGGTAGGTGGCCCGTAAAAAAAGAGACCAGTAAAAGAATTGGCCAGTAAAAAAAGATGAATGGCCATCAAAAAAAGTGACCGGTTAAAAAAGAGTGGCCATTAAAGAAAAAATTTGACTGGTAAAAAAAAAATGGTCATGAAAAAAGTGAATAAAATTGGCCGGTAAAAAGATGAATGGCCATCCAAAAAAGTGACCGGTTAATGAATCCTGCAGTGACCGGTTAATGAATCCCTGCAGTCACGAAAGCTTTAATTCAAAATGGTAAAAAAGTCAAACTGAAAAAATTGGCCAGTAAAAAAGATAATTGACCATCAAAAAAAGTGACTGATTAAAAAAGAGTGGCTATTAAAGAAAAAAATTGACTGGTAAAAAAAATGGTCATGAAAAAGTGAAAAAAATGGGCCGATAAAAAAGATAAATGGCCATCAAAAAAAGTGACCGGTTAAAAAAGAATGGGCATTAAAAAAACAGTGGCCTACCAAAAAATAATTGGCCCGTAAAAAAAGACCAGTCAAAAAAAATTGGCCAGTAAAAAAGATAAGTGGCCGTCAAAAAAAGTGACTGGTTAAAAAAGAGGGGCCATTAAAGAAAAAATTTGACTGGTAAAAAAAAATGGTCATGAAAAAAGTGAAAAAAATTGGCCGGTAAAAAAGATAAATGGCCATCAAAAAAAGTGACCGGTTAAAAAAGAGTGGCCATTAAAAAATAGCGGCCTACCAAAAAATAATTGGCACGTAAAAAAAAACAGTCGAAAAAAATTGGCCAGTAAAAAAGATAAGTGGCCATCAAAAAAGTGACCGGTTAAAAAAATTGCCCATTAAAAAAAGTGACTACAAAAAATTGGCCCGTAAAAAAGGAAGGACCAGTCAAACAAAATTGGTCAGTAAAAAAATGTATTGGCCATCACACAGTGAGGTGGAGTAGGCGGAGGAGGTGGAGGAGGAGGCGGAGGAGGCGGAGGAGGAGGCAGAGGCGGAGGAGGAGGCGGTAGAGGTAGGTGGCCCGTAAAAAAAGAGACCAGTAAAAGAATTGGCCAGTAAAAAAAGATGAGTGGCCATAAAAAAAAATGACTGGTAAAAAAAATAAAAGAATAGAAATATAAAACAATTAAATTCCCTTCTACGTGACTTTACCGAAAGAACCAAGAATATGAAACCCTGCAGTCACGAAAGCTTTAATTCAAAATGGTAAAAAAGTCAAACTGAAAAAATTGGCCAGTAAAAAAGATAATTGGCCATCAAAAAAAGTGACTGATTAAAAAAGAGTGGCCATTAAAGAAAAAATTTGACTGGTAAAAAAAAAATGGTCATGAAAAAAGTGAAAAAAATTGGCCGGGAAAAAAGATAAATGGCCATCAAAAAAAGTGACCGGTTAAAAAAGAGTGGCCATTAAAAAAATAGTGGCCGATCAAAAATGAATTGGCCCATAAAAAAAAGACCGGTCGAAAAAAATTGGCCGGTAAAAAAGATGAATGGCCATCCAAAAAAGTGACCAGTTAAAAAAGAGTGGTTATTATAGAAAAAATTTGACTGGTAAAAAAAATGGTCATAAAAAAGTGAAAAAAATGGGCCGATAAAAAAGATAAATGGCCATCAAAAAAAGTGACCGGTTAAAAAAGAATGGGCATTAAAAAAACAGTGGCCTACCAAAAAATAATTGGCCCGTAAAAAAAGACCAGTCAAAAAAAATTGGCCAGTAAAAAAGATAAGTGGCCATCAAAAAAAGTGACTGGTTAAAAAAGAGGGGCCATTAAAGAAAAAAAATTGACTGGTAAAAAAAAATGGTCATGAAAAAAGTGAAAAAAATTGGCCGGTAAAAAAGATAAATGGCCATCAAAAAAAGTGACCGGTTAAAAAAGAGTGGCCATTAAAAAATAGCGGCCTACCAAAAAATAATTGGCGCGTAAAAAAAAACAGTCGAAAAAAATTGGCCAGTAAAAAAGATAAGTGGCCATCAAAAAAGTGACCGGTTAAAAAAATTGCCCATTAAAAAAAGTGACTACAAAAAATTGGCCCGTAAAAAAGGAAGGACCAGTCAAACAAAATTGGTCAGTAAAAAAATGTATTGGCCATCACACAGTGAGGTGGAGTAGGCGGAGGAGGTGGAGGAGGAGGCGGAGGAGGCGGAGGAGGCGGAGGAGGAGGCAGAGGCGGAGGAGGAGGCGGTAGAGGTAGGTGGCCCGTAAAAAAAGAGACCAGTAAAAGAATTGGCCAGTAAAAAAAGATGAGTGGCCATAAAAAAAATTGACTTGTAAAAAAAATAAAAGAATAGAAATATAAAACAATTAAATTCCCTTCTACGTGACTTTACCGAAAGAACCAAGAATATGAAACCCTGCAGTCACGAAAGCTTTCATTCAAAATGGTAAAAAAGTCAAACTGAAAAAATTGGCCAGTAAAAAAGATAATTGGCCATCAAAAAAAGTGACTGATTAAAAAAGAGTGGCCATTAAAGAAAAAATTTGACTGGTAAAAAAAAAATGGTCATGAAAAAAGTGAAAAAATTGGCCGGTAAAAAAGATAAATGGCCATCCAAAAAAGTGACTGGTTAAAAAAGAGTGGCCATTAAAGAAAAAATTTGACTGGTAAAAAAAATAGTCATAAAAAAGTGAAAAAAATGGGCCGATAAAAAAGATAAATGGCCATCAAAAAAAGTGACCGGTTAAAAAAGAGTGGGCATTAAAAAAACAGTGGCCTACCAAAAAATAATTGGCCCGTGAAAAAAGACCAGTCAAAAAAAATTGGCCAGTAAAAAAGATAAGTGGCCATCAAAAAAAGTGACTGGTTAAAAAAATTGCCCATTAAAAAAAGTGACTACAAAAAATTGGCCCGTAAAAAAGGAAAGACCAGTCAAACACAATTGGTCCGTAAAAAAATGTACTGGCCATCACACAGTGAGGTGGAGGAGGCGGAGAAGGTGGAGGAGGAGGTGGAGGAGGCGGTGGAGGAGGCGGAGGAGGAGGCGGAGGAGGAGGCGGAGGAGGAGGCGGAGGAGGAGGCGGAGGAGGAGGAGGCGGAGGAGGAGGAGGCGGAGGAGGAGGAGGCGGAGGAGGAGGAGGCGGAGGAGGAGGAGGCGGAGGAGGAGGCGGAGGAGGAGGCGTAGGAGGAGGAGGAGGCGGAAGAGGTAGGTGGCCCGTAAAAAAAGAGACCAGTAAAAGAATTGGCCAGTAAAAAAAGATGAATGGCCATCAAAAAAAGTGACCGGTTAAAAAAGAGTGGCCATTAAAGAAAAAATTTGACTGGTAAAAAAAAAATGGTCATGAAAAAAGTGAAAAAAATTGGCCGGTAAAAAGATGAATGGCCATCCAAAAAAGTGACCGGTTAATGAATCCTGCAGTGACCGGTTAATGAATCCCTGCAGTCACGAAAGCTTTAATTCAAAATGGTAAAAAAGTCAAACTGAAAAAATTGGCCAGTAAAAAAGATAATTGACCATCAAAAAAAGTGACTGATTAAAAAAGAGTGGCTATTAAAGAAAAAAATTGACTGGTAAAAAAAATGGTCATGAAAAAGTGAAAAAAATGGGCCGATAAAAAAGATAAATGGCCATCAAAAAAAGTGACCGGTTAAAAAAGAATGGGCATTAAAAAAACAGTGGCCTACCAAAAAATAATTGGCCCGTAAAAAAAGACCAGTCAAAAAAATTGGCCAGTAAAAAAGATAAGTGGCCGTCAAAAAAAGTGACTGGTTAAAAAAGAGGGGCCATTAAAGAAAAAATTTGACTGGTAAAAAAAAATGGTCATGAAAAAAGTGAAAAAAATTGGCCGGTAAAAAAGATAAATGGCCATCAAAAAAAGTGACCGGTTAAAAAAGAGTGGCCATTAAAAAATAGCGGCCTACCAAAAAATAATTGGCGCGTAAAAAAAAACAGTCGAAAAAAATTGGCCAGTAAAAAAGATAAGTGGCCATCAAAAAAGTGACCGGTTAAAAAAATTGCCCATTAAAAAAAGTGACTACAAAAAATTGGCCCCTAAAAAAGGAAGGACCAGTCAAACAAAATTGGTCAGTAAAAAAATGTATTGGCCATCACACAGTGAGGTGGAGTAGGCGGAGGAGGTGGAGGAGGAGGCGGAGGAGGCGGAGGAGGCGGAGGAGGAGGCAGAGGCGGAGGAGGAGGCGGTAGAGGTAGGTGGCCCATAAAAAAAGAGACCAGTAAAAGAATTGGCCAGTAAAAAAAAAATTGGCCATAAAAAAAATTGACTGGTAAAAAAAATAAAAGAATAGAAATATAAAACAATTAAATTCCCTTCTACGTGACTTTACCGAAAGAACCAAGAATATGAAACCCTGCAGTCACGAAAGCTTTAATTCAAAATGGTAAAAAAGTCAAACTGAAAAAATTGGCCAGTAAAAAAGATAATTGGCCATCAAAAAAAGTGACTGATTAAAAAAGAGTGGCCATTAAAGAAAAAATTTGACTGGTAAAAAAAAAATGGTCATGAAAAAAGTGAAAAAAATTGGCCGGGAAAAAAGATAAATGGCCATCAAAAAAAGTGACCGGTTAAAAAAGAGTGGCCATTAAAAAAATAGTGGCCGATCAAAAATGAATTGGCCCATAAAAAAAAGACCGGTCGAAAAAAATTGGCCGGTTAAAAAGATGAATGGCCATCCAAAAAAGTGACCGGTTAAAAAAGAGTGGTTATTATAGAAAAAATTTGACTGGTAAAAAAAATGGTCATAAAAAAGTGAAAAAAATGGGCCGATAAAAAAGATAAATGGCCATCAAAAAAAGTGACCGGTTAAAAAAGAATGGGCATTAAAAAAACAGTGGCCTACCAAAAAATAATTGGCCCGTAAAAAAAAGACCAGTCAAAAAAAATTGGCCAGTAAAAAAGATAAGTGGCCGTCAAAAAAAGTGACTGGTTAAAAAAGAGGGGCCATTAAGGAAAAAATTTGACTGGTAAAAAAAAATGGTCATGAAAAAAGTGAAAAAAATTGGCCGGTAAAAAAGATAAATGGCCATCAAAAAAAGTGACCGGTTAAAAAAGAGTGGCCATTAAAAAATAGCGGCCTACCAAAAAATAATTGGCGCGTAAAAAAAAACAGTCGAAAAAAATTGGCCAGTAAAAAAGATAAGTGGCCATCAAAAAAGTGACCGGTTAAAAAAATTGCCCATTAAAAAAAGTGACTACAAAAAATTGGCCCGTAAAAAAGGAAGGACCAGTCAAACAAAATTGGTCAGTAAAAAAATGTATTGGCCATCACACAGTGAGGTGGAGTAGGCGGAGGAGGTGGAGGAGGAGGCGGAGGAGGCGGAGGAGGAGGCAGAGGCGGAGGAGGAGGCGGTAGAGGTAGGTGGCCCGTAAAAAAAGAGACCAGTAAAAGAATTGGCCAGTAAAAAAAGATGAGTGGCCATAAAAAAAATTGACTGGTAAAAAAAATAAAAGAATAGAAATATAAAACAATTAAATTCCCTTCTACGTGACTTTACCGAAAGAACCAAGAATATGAAACCCTGCAGTCACGAAAGCTTTAATTCAAAATGGTAAAAAAGTCAAACTGAAAAAATTGGCCAGTAAAAAAGATAATTGGCCATCAAAAAAAGTGACTGATTAAAAAAGAGTGGCCATTAAAGAAAAAATTTGACTGGTAAAAAAAAAATGGTCATGAAAAAAGTGAAAAAAATTGGCCGGGAAAAAAGATAAATGGCCATCAAAAAAAGTGACCGGTTAAAAAAGAGTGGCCATTAAAAAAATAGTGGCCGATCAAAAATGAATTGGCCCATAAAAAAAAGACCGGTCGAAAAAAATTGGCCGGTAAAAAAGATGAATGGCCATCCAAAAAAGTGACCGGTTAAAAAAGAGTGGTTATTATAGAAAAAATTTGACTGGTAAAAAAAATGGTCATAAAAAAGTTAAAGAAATGCGCCGATAAAAAAGATAAATGGCCATCAAAAAAAGTGACCGGTTAAAAAAGAATGGGCATTAAAAAAACAGTGGCCTACCAAAAAATAATTGGCCCGTAAAAAAAGACCAGTCAAAAAAAATTGGCCAGTAAAAAAGATGTGGCCATCAAAAAAAGTGACTGGTTAAAAAAGAGGGGCCATTAAAGAAAAAATTTGACTGGTAAAAAAAAAATGGTCATGAAAAAAGTGAAAAAAATTGGCCGGTAAAAAGATGAATGGCCATCCAAAAAAGTGACTGGTTAATGAATCCTGCAGTGACCGGTTAATGAATCCCTGCAGTCACGAAAGCTTTAATTCAAAATGGTAAAAAAGTCAAACTGAAAAAATTGGCCAGTAAAAAAGATAATTGACCATCAAAAAAAGTGACTGATTAAAAAAGAGTGGCTATTAAAGAAAAAAATTGACTGGTAAAAAAAATGGTCATGAAAAAGTGAAAAAAATGGGCCGATAAAAAAGATAAATGGCCATCAAAAAAAGTGACCGGTTAAAAAAGAATGGGCATTAAAAAAACAGTGGCCTACCAAAAAATAATTGGCCCGTGAAAAAAGACCAGTCAAAAAAAATTGGCCAGTAAAAAAGATAAGTGGCCATCAAAAAAAGTGACTGGTTAAAAAAATTGCCCATTAAAAAAAGTGACTACAAAAAATTGGCCCGTAAAAAAGGAAAGACCAGTCAAACACAATTGGTCCGTAAAAAAATGTACTGGCCATCACACAGTGAGGTGGAGGAGGCGGAGAAGGTGGAGGAGGAGGTGGAGGAGGCGGTGGAGGAGGCGGAGGAGGAGGCGGAGGAGGAGGCGGAGGAGGAGGAGGCGGAGGAGGAGGAGGCGAAGGAGGAGGAGGCGGAGGAGGAGGAGGCGGAGGAGGAGGCGTAGGAGGAGGAGGAGGCGGAAGAGGTAGGTGGCCCGTAAAAAAAGAGACCAGTAAAAGAATTGGCCAGTAAAAAAAGATGAATGGCCATCAAAAAAAGTGACCGGTTAAAAAAGAGTGGCCATTAAAGAAAAAATTTGACTGGTAAAAAAAAAATGGTCATGAAAAAAGTGAATAAAATTGGCCGGTAAAAAGATGAATGGCCATCCAAAAAAGTGACCGGTTAATGAATCCTGCAGTGACCGGTTAATGAATCCCTGCAGTCACGAAAGCTTTAATTCAAAATGGTAAAAAAGTCAAACTGAAAAAATTGGCCAGTAAAAAAGATAATTGACCATCAAAAAAAGTGACTGATTAAAAAAGAGTGGCTATTAAAGAAAAAAATTGACTGGTAAAAAAAATGGTCATGAAAAAGTGAAAAAAATGGGCCGATAAAAAAGATAAATGGCCATCAAAAAAAGTGACCGGTTAAAAAAGAATGGGCATTAAAAAAACAGTGGCCTACCAAAAAATAATTGGCCCGTAAAAAAAGACCAGTCAAAAAAAATTGGCCAGTAAAAAAGATAAGTGGCCGTCAAAAAAAGTGACTGGTTAAAAAAGAGGGGCCATTAAAGAAAAAATTTGACTGGTAAAAAAAAATGGTCATGAAAAAAGTGAAAAAAATTGGCCGGTAAAAAAGATAAATGGCCATCAAAAAAAGTGACCGGTTAAAAAAGAGTGGCCATTAAAAAATAGCGGCCTACCAAAAAATAATTGGCACGTAAAAAAAAACAGTCGAAAAAAATTGGCCAGTAAAAAAGATAAGTGGCCATCAAAAAAGTGACCGGTTAAAAAAATTGCCCATTAAAAAAAGTGACTACAAAAAATTGGCCCGTAAAAAAGGAAGGACCAGTCAAACAAAATTGGTCAGTAAAAAAATGTATTGGCCATCACACAGTGAGGTGGAGTAGGCGGAGGAGGTGGAGGAGGAGGCGGAGGAGGCGGAGGAGGAGGCAGAGGCGGAGGAGGAGGCGGTAGAGGTAGGTGGCCCGTAAAAAAAGAGACCAGTAAAAGAATTGGCCAGTAAAAAAAGATGAGTGGCCATAAAAAAAAATGACTGGTAAAAAAAATAAAAGAATAGAAATATAAAACAATTAAATTCCCTTCTACGTGACTTTACCGAAAGAACCAAGAATATGAAACCCTGCAGTCACGAAAGCTTTAATTCAAAATGGTAAAAAAGTCAAACTGAAAAAATTGGCCAGTAAAAAAGATAATTGGCCATCAAAAAAAGTGACTGATTAAAAAAGAGTGGCCATTAAAGAAAAAATTTGACTGGTAAAAAAAAAATGGTCATGAAAAAAGTGAAAAAAATTGGCCGGGAAAAAAGATAAATGGCCATCAAAAAAAGTGACCGGTTAAAAAAGAGTGGCCATTAAAAAAATAGTGGCCGATCAAAAATGAATTGGCCCATAAAAAAAAGACCGGTCGAAAAAAATTGGCCGGTAAAAAAGATGAATGGCCATCCAAAAAAGTGACCGGTTAAAAAAGAGTGGTTATTATAGAAAAAATTTGACTGGTAAAAAAAATGGTCATAAAAAAGTGAAAGAAATGCGCCGATAAAAAAGATAAATGGCCATCAAAAAAAGTGACCGGTTAAAAAAGAATGGGCATTAAAAAAACAGTGGCCTACCAAAAAATAATTGGCCCGTAAAAAAAGACCAGTCAAAAAAAATTGGCCAGTAAAAAAGATGTGGCCATCAAAAAAAGTGACTGGTTAAAAAAGAGGGGCCATTAAAGAAAAAATTTGACTGGTAAAAAAAAAATGGTCATGAAAAAAGTGAAAAAAATTGGCCGGTAAAAAGATGAATGGCCATCCAAAAAAGTGACTGGTTAATGAATCCTGCAGTGACCGGTTAATGAATCCCTGCAGTCACGAAAGCTTTAATTCAAAATGGTAAAAAAGTCAAACTGAAAAAATTGGCCAGTAAAAAAGATAATTGACCATCAAAAAAAGTGACTGATTAAAAAAGAGTGGCTATTAAAGAAAAAAATTGACTGGTAAAAAAAATGGTCATGAAAAAGTGAAAAAAATGGGCCGATAAAAAAGATAAATGGCCATCAAAAAAAGTGACCGGTTAAAAAAGAATGGGCATTAAAAAAACAGTGGCCTACCAAAAAATAATTGGCCCGTGAAAAAAGACCAGTCAAAAAAAATTGGCCAGTAAAAAAGATAAGTGGCCATCAAAAAAAGTGACTGGTTAAAAAAATTGCCCATTAAAAAAAGTGACTACAAAAAATTGGCCCGTAAAAAAGGAAAGACCAGTCAAACACAATTGGTCCGTAAAAAAATGTACTGGCCATCACACAGTGAGGTGGAGGAGGCGGAGAAGGTGGAGGAGGAGGTGGAGGAGGCGGTGGAGGAGGCGGAGGAGGAGGCGGAGGAGGAGGCGGAGGAGGAGGAGGCGGAGGAGGAGGAGGCGAAGGAGGAGGAGGCGGAGGAGGAGGAGGCGGAGGAGGAGGCGTAGGAGGAGGAGGAGGCGGAAGAGGTAGGTGGCCCGTAAAAAAAGAGACCAGTAAAAGAATTGGCCAGTAAAAAAAGATGAATGGCCATCAAAAAAAGTGACCGGTTAAAAAAGAGTGGCCATTAAAGAAAAAATTTGACTGGTAAAAAAAAAATGGTCATGAAAAAAGTGAATAAAATTGGCCGGTAAAAAGATGAATGGCCATCCAAAAAAGTGACCGGTTAATGAATCCTGCAGTGACCGGTTAATGAATCCCTGCAGTCACGAAAGCTTTAATTCAAAATGGTAAAAAAGTCAAACTGAAAAAATTGGCCAGTAAAAAAGATAATTGACCATCAAAAAAAGTGACTGATTAAAAAAGAGTGGCTATTAAAGAAAAAAATTGACTGGTAAAAAAAATGGTCATGAAAAAGTGAAAAAAATGGGCCGATAAAAAAGATAAATGGCCATCAAAAAAAGTGACCGGTTAAAAAAGAATGGGCATTAAAAAAACAGTGGCCTACCAAAAAATAATTGGCCCGTAAAAAAAGACCAGTCAAAAAAAATTGGCCAGTAAAAAAGATAAGTGGCCGTCAAAAAAAGTGACTGGTTAAAAAAGAGGGGCCATTAAAGAAAAAATTTGACTGGTAAAAAAAAATGGTCATGAAAAAAGTGAAAAAAATTGGCCGGTAAAAAAGATAAATGGCCATCAAAAAAAGTGACCGGTTAAAAAAGAGTGGCCATTAAAAAATAGCGGCCTACCAAAAAATAATTGGCACGTAAAAAAAAACAGTCGAAAAAAATTGGCCAGTAAAAAAGATAAGTGGCCATCAAAAAAGTGACCGGTTAAAAAAATTGCCCATTAAAAAAAGTGACTACAAAAAATTGGCCCGTAAAAAAGGAAGGACCAGTCAAACAAAATTGGTCAGTAAAAAAATGTATTGGCCATCACACAGTGAGGTGGAGTAGGCGGAGGAGGTGGAGGAGGAGGCGGAGGAGGCGGAGGAGGAGGCGGAGGAGGAGGCGGTAGAGGTAGGTGGCCCGTAAAAAAAGAGACCAGTAAAAGAATTGGCCAGTAAAAAAAGATGAGTGGCCATAAAAAAAAATGACTGGTAAAAAAAATAAAAGAATAGAAATATAAAACAATTAAATTCCCTTCTACGTGACTTTACCGAAAGAACCAAGAATATGAAACCCTGCAGTCACGAAAGCTTTAATTCAAAATGGTAAAAAAGTCAAACTGAAAAAATTGGCCAGTAAAAAAGATAATTGGCCATCAAAAAAAGTGACTGATTAAAAAAGAGTGGCCATTAAAGAAAAAATTTGACTGGTAAAAAAAAAATGGTCATGAAAAAAGTGAAAAAAATTGGCCGGGAAAAAAGATAAATGGCCATCAAAAAAAGTGACCGGTTAAAAAAGAGTGGCCATTAAAAAAATAGTGGCCGATCAAAAATGAATTGGCCCATAAAAAAAAGACCGGTCGAAAAAAATTGGCCGGTAAAAAAGATGAATGGCCATCCAAAAAAGTGACCAGTTAAAAAAGAGTGGTTATTATAGAAAAAATTTGACTGGTAAAAAAAATGGTCATAAAAAAGTGAAAAAAATGGGCCGATAAAAAAGATAAATGGCCATCAAAAAAAGTGACCGGTTAAAAAAGAATGGGCATTAAAAAAACAGTGGCCTACCAAAAAATAATTGGCCCGTAAAAAAAGACCAGTCAAAAAAAATTGGCCAGTAAAAAAGATAAGTGGCCATCAAAAAAAGTGACTGGTTAAAAAAGAGGGGCCATTAAAGAAAAAAAATTGACTGGTAAAAAAAAATGGTCATGAAAAAAGTGAAAAAAATTGGCCGGTAAAAAAGATAAATGGCCATCAAAAAAAGTGACCGGTTAAAAAAGAGTGGCCATTAAAAAATAGCGGCCTACCAAAAAATAATTGGCGCGTAAAAAAAAACAGTCGAAAAAAATTGGCCAGTAAAAAAGATAAGTGGCCATCAAAAAAGTGACCGGTTAAAAAAATTGCCCATTAAAAAAAGTGACTACAAAAAATTGGCCCGTAAAAAAGGAAGGACCAGTCAAACAAAATTGGTCAGTAAAAAAATGTATTGGCCATCACACAGTGAGGTGGAGTAGGCGGAGGAGGTGGAGGAGGAGGCGGAGGAGGCGGAGGAGGCGGAGGAGGAGGCAGAGGCGGAGGAGGAGGCGGTAGAGGTAGGTGGCCCGTAAAAAAAGAGACCAGTAAAAGAATTGGCCAGTAAAAAAAGATGAGTGGCCATAAAAAAAAATGACTTGTAAAAAAAATAAAAGAATAGAAATATAAAACAATTAAATTCCCTTCTACGTGACTTTACCGAAAGAACCAAGAATATGAAACCCTGCAGTCACGAAAGCTTTAATTCAAAATGGTAAAAAAGTCAAACTGAAAAAATTGGCCAGTAAAAAAGATAATTGGCCATCAAAAAAAGTGACTGATTAAAAAAGAGTGGCCATTAAAGAAAAAATTTGACTGGTAAAAAAAAAATGGTCATGAAAAAAGTGAAAAAATTGGCCGGTAAAAAAGATAAATGGCCATCCAAAAAAGTGACTGGTTAAAAAAGAGTGGCCATTAAAGAAAAAATTTGACTGGTAAAAAAAATAGTCATAAAAAAGTGAAAAAAATGGGCCGATAAAAAAGATAAATGGCCATCAAAAAAAGTGACCGGTTAAAAAAGAGTGGGCATTAAAAAAACAGTGGCCTACCAAAAAATAATTGGCCCGTGAAAAAAGACCAGTCAAAAAAAATTGGCCAGTAAAAAAGATAAGTGGCCATCAAAAAAAGTGACTGGTTAAAAAAATTGCCCATTAAAAAAAGTGACTACAAAAAATTGGCCCGTAAAAAAGGAAAGACCAGTCAAACACAATTGGTCCGTAAAAAAATGTACTGGCCATCACACAGTGAGGTGGAGGAGGCGGAGAAGGTGGAGGAGGAGGTGGAGGAGGCGGTGGAGGAGGCGGAGGAGGAGGCGGAGGAGGAGGCGGAGGAGGAGGCGGAGGAGGAGGCGGAGGAGGAGGAGGCGGAGGAGGAGGAGGCGGAGGAGGAGGAGGCGGAGGAGGCGGAGGAGGAGGCGGAGGAGGAGGCGTAGGAGGAGGAGGAGGCGGAAGAGGTAGGTGGCCCGTAAAAAAAGAGACCAGTAAAAGAATTGGCCAGTAAAAAAAGATGAATGGCCATCAAAAAAAGTGACCGGTTAAAAAAGAGTGGCCATTAAAGAAAAAATTTGACTGGTAAAAAAAAAATGGTCATGAAAAAAGTGAAAAAAATTGGCCGGTAAAAAGATGAATGGCCATCCAAAAAAGTGACCGGTTAATGAATCCTGCAGTGACCGGTTAATGAATCCCTGCAGTCACGAAAGCTTTAATTCAAAATGGTAAAAAAGTCAAACTGAAAAAATTGGCCAGTAAAAAAGATAATTGACCATCAAAAAAAGTGACTGATTAAAAAAGAGTGGCTATTAAAGAAAAAAATTGACTGGTAAAAAAAATGGTCATGAAAAAGTGAAAAAAATGGGCCGATAAAAAAGATAAATGGCCATCAAAAAAAGTGACCGGTTAAAAAAGAATGGGCATTAAAAAAACAGTGGCCTACCAAAAAATAATTGGCCCGTAAAAAAAGACCAGTCAAAAAAAATTGGCCAGTAAAAAAGATAAGTGGCCGTCAAAAAAAGTGACTGGTTAAAAAAGAGGGGCCATTAAAGAAAAAATTTGACTGGTAAAAAAAAATGGTCATGAAAAAAGTGAAAAAAATTGGCCGGTAAAAAAGATAAATGGCCATCAAAAAAAGTGACCGGTTAAAAAAGAGTGGCCATTAAAAAATAGCGGCCTACCAAAAAATAATTGGCGCGTAAAAAAAAACAGTCGAAAAAAATTGGCCAGTAAAAAAGATAAGTGGCCATCAAAAAAGTGACCGGTTAAAAAAATTGCCCATTAAAAAAAGTGACTACAAAAAATTGGCCCGTAAAAAAGGAAGGACCAGTCAAACAAAATTGGTCAGTAAAAAAATGTATTGGCCATCACACAGTGAGGTGGAGTAGGCGGAGGAGGTGGAGGAGGAGGCGGAGGAGGCGGAGGAGGCGGAGGAGGAGGCAGAGGCGGAGGAGGAGGCGGTAGAGGTAGGTGGCCCATAAAAAAAGAGACCAGTAAAAGAATTGGCCAGTAAAAAAAAAATTGGCCATAAAAAAAATTGACTGGTAAAAAAAATAAAAGAATAGAAATATAAAACAATTAAATTCCCTTCTACGTGACTTTACCGAAAGAACCAAGAATATGAAACCCTGCAGTCACGAAAGCTTTAATTCAAAATGGTAAAAAAGTCAAACTGAAAAAATTGGCCAGTAAAAAAGATAATTGGCCATCAAAAAAAGTGACTGATTAAAAAAGAGTGGCCATTAAAGAAAAAATTTGACTGGTAAAAAAAAAATGGTCATGAAAAAAGTGAAAAAAATTGGCCGGGAAAAAAGATAAATGGCCATCAAAAAAAGTGACCGGTTAAAAAAGAGTGGCCATTAAAAAAATAGTGGCCGATCAAAAATGAATTGGCCCATAAAAAAAAGACCGGTCGAAAAAAATTGGCCGGTTAAAAAGATGAATGGCCATCCAAAAAAGTGACCGGTTAAAAAAGAGTGGTTATTATAGAAAAAATTTGACTGGTAAAAAAAATGGTCATAAAAAAGTGAAAAAAATGGGCCGATAAAAAAGATAAATGGCCATCAAAAAAAGTGACCGGTTAAAAAAGAATGGGCATTAAAAAAACAGTGGCCTACCAAAAAATAATTGGCCCGTAAAAAAAAGACCAGTCAAAAAAAATTGGCCAGTAAAAAAGATAAGTGGCCGTCAAAAAAAGTGACTGGTTAAAAAAGAGGGGCCATTAAGGAAAAAATTTGACTGGTAAAAAAAAATGGTCATGAAAAAAGTGAAAAAAATTGGCCGGTAAAAAAGATAAATGGCCATCAAAAAAAGTGACCGGTTAAAAAAGAGTGGCCATTAAAAAATAGCGGCCTACCAAAAAATAATTGGCGCGTAAAAAAAAACAGTCGAAAAAAATTGGCCAGTAAAAAAGATAAGTGGCCATCAAAAAAGTGACCGGTTAAAAAAATTGCCCATTAAAAAAAGTGACTACAAAAAATTGGCCCGTAAAAAAGGAAGGACCAGTCAAACAAAATTGGTCAGTAAAAAAATGTATTGGCCATCACACAGTGAGGTGGAGTAGGCGGAGGAGGTGGAGGAGGAGGCGGAGGAGGCGGAGGAGGAGGCAGAGGCGGAGGAGGAGGCGGTAGAGGTAGGTGGCCCGTAAAAAAAGAGACCAGTAAAAGAATTGGCCAGTAAAAAAAGATGAGTGGCCATAAAAAAAATTGACTGGTAAAAAAAATAAAAGAATAGAAATATAAAACAATTAAATTCCCTTCTACGTGACTTTACCGAAAGAACCAAGAATATGAAACCCTGCAGTCACGAAAGCTTTAATTCAAAATGGTAAAAAAGTCAAACTGAAAAAATTGGCCAGTAAAAAAGATAATTGGCCATCAAAAAAAGTGACTGATTAAAAAAGAGTGGCCATTAAAGAAAAAATTTGACTGGTAAAAAAAAAATGGTCATGAAAAAAGTGAAAAAAATTGGCCGGGAAAAAAGATAAATGGCCATCAAAAAAGTGACCGTTAAAAAAGAGTGGCCATTAAAAAAATAGTGGCCGATCAAAAATGAATTGGCCCATAAAAAAAAGACCGGTCGAAAAAAATTGGCCGGTAAAAAAGATGAATGGCCATCCAAAAAAGTGACCGGTTAAAAAAGAGTGGTTATTATAGAAAAAATTTGACTGGTAAAAAAAATGGTCATAAAAAAGTGAAAGAAATGCGCCGATAAAAAAGATAAATGGCCATCAAAAAAAGTGACCGGTTAAAAAAGAATGGGCATTAAAAAAACAGTGGCCTACCAAAAAATAATTGGCCCGTAAAAAAAGACCAGTCAAAAAAAATTGGCCAGTAAAAAAGATGTGGCCATCAAAAAAAGTGACTGGTTAAAAAAGAGGGGCCATTAAAGAAAAAAAATTGACTGGTAAAAAAAAATGGTCATGAAAAAAGTGAAAAAAATTGGCCGGTAAAAAAGATAAATGGCCATCAAAAAAAGTGACCGGTTAAAAAAGAGTGGCCATTAAAAAATAGCGGCCTACCAAAAAATAATTGGCACGTAAAAAAAAACAGTCGAAAAAAATTGGCCAGTAAAAAAGATAAGTGGCCATCAAAAAAGTGACCGGTTAAAAAAATTGCCCATTAAAAAAAGTGACTACAAAAAATTGGCCCGTAAAAAAGGAAGGACCAGTCAAACAAAATTGGTCAGTAAAAAAATGTATTGGCCATCACACAGTGAGGTGGAGTAGGCGGAGGAGGTGGAGGAGGAGGCGGAGGAGGCGGAGGAGGCGGAGGAGGAGGCAGAGGCGGAGGAGGAGGCGGTAGAGGTAGGTGGCCCATAAAAAAAGAGACCAGTAAAAGAATTGGCCAGTAAAAAAAAAATTGGCCATAAAAAAAATTGACTGGTAAAAAAAATAAAAGAATAGAAATATAAAACAATTAAATTCCCTTCTACGTGACTTTACCGAAAGAACCAAGAATATGAAACCCTGCAGTCACGAAAGCTTTAATTCAAAATGGTAAAAAAGTCAAACTGAAAAAATTGGCCAGTAAAAAAGATAATTGGCCATCAAAAAAAGTGACTGATTAAAAAAGAGTGGCCATTAAAGAAAAAATTTGACTGGTAAAAAAAAAATGGTCATGAAAAAAGTGAAAAAAATTGGCCGGGAAAAAAGATAAATGGCCATCAAAAAAAGTGACCGGTTAAAAAAGAGTGGCCATTAAAAAAATAGTGGCCGATCAAAAATGAATTGGCCCATAAAAAAAAGACCGGTCGAAAAAAATTGGCCGGTTAAAAAGATGAATGGCCATCCAAAAAAGTGACCGGTTAAAAAAGAGTGGTTATTATAGAAAAAATTTGACTGGTAAAAAAAATGGTCATAAAAAAGTGAAAAAAATGGGCCGATAAAAAAGATAAATGGCCATCAAAAAAAGTGACCGGTTAAAAAAGAATGGGCATTAAAAAAACAGTGGCCTACCAAAAAATAATTGGCCCGTAAAAAAAAGACCAGTCAAAAAAAATTGGCCAGTAAAAAAGATAAGTGGCCGTCAAAAAAAGTGACTGGTTAAAAAAGAGGGGCCATTAAGGAAAAAATTTGACTGGTAAAAAAAAATGGTCATGAAAAAAGTGAAAAAAATTGGCCGGTAAAAAAGATAAATGGCCATCAAAAAAAGTGACCGGTTAAAAAAGAGTGGCCATTAAAAAATAGCGGCCTACCAAAAAATAATTGGCGCGTAAAAAAAAACAGTCGAAAAAAATTGGCCAGTAAAAAAGATAAGTGGCCATCAAAAAAGTGACCGGTTAAAAAAATTGCCCATTAAAAAAAGTGACTACAAAAAATTGGCCCGTAAAAAAGGAAGGACCAGTCAAACAAAATTGGTCAGTAAAAAAATGTATTGGCCATCACACAGTGAGGTGGAGTAGGCGGAGGAGGTGGAGGAGGAGGCGGAGGAGGCGGAGGAGGAGGCAGAGGTGGAGGAGGAGGCGGTAGAGGTAGGTGGCCCGTAAAAAAAGAGACCAGTAAAAGAATTGGCCAGTAAAAAAAGATGAGTGGCCATAAAAAAAATTGACTGGTAAAAAAAATAAAAGAATAGAAATATAAAACAATTAAATTCCCTTCTACGTGACTTTACCGAAAGAACCAAGAATATGAAACCCTGCAGTCACGAAAGCTTTAATTCAAAATGGTAAAAAAGTCAAACTGAAAAAATTGGCCAGTAAAAAAGATAATTGGCCATCAAAAAAAGTGACTGATTAAAAAAGAGTGGCCATTAAAGAAAAAATTTGACTGGTAAAAAAAAAATGGTCATGAAAAAAGTGAAAAAAATTGGCCGGGAAAAAAGATAAATGGCCATCAAAAAAGTGACCGTTAAAAAAGAGTGGCCATTAAAAAAATAGTGGCCGATCAAAAATGAAATGGCCCATAAAAAAAAGACCGGTCGAAAAAAATTGGCCGGTAAAAAAGATGAATGGCCATCCAAAAAAGTGACCGGTTAAAAAAGAGTGGTTATTATAGAAAAAATTTGACTGGTAAAAAAAATGGTCATAAAAAAGTGAAAGAAATGCGCCGATAAAAAAGATAAATGGCCATCAAAAAAAGTGACCGGTTAAAAAAGAATGGGCATTAAAAAAACAGTGGCCTACCAAAAAATAATTGGCCTGTAAAAAAAGACCAGTCAAAAAAAATTGGCCAGTAAAAAAGATGTGGCCATCAAAAAAAGTGACTGGTTAAAAAAGAGGGGCCATTAAAGAAAAAAAATTGACTGGTAAAAAAAAATGGTCATGAAAAAAGTGAAAAAAATTGGCCGGTAAAAAAGATAAATGGCCATCAAAAAAAGTGACCGGTTAAAAAAGAGTGGCCATTAAAAAATAGCGGCCTACCAAAAAATAATTGGCACGTAAAAAAAAACAGTCGAAAAAAATTGGCCAGTAAAAAAGATAAGTGGCCATCAAAAAAGTGACCGGTTAAAAAAATTGCCCATTAAAAAAAGTGACTACAAAAAATTGGCCCGTAAAAAAGGAAGGACCAGTCAAACAAAATTGGTCAGTAAAAAAATGTATTGGCCATCACACAGTGAGGTGGAGTAGGCGGAGGAGGTGGAGGAGGAGGCGGAGGAGGCGGAGGAGGCGGAGGAGGAGGCAGAGGCGGAGGAGGAGGCGGTAGAGGTAGGTGGCCCATAAAAAAAGAGACCAGTAAAAGAATTGGCCAGTAAAAAAAAAATTGGCCATAAAAAAAATTGACTGGTAAAAAAAATAAAAGAATAGAAATATAAAACAATTAAATTCCCTTCTACGTGACTTTACCGAAAGAACCAAGAATATGAAACCCTGCAGTCACGAAAGCTTTAATTCAAAATGGTAAAAAAGTCAAACTGAAAAAATTGGCCAGTAAAAAAGATAATTGGCCATCAAAAAAAGTGACTGATTAAAAAAGAGTGGCCATTAAAGAAAAAATTTGACTGGTAAAAAAAAAATGGTCATGAAAAAAGTGAAAAAAATTGGCCGGGAAAAAAGATAAATGGCCATCAAAAAAAGTGACCGGTTAAAAAAGAGTGGCCATTAAAAAAATAGTGGCCGATCAAAAATGAATTGGCCCATAAAAAAAAGACCGGTCGAAAAAAATTGGCCGGTTAAAAAGATGAATGGCCATCCAAAAAAGTGACCGGTTAAAAAAGAGTGGTTATTATAGAAAAAATTTGACTGGTAAAAAAAATGGTCATAAAAAAGTGAAAAAAATGGGCCGATAAAAAAGATAAATGGCCATCAAAAAAAGTGACCGGTTAAAAAAGAATGGGCATTAAAAAAACAGTGGCCTACCAAAAAATAATTGGCCCGTAAAAAAAAGACCAGTCAAAAAAAATTGGCCAGTAAAAAAGATAAGTGGCCGTCAAAAAAAGTGACTGGTTAAAAAAGAGGGGCCATTAAGGAAAAAATTTGACTGGTAAAAAAAAATGGTCATGAAAAAAGTGAAAAAAATTGGCCGGTAAAAAAGATAAATGGCCATCAAAAAAAGTGACCGGTTAAAAAAGAGTGGCCATTAAAAAATAGCGGCCTACCAAAAAATAATTGGCGCGTAAAAAAAAACAGTCGAAAAAAATTGGCCAGTAAAAAAGATAAGTGGCCATCAAAAAAGTGACCGGTTAAAAAAATTGCCCATTAAAAAAAGTGACTACAAAAAATTGGCCCGTAAAAAAGGAAGGACCAGTCAAACAAAATTGGTCAGTAAAAAAATGTATTGGCCATCACACAGTGAGGTGGAGTAGGCGGAGGAGGTGGAGGAGGAGGCGGAGGAGGCGGAGGAGGAGGCAGAGGCGGAGGAGGAGGCGGTAGAGGTAGGTGGCCCGTAAAAAAAGAGACCAGTAAAAGAATTGGCCAGTAAAAAAAGATGAGTGGCCATAAAAAAAATTGACTGGTAAAAAAAATAAAAGAATAGAAATATAAAACAATTAAATTCCCTTCTACGTGACTTTACCGAAAGAACCAAGAATATGAAACCCTGCAGTCACGAAAGCTTTAATTCAAAATGGTAAAAAAGTCAAACTGAAAAAATTGGCCAGTAAAAAAGATAATTGGCCATCAAAAAAAGTGACTGATTAAAAAAGAGTGGCCATTAAAGAAAAAATTTGACTGGTAAAAAAAAAATGGTCATGAAAAAAGTGAAAAAAATTGGCCGGGAAAAAAGATAAATGGCCATCAAAAAAAGTAACCGTTAAAAAAGAGTGGCCATTAAAAAAATAGTGGCCGATCAAAAATGAATTGGCCCATAAAAAAAAGACCGGTCGAAAAAAATTGGCCGGTAAAAAAGATGAATGGCCATCCAAAAAAGTGACCGGTTAAAAAAGAGTGGTTATTATAGAAAAAATTTGACTGGTAAAAAAAATGGTCATAAAAAAGTGAAAGAAATGCGCCGATAAAAAAGATAAATGGCCATCAAAAAAAGTGACCGGTTAAAAAAGAATGGGCATTAAAAAAACAGTGGCCTACCAAAAAATAATTGGCCCGTAAAAAAAGACCAGTCAAAAAAAATTGTCCAGTAAAAAAGATGTGGCCATCAAAAAAAGTGACTGGTTAAAAAAGAGGGGCCATTAAAGAAAAAAAATTGACTGGTAAAAAAAAATGGTCATGAAAAAAGTGAAAAAAATTGGCCGGTAAAAAAGATAAATGGCCATCAAAAAAAGTGACCGGTTAAAAAAGAGTGGCCATTAAAAAATAGCGGCCTACCAAAAAATAATTGGCACGTAAAAAAAAACAGTCGAAAAAAATTGGCCAGTAAAAAAGATAAGTGGCCATCAAAAAAGTGACCGGTTAAAAAAATTGCCCATTAAAAAAAGTGACTACAAAAAATTGGCCCGTAAAAAAGGAAGGACCAGTCAAACAAAATTGGTCAGTAAAAAAATGTATTGGCCATCACACAGTGAGGTGGAGTAGGCGGAGGAGGTGGAGGAGGAGGCGGAGGAGGCGGAGGAGGCGGAGGAGGAGGCAGAGGCAGAGGAGGAGGCGGTAGAGGTAGGTGGCCCGTAAAAAAAGAGACCAGTAAAAGAATTGGCCAGTAAAAAAAGATGAGTGGCCATAAAAAAAATTGACTGGTAAAAAAAATAAAAGAATAGAAATATAAAACAATTAAATTCCCTTCTACGTGACTTTACCAAAAGAACCAAGAATATGAAACCCTGCAGTCACGAAAGCTTTAATTCAAAATGGTAAAAAAGTCAAACTGAAAAAATTGGCCAGTAAAAAAGATAATTGGCCATCAAAAAAAGTGACTGATTAAAAAAGAGTGGCCATTAAAGAAAAAATTTGACTGGTAAAAAAAAAATGGTCATGAAAAAAGTGAAAAAATTGGCCGGTAAAAAAGATAAATGGCCATCCAAAAAAGTGACTGGTTAAAAAAGAGTGGCCATTAAAGAAAAAATTTGACTGGTAAAAAAAATAGTCATAAAAAAGTGAAAAAAATGGGCCGATAAAAAAGATAAATGGCCATCAAAAAAAGTGACCGGTTAAAAAAGAGTGGGCATTAAAAAAACAGTGGCCTACCAAAAAATAATTGGCCCGTGAAAAAAGACCAGTCAAAAAAAATTGGCCAGTAAAAAAGATAAGTGGCCATCAAAAAAAGTGACTGGTTAAAAAAATTGCCCATTAAAAAAAGTGACTACAAAAAATTGGCCCGTAAAAAAGGAAAGACCAGTCAAACACAATTGGTCCGTAAAAAAATGTACTGGCCATCACACAGTGAGGTGGAGGAGGCGGAGAAGGTGGAGGAGGAGGTGGAGGAGGCGGTGGAGGAGGCGGAGGAGGAGGCGGAGGAGGAGGCGGAGGAGGAGGCGGAGGAGGAGGCGGAGGAGGAGGAGGCGGAGGAGGAGGAGGCGAAGGAGGAGGAGGCGGAGGAGGAGGAGGCGGAGGAGGAGGCGGAAGAGGTAGGTGGCCCGTAAAAAAAGAGACCAGTAAAAGAATTGGCCAGTAAAAAAAGATGAATGGCCATCAAAAAAAGTGACCGGTTAAAAAAGAGTGGCCATTAAAGAAAAAATTTGACTGGTAAAAAAAAAATGGTCATGAAAAAAGTGAAAAAAATTGGCCGGTAAAAAGATGAATGGCCATCCAAAAAAGTGACTGGTTAATGAATTCTGCAGTGACCGGTTAATGAATCCCTGCAGTCACGAAAGCTTTAATTCAAAATGGTAAAAAAGTCAAACTGAAAAAATTGGCCAGTAAAAAAGATAATTGACCATCAAAAAAAGTGACTGATTAAAAAAGAGTGGCTATTAAAGAAAAAAATTGACTGGTAAAAAAAATGGTCATGAAAAAGTGAAAAAAATGGGCCGATAAAAAAGATAAATGGCCATCAAAAAAAGTGACCGGTTAAAAAAGAATGGGCATTAAAAAAACAGTGGCCTACCAAAAAATAATTGGCCCGTGAAAAAAGACCAGTCAAAAAAAATTGGCCAGTAAAAAAGATAAGTGGCCATCAAAAAAAGTGACCGGTTAAAAAAATTGCCCATTAAAAAAAGTGACTACAAAAAATTGGCCCGTAAAAAAGGAAGGACCAGTCAAACAAAATTGGTCAGTAAAAAAATGTATTGGCCATCACACAGTGAGGTGGAGTAGGCGGAGGAGGTGGAGGAGGAGGCGGAGGAGGCGGAGGAGGCGGAGGAGGAGGCAGAGGCAGAGGAGGAGGCGGTAGAGGTAGGTGGCCCGTAAAAAAAGAGACCAGTAAAAGAATTGGCCAGTAAAAAAAGATGAGTGGCCATAAAAAAAATTGACTGGTAAAAAAAATAAAAGAATAGAAATATAAAACAATTAAATTCCCTTCTACGTGACTTTACCAAAAGAACCAAGAATATGAAACCCTGCAGTCACGAAAGCTTTAATTCAAAATGGTAAAAAAGTCAAACTGAAAAAATTGGCCAGTAAAAAAGATAATTGGCCATCAAAAAAAGTGACTGATTAAAAAAGAGTGGCCATTAAAGAAAAAATTTGACTGGTAAAAAAAAAATGGTCATGAAAAAAGTGAAAAAATTGGCCGGTAAAAAAGATAAATGGCCATCCAAAAAAGTGACTGGTTAAAAAAGAGTGGCCATTAAAGAAAAAATTTGACTGGTAAAAAAAATAGTCATAAAAAAGTGAAAAAAATGGGCCGATAAAAAAGATAAATGGCCATCAAAAAAAGTGACCGGTTAAAAAAGAGTGGGCATTAAAAAAACAGTGGCCTACCAAAAAATAATTGGCCCGTGAAAAAAGACCAGTCAAAAAAAATTGGCCAGTAAAAAAGATAAGTGGCCATCAAAAAAAGTGACTGGTTAAAAAAATTGCCCATTAAAAAAAGTGACTACAAAAAATTGGCCCGTAAAAAAGGAAAGACCAGTCAAACACAATTGGTCCGTAAAAAAATGTACTGGCCATCACACAGTGAGGTGGAGGAGGCGGAGAAGGTGGAGGAGGAGGTGGAGGAGGCGGTGGAGGAGGCGGAGGAGGAGGCGGAGGAGGAGGCGGAGGAGGAGGCGGAGGAGGAGGCGGAGGAGGAGGAGGCGGAGGAGGAGGAGGCGAAGGAGGAGGAGGCGGAGGAGGAGGAGGCGGAGGAGGAGGCGGAAGAGGTAGGTGGCCCGTAAAAAAAGAGACCAGTAAAAGAATTGGCCAGTAAAAAAAGATGAATGGCCATCAAAAAAAGTGACCGGTTAAAAAAGAGTGGCCATTAAAGAAAAAATTTGACTGGTAAAAAAAAAATGGTCATGAAAAAAGTGAAAAAAATTGGCCGGTAAAAAGATGAATGGCCATCCAAAAAAGTGACTGGTTAATGAATTCTGCAGTGACCGGTTAATGAATCCCTGCAGTCACGAAAGCTTTAATTCAAAATGGTAAAAAAGTCAAACTGAAAAAATTGGCCAGTAAAAAAGATAATTGACCATCAAAAAAAGTGACTGATTAAAAAAGAGTGGCTATTAAAGAAAAAAATTGACTGGTAAAAAAAATGGTCATGAAAAAGTGAAAAAAATGGGCCGATAAAAAAGATAAATGGCCATCAAAAAAAGTGACCGGTTAAAAAAGAATGGGCATTAAAAAAACAGTGGCCTACCAAAAAATAATTGGCCCGTGAAAAAAGACCAGTCAAAAAAAATTGGCCAGTAAAAAAGATAAGTGGCCATCAAAAAAAGTGACTGGTTAAAAAAATTGCCCATTAAAAAAAGTGACTACAAAAAATTGGCCCGTAAAAAAGGAAAGACCAGTCAAACACAATTGGTCCGTAAAAAAATGTACTGGCCATCACACAGTGAGGTGGAGGAGGCGGAGAAGGTGGAGGAGGAGGTGGAGGAGGCGGTGGAGGAGGCGGAGGAGGAGGCGGAGGAGGAGGCGGAGGAGGAGGCGGAGGAGGAGGCGGAGGAGGAGGAGGCGGAGGAGGAGGAGGCGAAGGAGGAGGAGGCGGAGGAGGAGGAGGCGGAGGAGGAGGCGTAGGAGGAGGAGGAGGCGGAAGAGGTAGGTGGCCCGTAAAAAAAGAGACCAGTAAAAGAATTGGCCAGTAAAAAAAGATGAATGGCCATCAAAAAAAGTGACCGGTTAAAAAAGAGTGGCCATTAAAGAAAAAATTTGACTGGTAAAAAAAAAATGGTCATGAAAAAAGTGAAAAAAATTGGGCGGTAAAAAGATGAATGGCCATCCAAAAAAGTGACTGGTTAATGAATCCTGCAGTGACCGGTTAATGAATCCCTGCAGTCACAAAAGCTTTAATTCAAAATGGTAAAAAAGTCAAACTGAAAAAATTGGCCAGTAAAAAAGATAATTGACCATCAAAAAAAGTGACTGATTAAAAAAGAGTGGCTATTAAAGAAAAAAATTGACTGGTAAAAAAAATGGTCATGAAAAAGTGAAAAAAATGGGCCGATAAAAAAGATAAATGGCCATCAAAAAAAGTGACCGGTTAAAAAAGAATGGGCATTAAAAAAACAGTGGCCTACCAAAAAATAATTGGCCCGTGAAAAAAGACCAGTCAAAAAAAATTGGCCAGTAAAAAAGATAAGTGGCCATCAAAAAAAGTGACTGGTTAAAAAAATTGCCCATTAAAAAAAGTGACTACAAAAAATTGGCCCGTAAAAAAGGAAAGACCAGTCAAACACAATTGGTCCGTAAAAAAATGTACTGGCCATCACACAGTGAGGTGGAGGAGGCGGAGAAGGTGGAGGAGGAGGTGGAGGAGGCGGTGGAGGAGGCGGAGGAGGAGGCGGAGGAGGAGGCGGAGGAGGAGGCGGAGGAGGAGGCCGAGGAGGAGGAGGCGGAGGAGGAGGAGGCGAAGGAGGAGGAGGCGGAGGAGGAGGAGGAGGCGGAAGAGGTAGGTGGCCCGTAAAAAAAGAGACCAGTAAAAGAATTGGCCAGTAAAAAAAGATGAATGGCCATCAAAAAAAGTGACCGGTTAAAAAAGAGTGGCCATTAAAGAAAAAATTTGACTGGTAAAAAAAAAATGGTCATGAAAAAAGTGAAAAAAATTGGGCGGTAAAAAGATGAATGGCCATCCAAAAAAGTGACTGGTTAATGAATCCTGCAGTGACCGGTTAATGAATCCCTGCAGTCACAAAAGCTTTAATTCAAAATGGTAAAAAAGTCAAACTGAAAAAATTGGCCAGTAAAAAAGATAATTGACCATCAAAAAAAGTGACTGATTAAAAAAGAGTGGCTATTAAAGAAAAAAATTGACTGGTAAAAAAAATGGTCATGAAAAAGTGAAAAAAATGGGCCGATAAAAAAGATAAATGGCCATCAAAAAAAGTGACCGGTTAAAAAAGAATGGGCATTAAAAAAACAGTGGCCTACCAAAAAATAATTGGCCCGTGAAAAAAGACCAGTCAAAAAAAATTGGCCAGTAAAAAAGATAAGTGGCCATCAAAAAAAGTGACTGGTTAAAAAAATTGCCCATTAAAAAAAGTGACTACAAAAAATTGGCCCGTAAAAAAGGAAAGACCAGTCAAACACAATTGGTCCGTAAAAAAATGTACTGGCCATCACACAGTGAGGTGGAGGAGGCGGAGAAGGTGGAGGAGGAGGTGGAGGAGGCGGTGGAGGAGGCGGAGGAGGAGGCGGAGGAGGAGGCGGAGGAGGAGGCGGAGGAGGAGGCCGAGGAGGAGGAGGCGGAGGAGGAGGAGGCGAAGGAGGAGGAGGCGGAGGAGGAGGAGGAGGCGGAAGAGGTAGGTGGCCCGTAAAAAAAGAGACCAGTAAAAGAATTGGCCAGTAAAAAAAGATGAATGGCCATCAAAAAAAGTGACCGGTTAAAAAAGAGTGGCCATTAAAGAAAAAATTTGACTGGTAAAAAAAAAATGGTCATGAAAAAAGTGAAAAAAATTGGCCGGTAAAAAGATGAATGGCCATCCAAAAAAGTGACTGGTTAATGAATCCTGCAGTGACCGGTTAATGAATCCCTGCAGTCACGAAAGCTTTAATTCAAAATGGTAAAAAAGTCAAACTGAAAAAATTGGCCAGTAAAAAAGATAATTGACCATCAAAAAAAGTGACTGATTAAAAAAGAGTGGCTATTAAAGAAAAAAATTGACTGGTAAAAAAAATGGTCATGAAAAAGTGAAAAAAATGGGCCGATAAAAAAGATAAATGGCCATCAAAAAAAGTGACCGGTTAAAAAAGAATGGGCATTAAAAAAACAGTGGCCTACCAAAAAATAATTGGCCCGTAAAAAAAGACCAGTCAAAAAAAATTGGCCAGTAAAAAAGATAAGTGGCCGTCAAAAAAAGTGACTGGTTAAAAAAGAGGGGCCATTAAAGAAAAAATTTGACTGGTAAAAAAAAATGGTCATGAAAAAAGTGAAAAAAATTGGCCGGTAAAAAAGATAAATGGCCATCAAAAAAAGTGACCGGTTAAAAAAGAGTGGCCATTCAAAAATAGCGGCCTACCAAAAAATAATTGGCGCGTAAAAAAAAACAGTCGAAAAAAATTGGCCAGTAAAAAAGATAAGTGGCCATCAAAAAAGTGACCGGTTAAAAAAATTGCCCATTAAAAAAAGTGACTACAAAAAATTGGCCCGTAAAAAAGGAAGGACCAGTCAAACAAAATTGGTCAGTAAAAAAATGTATTGGCCATCACACAGTGAGGTGGAGTAGGCGGAGGAGGTGGAGGAGGAGGCGGAGGAGGCGGAGGAGGCGGAGGAGGAGGCAGAGGCGGAGGAGGAGGCGGTAGAGGTAGGTGGCCCATAAAAAAAGAGACCAGTAAAAGAATTGGCCAGTAAAAAAAGATGAGTGGCCATAAAAAAAATTGACTGGTAAAAAAAATAAAAGAATAGAAATATAAAACAATTAAATTCCCTTCTACGTGACTTTACCGAAAGAACCAAGAATATGAAACCCTGCAGTCACGAAAGCTTTAATTCAAAATGGTAAAAAAGTCAAACTGAAAAAATTGGCCAGTAAAAAAGATAATTGGCCATCAAAAAAAGTGACTGATTAAAAAAGAGTGGCCATTAAAGAAAAAATTTGACTGGTAAAAAAAAAATGGTCATGAAAAAAGTGAAAAAAATTGGCCGGGAAAAAAGATAAATGGCCATCAAAAAAAGTGACCGGTTAAAAAAGAGTGGCCATTAAAAAAATAGTGGCCGATCAAAAATGAATTGGCCCATAAAAAAAAGACCGGTCGAAAAAAATTGGCCGGTAAAAAAGATGAATGGCCATCCAAAAAAGTGACCGGTTAAAAAAGAGTGGTTATTATAGAAAAAATTTGACTGGTAAAAAAAATGGTCATAAAAAAGTGAAAAAAATGGGCCGATAAAAAAGATAAATGGCCATCAAAAAAAGTGACCGGTTAAAAAAGAATGGGCATTAAAAAAACAGTGGCCTACCAAAAAATAATTGGCCCGTAAAAAAAGACCAGTCAAAAAAAATTGGCCAGTAAAAAAGATAAGTGGCCGTCAAAAAAAGTGACTGGTTAAAAAAGAGGGGCCATTAAAGAAAAAATTTGACTGGTAAAAAAAAATGGTCATGAAAAAAGTGAAAAAAATTGGCCGGTAAAAAAGATAAATGGCCATCAAAAAAAGTGACTGGTTAAAAAAGAGTGGCCATTAAAAAATAGCGGCCTACCAAAAAATAATTGGCACGTAAAAAAAAACAGTCGAAAAAAATTGGCCAGTAAAAAAGATAAGTGGCCATCAAAAAAGTGACCGGTTAAAAAAATTGCCCATTAAAAAAAGTGACTACAAAAAATTGGCCCGTAAAAAAGGAAGGACCAGTCAAACAAAATTGGTCAGTAAAAAAATGTATTGGCCATCACACAGTGAGGTGGAGTAGGCGGAGGAGGTGGAGGAGGAGGCGGAGGAGGCGGAGGAGGAGGCAGAGGCGGAGGAGGAGGCGGTAGAGGTAGGTGGCCCGTAAAAAAAGAGACCAGTAAAAGAATTGGCCAGTAAAAAAAGATGAGTGGCCATAAAAAAAATGACTGGTAAAAAAAATAAAAGAATAGAAATATAAAACAATTAAATTCCCTTCTACGTGACTTTACCGAAAGAACCAAGAATATGAAACCCTGCAGTCACGAAAGCTTTAATTCAAAATGGTAAAAAAGTCAAACTGAAAAAATTGGCCAGTAAAAAAGATAATTGGCCATCAAAAAAAGTGACTGATTAAAAAAGAGTGGCCATTAAAGAAAAAATTTGACTGGTAAAAAAAAAATGGTCATGAAAAAAGTGAAAAAAATTGGCCGGGAAAAAAGATAAATGGCCATCAAAAAAAGTGACCGGTTAAAAAAGAGTGGCCATTAAAAAAATAGTGGCCGATCAAAAATGAATTGGCCCATAAAAAAAAGACCGGTCGAAAAAAATTGGCCGGTAAAAAAGATGAATGGCCATCCAAAAAAGTGACCAGTTAAAAAAGAGTGGTTATTATAGAAAAAATTTGACTGGTAAAAAAAATGGTCATAAAAAAGTGAAAAAAATGGGCCGATAAAAAAGATAAATGGCCATCAAAAAAAGTGACCGGTTAAAAAAGAATGGGCATTAAAAAAACAGTGGCCTACCAAAAAATAATTGGCCCGTAAAAAAAGACCAGTCAAAAAAAATTGGCCAGTAAAAAAGATAAGTGGCCATCAAAAAAAGTGACTGGTTAAAAAAGAGGGGCCATTAAAGAAAAAAAATTGACTGGTAAAAAAAAATGGTCATGAAAAAAGTGAAAAAAATTGGCCGGTAAAAAAGATAAATGGCCATCAAAAAAGTGACCGGTTAAAAAAGAGTGGCCATTAAAAAATAGCGGCCTACCAAAAAATAATTGGCGCGTAAAAAAAAACAGTCGAAAAAAATTGGCCAGTAAAAAAGATAAGTGGCCATCAAAAAAGTGACCGGTTAAAAAAATTGCCCATTAAAAAAAGTGACTACAAAAAATTGGCCCGTAAAAAAGGAAGGACCAGTCAAACAAAATTGGTCAGTAAAAAAATGTATTGGCCATCACACAGTGAGGTGGAGTAGGCGGAGGAGGTGGAGGAGGAGGTGGAGGAGGCGGAGGAGGCGGAGGAGGAGGCAGAGGCGGAGGAGGAGGCGGTAGAGGTAGGTGGCCCGTAAAAAAAGAGACCAGTAAAAGAATTGGCCAGTAAAAAAAGATGAGTGGCCATAAAAAAAATTGACTTGTAAAAAAAATAAAAGAATAGAAATATAAAACAATTAAATTCCCTTCTACGTGACTTTACCGAAAGAACCAAGAATATGAAACCCTGCAGTCACGAAAGCTTTAATTCAAAATGGTAAAAAAGTCAAACTGAAAAAATTGGCCAGTAAAAAAGATAATTGGCCATCAAAAAAAGTGACTGATTAAAAAAGAGTGGCCATTAAAGAAAAAATTTGACTGGTAAAAAAAAAATGGTCATGAAAAAAGTGAAAAAATTGGCCGGTAAAAAAGATAAATGGCCATCCAAAAAAGTGACTGGTTAAAAAAGAGTGGCCATTAAAGAAAAAATTTGACTGGTAAAAAAAATAGTCATAAAAAAGTGAAAAAAATGGGCCGATAAAAAAGATAAATGGCCATCAAAAAAAGTGACCGGTTAAAAAAGAGTGGGCATTAAAAAAACAGTGGCCTACCAAAAAATAATTGGCCCGTGAAAAAAGACCAGTCAAAAAAAATTGGCCAGTAAAAAAGATAAGTGGCCATCAAAAAAAGTGACCGGTTAAAAAAATTGCCCATTAAAAAAAGTGACTACAAAAAATTGGCCCGTAAAAAAGGAAGGACCAGTCAAACAAAATTGGTCAGTAAAAAAATGTATTGGCCATCACACAGTGAGGTGGAGTAGGTGGAGGAGGTGGAGGAGGAGGCGGAGGAGGAGGCGGTAGAGGTAGGTGGCCCATAAAAAAAGAGACCAGTAAAAGAATTGGCCAGTAAAAAAAAAATTGGCCATAAAAAAAATTGACTGGTAAAAAAAATAAAAGAATAGAAATATAAAACAATTAAATTCCCTTCTACGTGACTTTACCGAAAGAACCAAGAATATGAAACCCTGCAGTCACGAAAGCTTTAATTCAAAATGGTAAAAAAGTCAAACTGAAAAAATTGGCCAGTAAAAAAGATAATTGGCCATCAAAAAAAGTGACTGATTAAAAAAGAGTGGCCATTAAAGAAAAAATTTGACTGGTAAAAAAAAAATGGTCATGAAAAAAGTGAAAAAAATTGGCCGGGAAAAAAGATAAATGGCCATCAAAAAAAGTGACCGGTTAAAAAAGAGTGGCCATTAAAAAAATAGTGGCCGATCAAAAATGAATTGGCCCATAAAAAAAAGACCGGTCGAAAAAAATTGGCCGGTAAAAAAGATGAATGGCCATCCAAAAAAGTGACCGGTTAAAAAAGAGTGGTTATTATAGAAAAAATTTGACTGGTAAAAAAAATGGTCATAAAAAAGTGAAAAAAATGGGCCGATAAAAAAGATAAATGGCCATCAAAAAAAGTGACCGGTTAAAAAAGAATGGGCATTAAAAAAACAGTGGCCTACCAAAAAATAATTGGCCCGTAAAAAAAGACCAGTCAAAAAAAATTGGCCAGTAAAAAAGATAAGTGGCCGTCAAAAAAAGTGACTGGTTAAAAAAGAGGGGCCATTAAAGAAAAAATTTGACTGGTAAAAAAAAATGGTCATGAAAAAAGTGAAAAAAATTGGCCGGTAAAAAAGATAAATGGCCATCAAAAAAAGTGACTGGTTAAAAAAGAGTGGCCATTAAAAAATAGCGGCCTACCAAAAAATAATTGGCACGTAAAAAAAAACAGTCGAAAAAAATTGGCCAGTAAAAAAGATAAGTGGCCATCAAAAAAGTGACCGGTTAAAAAAATTGCCCATTAAAAAAAGTGACTACAAAAAATTGGCCCGTAAAAAAGGAAGGACCAGTCAAACAAAATTGGTCAGTAAAAAAATGTATTGGCCATCACACAGTGAGGTGGAGTAGGCGGAGGAGGTGGAGGAGGAGGCGGAGGAGGCGGAGGAGGAGGCAGAGGCGGAGGAGGAGGCGGTAGAGGTAGGTGGCCCGTAAAAAAAGAGACCAGTAAAAGAATTGGCCAGTAAAAAAAGATGAGTGGCCATAAAAAAAATGACTGGTAAAAAAAATAAAAGAATAGAAATATAAAACAATTAAATTCCCTTCTACGTGACTTTACCGAAAGAACCAAGAATATGAAACCCTGCAGTCACGAAAGCTTTAATTCAAAATGGTAAAAAAGTCAAACTGAAAAAATTGGCCAGTAAAAAAGATAATTGGCCATCAAAAAAAGTGACTGATTAAAAAAGAGTGGCCATTAAAGAAAAAATTTGACTGGTAAAAAAAAAATGGTCATGAAAAAAGTGAAAAAAATTGGCCGGGAAAAAAGATAAATGGCCATCAAAAAAAGTGACCGGTTAAAAAAGAGTGGCCATTAAAAAAATAGTGGCCGATCAAAAATGAATTGGCCCATAAAAAAAAGACCGGTCGAAAAAAATTGGCCGGTAAAAAAGATGAATGGCCATCCAAAAAAGTGACCAGTTAAAAAAGAGTGGTTATTATAGAAAAAATTTGACTGGTAAAAAAAATGGTCATAAAAAAGTGAAAAAAATGGGCCGATAAAAAAGATAAATGGCCATCAAAAAAAGTGACCGGTTAAAAAAGAATGGGCATTAAAAAAACAGTGGCCTACCAAAAAATAATTGGCCCGTAAAAAAAGACCAGTCAAAAAAAATTGGCCAGTAAAAAAGATAAGTGGCCATCAAAAAAAGTGACTGGTTAAAAAAGAGGGGCCATTAAAGAAAAAAAATTGACTGGTAAAAAAAAATGGTCATGAAAAAAGTGAAAAAAATTGGCCGGTAAAAAAGATAAATGGCCATCAAAAAAAGTGACCGGTTAAAAAAGAGTGGCCATTAAAAAATAGCGGCCTACCAAAAAATAATTGGCGCGTAAAAAAAAACAGTCGAAAAAAATTGGCCAGTAAAAAAGATAAGTGGCCATCAAAAAAGTGACCGGTTAAAAAAATTGCCCATTAAAAAAAGTGACTACAAAAAATTGGCCCGTAAAAAAGGAAGGACCAGTCAAACAAAATTGGTCAGTAAAAAAATGTATTGGCCATCACACAGTGAGGTGGAGTAGGCGGAGGAGGTGGAGGAGGAGGTGGAGGAGGCGGAGGAGGCGGAGGAGGAGGCAGAGGCGGAGGAGGAGGCGGTAGAGGTAGGTGGCCCGTAAAAAAAGAGACCAGTAAAAGAATTGGCCAGTAAAAAAAGATGAGTGGCCATAAAAAAAATTGACTTGTAAAAAAAATAAAAGAATAGAAATATAAAACAATTAAATTCCCTTCTACGTGACTTTACCGAAAGAACCAAGAATATGAAACCCTGCAGTCACGAAAGCTTTAATTCAAAATGGTAAAAAAGTCAAACTGAAAAAATTGGCCAGTAAAAAAGATAATTGGCCATCAAAAAAAGTGACTGATTAAAAAAGAGTGGCCATTAAAGAAAAAATTTGACTGGTAAAAAAAAAATGGTCATGAAAAAAGTGAAAAAATTGGCCGGTAAAAAAGATAAATGGCCATCCAAAAAAGTGACTGGTTAAAAAAGAGTGGCCATTAAAGAAAAAATTTGACTGGTAAAAAAAATAGTCATAAAAAAGTGAAAAAAATGGGCCGATAAAAAAGATAAATGGCCATCAAAAAAAGTGACCGGTTAAAAAAGAGTGGGCATTAAAAAAACAGTGGCCTACCAAAAAATAATTGGCCCGTGAAAAAAGACCAGTCAAAAAAAATTGGCCAGTAAAAAAGATAAGTGGCCATCAAAAAAAGTGACCGGTTAAAAAAATTGCCCATTAAAAAAAGTGACTACAAAAAATTGGCCCGTAAAAAAGGAAGGACCAGTCAAACAAAATTGGTCAGTAAAAAAATGTATTGGCCATCACACAGTGAGGTGGAGTAGGTGGAGGAGGTGGAGGAGGAGGCGGAGGAGGAGGCGGTAGAGGTAGGTGGCCCATAAAAAAAGAGACCAGTAAAAGAATTGGCCAGTAAAAAAAAAATTGGCCATAAAAAAAATTGACTGGTAAAAAAAATAAAAGAATAGAAATATAAAACAATTAAATTCCCTTCTACGTGACTTTACCGAAAGAACCAAGAATATGAAACCCTGCAGTCACGAAAGCTTTAATTCAAAATGGTAAAAAAGTCAAACTGAAAAAATTGGCCAGTAAAAAAGATAATTGGCCATCAAAAAAAGAGACTGATTAAAAAAGAGTGGCCATTAAAGAAAAAATTTGACTGGTAAAAAAAAAATGGTCATGAAAAAAGTGAAAAAAATTGGCCGGGAAAAAAGATAAATGGCCATCAAAAAAAGTGATCGGTTAAAAAAGAGTGGCCATTAAAAAAATAGTGGCCGATCAAAAATGAATTGGCCCATAAAAAAAAGACCGGTCGAAAAAAATTGGCCGGTTAAAAAGATGAATGGCCATCCAAAAAAGTGACCGGTTAAAAAAGAGTGGTTATTATAGAAAAAATTTGACTGGTAAAAAAAATGGTCATAAAAAAGTGAAAAAAATGGGCCGATAAAAAAGATAAATGGCCATCAAAAAAAGTGACCGGTTAAAAAAGAATGGGCATTAAAAAAACAGTGGCCTACCAAAAAATAATTGGCCCGTAAAAAAAAGACCAGTCAAAAAAAATTGGCCAGTAAAAAAGATAAGTGGCCGTCAAAAAAAGTGACTGGTTAAAAAAGAGGGGCCATTAAGGAAAAAATTTGACTGGTAAAAAAAAATGGTCATGAAAAAAGTGAAAAAAATTGGCCGGTAAAAAAGATAAATGGCCATCAAAAAAAGTGACCGGTTAAAAAAGAGTGGCCATTAAAAAATAGCGGCCTACCAAAAAATAATTGGCGCGTAAAAAAAAACAGTCGAAAAAAATTGGCCAGTAAAAAAGATAAGTGGCCATCAAAAAAGTGACCGGTTAAAAAAATTGCCCATTAAAAAAAGTGACTACAAAAAATTGGCCCGTAAAAAAGGAAGGACCAGTCAAACAAAATTGGTCAGTAAAAAAATGTATTGGCCATCACACAGTGAGGTGGAGTAGGCGGAGGAGGTGGAGGAGGAGGCGGAGGAGGCGGAGGAGGAGGCAGAGGCGGAGGAGGAGGCGGTAGAGGTAGGTGGCCCGTAAAAAAAGAGACCAGTAAAAGAATTGGCCAGTAAAAAAAGATGAGTGGCCATAAAAAAAATTGACTGGTAAAAAAAATAAAAGAATAGAAATATAAAACAATTAAATTCCCTTCTACGTGACTTTACCGAAAGAACCAAGAATATGAAACCCTGCAGTCACGAAAGCTTTAATTCAAAATGGTAAAAAAGTCAAACTGAAAAAATTGGCCAGTAAAAAAGATAATTGGCCATCAAAAAAAGTGACTGATTAAAAAAGAGTGGCCATTAAAGAAAAAATTTGACTGGTAAAAAAAAAATGGTCATGAAAAAAGTGAAAAAAATTGGCCGGGAAAAAAGATAAATGGCCATCAAAAAAAGTGACCGGTTAAAAAAGAGTGGCCATTAAAAAAATAGTGGCCGATCAAAAATGAATTGGCCCATAAAAAAAAGACCGGTCGAAAAAAATTGGCCGGTAAAAAAGATGAATGGCCATCCAAAAAAGTGACCGGTTAAAAAAGAGTGGTTATTATAGAAAAAATTTGACTGGTAAAAAAAATGGTCATAAAAAAGTGAAAGAAATGCGCCGATAAAAAAGATAAATGGCCATCAAAAAAAGTGACCGGTTAAAAAAGAATGGGCATTAAAAAAACAGTGGCCTACCAAAAAATAATTGGCCCGTAAAAAAAGACCAGTCAAAAAAAATTGGCCAGTAAAAAAGATGTGGCCATCAAAAAAAGTGACTGGTTAAAAAAGAGGGGCCATTAAAGAAAAAAAATTGACTGGTAAAAAAAAATGGTCATGAAAAAAGTGAAAAAAATTGGCCGGTAAAAAAGATAAATGGCCATCAAAAAAAGTGACCGGTTAAAAAAGAGTGGCCATTAAAAAATAGCGGCCTACCAAAAAATAATTGGCACGTAAAAAAAAACAGTCGAAAAAAATTGGCCAGTAAAAAAGATAAGTGGCCATCAAAAAAGTGACCGGTTAAAAAAATTGCCCATTAAAAAAAGTGACTACAAAAAATTGGCCCGTAAAAAAGGAAGGACCAGTCAAACAAAATTGGTCAGTAAAAAAATGTATTGGCCATCACACAGTGAGGTGGAGTAGGCGGAGGAGGTGGAGGAGGAGGCGGAGGAGGCAGAGGAGGCGGAGGAGGAGGCAGAGGCGGAGGAGGAGGCGGTAGAGGTAGGTGGCCCGTAAAAAAAGAGACCAGTAAAAGAATTGGCCAGTAAAAAAAGATGAGTGGCCATAAAAAAAATTGACTGGTAAAAAAAATAAAAGAATAGAAATATAAAACAATTAAATTCCCTTCTACGTGACTTTACCAAAAGAACCAAGAATATGAAACCCTGCAGTCACGAAAGCTTTAATTCAACATGGTAAAAAAGTCAAACTGAAAAAATTGGCCAGTAAAAAAGATAATTGGCCATCAAAAAAAGTGACTGATTAAAAAAGAGTGGCCATTAAAGAAAAAATTTGACTGGTAAAAAAAAAATGGTCATGAAAAAAGTGAAAAAATTGGCCGGTAAAAAAGATAAATGGCCATCCAAAAAAGTGACTGGTTAAAAAAGAGTGGCCATTAAAGAAAAAATTTGACTGGTAAAAAAAATAGTCATAAAAAAGTGAAAAAAATGGGCCGATAAAAAAGATAAATGGCCATCAAAAAAAGTGACCGGTTAAAAAAGAGTGGGCATTAAAAAAACAGTGGCCTACCAAAAAATAATTGGCCCGTGAAAAAAGACCAGTCAAAAAAAATTGGCCAGTAAAAAAGATAAGTGGCCATCAAAAAAAGTGACTGGTTAAAAAAATTGCCCATTAAAAAAAGTGACTACAAAAAATTGGCCCGTAAAAAAGGAAAGACCAGTCAAACACAATTGGTCCGTAAAAAAATGTACTGGCCATCACACAGTGAGGTGGAGGAGGCGGAGAAGGTGGAGGAGGAGGTGGAGGAGGCGGTGGAGGAGGCGGAGGAGGAGGCGGAGGAGGAGGCGGAGGAGGAGGCGGAGGAGGAGGCGGAGGAGGAGGAGGCGGAGGAGGAGGAGGCGAAGGAGGAGGAGGCGGAGGAGGAGGAGGCGGAGGAGGAGGCGTAGGAGGAGGAGGAGGCGGAAGAGGTAGGTGGCCCGTAAAAAAAGAGACCAGTAAAAGAATTGGCCAGTAAAAAAAGATGAATGGCCATCCAAAAAAGTGACCGGTTAAAAAAGAGTGGCCATTAAAGAAAAAATTTGACTGGTAAAAAAAAAATGGTCATGAAAAAAGTGAAAAAAATTGGGCGGTAAAAAGATGAATGGCCATCCAAAAAAGTGACTGGTTAATGAATCCTGCAGTGACCGGTTAATGAATCCCTGCAGTCACGAAAGCTTTAATTCAAAATGGTAAAAAAGTCAAACTGAAAAAATTGGCCAGTAAAAAAGATAATTGACCATCAAAAAAAGTGACTGATTAAAAAAGAGTGGCTATTAAAGAAAAAAATTGACTGGTAAAAAAAATGGTCATGAAAAAGTGAAAAAAATGGGCCGATAAAAAAGATAAATGGCCATCAAAAAAAGTGACCGGTTAAAAAAGAATGGGCATTAAAAAAACAGTGGCCTACCAAAAAATAATTGGCCCGTGAAAAAAGACCAGTCAAAAAAAATTGGCCAGTAAAAAAGATAAGTGGCCATCAAAAAAAGTGACTGGTTAAAAAAATTGCCCATTAAAAAAAGTGACTACAAAAAATTGGCCCGTAAAAAAGGAAAGACCAGTCAAACACAATTGGTCCGTAAAAAAATGTACTGGCCATCACACAGTGAGGTGGAGGAGGCGGAGAAGGTGGAGGAGGAGGTGGAGGAGGCGGTGGAGGAGGCGGAGGAGGAGGCGGAGGAGGAGGCGGAGGAGGAGGCGGAGGAGGAGGCGGAGGAGGAGGAGGCGGAGGAGGCGGAGGAGGAGGAGGCGGAGGAGGAGGCGTAGGAGGAGGAGGAGGCGGAAGAGGTAGGTGGCCCGTAAAAAAAGAGACCAGTAAAAGAATTGGCCAGTAAAAAAAGATGAATGGCCATCAAAAAAAGTGACCGGTTAAAAAAGAGTGGCCATTAAAGAAAAAATTTGACTGGTAAAAAAAAAATGGTCATGAAAAAAGTGAAAAAAATTGGCCGGTAAAAAGATGAATGGCCATCCAAAAAAGTGACTGGTTAATGAATCCTGCAGTGACCGGTTAATGAATCCCTGCAGTCACGAAAGCTTTAATTCAAAATGGTAAAAAAGTCAAACTGAAAAAATTGGCCAGTAAAAAAGATAATTGACCATCAAAAAAAGTGACTGATTAAAAAAGAGTGGCTATTAAAGAAAAAAATTGACTGGTAAAAAAAATGGTCATGAAAAAGTGAAAAAAATGGGCCGATAAAAAAGATAAATGGCCATCAAAAAAAGTGACCGGTTAAAAAAGAATGGGCATTAAAAAAACAGTGGCCTACCAAAAAATAATTGGCCCGTAAAAAAAGACCAGTCAAAAAAAATTGGCCAGTAAAAAAGATAAGTGGCCGTCAAAAAAAGTGACTGGTTAAAAAAGAGGGGCCATTAAAGAAAAAATTTGACTGGTAAAAAAAAATGGTCATGAAAAAAGTGAAAAAAATTGGCCGGTAAAAAAGATAAATGGCCATCAAAAAAAGTGACCGGTTAAAAAAGAGTGGCCATTCAAAAATAGCGGCCTACCAAAAAATAATTGGCGCGTAAAAAAAAACAGTCGAAAAAAATTGGCCAGTAAAAAAGATAAGTGGCCATCAAAAAAGTGACCGGTTAAAAAAATTGCCCATTAAAAAAAGTGACTACAAAAAATTGGCCCGTAAAAAAGGAAGGACCAGTCAAACAAAATTGGTCAGTAAAAAAATGTATTGGCCATCACACAGTGAGGTGGAGTAGGCGGAGGAGGTGGAGGAGGAGGCGGAGGAGGCGGAGGAGGCGGAGGAGGAGGCAGAGGCGGAGGAGGAGGCGGTAGAGGTAGGTGGCCCATAAAAAAAGAGACCAGTAAAAGAATTGGCCAGTAAAAAAAGATGAGTGGCCATAAAAAAAATTGACTGGTAAAAAAAATAAAAGAATAGAAATATAAAACAATTAAATTCCCTTCTACGTGACTTTACCGAAAGAACCAAGAATATGAAACCCTGCAGTCACGAAAGCTTTAATTCAAAATGGTAAAAAAGTCAAACTGAAAAAATTGGCCAGTAAAAAAGATAATTGGCCATCAAAAAAAGTGACTGATTAAAAAAGAGTGGCCATTAAAGAAAAAATTTGACTGGTAAAAAAAAAATGGTCATGAAAAAAGTGAAAAAAATTGGCCGGGAAAAAAGATAAATGGCCATCAAAAAAAGTGACCGGTTAAAAAAGAGTGGCCATTAAAAAAATAGTGGCCGATCAAAAATGAATTGGCCCATAAAAAAAAGACCGGTCGAAAAAAATTGGCCGGTAAAAAACATGAATGGCCATCCAAAAAAGTGACCGGTTAAAAAAGAGTGGTTATTATAGAAAAAATTTGACTGGTAAAAAAAATGGTCATAAAAAAGTGAAAAAAATGGGCCGATAAAAAAGATAAATGGCCATCAAAAAAAGTGACCGGTTAAAAAAGAATGGACATTAAAAAAACAGTGGCCTACCAAAAAATAATTGGCCCGTAAAAAAAGACCAGTCAAAAAAAATTGGCCAGTAAAAAGATAAGTGGCCATCAAAAAAAGTGACTGGTTAAAAAAGAGGGGCCATTAAAGAAAAAAATTTGACTGGTAAAAAAAAATGGTCATGAAAAAAGTGAAAAAAATTGGCCGGTAAAAAAGATAAATGGCCATCAAAAAAAGTGACCGGTTAAAAAAGAGTGGCCATTAAAAAATAGCGGCCTACCAAAAAATAATTGGCGCGTAAAAAAAAACAGTCGAAAAAAATTGGCCAGTAAAAAAGATAAGTGGCCATCAAAAAAGTGACCGGTTAAAAAAATTGCCCATTAAAAAAAGTGACTACAAAAAATTGGCCCGTAAAAAAGGAAGGACCAGTCAAACAAAATTGGTCAGTAAAAAAATGTATTGGCCATCACACAGTGAGGTGGAGTAGGCGGAGGAGGTGGAGGAGTAGGCGGAGGAGGCGGAGGAGGAGGCAGAGGCGGAGGAGGAGGCGGTAGAGGTAGGTGGCCCGTAAAAAAAGAGACCAGTAAAAGAATTGGCCAGTAAAAAAAGATGAGTGGCCATAAAAAAATTGACTGGTAAAAAAAATAAAAGAATAGAAATATAAAACAATTAAGTTCCCTTCTACGTGACTTTACCGAAAGAACCAAGAATATGAAACCCTGCAGTCACGAAAGCTTTAATTCAAAATGGTAAAAAAGTCAAACTGAAAAAATTGGCCAGTAAAAAAGATAATTGGCCATCAAAAAAAGTGACTGATTAAAAAAGAGTGGCCATTAAAGAAAAAATTTGACTGGTAAAAAAAAAATGGTCATGAAAAAAGTGAAAAAAATTGGCCGGGAAAAAAGATAAATGGCCATCAAAAAAAGTGACCGGTTAAAAAAGAGTGGCCATTAAAAAAATAGTGGCCGATCAAAAATGAATTGGCCCATAAAAAAAAGACCGGTCGAAAAAAATTGGCCGGTAAAAAAGATGAATGGCCATCCAAAAAAGTGACCGGTTAAAAAAGAGTGGTTATTATAGAAAAAATTTGACTGGTAAAAAAAATGGTCATAAAAAAGTGAAAAAAATGGGCCGATAAAAAAGATAAATGGCCATCAAAAAAAGTGACCGGTTAAAAAAGAATGGGCATTAAAAAAACAGTGGCCTACCAAAAAATAATTGGCCCGTAAAAAAAGACCAGTCAAAAAAAATTGGCCAGTAAAAAAGATAAGTGGCCATCAAAAAAAGTGACTGGTTAAAAAAGAGGGGCCATTAAAGAAAAAAATTTGACTGGTAAAAAAAAATGGTCATGAAAAAAGTGAAAAAAATTGGCCGGTAAAAAAGATAAATGGCCATCAAAAAAAGTGACCGGTTAAAAAAGAGTGGCCATTAAAAAATAGCGGCCTACCAAAAAATAATTGGCGCGTAAAAAAAAAACAGTCGAAAAAAATTGGCCAGTAAAAAAGATAAGTGGCCATCAAAAAAGTGACCGGTTAAAAAAATTGCCCATTAAAAAAAGTGACTACAAAAAATTGGCCCGTAAAAAAGGAAGGACCAGTCAAACAAAATTGGTCAGTAAAAAAATGTATTGGCCATCACACAGTGAGGTGGAGTAGGCGGAGGAGGTGGAGGAGGAGGCGGAGGAGGCGGAGGAGGCGGAGGAGGAGGCAGAGGCGGAGGAGGAGGCGGTAGAGGTAGGTGGCCCGTAAAAAAAGAGACCAGTAAAAGAATTGGCCAGTAAAAAAAGATGAGTGGCCATAAAAAAAATTGACTGGTAAAAAAAATAAAAGAATAGAAATATAAAACAATTAAATTCCCTTCTACGTGACTTTACCGAAAGAACCAAGAATATGAAACCCTGCAGTCACGAAAGCTTTAATTCAAAATGGTAAAAAAGTCAAACTGAAAAAATTGGCCAGTAAAAAAGATAATTGGCCATCAAAAAAAGTGACTGATTAAAAAAGAGTGGCCATTAAAGAAAAAATTTGACTGGTAAAAAAAAAATGGTCATGAAAAAAGTGAAAAAATTGGCCGGTAAAAAAGATAAATGGCCATCCAAAAAAGTGACCGGTTAAAAAAGAGTGGCCATTAAAGAAAAAATTTGACTGGTAAAAAAAATAGTCATAAAAAAGTGAAAAAAATGGGCCGATAAAAAAGATAAATGGCCATCAAAAAAAGTGACCGGTTAAAAAAGAGTGGGCATTAAAAAAACAGTGGCCTACCAAAAAATAATTGGCCCGTGAAAAAAGACCAGTCAAAAAAATTGGCCAGTAAAAAAGATAAGTGGCCATCAAAAAAGTGACTGGTTAAAAAAATTGCCCATTAAAAAAAGTGACTACAAAAAATTGGCCCGTAAAAAAGGAAAGACCAGTCAAACACAATTGGTCCGTAAAAAAATGTACTGGCCATCACACAGTGAGGTGGAGGAGGCGGAGAAGGTGGAGGAGGAGGTGGAGGAGGCGGTGGAGGAGGCGGAGGAGAAGGCGGAGGAGGAGGCGGAGGAGGAGGCGGAGGAGGAGGCGGAGGAGGAGGCGGAGGAGGAGGCGGAGGAGGAGGCGGAGGAGGAGGAGGCGGAGGAGGAGGAGGCGGAGGAGGAGGAGGCGGAGAAGGAGGAGGCGGAGGAGGAGGCGGAGGAGGAGGCGTAGGAGGAGGAGGAGGCGGAAGAGGTAGGTGGCCCGTAAAAAAAGAGATCAGTAAAAGAATTGGCCAGTAAAAAAAGATGAATGGCCATCAAAAAAAGTGACCGGTTAAAAAAGAGTGGCCATTAAAGAAAAAATTTGACTGGTAAAAAAAAAATGGTCATGAAAAAAGTGAAAAAAATTGGCCGGTAAAAAGATGAATGGCCATCCAAAAAAGTGACCGGTTAATGAATCCTGCAGTGACCGGTTAATGAATCCCTGCAGTCACGAAAGCTTTAATTCAAAATGGTAAAAAAGTCAAACTGAAAAAATTAGCCAGTAAAAAAGATAATTGACCATCAAAAAAAGTGACTGATTAAAAAAGAGTGGCTATTAAAGAAAAAAATTGACTGGTAAAAAAAATGGTCATGAAAAAGTGAAAAAAATGGGCCGATAAAAAAGATAAATGGCCATCAAAAAAAGTGACCGGTTAAAAAAGAATGGGCATTAAAAAAACAGTGGCCTACCAAAAAATAATTGGCCCGTAAAAAAAGACCAGTCAAAAAAAATTGGCCAGTAAAAAAGATAAGTGGCCGTCAAAAAAAGTGACTGGTTAAAAAAGAGGGGCCATTAAAGAAAAAATTTGACTGGTAAAAAAAAATGGTCATGAAAAAAGTGAAAAAAATTGGCCAGTAAAAAAGATAAATGGCCATCAAAAAAAGTGACCGGTTAAAAAAGAGTGGCCATTAAAAAATAGCGGCCTACCAAAAAATAATTGGCGCGTAAAAAAAAACAGTCGAAAAAAATTGGCCAGTAAAAAAGATAAGTGGCCATCAAAAAAGTGACCGGTTAAAAAAATTGCCCATTAAAAAAAGTGACTACAAAAAATTGGCCCGTAAAAAAGGAAGGACCAGTCAAACAAAATTGGTCAGTAAAAAAATGTATTGGCCATCACACAGTGAGGTGGAGTAGGCGGAGGAGGTGGAGGAGGAGGCGGAGGAGGCGGAGGAGGCGGAGGAGGAGGCAGAGGCGGAGGAGGAGGCGGTAGAGGTAGGTGGCCCATAAAAAAAGAGACCAGTAAAAGAATTGGCCAGTAAAAAAAGATGAGTGGCCAAAAAAAAAATTGACTGGTAAAAAAAATAAAAGAATAGAAATATAAAACAATTAAATTCCCTTCTACGTGACTTTACCGAAAGAACCAAGAATATGAAACCCTGCAGTCACGAAAGCTTTAATTCAAAATGGTAAAAAAGTCAAACTGAAAAAATTGGCCAGTAAAAAAGATAATTGGCCATCAAAAAAAGTGACTGATTAAAAAAGAGTGGCCATTAAAGAAAAAAATTGACTGGTAAAAAAAAAATGGTCATGAAAAAAGTGAAAAAAATTGGCCGGGAAAAAAGATGAATGGCCATCAAAAAAAGTGACCGGTTAAAAAAGAGTGGCCATTAAAAAATAGTGGCCGATCAAAAATGAATTGGCCCATAAAAAAAAGACCGGTCGAAAAAAATTGGCCGGTAAAAAAGATGAATGGCCATCCAAAAAAGTGACCGGTTAAAAAAGATTGGTTATTATAGAAAAAATTTGACTGGTAAAAAAAATGGTCATAAAAAAGTGAAAAAAATGGGCCGATAAAAAAGATAAATGGCCATCAAAAAAAGTGACCGGTTAAAAAAGAATGGACATTAAAAAAACAGTGGCCTACCAAAAAATAATTGGCCCGTAAAAAAAGACCAGTCAAAAAAAATTGGCCAGTAAAAAGATAAGTGGCCATCAAAAAAAGTGACTGGTTAAAAAAGAGGGGCCATTAAAGAAAAAAATTTGACTGGTAAAAAAAATGGTCATGAAAAAGTGAAAAAATGGGCCGATAAAAAAGATAAATGGCCATCAAAAAAAGTGACCGGTTAAAAAAGAATGGGCATTAAAAAAACAGTGGCCTACCAAAAAATAATTGGCCCGTAAAAAAGACCAGTCAAAAAAAATTGGCCAGCAAAAAAGATAAGTGGCCGTCAAAAAAAGTGACTGGTTAAAAAAGAGGGGCCATTAAAGAAAAAATTTGACTGGTAAAAAAAAATGGTCATGAAAAAAGTGAAAAAAATTGGCCAGTAAAAAAGATAAATGGCCATCAAAAAAAGTGACCGGTTAAAAAAGAGTGGCCATTAAAAAATAGCGGCCTACCAAAAAATAATTGGCGCGTAAAAAAAAACAGTCGAAAAAAATTGGCCAGTAAAAAAGATAAGTGGCCATCAAAAAAGTGACCGGTTAAAAAAATTGCCCATTAAAAAAAGTGACTACAAAAAATTGGCCCGTAAAAAAGTAAGGACCAGTCAAACAAAATTGGTCAGTAAAAAAATGTATTGGCCATCACACAGTGAGGTGGAGTAGGCGGAGGAGGTGGAGGAGGAGGCGGAGGAGGCGGAGGAGGCGGAGGAGGAGGCAGAGGCGGAGGAGGAGGCGGTAGAGGTAGGTGGCCCATAAAAAAAGAGACCAGTAAAAGAATTGGCCAGTAAAAAAAGATGAGTGGCCATAAAAAAAATTGACTGGTAAAAAAAATAAAAGAATAGAAATATAAAACAATTAAATTCCCTTCTACGTGACTTTACCGAAAGAACCAAGAATATGAAACCCTGCAGTCACGAAAGCTTTAATTCAAAATGGTAAAAAAGTCAAACTGAAAAAATTGGCCAGTAAAAAAGATAATTGGCCATCAAAAAAAGTGACTGATTAAAAAAGAGTGGCCATTAAAGAAAAAATTTGACTGGTAAAAAAAAAATGGTCATGAAAAAAGTGAAAAAAATTGGCCGGGAAAAAAGATAAATGGCCATCAAAAAAAGTGACCGGTTAAAAAAGAGTGGCCATTAAAAAAATAGTGGCCGATCAAAAATGAATTGGCCCATAAAAAAAAGACCGGTCGAAAAAAATTGGCCGGTAAAAAAGATGAATGGCCATCGAAAAAAGTGACCGGTTAAAAAAGAGTGGTTATTATAGGAAAAATTTGACTGGTAAAAAAAATGGTCATAAAAAAGTGAAAAAAATGGGCCGATAAAAAAGATAAATGGCCATCAAAAAAAGTGACCGGTTAAAAAAGAATGGGCATTAAAAAAACAGTGGCCTACCAAAAAATAATTGGCCCGTAAAAAAAGACCAGTCAAAAAAAATTGGCCAGTAAAAAAGATAAGTGGCCTTCAAAAAAAGTGACTGGTTAAAAAAGAGGGGCCATTAAAGAAAAAAATTTGACTGGTAAAAAAAAAAAGTCATGAAAAAAGTTAAAAAAATTGGCCGGTAAAAAAGATAAATGGCCATCAAAAAAAGTGACCGGTTAAAAAAGAGTGGCCATTAAAAAATAGCGGCCTACCAAAAAATAATTGGCGCGTAAAAAAAAACAGTCGAAAAAAATTGGCCAGTAAAAAAGATAAGTGGCCATCAAAAAGTGACCGGTTAAAAAAATTGCCCATTAAAAAAAGTGACTACAAAAAATTGGCCCGTAAAAAAGGAAGGACCAGTCAAACAAAATTGGTCAGTAAAAAAATGTATTGGCCATCACACAGTGAGGTGGAGTAGGCGGAGGAGGTGGAGGAGGAGGCGGAGGAGGCGGAGGAGGCGGAGGAGGAGGCAGAGGCGGAGGAGGAGGCGGTAGAGGTAGGTGGCCCGTAAAAAAAGAGACCAGTAAAAGAATTGGCCAGTAAAAAAAGATGAGTGGCCATAAAAAAAATTGACTGGTAAAAAAAATAAAAGAATAGAAATATAAAACAATTAAATTCCCTTCTACGTGACTTTACCGAAAGAACCAAGAATATGAAACCCTGCAGTCACGAAAGCTTTAATTCAAAATGGTAAAAAAGTCAAACTGAAAAAATTGGCCAGTAAAAAAGATAATTGGCATTCAAAAAAAGTGACTGATTAAAAAAGAGTGGCCATTAAAGAAAAAATTTGACTGGTAAAAAAAAATGGTCATGAAAAAAGTGAAAAAAATTGGCCGGGAAAAAAGATAAATGGCCATCAAAAAAAGTGACCGGTTAAAAAAGAGTGGCCATTAAAAAAATAGTGGCCGATCAAAAATGAATTGGCCCATATAAAAAAGACCGGTCGAAAAAAATTGGCCGATAAAAAGATGAATGGCCATCCAAAAAAGTGACCGGTTAATGAATCCTGCAGTGACCGGTTAATGAATCCCTGCAGTCACGAAAGCTTTAATTCAAAATGGTAAAAAAGTCAAACTGAAAAAATTGGCCAGTAAAAAAGATAATTGACCAAAAAAAAAGTGACTGATTAAAAGAGTGGCCATTAAAGAAAAAATTTGACTGGTAAAAAAAATGGTCATGAAAAAAGTGAAAAAATTGGCCGGGAAAAAAGATGAATGGCCATCAAAAAAATTGACCGGTTAAAAAAGAGTGGCCATTAAAAAAATAGTGGCTGATCAAAAATGAATTGGCCCATAAAAAAAAGACCGGTTGAAAAAAATTGGCCGGTAAAAAAGATGAATGGCCATCCAAAAAAGTGACCGGTTAAAAAAGAGTGGCCATTAAAGAAAAAATTTGACTGGTAAAAAAAATAGTCATAAAAAAGTGAAAAAAATGGGCCGATAAAAAAGATAAATGGCCATCAAAAAAAGTGACCGGTTAAAAAAGAGTGGGTATTAAAAAAACAGTGGCCTACCAAAAAATAATTGGCCCGTAAAAAAAGACCAGTCAAAAAAAATTGGCCAGTAAAAAAGATAAGTGGCCATCAAAAAAAGTGACTGGTTAAAAAAATTGCCCATTAAAAAAAGTGACTACAAAAAATTGGCCCGTAAAAAAGGAAAGACCAGTCAAACACAATTGGTCCGTAAAAAAATGTACTGGCCATCACACAGTGAGGTGGAGGAGGCGGAGAAGGTGGAGGAGGAGCTGGAGGAGGCGGTGGAGGAGGCGGAGGAGGAGGCGGAGGAGGAGGCGGAGGAGGAGGCGGAGGAGGAGGCGGAGGAGGAGGAGGCGGAGGAGGAGGCGGAGGAGGAGGCGGAGGAGGAGGACGCGGAGGAGGAGGACGCGGAGGAGGAGGAGGCGGAGGAGGAGGAGGTGGAGGAGGAGGAGGCGGAGGAGGAGGCGGAGGAGGAGGCGGAGGAGGAGGAGGCGGAAGAGGTAGGTGGCCCGTAAAAAAAGAGACCAGTAAAAGAATTGGCCAGTAAAAAAAGATGAATGGCCATAAAAAAAATTTGACTGGTAAAAAAATAAAATAATAGAAATATAAAACAATTAAATTCCCTTCTACATGACTTCACCGAAAGAACCAAGAATATGAATCCCTGCAGTCATGAAAGCTTTAATTCAAAATGGTAAAAAAAGTCAAACTGAAAAAATTGGCCAGTAAAAAAGATAATTGGCCATCAAAAAAAGTGACTGGTTAAAAAATAGTGGCCATTAAAGAAAAAATTTGACTGGTAAAAAAAAAATGGTCATGAAAAAGTGAAAAAAATTGGCCGGTAAAAAAGATAAATGGCCATCAAAAAAAGTGACCGGTTAAAAAAGAGTGGCCATTAAAAAATAGAGGCCTACCAAAAAATAATTGGCACGTAAAAAAAAACAGTCGAAAAAAATTGGCCAGTAAAAAAGATAAGTGGCCATCAAAAAATGACCGGTTAAAAAAATTGCCCATTAAAAAAAGTGACTACAAAAAATTGGCCCATAAAAAAGGAAGGACCAGTCAAACAAAATTGGTCAGTAAAAAAATGTATTGGCCATCACAGTGAGGTGGAGGAGGCGGAGGAGGTGGAGGAGGAGGCGGAGGAGGCAGAGGAGGAGGCTGAGGCGGAGGAGGAGGCGGAAGAGGTAGGTGGCCCGTAAAAAAAGAGACCAGTAAAAGAATTGGCCAGTAAAAAAAGATCAGTGGCCATGAAAAAAATTGACTGGTAAAAAAAATAAAAGAATAGAAATATAAAACAATTAAATTCCCTTCTACGTGACTTTACCGAAAGAACCAATAATATGAATCCCTGCAGTCACGAAAGCTTTAATTCAAAATGGTAAAAAAGTCAAACTGAAAAAATTGGTCAGTAAAAAAGATAATTGGCCATCAAAAAAAGTGACCGGTTAATGAATCCTGCAGTGACCGGTTAATGAATCCCTGCAGTCACGAAAGCTTTAATTCAAAATGGTAAAAAAAGTCAAACTGAAAAATTGGCCAGTAAAAAAGATAATTGACCAACAAAAAAAGTGACTGATTAAAAGAGTGGCCATTAAAGAAAAAATTTGACTGGTAAAAAAAATGGTCATGAAAAAAGTGAAAAAATTGGCCGGGAAAAAAGATAAATGGCCATCAAAAAAATTGACCGGTTAAAAAAGAGTGGCCATTAAAAAAATAGTGGCCGATCAAAAATGAATTGGCCCATAAAAAAAAGACCGGTTGAAAAAAATTGGCCGGTAAAAAAGATGAATGGCCATCCAAAAAAGTGACCGGTTAAAAAAGAGTGGCCATTAAAGAAAAAATTTGACTGGTAAAAAAAATAGTCATAAAAAAGTGAAAAAAATGGGCCGATAAAAAAGATAAATGGCCATCAAAAAAAGTGACCGGTTAAAAAAATTGCCCATTAAAAAAAGTGACTACAAAAAATTGGCCCGTAAAAAAGGAAGGACCAGTCAAACAAAATTGGTCAGTAAAAAAATGTATTGGCCATCACACAGTGAGGTGGAGTAGGCGGAGGAGGTGGAGGAGGAGGCGGAGGAGGCGGAGGAGGAGGCAGAGGCGGAGGAGGAGGCGGTAGAGGTAGGTGGCCCGTAAAAAAAGAGACCAGTAAAATAATTGGCCAGTAAAAAAAGATGAGTGGCCATAAAAAAAATTGACTGGTAAAAAAAATAAAAGAATAGAAATATAAAACAATTAAATTCCCTTCTACGTGACTTTACCGAAAGAACCAAGAATATGAAACCCTGCAGTCACGAAAGCTTTAATTCAAAATGGTAAAAAAGTCAAACTGAAAAAATTGGCCAGTAAAAAAGATAAGTGGCCATCAAAAAAAGTGACTGGTTTAAAAAATTGCCCATTAAAAAAAGTGACTACAAAAAATTGGCCCGTAAAAAAGGAAAGACCAGTCAAACACAATTGGTCTGTAAAAAAATGTACTGGCCATCACACAGTGAGGTGGAGGAGGCGGAGAAGGTGGAGGAGGAGGTGGAGGAGGCGGTGGAGGAGGCGGAGGCGGAGGAGGAGGCGGAGGAGGAGGCGGAGGAGGAGGCGGAGGAGGAGGCGGAGGACGCGGAGGAGGAGGACGCGGAGGAGGAGGAGGCGGAGGAGGAGGAGGCGGAGGAGGAGGAGGCGAAGGAGGAGGCGGAGGAGGAGGCAGAGGAGGAGGAGGCGGAAGAGGTAGGTGGCCCGTAAAAAAAGAGACCAGTAAAAGAAATGGCCAGTAAAAAAAGATGAATGGCCATAAAAAAAATTTGACTGGTAAAAAAATAAAATAATAGAAATATAAAACAATTAAATTCCCTTCTACATGACTTCACCGAAAGAACCAAGAATATGAATCCCTGCAGTCACGAAAGCTTTAATTCAAAATGGTAAAAAAAGTCAAACTGAAAAAATTGGCCAGTAAAAAAGATAATTGGCCATCAAAAAAAGTGACTGGTTAAAAAATAGTGGCCATTAAAGAAAAAATTTGACTGGTAAAAAAAAAATGGTCATGAAAAAAGTGAAAAAAATTGGCTGGTAAAAAAGATAAATGGCCATCAAAAAAAGTGACCGGTTAAAAAAGAGTGGCCATTAAAAAATAGCGGCCTACCAAAAAATAATTGGCTCGTAAAAAAAAACAGTCGAAAAAAATTGGCCAGTAAAAAAGATAAGTGGCCATCAAAAAGTGACCGGTTAAAAAAATTGCCCATTAAAAAAAGTGACTGCAAAAAATTGGCCCGTAAAAAAGGAAGGACCAGTCAAACAAAATTGGTCAGTAAAAAAATGTATTGGCCATCACAGTGAGGTGGAGGAGGCGGAGGAGGTGGAGGAGGAGGCGGAGGAGGCGGAGGAGGAGGCAGAGGCGGAGGAGGAGGCGGAGGAGGAGGCGGAGGAGGAGGAGGCGGAAGAGGTAGGTGGCCCGTAAAAAAAGAGACCAGTAAAAGAATTGGCCAGTAAAAAAAGATCAGTGGCCATGAAAAAAATTGACTGGTAAAAAAAATAAAAGAATAGAAATATAAAACAATTAAATTCCCTTCTACGTGACTTTACCGAAAGAACCAATAATATGAATCCCTGCAGTCACGAAAGCTTTAATTCAAAATGGTAAAAAAGTCAAACTGAAAAAATTGGTCAGTAAAAAAGATAATTGGCCATCAAAAAAAGTGACTGATTAAAAAAGAGTGGCCATTAAAGAAAAAAATTGACTGGTAAAAAAAAAAATGGTAATGAAAAAAGTGAAAAAAATTGGCCGGGAAAAAAGAAAAATGGCCATCAAAAAAAGTGACCGGTTAAAAAAGAGTGGCCATTAAAAAAATAGTGGCCGATTAAAAATGAATTGGCCCATATAAAAAAGACCGGTCAAAAAAAATTGGCTGATAAAAAGATGAATGGCCATACAAAAAAGTGACCGGTTAATGAATCCTGCAGTGACCGGTTAATGAATCCCTGCAGTCACGAAAGCTTTAATTCAAAATGGTAAAAAAAGTCAAACTGAAAAAATTGGCCAGTGAAAAAGATAATTGGCCATCAAAAAAAGTGACCGGTTATAAAAGAGTGGCCATTAAAAAAATAGTGGCCGCTCAAAAATGAATTGGCCCATAAAAAAAAAGACCGGTCGAAAAAAATTGGCCGGTAAAAAAGATGAATGGCCATCCAAAAAAGTGACCGGTTAAAAAAGAGTGGCTATTAAAGAAAAAATTTGACTGGTAAAAAAAATGGTCATAAAAAAAGTGAAAAAAATTGGCCGATAAAAAAGATAAATGGACATCAAAAAAAGTGACCGGTTAAAAAAGAGTGGCCATTAAAAAAACATTGGTCTACCAAGAAATAATTGGCCCGTAAAAAAAGACCAGTCGAAAAAAATTGGCCAGTAAAAAAGATAAATGGCCATCAAAAAAAGTGACCGGTTAAAAAAATTGCCCATTAAAAAAATGACTACAAAAAATTGGCCCGTAAAAAAGGAAAGACCAGTCAAACAAAATTGGTCAGTAAAAAAATGTATTGGCAAATCACACAGTGAGTTGGAGGCGGAGGAGGAGGCGGAGGAGGCGGAGGAGGCAAAGGAGGAGGCAGAGGCGGAGGAGGAGGCGGAGGAGGAGGCGGAGGCAGAAGAGGTAGGTGGCCCGTAAAAAAAAGAGACCAGTAAAAGAATTGGCCAGTAAAAAAAGATGAGTCGCCATAAAAAAATGTGACTATTAAAAAAAAAAATACAAATATAAAACAATTAAATTCCCTTCTATGTGACTTTACCGAAAGAACCAGAATATGAATCGCTGCAGTCACGAAAGCTTTAGTTCAAAATGGTAAAAAAGTCAAACTGAAAAAATTGGCCAGTAAAAAAGATAATTGGCCATCAATAAAAAGTGACTGGTTAAAAAAGAGTGGCCATTAAAGAAAAAATTTGACTGGTAAAAAAAAATGGTCATGAAAAAAGTGAAAAAAATTGGTGGGTATAAAAGATAAATGGCCATCAAAAAAGTGACCGGTTAAAAAAGAGTGGCCATTAAAGTAAAAATTTGACTGGTAAAAAAAATGGTCATAAAAAAAGTGAAAAAAATTGGCCGATAAAAAAGATAAATGGCTATCAAAAAAAGTGACCGGTTAAAAAAATTGCCCATTAAAAAAAGTGACCACAAAAAATTGGCCCGTAAAAAAGGAAAGACCAGTCAAACAAAATTGGTCCGTAAAAAAATGTATTGGCCATCACACAGTGAGGTGGAGGAGGCGGAGGAGGTGGAGGAGGAGGTGGAGGAGGCGGTGGAGGAGGCAGAGGAGGAGGCGGAGGAGGAGGTGGAGGAGGAGACGGAGGCGGAGGAGGCGGAGGAGGAGGAGGCGGTGGAGGAGGCGGAGGAGGAGGCGGAGGAGGAGGAGGAGGAGGCGGAAGAGGTAGGTGGCCCGTAAAAAAAGAGACCAGTAAAAGAATTGGCCAGTAAAAAAAGATGAATGGCCATAAAAAATTTGACTGGTAAAAAAAATAAAATAATAGAAATATAAAACAATTAAATTCCGGTCTACATGACTTCACCAAAAGAACCAAGAATATGAATCACTGCAGTCACGAAAGCTTTAATTCAAAATGGTAAAAAAAGTCAAACTGAAAAAATTGGCCAGTAAAAAAGATAATTGACCATCAAAAAAAGTGACTGATTAAAAAAGAGTGGCCATTAAAGAAAAAATTTGACTGGTAAAAAAAATGGTCATGAAAAAATTGAAACAATTGGCCTGGAAAAAAGATAAATGGCCATCAAAAAAATTGACCGGTTAAAAAAGAGTGGCCATTAAAAAAACAGTGGCCGATCAAAAATGAATTGGCCCATAAAAAAAAGACTGGTCGAAAAAAATTGGCCGGTAAAAAAGATGAATGGCCATCCAAAAAAGTGACCAAAAAAGAGTGGCCATTATAGAAAAAATTTGACTGGTAAAAAAAATGGTCATAAAAAAGTGAAAAAAATGGGCCGATAAAAAAGATAAATGGCCATCAAAAAAGTGACTGGTTAAAAAAGAGTGGGCATTAAAAAAACAGTGGCCTACCAAAAAATAATTGGCCCGTAAAAAAAGACCAGTCAAAAAAAATTGGCCAGTAAAAAAGATAAGTGGCCATCAAAAAAAGTGACTGGTTAAAAAAGAGTGGCCATTAAAGAAAAAATTTGACTGGTAAAAAAAATGGTCATGAAAAAAGTGAAAAAAATTGGCCGGTAAAAAAGATAAATGGCCATCAAAAAAAGTGACCGGTTAAAAAAGAGTGGCCATTAAAAAATAGCGGCCTACCAAAAAATAATTGGCGCGTAAAAAAAACAGTCGAAAAAAATTGGCCAGTAAAAAAGATAAGTGGCCATCAAAAAAGTGACCGGTTAAAAAAATTGCCCATTAAAAAAAGTGACTACAAAAAATTGGCCCGTAAAAAAGGAAGGACGAGTCAAACAAAATTGGTCAATAAAAAAATGTATTGGCCATCACAGAGTGAGGTGGAGTAGGCGGAGGAGGTGGAGGAGGAGGCGGAGGAGGCGGAGGAGGCAGAGGAGGAGGCAGAGGCGGAGGAGGAGGCGGTAGAGGTAGGTGGCCCGTAAAAAAAGAGACCAGTAAAAGAATTGGCCAGTAAAAAAAGATGAGTGGCCATGAAAAATTGACTGGTAAAAAAAATAAAAGAATAGAAATATAAAACAATTAAATTCCCTTCTACGTGACTTTACCGAAAGAACCAAGAATATGAATTCCTGCAGTCACGAAAGCTTTAATTCAAAATGTTAAAAAAGTCAAACTGAAAATATTGGCCAGTAAAAAAGATAATTGGCCATCAAAAAAAGTGACTGATTAAAAAAGGGTGGCCATTAAAGAAAAAATTTGACTGGTACAAAAAAAATGGTCATGAAAAAATTGAAAAAAATTGGCCGGGAAAAAAGATAAATGGCCATCAAAAAAATTGACCGGTTAAAAAAGAGTGGCCATTAAAAAAATAGTGGCCGATCAAAAATGAATTGGCCCATAAAAAAAAGACCGGTCGAAAAAAATTGGCCGGTAAAAAAGATGAATGGCCATCCAAAAAAGTGACCGGTTAAAAAAGAGTGCCCAATATAGAAAAAATTTGACTGGTAAAAAAAATGGTCATGAAAAAGTGAAAAAATGGGCCGATAAAAAAGATAAATGGCCATCAAAAAAAGTGACCGGTTAAAAAAGAGTGGGCATTAAAAAAACAGTGGCCTACCAAAAAATAATTGGCCCGTAAAAAAAGACCAGTCAAAAAAAATTGGCCAGTAAAAAAGATAAGTGGCCATCAAAAAAAGTGACTGGTTAAAAAAGAGGGGCCATTAAAGAAAAAATTTGACTGGTAAAAAAAATGGTCATAAAAAAAGTGAAAAAAATTGGCCGGTAAAAAAGATAAATGGCCATCAAAAAAAGTGACCGGTTAAAAAAGAGTGGCCATTAAAAAATAGTGGCCTACCAAAAAATAATTTGCGCGTAAAAAAAAGTCGAAAAAAATTGGCCAGTAAAAAAGATAAGTGGCCATCAAAAAAGTGACCGGTTAAAAAAATTGCCCATTAAAAAAAGTGACTACAAAAAATTGGCCCGTAAAAAAGGAAGGACGAGTCAAACAAAATTGGTCAGTAAAAAAATGTATTGGCCATCACACAGTGAGGTGGAGTAGGCGGAGGAGGTGGAGGAGGAGGCGGAGGAGGCGGAGGAGGAGGCAGAGGCGGAGGAGGAGGCGGTAGAGGTAGGTGGCCTGTAAAAAAGAGACCAGTAAAAGAATTGGCCAGTAAAAAAAGATGAGTGGCCATAAAAAAAATTGACTGGTAAAAAAAATAAAAGAATAGAAATATAAAACAATTAAATTCCCTTCTACGTGACTTTACCGAAAGAACCAAGAATATGAATCCCTGCAGTCACGAAAGCTTTAATTCAAAATGTAAAAAAGTCAAACTGAAAAAATTGGCCAGTAAAAAAGATGAATGGCCATCAAAAAAAGTGACCGGTTAAAAATGGGTGGCCATTAAAGAAAAAATTTAACTGGTAAAAAAAAAATGGTCATGAAAAAAGTGAAAAAAATTGGCCGGTAAAAAGATGAATGGCCATCCAAAAAAGTGACTGGTTAATGAATCCTGCAGTGACCGGTTAATGAATCCCTGCAGTCACGAAAGCTTTAATTCAAAATGGTAAAAAAAGTCAAACTGAAAAAATTGGCCAGTAAAAAAGATAATTGACCATCAAAAAAGTGACTGATTAAAAAAGAGTGGCCATTAAAGAAAAAATTTGACTGGTAAAAAAAATGGTCATGAAAAAAGTGAAAAAATTGGCCGGGAAAAAAGATAAATGGCCATCAAAAAAAGTGACCGGTTAAAAAAGAGTGGCCATTAAAAAAATAGTGGCCGATCAAAAATGAATTGGCCCATAAAAAAAAGACCGGTCGAAAAAAATTGGTCGGTAAAAAAGATGAATGGCCATCCAAAAAGTGACCGGTTAAAAAAATTGCCCATTAAAAAAAGTGACTACAAAAAATTGGCCCGTAAAAAAGGAAAGACCAGTCAAACAAAATTGGTCCGTAAAAAAATGTATTGGCCATCACACAGTGAGGTGGAGGAGGCGGAGGAGGTGGAGGAGGAGGTGGAGGAGGCGGTGGAGGAGGCGGAGGAGGAGGCGGAGGAGGAGGTGGAGGAGGAGACGGAGGCGGAGGAGGCGGAGGAGGAGGAGGCGGTGGAGGAGGCGGAGGAGGAGGCGGAGGAGGAGGCGGAAGAGGTAGGTGGCCCGTAAAAAAAGAGACCAGTAAAAGAATTGGCCAGTAAAAAAAGATGAATGGCCATAAAAAATTTGACTGGTAAAAAAAATAAAATAATAGAAATATAAAACAATTAAATTCCGTTCTACATGACTTCACCAAAAGAACCAAGAATATGAATCACTGCAGTCACGAAAGCTTTAATTCAAAATGGTAAAAAAAGTCAAACTGAAAAAATTGGCCAGTAAAAAAGATAATTGACCATAAAAAAAGTGACTGATTAAAAAAGAGTGGCCATTAAAGAAAAAATTTGACTGGTAAAAAAAATGGTCATGAAAAAATGGAAACAATTGGCCGGGAAAAAAGATAAATGGCCATCAAAAAAATTGACCGGTTAAAAAAGAGTGGCCATTAAAAAAACAGTGGCCCATCAAAAATGAATTGGCCCATAAAAAAAAGACCGGTCGAAAAAAATTGGCCGGTAAAAAAGATGAATGGCCATCCAAAAAAGTGACCGGTTAAAAAAGAGTGGCCATTATAGAAAAAATTTGACTGGTAAAAAAAATGGTCATAAAAAAGTGAAAAAAAATGGGCCGATAAAAAAGATAAATGGCCATCAAAAAAGTGACTGGTTAAAAAAATTGCCCATTAAAAAAAGTGACTACAAAAAATTGGCCTGTAAAAAAGGAAAGACCAGTCAAACAAAATTGGTCCATAAAAAAATGTATTGGCCATCACACAGTGAGGTGGAGGAGGCGGAGGAGGTGGAGGAGGTGGTGGAGGAGGCGGTAAAGGAGGCGGAGGAGGAGGCGGAGGAGGAGGTGGAGGAGGAGACGGAGGCGGAGGAGGCGGAGGAGGAGGAGGCGGTGGAGGAGGTGGAGGAGGAGGCGGAGGAGGAGGAGGAGGCGGAAGAGGTAGGTGGCCCGTAAAAAAAGAGACCAGTAAAAGAATTGGCCAGTAAAAAAAGATGAATGGCCATAAAAAATTTGACTGGTAAAAAAAATAAAATAATAGAAATATAAAACAATTAAATTCCGGTCTACATGACTTCACCAAAAGAACCAAGAATATGAATCACTGCAGTCACGAAAGCTTTAATTCAAAATGGTAAAAAAAGTCAAACTGAAAAAATTGGCCAGTAAAAAAGATAATTGACCATAAAAAAAGTGACTGATTAAAAAAGAGTGGCCATTAAAGAAAAAATTTGACTAGTAAAAAAAATGGTCATGAAAAAATTGAAACAATTGGCTGGGAAAAAAGATAAATGGCCATCAAAAACATTGACCGGTTAAAAAAGAGTGGCCATTAAAAAAACAGTGGCCGATCAAAAATGAATTGGCCCATAAAAAAAAGACCGGTCGAAAAAAATTGGCCGGTAAAAAAGAGGAATGGCCATCCAAAAAAGTGACTGGTTAAAAAAGAGTGGCCATTATAGAAAAAATTTGACTGGTAAAAAAAATGGTCATAAAAAAGTGAAAAAAATGGGCCGATAAAAAAGATAAATGGCCATCAAAAAAGTGACTAGTTAAAAAAGAGTGGGCATTAAAAAAACAGTGGCCTACCAAAAAATAATTGGCCCGTAAAAAAAGACCAGTCAAAAAAAATTGGCCAGTAAAAAAGATAAGTGGCCATCAAAAAAAGTGACTGGTTAAAAAAGAGCGGCCATTAAAGAAAAAAATTGACTGGTAAAAAAAATGGTCATAAAAAAAGTGAAAAAAATTGGCCGGGAAAAAAGATAAATGGCCATCAAAAAAATTGACCGGTTAAAAAAGAGTGGCCATTAAAAAAATAGTGGCCGATCAAAAATGAATTGGCCCATAAAAAAAATACAGGTCGAAAAAAATTGGCCGGTAAAAAAGATGAATGGCCATCCAAAAAAGTGACCGGTTAAAAAAGAGTGGCCATTATAGAAAAAATTTGACTGGTAAAAAAAATGGTCATAAAAAAGTGAAAAAATGGGCCGATAAAAAAGATAAATGGCCATCAAAAAAAGTGACCGGTTAAAAAAGAGTGGGCATTAAAAAAACAGTGGCCTACCAAAAAATAATTGGCCCGTAAAAAAAGACCAGTCAAAAAAAATTGGCCAGTAAAAAAGATAAGTGGCCATCAAAAAAAGTGACTGGTTAAAAAAGAGGGGCCATTAAAGAAAAAATTTGACTGGTAAAAAAAATGGTCATAAAAAAAGTGAAAAAAATTGGCCGGTAAAAAGATAAATGGCCATCAAAAAAAGTGACCGGTTAAAAAAGAGTGGCCATTAAAAAATAGCGGCCTACCAAAAAATAATTGGCGCGTAAAAAAAAGTCGAAAAAAATTGGCCAGTAAAAAAGATAAGTGGCCATCAAAAAAGTGACCGGTTAAAAAAATTGCCCATTAAAAAAAGTGACTACAAAAAATTGGCCCGTAAAAAAGGAAGGACGAGTCAAACAAAATTGGTCAGTAAAAAAATGTATTGGCCATCACACAGTGAGGTGGAGTAGGCGGAGGAGGTGGAGGAGGAGGCGGAGGAGGCGGAGGAGGAGGCAGAGGTGGAGGAGGAGGCGGTAGAGGTAGGTGGCCCGTAAAAAAGAGACCAGTAAAAGAATTGGCCAGTAAAAAAAGATGAGTGGCCATAAAAAAAATTGACTGGTAAAAAAAATAAAAGAATAGAAATATAAAACAATTAAATTCCCTTCTACGTGACTTTACCGAAAGAACCAAGAATATGAATCCCTGCAGTCACGAAAGCTTTAATTCAAAATGGTAAAAAAGTCAAACTGAAAAAATTGGCCAGTAAAAAGATGAATGGCCATCAAAAAAAGTGACCGGTTAAAAAAGGGTGGCCATTAAAGAAAAAATTTGACTGGTAAAAAAAAAATGGTCATGAAAAAAGTGAAAAAAATTGGCCGGTAAAAAGATGAATGGCCATCCAAAAAAGTGACCGGTTAATGAATCCTGCAGTGACCGGTTAATGAATCCCTGCAGTCACGAAAGCTTTAATTCAAAATGGTAAAAAAAGTCAAACTGAAAAAATTGGCCAGTAAAAAAGATAATTGACCATCAAAAAAGTGACTGATTAAAAAAGAGTGGCCATTAAAGAAAAAATTTGACTGGTAAAAAAAATGGTCATGAAAAAAGTGAAAAAATTGGCCGGGAAAAAAGATAAATGGCCATCAAAAAAAGTGACCGGTTAAAAAAGAGTGGCCATTAAAAAAATAGTGGCCGATCAAAAATGAATTGGCCCATAAAAAAAAGACCGGTCGAAAAAAATTGGTCGGTAAAAAAGATGAATGGCCATCCAAAAAGTGACCGGTTAAAAAAGAGTGGCCATTAAAGTAAAAATTTGACTGTTAAAAAAAATGGTCATAAAAAAAGTGAAAAAAATTGGCCGATAAAAAAGATAAATGGCTATCAAAAAAAGTGACCGGTTAAAAAAATTGCCCATTAAAAAAGTGACTACAAAAAATTGGCCCGTAAAAAAGGAAAGACCAGTCAAACAAAATTGGTCCGTAAAAAAATGTATTGGCCATCACACAGTGAGGTGGAGGAGGCGGAGGAGGTGGAGGAGGAGGTGGAGGAGGCGGTGGAGGAGGCGGAGGAGGAGGCGGAGGAGGAGGTGGAGGAGGAGACGGAGGCGGAGGAGGCGGAGGAGGAGGAGGCGGTGGAGGAGGCGGAGGAGGAGGCGGAGGAGGAGGAGGAGGCGGAAGAGGTAGGTGGCCCGTAAAAAAATAGACCAGTAAAAGAATTGGCCAGTAAAAAAAGATGAATGGCCATAAAAAATTTACTGGTAAAAAAAATAAAATAATAGAAATATAAAACAATTAAATTCCGTTCTACATGACTTCACCAAAAGAACCAAGAATATGAATCACTGCAGTCACGAAAGCTTTAATTCAAAATGGTAAAAAAAAGTCAAACTGAAAAAATTGGCCAGTAAAAAAGATAATTGACCATCAAAAAAAGTGACTGATTAAAAAAGAGTGGCCATTAAAGAAAAAATTTGACTGGTAAAAAAAATGGTCATGAAAAAATTGAAACAATTGGCCGGGAAAAAAGATAAATGGCCATCAAAAAAATTGACCGGTTAAAAAAGAGTGGCCATTAAAAAAGTAGTGGCCGATCAAAAATGAATTGGCCCATAAAAAAAAGACCGGTCGAAAAAAATTGGCCGGTAAAAAAGATGAATGGCCATCCAAAAAAGTGACCGGTTAAAAAAGAGTGGCCATTATAGAAAAAATTTGACTGGTAAAAAAAATGGTCATAAAAAAGTGAAAAAAATGGGCCGATAAAAAAGATAAATGGCCATCAAAAAAGTGACTGGTTAAAAAAATTGCCCATTAAAAAAAGTGACTACAAAAAATTGGCCCGTAAAAAAGGAAAGACCAGTCAAACAAAATTGGTCCATAAAAAAATGTATTGGCCATCACACAGTGAGGTGGAGGAGGCGGAGGAGGTGGAGGAGGAGGTGGAGGAGGCGGTGGAGGAGGCGGAGGAGGAGGAGGAGGTGGAGGAGGAGACGGAGGCGGAGGAGGCGGAGGAGGAGGAGGCGGTGGAGGAGGCGGATGAGGAGGAGGAGGAGGCGGAAGAGGTAGGTGGCCCGTAAAAAAAGAGACCAGTAAAAGAATTGGCCAGTAAAAAAAGATGAATGGCCATAAAAAATTTGACTGGTAAAAAAAATAAAATAATAGAAATATAAAACAATTAAATTCCGTTCTACATGACTTCACCAAAAGAACCAAGAATATGAATCACTGCAGTCACGAAAGCTTTAATTCAAAATGGTGAAAAAAGTCAAACTGAAAAAATTGGCCAGTAAAAAAGATAATTGACCATAAAAAAAGTGACTGATTAAAAAAGAGTGGCCATTAAAGAAAAAATTTGGCTGGTAAAAAAAATGGTCATGAAAAAATTGAAACAATTGGCCGGGAAAAAAGATAAATGGCCATCAAAAAAATTGACCGGTTAAAAAAGAGTGGCCATTAAAAAAACAGTGGCCGATCAAAAATGAATTGGCCCATAAAAAAAAGACCGGTCGAAAAAAATTGGCCGGTAAAAAAGATGAATGGCCATCCAAAAAAGTGACCGGTTAAAAAAGAGTGGCCATTATAGAAAAAATTTGACTGGTAAAAAAAATGGTCATAAAAAAGTGAAAAAAATGGGCCGATAAAAAAGGAAGGACCAGTCAAACAAAATTGGTCAGTAAAACAATGTATTGGCCATCACACAGTGAGGTGGAGTAGGCGGAGGAGGTGAAGGAGGAGGCGGAGGAGGCGGAGGAGGAGGCAGAGGCGGAGGAGGAGGCGGTAGAGGTAGGTGGCCTGTAAAAAAAGAGACCAGTAAAAGAATTGGCCAGTAAAAAAAGATGAGTGGCCATAAAAAAAATTGACTGGTAAAAAAAATAAAAGAATAGAAATATAAAACAATTAAATTCCCTTCTACGTGACTTTACCGAAAGAACCAAGAATATGAATCCCTGCAGTCACGAAAGCTTTAATTCAAAATGGTAAAAAAGTCAAACTGAAAAAATTGGCCAGTAAAAAAGATAATTGGCCATCAAAAAAAGTGACTGATTAAAAAAGGGTGGCCATTAAAGAAAAAATTTGACTGGTACAAAAAAAATGGTCATGAAAAAAGTGAAAAAAATTGGCCAGGAAAAAAGATAAATGGCCATCAAAAAAAGTGACCGGTTAAAAAAGAGTGGCCATTAAAAAAATAGTGGCCAATCAAAAATGAATTGGCCCATATAAAAAAGACCGGTCGAAAAAAAATGGCCGATAAAAAGATGAATGGCCATCCAAAAAAGTGACCGGTTAATGAATCCTGCAGTGACCGGTTAATGAATCCCTGCAGTCACGAAAGCTTTAATTCAAAATGGTAAAAAAAGTCAAACTGAAAAAATTGGCCAGTAAAAAAGATAATTGGCCATCATAAAAAGTGACCGGTTATAAAAGAGTGGCCATTAAAAAAATAGTGGCCGATCAAAAATGAATTGGCCCATAAAAAAAAGACCGGTCGAAAAAAATTGGCTGGTAAAAAAGATGAATGGCCATCCAAAAAAGTGACCGGTTAAAAAAGAGTGGCCATTAAAGAAAAAATTTGACTGGTAAAAAAAATGGTCATAAAAAAAGTGAAAAAAATTGGCCGATGAAAAAGATAAATGGCCATCAAAAAAAGTGACCGGTTAAAAAAGAGTGCCCATTAAAAAAACATTGGTCTACCAAAAAATAATTGGCCTGTAAAAAAAGACCAGTCGAAAAAAATTGGCCAGTAAAAAAGATAAATGGCCATCAAAAAAAGTGACCGGTTAAAAAAATTGCCCATTAAAAAAAGTGACTACAAAAAATTGGCCCGTAAAAAAGGAAAGACCAGTCAAACAAAATTGGTCAGTAAAAAAATGTATTGGCCATCACACAGTGAGTTGGAGGAGGCGGAGGAGGCGGAGGAGGAGGCGGAGGAGGAGGCGGAGGAGGCGGAGGAGGAGGCAGAGGCGGAGGAGGAGGCGGGGGAGGAGGCGGAGGAGGAGGCGGAGGAGGAGGCGGAAGAGGTAGGTGGCCCGTAAAAAAAGAGACCAGTAAAAGAATTGGCCAGTAAAAAAAGATGAGTCGCCATAAAAAAATATGACTATAAAAAAAAAAATACAAATATAAAACAATTAAATTCCCTTCTATGTGACTTTACCGAAATAACCAGAATATGAATCGCTGCAGTCACGAAAGCTTTAGTTCAAAATGGTAAAAAAGTCAAACTGAAAAAATTGGCCAGTAAAAAAGATAATTGGCCATCAAGAAAAGTGACTGATTAAAAAAGAGTGGCCATTAAAGAAAAAATTTGACTGGTAAAAAAAAATGGTCATGAAAAAAGTGAAAAAAATTGTCCGGTAAAAAAGATAAATGGCCATCAAAAAAGTGACCGGTTAAAAAAGAGTGGCCATTAAAAAAAAAGTGGTCGATCAAAAATTAATTGGCCCATAAAAAAATGACCAGTCAAAAAAAATTGGCCGTTAAAAAGATGAATGGCCATCAAAAAAAGTGACCGGTTAAAAAAGAGTGGCCATTAAAGAAAAAATTTGACTGGTAAAAAAAAAATGGTCATGAAAAAAGTGAAAAAAATTGGCCGGTAAAAAGATGAATGGCCATCCAAAAAAGTGACCGGTTAATGAATCCTGCAGTGACCGGTTAATGAATCCCTGCAGTCACGAAAGCTTTAATTCAAAATGGTAACAAAAAGTCAAACTGAAAAAATTGGCCAGTAAAAAAGATAATTGGCCATCAAGAAAAGTGACTGATTAAAAAAGAGTGGCCATTAAAGAAAAAATTTGACTGGTAAAAAAAATGGTCATGAAAAAAGTGAAAAAATTGGACGGGAAAAAAGATAAATGGCCATCAAAAAAAGTGACTGGTTAAAAAAGAGTGGCCATTAAAAAAATAGTGGCCGATCAAAAATGAATTGGCCCATAAAAAAAAGACCGGTCGAAAAAAATTGGTCGGTAAAAAAGATGAATGGCCATCCAAAAAGTGACCGGTTAAAAAAGAATGGCCATTAAAGTAAAAATTTGACTGGTAAAAAAAATGGTCATAAAAAAAGTGAAAAAAATTGGCCGATAAAAAAGATAAATGGCTATCAAAAAAAGTGACCGGTTAAAAAAATTGCCCATTAAAAAAAGTGACTACAAAAAATTGGCCCGTAAAAAAGGAAAGACCAGTCAAACAAAATTGGTCCGTAAAAAAATGTATTGGCCATCACACAGTGAGGTGGAGGAGGCGGAGGAGGTGGAGGAGGAGGTGGAGGAGGCGGTGGAGGAGGCGGAGGAGGAGGCGGAGGAGGAGGTGGAGGAGGAGACGGAGGCGGAGGAGGAGGAGGCGGAGGAGGAGGAGGCGGTGGAGGAGGCGGAGGCGGAGGAGGAGGAGGAGGTGGAAGAGGTAGGTGGCCCGTAAAAAAAGAGACCAGTAAAAGAATTGGCCAGTAAAAAAGGATGAATGGCCATAAAAAATTTGACTGGTAAAAAATAAAATAATAGAAATATAAAACAATTAAATTCCGTTCTACATGACTTCACCGAAAGAACCAAGAATATGAATCCCTGCAGTCACGAAAGCTTTAATTCAAAATGGTAAAAAAAGTCAAACTGAAAAAATTGGCCAGTAAAAAAGATAATTGACCATCAAAAAAAGTGACTGATTAAAAAAGAGTGGCCATTAAAGAAAAAATTTGACTGGTAAAAAAAATGGTCATGAAAAAATTGAAAAAATTGGCCGGGAAAAAAGATAAATGGCCATCAAAAAAATTGACTGGTTAAAAAAGAGTGGCCATTAAAAAAATAGTGGCCGATCAAAAATGAATTGGCCCATAAAAAAAGACCGGTCGAAAAAAATTGGCCGGTAAAAAAGATGAATGGCCATCCAAAAAAGTGACCGGTTAAAAAAGAGGGGCCATTATAGAAAAAATTTGACTGGTAAAAAAAATGGTCATAAAAAAGTGAAAAAAATGGGCCGATAAAAAAGAGAAATGGCCATCAAAAAAAGTGACCGGTTAAAAAAGAGTGGGCATTAAAAAAACAGTGGCCTACCAAAAAATAATTGGCCCATAAAAAAAGACCAGTCAAAAAAAATTGGCCAGTAAAAAAGATAAGTGGCCATCAAAAAAAGTGACTGGTTAAAAAAGAGGGGCCATTAAAGAAAAAATGTGACTGGTAAAAATAAATGGTCATGAAAAAAGTGAAAAAAATTGGCCGGTAAAAAAGATAAATGGCCATCAAAAAAAGTGACCGGTTAAAAAAGAGTGGCCATTAAAAAATAGCGGCCTACCAAAAAATAATTGGCGCGTTAAAAAAAACAGTCAAAAAAAATTGGCCAGTAAAAAAGATAAGTGGCCATCAAAAAAGTGACCGGTTAAAAAAATTGCCCATTAAAAAAAGTGACTACAAAAAATTGGCCCGTAAAAAAGGAAGGACCAGTCAAACAAAATTGGTCAGTAAAAAAATGTATTGGCCATCACACAGTGAGGTGGAGTAGGCGGAGGAGGTGGAGGAGGAGGCGGAGGAGGCAGAGGAGGCGGAGGAGGAGGCAGAGGCGGAGGAGGAGGCGGAAGAGGTAGGTGGCCAGTAAAAAAAGAGACCAGTAAAAGAATTGGCCAGTAAAAAAAGATGAGTGGCCATAAAAAAAATTGACTGGTAAAAAAAATAAAAGAATAGAAATATAAAACAATTAAATTCCCTTCTACGTGACTTTACCGAAAGAACCAAGAATATGAATCCCTGCAGTCACGAAAGCTTTAATTCAAAATGGTAAAAAAGTCAAACTGAAAAAATTGGCCAGTAAAAAAGATAATTGGCCATCAAAAAAAGTGACTGATTAAAAAAGGGTGGCCATTAAAGAAAAAATTTGACTGGTACAAAAAAAATGGTCATGAAAAAAGTGAAAAAAATTGGCCGGGAAAAAAGATAAATGGCCATCAAAAAAAGTGACCGGTTAAAAAAGAGTGGCCATTAAAAAAATAGTGGCCAATCAAAAATGAATTGGCCCATATAAAAAAGACCGGTCGAAAAAAAATGGCCGATAAAAAGATGAATGGCCATCCAAAAAAGTGACCGGTTAATGAATCCTGCAGTGACCGCTTAATGAATCCCTGCAGTCATGAAAGCTTTAATTCAAAATGGTAACAAAAAGTCAAACTGAAAAAATTGGCCAGTAAAAAAGATAATTGGCCATCAAGAAAAGTGACTGATTAAAAAAGGGTGGCCATTAAAGAAAAAATTTGACTGGTACAAAAAAAATGGTCATGAAAAAAGTGAAAAAAATTGGCCGGGAAAAAAGATAAATGGCCATCAAAAAAAGTGACCGGTTAAAAAAGAGTGGCCATTAAAAAAATAGTGGCCAATCAAAAATGAATTGGCCCATATAAAAAAGACCGGTCGAAAAAAAATGGCCGATAAAAAGATGAATTGCCATCCAAAAAAGTGACCGGTTAATGAATCCTGCAGTGACCGCTTAATGAATCCCTGCAGTCATGAAAGCTTTAATTCAAAATGGTAACAAAAAGTCAAACTGAAAAAATTGGCCAGTAAAAAAGATAATTGGCCATCAAGAAAAGTGACTGATTAAAAAAGAGTGGCCATTAAAGAAAAAATTTGACTGGTAAAAAAAATGGTCATGGAAAAAGTGAAAAAATTGGCCGGGAAAAAAGATAAATGGCCATCAAAAAAAGTGACCGGTTAAAAAAGAGTGGGCATTAAAAAAACAGTGGCCTACCAAAAAATAATTGGCCTGTAAAAAAAGACCAGTCAAAAAAAATTGGCCAGTAAAAAAGATAAGTGGCCATCAAAAAAATTGACTGGTTAAAAAAGAGGGGCCATTAAAGAAAAAATTTGACTGGAAAAAAAAATGGTCATGAAAAAAGTGAAAAAAATTGGCCGGTAAAAAAGATAAATGGCCATCAAAAAAAGTGACCGGTTAAAAAAGAGTGGCCATTAAAAAATAGCGGCCTACCAAAAAATAATTGGCGCGTAAAAAAAAACAGTCGAAAAAAATTGGCCAGTAAAAAAGATAAGTGGCTATCAAAAAAGTGACCGGTTAAAAAAATTGCCCATTAAAAAAAGTGACTACAAAAAATTGGCCCGTAAAAAAGGAAGGACCAGTCAAACAAAATTGGTCAGTAAAAAAAATGTATTGGCCATCACACAGTGAGGTGGAGTAGGCGGAGGAGGTGGAGGAGGTGGAGGAGGAGGCGGAGGAGGCGGAGGAGGCGGAGGAGGAGGCAGAGGCGGAGGAGGAGGCGGAAGAGGTAGGTGGCCCGTAAAAAAAGAGACCAGTAAAAGAATTGGCCAGTAAAAAAAGATGAGTGGCCATAAAAAAAATTGACTGGTAAAAAAAATAAAAGAATAGAAATATAAAACAATTAAATTCCCTTCTACGTGACTTTTCCGAAAGAACCAATAATATGAATCCCTGCAGTCACGAAAGCTTTAATTAAAAATGGTAAAAAAGTCAAACTGAAAAAATTGGTCAGTAAAAAAGATAATTGGCCATCAAAAAAGTGACTGATTAAAAAAGAGTGGCCATTAAAGAAAAAATTTGACTGGTACAAAAAAAATGGTCATGAAAGAAGTGAAAAAAATTGGCCGGGAAAAAAGATGAATGGCCATCAAAAAAAGTGACCGGTTAAAAAAGAGTGGCCATTAAAAAAATAGTGGCCGATCAAAAATGAATTGGCCCATATAAAAAAGACCGGTCGAAAAAAAATGGCCGATAAAAAGATGAATGGCCATCCAAAAAAGTGACCGGTTAATGAATCCGTGCAGTCACGAAAGCTTTAATTCAAAATGGTAAAAAAGTCAAACTGATCAAATTGGCCAGTAAAAAAGATAATTGACCATCATAAAAGTGACTGATTAAAAGAGTGGCCATTAAAGAAAAAAATTGACTGGTAAAAAAAATGGTCATGAAAAAAGTGAAAAAATTGGCCGGGAAAAAAGATAAATGGCCATCAAAAAAATTGACCGGTTAAAAAAGAGTCGGATTAAAAAAATAGTGGCCGATCAAAAATGAATTGGCCCATAAAAAAAAGACCGGTCGAAAAAAATTGGCCGGTAAAAAAGATGAATGGCCATCCAAAAAAGTGACCGGTTAAAAAAGAGTGGCCATTAAAGAAAAAATTTGACTGGTAAAAAAAATAGTCATAAAAAAGTGAAAAAAATGGGCCGATAAAAAAGAGAAATGGCCATCAAAAAAAGTGACCGGTTAAAAAAGAGTGGGCATTAAAAAAACAGTGGCCTACCAAAAAATAATTGGCCCATAAAAAAAGACCAGTCAAAAAAAATTGGCCAGTAAAAAAGATAAGTGGCCATCAAAAAAAGTGACTGGTTAAAAAAATTGCCCATTAAAAAAATTGACTAGAAAAAATTGGCCCGTAAAAAAGGAAAGACCATTCAAACACAATTGGTCCGTAAAAAAAATGTATTGGCCATCACACAGTGAGGTGGAGGAGGCGGAGAAGGTGGGGGAGGAGGTGGAGGAGGCGGTGGAGGAGGCGGAGGAGGAGGCGGAGGAGGAGGCGGAGGAGGAGGAGGCGGAGGAGGAGGAGGCGGAGGAGGAGGTGGAGGAGGAGGCGGAGGAGGAGGAGGAGGAGGAGGCGGAAGAAGTAGGTGGCCCGTAAACAAAGAGACCAGTAAAAGAATTGGCCAGTAAAAAAAGATGAATTTCCATAAAAAAATTTGACTGGTAAAAAAAATAAAATAATAGAAATATAAAACAATTAAATTCCCTTCTACATGACTTCACCGAAAGAACCAAGAATATGAATCCCTGCAGTCACGAAAGCTTTAATTAAAAATGGTAAAAAAAGTCAAACTGAAAAAATTGGCCAGTAAAAAAGATAATTGGCCATCAAAAAAAGTGACTGGTTAAAAAATAGTGGCCATTAAAGAAAAAATTTGACTGGTAAAAAAAAAATGTTCATGAAAAAAGTGAAAAAAATTGGCCGGTAAAAAAGATAAATGGCCATCAAAAAAAGTGACCAGTTAAAAAAGAGTGGCCATTAAAAAATAGCGGCCTACCAAAAAATAATTGGCGCGTAAAAAAAACAGTCGAAAAAAAATTGGCCAGTAAAAAAGATAAGTGGCCATCAAAAAAGTGACCCGTTAAAAAAATTGCCGATTAAAAAAAGTGACTACAAAAAATTGGCCCGTAAAAAAGGAAGGACCAGTCAAACAAAATTGGTCAGTAAAAAAATGTATTGGCCATCACAGTGAGGTGGAGGAGGCAGAGGAGGTGGAGGAGGAGGCGGAGGAGGCGGAGGAGGAGGCAGAGGCGGAGGAGGAGGCGGAAGAGGTAGGTGGCCCGTGAAAAAAGAGACCAGTAAAAGAATTGGCCAGTAAAAAAAGATCAGTGGCCATGAAAAAAATTGACTGGTAAAAAAAATAAAAGAATAGAAATATAAAACAATAAAATTCCCTTCTACGTGACTTTACCGAAAGAACCAATAATATGAATCCCTGCAGTCACGAAAGCTTTAATTCAAAATGGTAAAAAAGTCAAACTGAAAAAATTGGTCAGTAAAAAAGATAATTGGCCATCAAAAAAAGTGACTGATTAAAAAAGAGTGGCCATTAAAGAAAAAAATTGACTGGTAAAAAAAAAATGGTCATGAAAAAATTGGCCGGGAAAAAAGATAATTGGCAATCAAAAAAAGTGACCGGTTAAAAAAGAGTGGCCATTAAAAAAATAGTGGCCGATCAAAAATGAATTGGCCCATATAAAAAAGACCGGTCGAAAAAAAATGGCCGATAAAAAGATGAATGGCCATCCAAAAAATGACCGGTTAATGAATCCTGCAGTGACCGGTTAATGAATCCCTGCAGTCACGAAAGCTTTAATTCAAAATGGTAAAAAAAGTGAAACTGAAAAAATTGGCCAGTAAAAAAGATAATTGACCATCAAAAAAGTAACTGATTAAAAGAGTGGCCATTAAAGAAAAAATTTGACTGGTAAAAAAAATGGTCATGAAAAAAGTGAAAAAATTGGCCGGGAAAAAAGATAAATGGCCATCAAAAAAATTGACCGGTTAAAAATGAGTGGCCATTAAAAAAATAGTGGCCGATCAAAAATGAATTGGCCCATAAAAAAAAGACCGGTCAAAAAAAATTGGCCAGTAAAAAAGATGAATGGCCATCCAAAAAAGTGACCGGTTAAAAAAGAGTGGCCATTAAAGAAAAAATTTGACTGGTAAAAAAAATAGTCATAAAAAAGTGAAAAAATGGGCTGATAAAAAAGATAAATGGCCATCAAAAAAAGTGACCGGTTAAAAAAGAGTGGGCATTAAAAAAACAGTGGCCTACCAAAAAATAATTGGCCCGTAAAAAAAGACCAGTCAAAAAAAATTGGCCAGTAAAAAAGATAAGTGGCCATCAAAAAAAGTGACTGGTTAAAAAAGAGGGGCCATTAAAGAAAAAATTTGACTGGTAAAAAAAAATGGTCATGAAAAAAGTGAAAAAAATTGGCCGGTAAAAAAGATAAATGGCCATCAAAAAAAGTGACCGGTTAAAAAAGAGTGGCCATTAAAAAATAGCGGCCTACCAAAAAATAATTGGCGTGTAAAAAAAAACAGTCGAAAAAAATTGGCCAGTAAAAAAGATAAGTGGCCATCAAAAAAGTGACCGGTTAAAAAAATTGCCCATTAAAAAAAGTGACTACAAAAAATTGGCCCGTAAAAAAGGAAGGACCAGTCAAACAAAATTGGTCAGTAAAAAAATGTATTGGCCATCACACAGTGAGGTGGAGTAGGCGGAGGAGGTGGAGGAGGAGGCGGAGGAGGCGGAGGAGGAGGCAGAGGCGGAGGAGGAGGCGGAAGAGGTAGGTGGCCCGTAAAAAAAGAGACCAGTAAAAGAATTGGCCAGTAAAAAAAGAGCAGTGGCCATGAAAAAAATTGACTGGTAAAAAAAATAAAAGAATAGAAATATAAAACAATTAAATTCCCTTCTACGTGACTTTACCGAAAGAACCAATAATATGAATCCCTGCAGTCACGAAAGCTTTAATTCAAAATGGTAAAAAAGTCAAACTGAAAAAATTGGTCAGTAAAAAGATAATTGGCCATCAAAAAAAGTGACTCATTAAAAAAGAGTGGCCATTAAAGAAAAAAATTGACTGGTAAAAAAAAAATGGTCATGAAAAAATTGGCCGGGAAAAAAGATAAATGGCCATCAAAAAAAGTGACCGGTTAAAAAAGAGTGGCCATTAAAAAAATAGTGGCCGATCAAAAATGATTTGGCCCATATAAAAAAGACCGGTCAAAAAAAATTGGCCGGTAAAAAGATGAATGGCCATCCAAAAAAGTGACCGGTTAATGAATCCTGCAGTGACCGGTTAATGAATCCCTGCAGTCACGAAAGCTTTAATTCAAAATGGTAAAAAAGTCAAATTGAAAAAATTGGCCAGTAAAAAAGATAATTGGCCATCAAAAAAAGTGACCGGTTAAAAAAGAGTGGCCATTAAAAAAATAGTGGCCAATCAAAAATGAATTGGCCCATATAAAAAAGACCGGTCGAAAAAAATTGGCCGGTAAAAAAGATGAATGGCCATCCAAAAAAGTGACCGGTTAAAAAAGAGTGGCCATTAAAGAAAAAATTTGACTGGTAAAAAGAAATAGTCATAAAAAAGTGAAAAAAATGGGCCGATAAAAAAGATAAATGGCCATCAAAAAAGTGACCGGTTAAAAAAGAGTGGGCATTAAAAAAACAGTGGCCTACCAAAAAATAATTGGCCCGTAAAAAAAGACCAGTCAAAAAAAATTGGCCAGTAAAAAAGATAAGTGGCCATCAAAAATAAGTGACTGGTTAAAAAAGAGGGGCCATTAAAGAAAAAATTTGACTGGTTAAAAAAAAATGGTCATGAAAAAAGTGAAAAAAATTGGCCGGTAAAAAAGATAAATGGCCATCAAAAAAAGTGACCGGTTAAAAAAGAGTGGCCATTAAAAAATAGCGGCCTACCAAAAAATAATTGGCGCGTAAAAAAAAACAGTCGAAAAAAATTGGCCAGTAAAAAAGATAAGTGGCCATCAAAAAAGTGACCGGTTAAAAAAATTGCCGATTAAAAAAAGTGACTACAAAAAATTGGCACCGTAAAAAAGGAAGGACCAGTCAAACAAAATTGGTCAGTAAAAAAATGTATTGGCCATCACAGTGAGGTGGAGCAGGCGGAGGAGTTGGAGGAGGAGGAGGCGGAGGAGGCGGAGGAGGCGGAGGAGGAGGCAGGGGCGGAGGAGGAGGCGGAAGAGGTAGGTGGCCCGTAAAAAAAGAGACCAGTAAAAGAATTGGCCAGTAAAAAAAGATGAATGGCCATAAAAAAATTGACTGGTAAAAAAAATAAAATAATAGAAATATAAAACAATTAAATTCCGTTCCACATGACTTCACCGAAAGAACCAAGAATATGAATCCCTGCAGTCACGAAAGCTTTAATTCAAAATGGTAAAAAAAGTCAAACTGAAAAAATTGGCCAGTAAAAAAGATAATTGACCATCAAAAAAAGTGACTGATTAAAAAAGAGTGGCCATTAAAGAAAAAATTTGACTGGTAAAAAAAATGGTCATGAAAAAATTGAAAAAATTGGCCTGGAAAAAAGATAAATGGCCATCAAAAAAATTTACCGGTTAAAAAAGAGTGGCCATTAAAAAAATAGTGGCCGATCAAAAATGAATTGGCCCATAAAAAAAAAGACCGGTCGAAAAAAATTGGCCGGTAAAAAAGATGAATGGCCATCCAAAAAAGTGACCGGTTAAAAAAGAGTGGGCATTAAAAAAAACGTGGCCTACCAAAAAATAATTGGCCCGTAAAAAAAGACCAGTCAAAAAAAATTGGCCAGTAAAAAAGATAAGTGGCCATCAAAAAAAGTGACTGGTTAAAAAAGAGGGGCCATTAAAGAAAAAATTGACTGGTAAAAAAAAATGGTCATGAAAAAAGTGAAAAAAATTGGCCGGTAAAAAAGGAAGGACCAGTCAAACAAAATTGGTCAGTAAAACAATGTATTGGCCATCACACAGTGAGGTGGAGTAGGCGGAGGAGGTGAAGGAGGAGGCGGAGGAGGCGGAGGAGGAGGCAGAGGCGGAGGAGGAGGCAGTAGAGGTAGGTGGCCTGTAAAAAAAGAGACCAGTAAAAGAATTGGCCAGTAAAAAAAGATGAGTGGCCATAAAAAAAATTGACTGGTAAAAAAAATAAAAGAATAGAAATATAAAACAATTAAATTCCCTTCTACGTGACTTTACCGAAAGAACCAAGAATATGAATCCCTGCAGTCACGAAAGCTTTAATTCAAAATGGTAAAAAAGTCAAACTGAAAAAATTGGCCAGTAAAAAAGATAATTGGCCATCAAAAAAAGTGACTGATTAAAAAAGGGTGGCCATTAAAGAAAAAATTTGACTGGTACAAAAAAAATGGTCATGAAAAAAGTGAAAAAAATTGGCCAGGAAAAAAGATAAATGGCCATCAAAAAAAGTGACCGGTTAAAAAAGAGTGGCCATTAAAAAAATAGTGGCCAATCAAAAATGAATTGGCCCATATAAAAAAGACCGGTCGAAAAAAAATGGCCGATAAAAAGATGAATGGCCATCCAAAAAAGTGACCGGTTAATGAATCCTGCAGTGACCGGTTAATGAATCCCTGCAGTCACGAAAGCTTTAATTCAAAATGGTAAAAAAAGTCAAACTGAAAAAATTGGCCAGTAAAAAAGATAATTGGCCATCAAGAAAAGTGACTGATTAAAAAAGAGTGGCCATTAAAGAAAAAATTTGACTGGTAAAAAAAAATGGTCATGAAAAAATTGAAAAAATTGGCCGGGAAAAAAGATAAATGGCCATCAAAAAAATTGACCGGTTAAAAAAGAGTGGCCATTAAAAAAATAGTGGCCGATCAAAAATGAATTGGCCGATAAAAAAAAGACCGGTCGAAAAAAATTGGCCGGTAAAAAAAATGAATGGCCATCCAAAAAACTGACCGGTTAAAAAAGAGTGGCCATTATAGAAAAAATTTGACTGGTAAAAAAAATGGTCATGAAAAAAGTGAAAAAATTGGCTGGGAAAAAAGATAAATGGCCATCAAAAAAAGTGACTGGTTAAAAAAGAGTGGTCATTAAAGAAAAAATTTGACTGGTAAAAAAAAAATGGTCATGAAAAAAGTGAAAAAAATTGGCCGGTAAAAAGATGAATGGCCATCCAAAAAAGTGACCGGTTAATGAATCCTGCAGTGACCGGTTAATGAATCCCTGCAGTCACGAAAGCTTTAATTCAAAATGGTAAAAAAAGTCAAACTAAAAAAATTGGCCAGTAAAAAAGATAATTGGCCATCAAGAAAAGTGACTGATTAAAAAAGAGTGGCCATTAAAGAAAAAATTTGACTGGTAAAAAAAAATGGTCATGAAAAAAGTGAAAAAATTGGCCGGGAAAAAAAATAAATGGCCATCAAAAAAAGTGACCGGTTAAAAAAGAGTGGCCATTAAAAAAATAGTGGCCTATCAAAAATGAATTGGCCCATAAAAAAAAGACCGGTCGAAAAAAATTGGCCGGTAAAAAAGATAAGTGGCCATCAAAAAAGTGACCGGTTAAAAAAATTGCCCATTAAAAAAAGTGACTACAAAAAATTGGCCCGTAAAAAAGGAAGGACCAGTCAAACAAAATTGGTCAGTAAAAAAATGTATTGGCCATCACAGTGAGGTGGAGGAGGCGGAGGAGGTGGAGGAGGGGGCGGAGGAGGCAGAGGCAGAGGCGGAGGAGGAGGCAGAAGAGGTAGGTGGCCCGTAAAAAAAGAGACCAGTAAAAGAATTGGCCAGTAAAAAAAGATCAGTGGCCATGAAAAAAATTGACTGGTAAAAAAAATAAAAGAATAGAAATATAAAACATGTAAATTCCCTTCTACGTGACTTTACCGAAATAACCAATAATATGAATCCCTTCAGTCACGAAAGCTTTAATTCAAAATGGAAAAAAGTCAAACTGAAAAAATTGGTCAGTAAAAAAGATAATTGGCCATCAAAAAAAGTGACTGATTAAAAAAGAGTGGCCTTAAAGAAAAAAATTGACTGGTAAAAAAAAAATGGTCATGAAAAAAGTGAAAAAAATTGGCCGGGAAAAAAGATAAATGGCCATCAAAAAAAGTGACCGGTTAAAAAAGAGTGGCCATTAAAAAAATAGTGGCCGATCAAAAATGAATTGGCCCATATAAAAAAGACCGGTCAAAAAAAATTGGCTGGTAAAAAGATGAATGGCCATCCAAAAAAGTGACCAGTTAATGAATCCTGCAGTGACCGGTTAATGAATCCCTGCAGTCACGAAAGCTTTAATTCAAAATGGTAAAAAAAGTCAAACTGAAAAATTGGCCAGTAAAAAAGATAATTGGCCATCATAAAAAGTGACCGGTTATAAAAGAGTGGCCATTAAAAAAATAGTGGCCGATCAAAAATGAATTGGCCCATAAAAAAAAGACCGGTCGAAAAAAATTGGCTGGTAAAAAAGATGAATGGCCATCCAAAAAAGTGACCGGTTAAAAAAGAGTGGCCATTAAAGAAAAAATTTGACTGGTAAAAAAAATGGTCATAAAAAAAGTGAAAAAAATTGGCCGATGAAAAAGATAAATGGCCATCAAAAAAAGTGACCGGTTAAAAAAGAGTGCCCATTAAAAAAACATTGGTCTACCAAAAAATAATTGGCCTGTAAAAAAAGACCAGTCGAAAAAAATTGGCCAGTAAAAAAGATAAATGGCCATCAAAAAAAGTGACCGGTTAAAAAAATTGCCCATTAAAAAAAGTGACTACAAAAAATTGGCCCGTAAAAAAGGAAAGACCAGTCAAACAAAATTGGTCAGTAAAAAAATGTATTGGCCATCACACAGTGAGTTGGAGGAGGCGGAGGAGGCGGAGGAGGAGGTGGAGGAGGAGGCGGAGGAGGCGGAGGAGGAGGCAGAGGCGGAGGAGGAGGTGGGGGAGGAGGCGGAGGAGGAGGCGGAGGAGGAGGCGGAAGAGGTAGGTGGCCCGTAAAAAAAGAGACCAGTAAAAGAATTGGCCAGTAAAAAAAGATGAGTCGCCATAAAAAAATGTGACTATTAAAAAAAATATACAAATATAAAACAATTAAATTCCCTTCTACGTGACTTTACCGAAATAACCAGAATATGAATCGCTGCAGTCACGAAAGCTTTAGTTCAAAATGGTAAAAAAGTCAAACTGAAAAAATTGGCCAGTAAAAAAGATAATTGGCCATCAAGAAAAGTGACTGATTAAAAAAGAGTGGCCATTAAAGAAAACATTTGACTGGTAAAAAAAAATGGTCATGAAAAAAGTGAAAAAAATTGTCCGGTAAAAAAGATAAATGGCCATCAAAAAAGTGACCGGTTAAAAAAGAGTGGCCATTAAAAAAAAAGTGGTCGATCAAAAATTAATTGGCCCATAAAAAAATGACCAGTCAAAAAAAATTGGCCGTTAAAAAGATGAATGGCCATCAAAAAAAGTGACCGGTTAAAAAAGAGTGGCCATTAAAGAAAAAATTTGACTGGTAAAAAAAGAATGGTCATGAAAAAAGTGAAAAAAATTGGCCGGTAAAAAAGATAAATGGCCATCAAAAAAGTGACCGGTTAAAAAAGAGTGGCCATTAAAAAATAGCGGCCTACCAAAAAATAATTGGCGCGTCAAAAAAAACAGTCGAAAAAAATTGGCCAGTAAAAAAGATAAGTGGCCATCAAAAAAAGTGACCGGTTAAAAAAGAGTGGCCATTAAAAAAATAGTGGCCAATCAAAAATGAATTGGCCCATAAAAAAAAGACCGGTCGAAAAAAATTGGCTGGTAAAAAAGATGAATGGCCATCCAAAAAAGTGACCGGTTAAAAAAGAGTGGCCATTAAAGAAAAAATTTGACTGGTAAAAAAAATGGTCATAAAAAAAGTGAAAAAAATTGGCCGATGAAAAAGATAAATGGCCATCAAAAAAAGTGACCGGTTAAAAAAGAGTGCCCATTAAAAAAACATTGGTCTACCAAAAAATAATTGGCCTGTAAAAAAAGACCAGTCGAAAAAAATTGGCCAGTAAAAAAGATAAATGGCCATCAAAAAAAGTGACCGGTTAAAAAAATTGCCCATTAAAAAAAGTGACTACAAAAAATTGGCCCGTAAAAAAGGAAAGACCAGTCAAACAAAATTGGTCAGTAAAAAAATGTATTGGCCATCACACAGTGAGTTGGAGGAGGCGGAGGAGGCGGAGGAGGAGGCGGAGGAGGAGGCGGAGGAGGCGGAGGAGGAGGCAGAGGCGGAGGAGGAGGCGGCGGAGGAGGCGGAGGAGGAGGTGGAGGAGGAGGCGGAAGAGGTAGGTGGCCCGTAAAAAAAGAGACCAGTAAAAGAATTGGCCAGTAAAAAAAGATGAGTCGCCATAAAAAAATATGACTATTAAAAAAAAAATACAAATATAAAACAATTAAATTCCCTTCTATGTGACTTTACCGAAATAACCAGAATATGAATCGCTGCAGTCACGAAAGCTTTAGTTCAAAATGGTAAAAAAGTCAAACTGAAAAAATTGGCCAGTAAAAAAGATAATTGGCCATCAAGAAAAGTGACTGATTAAAAAAGAGTGGCCATTAAAGAAAAAATTTGACTGGTAAAAAAAAATGGTCATGAAAAAAGTGAAAAAAATTGTCCGGTAAAAAAGATAAATGGCCATCAAAAAAGTGACCGGTTAAAAAAGAGTGGCCATTAAAAAAAAAGTGGTCGATCAAAAATTAATTGGCCCATAAAAAAATTACCAGTCAAAAAAAATTGGCCGTTAAAAAGATGAATGGCCATCAAAAAAAGTGACCGGTTAAAAAAGAGTGGCCATTAAAGAAAAAATTTGACTGGTAAAAAAAAAATGGTCATGAAAAAAGTGAAAAAAATTGGCCGGTAAAAAGATGAATGGCCATCCAAAAAAGTGACCGGTTAATGAATCCTGCAGTGACCGGTTAATGAATCCCTGCAGTCACGAAAGCTTTAATTCAAAATGGTAACAAAAAGTCAAACTGAAAAAATTGGCCAGTAAAAAAGATAATTGGCCATCAAGAAAAGTGACTGATTAAAAAAGAGTGGCCATTAAAGAAAAAATTTGACTGGTAAAAAAAATGGTCATGAAAAAAGTGAAAAAATTGGCCGGGAAAAAAGATAAATGGCCATCAAAAAAAGTGACTGGTTAAAAAAGAGTGGCCATTAAAAAAATAGTGGCCGATCAAAAATGAATTGGCCCATAAAAAAAAGACCGGTCGAAAAAAATTGGTCGGTAAAAAAGATGAATGGCCATCCAAAAAGTGACCGGTTAAAATAGAATGGTCATTAAAGTAAAAATTTGACTGGTAAAAAAAATGGTCATGAAAAAAGTGAAAAAAATTGGCCGATAAAAAAGATAAATGGCTATCAAAAAAAGTGACCGGTTAAAAAAATTGCCCATTAAAAAAAGTGACTACAAAAAATTGGCCCGTAAAAAAGGAAAGACCAGTCAAACAAAATTGGTCCGTAAAAAAATGTATTGGCCATCACACAGTGAGGTGGAGGAGGCGGAGGAGGTGGAGGAGGAGGTGGAGGAGGCGGTGGAGGAGGCGGAGGAGGAGGCGGAGGAGGAGGTGGAGGAGGAGACGGAGGCGGAGGAGGAGGAGGCGGAGGAGGAGGAGGCGGTGGAGGAGGCGGAGGCGGAGGAGGAGGAGGTGGAAGAGGTAGGTGGCCCGTATAAAAAGAGACCAGTAAAAGAATTGGCCAGTAAAAAAGGATGAATGGCCATAAAAAATTTGACTGGTAAAAAATAAAATAATAGAAATATAAAACAATTAAATTCCGTTCTACATGACTTCACCGAAAGAACCAAGAATATGAATCCCTGCAGTCACGAAAGCTTTAATTCAAAATGGTAAAAAAAGTCAAACTGAAAAAATTGGCCAGTAAAAAAGATAATTGACCATCAAAAAAAGTGACTGATTAAAAAAGAGTGGCCATTAAAGAAAAAATTTGACTGGTAAAAAAAATGGTCATGAAAAAATTGAAAAAATTGGCCGGGAAAAAAGATAAATGGCCATCAAAAAAATTGACTGGTTAAAAAAGAGTGGCCATTAAAAAAATAGTGGCCGATCAAAAATGAATTGGCCCATAAAAAAAGACCGGTCGAAAAAAATTGGCCGGTAAAAAAGATGAATGGCCATCCAAAAAAGTGACCGGTTAAAAAAGAGTAGCCATTATAGAAAAAATTTGACTGGTAAAAAAAATGGTCATAAAAAAGTGAAAAAAATGGGCCGATAAAAAAGAGAAATGGCCATCAAAAAAAGTGACCGGTTAAAAAAGAGTGGGCATTAAAAAAACAGTGGCCTACCAAAAAATAATTGGCCCATAAAAAAAGACCAGTCAAAAAAAATTGGCCAGTAAAAAAGATAAGTGGCCATCAAAAAAAGTGACTGGTTAAAAAAGAGGGGCCATTAAAGAAAAAATGTGACTGGTAAAAATAAATGGTCATGAAAAAAGTGAAAAAAATTGGCCGGTAAAAAAGATAAATGGCCATCAAAAAAAGTGACCGGTTAAAAAAGAGTGGCCATTAAAAAATAGCGGCCTACCAAAAAATAATTGGCGCGTAAAAAAAAACAGTCGAAAAAAATTGGCCAGTAAAAAAGATAAGTGGCCATCAAAAAAGTGACCGGTTAAAAAAATTGCCCATTAAAAAAAGTGACTACAAAAAATTGGCCCGTAAAAAAGGAAGGACCAGTCAAACAAAATTGGTCAGTAAAAAAATGTATTGGCCATCACACAGTGAGGTGGAGTAGGCGGAGGAGGTGGAGGAGGAGGCGGAGGAGGCAGAGGAGGCGGAGGAGGAGGCAGAGGCGGAGGAGGAGGCGGAAGAGGTAGGTGGCCCGTAAAAAAAGAGACCAGTAAAAGAATTGGCCAGTAAAAAAAGATGAGTGGCCATAAAAAAAATTGACTGGTAAAAAAAATAAAAGAATAGAAATATAAAACAATTAAATTCCCTTCTACGTGACTTTACCGAAAGAACCAAGAATATGAATCCCTGCAGTCACGAAAGCTTTAATTCAAAATGGTAAAAAAGTCAAACTGAAAAAATTGGCCAGTAAAAAAGATAATTGGCCATCAAAAAAAGTGACTGATTAAAAAAGGGTGGCCATTAAAGAAAAAATTTGACTGGTACAAAAAAAATGGTCATGAAAAAAGTGAAAAAAATTGGCCGGGAAAAAAGATAAATGGCCATCAAAAAAAGTGACCGGTTAAAAAAGAGTGGCCATTAAAAAAATAGTGGCCAATCAAAAATGAATTGGCCCAAATAAAAAAGACCGGTCAAAAAAAAATGGCCGATAAAAAGATGAATGGCCATCCAAAAAAGTGACCGGTTAATGAATCCTGCAGTGACCGGTTAATGAATCCCTGCAGTCACGAAAGCTTTAATTCAAAATGGTAAAAAAGTCAAACTGAAAAAATTGGCCAGTAAAAAAGATAATTGGCCATCAAAAAAAGTGACTGATTAAAAAAGGGTGGCCATTAAAGAAAAAATTTGACTGGTACAAAAAAAATGGTCATGAAAAAAGTGAAAAAAATGGGCCGGGAAAAAAGATAAATGGCCATCAAAAAAAGTGACCGGTTAAAAAAGAGTGGCCATTAAAAAAATAGTGGCCAATCAAAAATGAATTGGCCCATATAAAAAAGACCGGTCGAAAAAAAATGGCCGATAAAAAGATGAATGGCCATCCAAAAAAGTGACCGGTTAATGAATCCTGCAGTGACCGCTTAATGAATCCCTGCAGTCATGAAAGCTTTAATTCAAAATGGTAACAAAAAGTCAAACTGAAAAAATTGGCCAGTAAAAAAGATAATTGGCCATCAAGAAAAGTGACTGATTAAAAAAGAGTGGCCATTAAAGAAAAAATTTGACTGGTAAAAAAAATGGTCATGGAAAAAGTGAAAAAATTGGCTGGGAAAAAAGATAAATGGCCATCAAAAAAAGTGACTGGTTAAAAAAGAGTGGGCATTAAAAAACAGTGGCCTACCAAAAAATAATTGGCCCGTAAAAAAAGACCAGTCAAAAAAAATTGGCCAGTAAAAAAGATAAGTGGCCATCAAAAAAATTGACTGGTTAAAAAAGAGGGGCCATTAAAGAAAAAATTTGACTGGAAAAAAAAATGGTCATGAAAAAAGTGAAAAAAATTGGCCGGTAAAAAAGATAAATGGCCATCAAAAAAAGTGACCGGTTAAAAAAGAGTGGCCATTAAAAAATAGCGGCCTACCAAAAAATAATTGGCGCGTAAAAAAAAACAGTTGAAAAAAATTGGCCAGTAAAAAAGATAAGTGGCTATCAAAAAAGTGACCGGTTAAAAAAATTGCCCATTAAAAAAAGTGACTACAAAAAATTGGCCCGTAAAAAAGGAAGGACCAGTCAAACAAAATTGGTCAGTAAAAAAATGTATTGGCCATCACACAGTGAGGTGGAGTAGGCGGAGGAGGTGGAGGAGGAGGCGGAGGAGGCGGAGGAGGCGGAGGAGGAGGCAGAGGCGGAGGAGGAGGCGGAAGAGGTAGGTGGCCTGTAAAAAAAGAGACCAGTAAAAGAATTGGCCAGTAAAAAAAGATGAGTGGCCATAAAAAAATTGACTGGTAAAAAAAATAAAAGAATAGAAATATAAAACAATTAAATTCCCTTCTACGTGACTTTACCGAAATAACCAATAATATGAATCCCTGCAGTCACGAAAGCTTTAATTAAAAATGGTAAAAAAGTCAAACTGAAAAAATTGGTCAGTAAAAAAGATAATTGGCCATCAAAAAAGTGACTGATTAAAAAAGAGTGGCCATTAAAGAAAAAATTTGACTGGTACAAAAAAAATGGTCATGAAAAAAGTGAAAAAAATTGGCCGGGAAAAAAGATGAATGGCCATCAAAAAAAGTGACCGGTTAAAAAAGAGTGGCCATTAAAAAAATAGTGGCCGATCAAAAATGAATTGGCCCATATAAAAAAGACCGGTCGAAAAAAAATGGCCGATAAAAAGATGAATGGCCATCCAAAAAAGTGACCGGTTAATGAATCCGTGCAGTCACGAAAGCTTTAATTCAAAATGGTAAAAAAGTCAAACTGATAAAATTGGCCAGTAAAAAAGATAATTGACCATCATAAAAGTGACTGATTAAAAGATTGGCCATTAAAGAAAAAAATTGACTGGTAAAAAAAATGGTCATGAAAAAAGTGAAAAAATTGGCCGGGAAAAAAGATAAATGGCCATCAAAAAAATTGACCGGTTAAAAAAGAGTCGGATTAAAAAAATAGTGGCCGATCAAAAATGAATTGGCCCATAAAAAAAAGACCGGTCGAAAAAAATTGGCCGGTAAAAAAGATGAATGGCCATCCAAAAAAGTGACCGGTTAAAAAAGAGTGGCCATTAAAGAAAAAATTTGACTGGTAAAAAAAATAGTCATAAAAAAGTGAAAAAAATGGGCCGATAAAAAAGATAAATGGCCATCAAAAAAAGTGACCGGTTAAAAAAGAGTGGGCATTAAAAAAACAGTGGCCTACCAAAAAATAATTGGCCCGTAAAAAAAGACCAGTCAAAAAAAATTGGCCAGTAAAAAAGATAAGTGGCCATCAAAAAAAGTGACTGGTTAAAAAAATTGCCCATTAAAAAAATTGACTACAAAAAATTGGCCCGTAAAAAAGGAAAGACCAGTCAAACACAATTGGTCCGTAAAAAAAATGTATTGGCCATCACACAGTGAGGTGGAGGAGGCGGAGAAGGTGGGGGAGGAGGTGGAGGAGGCGGTGGAGGAGGCGGAGGAGGAGGCGGAGGAGGAGGCGGAGGAGGAGGAGGCGGAGGAGGAGGAGGCGGAGGAGGAGGTGGAGGAGGAGGCGGAGGAGGAGGAGGAGGCGGAAGAAGTAGGTGGCCCGTAAAAAAAAAGACCAGTAAAAGAATTGGCCAGTAAAAAAAGATGAATGGCCATAAAAAAATTTGACTGGTAAAAAAAATAAAATAATAGAAATATAAAACAATTAAATTCCCTTCTACATGACTTCACCGAAAGAACCAAGAATATGAATCCCTGCAGTCACGAAAGCTTTAATTCAAAATGGTAAAAAAGTCAAACTGAAAAAATTGTCCAGTAAAAAAGATAATTGGCCATCAAAAAAAGTGACTGGTTAAAAAATAGTGGCCATTAAAGAAAAAATTTGACTGGTAAAAAAAAAATGGTCATGAAAAAAGTGAAAAAAATTGGCCGGTAAAAAAGATAAATGGCCATCAAAAAAAGTGACCGGTTAAAAAAGAGTGGCCATTAAAAAATAGCGGCCTACCAAAAAATAATTGGCGCGTAAAAAAAACAGTCGAAAAAAATTGGCCAGTAAAAAAGATAAGTGGCCATCAAAAAAGTGACCCGTTAAAAAAATTGCCGATTAAAAAAAGTGACTACAAAAAATTGGCCCGTAAAAAAGGAAGGACCAGTCAAACAAAATTGGTCAGTAAAAAAATGTATTGGCCATCACAGTGAGGTGGAGGAGGCGGAGGAGGTGGAGGAGGAGGCGGAGGAGGCAGAGGAGGAGGCAGAGGCGGAGGAGGAGGCGGAAGAGGTAGGTGGCCCGTGAAAAAAGAGACCAGTAAAAGAATTGGCCAGTAAAAAAAGATCAGTGGCCATGAAAAAAATTGACTGGTAAAAAAAATAAAAGAATAGAAATATAAAACAATTAAATTCCCTTCTACGTGACTTTACCGAAAGAATCAATAATATGAATCCCTGCAGTCACGAAAGCTTTAATTCAAAATGGTAAAAAAGTCAAACTGAAAAAATTGGTCAGTAAAAAAGATAATTGGCCATCAAAAAAAGTGACTGATTAAAAAAGAGTGGCCATTAAAGAAAAAAATTGACTGGTAAAAAAAAAATGGTCATGAAAAAATTGGACGGGAAAAAAGATAAATGGCCATCAAAAAAATTGACCGGTTAAAAAAGAGTGGCCATTAAAAAAATAGTGGCCGATCAAAAATGAATTGGCCCATAAAAAAAAGACCGGTTGAAAAAAATTGGCCGGTAAAAAAGATGAATGGCCATCCAAAAAAGTGACCGGTTAAAAAAGAGTGGCCATTAAAGAAAAAATTTGACTGGTAAAAAAAATAGTCATAAAAAAGTGAAAAAAATGGGCCGATAAAAAAGATAAATGGCCATCAAAAAAGTGACTGGTTAAAAAAGAGTGGGCATTAAAAAAACAGTGGCCTACCAAAAAATAATTGGCCCGTAAAAAAAGACCAGTCAAAAAAAATTGGCCAGTAAAAAAGATAAGTGGCCATCAAAAATAAGTGACTGGTTAAAAAAGAGGGGCCATTAAAGAAAAAATTTGACTGGTTAAAAAAATGGTCATGAAAAAAGTGAAAAAAATTGGCCGGTAAAAAAGATAAATGGCCATCAAAAAAAGTGACCGGTTAAAAAAGAGTGGCCATTAAAAAATAGCGGCCTACCAAAAAATAATTGGCGTGTAAAAAAAAACAGTCGAAAAAAATTGGCCAGTAAAAAAGATAAGTGGCCATCAAAAAAGTGACCGGTTAATGAATCCTGCAGTGACCGGTTAATGAATCCCTGCAGTCACGAAAGCTTTAATTCAAAATGGTAAAAAAAGTCAAACTGAAAAAATTGGCCAGTAAAAAAGATAATTGACCATCAAAAAAGTGACTGATTAAAAGAGTGGCCATTAAAGAAAAAATTTGACTGGTAAAAAAAATGGTCATGAAAAAAGTGAAAAAATTGGCCGGGAAAAAAGATAAATGGCCATCAAAAAAAGTGACCGGTTAAAAAAGAGTGGGCATTAAAAAAACAGTGGCCTACCAAAAAATAATTGGCCCGTAAAAAAAGACCAGTCAAAAAAAATTGGCCAGTAAAAAAGATAAGTGGCCATCAAAAAAAGTGACTGGTTAAAAAAATTGCCCATTAAAAAAATTGACTACAAAAAATTGGCCCATAAAAAAGGAAAGACCAGTCAAACACAATTGGTCCGTAAAAAAAATGTATTGGCCATCACACAGTGAGGTGGAGGAGGCGGAGAAGGTGGGGGAGGAGGTGGAGGAGGCGGTGGAGGAGGCGGAGGAGGAGGCGGAGGAGGAGGCGGAGGAGGAGGAGGTGGAGGAGGAGGAGGCGGAGGAGGAGGTGGAGGAGGAGGCGGAGGAGGAGGAGGAGGCGGAAGAAGTAGGTGGCCCGTAAAAAAAAAGACCAGTAAAAGAATTGGCCAGTAAAAAAAGATGAATGGCCATAAAAAAATTTGACTGGTAAAAAAAAAAATAATAGAAATATAAAACAATTAAATTCCCTTCTACATGACTTCACCGAAAGAACCAAGAATATGAATCCCTGCAGTCACGAAAGCTTTAATTCAAAATGGTAAAAAAGTCAAACTGAAAAAATTGTCCAGTAAAAAAGATAATTGGCCATCAAAAAAAGTGACTGGTTAAAAAATAGTGGCCATTAAAGAAAAAATTTGACTGGTAAAAAAAAAATGGTCATGAAAAAAGTGAAAAAAATTGGCCGGTAAAAAAGATAAATGGCCATCAAAAAAAGTGACCGGTTAAAAAAGAGTGGCCATTAAAAAATAGCGGCCTACCAAAAAATAATTGGCGCGTAAAAAAAACAGTCGAAAAAAATTGGCCAGTAAAAAAGATAAGTGGCCATCAAAAAAGTGACCCGTTAAAAAAATTGCCGATTAAAAAAAGTGACTACAAAAAATTGGCCCGTAAAAAAGGAAGGACCAGTCAAACAAAATTGGTCAGTAAAAAAATGTATTGGCCATCACAGTGAGGTGGAGGAGGCGGAGGAGGTGGAGGAGGAGGCAGAGGAGGCAGAGGAGGAGGCAGAGGCGGAGGAGGAGGCGGAAGAGGTAGGTGGCCCGTGAAAAAAGAGACCAGTAAAAGAATTGGCCAGTAAAAAAAGATCAGTGGCCATGAAAAAAATTGACTGGTAAAAAAAATAAAAGAATAGAAATATAAAACAATTAAATTCCCTTCTACGTGACTTTACCGAAAGAATCAATAATATGAATCCCTGCAGTCACGAAAGCTTTAATTCAAAATGGTAAAAAAGTCAAACTGAAAAAATTGGTCAGTAAAAAAGATAATTGGCCATCAAAAAAAGTGACTGATTAAAAAAGAGTGGCCATTAAAGAAAAAAATTGACTGGTAAAAAAAAAATGGTCATGAAAAAATTGGACGGGAAAAAAGATAAATGGCCATCAAAAAAATTGACCGGTTAAAAAAGAGTGGCCATTAAAAAAATAGTGGCCAATCAAAAATGAATTGGCCCATAAAAAAAAGACCGGTTGAAAAAAATTGGCCGGTAAAAAAGATGAATGGCCATCCAAAAAAGTGACCGGTTAAAAAAGAGTGGCCATTAAAGAAAAAATTTGACTGGTAAAAAAAATAGTCATAAAAAAGTGAAAAAAATGGGCCGATAAAAAAGATAAATGGCCATCAAAAAAGTGACTGGTTAAAAAAGAGTGGGCATTAAAAAAACAGTGGCCTACCAAAAAATAATTGGCCCGTAAAAAAAGACCAGTCAAAAAAAATTGGCCAGTAAAAAAGATAAGTGGCCATCAAAAATAAGTGACTGGTTAAAAAAGAGGGGCCATTAAAGAAAAAATTTGACTGGTTAAAAAAATGGTCATGAAAAAAGTGAAAAAAATTGGCCGGTAAAAAAGATAAATGGCCATCAAAAAAAGTGACCGGTTAAAAAAGAGTGGCCATTAAAAAATAGCGGCCTACCAAAAAATAATTGGCGCGTAAAAAAAAACAGTCGAAAAAAATTGGCCAGTAAATAAGATAAGTGGCCATCAAAAAAGTGACCGGTTAATGAATCCTGCAGTGACCGGTTAATGAATCCCTGCAGTCACGAAAGCTTTAATTCAAAATGGTAAAAAAAGTCAAACTGAAAAAATTGGCCAGTAAAAAACATAATTGACCATCAAAAAAGTGACTGATTAAAAGAGTGGCCATTAAAGAAAAAATTTGACTGGTAAAAAAAATGGTCATGAAAAAAGTGAAAAAATTGGCCGGGAAAAAAGATAAATGGCCATCAAAAAAAGTGACCGGTTAAAAAAGAGTGGGCATTAAAAAAACAGTGGCCTACCAAAAAATAATTGGCCCGTAAAAAAAGACCAGTCAAAAAAAATTGGCCAGTAAAAAAGATAAGTGGCCATCAAAAAAAGTGACTGGTTAAAAAAATTGCCCATTAAAAAAATTGACTACAAAAAATTGGCCCGTAAAAAAGGAAAGACCAGTCAAACACAATTGGTCCGTAAAAAAAATGTATTGGCCATCACACAGTGAGGTGGAGGAGGCGGAGAAGGTGGGGGAGGAGGTGGAGGAGGCGGTGGAGGAGGCGGAGGAGGAGGCGGAGGAGGAGGCGGAGGAGGAGGAGGCGGAGGAGGAGGAGGCGGAGGAGGAGGTGGAGGAGGAGGCAAGGAGGAGGAGGAGGCGGAAGAAGTAGGTGGCCCGTAAAAAAAAAGACCAGTAAAAGAATTGGCCAGTAAAAAAAGATGAATGGCCATAAAAAAATTTGACTGGTAAAAAAAATAAAATAATAGAAATATAAAACAATTAAATTCCCTTCTACATGACTTCACCGAAAGAACCAAGAATATGAATCCCTGCAGTCACGAAAGCTTTAATTCAAAATGGTAAAAAAGTCAAACTGAAAAAATTGTCCAGTAAAAAAGATAATTGGCCATCAAAAAAAGTGACTGGTTAAAAAATAGTGGCCATTAAAGAAAAAATTTGACTGGTAAAAAAAAAATGGTCATGAAAAAAGTGAAAAAAATTGGCCGGTAAAAAAGATAAATGGCCATCAAAAAAAGTGACCGGTTAAAAAAGAGTGGCCATTAAAAAATAGCGGCCTACCAAAAAATAATTGGCGCGTAAAAAAAACAGTCGAAAAAAATTGGCCAGTAAAAAAGATAAGTGGCCATCAAAAAAGTGACCCGTTAAAAAAATTGCCGATTAAAAAAAGTGACTACAAAAAATTGGCCCGTAAAAAAGGAAGGACCAGTCAAACAAAATTGGTCAGTAAAAAAATGTATTGGCCATCACAGTGAGGTGGAGGAGGCGGAGGAGGTGGAGGAGGAGGCGGAGGAGGCAGAGGAGGAGGCAGAGGCGGAGGAGGAGGCGGAAGAGGTAGGTGGCCCGTGAAAAAAGAGACCAGTAAAAGAATTGGCCAGTAAAAAAAGATCAGTGGCCATGAAAAAAATTGACTGGTAAAAAAAATAAAAGAATAGAAATATAAAACAATTAAATTCCCTTCTACGTGACTTTACCGAAAGAATCAATAATATGAATCCCTGCAGTCACGAAAGCTTTAATTCAAAATGGTAAAAAAGTCAAACTGAAAAAATTGGTCAGTAAAAAAGATAATTGGCCATCAAAAAAAGTGACTGATTAAAAAAGAGTGGCCATTAAAGAAAAAAATTGACTGGTAAAAAAAAAATGGTCATGAAAAAATTGGACGGGAAAAAAGATAAATGGCCATCAAAAAAATTGACCGGTTAAAAAAGAGTGGCCATTAAAAAAATAGTGGCCGATCAAAAATGAATTGGCCCATAAAAAAAAGACCGGTTGAAAAAAATTGGCCGGTAAAAAAGATGAATGGCCATCCAAAAAAGTGACCGGTTAAAAAAGAGTGGCCATTAAAGAAAAAATTTGACTGGTAAAAAAAATAGTCATAAAAAAGTGAAAAAAATGGGCCGATAAAAAAGATAAATGGCCATCAAAAAAGTGACTGGTTAAAAAAGAGTGGGCATTAAAAAAACAGTGGCCTACCAAAAAATAATTGGCCCATAAAAAAAGACCAGTCAAAAAAAATTGGCCAGTAAAAAAGATAAGTGGCCATCAAAAATAAGTGACTGGTTAAAAAAGAGGGGCCATTAAAGAAAAAAATTGACTGGTTAAAAAAATGGTCATGAAAAAAGTGAAAAAAATTGGCCGGTAAAAAAGATAAATGGCCATCAAAAAAGTGACCGGTTAAAAAAGAGTGGCCATTAAAAAATAGCGGCCTACCAAAAAATAATTGGCGCGTAAAAAAAAACAGTCGAAAAAAATTGGCCAGTAAAAAAGATAAGTGGCCATCAAAAAAGTGACCGGTTAATGAATCCTGCAGTGACCGGTTAATGAATCCCTGCAGTCACGAAAGCTTTAATTCAAAATGGTAAAAAAAGTCAAACTGAAAAAATTGGCCAGTAAAAAAGATAATTGACCATCAAAAAAGTGACTGATTAAAAGAGTGGCCATTAAAGAAAAAATTTGACTGGTAAAAAAAATGGTCATGAAAAAAGTGAAAAAATTGGCCGGGAAAAAAGATAAATGGCCATCAAAAAAATTGACCGGTTAAAAAAGAGTCGCCATTAAAAAAATAGTGGCCGATCAAAAATGAATTGGCCCATAAAAAAAGACCGGTCGAAAAAAATTGGCCTGTAAAAAAGATGAATGGCCATCCAAAAAAGTGACCGGTTAAAAAAGAGTGGCCATTAAAGAAAAAATTTGACTGGTAAAAAAAATAGTCATAAAAAAGTGAAAAAAATGGGCCGATAAAAAAGATAAATGGCCATCAAAAAAAGTGACCGGTTAAAAAAGTGGGCATTAAAAAAACAGTGGCCTACCAAAAAATAATTGGCCCATAAAAAAAGATCAGTCAAAAAAAATTGGCCAGTAAAAAATATAAGTGGCCATCAAAAAAAGTGACTGGTTAAAAAAATTGCCCATTAAAAAAAGTGACTACAAAAAATTGGCCCGTAAAAAAGGAAAGACCAGTCAAACACAATTGGTCCGTAAAAAAATGTATTGGCCATCACACAGTGAGGTGGAGGAGGCGGAGAAGGTGGAGGTGGAGGAGGCGGTGGAGGAGGCGGAGGAGGAGGCGGAGGAGGAGGCGGAGGAGGAGGCGGAGGAGGAGGAGGAGGCGGAGGAGGAGGAGGCGGAGGAGGAGGTGGAGGAGGAGGAGGAGGCGGAAGAGGTAGGTGGCCCATAAAAAAAGAGACCAGTAAAAGAATTGGCCAGTAAAAAAAGATGAATGGCCATAAAAAAATTTGACTGGTAAAAATAAATAAATAATAGAAATATAAAACAATTAAATTCCCTTCTACATGACTTCACCGAAAGAACCAAGAATATGAATCCCTGCAGTCACGAAAGCTTTAATTCAAAATGGTAAAAAAAGTCAAACTGAAAAAATTGTCCAGTAAAAAAGATAATTGGCCATCAAAAAAAGTGACTGGTTAAAAAATAGTGGCCATTAAAGAAAAAATTTGACTGGTAAAAAAAAAATGGTCATGAAAAAGTGAAAAAAATTGGCCGGTAAAAAAGATAAATGGCCATCAAAAAAAGTGACCGGTTAAAAAAGAGTGGCCATTAAAAAATAGGGCCTACCAAAAAATAATTGGCGCGTAAAAAAAACAGTCGAAAAAAATTGGCCAGTAAAAAAGATAAGTGGCCATCAAAAAAGTGACCGGTTAAAAAAATTGCCGATTAAAAAAAGTGACTACAAAAAATTGGCACCGTAAAAAAGGAAGGACCAGTCAAACAAAATTGGTCAGTAAAAAAATGTATTGGCCATCACAGTGAGGTGGAGCAGGCGGAGGAGGTGGAGGAGGAGGCGGAGGAGGCGGAGGAGGAGGCAGGGGCGGAGGAGGAGGCGGAAGAGGTAGGTGGCCCGTAAAAAAAGAGACCAGTAAAAGAATTGGCCAGTAAAAAAAGATCAGTGGCCATGAAAAAAATTGACTGGTAAAAAAAATATAAGAATAGAAATATAAATCAATTAAATTCCCTTCTACGTGACTTTACCGAAAGAACCAATAATATGAATCCCTGAAGTCACGAAAGCTTTAATTCAAAATGGTAAAAAAGTCAAACTGAAAAAATTGGTCAGTAAAAAAGATAATTGACCATCAAAAAAAGTGACTGATTAAAAAAGAGTGGCCATTAAAGAAAAAAATTGACTGGTAAAAAAAAAATGGTCATGAAAAAATTGGCCGGGAAAAAAGATAAATGGCCATCAAAAAAAGTGACCGGTTAAAAAAGAGTGGCCATTAAAAAAATAGTGGCCGATCAAAAATGATTTGGCCCATATAAAAAAAGACCGGTCAAAAAAAATTGGCCGGTAAAAAGATGAATGGCCATCCAAAAAAGTGACCGGTTAATGAATCCTGCAGTGACCGGTTAATGAATCCCTGCAGTCACGAAAGCTTTAATTCAAAATGGTAAAAAAAGTCAAACTGAAAAAATTGGCCAGTAAAAAAGATAATTGGCCATCAAAAAAAGTGACCGGTTAAAAAAGAGTGGCCATTAAAGAAAAAATTTGACTGGTAAAAAAAATGGTCATGAAAAAAGTGAAAAAATTGGCCGGGAAAAAAGATAAATGGCCATCAAAAAAATTGACCGGTTAAAAAAGAGTCGGATTAAAAAAATAGTGGCCGATCAAAAATGAATTGGCCCATAAAAAAAAGACCGGTCGAAAAAAATTGGCCGGTAAAAAAGATGAATGGCCATCCAAAAAAGTGACCGGTTAAAAAAGAGTGGCCATTAAAGAAAAAATTTGACTGGTAAAAAAAATAGTCATAAAAAAGTGAAAAAAATGGGCCGATAAAAAAGATAAATGGCCATCAAAAAAAGTGACCGGTTAAAAAAGAGTGGGCATTAAAAAAAACAGTGGCCTACCAAAAAAAAATTGGCCCGTAAAAAAAGACCAGTCAAAAAAAATTGGCCAGTAAAAAAGATAAGTGGCCATCAAAAAAAGTGACTGGTTAAAAAAATTGCCCATTAAAAAAATTGACTACAAAAAATTGGCCCGTAAAAAAGGAAAGACCAGTCAAACACAATTGGTCCGTAAAAAAAATGTATTGGCCATCACACAGTGAGGTGGAGGAGGCGGAGAAGGTGGGGGAGGAGGTGGAGGAGGCGGTGGAGGAGGCGGAGGAGGAGGCGGAGGAGGAGGCGGAGGAGGAGGAGGCGGAGGAGGAGGAGGCGGAGGAGGAGGTGGAGGAGGAGGCGGAGGAGGAGGAGGAGGCGGAAGAAGTAGGTGGCCCGTAAAAAAAAAGACCAGTAAAAGAATTGGCCAGTAAAAAAAGATGAATGGCCATAAAAAAATTTGACTGGTAAAAAAAATAAAATAATAGAAATATAAAACAATTAAATTCCCTTCTACATGACTTCACCGAAAGAACCAAGAATATGAATCCCTGCAGTCACGAAAGCTTTAATTCAAAATGGTAAAAAAGTCAAACTGAAAAAATTGTCCAGTAAAAAAGATAATTGGCCATCAAAAAAAGTGACTGGTTAAAAAAATAGTGGCCATTAAAGAAAAAATTTGACTGGTAAAAAAAAAATGGTCATGAAAAAAGTGAAAAAAATTGGCCGGTAAAAAAGATAAATGGCCATCAAAAAAAGTGACCGGTTAAAAAAGAGTGGCCATTAAAAAATAGCGGCCTACCAAAAAATAATTGGCGCGTAAAAAAAACAGTCGAAAAAAATTGGCCAGTAAAAAAGATAAGTGGCCATCAAAAAAGTGACCCGTTAAAAAAATTGCCGATTAAAAAAAGTGACTACAAAAAATTGGCCCGTAAAAAAGGAAGGACCAGTCAAACAAAATTGGTCAGTAAAAAAATGTATTGGCCATCACAGTGAGGTGGAGGAGGCGGAGGAGGTGGAGGAGGAGGCGGAGGAGGCGGAGGAGGAGGCAGAGGCGGAGGAGGAGGCGGAAGAGGTAGGTGGCCCGTGAAAAAAGAGACCAGTAAAAGAATTGGCCAGTAAAAAAAGATCAGTGGCCATGAAAAAAATTGACTGGTAAAAAAAATAAAAGAATAGAAATATAAAACAATTAAATTCCCTTCTACGTGACTTTACCGAAAGAATCAATAATATGAATCCCTGCAGTCACGAAAGCTTTAATTCAAAATGGTAAAAAAGTCAAACTGAAAAAATTGGTCAGTAAAAAAGATAATTGGCCATCAAAAAAAGTGACTGATTAAAAAAGAGTGGCCATTAAAGAAAAAAATTGACTGGTAAAAAAAAAATGGTCATGAAAAAATTGGCCGGGAAAAAAGATAAATGGCCATCAAAAAAATTGACCGGTTAAAAAAGAGTGGCCATTAAAAAAATAGTGGCCCATCAAAAATGAATTGGCCCATAAAAAAAAGACAGGTTGAAAAAAATTGGCCGGTAAAAAAGATGAATGGCCATCCAAAAAAGTGACCGGTTAAAAAAGAGTGGGCATTAAAAAAACAGTGGCCTACCAAAAAATAATTGGCCCGTAAAAAAAGACCAGTCAAAAAAAATTGGCCAGTAAAAAAGATAAGTGGCCATCAAAAATAAGTGACTGGTTAAAAAAGAGGGGCCATTAAAGAAAAAATTTGACTGGTTAAAAAAATGGTCATGAAAAAAGTGAAAAAAATTGGCCGGTAAAAAAGATAAATGGCCATCAAAAAAAGTGACCGGTTAAAAAAGAGTGGCCATTAAAAAATAGCGGCCTACCAAAAAATAATTGGCGCGTAAAAAAAAACAGTCGAAAAAAATTGGCCAGTAAAAAAGATAAGTGGCCATCAAAAAAGTGACCGGTTAATGAATCCTGCAGTGACCGGTTAATGAATCCCTGCAGTCACGAAAGCTTTAATTCAAAATGGTAAAAAAAGTCAAACTGAAAAAATTGGCCAGTAAAAAAGATAATTGACCATCAAAAAAGTGACTGATTAAAAGAGTGGCCATTAAAGAAAAAATTTGACTGGTAAAAAAAATGGTCATGAAAAAAGTGAAAAAATTGGCCGGGAAAAAAGATAAATGGCCATCAAAAAAATTGACCGGTTAAAAAAGAGTCGCCATTAAAAAAATAGTGGCCGATCAAAAATGAATTGGCCCATAAAAAAAGACCGGTCGAAAAAAATTGGCCTGTAAAAAAGATGAATGGCCATCCAAAAAAGTGACCGGTTAAAAAAGAGTGGCCATTAAAGAAAAAATTTGACTGGTAAAAAAAATAGTCATAAAAAAGTGAAAAAAATGGGCCGATAAAAAAGATAAATGGCCATCAAAAAAAGTGACCGGTTAAAAAAGTGGGCATTAAAAAAACAGTGGCCTACCAAAAAATAATTGGCCCGTAAAAAAAGATCAGTCAAAAAAAATTGGCCAGTAAAAAATATAAGTGGCCATCAAAAAAAGTGACTGGTTAAAAAAATTGCCCATTAAAAAAAGTGACTACAAAAAATTGGCCCGTAAAAAAGGAAAGACCAGTCAAACACAATTGGTCCGTAAAAAAATGTATTGGCCATCACACAGTGAGGTGGAGGAGGCGGAGAAGGTGGAGGTGGAGGAGGCGGTGGAGGAGGCGGAGGAGGAGGCGGAGGAGGAGGCGGAGGAGGAGGCGGAGGAGGAGGAGGAGGCGGAGGAGGAGGAGGCAGAGGAGGAGGTGGAGGAGGAGGAGGAGGCGGAAGAGGTAGGTGGCCCATAAAAAAAGAGACCAGTAAAAGAATTGGCCAGTAAAAAAAGATGAATGGCCATAAAAAAATTTGACTGGTAAAAATAAATAAATAATAGAAATATAAAACAATTAAATTCCCTTCTACATGACTTCACCGAAAGAACCAAGAATATGAATCCCTGCAGTCACGAAAGCTTTAATTCAAAATGGTAAAAAAAGTCAAACTGAAAAAATTGTCCAGTAAAAAAGATAATTGGCCATCAAAAAAAGTGACTGGTTAAAAAATAGTGGCCATTAAAGAAAAAATTTGACTGGTAAAAAAAAAATGGTCATGAAAAAGTGAAAAAAATTGGCCGGTAAAAAAGATAAATGGCCATCAAAAAAAGTGACCGGTTAAAAAAGAGTGGCCATTAAAAAATAGGGCCTACCAAAAAATAATTGGCGCGTAAAAAAAACAGTCGAAAAAAATTGGCCAGTAAAAAAGATAAGTGGCCATCAAAAAAGTGACCGGTTAAAAAAATTGCCGATTAAAAAAAGTGACTACAAAAAATTGGCACCGTAAAAAAGGAAGGACCAGTCAAACAAAATTGGTCAGTAAAAAAATGTATTGGCCATCACAGTGAGGTGGAGCAGGCGGAGGAGGTGGAGGAGGAGGCGGAGGAGGCGGAGGAGGAGGCAGGGGCGGAGGAGGAGGCGGAAGAGGTAGGTGGCCCGTAAAAAAAGAGACCAGTAAAAGAATTGGCCAGTAAAAAAAGATCAGTGGCCATGAAAAAAATTGACTGGTAAAAAAAATATAAGAATAGAAATATAAATCAATTAAATTCCCTTCTACGTGACTTTACCGAAAGAACCAATAATATGAATCCCTGAAGTCACGAAAGCTTTAATTCAAAATGGTAAAAAAGTCAAACTGAAAAAATTGGTCAGTAAAAAAGATAATTGGCCATCAAAAAAAGTGACTGATTAAAAAAGAGTGGCCATTAAAGAAAAAAATTGACTGGTAAAAAAAAAATGGTCATGAAAAAATTGGCCGGGAAAAAAGATAAATGGCCATCAAAAAAAGTGACCGGTTAAAAAAGAGTGGCCATTAAAAAAATAGTGGCCGATCAAAAATGATTTGGCCCATATAAAAAAGACCGGTCAAAAAAAATTGGCCGGTAAAAAGATGAATGGCCATCCAAAAAAGTGACCGGTTAATGAATCCTGCAGTGACCGGTTAATGAATCCCTGCAGTCACGAAAGCTTTAATTCAAAATGGTAAAAAAAGTCAAACTGAAAAAATTGGCCAGTAAAAAAGATAATTGGCCATCAAAAAAAGTGACCGGTTAAAAAAGAGTGGCCATTAAAGAAAAAATTTGACTGGTAAAAAAAATGGTCATGAAAAAAGTGAAAAAATTGGCCGGGAAAAAAGATAAATGGCCATCAAAAAAATTGACCGGTTAAAAAAGAGTCGCCATTAAAAAAATAGTGGCCGATCAAAAATGAATTGGCCCATAAAAAAAAGACCAGTCGAAAAAAATTGGCCTGTAAAAAAGATGAATGGCCATCCAAAAAAGTGACCGGTTAAAAAAGAGTGGCCATTAAAGAAAAAATTTGACTGGTAAAAAAAATAGTCATAAAAAAGTGAAAAAAATGGGCCGATAAAAAAGATAAATGGCCATCAAAAAAAGTGACCGGTTAAAAAAGTGGGCATTAAAAAAACAGTGGCCTACCAAAAAATAATTGGCCCGTAAAAAAAGATCAGTCAAAAAAAATTGGCCAGTAAAAAATATAAGTGGCCATCAAAAAAAGTGACTGGTTAAAAAAATTGCCCATTAAAAAAAGTGACTACAAAAAATTGGCCCGTAAAAAAGGAAAGACCAGTCAAACACAATTGGTCCGTAAAAAAATGTATTGGCCATCACACAGTGAGGTGGAGGAGGCGGAGAAGGTGGAGGTGGAGGAGGCGGTGGAGGAGGCGGAGGAGGAGGCGGAGGAGGAGGCGGAGGAGGAGGCGGAGGAGGAGGAGGAGGCGGAGGAGGAGGAGGCGGAGGAGGAGGTGGAGGAGGAGGAGGAGGCGGAAGAGGTAGGTGGCCCATAAAAAAGAGACCAGTAAAAGAATTGGCCAGTAAAAAAAGATGAATGGCCATAAAAAAATTTGACTGGTAAAAATAAATAAATAATAGAAATATAAAACAATTAAATTCCCTTCTACATGACTTCACCGAAAGAACCAAGAATATGAATCCCTGCAGTCACGAAAGCTTTAATTCAAAATGGTAAAAAAAGTCAAACTGAAAAAATTGTCCAGTAAAAAAGATAATTGGCCATCAAAAAAAGTGACTGGTTAAAAAATAGTGGCCATTAAAGAAAAAATTTGACTGGTAAAAAAAAAATGGTCATGAAAAAGTGAAAAAAATTGGCCGGTAAAAAAGATAAATGGCCATCAAAAAAAGTGACCGGTTAAAAAAGAGTGGCCATTAAAAAATAGGGCCTACCAAAAAATTAATTGGCGCGTAAAAAAAACAGTCGAAAAAAATTGGCCAGTAAAAAAGATAAGTGGCCATCAAAAAAGTGACCGGTTAAAAAAATTGCCGATTAAAAAAAGTGACTACAAAAAATTGGCACCGTAAAAAAGGAAGGACCAGTCAAACAAAATTGGTCAGTAAAAAAATGTATTGGCCATCACAGTGAGGTGGAGCAGGCGGAGGAGGTGGAGGAGGAGGCGGAGGAGGCGGAGGAGGAGGCAGGGGCGGAGGAGGAGGCGGAAGAGGTAGGTGGCTCGTAAAAAAAGAGACCAGTAAAAGAATTGGCCAGTAAAAAAAGATCAGTGGCCATGAAAAAAATTGACTGGTAAAAAAAATATAAGAATAGAAATATAAATCAATTAAATTCCCTTCTACGTGACTTTACCGAAAGAACCAATAATATGAATCCCTGCAGTCACGAAAGCTTTAATTCAAAATGGTAAAAAAGTCAAACTGAAAAAATTGGTCAGTAAAAAAGATAATTGGCCATCAAAAAAAGTGACTGATTAAAAAAGAGTGGCCATTAAAGAAAAAAATTGACTGGTAAAAAAAAAATGGTCATGAAAAAATTGGCCGGGAAAAAATATAAATGGCCATCAAAAAAAGTGACCGGTTAAAAAAGAGTGGCCATTAAAAAAATAGTGGCCGATCAAAAATGATTTGGCCCATATAAAAAAGACCGGTCAAAAAAAATTGGCCGGTAAAAAGATGAATGGCCATCCAAAAAAGTGACCGGTTAATGAATCCTGCAGTGACCGGTTAATGAATCCCTGCAGTCACGAAAGCTTTAATTCAAAATGGTAAAAAAAGTCAAACTGAAAAAATTGGCCAGTAAAAAAGATAATTGGCCATCAAAAAAAGTGACCGGTTAAAAAAGAGTGGCCATTAAAAAAATAGTGGCCGATCAAAAATGAATTGGCCCATAAAAAAAGACCGGTCGAAAAAAATTGGCTGGTAAAAAAGATGAATGGCCATCCAAAAAAGTGACCGGTTAAAAAAGAGTGGCCATTAAAGAAAACATTTGACTGGTAAAAAAAATGGTCATAAAAAAGTGAAAAAAATTGGCCGATAAAAAAGATAAATGGCCATCAAAAAAAGTGACCGGTTAAAAAAGAGTGGCCATTAAAAAAACATTGGTCTACCAAAAAATAATTGGCCCGTAAAAAAAGACCAGTCGAAAAAAATTGGCCATTAAAAAAGATAAATGGCCATCAAAAAAAGTGACCGGTTAAAAAAATTGCCCATTAAAAAAAGTGACTACAAAAAATTGGCCTGTAAAAAAGGAAAGATCAGTCAAACAAAATTGGTCAGTAAAAAAATGTATTGGCCATCACACAGTGAGTTGGAGGAGGCGGAGGAGGAGGCGGAGGAGGCGGAGGAGGAGGCGGAGGAGGCGGAGGAGGAGGCAGAGGCGGAGGAGGAGGCGGAGGAGGAGGCGGAGGAGGAGGCGGAGCAGGAGGCGGAAGAGGTAGGTGGCCCGTAAAAAAAGAGACCAGTAAAAGAACTGGCCAGTAAAAAAAGATGAGTCGCCATAAAAAAATGTGACTTAAAAAAAATACAAATATAAAACAATTAAATTCCCTTCTATGTGACTTTACCGAAAGAACCAGAATATGAATCGCTGCAGTCACGAAAGCTTTAGTTCAAAATGGTAAAAAAGTCAAACTGAAAAAATTGGCCAGTAAAAAAGATAATTGGCCATCAAAAAAAGTGACTGGTTAAAAAAGAGTGGCCATTAAAGAAAAAATTTGACTGGTAAAAAAAAATGGTCATGAAAAAAGTGAAAAAAATTGGCCGGTAAAAAAGATAAATGGCCATCAAAAAAGTGACCGGTTAAAAAAGAGTGGCCATTAAAAAAAAAGTGGTCGATCAAAAATTAATTGGCCCATAAAAAAATGACCAGTCGAAAAAATTGGCCGTTAAAAAGATGAATGGCCATCCAAAAAAGTGACCGGTTAATGAATCCTGCAGTGACCGGTTAATGAATCCCTGCAGTCACGAAAGCTTTAATTCAAAATGGTAAAAAAGTCAAACTGAAAAAATTGGCCAGTAAAAAAGATAATTGGCCATCAAAAAAAGTGACTGGTTAAAAAAGAGTGGCCATTAAAGAAAAAATTTGACTGGTAAAAAAAATGGTCATGAAAAAAGTGAAAAAATTGGACGGGAAAAAAAATAAATGGCCATCAAAAAAAGTGACCGGTTAAAAAAGAGTGGCCATTAAAAAAATAGTGGCCGATCAAAAATGAATTGGCCCATAAAAAAAAGACCGGTCAAAAAAAATTGGCAGGTAAAAAAGATGAATGGCCATCCAAAAAAGTGACCGGTTAAAAAAGAGTGGCCATTAAAGAAAAAATTTGACTGGTAAAAAAAATAGTCATAAAAAAGTGAAAAAAATGGGCTGATAAAAAAGATAAATGGCCATCAAAAAAAGTGACCGGTTAAAAAAGTGGGCATTAAAAAAACAGTGGCCTACCAAAAAATAATTGGCCCGTAAAAAAAGATCAGTCAAAAAAAATTGGCCAGTAAAAAATATAAGTGGCCATCAAAAAAAGTGACCGGTTAAAAAAATTGCCCATTAAAAAACGTGACTACAAAAAATTGGCCCGTAAAAAAGGAAAGACCAGTCAAACACAATTGTTCCGTAAAAAAATGTATTGGCCATCACACAGTGAGGTGGAGGAGGCGGAGAAGGTGGAGGAGGAGGTGGAGGAGGCGGTGGAGGAGGCGGAGGCGGAGGAGGAGGCGGAGGAGGAGGCGGAGGAGGAGGAGGAGGCGGAGGAGGAGGAGGCGGAGGAGGAGGAGGCGGAGGAGGAGGTGGAGGAGGAGGCGGAGGAGGAGGCGGAAGAGGTAGGTGGCCCGTAAAAAAAGAGACCAGTAAAAGAATTGGCCAGTAAAAAAAGATGAATGGCCATAAAAAAATTTGACTGGTAAAAAAAATAAAATAATAGAAATATAAAACAATTAAATTCCCTTCTACATGACTTCACCGAAAGAACCAAGAATATGAATCCCTGCAGTCACGAAAGCTTTAATTCAAAATGGTAAAAAAAGTCAAACTGAAAAAATTGGCCAGTAAAAAAGATAATTGGCCATCAAAAAAAGTGACTGGTTAAAAAATAGTGGCCATTAAAGAAAAAATTTGACTGGTAAAAAAAAAATGGTCATGAAAAAGTGAAAAAAATTGGCCTGTAAAAAAGATAAATGGCCATCAAAAAAAGTGACCGGTTAAAAAAGAGTGGCCATTAAAAAATAGCGGCCTACCAAAAAATAATTGGCGCGTAAAAAAAACAGTCGAAAAAAATTGGCCAGTAAAAAAGATAAGTGGCCATCAAAAAAGTGACCGGTTAAAAAAATTGCCGATTAAAAAAAGTGACTACAAAAAATTGGCCCGTAAAAAAGGAAGGACCAGTCAAACAAAATTGGTCAGTAAAAAAATGTATTGGCCATCACAGTGAGGTGGAGGAGGCGGAGGAGGTGGAGGAGGAGGCGGAGGAGGCGGAGGAGGAGGCAGAGGCGGAGGAGGAGGCGGAAGAGGTAGGTGGCCCGTAAAAAAAGAGACCAGTAAAAGAATTGGCCAGTAAAAAAAGATCAGTGGCCATGAAAAAAATTGACTGGTAAAAAAAATAAAAGAATAGAAATATAAAACAATTAAATTCCCTTCTACGTGACTTTACCGAAAGAACCAATAATATGAATCCCTGCAGTCACGAAAGCTTTAATTCAAAATGGTAAAAAAGTCAAACTGAAAAAATTGGTCAGTAAAAAATATAATTGGCCATCAAAAAAAGTGACTGATTAAAAAAGAGTGGCCATTAAAGAAAAAAATTGACTGGTAAAAAAAAAATGGTCATGAAAAAATTGGCCGGGAAAAAAGATAAATGGCCATCAAAAAAAGTGACCGGTTAAAAAAGAGTGGCCATTAAAAAAATAGTGGCCGATCAAAAATGAATTGGCCCATATAAAAAAGACCGGTCAAAAAAAATTGGCCGGTAAAAAGATGAATGGCCATCCAAAAAAGTGACCGGTTAATGAATCCTGCAGTGACCGGTTAATGAATCCCTGCAGTCACGAAAGCTTTAATTCAAAATGGTAAAAAAAGTCAAACTGAAAAAATTGGCCAGTAAAAAAGATAATTGGCCATCAAAAAAAGTGACCGGTTAAAAAAGAGTGGCCATTAAAAAAATAGTGGCCGATCAAAAATGAATTGGCCCATAAAAAAAGACCGGTCGAAAAAAATTGGCTGGTAAAAAAGATGAATGGCCATCCAAAAAAGTGACCGGTTAAAAAAGAGTGGCCATTAAAGAAAACATTTGACTGGTAAAAAAAATGGTCATAAAAAAGTGAAAAAAATTGGCCGATAAAAAAGATAAATGGCCATCAAAAAAAGTGACCGGTTAAAAAAGAGTGGCCATTAAAAAAACATTGGTCTACCAAAAAATAATTGGCCCGTAAAAAAAGACCAGTCGAAAAAAATTGGCCAGTAAAAAAGATAAATGGCCATCAAAAAAAGTGACCGGTTAAAAAAATTGCCCATTAAAAAAAGTGACTACAAAAAATTGGCCTGTAAAAAAGGAAAGATCAGTCAAACAAAATTGGTCAGTAAAAAAATGTATTGGCCATCACACAGTGAGTTGGAGGAGGCGGAGGAGGAGGCGGAGGAGGCGGAGGAGGAGGCGGAGGAGGCGGAGGAGGAGGCAGAGGCGGAGGAGGAGGCGGAGGAGGAGGCGGAGGAGGAGGCGGAGCAGGAGGCGGAAGAGGTAGGTGGCCCGTAAAAAAAGAGACCAGTAAAAGAACTGGCCAGTAAAAAAAGATGAGTCGCCATAAAAAAATGTGACTTAAAAAAAATACAAATATAAAACAATTAAATTCCCTTCTATGTGACTTTACCGAAAGAACCAGAATATGAATCGCTGCAGTCACGAAAGCTTTAGTTCAAAATGGTAAAAAAGTCAAACTGAAAAAATTGGCCAGTAAAAAAGATAATTGGCCATCAAAAAAAGTGACTGGTTAAAAAAGAGTGGCCATTAAAGAAAAAATTTGACTGGTAAAAAAAAATGGTCATGAAAAAAGTGAAAAAAATTGGCCGGTAAAAAAGATAAATGGCCATCAAAAAAGTGACCGGTTAAAAAAGAGTGGCCATTAAAAAAAAAGTGGTCGATCAAAAATTAATTGGCCCATAAAAAAATGACCAGTCGAAAAAATTGGCCGTTAAAAAGATGAATGGCCATCCAAAAAAGTGACCGGTTAATGAATCCTGCAGTGACCGGTTAATGAATCCCTGCAGTCACAAAAGCTTTAATTCAAAATGGTAAAAAAGTCAAACTGAAAAAATTGGCCAGTAAAAAAGATAATTGGCCATCAAAAAAAGTGACTGGTTAAAAAAGAGTGGCCATTAAAGAAAAAATTTGACTGGTAAAAAAAATGGTCATGAAAAAAGTGAAAAAATTGGACGGGAAAAAAAATAAATGGCCATCAAAAAAAGTGACCGGTTAAAAAAGAGTGGCCATTAAAAAAATAGTGGCCGATCAAAAATGAATTGGCCCATAAAAAAAAGACCGGTCAAAAAAAATTGGCAGGTAAAAAAGATGAATGGCCATCCAAAAAAGTGACCGGTTAAAAAAGAGTGGCCATTAAAGAAAAAATTTGACTGGTAAAAAAAATAGTCATAAAAAAGTGAAAAAAATGGGCTGATAAAAAAGATAAATGGCCATCAAAAAAAGTGACCGGTTAAAAAAGTGGGCATTAAAAAAACAGTGGCCTACCAAAAAATAATTGGCCCGTAAAAAAAGATCAGTCAAAAAAAATTGGCCAGTAAAAAATATAAGTGGCCATCAAAAAAAGTGACCGGTTAAAAAAATTGCCCATTAAAAAACGTGACTACAAAAAATTGGCCCGTAAAAAAGGAAAGACCAGTCAAACACAATTGTTCCGTAAAAAAATGTATTGGCCATCACACAGTGAGGTGGAGGAGGCGGAGAAGGTGGAGGAGGAGGTGGAGGAGGCGGTGGAGGAGGCGGAGGCGGAGGAGGAGGCGGAGGAGGAGGCGGAGGAGGAGGAGGAGGCGGAGGAGGAGGAGGCGGAGGAGGAGGTGGAGGAGGAGGCGGAGGAGGAGGCGGAAGAGGTAGGTGGCCCGTAAAAAAAGAGACCAGTAAAAGAATTGGCCAGTAAAAAAAGATGAATGGCCATAAAAAAATTTGACTGGTAAAAAAAAAAAAATAATAGAAATATAAAACAATTAAATTCCCTTCTACATGACTTCACCGAAAGAACCAAGAATATGAATCCCTGCAGTCACGAAAGCTTTAATTCAAAATGGTAAAAAAAGTCAAACTGAAAAAATTGGCCAGTAAAAAAGATAATTGGCCATCAAAAAAAGTGACTGGTTAAAAAATAGTGGCCATTAAAGAAAAAATTTGACTGGTAAAAAAAAAATGGTCATGAAAAAGTGAAAAAAATTGGCCTGTAAAAAAGATAAATGGCCATCAAAAAAAGTGACCGGTTAAAAAAGAGTGGCCATTAAAAAATAGCGGCCTACCAAAAAATAATTGGCGCGTAAAAAAAACAGTCGAAAAAAATTGGCCAGTAAAAAAGATAAGTGGCCATCAAAAAAGTGACCGGTTAAAAAAATTGCCGATTAAAAAAAGTGACTACAAAAAATTGGCCCGTAAAAAAGGAAGGACCAGTCAAACAAAATTGGTCAGTAAAAAAATGTATTGGCCATCACAGTGAGGTGGAGGAGGCGGAGGAGGTGGAGGAGGAGGCGGAGGAGGCGGAGGAGGAGGCAGAGGCGGAGGAGGAGGCGGAAGAGGTAGGTGGCCCGTAAAAAAAGAGACCAGTAAAAGAATTGGCCAGTAAAAAAAGATCAGTGGCCATGAAAAAAATTGACTGGTAAAAAAAATAAAAGAATAGAAATATAAAACAATTAAATTCCCTTCTACGTGACTTTACCGAAAGAACCAATAATATGAATCCCTGCAGTCACGAAAGCTTTAATTCAAAATGGTAAAAAAGTCAAACTGAAAAAATTGGTCAGTAAAAAATATAATTGGCCATCAAAAAAAGTAACTGATTAAAAAAGAGTGGCCATTAAAGAAAAAAATTGACTGGTAAAAAAAAAATGGTCATGAAAAAATTGGCCGGGAAAAAAGATAAATGGCCATCAAAAAAAGTGACCGGTTAAAAAAGAGTGGCCATTAAAAAAATAGTGGCCGATCAAAAATGAATTGGCCCATATAAAAAAGACCGGTCAAAAAAAATTGGCCGGTAAAAAGATGAATGGCCATCCAAAAAAGTGACCGGTTAATGAATCCTGCAGTGACCGGTTAATGAATCCCTGCAGTCACGAAAGCTTTAATTCAAAATGGTAAAAAAAGTCAAACTGAAAAAATTGGCCAGTAAAAAAGATAATTGGCCATCAAAAAAAGTGACCGGTTAAAAAAGAGTGGCCATTAAAAAAATAGTGGCCAATCAAAAATGAATTGGCCCATAAAAAAAAGACCGGTCGAAAAAAATTGGCCGGTAAAAAAGATGAATGGCCATCCAAAAAAGTGACCAGTTAAAAAAGAGTGGCCATTAAAGAAAACATTTGACTGGTAAAAAAAATGGTCATAAAAAAGTGAAAAAAATTGGCCGATAAAAAAGATAAATGGCCATCAAAAAAAGTGACCGGTTAAAAAAGAGTGGCCATTAAAAAAACATTGGTCTACCAAAAAATAATTGGCCCGTAAAAAAAGACCAGTCGAAAAAAATTGGCCAGTAAAAAAGATAAATGGCCATCAAAAAAAGTGACCGGTTAAAAAAATTGCCCATTAAAAAAAGTGACTACAAAAAATTGGCCCGTAAAAAAGGAAAGATCAGTCAAACAAAATTGGTCAGTAAAAAAATGTATTGGCCATCACACAGTGAGTTGGAGGAGGCGGAGGAGGAGGCGGAGGAGGCGGAGGAGGAGGCGGAGGAGGCGGAGGAGGAGGCAGAGGCAGAGGAGGAGGCGGAGGAGGAGGCGGAGGAGGAGGCGGAGGAGGAGGCGGAGGTGGAAGAGGTAGGTGGCCCGTAAAAAAAGAGACCAGTAAAAGAACTGGCCAGTAAAAAAAGATGAGTCGCCATAAAAAAAACGTGACTTAAAAAAAATATAAATATAAAACAATTAAATTCCCTTCTATGTGACTTTACTGAAAGAACCAGAATATGAATCGCTGCAGTCACGAAAGCTTTAGTTCAAAATGGTAAAAAAGTCAAACTGAAAAAATTGGCCGGTAAAAAAGATAAATGGCCATCAAAAAAGTGACCGGTTAAAAAAGAGTGGCCATTAAAAAAAAAGTGGTCGATCAAAAATTAATTGGCCCATAAAAAAATGACCAGTCGAAAAAATTGGCCGTTAAAAAGATGAATGGCCATCCAAAAAAGTGACCGGTTAATGAATCCTGCAGTGACCGGTTAATGAATCCCTGCAGTCACGAAAGCTTTAATTCAAAATGGTAAAAAAGTCAAACTGAAAAAATTGGCCAGTAAAAAAGATAATTGGCCATCAAAAAAAGTGACTGGTTAAAAAAGAGTGGCCATTAAAGAAAAAATTTGACTGGTAAAAAAAATGGTCATGAAAAAAGTGAAAAAATTGGACGGGAAAAAAAATAAATGGCCATCAAAAAAAGTGACCGGTTAAAAAAGAGTGGCCATTAAAAAAATAGTGGCCGATCAAAAATGAATTGGCCCATAAAAAAAAGACCGGTCAAAAAAAATTGGCAGGTAAAAAAGATGAATGGCCATCCAAAAAAGTGACCGGTTAAAAAAGAGTGGCCATTAAAGAAAAAATTTGACTGGTAAAAAAAATAGTCATAAAAAAGTGAAAAAAATGGGCTGATAAAAAAGATAAATGGCCATCAAAAAAAGTGACCGGTTAAAAAAGTGGGCATTAAAAAAACAGTGGCCTACCAAAAAATAATTGGCCCGTAAAAAAAGATCAGTCAAAAAAAATTGGCCAGTAAAAAATATAAGTGGCCATCAAAAAAAGTGACCGGTTAAAAAAATTGCCCATTAAAAAACGTGACTACAAAAAATTGGCCCGTAAAAAAGGAAAGACCAGTCAAACACAATTGTTCCGTAAAAAAATGTATTGGCCATCACACAGTGAGGTGGAGGAGGCGGAGAAGGTGGAGGAGGAGGTGGAGGAGGCGGTGGAGGAGGCGGAGGCGGAGGAGGAGGCGGAGGAGGAGGCGGAGGAGGAGGAGGAGGCGGAGGAGGAGGAGGCGGAGGAGGAGGTGGAGGAGGAGGCGGAGGAGGAGGCGGAAGAGGTAGGTGGCCCGTAAAAAAAGAGACCAGTAAAAGAATTGGCCAGTAAAAAAAGATGAATGGCCATAAAAAAATTTGACTGGTAAAAAAAATAAAATAATAGAAATATAAAACAATTAAATTCCCTTCTACATGACTTCACCGAAAGAACCAAGAATATGAATCCCTGCAGTCACGAAAGCTTTAATTCAAAATGGTAAAAAAAGTCAAACTGAAAAAATTGGCCAGTAAAAAAGATAATTGGCCATCAAAAAAAGTGACTGGTTAAAAAATAGTGGCCATTAAAGAAAAAATTTGACTGGTAAAAAAAAAATGGTCATGAAAAAGTGAAAAAAATTGGCCTGTAAAAAAGATAAATGGCCATCAAAAAAAGTGACCGGTTAAAAAAGAGTGGCCATTAAAAAATAGCGGCCTACCAAAAAATAATTGGCGCGTAAAAAAAACAGTCGAAAAAAATTGGCCAGTAAAAAAGATAAGTGGCCATCAAAAAAGTGACCGGTTAAAAAAATTGCCGATTAAAAAAAGTGACTACAAAAAATTGGCCCGTAAAAAAGGAAGGACCAGTCAAACAAAATTGGTCAGTAAAAAAATGTATTGGCCATCACAGTGAGGTGGAGGAGGCGGAGGAGGTGGAGGAGGAGGCGGAGGAGGCGGAGGAGGAGGCAGAGGCGGAGGAGGAGGCGGAAGAGGTAGGTGGCCCGTAAAAAAAGAGACCAGTAAAAGAATTGGCCAGTAAAAAAAGATCAGTGGCCATGAAAAAAATTGACTGGTAAAAAAAATAAAAGAATAGAAATATAAAACAATTAAATTCCCTTCTACGTGACTTTACCGAAAGAACCAATAATATGAATCCCTGCAGTCACGAAAGCTTTAATTCAAAATGGTAAAAAAGTCAAACTGAAAAAATTGGTCAGTAAAAAATATAATTGGCCATCAAAAAAAGTGACTGATTAAAAAAGAGTGGCCATTAATGAAAAAAATTGACTGGTAAAAAAAAAATGGTCATGAAAAAATTGGCCGGGAAAAAAGATAAATGGCCATCAAAAAAAGTGACCGGTTAAAAAAGAGTGGCCATTAAAAAAATAGTGGCCGATCAAAAATGAATTGGCCCATATAAAAAAGACCGGTCAAAAAAAATTGGCCGGTAAAAAGATGAATGGCCATCCAAAAAAGTGACCGGTTAATGAATCCTGCAGTGACCGGTTAATGAATCCCTGCAGTCACGAAAGCTTTAATTCAAAATGGTAAAAAAAGTCAAACTGAAAAAATTGGCCAGTAAAAAAGATAATTGGCCATCAAAAAAAGTGACCAGTTAAAAAAGAGTGGCCATTAAAAAAATAGTGGCCGATCAAAAATGAATTGGCCCCTTAAAAAAAAGACCGGTCGAAAAAAATTGGCCGGTAAAAAAGATGAATGGCCATCCAAAAAAGTGACCAGTTAAAAAAGAGTGGCCATTAAAGAAAACATTTGACTGGTAAAAAAAATGGTCATAAAAAAGTGAAAAAAATTGGCCGATAAAAAAGATAAATGGCCATCAAAAAAAGTGACCGGTTAAAAAAGAGTGGCCATTAAAAAAACATTGGTCTACCAAAAAATAATTGGCCCGTAAAAAAAGACCAGTCGAAAAAAATTGGCCAGTAAAAAAGATAAATGGCCATCAAAAAAAGTGACCGGTTAAAAAAATTGCCCATTAAAAAAAGTGACTACAAAAAATTGGCCCGTAAAAAAGGAAAGATCAGTCAAACAAAATTGGTCAGTAAAAAAATGTATTGGCCATCACACAGTGAGTTGGAGGAGGCGGAGGAGGAGGCGGAGGAGGCGGAGGAGGAGGCGGAGGAGGCGGAGGAGGAGGCAGAGGCAGAGGAGGAGGCGGAGGAGGAGGCGGAGGAGGAGGCGGAGGAGGAGGCGAGGTGGAAGAGGTAGGTGGCCCGTAAAAAAAGAGACCAGTAAAAGAACTGGCCAGTAAAAAAAGATGAGTCGCCATAAAAAAAACGTGACTTAAAAAAAATATAAATATAAAACAATTAAATTCCCTTCTATGTGACTTTACCGAAAGAACCAGAATATGAATCGCTGCAGTCACGAAAGCTTTAGTTCAAAATGGTAAAAAAGTCAAACTGAAAAAATTGGCCGGTAAAAAAGATAAATGGCCATCAAAAAAGTGACCGGTTAAAAAAGAGTGGCCATTAAAAAAAAAGTGGTTGATCAAAAATTAATTGGCCCATAAAAAAATGACCAGTCGAAAAAATTGGCCGTTAAAAAGATGAATGGCCATCCAAAAAAGTGACCGGTTAATGAATCCTGCAGTGACCGGTTAATGAATCCCTGCAGTCACGAAAGCTTTAATTCAAAATGGTAAAAAAGTCAAACTGAAAAAATTGGCCAGTAAAAAAGATAATTGGCCATCAAAAAAAGTGACTGGTTAAAAAAGAGTGGCCATTAAAGAAAAAATTTGACTGGTAAAAAAAATGGTCATGAAAAAAGTGAAAAAATTGGCCGGGAAAAAAAATAAATGGCCATCAAAAAAAGTGACCGGTTAAAAAAGAGTGGCCATTAAAAAAAATAGTGGCCGATCAAAAATGAATTGGCCCATAAAAAAAAGACCGGTCGAAAAAAATTGGCCGGTAAAAAAGATGAATGGCCATCCAAAAAAGTGACCGGTTAAAAAAGAGTGGCCATTAAAGAAAAAATTTGACTGGTAAAAAAAATGGTCATAAAAAAGTGAAAAAAATTGGCCGATAAAAAAGATAAATGGGCATCAAAAAAAGTGACCGGTTAAAAAAGAGTGGCCATTAAAAAAATAGTGGCCGATCAAAAATGAATTGGCCCATATAAAAAAGACCGGTCAAAAAAAATTGGCCGGTAAAAAGATGAATGGCCATCCAAAAAAGTGACCGGTTAATGAATCCTGCAGTGACCGGTTAATGAATCCCTGCAGTCACAAAAGCTTTAATTCAAAATGGTAAAAAAGTCAAACTGAAAAAATTGGCCAGTAAAAAAGATAATTGGCCATCAAAAAAAGTGACCGGTTAAAAAAGAGTGGCCATTAAAAAAATAGTGGCCGATCAAAAATGAATTGGCCCATAAAAAAAGACCGGTCGAAAAAAATTGGCCGGTAAAAAAGATGAATGGCCATCCCAAAAAGTGACCGGTTAAAAAAATTGCCCATTAAAAAAAGTGACTACAAAAAATTGGCCCGTAAAAAAGGAAAGACCAGTCAAACAAAATTGGTCAGTAAAAAAATGTATTGGCCATCACACAGTGAGTTGGAGGAGGCGGAGGAGGCGGAGGAGGAGGCGGAGGAGGTGGAGGAGGAGGCGGAGGAGGCGGAGGAGGAGGCGGAGGAGGAGGCGGAGGAGGAGGCGGAGGAGGAGGTGGAGGAGGAGGAGGAGGCAGAAGAGGTAGGTGGCCCGTAAAAAAAGAGACCAGTAAAAGATTTGGCCAGTAAAAAAAGATGAGTCGCCATGAAAAAATGTGACTATTAAAAAAAATATACAAATATAAAACAATTAAATTCCCTTCTATGTGACTTTAACGAAAGAACCAGAATATGAATCGCTGCAGTCACGAAAGCTTTGGTTCAAAATGGTAAAAAAGTCAAACTGAAAAAATTGGTCAGTAAAAAAGATAATTGGCCATCAAAAAAAGTGACTGATTAAAAAAGAGTGGCCATTAAAGAAAAAAATTGACTGGTAAAAAAAAAATGGTCATGAAAAAATTGGCCGGGAAAAATATAAATGGCCATCAAAAAAAGTGACCGGTTAAAAAAGAGTGGCCATTAAAAAAAAAGTGGTCGATCAAAAATTAATTGGCCCATAAAAAAATGACCAGTCGAAAAAATTGGCCGTTAAAAAGATGAATGGCCATCCAAAAAAGTGACCGGTTAATGAATCCTGCAGTGACCGGTTAATGAATCCCTGCAGTCACGAAAGCTTTAATTCAAAATGGTAAAAAAAGTCAAACTGAAAAAATTGGCCAGTAAAAAAGATAATTGGCCATCAAAAAAAGTGACTGGTTAAAAAAGAGTGGCCATTAAAGAAAAAATTTGACTGGTAAAAAAAATGGTCATGAAAAAAGTGAAAAAATTGGACGGGAAAAAAAATAAATGGCCATCAAAAAAAGTGACCGGTTAAAAAAGAGTGGCCATTAAAAAAATAGTGGCCGATCAAAAATGAATTGGCCCATAAAAAAAAGACCGGTCAAAAAAAATTGGCAGGTAAAAAAGATGAATGGCCATCCAAAAAAGTGACCGGTTAAAAAAGAGTGGCCATTAAAGAAAAAATTTGACTGGTAAAAAAAATAGTCATAAAAAAGTGAAAAAAATGGGCTGATAAAAAAGATAAATGGCCATCAAAAAAAGTGACCGGTTAAAAAAGTGGGCATTAAAAAAACAGTGGCCTACCAAAAAATAATTGGCCCGTAAAAAAAGATCAGTCAAAAAAAATTGGCCAGTAAAAAATATAAGTGGCCATCAAAAAAAGTGACCGGTTAAAAAAATTGCCCATTAAAAAACGTGACTACAAAAAATTGGCCCGTAAAAAAGGAAAGACCAGTCAAACACAATTGTTCCGTAAAAAAATGTATTGGCCATCACACAGTGAGGTGGAGGAGGCGGAGAAGGTGGAGGAGGAGGTGGAGGAGGCGGTGGAGGAGGCGGAGGAGGAGGCGGAGGAGGAGGCGGAGGAGGAGGCGGAGGAGGAGGAGGAGGCGGAGGAGGAGGAGGCGGAGGAGGAGGTGGAGGAGGAGGCGGAGGAGGAGGCGGAAGAGGTAGGTGGCCCGTAAAAAAAGAGACCAGTAAAAGAATTGGCCAGTAAAAAAAGATGAATGGCCATAAAAAAATTTGACTGGTAAAAAAAATAAAATAATAGAAATATAAAACAATTAAATTCCCTTCTACATGACTTCACCGAAAGAACCAAGAATATGAATCCCTGCAGTCACGAAAGCTTTAATTCAAAATGGTAAAAAAAGTCAAACTGAAAAAATTGGCCAGTAAAAAAGATAATTGGCCATCAAAAAAAGTGACTGGTTAAAAAATAGTGGCCATTAAAGAAAAAATTTGACTGGTAAAAAAAAAATGGTCATGAAAAAGTGAAAAAAATTGGCCTGTAAAAAAGATAAATGGCCATCAAAAAAAGTGACCGGTTAAAAAAGAGTGGCCATTAAAAAATAGCGGCCTACCAAAAAATAATTGGCGCGTAAAAAAAACAGTCGAAAAAAATTGGCCAGTAAAAAAGATAAGTGGCCATCAAAAAAGTGACCGGTTAAAAAAATTGCCGATTAAAAAAAGTGACTACAAAAAATTGGCCCGTAAAAAAGGAAGGACCAGTCAAACAAAATTGGTCAGTAAAAAAATGTATTGGCCATCACAGTGAGGTGGAGGAGGCGGAGGAGGTGGAGGAGGAGGCGGAGGAGGCGGAGGAGGAGGCAGAGGCGGAGGAGGAGGCGGAAGAGGTAGGTGGCCCGTAAAAAAAGAGACCAGTAAAAGAATTGGCCAGTAAAAAAAGATCAGTGGCCATGAAAAAAATTGACTGGTAAAAAAAATAAAAGAATAGAAATATAAAACAATTAAATTCCCTTCTACGTGACTTTACCGAAAGAACCAATAATATGAATCCCTGCAGTCACGAAAGCTTTAATTCAAAATGGTAAAAAAGTCAAACTGAAAAAATTGGTCAGTAAAAAATATAATTGGCCATCAAAAAAAGTGACTGATTAAAAAAGAGTGGCCATTAAAGAAAAAAATTGACTGGTAAAAAAAAAATGGTCATGAAAAAATTGGCCGGGAAAAAAGATAAATGGCCATCAAAAAAAGTGACCGGTTAAAAAAGAGTGGCCATTAAAAAAATAGTGGCCGATCAAAAATGAATTGGCCCATATAAAAAAGACCGGTCAAAAAAAATTGGCCGGTAAAAAGATGAATGGCCATCCAAAAAAGTGACCGGTTAATGAATCCTGCAGTGACCGGTTAATGAATCCCTGCAGTCACGAAAGCTTTAATTCAAAATGGTAAAAAAAGTCAAACTGAAAAAATTGGCCAGTAAAAAAGATAATTGGCCATCAAAAAAAGTGACCAGTTAAAAAAGAGTGGCCATTAAAAAAATAGTGGCCGATCAAAAATGAATTGGCCCATAAAAAAAAGACCGGTCGAAAAAAATTGGCCGGTAAAAAAGATGAATGGCCATCCAAAAAAGTGACCAGTTAAAAAAGAGTGGCCATTAAAGAAAACATTTGACTGGTAAAAAAAATGGTCATAAAAAAGTGAAAAAAATTGGCCGATAAAAAAGATAAATGGCCATCAAAAAAAGTGACCGGTTAAAAAAGAGTGGCCATTAAAAAAACATTGGTCTACCAAAAAATAATTGGCCCGTAAAAAAAGACCAGTCGAAAAAAATTGGCCAGTAAAAAAGATAAATGGCCATCAAAAAAAGTGACCGGTTAAAAAAATTGCCCATTAAAAAAAGTGACTACAAAAAATTGGCCCGTAAAAAAGGAAAGATCAGTCAAACAAAATTGGTCAGTAAAAAAATGTATTGGCCATCACACAGTGAGTTGGAGGAGGCGGAGGAGGAGGCGGAGGAGGCGGAGGAGGAGGCGGAGGAGGCGGAGGAGGAGGCAGAGGCAGAGGAGGAGGCGGAGGAGGAGGCGGAGGAGGAGGCGGAGGAGGAGGCGAGGTGGAAGAGGTAGGTGGCCCGTAAAAAAAGAGACCAGTAAAAGAACTGGCCAGTAAAAAAAGATGAGTCGCCATAAAAAAAACGTGACTTAAAAAAAATATAAATATAAAACAATTAAATTCCCTTCTATGTGACTTTACCGAAAGAACCAGAATATGAATCGCTGCAGTCACGAAAGCTTTAGTTCAAAATGGTAAAAAAGTCAAACTGAAAAAATTGGCCGGTAAAAAAGATAAATGGCCATCAAAAAAGTGACCGGTTAAAAAAGAGTGGCCATTAAAAAAAAAGTGGTTGATCAAAAATTAATTGGCCCATAAAAAAATGACCAGTCGAAAAAATTGGCCGTTAAAAAGATGAATGGCCATCCAAAAAAGTGACCGGTTAATGAATCCTGCAGTGACCGGTTAATGAATCCCTGCAGTCACGAAAGCTTTAATTCAAAATGGTAAAAAAGTCAAACTGAAAAAATTGGCCAGTAAAAAAGATAATTGGCCATCAAAAAAAGTGACTGGTTAAAAAAGAGTGGCCATTAAAGAAAAAATTTGACTGGTAAAAAAAATGGTCATGAAAAAAGTGAAAAAATTGGACGGGAAAAAAAATAAATGGCCATCAAAAAAAGTGACCGGTTAAAAAAGAGTGGCCATTAAAAAAATAGTGGCCGATCAAAAATGAATTGGCCCATAAAAAAAAGACCGGTCAAAAAAAATTGGCAGGTAAAAAAGATGAATGGCCATCCAAAAAAGTGACCGGTTAAAAAAGAGTGGCCATTAAAGAAAAAATTTGACTGGTAAAAAAAATAGTCATAAAAAAGTGAAAAAAATGGGCTGATAAAAAAGATAAATGGCCATCAAAAAAAGTGACCGGTTAAAAAAGTGGGCATTAAAAAAACAGTGGCCTACCAAAAAATAATTGGCCCGTAAAAAAAGATCAGTCAAAAAAAATTGGCCAGTAAAAAATATAAGTGGCCATCAAAAAAAGTGACCGGTTAAAAAAATTGCCCATTAAAAAACGTGACTACAAAAAATTGGCCCGTAAAAAAGGAAAGACCAGTCAAACACAATTGTTCCGTAAAAAAATGTATTGGCCATCACACAGTGAGGTGGAGGAGGCGGAGAAGGTGGAGGAGGAGGTGGAGGAGGCGGTGGAGGAGGCGGAGGAGGAGGCGGAGGAGGAGGCGGAGGAGGAGGCGGAGGAGGAGGAGGAGGCGGAGGAGGAGGAGGCGGAGGAGGAGGTGGAGGAGGAGGCGGAGGAGGAGGCGGAAGAGGTAGGTGGCCCGTAAAAAAAGAGACCAGTAAAAGAATTGGCCAGTAAAAAAAGATGAATGGCCATAAAAAAATTTGACTGGTAAAAAAAATAAAATAATAGAAATATAAAACAATTAAATTCCCTTCTACATGACTTCACCGAAAGAACCAAGAATATGAATCCCTGCAGTCACGAAAGCTTTAATTCAAAATGGTAAAAAAAGTCAAACTGAAAAAATTGGCCAGTAAAAAAGATAATTGGCCATCAAAAAAAGTGACTGGTTAAAAAATAGTGGCCATTAAAGAAAAAATTTGACTGGTAAAAAAAAAATGGTCATGAAAAAGTGAAAAAAATTGGCCTGTAAAAAAGATAAATGGCCATCAAAAAAAGTGACCGGTTAAAAAAGAGTGGCCATTAAAAAATAGCGGCCTACCAAAAAATAATTGGCGCGTAAAAAAAACAGTCGAAAAAAATTGGCCAGTAAAAAAGATAAGTGGCCATCAAAAAAGTGACCGGTTAAAAAAATTGCCGATTAAAAAAAGTGACTACAAAAAATTGGCCCGTAAAAAAGGAAGGACCAGTCAAACAAAATTGGTCAGTAAAAAAATGTATTGGCCATCACAGTGAGGTGGAGGAGGCGGAGGAGGTGGAGGAGGAGGCGGAGGAGGCGGAGGAGGAGGCAGAGGCGGAGGAGGAGGCGGAAGAGGTAGGTGGCCCGTAAAAAAAGAGACCAGTAAAAGAATTGGCCAGTAAAAAAAGATCAGTGGCCATGAAAAAAATTGACTGGTAAAAAAAATAAAAGAATAGAAATATAAAACAATTAAATTCCCTTCTACGTGACTTTACCGAAAGAACCAATAATATGAATCCCTGCAGTCACGAAAGCTTTAATTCAAAATGGTAAAAAAGTCAAACTGAAAAAATTGGTCAGTAAAAAATATAATTGGCCATCAAAAAAAGTGACTGATTAAAAAAGAGTGGCCATTAAAGAAAAAAATTGACTGGTAAAAAAAAAATGGTCATGAAAAAATTGGCCGGGAAAAAAGATAAATGGCCATCAAAAAAAGTGACCGGTTAAAAAAGAGTGGCCATTAAAAAAATAGTGGCCGATCAAAAATGAATTGGCCCATATAAAAAAGACCGGTCAAAAAAAATTGGCCGGTAAAAAGATGAATGGCCATCCAAAAAAGTGACCGGTTAATGAATCCTGCAGTGACCGGTTAATGAATCCCTGCAGTCACGAAAGCTTTAATTCAAAATGGTAAAAAAAGTCAAACTGAAAAAATTGGCCAGTAAAAAAGATAATTGGCCATCAAAAAAAGTGACCAGTTAAAAAAGAGTGGCCATTAAAAAAATAGTGGCCGATCAAAAATGAATTGGCCCATAAAAAAAAGACCGGTCGAAAAAAATTGGCCGGTAAAAAAGATGAATGGCCATCCAAAAAAGTGACCAGTTAAAAAAGAGTGGCCATTAAAGAAAACATTTGACTGGTAAAAAAAATGGTCATAAAAAAGTGAAAAAAATTGGCCGATAAAAAAGATAAATGGCCATCAAAAAAAGTGACCGGTTAAAAAAGAGTGGCCATTAAAAAAACATTGGTCTACCAAAAAATAATTGGCCCGTAAAAAAAGACCAGTCGAAAAAAATTGGCCAGTAAAAAAGATAAATGGCCATCAAAAAAAGTGACCGGTTAAAAAAATTGCCCATTAAAAAAAGTGACTACAAAAAATTGGCCCGTAAAAAAGGAAAGATCAGTCAAACAAAATTGGTCAGTAAAAAAATGTATTGGCCATCACACAGTGAGTTGGAGGAGGCGGAGGAGGAGGCGGAGGAGGCGGAGGAGGAGGCGGAGGAGGCGGAGGAGGAGGCAGAGGCAGAGGAGGAGGCGGAGGAGGAGGCGGAGGAGGAGGCGGAGGAGGAGGCGAGGTGGAAGAGGTAGGTGGCCCGTAAAAAAAGAGACCAGTAAAAGAACTGGCCAGTAAAAAAAGATGAGTCGCCATAAAAAAAACGTGACTTAAAAAAAATATAAATATAAAACAATTAAATTCCCTTCTATGTGACTTTACCGAAAGAACCAGAATATGAATCGCTGCAGTCACGAAAGCTTTAGTTCAAAATGGTAAAAAAGTCAAACTGAAAAAATTGGCCGGTAAAAAAGATAAATGGCCATCAAAAAAGTGACCGGTTAAAAAAGAGTGGCCATTAAAAAAAAAGTGGTTGATCAAAAATTAATTGGCCCATAAAAAAATGACCAGTCGAAAAAATTGGCCGTTAAAAAGATGAATGGCCATCCAAAAAAGTGACCGGTTAATGAATCCTGCAGTGACCGGTTAATGAATCCCTGCAGTCACGAAAGCTTTAATTCAAAATGGTAAAAAAGTCAAACTGAAAAAATTGGCCAGTAAAAAAGATAATTGGCCATCAAAAAAAGTGACTGGTTAAAAAAGAGTGGCCATTAAAGAAAAAATTTGACTGGTAAAAAAAATGGTCATGAAAAAAGTGAAAAAATTGGCCGGGAAAAAAAATAAATGGCCATCAAAAAAAGTGACCGGTTAAAAAAGAGTGGCCATTAAAAAAAATAGTGGCCGATCAAAAATGAATTGGCCCATAAAAAAAAGACCGGTCGAAAAAAATTGGCCGGTAAAAAAGATGAATGGCCATCCAAAAAGTGACCGGTTAAAAAAGAGTGGCCATTAAAGAAAAAATTTGACTGGTAAAAAAAATGGTCATAAAAAAGTGAAAAAAATTGGCCGATAAAAAAGATAAATGGGCATCAAAAAAAGTGACCGGTTAAAAAAGAGTGGCCATTAAAAAAATAGTGGCCGATCAAAAATGAATTGGCCCATATAAAAAAGACCGGTCAAAAAAAATTGGCCGGTAAAAAGATGAATGGCCATCCAAAAAAGTGACCGGTTAATGAATCCTGCAGTGACCGGTTAATGAATCCCTGCAGTCACAAAAGCTTTAATTCAAAATGGTAAAAAAGTCAAACTGAAAAAATTGGCCAGTAAAAAAGATAATTGGCCATCAAAAAAAGTGACCGGTTAAAAAAGAGTGGCCATTAAAAAAATAGTGGCCGATCAAAAATGAATTGGCCCATAAAAAAAGACCGGTCGAAAAAAATTGGCCGGTAAAAAAGATGAATGGCCATCCAAAAAAGTGACCGGTTAAAAAAATTGCCCATTAAAAAAAGTGACTACAAAAAATTGGCCCGTAAAAAAGGAAAGACCAGTCAAACAAAATTGGTCAGTAAAAAAATTTATTGGCCATCACACAGTGAGTTGGAGGAGGCGGAGGAGGCGGAGGAGGAGGCGGAGGAGGTGGAGGAGGAGGCGGAGGAGGCGGAGGAGGAGGCGGAGGAGGAGGCGGAGGAGGAGGCGGAGGAGGAGGCGGAGGAGGAGGAGGAGGCGGAAGAGGTAGGTGGCCCGTAAAAAAAGAGACCAGTAAAAGATTTGGCCAGTAAAAAAAGATGAGTCGCCATGAAAAAATGTGACTATTAAAAAAAAAATACAAATATAAAACAATTAAATTCCCTTCTATGTGACTTTAACGAAAGAACCAGAATATGAATCGCTGCAGTCACGAAAGCTTTGGTTCAAAATGGTAAAAAAGTCAAACTGAAAAAATTGGTCAGTAAAAAAGATAATTGGCCATCAAAAAAAGTGACTGATTAAAAAAGAGTGGCCATTAAAGAAAAAAATTGACTGGTAAAAAAAAAATGGTCATGAAAAAATTGGCCGGGAAAAAAGATAAATGGCCATCAAAAAAAGTGACCGGTTAAAAAAGAGTGGCCATTAAAAAAATAGTGGCCGATCAAAAATGAATTGGCCCACATAAAAAAGACCGGTCAAAAAAAATTGGCCGGTAAAAAGATGAATGGCCATCCAAAAAAGTGACCGGTTAATGAATCCTGCAGTGACCGGTTAATGAATCCCTGCAGTCACAAAAGCTTTAATTCAAAATGGTAAAAAAAGTCAAACTGAAAAAATTGGCCAGTAAAAAAGATAATTGGCCATCAAAAAAAGTGACCGGTTATAAAAGAGTGGCCATTAAAAAAATAGTGGCCGATCAAAAATGAATTGGCCCATAAAAAAAAGACCGGTCAAAAAAAATTGGCCGGTAAAAAAGATGAATGGCCATCCAAAAAAGTGACCGGTTAAAAAAGAGTGGCCATTAAAAAAAAAGTGGCTGATCAAAAAGAATTGGCCCATAAAATAAAAGCCCAGTCGAAAAAAATTGGCAGGTAAAAAAGATGAATGGTCATCCAAAAAAGTGACCGGTTAAAAAAGAGTGGCCATTAAAAAAACAGTGGCCTACCAAAAAATAATTGGCCCGTAAAAAAAGGCCAGTCGAAAAAATTGGCCATTAAGAAAGATAAGTGGCCATCAAAAATAAGTGACCGGTTAAAAAAATTGCCCGTTAAAAAAAGTTACTACAAAAAATTTGCCCGTAAAAAAGGAAAGACCAGTCAAACAAAATTGGTCCGTAAAAAAATATATTGGCCATCACACAGGTGGAGGAGGCGGTGGAGGCGGAGGAGGAGGTGGAGGAGGGGGAGGAGGAGGCGGAGGAGGCGGAGGAGGAGGCGGAGGAGGCGGAGGAGGAGGGGAAGGCGGAGGAGGAGGCGGAGGAGGAGGCGGAGGAGGAGGCGGAGGAGGAGGCTGAAGAGGTAGGTGGCCTGTAAAAAAGAGACCAGTAAAAGAATTGGCCAGTAAAAAAAGATGAGTGGCAATGAAAAAACTTTTACTGCTAAAAAAAATAAAAAAATAAAAACAATTAAATTCTCTTTTACGGGACTTTACCGAAAGAACCAAGAATATGAATCCTTGCAGTCACGAAAGCTTTAATTCAAAATGGTAAAAAAGGTCAAACTGAAAAAATTGGCCAGTAAAAAAGATAATTGGCCATCAAATAAAGTGACTGGTTAAAAAAGAGTGGCAATTAAAGAAAAAATTTGACTGGTAAAAAAAATGGTCATAAAAAAGTGAAAAAAATTGCCTGATAAAATAGATAAATGGCCATCAAAAAAAGTGACCGGTTAAAAAAGAGTGGCCATTAAAAAAACAGTGGTCTACCAAAAAATAATTTTCCCCGTAAAAAAAGACCAGTCGAACAAAAATTGGCCAGTAAAAAAGATAAGTGGCCCTCAAAAAAAGTGACCGGTTAAAAAAATTGCCCATTAAAAAAAGTGACTACAAAAAATTGGCCCATAAAAAAGGAAAGACCAGTCAAACAAAATTGGTCAGTAAAAAAATGTATTGGCCATCACACAGTGAGGTGGATGAGGCAGAGGAGGCGGAGGAGGAGGCGGAGGAGGCGGAGGCGGAGGAGGAGGAGGCGGAGGAGGAGGAGGCGGAGGAGGAGGCGGAGGAGGAGGAGGCGGAAGAAGTAGGTGGCCCGTAAAAAAAGAGACCACTAAAAGAATTGGCCAGTAAAAAAAGATGAGTCGCCATAAAAAAATTTGACTGGTAAAAAAATAATAATACAAATATAAAACAATTAAATTCCCTTCTAGGTGACTTTACCGAAAGTACCAGAATATGAATACCTGCAGTCACGAAAGCTTTAATTCAAAATGGTTAAAAAGTCAAACTGAAAAAATTGGCCAGTAAAAAAGATAATTGGCCATCAAAAAAAGTGACTGGCTAAAAAAGAGTGGCCATTAAAGAAAAAATTTGACTGGTAAAAAAAAAAATGGTCATGAAAAAAGTGAAAAAAATTGGCCGGTAAAAAAGATAAATGGCCATCAAAAAAAGTGACCGATTAAAAAAGAGTGGCCATTAAAAAAAAGTGGCCGATCAAAAAAGAATTGGCCCATGAAAAAAGACCAGTTGAAAAAAATTGGCCGGTAAAAAAGATGAATGGCCATCCAAAAAAGTGACCGGTTAAAAAAGAGTGGCCATTAAAAAAACAGTGGCCTACCAAAAAATAATTTGCCTGTAAAAAAAGACCAGTCGAAAAAAATTGGCCAGTAAAAAAGATAAGTGGCCATCAAAAAAAGTGACTGGTTAAAGAAATAATGGCCATTTAAGAAAAAATTTGACTGGTAAAAAAGAAGTTGTCATAAAAGTGAAAATAATTGGCCAGTAAAAAGGTAAATGGCCATCTAAAAAAAGATTGGCCATTAAAAAAAAGTGGCCGACCAAAAAATAATTGGCCCATAAAAAAAGACAAGTAAAAAAATTAGCCAGTAAAAGAATGTGGCCATCAAAAAAAATTACTGGTTAAAAAAGAAAGTGGCTATTAAAAAAAAGTGGCCATCTAAAAAAGTGATTGGTTAAAAAAGAGTGGTCATTAAAGTATCTTGAACTAAAGACGAATTACCTAAATTATCAACAGAAGGTGTATATCAGATTAATTGCTTTTGTGGCAGATGCTATATTGGACAGACGGGACGTAAAATCAGCATAAGACTGAAAGAACACCAAAGAAATATTAAATTATCTCAAAAACAACTGTCGGCAGTGGCAGAACATGCTTGTCAACAAGGACACTCAATTTATTTTGATAACGTTGAAGTGTTGTTTAATACTTATTATTTCTGTCAAAGATTAATTAGAGAATCCATTGAAATTGAGAGAAATAGAAATAACTTTAATCGGGCTGAGAGCTATAGGCTTTGTACGGCTTTTAAGCGTATTATTAAATAATACATATTACAATTCCTCATAAGGGAAGCACATACTAATTATCGGATTACTAACGTAGCGTATATTCACAATAACACACATTACAACTCATTACTAATCATAACCATTGACTGATTACTAATCGATTATAGAATTACTGCACCTGAATGAGTTAAATGATGACGTCACCCTGCTGCTCTATTTAAAACCAGGAGCAAGTGAGGGCTTTACCATTCTGGCGAATTGCCCGATGATGCTGGATGTAATTACCAGCGAAACGTCGTATTCAAACTGTAAATGTTGTGGATTCACTCTTCAACACACCGGTGGGCTAAAGTAGTGAGCTAATTGTCTTTTGTAAACGTGACACTTTTTTTGCTGATTGGCCGTGTCGGGTGGTGGAGGGTTACGACACATTTATAAATAACACGATCTAACCCAAAATCCTTCATTATGAATAATATTGGTCACGAAAGCCTACGTGTTAAACCAATTAAAGAAAAATTGACTGGTAAAAAAAAGAAGTGGTCATAAAAAAGTTAAAAAAAATTGGCCGGTAAAAAAGGTAAATGGCCATCTTAAAAAATGACCGGTTAAAAAAGAGTGGCCATTAAAGAAAAAATTGACTGGTAAAAAAAAGTGGTCATAAAAAAGTGAAAAAATTGGCCAGTAAAAGAGGTAAATGGCCATCTAAAAAAGTGACCGGTTAAAAAAGAGTGGCCATTAAAAAAAGTGGCCGACCAAAAAATAATTGGCCCATATAAAAGACAAGTAAAAAAAAATTAGCCAGTAAAAAAATGTGGCCACCAAAAAAAATTACCGGTTAAAAAAGAAAGTGGCTATTAAAAAAAGTGGCCATCTAAAAAAGTGACTGGTTAAAAAAGAGTGGCCATTAAAGTATCTTGCACTATAGACAAATTACCTAAATTATCAACAGAAGGTGTATATCAGATTAATTGCTTTTGTGGCAGATGCTATATTGGACAGACGGGACGCAACATTAGCATAAGACTGAAAGAACACCAAAGAAATATTAAATTATCTCAAACACAACTGTCGGCAGTGGCAGAACATGCTTGTCAACAAGGACACTCAATTGATTTTGATAACGTTGAAGTGTTGTGTAATACTAATTATTACTGGCAAAGATTAATTAGAGAATCCATTGAAATTGAGAGAAATAGAAATAACTTTAATCGGGCTGATAGCTATAGGCTTTGTGCGGCTTTTAAGCGTATTATTAAATAATACATATTACAATTCCTCATAAGGGAAACACATACTAATTATCGGATTACTAACGTAGCGTATATTCACAATAACACACGTTACAACTCATTACTAATCATAACCATTGACTGATTACTAATCGATTATAGAATTACTGCACCTGAATGAGTTAAATTATGACATCACCCTGCTGCTCTATTTAAGACCAGGAGCAAGTGAGGGCTTTACCATTCTGGCGAATTGCCCGATGATGCTGGATGTAATTACCAGCGAAACGTCGTATTCAAACTGTAAATGTTGTGGATTCACTCTTCAACACACCGGTGGGCTAAAGTAGTGAACTAATTGTCTTTTATCAATGTGACACTTTTTTTGCTGATTGGCAGGGTCAGGCAGTGGAGGGTTATGACACATTTATAAATAACACGATCTAACCCAAAAACATTTATTATGAATAATATTGGTCGCGAAAGCTTACGTGTCAAACCAATTAAAGAAAAAATTGACTGGTAAAAAAAAGGAGTGGTCATAAAAAAAGTGAAAAAAATTGGCCGGTAAAAAAGGTAAATGGCCATCTAAAAAAGTGACCGTTTAAAAAAGAGTGGCCATTAAAGAAAAAATTGACTGGTAAAAAAAAGTTGTCATAAAAAAGTGAAAAAAATGGCCGGTAAAAGAGATAAATGGCCATAAAAAAGTGACTGGTTAAAAAAGAGTGGCCTTTAAAGAAAAAATTGACTGGTAAAGAAAACGTGGTCATAAAAGTGAAAAAAATTGGCCGGTAAAAAAGGTAAATGTCCATCTAAAAAAGTGACCGGTTAAAAAAGAGTAGCCATTAAAAAAGTTTCCAACCAAAAAATAATTGGCCCATAAAAAAAGAACATTAAAAAAAAATTGGCCAGTAAAAGAATGTGGCCATCAAAAAACATTACCGGTTAAAAAAAAGTGGCCATTAAAGAAAAAGTGGCCATCAAAAAAAGTGACTGGTTAAAAAAAGAGTGGCCATTAATAAAAGTGGTCGACCAAGTAATAATTGGCCCATAAAAAGACCAGTCAAAAAAATTGGCCAGTAAAAGAATGTGGAAATAAAAAAAAATACCGGTAAAAAACGTCATTAACAAAGATCAGTGGCCAGCAAAAAAAGTGCTTGGTTAAAAAAAAGTGGCCATTAAAGAAAAAATTGACTGGTATAGAAAAAAAATTGGTCATAAAAAAGTGACTGGGTAAAAAAGAATGGCCATTAAAGAAAAAAATGGTAAAAAAGTGGTCGTAAAAGTGAAAAAAATTGGCTGGTAAAAAAGGTAAATGGACATCTAAAAAAGTGACCGGTTAAAAAAGAGTGGCCATTAAAAAAGTGGCCGACCAAGTAATAATTGGCCCATAAAAAAGACCAGTAAAAAAATTGGCCAGTTAAAGAATGTGAAAATCAAAAAAATTACCGGTAAAAAAAAAAAATAGCGATTAAAAAGATAAGTGGCCATCAAAAAAAGTGACTGGTTAAAAAAGAGTGGCCATTAAAAAAAAAATTTGACTGGTAAAAAAAGTGGTCATAAAAAAGTGAAAAAATTGGCTGGTGAAAGAGATAAATGGCCATCTAAAAAAGTGATCAGTTAAAAAAGTGTCCATTAAAAAAAAGTGGTTGACCAAAAAAATCATTGGCCCATAATAAAAGATCAGTCAAGAAAAATTGGCCAGTAAAAGAATTTGGCCATAAAAAAGTGACCGGTAAAAAAAGAGTGGCCATTAAAAAAAGTGGCCGACCAAGTAATAATTGGCCCATAAAAAAGACCAGTCCAAAAAAATTGGCCAGTAACAGAATGTGGCCATCAAAAAAAATTCCGGTAAAAAAGTGGCCTTTAAAAAAAGTGGCCATCAAAAAAAGTGACTGGTTAAAAAAGAGTGGCCATTAAAGTTTCTTGCACTAAAGACGAATTACCTAAATTATCAACAGAAGGTGTATATCAGATTAATTGCTTTTGTGGCAGATGCTATATTGGACAGACGGGACGCAACATCAGCATAAGACTGAAAGAACACCAAAGAAATATTAAATTATCTCAAACACAACTGTCGGCAGTGGCAGAACATGCTTGTCAACAAGAACACTCAATTGATTTTGATAACGTTGAAGTGTTGTGTAATACTAATGATTACTGGCAAAGATTAATTATAGAATCCATTGAAATTGAGAGAAATAGAAATAACTTTAATCGCTCTGATAGCTATAGGCTTTTTGCGGCTTGGAAGCGTATTATTAAATAATACATATTTCATTTCCTTATAGGGGAAACACATCATAATTAATGGATTACTAATGTAGAGTATATTCACAATAACACACATTACAACTCATTACTAATCATAACCATTGACTGATTACCAATCGATTATATAATTACTGCAAATGAATGAGTTAAATGATGATGCCACCCTTCTGCTCTATTTAAGACCGGGAGCAAGTGAGGGCTTTACCATTCTGGCGAATTGCCCGATGATGCTGGATGTAATTACCAGCGAAACGTCGTATTCAAACTGTAAATGTTGTGGATTCACTCTTCAACACACCGGTGGGCTAAAGTAGTGAACTAATTGTCTTTTGTCAACGTGACACTTTTTTTGCTGATTGGCCCTGTCGGGTGGTGGAGGGTTATGACACATTTATAAATAACGCGATCTAAGCCAAACACCTTTATTATGAATAATATTGGTCACAAAAGCCTACATGTTAAACCAATTGAAGAAAAAATTGACTGGTAAAAAAAGAGTGGCCATTAAAAAAATAGTGGCCGATCAAAAATGAATTGGCCCACATAAAAAAGACCGGTCAAAAAAAATTGGCCGGTAAAAAGATGAATGGCCATCCAAAAAAGTGACCGGTTAATGAATCCTGCAGTGACCGGTTAATGAATCCCTGCAGTCACGAAAGCTTTAATTCAAAATGGTAAAAAAAGTCAAACTGAAAAAATTGGCCAGTAAAAAAGATAATTGGCCATCAAAAAAAGTGACCAGTTAAAAAAGAGTGGCCATTAAAAAAATAGTGGCCGATCAAAAATGAATTGGCCCATAAAAAAAAGACCGGTCGAAAAAAATTGGCCGGTAAAAAAGATGAATGGCCATCCAAAAAAGTGACCAGTTAAAAAAGAGTGGCCATTAAAGAAAACATTTGACTGGTAAAAAAAATGGTCATAAAAAAGTGAAAAAAATTGGCCGATAAAAAAGATAAATGGCCATCAAAAAAAGTGACCGGTTAAAAAAGAGTGGCCATTAAAAAAACATTGGTCTACCAAAAAATAATTGGCCCGTAAAAAAAGACCAGTCGAAAAAAATTGGCCAGTAAAAAAGATAAATGGCCATCAAAAAAAGTGACCGGTTAAAAAAATTGCCCATTAAAAAAAGTGACTACAAAAAATTGGCCCGTAAAAAAGGAAAGATCAGTCAAACAAAATTGGTCAGTAAAAAAATGTATTGGCCATCACACAGTGAGTTGGAGGAGGCGGAGGAGGAGGCGGAGGAGGCGGAGGAGGAGGCGGAGGAGGCGGAGGAGGAGGCAGAGGCAGAGGAGGAGGCGGAGGAGGAGGCGGAGGAGGAGGCGGAGGAGGAGGCGAGGTGGAAGAGGTAGGTGGCCCGTAAAAAAAGAGACCAGTAAAAGAACTGGCCAGTAAAAAAAGATGAGTCGCCATAAAAAAAACGTGACTTAAAAAAAATATAAATATAAAACAATTAAATTCCCTTCTATGTGACTTTACCGAAAGAACCAGAATATGAATCGCTGCAGTCACGAAAGCTTTAGTTCAAAATGGTAAAAAAGTCAAACTGAAAAAATTGGCCGGTAAAAAAGATAAATGGCCATCAAAAAAGTGACCGGTTAAAAAAGAGTGGCCATTAAAAAAAAAGTGGTTGATCAAAAATTAATTGGCCCATAAAAAAATGACCAGTCGAAAAAATTGGCCGTTAAAAAGATGAATGGCCATCCAAAAAAGTGACCGGTTAATGAATCCTGCAGTGACCGGTTAATGAATCCCTGCAGTCACGAAAGCTTTGGTTCAAAATGGTAAAAAAGTCAAACTGAAAAAATTGGTCAGAAAAAAGATAATTGGCCATCAAAAAAAGTGACTGATTAAAAAAGAGTGGCCATTAAAGAAAAAAATTGACTGGTAAAAAAAAAATGGTCATGAAAAAATTGGCCGGGAAAAAAGATAAATGGCCATCAAAAAAAGTGACCGGTTAAAAAAGAGTGGCCATTAAAAAAATAGTGGCCGATCAAAAATGAATTGGCCCACATAAAAAAGACCGGTCAAAAAAAATTGGCCGGTAAAAAGATGAATGGCCATCCAAAAAAGTGACCGGTTAATGAATCCTGCAGTGACCGGTTAATGAATCCCTGCAGTCACAAAAGCTTTAATTCAAAATGGTAAAAAAAGTCAAACTGAAAAAATTGGCCAGTAAAAAAGATAATTGGCCATCAAAAAAAGTGACCGGTTATAAAAGAGTGGCCATTAAAAAAATAGTGGCCGATCAAAAATGAATTGGCCCATAAAAAAAAGACCGGTCAAAAAAAATTGGCCGGTAAAAAAGATGAATGGCCATCCAAAAAAGTGACCGGTTAAAAAAGAGTGGCCATTAAAAAAAAAGTGGCTGATCAAAAAGAATTGGCCCATAAAATAAAAGCCCAGTCGAAAAAAATTGGCAGGTAAAAAAGATGAATGGTCATCCAAAAAAGTGACCGGTTAAAAAAGAGTGGCCATTAAAAAAACAGTGGCCGATCAAAAATGAATTGGCCCATAAAAAAAAGACCGGTCGAAAAAAATTGGCCGGTAAAAAAGATGAATGGCCATCCAAAAAAGTGACCGGTTAAAAAAGAGTGGCCATTAAAGAAAAAATTTGACTGGTAAAAAAAATGGTCATAAAAAAGTGAAAAAAATTGGCCGATAAAAAAGATAAATGGGCATCAAAAAAAGTGACCGGTTAAAAAAGAGTGGCCATTAAAAAAATAGTGGCCAATCAAAAATGAATTGGCCCATATAAAAAAGACCGGTCAAAAAAAATTGGCCGGTAAAAAGATGAATGGCCATCCAAAAAAGTGACCGGTTAATGAATCCTGCAGTGACCGGTTAATGAATCCCTGCAGTCACAAAAGCTTTAATTCAAAATGGTAAAAAAGTCAAACTGAAAAAATTGGCCAGTAAAAAAGATAATTGGCCATCAAAAAAAGTGACCGGTTAAAAAAGAGTGGCCATTAAAAAAATAGTGGCCGATCAAAAATGAATTGGCCCATAAAAAAAGACCGGTCGAAAAAAATTGGCCGGTAAAAAAGATGAATGGCCATCCAAAAAAGTGACCGGTTAAAAAAATTGCCCATTAAAAAAAGTGACTACAAAAAATTGGCCCGTAAAAAAGGAAAGACCAGTCAAACAAAATTGGTCAGTAAAAAAATGTATTGGCCATCACACAGTGAGTTGGAGGAGGCGGAGGAGGCGGAGGAGGAGGCGGAGGAGGTGGAGGAGGAGGCGGAGGAGGCGGAGGAGGAGGCGGAGGAGGAGGCGGAGGAGGAGGCGGAGGAGGAGGCGGAGGAGGAGGAGGAGGCGGAAGAGGTAGGTGGCCCGTAAAAAAAGAGACCAGTAAAAGATTTGGCCAGTAAAAAAAGATGAGTCGCCATGAAAAAATGTGACTATTAAAAAAAATATACAAATATAAAACAATTAAATTCCCTTCTATGTGACTTTAACGAAAGAACCAGAATATGAATCGCTGCAGTCACGAAAGCTTTGGTTCAAAATGGTAAAAAAGTCAAACTGAAAAAATTGGTCAGTAAAAAAGATAATTGGCCATCAAAAAAAGTGACTGATTAAAAAAGAGTGGCCATTAAAGAAAAAAATTGACTGGTAAAAAAAAAATGGTCATGAAAAAATTGGCCGGGAAAAAAGATAAATGGCCATCAAAAAAAGTGACCGGTTAAAAAAGAGTGGCCATTAAAAAAATAGTGGCCGATCAAAAATGAATTGGCCCACATAAAAAAGACCGGTCAAAAAAAATTGGCCGGTAAAAAGATGAATGGCCATCCAAAAAAGTGACCGGTTAATGAATCCTGCAGTGACCGGTTAATGAATCCCTGCAGTCACAAAAGCTTTAATTCAAAATGGTAAAAAAAGTCAAACTGAAAAAATTGGCCAGTAAAAAAGATAATTGGCCATCAAAAAAAGTGACCGGTTATAAAAGAGTGGCCATTAAAAAAATAGTGGCCGATCAAAAATGAATTGGCCCATAAAAAAAAGACCGGTCAAAAAAAATTGGCCGGTAAAAAAGATGAATGGCCATCCAAAAAAGTGACCGGTTAAAAAAGAGTGGCCATTAAAAAAAAAGTGGCTGATCAAAAAGAATTGGCCCATAAAATAAAAGCCCAGTCGAAAAAAATTGGCAGGTAAAAAAGATGAATGGTCATCCAAAAAAGTGACCGGTTAAAAAAGAGTGGCCATTAAAAAAACAGTGGCCTACCAAAAAATAATTGGCCCGTAAAAAAAGGCCAGTCGAAAAAATTGGCCATTAAAAAAGATAAGTGGCCATCAAAAATAAGTGACCGGTTAAAAAAATTGCCCGTTAAAAAAAGTTACTACAAAAAATTTGCCCGTAAAAAAGGAAAGACCAGTCAAACAAAATTGGTCCGTAAAAAAATATATTGGCCATCACACAGGTGGAGGAGGCGGTGGAGGCGGAGGAGGAGGTGGAGGAGGGGGAGGAGGAGGCGGAGGAGGCGGAGGAGGAGGCGGAGGAGGCGGAGGAGGAGGGGAAGGCGGAGGAGGAGGCGGAGGAGGAGGCGGAGGAGGAGGCGGAGGAGGAGGCTGAAGAGGTAGGTGGCCTGTAAAAAAGAGACCAGTAAAAGAATTGGCCAGTAAAAAAAGATGAGTGGCAATGAAAAAACTTTTACTGCTAAAAAAAATAAAAAAATAAAAACAATTAAATTCTCTTTTACGGGACTTTACCGAAAGAACCAAGAATATGAATCCTTGCAGTCACGAAAGCTTTAATTCAAAATGGTAAAAAAGGTCAAACTGAAAAAATTGGCCAGTAAAAAAGATAATTGGCCATCAAATAAAGTGACTGGTTAAAAAAGAGTGGCCATTAAAGAAAAAATTTGACTGGTAAAAAAAATGGTCATAAAAAAGTGAAAAAAATTGCCTGATAAAATAGATAAATGGCCATCAAAAAAAGTGACCGGTTAAAAAAGAGTGGCCATTAAAAAAACAGTGGTCTACCAAAAAATAATTTTCCCCGTAAAAAAAGACCAGTCGAACAAAAATTGGCCAGTAAAAAAGATAAGTGGCCCTCAAAAAAAGTGACCGGTTAAAAAAATTGCCCATTAAAAAAAGTGACTACAAAAAATTGGCCCATAAAAAAGGAAAGACCAGTCAAACAAAATTGGTCAGTAAAAAAATGTATTGGCCATCACACAGTGAGGTGGATGAGGCAGAGGAGGCGGAGGAGGAGGCGGAGGAGGCGGAGGCGGAGGAGGAGGAGGCGGAGGAGGAGGAGGCGGAGGCGGAGGAGGAGGCGGAGGAGGAGGAGGCGGAAGAGGTAGGTGGCCCGTAAAAAAAGAGACCACTAAAAGAATTTGCCAGTAAAAAAAGATGAGTCGCCATAAAAAAATTTGACTGGTAAAAAAATAATAATACAAATATAAAACAATTAAATTCCCTTCTAGGTGACTTTACCGAAAGTACCAGAATATGAATACCTGCAGTCACGAAAGCTTTAATTCAAAATGGTTAAAAAGTCAAACTGAAAAAATTGGCCAGTAAAAAAGATAATTGGCCATCAAAAAAAGTGACTGGCTAAAAAAGAGTGGCCATTAACGAAAAAATTTGACTGGTAAAAAAAAAAATGGTCATGAAAAAAGTGAAAAAAATTGGCCGGTAAAAAAGATAAATGGCCATCAAAAAAAGTGACCGATTAAAAAAGAGTGGCCATTAAAAAAAAGTGGCCGATCAAAAAAGAATTGGCCCATGAAAAAAGACCAGTTGAAAAAAATTGGCCGGTAAAAAAGATGAATGGCCATCCAAAAAAGTGACCGGTTAAAAAAGAGTGGCCATTAAAAAAACAGTGGCCTACCAAAAAATAATTTGCCTGTAAAAAAAGACCAGTCGAAAAAAATTGGCCAGTAAAAAAGATAAGTGGCCATCAAAAAAAGTGACTGGTTAAAGAAATAATGGCCATTTAAGAAAAAATTTGACTGGTAAAAAAGAAGTTGTCATAAAAGTGAAAATAATTGGCCAGTAAAAAGGTAAATGGCCATCTAAAAAAAGATTGGCCATTAAAAAAAAGTGGCCGACCAAAAAATAATTGGCCCATAAAAAAAGACAAGTAAAAAAATTAGCCAGTAAAAGAATGTGGCCATCAAAAAAAATTACTGGTTAAAAAAGAAAGTGGCTATTAAAAAAAAGTGGCCATCTAAAAAAGTGATTGGTTAAAAAAGAGTGGTCATTAAAGTATCTTGAACTAAAGACGAATTACCTAAATTATCAACAGAAGGTGTATATCAGATTAATTGCTTTTGTGGCAGATGCTATATTGGACAGACGGGACGTAAAATCAGCATAAGACTGAAAGAACACCAAAGAAATATTAAATTATCTCAAAAACAACTGTCGGCAGTGGCAGAACATGCTTGTCAACAAGGACACTCAATTTATTTTGATAACGTTGAAGTGTTGTTTAATACTTATTATTTCTGTCAAAGATTAATTAGAGAATCCATTGAAATTGAGAGAAATAGAAATAACTTTAATCGGGCTGAGAGCTATAGGCTTTGTACGGCTTTTAAGCGTATTATTAAATAATACATATTACAATTCCTCATAAGGGAAGCACATACTAATTATCGGATTACTAACGTAGCGTATATTCACAATAACACACATTACAACTCATTACTAATCATAACCATTGACTGATTACTAATCGATTATAGAATTACTGCACCTGAATGAGTTAAATGATGACGTCACCCTGCTGCTCTATTTAAAACCAGGAGCAAGTGAGGGCTTTACCATTCTGGCGAATTGCCCGATGATGCTGGATGTAATTACCAGCGAAACGTCGTATTCAAACTGTAAATGTTGTGGATTCACTCTTCAACACACCGGTGGGCTAAAGTAGTGAGCTAATTGTCTTTTGTAAACGTGACACTTTTTTTGCTGATTGGCCGTGTCGGGTGGTGGAGGGTTACGACACATTTATAAATAACACGATCTAACCCAAAATCCTTCATTATGAATAATATTGGTCACGAAAGCCTACGTGTTAAACCAATTAAAGATAAATTGACTGGTAAAAAAAAGAAGTGGTCATAAAAAAGTTAAAAAAAATTGGCCGGTAAAAAAGGTAAATGGCCATCTTAAAAAATGACCGGTTAAAAAAGAGTGGCCATTAAAGAAAAAATTGACTGGTAAAAAAAAGTGGTCATAAAAAAGTGAAAAAATTGGCCAGTAAAAGAGGTAAATGGCCATCTAAAAAAGTGACCGGTTAAAAAAGAGTGGCCATTAAAAAAAGTGGCCGACCAAAAAATAATTGGCCCATATAAAAGACAAGTAAAAAAAAATTAGCCAGTAAAAAAATGTGGCCACCAAAAAAAATTACCGGTTAAAAAAGAAAGTGGCTATTAAAAAAAGTGGCCATCTAAAAAAGTGACTGGTTAAAAAAGAGTGGCCATTAAAGTATCTTGCACTATAGACAAATTACCTAAATTATCAACAGAAGGTGTATATCAGATTAATTGCTTTTGTGGCAGATGCTATATTGGACAGACGGGACGCAACATTAGCATAAGACTGAAAGAACACCAAAGAAATATTAAATTATCTCAAACACAACTGTCGGCAGTGGCAGAACATGCTTGTCAACAAGGACACTCAATTGATTTTGATAACGTTGAAGTGTTGTGTAATACTAATTATTACTGGCAAAGATTAATTAGAGAATCCATTGAAATTGAGAGAAATAGAAATAACTTTAATCGGGCTGATAGCTATAGGCTTTGTGCGGCTTTTAAGCGTATTATTAAATAATACATATTACAATTCCTCATAAGGGAAACACATACTAATTATCGAATTACTAACGTAGCGTATATTCACAATAACACACGTTACAACTCATTACTAATCATAACCATTGACTGATTACTAATCGATTATAGAATTACTGCACCTGAATGAGTTAAATTATGACATCACCCTGCTGCTCTATTTAAGACCAGGAGCAAGTGAGGGCTTTACCATTCTGGCGAATTGCCCGATGATGCTGGATGTAATTACCAGCGAAACGTCGTATTCAAACTGTAAATGTTGTGGATTCACTCTTCAACACACCGGTGGGCTAAAGTAGTGAACTAATTGTCTTTTATCAATGTGACACTTTTTTTGCTGATTGGCAGGGTCAGGCAGTGGAGGGTTATGACACATTTATAAATAACACGATCTAACCCAAAAACATTTATTATGAATAATATTGGTCGCGAAAGCTTACGTGTCAAACCAATTAAAGAAAAAATTGACTGGTAAAAAAAAGGAGTGGTCATAAAAAAAGTGAAAAAAATTGGCCGGTAAAAAAGGTAAATGGCCATCTAAAAAAGTGACCGTTTAAAAAAGAGTGGCCATTAAAGAAAAAATTGACTGGTAAAAAAAAGTTGTCATAAAAAAGTGAAAAAAATGGCCGGTAAAAGAGATAAATGGCCATAAAAAAGTGACTGGTTAAAAAAGAGTGGCCTTTAAAGAAAAAATTGACTGGTAAAGAAAACGTGGTCATAAAAGTGAAAAAAATTGGCCGGTAAAAAAGGTAAATGTCCATCTAAAAAAGTGACCGGTTAAAAAAGAGTAGCCATTAAAAAAGTTTCCAACCAAAAAATAATTGGCCCATAAAAAAAGAACATTAAAAAAAAATTGGCCAGTAAAAGAATGTGGCCATCAAAAAACATTACCGGTTAAAAAAAAGTGGCCATTAAAGAAAAAGTGGCCATCAAAAAAAGTGACTGGTTAAAAAAAGAGTGGCCATTAATAAAAGTGGTCGACCAAGTAATAATTGGCCCATAAAAAGACCAGTCAAAAAAATTGGCCAGTAAAAGAATGTGGAAATAAAAAAAAATACCGGTAAAAAACGTCATTAACAAAGATCAGTGGCCAGCAAAAAAAGTGCTTGGTTAAAAAAAAGTGGCCATTAAAGAAAAAATTGACTGGTATAGAAAAAAAATTGGTCATAAAAAAGTGACTGGGTAAAAAAGAATGGCCATTAAAGAAAAAAATGGTAAAAAAGTGGTCGTAAAAGTGAAAAAAATTGGCTGGTAAAAAAGGTAAATGGACATCTAAAAAAGTGACCGGTTAAAAAAGAGTGGCCATTAAAAAAGTGGCCGACCAAGTAATAATTGGCCCATAAAAAAGACCAGTAAAAAAATTGGCCAGTTAAAGAATGTGAAAATCAAAAAAATTACCGGTAAAAAAAAAAAATAGCGATTAAAAAGATAAGTGGCCATCAAAAAAAGTGACTGGTTAAAAAAGAGTGGCCATTAAAAAAAAAATTTGACTGGTAAAAAAAGTGGTCATAAAAAAGTGAAAAAATTGGCTGGTAAAAGAGATAAATGGCCATCTAAAAAAGTGATCAGTTAAAAAAGTGTCCATTAAAAAAAAGTGGTTGACCAAAAAAATCATTGGCCCATAATAAAAGATCAGTCAAGAAAAATTGGCCAGTAAAAGAATTTGGCCATAAAAAAGTGACCGGTAAAAAAAGAGTGGCCATTAAAAAAAGTGGCCGACCAAGTAATAATTGGCCCATAAAAAAGACCAGTCCAAAAAAATTGGCCAGTAACAGAATGTGGCCATCAAAAAAAATTCCGGTAAAAAAGTGGCCTTTAAAAAAAGTGGCCATCAAAAAAAGTGACTGGTTAAAAAAGAGTGGCCATTAAAGTTTCTTGCACTAAAGACGAATTACCTAAATTATCAACAGAAGGTGTATATCAGATTAATTGCTTTTGTGGCAGATGCTATATTGGACAGACGGGACGCAACATCAGCATAAGACTGAAAGAACACCAAAGAAATATTAAATTATCTCAAACACAACTGTCGGCAGTGGCAGAACATGCTTGTCAACAAGAACACTCAATTGATTTTGATAACGTTGAAGTGTTGTGTAATACTAATGATTACTGGCAAAGATTAATTATAGAATCCATTGAAATTGAGAGAAATAGAAATAACTTTAATCGCTCTGATAGCTATAGGCTTTTTGCGGCTTGGAAGCGTATTATTAAATAATACATATTTCATTTCCTTATAGGGGAAACACATCCTAATTAATGGATTACTAATGTAGAGTATATTCACAATAACACACATTACAACTCATTACTAATCATAACCATTGACTGATTACCAATCGATTATATAATTACTGCAAATGAATGAGTTAAATGATGATGCCACCCTTCTGCTCTATTTAAGACCGGGAGCAAGTGAGGGCTTTACCATTCTGGCGAATTGCCCGATGATGCTGGATGTAATTACCAGCGAAACGTCGTATTCAAACTGTAAATGTTGTGGATTCACTCTTCAACACACCGGTGGGCTAAAGTAGTGAACTAATTGTCTTTTGTCAACGTGACACTTTTTTTGCTGATTGGCCCTGTCGGGTGGTGGAGGGTTATGACACATTTATAAATAACGCGATCTAAGCCAAACACCTTTATTATGAATAATATTGGTCACAAAAGCCTACATGTTAAACCAATTGAAGAAAAAATTGACTGGTAAAAAAAGTCTTAAAAGTGAAAAAAATTGGCCGGTAAAAAAGGTAAATGGCCATTTAAAAAAGTGACCGGTAAAAAATAGAGTGGCCATTAAAAAAAAGTGGCCGACCAAGTAATAATTGGCCCATAAAAAAGACCAGTCAAAAAAAAGTGGCCAGTAAAAGAATGTGGAAATGAAAAAAATTACCGGCAAAAAAATAATAGCCGTTAAAAAAGATAAGTGGCCATCAAAAAAAGTGACTGGGTAAAAAAGAATGGCCATTAAAGAAAAAAATGACTGGTAAAAAAAGTGGTCATGAAAGTGAAAAAAATGGCCGGTAAAAAAGGTAAATGGCCATCTAAAAAAGTGACCGGTAAAAAAAGAGTGGCCATTAAAAAAAAGTGGCCGACCAAGTAATAATTGGCCCATAAAAAAGTGGAAAAATTGGCCGGTAAAAGAGATAAATGGCCATCTAAAAAGTGATTGGTTAAAAAAGAGTGGTCATTAAAGTATCTTGAACTAAAGACGAATTACCTAAATTATCAACAGAAGGTGTATATCAGATTAATTGCTTTTGTGGCAGATGCTATATTGGACAGACGGGACGTAAAATCAGCATAAGACTGAAAGAACACCAAAGAAATATTAAATTATCTCAAAAACAACTGTCGGCAGTGGCAGAACATGCTTGTCAACAAGGACACTCAATTTATTTTGATAACGTTGAAGTGTTGTTTAATACTTATTATTTCTATCAAAGATTAATTAGAGAATCCATTGAAATTGAGAGAAATAGAAATAACTTTAATCGGGCTGAGAGCTATAGGCTTTGTACGGCTTTTAAGCGTATTATTAAATAATACATATTACAATTCCTCATAAGGGAAGCACATACTAATTATCGGATTACTAACGTAGCGTATATTCACAATAACACACATTACAACTCATTACTAATCATAACCATTGACTGATTACTAATCGATTATAGAATTACTGCACCTGAATGAGTTAAATGATGATGTCACCCTGCTGCTCTATTTAAAACCAGGAGCAAGTGAGGGCTTTACCATTCTGGCGAATTGCCCCATGATGCTGGATGTAATTACCAGCGAAACGTCGTATTCAAACTGTAAATGTTGTGGATTCACTCTTCAACACACCGGTGGGCTAAAGTAGTGAGCTAATTGTCTTTTGTAAACGTGACACTTTTTTTGCTGATTGGCCGTGTCGGGTGGTGGAGGGTTATGACACATTTATAAATAACACGATCTAACCCAAAAACCTTGATTATGAATAATATTGGTCACGAAAGCCTACGTGTTAAACCAATTAAAGAAAAAATTGACTGGTAAAAAAAAGAAGTGGTCATAAAAAAGTTAAAAAAAATTGGCCGGTAAAAAAGGTAAATGGCCATCTTAAAAAATGACCGGTTAAAAAAGAGTGGCCATTAAAGAAAAAATTGACTGGTAAAAAAAAAGTGGTCATTAAAAAGTGAAAAAATTGGCCAGTAAAAGAGGTAAATGGCCATCTAAAAAAGTGACCGGTTAAAAAAGAGTGGCCATTAAAAAAAGTGGCCGACCAAAAAATAATTGGCCCATATAAAAGACAAGTAAAAAAAAATTAGCCAGTAAAAGAATGTGGCCACCAAAAAAAATTACCGGTTTAAAAAGAAAGTGGCTATTAAAAAAAAGTGGCCATCTAAAAAAGTGACTGGTTAAAAAAGAGTGGCCATTAAAGTATCTTGCACTATAGACGAATTACGTAAATTATCAACAGAAGGTGTATATCAGATTAATTGCTTTTGTGGCAGATGCTATATTGGACAGACGGGACGCAACATTAGCATAAGACTGAAAGAACACCAAAGAAATATTAAATTATCTCAAACACAACTGTCGGCAGTGGCAGAACATGCTTGTCAACAAGGACACTCAATTGATTTTGATAACGTTGAAGTGTTGTGTAATACTAATTATTACTGGCAAAGATTAATTAGAGAATCCATTGAAATTGAGAGAAATAGAAATAACTTTAATCGGGCTGATAGCTATAGGCTTTGTGCGGCTTTTAAGCATATTATTAAATAATACATATTACAATTCCTCATAAGGGAAACACATACTAATTATCGGATTACTAACGTAGCGTATATTCACAATAACACACGTTACAACTCATTACTAATCATAACCATTGACTTATTACTAATCGATTATAGAATTACTGCACCTGAATGAGTTAAATTATGACATCACCCTGCTGCTCTATTTAAGACCAGGAGCAAGTGAGGGCTTTACCATTCTGGCGAATTGCCCGATGATGCTGGATGTAATTACCAGCGAAACGTCGTATTCAAACTGTAAATGTTGTGGATTCACTCTTCAACACACCGGTGGGCTAAAGTAGTGAACTAATTGTCTTTTATCAATGTGACACTTGTTTTGCTGATTGGCCGTGTCAGGCAGTGGAGGGTTATGACACATTTATAAATAACACGATCTAAGCCAAAAACATTTATTATGAATAATATTGGTCGCGAAAGCCTACGTGTCAAACCAATTAAAGAAAAAATTGACTGGTAAAAAAAAGGAGTGGTCATAAAAAAAGTGAAAAAAATTGGCCGGTAAAAAAGGTAAATGGCCATCTAAAAAAGTGACCGTTTAAAAAAGAGTGGCCATTAAAGAAAAAATTGACTGGTAAAAAAAAGTTGTCATAAAAAAGTGAAAAAAATGGCCGGTAAAAGAGATAAATGGCCATAAAAAAGTGACTGGTTAAAAAAGAGTGGCCTTTAAAGAAAAAATTGACTGGTAAAGAAAAAGGAGTGGTCATAAAAAAAGTGAAAAAAATTGGCCGGTAAAAAAGGTAAATGGCCATCTAAAAAAGTGACCGGTTAAAAAAGAGTAGCCATTAAAAAAGTTTCCGACCAAAAAATAATTGGCCCATAAAAAAAGACCAGTAAAAAAATTGGCCAGTAAAAGAATGTGGCCATAAAAAAAACATTACCGGTTAAAAAAAGTGGCCATTAAAGAAAAAGTGGCCATCAAAAAAAGTGACTGGTTAAAAAAAGAGTGGCCATTAAAAAAAGTGGTCGACCAAGTAATAATTGGCCCATAAAAAGACCAGTCAAAAAAAATTGGCCAGTAAAAGTATGTGGAAATAAAAAAAAATTACCGGTAAAAAACGTCATTAACAAAGATCAGTGGCCAGCAAAAAAAGTGCTTGGTTAAAAAAAGTGGCCATTAAAGAAAAAATTGACTGGTATAGAAAAAAAATTGGTCATAAAAAAGTGACTGGGTAAAAAAGAATGGCCATTAAAGAAAAAAATGGTAAAAAAGTGGTCGTAAAGGTGAAAACAATTGGCTGGTAAAAAAGGTAAATGGCCATCTAAAAAAGTGACCGGTTAAAAAAGAGTGGCCATTAAAAAAGTGGCCGACCAAGTAATAATTGGCCCATAAAAAAGACCAGTAAAAAAAAATTGGCCAGTTAAAGAATGTGAAAATCAAAAAAATTACCGGTAAAAAAAAAAATAGCGATTAAAAAGATAAGTGGCCATCAAAAAAAGTGACTGGTTAAAAAAGAGTGGCCATTAAAGAAAAAATTGACTGGTAAAAAAAGTGGTCATAAAAAAGTGAAAAAATTGGCTGGTAAAAGAGATAAATGGCCATCTAAAAAAGTGATCAGTTAAAAAAGTGTCCATTAAAAAAAAGTGGTTGACCAAAAAAATCATTGGCCCATAATAAAAGATCAGTCAAGAAAAATTGGCCAGTAAAAGAATTTGGCCATAAAAAAAGTGACCGGTAAAAAAAGAGTGGCCATTAAAAAAAGTGGCCGACCAAGTAATAATTAGCCCATAAAAAAGACCAGTCCCAAAAAATTGGCCAGTAACAGAATGTGGCCATCAAAAAAAATTCCGGTAAAAAAGTGGCCTTTAAAAAAAGTGGCCATCAAAAAAAGTGACTGGTTAAAAAAGCGTGGCCATTAAAGTATCTTGCACTAAAGACGAATTACCTAAATTATCAACAGAAGGTGTATATCAGATTACTTGCTTTTGTGGCAGATGCTATATTGGACAGACGGGACGCAACATCAGCATAAGACTGAAAGAACACCAAAGAAATATTAAATTATCTCAAACACAACTGTCGGCAGTGGCAGAACATGCTTGTCAACAAGAACACTCAATTGATTTTGATAACGTTGAAGTGTTGTGTAATACTAATGATTACTGGCAAAGATTAATTAGAGAATCCATTGAAATTGAGAGAAATAGAAATAACTTTAATCGCTCTGATAGCTATAGGCTTTTTGCGGCTTGGAAGCGTATTATTAAATAATACATATTTCATTTCCTTATTGGGGAAACACATACTAATTAATGGATTACTAATGTAGAGTATATTCACAATAACACACATTACAACTCATTACTAATCATAACCATTGACTGATTACCAATCGATTATATAATTACTGCAAATGAATGAGTTAAATGATGATGCCACCCTTCTGCTCTATTTAAGACCGGGAGCAAGTGAGGGCTTTACCATTCTGGCGAATTGCCTGATGATGCTGGATGTAATTACCAGCGAAACGTCGTATTCAAACTGTAAATGTTGTGGATTCAGTCTTCAACACACCGGTGGGCTAAAGTAGTGAACTAATTGTCTTTTGTCAACGTGACATTTTTTTTGCTGATTGGCCCTGTCGGGTGGTGGAGGGTTATGACACATTTATAAATAACGCGATCTAAGCCAAAAACCTTTATTATGAATAATATTGGTCACAAAAGCCTACATGTTAAACCAATTGAAGAAAAAATTGACTGGTAAAAAAAGTCTTAAAAGTGAAAAAAATTGGCCGGTAAAAAAGGTAAATGGCCATCTAAAAAAGTGACCGGTAAAAAATAGAGTGGCCATTAAAAAAAAGTGGCCGACCAAGTAATAATTGGCCCATAAAAAAGACCAGTCAAAAAAAAGTGGCCAGTAAAAGAATGTGGAAATGAAAAAAATTACCGGCAAAAAAATAATAGCCGTTAAAAAAGATAAGTGGCCATCAAAAAAAGTGACTGGGTAAAAAAGAATGGCCATTAAAGAAAAAAATGACTGGTAAAAAAAAGTGGTCATAAAAGTGAAAAAAATGGCCGGTAAAAAAGGTAAATGGCCATCTAAAAAAGTGACCGGTAAAAAAAGAGTGGCCATTAAAAAAAAGTGGCCGACCAAGTAATAATTGGCCCATAAAAAAGTGGAAAAATTGGCCGGTAAAAGAGATAAATGGCCATCTAAAAAAGTGATTGGTTAAAAAAGAGTGGTCATTAAAGTATCTTGAACTAAAGACGAATTACCTAAATTATCGACAGAAGGTGTATATCAGATTAATTGCTTTTGTGGCAGATGCTATATTGGACAGACGGGACGTAAAATCAGCATAAGACTGAAAGAACACCAAAGAAATATTAAATTATCTCAAACACAACTGTCGGCAGTGGCAGAACATGCTTGTCAACAAGGACACTCAATTTATTTTGATAACGTTGAAGTGTTGTTTAATACTTATTATTTCTGTCAAAGATTAATTAGAGAATCCATTGAAATTGAGAGAAATAGAAATAACTTTAATCGGGCTGAGAGCTATAGGCTTTGTACGGCTTTTAAGCGTATTATTAAATAATACATATTACAATTCCTCATAAGGGAAGCACATACTAATTATCGGATTACTAACGTAGCGTATATTCACAATAACACACATTACAACTCATTACTAATCATAACCATTGACTGATTACTAATCGATTATAGAATTACTGCACCTGAATGAGTTAAATGATGACGTCACCCTGCTGCTCTATTTAAAACCAGGAGCAAGTGAGGGCTTTACCATTCTGGCGAATTGCCCGATGATGCTGGATGTAATTACCAGCGAAACGTCGTATTCAAACTGTAAATGTTGTGGATTCACTCTTCAACACACCGGTGGGCTAAAGTAGTGAGCTAATTGTCTTTTGTAAACGTGACACTTTTTTGCTGATTGGCCGTGTCGGGTGGTGGAGGGTTACGACACATTTATAAATAACACGATCTAACCCAAAAACCTTCATTATGAATAATATTGGTCACGAAAGCCTACGTGTTAAACCAATTAAAGAAAAAATTGACTGGTAAAAAAAAGAAGTGGTCCATAAAAAAGTTAAAAAAAATTGGCCGGTAAAAAAGGTAAATGGCCATCTTAAAAAATGACCGGTTAAAAAAGAGTGGCCATTAAAGAAAAAATTGACTGGTAAAAAAAAAGTGGTCATAAAAAAGTGAAAAAATTGGCCAGTAAAAGAGGTAAATGGCCATCTAAAAAAGTGACCGATTAAAAAAGAGTGGCCATTAAAAAAAGTGGCCGACCAAAAAATAATTGGCCCATATAAAAGACAAGTAAAAAAAAATTAGCCAGTAAAAGATTGTGGCCACCAAAAAAAATTACCGGTTAAAAAAGAAAGTGGCTATTAAAAAAAGTGGCCATCTAAAAAAGTGACTGGTTAAAAAAGAGTGGCCATTAAAGTATCTTGCACTATAGACGAATTACCTAAATTATCAACAGAAGGTGTATATCAGATTAATTGCTTTTGTGGCAGATGCTATATTGGACAGACGGGACGCAACATTAGCATAAGACTGAAAGAACACCAAAGAAATATTAAATTATCTCAAACACAACTGTCGGCAGTGGCAGAACATGCTTGTCAACAAGGACACTCAATTGATTTTGATAACGTTGAAGTGTTGTGTAATACTAATTATTACTGGCAAAGATTAATTAGAGAATCCATTGAAATTGAGAGAAATAGAAATAACTTTAATCGGGCTGATAGCTATAGGCTTTGTGCGGCTTTTAAGCGTATTATTAAATAATACATATTACAATTCCTCATAAGGGAAACACATACTAATTATCGGATTACTAACGTAGCGTATATTCACAATAACACACGTTACAACTCATTACTAATCATAACCATTGACTGATTACTAATCGATTATAGAATTACTGCACCTGAATGAGTTAAATTATGACGTCACCCTGCTGCTCTATTTAAGACCAGGAGCAAGTGAGGGCTTTACCATTCTGGCGAATTGCCCGATGATGCTGGATGTAATTACCAGCGAAACGTCGTATTCAAACTGTAAATGTTGTGGATTCACTCTTCAACACACCGGTGGGCTAAAGTAGTGAACTAATTGTCTTTTATCAATGTGACACTTTTTTTGCTGATTGGCCGTGTCAGGCAGTGGAGGGTTATGACACATTTATAAATAACACGATCTAACCCAAAAACATTTATTATGAATAATATTGTTCGCGAAAGCCTACGTGTCAAACCAATTAAAGAAAAAATTGACTGGTAAAAAAAAGGAGTGGTCATAAAAAAAGTGAAAAAAATTGGCCGGTAAAAAAGGTAAATGGCCATCTAAAAAAGTGACCCGTTAAAAAAGAGTAGCCATTAAAAAAGTTTCCGACCAAAAAATAATTGGCCCATAAAAAAAGACCAGTAAAAAAATTGCCCAGTAAAAGAATGTGGCCATAAAAAAACATTACCGGTTAAAAAAAGTGGCCATTAAAGAAAAAGTGGCCATCAAAAAAAGTGACTGGTTAAAAAAAGAGTGGCCATTAAAAAAAGTGGTCGACCAAGTAATAATTGGCCCATAAAAAGACCAGTCAAAAAAAATTGGCCAGTAAAAGTATGTGGAAATAAAAAAAAATTACCGGTAAAAAACGTCATTAACAAAGATCAGTGGCCAGCAAAAAAAGTGCTTGGTTAAAAAAAAGTGGCCATTAAAGAAAACATTGACTGGTATAGAAAAAAAATTGGTCATAAAAAAGTGACTGGGTAAAAAAGAATGGCCATTAAAGAAAAAAATGGTAAAAAAGTGGTCGTAAAAGTGAAAAAAATTGGCTGGTAAAAAAGGTAAATGGCCATCTAAAAAAGTGACCGGTTAAAAAAGAGTGGCCATTAAAAAAGTGGCTGACCAAGTAATAATTGGCCCATAAAAAAGACCAGTAAAAAAAAATTGGCCAGTTAAAGAATGTGAAAATCAAAAGAATTACCGGTAAAAAAAAAAAATAGCGATTAAAAAGATAAGTGGCCATCAAAAAAAGTGACTGGTTAAAAAAGAGTGGCCATTAAAGAAAAAATTGACTGGTAAAAAAAGTGCTCATAAAAAAGTGAAAAAATTGGCTGGTAAAAGAGATAAATGGCCATCTAAAAAAGTGATCAGTTAAAAAAGTGTCCATTGAAAAAAAGTGGTTGACCAAAAAAATCATTGGCCCATAATAAAAGATCAGTCAAGAAAAATTGGCCAGTAAAAGAATTTGGCCATAAAAAAAGTGACCGGTAAAAAAAGAGTGGCCATTAAAAAAAGTGGCCGACCAAGTAATAATTGGCCCATAAAAAAGACCAGTCCAAAAAAATTGGCCAGTAACAGAATGTGGCCATCAAAAAAAATTCCGGTAAAAAAAGTGGCCTTTAAAAAAAGTGGCCATCAAAAAAAGTGACTGGTTAAAAAAGAGTGGCCATTAAAGTATCTTGCACTAAAGACGAATTACCTAAATTATCAACAGAAGGTGTATATCAGATTAATTGCTTTTGTGGCAGATGCTATATTGGACAGACGGGACGCAACATCAGCATAAGACTGAAAGAACACCAAAGAAATATTAAATTATCTCAAACACAACTGTCGGCAGTGGCAGAACATGCTTGTCAACAAGAACACTCAATTGATTTTGATAACGTTGAAGTGTTGTGTAATACTAATGATTACTGGCAAATATTAATTAGAGAATCCATTGAAATTGAGAGAAATAGAAATAACTTTAATCGCTCTGATAGCTATAGGCTTTTTGCGGCTTGGAAGCGTATTATTAAATAATACATATTTCATTTCCTTATAGGGGAAACACATACTAATTAATGGATTACTAATGTAGAGTATATTCACAATAACACACATTACAACTCATTACTAATCATAACCATTGACTGATTACCAATCGATTATATAATTACTGCAAATGAATGAGTTAAATGATGATGCCACCCTTCTGCTCTATTTAAGACCGGGAGCAAGTGAGGGCTTTACCATTCTGGCGAATTGCCCGATGATGCTGGATGTAATTACCAGCGAAACGTCGTATTCAAACTGTAAATGTTGTGGATTCACTCTTCAACACACCGGTGGGCTAAAGTAGTGAACTAATTGTCTTTTGTCAACGTGACACTTTTTTTGCTGATTGGCCCTGTCGGGTGGTGGAGGGTTATGACACATTTATAAATAACGCGATCTAAGCCAAAAACCTTTATTATGAATAATATTGGTCACAAAAGCCTACATGTTAAACCAATTGAAGAAAAAATTGACTGGTAATAAAAGTCTTAAAAGTGAAAAAAATTGGCCGGTAAAAAAGGTAAATGGCCATCTAAAAAAGTGACCGGTAAAAAATAGAGTGGCCATTAAAAAAAAGTGGCCGACCAAGTAATAATTGGCCCATAAAAAAGACCAGTCCAAAAAAAGTGGCCAGTAAAAGAATGTGGAAATAAAAAAAAATTACCGGCAAAAAAATAATAGCCGTTAAAAAAGATAAGTGGCCATCAAAAAAAGTGACTGGGTAAAAAAGAATGGCCATTAAAGAAAAAAATGACTGGTAAAAAAAAGTGGTCATAAAAGTGAAAAAAAATGGCCGGTAAAAAAGGTAAATGGCCATCTAAAAAAGTGACCGGTAAAAAAAGAGTGGCCATTAAAAAAAAGTGGCCGACCAAGTAATAATTGGCCCATAAAACGACCAGTCAAAAAAATTGGCCAGTTAAAGAATGTGGCCATCAAAAAAAATTACCGGATAAAAAAAGTGCCCATTAAAAAAAATGTGGCCATCAAAAAAAGTGACTGGTTAAAAAAGAGTGACCATTAAAGAAAAAATTGACTGGTAAAAAAAAGTGGTCATAAATAAGTGAAAAAATTGGCCGGTAAAAGAGCTAAATGGCCATATAAAAAAGTGACCGGTTAAAAAAGTGTCCATTAAAAAAAGTGGCCGACCAAAAAATTATTTGCCCATAAAAAAAGACCTGTCAAAAAAAATTGTCCAGTTAAAGAATGTGGCCATCAAAAAAAATGCCCGTTAAAAAAAGTGGCCATTAAACAAAAGTGGCCATCAAAAAAAGCGACTGGTTAAAAAAGAGTTGCCATTTAAGAAAAAATTGACTGTTAAAAAAAAGTGGTCATAAAAGTGAAAAAATTTGGCCAGTAAAAAAGGTAAAGGGCCATCTAAAAAAGTACTCACCCCGGTGATGGGCCGGGGTGAGTAACGTGGCCCAAAGGTGAACGAGGGGGCACGGGGGGAGTAGCTGAGGATGTCTAGAGAGTTCCCGAAAGAGGCGTGGTTAAGGGCGGAGCCAGAGAGGGCACAGGTGCGGTGTAGCCTGGAACCGTCGGGAATATTCTGCAAGTAGGGCGCGGCTGAGGGTGGAGCCAGGCCGTGCCAAGAGAGCTAAAAGGGAAGCCCCGATCAGAGATCCAGGCTGTCTGCAGGTGAAGTGGAACCCCAGTGCTATGTCTACGTCTTCGTCTCCGTCTTCAACATCATGGGTCAGGCAGCACGTTGGCTGCTCTGACCCGATTATAGATATCCCGTATGCGAGAGAAATAGGTGTATTGTGGTCCGATGCGTAAAAAGAGTGAGAATAGATGTATTTAGTCCTGTGTGTAACGGTGTTGCGTGAAGTGTAGAATAAACGTTGTTGCCTCTTAAATAGTGTCTCTGAATGACTCACTACACCATTATAAAATTGAACCTTATGGCGGGACTCCGGGGTCCCGAATGAACGGAAGTAAAATGGGAATTATTTATTTATTTTGATGACTCCGTCCCACCGCACACATACAGTGAGGGAAAAAAATATTTGATCCCCTGCTGATTTTGTACGTTTGCCCACTGACAAAGAAATGATCAGTCTATAATTTTAATGGTAGGTTTATTTGAACAGTGAGAGACAGACTAACAACAACAAAATCCAGAAAAACGCATGTCAAAAATGTTATAAATTGATTTGCATTTTAATGAGGGAAATAAGTATTTGACCTGCTCTCAATCAGAAAGATTTATGGCTCCCAGGTGTCTTTTATGCAGGTAACGAGCTGAGATTAGGAGCACATTCTTAAAGGGAGTGCTCCTAATCTCAGCTTGTTACATGTATAAAAGACACCTGTCCACAGAAGCAATCAATTAGATTCCAAACTCTCCACCATGGCCAAGACCAAAGAGCGCTCCAAGGATGTCAGGGACAAGATTGTAGACCTACACAAGGCTGGAATGGGCTACAAGACCATTGCCAAGCAGCTTGGTGAGAAGGTGACAACAGTTGGTGCGATTATTCGCAAATGGAAGAAACACAAAAGAACTGTCAATCTCCCTCGGTCTGGGGCTCCATGCAAGATCTCACCTCGTGGATTTGCAATGATCATGAGAACGGTGGGGAATCAGCCCAGAACTACACTAGAGGATCTTGTCAATTATCTGAAGGCAGCTGGGACTCTAGTCACCAAGAAAACAATTGGTAACACACTACGCCGTGAAGGACTGAAATCCTGCAGTGCCCACAAGATCCCCCTGCTCAAGAAAATACATATACATGCCCGTCTGAAGTTTGCCAATGAACATCTGAATGATTCAGAGGACAACTGGGTGAAAGTGTTGTGGTCAGATGAGACCAAAATGGAGCTCTTTGGAATCAACTCAACTCGCCGTGTTTGGAGGAGGAGGAATGCTGCCTATGACCCCAAGAACACCATCCCAACCGTCAAACATGGAGGTGGAAACATTATGCGTTGGGGGTGTTTTTCTGCTAAGTGGACAGGACAACTTCACCGCATCAAAGGGACGATGGACGGGGCCATGTACCGTCAAATCTTGGGTGAGAACCTCCTTCCCTCAGCGAGGGCATTGAAATGGGTCGTGGATGGGTATTCCAGCATGACAATGACCCAAAACACACGGCCAAGGCAACAAAGGAGTGGCTCAAGAAGAGGCACATTAAGGTCCTGGAGTGGCCTAGCCAGTCTCCAGACCCTAATCTCATAGAACATCTGTGGAGGGAGCTGAAGGTTCGAGTTGCCAAACGTCAGCCTCGAAACCTTAATGACTTGGAGAAAATCTGCAAAGAGGAGTGGGACAAAATCCCTCCTGAAATGTGTGCAAACCTGGTGGCCAACTACAAGAAACGTCTGATCTCTGTGATTGCCAACAAGGGTTTTGCCACCAAGTATTAAGTCATGTTTTGCAGAGGGGTCAAATACTTATTTCCCTCATTAAAATACAAATCAATTTATAACATTTTTGACATGCGTTTTTCTGGATTTTGTTGTTATTCTGTCTCTCACTTTTCAAATAAACCTACCATTAAAATTATAGACTAATCATTTCTTTTTGATTTAAAACTTTCGTGGCTGCAATAATTCATATTCTTAGCTCTTTCGGTAAAGTCACGTTGAAGGGAAACAATAAAATAATAAAATATATATAAAACAATACAAATTCTCACGACGTTTAGACCATAACACATACGGTCGTCATCAGGTGTGTCGGTTTGCATAAATTTAGTTATTTTTAAACGGTGTATTTATTTATAAAACAACGTCAGCGCCACGCACAGCGATTTGGCAGTTTATTTAGAAGGACTAGTCCATCTATGTTCTGAAAAGAGGAGGGGGGAGACGAAAAATTAATGTATGCTGTCTGAAAGCCACTGTAAGCGTGAACAATAAATTAAGACCTAAAATGGTTTATCAAATCTTTCCAATGATTGCTAAGCCAGAATCCATCTTCTCGGTTGAAATTGTCTCTGTGCTTGTATATGTGGATAGCCTCATGAACGAATCTCTCATGGTAGCCAAGACTTTGTATCATAGAGCCCAATGCATATCCGACCAGGAACACATAGGCAGTGAACTCAAGCACGTACACCAAGCTCTTAAGGCTAATGGTTACTCCGACTATACAATCCGCAAAGCTATCACTCAAACCATGAAGAAGGACCCTCTTGAGGAGCCTTTCAAAACCATCACTTTACCCTACATTGCGGGGATCACAAAAAAGATCTCCAAAATCTTGAATAAACACAAGATCCAGGTCCGTTTCAACACATTACATAAAATCCGTGATCTGGTTCTGTCTGTAAAAGATGTGATTCCGGACATACAGTACCCTGGTGTCTACAAACTAAGTTGCCTCTGTGGTAGTAGTTACATTGGAGAAACCAAACGCCATATCTCGGACCGCATTCGTGAACACAAAGCAAACCTTAAACACGGTAGGACCAACACCTCGGCCATGGCAGATCATTGACGGAGCAGCAGCAGCGGCAGCAACAACAGCAGCAGCAGCAACTGCAGCAGCAGCCGCCGCAGCAGCTGCAGCTGCAACAGCAGCAGCAGCAACAACAGCAGCAGGAGCAACAGCCACAGCAGCTGCAGCAGCAGCCACAGCAGCTGCAGCTGCAGCAGCAGCAGCAACACCAGCAGCAGCAGCAGCAGCAACACCAGCGGCAGGGGCAGCGAGAGGACCTCGTCATCCAGGCAGCCGGCTGTGAAGTACCAATGCTCGAGGACGAGCAAGGCGGTTTCACCCCGGTCCAGCCCTAAAAGCGGAAGGCCAAGGCCGGACCAGCAGGAGCACAATACGTCGGGACTCCTTCAAAGCGGACGACGGTCGCCAGCGCCGACAGCGCGCCGGAGGGCCACGCGGACGGGGCGATGAGGAGCGACGACGACGAGCCCGAACTGCGGGACGAGACGGGCGACGACGGCGACCTCCGCCCGCCGGGCAGCGACGGGGCGGCGACGGAGTGGCCGGCGACCTCGGGCCCGGCTCCGGCCGCGCCGGAGCCGCGGGAGAGACCCGCCCCGAGCCGGGGGAGACCCCGGCCCCGGAGGGCACGATGGAGGCGATGAACACCGAGCTCCCTGAGAGTGCGCCCGCCAGCTTGGACGACGAGCAGGCGGAGTCCGACACCGACGACGAGGATGACGCGGGCGCGTGGGAATACACGGCCGGGGGCATCCGAGGCTTTCTGGAAAGCACCTTCGGGCAGTGGAATGTCCGGGTCGAGGACCACTTCCCCGACACAACGCGCTTCCTGAAAGTGGCGAAGGAGGCTTGCCGTGCCAATAGTGAAAGCATCCTCACCTCAAGGGAGATCTTCAGGGTGAGACCGATCATCCGGAAGCTGGAGGGGGCCCCGCCCCTCCTACCCAACGCAAGAGGGCCGGTACCCTGTGAATAATCATCATGATGGCTGCAGGTGTTAGGATAGCCACGCTGAATTGCAACAGCGCCCGCAGCGACGCGAGATGGCACTGCGTGTGCTGCCTGCTCAGGGATCGGAAGGTCGACGTGGCCCTCCTACAGGAGACGCACCTCGACGACGCCCTGCAGGGCCGGCGACAACACCTCATGGACGGCCGGTCTTTTTTTAGCCATGGTGAGGACAACCGGGCAGGCGTCGCGATAGTTTTCGGCCCGAACTTCGTCCCCAGGGACGTGGCCTTCAAAGATATCGTGAAGGGCCACTTGATCTCAGTAGATTTTGCGCTCAACGGCGTTAGGATGCGGTGCTTTAGCGTGTACGCGCCGAGCAAGAGCCGCGGGAGGGGGCTCTTTTTCTCCGGCGCACTCCGGGACGCCCTGGAGGCATGCGATGGGGACGGGGTGTTGACGGTCGTGGGTGGGGACTTTAATTGCAGCTTTGACCCAGCCCTTGACCGGAACGGCGCCGAGCCTCACCCGGAGTCGGCTCGAGTGTGAGGGGACCTGGTGCGGCAGCTGGGGCTGCTGGATGCATGGCGGCTGCACCAGCCGACCCAGCGGCAGTACACGTGGTGCCGCTGCGACTTTCGGGGAAGGGTGAGCCTCGCCAGACTGGACAGGCTGTACGTGAGCGCCGCGGACGCCAACCTGCTCGGTGACAGCGAAATCATCCCGACTGGTTTCTCAGACCACCACATGGCGTCTGTGCAGCTGCGGGTCCCAAGGGAGAGCCGCTGTAGCACCTACTGGAGGCTCGACGTGCGGCTGCTTGAGGACCCGGCCTTCGCGGGGCTCTTCAGGGCCTGCTGGGTCAAATGGGTGGCCGCAAAGAGTGGATTCGGAAGCACCTCGCGGTGGTGGGAGCACACGAAGGCGCAGGTGCGGGCACTGTGCATGCAGTTCCGGGGTCACTGCGCCGCGGCCAGAGACGAGGCGGCCGAGCACCTGCAGGCAGAGCTGCTGCTCCTGGAGGCGGAGCTGGGTGCTGACCGGGACGCGCACGAGGACAAGGGCGGCGCGCTGCTGGAGAAGCAGCGGCTCTTTAGGGCCGTGACAGACCAGCAGGCACACCGCTCCTTCGTGCGCAAACGGATGCAGCACCTGGTCCACATGGACTCGCCCTCCAGGTTGTTTTATCGCCAGGCGCGAGAGCGCAAACCGGACACCAACAGGATTCTCTCGGGCCTGCTGACCCAGGAGGGGACGATGGCCACGACGGAGGACGAGATCGCCAGGGTCGCCAGGGGGTACTACGTCGAACTCTTCGGGGCACGGAGCGTGCAGGACGGGGCGGTCCGGGACTTGCTCGACGGGACCCCCGCGTTGGCGGACCCGGAGAGCGAGCGTCTGGAGGGCCCCATCACCCTGGAGGAGCTTCACGCCGCGATGCGGGGTCTATCGACCGGAAGGGCCCCGGGAATCGACGGCCTGCCGATCGAGTTTTACGCAGCCTTCTGGAAGGAGCTCGGCCCTCAGCTGCTGGAGGTGTTAGCGGAGAGCCTGAGGGAGGGGGAGCTCCCGCCGAGCTGCAGGAGGGCCGTCGTCATCCTGCTGCCAAAGAGGGGAGACCTGCGCCGAATGGAGAACTGGCGTCCGGTGTCCCTCCTGTGCGCCGATTACAGGGTGTTTGTGAAGGTGCTGGCCAACCGCCTCAAATCGGTGGTGGGTCAGCTGGTGCGGCCGGAACAAACCTATTGCGTCCCTGGCCGGTGCCTGCACGGCAACATAGGCACGGTCAGGGACGTGATCTCCTTGGCGGGGAGGGACGGCACGGATCTAGGCCTCCTCTTCCTCGACCAGGAGAAGGCATTCGACTGGATCAACCATGGATGCCTGGAGGATCTGCTCGCCTCGTACGGGTTCGGGCGGACTTTCCGGGCGCAGGTGCGGCTCCTGTACACGGGTGTGTCGAGCACGCTGAAAATCAACCAGCGGCTCGGCGCCCCTTTTTCCGTGGCGAGCGGGGTCAGGCAAGGGTGCCCGTTGTCGGGCCTCCTTTACTCCCTGGCGATCAAACCCCTCGTGCGCCGCCTGCAGCTCTCCCTGTCGGGGTACAGGGTGCCGGGCCCCGAGGCGGCGACCATCAGAGTGTCGGCGTACGCCGACGACCTGTGCGTCGTCGCAACGGACGCGCGCGACGTGGCCGCGGTGTGCCGGGTGGTGGAGGCGTACGAGGTGGCGTCCGGTGCCAAAATCAACTGGGGGAAGACCACGGCCCTGCGTCTGGGGCCGCGGGGCGCCGCGTGCCCGGTGCTCCTACCAGGAGGCGTCGCCTGGCAAACCGATGGCGTCAAGTACCTGGGCGTCCACCTCGGGAAGCCCCACGTCACGCGGGAGAACTGGACCGACCTACGGGACCGGTTCGAGGCCAGGCTGGCGGCGTGGGCGCGCTTCGCGCCGGCATTGTCTTTCAGGGGGCGGGTGCTGGTGGGCAACAACCTGGCGGCCGCGGTCCTCTGGCACAGGGCGAAGGCCCTCCAGCCCCCGGAGTGGCTGCTCGTGGTTGTGGTGCGCTCGCTCACCCGCTTTGCGTTGCAGGGCAAACATTGGTTGAGGCCGGGGGTCCTCCGCCTGCCGGTGGACGAGGGCGGTCAGGGCCTGGTGGACGTCACCACCAGGGTCCTGACCTTCCGACTCCAGACCGTGCGGCGGCTGCTGTACGGCGGGGAGGCCGCGCCCTGGGTGGCGCCCACCCTCGCCCTGCTGTGAGACACCGGTGGCGGCCTGGGCTATGGGCGCGAACTATTCCTGATGGACCTGGCCCAGGTGGACTACGGGAGACTGCCGGTTTTCCAGCGGAGCCTCCTGGACGCGCGGCAGCACGCTCGGGGAGTTTCTGCGCGAGCCCCTGTTCCACAACGGCCGCTTCGCGGGGATCCGGGAGGAGGCGGCGCTGGCCCGCCGCTTCGCCTCGGCGGGGTGCGGATGGTGGCGGACCTGGTGCGGGACCGCGGCGGGCACCCCACGTGGAAACCCGCGGCCGATATCAGCGGGGCGGCGGGGCTCCGCACCGTGCTGGCCGGGGCGAAGTTGTTGCGGGCGGCGCTCGAAGCGATGCGCCAGTCACGGCTGCGGCTGGACACGCCCGAGTTCTCCCCCCCCCACTCCCCCCCCCTCCCCCCACCCTCCCTCCTCCTCCCCCCATCCCCCCTCCCCCCTTCCTTCCCAGAGCTGAGCTTTGCGTGCGCCCGGCCCCCCGAGCGCGACGGCGGTGACTCCGGGTGGCTGCTGCGGCTCGCCGGCTGCCGGGACGTGGCCTTCCGGTGCGCGTGCAAGAAGACGCTGTACGAGTGCAGCATCAAGGCGCTGCACTGCCGCGAGCTGGGGGTGCTCCCGGATACGAAGTGGAGGGGCGTGCTCGCGCCGTCCGAGGACGCGGACCCCCCAGTGGGGCCGGATTTACAGGCCCCCCCATTGCAAGCGCTGCGGGGACCTGCGGTGGCGGCCGCTCCACTGGGCGCTGCCCTCGGCCGCGTGGCTCAGCCGAGTCACCCCGGGGGCGTCGGAGGAGTGCCCGTTTTGCGCCGAGCGGGAGGACCTAGAACACCTGTACCTAACCTGCCCGCGATTGGCACCGCTGTACCAGCTCCTCGGGGCCATCTCCAGGAAACTGGGGATGGCCTTCCGAAGGGGCTGGATGGTGCACCGGGCCCCCTACACAGCCGGCAAACGCCACGACCTGGTGAACTTTGCCTGCTCTCAGGCCAGGCTGGCGGTTTATATGTCGCGAAAGAGGAAGCTGCAGGGCGCCGCGGACAGCGGCTGTTCGGCGGTGGCGACGCTGCGGGGCCTGGTGAGGGCGAGGTTGCGACTGGAACACGAGTACCTCGCCTTCGCCAGGGCCGCAGACGGGAACGCGGAGTTCAGCGCGCGGTGGGCCCCTGCCATCAGTGCAGCAATATTCAGTACATGGTTGTAATGTACTTCTATAGCCCCCTGCCACCAGTGCAGCAATATTCAATACATGGTTGTAATGCACTTCTATAGCCCCCTGCCATCAGTGCAGCAATATTCAGTACATGGTTGTAATGTACTTCTATAGCCCCCTGCCATCAGTGCAGCAATATTCAGGACGTGGTTGTAATGCACTTCTATAGCCCCCTGCCACCAGTGCAGCAATATTCAGTACGTGGTTGGAATGCACTTCTATAGCCCCCTGCCACCACTTCAGCAATATTCAGTACGTGGTTGTAATGTACTTCTATAGCCCCCTGCCATCAGTGCAGAAATATTCAGTACGTGGTTGTAATGTACTTCTATAGCCCCCTGCCACCAGTGCAGCAATATTCAGCACGTGGTTGTAATGCACTTCTATAGCCCCTGCTACCAATGCAGCTATATTCAGTACGTGGTTGTAATGCACTTCTATAGCCCCCTGCCATCAGTGCAGCAATATTCAGTACGTGGTTGTAATGCACTTCTATAGCCCCTTGCCATCAGTGCAGCAATATTCAGTACGTGGTTGTAATGCACCTCTATAGCCCCCTGCTACCAATGCAGCTATATTCAGTACGTGGTTGTAATGCACTTCTATACCCCCCTGCAATCAGTGCAGCAATATTCAGTACATGGTTGTAATGCACTTCTATAGCCCCCTGCCACCGGTGCAGCAATATTCAGTACATGGTTGTAATGCACTTCTATAGCCCCCTGCCATCAGTGCAGCAATATTCAGTACGTGGTTGTAATGCACTTCTATAGCCCCCTGACATTGTGCAGCAATGTTCAGTACATGGTTGTAATGCACTTCTATAGTCCCCTGCCATCACCAAATTCACACTGACCAGCGTGGTGAAGTATGGTAAATAACCCCTCTCCCTGGGAGCTGCATAGCATGGGACAGCTGTCAGCCAGCAATGGATTGAAAAAGGAGCTGTACTCCGCACACGTTGTTATTCAGGGTAGGGTAAGGAACTTGGAGGTTCGGTATGCATAATGTGCTCAGAAAGTATTGTATTCTGTATGTGTGTTGAACCTCTTTCGTACCGTACCAAGCCCACCGTGCTCTTCGGAGGTGCGATAATATATAAATATAAGTAGTCATACTACTGTAATACCACTATTAATATTTAGCATGCATTGTATTAGTAGTACAGTAATTTGTTGATATGCAGGTGTGCATGCCAAACGTTAACCAATGTTAAATGTTAAGCCTTCTCTTTTGAATTGTGTGTTTTAAATATGGAGTTGTCTCCAGCTAATTTCTTAAATGTATATCATTCATAATGTAGTAGTATGCAGGTAGTGCATTTGTGACATTTCAATTGTACATAGAGCTTGCAGGTGTGTTGAAGGAAACCATGGGAAAGGCAGGGATTTTTGTTGAAAAAAGGACAACAGCCACAGTAGCTTAAGAGACCTAACGCTGAAGCTGCTAACGCGAAGTGGTTGACACTGGCCCATGCGTTGTGACGTCGGACCCACTTTCCGCACACAGCAGCTCCTCATGGTGCCCCCCATACCAGGACCAGTGGTGACCTGGTAGCCACAGCCATTCCTCTCCCTGGCCCCATCCGGTCCGGGCATCCCAAATCGTACAAAATGTACAGCAACGGTGGTGAAACAAGCAGCCCTTCGGGCGACAGCACAGTGACGGACCTCTTCACAAGCCCCCGCAGCAGCCTGGGCAGCTCGCTGCTCCGGACCGGAAGCGGGCGCTACCGCAGCCCTGTGGTGTATGGAGAGCGGTGCTACTCGTCGGCGAGCGATGTGCTGGACGCCTACATCGAGGACTTTGAGCAGAGCGGAATCTGTGCGTCACCGCCACCCAGGATGCGTGCAGAGCATGGCGGAGCGGAGACACGTGGAGGAGAGGAGGATGCGCAGCGTGGATGAGGGTGGGTTGCGCCTCTCACCACGCGAGGAATCGCTCCGTGGTGCTTGCGCTCGAGTGGCTATCGAGTGTGCAGGCGGTGCAATCGTATCGAAGCTAGTTACTTATACTGGGTGCTTGCCAAGTATGCTATGCTATCATGAATGTAATGTTATTCCCCGAGAAAAAAAAAACCCCTTAATGAGGTCTAAAGAGACATTTTCGTGAGAGTCCCACACTGGGATACTTGGCAAATTCCAGTAATGAGTTCATTTTATGTCAGAGAAAACTATCCATAGTAAGCACACGCATATGAGAGGATAGCATAGGTCTGAACAGATAGGTCGGTGCATGCATTTCTTTCTCCTGTCATCTTCCAGTAACTTCACTGATTATCGAGTTTGTAAAGTTTGTGAAATCAAAGTGATCCTCCAACCTTTGTGTAAAAATTTGCAGATCCTAGACTGGACACATCTGAAGTTTAAACAGTAACAGCTCATGCACTGATTTATCCAATATTCTTGATTTTTTTTCACAAACTCCACAAACGGATAACATCATTAGTTACTGATGGCGCAAAGTAAGGCAACATTGCAGGATTGCCGTTCAGGGGTCAAGGAATCTAGGGGAGAGCAAATGCATTGTGTACCAGTAAAATGTCTGTGGGTCTTACATTGCAGGTGGCATGCTGCTTGTGGAGGACCTCATCTCGGGCACGTGCAGCCTCACTGCTGCGCTGCAGCGGTCGTGGTTCAGAGAAAGATGGTCAGTCTAACCACGGACCAGCTCCTAGCGGCGCCAGCTGACGGTTCCTCCATGTCCTTGCTCTGCTCGCCTGGCGCCCACCGAGGGCTCGTGGTGTCGCACAGAGGCAAGCGGTCATCTCTCGGGGTCACCGCGCATAGCCTCGGCGCATCATTGGTGAGGGGCAATAAGCCAACTGAACGGTTGAGCTAAATAGCGAGAAACAGCAAGGCTCTGCCGCCGTTAAATTTGTTGGCGAAGCCCAAAAAATATATTTTTTCTAACCAGAAGAACGTTTTGTCGTACTTACGGAGCAGTGAAGCAACTAGGCGTGAGTAGTTGCCGAACGGCGGCGGCTGTGCGACAAGTACCTATTCCAGGTCGTTGACAAGCCAAAAGGATGAGCTGGGTGTGTCAGGGATCACGAGCATTCCTGAGCTCAGGTACCCGGCCTGGCTGCGTGACTGCGATGTGGCATCTCAGACCAGCAGCCACTAGACGGATACCAGCACGAAGAGAGCAGGTGCCGCTCAGAACCCGCAAAGCAGACCAAACTACCCAGAGTGGCTCAAAGATTTGGACATCTCCAGCCTTACGAATGTAGCCAACGAGGGGCCCGTGTCAGAGGACCTTAGATCCCTAGGTGTGTGTATATATAGATATAGTCTGTATATAGCAGATGACATTTCATATCTTTTCAGTTACATATTCAGTCTTTTTTCACAGAGACGGCCGAGCGGCCACCCATATGGTTGTGACATGCGATGCGTGATTCTTGATGCACAGCCTCATTGGAGGAGCTGCTGAGCAGGGCGCACATGGCGTTGGACTCCCCCGGCTTGGAGGCCCCCTCCCCGGGCAGATTCAACACAGACATCTTCCTAGGGGCTGATCGTCCCTGGGAAAACCCCTCCACGCCATTGTGAATTTATCTTTATATTCACACTCACGCACAGCTTAGACGCTGCACCGCCTCTAAGTATGATGTCAGATTATGAATGTTATAAGCTAAGCAGGTAAGCCTGGTTATTACTTAGATGGGAGACTATTTGGGAATAGCATATATTAGAGATTTTGGCTGAGAGGTAACCAGGAGTTAGTAATACAGCAATGGAATCTTGAATCTATTTGCGGAGTTTTGCATTTTACTCCCTCTGTTTTCACCGGGTTCTCCGGTTTCCTCTCACATACCACTCGCTGATGAAATTTGCAAAATATCACTACCAAACCCTCCTGAGACTTGGTGAGATTGTTCTGGCTTCCACCATGATAAGTCAACCAAGTAATTTTCTCTCAATCGTGTCTCTTCTCAGGGCCGTGTACCACCTGTCGTGTCTGAAAGAGCTGGTTGACATCATCAAGAAGCACAAGGATGGCTGACTACCCGTGATGTAGAAAGCCCGAAAGCACTTTATGGCGGTGGTCGAGGTTTGTCCTCAGAAGGATACGTTCGCTTGGTCCTCCTGCTAATTCATGGTTGTTGAACATCAACGGTACTCCAGGTGCTGTGGTGTGAATCGCAATTACTTGTGAACGTGTGGGGCCCGTGGGGCACAGTAATTGCCCTGTTAACAGAAGTGCCACAACAAAGTATGGAAAAATGTGATGAAATTCGTTCAGGGTTGGAGTTAGTGAATGGTTGCCGCAGTATTTTGCACAGCAACTCCATACAGACTCGAACGTCACTTGAAAGAGAACAGATATGTGAACAATATTTTGAGCACAACTAAACCAATTTTGGTTTTAGCCATTTTGGAAGGAGCCTACTTTATTGGGAACATACATGCTAGTATTTGTGTAGTTATAAACATTTGGGAAATCACTGTAAAAGTGCATTTGCTTATTTAGATTGCACTATACCTGTATTGTAAAATTTCAGAACCTTTTATGTAATTTGTAATCAATAAACCAAAGTTGTATATTGTATGCAACCTATGACTTGGATTGTTTTTATCATGTCTTGTTTAGCATGGTTGGTTATGTACAGTGTGAAAGAAATTCAACATACATTAAATATTTTCTGATATTTGAATGTTTTATATTGTGCATGTCTCAGATTTATTGTAAAATAAATATACAAAGGCTTATACACATGGAATTGAAAATATTCAGCTATGATTTGTATTTCTCAAGTATTTTAAGAAAAGTCAGCGAGTCTCGTGACATGTCTTCACATTTGGGGGTGATGATTGTGATGGATTTCCAAGCATTAACCTGCTTACATTCCTAGAGTATGTATGGTGAATTTGGGCATTTTGGGTGATTGAGTATTAGGCCAAACACAGGCAGATGGTGGGGGATAGATGTTTTCAAGCATCTATTAATTATTCATCGGCATGTACTATCTTACTATGATGTAAAGTTCAAAAACATGGTTCATGAAGGGAATGGAATAAAAACTCAACTGTACACAAGTATGGAGGAATTAATACTTGGAATTCAATGCAAAGATCTAGCCATACGTCGTTTACTGGGCACCAGGGTTGCCAAACAACATATGAAAGATGTGTATCAGGCACAGCCTCTGCATTATAAAAATATCACTTCCTGAAGTGCATTTTGCTTCTCCTGTCTTAGGTCACCATCAAAATAAATTAGAGCAAATGTGACTCGACTGACACAGACAGCATTTATACTTGTGAAGTGTTCTCCTTCCGACGTGTGGTGTGTGTCGCACACACTGTCGGAGACGAGGTAGTTGCGGGAGACATCGTCTCTTTATTATCTTGTTTACACCAACTCCGGCCTCACTCTCTCGACCACGTTTCCGTAGAGCCCGGCCTAGACACGACCCTGTCCACGTTGCCCCGACGGCATCGACCGAGTAGGCCAACTACTGTCTGGCCAAGCAATGATTGGGCGAATGCGGTGGCAACGACAACGACGACGAGACGAGTCCACTCCCAGAACCGGCAGCCCGGAGCTCTCGCTCTCCACTGCTTATATTCTACTCGGCGCGGCTTGGCTCTGCCCTATCCACGCCTCCCTTCTCGAACCGACCAGAGGGTTCCAGAGGCTTCCCTATGCGGTCTTCCATGACCCTTGCCCCAATTCCTCTGCCCGGCCGGCACACCCGTATATATGCTCAACGGCTTGTGCGCAAACTTTCCACTGCAGTTGCCGCTGCTGGACAGCAGTCAGCGCTGTGTCACTACACTTTTATGAACACAAGAATTACATAATCACATCTACACTTATATGTAATGGGCTGAGATAGGCACACACAACTTCTTGGGAGGCAACACTATTTATTAACACCAACACATTACACTTAACATAAATTTCGATTTAAAGCTTTCGTGACTGCGGGCTAACACCAATCCCGAATATCCGCCCCCACAGCCCTTTAAATAATCTCCAATACAGCCCCCCAATCGGCTACGCGTGTACGAGTGACGTCCCTGCCCTCTGACCCCCGACCCCCCCGTCCCGCGCGTGCGATTGGTGTGTCGCTCTAAAATCGACTCCAAATCCCCGCCACGCAGCCCTTTAAACAATCTCCATTGCCCAGCATCGGCGGCAACGCGTGTGCGAAGGACGTCATTGCCCTCTGACCCCTGACCCCCCGTTCAGTTCGTGTGAGTGGTGCGCGGGGTTGTGTGAGCAGAGACGTCGCGTTTGAGTGGCTGAGAAGCGACGGATTGATTCCAGGCAGCCACGTGCCAGCCCCGAGCTATGCCCCACAAACAGAACCCGTGGACCCGAGGGGCTGCGGCGCGAGGAGAGGAGCCGGAGAGCGGCAGCCCTCTCACCGCGAGCGAGGAGTCGAGTAGCGGCTGCTCTCACTCGAGCGAGGAGTCCGGAGCCCGCAGCCCTCCTGAGATCAGCCCTCCCCCGGGGGGGGGGGAGCCGGGGGCCGCGTCCCCCACAACTGACAACCTGTGTACCAACTGGCCGAGTGAGAGTTTGTGTGTATTTGAGCGCAATCGTGCCAGTGTTTAGCTGTACCAGGGAGTTTGATGCAGCAGAGTGTTTCGGTGTAGCAGGGTGTCCGGATTGTGCCGGCACACTATCCTTCTATCCGTAATGTGAGCTCCATTAAAAGTTTACTCGGACCTCAACCTGTCCAAGCGCCTAATCTTGGAACGTGGTTCTCAACATCGTCCCTCACCCATGCTACGTACCTTTGAGACGTCCTGCTTTTACAAATGTTGATGAACTGGAGGGCAAAGGTCTGGAGGACCCCACATGGAGTCTGGTTTCTCACACCCGAGCCTCCTGTGACATTTCTGGAGGCTTCTCTGGGATCTTTGTCCCATTTATTGAGTGCGGATTTGGCTTACTTCTGGCTTCATCCCAAGACGTCATCCAGTTGGGAAATACCCGAAGGTTGTGGGAGTCGCCCCGTGCTTCAGTTTATTTCCAACCCTCGCAATGGCCGGATGCTCACCAGCCGGAAGTCTTTTCCTGCATACACCACGACCGAGGTGTTGAGAGCAGCCATCTCGTGCCTGGTCGGCAATGGAGATGGTATTATCGATTAGGGGAGCGTGAGTCTGTGGCGTTGGTGGTGCTGCTGTCACGGAGGCGACACGAGTTTAGGAAATTCAGTTTTGTGGGTTTCCTGTAGGGAGCACTGAAAGATCCTCTCTTCCTCTTTCTCCAACCTTTGTCTGTTGTCTCCATGTCCCCGTTAAACTCTTTTTACGCCGCTTTCCTTGAATGTGCAGCCGCCTTTACGACCTCCCCTCTCCTCTTCTCTCCACCTCCAACCCATCTCCGTCGTAATCTCCTCCCCTTTGTTCAAGCTCTTCCCTTTCTCCCTCAGTCTATGGATGGGGTTATTGTTTATCGGGCTCTTATATAAAAATGGAGCTTATTTTAGCCTTTGAATACGATTTTCTGTTTTCCTTCGGTAGCGTGTTACACACATAGGGAAGATCGAGTCACGCCACCGGTTCCCATTATCAAAATCTTTGTCAACTTGTCTCCCTCGGTAGAAATGCCTTTCCTTCTCCAGCAGGCAATTGTCTTCTCTCTCTCACCTCCGGTATTTCTTCCGATGCGCTTTCTTAATCTCGCTTGCTGTGTGTATCGACTCTATCATTCAACAAGGGCAAATTTAAAAATTTGCTTTTTTTTCCTCCACTGCTTTACCACTATACCTCCTGAGTGGGTACTCGGAGTTTCATCTAATGTACTATTTGATGAGTCGCTTCCACACAGCACAAAGGCGGTAGCTATCCGAACTGTAAATTTTTCTTTCAATTTCGATAGATTCTCGATTTATTTTTGGCCAGTAGTAGCTAGTTTTGCACAGAACTTCAACATTAAAATCAACTGAGTATCCTTGTTGGCACGTGTGCTCTGCTACTGCTGAACACGGGTGCCAACAAAAAAATACATTATTTAAATGCATGCCTATAAAGGGCAGCATACTTCAATAGGGATTACTATTGGTACGGCTATTTTAATACACAATAGACAGGAAGGACAAGATGAAAGGGCTCTCATAATGCACATGCATAATGTACGTTGACTCGGTAATCTCCCACCCCCCCCCCCCACTTTGCGTGAGAGTGTCACAAATCTAGCTGTCGCCTGATGAAGCCAGTTGTAATTACTGGCAAAACGTCGTACTCCGATTGTAAATGTTGTGGCTTGGCTCTCCAAAGTACCAGTGACGAATTGGCTTGTTCTGTTTCCGTGACAACCCTTACTAGTTGGCTGTGTCGAGTGGTGGCGGGTTTTAACGACACGTTTATATATGTACGCGATCTAACCCAAAAAAACACCTCTATGTATAATATTGGACCCGAAAGCCTACGTGTTAAACCAAAATTAAAAATATATACAAAATAACAATAATTTCTAGTTTTCCTCATTCACATCGTGATTCGTATGAAAAGACATGAGATGATTGAGACATGTTAAATCATAAACTATTTATACATATATATACAGATAGTCCTCGACTATCTGTATATGCAAACAGAGTTAGGATAGCAGCCTCCTTTAAAAGTCAGAGTAGAATTATACACTGTAGAAGACAGTTGACGAATCCTCGCTGCTTGATTCCTCCTCGGTTCCCTTCAGCAGTGAGTCATCACCAGTCTTCTCTGCCTGCTCATTCTCCATGTGGCACCGCTGGGGTGGGTGCGATACGCCAGGAGACTGCTTATGCAGCGAGCAGTGAAGCAGGCCCATCTCTGCCTGCTCATCCTCAACGTGGAATTGAGGCGATGGCGGTGAGCTGGGGGCATCGGTGAGGAGGGTGTTACCGAGATGGCCCAGCTCTGCCTGCTGCAGAATCGTCTGTACGACGAAGCGCTCGCGGCGCATGCAGGCGCGCACATGGGATGGCGTGTCCGGGATGATGTATGCAATGCAGGCCTTCGTGAGTAACACCACGTGCTGCACACGTCCACACACAGGTAAAGGATTTTCAGTTTCAGGATTTGCATGTAATGGGTGCTTACTAAATATAATAGGGCAGCATCTCAAAGTGCTTTACATCTCAGGTCAACTATTCCGGGGACCTGCAGCCTAGGGATATTATATTGTTACGTCGTTTTTCCCAATTAAATTAAGTCATTTGAGTAATTTTTGAACATTTGGCAAATTATACCGAGGCACTTTTTTTGAATTACTTAATGGGTTTTTTACGTTCACTATGCAGCAGGCAACATTTATGATGGGCAGTTAATGCACCCACCGTATTCACCTGGGCAGCCGCAAATTACCGCAACAATCAGCAAAACCTACACTCGGCCATGTCACCACTGCAAAGATTCCCTGTGTAGCCTTTCACAGACTGAGACAAGTGCATCTATGAAGGGTGGCACAGTGCCTGTGGGGGTGGTGTGCACCTTTATCTCGCCAGTGATGATTTTCACACACTTCATCAAGTACTCATTTTAAGACAGAATCAACTTAAGGGAAGCTCAACACTGGTTCTAATATTTTCCACTGTTGTTGGCTGTGTCCAGAAATAGTACTCCGGTCACACAGGATTGGTAGCGCAGTTCACAAACAACAACGCAGCCGCTCCGCTTTCCACACGCACACATGCTTACGTGTGACAAATTGCATCAACAACATGAATCGTCTGCTGCATGATGAAAGTGAGTATTGTATTACCACTATTATTTGTGATCTCAGAAATACTGTGCAATTGTGAGGTATAATAGCATTACTGGCATTATCTGAAATGACCCATTGACAATGATCACGGTTTGCTCTGCTGACCTTAACAACTGCTCACAGATGAGTCTATACGATGGTGCAGTAGTGTAAGACTTTGTACACTAGACTTGCAATCCAGAGGTCACGGGTGTGAATTGATCTTTGGTCGTGGGAGTGTAAACAATGGTGAAAGTGTTTTACATTCCACTGCCTCTATCCACCTAGCAGTGTAAATGGAATACATCCAGTCAATTGGTCGGCTGAGTTTGGTTCTGTCCAGTGTGGGAACTCCCACATCTTCCCAAAACGCCTGACCAGTGTGGAAGAGCAGTAAAAATACATCTTAAGGGTCTCTCTTGAGCTCCCTATAGCAGGAGCCCTTTTTGCCATCAGTGACATGAGCAAGTAATCGGAGGGCTGTACCTTAATCTTTCTATGGGTTTATGAATGTGTGTGTGTGTGCATGTTGATGTGTACCTGCATGGCAATGACGAAGGCCAGCTTTGCCGTCAGTACTTGCCAGTACTGCTTGGTGACGGAGTAGGCTTGGGGATGATCCGGCGGGTAGCGATAACCTGGATACCTACACACGTACAACCACAAGCACGCATGGACTATATTGAGCAAAGTGCCTCGAAAGTAGAGTTGGCGCTAAATTGAACAAGTATGGTTGTGCACAAACGGTATATGCGTTCACAGCCCTTTAAAAAATCCGCTTCTGAAATAGGGCCTTCCCACAACGTTCAGTTTGTGGGGGCTCTTTTGACTATGGTTCACGCTGGTCCATGCCAGGTTGGTGAAGGCAGGGAGTACAGATAATGGGAGAACAATATAGCACAACTGTTAATTTTTCTGAACTACCCACTGCTGACAACCTAGCTCCACAGTTGCCTACTGCACCTGCATTGTGTATGGTGATCATCAATCTAAGCACGGACAAGGCTCAAGCCTGCTTGACGTCCAGAATCTAAGATCAGCTGTATTCGTGGTGATTTGGTCATAGTCAAGTAAGGTTATATTAAATATCGATCAATATGGTTATATTGATTATAGTTGTGTATGCCAGCAATTCAAAAACGTTACAGAAAAGGGTTGGTAGATCGCATCAATTTCTTAACTAACTGTGCTGAGGTGACCAGAAGATGGCTGTAGAGCAAGTGGTTTCATGTCTGTGTGGACCTTTAAGCTTCATTTCATTATCATGGGTTCTCCAGGACCTCTTATTGCATCCCACATGCATAAGACCACCTTAAACTGGAATCCCAATGCACGGTCTTCCTGCAAAGGGATCTTGAGACTCAATTAAGCAGTCGTGGATCGATAGATAAATAAATAACATTACTCTTTAGCAAGGTAACAATGAGCTAGAATTTATATCAATCTATTATTATATTTCTCTAAGTGGGACTTTGGTTGTGAAGCCATCCCACCCGTACCCACTGCTCCCCCCCTCCAATTCCCCCCCCCCACCCCCTTTACTGTCCCCACCCACCATGCACACTCCTCCCCCAACCCTACCACAACCCCTTACTACCCAACTAAGCCAAACCCTGTGTCCAGGGTAAGGGGCAGGGCCTAAACAGAGGTGGGGCCTAGGGGAAGTGTGGGTCTTAAAAGGAAAGTCACGGAGTGAAAAGAGGAAGAAAACGAGCCTAATCAGGAAGGGGCGGAGCCAGGAGGACGCCACACCCAGAAGTATGTCGCATCTACCTGGACAACACACCCAGAGATCAGTGCATCACATTCGCAGGGACGGCACCCCCGATAGCTGGGCATGACACTGAATGGCACAAACCTGCAGGTTGTGTGGATTGCCGGATCAAACCAGGCTGGCAGGATGTTGGGATGATTTTGCTCCTTGAAGTCGCTGATCTTGAAAATTGAAAGGCTGTCCTCCGTGTACCCATGCATTGTAGGCGAACCTGTGCCATACTCTGCTGAGTATCCATAATAATACACCAGGCGTGGGATGATGTCCGTTGTGAACGCCAAGATGCATGACCGTGGAATTAGCATACGGAGGCACAGCAATAGCGGTCACTTAGCATGCAATAATTTGACCAAGGCTTCTGAACATCTCACCTTGGCAATTACATTAATTTTCACAAATACAATTTGGGGGGTTGCTGCCAGAGTGTAATGGTTACCATATAAAGACTTGCAATCTGGCAGTCGTCAGTTCAGTCTCCTGACACAACAGTTGAAGCAATGGATAATTTTCTTAAATCTCCCCCACCTCTGTCCAATTAGCAATATAAATGGGTTCATCACTGTTTTAGCGCAGGTAATTCCACATCTTACAACATGTCTGGTAATCATGGAAGAGTAGGCCAAATACCGTGTAGAGGGGTTCTCTAGAGCTACCTTTAGTTGAGGCCCTTCTGCCAGCAGTGACATGAGCAAGCAATTGCAAGGCTTTACCTTTTGCGATTTTGGGAGAGAGTGGATAGGAGCGGTGGTGCAGTGATTCGTGCACTGCACTTTGAATTCAGCACACATGCAATTGACTTCCAGCTACGACTAACATCAGTGACGAGTGATACCCGAACCGCTCCTGGTCCCCCACTACACCTCTTCTCAAACCTGCCATGACCAGAATGGTGAAGTATGCTAAAAAGAACCCACACGGCTAACATGACATGTTATGTCTCTCATAAGATGGGATACTGAGCGAGAAAGCGAGCGGACAATCTGGTGACTTACATTTGTGATTACAGAGAGGGTGGCAACAATACTCAGAATGTCGGCCCAGGCTCCAATTCCTCTTGCTCGCGAAACCACAGGCCTCCTCATCTTTGTTACGAGCTTCCACGCGTCGACCCGCACTTCGATGATGTTGTTGAGCAGTGCGAGCAATGGCGCAAGTGGAAATGATGCCACAAAGAGAGTGACAAACCCGAATTGGATAACTGGGGTATATTTTGAGAATGGGTAGGGGGGCAAGGATAGGATAATGAGTGAAACAGGATATAGACACACACTCTTAATGCTGTTATGTTGTGATTACTTTAAGCAAACAAAACATGTTTTCAATGCATTGAATGTGTTTTAGTCAAAGGAGACCCCAAAATATGATCACATTTTCGTATCATTTGTTCACAAAATTATCGTGTCCATTACATTGGCCACTGAGATGCGACCAGCCACTACCATCTTTAATGCTCAGCTCTGGTTCACCTGGGTTTCTTTTGCACCATTTTCCACCACTAGGTGGCTATAATAACTAGATCACATCCTGTATTGAGGACTCCATTAACCGTACCACACATTTTTATGCATATGCACTGTGGCTGAAATGCCAACAAATCACAGCAGTTAACCACAGTGGACATGATGCACAAGAGTTTTAAATAAATAGTATGGGGGAGAAACGTCAACCCAAGCTGACCAATGTAGTTGCATTGGTTAGCAGACAAGAGGAGCAAATATGTGCTTCTATTGTTTCTAAAACTGAACTCCGTACATATGCACATACGCGCATTCTCAAAGACAATTGCGTTACAGTATATCCATAGATTGGTGCCTATGGCCAAATCACCCAGTATGCGTCAGATTTAATCAGATCCCAGAAGCTAAGGAGAGCTGAGCCTGGAAATTGGTTGGATGGGTGACCATGCAACAGTTGTTGTGGGGTTGTGAGCAGCAGAGGACAGTGCAGCAAATTACATTGTTGTATTGTACATCTAAGCTCTTACATCTGTGCTCCCTGCCTTCAACAACCCGAAGTGTGGGTAATTTCCCTCCCACAACAATGTCCGACAGATACACAGGGGCCATACACACGTGCCTATATAGTCAAATGCTACCCAATCGTGTGTTTTTTTTAATAATAAAGTAAAACGCGTTGACTCCGTAGTGTGATCCTCTGAGCTCATTGTACCCATCTCGAGGTATTCATCAAAGAGTCCAAGTGGGCTCTGGGGCTGTAGGTCCATGTCTTGCTCCCAGCGCGTGTAGACAGCCTCAGGCCTTAGCTTGGCCCGACGCTGGGCCCACCAATTGCTGAACCATCTGGGGAATTGTGGAGGGAGGTACGCATGTGCAGACACAGAGACACCCTTACACGTGTATATCCATTTGTTCATCAACTCTAGGTTGGCTATTTCATAGCTTTCCACTGTGTTTTCAGGTTGTATCATGTGAACATCCCAAGCACGTGGAGCGAAACGTCAAGACATGCCAAACAATATGCGGTATGACACAAAACATGTCAGAGAGCTGTACCAAAACAACTGCTAAAACCTAAGTAGTAGCTGTTTTTCATTTAGCTCGTTGTCAATCCACTACACTCTCTCAGTCATGGGAGTTGCTTGTCTAATATTATGAAACTATGTACGAAGCGTCTGATCGGAATATCGCATGATACTAACGAGGTGAACTTTGTCCAGTTGACTGGTGTTCACTGCTTAACCAGTGCACACTGCTAACAAGCTGTCGACCCGAGTTTTCGCTGAATGCGTTTTCACACAACACATTTTCATTGAAACATGGTTCTTATATTTGGGAAAACTTTTCACACAACGTGGAACGTGTCCATTATAATGTGGAATGCACACTGTTAAAACGCCGAACGCGGCCATTATAATGCGTTCCTGAGCAGTCGACGATGAACGACTGTCTTGAGTTGCGCGGCTGAGCAGTTTGATAAAGTATGCCGAATGATACAGTAACACGGCAGCCTAGCCTGAGTTATTTATCCCACCATGGGATGACTGCAAGTTGATTTTACTGTGCAAATGTGATTAACTCAGTAATTCCTTACTTTGCACCTTTTTACTTCACGCGGAAATTTTCAGAAACGCATCTACCGCGTTACACGAGGAAATGCCGTAATCAGACTTCACAGCTTTCATGTGTTCATGCGATACTTACGGGATGATGACCTCCTGAAAATTGCCAACCATCTGCTTCACTACCATGATGACAGTGAGTTGAGAAGTCAGTTCAAAGAGACAGCCGTTTGGGGGACACTGGAGGGGGGATGGGGTGGAGAATAGATTCAGGTTAAACACTGAAGATATGAAATATTGGGTAATACATATATGGATACCACACATCATTTCTAATGATCCTCTCACATTCTTCTTTTCAGTCAATTGCACACTGCAAAAGTGACGGCTCCATATGTTAGAGGGGACAGTGATTAAGAATATCAATATTCTCCAGATTATAAGAAACACTTTCCCCCTCTCCCTCATGTATTTTAAATAAAGAAAATGGTGGCGCATCTGATAATGTTTTGTTTGTTGTCCTTCCCCCACACATCCGATGCAGGCTGTGTACAGTGCAAAATAAGTTCAACACACAACATGCATACTGCAGTTGGTGTTTAGTATCAGGTGAGTTTAATTCCAGAGCATCGTCTAGTAAATATAATAATCGTAAAACATGAAATTAAGTTGGTAGAAAACACAGAGGCACTTAAATAATAAGCTGTATTCTTTATCCTTTATCTGCATTGTTTTTGAGAGGATATCAATCAATGAATCGCCCTCGTGACGATTTTCTGCAAATCTGCAGCAGGAGAAGTAGGCACCTTAATATAACACCAAATATATTCATAATCATCTCATGTGTCAATAAGTCTGCCTTCAAAGAGAAACATGAGCAACAGGTGCACATTTTGGGCAATGGACTTTCTTCCGAGCATAGAGTGACTGCAAATACTCAGGGTGACTCTGAATGGCAATTATGTAAATGTTAAACTACGTGTCATTAACACTGTCTTAATGACATTGATTTAACGTGTGCACAACGCAATGCTGCTTAATTCCTTACTCCAGAATTCGTTATTGATATCATGTTATGGGGCCGTTCTCTAACACAACGTGCTCCACTGCGCCACAGTGAGTCATAGGTAGTGGCTAAACATATCCTTGAGGGGGGCTGAAATACTGTACATTTTTAAGGATGATCAAATATATAATTTTAAATAAATGGCGTTTGATAAATACGGTATATAATTGAAAATGTCCAATGAGAGACCACAAGGGTACTACTTGCAAAGTATGTGATAAACTAACACCCTCAAGGTAACTGGGTTACCAATTGCATCAGTCTAACACGTGTTCTGCTCGTGGTGACCTCGTGCTCTCTCAAGTCTGGTTTCGAAAACTTTTTTACTCCGGAGACTGTGTTAATGCTAGAGCTGGTGACCAGGTGTGAAGACAATGAGGCCTTTTAGAGTTCCAAAAGAAAGAGTCCTTATTTCGACATTTCATTAACAGCACGGTGTGAAGACAATTGTTGGGAAAAATATCAACTACAAAAGAAAAACATGAAAATGTTGTACAAACAACATAGAAAAGACAGGGCCAACCCCTCAGATCTACACACCTCCTCGATTCTCCATTTTCCAAAGTAAGTGTAGCTTCCGGGGAAGCCGATAAATTTCCCTTTGAAAAATGCAATGTAGAAAGACGCCGAGTAGAAGTTGACGAACTGAAATAAGAATTTCTTGAACGTCAGCCGATACTCAAATTCGCCTTGCGTCTTGGGCATCTCTGTGGGTGTGATACAAAGGCACACATGGACACAAACATCAAACAGGGCAATCAGTTTTGATGTTACTTACATAGTTTCTGGCACACAGGCTACGAAAAGCCACTGATAATGATGCCGCATTGAGGAATAGCAACATTTCACAATGTGACGTGCTTTGATATCCATTAAAATGAATTTGAAGATCAAAAGTGAATTTCAAAGATGTTGCTGGGGAATGAGTGACAGTGGACAAGTTGTTTACCAGGTGTTGTTCACCACATTCACCCTGTGGAGTGTCATTCAGTCTCCATTTGCAATTAAGCCATTTACACTGTCCGTATGATGTCTGAAAGCCAGTGCACTTGATTTTCAAATATCTTTAAGGTGTATTAAATTTCGATTTAAAGCTTTCGTGACTGCAAGGATTCATCTTCTAGCACTCCAGCGCTGTCCTCTAGACAGTCTCGTCTCTTCACATGATGAAGGCCGCTTATGTTGTGGCCAAAACGTCGTGAGAATATTATTGTGTTATTTTATTTTATCAATTTATTATTTTATTCTCATTCTACGTGACTTTACCGAAAGAACCAAAGAAAATATTTAAGGTGTATCTTAGTAATTATCATGGGTCACCTTTCAGAGGGGGTGCAGGCTTCAGCAGGATACATTACTAATAAAGGTCTCAATAGCGGGCAACATGAGCAACACAAGCAGATAGCTGACAGCTGGCTAGAAGGTAGAAATGCAGCAGTGAGGGTCAGCCCACAATTACATTCAGTGATTCAATGGATCGAGAGGTGAAATCAGAGCGCTAAGTTGGCACCATTGAGATCCTGGGTTTAAATCCAGGCAGCGGCCTCTGGTAACATGTGTTCTCAAGTGCAGTGAATTAATGGCTTCAGGACGATTACTAATGATGGCATTACATCTGTAACATACACCATTTGGTTCATCACTTAATTTGGTGAAATTTTAGTTGTGAGAATGAGCAATTTGACTGTTACGAGATTAATATTATATTCCGTAGCAGTGTGGATTGAAAAGTGCTTCCCTCTAATGTGTGAACCAGAGTTCACTTGAATGAAGGGTCTCAGAGGTAGCTCACTTCTAGGGCCATTTCATGACATTAAGGGTTGCACTGGTCTACAAGAGATCCCATTGGATACTTAATCTCAAGACACGATTCTGATAGCCCAATCGGAATGAAACTGGAGGAAAATTTTTACAGAGTTTTGACAAAAACAGGCAGTAGTTGAACAAGTGATTGGATGATGCACTGATGCTGCTATTCATGGCCTCATGGTGCAAGGTTAAAATCATGATGACATTTTACAGCGACAATATTTACCATGCACAACATTTATCCAAGCTTCAAATTTACATGTGTTCTCTGGTGGCGTATAATAAAATAAACATATGCAAACCGTGATGGTGATGACACCTACCCAGATCAGTGAGGACGAGGGCCAGCTTGTCGTAACCTTTGTTGAGTAGTAATATGATTACGATGTTGAGGATGGAGGCCGTGATGGTGGTAACCATATCAGGTGTGAGTAGGGCACCGATCACCTTGATCTTGGTCACATGATTGGGGATACTCGAGGAGAGTATGCCAAAGATGGACAGGCGGTAAACAACCACACCCAAAATTGCAGCAAGAATCAGGAGGATCTGCCAGTAACACAAGAAACACAGAGGTGGGTGAGATTTACAGTCTTGTAGCTCTTTTCCACTGTATAACCAAGCCGTGAGTTAGCTGTGCCAAGCTAGCCTGGTGTGAATCAGGAGGTGCCAGTTCGTTTGTCTACTGCAGAACCAAATGACTGGCAAAACGTCGTACTCAGATTGTAGATATTGTGGATTTGCTGTACTAGTAACGAATTGGCATGTTCTGTTTACGTGAACAACTTTACTAATTGGCTGTGTCGGGTGGTGGTGGGTTTCATGGCATATATTTACGCGATCTAACCCCAAAAAAATATTATGGATGATATTGGTCGCGAAAAGCTTACATGTTAAACAGAACCTGAGCTGTTTCGCTAACATCACACACAATGAACGTGTAATGGTAACGTCATTTGGTCAAATGTAGAAAATGATGCAATGTTATGAAAGGAATTACTATCCCTGGCCCTGCTAGACCTCGAGCCAGGTTCAGATGTGAAGTTGAGACCAATTGCTACAAGGCCAAGGTGAGGCCAAGGCGGCAGCTTTTTAGACCACAATCAGTGTCAAGGTCACTCAAGGTTGGGTGTGCTAGTATGAGGCCAGTGTCAAGGTTGGTACCTCTAAGAAACCTCCTCGGACTGAGGCCACACACTCAAGGCCAAGGAGCTGAGGACATGTTTTTCATCTGGCCTTAAGGCCGAGTACTGGTCTCGAGAAACCCAAATCGAGGTTGACAGGAGCAGGTGGATAACATGATATGGCTCATGAGGTATTCATTGCCTTGGGGCAGCAGTAGATATTTCAGGTGATTGGATTGACAAAGGGCTGTAAGTTATATGATTATGCATGTATCTATACCCCCACTTGTAATCACTCAATGGATCACACAGGAGGAACAACATAGTTTGAGAGCAATTCTGACTGGTGGAGCAGCGTGTGGAGGTTGGGATTGGGTCAAGTAAATATATATATGTATAACCCGTATATGATTGGCTGTGTCGGGTGGTGGTGGGTTTCATGGCATATATTTACGCGATCTAACCCCCAAAAAATATGGATGATATTGGTCCCGAAAAGCTTACATGTTAAACAGAACCTGAGCTGTTTCGCTAACATCACACACAATGAACGTGTAATGGTAACGTCATTTGGTCAAATGTAGAAAATTATGCAATGTTATGAAAGGAATTACTATCCCTGGCCCTGCTAGACCTCGAGCCAGGTTCAGATGTGAAGTTGAGACCAAAAGCTACAAGGCCAAGGTGAGGCCAAGGCGGCAGCTTTTTAGACCACAATCAGTGTCAAGGTCACTCAAGGTTGGGTGCGCTAGTATGAGGCCAGTGTCAAGGTTGGTACCTCTAAGAAACCTCCTCGGACTGAGGCCACACACTCAAGGCCAAGGAGCTGAGGACATGTTTTTCATCTGGCCTTAAGGCCGAGTACTGGTCTCGAGAAACCCAAATCGAGGTTGACAGGAGCAGGTGGATAACATGATATGGCTCATGAGGTATTCATTGCCTTGGGGCAGCAGTAGATATTTCAGGTGATTGGATTGACAAAGGGCTGTAAGTTATATGATTATGCATGTATCTATACCCCCACTTGTAATCACTCAATGGATCACACAGGAGGAACAACATAGTTTGAGAGCGATTCTGACTGGGGGAGCAGCGTGTGGAGGTTGGGATTGGGTCAAGTAAAAATATATATGTATAACCCGTATATGAATCCACTGCTGGATGATGGCCTCCCCAAACCTGTGCAGGTTGTCAGGGTTATTTTCCCATACTTCACCATGCACACCAGTACAGGTTGGTAAAGGATGGAAGCATGAGAATGCAGTTCTCTGTTGGCCACAGGGTAGCTCTGCAGCAGCCTACAGTCCATTTTGTGCATGATGGTTACCGATTCGTGCAGTACCCAGGCTCAAAACCTGCTTCGCCTCCAAGATGAGGCACATAGCAGGTGACTTGGCCATAGCTCACTGGATCAGGAGAAGGGGTTCAATGTTGCTGTTGAGTTGGCGGACTCACCCAGAACAACACCATGATCCCAGAGAGGCAGTAACGGAACCTCAGTATCCTCTTAGGCATATGAGGCTCCTCCTCCTGCACTCACAATGCACGGACATAGACGGAAAAGCATTTGTATATAGATTAGTCTGTAGGAGTGACCAATGTTAGTGTGAGCCGTTAAGGTTGACTGATGAACCATTATTTGTTTTCCCCACTACTAGTTAAGCATGCGATGATATAAAGGAATGGATTTGATGGTCCTGATGTCTGAGAGTTGAGCTGGCAGCGCTGAGATTCATTGGCTTGAATCCAGGCAGCTGCCTCCAATTAAACCAAGTAGTAAGCCGATCAGCCTGGTCACCAATATTACATTTGTTTCTTTTCTTAATTTGGCCAAATTTCACCTTTCAGAATAAAAAAAGATTAGTTTGACCATCATGAACATTTCTTTGTAGCAGGGCTGATGGGAAAGGGCCACCCTCTAGTGTGTGTTCACTTGAAGGGATCTTAGAAGTAATTATGTAACATCTGCTTGAGCAAACCTTTCCATAACATAGAGTTCCAAATGGACATTGTTTCATAACGATTCCGATAGTACAATCGGGATAATATTGGAAGGAAAACAAAATTGAGCAAAGGCCAACAAATATGTTAGAAGAAAAACTAGGAAAACAGTGAACAGTTACACATGCAACATTACAAAATAGAGGTGTGTGTGTGCAATGAGGTAGTCGCCGTGGTGACGGCAGAAAGCATTACCATGGTGATGATGTTACATTTCGTGGTCGTGCAGCGAGCCAGGTACTCGGGCCGGATGGGGTCTCCCTCCTGCGCCGCTGCCGTCAGGTCCCAGCGGTACGCGAGCGATGCCTGGCGACGCTTCCAAAATTCCAGGAACACCGTGGCTGTTGCGACACACCACACGGGGAGGATTTACTTTGAAAAGTAATTTGACTATCGATTGCTCAAGGGTTCAAAAGTTACCTAATGTAGTCTGTTAAATGTAATGTTCAAAGTAACTTCATTAGTATTTTTTTCTTCTTTCATAAATACCTTTATTGGCTTTTTTTGGTACATTGCCACAATTTTATCCCACTTGCACCATGAGTGGCATGGCATGAGATTGAGATTTCTTTTGGATCTATAACAGAGCAGTGCTGCTCTTCGTGTTACAAAACGTTACACAAAAGCGAATGTCACAGAGCTACCTCTGTGATCTCTGATCCACATAGTAGGGGTAGCTCTTTCCCAACTGCTTTGCCACGGAGAGGAGCGTTTGTTACGTGATAGTCAAGCTAACATTTTTATTCTCAGAGCTGGAATGTAGCCAAATTAAGTACAGAAGCAACTTCAACATTATGTATTTTTTGTATTTGTTGTGCAGATATCGGTGATTGAGTTGAGACCATCATCTCGCTATAATTGAAAAACTTGTTTAATCGCAGGTGGCCACTTTCATTTCAACACAGAATCTCAGCGGCGGCAACGCAGCACTCTGAACTCTGAGCCACCTGGCCACTTTGTATTTTTCATGGAATCGCCTTGGGGTAGCGCATTCGTTGCTTGTTGCAGAGGTTCGTGGTTCAAATTATGTGGCTGCCCTGATTAATATTGCCGGTGTATTAATTACACAAAAATACACACCATCTGCTTCACAGTGGACATTAAAGATTATCGGTTATCATTCGTAAGAGTAGGACAATGTGTACAAGTCATGGTCCAAATGTGCCCTCATTGAGCAGTGGGTTCATAATAGGACTGTCAGGATCACTGCATACGAACATTGCAAGACATGCTCGTACTGTATATGGTTGTACGTATGTATGTTGAACTTCTTTAACACTGTATGTGGCCAAATGTGCTCATCATCATTGCAAACATGTTGATACTTGTCACTGTGTCTGGACAATGTGTGCCAATGCTTAGAATCACTTACCCCAAAGTCCCATGAAAACTGCGAAGAATATGGTGACCGGATTTTCATACATGTGTGAAGTCTGCAACGGCACAATCAGAGGTGTTAGTCACAATTAAACCTTAAATCTTAGCATCCACGTATTTTCAATATCAACAGCAGGAAAGTAAAGATGCATCGATTGATTTTTAAGTTAAAATAGATTAATCACTCATGAAACATCCATTAAATTGTGGAGATGACAATGCTCTACAATGTCTGATATTATAGCGATATTCATGTATCAAACAAATCTGTATAAATGTGACAGAAAGAGCAAAATAAGCAATGGGCAATTCCATGATTGTGTACATACATTTCAGACACTTTAAAGTGAATAATCATTATTTCGGCATGACATGTCAACTAATTAGCACTGAAATTCAGATTTAAAAAATACTTTGTCCACTTGTATTGATCGTGGAGAAATACTCATGAAATACATCGTGTCGGATTTACTCAGACAAAGTCACTTTTGCACTCCCGCTGGGATGTGACGATGCATTCATTTTCATGTATTTGTCAAATCATCGACTTCGTCCATTAAAATGCTCTATTTACTAAAACTATAACTACCTTCAAAATGGTCACACGTGTATTATTAGTATAATATTTTTTTAACACCCACACGAATGGCAGCGTAGTGTTTAGCATGATATGCTGCAATCTAGTGATCATGGTTAATGTTAATGATACAATCTCAGCAACGTGAGTTCGCTTTGTGATAATGATGCACAGCACCAATAACCAATAGGTATCCTTATTTAGAGGGAATATCGATGGTGTATTTGTGTGATACCTTCGCAGTCTCGCAGGTATCATTTAGCCTCCAAAAGGTGCATTTTTGGTCACACTGGGGACACATGACCAGGGATCCTCCGATGGTGTTGTTGCATATTTCTCCACTGCACACATAGACACGCACGAACATAAACACACTAATGGGCATAGTACACTTGGATGAGAAATATAATTTGCCTAAAGGTCATGCCGCTTTTGAATGTGTCTTACCCTCCCTTTAAACAAAGTCAGACTAAATTATGGGTTCCAACGTCGAGCATTTTCCAAAGTAAAACGTATTTCCTGATGTTTAATTATAATTTTCGTTCATATCGGTGGTGTAACATCTCTATGTATTGATTTACAGGGGTGTTTACAGCCCTTTTATCAATCCACTGCTGGCTGAGGGCCTCCCCACACCTTGTGGGTCATGAGGGCTATTTAATTCTAGTCATCCCACACTGGTCAGTACGGCTTGAATATGGGAAGCGAAGACTCCAGACATAGAGTACAGCAATGTATTTCCTGCACTTCCTCCCCGCTGTCTATCATGCAGCCCCGCAGAGTCTATGTGTGTAAGTAGTATTATAAGGATACGTTTCACATTTAAACATTTTGGATTTGAATATTTTTTGCTTTTGATTTTCGGATTATTTACAATTTGTAAGAATGTACAATATATTCATGTGAACAAGAGTGACGAAACCCGATGCCACGTGATACGTGTCGTCGTGAGTGACGTCACAATGGGCGATGTCATGTTTTCTGAGCAATCCAAAACAATGTTTAATTTTCCCTGGATTGTCCGAAATATTGTAGCTAGGCTTGATTTTTTGGATTTACTTTTAGAAACAGAGACATTTGGAACATATATACATATACAATATATTGAATGTACTATATTTGTACTGTATATGTATATAAACTGTATGAGATTGTATATATGTGCATATGTACTTTAATAGTTAAATGTTAAAGATGTGGCCCTGAAATTGCTTGCTCATGCCACTGCTGGTGGAAGATCCTCCACTAAAGAATGCTCTAGATTGCCCCTCGAGATGATATTTGGCCTACTCGTCCATGATGGCCAGACGTCTTGGACACAGTGGGAGTACCCACATTTAACCCCATCACATCTGAACTGCCAATCATCTAACTGCGGTGTCTCCGTTTATACTGCTGAGCATATGTGGGATAATTGAAGAAACCTAGCCATTATTTCAGCTGCCATGCCAGGCGATCGCACTGGAAATCTATAAACTGCAATTCTAGAAATATAACTATTACACCATGGCAGCATCCCATGGGATTGTATATAAGTGTATATGTATGTCTATATGTACTTTACGTGTATATGTACTTGTGTATAGCCTTAGTAGGTGCTTGCTGATACTCATTGTTCAGTCTGTATTGCCATACAGGAGATCTGTGTGATTTCTACATCTGACACATGAGTGTATGTGTGTGTGTTTGTATGCATTTGTCTGTATGCATGTGTCGGGCCAGTACCTAGTGATGTCACGGTCCTTGCTGAATACTCCAAAGAAAAAGGAGATCAGGCCGACGATTGCAGCGAAGATCAGCATCTTTGTGTAGAAGCCGAGCCATGCAAAATAGAGCCCCACTTGCCACCCGAAGTATGACCTGTGCCGACAACATCACTCGCACACACAGCGCAAACATCACCAACCACACATGGCACCAGTGGTGTAGCTATCGAATATGTAAGCAAGGACCATGGACTGGAGGGAAATGTGAAGAGCAGGGAAGGCATGGGCAAATGCTATTCTGGAACTCCATTTTCCCAACCGTCTGTGCTATCAACTCCCAGCTAGCATTCAAGTCCAGCCTTAGGACCTTCCTGGACAGGGCACGTCCCTAAGAGGTACGATGGCCTGTGGTCGAGACTAAGAATGATGTGGCAGTCAAGAGAAGGAATGCGTCTGAGAGGATGTGCACCACAGAGATTTAAGTAATAAAATCAGCATGTGTGCAGGAGCCACATGGATCGTTGCATCAGGAGACTGGGAGAGATGGTGAATGCTTGGAGAAGTCTTCATCCAGCAGTGGATAGGGCATGAACTTACTGCACAAGGTCAAGAGGCTGCTCCTTGAAAGAGCGCCCGGCTCTCGCCCACTCCCGTCGCAGCGTGTTGCGGTCGCCCAGCGTGTTCGGGTTTTTGGTGGGATGAACAGACTCACTCTGACATGGGGAAAGCAATTGTTAGTCACAAACACTGCATGGACATTCACAAATTACCAGCTCCACCCCCCCCAAAACTCTGCCGTGGCGCTGCTGTGGTGTAATGGTGTTGCACACTGCACTGGACTTGCAAAGTTAGAGGTCGCCCATTTGATTTCATGGGAACGACAGTTAAAACAATGACCACGTTTCTTAATCACGCTGCTTCTGCCCAGCAAGCAGTGTAAATGGGTGCACCCACAGTTAGTCTATTGGTTGGTCACGTGTTGTGGGATGAAGTGTGGGTACTTCTAATTCTTCCAAAGACTTCTGTCCCAAGTGAAATAGTCGGCCAAATACCCTTGAGAATGGCTCTCTAGAGTGCTCGTGGAGTCCTTTCCAATGCATGGATATTGAACTTCTTTTGCACCGTATGTAGGCAACCATGCAAATCAGACGTGTGTTTAGTGAGCTGGGGAACTTGGACACCTATACGGCGCATCTCTGTGGGACACTAATGTTAAGTATGTGGTAAGCTTTAGACCAGTGGTTCTTAACCTTGTTGGAGGTACCGAACCCCACCAGTTTCATATGCGCATTCACCGAACCCCTCTTTAGTGAAAAATAAAATGTGATTTTTTTCAAATTCAAGACTTAGATATGTTTTTTACTGGTACACAAAATGAGCCGTGCATGAACATTACCTTGTTCAAAGAATAAAACCAACACAATGCATAAACTCACAACAAATGACATACCTGGAAATCAATGTGACTTCTGCTGTTGCCTTTGAGAGATCAGTTCAGATATGCGTGGCTTCACCTTGGCAAGTGCCACTCTCATGTCATTTTCACAGCAAAGTCTGTTCCTTTTCTTCGTTTTTATGTCCAGCATCCTCGAAAAGGATTGCTCACAAAGATATGTTGTAACAAATGGTATAAAAAAAATCCAGGGCTTTCTTAGCAATAACTGGATACTTGTTCATTTGTCGACACCAAAACGTTGAGAGCGTTGTTGTTCTGAAGAGTTGCTGTTGAACCTGGCTCTGCTGAATTTCAATGATTTCATCGAGGAATTCATCATTGACATCTGCTGTTTCAACAGCAAACGTGAACGGCTGTCTCAACCATGCTGGATATGACTCTCTTGTAGGGAAATATCCGTCGAGAGACTTTGCAAGCTCATCTAAGTGCGTGGCAATTGTTTGCTTCAGTTCCGTGGATACAGAAATATCTCCGATTCCAGACACATCTTCGATCTTACTTGCACAGTCGTCCAGAAGCGGGAAGTTTGCGAAGTTATTGTTCTCTGTTCGTCGTTTCCATAACGGTAGCTTTTTTTGAAAAGCCTTCAGGTGTTCTTCCGCTTCCATGATATTGACTCCACCACCCTGCATCTAATGATTGAGATGATTGAGAGCTGCGAATATATCAGCCATGTACGCTAAAATGAGAATGAACTCAGGATTTTTGAAGCAATCTGCATGGCAGTGTTGGTGCTCTTGCAAAAACAGGGCTAATTCCACACGCATGGCAAAAACACGATTCAGCACCTGTCCCCGGGATAACCACCGAATATTAGAATGGAGCAGAAGTACCTCAAATTCAGAGCCTATTTCTTTACACAGCTCACTGAAGATGCGGTGCCTCAGAGCACTTTTTCGCACATAGTTCACACATTCCACCACAGTTTTTAATACTTCTGTCATTTTTGGAGGTAAGGTTTTTGTTGCCAACGCATGCCTGTGCAGAATACAATGCGTCACAATGATGTGTGGTGCATCGGCCTTTACTAGCGCACCAAAACCAGACTTTCTTCCCAGCATGACTGGAGCTCCGTCCGTACAAACTGCAGAAACCATATCCCATGAAAGATTGTTGTCTCTGAAGAAGTCATCCACAAGCTTCTTCACATCGGCTGCCTTCGTTGTTGTTGTAAGAGGCTTACAAAATAAAAACTCTTCTTTTATCATGTCGTCTTTCACATAGCGTACAAAAACAGCAAGCTGGCTTAGATCAGAAACGTCTGTGGTTTCGTCGAGTTGAAGGCTGAATTTTGCCGGGCTTGAAATCAGATCCGCGACTACTTGAGCCAAGATGTCTTTACTCATGTCTTCTATTCTGTCACTGACGGTGTCATTTGAAAGAGGAATTTGGGATAATTTACCTTCGGCCGCTGTTCCGAGTATCAGATTCGCCATCTTTAATGCAGCTGGTTTCACAAGTGTTTCACCAATGGTGTGTGGCTTGCCCTGCTTTGCGATCAGGTAAGCAACTTTGTACGATGCTGTCAGGATCGGTTTGTTAACAGGTACAAATCCAAGAGCAGGCAGAGTGGCCCTTTCATCGAATCTGGCTCTCTTCACCCTGAATTCAGCAAGTGTTGTGTTCTTGTATTCCCCGTCTCCATGCAGCTTCAAGAAGTGTTCCTTTAGTTTTGCCGGTGCAAGACTAGAGTTGCTCAACTTGGCGTTGCAAATCATGCAGATAGGACGCTCACTCCCATCACGTTCCGTGATACATGAGAATCCATGTTGTACATATTCATCCGACCACTTTCTTCTTTTGCCCGACATAGTTAGTATGGATAAAATATTAAAGAAATCACACGACGTACGACAACAACAGTCACACGTTGACTACTGGGTACGCACTAAATTCCCCGCAGCGCTGATTGGCCAAGCAGTGTAGCATGATCATCTGCAGCCAGTGATGGCCAAGCGGGCCGTGTGTGTCATCACAAATTTACACAATAATTCAAGTGTGTCCGGACCTCCGTGGCGGGGGCTCTGCCGAACCCCTGAGATCGACTCACCGAACCCCTGGGGTTCGATCGAACCCAGGTTAAGAACCACTGCTTTAGACTATGCTGAAGCGTCCTAAACAGGTGTGCAATTCAGGTGTCGTACATGGGCCTCCCGTAGGGTGTCAGTGTGCCCTCCACCCCCTCCCCCCCCCAACAACTTACGTCATGCAGTGGATAGGCTGCCGTATAGCAGCCATTTTCAATCATTTGGTTGATATTTAATATGTTCGTGCTGTCTTGTGGCATGGGGTTTTGCAGCATGTAGTGGACCTGTGTGAGCACACATGACACATGACAAACATCACAAACATGACACATAGGGCTAGGTGAGCTATTATTTACTCACTCCACTGTGAAATGTTTCCCCCTCTCCAACCACCACCAGCCTACACAGTTATAATGGGCCCATGACTCTTATTGAGTCCCTACTCGGAAGCGTCCCAGAACGCCCCAAAAACTGAAGTAGATATGTGTAGGGGTGCTATGGGGAATAAACACATGACACGGGAAGGTGTGGTTCACCCACACCTTGGTGGCTACAACAACGTCCGCTAAGGCTCCAGTGGGTATAAAGTGCGGGGAGCCAGGGAGCTCGGGGCAGAGTGTGGGGCCCGAGGCTGAAGCAACCAGTGAAGAAAGAAGGCCAGCTAGGTGAGACCCTGGAACTCCTGTGACCGCTGCCCTTTTCAGGGCCGGCACAGCAAGCCAGTGGTGCGGCCCCAGAGCCCCAGAGTCAGAGTCCTTCTAAGGGCCGGTCTGGTCGGCGGGGTGCCGAGATCTGTGCCTAACCAGGGCCGGATCTGATAGCCTCCCTTAGAGCCCTACCAGGAGGAACTGGGAGCCTAGAGCTTAGGCCAGAGAGCCTGGGGTGTGTTCCTGAGTTATACGGGTGGAGGGGCCGCTACCCCTTCTAGTGTAACCCTTGTTAAGGTTTAAATAAATAGTGCTGCTTCTATTCTGCCGTCTCCGTGTCCTGGAACCCACTACAACTGGTGTCAGAAGTGGTCTTAAAATGGACACAAGGAGTACAAACCGATCACAGGAACCCCAGGAGGAGGACGGCTCGCCTGGGATTGCGCCAGAGGCCGCGGCCGACGATCCTGGGATGTCCCAGACGCCCCAACAGCAGCCGCCGCTGGAGGAGTGGCCGCCGATGGAGGACGGGTTGCAGGCGGCTCGCTCTCGACTGGCTGAGCTGCTGTATGCCGCGGCTTCCACGCTGGAGGAAATCAACCGCGCGGGGCTGCGGGCGCAAAGGCGGCAGAGAGACGAACGCCGTTCAACGGCCATTCCCGCCGAAACACAGCCACCAGATTTCGGATTTGCCGCCATGACAGTGTCCGCCACGGCGATTGGAGGGTCGCAGCGCCACGTGGACGCTGTGGGCCAATCAGCGGTGGTGACGTCATCACCAACGGACGCCCGCTGTCAGGACCAATCGGCGGGCGCATCGTCATCACCTGCGCGACCGCCGATGGGTGTCCCCAGCCCCTCAGACACCGGTGGAGAGGCCGGAAATGGCGCGCGGCACCTCTCAGAGACGAAGCCATCGTTTCAACAACGCCTGCCGGTGTTGAAGGAGTTCGTTTCAGACGGCGGCGACTGGGGGGCCTTTCAACGCCGCTTTCTCGCTCATCAAGAGATGGCCGGCTGGACGGACAACGAGGCGTTGAGTGCGCTACCGGCCATGCTGGACGATGACGCCCTTGCTACGCTCATCACAGCTCTCAGATCAACGCGATCTACGCTACAGTCGGCGCTCCAGGTCCTCACCATAGTCTACGGGCCATCGTCGGACTGCCGCAAACTCTTCCACGAGCGGTGCAGGGGCCAGAAGGAGCCACCGCTGGCGTATCGCACGGCTCTCCTGGCCCTCGCAAAAGCGGCTTTCCCGCGGATGGACGGCGAAGGGGTGGACGCGATGGTGACGGAGAAGCTCCTGGCGTTGGCCCAGGAGCTACAGATCGTCATCGTCGCAGAGGACGACGCGGACATGTGCTCCTTGCGGGCAGCAAGACACATCCACGCGCACCTGATAGCGCAGCGTCGATCACCTCTCGTCCCCAAGGGCGCAGCTGCGGTGTGCGCTGGGACGCCGACCATCCCCCCCTCCGAGGAGGTCTTCGCGGCGGGTCGCCCGGTGGAGTGGAGATCCGGAGGGAGGCCGGCTCGGACCACACCGGATCGCCAGGAGCACCCCAAGGCGCTCATCACGTGCTACAACTGTGGCCGCAAGGGCCACGTGGCTGCGGAATGCCGGGCGCCTCGTCAACGACAGCCGGGACGGTCGGACGGCGCTCCAGCCTACAGGCCTCCGCATCGCAACCCGGCAAGTCGCGGCACCCCACATGCTCGGCCTGTGCACACACCTGTCCCCACCTCGCGCGTTTCGGTGTACGGGCCTCGGGGTACGCCCATTGGTTTGTTGGGTGGCGGCGGGGTCGAGAGGGTGCTCGGGCCGGGGCAGTGGACGGAATTGGCCCACCGCATTGTTGCTGCGTCGGCAGGCTCGTCCGTGGTCGCGGGTCGCATTGACGGGGTCGAGGTGCGTATCCTCGTCGATACGGGAGCTTCGGCGACCATTGTGTCAGACTTGATTTATAATATTCTTCCCGTTCAAAGCCGCCCCTTGCTCCCAGTCACCGTTCCGTGTTACGCAGCGAACATGGGTTCGCTGGGTATCATAGGCCAAATTCGAGCACAAATTTGCATTGGCGATATCAAACTCTCCGGGCCGATATTAGTCTCGTCCTCGCTGGCGGTTCCGTGCTTGTTGGGGACGGACTTTTTGGGCAAAATGCCGATTAAAATTCTAATTGATCAGGGTTGCATCGAGCTTCCCTCGGGCCGACGGGTAACATTCCTGCCTTCCCCTGTCACCTCAAGGGCAGCGTGCGCGTCGATACAAGCGTTCGTCACTCGGACGGTGCGTGTACCTCCCGGGGCGCAAATGCTCGTGCCCCTTCGCTTGCGTCGGCCTTTCGTGCCCGGTGTTCTGGACCAGGGAATTCTGTTAGGGCCCTCGAGGGCTGGGGAAAACGGGCTGGATCTGGTGGCCGCTCAAACGCTCGTTAAGGGGAGCGATGACCCGTTTATCCTCGTCCTTAACGTTGGCGTACAGACGGCCGTCGTTCCTCAGGGAACTGTGCTCGCGCACGCGACACCGGTCCCCGTGGTAGACACGGTTATGGGTAATGTGGGGACCGATCCTCTGGCTCAACCGCATTCTGAGGGGGACGATAGTTGGATGGACACACTATGTTCGGGCACGAGTGATCTGTCCGACTCCCAGCGTGCCGGCCTACGCACCCTTCTGACGGAATTTTCCGATGTTTTTAGTAAACACAAATATGACATTGGGTGCACGAAATTGTTGCGTCACCACATTGACACGGGTGACAATGCCCCGGTACGCCAGAATCCTTTTCGGTTAAGTCCGGCCGAAAAAGATCATGTCAAATTGGCAGTGGATGACATGCTGGCTGCAGACATTATAGCCCCTTCCACCAGTCCATGGGGAGCACCCATAGTGCTTGTCAAAAAGCACGATGGGTCCTTGCGATTCTGTGTGGATTTTCGCCGCCTTAATAAGATCTCCGTGGCCGACGCGTATCCACTTCCCCGGATGGACGAATCTCTGGATGCTCTGGCTGGCGCACGTTTTTTTTCTACGTTGGACTTGTTATCCGGATTTTGGCAACTCCCATTGGATGATGAGTCCAAGCCAAAGACTGCGTTTCGCACACCACACGGCCTATTCCAATTTAACCGGTTACCTATGGGATTACACTCCGCTCCGGCGACATTTCAGCGCCTTATGGAACTGGTTTTGGCTGGCTTACAGTGGAACGTCTGTTTGATCTATCTGGATGACGTCATCGTGTTCAGCAAGACATTTGACGAACACCTTTTGCGCTTGCGCGCCGTGTTCCTCAAAATGCGTGCTGCGAATTTGAAATTTAAGCCGCAAAAGTGCCACCTGCTACGGGAATCCGTACGCTATTTGGGGCACATCGTCAGCCGCTCGGGCATATCCACCGATCCCGCAAAGACGCAGTGTGTCAACTCCTGGCCAACCCCCACCTCGGTGGCTGAGGTCAGGAGTTTCATTGGATTTGCGTCTTATTACCGGCGGTTCGTCGCGGATTTCGCGACCATTGCTAAGCCCTTACACGCTCTGACGGCGAAGGGAGTGAAATTTCACTGGGGCCAGGAGGAGGAGGTCGCTTTTTGTTCCCTTCGCGACGCTCTCGTGCGGGCCCCTCCATTGAGCTACCCCGATTTTTCGGAACCCTTCCTGCTCGATACAGACGCCAGCAATACGGGCATTGGGGGTGTGCTCTCACAGGTGATCTGTGGTGTGGAACGCGTCGTGGCTTATGGCAGTAGGGTTTTGTCTCCGGCGGAACAGAGATACTGCGTCACGCGTCGGGAACTCTTGGCTATTGTATTTTTTATGCAACAGTATCGCCCATACCTGTACGGTCGGCATTTCACTGTCCGTACGGACCATGCGGCATTACAATATGCCTTGCGGGTGACACAGCCTTCGGGGCAATTGTCCCGATGGCTCGAAATCCTTCAGGATTATGATTTCACGACCACATATCGGAAGGGTGCTCGGCACACTAATGCGGATGCGCTGTCTCGCCTGCCGCCCGCCTCAGATTGCGCTTGTCTCAGGGGATCGGGGCGTTGTAAGCCGCCAGAGGATAGCCCCCCCTTAGATATCCCGGTTCTCGCTGCTGCCACTGAGGACCCCTTGCCTGAGGGTCCTGTCGGGGAGGGAGGTGCGGACTCCTTGCTGGGGTTGTCCGTTGCTGAATGGGGGCGCCTCCAGATGGAGGACGCATCCCTCCTCGCGTTGCGTCGTCGCGCAGGGGGTTCCGTGCGGGGGGTCGCGGGGATTGATTCATACGGGCTGCTCCAGGGGCTCCTAATGCATTGGGATGGGAGGGCCTGCCGTCACAGGCTTGTGGTGCCATCCGCTTTGCGGGGTAAGGCCGTTTGGGCCACACACGAGCGACTTTTGCACCTGGGGACCCACAAGACCCTTGCCGTGCTCCAGCTGGATTTCTTCTGGCCGGGTATGGCAAGGGATGTGGATGACCTCCTGGGTGCATGCACTCAGTGCGCCCAACGAAAACCACCAGCGAAAGGCGCCTGCCCACCGCTACAATCTATCACGGTCTCTCGGGTTAACGAACTCGTCGCACTCGATATATTGGGGCCCTTCCCTGCGACCCCTAGGGGTAACAAGTACCTGCTGGTTGGCGTGGAATATTTCACCCGATGGCCTATGGCATGGCCTCTTGCTAACCAGTCAGCAGCAGCCGTTGCCGAGGCCTTTGTCCAGGGCTATGTCCTCGACAAGGGTGCTCCCGAACGGCTGCTGACTGACCAAGGGAAGAACTTCTCTGGCGTCCTTCTGCACGAGGTGTGTGCGCTTCTTGGTACGAAAAAGATTCGCACTTCCCCCTATCACCCACAAACCGATGGCATGGTGGAGCGGCTGCATAGGACGCTCACATCTATGTTGTGTCACCAGGTGTGTGACTCCCAGACCGATTGGGACCTTCACATTCCGGGGGTTTTGGCCGCCTATAGAATGGCTCCTCACGCGGCAACCGGCTTCTCGCCGTTCTTTTTGATGTACGGTCGCGACGTTGACCCACCAATTGCGAATCAGCTCCGCGTCTCGGAAACCAGCAGAAAATCGAAATTGGCCGACCACGTTAAATTTAATATCCTGAGGTTGACCGAGGCGCGGGAGGCAGCGGCCCAAAACTCTTCCTCTCGGCAGAAGGCCAACGAGAGGTTGCGATCGCGCCAATCACGCACACATGCGTGGAAGCCAGGCGATCAAGCCTGGCTGCACTGCCCTCAGGTGCCGTTGGCGACCTCGGCGAAATTGTTGCGGCCTTGGAGGGGCCCTGTGGTTATTGTGAAGGTTATGCGGCCGCAGTGCATTCGTATCCAGTGGGGGAAACGCCGCTGGTACGTACACCCCTCGCGTCTGAAGCCGTTTGTGGCGCCGCGCGTCCCTCCACCACATTACACAGGCCGAGCATGTGATGTCTCCGCTGACTCCCGGACGGCGTCTTCGTCACCTGCCCTTGATGCTTCGCTAACTGTTCCACCTTCAGGCGCCTCAAGAATGACGGCTTCCAGCGCGCCTGCGCCACCCGGTGGGGACGGAGTTTGCCCTTCCGGGGTGACGGAAGACGGTGCACCTGCACAGCCGGTGCCCACTGCCGGGCCGACCGGACCCTCCCCCTACGATGGACCCGCAAATCGGACTCGCGCCAAAATGCGCCGCTTGTTGTAAAAATGGTTCTTGTTACTCTTGTTGTTCACTGTTAAGTTTTCTTGCTGCGTTGATGGGGGGGGCGGGTACAATGTATATGTGTATATAGTGTAATTTTGTATAGGTGGGTTGGGTTATTTATTGGGGTGTTCGTTCTTATGAGGCACGCACGGGTGGGGGTTTGTTGTGTTTATTGTTCGAGTATTGTTGCAGCCGGGACGGCTGCGGGTTACACGGGAGGGGGTGATGTAGGGGTGCTATGGGGAATAAACACATGACACGGGAAGGTGTGGTTCACCCACACCTTGGTGGCTACAACAACGTCCGCTAAGGCTCCAGTGGGTATAAAGTGCGGGGAGCCAGGGAGCTCGGGGCAGAGTGTGGGGCCCGAGGCTGAAGCAACCAGTGAAGAAAGAAGGCCAGCTAGGTGAGACCCTGGAACTCCTGTGACCGCTGCCCTTTTCAGGGCCGGCACAGCAAGCCAGTGGTGCGGCCCCAGAGTCAGAGTCCTTCTAAGGGCCGGTCTGGTCGGCGGGGTGCCGAGATCTGTGCCTAACCAGGGCCGGATCTGATAGCCTCCCTTAGAGCCCTACCAGGAGGAACTGGGAGCCTAGAGCTTAGGCCAGAGAGCCTGGGGTGTGTTCCTGAGTTATACGGGTGGAGGGGCCGCTACCCCTTCTAGTGTAACCCTTGTTAAGGTTTAAATAAATAGTGCTGCTTCTATTCTGCCGTCTCCGTGTCCTGGAACCCACTACATATGTACCGATTTCAGCAAGTACAATGTCCAGATTTCAAGGAGACATTTTCTCCATGCTTCCCATTCATAAAGGCAATTTATTCAGAATACAATACTATCAAAACCCGAAATGAGCACAATATTGGCTCGACAGGATACCTGCTCACCAGGATCCAGGAACCATATCACCAGTAGTCTGTCATTCTTTTGTTGTGCAGGGGAGAGTGATTGAGGGGGCGTGGTTATATAATGTGGGCAGGACTTACAAAGGGAGGGGCTGCTAGCTCACCATGTCTCCTGGTTAAGCATACCAGAAATTTGGTAGCTTTTTCTACAGGGACACATTAACACAACCCCTAAACCGTAAATCCAGGCATTCTTAATAAACCATAATGATTTACACTTCTAATCACATGTCACTCAGAGATCACAAGTTGCGATACAGAGCCATAAACTTGAATAAAAATGATAAAAAAACACGACAAAACCCTATTAAATTCACATATGTTATTGCTAAAAAAAAAACATTCTGGCATTATTGATACAGCATTCTTGATACAAACGTACGATTTGGCTGCGTACGGCCGGTGGGATGAGGACGTCATGATCCTTTATAGGATAGATGTCCTGCTGCGAACGCCGGAAGGGTGCCGTGAAATAGTCCGGTTGTTTGGGCACGGCTCCCGGGTTCAGTTGGTGAATATTTCCCAGGTAGTGAAGAGGCCCACTGTCTGAGCCTGACACCTGGGGGAGGTCGCTCTCCTTGAGTGGCACCTGTTTGATTTTAAATGTATTAAACGCTTTGCCTCGAGCACATTGAATCATCATCATCAGCCAAAATCAGTCCACGAATGGATGAAGGTCTCCCCAAGTTGTTGCAATCTATACAAGTCCTATAATACAACAAGTCATATAATACAACAAGTCCTTTAATACAACAAGTCCTATAATACAACAAGTCCTATAATACAACAAGTCCTATAATACAACGTTCTATACAAGTCCTATAATACAACAAGTCCTATAATACAAGTCCTATAATACAACAAGTCCTATAATACAAGTCCTATAATACAACAAGTCCTATAATACAACAAGTCCTATAATACCACAAGTCCTGTAATACAACAAGTCCTATAATACAAGTCCTATAATACAACAATTCCTATAATACAACAAGTCCTATAATACAACAAGTCCTATACAACAAGTTCTATAATACAAGTCCTATAACACAACAAGTCCTATAATACAACAAGTCCTACAATACAAGTCCTATAATACAACAAGTCATATAATACAACAAGTCCTGTAATACAAGTCCTATAGTACAACAAGTCCTATAATACAACAAGTCCTATAATACAACAATTCCTATAATACAACATTCTATACAAGTCATATAATACAACAAGTCCTATAATACAAGTCCTATAATACAACAAGTCCTATAATACAAGTCCTATAATACAACAAGTCCTATAATACAACAAGTCCTATAATACAACCATCCTATAATACAACATTCTATACAAGTCCTATAATACAAGTCCTATAATACAACAAGTCCTATAATACAAGTCCTATAATGCAACAATTAATATGCCAAAAGCCTCCACTGCATACCCCACCCACTCTTCAAGTTGTCCCACCAATATCTCCAGTCATGAGCACACGCACATGAGCCAATCTTATCTCGCCATCTCTATGATATACATCATCTTGGGCACGTTCTCTCCTTCTGCTGCCACTCCAATGTCATTTTCGGCCAGCAGACATCATCCCTTCAAGCAACGTGCCCTTCCCGAGCCCATTCACTTTTCTAAAAAGAGTCAATATGTTGCTAATATGCATATTTTTTCAAATGTACGTTTTTCTAATCCGTTTGTATATTTACGTCTCTCGATATCTCGTAATGTCAGTGCTACGATTATTATCGTTGAACGTCATAAATTATAATCATCACAATCATCACCCTCACCATCATACTCTGTATCACATGCATGATCAACGCAATTATCATCACAACCATGATGAATCTTCACAAACATTATTGTCATCACATTCATTATCACCATCATAATCACAATCATCACCACAATCATCATCACAATCATCGGCATCATCATGATCATCATTACAATGACCATCAGAATCTTGCCTGGATGTGTAGAATCTCGGCATAGGTGGTGAGTGGGTTCCATGGCGCGTGTACTTTCACAAAGGTGGTGCGTCCGCTCACCGACTCCTAGTGGATGGCACGAAGTTCATCGTCAGACTCTAGATGAGTGCATTTAGTTGTATTTATTAGACTTTGTTTGACCAGGTGAGAGTTCAAGGGAACAGGATGGTCTCATTTGGAAGAGTGTCCACGGCCGCGTGGATTTTCGTGCTTGTGTCACGTGTTGTTAGCACCTCGTGCCGATCAACGTGTGGCACAACCCAAAAGCAAATTGCATAATGTACGTGCAGTTATCGAACACTTATTACTACAGTATAAATAGCTGGCATGCCACATTAAGGTGGAGACTGTTATACCCTCCAGTATAAAATGGGTAAGCCACAATTAATCCATCTTAAGATTGTGCATGGTGGGGTAAAGTATGGGTATTCGCTATCTCTTTCAAGACGTCTGGCAAGCATAGATGAGTAGGCCATATACCCTCCAGCGGGGATCTTTAGCGCTCCTACTCAAGGAATGTATGCCAGCAGTGATATTATGAAGCAATTACAGTCTAACACCTTTTTATTTGTATACAGTGTCTGTCATCTATAGCAGAGAGACACGCAGGAAACTTACCTCCTTGGGTTCAATCTCGAGATCTAGCCCCATCTTCATCAGGCTTGCCTGATATTCGGTCCTCTTCTTCTGTCAAACAAAATTGACCATCTGTGTTATACATTGTTCTCAGTTGTGTCACTGTGGGAGTCAAGTCAAGAGGTGAGGAAACTTCTTGAACTCTTACAGTGAGTAGAGCCTCACATGGGAATCAATCAGAGAACGGCTCTGCAAAGTAGCATCACTGAACTGCTTCAGTCGGTGTCACTTCAGCAGACCTTAATAAAATAAAAATTTGCACAGCTCTTTGTCAATCAACTGTTTGAGTTCACCTTATTTGTTACAGGGATGGTCTCACTTAGCTAGTTGCTTTGCTATTTTACAAGGGAGATAGATCCATTGTGTGTGGGTACAATACCAACAAAATAAACAAAAACATCAATATTGCAGAGAATGCATACTGGGTACTTCAGCACTGTTGTAATAGTTTTCCATTTGGCAGTTAGAATGTGGATATTACATATATCCTGTAAGTTATGTCTGGGTGTCGGTGTGTGCAATATGAAAGTGGTGTATTTATTGAGGAGTTGTGGATGGAGTGTGATACGTAACGATAATTGATTGTTGTTCGCCAAAGCAGTGAGGCGTATGGTTCAGGGTATGGATGTGCGAGTTGAGTGATGGGAGTCTAGCGTTCATTGACTAGCGTGGTCTGCAGTTGACGATACAGTTTGATAAAGGATGTATACTGTAATGTACTTCTATAGCCCCCTGCCATCAGTGCAGCAATATTCAGTACGTGGTTGTAATGCACTTCTATAGCCCCCTGCCACCAGTGCAGCAATATTCAGTACGTGGTTGTAATGCATTTCTATAGCCCCCTGCCATCAGTGCAGCAATATTCAGTACGTGGTTGTAATGTACTTCTATAGCCCCCTGCCATCCATGCAGCAATATTCAGTACATGGTTGTAATGCACTTCTATAGCCCCCTGCCATCACCAAACTCACACTGACCAGCGTGGAGAAGTATGGTAAATAACCCCTCCCCCTGTGAGCTGCATAGCATGGGACAGCTGTCAGCCAGCAATGGATTTAAAAAGGAGCTGTACTCCGCACACATTCTTATTCAGGGTAGGGTAAGGAACTTGGAGGTTCGGTACGCATAATGTGCTCGGAAAGTATTGTATTCTGTATGTGTGTTGAACCTCTTTCGCATCGTACAAAGCCAACCGTGCTCTTCGGAGGTGCGATAATATATAAATATAAGTAGTCATACTACTGTAATACCACGTAATATTTAGCATTCCTTGTATTAGTAGTACGGTAATTTTTTTATATGCAGGTGTGCATGCCAAACGTTAACCAATGTTAAATGTTAAGCCTTCTCTTTTGAATAGAGTGTGTTTTAAACATGGAGTTGTCTCCAGCTAATTCTTAAATGTATATCATTCATAATGTAGTAGTAGGCAGGTAGTGCATTTATGACACTTCAATTGTACATAGAGCTTGCAGGTGTGATGAAGGAAACCATGGGAAAGGCTGGAATTTTTGTTGAAAAAAGGACAACAGCCACAGTAGCTTAAGAGACCTAACGCGAAGTGGTCGACACTGGCCCATGCGATCGCGTTGCGACGGCGGATCCACTTTCCGCACACAGCAGCTCCTCATGGTGCCCCCCATACCAGGACCAGTGGTGACCTTGTAGCCACAGCCATTCCTCTCCCTGGCCCCATCCGGTCCAGGCATCCCAAATCGTACAAAATGTACTGCAACGGTGGTGAGACAAACAGCCCTTCGGGCGACAGCACGGTGACGGACACAAGCCCTCGCGGCAGCCTGGGCAGCACGCTGCTCCGGACCGGAAGCGGGGGTTACCGCAGCCCTGTGGTGTGCGGAGAGCGGTGCTGCTCGTAGGCGAGCGGTGCGCTGGACGCCTACATCGAGGACTTTGAGCAGAGCGGAATCTGTGCGTCACCGCCACCCAGGATACGTGCAGAGCACAGCGCCGCGCAGCATGGCGGAGCGGAGACGCGCGGAGGAGAGGAGGATGCACAGTGTGGATGAGGGTGGGTTGCGCCTCTCGCCACGCGAGGAATCGCTCCGTGGTGCTTGCACTCGAGTGGCTATCGAGTGTGCACGCGGTGCAATGGTATCGAAGCTATAGTAATAGGTTTTTACCCTTTTATCTGGCACAAAAACTGACACCTTTATACAAGGGATCATGTTTGCAATAACCACAACACAAGTAGTCAAAATGCAAACAAAAAAGACAACTCTGATAATATGCACTGGCCTTGAATTTGATTGGTCCACACCCGAGATGGCTTTTCTGAGATCCCAGTCTCCACTGGTGTTGGACCAGAAGACGCAAAAAGGCGTCTTCTTATTCTTAGCGTCTTCTTGTTTGCATTTTGACTACTTGCGTTGTGGTTATTGCAAACATGATCCCTTGTATAAAGGTGTCAGTTTTTGTGCCAGATAAAAGGGTAAAAACCTATTACTATATCTTGTTACTGGCAAAGGAGGTCTCATAAGGTATCGAAGCTAGTTGACTGGAGGGGGGATAATTGGAGAGGAGAACCCCATTTATTTGCTTGTACTGGGTGCTTGTCAATTATGCTATGCTATCATGAATGTAATGTAATTCCCCTAGAAAAAAAAACCCTTAATAAGGTCTAAAGATACATTTTCGTGAGAGTCCCACACTGGGATGCTTGGCAAATTCCATTAATGAGTTCATTTTATGTCAGAGAAAACTATCCACAGTAAGCACACGCATATGAGAGGATAGCATAGGTCTGAACAGATAGGTCGGTGCATGCATTTCTTTCTCCTGTCATCTTCCAGCAACTTCACTGATTATCGAGTTTGTAAAGTTTCTGAAATCTAAGTGATCCTCCAACCTTTGTGTCAAAATTTTCAGATCCTAGACTGGACACATCTGAAGTTTAAACAATAACAGCTCATGCACTGATTTATCCCATATTCTCACAAACTCCACAAACGGATAACATCATTAGTTATTGATGGTGCAAAGTAAGGCAACATTGCAGGATTGCCGTTCAGGGGTCAAGGAATCTAGGGGAGAGCAAATTCATTGTGTACCAGTAAAATGTCTGTGGGTCTTACATTGCAGGTGGCATGCTGCTTGTGGAGGACCTCATCTCGGGCACGTGCAGCCTCACTGCTGCGCTGCAGCGGTCATGGCTTATAGCCCGACGGTCAGTCTAACCACGGACCAGCTCCTAGAGGCGCCAGTTGACGGTTCCTCCAAGTCCTTGTTCCGCTCGCCTGGCGCCCACCGAGACCTCGCAGTGTCGCACAGAGGCAAGCGGTCATCTCTCGGGGTCACCGCGCACAGCCTCGGCGCATCATTGGTGAGGGGCAATAAGCCAACTGAACGGTTGAGCTCAACAGCGAGAAGCAACAAGGCCCTGATGCCATTAAATGAGTCGGCAAAGCCCAAAAAATATTTCTTTTCTAACCAGAAGAATGTTTTGTTGTACTTACGGAGCAGTGAAGCAACTAGGCGTGAGCACTTGCCGAACGGCGGCTGTGCGACAAGTACCTATCCCAGGTGGTTGACAAGCCAAAAGGATGAGCTGGATGTGTCGGGGATCACGAGCATTCCTGAGCTCAGGTACCCGGCCTGGCTGCGTGACTGCGATGTGGACTCCCAGACCAGCAGCCACGAGACGGATACCAGCACGAAGAGAGCAGTTGCCGCTCAGAGCCCGCAAAGCAGACCAAAGTACCCAGAGTGGCTCAAAGATTTGGACATCTCCGGCCTTACGAATGTAGCCAACGAGGAGCCCGTGTCAGAGGACCTTAGATCCCTAGGTGTGTGTGTATATATATAGTCTGTATATAGCAGATGACATTTCATATGTTTTCAGGTACATATTCAGTCTTTTCTCACAGAGACGACTGAGCGGCCACCCATGTGGTTGTGACGTGCGATGCGTGATTCTTGATGCACAGCCTCATTGGAGGAGCTGCTGAGCAGGGCGCGCATGGAGTTGGAATCCCCCGGCTTGGAGGCCCCCTCCCCGGGCAGCTTCAACACGGACGTCTTCCTAGGGGCTGATCGTCCCTGGGAAAACCCCTCCATGCCATTGTGAATTTATCTTTATATTCACACTCACGCACAGCATAGAGGCTGCACCGCCTCTAAGTATGATGTCAGATTATGAATGTTATAAGCTAAGCAGGTAAGCCTGGTTATTACTTGGATGGGAGACTATTTGGTAATAGCATATATTATATATTTTGGCTGCTAGGTAACCAGGAGTTAGTAATACAGCAATGGAATCTTGAATCTATATCCGGAGTTTTGCATTTTACTCCCTCTGTTTTCACTGGGTTCTCCGATTTCCTCTCACATACCACTCGCTGATGAAATTTGCAAAATATCACTGCCAAACCCGCCTGAGACTTGGTGAGATTTTTCTGGCTTCCACCATGATAAGTCAACCAAGTAATTTTCTCTCAATCGTGTCTCTTCTCAGGGCCGTGTACCACCTGTCGCGTCTGAAAGAGCTGGTTGACACCATCAAGGAGAACAAGGATGGCTGCATTTTAAGGCGGTGGTCGAGGTTTGTACTCAGAAGGATACGTTCGCTTGGTCCTGCTAATTCATGGTTGTTAAACATTAGTGGTACTTCAGGTGCTGTGGTGTGAATTGCAATTACTTGTGAACTTGTGGGGCCCGTGGGGCACAGTAATTGCCCTGTTAATGGAAGGGCCACAACAAAGTATTGGAAAAATGTGATGAAGTTCGTTCAGGGTTGGAGTTAGTGAATGGTTGCAGCAGTATTTTGCACAGCAAATCCATGCAGACTCAAATGTCACTTGAAAGAGAACGGATATGTGAAAAATATTGTGAGCACAACTAAACTTATTTTGGTTTTAGCCATTTTGGAAGGAGACTACTTTATTGGGAACATACATGCTAGTATTTGTGTAGTTATAAACATTTGGGAAATCACTGTAAAAGTACATTTGCTTATTTAGATTGCACTATACCTGTATTGTAAAATTTCAGAACCTTTTATGTAACTTGTAATCAATAAACCAAAGTTGCATATTGTATGCAACCCATGACTTGGATTGTTTTTATCATGTCTTGTTTAGCATGGTTGGTTATGTACAGTGTAAACGAAATTCAACATACATTAAATATTTTCTGATATTTGAATGTTTATATTGTACATGTATATTTATTTTACAATAAATCTGAGACAAAGGCTTATACACATGGAATTGAAAATATTCAGCTATGATTTGTATTTCTCAAGTATTTTAAGAAAAGTCAGCGAGTCTCGTGACATGTCTTCACATTTGGGGGTGATGATTGTGATGGATATCCAAGCATTAACCTGCTTACATTCCTAGAGTATGTAAGGTGAATTTGGGCATTCTGGGTGATTGGGTATTAGGCCAAACACAGGCAGATGATTGGGGATAGATGTTTTCAAGCATCTAGTAATTATTCATCGGCATGTACTATCTTACTATGATGTAAAGTTCAAAGACATGGTTCATGAAGGGAATGGAATAAAAACTCAACTGTGCACAAGTATGGAGGAATTAATACTTGGAATTCAATGCAAAGATCTGGCCATATGGCGTTTACTGGGCACCAGGGTTGCCAAACAACACATGAAAGATGTGTATCAGGCACAGCCTCTGCATTATGAAAAAAATATCACTTCCTGAAGAAGTGCGTTTTGAATTTTGATTTAAAGATTTCGTGACTGCAGTAATTCATATTCTTAGTTTTTTTGGTAAAGTCACGTTGAAGGGAAACAACAAAATAATAAAATATATATAAAACAATAAAAAATTCTCACGACGTTTCGACCATAACTCAAACGGTCATCTTCAGGTGTACCTGAAGATGACCGTTTGAGTTATGGTCATCTTCAGGTGTACCTGAAGATGACCGTTTGAGTTATGGTCGAAACGTCGTGAGAATTTTTTATAGTTTTATATATATTTTATTATTTTGTTGTTTCCCTTCAACGTGACTTTACCGAAAAAACTAAGAATAAGTGCATTTTGCTTCTCTTGTCTTAGGTCACCAAAATAAATTAGAGCAAATGTGACTCGACTGACACAGGCAGCATTTATACTTGTGAAGTGTTCTCCTTCCGACGTGTGGTGTGTGTCGCACACACTGTCGGAGACGAGGTAATTGCAGGAGACATCGTCTCTTTATTATCTTGTTCACACCAACTCCGGCCTCACTCGACCACGTTGCCATAGAGCCCGGCCTAGACACGACCCTGTCCGTGTTGCACCGACGGCATCGACCGAGAAGGCCAACTACTGTCTGGCCACGCAATGATTGGGCGAATGCGGTGTCAACGACAGCGACGACGAGACGAGTCCACTCCCAGAACCGGCAGCCCGGAGCTCTCGCTCTCCGCTGCTTATATTATATTCTATATTCTACTCGGCGCGGCTTGGCTCTGCCCTATCCACGCCTCCCTTCTCGAACCGACCAGAGGGTTCCAGAGGCTTCCCTATGAGGTCTTCCATGACCCTTGCCCCAATTCCTCTGCCCAGCCGGCATACCCGTATATATGCTCAACGGCGTGTGTGCAAACTTTCCACTGCAGTTGCCGCTGCTGGACAGCAGTCAGCGCTGTGTCACTACACTTGTATGAACACAAGAATTACATAATCACGTCTACACTTATATGTAATGGGCTGAGATAGGCGCACACAACTTCTTGGGAGGCAACACTTTATTAACACCAACACATTACATTTAACATAAATTTCGATTTAAAGCTTTCGTGACTGCGGGCTAACACCAATCCCGAATATCCGCCCCCACAGCCCTTTAAATAATCTCCAATACAGCCCCCCAATCGGCTACGCGTGTATGAGTGACGTCCCTGCCCTCTAACCCCCGACCCCCCCGTCCTGCGCGTGCGATTGGTGTGTCGCTCTAAAACTGACTCCAAATCCCCGCCCCGCAGCCCTTTAAACAATCTCCATTGCCCGGCATCGGCGGCAACGCGTGTGCGAAGGACGTCATTGCCCTCTGACCCCTGACCCCCCGTTCAGTTCGTGTGAGTGGTGCGCGGGGTTGTGTGAGCGGAGACGTTGCGTTTGAGTGGCTGAGAAGCGACGGATTGATTCCAGGCAGCCACGTGCCAGCCCCGAGCTATGCCCCACAAACAGGACCCGCGGACCCGAGGGGCTGCGGCGCGAGGAGAGGAGCCGGAGAGCGGCAGCCCTCTCACCGCGAGCGAGGAGTCGAGTAGAGGCTGCTCTCACTCGAGCGAGGAGTCCGGAGCCCGCAGCCCTCCCGAGATCAGCCCTCCCCCAGGGGGGGGGGGAGTCGGGGGCCCGCGTCCCCCACAACTGACAACCTGTGTACCAACTGGCCGAGCGAGAGTTTGTGTGTATTTGAGCGCAATCGTGCCAGTGTTTAGCTGTACCAGGGAGTTTGGTGCAGCAGAGTGTTTCGGTGTAGCAGGGTGTCCGGATTGTGCCGGCACACTACCCTGTTATCCATAATGTCGTAGGGTGAGCTCCATTAAACGTTAACTCGGACCCCAACCTGTCAAAGCGCCTAATCTCGGAACGTGGTTCTCAACCTCTTACCTCACCCATGCTACGTACCTTTGAGACGTCCTGCTTTTACAAATGTTGATGAACTGGAGGGCAAAGGTCTGGAGGACCCCACATGGAGTCTGGTTTCTCACACCCGAGCCTCCTGTGACATTTCTGGAGGCTTCTCTGGAATCTTTGTCCCATTTATTGAGTGCAGATTTGGCTTACTTCTAGCTTCATCCCAAGACGTCATCCAGTTTGGAAATACCCGAAGGTTGTGGGAGTCTCCCCATGCTTCAGTTTCTTTCCAACCCTCGCAATGGCCGGTTGCTCACCAGCCGGAAGTCTTTTGCTGCTTACACCACGACCGAGGTGTTGAGAGCAGCCATCTCATGGCTGGTCGGCAATGGAGATGGTACTGTCGATTTGGGGAGCGTGAGTCTGTGGCGTTGGTGGTGCTGCTGTCACGGAGGCGACACGAGTTTAGGAAATTCAGTTTTGTGGGTTTCCTGTAGCGAGCACTGAAAGATCCTCCCTTCCTCTTTCTCCACCCTTGTCTCTGCTGTCTCCATGTCCCCGTTCAACTCTTTCTACACCGCTTTCCTTGAATGTGCAGCTGCCTTTACGGCCTCCCCTCTCCCCTTCTCTCCACCTCCAACCCATCTCCGTCGTAATCTCCTCCCCTTTGTTCAGGCTCTTCCCTCTCTTCCTCAGTCTATGGATGGGGTTATTGTTTATCGGGCTCTTATACAAAAAATGGAGCTTATTTTAGCCTTTGAATAGGATTTTCTGTTTTCTTTCGGTAGCGTGTTGCGCACATAGGGAAGATCGAGCCACGCCACCGGTTCCCATTATCAAAATCTTTGTCAACTTGTCTCCCTCGGTAGGAATGCCTTTCCTTCTCCAGCAAGCAATTGTCTTCTCTCCTCCGGTATTTCTTCCGATGCGCTTTCTTAATCTCGCTTGCTGTGTGTATCGGCTCTATCATTCAACAAGGGCAAATTAAAAAATTTGCTTTTTTTTCCTCCACTGCTTTACCACTATACCTCCTGAGTGGGTACTCGGAGTTTCATCTAATGTACTATTTGATGAGTCGCTTCCACACAGCAGAAAGGCGGTAGCTATCCGAACTGTAAATTTTTCTTCCAATTTCGATAGATTCTCGAATTATTCTTGGGCAGTAGTAGCTAGTTTTGCACAGAATTTCAACATTAAAATCAACTGAGTGTCCTTGTTGGCACGTGTGTTCTGCTACTGCTGAACACGGGTGCCAACAAATAATACATTATTTAAATGCATGCCTATAAAGGGCAGCATACTCCAATAGGGATTACCATTGGTACGGCTATTTTAATACACAATAGACAGGAAGGACAAGATCAAAGGGCTCTCATAATGCACATGCATAATGTACGTTGACTTGGTAATCTCCCCCCCCCCCCCCCACTTTGCGCGAGAGTGCCACAAATCTGGCTGTCGCCTGATGAAGCTAGTTGTAATTACTGACAAAACGTCGTACTCCGATTGTAAATGTTGTGGCTTGGCTCTCCAAAGTACCAGTGACGAATTGGCTTGTTCTGTTTCCGTGACAGCCCTTACTAGTTGGCTGTGTCGAGTGGTGGCGGGTTTTAACGACACGTTTATATATGTATGCGATATAATCCAAAAAACACCTCTATGGATGATATTGGGCGCGACAGCCTACATGTTAAACCAAAATTTAAAATATATACAAAACAATAATTTCTAGTTTTCCTCATTCACATCGTGATTCGTATGAAAAGACATGAGATGATTGAGACATGTTAAATCATAAACGTATTTATTAATATATACAGATAGTCCTCGACTGCAATGTCCTTGTCCACGTGCAAACAGAGTTAGGATAGCAGCCTCCTTTAAAAGTCAGAGTAGATTTATATGCTGTAGAAGACAGTTGACGAATCCTCGCTGCTTGATTCCTCCTCGGATCCCTTCAGCAGTGAGTCGTCATCAGTCTTCACTGCCTGCTCATTCTTCATGTGGCACCGCTGGGGTGGGTGCAATACGCCAGGAGACTCCTTATGCAGCGAGCAGCGAAGCAGGCCCATCTCTGCCTGCTCATCCTCAACGTGGAATTGTGGCGATGGCGGTGAGCTGGGGGCATCGGTGAGGAGGGTGTTACGGAGACGGCCCAGCTCTGCCTGCTGCAGAATCGTCTGTACGACGAAGCGCTCGCGGCGCATGCAGGCGCGCACATGGGATAGCGTGTCCGGGATGATGTATGCAATGCAGGCCTTCGTGAGTAACACCACGTGCTGCACACGTCCACACACAGGTAAAGGATTTTCAGTTTCCGGATTTGCATGTAAAGGGTGCTTACTAAATATAATATGGCAGCATCTTCAAGTGCTTTTCATCTCAGGTCAACTATTCCGGTGACCTGAAGCCTAGGGATATTATATTGTTACGTCGTTTTTCCTAATTAAATTAAGTCATTTGAGCAATTTTTGAACATTTGGCAAATTATACCGAGGCACTTTTTTTGAATTAATGGGTTTTTACGTTCACTATGCAGCAGGCAACATTTATGATGTGCAGTAAATGCACCCACCGTATTCACCTGGGCAACCGCAAATTACCGCAACAATCAGCAAACACTTACACTCGGCCATGTCACCACTACAAAGATTCCCTGTGTAGCCTTTCACAGACTGAGACAAGTGCATCTATGATGGGTGGCACAGTGCCTGTGGGGGTGGTGTGCACCTTTATCTCGCCAGTGATGATTTTCACACACTTCATCAAGTACTCATTTTAAGGCAGAATCAACTTAAGGGAAGCTCAACACTGGTTCTAATATTTTCCACTGATGTTGGCTGTGGCCAGGAATAGTACTCCGGTCACACAGGATTGGTAGCGCAGTTCACGAACAACTACGCAGCCGCTCCCCTTCCCACACGCACACATGCTTACGTGTGACAAATTGCATCAACAACATGAATCGTCTGCTGCATGATGAAAGTGAGTATTGTATTACCACTATTATTTGTGATCTCAGAAATACTGTGCAATTGTGAGGTGTAATAGCATTACTGACATTTTCTGTAATAACCCATTGACAATGATCACGGTTTGCTCTGCTGACCTTAACAACTGCTCACAGATGAGTCTATACGATGGTGCCGTAGTGTATAGCTTTGCACACTAGACTTGCAATCCAGAGGTCGCGGCTGTGAATTGATCTTTGATCATGGCAGTGTAAACAATGGTGAAAGTGTTTTTACATTCCACTGCCTCTATCCACCTAGCAGTGTAAATGGAATACATCCAGTCAATTGGTCGGCTGAGTTTGGTGCTGTCCAGTGTGGGAACTCCCACCTCTTCCCAAGACGTCTGACAAGTGTGGAAGAGCAGTTAAAATACATCTTAAGGGTCTCTCTTGAGCTCCCTATAGCAGGAGCCCTTTTGCCATCAGTGACATGAGCAAGTAATTGGAGGGCTGTACCTTTACCTTTCAATGAGTTTATGAATGTGTGTGTGTGCATGTTGATGTGTACCTGCATGGCAATGACGAAGGCCAGCTTTGCCGTCAGTACTTGCCAGTACTGCTTGGTGACGGAGTAGGCTTGGGGATGATCCGGTGGGTAGCGATAACCAGGATACCTACACACGTACAACCACAAGCACGCATGGACTATATTGAGCAAAGTGCCTCGAAAGTAGAGTTGGCGCTAAATTGAACAAGTATGGTTGTGCACAAACGGTATATGCGTTCACAGCCCTTTAAAAAATCCGCTTCTGAAAGAGGGCCTTCCCACAACGTGCAGCTTGTGGGGGCTCTTTTGACCATGGTTCACGCTGGTCCGTGGCAGGTTGGTGAAGGCAGGGATTAAAGATAATGGGAGAGCAATATAGCACAACTGTTAATTTTGCTGAACTACCCACTGCTGACAACCTAGCTCCGCAGTCACCTACTGCACCTGCATTGTGCATGGTGATCATCAATCTAAGCACGAACAAGGCTCAAGCCTGCTTGACTTCCGGAATCTAAGATCAGCTGTATTCGTGGTGATTTGGTCATAGTCAAGTAAGGTTATATTAAATATCGATCAATATGGTTATATTGATTATAGTTGTGTATGTCAGCAATTCAAAAACGTTAGAGAAAAGGGTTGGTAGATCGCATCAATTTCTTAACTAACTGTGCTGTGAGGTGACCAGAAGATGGCTGTAGAGCAAGTGGTTTCATGTCTGTGTGGACCTTTAAGCTTCATTTCATTATCATGGGTTCTCCAGCACCTCTTATTGCATCCCACATGCATAAAACCACCTTAAACTGGAATCCCAATGCACGGTCTTCCTGCAAAGGGATCTTGAGACTCAATTAAGCAGTCGTGGATTGATAGATAAATAAATAACATTACTCTTTAGCAAGGTAAGAATGAGCTAGAATTTATATCAATCTATTATTATACTTCTCTAAGTGGGACTTTGGTTGTGAAGCCATCCCACCCGTACCCACTGCTCCCCCCCTCCAATTCCCCCTCCCCCACCCCCTTTACTGTCCCCGCCCACCACGCACACTCCTCCCCCAACCCTACCACAACCCCTTACTTCCCAACTAAGCCAAACCCTGTGTCCAGGGTAAGGGGCAGGGCCTAAACAGAGGTGGGGCCTAGGGGAAGTGTGGGTCTTAAAAGGAAAGTCACAGAGTGAAAAGAGGAAGAGAACAAGCCTAATCGGGAAGGGGCGGAGCCAGGAGGACGCCACACCCAGAAGGATGTCGCATCTACCTGGACAACACACCCAGAGATCAGTGCATCACATTCGCAGGGACGGCACCCCCGATAGCTGGGCATGACACTGAATAGCACAAACCTGCAGGTTGTGTGGATTGCCGGATCAAACCAGGCTGGCAGGATGTTGGGATGATTTTGCTCCTTGAAGTCGCTGATCTTGAAAATCGAAAAGCTGTCCTCCGTGTACCCATGCATTGTAGGCGAACCTGTGCCATACTCTGCTGAGTATCCATAATAATACACCAGGCGTGGGATGATGTCCGTTGTGAACGCCAAGATGCATGACTGTGGAATAAGCATACGGAGGCACAGCGATAGCAGTCACTTAGCATGCAATGATTTTACCAAGGCTTCTGAACATCTCACCTTGACAATTACATTAATTTTCACAAATACAATTTGGAGGGTTGCTGCCAGAGTGTAATGGTTAGCATATAAGGACTTGCAATCTGGCAGTCGTCAGTTCAGTCTCCTGACACAACAGTTGAAGCAATGGATAATTTTCTTAAATCTCCCCCACCTCTGTCCAATTAGCAATATAAATGGGTTCATCACTGTTTTAGCGCAGGTAATTCCACATCTTACAAAATGTCTGGTCATCATGGAAGAGTAGGCCAAATACCATGTAGAGGGGTTCTCGAGAGCTACCTTTAGTTGAGGCCCTTCCGCCAGCAGTGACATGAGCAAGCAATTGCAAGGCTTTACCTTTTGCGATTTTGGGAGTGGATAGGAGCGGTGGTGCAGTGATTCGTGCACTGCACTTTGAATTCAGCACACATGCAATTGACTTCCAGCTACGACTAACATCAGTGACGAGTTATACCCGAACCGCTCCTGGTCCCCCACTACACCTCTTCTCATACCTGCCATGACCAGAATGGTGAAGTATGGTAAAAATAACCTACACAGCTAACATGACATGTTATGTCACTCATAAGATGGGATATTGAGCGAGAAAGCGAGCGGACAATCTGGCGACTTACATTGGTGATTACGGAGAGGGTGGCAATGATACTCAGAATGTCGGCCCAGGCTCCAATTCCTCTTGCTCGCGAAACCACAGGCCTCCTCATCTTTGTTACGAGCTTCCACGCGTCGACCCGCACTTCAATGATGTTGTTGAGCAGTGCGAGCAATGGCGCAAGTGGAAATGATGCCACGAAGAGAGTGACAAACCCGAATTGGATAACTGGGGTATATTTTGAGAATGGGTAGGGGGGCAAGGATAGAATAATGAGTGAAACAGGATATAGACATACACTCTTAATGCTGTTATGCTGTGATTACTTTAAGCAAATAAAACATGTTTTCAATGCATTGAATGTGTTTTAGTCAAAGGAGACCCCAAAATATGATCACATTTTCGTATCATTTGTTCACAAAATTATCGTGTCCATTACATTGGCCACTGAGATGCGACCAGCCACTACCATCTTTAATGCTCAGCTCTGGTTCACCTGGGTTTCTTTTGCACCATTTTCCACCACTAGGTGGCTATAATAACTAGATCACATCCTGTATTGAGGACTCCATTAACCGTACCACACATTTTTAGGCATATGCACTGTGGCTGAAATGCCAACAAATCACAGCAGTTAACCACAGTGGACATGATGCACAAGAGTTTTAAATAAATAGTAAGGGGGAGAAACGTCAACCCAAGCTGACCAATGTAGCTGCATTGGTTAGCAGACAAGAGGAGCAAATATGTGCTCCTATTGTTTCTAAAACTTAACTCCGTACATATGCACATACGCGCATGCTCAAAGACAATTGTGTTACAGTATATCCATAGATTGGTGCCTATGGCCAAATCACCCAGTATGCGTCAGATTTAATCAGATCCCAGAAGTTAAGGAGAGCTGAGCCTGAAAATTGGTTGGATGGGTGACCATGCAATAGTTAGTGTGGGGTTGTGAGCAGCAGAGGACAGTGCAGCAAATTACATTGTTGTATTGTACATCTAAGCTGTTACATCTGTGCTCCCTGCCTTCAACAACCCGAAGTGTGGGTAATTTCCCTCCCACAACAATGTCCGACAGATACACAGGGGCCGTACACACGTGCCTATATAGTCAAATGATACCCAATTGTGTGTGTTTTTTTTAATAATAAAGTAAAACGCGTTGACTCCGTAGTGTGATCCTCTGAGCTCATTGTACCCATCTCGAGGTATTCATCAAAGAGTCCAAGTGGGCTCTGGGGCTGTTGGTCCAAGTGTTTGCTGGAAGAAGTGTTTGGTAACTGGATAAGACCATCAAGGAGAAGCCAGTTTAATCGTGGCTCGGTGACTGAAACCCAGAGTTTCACGGTTTAACCCAACATCCGAGCAGCACCACATCAGATCTCTAGACTCCTCAGCGCAGGCATACAAATATGGTCAACATATGCGTACATTAACTAATTTGTGAAATTATGAATTACATCCAAATGAAATGTAGTGTGTGCATTACTAGGACGTACCTAAAGGTGCCAGGTTGGATTCATCCACCTTGGGGATGCTCTGCTCCACGCAGCCTCCTGCTTCCGTGCAGTCCATCCTCTTGATGTCCGAATTCTGGCTGTTGCTACTGCTGCAATTGGTGACACTGGTGGTGGTCTCCTTTCTTTTAATGGACTTAGGTCTACTTCGCTTTTCCTTCTTCTTCTGCTGCAAGGCCATCAACACTTTCATGCTCGTAATAGGATCGAGAGCAGCGTATGGTTTATTCTCACTGACTGGTGAAGCAGTTTGTTGACGTGGAACTAGGCCAAAGCATTCAAAAAAATTGGATTTCATGTCATTTATCTTAACGCCGCTATCTTTTGTCGAAGTGTAATCATGTTCAGGCTTCGGTCTGTACAAGAACTGTGCGTGAAGACTTTCATGAGTTTTCAGGATTTCAATAGGACTTAAAAATCCGCAGACTGAGCACATCTCATAGGGCGACGGTGGATTCAACACCGCATTGGCAAAACTGCCGTTATTCACCAAGCCTGGTGCACCCTTTATCATATAATCCTTTTCATGGGTCTTCATGTGCCTTTTTAATTTTCCTGGCTGATTAAACCTTTGTCCACATATGCCGCACCATTGCTCACGGGTCTCGTTATGCGTTCTTACGTGGGCTTCTAGGCACCATGCCAGTTGGAATTTTTTCCCACAGACGTCACAAGAGATAAGTTTTTTCGCTCTTGTAACTCTACCGGATTGAGGTGGGGTTGAGACGGGTGCTGGTGAAGTGCCATCGATGGTGAAGGCAATTCTCCCAGCACCACCATGACTCGCAGCAGGGTTGCCCTCGCACATCTGAAACAAAAGACAAAGGTCACGCGCATGACACCCGTGTCACGAGTGTACTCACAAAGGCATACTTAAGGTGACATAAGATTCATATATACTACAACTCATTATACCAGAACTCCACAATATTGCAGTTCCTATCATGTACGATTTTACCCTCTTATCCACCCAAGTAATATTTTGTTTCTAAACAACAATGACTAACTACCTCCATTTTCCTAATGTTACCCACCAAATAGGTCTTTCTGTATATACACACCAACAATATAATGATTGCACCACACGTTCACTCCACTATTCACAACACTCTGACTCGCAACCTCCATGTAAGATTGTAATATCATTTCTGTATGAGGGCCCGTCAAGAAGTTTTGGGAATGGACACTTTTTTACAAACAACTACGTAAAATAGTATTCATTAAAAGTACAGTATAGTACTACTAATGGCACTTATAAGGGAACGTCATTATCTCTCATGCTAATTATTACAATGTTAACTAGTTACCCAGGAAAGCTTCATTGCGTCTAAGTACTGCATTTTCAGAAAGGTCCCATTGCATTGAGATGTTTGCGTGAGTGGAACCCAGAGAGACCCCACCTTGCATATTGGGAAATAACACAACTCCACACAGATGGATTCAACCCACAAGCTAAAAGCATTCCCTGTTCAACAAAGTACTCAGTGTAATATTTAATATAATTTATTTGGTAATATACAGTATCGTAATTGTATAGTGAATCTACAGCAGTGTGGTATACAGTAGGGTTGGTAAAATAATACTTAGTGTAATATTACAAGTCTAATATTATTATAATCTAACGCAGTGGTTCTTAACCTGGGTTCGATCGAACCCCAGGGGTTCGGTGAGTCGATCTCAGGGGTTCGGCAGAGCCCCCGCCACGGAGGTCCGGACACACTTGAATTATTGTGTAAATTTGTGATGACACACACGGCCCGCTTGGCCATCACTGGCTGCAGATGATCATGCTACACTGCTTGGCCAATCAGCGCTGCGGGGAATTTAGTGCGTACCCAGTAGTCAACGTGTGACTGTTGTTGTCGTACGTCGTGTGATTTCTTTAATATTTTATCCATACTAACTATGTCGGGCAAAAGAAGAAAGTGGTCGGACGAATATGTACAACATGGATTCTCATGTATCACGGAACGTGATGGGAGTGAGCGTCCTATCTGCATGATTTGCAACGCCAAGTTGAGCAACTCTAGTCTTGCACCGGCAAAACTAAAGGAACACTTCTTGAAGCTGCATGGAGACGGGGAATACAAGAACACAACACTTGCTGAATTCAGGGTGAAGAGAGCCAGATTCGATGAAAGGGCCACTCTGCCTGCTCTTGGATTTGTACCTGTTAACAAACCGATCCTGACAGCATCGTACAAAGTTGCTTACCTGATCGCAAAGCAGGGCAAGCCACACACCATTGGTGAAACACTTGTGAAACCAGCTGCATTAAAGATGGCGAATCTGATACTCGGAACAGCGGCCGAAGGTAAATTATCTCAAATTCCTCTTTCAAATGACACCGTCAGTGACAGAATAGAAGACATGAGTAAAGACATCTTGGCTCAAGTAGTCGCGGATCTGATTTCAAGCCCGGCAAAATTCAGCCTTCAACTCGACGAAACCACAGACGTTTCTGATCTAAGCCAGCTTGCTGTTTTTGTACGCTATGTGAAAGACGACATGATAAAAGAAGAGTTTTTATTTTGTAAGCCTCTTACAACAACAACGAAGGCAGCCGATGTGAAGAAGCTTGTGGATGACTTCTTCAGAGACAACAATCTTTCATGGGATATGGTTTCTGCAGTTTGTACGGACGGAGCTCCAGTCATGCTGGGAAGAAAGTCTGGTTTTGGTGCGCTAGTAAAGGCCGATGCACCACACATCATTGTGACGCATTGTATTCTGCACAGGCATGCGTTGGCAACAAAAACCTTACCTCCAAAAATGACAGAAGTATTAAAAACTGTGGTGGAATGTGTGAACTATGTGCGAAAAAGTGCTCTGAGGCACCGCATCTTCAGTGAGCTGTGTAAAGAAATGGGCTCTGAATTTGAGGTACTTCTGCTCCATTCTAATATTCGGTGGTTATCCCGGGGACAGGTGCTGAATCGTGTTTTTGCCATGCGTGTGGAATTAGCCCTGTTTTTGCAAGAGCACCAACACTGCCATGCAGATTGCTTCAAAAATCCTGAGTTCATTCTCATTTTAGCGTACATGGCTGATATATTCGCAGCTCTCAATCATCTCAATCAGCAGATGCAGGGTGGTGGAGTCAATATCATGGAAGCGGAAGAACACCTGAAGGCTTTTCAAAAAAAACTACCGTTATGGAAACGACGAACAGAGAACAATAACTTCGCAAACTTCCCGCTTCTGGACGACTGTGCAAGTAAGATCGAAGATGTGTCTGGAATCGGAGATATTTCTGTATCCACGGAACTGAAGCAAACAATTGCCACGCACTTAGATGAGCTTGCAAAGTCTCTCGACGGATATTTCCCTACAAGATAGTCATATCCAGCATGGGTGAGACAGCCGTTCACGTTTGCTGTTGAAACAGCAGATGTCAATGATGAATTCCTCGACGAAATCATTGAAATTCAGCAGAGCCAGGTTCAACAGCAACTCTTCAGAACAACAACGCTCTCAACGTTTTGGTGTCGACAAATGAACAAGTATCCAGTTATTGCTAAGAAAGCCCTGGATTGTTTTATACCATTTGTTACAACATATCTTTGTGAGCAATCCTTTTCGAGGATGCTGGGCATAAAAACGAAGAAAAGGAACAGACTTTGCTGTGAAAATGACATGAGAGTGGCACTTGCCAAGGTGAAGCCACGCATATCTGAACTGATCTCTCAAAGGCAACAGCAGAAGTCACATTGATTTCCAGGTATGTCATTTGTTGTGAGTTTATGCATTGTGTTGGTTTTATTCTTTGAACAAGGTAATGTTCATGCACGGCTCATTTTGTGTACCAGTAAAAAACATATCTAAGTCTTGAATTTGAAAAAAATCACATTTTATTTTTCACTAAAGAGGGGTTCGGTGAATGCGCATATGAAACTGGTGGGGTTCGGTACCTCCAACAAGGTTAAGAACCACTGATCTAACGTATAGGGTAGTGTATAGTAACGCAGTGTATAATTCAATGTTGGGGTCTGTCTATGGCAGTTTATAATAAAAAATATTATTTGGAGGCATATTATAATATTTTTTGCGACATAGAAGTGTAATGTATAATAACTTATTGTTAGTAGCTCAGCTTAGTGGAGAATATATTGAGTACATTGATTATATTGATGTAGTTTATATTTAGTTCTTTCACATCGGTTTATTGTATGATAGTTGGGTAGTTGCAGTTCTTTAGCGTCAATATACTAAATGCCTCTGTTGATATGTAAACTCTGACTTTAACATAGCTACTTCTGTCACCAGTTACATGCTAATTCCTCACATTAACATCATGCTAATCTCCCAGTTACATGCTAATTTCTGACTTTAACATCCTGCTAATCTATCACATTAACACAGCTACTTCAATTCTAAATTCTTCTGTTGATATGTAAACTCCTTTGTCAAGGAGCTCTGCTCCTCCCACCCAGCTTAAAATACGCTGCCAAGCTTAGCAGTGTTCATTGGAGCGCTGTCTTTCCGACAGTTCTGTTTCTTCACCTGAGGAAGGCTACTTGTGTTGTGGTCGAAACGTTGTGAGAATTTTATTATGTTTTGATTTTATTATTTTATTATTTCCCTTCTACGTGACTTTACCGAAAGAACCAAGAAGATGAATCCCTGCAGTCACGAAAGCTTTAAATCGAAATTTATTCAAATCAAGTTGTTTTATTTTTACCACAGTACTTTATGGAATCCTCAAGAATTAATGCATTTTTAGAAGTATTAAACTATACTTGAAGATGTGTGAGAATGTAATTCTGCAGATGCAAGCACAGGCAAATTCGTATCTGCATATACCAGTTTCTGGGCCTCCTCACTTCACCAAACCCGCATTGACCGGCATGGTGAAGTATGGTTAAACAACTCCCACAAACGACATGGTGTGGGGGAGGCCTCTATCAAGACGCTGGATCGACAAAGGGCTGATACATGTCACGACATTGTACGTTAAGACCGTTCTCTAGTCAGCACAAGCCGTCTATGTGGACAATAGAGGGCACGACACACGTGTACACGATGTTTGTGTGCGTATATTCAGCGTGTGTATCACGTAATAATTATATAAGGTCGCGATTATGCTCAAAACGAACCAAATGTATAACATCACGAATAACTTTGGAGGTCTCCAGAGCCTGAACAATATTTGAAGTAGACACTGACCCTTGTCACGAGTTCTTATGAACTATAAACTAAACTATAAACTATTTATATTTTACCAGGTAAGGCCCACTGAGCTATATAACTCTTATCAGAAGCGACCTGGACACAAATGATAGCTCAACGAAAGTGGCTTATCATGTGAACATTTATAGCAGCCAAGTACTCTAAACTCACGCTTATAAATGTGGAGGGGAACACAGAAGGACCAGGAGAAGAATCTACGCCACCACAGGGAAAAAAATAAACAAATACAGAGCAGGCGTCAGGGTCTGGATGGATCCTCCACGCTGCTGTAGGCCTGGCGAGGTTGTTAACATCTCGACACCGCGGCGCCCCTTATTAAAAGCTTAGCCATGTCTAGCAAGGTTATTGACTCATTTCACTCGACTCACGGCACCACAAGTAATGTATTAAACAAATAAAACAATAATAAAGTAGAGAGGCGCTACTTACATTTAACAATGTTTTTGTTAACTTTAAAAGGAGCGCGCTTCTCTCTGGCTTGCAGTCCGGCGATCGCGGTCTCCTCTGCGATTGGTCAGCGCAGGCGTCACCCAGGGTGACACGCCACGCCCCCTTTGTTATTGCACGCCCCCACGTAGGCGAGAGACTCCTCCCACTTCCTGGATAAGCCACGCCCGTCGCGGCTATGCCCCGCCCACTGTCGTGCAAGCCACTCCCCCGCAGATCGGGCCAAGCTCACCCCACGGTTAAAGCCACAATCGGAATCTTTATTTACAGGCAGTCCTCGACTTACGAACGCCCAAATTACAAACAGCCGCCCTTCAGAACCAACTGACATGAAATATAAATTATTTTATATCGCCTGAAACCGCGAACTCGCGCTTGTAAACTGAAACCGCGGAACTTTCTTTGTTCAGCGGAGCGATCCTCCGCGAGATGTAAAGAGTCAGCCTCGCGCTGTGAGTGCGTGAAAATAATAAGGAAAAATCCAGGTTCATATTCTTGGTTCTTTCGGTAAAGTCATGTAGATTGAAAATACAAGTTAAATAATAAAATAAATTTTATAAAAAATACAAAAAAGAAATTGAAAATAATAAAAGCTTTTATTATTTGCAATTTATTCATTTATTTTTTTATTTTTTTAATTGGCAGAACCTACACCCCACGTTGGTGGCCGGCAGATGGCAGCATCTACACGCCATAATCTTGGTTCTTTCGGTAAAATCACGTAGATTTGAAAATAAAAGAATTAAATGAAAAATCATTAATTGTTATTATAAAATGTTGATTTAAAGCTTTCGTGACTGCAGGGATTCATATTCTTGGTTCTTTCAGTAAAGTCACGTAGAAGGGAAACAATAAAATAATAAAAATATTTTTAAAAATATCAAAAATTTTACTTTTCTTTTATTATTTATATTTTCTATCTACGTGACTTTACCCAAAGAACCAAGAATATGGCGTGTAGATTCTGTCATTTTAAAAATACAAGAAAATAAATGGAAAATAATAAAAGCTTTTATTATTCTTAGTTTTTTCGGTAAAGTCACGTTGAAGAGAAACAACAAAATAATAAAATATATATAAAACAATAAAAAAATTATCACGACGTTTCGACCATAACTCAAACGGTCGTCTTCAGGTGTGTTGGTTCGCATAAATTTATTTTTAAACGGCGCATTTATTTATTTATTAAAAAAACGTTAGCGCCACGCGCAACGATTTGGCAGTTCTATATTCTGAAAAGAATAGATGGACTAGTCCTGGGTAAACTGCCAAATCGTTGCGCGTGGCGCTAACGTTTTTTATAAATAAATAAATGCGCCGTTTAAAAATAAATTTATGCGAACCAACACACCTGAAGACGACCGTTTGAGTTATGGTCGAAACGTCGTGAGAATTTTTTTTATTTTTTATATATATTTTATTATTTTGTTGTTTCTCTTCAACGTGACTTTACCGAAAAAACTAAGAATATGAATTACTGCAGTCACGAAAGCTTTAAATCAAAGCTTTTATTATTTTCAATTTATTATTTTAATATCAATTTTTTTTTGTCTCTGTGACTTTACCGAAAGAACCAAGCATATGAATGTGGGTTTTTTGCTTTTATTATTTTCAATTTCACACTTTTGATTTGATTTTTTATTTTTATTTTCTATCGACGTGACTTTACCGATAGAACCAAGAATATGGCGTGTAGATTCTGCCAATTTAAAAATTAAAATAGATTGAAAATAATAAGCAAAAATCCAGATTCATATTCTTGGTTCTTTCGGTAAAGCCATGTAGGTTGAAAATAAAATAATAAAATTAAATAACAAATACAATAAATAAATGGAAAATAATGAAAGCTTTAATTATTTTCAATTTATTTTAATTTGTATTTTTTTTCAATTGGCAGAATCTACACGCCATATTCTTGGTTCTTTCGGTAAAGTAACGTAGATTTGAAAATGAAAATAATAGAATTAAATGAAAAAATACAAATCATGAATTATTTTTTTTTACTTTTCTTTATTTTTTATATTTTATATCTACATGACCTTACCCAAAGAACCAAGAATATGGCGTGTAGATGCTGCCACCTGCCAACATTGGTGGCCAGCAGATGGCAGCATCTACACGCCAGATGCTTGGTTCCTTCGGTAAAGTCACGTAGATAGAAAATAAAAATAATAAAATAAAAATAATAAATTGAAAATAAAAGCTTTTATTATTTTCAATTTATTATTTGTTTTTTTTAATTTTGTAAATAATACATTGAAAATAAAAGCTTTTATAAAAGTTTAAATTTTATGTCATTATTTTATTTTAGTTTTATTTTCTATCTACGTGACTTTACCGAAATAACCAATATGAATCTGGGTTTTTGCTTATTATATTCAATTTCTTATTTTTATTTGTAACTTTTTTTAAATTGGAAGAATCTACACGCCACGTTGGTGGCCGGCAGGTGGCAGAAAAATAAAAATGATAAAATAATAAATTGAAACTAATCAAAGCTTTTATTATTTTCAATTTATTAAAAAAGCTTTTATTATTTTCAATTTATATTCTTAAATTAAATTATATCATTTTTATTTTCAAATCTGCGTGACTTTACCAAAAGAACCAAGAATATGGCGTGGCGTGTAGATTCTGCCAATTTAAAATTTAAAATAATAAATAGAAAATAATAAAAGCTTTTAATATTTTCAATTTATTTTTGTATTTTTCATTTTTAACTTTTATTTTATTATTTTATTTTTATTTTCTATCTACATGACTTTACCGAAAGAACCAAAAATATTAATTCCTGAAGTCAGGAAAGTTTTAAGTCAAAATCTACACGACACATTGGTGGCCGGCAGGTGGCAGCATCTACACGACACATTCGTCGCCATTCCTGTGGCGTGTCGATGCTGCCAGGTGTGATTGGAGAGGTGAGTGCGGTTGGTGAGGGGTGATTGGGGTGGTGAGTCAGGTTGGTGAGTTGCATGGTGAGTGTTGTCAGTGAGCACCTGGAGGATTCTCCACCACGGCGGCCTTTGTCTCCCCCAGTAGCGATGTTTACGACACATCGCACCTGGTACTCATCTGAGGTTGAGTCGACCTCAAACTCTCTTACTGTCTCAAAACAACAACCGCCATGCGCCACTAAGTGGCGGTGACATCACCACGACGCTTGTGGCTGGCTGATGCACCACCTGTGCCCCTTACTGTGCCAACTTGCTGAGCTTTAGCCACCCGACGCTCTGCTCGTTTTTCTGAGCGTCGCTCCTTCGCCCTTCGTTGTTGTTGGAGGGTGACTGCCTCCAACTGCCCAGTAGCAGCGCCCTTCACGAGCCTCCTCCACAGAGGCCGATCTTGACACCGCTGGTACCAGTCATCGGCAAGTCCACTCAGCTCCACATCCTCCTGTACCACATCACTCCATCTCTTCTCTAGCCCGTCGCCACGCCCGTTTAGCCCCCTCGATCCGGCCGAACAAAAGCTATTTGGGCATGCGGTGACTGGGCATGCGGGCTACATGGCCCAGCCAACGCACCCTTGCCTGCTGGAGGAGCTCACCGATGGGACTTTGTCCAGATCTTTCGAGGATTTGTGAGCTCCTCACACAATCCAGCCAGGTTAAACCCAGGATTGATCATAGGCAGGCCAGCCTAAATGTTTCCAACCAGTGAAGATGCTGCATTAAGGGGGTCCACGTTTCGCAAGCGTAGAGAAGGGAGGGAATGACTGTGACCGAGAAGACCCGAAGCTTCATGCGGAGCGACAGACCAGGTAGCTTCCACACAACGTTACACAACTGATGAAAAGATAATGCCGCTCGACTAATTCGGAGTGAGACCTCTGCTGTTAAACCGGAGCCGGTCATGAGCACAATGCCCAGGTATGGGAAACTCTCCACTCTCTCCCCAACTGCCCCATCACCGATTGGGAGTTGTGGGGGTGGAGTGCCCAATGGCACAAAATACCCAGGCAGGTGCTTCGTTTTGGTGGGGCTGATAGTAAGTCCCCACCTCTTAGTGGCACACTCCAGTTTCAGCAGCAGCGCCTCCAACTCCTCCTCTGAATGAGCATCAATTACCAGGTTGTCGGCATACATAATGTGGTTGACCAATAGGGAGCCATCCCTTGACCGCACCCGGGCATCGATCAGCCTCCCATTGTATCTGTACCAGACGGAAATTCCTCCAGTACAGCTACTGAAGGCTTCACGAACTGTGTGGTCGAAATAGAAGTTAAATGTTGGAGCCAGAGGACATCCCTGTCAGACCCCAAGGTGTACAGGGAATGGCTCTGACTCCCGGCTACGTAGTTTTACCCGGGCCTGCTCACCATCATGAAGGTCCTTAATGAGCGTGAGCAGAGGGTCAGGGACTCCGAAAGCATGAAGACCTACCCAGAGCCCAGGCCTACTGATGGTATCATAGGCCCTAACCAGGTCAATAAAGCAGAGATGTAAGTCTTGTTAGAATTCCCTACACCTCTGCTGTAGCAGACGGACAGAAAATATGGCATCTGTGCAGGACCGCCCTTTCCTGAAACCACATTGGGGCTCCGCAAGCCTCTCCTCAGCGTACCTAGCAAGGCGATGTTGAATAATCCTTGCCAGGACCTTTCCTGGCACACTGAGGAGTGATATGCCCTGTAGTTGTTACAGTCTGTGCGGTCCCCTTTCTTAAAGAGCGGGACCACCAGGGCATCCTTCCAATCCTGCTAAACCCATCCAGTGGCCCAGACTGTTGTTACGATGTCATATAGGGCAATCTACGCACAAACGCCACCCTCCCTCAGCATTTTCGCTTTGGAGATAATCTCTGCTTTGGTGCCTTTCCTGTTCTCAGACTCTGGATCGCCCTCAGTACTTCCTCAATGGATGGTACCTCAGCCAGCCACTCACAGGGGGTGACTTCCTCTAATATTTGAGGCACCACATCCTCAGCAGGGTCATCCCCACTTTGTCCCATGATGTTTTCCAGGCTGAGGGATTCCCCCTCCCCCAGGACCTCACAGAAATGCTCAGCAAATCTGCAAACCTGTCCCTGGGGGTCGGAGATTGGATCACCCTTCGTTCCCCTAATGGTGGTGTAGTGGGTATAAATTGACGAATAAACTTCTGATGAGGCAACACGATATTTATTGTCTTCCTTGCAAGTCTCTAACACAAAGGGTATATCGGTCCCTTTACCCGATACCTGGGGAGGTATGGCCTCCGGATTATGCGGGCCCTATCACTAGGTACCCCGTTACCCTTCATCCTCCGGCTGGGACCCTAGGAGAGGCTATTTGACCTGACCATACCCAGTCCGTGGGTCCTGACCACTGGCCTCACTGAATTCCGGCCCTTAGAAGGACAACGGAGCTTGGGGTCCAGAGTCCTATCTTCAGCCCAGGTCTTCGTTCTTCAGCTTGCAGATGACTGAGCCAGCCCTCTGAGAGGTCCGGCTTATGGTTCGTGGCTTGCTCCGCCCGAGCCACGCTTCCCTTCTAGAACGGGGAATGTGTCCCAGGATCCGTTTGCTAGGGTTTGTAGTTGGCCCCTTTTTGGGCCATGGACATTAGCCCTGGCGTGATAGCGCTTCCGCCCCCTATTGACGATAAGGGGACGCTACCAGCCCACAGAGTGGTGAGTGACGATTACCCCTACAATGGTAATAGGTGTGGCGCTGTAGGTTACTTTTTTGATGGAGTTAAATAGGGATTTGTGATCGCGGGCCATTGAGGCAGACTCCATCTCCTCAGTAACCCGCGACCACCACCCATCCTTGCAGCGCCTCACGGCTCTCCGAACCTCCGAGCGAAGGCTGCGGTAAGCCTCCTCATTCTCTGACGTGGGATGCTGTAGACGATTAGAGTGGGCCTGTCGCTTTTTCTCAACAATACTGAACACCTCCTCTGTCGGCCAGGGTCTCTGGGGAGGTCTGGACCGCGTACACAAAGCAGCCATTGCAGCTGCATAAGTCACAGGCCTAAACCTCGCCCATTTACCCTCGACATCAGGAGGAGTGGGGGACGATGCTGTCTCACTCACACTCACTCACAGCGCGAGGCCGACTCATTACATCTCGCGGAGGATCGCGCTGCTGAACAAAAAAAGTTCCGCGGTTTCAGTTTGCAAGTGCGAGTTCGCGTTTTAAGGCGATGGGGGCCGTCCATAAATGACGTCACGCACCTGGGGAGGGGGGGGGTCAGACATTTGTGACGATGTGTGACGAGGGGGGGGGGGGGGTGAGAAATGTGACGTCACATCAAATGCGCAACTTTAAGTAATTATAGACAACACGTTCTACTTAGTTAAATAGACTTTTTTATGTTTTCTCCAACAACAACAGAGTGCAGCACTACATTAAATACGCACTACAATGACAATAGTTTAAAGCGATTTGAGTCATATTTAATTTTCAAAATGTAAACATGGTTTTGGGGGGGGGGGCAGAGCTTTGTGACGTCATATTTGAGGGGGGGTCTGACTTTTTGTGACGCCGTGTGACGAGGGGGGGGGCTCAAAAATCGTCCAAAATCGCGTGACGTCATTTATGGACGACCCCATATAAAATAATTAATATTTCATGACAGTTGGTTCTGAAGTGCGACTGTTTGTAATTTGGGCGTTCGTAAGTCGAGGACTGTCTGTAAATAAAAATTCAAATTGTGGATGTGAGACTTGAACCGTGAAGTGAGCTTGGCCTGATCCGCGGGGGCGTGGCCTAACCGATAGTGGGCGGGGCATAGCCGCGAGGGGCGTGGCTTATCAAGGAAGTAGGAGGAGTCTCGCTCTTACATGAGGGCGTGCAATAACCCAAGGGGTGTAGCATGTCACCCTGGGTGACGCCTGCGCTGACCAATCGCAGAGGAGAACGCGAACCCTGGACTCCAAGCCCGAGAAGCGCGCTCCTTTTAAAACTAACAACATTGTTAAATGCAACTAGTCACAAAAGCTTCAAATCAAGATCGGTTTGAATTATTTATCGAGTGTGGGTAGAATCTGTGCAGAGTTGTGCTGTTTCCCCATGTGCAAGGTGGGGGTCTCTCTGGGTTCTACTCACACAGAGCCAAACGCTCATTAATGTAATTGCCAAAGATCTCAATGCAATGGGAAACTTCTGAAAAAAATCAGTCTTTAGACTCAATGAGGCTTTCCTGGGTAAATAGTTAATATTGTAATAATTAACATCACTTATGAGTGCCACGAATAGTACTATACTGGACTTTTAATTAAGATATTTTACGTAGTTTTTTGGAAAAAGTGTCCATTCTCAACACTTTTTTACAGGCCCTCATGCAGAAATTATATTGCAATCTTACATGGGGATTGGGAGTCAAGTGTGTCATGAATAGGGACTGAACGTATGGTGCCATAATTAGCTTGCTGTTGTGTATATACAAAAAGAATCTCTCTCGTCAACATAGTGCTGATCTCCCATTAACACTGCTGTTGTGCGCATATGCGAGAACGATACTCTTATGCAGCGACGGAAGCTCATTTCATGCTAATCTCTCTCTCTAATCTCCCCCATTAACACAACTGACGTGCTTGCATCCGGGGATGGAATTCCTTTCCAGCTCAGACCCCACCTGCTTGCCCTTCACCACGTATATAACCTCTTGTTTTAACAGCTCACTTGCTGGTTCAGCAGTTCTACCGCTGGATTATTTTTTCCGCCTGACAACGACCGCTTGTGTTGCGATCGAAACGTCGTAATGTTGTTTTTTATTTAATTTTTCTACGTACGTGACGTTACTGAAAGAACCAAAGAGTACTTATTTGGGTGGATAAGGAGTACAATAGTAGATGATAGGATCTGCACTATTGAGGACTTCTGTTATAATGAATCTGTTATAATGAATCTTGTCACATTATGTATGCCTTTGTGAGTCCACATATGACACAGGTGTAATGCGCTTGAGCTACTCGGCCGCGAGTCATGGTGCTGGAAGAATTGCCTTTGCCATGGATGGCACCAGCAGCTCCAGCAGCAGCAGCTTGTCAAGTCCTGGTGGTGAGGAGGCAGAGTTGCAGACAATGCCACCTTCTGCAAAGGGCGCACCTGCATGCAACGAAGTTATTGCTAACACAGCAACCGCGCATGGAACGAAGGCGCCTGCTGGGAAACGCCACGCCTGACCAGCGCCCGTTTCGACTCCACCTCACTCCCATAGTCACTAGAGTGAGAAAACAAATGTCTTGCCAAGTCTGTGGGAAAGCATTCCAACTGCCATCATGCCTAGAGTCCCACATGAGAACGGATAAAGAGACCCCTGACCAATGGCATCTGCGGTCGAAACTTTGATCAGCCAGGCAAATTCAGAAGGCATATGGAAACCTACGAAAAGTCCTATTGGATATTTCTTTGCTGTTCTATTACTGAAGCTATCAACAGAAGGGTGTGTACCGGATTAATTGCACTTGTGGCAAATGCTATGTAGGGCAAACAGGAAGAATGATCAGCATGAGACTAAAAGAACACCACAGAAATATGAAATACTCACAAATACAACTGTCAGCAGTAGCAGAACACGCGTGCCCACAAGGACACTCAATTGATTTTGATAATGTTGAAGTTCTGTGCAAAACTAGTTACTACTGGCCAAGACTAATTGCATAATCTATCGAAATTTAAAGAAATAAAAATAATTGTAATCGTTTGGATAGCTACCGACTTAGTGCTGCATGGAAGAGAATCATCAAATTACCGTTTGTACCGCTATTTTAGTACACACAATGGACACTAAGTACAAGATTAATGGGCTAGCATAATGTGCATGTATAATGTACGTTGATTCATTAATCCCCCCCCCCCCCCCACTTTGCGCTCAAAGAGAGCACAAGTGTTGTCATCACATCTACGCCTCTATATAAGGAATTAAACAGGTGGACTTCTCCCAAATCTTGCTGTTGCCTGATGAAGATAGTTGTAATTACTGAAACGTCGTACTCCGATAGTTAATGTTGTAGCTTGGCTCTCCAACACACCACACACCGGTGTGCTGTACTAGTGATGAATTGGCATGTTCTGTTTACGTGACAACCCTTACTAGTGGGCTGTCGGGTGGTGGCGGGTTTAACGACACATTTATATAGTAATAGGTTTTTACCCTTTTATATGGCACCAAAACTGACACCTTTATACAAGGGATCATGTTTGCATAAAGGTGTCAGTTTTGGTGCCAGATAAAAGGGTAAAAACCTATTACTATATCTTGCTACTGGCAAAGGTCTCATAATGTTAATTCTTACCCCGAGCTCTCAATACTCTGATAGTGCGCTGTTTTTGAGTTGTATGCCTTTTTGCGTCATCTGGTCCAACACCAGTGGAGACTAGGTTCTAAGAAAAGCCGTCTCGGGTGTGGACCAATCAGCTTCAAGGACAGTGTATATCATTATCAGAGTTGTCTCTTTTTGTTTGCATTTTGACTGCTTGTGTTGTGGTTATTGCAAACATGATCCCTTGTATAAAGGTGTCAGTTTTGGTGCCAGATAAAAGGGTAAAAACCTATTACTATATCTTGCTACTGGCAAAGGTCTCATGACACATTTATATATTTACGCGATCCAACCCATAAAACCTGTATTATGGATATTTGTCGCGAAAGCCTACGTGTTAAACGGCCATGTATTTTTACGTCTATTGCTGTATTTTCTTACGTGCAATATATTTAATAAACCATATTAATTTATTAATATTTTTGTTCATAGTTATATCATTGTTGCGCGTGCGGTGTGGTCAGTGGATATTGTTCAGTGGATCAAACCGAGACAAATATTTTTGCAGCAGCTGTAGCTGCACATTGCAACAGCGCATTCCGAATGGTGTAGAACGCATCGCCCATAATCTGTATCTGTGTGCAAACACCAGGTATGGTTGGTAAGAAACACGTTTGGTTTTAAATTAATAGAACTCGAGCTTCAGCCATATTGTTCATTATAGACCCCACTTTGTAAGCATTAATCACGCAAACCTTGCGCCTGATTCATTTGAGTCGCTGTGCTCATGAGCAACAGGGCATTTGTGGCAAGGTGTTAATGTACCACAGATTAGCACGGTTGGCTACGTACACTGCGAAAGAAGTTCAACACATATTCTTTGGGTCTTTCCGTAAAGTCACGTAGATATAGAACAATAAAATAATAAAAATAAAGTGAATAAAAAAGTAAAATATATCACGACGTTTCGATCGCAACACAAGCAATCGTCATCAGGAGAAAAATGATGAAGATTGCTTGTGTTGTGATCAAAACGTCGTGATATTTTAATTATTATTTCGTATTCACTTTATTTTTATTATTTTATTGTTCTATCTACGTGACTTTACCGAAAGACCCAAAGAATATGAATTCCTGCAGTCACGAAAGCTTTAAGTCAAGATTCAAGTTCAACACACATTCATACATTTTGGAAAGCGAGTATCCTTGCACGTACAATGCACTGGACCGCATGTTCGTGTTAAGTGAGTCAGGGGTTTTGTCACTGCCTACCCCATGATATAAATAATCTCAGGGAATTCAATTGCAAGTGTGCAATCTCCCTTCCGGTGGGCATCGAGGATGAGTCATACCCTGGCTTGCCAGGAGGCAGTGGAACACAACTGTGGAATCCTTTCCATCTGCACGGGATAGAACGTTGCCCCCTTGCTCACATTCGTTCATTTTCTGCGAGTGTACTGGTTTTCCCCCACATGTAAACACTCAGTAAGTGGCTGCAAATATCGGAATGTAAAGAGAACCGCAGATCTTGGGCGATTGTTGGGAGTGCCGGCTCACCGCCTGGCTGCTGTCTCCCCGCTCGTCTGTGGGAGACATATAGAGGTACTGAATTAGATTTATATTCTCTACATAACATGATTCCTATCTACACAAAACACTCACCGCGTGGAGTACAGCAAGTGATATTCCACGAAATAAAAAACCATGGTTGGAACGATTCACCAATGCCGGAGAGTCAAGGAATTGTTATGATTCAGGATCATGAGGGCAAACTGTCCCCGTTCTCAAACCTGAGTACGATTTAAAAGGTCATAGAACGCCTTTGTCGGAAGCAATTACTTCCCCATGTCACTGCGATGGGCAGATTCATGCCGTTGCAGTCGGCTTACACATTGTAAGTAGACCCCCCCATACGCAAGCGTACGCATTTGGGTTAACCCCTCCTCCCCCCTCCATGCATACATACTAAATGGATGCCCCCTAACAGCTACACCACCACTCCCCACACGAGACAAGCACGTGACTCTCGGTGTAAATGGAGCCGGAGCGCGAATACACGTGCCGATGCCCCAAGTACAGTTGCCACCATTTCCACGACAGAGCAAACCCAGGCACATTTCTCAGCGAGCCCAGGTCTATTGTTAAAACTGTGCAGTTCACGGTGATAAAATTAACCATAGCCATACCCGGGGTACCAGATCTCGGCACAAATCAATTCCTGCTGCCACCCGAACACTGTCCGGGGGTCAAACACAGACAGGTGGCAGCCCCAGTCGCGAGGCCACATCTGCGCTGACTCACGGTAAACGTGTGCAGGGCCAGCAGGAAGAGCCCCGGGATCTCGGAGCGCAGCCACTGGTTCCACGTGCTGTCTCGGTCCACGTCCTCGCGTGACGACGACGACACTTCAAAATCACCTGACCGGAAGGAGGGGGGAGGGAGAGTAAGAAGGTACGAAGGGGAACCTTCTAACTCTTTCACAGGGACGCGTTCTTCGCATGCGTCACCCTGCAGCCAACCTCTCTGCTCTCGTGTGTGAACGTGGGTCAGTTTGGTTTAATCGTTCAGAATGAATGGGGCATGACCCTGGCCCTTGTGCAACTTATTATTTTCCATGAGATAATACCAAACACATAATTCATGTGTGAGTGTGTCTGTGGCCTGCAAGCAAAACCTACATTCTCTCGAGTCATAAATCGGGAGCAGTCACAGGTGGGAAAGCATTGCCGAATTCCTTGAAAGGCTCAACTCTCTCCAACTTATGTTGAAAGCATTTACAGTGAGGGAAAAAGTATTTGATCCCCTGCTGATTTTGTACGTTTGCCCACTGACAAAGAAATGATCAGTCTATAATTTTAATGGTAGGTATATTTGAACAGTAAGAGAGACAGAATAACAACAACAAAATCCAGAAAAATGCATGTAAAAAATGTTCTAAATTGATTTGCATTTTAATTAGGGGAATAAGTACTTGACCCCTCTGCAAAACATGACTTAGTACTTGGTGGAAAAACCCTTGTTGGCAATCACAGAGGTCAGACGTTTTTTTGTAGTTGGCTACCAGGTTTGCACACATCTCAGGAAGGATTTTGTCCCACTCCTCTTTGCAGATCTTCTCCAAGTCATTAAGGTGTGGAGGCTGACGTTTGGCAACTCGAACCTTCAGCTCCCTCCACAGATTTTCTATGGGATTAAAGTCTGGAGACTGGCTAGGCCACTCTAGGACCTTAATGTGCTTCTTCTTGAGCCACTCCTTTGTTGCCTTGGCCGTGTGTTTTGGGTCATTGTCATGCTGGAATACCCATCCACGACCCATTTTCAATGCCCTGGCTGAGGGAAGGAGGTTATCACCCAAGATTTGACGGTACATGGCCCCGTCCATCGTCCCTTTGATGCGGTGAAGTTGTCATGTCCCCTTAGCAGAAAAACACCCCCAAAGCATAATGTTTCCACCTCCATGTTTGACGGTGGGGATGGTGTTCTTGGGGTCATAGGCAGCATTCCTCCTCCTCCAAACACGGCGAGTTGAGTTTATGCCAAAGAGCTCCATTTTGGTCTCATCTGACCACAACACTTTCACCCAGTTGTCCTCTGATTCATTCAGATGTTGATTGGCAAACTTCAGACGGGCATGTATATGTGCTTTCTTGAGCAGGGGGACCTTGCGGGTGCTGCAGGATTTCAGTCCTTCAAAGTGTAGTGTGTTACCAATTGTTTTCTTGGTATGGTGCCAGCTGCCTTGAGATCATTGAAAAGATCCTCCCGTATAGTTCTGGGCTGATTCCTCACCGTTCTCATGATCATTGCAACTCCACGAGGTGAGATCTTGCATGGAGCCCCAGGCAGAGGGAGATTGACAGTTATTTTGTGTTTCTTCCATTTGCGAATAATCGCACCAACTGTTGTCACCTTCTCCACAAGCTGCTTGGCAATGGTCTTGTAGCCCATTCCAGCCTTGTGTAGGTCTACAATCTTGTCCCTGACATCCTTGGAGAGCTCTTTGGTCTTGGCCATGGTGGAGAGTTTGGAATCTGATTGATTGATTGCTTCTGTGGACAGGTGTTTTTTATACAGGTAACAAGCTGAGATTAGGAGCACTCCCTTTAAGAGTGTGCTCCTAATCTCAGCTCGTTACCTGTATAAAAGACACCTGGGAGCCAGAAATCTTTCTGATTGAGAGGGGGTCAAATACTTATTTCCCTCATTAAAATGCAAATCAATTTATTACATTTTTGACATGCGTTTTTCTGGATTTTTTTGTTGTTATTCTGCCTCTCACTTTTCAAATAAACCTGCCATTAAAATTATAGACTAATAATTTCTTTGTCAGTGGGCAAACGTACAAAATCAGCAGGGGATCAAATACTTTTTTCCCTCACTGTATGCATTAGTTCTGCCCGTACCTCTTTGTGCCTGTGTAGTGGGCAGGCAAGTGTGGTGGAGCAGCAGGTCCAGCACACGGGGTGTCCAGCAGAGGAGAGGAACTCCCCGTGGCCGTGGCCGGGGAAGCAGAGGTCGGCGGCGCTGGGAGCGGCGTCAGTTACGCGGCGTCTGTGGGAGAAGGCACAGGCCTCTGCTGAAGATTATCATCCGCAGACACATCACACGGCTTGCCGGACACGTCACACACTCGGCCCTGTGATTGTGGAGGTGAGACAGGTTCGCGCGTGGCAACGAATGGCTTGTCGCTGGACAAACATCGACGGCAACATCGGGAGAACGCGGCACGAACTCGTGCAGAGTTTCTGGCACCGTATGAATTTACACTCCTTGTTGGTATGTACGTTGAACCTCGTTCGCGCCATACGTCAGCCAGCCGTGCTAATCGGAGGTGCAGATGGATGCAATTGAAGGACGTGGAGCAGAGGTGTCAAAATGAAAAAAAAATTGATACAGAAATTACACAAGTCCAGGGGACTTCACCAAGGCCGTGTTATCCCAGACTCTGACAGAGCACAAAGGAAGATTGGCAATGACAAAAAATGGCTTCATAACTATCATTGTCAGATGGCACACTTGCATCTTCAGTCTTCAGTCGGCGTCAGTAATTTAGGAATGCACGCATGATGCGTGACACCAACTAAAATGGCATCGATGCTGACTAATCACATCCTCTCCAAGATGTGGAACTCAAGAGACGAGGATAGCCTCTTCCAAATAGGACTACCCATGACAATTGAGTTGTCGCCTGGGTAAAAATAAAATTAACTAGTAGATTTCAACTTGAAAATCTAAACCATCGCACCAACAGTAATGGACGGAATCCTATATGAGGCGCACACTGGAGGAGCTTCAGGTGGACTCTGGTACCTGCTTTAACGTCTGTGTGAGAAGCATCTTCTCCCACTGAAATTCAAACAAAGTTGACAGTTAGACAGGACATGTTTTAAAACATCCGCAGTAAAATTCAAGTATGTATACCATTAAAGTAAACTATTTTTTATTTACCAGGTAAGGCCCATTGAGAGCTATTAAGCTCTTTTTCAGAAGCGACCTGGCCACAAATTATAGCTTAACGAAGTAGCTTATCACGTGGAAATTTATAGCAGCCAAATACTCTAAACGCATTACTTACAAATAGCTCACAAAGCGGTTATCCTCCCACTACCCTTGGGTTACCTTCTGTCCCGGTCCAGCCGAGACAGTCTGTGAATTGGCATCTGTGTTTGGGTGGCATGAATTAATTTGTACCGAGATCTGGTACCGGTACTGTGCTGAACTTTACTACTGCATGGTTGTTGACAGACCTAGACAGACTGAAACATAGGTCTGGGTTTGATCTCCATAGTGGAAAAGGTGGTAACCCGAAAAGTAACCCAAACCCTTCCACATTCAACGATAAACACTTTCAAACAGAGTTCGCTCGGAAATGACCCCACTAAACCGCACGTATGTAAACGTTTGACTTCAGTGGTTCCTCCGGCGCGTGCGAACGATGAAGTGCACGACCTCTCGTGATGATGACCTCACACCCGCATGGCTGCACGAAAGGCGGTGCTGACGAGCATGAGGCAGGTGGAAGAGGCAAAACGAGGAGGCAAGATTAGAGTGCTGTAGTAGGTGTGGTATAGTGGGGCCTATTTCCGAATGATTGATTTATGTGGAAATGAAATTGGTCAAGAGTCCGTTACTTTGTAAACATTAGCATGTATCTACTTTAATACCAAGTCTGCAGGGGTGGGAAAGATGAGGTCTGTTCATTCTGGTGGGCAAAGGTAATTTAGACACTCCAAGTTAAGTCTGGTGGCATAAGGATGAAATGCACCTTAAAAATGTAAATAATGATTATTAATCCATCTTCACTCCCACGGTGTTTCCAACCAGCGTTAGGCAATGTAATTATCTGACGTGCTGTACACTTGTACAGTGTTACTGAATTATTGTATCATTATGAATTCAGTGCCCGTTCTGCGACCGTTCCCTAGATCCCTCTCTGGTGTATAACCTGGCCTGCTGACGTCAGGGCCGTAAGCCACAGATCCCTTTCCCTGCCAGCAGCCAGCGCTATACTGTTACATTACGATTCTATGCCAAAACACAGGGAATCCTCTACTTACGATCATTCGACTTACGAACTTTCAGAGAAATGATCAAACTTGTCTGTATGTCCAGTTTCCTGATCGGACCGAGAGTCGCAAGTTCAACTGCCGCACATCATCATCACCTGATGATCATCATCACCTGATGATCATCATCACCTGATGATCATCATCACCTGATGATCATCATCACCTGATGATCATCATCACCTGATGATCATCATCACCTGATGATCATCATCACCTGATGATCATCATCACCTGATGATCATCATCACCTGATGATCATCATGATGGTTATGATCACCTGATGATCACCATCACCTGATGATTGCTTGTGTTGCAGTCGAAACGTCGTGAGAACTGTATTGTTTTATATTTTTATTATTTTATTGTTTCCCTTCTACGTGACTTTACCGAAAGAACCAAGAATATGAATCCCTGCAGTCACGAAAGCTTTAAATCAAAATATAGTTTACTTTAAAAGTTATAGTTTGAGAATGACGGTCCGATGGGAGGGAGTGAAGGGGTATTGTGAGGAGGCGTCATCGGGAGTGGAAGCTGCTGGTGGGAGCATGGGAGGTGTGGGGAGTGTGAGGTCCATCGGCATTGTGGAGAGGGAAGGGGTGAGAGTGTTGTAAGCGATGGGGCTGAGGGAGGAGTGGTGGATATGACGATGTGGAAGCTGTGTCGGTGATGAGGTGTGTGCTTGAAGTGAGGATTACATGGGGAGCGGTGCCGAAGTGGTTAGCGCACCGTGCGACGGGATCCGGCGACCCGAGTTCTATTCCCACTCACGGCCAACATCGGTGACGAGTATCTGAACCAATCTCGGTCCCATCCCAGGTCTATTCTGCCTTAAAATGAGTATCCAGGTTCGGTGAATGGGAGGAGACAAAGGCGGCCAGGCGTGGTGCTGGCCATCCATCCCATCTCAGCGTGTCGACCCCATGGCACCTGGGTAATGGAGGTGGTGATGAAGATGGTGACGACGGTGATGATGATGTTGATGACGATGTTGATGACGAGTCACTCACTCAGACTCACAGAGCCACACTCAGAGACTCACAGAGTCACTCACTCTGACTCACAGAGCCACACTCAGAGACTCACAGAGTCACTCACACTCAGAGACTCACAGAGTCATTCACACTCACAGAGTCACTCACACAGACACACACTCACTCAAGGAGACCCACAGACTCACTCACACAGACTCACAGAGTAACTCACACACAGACTCATACTCACAGACTATTCTGACACACACACAGACTCACAGAGTAACTCACACACAGACTCACACTCACAAACTAATTCTGACACACACACTGACTCGCAGAGTAACATGCACTCAGAGACTCACAGAGTCACGCTCAGTCACTCACTCAGAGACTCACAGTCACACTCAGAGAGTCACGCTCAGTCACTCACTCAGAGACTCAGAGCCACACTCAGAGACTCACAAAGTCACTCACTCAGAGATTCAGAGCCACAGACTCACAGAGCCACACTCACGAGATTCACAGAGCCACATTCAGAGACGCACAGAGTCACTCAGAGACTCACAAAGTCACTCACTCAGAGACTCAGAGCCACACTCAGGGACTCACAGTCACTTACTCTGACACTCGGAGACTCACTCAGACTCACACAGACTCAGAGTAACTCACACACTCACAGACTTACACAGCAACTCACAGTCACTCCCACTCAACTCAGTCTCACCGGGTAACTCACTCACACAGACTCGGAGTAACTCACATGAACTCACAAAGTAACTCACTCACATGAACTCACAAAGTAACTCACTCACACAGACTCGGAGTAACTCACATGAACTCACAAAGTAACTCACTCACACAGACTCACAGACTACCAAACAAAAACAAAGATCCCCAGTGAACCCTTAACAGACTGTAGGGGCAAGTGCTGTTAGCGAGCACCTACGAAGGCCGGTACGGCACACGAGGGGGTGGGTGGCCAGCACCACGCCCGGCCGCCTTTGTCTCCCCCATTGGCGATGTTTACACACCGCAACCAGGTACTCATTTGAGGCCGAGTCGACCTAGGGGAGGCCCAAGACCTGTTCAGAAAATCGTCACCGGTGTTGGTGGCCGTGAGCGGGAATCGAACTCGGGTCGCCGGGTTCGTAGCGCAGCGTAGCGCTAACCGCTGCGCCACCGCTCCCCACACCCTCGCTCACAAACACAACGCAGGCAGCGTGGGCAGCCCTGGTCCATCCACTGCTGGATGAGGGCCTTGCCATGCCGTGCGAGTTATTTGACCAGAAGCGCAGTGCGTGTTGTTAACATTTCCCGTGTGGTGGATAGAATCGGAGGGCTTTCCCCAGCCCTCACCCACCAGGAATGGTGAAGTATAGTCAAATACTTCCTGTGACCAACACGGCGTTAGGAGACATTCATACAACCCACAGATGGACTAATAATTATTGTAAGTACTGTGGTGTACTTAAATAATGTGTGGAGGAGGAGGAGGAAGAAGCTCCAGAAGTCGCACTTCAGCAGCCACCACTGCCCCTTCGCAGTATCAACAACCACGCAGACAAATGCACTGCCACATCCTACAACACGCGTTTGTTCCTTCAAAGTAGTGAATTAGCGTCCCAACACGCTGGTTCACGAAGATGGAGCGGTAATATAATGAGCTGGACAGCGACAACAACTTAAATCAGCGGTAATAATGCGGCTGACACGCAGGAAGCAATACTTAGGTAGGCCGCGATGAGACCACGGCGCTCGGATGGCGACCCTGCCTGGGAAGGTGCACACAAACTCCTCAGAGTGAGCACCACAATGTTGTCCTTACAACACACAGTGGTCTCGCTTTTCTTTCATATCCACGAGCACAGCAACATCCAGCAACACATATCTCCTCACATTGTGCCCAGGACTGCTTTAAATAAAGATTTTAAATAAACTTTCCCGCCAAAAAATGTAATTGAGGCGTGTGTGGGTATCGATGTGGAACTTGTGATCACATTGCTAAGAGCCGAAACACAAGGCACCCACCACCCCACACATCCTACTACTACTGCTGCTGTTGCTGCCTTGTGAAGTCTATGATGATGATGAGCAGCAGCAGCGAGATAATGAGGAGGTTGAATGTGATGATGATAATGTGGAGTAGAGTCAGGGGGGTTATGCCCAAAGTTCTCTGTCCTCACCTCCCCACCACCGCCACGTCCCAACTCTGAACATCCACACATCATCATCATCATCGACCAGCAATGACCAACAGCAGCTCACAGCCCATTAAATACACCACCAGTAGGACAATTGTATGGAGGAGGCCAAACAAACATCTAAAACTAACAAAATAACAATTGCCATTGAGAACTGTTTCACGTAACTCGTGCACTCAAAGTCCTCAGACAATTGCAGTTATATTTCGATTAATGGCAGTCTGGATGGCGTCAATTTTTTCCATGAACACGTTGGCTACAACCGGAGATAGGGGGGAGCCCATTGGGGTGCCCTCAGTTTGTTTGTAGAAAGTTCCATTCCAGGTGAAGTATGTGTTGGTTAAGCAATGTCTCACCAGGGGGGGTACATCAAATTTGAAACTGACGCCATACAGACTGCCACTCTACGCCCAACCTTATGGAAGAGGTACGTGGATGACACCTTTGTCATCTGGCCACATGGCCAGCCTGCTCTAGACCAATTCCGCGACCACATCAATTCCATACACCCAGCCATCAGATTTACCATGGAGGTCGAAAAAGATGGCAAACTACCATTTTTGGATGTCTTAATTAAAAGGAGACATGATGGTTCAATGAGCCACTCTGTCTACAGGAAAGCCACCCATACAGATGCTTACTTGAAACCGGATTCCCACCACCATCCATCCCAAAAGAACTCCCTCATCAAGACTCTATGCCAAAGAGCCCAATGCATTTCCGACCAGGAACACATTACCAGTGAACTCAAGCACGTACACCAGTCTCTCGGCACTAATGGTTACTCCGACTACACAATCTGCAAAGCCATCACTCCAGTCATGAAGAAGGATTCTCTTGTGGAGCCACTCAAAACCATCACCTTACCCTACATTGCAGGGGTCACTAAAAAGATCTCCAAAATCCTGAATAAACACAAGATCCAGGTCCGATTCAACACAATACATAAAATCCGTGATCTAGTTCCATCTGTAAAATATGCTGTTCCAGACATACAGTACCCGGGCGTTTACAAACTAAAGTGCCTTTGTGGTAGTAGCTACATTGGAGAAACCAAACGACATATCTCGGACCGCATCCGTGAACATGAAGCAGATTTGAAACACGGTAGGACGAACTCCTCTGCCGTGGCAGATCACTGTTATAATTCAGTGGGCTCACATGACATTGACTTCTCCAAGACGGAGGTTCTTTGCAAACCAACCGGCTACCATGAGAGATTCGTTCATGAGGCCATTCACATATACAAGCACAGAGACAATTTCAACCGAGAAGATGGATTCTGGCTTAGTAACCATTGGAAAGATGTTTTAAACCATTTCCGTTCTTAATTAATTGTATTTTACGATGACCTTCAGACCGCAGCTCTTTCACCAGCATTGACTCTTAATACCTCTCACACCACGGTTAATGGTATGGTTTACAACATGGAGTATAATAGCGCCTCGCAGCTGTCTCTCTCCCCCTCCTCTGTTCCGACCTTGGATGAACTCGTCCGTCTGAATGGGGCCCGTAGCTATCCGTGTTGCTAAAGTTGAGGGTAAGAATCCCCCATTTTTTTCGCCATATAGCATTGTGATATATAACGACTTATTGTTGGTAGCTTAGTTGATTGGAGAATATAGAGTTTATTGATAACATTAAGGTAATTTATATTTTAGTTTTTTATTGGTTCACTATGTAGTATTCATTATACATTGTATTGTATACCCAGTTACTGTGAATAGCTCAGATGTGTAGACCTTGACTTCAACATAGCCATTTCTGTGACCAGTCACTAGCTAATGACTCAGTTATTTCAATGCTAAATTCGCCTAGGTATTTCAATGCTAAATTCTCCTGTTTGATTTGTACTAGGTGCCTCGGTGAATGTGTATGCTCTGACTTTAAACATAGCTATTTCTGTGACCAGTTACAAGCTAATCACTCAGCTATTTCAATGCTAAATTCTATGCTAATTCCTTTGTCAAGGGGTGCCTCTGCGGATGTGTATGCTTTAACTTAGCTATTTCAATGCTAAATTCTATGCTAATTCCTTTGTCAAGGGGTGCCTCTGCGGATGTGTATGCTTTAACTTTAACATAGCCATTTCTGTGACCAGTCACAAGCTAATCACTCGGCCATTTCAATGCTAAATTATATGCTAATTCCTTTGTCAAGGCGCTTTGTTTCTTCTGACAAAGCTTAAAGGTCGTGATCTGAACGTGGCTTTTTTCACTCCAGCGCTGTCCTACCAGACAGTCTCGTCCCTTCACCTGATGAAGGCCGCTTGTGTTGTGGCCGAAACGTCGTGAGAATATTATTGTGTTATTTTATTTTATCAATTTATTATTTTATTCCCATTCTACGTGACTTTACCGAAAGAACCAAAGAAGATGAATCCTTGCAGTCACGAAAGCTTTAAATCGAAATATAACTGCAATTGTCTGAGGACTTTGAGTGCACGAGTTATGTGAAACAGTTCTCGGTGGCAATTGTTATTTTGTTAGTTTTAGATGTTTGTTTGGCCTCCTCCATACAATTGTCCTACTGGTGGTGTATTTAATGGGCTGTGAGCTGCTGTTGGTCATTGCTGGTCGATGATGATGATGATGTGTGGATGTTCAGAGTTGGGACGTGGCGGTGGTGGGGAGGTGAGGACAGAGAACTTTGGGCATAACCCCCCTGACTCTACTCCACATTATCATCATCACATTCAACCTCCTCATTATCTCGCTGCTGCTGCTGCTCATCATCATCATAGACTTCACAAGGCAGCAACAGCAGCAGTAGTCGTAGTAGGATGTGTGGGGTGGTGGGTGCCTTGTGTTTCGGCTCTTAGCAATGTGATCACAAGTTCCACATCGATACCCACACATGCCTCAATTACATTTTTTGGCGGGAAAGTTTATTTAAAATCTTTATTTAAAGCAGTCCTGGGCACAATGTGAGGAGATATGTGTTGCTGGATGTTGCTGTGCTCGTGGATATGAAAGAAAAGCGAGCCCACTGTGTGTTGTAAGGACAACATTGTGGTGCTCACTCTGTGAGGAGTTTGTGTGCACCTTCCCAGGCAGGGTCGCCATCCGAGCCCCGTGGTCTCATCGCGGCCTACCTAAATATTGCTTCCTGCGTGTCTGCCGCATTATTACCGCTGATTTAAGTTGTTGTCGCTGTCCAGCTCATTATATGACCGCTCCATCTTCGTGAACCAGCGTGCTGGGACGCTAATTCACTACTTTGAAGGAACAAACGCGTGTTGTAGAATGTGGCAGTGCATTTGTCTGCGTGGTTGTTGATACTGCGAAGGGGCAGTGGTGGCTGCTGAAGTGCGACTTCTGGAGCTTCTTCCTCCTCCTCCTCCACACATTATTTAAGTACACCACAGTACTTACAATAATTATTAGTCCATCTGTGGGTTGTATGAATGTCTCCTAACGCCGTGTTGGTCACAGGAAGTATTTGACTATACTTCACCATTCCTGGTGGTTGAGGGCTGGGGAAAGCCCTCCGATTCTATCCACCACACGGGGAATGTTAACAACACGCACTGCGCTTCTGGTCAAATAACTCGCACGCATGGCAAGGCCCTCATCCAGCAGTGGATGGACCAGGGCTGCCCACGCTGCCTGCGTTGTGTTTGTGAGCGAGGGTGTGGGGAGCGGTGGCGCAGCGGTTAGCGCTGCGCTACGAACCCGGCGACCCGAGTTCGATTCCCGCTCACGGCCACCAACACCGGTGACGATTATCTGAACAGGTCTTGGGCCTCCCCTAGGTCGACTCGGCCTCAAATGAGTACCTGGTTGCGGTGTGTAAACATCGCCAATGGGGGAGACAAAGGCGGCCGGGCGTAGTGCTGGCCACCCACCCCCTCGCGTGCCGTGCCGGCCTTCGTAGGTGCTCGCTAACAGCACTTGCCCCTACAGTCTGTTAAGGGTTCACTGGGGATCTTTGTTTTTGTTTGTTAGTCTGTGAGTCTGTGTGAGTGAGTTACTTTGTGAGTTCATGTGAGTTACTCCGAGTCTGTGAGTGTGTTACCCGGTGAGACTGAGTTGAGTGGGAGTGACTGTGAGTTACTGTGTAAGTCTGTGAGTGTGTGAGTTACTCTGAGTCTGTGTGAGTCTGAGTGAGTCTCCGAGTGTCAGAGTGAGTGACTATGTGAGTCTCTGAGTGAGTGACTCCGTGTGTCTCTGTGGCTCTGTGAGTCTGTGTGAGTGAGTTACTTTGTGAGTTCATGTGAGTTACTCCGAGTCTGTGTGAGTGAGTTACTTTGTGAGTTCATGTGAGTTACTCCGAGTCTGTGAGTGTGTTACCCGGTGAGACTGAGTTCAGTGGCAGTGACTGTGAGTTACTGTTTAAGTCTGTGAGTGTGTGAGTGAGTGACTTTGTGAGTCTCTGAGTGTGAGTGTGCGTCTCTGAGTGTGGCTCTGTGAGTCTGTGCTTCTGAGTCTGAGTGTGCATCTCTGAGTGAGTGACTGTGAGTCCCTGAGTGTGGCTCTGAGTCTCTGAGTGTGGCTCTGTGAGTCTGTGGCTCTGAGTCTCTGAGTGAGTGACTCTGAGTCTCTGAGTGAGTGACTTTGCGAGTCTCTGAGTGTGGCTCTGATTCTCTGAGTGAGTGACTTTGTGAGTCTCTGAGTGAGTGACTGGATCTCTGAGTGTGCCTCTGTGAGTGCGTGCGAGTCTCTGAGTGAGTGGCTATGAGTCCCTGAGTGAGTGACTGAGTGTGACTCTGTGAGTCTCTGAGTGCGTGTTACTCTGCGAGTCTGTGTGTGTCAGAATTAGTCTGTGAGTGTGAGTCTGTGTATGAGTTACTCTGTGAGTCTGTGTGAGTGAGTCTGTGAGTGAGTCTGTGGGTCTCCTTGAGTGAGTGTAAGTCTGTGTGAGTGACTGTGATTCTCTGAGTGACTCAGTGAGTCTCTTGAGTGTGGCTCTGTGAGTCTGAGTGAGTGACTGTGAGTCTCTTGAGTGTGGCTGTGAGTCTCTTGAGTGTGGCTCTGTGAGTCTGAGTGAGTGACTGTGAGTCTCTTGAGTGTGGCTGTGAGTCTCTGAGTGTGGCTCTGTGAGTCTGAGTGAGTGACTCGTCATCACCATCGTCATCAACATCATCATCACCGTCGTCACCATCTTCATCACCACCTCCATTACCCAGGTGCCATGGGGTCGACACGCTGAGATGGGATGGATGGCCAGCACCACGCCTGGCCGCCTTTGTCTCCTCCCATTCAACGAACCTGGATACTCATTTTAAGGCAGAATAGACCTGGGATGGGACCGAGATTGGTTCAGATACTCGTCACCGATGTTGGCCGTGAGTGGGAATAGAACTCGGGTCGCCGGATCCCGTCGCACGGTGCGCTAACCACTTCGGCACCGCTCCCCATGTAATCCTCACTTCAAGCACACACCTCATCACCGACACAGCTTCCACATCGTCATATCCACCACTCCTCCCCCAGCCCCATCGCTTACAACACTCTCACCCCTTCCCTCTCCACAATGCCGATGCACCTCACACTCCCCACACCTCCCATGCTCCCACCAGCAGCTTCCACTCCCGATGACGCCTCCTCACAATACCCCTTCACTCCCTCCCATCGGACCGTCATTCTCAAACTATAACTTTTAAAGTAAACTATATTTTGATTTAAAGCTTTCGTGACTGCAGGGATTCATATCCTTGGTTCTTTCGGTAAAGTCACGTAGAAGGGAAACAATAAAATAATAAAAATATAATACAATAAAATTCTCCCGACGTTTCGACTGCAACACAAGGAATCATCAGGTGATGATGATCATCAGGTGATGTTGCAGTCGAAACGTCGTGAGAATTTTATTGTTTTATATTTTTATTATTTTATTGTTTCCCTTCTACGTGACTTTATCGAAAGAACCAAGAATATAAACTATATTTTTTATTTTACCCGTTTGAGGCCCCACTGAGCTATGGAGCTATTTTTCAGAAGCAACCTGGCCTCACAAATGTTATCTTCAACGAAGTGGCTTATCCCGTGGAAATTTATAGAGGCCAAATACTCTAAACGCGTGATGTTTATTCTAAATGTAGTGAGAGAGACATGCAACCTCAAAATATACAGCAGGCGACAGGGTCCGGATTGAATCCACGGCCTCCTGCGTACCAGGCGAGGTAGTTAACATATTGCCACTGTGGTGCCCTGTGGTCACGTGAGGCCTACCACTTCTGAATGGCTTGTGATGCATATTTGAACATTACTGCAAGCGTCTTAGCCTCATTCATTAGTCAGGTATTCGAAGGGAATATTGTCATTTGGTAACGCTATTTCAAATATCGCTCATTAAACGTTCAATTTTAATGCAATGCAATTGAGGGACTTTGTGGAGTCTTGTCGTGGTCTGGAGCCGTGGTTGTTGTGTTGCTACCTTGCCCAAGCTTGCATTTGTTGACAAATTGGCAGGAATGTATGTACTTTGTATTTTTATCAATTTGCTTACATTTTCTCCATCTTGCCTCTCATCGGTTTTGGAAAAAGCTCGCTGACCCGCCCCTACTGGACATATGTGAAAAAAGATCTTCATAGCTCATCGGATTCCTCCAGGATATAAAAAAGATTCTGATTCTGATTAATCAGTGGCGCTGCGAACAACCTATTCCCTGTATTGCTGCGGGAATCTGCATCCACACATGATCAAGCACCCCTGTGTAATGCAATACACATGGTTCCATTATCATAGACATGTAATTCTGCAAATGTGCAGAAATGTCTTCCGTATGCGACTTACTCCAGACAAGTTTAGACTATTAAACGTGACCTGTTATGACTCGTCTAATGTGTATTGTGTGGTCGTTAGCACAGAAAGATGTGTCTGGTAATGTCCTAATGGACCAAAAATAGCAAAAAGGAGGCTGGGTCTGTGTTGTTCAGAGTGACCACCATATATAGACTCTTGTACGTACAAACGAGTTCGGTTCCAGAGGTCTGTTCGTAAGTCGATTTGTTCGTGAGTCCAACTTTACTCCCGTCGATTTCAAACACGTTTTACGGCTTGTACACTAAACAGGGGGAATGGCTTTAAAAGTTGCCTCTGGTTCTTCACGTTCTGCAGATGTAGATGCCACCATGAACTTGCGACTCTCGGTCCAAACAGGAAACTGGACAAACGGACAGGTTTGATCATATCTCTGTATGTTCGTAAGTCGAATGTTCGTAAGTAGAGGAGTCCCTGTGTTGTGGCATAGAATGGTAATGTAACAGTATAGCGCTGGCTGCTGGCAGGGAAAGGGATCTGCGGCTTACAGCCCTGACGTCAGCAGGCCAGGTTATACACCAGAGGGGGATCTAGGGAAAGGTCGCAGAAGGGGCACTGAATTCATAATGATACAATAATTCAGTAACACTGTACAAGTGTACAGCACGTCAGATCATTACATGGCCTAACCCTGGTTGGAAACACCGTGGGAGTGAAGAAGAAGATGGATTAATAATCATTATTATTTACATTTGTAAGGTGCATTTCATCCGTATGCCACCAGACTTAACTTGGAGTGTCTAAATTCTCTTTGCCCACCAGAATGAACAGACCTCATCTTTCCCACCCCTGCAGACTTGGTATTAAAGTAGATACATGCTAATGTTTACAAAGTAACGGACTCTTGACCAATTTCATTTCCACATAAATCAATCATTCGGAAATAGGCTTCACTATACCCCACCGACTACAGCACTCTAATCTTGCCTCCTCGTTTTGCCTCTTCCACCTGCCTCATGCTCGTCAGCACCGCCTTTCGTGCAGCCATGCGGGTGTGAGGTCATCATCACGAGAGGCCGTGCACTTCATCGTTCGCACGCGGCGGAGGAACCACTGAAGTCAAACGTTTACATACGTGCGGTTTAGTGGGGTCATTTCCGAGCGAACTCGGTTTTAAAGTGTTTATCGTTGAATGTGGAAAGGTTTGGGTTAGTTTTCGGGTTACCACCTTTTCCACTATGGAGATCAAACCCAGACCTATGTTTCAGTCGGTCTAGGATTGTCAACAACCATGCAGTAGTTAAGTTCAGCACAGTACCGGTACCAGATCTCGGTACAAATTAATTTATGCCACCCAAACACAGATGCCAATTCACAGACTGTCTCGGCTGGACCGGGACAGGAGGTAACCCAAGGGTAGTGGGAGGATAACCGCTTTGTGAGCTATTTGTAAGTAATGCGTTTAGAGTATTTGGCTGCTATAAATTTCCACGTGATAAGCTACTTCGTTAAGCTATAATTTGTGGCCAGGTCGCTTCTGAAAAAGAGCTTAATAGCTCTCAATGGGCCTTACCTGGTGAATAAAAAATAGTTTACTTTAATGGTATGCATACTTGAATTTTACTGCGGATGTTTTAAAACATGTCCTGTCTAACTGTCAACTTTGTTTGAATTTCAGTGGGAGAAGAAGCTTCTCACAGACGTTAAAGCAGGTACCAGAGTCCACCTGAAGCTCCTGCAGTGTGCGCCTCATATAGGATTCCGTCCATTACTGTTGGTGCGATGGTTTGGATTTTCAAGCTGAAATCTACTAGTTCATTTTATTTTTACCCAGGCGACAACTCAATTGTCAAGGGTAGTCCTGTTTGGAAGTGGCAATCCTCGTCTCTTGAGTTCCACATCTTGGAGAGGATGTGATTAGTCAGCATCGATGCAATTTTAGTTGGTGTCACGCATCATGCGTGCATTCTTAAATTACTGACGCCGACTGAAGACTGAAGATGCAAGTGTGCCATCTGACAATGAAAGTTATGAAGCCATTTTTTGTCATTGCCAATCTTCCTTTGTGCTCTGTCAGAGTCTGGGATAACACGGCCTTGGTGAAGTCCTCTGGACTTGTGTAATTTCTGTATCAATTTTTTTTTTCATTTTGAAACCTCTGCTCCACGTCCTTTAATTGCATCCATCTGCACCTCCAATTAGCACGGCTGGCTGACGTACGGCGCGAAAGAGGTTCAACGTACATACCTACAAGGAGTGCAAATTCATACGGTGCCAGAAACTCTGCACGAGTTCGTGCCGCGTTCTCCCGATGTTGCCGTCGATGTTTGTCCAGCGACAAGCCATTCGTTGCCACGCGCGAACCTGTCTCACCTCCACAATCACAGGGCCGAGTGCGTGACGTGTCCGGCAAGCCGTGTGATGTGTCTGCGGATGATAATCTTCAGCAGAGGCCTGTGCCTTCTCCCACAGACGCCGCGCAACTGACGCCGCTCCCAGCGCCGCCGACCTCTGCTTCCCCGGCCACGGCCACGGGGAGTTCCTCTCCTCTGCTGGACACCCCGTGTGCTGGACCTGCTGCTCCACCACACTTGCCTGCCCACTACACAGGCACAAAGAGGTACGGGCAGAACTAATGCATAAACGCTTTCAACATAAGTTGGAGAGAGCTGAGCCTTTCTAGGAATTCGGCAATGCTTTCCCACCTGTGACTGCTCCCGATATATGACTCGAGAGAATGTAGGTTTTGCTTGCAGGCCACACACACACACATGAATGATGTGTTTGGTATTATCTCATGGAAAATAATGAATTGCACAAGGGCAAGGGTCATGCCCCATTCATTCTGAACGATTAAACCAAACTGACCCACGTTCACACACGAGAACAGAGAGGTTGGTTGCAGGGTGACGCACACGAAGAACGCGTCACTGTGAAAGAGTTAGAAGGTTCCCCTTCGTACCTTCTTACTCTCCCTCCCACCCCACTCCTTCCGGTCAGGTGATTTTGAAGTGTCGTCGTCGTCAGACGAGGACGTGGACCAAGACAGCGCGTGGAACCAGTGGCTGCGCTCCGAGATCCCGGAGCTCTTCCTGCTGGCCCTGCACACGTTTACCGTGAGTCGGTGCAGATGTGGCCTCGCGACTGGGGCTGCCACCTGTCCGCGTTTGACCCCCGAACAGTGTTCGAGTGGCAGCAGGAATTGATTTGTGTCGAGATCTGGTACCCCGGGTATGGCTATGGTTGAATTTTATCACCGTGAACTGCACAGTTTTAACAATAGACCTCAGCTCGCTGAGAAATGTGCCTGGGTTTTCTCTGTCGTGGAAATGGTGGCAACTGTACTTGGGGCATCGGCACGTTTATTCGCGCTCCGGCTCCATTTACACCGAGAGTCACGTGCTTGTCTCGTGTGGGGAGGGGTGGTGTAGCTGTTAGGGGGCATCCATTTAGTATGTATGCATGGAGGGGGGAGGAGGGGTTAACCCACATGCGTACGCTTGCGTATGGGGGGTCTACTGACAATGTATAAGCCGACTGCAACGGCATGAATCTGTCCATCGCAGTGACATGGGGAAGTAATTACTTCCGACAAAGGCGTTCTATGACCTTTTAAATCGTACTCAGATTTGAGAACGGGGACAGTTTGCATTCATGATCCTGAATCATGACAATTCCTTGATTCTCCGGCAGTCGTGAATCGTTCCAACCATCAGTAGGAATCGTGTATATGTGTGTACGTGTATGCACAGCTGTACCCATTGGCTTCTGTTTTGGTCACGTACGTTTCTTTTTTATTTCGTGGAATATCACTTGCTGTACTCCACGCGGTGAGTGCTTTGTGTATATAGGAATCATGTTATGTAGAGAATATAAATCTAATTCAGTACCTCTATATGTCTCCCACAGACGAGCGGGGAGACAGCAACCAGGCAGTGAGCCGGCACTCCCAACAATCGCCCAAGCTCTGCGGTTCTTTTTACATTCCGATATTTGCAGCCACTTACTGAGTGTTTACATGTGGGGGGAAACCAGTACACTCGCAGAAAACGAACGAATGTGAGCAAGGGGGCAACGTTCTATCCCGTGCAGATGGAAAGGATTCCACAGTTGTGATCCACTGCCTCCTGGCAAGCCAGGGTATGACTCATCCTCGATGCCCACCGGAAGGGAGATTGCACACTTGCAATTTAATTCCCTGAGATTATTTATATCATGGGGTAGGCAGTGACAAAGCCCCTGACTCACTTAACACGAACATGCGGTCCAGTGCATTGTACGTGCAAGGATACTTGCTTTCCAAAATGTATAAATGTGTGTTGAACTTGAATCTTGACTTAAAGCTTTCGTGACTGCAGGAATTAATATTCTTTGGGTCTTTTGGTAAAGTCACGTAGATAGAACAATAAAATAATAAAAATTAAGTGAATACAAAATACTAATAAAAATATCACGACGTTTCGATCGCAACACAAGCAATCGTCATCAGGAGAAAAACAAGCAATCATCATCATTTTTCTCCTGATGACGATTGCTTGTGTTGCGATCGAAACGTGATATATTTAACTTTTTTATTCACTTTATTTTTATTATTTTATTGTTCTATCTACGTGGCTTTACGGAAAGACCCAAAGAATATGTGTTGAACTTCTTTCGCAGTGTGCGTAGCCAACCGTGCTAATCTGTGGTACATTAACACCTTGCCACAAATGCCCTGTTGCTCATGAGCACAGCGACTCAAATGAATCAGGCGCAAGGTTTGCGTGATTAATGCTTACAAAGTGGGGTCTATAATGAACAATATGGCTGAAGCTCGAGTTCTATTCATTTAAAACCAAACGTGTTTCTTACCAACCATACCTGGTGTTTGCACACAGATACAGATTATGGGCGATGCGTTCTACACCATTCGGAATGCGCTGTTGCAATGTGCAGCCACAGCCGCTGCAAAAATATTTGTCTCGGTTTGATCCACTGAACAATATCCACTGACCACACCGCACGCGCAACAATGATATAACTACGAGCAAAAATATGAATAAATTAGGATGGTTTATTAAATATATTGCACGTAAAAAAATACAGCAATAGACGTAAAAATACATGGCAGTTTAACACGTACGCTTTCGCGATAAATATCCATAATACAGGTTTTATGGGTTGGATCGCGTAAATATATAAATGTGTCGTTAAATCCGCCACCACCCGACAGCCAACTAGTAAGGGTTGTCACGTAAACAGAACATGCCAATTCATCACTAGTACAGCACACCGGTGTGTGGTGTGTTGGAGAGCCAAGCTACAACATTAACCATCGGAGTATGACGTTTCAGTAATTACAACTAGCTTCATCAGGCAACAGCAAGATTTGGGAGAAGTCCACCTGTTTCATTCCTTATATAGAGGCGTAGATGTGGTGACAACACTTGTGCTCTCTTTGAGCGCGGGGGGGGGGGGGGATTAATGAATCAACGTACATTATACATGCACATTATGCTAGCCCATTGAGCTTGTACTTAGTGTCCATTGTGTGTACTAAAATAGCCGTACAAACGGTAATTTGATGATTCGCTTCCATGCAGCACTAAGTCGGTAGCTATCCAAACGATTACAATTATTTTTATTTCTTTAAATTTCGATAGATTCTGTAATTTGTTTTGGCCAGTAGTAACTAGCTTTGCACAGAACTTCAACATTATCAAAATCAATTGAGTGTCTTTGTGGGCACGCGTGTTCTGCTACTGCTGACAGTTGTATTTGTGAGCATTTCATATTTCTGTAGTGTTCTTTTAGTCTCGTGCTGATCATTCATCCTGTTTGCCCAACATAGCATTCCACAAGTGCAATTAATCCGGTACACACCTTCTGTTGATAGCTTCAGTAATAGAACAGCAAAGAAATATCCAATAGTCCTTTTCGTAGGTTTCCATATGCCTTCTGAATTTGCCTGGCTGATCAAAGTTTCGACCGCAGATGCCATTGGTCAGGGGTCTCTTTGTCCGTTCTCATGTGGGACTCTAGGCATGATGGCAGTTGGAATGCTTTCCCACAGACTTGGCAAGACATTTGTTTTCTCACTCTAGTGACTATGGGAGTGAGGTGGAGTCGAGACGGGCGCTGGTCAGGCGTGGCGTTTCCCAGCAGGCGCCTTCGTTCCATGCGCGGTTGCTGTGTTAGCAATAACTTCGTTGCATGCAGGTGCGCCCTTTGCAGAAGGTGGCATTGTCTGCAACTCTGCCTCCTCACCACCAGGACTCGACAAGCTGCTGCTGCTGGAGCTGCTGGTGCCATCCATGGCAAAGGCAATTCTTCCAGCACCATGACTCGCAGCTGAGTAGCTCTGACACACCTTCAACACCGCATGGGCAAAATTGCCGTCATTCACCATGCCACGTGCGCCCCTTGAGTTCTTTCCGTGGGTTACTCCATATGCCTTCTGAGTTTGTAGGGCCGATCAAAGCTTTGATCGCAGATGTTGCAGCTTTGACCACCGGTTTTGTGCATTCTCATGTGGGACCCTAAGCACCATGCCAGTTGGAATGTTTTCCTGCAGACGTCGCAAGAGATTCGTTTTCTCACTCTACTGACTCTATCGGATTCCAGTGGCTCTATCAGTTTCAACACTGCATTGGAAAAACTGCCGTTATTCACCAAGCCTGGTGCACCCTTTATCATGTAATACTTTTCGTGGGTCTTCATATGCCTTTTGAATTTCCCTGGCTGATCAAAACTTCGTCCGCATATGCCGCACCATTGATCACGGGTCTCCTTGTGCGTTCTTACGTGGGATTCTAGGCACCATGCCAGTTGGAATTTTTTCCCACAGACGTCACAAGAGATGAGTTTTTTCGCTCTTGTAACTCTACCGGATTGAGGTGGGGTCGAGACGGGTGCTGGTGAAGTGCCATCGATGGTAAAGGCAATTCTCCCAGCACCACCATGACTCGCAGCGGAGTTGCTCTCGCACATCTGATACATTAGACAAAGTTCACGCGCATGACACCCGTGTCACGAGTGTACTCACAAAAGCATACTTAAGGTGACATAAGATTCATTACAACAGATTTATTATAACAGAACTCCTCAATAGTGCAGATCCTATCATCTACTATTTTACTCCTTATCCACCAAAATAAGTACTCTTTGGTTCTTTCGGTAAAGTCACGTAGATAGGAAAAATGAAATAAAAAATAATATATCACGACCATAAATGACGTCACACGATTTTGGACGATTTTTGAGCCCCCCCCCTCGTCACACGGCGTCACAAAAAGTCAACCCCCCCCCCTCAAGTATGACGTCACAAAGCTCTGCCCCCCCCCCCCCCAAAACCATATTTTCATTTTGAAAATAAAACATGCTTCAAATCGCTTTAAACTATTGTCATTGTATTTAATGTAGCGCTGCACTCTGATGTTGTAGGAGAAAACATTTATTAAAAAGTCTATTTAACTAAATAGAACGTGTTGTCTTTATTTATTTAAAGTTGCGCATTTTGACGTGACGTCACATTTCTCAAACCCCCCCCCCCCGTCACAAATGTCTGACCCCCCCTCCCCAAGTGTGTGACGTCATTTATGGATGGCCCCCATCGCCTTAAAACGCGAGCTCGCGCTTGCAAACTGAAACCAAGGAACTTTTTTTGTTCAGCAGCGCGATCCTCCGCGAGATGTAGTGAGTCGGCCTCGCGCTGTGAGTGAGTGTGAGTGAGACAGCATCGTCCCCCACTCCTCCTGATGTCGAGGGTAAATGGGCGAGGTTTAAGCCTGTGACTCATGCAGCTGCAATGGCTGCTTTGTGTACGCGGTCCAGACCTCCCCAGAGACCCTGGCTGACAGAGGAGGTGTTTAGGATTGTTGAGAAAAAGCGACAGGCCCACTCTAATCGTCTACAGCATCCCACGTCAGAGAATGAGGAGGCTTACCGCAGCCTTCGCTCGGAGGTTCGGAGAGCCGTGAGGTGCTGCAAGGATGGGTGGTGGTCGCGGGTTGCTGAGGAGATGGAGTCTGCCTCAATGGCCCGCGATCACAAATCCCTATTTAGCTCCATCAAAAAGTAACCTACAGCGCCACACCTATTACCATTGTAGGGGTAATCGTCACTCACCACTCTGTGGGCTGGTAGCTTCCCCTTATCGTCAATAGGGGGCGGAAGCGCTATCACGCCAGGGCTAATGTCCATGGCCCACAAAGGGGCCAACGACAAACCCTAGCAAACGGATCCTGGGACACATTCCCCGGGGCCCCGTGAGGGGGGAACCGGGGGATGATGTCACCTTCCAGAACGTTCTAGAAGGGAAGCGTGGCTAGGGCGGAGCAAGCCACGAACCATAAGCCGGACCTCTCAGAGGTCTGGCTCAGTCATCTGCAAGCTGAAGAACGAAGACCTGGGCTGAAGATAGGACTCTGGACCCCAAGCTCCGTTGTCCTTCTAAGGGCCAGAGCTCAGTGAGGCCAGTGGTCAGGACCCACGGACCGGGTACGGTCAGGTCAAATAGCCTCTCCTAGGGTCCCAGCCGGAGGAAGGGTAACGGGGTACCCAGTGATAGGGCCCTATAATCCGGAGGCCATACCTCCCCAGGGATCGGATAAAGGGACTGATATACCCTTTGTGTTAGGGACTTGTAAGGAAGACAATAAATATCGTGTTGCCTCATCAGAAGTTTATTCGTCAATTTATACCCACTACATCATTAGGGGAACGAAGGGTGATCCAATCTCCGACCCCCAGGGACAGGTTTGCAGATTTGCTGAGCATTTCTGTGAGGTCCTGGGGGAGGGGGAATCCCTCAGCCTGGAAAACATCATGGGACAAAGTGGGGATGACTCTGCTGAGGATGCGGTGCCTCAAATATTGGAGGAGGAAGTCACCCTCTGTGAGTGGCTGGCTGAGGTACCATCCGTTGAGGAAGTACTGAGGGCGATCCAGAGTCCGAGACCAGGAAAGGCACCGAGCAGAGATGATCTCCAAATCGAAATGCTGAGGGAGGGTGGCGTTTGTGCGTAGACTGCCCTACATGACATCATAACAACAGTTTGGGCCACTGGACAGGTTCCGCAGGATTGGAAGGATGCCCTGGTGGTCCCCCTCTTTAAGAAGGGGGACCGCACAGACTGTAACAACTACAAGGCATCTCACTCCTCAGTGTGCCGGAAAAGGTCCTGGCAAGGATTATTCACCATCGCCTTGCTAGGTACGCTGAGGAGAGGCTTGCGGAGACCCAATGTGGTTTCAAGAAAGGGCGGTCCTGCACAGATGCCATATTTTCTGTCCGTCTGCTACAGCAGAGGTGTAGGGAATTCCAACAAGACCTACATCTCTGATTTATTGACCTTGTTCTTCGTGCTTTCGGAGTCTCTGACCCTCTGCTCACGCTCATTAAGGACCTTCATGATGGTGAGCAGGCCCGGGTAAAACTACGTAGCCGGGAGTCAGAGCCATTCCCTGTACACCTTGGGATGCGACAGGGATGTCCTCTGGCTCCAACATTATTTAACATCTATTTCGACCACATAGTTCGTGAAGCCTTCAGTAGCCGTAACAGAGGAATTTCTGTCTGGTACAGATACAATGGTAGGCAGAGCGATGTCCGGGTGCGGTCAAGGGATGGCTCCCTATTGGTCAACCACATTATGTATGCCGACGACCTGGTAATTGCTGCTCATTCAGAGGAGGAGTTGGAGGCGCTGCTGCTGAAACTGGAGTGTGCCACTAAGAGGTGGGGCCTTACCATCAGCCCCACCAAAACGAAGCACCTGCCTGGGTATTTTGTGCCATCGGGCACTCCACCCCCACAACTTCCATATCGGTGATGGGGCAGTTGGGGAGAGAATGGAGAGTTTCCCATACCTGGGCAGTGTGCTTATGACCGGCTCCAGTTTAACAGCAGAGGTCTCACTCCAAATGAGTTGAGCGGCATTATATTTTCATCGGTTGTGTAATGTTGTGTGGAAGCTACCTGGTCTGTCGCTCCGCATGAAGCTTCGGGTCTTCTCGGCCACAGTCATTCCCTCCCTTCTCTACGCTTGCGAAACGTGGACCCCCTTAATGCAGCATCTTCGCCGGTTGGAAACATTTAGGCTGGCCTGCCTACGATCAATCCTGGGTTTAACCAGGCTGGATTGTGTGAGGAGCTCACAAATCCTCGAAATATCTGGACAAAGTCCCATCGGTGAGCTCCTCCAGCAGGCAAGGCTGCATTGGCTGGGTTATGTAGCCCGCATGCCCAATCACCGCATGCCCAAACAGCTTTTGTTCAGCCGGATCGAGGGGGCTAAACGGGCGTGGCGACGGGCTAGAGAAGAGATGGAGTGATGTGGTACAGGAGGATGTGAGCTGAGTGGACTTGCAGATGACTGGTACCAGCGGTGTCAAGATCGGCCTCTGTGGAGGAGGCTCGTGAAGGACGCTACTGGGCAGTTGGAGGCAGTCGCCCTCCGACAACAACGGAGGGCGGAGGAACGACGCTCAGAAAAACGAGCGGAGCGTCGGGTGGCTAAAGCTCAGCAAATTGGCACAGTAGGGGGCACAGGTGGTGCATCAGCCAGCCACAAGCGTCATGGTGACGTCACCGCCACTTAGTGGCGAATAGCGGTTGTTGTTTTGAGACAGTGAGAGAGTGTGAGTTCGACTCAGCCTCAGATGAGTACCTGGTGCGGTCTATCGTAAACATCGCTACTGGGGGAGACAAAGGCCGCCGTGGAGGAGAATCCTCCAGGTGCTCACCGACAACACTCACCATGCAACTCACCAACCTGACTCACCACCCCAATCACACCTCACCAATCGCACTCACCTCTCCAATCACACCTGGCAGCATCAACACGCCACAGGAGTGGCGACCAATGTGGCGTGTAGATGCTGCCACCTGCCGGCCACCAATAGGGCGTGTAGATTTTGACTTAAAACTTTCGTGACTTCAGGAATTCATATTTTTGGTTCTTTCGGTGAAGTCACGTAGATGAAAAATAAAAATAAAATAATAAAATACATTTTTTTAAATTAAAAATACAAAAAATAAATTGAAAATATTAAAAGCTTTTATTATTTTCTATTTATTATTTTTATTTTTAAATTGGCAGAATCTACACGCCACGCCATATTCTTGGTTCATTTGGTAAAGTCACGTAGATTTGAAAATTAAAATAATATAATTGAATTTTAAAATATATATTCTAAATTGAAAGCAATAAAAGCTTTTATTATGAAAAAAACATACAAATAATAAATTGAAAATAATAAAAGCTTTGATTATTTTCAATTTATTATTTCATCATTTTTATTTTTCTGCCACCTGCCGGCCACCAACGTGGTGTGTAGATTCTTCCAATTAAAAAAAGTTACTAATAAAAATAAGAAATTGAAAATAATAAGCAAAAACCCAGATTCATATTCTTGGTTGTTTCGGTAAAGTCACGTAGACAGAAAATAAAACTAAAAATAAAATAATAACATAAAATTAAAACTTTTATAAAAGCTTTTATTATTTTCAATTTATTACTTAACATTTTTAAAATACAAATAATAAATTGAAAATAATAAAAGCTTTTATTATTTTCAATTTATTATTTAACATTTTTAAAATAGAAATAGAAAATAATAAAAGCTTTGATTATTTTAAATGTATTATTTTAATTGTATTATTTTTATTTTCTATCTACGCGACTCTACCGAAGGAACCAGGAATCTGGCGTTTAGATGCTGCCATCAGGCGGCCACCAATGTGTCGTGTGGATTGTGACTTAAAACTTTCGTGACTTCAAGAATTCATATTCTTGGTTCTTTGGGTAAAGTCACATCAATAGAAAATAAAAAATAATCAAATCAAATAAAAATGTGAAATTTTAAATAATAAAAGCAAAAAACCCACATTCATATTCTTGGTTCTTTCGGTAAAGTCACGTAGATAGAAAATAAAATTACAGAATTTAATTTAAAAAAATACAAATAATAAATTGAAAATAATAAAAGCTTTTATACTTTTCCTTTTTTATTTTTATTTTCTATCTACGTGACTTTCCCGAAAGAACCAAGATTATGGCGTGTAGATGCTGCCATCTGCCGGCCACCAACGTGGTGTGTAGATTATGCCAATTAAAAAAATACAAATAAAAAGATTAAATTGAAAATAATAAAAACTTTTATTTTCAATTGATTTTTTATTTAATTTATTTTTATTTTATTATTTTATTTTTATTTTCAATCTACATGACTTTACTGAAAGAACCAAGAATATGAATCTGGATTTTTGCTTATTATTTTCACGCACTCACAGCGCGAGGCTGACTCATTACATCTCGCGGAGGATCGCTCCGCTGAACAAAGAAAGTTCAGTGGTTTCAGTTTGCACGCGTGAGTTCACGTTTTCAGGCGATATAAAATAATTTATATTTCATGTCAGTTGGTTCTGAAGGGCGGCTGTTTGTAATTTGGGCGTTCGTAAGTTGAGGACTGTCTGTAAATAAAGATTCCGATTGTGGATGTGGGGCTTTAACCGTGCGGTGAGCTTGGCCCGATCCGCGGGGGCGTGGCTCGATCGCCAGTGGGCGGGGCATAGCCGCGAAGGGCGTGGCTTATCAAAGAAGTGGGAGGAGTCTCGCGCCTACGTGGGGGCGTGCAATAACAAAGGGGGCGTGGCGTGTCACCCTGGGTGATGCCTGCGCTGACCAATCGCAGAGGAGACCGCGATCGCCGGACTGCAAGCCAGAGAAAAGCGCGCTCCTTTTAAAGTTAACAACATTGTTAAATGTAAGTAGCGCCTCTCTACTTTATTATTGTTTTATTTGTTTAATACATTACTTGTGGTGCCGTGAGTCGAGTGAAATGAGTCAATAACCTTGCTAGACATGGCTAAGCTTTTAATAAGGGGCGCCGCGGTGTCGAGATGTTAACTACCTCGCCAGGCCTACAGCAGCGTGGAGGTTCCATCCAGACCCTGACGCCTGCTCTGTATTTGTTTATTTTTTTCCCCTGTGGTCGCGTAGATTCTTCTCCTGGTCCTTCGGTTTTCCCCTCCACATTTAGAAACGTGAGTTCAGAGTACTTGGCTGCTATAAATGTCCACATGATAAGCCACTTTCGTTGAGCTATCATTTGTGTCCAGGTCGCTTCTGATAAGAGTTATATAGCTCAGTGGGCCTTACCTGGTAAAATATAAATAGTTTAGTTTATAGTTCATAAGAACTCGTGACAAGGGTCAGTGTCTACTTCAAATATTGTTCAGGCTCTGGAGACCTCCAAAGTTATTCGTGATGTTATACATTTGGTTCGTTTTGAGCATAATCGCGACCTTATATAATTATTACGTGATACACACGCTTAATATACGCAGACAAACATCGTGTACACGTGTGTCGTGCCCTCTATTGTCCACATAGACGGCTTGTGCTGACGAGAGAACGATCTTAACGTACAATGTCGTGACATGTATCAGCCCTTTGTCGATCCAGCGTTTTGATAGAGGCCTCCCCCACACCATGTCGTTCATGGGAGTTGTTTAACCATACTTCACCATGCCGGTCAATGCAGGTTTGGTGAAGTGAGGAGGCCCAGAAACTTGTATATCCAGATACGAGTTTGCCTGTGCTTGCATCTGCAGAATTACATTCTCACACATCTTCAAGTATAGTTAATACTTCTAAAAATGCATTAATTCTTGTGGATTCCATAAAGTACTGTGGTAAAAAGAAAATAACTTGATTTGAACACTTTGTTGAACAGGGAATGCTTTGAGTTTGTGGGTTGAATCCATCTGTGTGGAGTTGTGTTATTTCCCCATATGCAAGGTGGGGTCTCTCTGGGTTCCACTCACACAAACATCTCAATGCAATGGGACCTTTCTGAAAATGCAGTATTTAGACTCAATGAAGCTTTCCTGGGTAACTAGTTAACATTGTAATAATTAGCATGAGAGATAATGACGTTCCCTTATAAGTGTCATTAGTAGTACTATACTGTACTTTTAATGAAGACTATTTTACGTAGTTGTTTGTAAAAAAGTGTCCATTCTCAAAACTCTTTGACGGGCCCTTGTACAGAAATGATATTACAATCTTACATGGAGATTGCGAGTCAGAGTGTTGTGAATAGTGGAGTGAGCGTGTGGTGCCATCATTATATTGTTGGTGTGTATATACAGAAAGGCCTATTTGGTGAGTAACATTAGGAAAATGGAGGTAGTTAGTCATTGTTGTTAAACAAAATATGATTTGGGTGGATAAGAGGACTAAAATGGTACATGATAGGAACTGAAATATTGTGGAGTTCTGGTATAAAGAGTTGTAGTATATATGAATCTTATGTCACCTTAAGTATGCCTTTGTGAGTACACTCGTGACACGGGTGTCATGCGCGTGACCTTTGTCTTTTGTTTCAGATGTGCGAGTGCAACTCCGCTGCGAGTCAAGGTGGTGCTGGGAGAATTGCCTTTACCATCGATGGCACTTCACCAGCACCCGTCTCAACCACACCTCAATCCGGTAGAGTTACTAGAGTGAAAAAACTCATCTCTTGTGACGTCTGTGGGAAAAAATTCCAACTGGCATGGTGCCTAGAAGCCCACGTAAGAACGCACGAGGAGACCCGTGATCAATGGTGCGGCATATGTGGACGAAGCTTTGATCAGCTAGGAAAATTAAAAAAGGCATTTGAAGACCCATGAAAAGGATTACATGATAAAGGGTGCACCAGGCATGGTGAATAACGGCAGTTTTGCCAATGCGGTGTTGAATCCACCGTCGCCCTATGAGATGTGCTCAGTCTGCGGATTTTTAAGTCCTATTGAAATCCTGACAACTCATGAAAGTCTTCACGCACAGTTCTTGTACAGACCGAAGCCTGAACATGATTACGCTTCGACAAAAGATAGCGGCGTTAAGATAAATGACATGAAATCCAATTTTCCTGAATGCTTTGTGGGTGTGTGAAAATTGATGAAAAATAATTAAAATTAAATGAAATTCGAAATTTGCATAATTAATCCGAAATTATGCTAATTCGTGTAATTATGCGTGTAACTATGCTAATTAGAGAGGTAATCGTATTAATTTATACGAGTGGGTGTGGTTGTGTTAATGATAGCCTTCATGATAATCAGGCCCCGCCTCGTTGACGAGGTGGGGTTATCAATCAGGATAAAGCAATCAATCGTGTGCAGTTACGCTAGTGTCAATTCGGCCTCGTTGTCTAACTTCGTATTATTGATCAGCATAATACAACTATTCTCGCTTTAACACTCCCCGAGTGTTCATATTTTAGATCCCATGTTCATATCGTTCGCTTTAGTTTAATGAGTGTGTATTGGTGTGTTTATAGTTTAGGTTCCCGAGTTCCTATCTCGTCGCAGGATACAGATCTTATGCAAAAATTTCAGGAAAGAATCACACGACCACTTCTGTATTAATCAATTTATTTTCTAATTAAACCTTAACTATAATATGTATGTGAACTCTCAATCTCGGAACTTCAACACGGTATCCACACGGTATCAAGACAGTATCATCAACGACTGTACGATTTCACTTTGATAACACATGGACCCCGCATAAAGCGATTGCTGTTAGTGAGAGAGAGAGAGAGTCAGGACATGCAAATGCTATGCTACACAAAAGCTTATACATTATATGAACGATCATTATGCTTGAAATGGTCAGCACATTATCACTGGCGATTGATTACCATGCAACGGTATTCATATAAAAAGACAATTAAACAGTTATTATTTCCAAAAGCATAAATGTAACAGATCCACCGGACAGACTATAAGATTACCGAAATGGCTTAGTGTGAGGGTATGCGGCGGAACGTGTTATCTCACGGGAGATTAATTAATTAATTAGTGAATAAGATAGTATGATCAGAAAATCGGTTTAGCACGATTCCTCCCCGGGAGCATAGCTCCGTGGCGAAGGTGCCAAGGGTTAATTCGTATTGATGGATCGGTTGGTAACTTATGCGATTAGAAGTACAGTCCAAAACAAAATATTAAAGAGGGAAATTATGAATATACTTATAAATGACGGACTGTTATCACACGATCTATGCTTCCACAGCCAGATGGTTCACAGACTTGAATGTTCGCTTCTGGTTAAGGACCCGTGTAGGTTTGAGTGATATGAATTGTTTTGAATAGTCAGTGTTTGGAATTAATTATTTGCGTTGCCATACGCTGAAGTTGGCATCGCTTGTAGGAGAAGTAGCCTCGCTCCCTTTAGAGCGGTGAGGTGTGTGGGAGTGCATCATACGTATCGCCGCCCTCCTCCATGCAGCAGCCAGCCTCTGTCCACAGGGGAGAGTTGCTTGATCGCTCTCAGTTCTGCTCAGTGGACACCTCTCTCCACTGCTGGATGAGTTGCGCGATCACGCTCGTGCTGGTTCGCTGACAGCAGTTTCTCTCCACTGTTGGATGAGCTGCATCGGCACGCTCCCTCTCTCTGGGTGGAGAACTCGAACGTGCTCGTTGCTGGTTTGCTGAAAGCAGGTTTTTCTCCACTGCTGGATGACTCAAGTCGCACGTGCTCTTGCTCTGGTTTGCAGAAGCTCTTGCTTGGTGCGTCGGTCGCTCTGCAGCTGGACTCAATGTAGAATAATCTTTCAGCAATACTCTGTCTTTCAGCTCTTGGAAATCACACTAGGTGACGCCTCACTACCCTGCGAGTCTTGCCAACGTCAGTGGGTAGCGACGGGGCCACTTTGGCTTCTGCTCGCAGCTCCCTGCTCTGCAGCTCGCCGGCTGGCGACCTGTTGCTCTCGTTCCCGATTTGAACTGCTCCTGAGCCGACCCACTGGTCGAACTCCCCGCGTTCCGACCCCTCCGAGTCGAACTTCCCGAGTTCCGACCCCCCTGGTCAAACTCCCCGAGTTCCGACCCCCCCTGGTCGAACTCCCTCGAGTTGAACTCCTCCGAGTCGAACTGTCTCCCGAGAGTCGACCCCCCGGTCGAACTCTGGTGAGCCGACCCCCTCCGGTCGAACTCTGGTCAGCCGACCCCCTCCTGTCGAACTGTTCCGAGTTGCTCCTCCGAGTCGAACTGTCTCCCGAGAGTCGACCCCCCGGTCGAACTCTGGTGAGCCGACCCCCCCCGGGTCGAACTCTTCCGAGTTGCTCCTCCGAGTCGAACTGTCTCCCGAGAGTCGACCCCCCGGTCGAACTCTGGTGAGCCGACCCCCCCCCCCCGGTCGAACTGAGGTTTCAATGCTCAGGATCCTCTTTTTATGCCCAAAAATCCATTCACTCGGATCCTGCCCACAAGGCGGGGTTTCTTTCGATTTTTGCTGTGTCAGGATTTGTCCGTATTTATCTGCGTCCGTGTGTGTCCGTACATGTGTCAGTGTGTGTCATTGTGTGCATCACCCACGGTATATTCCGTTGTCATACTCCTACCATAAAACCCACAAGTAAAACAATCAAATGTTATAAATTGTCTCGAAGGCGCCTCTCTGTCTGGGTGCACAACCTGGAGGGAGGGGTGATATTCCCTCCGACTTTCACCGACGCACAAAGAAATGGTTAAAAAGTTTTAAGTTAACATTTCATTTCATCAGAGTTCCACAGTTTTGATTCTGTATTAATCCAAGGTCTGGGTCAGCTTCCCGTTGTGGTCTTTGACTCGTGTTTCCCCAAGCGTATACACACTCCTATCCCGCGCTGCGGGGATACAAAGACGGCCGGGATCTCCCTTTCTCTCCGACCCTGGGTTTAACATCGCCCTTTCCTTACGTTGCAGTTTTGCTGTGCGCTTGCATTTCTTTTCCTCTCTACTCTTACTTTAACCCAGCTTATTATTTGCGTATGGGTGGATTAGAGCATTCATGTTGACTTAGGAAAACCTGATTGTTAGGCTTCGGGTCAAGTCGTATAGAAATTATTAAAATATGTAAATACGTTTCATATTAAATTAATAGACGGGTGATGGTTACATTGACGTAGCTTGTGGCAGGGTTCAATTGAAGTGGATGTGAAGATCAATAACTTTAGCCTACCCTGTCATTAAATAGTAATGCAGAACCAATTAGTTTTTTTTTACTTAACTAGATCTAGGCTAACGCAACCTCCCAGTGACCCTGGCTTTGTGTTTACATCAGCCCCTTGTAATCCGCTGCGCTCTGCTCTCTATCTGCTCCCTCTGACCCTGGGAGGGCTCTGAACGTCAAAATCGTGTTAGTGAGTCAAGGTAAATATGACCTCCACATGCCATGCTGAGGCCTGGTTTGGTGTTTTTATTCATTATTAAAATTAAAAGAAACAATAGAAATATGTATCTATATGTATTGAAAAATTACTTGTTAATATTAAGATGGAAAGGGGGGCATATACAACAGTTAGTAGAATAATACATAGTGTAAATGGACTCGTCCGTCTGAACAAAGCTCGTCGCTCTCCGTGGTATTAATCCCTCACACCAACATCATGCTAATCCCCCAGTTACATGCTAATGTATATGTAAACTCCTCTCCCCCCTCCTCCGGTCCGAGCTCGTCACTCTCCGTGGTGCTCATCCCTCACACCAACATCATGCTAATCCCCCAGTTACATGCTAATGTATATGTAAAAATCCTTTGTCAAGGCGCTCTGTTCCTCCCACACAGCTTAAAAGACGCTTCCAAGCTTGGCAGGGTTCACTCAAGTGCTGTCTTCCGGACAGTCCTGTTTCTTCACCTGAGGAAGGCTACTTGTGTTGTGGTCGAAACGTCGTGAGAATTTTATTCTGTTATTATTATTTTTATTATTATTATTTTATCTCCATTCTACGTGACTTTACCGAAAGAACCCAGAAGATGAATCCCTGCAGTCACGAAAGCTTTAAATATAAATTTGAGCTCTAGCACTGGCTAGCGGGATGAGGGAAGACTGGTGAAACTTGCTGATGACTGGTCCAAGTGAGGCAGACTTGCACAGCTCTTCACTGGCTGCTGACACAGTCAGAATCAGAATATTAATTTATCCTGGAGGAATCCAATGATCTATAAAGCTCTTCACAGATGTCCAAATGTCCAAAGTGATGTGCCCGCACAGCATTCAACCTTTTACTCTTAAATCACTGTGCATTATTTCTGGAGATATTTTTTTCATTTTTTTTTGCAAAAATAGGGCAGAAGGGGCCCTGCACGGTTGACTTCATTATGAAGGAATTAGTTTCCCAGATTATTTGTTGACAAGAGGTATCACTGTGTATCAATTGTAGTATTTTAAAAAACTGTTTAAACCGATTACATTGTTGTATGTCTCAAGGTGGCTGCTTTTTTTATTTCCACAGATATCCAGACTACTCCTTCTACCCCTCGGTCTGCTGCTGTTGTTCCTTGTCAGGGCACTCAATGCCTTTCATTTGATGTTGGCATTGGCATTTGAATCCTTATTGGAGTTGTTGTTGGCATTTTCATGACTCGGTGCATAAAACGTCTTCTGAGATGGTATAAAAACCGATGCAAGTAAGTAAATATATTTAGCCTATTTGCAATTGTTCACTTTGGATTTTGCATTTAAATGGAAAAACACAACTGTTATACTGAGATATGTATTTTTATGTTCAGGTCATCTCCTGCTGTGGAATCTACTCCCCCAGGTTCCCAGGATGTGAATGCTAGTTATCACCAGGTACAAATGTCAAAGTGTTAACTCCTAGGTCAAATCAAAATACCTTTTTATCCATGCCCATCAGTTAATCCTGACCCTCTCATGATACTAGTGGCTATCTGATCCCTTTTTTCGATGGGTGATCGAGGAAATGCAATAACCCCATGTTGGCCACAATACATTGGCTGCATTCCGATTATGACAAGTAGCAAACCTACAGTGAAAGCTAATTATAGATGAGCGACCTCACCCTTGATCGGGCTCATCAGCATGACCTTTCCTGCATAGCTATACAGGAGAGATGGGTGCTTATTTATCAATGTGTATGCTGGCTCATTTGGGCTTATTAGTTCCTGTGAACTTTCCCGTAAAGATTTATGGTCTCAACATTTGTAGCATTGGTATGTTTATCTTGTTAGTGTGTGTGACTTAAAAATAAGCAAGAGATCAATTTACATTGCTATGTACCAATCGGTATTTTGTAGGCTGTCATTTTAGCTTAAAGGCAATTTTTGAACTTGCTGATGTGGCCACAAGTGGCAACTGGTACTAACATTCACTTTCTACTTTGTTTCTGAGAATATTTTTTGTTTTATGGGTATGCATGACCCCGGCAGTACCTGTGTGTAATACCTGTTATGACTTCTATCTTTTACCCATAATATGACACATTTCTACTTATGCGCTCTAACCCAAAAAACCTCTTATGGATAATATTGGTCGTGTAAAGCCTATGTGTTAATTTTTTTATTTTTACGTCTGCAATCACAACCGCTAAATCTTTAGAACACTTTAACACTGAGGATGTGATTTTAACTTGTTTCTTATTAGTTGGCTGCAACGGACCAAAATAACATCAACATGGGGAAAATGTACGTACTTTGCATTTATTGTAGTTTACAATATTTCCACTGCCATTATAAACAAGGTGAATATTTTTCTCCATGTTTCATTTTTGTAACTATTGGACCAGATGGTGTCAGTAAATACAAGTGATAGCAAGGAACTCGCATAAAAAGGCAGATTTAGCCACTTCACAGAGCTTCATATAGGGAAACAATACACCGCATTCCCATATTTATTTAATAGCGGACTGACCTATGTTTGGGAACTGGAAAAGTGGGTCAAGTCGGGGTTCCCACGGCAGTGGGGCACGAGGTCAAGAAAGCTGTGATCGGGCCACTCGACCTGCTTTAGCTAGGATGGAAACAGTGGTGACTTCATAGTAAACATTTTCAAAACATTGAGACAACCCAAACATAAGTTCTTTATATTTTTTTTTATGGATTGTTGCCTTCCAGCCATGCAGGGGATGGCAGGGAAGGGGTTTAATCCAAGTCAATCTTGGGATAAGAACCAAGCCAATCAATTCCAGGAACAGCGCAGCTTGCGTCTCGTTTGTAATCGCAGAGACGTAGCATCAGTTTGCTTTTAGGACAGCGGTGAGGAACTTACGGCCTGTGGGCAACATATTGACCACAAATTAATTTTATATGGCTACCAGCCACATGACGCTGACCACTTCAAAACTACCCACAAATCATACTTATCCATAACGGCAAGCATCTTAGCCTCACTTATCCGGTGCTACAGGGGAATATTTTTGACCGGGAAACACTTTCTAATTCTAGCACACTCAATCAGTGCAGTCTTTGTTATGCTTGGTCAGCGTGCACTTTGTTTTCCCTGTTATTTTATATAGCTAAGGTGTGTGCTGATGTGTAGCCTGCCAAAGTTATTTGAGAGCTCTTAATTGGTGTTTCATAAAGAAAAGGTTCAATATGAAATCCAAATGTAGACCTTCAGGGTCGATATCAAGGCTTTTAATCTGTTTCTGGTCTATAACCAATTGCCTTGGATGCATCTGATCTCAGAAGCGAAGTAGTGTTGTTGAGCCTGGTGGATAGCGCTTGAAAGAGCACCCACCACAGCAGGTTCTTTAGAAGAAGCTGGAGTGCTGCGTGATTTGCAGCAGAGGGCAGTGCAGCAACATCCATTTCCACGCTCCCACATCTATATACTGGAAGCCTTCACTAACCTGCACCGACTAGCCTGGTGAAGTATGGTCAATTAACTCACACGACCCCCACTTTGTGTGGAGGTCCTCATCCAGCAGAAAATGTTGGAAAGGGTTACAAATCTATATTAATATTTTGTTGTATCCATGTTTATTACATGATAGTGCGTGCCCCATTCATGTTTAAACTGCATACTTTGGTAAACATGCAAATAAATGTGTTTCATCGCACATTTAATTCCATTGAGCAATGGCCATTTCACATCGGTAATTAAAAACTGTCCCGAATGTACCTTATTTAATACATACAGTACCTCATGGCTTTCAGTGTGAACCGTTACAGGAAGAGCGCTTATGAAATGGATGAGAATTGTGATGAAATTCAGTCTTCAGCTACGTGCCAGAGCAACGATTAGACCAATTTAATGAATGGCTGCAACTCTTTAAGGTAAGTTTATATCACTCCACGGGTCTCTTCTGACATAACTGTGGTGTTTATGAGCAGGGTGGTGTGTAAAGTTTTCGCATTTGGCTCATCCATTTCTCTGCATAAGCAACCACCCTGCTGTGGAAGGAGTCATATTTCATTCCCAATTGTGATGTTCACCTTTTATCCATACTTACATGTATTAAGCCATCCACAGTTTCTGAATGAATGTATTTCTGTGGTTAATGACCAGCAAGGGTGCTTTCTGTGGTGCATTGTGCTTTTCTAGGCTGCTTGTCATCCTATTACACTGCCTTGTGTTGGCTGTAGGGAATGTCTCGGATGTGACAACTACAACAGTATTTATTGTATTTGATGTCTCATCCTAGAGCCACAAACATGTTTACCGATACTATGTTATTCTGTATATTTTCGGTTTGGTTATTTATCAGAATTCATTTTAAAAAAATGCATTGGAAGTGTTTTGTATTAAAATATATATGATTTAACTTTAATGTCTATTAACCTATGTATTCACTTTGGATGTTTAAGTATGTCTTACTGATCTAATACAAACGGGACACGTTTTGACACATCTCAGATAATAAAGTTCAATGTCAAAGTAGTTTCCCACTCAAAAATGGGGTGGAGTTTCTATGCTACAATACGATTTTGCGTCTGAATGCATCTCAAGATGTTGTTTTATTTCCTTGTATCTTCAAGCTCGTGCTAAACACTCTGCATTTATAGCGGGCCCATGCGATTCCAATGGAGGTTGACTTGTCTCTTCCCACAAGGTCGTAAAAAATTGTTCTCAAACCCCGAGGGATAAATTGCTGAGTCAGCTTTCAGTTTAATTCTGAACACATAGAATTATAACAGACAGCCATGCGCTCTAACCACTGGACCACCCTGCCAAATTAATATATTATTAGTTAAATTGATACACTCACTGAAATAATATTTTAACTTTATTGAATTTTCCACTATTTAAGGTTAAACAAAATTAAATAATAGTTGCATCACTAATTTCATCCTTGGCAAACCACACACTTGCTGCACACATATTTTTGTGCGGTTGATGTTTATTAATGGTCATTCTTACGACTTAGTTGTTTATTTTACTTTCACCTTAACAATGGGTAGGAGTAACTCGGATCCATGAACGTAAAATGCTGATACCTAAATTACCGACTCTTTTCTGTGTGCAACTATGGCTATTGAACTCCAAACCATGGACCGGGTAACTTCGCACTCCCCCAAATATGAATTCGCCATTTCTCAAACAAAGCAATTAAATGCCAAAATCACATAACTTCTGATTCTCTGCATTGTTGATGTTTGTAAACCATAGGAAATAATATGGATAAACTTGATTATACTACACTATTCTGGTCAATACAGGTTGGGGGAGCATACACTTTGGAGTATAAGTATTTAATTTAATTAATTGGATTAATTAATCAATTCCATCATTGTGGGTATTTTCTTTCGGGAGGAAATTAAAAAGTTGGAATTGCAAACTATTCTTAAAGTAATCATGATTTTTTTTTTTACAGTCCATCTTAACACTGTGAACGGTTGAATCGGGTTTCTAATTCTCCTATAAACTGAGGTGAGTAAATCCTCCATAAATGATTGCAATTAAATGCTTATTTATGTAAATACATGTTTTTAAATGAATGTGTAATAAAAAGAAAACAAATCGGTGGCAGAATAGCTTCGTGGTTGGCAAGTTTACCACTCCACAAGCTTTAAGTGAATTGTTAAATGCTGCCAGCCTCCAGGAATGCGTGAGTTATTACCAAACCATGGATTGTGTAGTAACATAGACAAGAACCCTGATATCGCTTGCTAGCAAGAGCATACTTTCAACATGGTTTTATACAATCATAATGTATTGTATTTCGAAATAGCTATTATATAATGCTGTAAAATATACGTTTTTTGTGACTGAATACTAGTCAATAATTAAATTAACTGTCAGGATTTGTGGTCACAATATAATTCAATAACCATTATTTTTTACTTTTGTGCAGGAAGATTTGGCTACACCTGCTTCTTACATAGTGCGGGTCATCACCAAGATCATTTCTTTGTCAGTGGGCAAACGTACAAAATCAGCAGGGGATCAAATACTTTTTTCCCTCACTTTTTTCCCTTTCTCGTTCAGCACACCGGTTGTGTGTTGGAGAGTAAACCCACACCATTAAAAAGTCGAGTACGACGTTTCGACAGTAATTACAACCATCCTTATCAGGTGACAGCCAGAATTGGCTGTGTTTTGTAAATAACATCGCATCAGTTCATCTTATATGATAAGTCATCTCGCCAGGTAGCAGAGCACCCATCCCACAACAGGCAGATAGATCATATGCTAGTCGGAAGTTGACTCAACCCATCGTCCATTCTGGGGTAAGACAAGTAAGGAGCACTTGGATAAGAATGAGTATCAGTGGCCCTTTGGAGAGACTGTATGGTCCCACAACAGCGAAGCCGCTCCGTCGGAGCCGTTCCTGCAACGCCACCACGGGAGAGCGTCCGGGCCGACGCTGCTTCTCCCTCACCACCCCCCAAATGAGCACACACAACACACACACCCCCACGTAGGACCTCGTGGGGAAGTCACCTGGCCTCCAGGTTTTCACCCAGGGGCCCTCTTCGTAGGGACATCCCCCACGGTTTCCTGGGGCCAGGGAATTGGACGACTTCCCCCAGGTTGAATTACACCGCGGAGCCATGAATTGACGTGCAATTGCATGGTCACGACGAGGCTACTCAGTCACCGCGGTTAGGTCCACACGAGCACAAGGGGAAGCATCCGTTTGGCCGGAAAAGTATGTTTGCACGCCGTGGCCAATGGCAACGGGGTATCGTGGGTTAGCCGGGCAGACCTTTAATGTAGAGAAGGATACGCCTCACCAAAGAGAAGCAGTTCCAGCCATCACATTAGGGGGCGAGTTAATTAAATGTTTGATGAAATATAACAGGCTAATTTGAAGTTGATAATTTTGTATGGCCTGCGAATGATGTTATAAATATACAAATGGCCCTTGGCAGATAAAAGGTAACCCACCCCTGCCTTAGGTGAACGCAAACAGTGAGTGTGCAGTGAGTTGGAACCTTGCCTCATATAAATTAGCTCGAGTAGGATTTGCAGTTCCATTTATAAGGTGCTTGCCTCAGAAACTCGCATCTTCCATCTCATCTCAATCATTCCAATACTTAACTTTATTTTTAGCCCAGGGGAGCCCCTGATGGCAGCTGTCCCCATATGGCACAAGGTGAACACAGCCCCAGGCTGCAAGTAGGTAGTAGTTTGCCAGTTTCCCGAAATGTTTCTATGGGTTTTATCAATTGGGTAATCTGCAAATATTTGTATTTATTTGAACCATGACCTTCATGCACGTGGCCTACTCTTTTTCCTAATCGCGTCACGGGATTTGTCACATCCACTGTGGAGCATACGGCATATATTTTCTGGTAATACACCCACGGCATTAACCAGGGTGGCCACGGGGATGAATCGTGAACCTTGCCAACGAGCGGCAATGCCACCGCCAACAACAACTTCTGTTGCTTCCACCGTTGCTGATCGGGGTGTGGATCATTCGTTGTATTTGCTGTGCAGGTGTCCCAGTGCAGGAGCTGCAACAGGAAGTACCAGCCAGTGCCACGGGACAGGGAGTGGGGGAGTGGAGCGCTCTTCAACTGCACAACCTGCGATAACACCTTCAGGTTGACGGCGATAAAAGGGACAGCTTGTATGTGTGTATTGATGCATTGATTCGCAAAGCTTACGCGAGTTGTGCGCGTGTGCGCATGAGATCCGGTGTTTTATAAATAAAAAATGTATATCGTAATACGAGAGGAGCAAACCATTTAAAAGGATGTCGCCACTCAAATACATTTGCATAGTGATGTAGAGTATAAAGTGGGGGCTGTGAAAGCAAACTGAGAGCAAATCCTCTGGAACCACAAAAGCCGTGTTGAGGACAGATAGTGGCAGCAGGCAAGGAATGAAACGCATCTCAGAGACCGTCCACTGCGGAGATGGAGCGACGACATCGGCTCGCGCACAGGTGCTCGTGTTCGGTGGATTATTAAATTGTTTGGGGGAGGCCTTCATCCGGCAGTGGATTGAACATTGCTGCTGATGATGAGAACGAAAATAATTGAAAATAATTAGCGCAATGTATTTTGTATACGATTACGAAAGTAGTAAATATAGAGCATTATCAAAATAAACAACAGATTAATAATGAAGACGTATCAAATAAACCTTCTGAAGTGATCACAAGCATGGAACAAATCGATGGGGTCGTCAAGACCTTCCCCAAGCATGGCACGTCTTATGATGCCCTGGGCGCTCATGGTTCAGAAGGCCTTACCAACTATATATTGTTTTAAACTGCTCCTAATTTGTCCTGCTGTCGTGTTTTTGTATTATTTGTAGTTGTAACGTTCTGATCCGCCCCTAACTGGACATCTGTGAAAAAGAGCTTCATAGCTCATGGGATTCCTCCAGTATAAATCAATATTCTGCTTGTTTGTGAGCAGCGGCTGGGGACAGATGGGCGTGCCCACATCGCCGTGCCACCGGTGCCAGGCGGCGTGTGGCCCACGCGCGTGCAGCGCCCCGACACGCACAGCGCTGCGCGCCCTTCCGGGCAGCAGCTCAGCTGCATGGCCGAGGACTGCTACAACCCCCAGGGTGAGCGCAGCTGGAGGGCCACAGCGCCACTCCGCCGACTCTCGCGATCGCCAGCCACGAGCATTAATAAGCGACGATCCAATTCTGTCTCGCAGACCCGCAGGAGTTTTGCGGTGGGGAGTGGGAGGGGGGTGATGTTGCTGTGCATTTCTCCCAATGAGTGGATTTTGCAGACAATTTGCACAATTTGGACCGTGACGCCGACATTCCCTCCCATCGTCTCTTTCCCAAGATCTTGTAACCTCGCTCAATGCAAGAAATATATTGTATTTTTTTCAACTTCAGGAGTGCTGTTTGTTGATGGCCGATGGGCATTTTGGGCCTGTGCTAAGCAACTGTGATATAAAAAAAGATTTGGGCAAGGCAGAATATTGTTCCGGGGGTAGTTACCGACAGCATCCCGATGAAGAAATTAACACTGCAGTAAAGCGCGTGAGTGAATCGACAATTCTCTGATCCGTTCTCTATACCGCTATCGTTTTATCAGCATAATATAAACACAAACCTCACTTTAAGACATCATGACATGCATAAATAACCAACCCAATAAGTTTTGTTGCTGTAATTGTTTGGGTGGAGCAGTACAGTAGCATTTAACACGTACCACTGATGAAAACCCCGTGACCCTAAGTTTGATTCTCAACCAAGACTAACGTGAGCGACACTTGAACCAATCCTATTTAGTTTGTTGTCCTACCCCCGCACCCCCGATTAGCACGTTCTCTACGTACGGCGTGAAAGAAGTTCAACATACATATTCATTGGGTAACAATGATTACGATGACAAGTCTCGGCAGATGGTTGACGTTGGATGACGATCACGAGAGACGGAGATTGGCTGCCTCATCATGGGGGTGGTGAGGACGGATAGGAATTGGCTGACGACGATGGTGGTGAGCATCTTTGTAACGATGGCAGTGGTGAGGATAGTAGTAGAGACGTACGTACGTTGAACTTCTTTAGCACCGTACGTGGCCAACCGTAGACGACTGCGATACGCTGGTGGTAGTGTGGTGAGAGTCTCAGGTCGGTGTGCTTTGTGCACCGTGAGCACGCGTGGCAGGGCCCCCGGGTCCCCGGGACGCACAGTGTGCACGTGCGCACCCTGCACGTGACGAGGCGCGTCACGTGCTATGTGCACGCGCGCACCCTGCACGTGACGAGGCGCGTCACGTGCTGTGTGCACGCGCGCACCCTGCACGTGACGAGGCGCGTCACGTGCTGTGTGCACGCGCGCACCCTGCACGTGACGAGGCGGCGCGTCATGTGTTGCACGCGAGCGAGCCGCACGTCAGCAGCGCCTCCACGGTGGCCACGTGCATCAGCTAGGGCAGCCTCGTGGAGCACGAGGACGTCCTCATCGAGCAGGACCTCTTGGAGGAGGACGAGAATCGGCGCCACTGAGCGTGCCGCGAGCGAGGTTCCAACGCGAGTAACGCGCGAGCCTCCTCCGCGCCTTTGCGTTGGGTCGTGTTTTTAAATCGAGCTGTGAAAGTGCCTTGTTTTCTTCAGCTTTTAAAAAATAGCACTTGCCTACAGTTGATTTGCGTTTAACCGAAGCACAATATTTACACTGCGTTTCTAAAGCCAACGATGACCCCTTGTTTATCGAAGATGTGGGTGGATGAACGGCGCGGTGGTTTTCGTGCATTGCACTGTGAACCCAGCGAAGCAAGTTCGATCCCCGGCCACCGCTAAAAAGCAGTGCGGAGTGGTATCTGAACTGGTCCTGGATGCCCCCTTTGTTAAACAGCACTGACAAGCTGAGTGAAGTATGGTCAAACATCCCTCGTGAACAGCACTGCTTGAGGATATTTGACCATTTCTTTTTTGGCCCAAATTTTTATTCATGAAAAATATTTTATTCCACATCCTCCCTCGCATCATACATTGCAATATTTTGACACTCCGGGCAGCAGTTCCAAGGGGCATCTAAGGTATCGGGCATACCGGACTTATCAGGGCAGGCAGGAGGTTTTTTCCTCCTTTTTAAAGTGCTCTTGTAATTCATATTCTTAGCTATTTCGGTAAAGTCACGTTGAAGGGAAACAATAAAATAATAAAATATATATAACAGTAAAAAATTCTCACGACGTTTCGACCATAACACAAACGGTCGTCATCAGGTGTGTCGGTTTGCATATTTTTTTTATTTTTAAACGGTGTATTTATTTATTTATAAAAACGTCAGCGCCACGCGCAGCGATTTGGCAGTTTATTTAGAAGGACTAGTCCATCTATGTTCTGAAAAGAGGAGCGGGGAGACGATAAACCATAAACAATTTCAGGTCTTAATTGATTGTTCACGCTTACAGTGGCTTTCAGACAGCATACATTAATTTTCGTCTCCCCCCTCCTCTTTTCAGAACATAGATGGACTCGTCCTTCTAAATAAACTGCCAAATCGCTGCGCGTGGCGCTAACGTTTTTTTAAATAAATAAATACACCGTTTAAAAATAAATAAATTCATGCAAACCGACACACCTGATGATGACCGTTTGTGTTATGGTCGAAACGTGAGAATTTTTTTTATTGTTTTATATATTTTATTATTTTATTGTTTCCCTTCAACGTGACTTTACCGAAAGAGCTAAGAATATGAATTACTGCAGTCACGAAAGCTTTAAATCAAAATTTGCTCTTGTAATTGTTTTGATTTTAACCGTGTTTTTGACTTTTTGTGTTTATTCACATAAACAGTGATGCGCACGAGGTGAAAAATGTAACGAAAAAAAGTATTTACAGTCGGCATGTGAGACGTGATAACAATGGCTCTTTCATGCATCATGCTATCGTGCTGTGTAGTCAGAGGGAAATTCAGTAGGTACCTTGAAACACGCCGTAATTGTTTCTGAGGTGGGGTGGTTTATTTGAAATGTATCGGTTAGTGGAGGTCCACTGGCCAACTGGAGGGCATCTACTCTATAAGTGGCTAATCTGTATGCTTGGCTGTACGTTTGTTTCTATAATCTCCACGAAATTCAATTAACAAGGAGTCATTTTAAAACTAAAGTAGCTTATATTATATTAAAACAATACAAATACTTTTTACCTGATCATCAATCTTCTAATTTGGCGTTTCGGGCCCCTCGGACTGCTTAGCTGCTCTATCATTTACAATAGCTTGGCATGTGATGTCAAGCTCCTGTAAATTCGTACAATAGATAGGGTTATAGAGGGCGGGGTGGCACAGAGAGCTTTTGAAACTCAATGGCTTCTCTTTAGTCTCCAATAAAACCACCTCCATAACAAGGATCAACAACTTATATACAGCACAGCATATCTCAATGTAAAATCAAATACACTTGTATGTACGTGTAGCGCAGGGACGTGCGGTCAGGGGAGGCACAGCCTCACCTGTCATACTCCAATGAGAATAGCTGTTACAAAAAAAAAGAATAATCAATTAAAAATTTACATTTTCCCACTGATCTGTGTTATAAATGTCATTTCTGTACTATTCCAAACATTTTTATAGTCAAAGTCGCCAAATTTGCGGAGCTCCGCTGCAAATACAGGAAGAGACGAGAGGTGAGGCAGCGACGCGCTCAGCCTCCCCTCTGATTGCGCAACCCCTGTTCTGTAATGCTGCGTGTTTTCATAAGGCGAATTGGATATAATTCTATGAATGTATTAGGGAACACATTTTTATAACGCGCATACGAATTGGTTATAAAGCAATCGAGTGAACAGAACTACGTTGCGCGAGTAGGAACAAGCAGTTGTAAGGCGACCTCGGTGTAGCATCACACAAGGTGGGATGCTGCTGGATGCTCTTGATGCTACCCACACGCCTCAGTCTTTGTTCAGGCTGCGTACGCACATCACGTGTTATCGCAGACATTGCTTTACCCTATATTATGCAGGGTGCTTCAACATGTTTTTAACACTTATATGGGACTATCGTTTTTAATGGAAAAAGAACGGATAATACACTGTAACATGATAAAGAAATGTATGTTAATAGCTGCAAAAAGTCACAAAGAGTCTCCACTTGCTCGCCATCATTGTCAACACATGCCTGGAATCTTCTCTAGGTGGTCTCCAGAGCCCGGAGGCTGGTATTGTTGCACATTCTCACAAGTATTAAAACAATTTAAGCACCCCGTACATTATTTATTGTAACGCGATTTTCCATAACGCGGTGTTCTTCAGGAACGCAACTACCGCGTTATAGGAGAATAGAACTGTATAATCATGCAGGGTCTTGAACTCAGGACACTAGAGGTCGACTAAATTTAAGCTCGATTTCAATTTCGAAGGAATATTTAAAAAAGCGATTCAATATAAAACTGCTACATCTTCCGTGTCGCCTCACAATGAGTTTATGGATAGGAAAGGGGTAGGGGCAAAACCATTTCTGCTCGGGGTCACCAAATAGGCCAGCACCACCACTCAAGGGTGGGAAAAACCCGATTTTTTTTTGCCCGACAAATCGGGTTATTGCTTTTAATGGAATTAAACCCGATTTTGCCGATTAAAACCTGGTTTTATTATCGGCGTCTCGTGCACACTTCAATCCTCCTCCTCGTCGTCATCGTCCGCCGCCGCGTCGTCTTCGTCGTCGCTCTCGCCGCTGGACTCGGTGTTGTCGTGGCCGTCGCCGGGCGTGGGGTAGTCGTAGAACGCGTTGAGGTTCGACTTAATGAAGACGAGCTTCTCGACTGTGCTGGGCGCCAGGCTGTTCCTCAACTTGGAATGTATCAATCCCATCGTCGAGAAGTTTCGCTCAGACGCAGCAGCAGCAGCGGCGGTCGACGTGGCCATGCCGCCGTGCGCACGGCGGCTGAGCCCGGGCCCCGGCCCGAACGCCGCTAATGGGTGCGTGCGACTGAAATCCCGACTTCACTTTAATAAAACCGAATAAAACCGGATTTGGGCAGGATCCAGGTGCTCCGGTTTTATATAAAAACCGATTAAAGCCCGAATGAATAAAACCGGGCCGTGCCAGCCTTGCAAACCACTGCCTGCATGTACCACGAGGAGACGTTTCAATGTCTTGCGCTCGCAGTCTCAGTCTCGCATACTAGACATGCCCCTCACCCATCGCCCACAAACACCGCCTTGTTGTGAAAGAGCCAACGCAAGAAGATCCCTGGGTTTGATCTTCCACGAAGCTCATGGTCCACCCTAACTGTATCCACTGCACAAACCACGACAGTAGATGCGGATACCTGATGCACAAGTGGAAAATTAAAAACTCCCCAGTAGTGTGTGACTGTGGTCATCCAGAACAGACCGTACAGCATATAACGACGCAACGCCCGATCCACAAATACGAAAGAGACATCTCAGTGATGATACACTCCACTGCTCTTGGCGCGGTTGTCTGGCTTGACCACCTGAATGTGAGATTGCAGTTGTTGCTCTGCGTCTACATTAGCCATGCGAAAGAAGATGAAGACCCATCGCCCAGCTTGAGGGCGGGGTGGGGGTCTAAATCAGGAATTCACTATAAAAACACATGATTTCAGTAAAACAAATCCATATGATCTCGCAAGTGCGTGTCACATAACGGCATATCAAACACAATGTGACAACGAACTCACCTGCGATATAGCAAACTCAAGGTATCCGTGTGCTACCGATTTTGTCTTTATAGTACTGTATTCGCTATTCATGGTTTCCTGCTGCAACAAAAAAATGTTACAGCAATTGTTTTTACCTTTAGCTGGATCCAAGATAATGGATGGAGTGATGATGCAGTGGTTCATGCACTGCGCCATCTGAGTTTGATTCCTGGCCATGGCTGACATCGGTGACATCTGAACAGATCCTGTACCCCCCCCCAACCCATACCGAGCAGCATGGTAAAGTATGGTCGAACAACAAAAATGTCCGACACGGTGTGTGGAGGCCCTTGTACAGCAGTGGACTCGCAAATGAGCTGTAAGGTTTGCTTTTGTAAATGAAAGTGTGTTTTGGCATAAACTTAAAAATCTGAGTCTTGCTGCTCCAAACGAGCATGGGGTGCAATGCCATTCTGTATGCATCTCAGCAAGGTGGTCAATATTCCACATTCCTTTGGGAGGGGGAAACTCGATGTAACCACCACTTCTGCCCCGCCCACTCTCGTCCTAGGCTCTGTGTTCGATGTGTTCAATACTCACGTGGGACTCATTCCTTTGACATTTGATGGTGCTGTTTGTTGCTGGACGCTTGGCGTCTTTGGGACTCTGCACAGATCAACTTTGAATATTTTGATTGTGTGGAATAACCTCCAATATTTGCAATTAATCAATTACACTAATATTCGATTCTGAAGATTGCAATTTAACCGCACTGTATAGCAGCACTATCAAAACAATTTTGCAATATGACCCTATTTGAATACAAAATTCCTATTAAACTGACAATAACCATAAATTAAAAACATTTCAAGTGACAGGATATTCTGTACGTTAATTTTGTGTCGGTATTATAGAACAACAAATATTATTATTTTTATATATAAAGAAATGAAGCAATAATTTGGACTCACCAGGTCGAGTGTCGAGACGCGTGTTGCTTGAGGCATGCGACACAGCTTCTCAAAATCTTGCGGTGTGGCTGACATTGCACATCCCACCTTCAGCGGTCACATCCAAAGTCAGTGCGCTCACTCACGTGTACACTACATGCTTGCAAAGGGCACCATCGGTTTCGAGGCACGCGTTAAGATGTCGGGGTTTGCGGATTCTCTCTTTTCCGTGAGAAAAAAACAACTAATCACGTGACATTTCAACGAGTTGTTTCGTTTCAGCCGCGGTCACATCCATTGTTTTAGGCTGGGCATTGAAATGGGTTTCGTGCCTAGTGACACCTTTTCACGTCGAAATCAGGGAAATTGCTTGCGAAGTGTGCGTCCAGGCAGCTGAGGTGGTGAGTCTTCGCCCAAGTGGAAAGACACTTTGGAAATTGAGTGGAGCCGGCAGTTCAACTTCAACAAACTCATCTTGCACACACCATCTCTCACGGATGCTGTGATTTGATCGCTCATTTGTATATTTGTGGTTTCATTGCAACATTTGCATTCACGTCGTTTCGTTTCCCAACCACAGGCGCGTCTCGCTTAACGAGCGTTCTCCTTCACTAGAGTCTGCTATAACGCTCAATTTGTTCGCAACACGAGAACATGTTCCCGAAACAAGCGGAGGCCGATCAACCAAACGCGTCCCGTGTTGGCAAGGGCCGCTACGCTACAACGATGGGATCGTATTACCACGTGCCCTGCGCCCAGCCGTCAGATTCTCACTCTCCTGTGCTGTGCGTGCTGCCTGAGCACGTGACCCAGGTGGGGGCCACGTGGTGTTGGTGGCGGCACTGTCATGGCGGCGCGTGGGGAGCTACTCGCGACTCCCGCTCACGGCCAACACGGGTGACGATTGTACGAGGTGGTCCTGGGACACTCCGAGGTCGACTCGGCATCAAATGAGTACGGTGTGTAAACATCGCCACCGGGGAGACAAAGGCGGCCGGGCGTGGTGTGAGCCACCCCACCCACACCCGAGGATCGGCGGGCGGGGCCGCCATCGCAAATTGCCAGCCCTCGCAAACAACAGCGGTCGGTAAGTAAGCTCTTGACTATGCATAGATTATTGTTGTGTTACATATATATTTTATATATGAGGTATGTAGTCTTCTCTTTGTGCCCGACGCTTAAGGGCTGCAGTTTTTGGTAGCGGCAAGTTTGAGTAAAACTCACGTGTACAGTATTTTGGCGGGACAAATGCTACTGTACTAACATTCGTGGAAATATCACAGAATCGTTTTGCGTGTTACCCCCTCCCCCCACCTAGAGGTTCACTCAATGTTTATTTTACTTTCTATCGAAAACAAGTGTTAAGATAAGCGTTTAAAAGTCAAACTTAACCAAGTCGTCAATTTAAGTGTCTCTTGTACATTTATGTTCGTAGGTTTGAATATATTTTGTCTAGATTCGTTTAAAAAGAATGCAACCTTCTCTGGCTACTATTAGCCCTCTTGTAGAATTGTGTTTCAACCGATTACCCTCGCTTGCCTGACCCATCACGGCTCTGAGAAATAAATGTATGACTAATGGACATCAATGTTAACCAGTTGTCCATTTTGTGAGGTATCCCTAACTAGCCAGTAACTTGTAAGCGAATAAAAAAATCAACGGCGTAATTTGTTCGCGCTCGCTGGTTACTTTTGGAAACAACATTGTTGATAATTAATTTAGAAAGGTCTTTTATACCGATCTAGGTCACGATATGGACTTCGATGTTAGCGTCGTAATTTTCTATTGGCAGATTCATACGTGATTATTCACCAGTGACTCATGTTTGCTATAATTTCACACATTTATAAATCACCTCACGTACCCCCCCCCCCCCCCCCGTTGCGAACCACTGGCCTAGAGAAGCCATTAGTGACAGACGTTACCATCACATCGACAGTGAGGATGGCTTTATGAAACCCAAGGCGACATGGAATGCACAAAAGACGTTTGAACTGCCAATGTGTTCTTTGCGCGGCATTGACCTGCAAGGCTGTGAGCCTGAAATCGGTGAAATAATGCAAAACGATCCCACCCAGTTGTGTCGCGTCATTGAAAATGACCCTGAAGAAGAATGCAGTCGTGTATTTTGACGGGACACTATATGAAATGCACAATCGATGATTCATCTAGATGAAGGGTGAGCAGTCAGATTCATTCCCTCACCCATGGTAACAATGTTGGTCTACCGCACCGACTGTTTGCTCTCATGTACACAGCGCACAGCGAATGACTTGGTGTTTCTACTTTGGCAGTGGTACACAAGCACAACAACAAATACATGGACGCATTCGTCAATAACACTGGCTTCTTCCAGGATAAAATATGGACAGTAAGCCCTCTCAAACCACAAGGGTTATGTTCTTGAAATCGCGCGCGAATGTAGAAACCTTGTTGACCAGGAAAAATGGGGTTGCGTTCCTGGCACGAGTGAACATAGGGGGGAATAGTAAATGTTTAATACCACTGACTACAATAAATAATAAAATATGAATGACAATTCGTTTTGATTACCTTTCATGATGATTTGATGACAATGGAGATGGTGAGGAATTCAGGTGGACGACTCATCGGGAGATGCAGGTGTTTGATAACAACAACGCACAGTTATCATTTTAGCACTCGAGAGCACGTCTGTGATAGGCCGACATTTTGGCGTGGACTGTGAGATCCAGCAAGAATGAGGCGAATGCAATCGGGGAAAGTGTTGCGGCTATCGCCACCCAGTGCTGTGTTCTCTTATCAATAACTTATCACATTTTTACTGTGAACAAGATTTCTACATATTCTTGGTTCTTTCGGTAAAGTCACGTTGAAGGGAAACAATAAGATATAAATATAAAACAATAAAATTCTTGCGACGTTTCGACTGCAACACAAGGCTGTAACCCTCGTGAATAGAGAAGGTTTACTATATTGGCATAGTCACTCTGGTTTGTCAGTGCGTCGTCAACCGCGAGCCGGTGGGTGGTGTCAGGGAAAGCTGTCCCAGGTAGTCCAGGAAGCCGGTAACATGACTTCTATGATTTCATGGGTGCCACACATTTCTATTTACAGCGATGTTCAATGTACTGCTGGATCACGGCTTTCCTACTAGAGCTCCTTCTACTGGAGGCCCCTTCCACCAACAGTGACGTGAGCAAGCAATTCCAGGGTTGCACCTTTACATTTTTAAAATTAATGTATTTATTTGGTAAGAGCGTGTGTGTGTGTGCGAGTGAGTATCAGAGCATGTGGATTCTGTATGTTCGCCCGCTATTCCGCAGTGTGAGTATGCAAGAGGTTGAGTGAGTGAATATAAGAATGAGTATAAGAGAGCGTGTGGAGTTTGTATGTTCTCCCCCATTAACATTGCATTTTACTGTATCAACATTGATAAATGGTAACATATTTTACAATACAGTAGCCTCTTGATTATCCGTGCTAATGCCGAGGAGGACAGCCGTGGCTAATTAAAAATTGCGGACCATCCAAAAATATCCATTTTACGTGGATCTCTTTGCCAAAAAACACTAATATAGATATACATTATGTTTAAGTTAAGGAAATTGAGTTTGTTAATGAACAACATTTTTTATATTCTTAGCTCTTTCGGTAAAGTCACGTTGAAGGGAAACAATTAAAATAATAAAATATATATAAAACAATAAAAATTCTCACGAGTGAACATAGGGGGGAATAGTGAGAATTTTTATTGTTTTATATATATTTTATTGTTTCCCTTCAACGTTACTTTACCGAAAGAGCTAAGAATATGAATTACTGCAGTCACGAAAGCTTTAAATACATTTTTTTACATTTTTTTAGTAAAGAATGTATTGATCTTGTTTTTTGTTACAAAAGTATTTGATTTAGAACGAATGCTAACGATCGACTGAACGATGCACATGCTCAGGGATAACTTTCCTGCGCAGAAGACTCGGCCCACTAAGTGGACAGAAGCAGAGCCACGCCAATCAACATCAAACTCCGCCCACTGTTGTAAAGATATGCAACTACTGTACCGTAGGGGCGATCACATGGATTTCAGATTAGCCGGAGCACGTGACTTGTAATAAACACTTCCCTGAATAAGTGTATCACTGTTTTTAGATTATTAATTTGGGATTAAGGGAAACATCCATGAGTTTTTAATTTGTGTCAATATCAGGTGCGTGGTTAATCCTCAAATCGGATAAATCGCAAGCGGATAATTGAGTCAACTGTATTATGAACTAAATCGACATTAACAACATTGCATTCTTCTATATCAACATTGACAACCTTTATAACATTCTTAACATTGTTTAGAACAATAAACTATGATAAAATGAACAACATTGCATTCTACTTGATAAACAACGATAATATTTCGAAGATGGTAACATTATTCATGACTATAATAAACTGTTATAACAATTTCTGTGCTCCCCTCTGTCACGCGCGCTCCTTTATGGCGTGCCTTCCTCTACTACTGCTGCCACTAAACACTGAGGGGTTAGCATCTACATCATTAGACCTCCTTTGCCAGTACCAAAATATAATAATAGAGTTTTTCCCCTTTTTTCTGGCAACGAAACTGAAACCTTTTTACAAGGATTCATGTCTGCATTAACCACAATACTTTCAGTCAAAATGCAAACAGGAAAACATACTATGATAATATATGCATTGTCCTTGAAACTGATTGGTTCACACCAAGCGACGGCTTTCTTTCGAGCCTCGACCCAATTGGTGCTCGACCAGACATGAATCCTTGTAAAAAGGTTTCAGTTTCGTTGCCAGAAAAAAGGGGAAAAACCCTATTACTCTGAGGGGTTGTTTTCATGGAGGTGGACACCACCTGCATCATGAACACGGTGAGTCCACCTCATCGGAAGCCAAGTTCGCATTTCTTCCTGAGAAGTAGAGCTGCTTTGGCTGCATCTGCTGCTGCTGCTATAGCAGACGGACAGAGAATACTACATCCGTGCAGGCCGCCCCGTCTGAAGCCACATTCGGGCACTGCAAGCCTTTCCTCGGTGTGTTTGGCGAGAGGGCGATGTTGAACATTTTTTTGCTAGGACCTTTCCCGGCACGCTGAGTAGGAAGATGCTCCGGTAGTACGGTCCCCCTTATAGAGGGGGACCACTAAGGCATCCTTCCAATCCTGCAGCACGCGTCCTCTGTGGTCCAGAAAGTTGTGATTATATCATATCGGGCAATCTGCAGACAAACGCTACCTGGGAAAAGTGCTGTTCGAGAGCACCTGTGAAGGTCGACACATCACACGTGAGGGTGGGTGGCCAACACCACACCTGGCTTAGTCTCCCCAGTGCTGATGTTTTACACACAGCACCAGGTACATGTCGTCCCCGGGTTACGAAAGGGTTAGGTTCCTGAGAACGATCCGTAACCCGAATTTTCCATATGTTAGTAACTGAACAATTTTTCCCTGAAATAAAGCTAAAATCCAATAGCCAGAAATAGTTGTGCCTCCCCTACCTGAATACTAGTTCGTTTTCCCTCAGGACTGTATTGCGCTGTTTTCTATTGCTACCTATATTCTATTGCTGTACATACTCTGCACTTCATATTCGTTTTTCATTTAATCGAATAACACTACCCATAATTAAACTAATGGAACATATTCTGGATCCAATTGTTTCTGAATACCACGAAACATTTTAATAAAAATCGTTAACAGAAAGCAGTCACTTCCGAATGTTTGTTTACCGTGCATTAGGCTAGGCCTAGACTTTACATATACACGCACACACATGCACGCACATTAAATACAGTAAAAACCTAACAATAGAAACATGGGGGAAAAGATCATTCGAAGCATAGGAAACAAACAATAATGTAATGGTGTACAAAAATTACATTGTCCATAATCGTGGTGGGGCTTGGTGAAGGAGGCGTTTTGGTGGAGTGAGGTGTAAGGCGGCGTACCTTATGCGTCCCTCCGCGGTATTCATCCGCAACCTCACCGCGCTGCACTATGTGCGCTTGCTTAACTTATGCAAACATTTCTGCATCTTAATTTTTTCATGCATTTATCAGAGCATTTTCATAAAACAATAAAATTCTTACTAAAAGAACCAAGAATATGAATCCCTGCAGTCACGAAAGCTTTAAATCAAAATTCATTTTCATAAAGTCGGGTCTTCCGTAACCCAGGAACTGCCTGTACTCATTTAAGGCTGATTTAGGGGAGGCTCAGAACAGGTTTGTATATTTGTCACTGATAATGGTCATGAGCAGGAATAGAACTCGGTTCGCTGGGTTCACGCCACTACGCTACTGCTCCCCACTCGCAAACACTTGTACATTATCACACACTCAGACACGCTCCCAAACACATATATACTCGCTCACACTCTACACTCTGCAAAAAAGGGAGACACCATACAGCAGGGGTCGGGAACCTTTTTGGCTGAGAGAGCCATGAAAGCCACATATTTTAAAATAAATTTCCGTGAGAGCCATATAATATTTTTTAACACTGAATACAACTAAAGAAATGTCAGCTAAGATTTATTTGCGAGCCAGATGCAGTCATCAAAAGAGCCACATCTGGCTCGCGAGCCATAGGTTGCCGACCCCTGCCATACAGACTCAGCACGTGGTTTCAACTCGGCACTTGCCCCAACGTAGCATTGAGGTTATGGGGGAATCTTCGTGTTTGTTGTTGTTGTTTCAGGACCAGGACCCCCCGGTGGTGGAGAGTCGATCTGCACGATCGTCGCCGGCGCGTGGAGCCACCGGCTCACCGGCTACTCCCAGAACGCGTGCGGGAAGGGCAGGTGGTGCACAGCGACACGTGATACGTGTGCAGTGGATTCCTAAATATCAGCCTCTTGTCTCCACTTACACATGGCAGGTTTTCTCCCGGGGTCTCCGGTTTCCTCCCACATGATGCTAATCTGTGACGAGTAATGGAATTTGTCGTCAAACATCCAAATGTGGCGGCACCCGCCTCACGGTGTCTTAGTTCAATCGCCGGCATTGCTGTTACGATGGGATGCAGCCGTGGAGACAGGCGTCCTCATCATATGTTGTTGTCTCGCTACTCGTGAAGCCGTCGCACCCCGATTGTCCCCGCCCACCAACACCGCCTTCCCCACAGTTCCTGCACGAGCTCCCAACACGTGGAGCAAGACGTTGCTCATCGTGCTGAACCACGCCTCGCGGCACGACCCAGAAACACACCTGTGAACCAGACACGATTCTTAAGTGTCCCAGAGTTGATTATATGTCACCAGGTGAGGACTCGAGAGAGGAGCTTGGAAGCTTTTGCAAGGGTGAAATAGAGCAAGAACAACCGTATCCCGTGAGGAATCAAGAATATTCCATGAACTCCCTGTGGTGGGAGTCTGCTTGGGCAGATCCTGATCCTGTTCCTCCCTCCTGTGCTCCCCCTCTGCACGTCGATCCGCTGCCACGTCGTCCACCCAGCAGCGAATCAATCGGCGAGCATCTGCTTCTCTCTGTGTCTGCCCCCCACCCCCACAGCGCAGCTGGGGTCTGCACCCAGCTGTGGCGCGGCGAGTGTGGTGGGAACTCAACACCAGCGGCGCCACTCGCCTACCTGAAACTGCGCGCAGGTCCTGGCGCCCCCCGGGGCAGCTGGCATGGCTACAATGCAACGCGAACTCGCAGGGAAGAAACAGGTGAGTTTGTGGAGGGGAGTAGAGTAAGATGGAAGGGGAGTGTGTGGAGGAGAGTACATTGAGATGAGGGGAGAGACTGGTGAGTGTAGAGTGGAGTAGAGTGGGATGAGAGGGGAGAGGCAGTTGAGTGTGTGGAGGAGAGTAGAGTGAGATGAGAGGAGACAGGTGATTTTTTTGAGGGGAGTAGAGAGGAATGAGAGGGGTGAGACAGGTGAGTGTGTGGAGCCAAGTCGAGGGAGGTGAAAAGGGAGAGGCAGGGGAGTGTGTGGAGGGGCACTGAGATGAGAGGTAAGATACAATTGTGTGGAGAGGAGTCGAGTGGGACGAGAGTGGGTGACAGGTGAGTGTTTGGAGAGGAGTAGCGTAAGATAGAAGGGGAGAGGCAGGGAAGTTTGTGGAGGTGGAGTACAGTGGATGAGAGGGGACAGAGGAAGCAGAGTGTGTGGAGGGGCATAGAGGGGGATTTGAGAGGAGCGACAGTGAATGTAGAGGAGAGAATATTGAGATGAGGGGAGAGACTGGTGAGTGTGGAGCAGAGTAGAGTGAGATGAGAAGGGAGAGACAGGTGAGTTTGTGGAGGGGAGTAGAGTTAGAAGAGAGGGGAGAGATTTGAAGCTTTCGTGACTGCAAGGATCCATACTCTTTGGTTCTACTCGGTAAAGTCACGTAGGTAAAAAATAAAACAACAAAAATCACGACGTTTCGGCCACAACACAAGCGGCCTTCATCAGGTGAAGGGACCAGACTGTCTCGAAGACTGCGCTGGAGTGAACACAGCCAAGCTCAGACTACGACCTTTAAGCTGTGTGAGAGGGATTAAGGTGCCTTGACAAAGGAATTAGCGTAAAAAAATAGCATTTGATTGGCGGACTTAGCATGATGAAAGGTGTAGCACAGTTATCGGCACCGGCAGTGCAACTGCCTGTGCTGCGAAAGTTTGGGGTACCACTACTTGAAAAAATATACTGTACCAATGAAAATTAGTTTCATGTTTGGTTCGATTTAGAACATCTTTCCAATGGTTGCTTAATTTGAAACCATCTTCTCGGTTGAAATTGTGTCTGTGTTTGTAGATCTGAATTGCCTCGTGAACAAATCTCTGATAAAAACCTGATTTGAAACACGGCAGAACGAATTCTTCTGCCTTGGCTGATCACTGTTACAACGCTGTGGGTGATCACGATATAATTTTCTCCGATACCAAGGTTCTTTGCAAACCCACAGGTTTTTATCACGAGGCAATTCAGATCTACAAACACAGACACAATTTCAACCGAGAAGATGGTTTCAAATTAAGCAACCATTGGAAAGATGTTCTAAATCGAACCAAACATTAAACTAATTTTCATTGGTACAGTATATTTTTTCAAGTAGTGGTACCTCAAACTTTCACAGCACAGGCAGTTGCACTGCCGGAGCCGATCACTGAGCTGCACCTTTCATCATGCTAAGTCCGCCAATCAAATGCTAATTTTTTACACTAATTCCTTTGTCAAGGCACCTTAATCCCTCTCACACAGCTTAAAGGTGCACTGCCGTGTGCTACACCTTTCATCATGCTAAGTCCGCCAATCAAATGCTAATTTTTTATGGTTATTCCTTTGTCAAGGCACCTCAATCCCTCTCACACAGCCTAAAGGTCGTAGTCTGAGCTTGGCTCTGTTTCACTCCAGCGCAGTCTTCGAGACAGTCTGGTCCTTTCACCTGATGAATGCCGCTTGTGTTGTGGCCGAAACGTCGTGATTTTTGTTGTTTTATTTTTTACCTAGGTGACTTTACCGAATAGAACCCAAGAGTAGAGGGGAGAGAGGCAGGATAGTGTGTGGAGAGGAGTAGAGAGAGATGTGCGGGGAGAGACAGGTGACTTTGTGGAGGGGAGTAGATTGGGATGAGAGGGGGAGACAGGTGAGTGTGGAGTGGAGTAGAATGAGGTGAAAGGGGAGAGGCAGGGGAGTTCGTGAGGGCAGTACAGTGGGATGAGAGGTTAGTGATTGTGAGTGTGTGGAGGGGAGTACATTGAGATGAGGGGAGAGACAGGTGAGTGTGGAGCAGATTTGAGTGGGATCAGAGAGAGAGACAAGTGAGTGTGTGGATGGAAGTAGAGTGAGGTGAAAGGGTAGAGGCAGGGGAGTGTGTGGAGGGGACTGCAGTGGTATGAGAGGGAAGTGACAGTGTGGGGTTAGGAGTAGCATGAGATGAGAGGAGAGAGACAGCTGAGTGTGGCCTCGAGTGAGATGAGAGGAGAGAGAGACCGCTGAGTGTGGCCTAGAGTGAGATGAGAGGAGAGAGACAGCTGAGTGTGGCCTAGAGTGAGATGAGGGGAGAGAGATGGATTAGTGTGTGGAGGGGAGTAGAGTGAGATGAAAGGGGAGAGCCTAGTGAGTGTGGGGAGGGGAGCACAGTGGATGAGAGAGTACAGAGGAAGCGGAGTTTGTGGAGCGGCGTAGAGGGGGATTCAGGAGGAGCGACAGTGAGTGTGTGGCGGGGAGTACATGGAAATGAGGGGAGAGACTGGTGAGTGTGGAGTGTAGTATAGTTAAGACGATAAGGGAGAGACAGGTGAGTTTGTGGAGGGGAGTAGAGTTAGAAGAGAGGGGAGAGAGTCAGGAGAGTGTGTGGAGGGTTTCGAGTGCGATGAGTGGGGAGAGATGGATGAGTGTATTGAGGTGAGCAGAGTGGGATGAGAGGGGTGAGACAGGTGAGTGTGTGGAGGGGACTACAGTGGTATGAGAGGTGAGTGACAGTGAGTGGGGAGAGGAGTAGAATGAGATGAAAGGAGAGAGACAGGTGATTGTGGCCTAGAGTGAGATGAGGGGGGAGTGATTGTGTGTGTGGGGAGGGGAGTACAATGGGATGAGAGTGGACGATAGTTGTGTATGTGGAGTTGAGTAGAGTGAGATGAGAGGGGACAGGCAGCAGAGTATGTGGAGGGAGTAGAGTCGGATTAGAGGGGAGCGACAGTGAGTGTGTGGAGGGGCGTAGAGAGATGAAAGGGGAGAGACAGGTTAGTGTGGAGGGGAGTTGAGTAGGGTGAGTGGGGAGAGACGGATGAGTTTGTGGAGGGAAGTAGATTGAGGAGAGAAACAGGTGAGTGTGTGGACTAGAGTGATATGAGAGGGGAGAGGTAGGTGAGTGGACGAGAGTGTTGAGCAATTGAGCAATCATTGGTAGGATGTTATTAACCGAGTTAAACTTTAGCTGCCTTATAGTTTATATTCATATCTCCGGTCTTTTACTCCCAGCCTTACACACTACCATCACTATGAAATTTGACGTGCAATGTTTCAGTCGTGCAAATTTGTCGCCCATCCCACTCTCCCCCCCCCCCCATCCGTGGTACATGAGTACCATGCCCAGGAACTTCTCTAATCTCCATCCCCCAACACCCCCCCCCCCCACCCTGCATCCATCCTCCCTGGCTCCTCCCCCCTTCTTACCCGATATAATCTCTTGTCACAAACAGCTCTCTCGACTCACCACAGTAATTTTGCTGTGACTGTTGCCACCTGATGACGGAAGCTTGTGTTGCCTCCGAAACGTCGTGATTTGATTTAGTTTTCATTTTTTACCTACGTGACTTTACCGAAAGAACCAAAGAGTATGGATCCTTGCAGTCACGAAAACTTCAAATCTAGAATGGGAGACAAGTCACTTTGTGGAGGGGAGTAAAGTGAGATGAGAGAAGAGAGACAGGTGAGTGTGTGGAGGGGGGTAGAGTGAGATGAGAGGGTACAGGCAGGAGAGTGGTGCTGAAGGTCACATGTCAGACTTTTGTGCCATGGGGCTGACTGGTGGTGCCAGGCTATGTGCAGGATATCACGGGACACACCCAGGTGTCAGGGGGTTGACTTATGGTGCCAGACCAGGTGCAGGATGTAACTGGTAGATCCTTGTGCCATGGGGTTTATAGATTGTGCGAGGCTATGTGCAGGAGGTCACGCTACAGACCCAGGTGTCAAGGTGTTAACTGGTGGTGCCAGACTAAGTACCGGATGTCACAGGACAACCCCAGGTGCCAAGGGGTTGTTGAAAATGCCAGGCTATGTGCTGCAGAAGATCACAGGATAGACCCAGGTACTTTGGGTTGTCTGATTGTGACATGCTTGGTGTAGGAGGTCATTGGACAGACACAGGTGCCAAGGGGTTTACTGATGATGCCAGGCAAGGTGCAGAAGGTCATTCTGCAGGCCCAGGTGGCAAGGGTTTGAGTGATGGTGCCAGGCTAGGTGTAGGAGGTTTCGTGACAGACCTAGGTGTTATGGGTTAACTGATGTTACCAGGCAATGTGCAGCAGGTCATATGACAGACCCAGGTGCCAAGGGGTTTAATGATTGTGCCAGGCTAGGTGCAGGAGGTCACGGGGGAAACCCAGGTGCCATGAGGTTTACTGATGGTGCCAGGCTAGGTGCAGAAGGTCACGGGGGAAGCCCAGGTGCCATGAGGTTTACTGATGGTGCCAGGCTAGGTGCAGAAGGTCCCGGGGGAAACCCAGGTGCCATGAAGTTGACTGATGGTGCCATGCTAGGTGCAGAAGGTCACGGGGGAAACCCAGGTGCCATGAGGTTTACTGATGGTGCCAGGCTAAGTAGAGGAGTCATTGTATCTCCAGAATAGTCTATTGTTCTCTACGTAAGTCATTGGTGATTGAGCTGAGACCATCAACTCACTGAAATGGAGAATCAGGTTTAATCACAACTCATTGGGAGTCTGTGTCTCTATGTGCACCTATGGGTGTCTTGTGCGACACACTGGGTCTCGATGTAAATCATTGGTGGCTGTGCTGAAACCATAAAATCAATACAACTCGAGGATCCATTTTAGTGACAACTCGGTCTATGTATGTGTAGGGTGTAGGTGGATTCCCGCTCACGGCCACCATCGGTGACAACTATCTTTGCCAGCCACACGATGGAGCTACGCGTGGGGGTTGACGACCTGCAGTGGCAGCCACAGCCTCGTGCCCGACCCACGCAACGGTGAGAGGGACGCTGCCTCGCTCGCGACTCACGCGCTTGCTCACTCACCTTGGTCTGTCTCACTGTCACACTCACCTCTCTAGGGTTCCCTCTAGTTGAGGCCCTGCAGCCAGCAGTGGTTTCATTCATACAGTTCAGGATTGTATCTCATCCTCCCTTAAACAATGTGTCTAATGCACTCTGCTTCCTGGTGTAGTGTTTAGTGAGTGCTGTGCGAGGGTTAATTGAGTTTTGTTTTTTGTGCCCACTATGCCATTATATTCGATGAAGCACATGAATGGACACTACACCAATATTCATTACTCTTGGGTTGCTGAGAAAGTTAGAACAATTTATCTTATTTATATAGGAACGTTTTAACCTCGGTGTAATGAGCTAAGATTGACAGTAATCGTAATGGAACAGCTGTACTCCCTCTACAGAATAAATCGTCAATGTACTGTATATGTAAATGTACATTGTCAACATCAGCCCTGGTATCTGCACTGCTGAATGAACAGATCCCCATGCCATCGGCATCCCTCATTGCCCTGCGCGGTGCCACAATCCATTGCGCTATTGAACTGATCTCATCGCTCTGTCTTGCCCTTGTTTTCTTCTTTGGCTGCAATTCCGGCACCGGTTTTGTCCATCGGCTATCATCCCATCGAGTGGTGTCCAGCCTAAGCCCCTCCTTGCTTTTCTTAACAGTTTGATTAGCGTGGTTGGCTTTATACTGTACGAAAGAAGTTGTACATACATATGTAGTGTTTATAATGATGAATACACTTCTTGAGGCACACTCTTTATTGTCTTTCTTCTCTTACACAGTCCTTAACACACAAAGGGGTATACAGTCCCATCACCTAAGAAGTTACAGCCTCCGGACTTAGCGTGACCTACCCACAGGTCTCTTGCTAACCTAAGGAGGCACAGCCTCCAGACTTAGCGTGACCTACCCACAGGTCTCTTCCTAACCTAAGGAGGTACAGCCTCCAGACTTAGCGAGACCTACACACAGGTCTCTTGCTAACCTAAGGAGGTACAGCTTCCTGTCTTGGCGGGACTTACTCTCGAGTCTACTGCTATCCTAGAGTCCTCCGGCTGGGACCTAGGGGAGGCTATCTGACCCACCGCTGGCCCGGTGGGTCTTGACCACTGGATACGCCGAGCCTTAGCCCTCAGAAGGGCTGGAAGGCTGGGTCCAGGGTCCTGGCTATCTTCAGCCCGGGCTTCGGTCTTCGTGTAGGGAGAGAACTCCCCGCGCTTCGCGCGCTCACCCTTCTTATAGCAGCTTGTGGCCAGGTGTAACCAATCCTACATTCCCACGTGGAACTGTCTGATTGGTTGTTACCAAACTGTGGCTACGATCCAGTTCACCTCGTCTGACCCCAACCGTTATTCACACAGAGGTAGCGCTGCACTGCCCCTTTGATACCTAGTGGCAATGCAGGTTACCGAACAGTGAGTAGTTAGCACCTCTACATCTACAATAAGATTTCTCTGATTGTGTTTGTTCCCTGAATCACATGTTCCCCTATCTGTCTTTCACTGCAATCCCAAGAATGCAACTCTGTTCTTTGCATACGTTTCAGCTTAGTGTCATTGTTTTCTGATCATTTTCACAGTGGGTAATGTGTACCGATTGGAAACCACCTTTATTGTTCAGGCACTTTGTCATGCTGCTTTTGATGATCAAATCGATATTCCAAAAGCACTATCTCCTGCCCTAATTGTCTTTATTTCATACTTTTATTCACAATTCACCTTAAATTTCCACACCTCCGATTAGCACAGTTGACTTTGAATGGTGCAAAAGAAGTTTCAACATACATACTTACACATGGTATTCTTTTTCTTGGCAAATCAAGAAGAAGAGAGAAGAGCTGAGGATTATTACATCTGCTACTTTTGATATAGATGTTTGAGTTGATTGTGTGGTTGATGCTAGCGTGGCTTTAAAATGCAAGTATCGATGCCGTGCTATTGCATGTGATGAGCAGGCGGTGTTGGTTCTCAGTGCTACGGTTATACTGACCCATGCTGCTTTGTTCCCATTATTGTAGGTCAACTCTGAGTAAAAGTAGTCGGTGGCTTCTGATGTATCAACAGGAGCGTTAATTTTGTTAGTTACCAAATACCTGTGGAATTTACGTAACGTCTTATTCTGTGGATTTCATTTAGTTGGCATGTTTATTTTAATGTCTAAATAAAACAGATGATGGGTTGACTAAAATGTTGCAGGTTATTGTAGACGAATACTAAACGAGTGAAATGCTGACGAAATCAACACTGATGATCACCAACCTCAGAAACACAAAGGCCTCGCCACTGCTTGGTGCACCAGCCACTGCACGGTCTCTCGAGTGGAGGCCCTTCTGCCAGCAGTGACACGAGCAAATAATTGTAGAACTACTTTTAATCCAGAAATTCCAAAGCCCTTCAACCACAAGTACACGAGCACCGTCCTAACCGTGGAGGGATGCAACCATCTCTCCGAGATGTTCTACAAGTACAGATGACTTCCCGACGATGTCTGCTTCTGCCCAGGCTAGGGGCACTTTGAGACCATGTGGAGTGACAGACTCACGGGCTGAACTCGTGCGAGTCCGATCCAAGTGTCACAGGTAAACATACCGGGTTGACCGGTAGTTGCGGTTACCTGGGTTCCCAACTATGTCAATGCAGTGGTTTGTAAGCGTTCATCGTAATTTTAATCGCAATTCACCTTCAAGTAGCACACTTTCCTATAGTATGGTTGCCTAGATCAGTCTCTGAGTGCGGAGGAGTGCAACATTCCTTCCCATACAGATGGAACAGGTGGCGTCAAGATTTGTGCTGTGCTGCATTCTAACAAACATTTGTGTGATGCCAACTCTTGCCTCCACAGTACTGGATCACAGGCTTGCGCCACCTCTGCCTGGCTGAAGTGCAAAACCAAATGTAATGGTACATGTTGCATGACAACTCTTATCTCATTGCTCCTGTCCATCTCTTGTCGTCGTCATAACCGAGGGTTGATGCCCAAGAACGATGCTCTTCATCTTTCGTGATCTTCAGGCTCTTCTCATGGAGAGTCCCGTCTAACTGTTCACATTTTTCCACCAACTGATCAGTTCCTCCCTCTTCCCCTTCTCCTTTCCATTTTTATTTGCAGCGTTATCTTCATCAAATCCCCAGCTGACCCAGGATATTTCCCACATTGCCAAATTTCTCATTATCTGCTCTTACCCGTGGACAAATACAGATAAGGCGAAAATTGAATCACAGATAATTGGATTTTGATTTGAGTCTTTCGTGACTGCAGGAATCCATACTCTTTGGTTATTTCGGTGAAGTCACGTAGGTAGAAAATTAAAAAATATATATCACGACGTTTCGATCGCAACACAGGCGGTCGTCCTCAGGCGTAAAAAATAATCCAGCAGTGGAACTGCTGCAGCAGCGCTTGTGTTGCGATCCTAAAGTCGTGATATATTATTTTTTGTTTTATTTTTCTGTCTACGTGACTTTACTGAAAGAACCAAAGAATTGGATTTGAGTCACTATTCCCAATGTGTGTGTTGTGTGTCTTGTTTTCCGCTCCATCTGCGTGAGTAGGAGATGCCAACCCCGTGCATTGTGTCCGGTTTCTTCACCAATGCTGCAAAACTGCACCACAGTGAATCTTACAGGTGCAGTTTCTCCATCCTGCCTCATGTTTTAATGTGACGAAGTGGTCATGTGCCTTAAGGGTTATTGAGATTATCGCGAAGGTTAGAGAGGTTAGACTTTGATGGTATGTGTTGAGAAGAGACAAAGGAGGTGTAAGGGAAAGTTGCTATGGAGATGCTGCCGATGCAGCACCAAAGGAGTACAGCGCGACCGAGGGGGAGATGGGAGGCTGCGGTGGCACGAGACACGAGGACGGTGGATATGACGAGAAAATAGGCACGGAATGGAAGCTCACGGAGAAAGGAAAGAGAAGCAGCTGACTACATGCAATAATGGAACGTTTGGCTTAGAATAAGAAAAGTTGGTTGTGTGGTTCAGGGCAATCAGAATGGCTATGTCCTACATGAAGTGAGCACTGCTGAGCTCCTGGATTAAGAGGGGTATCTACCTGCTGCTCTGAAAGAGTTCACAATGTCCAGGGTCAGATACACTACGCTGGGACTGTTGACACCTGAGGTTGGATCCCTGGTAATTTCTGTTTGTTTTTTCAGGGGTCTGAGTGTACGTGTGTAGAAATTGGCGTATGTGTTGCAGGAGGCTAGTGGCTACAAATCCAGCGACCTAAGTTTGATTCCGTGCCATGGCTCACATCAGTGGTGAGTGATGTCTGAACCAATTCGAGTCTCCTGTATGTAGACTCAGCTCCAAATAAGTGCATGTTTCAGCGTGTATTAACATCAGCAAAGGGAGCTAGGCTTGGAACTGGCCCCATCACCCCATTGTGCACATTGCCAGTCTTAATAGGCACATGCCAGCAGCACTTGCCTGGCAGCCTGTATAAACGATGTGACTCTTTGTGTTTTTGTTTTGTGTGTGAGTGTACGTATGTGTGCAGTGGTGGGGAGTGGTATTGTAGCGCTTAGTGAGCTGCACTACGAACCTGGTGACCCGAGTTCGGTCCCGCTCATGGCCAACACCAGTGACGATTATCCGAACCGGTCTTCGGCCTCCTCTATGTCGACTCAACCTGAAATCAGTACCTGGTGCGGTGTGTAAACATAACCACTTGGGAGACGAAGGCGGCCGGGCGTGGTGCTGGCCACCCAGCTCCAAGTATGCCAGCCGGACTTCATGGGTTCTTGCAAACACCACTTGTTCCAAAAGTTTGGTAAAGGCTATATGGGGTATCTTTGTCTTTGTATGTGTACATGCTTCTGGGTCAGTGTCTTTGTCAGAGAAACTGATCTAACAGTGCTGAGATTCTTCATGCTGTCCCCAGCTTTGACTGTCTCACTGGGTTCATCATGGCCATGTTGTAGACGTGGACAATTTCATGCAAATGTGCGTGTTATATATTTTTTGTTGATATTAATGGCAGTAGACGTCTGTTGACTAGTACTCTGATTTTACACTTTTTAGTGGAACAGGAAGGTATGAGATGACTTTCAGCTCCACATCCACACCCACCTCCGTGCTCAATGCCAAGAAGCCACTGTATTGGTAATAAACCCGCAATGTTTTTTATTTGTAAACCTGCATTTTTTTCCATATTTTCCCAATTTACCGCGACTGTGCTCTCGCCATCATGTCATGGGTCCCCAAGTATTCATTCGTGTCTTACAGAGCAATACAAGCCTTGTGTTAGATCATAGCCCACTAAATCTGATATCACAGAGCTACTTTGTACCCTTTAAATTGACCTTTCGTCCACATAGTAAATGGCAGGACTTTTCCACCCGTTCCTCATATGGGAGTAATGTTAGTCGTAATAATGTTGTGACTTCTCATAGCTGGAAATATATCCCAATAAAGTGCAGAATGACAGTAATGTGATGCATTATTTTGTGTAGTCAATGACGACCGGACTGAGACCATTAACTCACTCGATTGAGAACCCGCTTTAATCACAGGCAGCTGCCTGGATTCAAACTCAGGTACTCGGTGGTGCCAGTTCAGTGCTCTGGCCTCTAAACACCCACGTGTTAAATACATAAGCAACCTTTTTAATTAGTAACATTCTTTGAACACTTTGCCAAAACAATTGGGATTGCGGAGCTGTGGCACAGTCATGATATTGCTTTTTCTCATGCCTCTGCTGGCAGAATTTCCACGAGGATGCTCGTGTGAGAGCCCCTTTACAAAATATTTGGTCTACTCTTTCACACTGGTCATATGTTTTACTGCATGGTAGATAGGCAGGGGAATTTAAGATTACTTGACCATTTGTTTCAACTGCTGTGCCAGAGGGTCTAACGAGCAACCTCTCTGTTGCCAGGCCAGCGTGCTAGGCATTGCACCACAGCAGCCCCCTCCAGTATTTAATTCTAAACGAAGGTCACTCTCTGCGTGCTTGTGTGCACGCGCGTTTGGGTGGTGTTGAACGAGATGGTGCAGACGTCTCGCTTCTTCGTGAGGAAAGTGATGGCACTGGAGCCGGCCTGGCTCACGGGACTCGCTCCGTGCTTCTCCTGGCAGAGCGCCGTCTGGAGGCCCCGTTGTCGCCACTGCGCTCCGGTGACATTCACCGGGCCACGGTTCATTTGGTTCGTGAAATTAGTGGCGAAAACAAACGTCAACAAAGTGACTTGTTTTATTTCATGCAAAGATAATGGGAGGTCGAAAATCATCAAATGGGCGGTGACCACCTAGCAGTCGTGCGTTTGCCGCTTATTACGAAGGTGCGCGGTTAGAATCCAGCGGCTGCTCGGATTTGATACTGCGGGTTTATTAACTGTAAACATACACTCGGTCTGCTTCAGAGTGGACATTAAAGATCCCGTGACGTCATTCGCAAGGTTAGGCCATTGTGTGGCGGCATCATGAGTCATGTTATTCTCATGAACAGTTGTGCCCGAATGATTCAATTGGGAATATACATAGCAATCGTAACCCCCTCCTGTGAGAACCTGGCAAGACCCTTCTGAAAAATAGTCACTGTGCTCAGTGACGCTTTGCTGGGTAAATCAGCATGATAACCACTGTGACATGAGCCTGTGAAGCAGTGGTTTGAAGTTGGGGTTTGGTGGGATTTGTGGAGATGGAGCCATCGTGTTTGCTGGGGGCACGCGCCTGCAGGGTGATGGGATGGTACCTGTAGGATTTGGTACAGCAAGTATGCTTGACATAGAGTACGTTGCATGTTCATCCTGATCAATTCACCGGCCACACCCAGTGCAGCATCTTTGCATGTATTGACTGTCATTGTATATAGATGTTCAGTCACATATACAAACGTTTCACCGATCTGCCTATACCACACTCCCCAGCAAGTCGGATATGCGACGTAGTACTGAATGACTTAGCTTGAGTGTTATCCCGTGGTTTCTGTGGGCTTTCTCTGGTTAATTTCCATACGTATAATATTCAAAGGGACAGATTGCAAACAACATTGAAATGAAATGTTTTCCTTTTTAAACACAATAAGTTTGTACAAAATTAGTGAAAGTCATGTTCAAATACTGCTTGTAATGTATATATTGTAGGAAGATTACTTTTACGGAATGTTTTGTTGCACTATACCCATAACAAAACTCTACTAATAAGAAAAAATGTTGTGGTAATCCGTCGTGAAACATTACTCTATGCTCTCAATCAGCAGCCATGATGGTCACTGATCAAGGCTACTTACCACCCTGCACTGTCCTGTGATGCCAGGACCCGTCCCCTGCACACAGCCCATCTCATCGTTCCATTTCCACCATGGGCAACTTCCTGCGTAGCGAGTTTTCTCCCCACTGAATGTACATGACAACGTTGCAAGACCCATGCTGCAAATTTACATCTAAAATCCAAGCACATACACTTTCATAGGAAGTGTAACCTTCCGGCTACAGACAGGAGCAAATGTTCGGAATAGATTTAGGGGTAGGGTGGATAGTTTGGTTATGAGTATTAGTTGTAATAATTGTGCCTTGTATGTATCCAAAGTAAACCATAAGGGAGGGCCAATATAGGTTTGTATTAACTTAAGGCTGATTTGACCTAGGGGAGACCTAGTATAGGTTCAGACTAATTTAAGGCTGGGTTGACCTAAAGGTGAAAGCAAGTTTCCTAAATTCACAGTGCCTGTCCACCCAGCAGTAAAATAGGCGCACTGCAACGAGTTTATCGGCAATACGCATGTGGGTACTTTCCAAGACGCCTGTCCATCTTGAAAGATAATTGATAATCCTCGAGGAGCTCTTCAGAGCTCCCCCAGTTGAGTTCCTTCCGCCGGCAGTGGTGTGAGCAATCAGCTGCATGTGGATATTTCTGAGATGAGCACTTACACTAAAACAATGTGAAGTTAAATGTACTTATTTTCACATTTCAAAAGAAAATTTGTGACCAAAGATGGAATTTTACTCATCGCCAATATTTGTTTTGTGATGTTGGCAGATTCGTATGTGGACGTCTCCGATTCCAAACAGTATTCCTCTTCTGTGAAGATGTGGACGACGGACTTGTCCCAGACCCCCATTCTCCACCGAGGACCACACGCGCTGCACACGAGCCACGTGTCGAGTGAACCCCAGCAGCGACGTCTCGATGTTCCTGCCTGCCCACTGAATGACACCTAGCAGCGCAACAACACTGGATTAGAGTTGCAGTGCACAGTAGTGCAGAGGCGGGTCTATAAACTTCGTAACGGGAGAGACGGTAGCGCCGACATTTTAAGCTGCTTAAAACACGTCTTACTGGTAAATATCAATAAAAGATTATTTGGGTCTTTTGGGAAAGCCACGTAGAAAGAAGAAATAACACTAGAAAATCAATTTTGGCGTCTCAAGGGGGATGCGATCGCCCCCATCGCCTCACCCTTGGATGGAACCCGCACTAATGGCGTGATCACAAAGGTGTACAGCAAGCGCCGGGCATCTTAAAAGTGTTGAGCAGCCAGTCTATGCAGACGTGGGCTCTCCCATGTTCTCTGGAGCAGGGCTCGGTGCAGCCGCACGTGACCCTTGCGTCATTCCGGTTCCTTCAGAGGCTTGTCCACCTGAACCACTTGACTGGAGAGATTGAGATGGGGAAGCCGGGAGCATCTATTTTAGTAAAGGAGACGGTATCCAACACAGTCCCTTCACGTTTGTACCGTGATTGCTACTTTAAAGAAAGTCTCATGGTTTAAAAATGGAAGATGTTGCTCACGCACTATTCTCTCTGTTTTGTGTGGAAGAGGATGATGACGGCCCAAGATATCTGTTTTTGAAAGATGTTACATCCAGGTGCTCCAGCATTAACTAACATTATTTAGAACTGATTTAAGTACTTATTAGCATGGTTGGATATGTATGGTACGAAAGACGTTCCACATACGTCCAGCAACCTGCTGTGTCAGGATATTTCTTCAAATTCAGCCTAAAAAGTCAATAGTGCACACTTTCAATTGAGTATTAATTGAGAATTATGAATGTGGATTATGTGATAACCTATGGTTTGCATGTTGAAAGTTTTGTGCAACCCCGTAGTGAATTTGAGTGATTTTGAATAAGGCTAGTCCTTAAAGGCAACACAATTTTGTATAAAATTGTATTTCATCCAAGATGCTGTTTAGTGCAGTCCTAGTGGTACAGTACATGAGTTGGGGGAATCTTTGCATGTCTACATGTCTGTGTCAACCATACTACGTATGCGGATTATCTGGCGATTGCTTCCCACTGAGAAAGAGTTGCAGATCCTACTGCTGAACCTGGAGCATGCTACTTCAGAAATAGCGCCTTGCCATTGGCCCCACAAAAACAAAGTACCTGCCTGGGTATTTTATGTCATCACATGCTCCCCTCCATTAACGCCTCATAAGTGATGGGATAGTTGTGGGGAGAGTAGAGAAGTCTCTGTACTTGAGCAGTGTGCTTATGACCAGCTTTGGTTTGGAAGCCGAGGTCTCTGAATCAGTCGAGTGACATCTTTTCATCAGCTGTGTAACGCTATGTAGAAGCTACCTGGCTTGTTATGCCCTCTATGCTTGTGAAACGTGTAGCCCTCTTAATGGAACATCTGCATAACTTTTAAACCTTCAGGCTAGCCATACGATCCATTCTGGATTTAACCAGACTGGATTGTGCGAGGAACCCACAGAACCTTGAAAGATCTGGACACTTCCATCGGTGACATGTAGCCTGCATACCTAGCTCCTGCATGCCAGCTTCTGTTTGGCCGGATAGATAGGGCTAAATGGGTGTGGCACATACTAGGGAGATGGAATACAGTGGTGCAGAAGGATGCGGAGCTGATTGGACTGCCGATTACTGGTACCAGCGGTGTCAAGATCGGCCACTGTGGAGGAGGTTCGTGAAGGACGCCGCTGGGGAGTTGGAGGCAGTCGCCCTCCAGTGACAACGAGCAGAGCGCTATACGGCTAAAACCCAGAAGGTTAGCAGTTGGGACCACGGTGCGTCTTCCAGTCAGTCATCTCAGCCCACGGCACCTGGGTATGTTCTGCACTTCGCCGTGGTTACGGTCGCCGCCACCTAGTGGTGAATGGCGGTAGTGCGTGCATCGTTTACTGGCGATGTTCATAAGCGGGCACGTGACCGTTGCGCGAGTCGATGGGCGTGGCCTTGTTCACCACGCCCCCTTACTACGTCACCCGTCGCCTAGCAACAGAATGCACAACGGCGGAAGTTGCGGCAGCTGCGGCAGCACGCAGTCGTCTCGCCGCACGGACGCGGTTTTAAGCTCTGTCGACATTCGAAACGACAGACATCCAAGTGGCGGAGCAGATGCGGGTGAGTACGTGTGAATCAGGTCACGTTGAAGGATACATCATCAATTACAAGTAGCTACAATCGCGCTACCACAGTGCGACTTATTACGTTGTACGAATACACTACATTCTACTCCGCTTAACCACGCCGTTTGCTATACCCGGCCGTTGCTAGGGACGCCGTCGCTAAGGCTGGACCAACGGTCAAGCGACGGGCGGGCTCCGTACGTTAGTCGTGTTTGTATTTTTTATATATTTTATTATTTTGTTGTTTCCCTTCAACGTGACTTTACCGAAAAAACTAAGAATACAGTCGTGTTTGTGTCACGTCTGCTCGTGTGGTTGTTGCGCTGCAACGTTTCGTACAGCGCCTTTTGCGTCTATGGGCGTGAAGGAAGGGGGCGACGTCTACCACGCCCTCTTATTACGTCGCGGCGCAGAGCGCCAAGTCTCTGGGCGTCTCTCCGCACGCACGCGGTTTGAGCCTCGAGTGGAGTCGACGGACATCGAGGGGCAGGTGAAAGTGCGGTGGCGGGTCAAGCTTCAGGCGACATCAATTTCAAGTTGGCTCAACTGCGCGCCGCCTCACGACTGCACTGTACCACAACACTACCACACGACTATTAATTAACACGCTGTACACTTCCACCACGACCGCACAACTCTAGACACCGCTTTACCACAACATTTGCTATGGCCAGCCGATGCTAGGAATGCCGGCGCTAAGGCTGTACACTCGTGTGAGTGTTTCACTAGTGTGAGTGTTTCACTAGTGTGAGTGTTTCACTCGTGCGACTGTTACACTCGTGCGAGTGTTTCACTCGTATGAGTGTTACACTCGTGTGAGTGTTACACTCGTGTGAGTGTAACACTCGTGTGAGTGCTACACTCGTGTGATTGTAACACTCGTGTGATTGTAACACTCGTGTGAGTGCTACACTCGTGTGAGTGCTACACTCGTGTGAGTGTAACACTCGTGTGAGTGCTACACTCGTGTGAGTGCTACACTAGTGTGAGTGTAACACTCGTGTGAGTGCTACACTCGTGTGAGTGCTACACTCGTGTGAGTGTAACACTCGTGTGAGTGCTACACTCGTGTGAGTGTAACACTCGTGTGAGTGCTACACTCGTGTGAGTGTAACACTAGTGTGAGTGTAACACTAGTGTGAGTGTTTCACTCGTGTGAGTGTTTCACTCGTGTGAGTGTAACACTCGTGTGAGTGTAACACTCGTGCGAGTGTTACACTCGTGCGAGTGTTTCACTCGTGCGAGTGTTACACTCGTGCGAGTGTTTCACTCGTGCGAGTGTTACACTCGTGCGAGTGTTACACTCGTGCGAGTGTTTCACTCGTGCGAGTGTTACACTCGTACGAGTGTTACACTCGTGCGAGTGTTTCACTCGTGCGAGTGTTTCACTCGTGTAAGTGTTACACTAGTGTGAGTGTAACACTCGTGTGAGTGTAACACTAGTGTGAGTGTTTCACTAGTGAGTGTTACACTCGTGTGAGTGTTACACTCGTGTGAGTGTAACACTAGTGTGAGTGTAACACTAGTGTGAGTGTAACACTCGTGTGAGTGCTACACTCGGGTGAGTGCTACACTCGTGTGAGTGTAACACTCGTGTGAGTGCTACACTCGTGTGAGTGTAACACTCGTGTGAGTGCTACACTCGTGTGAGTGTAACACTAGTGTGAGTGCTACACTCGTGTGAGTGTAACACTCGTGTGAGTGCTACACTCGTGTGAGTGTAACACTCGTGTGAGTGCTACACTCGTGTGAGTGTAACACTCGTGTGAGTGTAACACTCGTGTGACTGTTTCACTCGTGTGAGTGTAACACTCGTGTAAGTGCTACACTCGTGTGAGTGTAACACTCGCGTAAGTGCTACACTCGTGTGAGTGTAACACTCGCGTGAGTGTTTCACTCGTGTGAGTGTAACACTCATGTGAGTGTTTCAATCGCGCGAGTGAAACACTCGTGCGAGTGTTTCAATCGCGCTAGTGTAACACTCGTGCGAGTGTTTCATTCGCGCGAGTGAAACACTCGTGCGAGTGTTTCACTAGTGAGTGTTTCACTAGTGAGAGTGTTTCACTAGTGTGAGTGTTTCACTCGTGTTTGTGTCACGTTTACTAGTGTGAGTGTTACACTCGTGCGAGTGTTACACTAGTGTGAGTGTTTCACTCGTGTGAGTGTTTCACTCGTGTGAGTGTAACACTCGTGTGAGTGTAACACTCGTGTGAGTGCTACACTCGTGTGATTGTAACACTCGTGTGATTGTGACACTCGTGTGAGTGCTACACTCGTGTGAGTGTAACACTCGTGTGAGTGTAACACTCGTGTGAGTGCTACACTCGTGTGAGTGCTACACTCGTGTGAGTAACACTCGTGTGAGTGTAACACTCGTGTGAGTGCTACACTCGTGTGAGTGTAACACTCGTGTGAGTGCTACACTCGTGTGAGTGCTACACTCGTTTGAGTGTAACACTAGTGTGAGTGTAACACTAGTGTGAGTGTTTCACTCGTGTGAGTGTTTCACTCGTGTGAGTGTAACACTCGTGTGAGTGAAACACTCGTGCGAGTGTTACACTCGTGCGAGTGTTTCACTCGTGCGAGTGTTACACTCGTGCGAGTGTTACACTCGTGCGAGTGTTACACTCGTGCGAGTGTTTCACTCGTGCGAGTGTTTCACTCGTGCGCGTGTTTCACTAGTGAGAGTGTTTCACTAGTGAGAGTGTTTCACTAGTGAGAGTGTTTCACTAGTGAGAGTGTTACACTCGTGTGAGTGTAACACTCGTGTTTGTGTCACGTTCACTAGTGTGAGTGTTACACTCGTGCAAGTGTTACACTAGTGTGAGTGTAACACTCGTGTGAGTGTAACACTAGTGTGAGTGTTTCACTAGTGAGTGTTACACTCGTGTGAGTGTTACACTCGTGTGAGTGTAACACTAGTGTGAGTGTAACACTAGTGTGAGTGTAACACTCGTGTGAGTGCTACACTCGGGTGAGTGCTACACTCGTGTGAGTGTAACACTCGTGTGAGTGCTACACTCGTGTGAGAGTAACACTCGTGTGAGTGCTACACTCGTGTGAGTGTAACACTCGTGTGAGTGCTACACTCGTGTGAGTGTAACACTAGTGTGAGTGTAACACTCGTGTGAGTGTAACACTCGTGTGACTGTTTCACTCGTGTGAGTGTAACACTCGTGTAAGTGCTACACTCGTGTGAGTGTAACACTCGCGTAAGTGCTACACTCGTGTGAGTGTAACACTCGCGTGAGTGTTTCACTCGTGTGAGTGTAACACTCGTGTGAGTGTTTCAATCGCGCGAGTGAAACACTCGTGCGAGTGTTTCAATCGCGCTAGTGTAACACTCGTGCGAGTGTTTCATTCGCGCGAGTGAAACACTCGTGCGAGTGTTTCACTAGTGAGTGTTTCACTAGTGAGAGTGTTTCACTAGTGTGAGTGTTTCACTCGTGTTTGTGTCACGTTTACTAGTGTGAGTGTTACACTCGTGCGAGTGTTACACTAGTGTGAGTGTTTCACTCGTGTGAGTGTAACACTAGTGTGAGTGTTTCACTAGTGAGTGTTCCACTCGTGTGAGTGTTTAACTCGCGCGAGTGTAACACTCGTGTGAGTGTTTCACTCGCGCGAGTGTAACACTCGTGTGAGTGAAACACTCGTGCGAGTGTTTCACTCGTGCGAGTGTTACACTCGTGCGAGTGTTTCACTAGTGCGATTGTTTCACTAGCGAGTGTTTCACTAGTGAGTGTTTCACTAGTGAGTGTTTCACTAGTGAGAGTGTAACACTTGTGCGAGTGTTACACTCGTGTAAGTGTTACACTAGTGTGAGTGTAACACTCGTGTGAGTGTAACACTAGTGTGAGTGTTTCACTAGTGAGTGTTACACTCGTGTGAGTGTTACACTCGTATGTGTAACACTCGTGTGAGTGTAACACTAGTGTGAGTGTAACACTAGTGTGAGTGTAACACTCGTGTGAGTGCTACACTCGGGTGAGTGCTACACTCGTGTGAGTGTAACACTCGTGTGAGTGCTACACTCGTGTGAGTGCTACACTCGTGTGAGTGCTACACTCGTGTGAGTGTAACACTCGTGTGAGTGCTACACTCGTGTGAGTGCTACACTCGTGTGAGTGTAACACTAGTGTGAGTGTAACACTCGTGTGAGTGTAACACTCGTGTGAGTGTTTCACTCGTGTGAGTGGAACACTGGTGTAAGTGCTACACTCGTGTGAGTGTAACACTTGCGTAAGTGCTACACTCGTGTGAGTGTAACACTCGCGTGAGTGTTTCACTCGTGCGAGTGTTTCACTCGTGCGAGTGTTTCACTAGTGAGAGTGTTTCACTAGTGAGAGTGTTTCACTAGTGAGAGTGTTACACTCGTGCGAGTGTTACACTCGTGCGAGTGTTACACTCGTGCGAGTGTTTCACTCGTGCGAGTGTTTCACTCATGCGAGGGTTTCACTAGTGAGAGTGTTACACTCGTGTGAGTGTAACACTCGTTTTTGTGTCACGTTCACTAGTGTGAGTGTTACACTCGTGCGAGTGTTACACTCGTGTAAGTGTTACACTAGTGTGAGTGTAACACTCGTGTGAGTGTAACACTAGTGTGAGTGTTTCACTAGTGAGTGTTACACTCGTGTGAGTGTTACACTCGTGTGAGTGTAACACTAGTGTGAGTGTAACACTAGTGTGAGTGTAACACTCGTGTGAGTGCTACACTCGGGTGAGTGCTACACTCGTGTGAGTGTAACACTCGTGTGAGTGCTACACTCGTGTGAGAGTAACACTCGTGTGAGTGCTACACTCGTGTGAGTGTAACACTCGTGTGAGTGCTACACTCGTGTGAGTGTAACACTAGTGTGAGTGTAACACTAGTGTGAGTGTAACACTCGTGTGAGTGTAACACTCGTGTGACTGTTTCACTCGTGTGAGTGTAACACTCGTGTAAGTGCTACACTCGTGTGAGTGTAACACTCGCGTAAGTGCTACACTCGTGTGAGTGTAACACTCGCGTGAGTGTTTCACTCGTGTGAGTGTAACACTCGTGTGAGTGTTTCAATCGCGCGAGTGAAACACTCGTGCGAGTGTTTCAATCGCGCTAGTGTAACACTCGTGCGAGTGTTTCATTCGCGCGAGTGAAACACTCGTGCGAGTGTTTCACTAGTGAGTGTTTCACTAGTGAGAGTGTTTCACTAGTGTGAGTGTTTCACTCGTGTTTGTGTCACGTTTACTAGTGTGAGTGTTACACTCGTGCGAGTGTTACACTAGTGTGAGTGTTTCACTCGTGTGAGTGTAACACTAGTGTGAGTGTTTCACTAGTGAGTGTTCCACTCGTGTGAGTGTTTAACTCGCGCGAGTGTAACACTCGTGTGAGTGTTTCACTCGCGCGAGTGTAACACTCGTGTGAGTGAAGCACTCGTGCGAGTGTTTCACTCGTGCGAGTGTTACACTCGTGCGAGTGTTTCACTAGTGCGATTGTTTCACTAGCGAGTGTTTCACTAGTGAGTGTTTCACTAGTGAGTGTTTCACTAGTGAGAGTGTAACACTCGTGCGAGTGTTACACTCGTGTAAGTGTTACACTAGTGTGAGTGTAACACTCGTGTGAGTGTAACACTAGTGTGAGTGTTTCACTAGTGAGTGTTACACTCGTGTGAGTGTTACACTCGTATGTGTAACACTCGTGTGAGTGTAACACTAGTGTGAGTGTAACACTAGTGTGAGTGTAACACTCATGTGAGTGCTACACTCGGGTGAGTGCTACACTCGTGTGAGTGTAACACTCGTGTGAGTGCTACACTCGTGTGAGTGCTACACTCGTGTGAGTGCTACACTCGTGTGAGTGTAACACTCGTGTGAGTGTAACACTCGTGTGAGTGCTACACTCGTGTGAGTGTAACACTCGTGTGAGTGCTACACTCGTGTGAGTGTAACACTAGTGTGAGTGTAACACTCGTGTGAGTGTAACACTCGTGTGAGTGTTTCACTCGTGTGAGTGGAACACTGGTGTAAGTGCTACACTCGTGTGAGTGTAACACTTGCGTAAGTGCTACACTCGTGTGAGTGTAACACTCGCGTGAGTGTTTCACTCGTGTGAGTGTAACACTCGTGTTAGTGTTTCAATCGCGCGAGTGAAACACTCGTGCGAGTGTTTCAATCGCGCTAGTGTAACACTCGTGCGAGTGTTTCAATCGCGCGAGTGAAACACTCGTGCGAGTGTTTCACTCGTGAGAGTGTTTCACTAGTGTGAGTGTTTCACTCGTGTTTGTGTCACGTTTACTAGTGTGAGTGTTACACTCGTGCGAGTGTTACACTAGTGTGAGTGTTTCACTCGTGTGAGTGTAACACTAGTGTGAGTGTTTCACTAGTGAGTGTTCCACTCGTGTGAGTGTTTCACTCGTGTGAGTGTTACATGAGTGTGAGTGTTTCACTCGTGCGAGTGTAACACTCGTGTGAGTGTTTCACTCGCGCGAGTGTTACACTCGTGCGAGTGTTACACTAGTGTGAGTGTAACACTCCTGTGAGTGTAACACTAGTGTGAGTGTTTCACTAGTGAGTGTTACACTCGTGTGAGTGTAACACTCGTGTGAGTGCTACACTCGTGTGAGTAACACTAGTGTGAGTGTAACACTCGTGTGAGTGTAACACTCGTGTGAGTGCTACACTCGGGTGAGTGCTACACTCGGGTGAGTGCTACACTCGTGTGAGTGTAACACTCGTGTGAGTGCTACACTCGTGTGAGTGCTACACTCGTGTGAGTGTAACACTCGTGTGAGTGCTACACTCGTGTGAGTGTAACACTCGTGTGAGTGTAACACTCGTGTGAGTGCTACACTCGTGTGAGTGCTACACTCGTGTGAGTGCTACACTAGTGTGAGTGTTTCACTAGTGCGAGTGTTTCACTAGTGAGTGTTTCACTAGTGAGTGTTTCACTAGTGAGAGTGTTACACTCGTGTGAGTGTAACACTAGTGTGAGTGTAACACTAGTGTGAGTGTAACACTCGTGTGAGTGTTACACTTGTGTGAGTGTTTCAATCGCGCTAGTGAAACACTCATGCGAGTGTTTCACTCGTGTGAGTGTAACACTCGTGTGAGTGTTTCACTCGTGTGAGTGTAACACTCGTGTGAGTGTTTCACTCGTGTTTGTGTCACGTTTACTAGTGTGAGTGTTACACTCGTGCGAGTGTTACACTAGTGTGAGTGTTTCACTCGTGTGAGTGTAACACTCGTGTGAGTGTAACACTAGTGTGAGTGTTCCACTCGTGTGAGTGTTTCACTCGTGTGAGTGTTTCACTCGTGTGAGTGTTTCACTCGTGTGAGTGTAACACTCGTGTGAGTGAAACACTCGTGCGAGTGTTACACTCGTGCGAGTGTTTCACTCGTGCGAGTGTTACACTCGTGCGAGTGTTACACTCGTGCGAGTGTTACACTCGTGCGAGTGTTACACTCGTGCGAGTGTTTCACTCGTGCGAGTGTTTCACTAGTGAGAGTGTTTCACTAGTGAGAGTGTTTCACTAGTGAGAGTGTTACACTCGTGTGAGTGTAACACTCGTGTTTGTGTCACGTTCACTAGTGTGAGTGTTACACTCGTGCGAGTGTTACACTCGTGTAAGTGTTACACTAGTGTGAGTGTAACACTCGTGTGAGTGTAACACTAGTGTGAGTGTTTCACTAGTGAGTGTTACACTCGTGTGAGTGTTACACTCGTGTCAGTGTAACACTAGTGTGAGTGTAACACTAGTGTGAGTGTAACACTCGTGTGAGTGCTACACTCGGGTGAGTGCTACACTCGTGTGAGTGTAACACTCGTGTGAGTGCTACACTCGTGTGAGAGTAACACTCGTGTGAGTGCTACACTCGTGTGAGTGTAACACTCGTGTGAGTGCTACACTCGTGTGAGTGTAACACTAGTGTGAGTGTAACACTCGTGTGAGTGCAACACTCGTGTGACTGTTTCACTCGTGTGAGTGTAACACTCGTGTAAGTGCTACACTCGTGTGAGTGTAACACTCGCGTAAGTGCTACACTCGTGTGAGTGTAACACTCGCGTGAGTGTTTCACTCGTGTGAGTGTAACACTCGTGTGAGTGTTTCAATCGCGCGAGTGAAACACTCGTGCGAGTGTTTCAATCGCGCTAGTGTAACACTCGTGCGAGTGTTTCATTCGCGCGAGTGAAACACTCGTGCGAGTGTTTCACTAATGAGTGTTTCACTAGTGAGAGTGTTTCACTAGTGTGAGTGTTTCACTCGTGTTTGTGTCACGTTTACTAGTGTGAGTGTTACACTCGTGCGAGTGTTACACTAGTGTGAGTGTTTCACTCGTGTGAGTGTAACACTAGTGTGAGTGTTTCACTAGTGAGTGTTCCACTCGTGTGAGTGTTTAACTCGCGCGAGTGTAACACTCGTGTGAGTGTTTCACTCGCGCGAGTGTAACACTAGTGCGATTGTTTCACTAGCGAGTGTTTCACTAGTGAGTGTTTCACTAGTGAGTGCTTCACTAGTGAGAGTGTAACACTCGTGCGAGTGTTACACTCGTGTAAGTGTTACACTAGTGTGAGTGTAACACTCGTGTGAGTGTAACACTAGTGTGAGTGTTTCACTAGTGAGTGTTACACTCGTGTGAGTGTTACACTCGTATGTGTAACACTCGTGTGAGTGTTACACTAGTGTGAGTGTAACACTAGTGTGAGTGTAACACTCGTGTGAGTGCTACACTCGGGTGAGTGCTACACTCGTGTGAGTGCTACACTCGTGTGAGTGCTACACTCGTGTGAGTGTAACACTCGTGTGAGTGTAACACTCGTGTGAGTGCTACACTCGTGTGAGTGTAACACTCGTGTGAGTGCTACACTCGTGTGAGTGTAACACTAGTGTGAGTGTAACACTCGTGTGAGTGTAACACTCGTGTGAGTGTTTCACTCGTGTGAGTGGAACACTGGTGTAAGTGCTACACTCGTGTGAGTGTAACACTTGCGTAAGTGCTACACTCGTGTGAGTGTAACACTCGCGTGAGTGTTTCACTCGTGTGAGTGTAACACTCGTGTTAGTGTTTCAATCTCGCGAGTGAAACACTCGTGCGAGTGTTTCAATCGCGCTAGTGTAACACTCGTGCGAGTGTTTCAATCGCGCGAGTGAAACACTCGTGCGAGTGTTTCACTAGTGAGAGTGTTTCACTAGTGTGAGTGTTTCACTCGTGTTTGTGTCACGTTTACTAGTGTGAGTGTTACACTCGTGCGAGTGTTACACTAGTGTGAGTGTTTCACTCGTGTGAGTGTAACACTAGTGTGAGTGTTTCACTAGTGAGTGTTCCACTCGTGTGAGTGTTTCACTCGTGTGAGTGTTACATGAGTGTGAGTGTTTCACTCGTGCGAGTGTAACACTCGTGTGAGTGTTTCACTCGTGCGAGTGTAACACTCGTGTGAGTGTTTCACTCGCGCGAGTGTAACACTCGTGTGAGTGAAACACTCGTGCGAGTGTTTCACTCGTGCGAGTGTTACACTCGTGCGAGTGTTTCACTAGTGCGAGTGTTTCACTAGTGAGTGTTTCACTAGTGAGTGTTTCACTAGTGAGAGTGTAACACTCGTGTGAGTGTTTCACTCGTGTTTGTGTCACGTTCACTAGTGTGAGTGTTACACTCGTGCGAGTGTTACACTAGTGTGAGTGTAACACTCGTGTGAGTGTAACACTAGTGTGAGTGTTTCACTAGTGAGTGTTACACTCGTGTGAGTGTTACACTCGTGTGAGTGTAACACTCGTGTGAGTGCTACACTCGTGTGAGTAACACTAGTGTGAGTGTAACACTAGTGTGAGTGTAACACTAGTGTGAGTGTAACACTCGTGTGAGTGTAACACTCGGGTGAGTGCTACACTCGGGTGAGTGCTACACTCGTGTGAGTGTAACACTCGTGTGAGTGCTACACTCGTGTGAGTGCTACACTCGTGTGAGTGTAACACTCGTGTGAGTGCTACACTCGTGTGAGTGTAACACTCGTGTGAGTGTAACACTCGTGTGAGTGCTACACTCGTGTGTGTGCTACACTCGTGTGAGTGTAACACTCGTGTGAGTGCTACACTAGTGTGAGTGTTTCACTAGTGCGAGTGTTTCACTAGTGAGTGTTTCACTAGTGAGTGTTTCACTAGTGAGAGTGTTACACTCGTGTGAGTGTAACACTAGTGTGAGTGTAACACTAGTGTGAGTGTAACACTCGTGTGAGTGTTACACTCGTGTGAGTGTTTCAATCGCGCTAGTGAAACACTCATGCGAGTGTTTCACTCGTGTGAGTGTAACACTCGTGTGAGTGTTTCACTCGTGTTTGTGTCACGTTTACTAGTGTGAGTGTTACACTCGTGCGAGTGTTACACTAGTGTGAGTGTTTCACTCGTGTGAGTGTAACACTCGTGTGAGTGTAACACTAGTGTGAGTGTAACACTAGTGTGAGTGTTCCACTCGTGTGAGTGTTACACTCGTGTGAGTGTTTCACTCGTGTGAGTGTTTCACTCGTGTGAGTGTTTCACTCGTGCGAGTGTTACACTCGTGCGAGTGTTACACTCATGCGAGTGTTACACTCGTGCGAGTGTTTCAATCGTGTGAGTGTTACACGTGAATGTTACACTAGTGTGAGTGTTTCACTCGTGTGAGTGTTTCACTCGTGTGAGTGTTACACTAGTGCGAGTGTTACACTCGTGCGAGTGTTACACTCGTGCGAGTGTTACACTCGTGTGTTACACTCGTGTGAGTGTTACACTAGTGCGAGTGTTACACTAGTGCAAGTGTTACACTAGTGCGAGTATTTCACTCGTGCGAGTGTTACACTAGTGCGAGTGTTACACTCGTGTGAGTGTTTCACTCGTGTGAGTGTTTCACTCATGTGAGTGTTAGAGCGACTCGTGTGAGTGTTTCAGTCGAGTGAGTGTTTCACTCGTGTGAGTGTTTCAGTCGAGTGAGTGTTTCACTCGAGTGAGTGTTTCACTCGAGTGAGTGCTACACTCGTGTGAGTGTAACACTCGTGTGAGTGCTACACTCGTGTGAGTGTAACACTCGTGTGAATGCTACACTCGTGTGAGTGTAACACTAGTGTGAGTGTAACACTAGTGTGAGTGTTTCACTTGTGTGAGTGTTTCACTCGTGTGAGTAACACTCGTGTAAGTGCTACACTCGTGTGAGTAACACTCGTGTAAGTGCTACACTCGTGTGAGTGTAACACTCGTGTGAGTGTTTCACTCGCGCGAGTGTAACACTCGTGTGAGTGAAACACTCGTGCGAGTGTTTCACTCGTGCGAGTGTTACACTCGTGCGAGTGTTTCACCCGTGCGAGTGTTACACTCGTGCGAGTGTTTCACTAGTGAGTGTTTCACTAGTGAGAGTGTTTCACTAGTGAGAGTGTTACACTCGTGTGAGTGTAACACTCGTATGAGTGTTTCACTCGTGTTTGTGTCACGTTCACTAGTGTGAGTGTTACACTCGTGCGAATGTTACACTCGTGTGAGTGTTACACTAGTGTGAGTGTTTCACTCGTGTGAGTGTAACACTCGTGTGAGTGTAACACTAGTGTGAGTGTTTCACTAGTGAGTGTTACACTCGTCTGAGTGTTACACTCGTATGTGTAACACTCGTGTGAGTGTAACACTAGTGTGAGTGTAACAGTAGTGTGAGTGTAACACTCGTGTGAGTGCTACACTCGGGTGAGTGCTACACTCGTGTGAGTGTAACACTCGTGTGAGTGCTACACTCGTGTGAGTGTAACACTCGTGTGAGTGCTACACTCGTGTGAGTGTAACACTCGTGTGAGTGTAACACTCGTGTGAGTGCTACACTTGTGTGAGTGTAACACTCGTGTGAGTGCTACACTCGTGTGAGTGTAACACTCGTGTGAGTGCTACACTCGTGTGAGTGTAACACTAGTGTGAGTGTAACACTAGTGTGAGTGTTTCACTAGTGTGAGTGTTTCACTCGTGTGAGTGTTTCACTCGTGTAAGTGTTTCACTCGTGTGAGTGTAACACTCGTGTAAGTGCTACACCCGTGTGAGTGTAACACCCGCGTGAGTGTTTCACTCGTGTGAGTGTAACACTCGTGTGAGTGTAACACTTGTGTGAGTTTTGATTTAAAGCTTTCGTGACTGCAGTAATTCATATTCTTAGTTTTTTCGGTAAAGTCACGTTGAAGAGAAACAACAAAATAACAAAATATATATAAAACAAAAACAAATTCTCACGACGTTTCGACCATAACTCAAACGGTCATCATCAGGTGTGTTGGTTTGCATAAATTTATTTTTAAACGGCACATTTATTTATTTATAAAGAAAAACGTTGGCGTCACGCGCAGCGATTTGGCAGTTTGCCCAGGACTAGTCCATCAATTTTTTATTTAAAAGAGGAGGGGGGAGACGAAATTTTTTATAATGTATGCTGTCTGAAAGCCACTGTAAGCGTGAACAATCAATTAAGAACTGAAATGATTTATCAAATCTTTCCAATGATTGCTAAGATAGAATCCATCTTCTCGGTTGAAATTGTCTCTGTGCTTGTATATGTGGATAGCCTCATGAACGAATCTCTCATGGAAGCCAGATGGCTTACAAAAATAAAAAGAGATCCCACCAACAGCCTCGTCACACAAACCAACAAAATAATTTCTGATTCAACCGCATTAATTGATCAATCTAAACAGTTTTCGTTGAAACCTTCTGCTACCAGGCCACCAAGATTATACGGCTTACCAAAAATACATAAAGTTGATACACCTCTTCGTCCCATAGTCTCTACTATCAGCTCCCCCACCTACAAACTAGCTCGTTTTTTGTCTGAAATCCTGCGTCCTTTCACTGGAAAGACCACCTCTGCGGTACAAAATTCTACTCACCTGGTATCAACAATCAAGGGTATTTCCCTGTCCCCAGACGACCTGCTTGTCAGTTTTGATGTAGTTTCCTTATTCACCAAGGTTCCTGTACCTGACACCATTGCAATCATTGAAGACTTGGTTCATCAAGGACTAAACACTGAGGTACCCCCCTGGTGAGACACTGTTTAACCAATACATACTTCACTTGGAATGGAACTTTCTACAAACAAACTGAGGGCACCCCAATGGGCTCCCCCCTTTCTCCAGTTATAGCTAACATTTTCATGGAGAAATTTGAGACTGACGCCATCCAGACTGCCACTCTGCGCCCAACCTTATGGAAGAGGTACGTGGATGACACTTTTGTCATCTGGCCACATGGCCGGCCTGCTCTAGACCAATTCTTCGACCACATCAATTCCATACACCCAGCCATCAGATTTACCATGGAAGTCTAAATAGATGGCAAGATACCTTTTTTGGATGTCCTAATTAAAAAGAGACCTGATGGTTCAATGAGCCACTCTGTCTACAGGAAAGCTACCCATACGGATGCTTATCTGAAACCGGATTCCCACCACCATCCATCACAGAAGAATTCTCTCATCAAGACTCTGTATCATAGAGCCCAATGCATATCCGACCAGGAACACATAAGCAGTGAACTCAAGCACGTACACCAAGCTCTTAGGGCTAATGGTTACTCCGACTATACAATCCGCAAAGCTATCACTCAAACCATGAAGAAGAACCCTCTTGAGGAGCCTTTCAAAACCATCACTTTACCCTACATTGCTGGGATCACAAAAAAGATCTCCAAAATCTTGAATAAACACAAGATCCAGGTCCGTTTCAACACATTACATAAAATCCGTGATCTGGTTCCGTCTGTAAAAGATGTGATTCCGGACATACAATACCCTGGTGTCTACAAACTAAGTTGCCTCTGTGGTAGTAGTTACATTGGAGAAACCAAACGCCATGTCTCGGACCGCATTCGTGAACATAAAGCAGACCTTAAACACGGTAGGACCAACACCTCGGCCGTAGCAGATCATTGTTCTAATTCAGTAGGCTCACATGCCATTGACTTTTCCAAGACGGAGGTTCTTTGTAAGCCATCTGGCTTCCATGAGAGATTCGTTCATGAGGCTATCCACATATACAAGCACAGAGACAATTTCAACCGAGAAGATGGATTCTATCTTAGCAATCATTGGAAAGATTTGATAAATCATTTCAGTTCTTAATTGATTGTTCACGCTTACAGTGGCTTTCAGACAGCATACATTATAAAAAATTTCGTCTCCCCCCTCCTCTTTTAAAAAAAATAGATGGACTAGTCCTGGGCAAACTGCCAAATCGCTGCGCGTGACGCCAACGTTTTTTAATAAATAAATAAATGTGCCGTTTAAAAATAAATGTATGCAAACCAACACACCTGATGATGACCGTTTGAGTTATGGTCGAAACGTCGTGAGAATTTTTTATTGTTTTATATATATTTTGTTATTTTGTTGTTTCTCTTCAACGTGACTTTACCGAAAAAACTAAGAATATAGCCAGTAACTTGTAAGCGAATAAAACAAATCAACGGCGTAATTTGTTCGCGCTCGCTGGTTACTTTTGGAAACAACATTGATGATAATTAATTTAGAAAGGTCTTTTATACCGATCTAGGTCACGATATGGACTTCGATGTTAGCGTCGTAATTTTCTATTGGCAGATTCATACGTGATTATTCACCAGTGACTCATGTTTGCTATAATTTCACACATTTATAAATCACCTCACGTACCCCCCCCCCCCCCGGTTGCGAACCACACTCGTGCGAGTGTTTCAATCGTGTGAGTGTTACACGTGAATGTTACACTAGTGTGAGTGTTTCACTCGTGTGAGTGTTACACTAGTGCGAGTGTTACACTCGTGCGAGTGTTACACTCGTGTGAGTGTTTCACTCGTGTGTTACACTAGTGCGAGTGTTACACTAGTGCGAGTGTTTCACTCGTGCGAGTGTTACACTAGTGCGAGTGTTACACTCGTGCGAGTGCTACACTCGTGTGAGTGTTTCACTCGTGTGAGCGTTTCACTCGTGTGAGTGTTACACTCGTGTGAGTGTTACACTCGAGTGAGTGTTTCATTCGTGTGAGTGTTTCACTCATGTAAGTGTTAGCGCGACTCGTGTGAGTGTTTCACTCGTGTGAGTTTCACTCGTGTGAGTTTCACTCGTGTGAGTGTTGCACTCGTGTGAGTGTTTCACTCGTGTGAGTGTTACACTCGTGTGAGTGTTACACTCGTGTGAGTGTTACACTTGAGTGAGCGTTACACTCGTGTGAGCGGAGGCGGAGGAGGAGGAGGCGGTGGAGGAGGAGGAGTCGGCGGAAGAGGTAGGTGGCCCTTAAAAAAGAGACCAGTAAAAGAATTGGCCAGTAAAAAAAGATGAGTGGCCATAAAAAAATTTGACAGGTAAAAAAAATTAATAAAAATATAAAACAATTAAATTACTTTCTACGTGACTTTACAGAAAGAACCAAGAATATGAATCCCTGCATTCATGGAAGCTTTAATTCAAAATGGTAAAAAAAAGTCAAACTGAAAAAATTGGCCAGTAAAAAAGATAATTGGCCATCAAAAAAAGTGACTAGTTAAAAAAGAGTGGCCATTAAAGAAAAAATTTGACTGGTAAAAAAAAATGGTCATGAAAAAAGTGAAAAAATTGGCCGGTAAAAAAGATAAATGGCCATCAAAAAAAGTGACCAGTTAAAAAAGAGTGGCCATTAAAAAAAAAGCGGCCAATGTAAAAGGAATTGGCCCATAAAAAAAAGACCAGTCGAAAAAAATTGGCCGGTAAAAAAGATGAATGGCCATCCAAAAAAGTGACGGTTAAAAAAGAGTGGCCATTAAAAAAAGTGACTACAAAAAATTGGCCCATAAAAAAGAAAAGACCAGTCAAACAAAATTGGTCAGTAAAAAAATGTATTGGCCATCACACAGTGAGGTGGAGGAGGTGGAGGAGGATGCGGAGGAGGCGGAGGAGGAGGAGGCGGAGTCGGAGGAGGCGGAGGAGGAGGTGGATGAGGAGGCACAAGAGGTAGGTGGCCCGTAAAAAAAGAGACCAGTAAAAGAATTGGCCAGTAAAAAAAGATGAGTGCCCATAAAAAATTTTGACTGGTAAAAAAAAAAATATAAAACAATTAAATTCCCTTCTACGTGACTTTACCAAAAGAACCAAGAATATGAATCCCTGCAGTCACGAAAGCTTTAATTCAAAATGGTAAAAAAGTCAAACTGAAAAAATTGGCCAGTAAAAAAGATAATTGGCCATCAAAAAAAGTGACTAGTTAAAAAAGAGTGGCCATTAAAGAAAAAATTTGACTGGTAAAAAAAAATGGTCATGAAAAAAGTGAAAAAATTGGCCGGTAAAAAAGATAAATGGCCATCAAAAAAAGTGACCAGTTAAAAAAGAGTGGCCATTAAAAAAAGTGGCCAATGTAAAAGGAATTGGCCCATAAAAAAAAGACCAGTCGAAAAAAATTGGCCGGTAAAAAAGATGAATGGCCATCCAAAAAAGTGACCGGTTAAAAAAGAGTGGCCATTAAAAAAAGTGACTACAAAAAATTGGCCCATCAAAAAGAAAAGACCAGTCAAACAAAATTGGTCAGTAAAAAAATGTATTGGCCATCACACAGTGAGGTGGAGGAGGTGGAGGAGGATGCGGAGGAGGCGGAGGAGGAGGAGGCGGAGTCGGAGGAGGCGGAGGAGGAGGTGGATGAGGAGGCACAAGAGGTAGGTGGCCCGTAAAAAAAGAGACCAGTAAAAGAATTGGCCAGTAAAAAAAGATGAGTGCCCATAAAAAATTTTGACTGGTAAAAAAAAAACAACAACAATTAAATTCCCTTCTACGTGACTTTACCAAAAGAACCAAGAATATGAATCCCTGCAGTCACGAAAGCTTTAATTAAAAATGGTAAAAAAAGTCAAACTGAAAAAATTGGCCAGTAAAAAAGATAATTGGCCATCAAAAAAAGTGAATGGTTAAAAAGAGTGGTCATTAAAGAAAAAATTTGACTGGTAAAAAAAAAAATGGTAGTGAAAAAAATTGGCCGGTAAAAAAGATAAATGGCCATCAAAAAAGTGACCGGTTAAAAAACAGTGGCCATTAAAAAAAAAGTGGCCGATCAAAAATGAATTGGCCCATAAAAAAAAGACCAGTCGAAAAAAATTGGCCGGTAAAAAAGATGAATTGCCATCCAAAAAATTGACCGGTTAAAAAAGAGTGGCCATTAAAAAAACAGTGGCCTACCAAAAAATAATTGGCCTGTAAAAAAGACCAGTCGAAAAAAAATTGGCCAGTAAAAAAGATAAGTGGCCATCAAAAAAAGTGACCGGTTAAAAACATTGCCCATTAAATAAAGTGACTATAAAAAATTGGCCCATAAAAAAGGAAAGACCAGTCAAACAAAATTGGTCAGTAAAAAAATGTATTGGCCATCACACAGTGAGGTGGAGGAGGCGGAGGAGGCGGAGGAGGAGGCGGAGGAGGCGGAGGAGGATGCGGAGGAGGCGGAGGAGGAGACGGAGGAGGAGGAGGCGGATTCGGAGGAGGCGGAGGAGGAGGAGGCGGATGAGGAGGAGGCAGAAGAGGTAGGTGGCCCGTAAAAAAAGAGACCAGTAAAAGAATTGGCCAGTAAAAAAAGATGAGTGGCCATAAAGAAATTTGACTTGTAAAAAAAAAAATAGAAATATAAAACAATTAAATTCCCTTCTACCTGACTTTACCGAAAGAACTAAGAATATGAATCCCTGCAGTCACGAAAGCATTAATTAAAAATGGTAAAAAAGTCAACCTGAAAAAATTGGCCAGTAAAAAAGATAATTGGCCATCATAAAAAGTGACTGATTAAAAAAGAGTGGCCATTAAAGAAAAAAATTGACTGGTAAAAAAAAAATGGTCATAAAAAAGTGAAAAAACTTGGCCGGTAAAAAAGATAAATGGCCATCAAAAAAATTGACCGGTTAAAAAAGAGTGGCCATTAAAAAAAAAGTGGCTGATCTAAAAGGAATTGCCCCATAAAAAAAAGACCGGTCGAAAAAAATTGGCCGGTAAAAAAGATGAATGGCCATCCAAAAAAGTGACCGGTTAAAAAAGAGTGGCCATTAAAAAAACAGTGGCCTACCAAAAAATAATTGGCCCGTAAAAAAGACCAGTCGAAAAAAATTGGGCAGTAAAAAAGATAATTGGCCATCAAAAAAAGTGACCGGTTAAAAAAATTGCCCATTAAAAAAAGTGACTATAAAAAATTGGCCCATAAAAAAGGAAAGACCAGTCAAACAAAATTGGTCAGTAAAAAAATGTATTGGCCATCACACAGTGAGGTGGAGGAGGCGGAGGAGGCGGAGGAGGAGGCGGAGGAGGAGGCGGAGGAGGCGGAGGAGGAGGCGGAGGAGGAGGCGGAGGAGGAGGCGGAGTCGGAGGAGGAGGCGGAGGAGGCTGAGGCAGAAGAGGTAGGTGGCCCGTAAAAAAAGAGACCAGTAAAAGAATTGGCCAGTAAAAAAGGATGAGTGGCCAAAAAAAAATTTGACTGGTAAAAAAAAAATAATAATAGAAATATAAAACAATTAAATTCCCTTCTACATGACTTTACCGAAAGAACCAAGAATATGAATCCCTGCAGTCACGAAAGCTTTAATTCAAAATGGTAAAAAAGTCAAACTGAAAAAATTGGCCAGTAAAAAAGATAATTGGCCATCAAAAAAAGTGAATGGTTAAAAAGAGTGGTCATTAAAGAAAAAATTTGACTGGTAAAAAAAAAAATGGTAATGAAAAAAGTGAAAAAAATTGGCCGGTAAAAAAGATAAATGGCCATCAAAAAAGTGACCGGTTAAAAAACAGTGGCCATTAAAAAAAAAGTGGCCAATCAAAAATGAATTGGCCCATAAAAAAAAGACCAGTCGAAAAAAATTGGCCGGTAAAAAAGATGAATTGCCATCCAAAAAATTGACCGGTTAAAAAAGAGTGGCCATTAAAAAAACAGTGGCCTACCAAAAAATAATTGGCCTGTAAAAAAGACCAGTCGAAAAAAAATTGGCCAGTAAAAAAGATAAGTGGCCATCAAAAAAAGTGACCGGTTAAAAACATTGCCCATTAAATAAAGTGACTATAAAAAATTGGCCCATAAAAAAGGAAAGACCAGTCAAACAAAATTGGTCAGTAAAAAAATGTATTGGCCATCACACAGTGAGGTGGAGGAGGCGGAGGAGGCGGAGGAGGAGGCGGAGGAGGCGGAGGAGGATGCGGAGGAGGCGGAGGAGGAGACGGAGGAGGAGGAGGCGGATTCGGAGGAGGCGGAGGAGGAGGAGGCGGATGAGGAGGAGGCAGAAGAGGTAGGTGGCCCGTAAAAAAAGAGACCAGTAAAAGAATTGGCCAGTAAAAAAAGATGAGTGGCCATAAAGAAATTTGACTTGTAAAAAAAAAAATAGAAATATAAAACAATTAAATTCCCTTCTACCTGACTTTACCGAAAGAACTAAGAATATGAATCCCTGCAGTCACGAAAGCATTAATTAAAAATGGTAAAAAAGTCAACCTGAAAAAATTGGCCAGTAAAAAAGATAATTGGCCATCATAAAAAGTGACTGATTAAAAAAGAGTGGCCATTAAAGAAAAAAATTGACTGGTAAAAAAAAAATGGTCATAAAAAAGTGAAAAAACTTGGCCGGTAAAAAAGATAAATGGCCATCAAAAAAATTGACCGGTTAAAAAAGAGTGGCCATTAAAAAAAAAGTGGCTGATCTAAAAGGAATTGCCCCATAAAAAAAAGACCGGTCGAAAAAAATTGGCCGGTAAAAAAGATGAATGGCCATCCAAAAAAGTGACCGGTTAAAAAAGAGTGGCCATTAAAAAAACAGTGGCCTACCAAAAAATAATTGGCCCGTAAAAAAGACCAGTCGAAAAAAATTGGGCAGTAAAAAAGATAATTGGCCATCAAAAAAAGTGACCGGTTAAAAAAATTGCCCATTAAAAAAAGTGACTATAAAAAATTGGCCCATAAAAAAGGAAAGACCAGTCAAACAAAATTGGTCAGTAAAAAAATGTATTGGCCATCACACAGTGAGGTGGAGGAGGCGGAGGAGGCGGAGGAGGAGGCGGAGGAGGAGGCGGAGGAGGCGGAGGAGGAGGCGGAGGAGGAGGCGGAGGAGGAGGCGGAGTCGGAGGAGGAGGCGGAGGAGGCTGAGGCAGAAGAGGTAGGTGGCCCGTAAAAAAAGAGACCAGTAAAAGAATTGGCCAGTAAAAAAGGATGAGTGGCCAAAAAAAAATTTGACTGGTAAAAAAAAAATAATAATAGAAATATAAAACAATTAAATTCCCTTCTACATGACTTTACCGAAAGAACCAAGAATATGAATCCCTGCAGTCACGAAAGCTTTAATTCAAAATGGTAAAAAAGTCAAACTGAAAAAATTGGCCAGTAAAAAAGATAATTGGCCATCAAAAAAAGTGACTGGTTAAAAATAGTGGCCATTAAAAAAACAGTGGCCTACCAAAAAATAATTGGCCCGTAAAAAAAGACCAGTCGAAAAATATTGGCCAGTAAAAAAGATAAGTGGCCATCAAAAAATGTGACCGGTTAAAAAAATTGCCCATTAAAAAAAGTGACAACAAAAAATTGGCCCGTAAAAAAGGAAAGACCAGTCAAACAAATTTGGTCAGTAAAAAAATGTATTGCCCATCACACAGTGAGGTGGAGGAGGTGGAGGAGGCGGAGGAGGCGGAGGAGGAGGCGGAGGAGGAGGCGGAGGAGGAGGAGGCAGAAGAGGTAGGTGGCCCGTAAAAAAAGAGACCAGTAAAAGAATTGGCCATTAAAAAAAGATGAGTGGCCATAAAAAAATTTGACAGGTAAAAAAAAATAATAGAAATATAAAACATTTAAATTCCCTTCTACGTGACTTTACCGAAAGAACCAAGAATATGAATCCCTGCAGTCACGAAAGCTTTAATTCAAAATGTTAAAAAAGTCAAACTGAAAAAATTGGCCAGTAAAAAAGATAATTGGCCATCAAAAAAAGTGACTGATTAAAAAAGAGTGGCCATTAAAGAAAAAATTTGACTGGTAAAAAAATAAATGGTCATGAAAAAAGTGAAAAAAATTGGCCCGGAAAAAAGACAAATGGCCATAAAAAAAAAGTGACCGGTTAAAAAAGAGTGGCCATAAAAAAACAGTGGCATACCAAAAAATAATTGGCCCGTAAAAAAAGACGAGTCGAAAAAAATTGGCCAGTAAAAAAGATAAGTGACCATCAAAAAAAGTGACCGGTTAAAAAAATTGCCCATTAAAAAAAGTGACAACAAAAAATTGGCCCGTAAAAAAGGAAAGACCAGTCAAACAAAATTGGTCAGTAAAAAAATGTATTGGCCATCACACCGTGAGGTGGAGGAGGTGGAGGAGGCGGAGGAGGCGGAGGAGGCGGAGGAGGAGGCGGAGGAGGAGGCGGAGGAGGAGGAGGAGGCGGAGGCGGAGGAGGAGGAGGCGGAAGAGGTAGGTGGCCCGTAAAAAAAGAGACCAGTAAAAGAATTGGCCATTAAAAAAAGATGAGTGGCCATAAAAAAATTTGACAGGTAAAAAATAATAATAGAAATATAAAACAATTAAATTCCCTTCTACGTGACTTTACCGAAAGAACCAAGAATATGAATCCCTGCAGTCACGAAAGCTTTAATTCAAAATGGTTAAAAAAAGTCAAACTGAAAAAATTGGCCAGTAAAAAAGATAATTGGCCATCAAAAAAAGTGACTGATTAAAAAAGAGTGGCCATTAAAGAAAAATTTGACTGGTAAAAAAATTAATGGTCATGAAAAAAGTGAAAAAAATTGCCCGGAAAAAAGACAAATGGCCATCAAAAAAAAGTGACCGGTTAAAAAAGAGTGGCCATTAAAAAAACAGTGGCCTACCAAAAAATAATTGGCCCGTAAAAAAAGACCAGTCAAAAAAAATTGGCCAGTAAAAAAGATAAGTGACCATCAAAAAAAGTGACCGGTTAAAAAAATTGCCCACTAAAAAAAGTGACAACAAAAAATTGGCCCGTAAAAAAGGAAAGACCAGTCAAACAAAATTGGTCAGTACAAAAATGTATTGGCCATCACACAGTGAGGTGGAGGAGGCGGAGGAGGTGGAGGAGGAGGCGGAGGAGGAGGCGGAGGAGGAGGCGGAGGAGGAGGAGGCGGAGGAGGAGGCGGAGGCTGAGGCGGAGGAGGAGGAGGCGGAAGAGGTAGGTGGCCCGTAAAAAAAGAGACCAGTAAAAGAATTGGCCATTAAAAAAAGATGAGTGGCCATAAAAAAATTTGACAGGTAAAAAAAAAAAAATAGAAATATAAAACAATTAAATTCCCTTCTACGTGACTTTACCGAAAGAACCAAGAATATGAATCCCTGCAGTCATGAAAGCTTTAATTCAAAATGTTAAAAAAAGTCAAATTGAAAAAATTGGCCAGTAAAAAAGATAATTGGCCATCAAAAAAAGTGACTGATTAAAAAAGAGTGGCCATTAAAGAAAAATTTGACTGGTAAAAAAATTAATGGTCATGAAAAAAGTGAAAAAAATTGGCCCGGAAAAAAGACAAATGGCCATAAAAAAAAAGTGACCGGTTAAAAAAGAGTGGCCATTAAAAAAACAGTGGCCTACCAAAAAATAATTGGCCCGTAAAAAAAGACGAGTCGAAAAAAATTGGCCAGTAAAAAAGATAAGTGACCATCAAAAAAAGTGACCAGTTAAAAAAATTGCCCATTAAAAAAAGTGACAACAAAAAATTGGCCCGTAAAAAAGGAAAGACCAGTCAAACAAAATTGGTCAGTACAAAAATGTATTGGCCATCACACCGTGAGGTGGAGGAGGTGGAGGAGGTGGAGGAGGCGGAGGAGGCGGAGGAGGCGGAGCAGGAGGCGGAGGAGGAGGCGGAGGAGGAGGCGGAGGAGGAGGAGGAGGAGGCGGAAGAGGTAGGTGGCCCGTAAAAAAAGAGACCAGTAAAAGAATTGGCCATTAAAAAAAGATGAGTGGCCATAAAAAACATTTGACAGGTAAAAAAAAATAATAGAAATATAAAACAATTAAATTCCCTTCTACGTGACTTTACCGAAAGAACCAAGAATATGAATCCCTGCAGTCATGAAAGCTTTAATTCAAAATGTTAAAAAAAGTCAAATTGAAAAAATTGGCCAGTAAAAAAGATTATTGGCCATCAAAAAAAGTGACTGATTAAAAAAGAGTGGCCATTAAAGAAAAATTTGACTGGTAAAAAAATTAATGGTCATGAAAAAAGTGAAAAAAATTGGCCCGGAAAAAAGACAAATGGCCATAAAAAAAAAGTGACCGGTTAAAAAAGAGTGGCCATTAAAAAAACAGTGGCCTACCAAAAAATAATTGGCCCGTAAAAAAAGACCAGTCAAAAAAAATTGGCCAGTAAAAAAGATAAGTGACCATCAAAAAAAGTGACCGGTTAAAAAAATTGCCCATTAAAAAAAGTGACAACAAAAAATTGGCCCGTAAAAAAGGAAAGACCAGTCAAACAAAATTGGTCAGTAAAAAAATGTATTGGCCATCACACCGTGAGGTGGAGGAGGTGGAGGAGGCGGAGCAGGAGGCGGAGGAGGAGGCGGAGGAGGAGGCGGAGGAGGAGGAGGAGGCGGAGGAGGCGGAGGCGGAGGAGGAGGAGGAGGCGGAAGAGGTAGGTGGCCCGTAAAAAAAGAGACCAGTAAAAGAATTGGCCAGTAAAAAAAGATGAGTGCCCATAAAAAATTTTGACTGGTAAAAAAAAAAATATAAAACAATTAAATTCCCTTCTACGTGACTTTACCAAAAGAACCAAGAATATGAATCCCTGCAGTCACGAAAGCTTTAATTCAAAATGGTAAAAAAGTCAAACTGAAAAAATTGGCCAGTAAAAAAGATAATTGGCCATCAAAAAAAGTGACTAGTTAAAAAAGAGTGGCCATTAAAGAAAAAATTTGACTGGTAAAAAAAAATGGTCATGAAAAAAGTGAAAAAATTGGCCGGTAAAAAAGATAAATGGCCATCAAAAAAAGTGACCAGTTAAAAAAGAGTGGCCATTAAAAAAAGTGGCCAATGTAAAAGGAATTGGCCCATAAAAAAAAGACCAGTCGAAAAAAATTGGCCGGTAAAAAAGATGAATGGCCATCCAAAAAAGTGACCGGTTAAAAAAGAGTGGCCATTAAAAAAAGTGACTACAAAAAATTGGCCCATCAAAAAGAAAAGACCAGTCAAACAAAATTGGTCAGTAAAAAAATGTATTGGCCATCACACAGTGAGGTGGAGGAGGTGGAGGAGGATGCGGAGGAGGCGGAGGAGGAGGAGGCGGAGTCGGAGGAGGCGGAGGAGGAGGTGGATGAGGAGGCACAAGAGGTAGGTGGCCCGTAAAAAAAGAGACCAGTAAAAGAATTGGCCAGTAAAAAAAGATGAGTGCCCATAAAAAATTTTGACTGGTAAAAAAAAAACAACAACAATTAAATTCCCTTCTACGTGACTTTACCAAAAGAACCAAGAATATGAATCCCTGCAGTCACGAAAGCTTTAATTAAAAATGGTAAAAAAAGTCAAACTGAAAAAATTGGCCAGTAAAAAAGATAATTGGCCATCAAAAAAAGTGAATGGTTAAAAAGAGTGGTCATTAAAGAAAAAATTTGACTGGTAAAAAAAAAAATGGTAATGAAAAAAGTGAAAAAAATTGGCCGGTAAAAAAGATAAATGGCCATCAAAAAAGTGACCGGTTAAAAAACAGTGGCCATTAAAAAAAAAGTGGCCGATCAAAAATGAATTGGCCCATAAAAAAAAGACCAGTCGAAAAAAATTGGCCGGTAAAAAAGATGAATTGCCATCCAAAAAATTGACCGGTTAAAAAAGAGTGGCCATTAAAAAAACAGTGGCCTACCAAAAAATAATTGGCCTGTAAAAAAGACCAGTCGAAAAAAAATTGGCCAGTAAAAAAGATAAGTGGCCATCAAAAAAAGTGACCGGTTAAAAACATTGCCCATTAAATAAAGTGACTATAAAAAATTGGCCCATAAAAAAGGAAAGACCAGTCAAACAAAATTGGTCAGTAAAAAAATGTATTGGCCATCACACAGTGAGGTGGAGGAGGCGGAGGAGGCGGAGGAGGAGGCGGAGGAGGCGGAGGAGGATGCGGAGGAGGCGGAGGAGGAGACGGAGGAGGAGGAGGCGGATTCGGAGGAGGCGGAGGAGGAGGAGGCGGATGAGGAGGAGGCAGAAGAGGTAGGTGGCCCGTAAAAAAAGAGACCAGTAAAAGAATTGGCCAGTAAAAAAAGATGAGTGGCCATAAAGAAATTTGACTTGTAAAAAAAAAAATAGAAATATAAAACAATTAAATTCCCTTCTACCTGACTTTACCGAAAGAACTAAGAATATGAATCCCTGCAGTCACGAAAGCATTAATTAAAAATGGTAAAAAAGTCAACCTGAAAAAATTGGCCAGTAAAAAAGATAATTGGCCATCATAAAAAGTGACTGATTAAAAAAGAGTGGCCATTAAAGAAAAAAATTGACTGGTAAAAAAAAAATGGTCATAAAAAAGTGAAAAAACTTGGCCGGTAAAAAAGATAAATGGCCATCAAAAAAATTGACCGGTTAAAAAAGAGTGGCCATTAAAAAAAAAGTGGCTGATCTAAAAGGAATTGCCCCATAAAAAAAAGACCGGTCGAAAAAAATTGGCCGGTAAAAAAGATGAATGGCCATCCAAAAAAGTGACCGGTTAAAAAAGAGTGGCCATTAAAAAAACAGTGGCCTACCAAAAAATAATTGGCCCGTAAAAAAGACCAGTCGAAAAAAATTGGGCAGTAAAAAAGATAATTGGCCATCAAAAAAAGTGACCGGTTAAAAAAATTGCCCATTAAAAAAAGTGACTATAAAAAATTGGCCCATAAAAAAGGAAAGACCAGTCAAACAAAATTGGTCAGTAAAAAAATGTATTGGCCATCACACAGTGAGGTGGAGGAGGCGGAGGAGGCGGAGGAGGAGGCGGAGGAGGAGGCGGAGGAGGCGGAGGAGGAGGCGGAGGAGGAGGCGGAGGAGGAGGCGGAGTCGGAGGAGGAGGCGGAGGAGGCTGAGGCAGAAGAGGTAGGTGGCCCGTAAAAAAAGAGACCAGTAAAAGAATTGGCCAGTAAAAAAGGATGAGTGGCCAAAAAAAAATTTGACTGGTAAAAAAAAAATAATAATAGAAATATAAAACAATTAAATTCCCTTCTACATGACTTTACCGAAAGAACCAAGAATATGAATCCCTGCAGTCACGAAAGCTTTAATTCAAAATGGTAAAAAAGTCAAACTGAAAAAATTGGCCAGTAAAAAAGATAATTGGCCATCAAAAAAAGTGACTGGTTAAAAATAGTGGCCATTAAAAAAACAGTGGCCTACCAAAAAATAATTGGCCCGTAAAAAAAGACCAGTCGAAAAATATTGGCCAGTAAAAAAGATAAGTGGCCATCAAAAAATGTGACCGGTTAAAAAAATTGCCCATTAAAAAAAGTGACAACAAAAAATTGGCCCGTAAAAAAGGAAAGACCAGTCAAACAAATTTGGTCAGTAAAAAAATGTATTGCCCATCACACAGTGAGGTGGAGGAGGTGGAGGAGGCGGAGGAGGCGGAGGAGGAGGCGGAGGAGGAGGCGGAGGAGGAGGAGGCAGAAGAGGTAGGTGGCCCGTAAAAAAAGAGACCAGTAAAAGAATTGGCCATTAAAAAAAGATGAGTGGCCATAAAAAAATTTGACAGGTAAAAAAAAATAATAGAAATATAAAACATTTAAATTCCCTTCTACGTGACTTTACCGAAAGAACCAAGAATATGAATCCCTGCAGTCACGAAAGCTTTAATTCAAAATGTTAAAAAAGTCAAACTGAAAAAATTGGCCAGTAAAAAAGATAATTGGCCATCAAAAAAAGTGACTGATTAAAAAAGAGTGGCCATTAAAGAAAAAATTTGACTGGTAAAAAAATAAATGGTCATGAAAAAAGTGAAAAAAATTGGCCCGGAAAAAAGACAAATGGCCATAAAAAAAAAGTGACCGGTTAAAAAAGAGTGGCCATAAAAAAACAGTGGCATACCAAAAAATAATTGGCCCGTAAAAAAAGACGAGTCGAAAAAAATTGGCCAGTAAAAAAGATAAGTGACCATCAAAAAAAGTGACCGGTTAAAAAAATTGCCCATTAAAAAAAGTGACAACAAAAAATTGGCCCGTAAAAAAGGAAAGACCAGTCAAACAAAATTGGTCAGTAAAAAAATGTATTGGCCATCACACCGTGAGGTGGAGGAGGTGGAGGAGGCGGAGGAGGCGGAGGAGGCGGAGGAGGGGGCGGAGGAGGAGGCGGAGGAGGAGGAGGAGGCGGAGGCGGAGGAGGAGGAGGCGGAAGAGGTAGGTGGCCCGTAAAAAAAGAGACCAGTAAAAGAATTGGCCATTAAAAAAAGATGAGTGGCCATAAAAACATTTGACAGGTAAAAAATAATAATAGAAATATAAAACAATTAAATTCCCTTCTACGTGACTTTACCGAAAGAACCAAGAATATGAATCCCTGCAGTCACGAAAGCTTTAATTCAAAATGGTTAAAAAAAGTCAAACTGAAAAAATTGGCCAGTAAAAAAGATAATTGGCCATCAAAAAAAGTGACTGATTAAAAAAGAGTGGCCATTAAAGAAAAATTTGACTGGTAAAAAAATTAATGGTCATGAAAAAAGTGAAAAAAATTGCCCGGAAAAAAGACAAATGGCCATCAAAAAAAAGTGACCGGTTAAAAAAGAGTGGCCATTAAAAAAACAGTGGCCTACCAAAAAATAATTGGCCCGTAAAAAAAGACCAGTCAAAAAAAATTGGCCAGTAAAAAAGATAAGTGACCATCAAAAAAAGTGACCGGTTAAAAAAATTGCCCACTAAAAAAAGTGACAACAAAAAATTGGCCCGTAAAAAAGGAAAGACCAGTCAAACAAAATTGGTCAGTACAAAAATGTATTGGCCATCACACAGTGAGGTGGAGGAGGCGGAGGAGGTGGAGGAGGAGGCGGAGGAGGAGGCGGAGGAGGAGGCGGAGGAGGAGGAGGCGGAGGAGGAGGCGGAGGCTGAGGCGGAGGAGGAGGAGGCGGAAGAGGTAGGTGGCCCGTAAAAAAAGAGACCAGTAAAAGAATTGGCCATTAAAAAAAGATGAGTGGCCATAAAAAAATTTGACAGGTAAAAAAAAAAAAATAGAAATATAAAACAATTAAATTCCCTTCTACGTGACTTTACCGAAAGAACCAAGAATATGAATCCCTGCAGTCATGAAAGCTTTAATTCAAAATGTTAAAAAAAGTCAAATTGAAAAAATTGGCCAGTAAAAAAGATAATTGGCCATCAAAAAAAGTGACTGATTAAAAAAGAGTGGCCATTAAAGAAAAATTTGACTGGTAAAAAAATTAATGGTCATGAAAAAAGTGAAAAAAATTGGCCCGGAAAAAAGACAAATGGCCATAAAAAAAAAGTGACCGGTTAAAAAAGAGTGGCCATTAAAAAAACAGTGGCCTACCAAAAAATAATTGGCCCGTAAAAAAAGACGAGTCGAAAAAAATTGGCCAGTAAAAAAGATAAGTGACCATCAAAAAAAGTGACCAGTTAAAAAAATTGCCCATTAAAAAAAGTGACAACAAAAAATTGGCCCGTAAAAAAGGAAAGACCAGTCAAACAAAATTGGTCAGTACAAAAATGTATTGGCCATCACACCGTGAGGTGGAGGAGGTGGAGGAGGTGGAGGAGGCGGAGGAGGCGGAGGAGGCGGAGCAGGAGGCGGAGGAGGAGGCGGAGGAGGAGGCGGAGGAGGAGGAGGAGGAGGCGGAAGAGGTAGGTGGCCCGTAAAAAAAGAGACCAGTAAAAGAATTGGCCATTAAAAAAAGATGAGTGGCCATAAAAAACATTTGACAGGTAAAAAAAAATAATAGAAATATAAAACAATTAAATTCCCTTCTACGTGACTTTACCGAAAGAACCAAGAATATGAATCCCTGCAGTCATGAAAGCTTTAATTCAAAATGTTAAAAAAAGTCAAATTGAAAAAATTGGCCAGTAAAAAAGATTATTGGCCATCAAAAAAAGTGACTGATTAAAAAAGAGTGGCCATTAAAGAAAAATTTGACTGGTAAAAAAATTAATGGTCATGAAAAAAGTGAAAAAAATTGGCCCGGAAAAAAGACAAATGGCCATAAAAAAAAAGTGACCGGTTAAAAAAGAGTGGCCATTAAAAAAACAGTGGCCTACCAAAAAATAATTGGCCCGTAAAAAAAGACCAGTCAAAAAAAATTGGCCAGTAAAAAAGATAAGTGACCATCAAAAAAAGTGACCGGTTAAAAAAATTGCCCATTAAAAAAAGTGACAACAAAAAATTGGCCCGTAAAAAAGGAAAGACCAGTCAAACAAAATTGGTCAGTAAAAAAATGTATTGGCCATCACACCGTGAGGTGGAGGAGGTGGAGGAGGCGGAGCAGGAGGCGGAGGAGGAGGCGGAGGAGGAGGCGGAGGAGGAGGAGGCGGAGGAGGCGGAGGCGGAGGAGGAGGAGGCGGAAGAGGTAGGTGGCCCGTAAAAAAAGAGACCAGTAAAAGAATTGGCCATTAAAAAAAGATGAGTGGCCATAAAAAAATTTGACAGGTAAAAAAAAATATAATAGAAATATAAAACAATTAAATTCCCTTCTACGTGACTTTACCGAAAGAACCAAGAATATGAATCCCTGCAGTCATGAAAGCTTTAATTAAAAATGTTAAAAAAGTCAAACTGAAAAATTGGCCAGTAAAAAAGATAATTGGCCATCAAAAAAAGTGACTGATTAAAAAAGAGTGGCCATTAAAGAAAAAAAATTGACTGGTAAAAAAAAATGGTCATGAAAAAAGTGAAAAAAATTGGCCCGGAAAAAAGACAAATGGCCATCAAAAAAAAGTGACCGGTTAAAAAAGAGTGGCCATTAAAAAAACAGTGGCCTACCAAAAAATAATTGGCCTGTAAAAAAAGACCAGTCAAAAAAAATTGGCCAGTAAAAAAGATAAGTGACCATCAAAAAAAGTGACCGGTTAAAAAAATTGCCCATTAAAAAAAGTGACAACAAAAAATTGGCCTGTAAAAAAGGAAAGACCAGTCAAACAAAATTGGTCAGTAAAAAAATGTATTGGCCATCACACCGTGAGGTGGAGGAGGCGGAGGAGGCGGAGCAGGAGGCGGAGGAGGAGGAGGAGGAGGAGGAGGAGGAGGAGGCGGAGGAGGAGGCGGTAGAGGTAGGTGGCCCGTAAAAAAAGAGACCAGTAAAAGAATTGGCCAGTAAAAAAAGATGAGTGGCCATAAAACAAATTGACTGGTAAAAAAAATAAAAGAATAGAAATATAAAACAATTAAATTCCCTTCTACGTGACTTTACCGAAAGAACCAAGAATATGAAACCCTGCAGTCACGAAAGCTTTAATTCAAAATGGTAAAAAAGTCAAACTGAAAAAATTGGCCAGTAAAAAAGATGAATGGCCATCCAAAAAAGTGACCGGTTAAAAAAGAGTGGTTATTATAGAAAAAATTTGACTGGTAAAAAAAATGGTCATAAAAAAGTGAAAAAAATGGGCCGATAAAAAAGATAAATGGCCATCAAAAAAAGTGACCGGTTAAAAAAGAATGGGCATTAAAAAAACAGTGGCCTACCAAAAAATAATTGGCCCGTAAAAAAAGACCAGTCAAAAAAAATTGGCCAGTAAAAAAGATAAGTGGCCATCAAAAAAAGTGACTGGTTAAAAAAGAGGGGCCATTAAAGAAAAAAAATTGACTGGTAAAAAAAAATGGTCATGAAAAAAGTGAAAAAAATTGGCCGGTAAAAAAGATAAATGGCCATCAAAAAAAGTGACCGGTTAAAAAAGAGTGGCCATTAAAAAATAGCGGCCTACCAAAAAATAATTGGCGCGTAAAAAAAAACAGTCGAAAAAAATTGGCCAGTAAAAAAGATAAGTGGCCATCAAAAAAGTGACCGGTTAAAAAAATTGCCCATTAAAAAAAGTGACTACAAAAAATTGGCCCGTAAAAAAGGAAGGACCAGTCAAACAAAATTGGTCAGTAAAAAAATGTATTGGCCATCACACAGTGAGGTGGAGTAGGCGGAGGAGGTGGAGGAGGAGGCGGAGGAGGCGGAGGAGGAGGCAGAGGCGGAGGAGGAGGCGGTAGAGGTAGGTGGCCCGTAAAAAAAGAGACCAGTAAAAGAATTGGCCAGTAAAAAAAGATGAGTGGCCATAAAACAAATTGACTGGTAAAAAAAATAAAAGAATAGAAATATAAAACAATTAAATTCCCTTCTACGTGACTTTACCGAAAGAACCAAGAATATGAAACCCTGCAGTCACGAAAGCTTTAATTCAAAATGGTAAAAAAGTCAAACTGAAAAAATTGGCCAGTAAAAAAGATAATTGGCCATCAAAAAAAGTGACTGATTAAAAAAGAGTGGCCATTAAAGAAAAAATTTGACTGGTAAAAAAAAAATGGTCATGAAAAAAGTGAAAAAAAATTGGCCGGGAAAAAAGATAAATGGCCATCAAAAAAAGTGACCGGTTAAAAAAGAGTGGCCATTAAAAAAATAGTGGCCGATCAAAAATGAATTGGCCCATAAAAAAAAGACTGGTCGAAAAAAATTGGCCGGTTAAAAAGATGAATGGCCATCCAAAAAAGTGACCGGTTAAAAAAGAGTGGCCATTAAAGAAAAAATTTGACTGGTAAAAAAAATAGTCATAAAAAAGTGAAAAAAATGGGCCGATAAAAAAGATAAATGGCCATCAAAAAAAGTGACCGGTTAAAAAAGAGTGGGCATTAAAAAAACAGTGGCCTACCAAAAAATAATTGGCCCGTGAAAAAAGACCAGTCAAAAAAAATTGGCCAGTAAAAAAGATAAGTGGCCATCAAAAAAAGTGACTGGTTAAAAAAATTGCCCATTAAAAAAAGTGACTACAAAAAATTGGCCCGTAAAAAAGGAAAGACCAGTCAAACACAATTGGTCCGTAAAAAAATGTACTGGCCATCACACAGTGAGGTGGAGGAGGCGGAGAAGGTGGAGGAGGAGGTGGAGGAGGCGGTGGAGGAGGCGGAGGAGGAGGCGGAGGAGGAGGCGGAGGAGGAGGCGGAGGAGGAGGCGGAGGAGGAGGCGGAGGAGGAGGAGGCGGAGGAGGAGGAGGCGGAGGAGGAGGAGGCGGAGGAGGAGGCGGAGGAGGAGGCGTAGGAGGAGGAGGAGGCGGAAGAGGTAGGTGGCCCGTAAAAAAAGAGACCAGTAAAAGAATTGGCCAGTAAAAAAAGATGAATGGCCATCAAAAAAAGTGACCGGTTAAAAAAGAGTGGCCATTAAAGAAAAAATTTGACTGGTAAAAAAAAAATGGTCATGAAAAAAGTGAAAAAAATTGGCCGGTAAAAAGATGAATGGCCATCCAAAAAAGTGACCGGTTAATGAATCCTGCAGTGACCGGTTAATGAATCCCTGCAGTCACGAAAGCTTTAATTCAAAATGGTAAAAAAGTCAAACTGAAAAAATTGGCCAGTAAAAAAGATAATTGACCATCAAAAAAAGTGACTGATTAAAAAAGAGTGGCTATTAAAGAAAAAAATTGACTGGTAAAAAAAATGGTCATGAAAAAGTGAAAAAAATGGGCCGATAAAAAAGATAAATGGCCATCAAAAAAAGTGACCGGTTAAAAAAGAATGGGCATTAAAAAAACAGTGGCCTACCAAAAAATAATTGGCCCGTAAAAAAAGACCAGTCAAAAAAAATTGGCCAGTAAAAAAGATAAGTGGCCGTCAAAAAAAGTGACTGGTTAAAAAAGAGGGGCCATTAAAGAAAAAATTTGACTGGTAAAAAAAAATGGTCATGAAAAAAGTGAAAAAAATTGGCCGGTAAAAAAGATAAATGGCCATCAAAAAAAGTGACCGGTTAAAAAAGAGTGGCCATTAAAAAATAGCGGCCTACCAAAAAATAATTGGCGCGTAAAAAAAAACAGTCGAAAAAAATTGCCCAGTAAAAAAGATAAGTGGCCATCAAAAAAGTGACCGGTTAAAAAAATTGCCCATTAAAAAAAGTGACTACAAAAAATTGGCCCGTAAAAAAGGAAGGACCAGTCAAACAAAATTGGTCAGTAAAAAAATGTATTGGCCATCACACAGTGAGGTGGAGTAGGCGGAGGAGGTGGAGGAGGAGGCGGAGGAGGCGGAGGAGGCGGAGGAGGCGGAGGAGGAGGCAGAGGCGGAGGAGGAGGCGGTAGAGGTAGGTGGCCCATAAAAAAAGAGACCAGTAAAAGAATTGGCCAGTAAAAAAAGATGAGTGGCCATAAAAAAAATTGACTGGTAAAAAAAATAAAAGAATAGAAATATAAAACAATTAAATTCCCTTCTACGTGACTTTACCGAAAGAACCAAGAATATGAAACCCTGCAGTCACGAAAGCTTTAATTCAAAATGGTAAAAAAGTCAAACTGAAAAAATTGGCCAGTAAAAAAGATAATTGGCCATCAAAAAAAGTGACTGATTAAAAAAGAGTGGCCATTAAAGAAAAAAATTGACTGGTAAAAAAAAAATGGTCATGAAAAAAGTGAAAAAAATTGGCCGGGAAAAAAGATAAATGGCCATCAAAAAAAGTGACCGGTTAAAAAAGAGTGGCCATTAAAAAAATAGTGGCCGATCAAAAATGAATTGGCCCATAAAAAAAGACCGGTCGAAAAAAATTGGCCATTAAAAAAGATGAATGGCCATCCAAAAAAGTGACCGGTTAAAAAAGAGTGGTTATTATAGAAAAAATTTGACTGGTAAAAAAAATGGTCATAAAAAAGTGAAAAAAATGGGCCGATAAAAAAGATAAATGGCCATCAAAAAAAGTGACCGGTTAAAAAAGAATGGGCATTAAAAAAACAGTGGCCTACCAAAAAATAATTGGCCCGTAAAAAAAGACCAGTCAAAAAAAATTGTCCAGTAAAAAAGATAAGTGGCCATCAAAAAAAGTGACTGGTTAAAAAAGAGGGGCCATTAAAGAAAAAAATTTGACTGGTAAAAAAAAATGGTCATGAAAAAAGTGAAAAAAATTGGCCGGTAAAAAAGATAAATGGCCATCAAAAAAAGTGACCGGTTAAAAAAGAGTGGCCATTAAAAAATAGCGGCCTACCAAAAAATAATTGGCGCGTAAAAAAAAACAGTCGAAAAAAATTGGCCAGTAAAAAAGATAAGTGGCCATCAAAAAAGTGACCGGTTAAAAAAATTGCCCATTAAAAAAAGTGACTACAAAAAATTGGCCCGTAAAAAAGGAAGGACCAGTCAAACAAAATTGGTCAGTAAAAAAATGTATTGGCCATCACACAGTGAGGTGGAGTAGGCGGAGGAGGTGGAGGAGGTGGAGGAGGAGGCGGAGGAGGCGGAGGAGGCGGAGGAGGAGGCAGAGGCGGAGGAGGAGGCGGTAGAGGTAGGTGGCCCGTAAAAAAAGAGACCAGTAAAAGAATTGGCCAGTAAAAAAAGATGAGTGGCCATAAAAAAAATTGACTGGTAAAAAAAATAAAAGAATAGAAATATAAAACAATTAAATTCCCTTCTACGTGACTTTACCGAAAGAACCAAGAATATGAAACCCTGCAGTCACGAAAGCTTTAATTCAAAATGGTAAAAAAGTCAAACTGAAAAAATTGGCCAGTAAAAAAGATAATTGGCCATCAAAAAAAGTGACTGATTAAAAAAGAGTGGCCATTAAAGAAAAAATTTGACTGGTAAAAAAAAAATGGTCATGAAAAAAGTGAAAAAAATTGGCCGGGAAAAAAGATAAATGGCCATCAAAAAAAGTGACCGGTTAAAAAAGAGTGGCCATTAAAAAAATAGTGGCCGATCAAAAATGAATTGGCCCATAAAAAAAAGACCGGTCGAAAAAAATTGGCCGGTTAAAAAGATGAATGGCCATCCAAAAAAGTGACCGGTTAAAAAAGAGTGGTTATTATAGAAAAAATTTGACTGGTAAAAAAAATGGTCATAAAAAAGTGAAAAAAATGGGCCGATAAAAAAGATAAATGGCCATCAAAAAAAGTGACCGGTTAAAAAAGAATGGCCATTAAAAAAACAGTGGCCTACCAAAAAATAATTGGCCCATAAAAAAAAGACCAGTCAAAAAAAATTGGCCAGTAAAAAAGATAAGTGGCCATCAAAAAAAGTGACTGGTTAAAAAAGAGGGGCCATTAAGGAAAAAATTTGACTGGTAAAAAAAATGGTCATGAAAAAAGTGAAAAAAATTGGCCGGTAAAAAAGATAAATGGCCATCAAAAAAAGTGACCGGTTAAAAAAGAGTGGCCATTAAAAAATAGCGGCCTACCAAAAAATAATTGGCGCGTAAAAAAAAACAGTCGAAAAAAATTGCCCAGTAAAAAAGATAAGTGGCCATCAAAAAAGTGACCGGTTAAAAAAATTGCCCATTAAAAAAAGTGACTACAAAAAATTGGCCCGTAAAAAAGGAAGGACCAGTCAAACAAAATTGGTCAGTAAAAAAATGTATTGGCCATCACACAGTGAGGTGGAGTAGGCGGAGGAGGTGGAGGAGGAGGCGGAGGAGGCGGAGGAGGCGGAGGAGGCGGAGGAGGAGGCAGAGGCGGAGGAGGAGGCGGTAGAGGTAGGTGGCCCATAAAAAAAGAGACCAGTAAAAGAATTGGCCAGTAAAAAAAGATGAGTGGCCATAAAAAAAATTGACTGGTAAAAAAAATAAAAGAATAGAAATATAAAACAATTAAATTCCCTTCTACGTGACTTTACCGAAAGAACCAAGAATATGAAACCCTGCAGTCACGAAAGCTTTAATTCAAAATGGTAAAAAAGTCAAACTGAAAAAATTGGCCAGTAAAAAAGATAATTGGCCATCAAAAAAAGTGACTGATTAAAAAAGAGTGGCCATTAAAGAAAAAAATTGACTGGTAAAAAAAAAATGGTCATGAAAAAAGTGAAAAAAATTGGCCGGGAAAAAAGATAAATGGCCATCAAAAAAAGTGACCGGTTAAAAAAGAGTGGCCATTAAAAAAATAGTGGCCGATCAAAAATGAATTGGCCCATAAAAAAAGACCGGTCGAAAAAAATTGGCCATTAAAAAAGATGAATGGCCATCCAAAAAAGTGACCGGTTAAAAAAGAGTGGTTATTATAGAAAAAATTTGACTGGTAAAAAAAATGGTCATAAAAAAGTGAAAAAAATGGGCCGATAAAAAAGATAAATGGCCATCAAAAAAAGTGACCGGTTAAAAAAGAATGGGCATTAAAAAAACAGTGGCCTACCAAAAAATAATTGGCCCGTAAAAAAAGACCAGTCAAAAAAAATTGTCCAGTAAAAAAGATAAGTGGCCATCAAAAAAAGTGACTGGTTAAAAAAGAGGGGCCATTAAAGAAAAAAATTTGACTGGTAAAAAAAAATGGTCATGAAAAAAGTGAAAAAAATTGGCCGGTAAAAAAGATAAATGGCCATCAAAAAAAGTGACCGGTTAAAAAAGAGTGGCCATTAAAAAATAGCGGCCTACCAAAAAATAATTGGCGCGTAAAAAAAAACAGTCGAAAAAAATTGGCCAGTAAAAAAGATAAGTGGCCATCAAAAAAGTGACCGGTTAAAAAAATTGCCCATTAAAAAAAGTGACTACAAAAAATTGGCCCGTAAAAAAGGAAGGACCAGTCAAACAAAATTGGTCAGTAAAAAAATGTATTGGCCATCACACAGTGAGGTGGAGTAGGCGGAGGAGGTGGAGGAGGTGGAGGAGGAGGCGGAGGAGGCGGAGGAGGCGGAGGAGGAGGCAGAGGCGGAGGAGGAGGCGGTAGAGGTAGGTGGCCCGTAAAAAAAGAGACCAGTAAAAGAATTGGCCAGTAAAAAAAGATGAGTGGCCATAAAAAAAATTGACTGGTAAAAAAAATAAAAGAATAGAAATATAAAACAATTAAATTCCCTTCTACGTGACTTTACCGAAAGAACCAAGAATATGAAACCCTGCAGTCACGAAAGCTTTAATTCAAAATGGTAAAAAAGTCAAACTGAAAAAATTGGCCAGTAAAAAAGATAATTGGCCATCAAAAAAAGTGACTGATTAAAAAAGAGTGGCCATTAAAGAAAAAATTTGACTGGTAAAAAAAAAATGGTCATGAAAAAAGTGAAAAAAATTGGCCGGGAAAAAAGATAAATGGCCATCAAAAAAAGTGACCGGTTAAAAAAGAGTGGCCATTAAAAAAATAGTGGCCGATCAAAAATGAATTGGCCCATAAAAAAAAGACCGGTCGAAAAAAATTGGCCGGTTAAAAAGATGAATGGCCATCCAAAAAAGTGACCGGTTAAAAAAGAGTGGTTATTATAGAAAAAATTTGACTGGTAAAAAAAATGGTCATAAAAAAGTGAAAAAAATGGGCCGATAAAAAAGATAAATGGCCATCAAAAAAAGTGACCGGTTAAAAAAGAATGGCCATTAAAAAAACAGTGGCCTACCAAAAAATAATTGGCCCATAAAAAAAAGACCAGTCAAAAAAAATTGGCCAGTAAAAAAGATAAGTGGCCATCAAAAAAAGTGACTGGTTAAAAAAGAGGGGCCATTAAGGAAAAAATTTGACTGGTAAAAAAAAATGGTCATGAAAAAAGTGAAAAAAATTGGCCGGTAAAAAAGATAAATGGCCATCAAAAAAAGTGACCGGTTAAAAAAGAGTGGCCATTAAAAAATAGCGGCCTACCAAAAAATAATTGGCGCGTAAAAAAAAACAGTCGAAAAAAATTGGCCAGTAAAAAAGATAAGTGGCCATCAAAAAAGTGACCGGTTAAAAAAATTGCCCATTAAAAAAAGTGACTACAAAAAATTGGCCCGTAAAAAAGGAAGGACCAGTCAAACAAAATTGGTCAGTAAAAAAATGTATTGGCCATCACACAGTGAGGTGGAGTAGGCGGAGGAGGTGGAGGAGGAGGCGGAGGAGGCGGAGGAGGCGGAGGAGGAGGCAGAGGCGGAGGAGGAGGCGGTAGAGGTAGGTGGCCCGTAAAAAAAGAGACCAGTAAAAGAATTGGCCAGTAAAAAAAGATGAGTGGCCATAAAACAAATTGACTGGTAAAAAAAATAAAAGAATAGAAATATAAAACAATTAAATTCCCTTCTACGTGACTTTACCGAAAGAACCAAGAATATGAAACCCTGCAGTCACGAAAGATTTTATTCAAAATGGTAAAAAAGTCAAACTGAAAAAATTGGCCAGTAAAAAAGATGAATGGCCATCCAAAAAAGTGACCGGTTAAAAAAGAGTGGTTATTATAGAAAAAATTTGACTGGTAAAAAAAATGGTCATAAAAAAGTGAAAAAAATGGGCCAATAAAAAAGATAAATGGCCATCAAAAAAAGTGACCGGTTAAAAAAGAATGGGCATTAAAAAAACAGTGGCCTACCAAAAAATAATTGGCCCGTAAAAAAAGACCAGTCAAAAAAAATTGGCCAGTAAAAAAGATAAGTGGCCATCAAAAAAAGTGACTGGTTAAAAAAGAGGGGCCATTAAAGAAAAAAAATTGACTGGTAAAAAAAAATGGTCATGAAAAAAGTGAAAAAAATTGGCCGGTAAAAAAGATAAATGGCCATCAAAAAAAGTGACCGGTTAAAAAAGAGTGGCCATTAAAAAATAGCGGCCTACCAAAAAATAATTGGCGCGTAAAAAAAAACAGTCGAAAAAAATTGGCCAGTAAAAAAGATAAGTGGCCATCAAAAAAGTGACCGGTTAAAAAAATTGCCCATTAAAAAAAGTGACTACAAAAAATTGGCCCGTAAAAAAGGAAGGACCAGTCAAACAAAATTGGTCAGTAAAAAAATGTATTGGCCATCACACAGTGAGGTGGAGTAGGCGGAGGAGGTGGAGGAGGAGGCGGAGGAGGCGGAGGAGGCGGAGGAGGAGGCAGAGGCGGAGGAGGAGGCGGTAGAGGTAGGTGGCCCGTAAAAAAAGAGACCAGTAAAAGAATTGGCCAGTAAAAAAAGATGAGTGGCCATAAAACAAATTGACTGGTAAAAAAAATAAAAGAATAGAAATATAAAACAATTAAATTCCCTTCTACGTGACTTTACCGAAAGAACCAAGAATATGAAACCCTGCAGTCACGAAAGCTTTAATTCAAAATGGTAAAAAAGTCAAACTGAAAAAATTGGCCAGTAAAAAAGATAATTGGCCATCAAAAAAAGTGACTGATTAAAAAAGAGTGGCCATTAAAGAAAAAATTTGACTGGTAAAAAAAAAATGGTCATGAAAAAAGTGAAAAAAATTGGCCGGGAAAAAAGATAAATGGCCATCAAAAAAAGTGACCGGTTAAAAAAGAGTGGCCATTAAAAAAATAGTGGCCGATCAAAAATGAATTGGCCCATAAAAAAAAGACTGGTCGAAAAAAATTGGCCGGTTAAAAAGATGAATGGCCATCCAAAAAAGTGACCGGTTAAAAAAGAGTGGCCATTAAAGAAAAAATTTGACTGGTAAAAAAAATAGTCATAAAAAAGTGAAAAAAATGGGCCGATAAAAAAGATAAATGGCCATCAAAAAAAGTGACCGGTTAAAAAAGAGTGGGCATTAAAAAAACAGTGGCCTACCAAAAAATAATTGGCCCGTGAAAAAAGACTAGTCAAAAAAAATTGGCCAGTAAAAAAGATAAGTGGCCATCAAAAAAAGTGACTGGTTAAAAAAATTGCCCATTAAAAAAAGTGACTACAAAAAATTGGCCCGTAAAAAAGGAAAGACCAGTCAAACACAATTGGTCCGTAAAAAAATGTACTGGCCATCACACAGTGAGGTGGAGGAGGCGGAGAAGGTGGAGGAGGAGGTGGAGGAGGCGGTGGAGGAGGCGGAGGAGGAGGCGGAGGAGGAGGCGGAGGAGGAGGCGGAGGAGGAGGCGGAGGAGGAGGAGGCGGAGGAGGAGGAGGCGGAGGAGGAGGAGGCGGAGGAGGAGGCGGAGGAGGAGGCGTAGGAGGAGGAGGAGGCGGAAGAGGTAGGTGGCCCGTAAAAAAAGAGACCAGTAAAAGAATTGGCCAGTAAAAAAAGATGAATGGCCATCAAAAAAAGTGACCGGTTAAAAAAGAGTGGCCATTAAAGAAAAAATTTGACTGGTAAAAAAAAAATGGTCATGAAAAAAGTGAAAAAAATTGGCCGGTAAAAAGATGAATGGCCATCCAAAAAAGTGACCGGTTAATGAATCCTGCAGTGACCGGTTAATGAATCCCTGCAGTCACGAAAGCTTTAATTCAAAATGGTAAAAAAGTCAAACTGAAAAAATTGGCCAGTAAAAAAGATAATAGACCATCAAAAAAAGTGACTGATTAAAAAAGAGTGGCTATTAAAGAAAAAAATTGACTGGTAAAAAAAATGGTCATGAAAAAGTGAAAAAAATGGGCCGATAAAAAAGATAAATGGCCATCAAAAAAAGTGACCGGTTAAAAAAGAATGGGCATTAAAAAAACAGTGGCCTACCAAAAAATAATTGGCCCGTAAAAAAAGACCAGTCAAAAAAAATTGGCCAGTAAAAAAGATAAGTGGCCGTCAAAAAAAGTGACTGGTTAAAAAAGAGGGGCCATTAAAGAAAAAATTTGACTGGTAAAAAAAAATGGTCATGAAAAAAGTGAAAAAAATTGGCCGGTAAAAAAGATAAATGGCCATCAAAAAAAGTGACCGGTTAAAAAAGAGTGGCCATTAAAAAATAGCGGCCTACCAAAAAATAATTGGCGCGTAAAAAAAAACAGTCGAAAAAAATTGGCCAGTAAAAAAGATAAGTGGCCATCAAAAAAGTGACCGGTTAAAAAAATTGCCCATTAAAAAAAGTGACTACAAAAAATTGGCCCGTAAAAAAGGAAGGACCAGTCAAACAAAATTGGTCAGTAAAAAAATGTATTGGCCATCACACAGTGAGGTGGAGTAGGCGGAGGAGGTGGAGGAGGAGGCGGAGGAGGCGGAGGAGGAGGCAGAGGCGGAGGAGGAGGCGGTAGAGGTAGGTGGCCCATAAAAAAAGAGACCAGTAAAAGAATTGGCCAGTAAAAAAAGATGAGTGGCCATAAAAAAAATTGACTGGTAAAAAAAATAAAAGAATAGAAATATAAAACAATTAAATTCCCTTCTACGTGACTTTACCGAAAGAACCAAGAATATGAAACCCTGCAGTCACGAAAGCTTTAATTCAAAATGGTAAAAAAGTCAAACTGAAAAAATTGGCCAGTAAAAAAGATAATTGGCCATCAAAAAAAGTGACTGATTAAAAAAGAGTGGCCATTAAAGAAAAAATTTGACTGGTAAAAAAAAAATGGTCATGAAAAAAGTGAAAAAAATTGGCCGGGAAAAAAGATAAATGGCCATCAAAAAAAGTGACCGGTTAAAAAAGAGTGACCATTAAAAAAATAGTGGCCGATCAAAAATGAATTGGCCCATAAAAAAAAGACCGGTCGAAAAAAATTGGCCAGTAAAAAAGATGAATGGCCATCCAAAAAAGTGACCGGTTAAAAAAGAGTGGTTATTATAGAAAAAATTTGACTGGTAAAAAAAATGGTCATAAAAAAGTGAAAAAAATGGGCCGATAAAAAAGATAAATGGCCATCAAAAAAAGTGACCGGTTAAAAAAGAATGGGCATTAAAAAAACAGTGGCCTACCAAAAAATAATTGGCCCGTAAAAAAAGACCAGTCAAAAAAAATTGTCCAGTAAAAAAGATAAGTGGCCATCAAAAAAAGTGACTGGTTAAAAAAGAGGGGCCATTAAAGAAAAAAATTTGACTGGTAAAAAAAAATGGTCATGAAAAAAGTGAAAAAAATTGGCCGGTAAAAAAGATAAATGGCCATCAAAAAAAGTGACCGGTTAAAAAAGAGTGGCCATTAAAAAATAGCGGCCTACCAAAAAATAATTGGCGCGTAAAAAAAAACAGTCGAAAAAAATTGGCCAGTAAAAAAGATAAGTGGCCATCAAAAAAGTGACCGGTTAAAAAAATTGCCCATTAAAAAAAGTGACTACAAAAAATTGGCCCGTAAAAAAGGAAGGACCAGTCAAACAAAATTGGTCAGTAAAAAAATGTATTGGCCATCACACAGTGAGGTGGAGTAGGCGGAGGAGGTGGAGGAGGTGGAGGAGGAGGCGGAGGAGGCGGAGGAGGCGGAGGAGGAGGCAGAGGCAGAGGAGGAGGCGGTAGAGGTAGGTGGCCCGTAAAAAAAGAGACCAGTAAAAGAATTGGCCAGTAAAAAAAGATGAGTGGCCATAAAAAAAATTGACTGGTAAAAAAAATAAAAGAATAGAAATATAAAACAATTAAATTCCCTTCTACGTGACTTTACCGAAAGAACCAAGAATATGAAACCCTGCAGTCACGAAAGCTTTAATTCAAAATGGTAAAAAAGTCAAACTGAAAAAATTGGCCAGTAAAAAAGATAATTGGCCATCAAAAAAAGTGACTGATTAAAAAAGAGTGGCCATTAAAGAAAAAATTTGACTGGTAAAAAAAAAATGGTCATGAAAAAAGTGAAAAAAATTGGCCGGGAAAAAAGATAAATGGCCATCAAAAAAAGTGACCGGTTAAAAAAGAGTGGCCATTAAAAAAATAGTGGCCGATCAAAAATGAATTGGCCCATAAAAAAAAGACCGGTCGAAAAAAATTGGCCGGTTAAAAAGATGAATGGCCATCCAAAAAAGTGACCGGTTAAAAAAGAGTGGTTATTATAGAAAAAATTTGACTGGTAAAAAAAATGGTCATAAAAAAGTGAAAAAAATGGGCCGATAAAAAAGATAAATGGCCATCAAAAAAAGTGACCGGTTAAAAAAGAATGGCCATTAAAAAAACAGTGGCCTACCAAAAAATAATTGGCCCATAAAAAAAAGACCAGTCAAAAAAAATTGGCCAGTAAAAAAGATAAGTGGCCATCAAAAAAAGTGACTGGTTAAAAAAGAGGGGCCATTAAGGAAAAAATTTGACTGGTAAAAAAAAATGGTCATGAAAAAAGTGAAAAAAATTGGCCGGTAAAAAAGATAAATGGCCATCAAAAAAAGTGACCGGTTAAAAAAGAGTGGCCATTAAAAAATAGCGGCCTACCAAAAAATAATTGGCGCGTAAAAAAAAACAGTCGAAAAAAATTGGCCAGTAAAAAAGATAAGTGGCCATCAAAAAAGTGACCGGTTAAAAAAATTGCCCATTAAAAAAAGTGACTACAAAAAATTGGCCCGTAAAAAAGGAAGGACCAGTCAAACAAAATTGGTCAGTAAAAAAATGTATTGGCCATCACACAGTGAGGTGGAGTAGGCGGAGGAGGTGGAGGAGGAGGCGGAGGAGGCGGAGGAGGCGGAGGAGGAGGCAGAGGCGGAGGAGGAGGCGGTAGAGGTAGGTGGCCCGTAAAAAAAAAAGACCAGTAAAAGAATTGGCCAGTAAAAAAAGATGAGTGGCCATAAAACAAATTGACTGGTAAAAAAAATAAAAGAATAGAAATATAAAACAATTAAATTCCCTTCTACGTGACTTTACCGAAAGAACCAAGAATATGAAACCCTGCAGTCACGAAAGATTTTATTCAAAATGGTAAAAAAGTCAAACTGAAAAAATTGGCCAGTAAAAAAGATGAATGGCCATCCAAAAAAGTGACCGGTTAAAAAAGAGTGGTTATTATAGAAAAAATTTGACTGGTAAAAAAAATGGTCATAAAAAAGTGAAAAAAATGGGCCAATAAAAAAGATAAATGGCCATCAAAAAAAGTGACCGGTTAAAAAAGAATGGGCATTAAAAAAACAGTGGCCTACCAAAAAATAATTGGCCCGTAAAAAAAGACCAGTCAAAAAAAATTGGCCAGTAAAAAAGATAAGTGGCCATCAAAAAAAGTGACTGGTTAAAAAAGAGGGGCCATTAAAGAAAAAAAATTGACTGGTAAAAAAAAATGGTCATGAAAAAAGTGAAAAAAATTGGCCGGTAAAAAAGATAAATGGCCATCAAAAAAAGTGACCGGTTAAAAAAGAGTGGCCATTAAAAAATAGCGGCCTACCAAAAAATAATTGGCGCGTAAAAAAAAACAGTCGAAAAAAATTGGCCAGTAAAAAAGATAAGTGGCCATCAAAAAAGTGACCGGTTAAAAAAATTGCCCATTAAAAAAAGTGACTACAAAAAATTGGCCCGTAAAAAAGGAAGGACCAGTCAAACAAAATTGGTCAGTAAAAAAATGTATTGGCCATCACACAGTGAGGTGGAGTAGGCGGAGGAGGTGGAGGAGGAGGCGGAGGAGGCGGAGGAGGCGGAGGAGGAGGCAGAGGCGGAGGAGGAGGCGGTAGAGGTAGGTGGCCCGTAAAAAAAGAGACCAGTAAAAGAATTGGCCAGTAAAAAAAGATGAGTGGCCATAAAACAAATTGACTGGTAAAAAAAATAAAAGAATAGAAATATAAAACAATTAAATTCCCTTCTACGTGACTTTACCGAAAGAACCAAGAATATGAAACCCTGCAGTCACGAAAGCTTTAATTCAAAATGGTAAAAAAGTCAAACTGAAAAAATTGGCCAGTAAAAAAGATAATTGGCCATCAAAAAAAGTGACTGATTAAAAAAGAGTGGCCATTAAAGAAAAAATTTGACTGGTAAAAAAAAAATGGTCATGAAAAAAGTGAAAAAAATTGGCCGGGAAAAAAGATAAATGGCCATCAAAAAAAGTGACCGGTTAAAAAAGAGTGGCCATTAAAAAAATAGTGGCCGATCAAAAATGAATTGGCCCATAAAAAAAAGACTGGTCGAAAAAAATTGGCCGGTTAAAAAGATGAATGGCCATCCAAAAAAGTGACCGGTTAAAAAAGAGTGGCCATTAAAGAAAAAATTTGACTGGTAAAAAAAATAGTCATAAAAAAGTGAAAAAAATGGGCCGATAAAAAAGATAAATGGCCATCAAAAAAAGTGACCGGTTAAAAAAGAGTGGGCATTAAAAAAACAGTGGCCTACCAAAAAATAATTGGCCCGTGAAAAAAGACTAGTCAAAAAAAATTGGCCAGTAAAAAAGATAAGTGGCCATCAAAAAAAGTGACTGGTTAAAAAAATTGCCCATTAAAAAAAGTGACTACAAAAAATTGGCCCGTAAAAAAGGAAAGACCAGTCAAACACAATTGGTCCGTAAAAAAATGTACTGGCCATCACACAGTGAGGTGGAGGAGGCGGAGAAGGTGGAGGAGGAGGTGGAGGAGGTGGTGGAGGAGGCGGAGGAGGAGGCGGAGGAGGAGGCGGAGGAGGAGGCGGAGGAGGAGGCGGAGGAGGAGGAGGCGGAGGAGGAGGAGGCGGAGGAGGAGGAGGCGGAGGAGGAGGCGGAGGAGGAGGCGTAGGAGGAGGAGGAGGCGGAAGAGGTAGGTGGCCCGTAAAAAAAGAGACCAGTAAAAGAATTGGCCAGTAAAAAAAGATGAATGGCCATCAAAAAAAGTGACCGGTTAAAAAAGAGTGGCCATTAAAGAAAAAATTTGACTGGTAAAAAAAAAATGGTCATGAAAAAAGTGAAAAAAATTGGCCGGTAAAAAGATGAATGGCCATCCAAAAAAGTGACCGGTTAATGAATCCTGCAGTGACCGGTTAATGAATCCCTGCAGTCACGAAAGCTTTAATTCAAAATGGTAAAAAAGTCAAACTGAAAAAATTGGCCAGTAAAAAAGATAATAGACCATCAAAAAAAGTGACTGATTAAAAAAGAGTGGCTATTAAAGAAAAAAATTGACTGGTAAAAAAAATGGTCATGAAAAAGTGAAAAAAATGGGCCGATAAAAAAGATAAATGGCCATCAAAAAAAGTGACCAGTTAAAAAAGAATGGGCATTAAAAAAACAGTGGCCTACCAAAAAATAATTGGCCCGTAAAAAAAGACCAGTCAAAAAAAATTGGCCAGTAAAAAAGATAAGTGGCCGTCAAAAAAAGTGACTGGTTAAAAAAGAGGGGCCATTAAAGAAAAAATTTGACTGGTAAAAAAAAATGGTCATGAAAAAAGTGAAAAAAATTGGCCGGTAAAAAAGATAAATGGCCATCAAAAAAAGTGACCGGTTAAAAAAGAGTGGCCATTAAAAAATAGCGGCCTACCAAAAAATAATTGGCGCGTAAAAAAAAACAGTCGAAAAAAATTGGCCAGTAAAAAAGATAAGTGGCCATCAAAAAAGTGACCGGTTAAAAAAATTGCCCATTAAAAAAAGTGACTACAAAAAATTGGCCCGTAAAAAAGGAAGGACCAGTCAAACAAAATTGGTCAGTAAAAAAATGTATTGGCCATCACACAGTGAGGTGGAGTAGGCGGAGGAGGTGGAGGAGGAGGCGGAGGAGGCGGAGGAGGAGGCAGAGGCGGAGGAGGAGGCGGTAGAGGTAGGTGGCCCATAAAAAAAGAGACCAGTAAAAGAATTGGCCAGTAAAAAAAGATGAGTGGCCATAAAAAAAATTGACTGGTAAAAAAAATAAAAGAATAGAAATATAAAACAATTAAATTCCCTTCTACGTGACTTTACCGAAAGAACCAAGAATATGAAACCCTGCAGTCACGAAAGCTTTAATTCAAAATGGTAAAAAAGTCAAACTGAAAAAATTGGCCAGTAAAAAAGATAATTGGCCATCAAAAAAAGTGACTGATTAAAAAAGAGTGGCCATTAAAGAAAAAATTTGACTGGTAAAAAAAAAATGGTCATGAAAAAAGTGAAAAAAATTGGCCGGGAAAAAAGATAAATGGCCATCAAAAAAAGTGACCGGTTAAAAAAGAGTGACCATTAAAAAAATAGTGGCCGATCAAAAATGAATTGGCCCATAAAAAAAAGACCGGTCGAAAAAAATTGGCCAGTAAAAAAGATGAATGGCCATCCAAAAAAGTGACCGGTTAAAAAAGAGTGGTTATTATAGAAAAAATTTGACTGGTAAAAAAAATGGTCATAAAAAAGTGAAAAAAATGGGCCGATAAAAAAGATAAATGGCCATCAAAAAAAGTGACCGGTTAAAAAAGAATGGGCATTAAAAAAACAGTGGCCTACCAAAAAATAATTGGCCCGTAAAAAAAGACCAGTCAAAAAAAATTGGCCAGTAAAAAAGATAAGTGGCCATCAAAAAAAGTGACTGGTTAAAAAAGAGGGGCCATTAAAGAAAAAAATTTGACTGGTAAAAAAAAATGGTCATGAAAAAAGTGAAAAAAATTGGCCGGTAAAAAAGATAAATGGCCATCAAAACAAGTGACCGGTTAAAAAAGAGTGGCCATTAAAAAATAGCGGCCTACCAAAAAATAATTGGCGCGTAAAAAAAAACAGTCGAAAAAAATTGGCCAGTAAAAAAGATAAGTGGCCATCAAAAAAGTGACCGGTTAAAAAAATTGCCCATTAAAAAAAGTGACTACAAAAAATTGGCCCGTAAAAAAGGAAGGACCAGTCAAACAAAATTGGTCAGTAAAAAAATGTATTGGCCATCACACAGTGAGGTGGAGTAGGCGGAGGAGGTGGAGGAGGTGGAGGAGGAGGCGGAGGAGGCGGAGGAGGCGGAGGAGGAGGCAGAGGCGGAGGAGGAGGCGGTAGAGGTAGGTGGCCCGTAAAAAAAGAGACCAGTAAAAGAATTGGCCAGTAAAAAAAGATGAGTGGCCATAAAAAAAATTGACTGGTAAAAAAAATAAAAGAATAGAAATATAAAACAATTAAATTCCCTTCTACGTGACTTTACCGAAAGAACCAAGAATATGAAACCCTGCAGTCACGAAAGCTTTAATTCAAAATGGTAAAAAAGTCAAACTGAAAAAATTGGCCAGTAAAAAAGATAATTGGCCATCAAAAAAAGTGACTGATTAAAAAAGAGTGGCCATTAAAGAAAACATTTGACTGGTAAAAAAAAAATGGTCATGAAAAAAGTGAAAAAAATTGGCCGGGAAAAAAGATAAATGGCCATCAAAAAAAGTGACCGGTTAAAAAAGAGTGGCCATTAAAAAAATAGTGGCCGATCAAAAATGAATTGGCCCATAAAAAAAAGACCGGTCGAAAAAAATTGGCCGGTTAAAAAGATGAATGGCCATCCAAAAAAGTGACCGGTTAAAAAAGAGTGGTTATTATAGAAAAAATTTGACTGGTAAAAAAAATGGTCATAAAAAAGTGAAAAAAATGGGCCAATAAAAAAGATAAATGGCCATCAAAAAAAGTGACCGGTTAAAAAAGAATGGCCATTAAAAAAACAGTGGCCTACCAAAAAATAATTGGCCCGTAAAAAAAAGACCAGTCAAAAAAAATTGGCCAGTAAAAAAGATAAGTGGCCGTCAAAAAAAGTGACTGGTTAAAAAAGAGGGGCCATTAAGGAAAAAATTTGACTGGTAAAAAAAAATGGTCATGAAAAAAGTGAAAAAAATTGGCCGGTAAAAAAGATAAATGGCCATCAAAAAAAGTGACCGGTTAAAAAAGAGTGGCCATTAAAAAATAGCGGCCTACCAAAAAATAATTGGCGCGTAAAAAAAAACAGTCGAAAAAAATTGGCCAGTAAAAAAGATAAGTGGCCATCAAAAAAGTGACCGGTTAAAAAAATTGCCCATTAAAAAAAGTGACTACAAAAAATTGGCCCGTAAAAAAGGAAGGAACAGTCAAACAAAATTGGTCAGTAAAAAAATGTATTGGCCATCACACAGTGAGGTGGAGTAGGCGGAGGAGGTGGAGGAGGAGGCGGAGGAGGCGGAGGAGGAGGCGGAGGAGGCGGAGGAGGAGGCGGAGGAGGAGGCAGAGGAGGAGGCGGAGGAGGAGGCGGAGGAGGAGGAGGCGGAAGAGGTAGGTGGCCCGTAAAAAAAGAGACCAGTAAAAGAATTGGCCAGTAAAAAAAGATGAGTGGCCATAAAAAAAATTGACTGGTAAAAAAAATAAAAGAATAGAAATATAAAACAATTAAATTCCCTTCTACGTGACTTTACCGAAAGAACCAAGAATATGAAACCCTGCAGTCACGAAAGCTTTAATTCAAAATGGTAAAAAAGTCAAACTGAAAAAATTGGCCAGTAAAAAAGATAATTGGCCATCAAAAAAAGTGACTGATTAAAAAAGAGTGGCTATTAAAGAAAAAATTTGACTGGTAAAAAAAAAATGGTCATGAAAAAAGTGAAAAAAATTGGCCGGGAAAAAAGATAAATGGCCATCAAAAAAAGTGACCGGTTAAAAAAGAGTGGCCATTAAAAAAATAGTGGCCGATCAAAAATGAATTGGCCCATAAAAAAAAGACCGGTCGAAAAAAATTGGCCAGTAAAAAAGATGAATGGCCATCCAAAAAAGTGACCGGTTAAAAAAGAGTGGTTATTATAGAAAAAATTTGACTGGTAAAAAAAATGGTCATAAAAAAGTGAAAAAAATGGGCCGATAAAAAAGATAAATGGCCATCAAAAAAAGTGACCGGTTAAAAAAGAATGGGCATTAAAAAAACAGTGGCCTACCAAAAAATAATTGGCCCGTAAAAAAAGACCAGTCAAAAAAAATTGGCCAGTAAAAAAGATAAGTGGCCATCAAAAAAAGTGACTGGTTAAAAAAGAGGGGCCATTAAAGAAAAAAATTTGACTGGTAAAAAAAAATGGTCATGAAAAAAGTGAAAAAAATTGGCCGGTAAAAAAGATAAATGGCCATCAAAAAAAGTGACCGGTTAAAAAAGAGTGGCCATTAAAAAATAGCGGCCTACCAAAAAATAATTGGCGCGTAAAAAAAAACAGTCGAAAAAAATTGGCCAGTAAAAAAGATAAGTGGCCATCAAAAAAGTGACCGGTTAAAAAAATTGCCCATTAAAAAAAGTGACTACAAAAAATTGGCCCGTAAAAAAGGAAGGACCAGTCAAACAAAATTGGTCAGTAAAAAAATGTATTGGCCATCACACAGTGAGGTGGAGTAGGCGGAGGAGGTGGAGGAGGAGGCGGAGGAGGCGGAGGAGGCGGAGGAGGAGGCAGAGGCGGAGGAGGAGGCGGTAGAGGTAGGTGGCCCATAAAAAAAGAGACCAGTAAAAGAATTGGCCAGTAAAAAAAGATGAGTGGCCATAAAAAAAATTGACTGGTAAAAAAAATAAAAGAATAGAAATATAAAACAATTAAATTCCCTTCTACGTGACTTTACCGAAAGAACCAAGAATATGAAACCCTGCAGTCACGAAAGCTTTAATTCAAAATGGTAAAAAAGTCAAACTGAAAAAATTGGCCAGTAAAAAAGATAATTGGCCATCAAAAAAAGTGACTGATTAAAAAAGAGTGGCCATTAAAGAAAAAATTTGACTGGTAAAAAAAAAATGGTCATGAAAAAAGTGAAAAAAATTGGCCGGGAAAAAAGATAAATGGCCATCAAAAAAAGTGACCGGTTAAAAAAGAGTGACCATTAAAAAAATAGTGGCCGATCAAAAATGAATTGGCCCATAAAAAAAAGACCGGTCGAAAAAAATTGGCCAGTAAAAAAGATGAATGGCCATCCAAAAAAGTGACCGGTTAAAAAAGAGTGGTTATTATAGAAAAAATTTGACTGGTAAAAAAAATGGTCATAAAAAAGTGAAAAAAATGGGCCGATAAAAAAGATAAATGGCCATCAAAAAAAGTGACCGGTTAAAAAAGAATGGGCATTAAAAAAACAGTGGCCTACCAAAAAATAATTGGCCCGTAAAAAAAGACCAGTCAAAAAAAATTGGCCAGTAAAAAAGATAAGTGGCCATCAAAAAAAGTGACTGGTTAAAAAAGAGGGGCCATTAAAGAAAAAAATTTGACTGGTAAAAAAAAATGGTCATGAAAAAAGTGAAAAAAATTGGCCGGTAAAAAAGATAAATGGCCATCAAAAAAAGTGACCGGTTAAAAAAGAGTGGCCATTAAAAAATAGCGGCCTACCAAAAAATAATTGGCGCGTAAAAAAAAACAGTCGAAAAAAATTGGCCAGTAAAAAAGATAAGTGGCCATCAAAAAAGTGACCGGTTAAAAAAATTGCCCATTAAAAAAAGTGACTACAAAAAATTGGCCCGTAAAAAAGGAAGGACCAGTCAAACAAAATTGGTCAGTAAAAAAATGTATTGGCCATCACACAGTGAGGTGGAGTAGGCGGAGGAGGTGGAGGAGGTGGAGGAGGAGGCGGAGGAGGCGGAGGAGGCGGAGGAGGAGGCGGAGGAGGAGGCGGTAGAGGTAGGTGGCCCGTAAAAAAAGAGACCAGTAAAAGAATTGGCCAGTAAAAAAAGATGAGTGGCCATAAAAAAAATTGACTGGTAAAAAAAATAAAAGAATAGAAATATAAAACAATTAAATTCCCTTCTACGTGACTTTACCGAAAGAACCAAGAATATGAAACCCTGCAGTCACGAAAGCTTTAATTCAAAATGGTAAAAAAGTCAAACTGAAAAAATTGGCCAGTAAAAAAGATAATTGGCCATCAAAAAAAGTGACTGATTAAAAAAGAGTGGCCATTAAAGAAAAAATTTGACTGGTAAAAAAAAAATGGTCATGAAAAAAGTGAAAAAAATTGGCCGGGAAAAAAGATAAATGGCCATCAAAAAAAGTGACCGGTTAAAAAAGAGTGGCGATTAAAAAAATAGTGGCCGATCAAAAATGAATTGGCCCATAAAAAAAAGACCGGTCGAAAAAAATTGGCCGGTTAAAAAGATGAATGGCCATCCAAAAAAGTGACCGGTTAAAAAAGAGTGGTTATTATAGAAAAAATTTGACTGGTAAAAAAAATGGTCATAAAAAAGTGAAAAAAATGGGCCAATAAAAAAGATAAATGGCCATCAAAAAAAGTGACCGGTTAAAAAAGAATGGCCATTAAAAAAACAGTGGCCTACCAAAAAATAATTGGCCCGTAAAAAAAAGACCAGTCAAAAAAAATTGGCCAGTAAAAAAGATAAGTGGCCGTCAAAAAAAGTGACTGGTTAAAAAAGAGGGGCCATTAAGGAAAAAATTTGACTGGTAAAAAAAAATGGTCATGAAAAAAGTGAAAAAAATTGGCCGGTAAAAAAGATAAATGGCCATCAAAAAAAGTGACCGGTTAAAAAAGAGTGGCCATTAAAAAATAGCGTCCTACCAAAAAATAATTGGCGCGTAAAAAAAAACAGTGGAAAAAAATTGGCCAGTAAAAAAGATAAGTGGCCATCAAAAAAGTGACCGGTTAAAAAAATTGCCCATTAAAAAAAGTGACTACAAAAAATTGGCCCGTAAAAAAGGAAGGAACAGTCAAACAAAATTGGTCAGTAAAAAAATGTATTGGCCATCACACAGTGAGGTGGAGTAGGCGGAGGAGGTGGAGGAGGAGGCGGAGGAGGCGGAGGAGGAGGCGGAGGAGGCGGAGGAGGAGGCGGAGGAGGAGGCAGAGGAGGAGGCGGAGGAGGAGGCGGAGGAGGAGGAGGCGGAAGAGGTAGGTGGCCCGTAAAAAAAGAGACCAGTAAAAGAATTGGCCAGTAAAAAAAGATGAGTGGCCATAAAAAAAATTGACTGGTAAAAAAAATAAAAGAATAGAAATATAAAACAATTAAATTCCCTTCTACGTGACTTTACCGAAAGAACCAAGAATATGAAACCCTGCAGTCACGAAAGCTTTAATTCAAAATGGTAAAAAAGTCAAACTGAAAAAATTGGCCAGTAAAAAAGATAATTGGCCATCAAAAAAAGTGACTGATTAAAAAAGAGTGGCCATTAAAGAAAAAATTTGACTGGTAAAAAAAAAATGGTCATGAAAAAAGTGAAAAAAATTGGCCGGGAAAAAAGATAAATGGCCATCAAAAAAAGTGACCGGTTAAAAAAGAGTGGCCATTAAAAAAATAGTGGCCGATCAAAAATGAATTGGCCCATAAAAAAAAGACCGGTCGAAAAAAATTGGCCAGTAAAAAAGATGAATGGCCATCCAAAAAAGTGACCGGTTAAAAAAGAGTGGTTATTATAGAAAAAATTTGACTGGTAAAAAAAATGGTCATAAAAAAGTGAAAAAAATGGGCCGATAAAAAAGATAAATGGCCATCAAAAAAAGTGACCGGTTAAAAAAGAATGGGCATTAAAAAAACAGTGGCCTACCAAAAAATAATTGGCCCGTAAAAAAAGACCAGTCAAAAAAAATTGGCCAGTAAAAAAGATAAGTGGCCATCAAAAAAAGTGACTGGTTAAAAAAGAGGGGCCATTAAAGAAAAAAATTTGACTGGTAAAAAAAAATGGTCATGAAAAAAGTGAAAAAAATTGGCCAGTAAAAAAGATAAATGGCCATCAAAAAAAGTGACCGGTTAAAAAAGAGTGGCCATTAAAAAATAGCGGCCTACCAAAAAATAATTGGCGCGTAAAAAAAAACAGTCGAAAAAAATTGGCCAGTAAAAAAGATAAGTGGCCATCAAAAAAGTGACCGGTTAAAAAAATTGCCCATTAAAAAAAGTGACTACAAAAAATTGGCCCGTAAAAAAGGAAGGACCAGTCAAACAAAATTGGTCAGTAAAAAAATGTATTGGCCATCACACAGTGAGGTGGAGTAGGCGGAGGAGGTGGAGGAGGTGGAGGAGGAGGCGGAGGAGGCGGAGGAGGCGGAGGAGGAGGCAGAGGCGGAGGAGGAGGCGGTAGAGGTAGGTGGCCCGTAAAAAAAGAGACCAGTAAAAGAATTGGCCAGTAAAAAAAGATGAGTGGCCATAAAAAAAATTGACTGGTAAAAAAAATAAAAGAATAGAAATATAAAACAATTAAATTCCCTTCTACGTGACTTTACCGAAAGAACCAAGAATATGAAACCCTGCAGTCACGAAAGCTTTAATTCAAAATGGTAAAAAAGTCAAACTGAAAAAATTGGCCAGTAAAAAAGATAATTGGCCATCAAAAAAAGTGACTGATTAAAAAAGAGTGGCCATTAAAGAAAAAATTTGACTGGTAAAAAAAAAATGGTCATGAAAAAAGTGAAAAAAATTGGCCGGGAAAAAAGATAAATGGCCATCAAAAAAAGTGACCGGTTAAAAAAGAGTGGCCATTAAAAAATAGCGTCCTACCAAAAAATAATTGGCGCGTAAAAAAAAACAGTGGAAAAAAATTGGCCAGTAAAAAAGATAAGTGGCCATCAAAAAAGTGACCGGTTAAAAAAATTGCCCATTAAAAAAAGTGACTACAAAAAATTGGCCCGTAAAAAAGGAAGGAACAGTCAAACAAAATTGGTCAGTAAAAAAATGTATTGGCCATCACACAGTGAGGTGGAGTAGGCGGAGGAGGTGGAGGAGGAGGCGGAGGAGGCGGAGGAGGAGGCGGAGGAGGCGGAGGAGGAGGCGGAGGAGGAGGCAGAGGAGGAGGCGGAGGAGGAGGCGGAGGAGGAGGAGGCGGAAGAGGTAGGTGGCCCGTAAAAAAAGAGACCAGTAAAAGAATTGGCCAGTAAAAAAAGATGAGTGGCCATAAAAAAAATTGACTGGTAAAAAAAATAAAAGAATAGAAATATAAAACAATTAAATTCCCTTCTACGTGACTTTACCGAAAGAACCAAGAATATGAAACCCTGCAGTCACGAAAGCTTTAATTCAAAATGGTAAAAAAGTCAAACTGAAAAAATTGGCCAGTAAAAAAGATAATTGGCCATCAAAAAAAGTGACTGATTAAAAAAGAGTGGCCATTAAAGAAAAAATTTGACTGGTAAAAAAAAAATGGTCATGAAAAAAGTGAAAAAAATTGGCCGGGAAAAAAGATAAATGGCCATCAAAAAAAGTGACCGGTTAAAAAAGAGTGGCCATTAAAAAAATAGTGGCCGATCAAAAATGAATTGGCCCATAAAAAAAAGACCGGTCGAAAAAAATTGGCCAGTAAAAAAGATGAATGGCCATCCAAAAAAGTGACCGGTTAAAAAAGAGTGGTTATTATAGAAAAAATTTGACTGGTAAAAAAAATGGTCATAAAAAAGTGAAAAAAATGGGCCGATAAAAAAGATAAATGGCCATCAAAAAAAGTGACCGGTTAAAAAAGAATGGGCATTAAAAAAACAGTGGCCTACCAAAAAATAATTGGCCCGTAAAAAAAGACCAGTCAAAAAAAATTGGCCAGTAAAAAAGATAAGTGGCCATCAAAAAAAGTGACTGGTTAAAAAAGAGGGGCCATTAAAGAAAAAAATTTGACTGGTAAAAAAAAATGGTCATGAAAAAAGTGAAAAAAATTGGCCAGTAAAAAAGATAAATGGCCATCAAAAAAAGTGACCGGTTAAAAAAGAGTGGCCATTAAAAAATAGCGGCCTACCAAAAAATAATTGGCGCGTAAAAAAAAACAGTCGAAAAAAATTGGCCAGTAAAAAAGATAAGTGGCCATCAAAAAAGTGACCGGTTAAAAAAATTGCCCATTAAAAAAAGTGACTACAAAAAATTGGCCCGTAAAAAAGGAAGGACCAGTCAAACAAAATTGGTCAGTAAAAAAATGTATTGGCCATCACACAGTGAGGTGGAGTAGGCGGAGGAGGTGGAGGAGGTGGAGGAGGAGGCGGAGGAGGCGGAGGAGGCGGAGGAGGAGGCAGAGGCGGAGGAGGAGGCGGTAGAGGTAGGTGGCCCGTAAAAAAAGAGACCAGTAAAAGAATTGGCCAGTAAAAAAAGATGAGTGGCCATAAAAAAAATTGACTGGTAAAAAAAATAAAAGAATAGAAATATAAAACAATTAAATTCCCTTCTACGTGACTTTACCGAAAGAACCAAGAATATGAAACCCTGCAGTCACGAAAGCTTTAATTCAAAATGGTAAAAAAGTCAAACTGAAAAAATTGGCCAGTAAAAAAGATAATTGGCCATCAAAAAAAGTGACTGATTAAAAAAGAGTGGCCATTAAAGAAAAAATTTGACTGGTAAAAAAAAAATGGTCATGAAAAAAGTGAAAAAAATTGGCCGGGAAAAAAGATAAATGGCCATCAAAAAAAGTGACCGGTTAAAAAAGAGTGGCCATTAAAAAAATAGTGGCCGATCAAAAATGAATTGGCCCATAAAAAAAATACCGGTCGAAAAAAATTGGCCGGTTAAAAAGATGAATGGCCATCCAAAAAAGTGACCGGTTAAAAAAGAGTGGTTATTATAGAAAAAATTTGACTGGTAAAAAAAATGGTCATAAAAAAGTGAAAAAAATGGGCCGATAAAAAAGATAAATGGCCATCAAAAAAAGTGACCGGTTAAAAAAGAATGGCCATTAAAAAAACAGTGGCCTACCAAAAAATAATTGGCCCGTAAAAAAAAGACCAGTCAAAAAAAATTGGCCAGTAAAAAAGATAAGTGGCCGTCAAAAAAAGTGACTGGTTAAAAAAGAGGGGCCATTAAGGAAAAAATTTGACTGGTAAAAAAAAATGGTCATGAAAAAAGTGAAAAAAATTGGCCGGTAAAAAAGATAAATGGCCATCAAAAAAAGTGACCGGTTAAAAAAGAGTGGCCATTAAAAAATAGCGGCCTACCAAAAAATAATTGGCGCGTAAAAAAAAACAGTCGAAAAAAATTGGCCAGTAAAAAAGATAAGTGGCCATCAAAAAAGTGACCGGTTAAAAAAATTGCCCATTAAAAAAAGTGACTACAAAAAATTGGCCCGTAAAAAAGGAAGGACCAGTCAAACAAAATTGGTCAGTAAAAAAATGTATTGGCCATCACACAGTGAGGTGGAGTAGGCGGAGGAGGTGGAGGAGGAGGCGGAGGAGGCGGAGGAGGAGGCAGAGGCGGAGGAGGAGGCGGTAGAGGTAGGTGGCCCGTAAAAAAAGAGACCAGTAAAAGAATTGGCCAGTAAAAAAAGATGAGTGGCCATAAAAAAAATTGACTGGTAAAAAAAAGAAAAGAAAAGAAATATAAAACAATTAAATTCCCTTCTACGTGACTTTACCGAAAGAACCAAGAATATGAAACCCTGCAGTCACGAAAGCTTTAATTCAAAATGGTAAAAAAGTCAAACTGAAAAAATTGGCCAGTAAAAAAGATAATTGGCCATCAAAAAAAGTGACTGATTAAAAAAGAGTGGCCATTAAAGAAAAAATTTGACTGGTAAAAAAAAAATGGTCATGAAAAAAGTGAAAAAAATTGGCCGGGAAAAAAGATAAATGGCCATCAAAAAAAGTGACCGGTTAAAAAAGAGTGGCCATTAAAAAAATAGTGGCCGATCAAAAATGAATTGGCCCATAAAAAAAAGACCGGTCGAAAAAAATTGGCCGGTAAAAAAGATGAATGGCCATCCAAAAAAGTGACCGGTTAAAAAAGAGTGGTTATTATAGAAAAAATTTGACTGGTAAAAAAAATGGTCATAAAAAAGTGAAAAAAATGGGCCGATAAAAAAGATAAATGGCCATCAAAAAAAGTGACCGGTTAAAAAAGGAATGGGCATTAAAAAAACAGTGGCCTACCAAAAAATAATTGGCCCGTAAAAAAGACCAGTCAAAAAAAATTGGCCAGTAAAAAAGATGTGGCCATCAAAAAAAGTGACTGGTTAAAAAAGAGGGGCCATTAAAAAATAGCGGCCTACCAAAAAATAATTTGGGCATTAAAAAAAACAGTCGAAAAAAATTGGCCAGTAAAAAAGATAAGTGGCCATCAAAAAAGTGACCGGTTAAAAAAATTGCCCATTAAAAAAAGTGACTACAAAAAATTGGCCCGTAAAAAAGGAAGGACCAGTCAAACAAAATTGGTCAGTAAAAAAATGTATTGGCCATCACACAGTGAGGTGGAGTAGGCGGAGGAGGTGGAGGAGGAGGCGGAGGAGGCGGAGGAGGCGGAGGAGGAGGCAGAGGCGGAGGAGGAGGCGGTAGAGGTAGGTGGCCCGTAAAAAAAGAGACCAGTAAAAGAATTGGCCAGTAAAAAAAGATGAGTGGCCATAAAAAAAATTGACTGGTAAAAAAAATAAAAGAATAGAAATATAAAACAATTAAATTCCCTTCTACGTGACTTTACCGAAAGAACCAAGAATATGAAACCCTGCAGTCACGAAAGCTTTAATTCAAAATGGTAAAAAAGTCAAACTGAAAAAATTGGCCAGTAAAAAAGATAATTGGCCATCAAAAAAAGTGACTGATTAAAAAAGAGTGGCCATTAAAGAAAAAATTTGACTGGTAAAAAAAAAATGGTCATGAAAAAAGTGAAAAAATTGGCCGGTAAAAAAGATAAATGGCCATCCAAAAAAGTGACTGGTTAAAAAAGAGTGGCCATTAAAGAAAAAATTTGACTGTTAAAAAAAATAGTCATAAAAAAGTGAAAAAAATGGGCCGATAAAAAAGATAAATGGCCATCAAAAAAAGTGACCGGTTAAAAAAGAGTGGGCATTAAAAAAACAGTGGCCTACCAAAAAATAATTGGCCCGTGAAAAAAGACCAGTCAAAAAAAATTGGCCAGTAAAAAAGATAAGTGGCCATCAAAAAAAGTGACTGGTTAAAAAAATTGCCCATTAAAAAAAGTGACTACAAAAAATTGGCCCGTAAAAAAGGAAAGACCAGTCAAACACAATTGGTCCGTAAAAAAATGTACTGGCCATCACACAGTGAGGTGGAGGAGGCGGAGAAGGTGGAGGAGGAGGTGGAGGAGGCGGTGGAGGAGGCGGAGGAGGAGGCGGAGGAGGAGGCGGAGGAGGAGGCGGAGGAGGAGGCGGAGGAGGAGGAGGCGGAGGAGGAGGAGGCGAAGGAGGAGGAGGCGGAGGAGGAGGAGGCGGAGGAGGAGGCGTAGGAGGAGGAGGAGGCGGAAGAGGTAGGTGGCCCGTAAAAAAAGAGACCAGTAAAAGAATTGGCCAGTAAAAAAAGATGAATGGCCATCAAAAAAAGTGACCGGTTAAAAAAGAGTGGCCATTAAAGAAAAAATTTGACTGGTAAAAAAAAAATGGTCATGAAAAAAGTGAAAAAAATTGGCCGGTAAAAAGATGAATGGCCATCCAAATAAGTGACTGGTTAATGAATCCTGCAGTGACCGGTTAATGAATCCCTGCAGTCACGAAAGCTTTAATTCAAAATGGTAAAAAAGTCAAACTGAAAAAATTGGCCAGTAAAAAAGATAATTGACCATCAAAAAAAGTGACTGATTAAAAAAGAGTGGCTATTAAAGAAAAAAATTGACTGGTAAAAAAAATGGTCATGAAAAAGTGAAAAAAATGGGCCGATAAAAAAGATAAATGGCCATCAAAAAAAGTGACCGGTTAAAAAAGAATGGGCATTAAAAAAACAGTGGCCTACCAAAAAATAATTGGCCCGTGAAAAAAGACCAGTCAAAAAAAATTGGCCAGTAAAAAAGATAAGTGGCCATCAAAAAAAGTGACTGGTTAAAAAAATTGCCCATTAAAAAAAGTGACTACAAAAAATTGGCCCGTAAAAAAGGAAAGACCAGTCAAACACAATTGGTCCGTAAAAAAATGTACTGGCCATCACACAGTGAGGTGGAGGAGGCGGAGGAGGTGGAGGAGGCGGTGGAGGAGGCGGAGGAGGAGGCGGAGGAGGAGGCGGAGGAGGAGGCGGAGGAGGAGGCGGAGGAGGAGGAGGCGGAGGAGGAGGAGGCGAAGGAGGAGGAGGCGGAGGAGGAGGAGGCGGAGGAGGAGGCGTAGGAGGAGGAGGAGGCGGAAGAGGTAGGTGGCCCGTAAAAAAAGAGACCAGTAAAAGAATTGGCCAGTAAAAAAAGATGAATGGCCATCAAAAAAAGTGACCGGTTAAAAAAGAGTGGCCATTAAAGAAAAAATTTGACTGGTAAAAAAAAAATGGTCATGAAAAAAGTGAAAAAAATTGGCCGGTAAAAAGATGAATGGCCATCCAAAAAAGTGACTGGTTAATGAATCCTGCAGTGACCGGTTAATGAATCCCTGCAGTCACGAAAGCTTTAATTCAAAATGGTAAAAAAGTCAAACTGAAAAAATTGGCCAGTAAAAAAGATAATTGACCATCAAAAAAAGTGACTGATTAAAAAGAGTGGCTATTAAAGAAAAAAATTGACTGGTAAAAAAAATGGTCATGAAAAAGTGAAAAAAATGGGCCGATAAAAAAGATAAATGGCCATCAAAAAAAGTGACCGGTTAAAAAAGAATGGGCATTAAAAAAACAGTGGCCTACCAAAAAATAATTGGCCCGTAAAAAAAGACCAGTCAAAAAAAATTGGCCAGTAAAAAAGATAAGTGGCCGTCAAAAAAAGTGACTGGTTAAAAAAGAGGGGCCATTAAAGAAAAAATTTGACTGGTAAAAAAAAATGGTCATGAAAAAAGTGAAAAAAATTGGCCGGTAAAAAAGATAAATGGCCATCAAAAAAAGTGACCGGTTAAAAAAGAGTGGCCATTAAAAAATAGCGGCCTACCAAAAAATAATTGGCGCGTAAAAAAAAACAGTCGAAAAAAATTGGCCAGTAAAAAAGATAAGTGGCCATCAAAAAAGTGACCGGTTAAAAAAATTGCCCATTAAAAAAAGTGACTACAAAAAATTGGCCCGTAAAAAAGGAAGGACCAGTCAAACAAAATTGGTCAGTAAAAAAATGTATTGGCCATCACACAGTGAGGTGGAGTAGGCGGAGGAGGTGGAGGAGGAGGCGGAGGAGGCGGAGGAGGCGGAGGAGGAGGCAGAGGCGGAGGAGGAGGCGGTAGAGGTAGGTGGCCCATAAAAAAAGAGACCAGTAAAAGAATTGGCCAGTAAAAAAAGATGAGTGGCCATAAAAAAAATTGACTGGTAAAAAAAATAAAAGAATAGAAATATAAAACAATTAAATTCCCTTCTACGTGACTTTACCGAAAGAACCAAGAATATGAAACCCTGCAGTCACGAAAGCTTTAATTCAAAATGGTAAAAAAGTCAAACTGAAAAAATTGGCCAGTAAAAAAGATGATTGGCCATCAAAAAAAGTGACTGATTAAAAAAGAGTGGCCATTAAAGAAAAAATTTGACTGGTAAAAAAAAAATGGTCATGAAAAAAGTGAAAAAAATTGGCCGGGAAAAAAGATAAATGGCCATCAAAAAAAGTGACCAGTTAAAAAAGAGTGGCCATTAAAAAAATAGTGGCCGATCAAAAATGAATTGGCCCATAAAAAAAAGACCGGTCGAAAAAAATTGGCCGGTAAAAAAGATGAATGGCCATCCAAAAAAGTGACCGGTTAAAAAAGAGTGGTTATTATAGAAAAAATTTGACTGGTAAAAAAAATGGTCATAAAAAAGTGAAAAAAATGGGCCAATAAAAAAGATAAATGGCCATCAAAAAAAGTGACCGGTTAAAAAAGAATGGACATTAAAAAAACAGTGGCCTACCAAAAAATAATTGGCCCGTAAAAAAAGACCAGTCAAAAAAAATTGGCCAGTAAAAAAGATAAGTGGCCATCAAAAAAAGTGACTGGTTAAAAAAGAGGGGCCATTAAAGAAAAAAATTTGACTGGTAAAAAAAAATGGTCATGAAAAAAGTGAAAAAAATTGGCCGGTAAAAAAGATAAATGGCCATCAAAAAAAGTGACCGGTTAAAAAAGAGTGGCCATTAAAAAATAGCGGCCTACCAAAAAATAATTGGCGCGTAAAAAAAAACAGTCGAAAAAATTGGCCAGTAAAAAAGATAAGTGGCCATCAAAAAAGTGACCGGTTAAAAAAATTGCCCATTAAAAAAAGTGACTACAAAAAATTGGCCCGTAAAAAAGGAAGGACCAGTCAAACAAAATTGGTCAGTAAAAAAATGTATTGGCCATCACACAGTGAGGTGGAGTAGGCGGAGGAGGTGGAGGAGGAGGCGGAGGAGGCGGAGGAGGAGGCAGAGGCGGAGGAGGAGGCGGTAGAGGTAGGTGGCCCGTAAAAAAAGAGACCAGTAAAAGAATTGGCCAGTAAAAAAAGATGAGTGGCCATAAAAAAAATTGACTGGTAAAAAAAATAAAAGAATAGAAATATAAAACAATTAAATTCCCTTCTACGTGACTTTACCGAAAGAACCAAGAATATGAAACCCTGCAGTCACGAAAGCTTTAATTCAAAATGGTAAAAAAGTCAAACTGAAAAAATTGGCCAGTAAAAAAGATAATTGGCCATCAAAAAAAGTGACTGATTAAAAAAGAGTGGCCATTAAAGAAAAAATTTGACTGGTAAAAAAAAAATGGTCATGAAAAAAGTGAAAAAAATTGGCCGGGAAAAAAGATAAATGGCCATCAAAAAAAGTGACCGGTTAAAAAAGAGTGGCCATTAAAAAAATAGTGGCCGATCAAAAATGAATTGGCCCATAAAAAAAAGACCGGTCGAAAAAAATTGGCCGGTAAAAAAGATGAATGGCCATCCAAAAAAGTGACCGGTTAAAAAAGAGTGGTTATTATAGAAAAAATTTGACTGGTAAAAAAAATGGTCATAAAAAAGTGAAAAAAATGGGCCGATAAAAAAGATAAATGGCCATCAAAAAAAGTGACCGGTTAAAAAAGAATGGGCATTAAAAAAACAGTGGCCTACCAAAAAATAATTGGCCCGTAAAAAAAGACCAGTCAAAAAAAATTGGCCAGTAAAAAAGATAAGTGGCCATCAAAAAAAGTGACTGGTTAAAAAAGAGGGGCCATTAAAGAAAAAAAAATTACTGGTATAAAAAAATGGTCATGAAAAAAGTGAAAAAAATTGGCCGGTAAAAAAGATAAATGGCCATCAAAAAAAGTGACCGGTTAAAAAAGAGTGGCCATTAAAAAATAGCGGCCTACCAAAAAATAATTGGCGCGTAAAAAAAAACAGTCGAAAAAAATTGGCCAGTAAAAAAGATAAGTGGCCATCAAAAAAGTGACCGGTTAAAAAAATTGCCCATTAAAAAAAGTGACTACAAAAAATTGGCCCGTAAAAAAGGAAGGACCAGTCAAACAAAATTGGTCAGTAAAAAAATGTATTGGCCATCACACAGTGAGGTGGAGTAGGCGGAGGAGGTGGAGGAGGAGGCGGAGGAGGCGGAGGAGGCGGAGGAGGAGGCAGAGGCGGAGGAGGAGGCGGTAGAGGTAGGTGGCCCGTAAAAAAAGAGACCAGTAAAAGAATTGGCCAGTAAAAAAAGATGAGTGGCCATAAAAAAAATTGACTGGTAAAAAAAATAAAAGAATAGAAATATAAAACAATTAAATTCCCTTCTACGTGACTTTACCGAAAGAACCAAGAATATGAAACGCTGCAGTCACGAAAGCTTTAATTCAAAATGGTAAAAAAGTCAAACTGAAAAAATTGGCCAGTAAAAAAGATAATTGGCCATCAAAAAAGTGACTGATTAAAAAAGAGTGGCCATTAAAGAAAAAATTTGACTGGTAAAAAAAAAATGGTCATGAAAAAAGTGAAAAAAATTGGCCGGGAAAAAAGATAAATGGCCATCAAAAAAAGTGACCGGTTAAAAAAGAGTGGCCATTAAAAAAATAGTGGCCGATCAAAAATGAATTGGCCCATAAAAAAAAGACCGGTCGAAAAAAATTGGCCGGTAAAAAAGATGAATGGCCATCCAAAAAAGTGACCGGTTAAAAAAGAGTGGTTATTATAGGAAAAATTTGACTGGTAAAAAAAATGGTCATAAAAAAGTGAAAAAAATGGGCCGATAAAAAAGATAAATGGCCATCAAAAAAAGTGACCGGTTAAAAAAGAATGGGCATTAAAATACAGTGGCCTACCAAAAAATAATTGGCCCGTAAAAAAAGACCAGTCAAAAAAAATTGGCCAGTAAAAAAGATAAGTGGCCTTCAAAAAAAGTGACTGGTTAAAAAAGAGGGGCCATTAAAGAAAAAAATTTGACTGGTAAAAAAAAAAGGTCATGAAAAAAGTGAAAAAATTGGCCGGTAAAAAAGATAAATGGCCATCAAAAAAGTAACCGGTTAAAAAAGAGTGGCCATTAAAAAATAGCGGCCTACCAAAAAATAATTGGCGCGTAAAAAAAAACAGTCGAAAAAAATTGGCCAGTAAAAAAGATAAGTGGCCATCAAAAAAGTGACCGGTTAAAAAAATTGCCCATTAAAAAAAGTGACTACAAAAAATTGGCCCGTAAAAAAGGAAGGACCAGTCAAACAAAATTGGTCAGTAAAAACATGTATTGGCCATCACACAGTGAGGTGGAGTAGGCGGAGGAGGTGGAGGAGGAGGCGGAGGAGGCGGAGGAGGCGGAGGAGGAGGCAGAGGCGGAGGAGGAGGCGGTAGAGGTAGGTGGCCCGTAAAAAAAGAGACCAGTAAAAGAATTGGCCAGTAAAAAAAGATGAGTGGCCATAAAAAAAATTGACTGGTAAAAAAAATAAAAGAATAGAAATATAAAACAATTAAATTCCCTTCTACGTGACTTTACCGAAAGAACCAAGAATATGAAACCCTGCAGTCACGAAAGCTTTAATTCAAAATGGTTAAAAAGTCAAACTGAAAAAATTGGCCAGTAAAAAAGATAATTGGCCATCAAAAAAAGTGACTGATTAAAAAAGAGTGGCCATTAAAGAAAAAATTTGACTGGAAAAAAAAAATGGTCATGAAAAAAGTGAAAAAAATTGGCCGGGAAAAAAGATAAATGGCCATCAAAAAAAGTGACTGGTTAAAAAAGAGTGGCCATTAAAAAAATAGTGGCCGATCAAAAATGAATTGGCCCATATAAAAAAGACCGGTCGAAAAAAATTGGCCGATAAAAAGATGAATGGCCATCCAAAAAAGTGACCGGTTAATGAATCCTGCAGTGACCGGTTAATGAATCCCTGCAGTCACGAAAGCTTTAATTCAAAATGGTAAAAAAGTCAAACTGAAAAAATTGGCCAGTAAAAAAGATAATTGACCAACAAAAAAAGTGACTGATTAAAAGAGTGGCCATTAAAGAAAAAAATTGACTGGTAAAAAAAATGGTCATGAAAAAAGTGAAAAAATTGGCCGGGAAAAAAGATAAATGGCCATCAAAAAAATTGACCGGTTAAAAAAGAGTGGCCATTAAAAAAATAGTGGCCAATCAAAAATGAATTGGCCCATAAAAAAAAGACCGGTTGAAAAAAATTGGCCGGTAAAAAAGATGAATGGCCATCCAAAAAAGTGACCGGTTAAAATAGAGTGGCCATTAAAGAAAAAATTTGACTGGTAAAAAAAATAGTCATAAAAAAGTGAAAAAAATGGGCCGATAAAAAAGATAAATGGCCATCAAAAAAAGTGACCGGTTAAAAAAGTGTGGGTATTAAAAAAACAGTGGCCTACCAAAAAATAATTGGCCCGTAAAAAAAGACCAGTCAAAAAAAATTGGCCAGTAAAAAAGATAAGTGGCCATCAAAAAAAGTGACTGGTTAAAAAAATTGCCCATTAAAAAAAGTGACTACAAAAAATTGGCCCGTAAAAAAGGAAAGACCAGTCAAACACAATTGGTCCGTAAAAAAATGTACTGGCCATCACACAGTGAGGTGGAGGAGGCGGAGAAGGTGGAGGAGGAGGTGGAGGAGGCGGTGGAGGAGGCGGAGGAGGAGGCGGAGGAGGAGGCGGAGGAGGAGGCGGAGGAGGAGGAGGCGGAGGAGGAGGCGGAGGAGGAGGCGGAGGAGGAGGACGCGGAGGAGGAGGACGCGGAGGAGGAGGAGGCGGAGGAGGAGGAGGCGGAGGAGGAGGAGGCGGAGGAGGAGGAGGCGGAGGAGGAGGCGGAGGAGGAGGCGGAGGAGGAGGCGGAGGAGGAGGAGGCGGAAGAGGTAGGTGGCCCGTAAAAAAAGAGACCAGTAAAAGAATTGGCCAGTAAAAAAAGATGAATGGCCATAAAAAAAATTTGACTGGTAAAAAAATAAAATAATAGAAATATAAAACAATTAAATTCCCTTCTACATGACTTCACCGAAAGAACCAAGAATATGAATCCCTGCAGTCACGAAAGCTTTAATTCAAAATGGTAAAAAAAGTCAAACTGAAAAAATTGGCCAGTAAAAAAGATAATTGGCCATCAAAAAAAGTGACTGGTTAAAAAATAGTGGCCATTAAAGAAAAAATTTGACTGGTAAAAAAAAAATGGTCATGAAAAAGTGAAAAAAATTGGCCGGTAAAAAAGATAAATGGCCATCAAAAAAAGTGACCGGTTAAAAAAGAGTGGCCATTAAAAAATAGCGGCCTACCAAAAAATAATTGGCACGTAAAAAAAAACAGTCGAAAAAAATTGGCCAGTAAAAAAGATAAGTGGCCATCAAAAAAGTGACCGGTTAAAAAAATTGCCCATTAAAAAAAGTGACTCCAAAAAATTGGCCCGTAAAAAAGGAAGGACCAGTCAAACAAAATTGGTCAGTAAAAAAATGTATTGGCCATCACAGTGAGGTGGAGGAGGCGGAGGAGGTGGAGGAGGAGGCGGAGGAGGCAGAGGAGGAGGCAGAGGCGGAGGAGGAGGCGGAAGAGGTAGGTGGCCCGTAAAAAAAGAGACCAGTAAAAGAATTGGCCAGTAAAAAAAGATCAGTGGCCATGAAAAAAATTGACTGGTAAAAAAAATAAAAGAATAGAAATATAAAACAATTAAATTCCCTTCTACGTGACTTTACCGAAAGAACCAATAATATGAATCCCTGCAGTCACGAAAGCTTTAATTCAAAATGGTAAAAAAGTCAAACTGAAAAAATTGGTCCGTAAAAAAGATAATTGGCCATCAAAAAAAGTGACAGATTAAAAAAGAGTGGCCATTAAAGAAAAAAATTGACTGGTAAAAAAAAAAATGGTAATGAAAAAAGTGAAAAAAATTGGCCGGGAAAAAAGATAAATGGCCATCAAAAAAAGTGACCGGTTAAAAAAGAGTGGCCATTAAAAAAATAGTGGCCGATTAAAAATGAATTGGCCCATATAAAAAAGACCGGTCAAAAAAAATTGGCTGGTAAAAAGATGAATGGCCATACAAAAAAGTGACCAGTTAATGAATCCTGCAGTGACCGGTTAATGAATCCCTGCAGTCACGAAAGCTTTAATTCAAAATGGTAAAAAAAGTCAAACTGAAAAAATTGGCCAGTGAAAAAGATAATTGGCCATCAAAAAAAGTGACCGGTTATAAAAGAGTGGCCATTAAAAAAATAGTGGCCACTCAAAAATGAATTGGCCCATAAAAAAAAAGACCGGTCGAAAAAAATTGGCCGGTAAAAAAGATGAATGGCCATCCAAAAAAGTGACCGGTTAAAAAAGAGTGGCCATTAAAGAAAAAATTTGACTGGTAAAAAAAATGGTCATAAAAAAAGTGAAAAAAATTGGCCGATAAAAAAGATAAATGGACATCAAAAAAAGTGACCGGTTAAAAAAGAGTGGCCATTAAAAAAACATTGGTCTACCAAAAAATAATTGGCCCGTAAAAAAAGACCAGTCGAAAAAAATTGGCCAGTAAAAAAGATAAATGGCCATCAAAAAAAGTGACCGGTTAAAAAAATTGCCCATTAAAAAAATGACTACAAAAAATTGGCCCATAAAAAAGGAAAGACCAGTCAAACAAAATTGGTCAGTAAAAAAATGTATTGGCCATCACACAGTGAGTTGGAGGAGGCCGAGGAGGCGGAGGAGGAGGCGGAGGAGGCGGAGGAGGCGAAGGAGGAGGCAGAGGCGGAGGAGGAGGCGGAGGAGGAGGCGGAGGAGGAGGCGGAAGAGGTAGGTGGCCCGTAAAAAAAAGAGACCAGTAAAAGAATTGGCCAGTAAAAAAAGATGAGTCGCCATAAAAAAATGTGACTATTAAAAAAAAAATACAAATATAAAACAATTAAATTCCCTTCTATGTGACTTTACCGAAAGAACCAGAATATGAATCGCTGCAGTCACGAAAGCTTTAGTTCAAAATGGTAAAAAAGTCAAACTGAAAAAATTGGCCAGTAAAAAAGATAATTGGCCATCAATAAAAAGTGACTGGTTAAAAAAGAGTGGCCATTAAAGAAAAAATTTGACTGGTAAAAAAAAATGGTCATGAAAAAAGTGAAAAAAATTGGTGGGTAAAAAAGATAAATGGCCATCAAAAAAGTGACCGGTTAAAAAAGAGTGGCCATTAAAGTAAAAATTTGACTGGTAAAAAAAATGGTCATAAAAAAAGTGAAAAAAATTGGCCGATAAAAAAGATAAATGGCTATCAAAAAAAGTGACCGGTTAAAAAAATTGCCCATTAAAAAAAGTGACTACAAAAAATTGGCCCGTAAAAAAGGAAAGACCAGTCAAACATAATTGGTCCATAAAAAAATGTATTGGCCATCACACAGTGAGGTGGAGGAGGCGGAGGAGGTGGAGGAGGAGGTGGAGGAGGCGGTGGAGGAGGCGGAGGAGGAGGCGGAGGAGGAGGTGGAGGAGGAGACGGAGGCGGAGGAGGCGGAGGAGGAGGAGGCGGTGGAGGAGGCGGAGGAGGAGGCGGAGGAGGAGGAGGAGGAGGCGGAAGAGGTAGGTGGCCCGTAAAAAAAGAGACCAGTAAAAGAATTGGCCAGTAAAAAAAGGTGAATGGCCATAAAAAAAATTTGACTGGTAAAAAAATAAAATAATAGAAATATAAAACAATTAAATTCCCTTCTACATGACTTCACCGAAAGAACCAAGAATATGAATCCCTGCAGTCACGAAAGCTTTAATTCAAAATGGTAAAAAAAGTCAAACTGAAAAAATTGGCCAGTAAAAAAGATAATTGGCCATCAAAAAAAGTGACTGGTTAAAAAATAGTGGCCATTAAAGAAAAAATTTGACTGGTAAAAAAAAAATGGTCATGAAAAAGTGAAAAAAATTGGCCGGTAAAAAAGATAAATGGCCATCAAAAAAAGTGACCGGTTAAAAAAGAGTGGCCATTAAAAAATAGCGGCCTACCAAAAAATAATTGGCATGTAAAAAAAAACAGTCGAAAAAAATTGGCCAGTAAAAAAGATAAGTGGCCATCAAAAAAGTGACCGGTTAAAAAAATTGCCCATTAAAAAAAGTGACTCCAAAAAATTGGCCCGTAAAAAAGGAAGGACCAGTCAAACAAAATTGGTCAGTAAAAAAATGTATTGGCCATCACAGTGAGGTGGAGGAGGCGGAGGAGGTGGAGGAGGAGGCGGAGGAGGCAGAGGAGGAGGCAGAGGCGGAGGAGGAGGCGGAAGAGGTAGGTGGCCCGTAAAAAAAGAGACCAGTAAAAGAATTGGCCAGTAAAAAAAGATCAGTGGCCATGAAAAAAATTGACTGGTAAAAAAAATAAAAGAATAGAAATATAAAACAATTAAATTCCCTTCTACGTGACTTTACCGAAAGAACCAATAATATGAATCCCTGCAGTCACGAAAGCTTTAATTCAAAATGGTAAAAAAGTCAAACTGAAAAAATTGGTCCGTAAAAAAGATAATTGGCCATCAAAAAAAGTGACAGATTAAAAAAGAGTGGCCATTAAAGAAAAAAATTGACTGGTAAAAAAAAAAATGGTAATGAAAAAAGTGAAAAAAATTGGCCGGGAAAAAAGATAAATGGCCATCAAAAAAAGTGACCGGTTAAAAAAGAGTGGCCATTAAAAAAATAGTGGCCGATTAAAAATGAATTGGCCCATATAAAAAAGACCGGTCAAAAAAAATTGGCTGGTAAAAAGATGAATGGCCATACAAAAAAGTGACCAGTTAATGAATCCTGCAGTGACCGGTTAATGAATCCCTGCAGTCACAAAAGCTTTAATTCAAAATGGTAAAAAAAGTCAAACTGAAAAAATTGGCCAGTGAAAAAGATAATTGGCCATCAAAAAAAGTGACCGGTTATAAAAGAGTGGCCATTAAAAAAATAGTGGCCACTCAAAAATGAATTGGCCCATAAAAAAAAAGACCGGTCGAAAAAAATTGGCCGGTAAAAAAGATGAATGGCCATCCAAAAAAGTGACCGGTTAAAAAAGAGTGGCCATTAAAGAAAAAATTTGACTGGTAAAAAAAATGGTCATAAAAAAAGTGAAAAAAATTGGCCGATAAAAAAGATAAATGGACATCAAAAAAAGTGACCGGTTAAAAAAGAGTGGCCATTAAAAAAACATTGGTCTACCAAAAAATAATTGGCCCGTAAAAAAAGACCAGTCGAAAAAAATTGGCCAGTAAAAAAGATAAATGGCCATCAAAAAAAGTGACCGGTTAAAAAAATTGCCCATTAAAAAAATGACTACAAAAAATTGGCCCATAAAAAAGGAAAGACCAGTCAAACAAAATTGGTCAGTAAAAAAATGTATTGGCCATCACACAGTGAGTTGGAGGAGGCCGAGGAGGCGGAGGAGGAGGCGGAGGAGGCGGAGGAGGCGAAGGAGGAGGCAGAGGCGGAGGAGGAGGCGGAGGAGGAGGCGGAGGAGGAGGCGGAAGAGGTAGGTGGCCCGTAAAAAAAAGAGACCAGTAAAGGAATTGGCCAGTAAAAAAAGATGAGTCGCCATAAAAAAATGTGACTATTAAAAAAAAAATACAAATATAAAACAATTAAATTCCCTTCTATGTGACTTTACCGAAAGAACCAGAATATGAATCGCTGCAGTCACGAAAGCTTTAGTTCAAAATGGTAAAAAAGTCAAACTGAAAAAATTGGCCAGTAAAAAAGATAATTGGCCATCAATAAAAAGTGACTGGTTAAAAAAGAGTGGCCATTAAAGAAAAAATTTGACTGGTAAAAAAAAATGGTCATGAAAAAAGTGAAAAAAATTGGTGGGTAAAAAAGATAAATGGCCATCAAAAAAGTGACCGGTTAAAAAAGAGTGGCCATTAAAGTAAAAATTTGACTGGTAAAAAAAATGGTCATAAAAAAAGTGAAAAAAATTGGCCGATAAAAAAGATAAATGGCTATCAAAAAAAGTGACCGGTTAAAAAAATTGCCCATTAAAAAAAGTGACTACAAAAAATTGGCCCGTAAAAAAGGAAAGACCAGTCAAACATAATTGGTCCATAAAAAAATGTATTGGCCATCACACAGTGAGGTGGAGGAGGCGGAGGAGGTGGAGGAGGAGGTGGAGGAGGCGGTGGAGGAGGCGGAGGAGGAGGCGGAGGAGGAGGTGGAGGAGGAGACGGAGGCGGAGGAGGCGGAGGAGGAGGAGGGGGTGGAGGAGGCGGAGGAGGAGGCGGAGGAGGAGGAGGAGGAGGCGGAAGAGGTAGGTGGCCCGTAAAAAAAGAGACCAGTAAAAGAATTGGCCAGTAAAAAAAGATGAATGGCCATAAAAAATTTGACTGGTAAAAAAAATAAAATAATAGAAATATAAAACAATTAAATTCCGGTCTACATGACTTCACCAAAAGAACCAAGAATATGAATCACTGCAGTCACGAAAGCTTTAATTCAAAATGGTAAAAAAAGTCAAACTGAAAAAATTGGCCAGTAAAAAAGATAATTGACCATCAAAAAAAGTGACTGATTAAAAAAGAGTGGCCATTAAAGAAAAAATTTGACTGGTAAAAAAAATGGTCATGAAAAAATTGAAACAATTGGCCGGGAAAAAAGATAAATGGCCATCAAAAAAATTGACCGGTTAAAAAAGAGTGGCCATTAAAAAAACAGTGGCCGATCAAAAATGAATTGGCCCATAAAAAAAAGACCGGTCGAAAAAAATTGGCCGGTAAAAAAGATGAATGGCCATCGAAAAAAGTGACCAAAAAAGAGTGGCCATTATAGAAAAAATTTGACTGGTAAAAAAAATGGTCATAAAAAAGTGAAAAAAATGGGCCGATAAAAAAGATAAATGGCCATCAAAAAAGTGACTGGTTAAAAAAGAGTGGGCATTAAAAAAACAGTGGCCTACCAAAAAATAATTGGCCCGTAAAAAAAGACCAGTCAAAAAAAATTGGCCAGTAAAAAAGATAAGTGGCCATCAAAAAAAGTGACTGGTTAAAAAAGAGGGGCCATTAAAGAAAAAATTTGACTGGTAAAAAAAATGGTCATGAAAAAAGTGAAAAAAATTGGCCGGTAAAAAAGATAAATGGCCATCAAAAAAAGTGACCGGTTAAAAAAGAGTGGCCATTAAAAAATAGCGGCCTACCAAAAAATAATTGGCGCGTAAAAAAAACAGTCGAAAAAAATTGGCCAGTAAAAAAGATAAGTGGCCATCAAAAAAGTGACCGGTTAAAAAAATTGCCCATTAAAAAAAGTGACTACAAAAAATTGGCCCGTAAAAAAGGAAGGACGAGTCAAACAAAATTGGTCAGTAAAAAAATGTATTGGCCATCACACAGTGAGGTGGAGTAGGCGGAGGAGGTGGAGGAGGAGGCGGAGGAGGCGGAGGAGGCAGAGGAGGAGGCAGAGGCGGAGGAGGAGGCGGTAGAGGTAGGTGGCCCGTAAAAAAAGAGACCAGTAAAAGAATTGGCCAGTAAAAAAAGATGAGTGGCCATAAAAAAATTGACTGGTAAAAAAAATAAAAGAATAGAAATATAAAACAATTAAATTCCCTTCTACGTGACTTTACCGAAAGAACCAAGAATATGAATTCCTGCAGTCACGAAAGCTTTAATTCAAAATGTTAAAAAAGTCAAACTGAAAAAATTGGCCAGTAAAAAAGATAATTGGCCATCAAAAAAAGTGACTGATTAAAAAAGGGTGGCCATTAAAGAAAAAATTTGACTGGTACAAAAAAAATGGTCATGAAAAAATTGAAAAAAATTGGCCGGGAAAAAAGATAAATGGCCATCAAAAAAATTGACCGGTTAAAAAAGAGTGGCCATTAAAAAAATAGTGGCCGATCAAAAATGAATTGGCCCATAAAAAAAAGACCGGTCGAAAAAAATTGGCCGGTAAAAAAGATGAATGGCCATCCAAAAAAGTGACCGGTTAAAAAAGAGTGGCCATTATAGAAAAAATTTGACTGGTAAAAAAAATGGTCATGAAAAAGTGAAAAAATGGGCCGATAAAAAAATAAATGGCCATCAAAAAAAGTGACCGGTTAAAAAAGAGTGGGCATTAAAAAAACAGTGGCCTACCAAAAAATAATTGGCCCGTAAAAAAAGACCAGTCAAAAAAAATTGGCCAGTAAAAAAGATAAGTGGCCATCAAAAAAAGTGACTGGTTAAAAAAGAGGGGCCATTAAAGAAAAAATTTGACTGGTAAAAAAAATGGTCATAAAAAAAGTGAAAAAAATTGGCCGGTAAAAAAGATAAATGGCCATCAAAAAAAGTGACCGGTTAAAAAAGAGTGGCCATTAAAAAATAGTGGCCTACCAAAAAATAATTGGCGCGTAAAAAAAAGTCGAAAAAAATTGGCCAGTAAAAAAGATAAGTGGCCATCAAAAAAGTGACCGGTTAAAAAAATTGCCCATTAAAAAAAGTGACTACAAAAAATTGGCCCGTAAAAAAGGAAGGACGAGTCAAACAAAATTGGTCAGTAAAAAAATGTATTGGCCATCACACAGTGAGGTGGAGTAGGCGGAGGAGGTGGAGGAGGAGGCGGAGGAGGCGGAGGAGGCGGAGGAGGAGGCAGAGGCGGAGGAGGAGGCGGTAGAGGTAGGTGGCCCGTAAAAAAGAGACCAGTAAAAGAATTGGCCAGTAAAAAAAGATGAGTGGCCATAAAAAAAATTGACTGGTAAAAAAAATAAAAGAATAGAAATATAAAACAATTAAATTCCCTTCTACGTGACTTTACCGAAAGAACCAAGAATATGAATCCCTGCAGTCACGAAAGCTTTAATTCAAAATGGTAAAAAAGTCAAACTGAAAAAATTGGCCAGTAAAAAAGATGAATGGCCATCAAAAAAAGTGACCGGTTAAAAATGGGTGGCCATTAAAGAAAAAATTTAACTGGTAAAAAAAAAATGGTCATGAAAAAAGTGAAAAAAATTGGCCGGTAAAAAGATGAATGGCCATCCAAAAAAGTGACCGGTTAATGAATCCTGCAGTGACCGGTTAATGAATCCCTGCAGTCACGAAAGCTTTAATTCAAAATGGTAAAAAAAGTCAAACTGAAAAAATTGGCCAGTAAAAAAGATAATTGACCATCAAAAAAGTGACTGATTAAAAAAGAGTGGCCATTAAAGAAAAAATTTGACTGGTAAAAAAAATGGTCATGAAAAAAGTGAAAAAATTGGCCGGGAAAAAAGATAAATGGCCATCAAAAAAAGTGACCGGTTAAAAAAGAGTGGCCATTAAAAAAATAGTGGCCGATCAAAAATGAATTGGCCCATAAAAAAAAGACCGGTCGAAAAAAATTGGTCGGTAAAAAAGATGAATGGCCATCCAAAAAGTGACCGGTTAAAAAAGAGTGGCCATTAAAGTAAAAATTTGACTGTTAAAAAAAATGGTCATAAAAAAAGTGAAAAAAATTGGCCGATAAAAAAGATAAATGGCTATCAAAAAAAGTGACCGGTTAAAAAAATTGCCCATTAAAAAAGTGACTACAAAAAATTGGCCCGTAAAAAAGGAAAGACCAGTCAAACAAAATTGGTCCGTAAAAAAATGTATTGGCCATCACATAGCGAGGTGGAGGAGGCGGAGGAGGTGGAGGAGGAGGTGGAGGAGGCGGTGGAGGAGGCGGAGGAGGAGGCGGAGGAGGAGGTGGAGGAGGAGACGGAGGCGGAGGAGGCGGAGGAGGAGGAGGCGGTGGAGGAGGCGGAGGAGGAGGCGGAGGAGGAGGAGGAGGCGGAAGAGGTAGGTGGCCCGTAAAAAAAGAGACCAGTAAAAGAATTGGCCAGTAAAAAAAGATGAATGGCCATAAAAAATTTGACTGGTAAAAAAAATAAAATAATAGAAATATAAAACAATTAAATTCCGTTCTACATGACTTCACCAAAAGAACCAAGAATATGAATCACTGCAGTCACGAAAGCTTTAATTCAAAATGGTAAAAAAAGTCAAACTGAAAAAATTGGCCAGTAAAAAAGATAATTGACCATCAAAAAAAGTGACTGATTAAAAAAGAGTGGCCATTAAAGAAAACATTTGACTGGTAAAAAAAATGGTCATGAAAAAATTGAAACAATTGGCCGGGAAAAAAGATAAATGGCCATCAAAAAAAGTGACCGGTTAAAAAAGAATGGGCATTAAAAAAACAGTGGCCTACCAAAAAATAATTGGCCCGTAAAAAAAGACCAGTCAAAAAAAATTGGCCAGTAAAAAAGATAAGTGGCCATCAAAAAAAGTGACTGGTTAAAAAAGAGGGGCCATTAAAGAAAAAAATTTGACTAGTAAAAAAAAATGGTCATGAAAAAAGTGAAAAAAATTGGCCGGTAAAAAAGATAAATGGCCATCAAAAAAAGTGACCGGTTAAAAAAGAGTGGCCATTAAAAAATAGCGGCCTACCAAAAAATAATTGGCGCGTAAAAAAAAGTCGAAAAAAATTGGCCAGTAAAAAAGATAAGTGGCCATCAAAAAAGTGACCGGTTAAAAAAATTGCCCATTAAAAAAAGTGACTACAAAAAATTGGCCTGTAAAAAAGGAAGGACGAGTCAAACAAAATTGGTCAGTAAAAAAATGTATTGGCCATCACACAGTGAGGTGGAGTAGGCGGAGGAGGTGGAGGAGGAGGCGGAGGAGGCGGAGGAGGCGGAGGAGGAGGCAGAGGTGGAGGAGGAGGCGGTAGAGGTAGGTGGCCCGTAAAAAAGAGACCAGTAAAAGAATTGGCCAGTAAAAAAAGATGAGTGGCCATAAAAAAAATTGACTGGTAAAAAAAATAAAAGAATAGAAATATAAAACAATTAAATTCCCTTCTACGTGACTTTACCGAAAGAACCAAGAATATGAATCCCTGCAGTCACGAAAGCTTTAATTCAAAATGGTAAAAAAGTCAAACTGAAAAAATTGGCCAGTAAAAAAGATGAATGGCCATCAAAAAAAGTGACCGGTTAAAAAAGGGTGGCCATTAAAGAAAAAATTTGACTGGTAAAAAAAAAATGGTCATGAAAAAAGTGAAAAAAATTGGCCGGTAAAAAGATGAATGGCCATCCAAAAAAGTGACCGGTTAATGAATCCTGCAGTGACCGGTTAATGAATCCCTGCAGTCACGAAAGCTTTAATTCAAAATGGTAAAAAAAGTCAAACTGAAAAAATTGGCCAGTAAAAAAGATAATTGACCATCAAAAAAGTGACTGATTAAAAAAGAGTGGCCATTAAAGAAAAAATTTGACTGGTAAAAAAAATGGTCATGAAAAAAGTGAAAAAATTGGCCGGGAAAAAAGATAAATGGCCATCAAAAAAAGTGACCGGTTAAAAAAGAGTGGCCATTAAAAAAATAGTGGCCGATCAAAAATGAATTGGCCCATAAAAAAAGACCGGTCGAAAAAAATTGGTCGGTAAAAAAGATGAATGGCCATCCAAAAAGTGACCGGTTAAAAAAGAGTGGCCATTAAAGTAAAAATTTGACTGTTAAAAAAAATGGTCATAAAAAAAGTGAAAAAATTGGCTGATAAAAAAGATAAATGGCTATCAAAAAAAGTGACCGGTTAAAAAAGAGTGGCCATTAAAAAAATAGTGGCCGATCAAAAATGAATTGGCCCATAAAAAAAAGACCGGTCGAAAAAAATTGGCCGGTAAAAAAGATGAATGGCCATCCAAAAAAGTGACCGGTTAAAAAAGAGTGGCCATTATAGAAAAAATTTGACTGGTAAAAAAAATGGTCATAAAAAAGTGAAAAAAATGGGCCGATAAAAAAGATAAATGGCCATCAAAAAAGTGACTGGTTAAAAAAATTGCCCATTAAAAAAAGTGACTACAAAAAATTGGCCCGTAAAAAAGGAAAGACCAGTCAAACAAAATTGGTCCATAAAAAAATGTATTGGCCATCACACAGTGAGGTGGAGGAGGCGGAGGAGGTGGAGGAGGAGGTGGAGGAGGCGGTGGAGGAGGCGGAGGAGGAGGCGGAGGAGGAGGTGGAGGAGGAGACGGAGGCGGAGGAGGCGGAGGAGGAGGAGGCGGTGGAGGAGGCGGAGGCGGAGGAGGAGGAGGAGGAGGAGGAGGAGGCGGAAGAGGTAGGTGGCCCGTAAAAAAAGAGACCAGTAAAAGAATTGGCCAGTAAAAAAAGATGAATGGCCATAAAAAATTTGACTGGTAAAAAAAATAAAATAATAGAAATATAAAACAATTAAATTCCGTTCTACATGACTTCACCAAAAGAACCAAGAATATGAATCACTGCAGTCACGAAAGCTTTAATTCAAAATGGTAAAAAAAGTCAAACTGAAAAAATTGGCCAGTAAAAAAGATAATTGACCATAAAAAAGTGACTGATTAAAAAAGAGTGGCCATTAAAGAAAAAATTTGACTGGTAAAAAAAATGGTCATGAAAAAATTGAAACAATTGGCCGGGAAAAAAGATAAATGGCCATCAAAAAAATTGACCGGTTAAAAAAGAGTGGCCATTAAAAAAACAGTGGCCGATCAAAAATGAATTGGCCCATAAAAAAAAGACCGGTCGAAAAAAATTGGCCAGTAAAAAAGATGAATGGCCATCCAAAAAAGTGACCGGTTAAAAAAGAGTGGCCATTATAGAAAAAATTTGACTGGTAAAAAAAATGGTCATAAAAAAGTGAAAAAAATGGGCCGATAAAAAAGATAAATGGCCATCAAAAAAGTGACTGGTTAAAAAAATTGCCCATTAAAAAAGTGACTACAAAAAATTGGCCTGTACAAAAGGAAAGACCAGTCAAACAAAATTGGTCCATAAAAAAATGTATTGGCCATCACACAGTGAGGTGGAGGAGGCGGAGGAGGTGGAGGAGGAGGTGGAGGAGGCGGTAAAGGAGGCGGAGGAGGAGGCGGAGGAGGAGGTGGAGGAGGAGACGGAGGCGGAGGAGGCGGAGGAGGAGGAGGCGGTGGAGGAGGCGGAGGAGGAGGCGGAGGAGGAGGAGGCGGAAGAGGTAGGTGGCCCGTAAAAAAAGAGACCAGTAAAAGAATTGGCCAGTAAAAAAAGATGAATGGCCATAAAAAATTTGACTGGTAAAAAAAATAAAATAATAGAAATATAAAACAATTAAATTCCGTTCTACATGACTTCACCAAAAGAACCAAGAATATGAATCACTGCAGTCACGAAAGCTTTAATTCAAAATGGTAAAAAAAGTCAAACTGAAAAAATTGGCCAGTAAAAAAATAATTGACCATCAAAAAAAGTGACTGATTAAAAAAGAGTGGCCATTAAAGAAAAAATTTGACTGGTAAAAAAAATGGTCATGAAAAAATTGAAAAAATTGGCCTGGAAAAAAGATGAATGGCCATCAAAAAAATTGACCGGTTAAAAAAGAGTGGCCATTAAAAAAATAGTGGCCGATCAAAAATGAATTGGCCCATAAAAAAAAGACCGGTCGAAAAAAATTGGCCGGTAAAAAAGATGAATGGCCATCCAAAAAAGTGACCGGTTAAAAAAGAGTGGCCATTATAGAAAAAATTTGACTGGTAAAAAAAATGGTCATGAAAAAAGTGAAAAAAATGGGCCGATAAAAAAGATAAATGGCCATCAAAAAAGTGACTAGTTAAAAAAGAGTGGGCATTAAAAAAACAGTGGCCTACCAAAAAATAATTGGCCCGTAAAAAAAGACCAGTCAAAAAAAATTGGCCAGTAAAAAAGATAAGTGGCCATCAAAAAAAGTGACTGGTTAAAAAAGAGCGGCCATTAAAGAAAAAAATTGACTGGTAAAAAAAATGGTCATAAAAAAAGTGAAAAAAATTGGCCGGAAAAAAAGATAAATGGCCATCAAAAAAATTGACCGGTTAAAAAAGAGTGGCCATTAAAAAAATAGTGGCTGATCAAAAATGAATTGGCCCATAAAAAAAAGACCGGTCGAAAAAAATTGGCCGGTAAAAAAGATGAATGGCCATCCAAAAAAGTGACCGGTTAAAAAAGAGTGGCCATTATAGAAAAAATTTGACTGGTAAAAAAAATGGTCATAAAAAAGTGAAAAAATGGGCCGATAAAAAAGATAAATGGCCATCAAAAAAAGTGACCGGTTAAAAAAGAGTGGGCATTAAAAAAACAGTGGCCTACCAAAAAATAATTGGCCCGTAAAAAAAGACCAGTCAAAAAAAATTGGCCAGTAAAAAAGATAAGTGGCCATCAAAAAAAGTGACTGGTTAAAAAAGAGGGGCCATTAAAGAAAAAATTTGACTGGTAAAAAAAATGGTCATAAAAAAAGTGAAAAAAATTGGCCGGTAAAAAGATAAATGGCCATCAAAAAAAGTGACCGGTTAAAAAAGAGTGGCCATTAAAAAATAGCGGCCTACCAAAAAATAATTGGCACGTAAAAAAAAGTCGAAAAAAATTGGCCAGTAAAAAAGATAAGTGGCCATCAAAAAAGTGACCGGTTAAAAAAATTGCCCATTAAAAAAAGTGACTACAAAAAATTGGCCCGTAAAAAAGGAAGGACGAGTCAAACAAAATTGGTCAGTAAAAAAATGTATTGGCCATCACACAGTGAGGTGGAGTAGGCGGAGGAGGTGGAGGAGGAGGCGGAGGAGGCGGAGGAGGCGGAGGAGGAGGCAGAGGCGGAGGAGGAGGCGGTAGAGGTAGGTGGCCCGTAAAAAAGAGACCAGTAAAAGAATTGGCCAGTAAAAAAAGATGAGTGGCCATAAAAAAAATTGACTGGTAACAAAAAATAAAAGAATAGAAATATAAAACAATTAAATTCCCTTCTACGTGACTTTACCGAAAGAACCAAGAATATGAATCCCTGCAGTCACGAAAGCTTTAATTCAAAATGGTAAAAAAGTTAAACTGAAAAAATTGGCCAGTAAAAAAGATGAATGGCCATCAAAAAAAGTGACCGGTTAAAAAAGGGTGGCCATTAAAGAAAAAATTTGACTGGTAAAAAAAAAATGGTCATGAAAAAAGTGAAAAAAATTGGCCGGTAAAAAGATGAATGGCCATCCAAAAAAGTGACCGGTTAATGAATCCTGCAGTGACCGGTTAATGAATCCCTGCAGTCACGAAAGCTTTAATTCAAAATGGTAAAAAAAGTCAAACTGAAAAAATTGGCCAGTAAAAAAGATAATTGACCATCAAAAAAGTGACTGATTAAAAAAGAGTGGCCATTAAAGAAAAAATTTGACTGGTAAAAAAAATGGTCATGAAAAAAGTGAAAAAATTGGCCGGGAAAAAAGATAAATGGCCATCAAAAAAAGTGACCGGTTAAAAAAGAGTGGCCATTAAAAAAATAGTGGCCGATCAAAAATGAATTGGCCCATAAAAAAAGACCGGTCGAAAAAAATTGGTCGGTAAAAAAGATGAATGGCCATCCAAAAAGTGACCGGTTAAAAAAGAGTGGCCATTAAAGTAAAAATTTGACTGTTAAAAAAAATGGTCATAAAAAAAGTGAAAAAAATTGGCCGATAAAAAAGATAAATGGCTATCAAAAAAAGTGACCGGTTAAAAAAATTGCCCATTAAAAAAGTGACTACAAAAAATTGGCCCGTAAAAAAGGAAAGACCAGTCAAACAAAATTGGTCCGTAAAAAAATGTATTGGCCATCACACAGTGAGGTGGAGGAGGCGGAGGAGGTGGAGGAGGAGGTGGAGGAGGCGGTGGAGGAGGCGGAGGAGGAGGCGGAGGAGGAGGTGGAGGAGGAGACGGAGGCGGAGGAGGCGGAGGAGGAGGAGGTGGTGGAGGAGGCGGAGGAGGAGGCGGAGGAGGAGGAGGAGGCGGAAGAGGTAGGTGGCCCGTAAAAAAAGAGACCAGTAAAAGAATTGGCCAGTAAAAAAAGATGAATGGCCATAAAAAATTTGACTGGTAAAAAAAATAAAATAATAGAAATATAAAACAATTAAATTCCGTTCTACATGACTTCACCAAAAGAACCAAGAATATGAATCACTGCAGTCACGAAAGCTTTAATTCAAAATGGTAAAAAAAGTCAAACTGAAAAAATTGGCCAGTAAAAAAGATAATTGACCATCAAAAAAAGTGACTGATTAAAAAAGAGTGGCCATTAAAGAAAAAATTTGACTGGTAAAAAAAATGGTCATGAAAAAATTGAAACAATTGGCCCGGAAAAAAGATAAATGGCCATCAAAAAAATTGACCGGTTAAAAAAGAGTGGCCATTAAAAAAATAGTGGCCGATCAAAAATGAATTGGCCCATAAAAAAAAGACCGGTCGAAAAAAATTGGCCGGTAAAAAAGATGAATGGCCATCCAAAAAAGTGACCGGTTAAAAAAGAGTGGCCATTATAGAAAAAATTTGACTGGTAAAAAAAATGGTCATAAAAAAGTGAAAAAAATGGGCCGATAAAAAAGATAAATGGCCATCAAAAAAGTGACTGGTTAAAAAAATTGCCCATTAAAAAAAGTGACTACAAAAAATTGGCCCGTAAAAAAGGAAAGACCAGTCAAACAAAATTGGTCCATAAAAAAATGTATTGGCCATCACACAGTGAGGTGGAGGAGGCGGAGGAGGTGGAGGAGGAGGTGGAGGAGGCGGTGGAGGAGGCGGAGGAGGAGGAGGAGGTGGAGGAGGAGACGGAGGCGGAGGAGGCGGAGGAGGAGGAGGCGGTGGAGGAGGCGGAGGAGGAGGAGGAGGAGGCGGAAGAGGTAGGTGGCCCGTAAAAAAAGAGACCAGTAAAAGAATTGGCCAGTAAAAAAAGATGAATGGCCATAAAAAATTTGACTGGTAAAAAAAAAATAATAATAGAAATATAAAACAATTAAATTCCGTTCTACATGACTTCACCAAAAGAACCAAGAATATGAATCACTGCAGTCACGAAAGCTTTAATTCAAAATGGTGAAAAAAGTCAAACTGAAAAAATTGGCCAGTAAAAAAGATAATTGACCATAAAAAAAGTGACTGATTAAAAAAGAGTGGCCATTAAAGAAAAAATTTGACTGGTAAAAAAAATGGTCATGAAAAAATTGAAACAATTGGCCGGGAAAAAAGATAAATGGCCATCAAAAAAATTGACCGGTTAAAAAAGAGTGGCCATTAAAAAAACAGTGGCCGATCAAAAATGAATTGGCCCATAAAAAAAAGACCGGTCGAAAAAAATTGGCCGGTAAAAAAGATGAATGGCCATCCAAAAAAGTGACCGGTTAAAAAAGAGTGGCCATTATAGAAAAAATTTGACTGGTAAAAAAAATGGTCATAAAAAAGTGAAAAAAATGGACGATAAAAAAGATAAATGGCCATCAAAAAATTGACCGGTTAAAAAAGAGTGGGCATTAAAAAAACAGTGGCCTACCAAAAAATAATTGGCCCGTAAAAAAAGACCAGTCAAAAAAAATTGGCCAGTAAAAAAGATAAGTGGCCATCAAAAAAAGTGACTGGTTAAAAAAGAGTGGCCATTATAGAAAAAATTTGACTGGTAAAAAAAATGGTCATGAAAAAAGTGAAAAAAATTGGCCGGTAAAAAAGATAAATGGCCATCAAAAAAAGTGACCTGTTAAAAAAGAGTGGCCATTAAAAAATAGCGGCCTACCAAAAAATAATTGGCCCATATAAAAAAGACCGGTCGAAAAAAAATGGCCGATAAAAAGATGAATGGCCATCCAAAAAAGTGACCGGTTAATGAATCCGTGCAGTCACGAAAGCTTTAATTCAAAATGGTAAAAAAGTCAAACTGATAAAATTGGCCAGTAAAAAAGATAATTGACCATCATAAAAGTGACTGATTAAAAGAGTGGCCATTAAAGAAAAAAATTGACTGGTAAAAAAAATGGTCATGAAAAAAGTGAAAAAATTGGCCGGGAAAAAAGATAAATGGCCATCAAAAAAATTGACCGGTTAAAAAAGAGTCGGATTAAAAAAATAGTGGCCGATTAAAAATGAATTGGCCCATAAAAAAAAGACCGGTTGAAAAAAATTGGCCGGTAAAAAAGATGAATGGCCATCCAAAAAAGTGACCGGTTAAAAAAGAGTGGCCATTAAAGAAAAAATTTGACTGGTAAAAAAAATAGTCATAAAAAAGTGAAAAAAATGGGCCGATAAAAAAGATAAATGGCCATCAAAAAAAGTGACCGGTTAAAAAAGAGTGGGCATTAAAAAAACAGTGGCCTACCAAAAAATAATTGGCCCGTAAAAAAAGACCAGTCAAAAAAAATTGGCCAGTAAAAAAGATAAGTGGCCATCAAAAAAAGTGACTGGTTAAAAAAATTGCCCATTAAAAAAAGTGACTACAAAAAATTGGCCCGTAAAAAAGGAAAGACCAGTCAAACACAATTGGTCCGTAAAAAAATGTATTGGCCATCACACAGTGAGGTGGAGGAGGCGGAGAAGGTGGAGGTGGAGGAGGCGGTGGAGGAGGCGGAGGAGGAGGCGGAGGAGGAGGCGGAGGAGGAGGCGGAGGAGGAGGAGGAGGCGGAGGAGGAGGAGGCGGAGGAGGAGGTGGAGGAGGAGGAGGAGGCGGAAGAGGTAGGTGGCCCATAAAAAAGAGACCAGTAAAAGAATTGGCCAGTAAAAAAAGATGAATGGCCATAAAAAAATTTGACTGGTAAAAATAAATAAATAATAGAAATATAAAACAATTAAATTCCCTTCTACATGACTTCACCGAAAGAACCAAGAATATGAATCCCTGCAGTCACGAAAGCTTTAATTCAAAATGGTAAAAAAAGTCAAACTGAAAAAATTGTCCAGTAAAAAAGATAATTGGCCATCAAAAAAAGTGACTGGTTAAAAAATAGTGGCCATTAAAGAAAAAATTTGACTGGTAAAAAAAAAATGGTCATGAAAAAGTGAAAAAAATTGGCCGGTAAAAAAGATAAATGGCCATCAAAAAAAGTGACCGGTTAAAAAAGAGTGGCCATTAAAAAATAGGGCCTACCAAAAAATAATTGGCGTGTAAAAAAAACAGTCGAAAAAAATTGGCCAGTAAAAAAGATAAGTGGCCATCAAAAAAGTGACCGGTTAAAAAAATTGCCGATTAAAAAAAGTGACTACAAAAAATTGGCACCGTAAAAAAGGAAGGACCAGTCAAACAAAATTGGTCAGTAAAAAAATGTATTGGCCATCACAGTGAGGTGGAGCAGGCGGAGGAGGTGGAGGAGGAGGCGGAGGAGGTGGAGGAGGAGGCAGGGGCGGAGGAGGAGGCGGAAGAGGTAGGTGGCCCGTAAAAAAAGAGACCAGTAAAAGAATTGGCCAGTAAAAAAAGATCAGTGGCCATGAAAAAAATTGACTGGTAAAAAAAATATAAGAATAGAAATATAAATCAATTAAATTCCCTTCTACGTGACTTTACCGAAAGAACCAATAATATGAATCCCTGAAGTCACGAAAGCTTTAATTCAAAATGGTAAAAAAGTCAAACTGAAAAAATTGGTCAGTAAAAAAGATAATTGGCCATCAAAAAAAGTGACTGATTAAAAAAGAGTGGCCATTAAAGAAAAAAATTGACTGGTAAAAAAAAAATGGTCATGAAAAAATTGGCCGGGAAAAAAGATAAATGGCCATCAAAAAAAGTGACCGGTTAAAAAAGAGTGGCCATTAAAAAAATAGTGGCCGATCAAAAATGATTTGGCCCATATAAAAAAGACCGGTCAAAAAAAATTGGCCGGTAAAAAGATGAATGGCCATCCAAAAAAGTGACCGGTTAATGAATCCTGCAGTGACCGGTTAATGAATCCCTGCAGTCACGAAAGCTTTAATTCAAAATGGTAAAAAAAGTCAAACTGAAAAAATTGGCCAGTAAAAAAGATAATTGGCCATCAAAAAAAGTGACCGGTTAAAAAAGAGTGGCCATTAAAGAAAAAATTTGACTGGTAAAAAAAATGGTCATGAAAAAAGTGAAAAAATTGGCCGGGAAAAAAGATAAATGGCCATCAAAAAAATTGACCGGTTAAAAAAGAGTCGCCATTAAAAAAATAGTGGCCGATCAAAAATGAATTGGCCCATAAAAAAAAGACCGGTCGAAAAAAATTGGCCTGTAAAAAAGATGAATGGCCATCCAAAAAAGGGACCGGTTAAAAAAGAGTGGCCATTAAAGAAAAAATTTGACTGGTAAAAAAAATAGTCATAAAAAAGTGAAAAAAATGGGCCGATAAAAAAGATAAATGGCCATCAAAAAAAGTGACCGGTTAAAAAAGTGGGCATTAAAAAAACAGTGGCCTACCAAAAAATAATTGGCCCGTAAAAAAAGATCAGTCAAAAAAAATTGGCCAGTAAAAAATATAAGTGGCCATCAAAAAAAGTGACTGGTTAAAAAAATTGCCCATTAAAAAAAGTGACTACAAAAAATTGGCCCGTAAAAAAGGAAAGACCAGTCAAACACAATTGGTCCGTAAAAAAATGTATTGGCCATCACACAGTGAGGTGGAGGAGGCGGAGAAGGTGGAGGTGGAGGAGGCGGTGGAGGAGGCGGAGGAGGAGGCGGAGGAGGAGGCGGAGGAGGAGGCGGAGGAGGAGGAGGAGGCGGAGGAGGAGGAGGCGGAGGAGGAGGTGGAGGAGGAGGAGGAGGCGGAAGAGGTAGGTGGCCCATAAAAAAAGAGACCAGTAAAAGAATTGGCCAGTAAAAAAAGATGAATGGCCATAAAAAAATTTGACTGGTAAAAAAAAAAAAATAATAGAAATATAAAACAATTAAATTCCCTTCTACATGACTTCACCGAAAGAACCAAGAATATGAATCCCTGCAGTCACGAAAGCTTTAATTCAAAATGGTAAAAAAAGTCAAACTGAAAAAATTGTCCAGTAAAAAAGATAATTGGCCATCAAAAAAAGTGACTGGTTAAAAAATAGTGGCCATTAAAGAAAAAATTTGACTGGTAAAAAAAAAATGGTCATGAAAAAGTGAAAAAAATTGGCCGGTAAAAAAGGTAAATGGCCATCAAAAAAAGTGACCGGTTAAAAAAGAGTGGCCATTAAAAAATAGGGCCTACCAAAAAATAATTGGTGCGTAAAAAAAACAGTCGAAAAAAAGTTGGCCAGTAAAAAAGATAAGTGGCCATCAAAAAAGTGACCGGTTAAACAAATTGCCGATTAAAAAAAGTGACTACAAAAAATTGGCACCGTAAAAAAGGAAGGACCAGTCAAACAAAATTGGTCAGTAAAAAAATGTATTGGCCATCACAGTGAGGTGGAGCAGGCGGAGGAGGTGGAGGAGGTGGAGGAGGAGGCGGAGGAGGCGGAGGAGGAGGCAGGGGCGGAGGAGGAGGCGGAAGAGGTAGGTGGCTCGTAAAAAAAGAGACCAGTAAAAGAATTGGCCAGTAAAAAAAGATCAGTGGCCATGAAAAAAATTGACTGGTAAAAAAAATATAAGAATAGAAATATAAATCAATTAAATTCCCTTCTACGTGACTTTACCGAAAGAACCAATAATATGAATCCCTGCAGTCACGAAAGCTTTAATTCAAAATAGTAAAAAAGTCAAACTGAAAAAATTGGTCAGTAAAAAAGATAATTGGCCATCAAAAAAAGTGACTGATTAAAAAAGAGTGGCCATTAAAGAAAAAAATTGACTGGTAAAAAAAAAATGGTCATGAAAAAATTGGCCGGGAAAAAAGATAATTGGCAATCAAAAAAAGTGACCGGTTAAAAAAGAGTGGCCATTAAAAAAATAGTGGCCGATCAAAAATGAATTGGCCCATATAAAAAAGACCGGTCGAAAAAAAATGGCCGATAAAAAGATGAATGGCCATCCAAAAAATGACCGGTTAATGAATCCTGCAGTGACCGGTTAATGAATCCCTGCAGTCACGAAAGCTTTAATTCAAAATGGTAAAAAAAAGTGAAACTGAAAAAATTGGCCAGTAAAAAAGATAATTGACCATCAAAAAAGTGACTGATTAAAAAAGAGTGGCCATTAAAAAAATAGTGGCCGATCAAAAATGAATTGGCCCATAAAAAAAGACCGGTCGAAAAAAATTGGCTGGTAAAAAAGATGAATGGCCATCCAAAAAAGTGACCGGTTAAAAAAGAGTGGCCATTAAAGAAAACATTTGACTGGTAAAAAAAATGGTCATAAAAAAGTGAAAAAAATTGGCCGATAAAAAAGATAAATGGCCATCAAAAAAAGTGACCGGTTAAAAAAGAGTGGCCATTAAAAAGTCGAAAAAAAGTTGGCCAGTAAAAAAGATAAGTGGCCATCAAAAAAGTGACCGGTTAAACAAATTGCCGATTAAAAAAAGTGACTACAAAAAATTGGCACCGTAAAAAAGGAAGGACCAGTCAAACAAAATTGGTCAGTAAAAAAATGTATTGGCCATCACAGTGAGGTGGAGCAGGCGGAGGAGGTGGAGGAGGTGGAGGAGGAGGCGGAGGAGGCGGAGGAGGAGGCAGGGGCGGAGGAGGAGGCGGAAGAGGTAGGTGGCTCGTAAAAAAAGAGACCAGTAAAAGAATTGGCCAGTAAAAAAAGATCAGTGGCCATGAAAAAAATTGACTGGTAAAAAAAATATAAGAATAGAAATATAAATCAATTAAATTCCCTTCTACGTGACTTTACCGAAAGAACCAATAATATGAATCCCTGCAGTCACGAAAGCTTTAATTCAAAATAGTAAAAAAGTCAAACTGAAAAAATTGGTCAGTAAAAAAGATAATTGGCCATCAAAAAAAGTGACTGATTAAAAAAGAGTGGCCATTAAAGAAAAAAATTGACTGGTAAAAAAAAAATGGTCATGAAAAAATTGGCCGGGAAAAAAGATAATTGGCAATCAAAAAAAGTGACCGGTTAAAAAAGAGTGGCCATTAAAAAAATAGTGGCCGATCAAAAATGAATTGGCCCATATAAAAAAGACCGGTCGAAAAAAAATGGCCGATAAAAAGATGAATGGCCATCCAAAAAATGACCGGTTAATGAATCCTGCAGTGACCGGTTAATGAATCCCTGCAGTCACGAAAGCTTTAATTCAAAATGGTAAAAAAAATTGAAACTGAAAAAATTGGCCAGTAAAAAAGATAATTGACCATCAAAAAAGTGACTGATTAAAAAAGAGTGGCCATTAAAAAAATAGTGGCCGATCAAAAATGAATTGGCCCATAAAAAAAGACCGGTCGAAAAAAATTGGCTGGTAAAAAAGATGAATGGCCATCCAAAAAAGTGACCGGTTAAAAAAGAGTGGCCATTAAAGAAAACATTTGACTGGTAAAAAAAATGGTCATAAAAAAGTGAAAAAAATTGGCCGATAAAAAAGATAAATGGCCATCAAAAAAAGTGACCGGTTAAAAAAGAGTGGCCATTAAAAAAACATTGGTCTACCAAAAAATAATTGGCGCGTAAAAAAAAACAGTCGAAAAAAATTGGCCAGTAAAAAAGATAAGTGGCCATCAAAAAAGTGACCGGTTAAAAAAATTGCCGATTAAAAAAAGTGACTACAAAAAATTGGCACCGTAAAAAAGGAAGGACCAGTCAAACAAAATTGGTCAGTAAAAAAATGTATTGGCCATCACAGTGAGGTGGAGCAGGCGGAGGAGGTGGAGGAGGAGGCGGAGGAGGCGGAGGAGGAGGCAGGGGCGGAGGAGGAGGCGGAAGAGGTAGGTGGCCCGTAAAAAAAGAGACCAGTAAAAGAATTGGCCAGTAAAAAAAGATGAATGGCCATAAAAAAATTGACTGGTAAAAAAAAAAAAATAACAGAAATATAAAACAATTAAATTCCGTTCTACATGACTTCACCGAAAGAACCAAGAATATGAATCCCTGCAGTCACGAAAGCTTTAATTCAAAATGGTAAAAAAAGTCAAACTGAAAAAATTGGCCAGTAAAAAAGATAATTGACCATCAAAAAAAGTGACTGATTAAAAAAGAGTGGCCATTAAAGAAAAAATTTGACTGGTAAAAAAAATGGTCATGAAAAAATTGAAAAAATTGGCCTGGAAAAAAGATAAATGGCCATCAAAAAAATTTACCGGTTAAAAAAGAGTGGCCATTAAAAAAATAGTGGCCGATCAAAAATGAATTGGCCCATAAAAAAAAAGACCGGTCGAAAAAAATTGGCCGGTAAAAAAGATGAATGGCCATCCAAAAAAGTGACCGGTTAAAAAAGAGTGGCCATTATAGAAAAAATTTGACTGGTAAAAAAAATGGTCATAAAAAAGTGAAAAAAAAGGGCCGATAAAAAAGATAAATGGCCATCAAAAAAGTGACCGGTTAAAAAAGAGTGGGCATTAAAAAAACCGTGGCCTACCAAAAAATAATTGGCCCGTAAAAAAAGACCAGTCAAAAAAAATTGGCCAGTAAAAAAGATAAGTGGCCATCAAAAAAAGTGACTGGTTAAAAAAGAGGGGCCATTAAAGAAAAAATTGACTGGTAAAAAAAAATGGTCATGAAAAAAGTGAAAAAAATTGGCCTGTAAAAAAGATAAATGGCCATCAAAAAAAGTGACCGGTTAAAAAAGAGTGGCCATTAAAAAATAGCGGCCTACCAAAAAATAATTGGCGCGTAAACAAAAACAGTCGAAAAAAATTGGCCAGTAAAAAAGATAAGTGGCCATCAAAAAAGTGACCGGTTAAAAAAATTGCCGATTAAAAAAAGTGACTACAAAAAATTGGCCCGTAAAAAAGGAAGGACCAGTCAAACAAAATTGGTCAGTAAAAAAATGTATTGGCCATCACAGTGAGGTGGAGGAGGCGGAGGAGGTGGAGGAGGAGGCGGAGGAGGCGGAGGAGGAGGCAGAGGCGGAGGAGGAGGCGGAAGAGGTAGGTGGCCCGTAAAAAAAGAGACCAGTAAAAGAATTGGCCAGTAAAAAAAGATCAGTGGCCATGAAAAAAATTGACTGGTAAAAAAAATAAAAGAATAGAAATATAAAACAATTAAATTCCCTTCTACGTGACTTTACCGAAAGAACCAATAATATGAATCCCTGCAGTCACGAAAGCTTTAATTCAAAATGGTAAAAAAGTCAAACTGAAAAAATTGGTCAGTAAAAAATATAATTGGCCATCAAAAAAAGTGACTGATTAAAAAAGAGTGGCCATTAAAAAAATAGTGGCCGATCAAAAATGAATTGGCCCATATAAAAAAGACCGGTCAAAAAAAATTGGCCGGTAAAAAGATGAATGGCCATCCAAAAAAGTGACCGGTTAATGAATCCTGCAGTGACCGGTTAATGAATCCCTGCAGTCACGAAAGCTTTAATTCAAAATGGTAAAAAAAGTCAAACTGAAAAAATTGGCCAGTAAAAAAGATAATTGGCCATCAAAAAAAGTGACCAGTTAAAAAAGAGTGGCCATTAAAAAAATAGTGGCCGATCAAAAATGAATTGGCCCATAAAAAAAAGACCGGTCGAAAAAAATTGGCCGGTAAAAAAGATGAATGGCCATCCAAAAAAGTGACCAGTTAAAAAAGAGTGGCCATTAAAGAAAACATTTGACTGGTAAAAAAAATGGTCATAAAAAAGTGAAAAAAATTGGCCGATAAAAAAGATAAATGGCCATCAAAAAAAGTGACCGGTTAAAAAAGAGTGGCCATTAAAAAAACATTGGTCTACCAAAAAATAATTGGCCCGTAAAAAAAGACCAGTCGAAAAAAATTGGCCAGTAAAAAAGATAAATGGCCATCAAAAAAAGTGACCAGTTAAAAAAATTGCCCATTAAAAAAAGTGACTACAAAAAATTGGCCCGTAAAAAAGGAAAGATCAGTCAAACAAAATTGGTCAGTAAAAAAATGTATTGGCCATCACACAGTGAGTTGGAGGAGGCGGTGGAGGAGGCGGAGGAGGCGGAGGAGGAGGCGGAGGAGGAGGAGGAGGCAGAGGCAGAGGAGGAGGCGGAGGAGGAGGCGGAGGAGGAGGCGGAGGAGGAGGCGGAGGCGGAAGAGGTAGGTGGCCCGTAAAAAAAGAGACCAGTAAAAGAACTGGCCAGTAAAAAAAAAATGAGTCGCCATAAAAAAAACGTGACTTAAAAAAAATATAAATATAAAACAATTAAATTCCCTTCTATGTGACTTTACCGAAAGAACCAGAATATGAATCGCTGCAGTCACGAAAGCTTTAGTTCAAAATGGTAAAAAAGTCAAACTGAAAAAATTGGCCGGTAAAAAAGATAAATGGCCATCAAAAAAGTGACCGGTTAAAAAAGAGTGGCCATTAAAAAAAAAGTGGTCGATCAAAAATTAATTGGCCCATAAAAAAATGACCAGTCGAAAAAATTGGCCGTTAAAAAGATGAATGGCCATCCAAAAAAGTGACCGGTTAATGAATCCTGCAGTGACCGGTTAATGAATCCCTGCAGTCACGAAAGCTTTAATTCAAAATGGTAAAAAAGTCAAACTGAAAAAATTGGCCAGTAAAAAAGATAATTGGCCATCAAAAAAAGTGACTGGTTAAAAAAGAGTGGCCATTAAAGAAAAAATTTGACTGGTAAAAAAAATGGTCATGAAAAAAGTGAAAAAATTGGCCGGGAAAAAAAATAAATGGCCATCAAAAAAAGTGACCGGTTAAAAAAGAGTGGCCATTAAAAAAAATAGTGGCCGATCAAAAATGAATTGGCCCATAAAAAAAAGACCGGTCGAAAAAAATTGGCCGGTAAAAAAGATGAATGGCCATCCAAAAAAGTGACCGGTTAAAAAAGAGTGGCCATTAAAGAAAAAATTTGACTGGTAAAAAAAATGGTCATAAAAAAAGTGAAAAAAATTGGCCGATAAAAAAGATAAATGGGCATCAAAAAAAGTGACCGGTTAAAAAAGAGTGGCCATTAAAAAAATAGTGGCCGATCAAAAATGAATTGGCCCATATAAAAAAGACCGGTCAAAAAAAATTGGCCGGTAAAAAGATGAATGGCCATCCAAAAAAATGACCGGTTAATGAATCCTGCAGTGACCGGTTAATGAATCCCTGCAGTCACAAAAGCTTTAATTCAAAATGGTAAAAAAGTCAAACTGAAAAAATTGGCCAGTAAAAAAGATAATTGGCCATCAAAAAAAGTGACCGGTTAAAAAAGAGTGGCCATTAAAAAAATAGTGGCCGATCAAAAATGAATTGGCCCATAAAAAAAGACCGGTCGAAAAAAATTGGCCGGTAAAAAAGATGAATGGCCATCCAAAAAAGTGACCGGTTAAAAAAATTGCCCATTAAAAAAGTGACTACAAAAAATTGGCCCGTAAAAAAGGAAAGACCAGTCAAACAAAATTGGTCAGTAAAAAAATGTATTGGCCATCACACAGTGAGTTGGAGGAGGCGGAGGAGGCGGAGGAGGAGGCGGAGGAGGTGGAGGAGGAGGCGGAGGAGGCGGAGGAGGAGGCGGAGGAGGAGGCGGAGGAGGAGGCGGAGGAGGAGGCGGAGGAGGAGGAGGAGGCGGAAGAGGTAGGTGGCCCGTAAAAAAAGAGACCAGTAAAAGATTTGGCCAGTAAAAAAAGATGAGTCGCCATGAAAAAATGTGACTATTAAAAAAAAAATACAAATATAAAACAATTAAATTCCCTTCTATGTGACTTTACCGAAAGAACCAGAATATGAATCGCTGCAGTCACGAAAGCTTTGGTTCAAAATGGTAAAAAAGTCAAACTGAAAAAATTGGTCAGTAAAAAAGATAATTGGCCATCAAAAAAAGTGACTGATTAAAAAAGAGTGGCCATTAAAGAAAAAAATTGACTGGTAAAAAAAAAATGGTCATGAAAAAATTGGCCGGGAAAAAAGATAAATGGCCATCAAAAAAAGTGACCGGTTAAAAAAGAGTGGCCATTAAAAAAATAGTGGCCGATCAAAAATGAATTGGCCCACATAAAAAAGACCGGTCAAAAAAAATTGGCCGGTAAAAAGATGAATGGCCATCCAAAAAAGTGACCGGTTAATGAATCCTGCAGTGACCGGTTAATGAATCCCTGCAGTCACAAAAGCTTTAATTCAAAATGGTACAAAAAGTCAAACTGAAAAAATTGGCCAGTAAAAAAGATAATTGGCCATCAAAAAAAGTGACCGGTTATAAAAGAGTGGCCATTAAAAAAATAGTGGCCGATCAAAAATGAATTGGCCCATAAAAAAAAGACCGGTCAAAAAAAATTGGCCGGTAAAAAAGATGAATGGCCATCCAAAAAAGTGACCGGTTAAAAAAGAGTGGCCATTAAGGAAAAAATTTGACTGGTAAAAAAAATGGTCATAAAAAAAGTGAAAAAAATTGGCCAATAAAAAAGATAAATGGCCATCAAAAAAGTGACCGGTTAAAAAAGAGTGGCCATTAAAAAAAAAGTGGCTGATCAAAAAGAATTGGCCCATAAAATAAAAGCCCAGTCGAAAAAAATTGGCAGGTAAAAAAGATGAATGGTCATCCAAAAAAGTGACCGGTTAAAAAAGAGTGGCCATTAAAAAAACAGTGGCCTACCAAAAAATAATTGGCCCGTAAAAAAAGGCCAGTCGAAAAAATTGGCCATTAAAAAAGATAAGTGGCCATCAAAAATAAGTGACCGGTTAAAAAAATTGCCCGTTAAAAAAAGTTACTACAAAAAATTTGCCCGTAAAAAAGGAAAGACCAGTCAAACAAAATTGGTCCGTAAAAAAATATATTGGCCATCACACAGGTGAAGGAGGCGGTGGAGGCGGAGGAGGAGGTGGAGGAGGGGGAGGAGGAGGCGGAGGAGGCGGAGGAGGAGGCGGAGGAGGCGGAGGAGGAGGGGAAGGCGGAGGAGGAGGCGGAGGAGGAGGCGGAGGAGGAGGCGGAGGAGGAGGCTGAAGAGGTAGGTGGCCTGTAAAAAAAGAGACCAGTAAAAGAATTGGCCAGTAAAAAAAGATGAGTGGCAATGAAAAAACTTTTACTGCTAAAAAAAATAAAAAAATAAAAACAATTAAATTCTCTTTTACGGGACTTTACCGAAAGAACCAAGAATATGAATCCTTGCAGTCACGAAAGCTTTAATTCAAAATGGTAAAAAAGGTCAAACTGAAAAAATTGGCCAGTAAAAAAGATAATTGGCCATCAAATAAAGTGACTGGTTAAAAAAGAGTGGCCATTAAAGAAAAAATTTGACTGGTAAAAAAAATGGTCATAAAAAAGTGAAAAAAATTGCCCGATAAAATAGATAAATGGCCATCAAAAAAAGTGACCGGTTAAAAAAGAGTGGCCATTAAAAAAACAGTGGTCTACCAAAAAATAATTTTCCCCGTAAAAAAAGACCAGTCGAACAAAAATTGGCCAGTAAAAAAGATAAGTGGCCCTCAAAAAAAGTGACCGGTTAAAAAAATTGCCCATTAAAAAAAGTGACTACAAAAAATTGGCCCATAAAAAAGGAAAGACCAGTCAAACAAAATTGGTCAGTAAAAAAATGTATTGGCCATCACACAGTGAGGTGGATGAGGCAGAGGAGGCGGAGGAGGAGGCGGAGGAGGCGGAGGCGGAGGAGGAGGAGGCGGAGGAGGAGGAGGCGGAGGCGGAGGAGGAGGCGGAGGAGGCGGAAGAGGTAGGTGGCCCGTAAAAAAAGAGACCACTAAAAGAATTGGCCAGTAAAAAAGATGAGTCGCCATAAAAAAATTTGACTGGTAAAAAAATAATAATACAAATATAAAACAATTAAATTCCCTTCTAGGTGACTTTACCGAAAGTACCAGAATATGAATACCTGCAGTCACGAAAGCTTTAATTCAAAATGGTTAAAAAGTAAAACTGAAAAAATTGGCCAGTAAAAAAGATAATTGGCCATCAAAAAAAGTGACTGGCTAAAAAAGAGTGGCCATTAAAGAAAAAATTTGACTGGTAAAAAAAAAAATGGTCATGAAAAAAGTGAAAAAAATTGGCCGGTAAAAAAGATAAATGGCCATCAAAAAAAGTGACCGATTAAAAAAGAGTGGCCATTAAAAAAAAGTGGCCGATCAAAAAAGAATTGGCCCATGAAAAAAGACCAGTTGAAAAAAATTGGCCGGTAAAAAAGATGAATGGCCATCCAAAAAAGTGACCGGTTAAAAAAGAGTGGCCATTAAAAAAACAGTGGCCTACCAAAAAATAATTTGCCTGTAAAAAAAGACCAGTCGAAAAAAATTGGCCAGTAAAAAAGATAAGTGGCCATCAAAAAAAGTGACTGGTTAAAGAAATAATGGCCATTTAAGAAAAAATTTGACTGGTAAAAAAGAAGTTGTCATAAAAGTGAAAATAATTGGCCAGTAAAAAGGTAAATGGCCATCTAAAAAAAGATTGGCCATTAAAAAAAAGTGGCCGACCAAAAAATAATTGGCCCATAAAAAAAGACAAGTAAAAAAATTAGCCAGTAAAAGAATGTGGCCATCAAAAAAAATTACTGGTTAAAAAAGAAAGTGGCTATTAAAAAAAAGTGGCCATCTAAAAAAGTGATTGGTTAAAAAAGAGTGGTCATTAAAGTATCTTGAACTAAAGACGAATTACCTAAATTATCAACAGAAGGTGTATATCAGATTAATTGCTTTTGTGGCAGATGCTATATTGGACAGACGGGACGTAAAATCAGCATAAGACTGAAAGAACACCAAAGAAATATTAAATTATCTCAAAAACAACTGTCGGCAGTGGCAGAACATGCTTGTCAACAAGGACACTCAATTTATTTTGATAACGTTGAAGTGTTGTTTAATACTTATTATTTCTGTCAAAGATTAATTAGAGAATCCATTGAAATTGAGAGAAATAGAAATAACTTTAATCGGGCTGAGAGCTATAGGCTTTGTACGGCTTTTAAGCGTATTATTAAATAATACATATTACAATTCCTCATAAGGGAAGCACATACTAATTATCGGATTACTAACGTAGCGTATATTCACAATAACACACATTACAACTCATTACTAATCATAACCATTGACTGATTACTAATCGATTATAGAATTACTGCACCTGAATGAGTTAAATGATGACGTCACCCTGCTGCTCTATTTAAAACCAGGAGCAAGTGAGGGCTTTACCATTCTGGCGAATTGCCCGATGATGCTGGATGTAATTACCAGCGAAACGTCGTATTCAAACTGTAAATGTTGTGGATTCACTCTTCAACACACCGGTGGGCTAAAGTAGTGAGCTAATTGTCTTTTGTAAACGTGACACTTTTTTTGCTGATTGGCCGTGTCGGGTGGTGGAGGGTTACGACACATTTATAAATAACACGATCTAACCCAAAATCCTTCATTATGAATAATATTGGTCACGAAAGCCTACGTGTTAAACCAATTAAAGAAAAATTGACTGGTAAAAAAAAGAAGTGGTCATAAAAAAGTTAAAAAAAATTGGCCGGTAAAAAAGGTAAATGGCCATCTTAAAAAATGACCGGTTAAAAAAGAGTGGCCATTAAAGAAAAAATTGACTGGTAAAAAAAAGTGGTCATAAAAAAGTGAAAAAATTGGCCAGTAAAAGAGGTAAATGGCCATCTAAAAAAGTGACCGGTTAAAAAAGAGTGGCCATTAAAAAAAGTGGCCGACCAAAAAATAATTGGCCCATATAAAAGACAAGTAAAAAAAAATTAGCCAGTAAAAAAATGTGGCCACCAAAAAAAATTACCGGTTAAAAAAGAAAGTGGCTATTAAAAAAAGTGGCCATCTAAAAAAGTGACTGGTTAAAAAAGAGTGGCCATTAAAGTATCTTGCACTATAGACAAATTACCTAAATTATCAACAGAAGGTGTATATCAGATTAATTGCTTTTGTGGCAGATGCTATATTGGACAGACGGGACGCAACATTAGCATAAGACTGAAAGAACACCAAAGAAATATTAAATTATCTCAAACACAACTGTCGGCAGTGGCAGAACATGCTTGTCAACAAGGACACTCAATTGATTTTGATAACGTTGAAGTGTTGTGTAATACTAATTATTACTGGCAAAGATTAATTAGAGAATCCATTGAAATTGAGAGAAATAGAAATAACTTTAATCGGGCTGATAGCTATAGGCTTTGTGCGGCTTTTAAGCGTATTATTAAATAATACATATTACAATTCCTCATAAGGGAAACACATACTAATTATCGGATTACTAACGTAGCGTATATTCACAATAACACACGTTACAACTCATTACTAATCATAACCATTGACTGATTACTAATCGATTATAGAATTACTGCACCTGAATGAGTTAAATTATGACATCACCCTGCTGCTCTATTTAAGACCAGGAGCAAGTGAGGGCTTTACCATTCTGGCGAATTGCCCGATGATGCTGGATGTAATTACCAGCGAAACGTCGTATTCAAACTGTAAATGTTGTGGATTCACTCTTCAACACACCGGTGGGCTAAAGTAGTGAACTAATTGTCTTTTATCAATGTGACACTTTTTTTTGCTGATTGGCAGGGTCAGGCAGTGGAGGGTTATGACACATTTATAAATAACACGATCTAACCCAAAAACATTTATTATGAATAATATTGGTCGCGAAAGCCTACGTGTCAAACCAATTAAAGAAAAAATTGACTGGTAAAAAAAAGGAGTGGTCATAAAAAAAGTGAAAAAAATTGGCCGGTAAAAAAGGTAAATGGCCATCTAAAAAAGTGACCGTTTAAAAAAGAGTGGCCATTAAAGAAAAAATTGACTGGTAAAAAAAAGTTGTCATAAAAAAGTGAAAAAAATGGCCGGTAAAAGAGATAAATGGCCATAAAAAAGTGACTGGTTAAAAAAGAGTGGCCTTTAAAGAAAAAATTGACTGGTAAAGAAAAAGTGGTCATAAAAGTGAAAAAAATTGGCCAGTAAAAAAGGTAAATGTCCATCTAAAAAAGTGACCGGTTAAAAAAGAGTAGCCATTAAAAAAGTTTCCAACCAAAAAATAATTGGCCCATAAAAAAAGAACATTAAAAAAAAATTGGCCAGTAAAAGAATGTGGCCATCAAAAAACATTACCGGTTAAAAAAAAGTGGCCATTAAAGAAAAAGTGGCCATCAAAAAAAGTGACTGGTTAAAAAAAGAGTGGTCATTAATAAAAGTGGTCGACCAAGTAATAATTGGCCCATAAAAAGACCAGTCAAAAAAATTGGCCAGTAAAAGAATGTGGAAATAAAAAAAAATACCGGTAAAAAACGTCATTAACAAAGATCAGTGGCCAGCAAAAAAAGTGCTTGGTTAAAAAAAAGTGGCCATTAAAGAAAAAATTGACTGGTATAGAAAAAAAATTGGTCATAAAAAAGTGACTGGGTAAAAAAGAATGGCCATTAAAGAAAAAAATGGTAAAAAAGTGGTCGTAAAAGTGAAAAAAATTGGCTGGTAAAAAAGGTAAATGGCCATCTAAAAAAGTGATCGGTTAAAAAAGAGTGGCCATTAAAAAAGTGGCCGACCAAGTAATAATTGGCCCATAAAAAAGACCAGTAAAAAAATTGGCCAGTTAAAGAATGTGAAAATCAAAAAAATTACCGGTAAAAAAAAAAAATAGCGATTAAAAAGATAAGTGGCCATCAAAAAAAGTGACTGGTTAAAAAAGAGTGGCCATTAAAGAAAAAATTTGACTGGTAAAAAAGTGGTCATAAAAAAGTGAAAAAATTGGCTGGTAAAAGAGATAAATGGCCATCTAAAAAAGTGATCAGTTAAAAAAGTGTCCATTAAAAAAAAGTGGTTGACCAAAAAAATCATTGGCCCATAATAAAAGATCAGTCAAGAAAAATTGGCCAGTAAAAGAATTTGGCCATAAAAAAGTGACCGGTAAAAAAAGAGTGGCCATTAAAAAAAGTGGCCGACCAAGTAATAATTGGCCCATAAAAAAGACCAGTCCAAAAAAATTGGCCAGTAACAGAATGTGGCCATCAAAAAAAATTCCGGTAAAAAAGTGGCCTTTAAAAAAAGTGGCCATCAAAAAAAGTGACTGGTTAAAAAAGAGTGGCCATTAAAGTTTCTTGCACTAAAGACGAATTACCTAAATTATCAACAGAAGGTGTATATCAGATTAATTGCTTTTGTGGCAGATGCTATATTGGACAGACGGGACGCAACATCAGCATAAGACTGAAAGAACACCAAAGAAATATTAAATTATCTCAAACACAACTGTCGGCAGTGGCAGAACATGCTTGTCAACAAGAACACTCAATTGATTTTGATAACGTTGAAGTGTTGTGTAATACTAATGATTACTGGCAAAGATTAATTATAGAATCCATTGAAATTGAGAGAAATAGAAATAACTTTAATCGCTCTGATAGCTATAGGCTTTTTGCGGCTTGGAAGCGTATTATTAAATAATACATATTTCATTTCCTTATAGGGGAAACACATCCTAATTAATGGATTACTAATGTAGAGTATATTCACAATAACACACATTACAACTCATTACTAATCATAACCATTGACTGATTACCAATCGATTATATAATTACTGCAAATGAATGAGTTAAATGATGATGCCACCCTTCTGCTCTATTTACGACCGGGAGCAAGTGAGGGCTTTACCATTCTGGCGAATTGCCCGATGATGCTGGATGTAATTACCAGCGAAACGTCGTATTCAAACTGTAAATGTTGTGGATTCACTCTTCAACACACCGGTGGGCTAAAGTAGTGAACTAATTGTCTTTTGTCAACGTGACACTTTTTTTGCTGATTGGCCCTGTCGGGTGGTGGAGGGTTATGACACATTTATAAATAACGCGATCTAAGCCAAACACCTTTATTATGAATAATATTGGTCACAAAAGCCTACATGTTAAACCAATTGAAGAAAAAATTGACTGGTAAAAAAAGTCTTAAAAGTGAAAAAAATTGGCCGGTAAAAAAGGTAAATGGCCATTTAAAAAAGTGACCGGTAAAAAAAGAGTGGCCATTAAAAAAAAGTGGCCGACCAAGTAATAATTGGCCCATAAAAAAGTGGAAAAATTGGCCGGTAAAAGAGATAAATGGCCATCTAAAAAGTGATTGGTTAAAAAAGAGTGGTCATTAAAGTATCTTGAACTAAAGACGAATTACCTAAATTATCAACAGAAGGTGTATATCAGATTAATTGCTTTTGTGGCAGATGCTATATTGGACAGACGGGACGTAAAATCAGCATAAGACTGAAAGAACACCAAAGAAATATTAAATTATCTCAAAAACAACTGTCGGCAGTGGCAGAACATGCTTGTCAACAAGGACACTCAATTTATTTTGATAACGTTGAAGTGTTGTTTAATACTTATTATTTCTATCAAAGATTAATTAGAGAATCCATTGAAATTGAGAGAAATAGAAATAACTTTAATCGGGCTGAGAGCTATAGGCTTTGTACGGCTTTTAAGCGTATTATTAAATAATACATATTACAATTCCTCATAAGGGAAGCACATACTAATTATCGGATTACTAACGTAGCGTATATTCACAATAACACACATTACAACTCATTACTAATCATAACCATTGACTGATTACTAATCGATTATAGAATTACTGCACCTGAATGAGTTAAATGATGATGTCACCCTGCTGCTCTATTTAAAACCAGGAGCAAGTGAGGGCTTTACCATTCTGGCGAATTGCCCGATGATGCTGGATGTAATTACCAGCGAAACGTCGTATTCAAACTGTAAATGTTGTGGATTCACTCTTCAACACACCGGTGGGCTAAAGTAGTGAGCTAATTGTCTTTTGTAAACGTGACACTTTTTTTGCTGATTGGCCGTGTCGGGTGGTGGAGGGTTACGACACATTTATAAATAACACGATCTAACCCAAAAACCTTGATTATGAATAATATTGGTCACGAAAGCCTACGTGTTAAACCAATTAAAGAAAAAATTGACTGGTAAAAAAAAGAAGTGGTCATAAAAAAGTTAAAAAAAATTGGCCGGTAAAAAAGGTAAATGGCCATCTTAAAAAATGACCGGTTAAAAAAGAGTGGCCATTAAAGAAAAAATTGACTGGTAAAAAAAAAGTGGTCATTAAAAAGTGAAAAAATTGGCCAGTAAAAGAGGTAAATGGCCATCTAAAAAAGTGACCGGTTAAAAAAGAGTGGCCATTAAAAAAAGTGGCCGACCAAAAAATAATTGGCCCATATAAAAGACAAGTAAAAAAAAAATAGCCAGTAAAAGAATGTGGCCACCAAAAAAAATTACCGGTTTAAAAAGAAAGTGGCTATTAAAAAAAAGTGGCCATCTAAAAAAGTGACTGGTTAAAAAAGAGTGGCCATTAAAGTATCTTGCACTATAGACGAATTACGTAAATTATCAACAGAAGGTGTATATCAGATTAATTGCTTTTGTGGCAGATGCTATATTGGACAGACGGGACGCAACATTAGCATAAGACTGAAAGAACACCAAAGAAATATTAAATTATCTCAAACACAACTGTCGGCAGTGCCAGAACATGCTTGTCAACAAGGACACTCAATTGATTTTGATAACGTTGAAGTGTTGTGTAATACTAATTATTACTGGCAAAGATTAATTAGAGAATCCATTGAAATTGAGAGAAATAGAAATAACTTTAATCGGGCTGATAGCTATAGGCTTTGTGCGGCTTTTAAGCATATTATTAAATAATACATATTACAATTCCTCATAAGGGAAACACATACTAATTATCGGATTACTAACGTAGCGTATATTCACAATAACACACGTTACAACTCATTACTAATCATAACCATTGACTTATTACTAATCGATTATAGAATTACTGCACCTGAATGAGTTAAATTATGACGTCACCCTGCTGCTCTATTTAAGACCAGGAGCAAGTGAGGGCTTTACCATTCTGGCGAATTGCCCGATGATGCTGGATGTAATTACCAGCGAAACGTCGTATTCAAACTGTAAATGTTGTGGATTCACTCTTCAACACACCGGTGGGCTAAAGTAGTGAACTAATTGTCTTTTATCAATGTGACACTTGTTTTGCTGATTGGCCGTGTCAGGCAGTGGAGGGTTATGACACATTTATAAATAACACGATCTAAGCCAAAAACATTTATTATGAATAATATTGGTCGCGAAAGCCTACGTGTCAAACCAATTAAAGAAAAAATTGACTGGTAAAAAAAAGGAGTGGTCATAAAAAAAGTGAAAAAAATTGGCCGGTAAAAAAGGTAAATGGCCATCTAAAAAAGTGACCGTTTAAAAAAGAGTGGCCATTAAAGAAAAAATTGACTGGTAAAAAAAAGTTGTCATAAAAAAGTGAAAAAAATGGCCGGTAAAAGAGATAAATGGCCATAAAAAAGTGACTGGTTAAAAAAGAGTGGCCTTTAAAGAAAAAATTGACTGGTAAAGAAAAAGTGGTCATAAAAGTGAAAAAAATTGGCCGGTAAAAAAGGTAAATGTCCATCTAAAAAAGTGACCGGTTAAAAAAGAGTAGCCATTAAAAAAGTTTCCGACCAAAAAATAATTGGCCCATAAAAAAAGACCAGTAAAAAAAAATTGGCCAGTAAAAGAATGTGGCCATCAAAAAACATTACCGGTTAAAAAAAGTGGCCATTAAAGAAAAAGTGGCCATCAAAAAAAGTGACTGGTTAAAAAAAGAGTGGCCATTAAAAAAAGTGGTCGACCAAGTAATAATTGGCCCATAAAAAGACCAGTCAAAAAAAATTGGCCAGTAAAAGAATGTGGAAATAAAAAAAAAATACCGGTAAAAAACGTCATTAACAAAGATCAGTGGCCAGCAAAAAAAGTGCTTGGTTAAAAAAAGTGGCCATTAAAGAAAAAATTGACTGGTATAGAAAAAAAATTGGTCATAAAAAAGTGACTGGGTAAAAAAGAATGGCCATTAAAGAAAAAAATGGTAAAAAAGTGGTCGTAAAAGTGAAAAAAATTGGCTGGTAAAAAAGGTAAATGGCCATCTAAAAAAGTGACCGGTTAAAAAAGAGTGGCCATTAAAAAAGTGGCCGACCAAGTAATAATTGGCCCATAAAAAAGACCAGTAAAAAAAAATTGGCCAGTTAAAGAATGTGAAAATCAAAAAAATTACCGGTAAAAAAAAAAATAGCGATTAAAAAGATAAGTGGCCATCAAAAAAAGTGACTGGTTAAAAAAGAGTGGCCATTAAAGAAAAAATTGACTGGTAAAAAAAGTGGTCATAAAAAAGTGAAAAAATTGGCTGGTAAAAGAGATAAATGGCCATCTAAAAAAGTGATCAGTTAAAAAAGTGTCCATTAAAAAAAAGTGGTTGACCAAAAAAATCATTGGCCCATAATAAAAGATCAGTCAAGAAAAATTGGCCAGTAAAAGAATTTGGCCATAAAAAAAGTGACCGGTAAAAAAAGAGTGGCCATTAAAAAAAGTGGCCGACCAAGTAATAATTAGCCCATAAAAAAGACCAGTCCCAAAAAAATGGCCAGTAACAGAATGTGGCCATCAAAAAAAATTCCGGTAAAAAAGTGGCCTTTAAAAAAAGTGGCCATCAAAAAAAGTGACTGGTTAAAAAAGAGTGGCCATTAAAGTATCTTGCACTAAAGACGAATTACCTAAATTATCAACAGAAGGTGTATATCAGATTAATTGCTTTTGTGGCAGATGCTATATTGGACAGACGGGACGCAACATCAGCATAAGACTGAAAGAACACCAAAGAAATATTAAATTATCTCAAACACAACTGTCGGCAGTGGCAGAACATGCTTGTCAACAAGAACACTCAATTGATTTTGATAACGTTGAAGTGTTGTGTAATACTAATGATTACTGGCAAAGATTAATTAGAGAATCCATTGAAATTGAGAGAAATAGAAATAACTTTAATCGCTCTGATAGCTATAGGCTTTTTGCGGCTTGGAAGCGTATTATTAAATAATACATATTTCATTTCCTTATAGGGGAAACACATACTAATTAATGGATTACTAATGTAGAGTATATTCACAATAACACACATTACAACTCATTACTAATCATAACCATTGACTGATTACCAATCGATTATATAATTACTGCAAATGAATGAGTTAAATGATGATGCCACCCTTCTGCTCTATTTAAGACCGGGAGCAAGTGAGGGCTTTACCATTCTGGCGAATTGCCCGATGATGCTGGATGTAATTACCAGCGAAACGTCGTATTCAAACTGTAAATGTTGTGGATTCAGTCTTCAACACACCGGTGGGCTAAAGTAGTGAACTAATTGTCTTTTGTCAACGTGACATTTTTTTTGCTGATTGGCCCTGTCGGGTGGTGGAGGGTTATGACACATTTATAAATAACGCGATCTAAGCCAAAAACCTTTATTATGAATAATATTGGTCACAAAAGCCTACATGTTAAACCAATTGAAGAAAAAATTGACTGGTAAAAAAAGTATTAAAAGTGAAAAAAATTGGCCGGTAAAAAAGGTAAATGGCCATCTAAAAAAGTGACCGGTAAAAAATAGAGTGGCCATTAAAAAAAAGTGGCCGACCAAGTAATAATTGGCCCATAAAAAAGACCAGTCAAAAAAAAGTGGCGTGAAAAAAATTGGCCGGTAAAAAAGGTAAATGGCCATCTAAAAAAGTGACCGGTAAAAAATAGAGTGGCCATTAAAAAAAAGTGGCCGACCAAGTAATAATTGGCCCATAAAAAAGACCAGTCAAAAAAAAGTGGCCAGTAAAAGAATGTGGAAATGAAAAAAATTACCGGCAAAAAAATAATAGCCGTTAAAAAAGATAAGTGGCCATCAAAAAAGTGACTGGGTAAAAAAGAATGGCCATTAAAGAAAAAAATGACTGGTAAAAAAAAGTGGTCATAAAAGTGAAAAAAATGGCCGGTAAAAAAGGTAAATGGCCATCTAAAAAAGTGACCGGTAAAAAAAGAGTGGCCATTAAAAAAAAGTGGCCGACCAAGTAATAATTGGCCCATAAAAAAGTGGAAAAATTGGCCGGTAAAAGAGATAAATGGCCATCTAAAAAAGTGATTGGTTAAAAAAGAGTGGTCATTAAAGTATCTTGAACTAAAGACGAATTACCTAAATTATCGACGGAAGGTGTATATCAGATTAATTGCTTTTGTGGCAGATGCTATATTGGACAGACGGGACGTAAAATCAGCATAAGACTGAAAGAACACCAAAGAAATATTAAATTATCTCAAACACAACTGTCGGCAGTGGCAGAACATGCTTGTCAACAAGGACACTCAATTTATTTTGATAACGTTGAAGTGTTGTTTAATACTTATTATTTCTGTCAAAGATTAATTAGAGAATCCATTGAAATTGAGAGAAATAGAAATAACTTTAATCGGGCTGAGAGCTATAGGCTTTGTACGGCTTTTAAGCGTATTATTAAATAATACATATTACAATTCCTCATAAGGGAAGCACATACTAATTATCGGATTACTAACGTAGCGTATATTCACAATAACACACATTACAACTCATTACTAATCATAACCATTGACTGATTACTAATCGATTATAGAATTACTGCACCTGAATGAGTTAAATGATGACGTCACCCTGCTGCTCTATTTAAAACCAGGAGCAAGTGAGGGCTTTACCATTCTGGCGAATTGCCCGATGATGCTGGATGTAATTACCAGCGAAACGTCGTATTCAAACTGTAAATGTTGTGGATTCACTCTTCAACACACCGGTGGGCTAAAGTAGTGAGCTAATTGTCTTTTGTAAACGTGACACTTTTTTTGCTGATTGGCCGTGTCGGGTGGTGGAGGGTTACGACACATTTATAAATAACACGATCTAACCCAAAAACCTTCATTATGAATAATATTGGTCACGAAAGCCTACGTGTTAAACCGAATTAAAGAAAAAATTGACTGGTAAAAAAAAGAAGTGGTCATAAAAAAGTTAAAAAAAATTGGCCGGTAAAAAAGGTAAATGGCCATCTTAAAAAATGACCGGTTAAAAAAGAGTGGCCATTAAAGAAAAAATTGACTGGTAAAAAAAAAGTGGTCATTAAAAAGTGAAAAAATTGGCCAGTAAAAGAGGTAAATGGCCATCTAAAAAAGTGACCGGTTAAAAAAGAGTGGCCATTAAAAAAAGTGGCCGACCAAAAAATAATTGGCCCATATAAAAGACAAGTAAAAAAAAAATAGCCAGTAAAAGAATGTGGCCACCAAAAAAAATTACCGGTTTAAAAAGAAAGTGGCTATTAAAAAAAAGTGGCCATCTAAAAAAGTGACTGGTTAAAAAAGAGTGGCCATTAAAGTATCTTGCACTATAGACGAATTACGTAAATTATCAACAGAAGGTGTATATCAGATTAATTGCTTTTGTGGCAGATGCTATATTGGACAGACGGGACGCAACATTAGCATAAGACTGAAAGAACACCAAAGAAATATTAAATTATCTTAAACACAACTGTCGGCAGTGGCAGAACATGCTTGTCAACAAGGACACTCAATTGATTTTGATAACGTTGAAGTGTTGTGTAATACTAATTATTACTGGCAAAGATTAATTAGAGAATCCATTGAAATTGAGAGAAATAGAAATAACTTTAATCGGGCTGATAGCTATAGGCTTTGTGCGGCTTTTAAGCATATTATTAAATAATACATATTACAATTCCTCATAAGGGAAACACATACTAATTATCGGATTACTAACGTAGCGTATATTCACAATAACACACGTTACAACTCATTACTAATCATAACCATTGACTTATTACTAATCGATTATAGAATTACTGCACCTGAATGAGTTAAATTATGATGTCACCCTGCTGCTCTATTTAAGACCAGGAGCAAGTGAGGGCTTTACCATTCTGGCGAACTGCCCGATGATGCTGGATGTAATTACCAGCGAAACGTCGTATTCAAACTGTAAATGTTGTGGATTCACTCTTCAACACACCGGTGGGCTAAAGTAGTGAACTAATTGTCTTTTATCAATGTGACACTTGTTTTGCTGATTGGCCGTGTCAGGCAGTGGAGGGTTATGACACATTTATAAATAACACGATCTAAGCCAAAAACATTTATTATGAATAATATTGGTCGCGAAAGCCTACGTGTCAAACCAATTAAAGAAAAAATTGACTGGTAAAAAAAAGGAGTGGTCATAAAAAAAGTGAAAAAAATTGGCCGGTAAAAAAGGTAAATGGCCATCTAAAAAAGTGACCGTTTAAAAAAGAGTGGCCATTAAAGAAAAAATTGACTGGTAAAAAAAAGTTGTCATAAAAAAGTGAAAAAAATGGCCGGTAAAAGAGATAAATGGCCATAAAAAAGTGACTGGTTAAAAAAGAGTGGCCTTTAAAGAAAAAATTGACTGGTAAAGAAAAAGTGGTCATAAAAGTGAAAAAAATAGGCCGGTAAAAAAGGTAAATGTCCATCTAAAAAAGTGACCGGTTAAAAAAGAGTAGCCATTAAAAAAGTTTCCGACCAAAAAATAATTGGCCCATAAAAAAAGACCAGTAAAAAAAAATTGGCCAGTAAAAGAATGTGGCCATCAAAAAACATTACCGGTTAAAAAAAGTGGCCATTAAAGAAAAAGTGGCCATCAAAAAAAGTGACTGGTTAAAAAAAGAGTGGCCATTAAAAAAAGTGGTCGACCAAGTAATAATTGGCCCATAAAAAGACCAGTCAAAAAAAATTGGCCAGTAAAAGAATGTGGAAATAAAAAAAAATTACCGGTAAAAAACGTCATTAACAAAGATCAGTGGCCAGCAAAAAAAGTGCTTGGTTAAAAAAAGTGGCCATTAAAGAAAAAATTGACTGGTATAGAAAAAAAATTGGTCATAAAAAAGTGACTGGGTAAAAAAGAATGGCCATTAAAGAAAAAAATGGTAAAAAAGTGGTCGTAAAAGTGAAAAAAATTGGCTGGTAAAAAAGGTAAATGGCCATCTAAAAAAGTGACCGGTTAAAAAAGAGTGGCCATTAAAAAAGTGGCCGACCAAGTAATAATTGGCCCATAAAAAAGACCAGTAAAAAAAAATTGGCCAGTTAAAGAATGTGAAAATCAAAAAAATTACCGGTAAAAAAAAAAAATAGCGATTAAAAAGATAAGTGGCCATCAAAAAAAGTGACTGGTTAAAAAAGAGTGGCCATTAAAGAAAAAATTGACTGGTAAAAAAAGTGGTCATAAAAAAGTGAAAAAATTGGCTGGTAAAAGAGATAAATGGCCATCTAAAAAAGTGATCAGTTAAAAAAGTGTCCATTAAAAAAAAGTGGTTGACCAAAAAAATCATTGGCCCATAATAAAAGATCAGTCAAGAAAAATTGGCCAGTAAAAGAATTTGGCCATAAAAAAAGTGACCGATAAAAAAAGAGTGGCCATTAAAAAAAGTGGCCGACCAAGTAATAATTAGCCCATAAAAAAGACCAGTCCCAAAAAATTGGCCAGTAACAGAATGTGGCCATCAAAAAAAATTCCGGTAAAAAAGTGGCCTTTAAAAAAAGTGGCCATCAAAAAAAGTGACTGGTTAAAAAAGAGTGGCCATTAAAGTATCTTGCACTAAAGACGAATTACCTAAATTATCAACAGAAGGTGTATATCAGATTACTTGCTTTTGTGGCAGATGCTATATTGGACAGACGGGACGCAACATCAGCATAAGACTGAAAGAACACCAAATAAATATTAAATTATCTCAAACACAACTGTCGGCAGTGGCAGAACATGCTTGTCAACAAGAACACTCAATTGATTTTGATAACGTTGAAGTGTTGTGTAATACTAATGATTACTGGCAAAGATTAATTAGAGAATCCATTGAAATTGAGAGAAATAGAAATAACTTTAATCGCTCTGATAGCTATAGGCTTTTTGCGGCTTGGAAGCGTATTATTAAATAATACATATTTCATTTCCTTATAGGGGAAACACATACTAATTAATGGATTACTAATGTAGAGTATATTCACAATAACACACATTACAACTCATTACTAATCATAACCATTGACTGATTACCAATCGATTATATAATTACTGCAAATGAATGAGTTAAATGATGATGCCACCCTTCTGCTCTATTTAAGACCGGGAGCAAGTGAGGGCTTTACCATTCTGGCGAATTGCCCGATGATGCTGGATGTAATTACCAGCGAAACGTCGTATTCAAACTGTAAATGTTGTGGATTCAGTCTTCAACACACCGGTGGGCTAAAGTAGTGAACTAATTGTCTTTTGTCAACGTGACATTTTTTTTGCTGATTGGCCCTGTCGGGTGGTGGAGGGTTATGACACATTTATAAATAACGCGATCTAACCCAAAAACCTTCATTATGAATAATATTGGTCACGAAAGCCTACGTGTTAAACCAATTAAAGAAAACATTGACTGGTAAAAAAAAGAAGTGGTCCATAAAAAAGTTAAAAAAAATTGGCCGGTAAAAAAGGTAAATGGCCATCTTAAAAAATGACCGGTTAAAAAAGAGTGGCCATTAAAGAAAAAATTGACTGGTAAAAAAAAAGTGGTCATAAAAAAGTGAAAAAATTGGCCAGTAAAAGAGGTAAATGGCCATCTAAAAAAGTGACCGATTAAAAAAGAGTGGCCATTAAAAAAAGTGGCCGACCAAAAAATAATTGGCCCATATAAAAGACAAGTAAAAAAAAATTAGCCAGTAAAAGATTGTGGCCACCAAAAAAAATTACCGGTTAAAAAAGAAAGTGGCTATTAAAAAAAGTGGCCATCTAAAAAAGTGACTGGTTAAAAAAGAGTGGCCATTAAAGTATCTTGCACTATAGACGAATTACCTAAATTATCAACAGAAGGTGTATATCAGATTAATTGCTTTTGTGGCAGATGCTATATTGGACAGACGGGACGCAACATTAGCATAAGACTGAAAGAACACCAAAGAAATATTAAATTATCTCAAACACAACTGTCGGCAGTGGCAGAACATGCTTGTCAACAAGGACACTCAATTGATTTTGATAACGTTGAAGTGTTGTGTAATACTAATTATTACTGGCAAAGATTAATTAGAGAATCCATTGAAATTGAGAGAAATAGAAATAACTTTAATCGGGCTGATAGCTATAGGCTTTGTGCGGCTTTTAAGCGTATTATTAAATAATACATATTACAATTCCTCATAAGGGAAACACATACTAATTATCGGATTACTAACGTAGCGTATATTCACAATAACACACGTTACAACTCATTACTAATCATAACCATTGACTGATTACTAATCGATTATAGAATTACTGCACCTGAATGAGTTAAATTATGACGTCACCCTGCTGCTCTATTTAAGACCAGGAGCAAGTGAGGGCTTTACCATTCTGGCGAATTGCCCGATGATGCTGGATGTAATTACCAGCGAAACGTCGTATTCAAACTGTAAATGTTGTGGATTCACTCTTCAACACACCGGTGGGCTAAAGTAGTGAACTAATTGTCTTTTATCAATGTGACACTTTTTTTGCTGATTGGCCGTGTCAGGCAGTGGAGGGTTATGACACATTTATAAATAACACGATCTAACCCAAAAACATTTATTATGAATAATATTGTTCGCGAAAGCCTACGTGTCAAACCAATTAAAGAAAAAATTGACTGGTAAAAAAAAGGAGTGGTCATAAAAAAAGTGAAAAAAATTGGCCGGTAAAAAAGGTAAATGGCCATCTAAAAAAGTGACCGGTTAAAAAAGAGTAGCCATTAAAAAAGTTTCCGACCAAAAAATAATTGGCCCATAAAAAAAGACCAGTAAAAAAATTGGCCAGTAAAAGAATGTGGCCATAAAAAAAACATTACCGGTTAAAAAAAGTGGCCATTAAAGAAAAAGTGGCCATCAAAAAAAGTGACTGGTTAAAAAAAGAGTGGCCATTAAAAAAAGTGGTCGACCAAGTAATAATTGGCCCATAAAAAGACCAGTCAAAAAAAATTGGCCAGTAAAAGTATGTGGAAATAAAAAAAAATTACCGGTAAAAAACGTCATTAACAAAGATCAGTGGCCAGCAAAAAAAGTGCTTGGTTAAAAAAAAGTGGCCATTAAAGAAAACATTGACTGGTATAGAAAAAAAATTGGTCATAAAAAAGTGACTGGGTAAAAAAGAATGGCCATTAAAGAAAAAAATGGTAAAAAAGTGGTCGTAAAAGTGAAAAAAATTGGCTGGTAAAAAAGGTAAATGGCCATCTAAAAAAGTGACCGGTTAAAAAAGAGTGGCCATTAAAAAAGTGGCCGACCAAGTAATAATTGGCCCATAAAAAAGACCAGTAAAAAAAAATTGGCCAGTTAAAGAATGTGAAAATCAAAAGAATTACCGGTAAAAAAAAAATAGCGATTAAAAAGATAAGTGGCCATCAAAAAAAGTGACTGGTTAAAAAAGAGTGGCCATTAAAGAAAAAATTGACTGGTAAAAAAAGTGCTCATAAAAAAGTGAAAAAATTGGCTGGTAAAAGAGATAAATGGCCATCTAAAAAAGTGATCAGTTAAAAAAGTGTCCATTAAAAAAAAGTGGTTGACCAAAAAAATCATTGGCCCATAATAAAAGATCAGTCAAGAAAAATTGGCCAGTAAAAGAATTTGGCCATAAAAAAAGTGACCGGTAAAAAAAGAGTGGCCATTAAAAAAAGTGGCCGACCAAGTAATAATTGGCCCATAAAAAAGACCAGTCCAAAAAAATTGGCCAGTAACAGAATGTGGCCATCAAAAAAAATTCCGGTAAAAAAAGTGGCCTTTAAAAAAAGTGGCCATCAAAAAAAGTGACTGGTTAAAAAAGAGTGGCCATTAAAGTATCTTGCACTAAAGACGAATTACCTAAATTATCAACAGAAGGTGTATATCAGATTAATTGCTTTTGTGGCAGATGCTATATTGGACAGACGGGACGCAACATCAGCATAAGACTGAAAGAACACCAAAGAAATATTAAATTATCTCAAACACAACTGTCGGCAGTGGCAGAACATGCTTGTCAACAAGAACACTCAATTGATTTTGATAACGTTGAAGTGTTGTGTAATACTAATGATTACTGGCAAAGATTAATTAGAGAATCCATTGAAATTGAGAGAAATAGAAATAACTTTAATCGCTCTGATAGCTATAGGCTTTTTGCGGCTTGGAAGCGTATTATTAAATAATACATATTTCATTTCCTTATAGGGGAAACACATACTAATTAATGGATTACTAATGTAGAGTATATTCACAATAACACACATTACAACTCATTACTAATCATAACCATTGACTGATTACCAATCGATTATATAATTACTGCAAATGAATGAGTTAAATGATGATGCCACCCTTCTGCTCTATTTAAGACCGGGAGCAAGTGAGGGCTTTACCATTCTGGCGAATTGCCCGATGATGCTGGATGTAATTACCAGCGAAACGTCGTATTCAAACTGTAAATGTTGTGGATTCACTCTTCAACACACCGGTGGGCTAAAGTAGTGAACTAATTGTCTTTTGTCAACGTGACACTTTTTTTGCTGATTGGCCCTGTCGGGTGGTGGAGGGTTATGACACATTTATAAATAACGCGATCTAAGCCAAAAACCTTTATTATGAATAATATTGGTCACAAAAGCCTACATGTTAAACCAATTGAAGAAAAAATTGACTGGTAATAAAAGTCTTAAAAGTGAAAAAAATTTGCCGGTAAAAAAGGTAAATGGCCATCTAAAAAAGTGACCGGTAAAAAATAGAGTGGCCATTAAAAAAAAGTGGCCGACCAAGTAATAATTGGCCCATAAAAAAGACCAGTCCAAAAAAGTGGCCAGTAAAAGAATGTGGAAATAAAAAAAATTACCGGCAAAAAAATAATAGCCGTTAAAAAAGATAAGTGGCCATCAAAAAAAGTGACTGGGTAAAAAAGAATGGCCATTAAAGAAAAAAATGACTGGTAAAAAAAAGTGGTCATAAAAGTGAAAAAAAATGGCCGGTAAAAAAGGTAAATGGCCATCTAAAAAAGTGACCGGTAAAAAAAGAGTGGCCATTAAAAAAAAGTGGCCGACCAAGTAATAATTGGCCCATAAAACGACCAGTCAAAAAAAATTGGCCAGTTAAAGAATGTGGCCATCAAAAAAAATTACCGGATAAAAAAAGTGCCCATTAAAAAAAATGTGGCCATCAAAAAAAGTGACTGGTTAAAAAAGAGTGACCATTAAAGAAAAAATTGACTGGTAAAAAAAAGTGGTCATAAATAAGTGAAAAAATTGGCCGGTAAAAGAGCTAAATGGCCATATAAAAAAGTGACAGGTTAAAAAAGTGTCCATTAAAAAAAGTGGCCGACCAAAAAATTATTTGCCCATAAAAAAAGACCTGTCAAAAAAAATTGTCCAGTTAAAGAATGTGGCCATCAAAAAAAATGCCCGTTAAAAAAAGTGGCCATTAAACAAAAGTGGCCATCAAAAAAAGCGACTGGTTAAAAAAGAGTTGCCATTTAAGAAAAAATTGACTGTTAAAAAAAAGTGGTCATAAAAGTGAAAAAATTTGGCCAGTAAAAAAGGTAAAGGGCCATCTAAAAAAGTACTCACCCCGGTGATGGGCCGGGGTGAGTAACGTGGCCCAAAGGTGAACGAGGGGGCACGGGGGGAGTAGCTGAGGATGTCTAGAGAGTTCCCGAAAGAGGCGTGGTTAAGGGCGGAGCCAGAGAGGGCACAGGTGCGGTGTAGCCTGGAACCGTCGGGAATATTCTGCAAGTAGGGCGCGGCTGAGGGTGGAGCCAGGCCGTGCCAAGAGAGCTAAAAGGGAAGCCCCGATCAGAGATCCAGGCTGTCTGCAGGTGAAGTGGAACCCCAGTGCTATGTCTACGTCTTCGTCTCCGTCTTCAACATCATGAGTCAGGCAGCACGTTGGCTGCTCTGACCCGATTATAGATATCCCGTATGCGAGAGAAATAGGTGTATTGTGGTCCGATGCGTAACAACAGTGAGAATAGATGTATTTAGTCCTGTGTGTAACGGTGTTGCGTGAAGTGTAGAATAAACGTTGTTGCCTCTTAAATAGTGTCTCTGAATGACTCACTACACCATTATAAAATTGAACCTTATGGCGGGACTCCGGGGTCCCGAATGAACGGAAGTAAAATGGGAATTATTTATTTATTTTGATGACTCCGTCCCACCGCACACATACAGTGAGGGAAAAAAATATTTGATCCCCTGCTGATTTTGTACGTTTGCCCACTGACAAAGAAATGATCAGTCTATAATTTTAATGGTAGGTTTATTTGAACAGTGAGAGACAGACTAACAACAACAAAATCCAGAAAAACGCATGTCAAAAATGTTATAAATTGATTTGCATTTTAATGAGGGAAATAAGTATTTGACCTGCTCTCAATCAGAAAGATTTATGGCTCCCAGGTGTCTTTTATGCAGGTAACGAGCTGAGATTAGGAGCACATTCTTAAAGGGAGTGCTCCTAATCTCAGCTTGTTACATGTATAAAAGACACCTGTCCACAGAAGCAATCAATTAGATTCCAAACTCTCCACCATGGCCAAGACCAAAGAGCGCTCCAAGGATGTCAGGGACAAGATTGTAGACCTACACAAGGCTGGAATGGGCTACAAGACCATTGCCAAGCAGCTTGGTGAGAAGGTGACAACAGTTGGTGCGATTATTCGCAAATGGAAGAAACACAAAAGAACTGTCAATCTCCCTCGGTCTGGGGCTCCATGCAAGATCTCACCTCGTGGATTTGCAATGATCATGAGAACGGTGGGGAATCAGCCCAGAACTACACTAGAGGATCTTGTCAATTATCTGAAGGCAGCTGGGACTCTAGTCACCAAGAAAACAATTGGTAACACACTACGCCGTGAAGGACTGAAATCCTGCAGTGCCCACAAGATCCCCCTGCTCAAGAAAATACATATACATGCCCGTCTGAAGTTTGCCAATGAACATCTGAATGATTCAGAGGACAACTGGGTGAAAGTGTTGTGGTCAGATGAGACCAAAATGGAGCTCTTTGGAATCAACTCAACTCGCCGTGTTTGGAGGAGGAGGAATGCTGCCTATGACCCCAAGAACACCATCCCAACCGTCAAACATGGAGGTGGAAACATTATGCGTTGGGGGTGTTTTTCTGCTAAGTGGACAGGACAACTTCACCGCATCAAAGGGACGATGGACGGGGCCATGTACCGTCAAATCTTGGGTGAGAACCTCCTTCCCTCAGCGAGGGCATTGAAATGGGTCGTGGATGGGTATTCCAGCATGACAATGACCCAAAACACACGGCCAAGGCAACAAAGGAGTGGCTCAAGAAGAGGCACATTAAGGTCCTGGAGTGGCCTAGCCAGTCTCCAGACCCTAATCTCATAGAACATCTGTGGAGGGAGCTGAAGGTTCGAGTTGCCAAACGTCAGCCTCGAAACCTTAATGACTTGGAGAAAATCTGCAAAGAGGAGTGGGACAAAATCCCTCCTGAAATGTGTGCAAACCTGGTGGCCAACTACAAGAAACGTCTGATCTCTGTGATTGCCAACAAGGGTTTTGCCACCAAGTATTAAGTCATGTTTTGCAGAGGGGTCAAATACTTATTTCCCTCATTAAAATGCAAATCAATTTATAACATTTTTGACATGCGTTTTTCTGGATTTTGTTGTTATTCTGTCTCTCACTTTTCAAATAAACCTACCATTAAAATTATAGACTAATCATTTCTTTTTGATTTAAAACTTTCGTGGCTGCAATAATTCATATTCTTAGCTCTTTCGGTAAAGTCACGTTGAAGGGAAACAATAAAATAATAAAATATATATAAAACAATAAAAATTCTCACGACGTTTAGACCATAACACATACGGTCGTCATCAGGTGTGTCGGTTTGCATAAATTTAGTTATTTTTAAACGGTGTATTTATTTATAAAACAACGTCAGCGCCACGCACAGCGATTTGGCAGTTTATTTAGAAGGACTAGTCCATCTATGTTCTGAAAAGAGGAGGGGGGAGACGAAAAATTAATGTATGCTGTCTGAAAGCCACTGTAAGCGTGAACAATAAATTAAGACCTAAAATGGTTTATCAAATCTTTCCAATGATTGCTAAGCCAGAATCCATCTTCTCGGTTGAAATTGTCTCTGTGCTTGTATATGTGGATAGCCTCATGAACGAATCTCTCATGGTAGCCAAGACTTTGTATCATAGAGCCCAATGCATATCCGACCAGGAACACATAGGCAGTGAACTCAAGCACGTACACCAAGCTCTTAAGGCTAATGGTTACTCCGACTATACAATCCGCAAAGCTATCACTCAAACCATGAAGAAGGACCCTCTTGAGGAGCCTTTCAAAACCATCACTTTACCCTACATTGCGGGGATCACAAAAAAGATCTCCAAAATCTTGAATAAACACAAGATCCAGGTCCGTTTCAACACATTACATAAAATCCGTGATCTGGTTCTGTCTGTAAAAGATGTGATTCCGGACATACAGTACCCTGGTGTCTACAAACTAAGTTGCCTCTGTGGTAGTAGTTACATTGGAGAAACCAAACGCCATATCTCGGACCGCATTCGTGAACACAAAGCAAACCTTAAACACGGTAGGACCAACACCTCGGCCATGGCAGATCATTGACGGAGCAGCAGCAGCGGCAGCAACAACAGCAGCAGCAGCAACTGCAGCAACAGCCGCCGCAGCAGCTGCAGCTGCAACAGCAGCAGCAGCAACAACAGCAGCAGGAGCAACAGCCACAGCAGCTGCAGCAGCAGCCACAGCAGCTGCAGCTGCAGCAGCAGCAGCAACACCAGCGGCAGGGGCAGCGAGAGGACCTCGTCATCCAGGCAGCCGGCTGTGAAGTACCAATGCTCGAGGACGAGCAAGGCGGTTTCACCCCGGTCCAGCCCTAAAAGCGGAAGGCCAAGGCCGGACCAGCAGGAGCACAATACGTCGGGACCCCTTCAAAGCGGACGACGGTCGCCAGCGCCGACAGCGCGCCGGAGGGCCACGCGGACGGGGCGATGAGGAGCGACGACGACGAGCCCGAACTGCGGGACGAGACGGGCGACGACGGCGACCTCCGCCCGCCGGGCAGCGACGGGGCGGCGACGGAGTGGCCGGCGACCTCGGGCCCGGCTCCGGCCGCGCCGGAGCCGCGGGAGAGACCCGCCTCGAGCCGGGGGAGACCCCGGCCCCGGAGGGCACGATGGAGGCGATGAACACCGAGCTCCCTGAGAGTGCGCCCGCCAGCTCGGACGACGAGCAGGCGGAGTCCGACACCGACGACGAGGATGACGCGGGCGCGTGGGAATACACGGCCGGGGGCATCCGAGGCTTTCTGGAAAGCACCTTCGGGCAGTGGAATGTCCGGGTCGAGGACCACTTCCCCGACACAACGCGCTTCCTGAAAGTGGCGAAGGAGGCTTGCCGTGCCAATAGTGAAAGCATCCTCACCTCAAGGGAGATCTTCAGGGTGAGACCGATCATCCGGAAGCTGGAGGGGGCCCCGCCCCTCCTACCCAATGCAAGAGGGCCGGTACCCTGTGAATAATCATCATGATGGCTGCAGGTGTTAGGATAGCCACGCTGAATTGCAACAGCGCCCGCAGCGACGCGAGATGGCACTGCGTGTGCTGCCTGCTCAGGGATCGGAAGGTCGACGTGGCCCTCCTACAGGAGACGCACCTCGACGACGCCCTGCAGGGCCGGCGACAACACCTCATGGACGGCCGGTCTTTTTTTAGCCATGGTGAGGACAACCGGGCAGGCGTCGCGATAGTTTTCGGCCCGAACTTCGTCCCCAGGGACGTGGCCTTCAAAGATATCGTGAAGGGCCACTTGATCTCAGTAGATTTTGCGCTCAACGGCGTTAGGATGCGGTGCTTTAGCGTGTACGCGCCGAGCAAGAGCCGCGGGAGGGGGCTCTTTTTCTCCGGCGCACTCCGGGACGCCCTGGAGGCATGCGATGGGGACGGGGTGTTGACGGTCGTGGGTGGGGACTTTAATTGCAGCTTTGACCCAGCCCTTGACCGGAACGGCGCCGAGCCTCACCCGGAGTCGGCTCGAGTGTGAGGGGACCTGGTGCGGCAGCTGGGGCTGCTGGATGCATGGCGGCTGCACCAGCCGACCCAGCGGCAGTACACGTGGTGCCGCTGCGACTTTCGGGGAAGGGTGAGCCTCGCCAGACTGGACAGGCTGTACGTGAGCGCCGCGGACGCCAACCTGCTCGGTGACAGCGAAATCATCCCGACTGGTTTCTCAGACCACCACATGGCGTCTGTGCAGCTGCGGGTCCCAAGGGAGAGCCGCTGTAGCACCTACTGGAGGCTCGACGTGCGGCTGCTTGAGGACCCGGCCTTCGCGGGGCTCTTCAGGGCCTGCTGGGTCAAATGGGTGGCCGCAAAGAGTGGATTCGGAAGCACCTCGCGGTGGTGGGAGCACACGAAGGCGCAGGTGCGGGCACTGTGCATGCAGTTCCGGGGTCACTGCGCCGCGGCCAGAGACGAGGCGGCCGAGCACCTGCAGGCAGAGCTGCTGCTCCTGGAGGCGGAGCTGGGTGCTGACCGGGACGCGCACGAGGACAAGGGCGGCGCGCTGCTGGAGAAGCAGCGGCTCTTTAGGGCCGTGACAGACCAGCAGGCACACCGCTCCTTCGTGCGCAAACGGATGCAGCACCTGGTCCACATGGACTCGCCCTCCAGGTTGTTTTATCGCCAGGCGCGAGAGCGCAAACCGGACACCAACAGGATTCTCTCGGGCCTGCTGACCCAGGAGGGGACGATGGCCACGACGGAGGACGAGATCGCCAGGGTCGCCAGGGGGTACTACGTCGAACTCTTCGGGGCACGGAGCGTGCAGGACGGGGCGGTCCGGGACTTGCTCGACGGGACCCCCGCGTTGGCGGACCCGGAGAGCGAGCGTCTGGAGGGCCCCATCACCCTGGAGGAGCTTCACGCCGCGATGCGGGGTCTATCGACCGGAAGGGCCCCGGGAATCGACGGCCTGCCGATCGAGTTTTACGCAGCCTTCTGGAAGGAGCTCGGCCCCCAGCTGCTGGAGGTGTTAGCGGAGAGCCTGAGGGAGGGGGAGCTCCCGCCGAGCTGCAGGAGGGCCGTCGTCATCCTGCTGCCAAAGAGGGGAGACCTGCGCCGAATGGAGAACTGGCGTCCGGTGTCCCTCCTGTGCGCCGATTACAGGGTGTTTGTGAAGGTGCTGGCCAACCGCCTCAAATCGGTGGTGGGTCAGCTGGTGCGGCCGGAACAAACCTATTGCGTCCCTGGCCGGTGCCTGCACGGCAACATAGGCACGGTCAGGGACGTGATCTCCTTGGCGGGGAGGGACGGCACGGATCTAGGCCTCCTCTTCCTCGACCAGGAGAAGGCATTCGACTGGATCAACCATGGATGCCTGGAGGATCTGCTCGCCTCGTACGGGTTCGGGCGGACTTTCCGGGCGCAGGTGCGGCTCCTGTACACGGGTGTGTCGAGCACGCTGAAAATCAACCAGCGGCTCGGCGCCCCTTTTTCCGTGGCGAGCGGGGTCAGGCAAGGGTGCCCGTTGTCGGGCCTCCTTTACTCCCTGGCGATCAAACCCCTCGTGCGCCGCCTGCAGCTCTCCCTGTCGGGGTACAGGGTGCCGGGCCCCGAGGCGGCGACCATCAGAGTGTCGGCGTACGCCGACGACCTGTGCGTCGTCGCAACGGACGCGCGCGACGTGGCCGCGGTGTGCCGGGCGGTGGAGGCATACGAGGTGGCGTCCGGTGCCAAAATCAACTGGGGGAAGACCACGGCCCTGCGTCTGGGGCCGCGGGGCGCCGCATGCCCGGTGCTCCTACCAGGAGGCGTCGCCTGGCAAACCGATGGCGTCAAGTACCTGGGCGTCCACCTCGGGAAGCCCCACGTCACGCGGGAGAACTGGACCGACCTACGGGACCGGTTCGAGGCCAGGCTGGCGGCGTGGGCGCGCTTCGCGCCGGCATTGTCTTTCAGGGGGCGGGTGCTGGTGGGCAACAACCTGGCGGCCGCGGTCCTCTGGCACAGGGCGAAGGCCCTCCAGCCCCCAGAGTGGCTGCTCGTGGTTGTGGTGCGCTCGCTCACCCGCTTTGCGTTGCAGGGCAAACATTGGTTGAGGCCGGGGGTCCTCCGCCTGCCGGTGGACGAGGGCGGTCAGGGCCTGGTGGACGTCACCACCAGGGTCCTGACCTTCCGACTCCAGACCGTGCGGCGGCTGCTGTACGGCGGGGAGGCCGCGCCCTGGGTGGCGCCCACCCTCGCCCTGCTGTGAGACACCGGTGGCGGCCTGGGCTATGGGCGCGAACTATTCCTGATGGACCTGGCCCAGGTGGACTACGGGAGACTGCCGGTTTTCCAGCGGAGCCTCCTGGACGCGCGGCAGCACGCTCGGGGAGTTTCTGCGCGAGCCCCTGTTCCACAACGGCCGCTTCGCGGGGATCCGGGAGGAGGCGGCGCTGGCCCGCCGCTTCGCCTCGGCGGGGTGCGGATGGTGGCGGACCTGGTGCGGGACCGCGGCGGGCACCCCACGTGGAAACCCGCGGCCGATATCAGCGGGGCGGCGGGGCTCCGCACCGTGCTGGCCGGGGCGAAGTTGTTGCGGGCGGCGCTCGAAGCGATGCGCCAGTCACGGCTGCGGCTGGACACGCCCGAGTTCTCCCCCCCCCACTCCCCCCCCCTCCCCCCACCCTCCCTCCTCCTCCCCCCATCCCCCCTCCCCCCTCCCTTCCCAGAGCTGAGCTTTGCGTGCGCCCGGCCCCCCGAGCGCGACGGCGGTGACTCCGGGTGGCTGCTGCGGCTCGCCGGCTGCCGGGACGTGGCCTTCCGGTGCGCGTGCAAGAAGACGCTGTACGAGTGCAGCGTCAAGGCGCTGCACTGCCGCGAGCTGGGGGTGCTCCCGGATACGAAGTGGAGGGGCGTGCTCGCGCCGTCCGAGGACGCGGGCCCCCCAGTGGGGCCGGATTTACAGGCCCCCCATTGCAAGCGCTGCGGGGACCTGCGGTGGCGGCCGCTCCACTGGGCGCTGCCCTCGGCCGCGTGGCTCAGCCGAGTCACCCCGGGGGCGTCGGAGGAGTGCCCGTTTTGCGCCGAGCGGGAGGACCTAGAACACCTGTACCTAACCTGCCCGCGATTGGCACCGCTGTACCAGCTCCTCGGGGCCATCTCCAGGAAACTGGGGATGGCCTTCCGAAGGGGCTGGATGGTGCACCGGGCCCCCTACACAGCCGGCAAACGCCACGACCTGGTGAACTTTGCCTGCTCTCAGGCCAGGCTGGCGGTTTATATGTCGCGAAAGAGGAAGCTGCAGGGCGCCGCGGACAGCGGCTGCTCGGCGGTGGCGACGCTGCGGGGCCTGGTGAGGGCGAGGTTGCGACTGGAACACGAGTACCTCGCCTTCGCCAGGGCCGCAGACGGGAACGCGGAGTTCAGCGCGCGGTGGGCCCCTGCCATCAGTGCAGCAATATTCAGTACATGGTTGTAATGTACTTCTATAGCCCCCTGCCACCAGTGCAGCAATATTCAATACATGGTTGTAATGCACTTCTATAGCCCCCTGCCATCAGTGCAGCAATATTCAGTACATGGTTGTAATGTACTTCTATAGCCCCCTGCCATCAGTGCAGCAATATTCAGTACGTGGTTGTAATGCACTTCTATAGCCCCCTGCCACCAGTGCAGCAATATTCAGTACGTGGTTGGAATGCACTTCTATAGCCCCCTGCCACCACTTCAGCAATATTCAGTACGTGGTTGTAATGTACTTCTATAGCCCCCTGCCATCAGTGCAGAAATATTCAGTACGTGGTTGTAATGTACTTCTATAGCCCCCTGCCACCAGTGCAGCAATATTCAGCACGTGGTTGTAATGCACTTCTATAGCCCCTGCTACCAATGCAGCTATATTCAGTACGTGGTTGTAATGCACTTCTATAGCCCCCTGCCATCAGTGCAGCAATATTCAGTACGTGGTTGTAATGCACTTCTATAGCCCCTTGCCATCAGTGCAGCAATATCCAGTACGTGGTTGTAATGCACCTCTATAGCCCCCTGCTACCAATGCAGCTATATTCAGTACGTGGTTGTAATGCACTTCTATTACCCCCTGCAATCAGTGCAGCAATATTCAGTACATGGTTGTAATGCACTTCTATAGCCCCCTGCCACCGGTGCAGCAATATTCAGTACATGGTTGTAATGCACTTCTATAGCCCCCTGCCATCAGTGCAGCAATATTCAGTACGTGGTTGTAATGCACTTCTATAGCCCCCTGACATTGTGCAGCAATGTTCAGTACATGGTTGTAATGCACTTCTATAGTCCCCTGCCATCACCAAATTCACACTGACCAGCGTGGTGAAGTATGGTAAATAACCCCTCTCCCTGGGAGCTGCATAGCATGGGACAGCTGTCAGCCAGCAATGGATTGAAAAAGGAGCTGTACTCCGCACACGTTGTTATTCAGGGTAGGGTAAGGAACTTGGAGGTTCGGTATGCATAATGTGCTCAGAAAGTATTGTATTCTGTATGTGTGTTGAACCTCTTTCGTACCGTACCAAGCCCACCGTGCTCTTCGGAGGTGCGATAATATATAAATATAAGTAGTCATACTACTGTAATACCACTATTAATATTTAGCATGCATTGTATTAGTAGTACAGTAATTTGTTGATATGCAGGTGTGCATGCCAAACGTTAACCAATGTTAAATGTTAAGCCTTCTCTTTTGAATTGTGTGTTTTAAATATGGAGTTGTCTCCAGCTAATTTCTTAAATGTATATCATTCATAATGTAGTAGTATGCAGGTAGTGCATTTGTGACATTTCAATTGTACATAGAGCTTGCAGGTGTGTTGAAGGAAACCATGGGAAAGGCAGGGATTTTTGTTGAAAAAAGGACAACAGCCACAGTAGCTTAAGAGACCTAACGCTGAAGCTGCTAACGCGAAGTGGTTGACACTGGCCCATGCGTTGTGACGTCGGACCCACTTTCCGCACACAGCAGCTCCTCATGGTGCCCCCCATACCAGGACCAGTGGTGACCTGGTAGCCACAGCCATTCCTCTCCCTGGCCCCATCCGGTCCGGGCATCCCAAATCGTACAAAATGTACAGCAACGGTGGTGAAACAAGCAGCCCTTCGGGCGACAGCACAGTGACGGACCTCTTCACAAGCCCCCGCAGCAGCCTGGGCAGCTCGCTGCTCCGGACCGGAAGCGGGCGCTACCGCAGCCCTGTGGTGTATGGAGAGCGGTGCTACTCGTCGGCGAGCGATGTGCTGGACGCCTACATCGAGGACTTTGAGCAGAGCGGAATCTGTGCGTCACCGCCACCCAGGATGCGTGCAGAGCATGGCGGAGCGGAGACACGTGGAGGAGAGGAGGATGCGCAGCGTGGATGAGGGTGGGTTGCGCCTCTCACCACGCGAGGAATCGCTCCGTGGTGCTTGCGCTCGAGTGGCTATCGAGTGTGCAGGCGGTGCAATCGTATCGAAGCTAGTTACTTATACTGGGTGCTTGCCAAGTATGCTATGCTATCATGAATGTAATGTTATTCCCCGAGAAAAAAAAAACCCCTTAATGAGGTCTAAAGAGACATTTTCGTGAGAGTCCCACACTGGGATACTTGGCAAATTCCACTAATGAGTTCATTTTATGTCAGAGAAAACTATCCATAGTAAGCACACGCATATGAGAGGATAGCATAGGTCTGAACAGATAGGTCGGTGCATGCATTTCTTTCTCCTGTCATCTTCCAGTAACTTCACTGATTATCGAGTTTGTAAAGTTTGTGAAATCAAAGTGATCCTCCAACCTTTGTGTAAAAATTTGCAGATCCTAGACTGGACACATCTGAAGTTTAAACAGTAACAGCTCATGCACTGATTTATCCAATATTCTTGATTTTTTTTCACAAACTCCACAAACGGATAACATCATTAGTTACTGATGGCGCAAAGTAAGGCAACATTGCAGGATTGCCGTTCAGGGGTCAAGGAATCTAGGGGAGAGCAAATGCATTGTGTACCAGTAAAATGTCTGTGGGTCTTACATTGCAGGTGGCATGCTGCTTGTGGAGGACCTCATCTCGGGCACGTGCAGCCTCACTGCTGCGCTGCAGCGGTCGTGGTTCAGAGAAAGATGGTCAGTCTAACCACGGACCAGCTCCTAGCGGCGCCAGCTGACGGTTCCTCCATGTCCTTGCTCTGCTCGCCTGGCGCCCACCGAGGGCTCGTGGTGTCGCACAGAGGCAAGCGGTCATCTCTCGGGGTCACCGCGCATAGCCTCGGCGCATCATTGGTGAGGGGCAATAAGCCAACTGAACGGTTGAGCTAAATAGCGAGAAGCAGCAAGGCTCTGCCGCCGTTAAATTTGTTGGCGAAGCCCAAAAAATATATTTTTTCTAACCAGAAGAACGTTTTGTCGTACTTACGGAGCAGTGAAGCAACTAGGCGTGAGTAGTTGCCGAACGGCGGCGGCTGTGCGACAAGTACCTATTCCAGGTCGTTGACAAGCCAAAAGGATGAGCTGGGTGTGTCAGGGATCACGAGCATTCCTGAGCTCAGGTACCCGGCCTGGCTGCGTGACTGCGATGTGGCATCTCAGACCAGCAGCCACTAGACGGATACCAGCACGAAGAGAGCAGGTGCCGCTCAGAACCCGCAAAGCAGACCAAACTACCCAGAGTGGCTCAAAGATTTGGACATCTCCAGCCTTACGAATGTAGCCAACGAGGGGCCCGTGTCAGAGGACCTTAGATCCCTAGGTGTGTGTATATATAGATATAGTCTGTATATAGCAGATGACATTTCATATCTTTTCAGTTACATATTCAGTCTTTTTTCACAGAGACGGCCGAGCGGCCACCCATATGGTTGTGACATGCGATGCGTGATTCTTGATGCACAGCCTCATTGGAGGAGCTGCTGAGCAGGGCGCACATGGCGTTGGACTCCCCCGGCTTGGAGGCCCCCTCCCCGGGCAGATTCAACACAGACATCTTCCTAGGGGCTGATCGTCCCTGGGAAAACCCCTCCACGCCATTGTGAATTTATCTTTATATTCACACTCACGCACAGCTTAGACGCTGCACTGCCTCTAAGTATGATGTCAGATTATGAATGTTATAAGCTAAGCAGGTAAGCCTGGTTATTACTTAGATGGGAGACTATTTGGGAATAGCATATATTAGAGATTTTGGCTGAGAGGTAACCAGGAGTTAGTAATACAGCAATGGAATCTTGAATCTATTTGCGGAGTTTTGCATTTTACTCCCTCTGTTTTCACCGGGTTCTCCGGTTTCCTCTCACATACCACTCGCTGATGAAATTTGCAAAATATCACTACCAAACCCTCCTGAGACTTGGTGAGATTGTTCTGGCTTCCACCATGATAAGTCAACCAAGTAATTTTCTCTCAATCGTGTCTCTTCTCAGGGCCGTGTACCACCTGTCGTGTCTGAAAGAGCTGGTTGACATCATCAAGAAGCACAAGGATGGCTGACTACCCGTGATGTAGAAAGCCCGAAAGCACTTTATGGCGGTGGTCGAGGTTTGTCCTCAGAAGGATACGTTCGCTTGGTCCTCCTGCTAATTCATGGTTGTTGAACATCAACGGTACTCCAGGTGCTGTGGTGTGAATCGCAATTACTTGTGAACGTGTGGGGCCCGTGGGGCACAGTAATTGCCCTGTTAACAGAAGTGCCACAACAAAGTATGGAAAAATGTGATGAAATTCGTTCAGGGTTGGAGTTAGTGAATGGTTGCCGCAGTATTTTGCACAGCAACTCCATGCAGACTCAAATGTCACTTGAAAGAGAACGGATATGTGAAAAATATTGTGAGCACAACTAAACTTATTTTGGTTTTAGCCATTTTGGAAGGAGACTACTTTATTGGGAACATACATGCTAGTATTTGTGTAGTTATAAACATTTGGGAAATCACTGTAAAAGTGCATTTGCTTATTTAGATTGCACTATACCTGTATTGTAAAATTTCAGAACCTTTTATGTAATTTGTAATCAATAAACCAAAGTTGTATATTGTATGCAACCTATGACTTGGATTGTTTTTATCATGTCTTGTTTAGCATGGTTGGTTATGTACAGTGTGAAAGAAATTCAACATACATTAAATATTTTCTGATATTTGAATGTTTTATATTGTGCATGTCTCAGATTTATTGTAAAATAAATATACAAAGGCTTATACACATGGAATTGAAAATATTCAGCTATGATTTGTATTTCTCAAGTATTTTAAGAAAAGTCAGCGAGTCTCGTGACATGTCTTCACATTTGGGGGTGATGATTGTGATGGATTTCCAAGCATTAACCTGCTTACATTCCTAGAGTATGTATGGTGAATTTGGGCATTTTGGGTGATTGAGTATTAGGCCAAACACAGGCAGATGGTGGGGGATAGATGTTTTCAAGCATCTATTAATTATTCATCGGCATGTACTATCTTACTATGATGTAAAGTTCAAAAACATGGTTCATGAAGGGAATGGAATAAAAACTCAACTGTACACAAGTATGGAGGAATTAATACTTGGAATTCAATGCAAAGATCTAGCCATATGTCGTTTACTGGGCACCAGGGTTGCCAAACAACATATGAAAGATGTGTATCAGGCACAGCCTCTGCATTATAAAAATATCACTTCCTGAAGTGCATTTTGCTTCTCCTGTCTTAGGTCACCATCAAAATAAATTAGAGCAAATGTGACTCGACTGACACAGACAGCATTTATACTTGTGAAGTGTTCTCCTTCCGACGTGTGGTGTGTGTCGCACACACTGTCGGAGACGAGGTAGTTGCGGGAGACATCGTCTCTTTATTATCTTGTTTACACCAACTCCGGCCTCACTCTCTCGACCACGTTTCCGTAGAGCCCGGCCTAGACACGACCCTGTCCACGTTGCCCCGACGGCATCGACCGAGTAGGCCAACTACTGTCTGGCCAAGCAATGATTGGGCGAATGCGGTGGCAACGACAACGACGACGAGACGAGTCCACTCCCAGAACCGGCAGCCCGGAGCTCTCGCTCTCCACTGCTTATATTCTACTCGGCGCGGCTTGGCTCTGCCCTATCCACGCCTCCCTTCTCGAACCGACCAGAGGGTTCCAGAGGCTTCCCTATGCGGTCTTCCATGACCCTTGCCCCAATTCCTCTGCCCGGCCGGCACACCCGTATATATGCTCAACGGCTTGTGCGCAAACTTTCCACTGCAGTTGCCGCTGCTGGACAGCAGTCAGCGCTGTGTCACTACACTTTTATGAACACAAGAATTACATAATCACATCTACACTTATATGTAATGGGCTGAGATAGGCACACACAACTTCTTGGGAGGCAACACTATTTATTAACACCAACACATTACACTTAACATAAATTTCGATTTAAAGCTTTCGTGACTGCGGGCTAACACCAATCCCGAATATCCGCCCCCACAGCCCTTTAAATAATCTCCAATACAGCCCCCCAATCGGCTACGCGTGTACGAGTGACGTCCCTGCCCTCTGACCCCCGACCCCCCCGTCCCGCGCGTGCGATTGGTGTGTCGCTCTAAAATCGACTCCAAATCCCCGCCACGCAGCCCTTTAAACAATCTCCATTGCCCAGCATCGGCGGCAACGCGTGTGCGAAGGACGTCATTGCCCTCTGACCCCTGACCCCCCGTTCAGTTCGTGTGAGTGGTGCGCGGGGTTGTGTGAGCGGAGACGTCGCGTTTGAGTGGCTGAGAAGCGACGGATTGATTCCAGGCAGCCACGTGCCAGCCCCGAGCTATGCCCCACAAACAGAACCCGTGGACCCGAGGGGCTGCGGCGCGAGGAGAGGAGCCGGAGAGCGGCAGCCCTCTCACCGCGAGCGAGGAGTCGAGTAGCGGCTGCTCTCACTCGAGCGAGGAGTCCGGAGCCCGCAGCCCTCCTGAGATCAGCCCTCCCCCGGGGGGGGGGGGAGCCGGGGGCCCGCGTCCCCCACAACTGACAACCTGTGTACCAACTGGCCGAGTGAGAGTTTGTGTGTATTTGAGCGCAATCGTGCCAGTGTTTAGCTGTACCAGGGAGTTTGATGCAGCAGAGTGTTTCGGTGTAGCAGGGTGTCCGGATTGTGCCGGCACACTATCCTTCTATCCGTAATGTGAGCTCCATTAAAAGTTTACTCGGACCTCAACCTGTCCAAGCGCCTAATCTTGGAACGTGGTTCTCAACATCGTCCCTCACCCATGCTACGTACCTTTGAGACGTCCTGCTTTTACAAATGTTGATGAACTGGAGGGCAAAGGTCTGGAGGACCCCACATGGAGTCTGGTTTCTCACACCCGAGCCTCCTGTGACATTTCTGGAGGCTTCTCTGGGATCTTTGTCCCATTTATTGAGTGCGGATTTGGCTTACTTCTGGCTTCATCCCAAGACGTCATCCAGTTGGGAAATACCCGAAGGTTGTGGGAGTCGCCCCGTGCTTCAGTTTATTTCCAACCCTCGCAATGGCCGGATGCTCACCAGCCGGAAGTCTTTTCCTGCATACACCACGACCGAGGTGTTGAGAGCAGCCATCTCGTGCCTGGTCGGCAATGGAGATGGTATTATCGATTAGGGGAGCGTGAGTCTGTGGCGTTGGTGGTGCTGCTGTCACGGAGGCGACACGAGTTTAGGAAATTCAGTTTTGTGGGTTTCCTGTAGGGAGCACTGAAAGATCCTCTCTTCCTCTTTCTCCAACCTTTGTCTGTTGTCTCCATGTCCCCGTTAAACTCTTTTTACGCCGCTTTCCTTGAATGTGCAGCCGCCTTTACGACCTCCCCTCTCCCCTTCTCTCCACCTCCAACCCATCTCCGTCGTAATCTCCTCCCCTTTGTTCAAGCTCTTCCCTTTCTCCCTCAGTCTATGGATGGGGTTATTGTTTATCGGGCTCTTATATAAAAATGGAGCTTATTTTAGCCTTTGAATACGATTTTCTGTTTTCCTTCGGTAGCGTGTTACACACATAGGGAAGATCGAGTCACGCCACCGGTTCCCATTATCAAAATCTTTGTCAACTTGTCTCCCTCGGTAGAAATGCCTTTCCTTCTCCAGCAGGCAATTGTCTTCTCTCTCTCACCTCCGGTATTTCTTCCGATGCGCTTTCTTAATCTCGCTTGCTGTGTGTATCGACTCTATCATTCAACAAGGGCAAATTTAAAAATTTGCTTTTTTTTCCTCCACTGCTTTACCACTATACCTCCTGAGTGGGTACTCGGAGTTTCATCTAATGTACTATTTGATGAGTCGCTTCCACACAGCACAAAGGCGGTAGCTATCCGAACTGTAAATTTTTCTTTCAATTTCGATAGATTCTCGATTTATTTTTGGCCAGTAGTAGCTAGTTTTGCACAGAACTTCAACATTAAAATCAACTGAGTATCCTTGTTGGCACGTGTGCTCTGCTACTGCTGAACACGGGTGCCAACAAAAAAATACATTATTTAAATGCATGCCTATAAAGGGCAGCATACTTCAATAGGGATTACTATTGGTACGGCTATTTTAATACACAATAGACAGGAAGGACAAGATGAAAGGGCTCTCATAATGCACATGCATAATGTACGTTGACTCGGTAATCTCCCACCCCCCCCCCCCCCCACTTTGCGTGAGAGTGTCACAAATCTAGCTGTCGCCTGATGAAGCCAGTTGTAATTACTGGCAAAACGTCGTACTCCGATTGTAAATGTTGTGGCTTGGCTCTCCAAAGTACCAGTGACGAATTGGCTTGTTCTGTTTCCGTGACAACCCTTACTAGTTGGCTGTGTCGAGTGGTGGCGGGTTTTAACGACACGTTTATATATGTACGCGATCTAACCCAAAAAAACACCTCTATGTATAATATTGGACCCGAAAGCCTACGTGTTAAACCAAAATTAAAAATATATACAAAATAACAATAATTTCTAGTTTTCCTCATTCACATCGTGATTCGTATGAAAAGACATGAGATGATTGAGACATGTTAAATCATAAACTATTTATAAATATATATACAGATAGTCCTCGACTATCCTCGACTATCTGTATATGCAAACAGAGTTAGGATAGCAGCCTCCTTTAAAAGTCAGAGTAGAATTATACACTGTAGAAGACAGTTGACGAATCCTCGCTGCTTGATTCCTCCTCGGTTCCCTTCAGCAGTGAGTCATCACCAGTCTTCTCTGCCTGCTCATTCTCCATGTGGCACCGCTGGGGTGGGTGCGATACGCCAGGAGACTGCTTATGCAGCGAGCAGTGAAGCAGGCCCATCTCTGCCTGCTCATCCTCAACGTGGAATTGAGGCGATGGCGGTGAGCTGGGGGCATCGGTGAGGAGGGTGTTACCGAGATGGCCCAGCTCTGCCTGCTGCAGAATCGTCTGTACGACGAAGCGCTCGCGGCGCATGCAGGCGCGTACATGGGATGGCGTGTCCGGGATGATGTATGCAATGCAGGCCTTCGTGAGTAACACCACGTGCTGCACACGTCCACACACAGGTAAAGGATTTTCAGTTTCAGGATTTGCATGTAATGGGTGCTTACTAAATATAATAGGGCAGCATCTCAAAGTGCTTTACATCTCAGGTCAACTATTCCGGGGACCTGCAGCCTAGGGATATTATATTGTTACGTCGTTTTTCCCAATTAAATTAAGTCATTTGAGTAATTTTTGAACATTTGGCAAATTATACCGAGGCACTTTTTTTGAATTACTTAATGGGTTTTTTACGTTCACTATGCAGCAGGCAACATTTATGATGGGCAGTTAATGCACCCACCGTATTCACCTGGGCAGCCGCAAATTACCGCAACAATCAGCAAAACCTACACTCGGCCATGTCACCACTGCAAAGATTCCCTGTGTAGCCTTTCACAGACTGAGACAAGTGCATCTATGAAGGGTGGCACAGTGCCTGTGGGGGTGGTGTGCACCTTTATCTCGCCAGTGATGATTTTCACACACTTCATCAAGTACTCATTTTAAGACAGAATCAACTTAAGGGAAGCTCAACACTGGTTCTAATATTTTCCACTGTTGTTGGCTGTGTCCAGAAATAGTACTCCGGTCACACAGGATTGGTAGCGCAGTTCACAAACAACAACGCAGCCGCTCCGCTTTCCACACGCACACATGCTTACGTGTGACAAATTGCATCAACAACATGAATCGTCTGCTGCATGATGAAAGTGAGTATTGTATTACCACTATTATTTGTGATCTCAGAAATACTGTGCAATTGTGAGGTATAATAGCATTACTGGCATTATCTGAAATGACCCATTGACAATGATCACGGTTTGCTCTGCTGACCTTAACAACTGCTCACAGATGAGTCTATACGATGGTGCAGTAGTGTAAGACTTTGTACACTAGACTTGCAATCCAGAGGTCACGGGTGTGAATTGATCTTTGGTCGTGGGAGTGTAAACAATGGTGAAAGTGTTTTACATTCCACTGCCTCTATCCACCTAGCAGTGTAAATGGAATACATCCAGTCAATTGGTCGGCTGAGTTTGGTTCTGTCCAGTGTGGGAACTCCCACATCTTCCCAAAACGCCTGACCAGTGTGGAAGAGCAGTAAAAATACATCTTAAGGGTCTCTCTTGAGCTCCCTATAGCAGGAGCCCTTTTTGCCATCAGTGACATGAGCAAGTAATCGGAGGGCTGTACCTTAATCTTTCTATGGGTTTATGAATGTGTGTGTGTGTGCATGTTGATGTGTACCTGCATGGCAATGACGAAGGCCAGCTTTGCCGTCAGTACTTGCCAGTACTGCTTGGTGACGGAGTAGGTTTGGGGATGATCCGGCGGGTAGCGATAACCTGGATACCTACACACGTACAACCACAAGCACGCATGGACTATATTGAGCAAAGTGCCTCGAAAGTAGAGTTGGCGCTAAATTGAACAAGTATGGTTGTGCACAAACGGTATATGCGTTCACAGCCCTTTAAAAAATCCGCTTCTGAAATAGGGCCTTCCCACAACGTTCAGTTTGTGGGGGCTCTTTTGACTATGGTTCACGCTGGTCCATGCCAGGTTGGTGAAGGCAGGGAGTACAGATAATGGGAGAACAATATAGCACAACTGTTAATTTTTCTGAACTACCCACTGCTGACAACCTAGCTCCACAGTTGCCTACTGCACCTGCATTGTGTATGGTGATCATCAATCTAAGCACGGACAAGGCTCAAGCCTGCTTGACGTCCAGAATCTAAGATCAGCTGTATTCGTGGTGATTTGGTCATAGTCAAGTAAGGTTATATTAAATATCGATCAATATGGTTATATTGATTATAGTTGTGTATGCCAGCAATTCAAAAACGTTACAGAAAAGGGTTGGTAGATCGCATCAATTTCTTAACTAACTGTGCTGAGGTGACCAGAAGATGGCTGTAGAGCAAGTGGTTTCATGTCTGTGTGGACCTTTAAGCTTCATTTCATTATCATGGGTTCTCCAGGACCTCTTATTGCATCCCACATGCATAAGACCACCTTAAACTGGAATCCCAATGCACGGTCTTCCTGCAAAGGGATCTTGAGACTCAATTAAGCAGTCGTGGATCGATAGATAAATAAATAACATTACTCTTTAGCAAGGTAACAATGAGCTAGAATTTATATCAATCTATTATTATATTTCTCTAAGTGGGACTTTGGTTGTGAAGCCATCCCACCCGTACCCACTGCTCCCCCCCTCCAATTCCCCCCCCCCACCCCCTTTACTGTCCCCACCCACCATGCACACTCCTCCCCCAACCCTACCACAACCCCTTACTACCCAACTAAGCCAAACCCTGTGTCCAGGGTAAGGGGCAGGGCCTAAACAGAGGTGGGGCCTAGGGGAAGTGTGGGTCTTAAAAGGAAAGTCACGGAGTGAAAAGAGGAAGAAAACGAGCCTAATCAGGAAGGGGCGGAGCCAGGAGGACGCCACACCCAGAAGTATGTCGCATCTACCTGGACAACACACCCAGAGATCAGTGCATCACATTCGCAGGGACGGCACCCCCGATAGCTGGGCATGACACTGAATGGCACAAACCTGCAGGTTGTGTGGATTGCCGGATCAAACCAGGCTGGCAGGATGTTGGGATGATTTTGCTCCTTGAAGTCGCTGATCTTGAAAATTGAAAGGCTGTCCTCCGTGTACCCATGCATTGTAGGCGAACCTGTGCCATACTCTGCTGAGTATCCATAATAATACACCAGGCGTGGGATGATGTCCGTTGTGAACGCCAAGATGCATGACCGTGGAATTAGCATACGGAGGCACAGCAATAGCGGTCACTTAGCATGCAATAATTTGACCAAGGCTTCTGAACATCTCACCTTGGCAATTACATTAATTTTCACAAATACAATTTGGGGGGTTGCTGCCAGAGTGTAATGGTTACCATATAAAGACTTGCAATCTGGCAGTCGTCAGTTCAGTCTCCTGACACAACAGTTGAAGCAATGGATAATTTTCTTAAATCTCCCCCACCTCTGTCCAATTAGCAATATAAATGGGTTCATCACTGTTTTAGCGCAGGTAATTCCACATCTTACAACATGTCTGGTAATCATGGAAGAGTAGGCCAAATACCGTGTAGAGGGGTTCTCTAGAGCTACCTTTAGTTGAGGCCCTTCTGCCAGCAGTGACATGAGCAAGCAATTGCAAGGCTTTACCTTTTGCGATTTTGGGAGAGAGTGGATAGGAGCGGTGGTGCAGTGATTCGTGCACTGCACTTTGAATTCAGCACACATGCAATTGACTTCCAGCTACGACTAACATCAGTGACGAGTGATACCCGAACCGCTCCTGGTCCCCCACTACACCTCTTCTCAAACCTGCCATGACCAGAATGGTGAAGTATGCTAAAAAGAACCCACACGGCTAACATGACATGTTATGTCTCTCATAAGATGGGATACTGAGCGAGAAAGCGAGCGGACAATCTGGTGACTTACATTTGTGATTACAGAGAGGGTGGCAACAATACTCAGAATGTCGGCCCAGGCTCCAATTCCTCTTGCTCGCGAAACCACAGGCCTCCTCATCTTTGTTACGAGCTTCCACGCGTCGACCCGCACTTCGATGATGTTGTTGAGCAGTGCGAGCAATGGCGCAAGTGGAAATGATGCCACAAAGAGAGTGACAAACCCGAATTGGATAACTGGGGTATATTTTGAGAATGGGTAGGGGGGCAAGGATAGGATAATGAGTGAAACAGGATATAGACACACACTCTTAATGCTGTTATGTTGTGATTACTTTAAGCAAACAAAACATGTTTTCAATGCATTGAATGTGTTTTAGTCAAAGGAGACCCCAAAATATGATCACATTTTCGTATCATTTGTTCACAAAATTATCGTGTCCATTACATTGGCCACTGAGATGCGACCAGCCACTACCATCTTTAATGCTCAGCTCTGGTTCACCTGGGTTTCTTTTGCACCATTTTCCACCACTAGGTGGCTATAATAACTAGATCACATCCTGTATTGAGGACTCCATTAACCGTACCACACATTTTTATGCATATGCACTGTGGCTGAAATGCCAACAAATCACAGCAGTTAACCACAGTGGACATGATGCACAAGAGTTTTAAATAAATAGTATGGGGGAGAAACGTCAACCCAAGCTGACCAATGTAGTTGCATTGGTTAGCAGACAAGAGGAGCAAATATGTGCTTCTATTGTTTCTAAAACTGAACTCCGTACATATGCACATACGCGCATTCTCAAAGACAATTGCGTTACAGTATATCCATAGATTGGTGCCTATGGCCAAATCACCCAGTATGCGTCAGATTTAATCAGATCCCAGAAGCTAAGGAGAGCTGAGCCTGGAAATTGGTTGGATGGGTGACCATGCAACAGTTGTTGTGGGGTTGTGAGCAGCAGAGGACAGTGCAGCAAATTACATTGTTGTATTGTACATCTAAGCTCTTACATCTGTGCTCCCTGCCTTCAACAACCCGAAGTGTGGGTAATTTCCCTCCCACAACAATGTCCGACAGATACACAGGGGCCATACACACGTGCCTATATAGTCAAATGCTACCCAATCGTGTGTTTTTTTTAATAATAAAGTAAAACGCGTTGACTCCGTAGTGTGATCCTCTGAGCTCATTGTACCCATCTCGAGGTATTCATCAAAGAGTCCAAGTGGGCTCTGGGGCTGTAGGTCCATGTCTTGCTCCCAGCGCGTGTAGACAGCCTCAGGCCTTAGCTTGGCCCGACGCTGGGCCCACCAATTGCTGAACCATCTGGGGAATTGTGGAGGGAGGTACGCATGTGCAGACACAGAGACACCCTTACACGTGTATATCCATTTGTTCATCAACTCTAGGTTGGCTATTTCATAGCTTTCCACTGTGTTTTCAGGTTGTATCATGTGAACATCCCAAGCACGTGGAGCGAAACGTCAAGACATGCCAAACAATATGCGGTATGACACAAAACATGTCAGAGAGCTGTACCAAAACAACTGCTAAAACCTAAGTAGTAGCTGTTTTTCATTTAGCTCGTTGTCAATCCACTACACTCTCTCAGTCATGGGAGTTGCTTGTCTAATATTATGAAACTATGTACGAAGCGTCTGATCGGAATATCGCATGATACTAACGAGGTGAACTTTGTCCAGTTGACTGGTGTTCACTGCTTAACCAGTGCACACTGCTAACAAGCTGTCGACCCGAGTTTTCGCTGAATGCGTTTTCACACAACACATTTTCATTGAAACATGGTTCTTATATTTGGGAAAACTTTTCACACAACGTGGAACGTGTCCATTATAATGTGGAATGCACACTGTTAAAACGCCGAACGCGGCCATTATAATGCGTTCCTGAGCAGTCGACGATGAACGACTGTCTTGAGTTGCGCGGCTGAGCAGTTTGATAAAGTATGCCGAATGATACAGTAACACGGCAGCCTAGCCTGAGTTATTTATCCCACCATGGGATGACTGCAGGTTGATTTTACTGTGCAAATGTGATTAACTCAGTAATTCCTTACTTTGCACCTTTTTACTTCACGCGGAAATTTTCAGAAACGCATCTACCGCGTTACACGAGGAAACGCCGTAATCAGACTTCACAGCTTTCATGTGTTCATGCGATACTTACGGGATGATGACCTCCTGAAAATTGCCAACCATCTGCTTCACTACCATGATGACAGTGAGTTGAGAAGTCAGTTCAAAGAGACAGCCGTTTGGGGGACACTGGAGGGGGGATGGGGTGGAGAATAGATTCAGGTTAAACACTGAAGATATGAAATATTGGGTAATACATATATGGATACCACACATCATTTCTAATGATCCTCTCACATTCTTCTTTTCAGTCAATTGCACACTGCAAAAGTGACGGCTCCATATGTTAGAGGGGACAGTGATTAAGAATATCAATATTCTCCAGATTATAAGAAACACTTTCCCCCTCTCCCTCATGTATTTTAAATAAAGAAAATGGTGGCGCATCTGATAATTTTTTGTTTGTTGTCCTTCCCCCACACATCCGATGCAGGCTGTGTACAGTGCAAAATAAGTTCAACACACAACATGCATACTGCAGTTGGTGTTTAGTATCAGGTGAGTTTAATTCCAGAGCATCGTCTAGTAAATATAATAATCGTAAAACATGAAATTAAGTTGGTAGAAAACACAGAGGCACTTAAATAATAAGCTGTATTCTTTATCCTTTATCTGCATTGTTTTTGAGAGGATATCAATCAATGAATCGCCCTCGTGACGATTTTCTGCAAATCTGCAGCAGGAGAAGTAGGCACCTTAATATAACACCAAATATATTCATAATCATCTCATGTGTCAATAAGTCTGCCTTCAAAGAGAAACATGAGCAACAGGTGCACATTTTGGGCAATGGACTTTCTTCCGAGCATAGAGTGACTGCAAATACTCAGGGTGACTCTGAATGGCAATTATGTAAATGTTAAACTACGTGTCATTAACACTGTCTTAATGACATTGATTTAACGTGTGCACAACGCAATGCTGCTTAATTCCTTACTCCAGAATTCGTTATTGATATCATGTTATGGGGCCGTTCTCTAACACAACGTGCTCCACTGCACCACAGTGAGTCATAGGTAGTGGCTAAACATATCCTTGAGGGGGGCTGAAATACTGTACATTTTTAAGGATGATCAAATATATAATTTTAAATAAATGGCGTTTGATAAATACGGTATATAATTGAAAATGTCCAATGAGAGACCACAAGGGTACTACTTGCAAAGTATGTGATAAACTAACACCCTCAAGGTAACTGGGTTACCAATTGCATCAGTCTAACACGTGTTCTGCTCGTGGTGACCTCGTGCTCTCTCAAGTCTGGTTTCGAAAACTTTTTTACTCCGGAGACTGTGTTAATGCTAGAGCTGGTGACCAGGTGTGAAGACAATGAGGCCTTTTAGAGTTCCAAAAGAAAGAGTCCTTATTTCGACATTTCATTAACAGCACGGTGTGAAGACAATTGTTGGGAAAAATATCAACTACAAAAGAAAAACATGAAAATGTTGTACAAACAACATAGAAAAGACAGGGCCAACCCCTCAGATCTACACACCTCCTCGATTCTCCATTTTCCAAAGTAAGTGTAGCTTCCGGGGAAGCCGATAAATTTCCCTTTGAAAAATGCAATGTAGAAAGACGCCGAGTAGAAGTTGACGAACTGAAATAAGAATTTCTTGAACGTCAGCCGATACTCAAATTCGCCTTGCGTCTTGGGCATCTCTGTGGGTGTGATACAAAGGCACACATGGACACAAACATCAAACAGGGCAATCAGTTTTGATGTTACTTACATAGTTTCTGGCACACAGGCTACGAAAAGCCACTGATAATGATGCCGCATTGAGGAATAGCAACATTTCACAATGTGACGTGCTTTGATATCCATTAAAATGAATTTGAAGATCAAAAGTGAATTTCAAAGATGTTGCTGGAGAATGAGTGACAGTGGACAAGTTGTTTACCAGGTGTTGTTCACCACATTCACCCTGTGGAGTGTCATTCAGTCTCCATTTGCAATTAAGCCATTTACACTGTCCGTATGATGTCTGAAAGCCAGTGCACTTGATTTTCAAATATCTTTAAGGTGTATTAAATTTCGATTTAAAGCTTTCGTGACTGCAAGGATTCATCTTCTAGCACTCCAGCGCTGTCCTCTAGACAGTCTCGTCTCTTCACATGATGAAGGCCGCTTATGTTGTGGCCAAAACGTCGTGAGAATATTATTGTGTTATTTTATTTTATCAATTTATTATTTTATTCTCATTCTACGTGACTTTACCGAAAGAACCAAAGAAAATATTTAAGGTGTATCTTAGTAATTATCATGGGTCACCTTTCAGAGGGGGTGCAGGCTTCAGCAGGATAAATTACTAATAAAGGTCTCAATAGCGGGCAACATGAGCAACACAAGCAGATAGCTGACAGCTGGCTAGAAGGTAGAAATGCAGCAGTGAGGGTCAGCCCACAATTACATTCAGTGATTCAATGGATCGAGAGGTGAAATCAGAGCGCTAAGTTGGCACCATTGAGATCCTGGGTTTAAATCCAGGCAGCGGCCTCTGGTAACATGTGTTCTCAAGTGCAGTGAATTAATGGCTTCAGGACGATTACTAATGATGGCATTACATCTGTAACATACACCATTTGGTTCATCACTTAATTTGGTGAAATTTTAGTTGTGAGAATGAGCAATTTGACTGTTACGAGATTAATATTATATTCCGTAGCAGTGTGGATTGAAAAGTGCTTCCCTCTAATGTGTGAACCAGAGTTCACTTGAATGAAGGGTCTCAGAGGTAGCTCACTTCTAGGGCCATTTCATGACATTAAGGGTTGCACTGGTCTACAAGAGATCCCATTGGATACTTAATCTCAAGACACGATTCTGATAGCCCAATCGGAATGAAACTGGAGGAAAAATTTTACAGAGTTTTGACAAAAACAGGCAGTAGTTGAACAAGTGATTGGATGATGCACTGATGCTGCTATTCATGGCCTCATGGTGCAAGGTTAAAATCATGATGACATTTTACAGCGACAATATTTACCATGCACAACATTTATCCAAGCTTCAAATTTACATGTGTTCTCTGGTGGCGTATAATAAAATAAACATATGCAAACCGTGATGGTGATGACACCTACCCAGATCAGTGAGGACGAGGGCCAGCTTGTCGTAACCTTTGTTGAGTAGTAATATGATTACGATGTTGAGGATGGAGGCCGTGATGGTGGTAACCATATCAGGTGTGAGTAGGGCACCGATCACCTTGATCTTGGTCACATGATTGGGGATACTCGAGGAGAGTATGCCAAAGATGGACAGGCGGTAAACAACCACACCCAAAATTGCAGCAAGAATCAGGAGGATCTGCCAGTAACACAAGAAACACAGAGGTGGGTGAGATTTACAGTCTTGTAGCTCTTTTCCACTGTATAACCAAGCCGTGAGTTAGCTGTGCCAAGCTAGCCTGGTGTGAATCAGGAGGTGCCAGTTCGTTTGTCTACTGCAGAACCAAATGACTGGCAAAACGTCGTACTCAGATTGTAGATATTGTGGATTTGCTGTACTAGTAACGAATTGGCATGTTCTGTTTACGTGAACAACTTTACTAATTGGCTGTCGGGTGGTGGTGGGTTTCATGGCATATATTTACGCGATCTAACCCCAAAAAAATATTATGGATGATATTGGTCGCGAAAAGCTTACATGTTAAACAGAACCTGAGCTGTTTCGCTAACATCACACACAATGAACGTGTAATGGTAACGTCATTTGGTCAAATGTAGAAAATGATGCAATGTTATGAAAGGAATTACTATCCCTGGCCCTGCTAGACCTCGAGCCAGGTTCAGATGTGAAGTTGAGACCAAAAGCTACAAGGCCAAGGTGAGGCCAAGGCGGCAGCTTTTTAGACCACAATCAGTGTCAAGGTCACTCAAGGTTGGGTGCGCTAGTATGAGGCCAGTGTCAAGGTTGGTACCTCTAAGAAACCTCCTCGGACTGAGGCCACACACTCAAGGCCAAGGAGCTGAGGACATGTTTTTCATCTGGCCTTAAGGCCGAGTACTGGTCTCGAGAAACCCAAATCGAGGTTGACAGGAGCAGGTGGATAACATGATATGGCTCATGAGGTATTCATTGCCTTGGGGCAGCAGTAGATATTTCAGGTGATTGGATTGACAAAGGGCTGTAAGTTATATGATTATGCATGTATCTATACCCCCACTTGTAATCACTCAATGGATCACACAGGAGGAACAACATAGTTTGAGAGCGATTCTGACTGGTGGAGCAGCGTGTGGAGGTTGGGATTGGGTCAAGTAAATATATATATGTATAACCCGTATATGATTGGCTGTGTCGGGTGGTGGTGGGTTTCATGGCATATATTTACGCGATCTAACCCCAAAAAAATATGGATGATATTGGTCCCGAAAAGCTTACATGTTAAACAGAACCTGAGCTGTTTCGCTAACATCACACACAATGAACGTGTAATGGTAACGTCATTTGGTCAAATGTAGAAAATGATGCAATGTTATGAAAGGAATTACTATCCCTGGCCCTGCTAGACCTCGAGCCAGGTTCAGATGTGAAGTTGAGACCAAAAGCTACAAGGCCAAGGTGAGGCCAAGGCGGCAGCTTTTTAGACCACAATCAGTGTCAAGGTCACTCAAGGTTGGGTGCGCTAGTATGAGGCCAGTGTCAAGGTTGGTACCTCTAAGAAACCTCCTCGGACTGAGGCCACACACTCAAGGCCAAGGAGCTGAGGACATGTTTTTCATCTGGCCTTAAGGCCGAGTACTGGTCTCGAGAAACCCAAATCGAGGTTGACAGGAGCAGGTGGATAACATGATATGGCTCATGAGGTATTCATTGCCTTGGGGCAGCAGTAGATATTTCAGGTGATTGGATTGACAAAGGGCTGTAAGTTATATGATTATGCATGTATCTATACCCCCACTTGTAATCACTCAATGGATCACACAGGAGGAACAACATAGTTTGAGAGCGATTCTGACTGGGGGAGCAGCGTGTGGAGGTTGGGATTGGGTCAAGTAAAAATATATATGTATAACCCGTATATGAATCCACTGCTGGATGATGGCCTCCCCAAACCTGTGCAGGTTGTCAGGGTTATTTTCCCATACTTCACCATGCACACCAGTACAGGTTGGTAAAGGATGGAAGCATGAGAATGCAGTTCTCTGTTGGCCACAGGGTAGCTCTGCAGCAGCCTACAGTCCATTTTGTGCATGATGGTTACCGATTCGTGCAGTACCCAGGCTCAAAACCTGCTTCGCCTCCAAGATGAGGCACATAGCAGGTGACTTGGCCATAGCTCACTGGATCAGGAGAAGGGGTTCAATGTTGCTGTTGAGTTGGCGGACTCACCCAGAACAACACCATGATCCCAGAGAGGCAGTAACGGAACCTCAGTATCCTCTTAGGCATATGAGGCTCCTCCTCCTGCACTCACAATGCACGGACATAGACGGAAAAGCATTTGTATATAGATTAGTCTGTAGGAGTGACCAATGTTAGTGTGAGCCGTTAAGGTTGACTGATGAACCATTATTTGTTTTCCCCACTACTAGTTAAGCATGCGATGATATAAAGGAATGGATTTGATGGTCCTGATGTCTGAGAGTTGAGCTGGCAGCGCTGAGATTCATTGGCTTGAATCCAGGCAGCTGCCTCCAATTAAACCAAGTAGTAAGCCGATCAGCCTGGTCACCAATATTACATTTGTTTCTTTTCTTAATTTGGCCAAATTTCACCTTTCAGAATAAAAAAAGATTAGTTTGACCATCATGAACATTTCTTTGTAGCAGGGCTGATGGGAAAGGGCCACCCTCTAGTGTGTGTTCACTTGAAGGGATCTTAGAAGTAATTATGTAACATCTGCTTGAGCAAACCTTTCCATAACATAGAGTTCCAAATGGACATTGTTTCATAACGATTCCGATAGTACAATCGGGATAATATTGGAAGGAAAACAAAATTGAGCAAAGGCCAACAAATATGTTAGAAGAAAAACTAGGAAAACAGTGAACAGTTACACATGCAACATTACAAAATAGAGGTGTGTGTGTGCAATGAGGTAGTCGCCGTGGTGACGGCAGAAAGCATTACCATGGTGATGATGTTACATTTCGTGGTCGTGCAGCGAGCCAGGTACTCGGGCCGGATGGGGTCTCCCTCCTGCGCCGCTGCCGTCAGGTCCCAGCGGTACGCGAGCGATGCCTGGCGACGCTTCCAAAATTCCAGGAACACCGTGGCTGTTGCGACACACCACACGGGGAGGATTTACTTTGAAAAGTAATTTGACTATCGATTGCTCAAGGGTTCAAAAGTTACCTAATGTAGTCTGTTAAATGTAATGTTCAAAGTAACTTCATTAGTATTTTTTTCTTCTTTCATAAATACCTTTATTGGCTTTTTTTGGTACATTGCCACAATTTTATCCCACTTGCACCATGAGTGGCATGGCATGAGATTGAGATTTCTTTTGGATCTATAACAGAGCAGTGCTGCTCTTCGTGTTACAAAACGTTACACAAAAGCGAATGTCACAGAGCTACCTCTGTGATCTCTGATCCACATAGTAGGGGTAGCTCTTTCCCAACTGCTTTGCCACGGAGAGGAGCGTTTGTTACGTGATAGTCAAGCTAACATTTTTATTCTCAGAGCTGGAATGTAGCCAAATTAAGTACAGAAGCAACTTCAACATTATGTATTTTTTGTATTTGTTGTGCAGATATCGGTGATTGAGTTGAGACCATCATCTCGCTATGATTGAAAAACTTGTTTAATCGCAGGTGGCCACTTTCATTTCAACACAGAATCTCAGCGGCGGCAACGCAGCACTCTGAACTCTGAGCCACCTGGCCACTTTGTATTTTTCATGGAATCGCCTTGGGGTAGCGCATTCGTTGCTTGTTGCAGAGGTTCGTGGTTCAAATTATGTGGCTGCCCTGATTAATATTGCCGGTGTATTAATTACACAAAAATACACACCATCTGCTTCACAGTGGACATTAAAGATTATCGGTTATCATTCGTAAGAGTAGGACAATGTGTACAAGTCATGGTCCAAATGTGCCCTCATTGAGCAGTGGGTTCATAATAGGACTGTCAGGATCACTGCATACGAACATTGCAAGACATGCTCGTACTGTATATGGTTGTACGTATGTATGTTGAACTTCTTTAACACTGTATGTGGCCAAATGTGCTCATCATCATTGCAAACATGTTGATACTTGTCACTGTGTCTGGACAATGTGTGCCAATGCTTAGAATCACTTACCCCAAAGTCCCATGAAAACTGCGAAGAATATGGTGACCGGATTTTCATACATGTGTGAAGTCTGCAACGGCACAATCAGAGGTGTTAGTCACAATTAAACCTTAAATCTTAGCATCCACGTATTTTCAATATCAACAGCAGGAAAGTAACGATGCATCGATTGATTTTTAAGTTAAAATAGATTAATCACTCATGAAACATCCATTAAATTGTGGAGATGACAATGCTCTACAATGTCTGATATTATAGCGATATTCATGTATCAAACAAATCTGTATAAATGTGACAGAAAGAGCAAAATAAGCAATGGGCAATTCCATGATTGTGTACATACATTTCAGACACTTTAAAGTGAATAATCATTATTTCGGCATGACATGTCAACTAATTAGCACTGAAATTCAGATTTAAAAAATACTTTGTCCACTTGTATTGATCGTGGAGAAATACTCATGAAATACATCGTGTCGGATTTACTCAGACAAAGTCACTTTTGCACTCCCGCTGGGATGTGACGATGCATTCATTTTCATGTATTTGTCAAATCATCGACTTCGTCCATTAAAATGCTCTATTTACTAAAACTATAACTACCTTCAAAATGGTCACACGTGTATTATTAGTATAATATTTTTTTAACACCCACACGAATGGCAGCGTAGTGTTTAGCATGATATGCTGCAATCTAGTGATCATGGTTAATGTTAATGATACAATCTCAGCAACGTGAGTTCGCTTTGTGATAATGATGCACAGCACCAATAACCAATAGGTATCCTTATTTAGAGGGAATATCGATGGTGTATTTGTGTGATACCTTCGCAGTCTCGCAGGTATCATTTAGCCTCCAAAAGGTGCATTTTTGGTCACACTGGGGACACATGACCAGGGATCCTCCGATGGTGTTGTTGCATATTTCTCCACTGCACACATAGACACGCACGAACATAAACACACTAATGGGCATAGTACACTTGGATGAGAAATATAATTTGCCTAAAGGTCATGCCGCTTTTGAATGTGTCTTACCCTCCCTTTAAACAAAGTCAGACTAAATTATGGGTTCCAACGTCGAGCATTTTCCAAAGTAAAACGTATTTCCTGATGTTTAATTATAATTTTCGTTCATATCGGTGGTGTAACATCTCTATGTATTGATTTACAGGGGTGTTTACAGCCCTTTTATCAATCCACTGCTGGCTGAGGGCCTCCCCACACCTTGTGGGTCATGAGGGCTATTTAATTCTAGTCATCCCACACTGGTCAGTACGGCTTGAATATGGGAAGCGAAGACTCCAGACATAGAGTACAGCAATGTATTTCCTGCACTTCCTCCCCGCTGTCTATCATGCAGCCCCGCAGAGTCTATGTGTGTAAGTAGTATTATAAGGATACGTTTCACATTTAAACATTTTGGATTTGAATATTTTTTGCTTTTGATTTTCGGATTATTTACAATTTGTAAGAATGTACAATATATTCATGTGAACAAGAGTGACGAAACCCGATGCCACGTGATACGTGTCGTCGTGAGTGACGTCACAATGGGCGATGTCATGTTTTCTGAGCAATCCAAAACAATGTTTAATTTTCCCTGGATTGTCCGAAATATTGTAGCTAGGCTTGATTTTTTGGATTTACTTTTAGAAACAGAGACATTTGGAACATATATACATATACAATATATTGAATGTACTATATTTGTACTGTATATGTATATAAACTGTATGAGATTGTATATATGTGCATATGTACTTTAATAGTTAAATGTTAAAGATGTGGCCCTGAAATTGCTTGCTCATGCCACTGCTGGTGGAAGGTCCTCCACTAAAGAATGCTCTAGATTGCCCCTCGAGATGATATTTGGCCTACTCGTCCATGATGGCCAGACGTCTTGGACACAGTGGGAGTACCCACATTTAACCCCATCACATCTGAACTGCCAATCATCTAACTGCGGTGTCTCCGTTTATACTGCTGAGCATATGTGGGATAATTGAAGAAACCTAGCCATTATTTCAGCTGCCATGCCAGGCGATCGCACTGGAAATCTATAAACTGCAATTCTAGAAATATAACTATTACACCATGGCAGCATCCCATGGGATTGTATATAAGTGTATATGTATGTCTATATGTACTTTACGTGTATATGTACTTGTGTATAGCCTTAGTAGGTGCTTGCTGATACTCATTGTTCAGTCTGTATTGCCATACAGGAGATCTGTGTGATTTCTACATCTGACACATGAGTGTATGTGTGTGTGTTTGTATGCATTTGTCTGTATGCATGTGTCGGGCCAGTACCTAGTGATGTCACGGTCCTTGCTGAATACTCCAAAGAAAAAGGAGATCAGGCCGACGATTGCAGCGAAGATCAGCATCTTTGTGTAGAAGCCGAGCCATGCAAAATAGAGCCCCACTTGCCACCCGAAGTATGACCTGTGCCGACAACATCACTCGCACACACAGCGCAAACATCACCAACCACACATGGCACCAGTGGTGTAGCTATCGAATATGTAAGCAAGGACCATGGACTGGAGGGAAATGTGAAGAGCAGGGAAGGCATGGGCAAATGCTATTCTGGAACTCCATTTTCCCAACCGTCTGTGCTATCAACTCCCAGCTAGCATTCAAGTCCAGCCTTAGGACCTTCCTGGACAGGGCACGTCCCTAAGAGGTACGATGGCCTGTGGTCGAGACTAAGAATGATGTGGCAGTCAAGAGAAGGAATGCGTCTGAGAGGATGTGCACCACAGAGATTTAAGTAATAAAATCAGCATGTGTGCAGGAGCCACATGGATCGTTGCATCAGGAGACTGGGAGAGATGGTGAATGCTTGGAGAAGTCTTCATCCAGCAGTGGATAGGGCATGAACTTACCGCACAAGGTCAAGAGGCTGCTCCTTGAAAGAGCGCCCGGCTCTCGCCCACTCCCGTCGCAGTGTGTTGCGGTCGCCCAGCGTGTTCGGGTTTTTGGTGGGATGAACAGACTCACTCTGACATGGGGAAAGCAATTGTTAGTCACAAACACTGCATGGACATTCACAAATTACCAGCTCCACCCCCCCCAAAACTCTGCCGTGGCGCTGCTGTGGTGTAATGGTGTTGCACACTGCACTGGACTTGCAAAGTTAGAGGTCGCCCATTTGATTTCATGGGAACGACAGTTAAAACAATGACCACGTTTCTTAATCACGCTGCTTCTGCCCAGCAAGCAGTGTAAATGGGTGCACCCACAGTTAGTCTATTGGTTGGTCACGTGTTGTGGGATGAAGTGTGGGTACTTCTAATTCTTCCAAAGACTTCTGTCCCAAGTGAAATAGTCGGCCAAATACCCTTGAGAATGGCTCTCTAGAGTGCTCGTGGAGTCCTTTCCAATGCATGGATATTGAACTTCTTTTGCACCGTATGTAGGCAACCATGCAAATCAGACGTGTGTTTAGTGAGCTGGGGAACTTGGACACCTATACGGCGCATCTCTGTGGGACACTAATGTTAAGTATGTGGTAAGCTTTAGACCAGTGGTTCTTAACCTTGTTGGAGGTACCGAACCCCACCAGTTTCATATGCGCATTCACCGAACCCCTCTTTAGTGAAAAATAAAATGTGATTTTTTTCAAATTCAAGACTTAGATATGTTTTTTACTGGTACACAAAATGAGCCGTGCATGAACATTACCTTGTTCAAAGAATAAAACCAACACAATGCATAAACTCACAACAAATTACATACCTGGAAATCAATGTGACTTCTGCTGTTGCCTTTGAGAGATCAGTTCAGATATGCGTGGCTTCACCTTGGCAAGTGCCACTCTCATGTCATTTTCACAGCAAAGTCTGTTCCTTTTCTTCGTTTTTATGTCCAGCATCCTCGAAAAGGATTGCTCACAAAGATATGTTGTAACAAATGGTATAAAAAAATCCAGGGCTTTCTTAGCAATAACTGGATACTTGTTCATTTGTCGACACCAAAACGTTGAGAGCGTTGTTGTTCTGAAGAGTTGCTGTTGAACCTGGCTCTGCTGAATTTCAATGATTTCGTCGAGGAATTCATCATTGACATCTGCTGTTTCAACAGCAAACGTGAACGGCTGTCTCACCCATGCTGGATATGACTCTCTTGTAGGGAAATATCCGTCGAGAGACTTTGCAAGCTCATCTAAGTGCGTGGCAATTGTTTGCTTCAGTTCCGTGGATACAGAAATATCTCCGATTCCAGACACATCTTCGATCTTACTTGCACAGTCGTCCAGAAGCGGGAAGTTTGCGAAGTTATTGTTCTCTGTTCGTCGTTTCCATAACGGTAGCTTTTTTTGAAAAGCCTTCAGGTGTTCTTCCGCTTCCATGATATTGACTCCACCACCCTGCATCTGCTGATTGAGATGATTGAGAGCTGCGAATATATCAGCCATGTACGCTAAAATGAGAATGAACTCAGGATTTTTGAAGCAATCTGCATGGCAGTGTTGGTGCTCTTGCAAAAACAGGGCTAATTCCACACGCATGGCAAAAACACGATTCAGCACCTGTCCCCGGGATAACCACCGAATATTAGAATGGAGCAGAAGTACCTCAAATTCAGAGCCCATTTCTTTACACAGCTCACTGAAGATGCGGTGCCTCAGAGCACTTTTTCGCACATAGTTCACACATTCCACCACAGTTTTTAATACTTCTGTCATTTTTGGAGGTAAGGTTTTTGTTGCCAACGCATGCCTGTGCAGAATACAATGCGTCACAATGATGTGTGGTGCATCGGCCTTTACTAGCGCACCAAAACCAGACTTTCTTCCCAGCATGACTGGAGCTCCGTCCGTACAAACTGCAGAAACCATATCCCATGAAAGATTGTTGTCTCTGAAGAAGTCATCCACAAGCTTCTTCACATCGGCTGCCTTCGTTGTTGTTGTAAGAGGCTTACAAAATAAAAACTCTTCTTTTATCATGTCGTCTTTCACATAGCGTACAAAAACAGCAAGCTGGCTTAGATCAGAAACGTCTGTGGTTTCGTCGAGTTGAAGGCTGAATTTTGCCGGGCTTGAAATCAGATCCGCGACTACTTGAGCCAAGATGTCTTTACTCATGTCTTCTATTCTGTCACTGACGGTGTCATTTGAAAGAGGAATTTGGGATAATTTACCTTCGGCCGCTGTTCCGAGTATCAGATTCGCCATCTTTAATGCAGCTGGTTTCACAAGTGTTTCACCAATGGTGTGTGGCTTGCCCTGCTTTGCGATCAGGTAAGCAACTTTGTACGATGCTGTCAGGATCGGTTTGTTAACAGGTACAAATCCAAGAGCAGGCAGAGTGGCCCTTTCATCGAATCTGGCTCTCTTCACCCTGAATTCAGCAAGTGTTGTGTTCTTGTATTCCCCGTCTCCATGCAGCTTCAAGAAGTGTTCCTTTAGTTTTGCCGGTGCAAGACTAGAGTTGCTCAACTTGGCGTTGCAAATCATGCAGATAGGACGCTCACTCCCATCACGTTCCGTGATACATGAGAATCCATGTTGTACATATTCGTCCGACCACTTTCTTCTTTTGCCCGACATAGTTAGTATGGATAAAATATTAAAGAAATCACACGACGTACGACAACAACAGTCACACGTTGACTACTGGGTACGCACTAAATTCCCCGCAGCGCTGATTGGCCAAGCAGTGTAGCATGATCATCTGCAGCCAGTGATGGCCAAGCGGGCCGTGTGTGTCATCACAAATTTACACAATAATTCAAGTGTGTCCGGACCTCCGTGGCGGGGGCTCTGCCGAACCCCTGAGATCGACTCACCGAACCCCTGGGGTTCGATCGAACCCAGGTTAAGAACCACTGCTTTAGACTATGCTGAAGCGTCCTAAACAGGTGTGCAATTCAGGTGTCGTACATGGGCCTCCCGTAGGGTGTCAGTGTGCCCTCCACCCCCTCCCCCCCCCAACAACTTACGTCATGCAGTGGATAGGCTGCCGTATAGCAGCCATTTTCAATCATTTGGTTGATATTTAATATGTTCGTGCTGTCTTGTGGCATGGGGTTTTGCAGCATGTAGTGGACCTGTGTGAGCACACATGACACATGACAAACATCACAAACATGACACATAGGGCTAGGTGAGCTATTATTTACTCACTCCACTGTGAAATGTTTCCCCCTCTCCAACCACCACCAGCCTACACAGTTATAATGGGCCCATGACTCTTATTGAGTCCCTACTCGGAAGCGTCCCAGAACGCCCCAAAAACTGAAGTAGATATGTACCGATTTCAGCAAGTACAATGTCCAGATTTCAAGGAGACATTTTCTCCATGCTTCCCATTCATAAAGGCAATTTATTCAGAATACAATACTATCAAAACCCGAAATGAGCACAATATTGGCTCGACAGGATACCTGCTCACCAGGATCCAGGAACCATATCACCAGTAGTCTGTCATTCTTTTGTTGTGCAGGGGAGAGTGATTGAGGGGGCGTGGTTATATAATGTGGGCAGGACTTACAAAGGGAGGGGCTGCTAGCTCACCATGTCTCCTGGTTAAGCATACCAGAAATTTGGTAGCTTTTTCTACAGGGACACATTAACACAACCCCTAAACCGTAAATCCAGGCATTCTTAATAAACCATAATGATTTACACTTCTAATCACATGTCACTCAGAGATCACAAGTTGCGATACAGAGCTATAAACTTGAATAAAAATGATAAAAAAAAACACGACAAAACCCTATTAAATTCACATATGTTATTGCTAAAAAAAAACATTCTGGCATTATTGATACAGCATTCTTGATACAAACGTACGATTTGGCTGCGTACGGCCGGTGGGATGAGGACGTCATGATCCTTTATAGGATAGATGTCCTGCTGCGAACGCCGGAAGGGTGCCGTGAAATAGTCCGGTTGTTTGGGCACGGCTCCCGGGTTCAGTTGGTGAATATTTCCCAGGTAGTGAAGAGGCCCACTGTCTGAGCCTGACACCTGGGGGAGGTCGCTCTCCTTGAGTGGCACCTGTTTGATTTTAAATGTATTAAACGCTTTGCCTCGAGCACATTGAATCATCATCATCAGCCAAAATCAGTCCACGAATGGATGAAGGTCTCCCCAAGTTGTTGCAATCTATACAAGTCCTATAATACAACAAGTCATATAATACAACAAGTCCTTTAATACAACAAGTCCTATAATACAACAAGTCCTATAATACAACAAGTCCTATAATACAACGTTCTATACAAGTCCTATAATACAACAAGTCCTATAATACAAGTCCTATAATACAACAAGTCCTATAATACAAGTCCTATAATACAACAAGTCCTATAATACAACAAGTCCTATAATACCACAAGTCCTGTAATACAACAAGTCCTATAATACAAGTCCTATAATACAACAATTCCTATAATACAACAAGTCCTATAATACAACAAGTCCTATACAACAAGTTCTATAATACAAGTCCTATAACACAACAAGTCCTATAATACAACAAGTCCTACAATACAAGTCCTATAATACAACAAGTCATATAATACAACAAGTCCTGTAATACAAGTCCTATAGTACAACAAGTCCTATAATACAACAAGTCCTATAATACAACAATTCCTATAATACAACATTCTATACAAGTCATATAATACAACAAGTCCTATAATACAAGTCCTATAATACAACAAGTCCTATAATACAAGTCCTATAATACAACAAGTCCTATAATACAACAAGTCCTATAATACAACCATCCTATAATACAACATTCTATACAAGTCCTATAATACAAGTCCTATAATACAACAAGTCCTATAATACAAGTCCTATAATGCAACAATTAATATGCCAAAAGCCTCCACTGCATACCCCACCCACTCTTCAAGTTGTCCCACCAATATCTCCAGTCATGAGCACACGCACATGAGCCAATCTTATCTCGCCATCTCTATGATATACATCATCTTGGGCACGTTCTCTCCTTCTGCTGCCACTCCAATGTCATTTTCGGCCAGCAGACATCATCCCTTCAAGCAACGTGCCCTTCCCGAGCCCATTCACTTTTCTAAAAAGAGTCAATATGTTGCTAATATGCATATTTTTTCAAATGTACGTTTTTCTAATCCGTTTGTATATTTACGTCTCTCGATATCTCGTAATGTCAGTGCTACGATTATTATCGTTGAACGTCATAAATTATAATCATCACAATCATCACCCTCACCATCATACTCTGTATCACATGCATGATCAACGCAATTATCATCACAACCATGATGAATCTTCACAAACATTATTGTCATCACATTCATTATCACCATCATAATCACAATCATCACCACAATCATCATCACAATCATCGGCATCATCATGATCATCATTACAATGACCATCAGAATCTTGCCTGGATGTGTAGAATCTCGGCATAGGTGGTGAGTGGGTTCCATGGCGCGTGTACTTTCACAAAGGTGGTGCGTCCGCTCACCGACTCCTAGTGGATGGCACGAAGTTCATCGTCAGACTCTAGATGAGTGCATTTAGTTGTATTTATTAGACTTTGTTTGACCAGGTGAGAGTTCAAGGGAACAGGATGGTCTCATTTGGAAGAGTGTCCACGGCCGCGTGGATTTTCGTGCTTGTGTCACGTGTTGTTAGCACCTCGTGCCGATCAACGTGTGGCACAACCCAAAAGCAAATTGCATAATGTACGTGCAGTTATCGAACACTTATTACTACAGTATAAATAGCTGGCATGCCACATTAAGGTGGAGACTGTTATACCCTCCAGTATAAAATGGGTAAGCCACAATTAATCCATCTTAAGATTGTGCATGGTGGGGTAAAGTATGGGTATTCGCTATCTCTTTCAAGACGTCTGGCAAGCATAGATGAGTAGGCCATATACCCTCCAGCGGGGATCTTTAGCGCTCCTACTCAAGGAATGTATGCCAGCAGTGATATTATGAAGCAATTACAGTCTAACACCTTTTTATTTGTATACAGTGTCTGTCATCTATAGCAGAGAGACACGCAGGAAACTTACCTCCTTGGGTTCAATCTCGAGATCTAGCCCCATCTTCATCAGGCTTGCCTGATATTCGGTCCTCTTCTTCTGTCAAACAAAATTGACCATCTGTGTTATACATTGTTCTCAGTTGTGTCACTGTGGGAGTCAAGTCAAGAGGTGAGGAAACTTCTTGAACTCTTACAGTGAGTAGAGCCTCACATGGGAATCAATCAGAGAACGGCTCTGCAAAGTAGCATCACTGAACTGCTTCAGTCGGTGTCACTTCAGCAGACCTTAATAAAATAAAAATTTGCACAGCTCTTTGTCAATCAACTGTTTGAGTTCACCTTATTTGTTACAGGGATGGTCTCACTTAGCTAGTTGCTTTGCTATTTTACAAGGGAGATAGATCCATTGTGTGTGGGTACAATACCAACAAAATAAACAAAAACATCAATATTGCAGAGAATGCATACTGGGTACTTCAGCACTGTTGTAATAGTTTTCCATTTGGCAGTTAGAATGTGGATATTACATATATCCTGTAAGTTATGTCTGGGTGTCGGTGTGTGCAATATGAAAGTGGTGTATTTATTGAGGAGTTGTGGATGGAGTGTGATACGTAACGATAATTGATTGTTGTTCGCCAAAGCAGTGAGGCGTATGGTTCAGGGTATGGATGTGCGAGTTGAGTGATGGGAGTCTAGCGTTCATTGACTAGCGTGGTCTGCAGTTGACGATACAGTTTGATAAAGGATGTATACTGTAATGTACTTCTATAGCCCCCTGCCATCAGTGCAGCAATATTCAGTACGTGGTTGTAATGCACTTCTATAGCCCCCTGCCACCAGTGCAGCAATATTCAGTACGTGGTTGTAATGCATTTCTATAGCCCCCTGCCATCAGTGCAGCAATATTCAGTACGTGGTTGTAATGTACTTCTATAGCCCCCTGCCATCCATGCAGCAATATTCAGTACGTGGTTGTAATGGACTTCTATAGCCCCCTGCCACCAGTGCAGCAATATTCAGTACGTGGTTGTAATGCACTTCTATAGCCCCTGCTACCAATGCAGCTATGTTCAGTACGTGGTTGTAATGCACTTTTATAGCCCCCTGCCATCAGTGCAGCAATATTCAGTACATGGTTGTAATGCACTTCTATAGCCCCCTGCCATCACCAAACTCACACTGACCAGCGTGGAGAAGTATGGTAAATAACCCCTCCCCCTGTGAGCTGCATAGCATGGGACAGCTGTCAGCCAGCAATGGATTTAAAAAGGAGCTGTACTCCGCACACATTCTTATTCAGGGTAGGGTAAGGAACTTGGAGGTTCGGTACGCATAATGTGCTCGGAAAGTATTGTATTTTGTATGTGTGTTGAACCTCTTTCGCATCGTACAAAGCCAACCGTGCTCTTCGGAGGTGCGATAATATATAAATATAAGTAGTCATACTACTGTAATACCACGTAATATTTAGCATTCATTGTATTAGTAATACGGTATTTTTTTTATATGCAGGTGTGCATGCCAAACGTTAACCAATGTTAAATGTTAAGCCTTCTCTTTTGAATAGAGTGTGTTTTAAACATGGAGTTGTCTCCAGCTAATTCTTAAATGTATATCATTCATAATGTAGTAGTAGGCAGGTAGTGCATTTATGACACTTCAATTGTACATAGAGCTTGCAGGTGTGATGAAGGAAACCATGGGAAAGGCTGGAATTTTTGTTGAAAAAAGGACAACAGCCACAGTAGCTTAAGAGACCTAACGCGAAGTGGTCGACACTGGCCCATGCGATCGCGTTGCGACGGCGGATCCACTTTCCGCACACAGCAGCTCCTCATGGTGCCCCCCATACCAGGACCAGTGGTGACCTTGTAGCCACAGCCATTCCTCTCCCTGGCCCCATCCGGTCCAGGCATCCCAAATCGTACAAAATGTACTGCAACGGTGGTGAGACAAACAGCCCTTCGGGCGACAGCACGGTGACGGACACAAGCCCTCGCGGCAGCCTGGGCAGCACGCTGCTCCGGACCGGAAGCGGGGGTTACCGCAGCCCTGTGGTGTGCGGAGAGCGGTGCTGCTCGTAGGCGAGCGGTGCGCTGGACGCCTACATCGAGGACTTTGAGCAGAGCGGAATCTGTGCGTCACCGCCACCCAGGATACGTGCAGAGCACAGCGCCGCGCAGCATGGCGGAGCGGAGACGCGCGGAGGAGAGGAGGATGCACAGTGTGGATGAGGGTGGGTTGCGCCTCTCGCCACGCGAGGAATCGCTCCGTGGTGCTTGCACTCGAGTGGCTATCGAGTGTGCACGCGGTGCAATGGTATCGAAGCTATAGTAATAGGTTTTTACCCTTTTATCTGGCACAAAAACTGACACCTTTATACAAGGGATCATGTTTGCAATAACCACAACACAAGTAGTCAAAATGCAAACAAAAAAGACAACTCTGATAATATGCACTGTCCTTGAATTTGATTGGTCCACACCCGAGATGGCTTTTCTGAGATCCCAGTCTCCACTGGTGTTGGACCAGAAGACGCAAAAAGGCGTCTTCTTATTCTTAGCGTCTTCTTGTTTGCATTTTGACTACTTGCGTTGTGGTTATTGCAAACATGATCCCTTGTATAAAGGTGTCAGTTTTTGTGCCAGATAAAAGGGTAAAAACCTATTACTATATCTTGTTACTGGCAAAGGAGGTCTCATAAGGTATCGAAGCTAGTTGACTGGAGGGGGGATAATTGGAGAGGAGAACCCCATTTATTTGCTTGTACTGGGTGCTTGTCAATTATGCTATGCTATCATGAATGTAATGTAATTCCCCTAGAAAAAAAAACCCTTAATAAGGTCTAAAGATACATTTTCGTGAGAGTCCCACACTGGGATGCTTGGCAAATTCCATTAATGAGTTCATTTTATGTCAGAGAAAACTATCCACAGTAAGCACACGCATATGAGAGGATAGCATAGGTCTGAACAGATAGGTCGGTGCATGCATTTCTTTCTCCTGTCATCTTCCAGCAACTTCACTGATTATCGAGTTTGTAAAGTTTCTGAAATCTAAGTGATCCTCCAACCTTTGTGTCAAAATTTTCAGATCCTAGACTGGACACATCTGAAGTTTAAACAATAACAGCTCATGCACTGATTTATCCCATATTCTCACAAACTCCACAAACGGATAACATCATTAGTTATTGATGGTGCAAAGTAAGGCAACATTGCAGGATTGCCGTTCAGGGGTCAAGGAATCTAGGGGAGAGCAAATTCATTGTGTACCAGTAAAATGTCTGTGGGTCTTACATTGCAGGTGGCATGCTGCTTGTGGAGGACCTCATCTCGGGCACGTGCAGCCTCACTGCTGCGCTGCAGCGGTCATGGCTTATAGCCCGACGGTCAGTCTAACCACGGACCAGCTCCTAGAGGCGCCAGTTGACGGTTCCTCCAAGTCCTTGTTCCGCTCGCCTGGCGCCCACCGAGACCTCGCAGTGTCGCACAGAGGCAAGCGGTCATCTCTCGGGGTCACCGCGCACAGCCTCGGCGCATCATTGGTGAGGGGCAATAAGCCAACTGAACGGTTGAGCTCAACAGCGAGAAGCAACAAGGCCCTGATGCCATTAAATGAGTCGGCAAAGCCCAAAAAATATTTCTTTTCTAACCAGAAGAATGTTTTGTTGTACTTACGGAGCAGTGAAGCAACTAGGCGTGAGCACTTGCCGAACGGCGGCTGTGCGACAAGTACCTATCCCAGGTGGTTGACAAGCCAAAAGGATGAGCTGGATGTGTCGGGGATCACGAGCATTCCTGAGCTCAGGTACCCGGCCTGGCTGCGTGACTGCGATGTGGACTCCCAGACCAGCAGCCACGAGACGGATACCAGCACGAAGAGAGCAGTTGCTGCTCAGAGCCCGCAAAGCAGACCAAAGTACCCAGAGTGGCTCAAAGATTTGGACATCTCCGGCCTTACGAATGTAGCCAACGAGGAGCCCGTGTCAGAAGACCTTAGATCCCTAGGTGTGTGTGTATATATATAGTCTGTATATAGCAGATGACATTTCATATATTTTCAGGTACATATTCAGTCTTTTCTCACAGAGACGACTGAGCGGCCACCCATGTGGTTGTGACGTGCGATGCGTGATTCTTGATGCACAGCCTCATTGGAGGAGCTGCTGAGCAGGGCGCGCATGGAGTTGGAATCCCCCGGCTTGGAGGCCCCCTCCCCGGGCAGCTTCAACACGGACGTCTTCCTAGGGGCTGATCGTCCCTGGGAAAACCCCTCCATGCCATTGTGAATTTATCTTTATATTCACACTCACGCACAGCATAGAGGCTGCACCGCCTCTAAGTATGATGTCAGATTATGAATGTTATAAGCTAAGCAGGTAAGCCTGGTTATTACTTGGATGGGAGACTATTTGGTAATAGCATATATTATATATTTTGGCTGCTAGGTAACCAGGAGTTAGTAATACAGCAATGGAATCTTGAATCTATATCCGGAGTTTTGCATTTTACTCCCTCTGTTTTCACTGGGTTCTCCGATTTCCTCTCACATACCACTCGCTGATGAAATTTGCAAAATATCACTGCCAAACCCGCCTGAGACTTGGTGAGATTTTTCTGGCTTCCACCATGATAAGTCAACCAAGTAATTTTCTCTCAATCGTGTCTCTTCTCAGGGCCGTGTACCACCTGTCGCGTCTGAAAGAGCTGGTTGACACCATCAAGGAGAACAAGGATGGCTGCATTTTAAGGCGGTGGTCGAGGTTTGTACTCAGAAGGATACGTTCGCTTGGTCCTGCTAATTCATGGTTGTTAAACATCAGTGGTACTTCAGGTGCTGTGGTGTGAATTGCAATTACTTGTGAACTTGTGGGGCCCGTGGGGCACAGTAATTGCCCTGTTAATGGAAGTGCCACAACAAAGTATTGGAAAAATGTGATGAAGTTCGTTCAGGGTTGGAGTTAGTGAATGGTTGCAGCAGTATTTTGCACAGCAAATCCATGCAGACTCAAATGTCACTTGAAAGAGAACGGATATGTGAAAAATATTGTGAGCACAACTAAACTTATTTTGGTTTTAGCCATTTTGGAAGGAGACTACTTTATTGGGAACATACATGCTAGTATTTGTGTAGTTATAAACATTTGGGAAATCACTGTAAAAGTACATTTGCTTATTTAGATTGCACTATACCTGTATTGTAAAATTTCAGAACCTTTTATGTAACTTGTAATCAATAAACCAAAGTTGCATATTGTATGCAACCCATGACTTGGATTGTTTTTATCATGTCTTGTTTAGCATGGTTGGTTATGTACAGTGTAAAAGAAATTCAACATACATTAAATATTTTCTGATATTTGAATGTTTATATTGTACATGTATATTTATTTTACAATAAATCTGAGACAAAGGCTTATACACATGGAATTGAAAATATTCAGCTATGATTTGTATTTCTCAAGTATTTTAAGAAAAGTCAGCGAGTCTCGTGACATGTCTTCACATTTGGGGGTGATGATTGTGATGGATATCCAAGCATTAACCTGCTTACATTCCTAGAGTATGTAAGGTGAATTTGGGCATTCTGGGTGATTGGGTTTTAGGCCAAACACAGGCAGATGATTGGGGATAGATGTTTTCAAGCATCTATTAATTATTCATCGGCATGTACTATCTTACTATGATGTAAAGTTCAAAGACATGGTTCATGAAGGGAATGGAATAAAAACTCAACTGTGCACAAGTATGGAGGAATTAATACTTGGAATTCAATGCAAAGATCTGGCCATATGGCGTTTACTGGGCACCAGGGTTGCCAAACAACACATGAAAGATGTGTATCAGGCACAGCCTCTGCATTATGAAAAAAATATCACTTCCTGAAGAAGTGCGTTTTGAATTTTGATTTAAAGATTTCGTGACTGCAGTAATTCATATTCTTAGTTTTTTTGGTAAAGTCACGTTGAAGGGAAACAACAAAATAATAAAATATATATAAAACAATAAAAAATTCTCACGACGTTTCGACCATAACTCAAACGGTCATCTTCAGGTGTACCTGAAGATGACCGTTTGAGTTATGGTCATCTTCAGGTGTACCTGAAGATGACCGTTTGAGTTATGGTCGAAACGTCGTGAGAATTTTTTATAGTTTTATATATATTTTATTATTTTGTTGTTTCCCTTCAACGTGACTTTACCGAAAAAACTAAGAATAAGTGCATTTTGCTTCTCTTGTCTTAGGTCACCAAAATAAATTAGAGCAAATGTGACTCGACTGACACAGGCAGCATTTATACTTGTGAAGTGTTCTCCTTCCGACGTGTGGTGTGTGTCGCACACACTGTCGGAGACGAGGTAATTGCAGGAGACATCGTCTCTTTATTATCTTGTTCACACCAACTCCGGCCTCACTCGACCACGTTGCCATAGAGCCCGGCCTAGACACGACCCTGTCCGTGTTGCACCGACGGCATCGACCGAGAAGGCCAACTACTGTCTGGCCACGCAATGATTGGGCGAATGCGGTGTCAACGACAGCGACGACGAGACGAGTCCACTCCCAGAACCGGCAGCCCGGAGCTCTCGCTCTCCGCTGCTTATATTATATTCTATATTCTACTCGGCGCGGCTTGGCTCTGCCCTATCCACGCCTCCCTTCTCGAACCGACCAGAGGGTTCCAGAGGCTTCCCTATGAGGTCTTCCATGACCCTTGCCCCAATTCCTCTGCCCAGCCGGCATACCCGTATATATGCTCAACGGCGTGTGTGCAAACTTTCCACTGCAGTTGCCGCTGCTGGACAGCAGTCAGCGCTGTGTCACTACACTTGTATGAACACAAGAATTACATAATCACGTCTACACTTATATGTAATGGGCTGAGATAGGCGCACACAACTTCTTGGGAGGCAACACTTTATTAACACCAACACATTACATTTAACATAAATTTCGATTTAAAGCTTTCGTGACTGCGGGCTAACACCAATCCCGAATATCCGCCCCCACAGCCCTTTAAATAATCTCCAATACAGCCCCCCAATCGGCTACGCGTGTATGAGTGACGTCCCTGCCCTCTAACCCCCGACCCCCCCGTCCTGCGCGTGCGATTGGTGTGTCGCTCTAAAACTGACTCCAAATCCCCGCCCCGCAGCCCTTTAAACAATCTCCATTGCCCGGCATCGGCGGCAACGCGTGTGCGAAGGACGTCATTGCCCTCTGACCCCTGACCCCCCGTTCAGTTCGTGTGAGTGGTGCGCGGGGTTGTGTGAGCGGAGACGTCGCGTTTGAGTGGCTGAGAAGCGACGGATTGATTCCAGGCAGCCACGTGCCAGCCCCGAGCTATGCCCCACAAACAGGACCCGCGGACCCGAGGGGCTGCGGCGCGAGGAGAGGAGCCGGAGAGCGGCAGCCCTCTCACCGCGAGCGAGGAGTCGAGTAGAGGCTGCTCTCACTCGAGCGAGGAGTCCGGAGCCCGCAGCCCTCCCGAGATCAGCCCTCCCCCAGGGGGGGGGAGTCGGGGGCCCGCGTCCCCCACAACTGACAACCTGTGTACCAACTGGCCGAGCGAGAGTTTGTGTGTATTTGAGCGCAATCGTGCCAGTGTTTAGCTGTACCAGGGAGTTTGGTGCAGCAGAGTGTTTCGGTGTAGCAGGGTGTCCGGATTGTGCCGGCACACTACCCTGTTATCCATAATGTCGTAGGGTGAGCTCCATTAAACGTTAACTCGGACCCCAACCTGTCAAAGCGCCTAATCTCGGAACGTGGTTCTCAACCTCTTACCTCACCCATGCTACGTACCTTTGAGACGTCCTGCTTTTACAAATGTTGATGAACTGGAGGGCAAAGGTCTGGAGGACCCCACATGGAGTCTGGTTTCTCACACCCGAGCCTCCTGTGACATTTCTGGAGGCTTCTCTGGAATTTTTGTCCCATTTATTGAGTGCAGATTTGGCTTACTTCTAGCTTCATCCCAAGACGTCATCCAGTTTGGAAATACCCGAAGGTTGTGGGAGTCTCCCCATGCTTCAGTTTCTTTCCAACCCTCGCAATGGCCGGTTGCTCACCAGCCGGAAGTCTTTTGCTGCTTACACCACGACCGAGGTGTTGAGAGCAGCCATCTCATGGCTGGTCGGCAATGGAGATGGTACTGTCGATTTGGGGAGCGTGAGTCTGTGGCGTTGGTGGTGCTGCTGTCACGGAGGCGACACGAGTTTAGGAAATTCAGTTTTGTGGGTTTCCTGTAGCGAGCACTGAAAGATCCTCCCTTCCTCTTTCTCCACCCTTGTCTCTGCTGTCTCCATGTCCCCGTTCAACTCTTTCTACACCGCTTTCCTTGAATGTGCAGCTGCCTTTACGGCCTCCCCTCTCCCCTTCTCTCCACCTCCAACCCATCTCCGTCGTAATCTCCTCCCCTTTGTTCAGGCTCTTCCCTCTCTTCCTCAGTCTATGGATGGGGTTATTGTTTATCGGGCTCTTATACAAAAAATGGAGCTTATTTTAGCCTTTGAATAGGATTTTCTGTTTTCTTTCGGTAGCGTGTTGCGCACATAGGGAAGATCGAGCCACGCCACCGGTTCCCATTATCAAAATCTTTGTCAACTTGTCTCCCTCGGTAGGAATGCCTTTCCTTCTCCAGCAAGCAATTGTCTTCTCTCCTCCGGTATTTCTTCCGATGCGCTTTCTTAATCTCGCTTGCTGTGTGTATCGGCTCTATCATTCAACAAGGGCAAATTAAAAAATTTGCTTTTTTTTCCTCCACTGCTTTACCACTATACCTCCTGAGTGGGTACTCGGAGTTTCATCTAATGTACTATTTGATGAGTCGCTTCCACACAGCAGAAAGGCGGTAGCTATCCGAACTGTAAATTTTTCTTCCAATTTCGATAGATTCTCGAATTATTCTTGGGCAGTAGTAGCTAGTTTTGCACAGAATTTCAACATTAAAATCAACTGAGTGTCCTTGTTGGCACGTGTGTTCTGCTACTGCTGAACACGGGTGCCAACAAATAATACATTATTTAAATGCATGCCTATAAAGGGCAGCATACTCCAATAGGGATTACCATTGGTACGGCTATTTTAATACACAATAGACAGGAAGGACAAGATCAAAGGGCTCTCATAATGCACATGCATAATGTACGTTGACTTGGTAATCTCCCCCCCCCCCCCCCCCACTTTGCGCGAGAGTGCCACAAATCTGGCTGTCGCCTGATGAAGCTAGTTGTAATTACTGACAAAACGTCGTACTCCGATTGTAAATGTTGTGGCTTGGCTCTCCAAAGTACCAGTGACGAATTGGCTTGTTCTGTTTCCGTGACAACCCTTACTAGTTGGCTGTGTCGAGTGGTGGCGGGTTTTAACGACACGTTTATATATGTATGCGATATAATCCAAAAAACACCTCTATGGATGATATTGGGCGCGACAGCCTACATGTTAAACCAAAATTTAAAATATATACAAAACAATAATTTCTAGTTTTCCTCATTCACATCGTGATTCGTATGAAAAGACATGAGATGATTGAGACATGTTAAATCATAAACGTATTTATTAATATATACAGATAGTCCTCGACTGCAATGTCCTTGTCCACGTGCAAACAGAGTTAGGATAGCAGCCTCCTTTAAAAGTCAGAGTAGATTTATATGCTGTAGAAGACAGTTGACGAATCCTCGCTGCTTGATTCCTCCTCGGATCCCTTCAGCAGTGAGTCGTCACCAGTCTTCACTGCCTGCTCATTCTTCATGTGGCACCGCTGGGGTGGGTGCAATACGCCAGGAGACTCCTTATGCAGCGAGCAGCGAAGCAGGCCCATCTCTGCCTGCTCATCCTCAACGTGGAATTGTGGCGATGGCGGTGAGCTGGGGGCATCGGTGAGGAGGGTGTTACGGAGACGGCCCAGCTCTGCCTGCTGCAGAATCGTCTGTACGACGAAGCGCTCGCGGCGCATGCAGGCGCGCACATGGGATAGCGTGTCCGGGATGATGTATGCAATGCAGGCCTTCGTGAGTAACACCACGTGCTGCACACGTCCACACACAGGTAAAGGATTTTCAGTTTCCGGATTTGCATGTAAAGGGTGCTTACTAAATATAATATGGCAGCATCTTCAAGTGCTTTTCATCTCAGGTCAACTATTCCGGTGACCTGAAGCCTAGGGATATTATATTGTTACGTCGTTTTTCCTAATTAAATTAAGTCATTTGAGCAATTTTTGAACATTTGGCAAATTATACCGAGGCACTTTTTTTGAATTAATGGGTTTTTACGTTCACTATGCAGCAGGCGACATTTATGATGTGCAGTAAATGCACCCACCGTATTCACCTGGGCAGCCGCAAATTACCGCAACAATCAGCAAACACTTACACTCGGCCATGTCACCACTACAAAGATTCCCTGTGTAGCCTTTCACAGACTGAGACAAGTGCATCTATGATGGGTGGCACAGTGCCTGTGGGGGTGGTGTGCACCTTTATCTCGCCAGTGATGATTTTCACACACTTCATCAAGTACTCATTTTAAGGCAGAATCAACTTAAGGGAAGCTCAACACTGGTTCTAATATTTTCCACTGATGTTGGCTGTGGCCAGGAATAGTACTCCGGTCACACAGGATTGGTAGCGCAGTTCACGAACAACTACGCAGCCGCTCCCCTTCCCACACGCACACATGCTTACGTGTGACAAATTGCATCAACAACATGAATCGTCTGCTGCATGATGAAAGTGAGTATTGTATTACCACTATTATTTGTGATCTCAGAAATACTGTGCAATTGTGAGGTGTAATAGCATTACTGACATTTTCTGTAATAACCCATTGACAATGATCACGGTTTGCTCTGCTGACCTTAACAACTGCTCACAGATGAGTCTATACGATGGTGCCGTAGTATATAGCTTTGCACACTAGACTTGCAATCCAGAGGTCGCGGCTGTGAATTGATCTTTGATCATGGCAGTGTAAACAATGGTGAAAGTGTTTTTACATTCCACTGCCTCTATCCACCTAGCAGTGTAAATGGAATACATCCAGTCAATTGGTCGGCTGAGTTTGGTGCTGTCCAGTGTGGGAACTCCCACTTCTTCCCAAGACGTCTGACAAGTGTGGAAGAGCAGTTAAAATACATCTTAAGGGTCTCTCTTGAGCTCCCTATAGCAGGAGCCCTTTTGCCATCAGTGACATGAGCAAGTAATTGGAGGGCTGTACCTTTACCTTTCAATGAGTTTATGAATGTGTGTGTGTGCATGTTGATGTGTACCTGCATGGCAATGACGAAGGCCAGCTTTGCCGTCAGTACTTGCCAGTACTGCTTGGTGACGGAGTAGGCTTGGGGATGATCCGGTGGGTAGCGATAACCAGGATACCTACACACGTACAACCACAAGCACGCATGGACTATATTGAGCAAAGTGCCTCGAAAGTAGAGTTGGCGCTAAATTGAACAAGTATGGTTGTGCACAAACGGTATATGCGTTCACAGCCCTTTAAAAAATCCGCTTCTGAAAGAGGGCCTTCCCACAACGTGCAGCTTGTGGGGGCTCTTTTGACCATGGTTCACGCTGGTCCGTGGCAGGTTGGTGAAGGCAGGGATTAAAGATAATGGGAGAGCAATATAGCACAACTGTTAATTTTGCTGAACTACCCACTGCTGACAACCTAGCTCCGCAGTCACCTACTGCACCTGCATTGTGCATGGTGATCATCAATCTAAGCACGAACAAGGCTCAAGCCTGCTTGACTTCCGGAATCTAAGATCAGCTGTATTCGTGGTGATTTGGTCATAGTCAAGTAAGGTTATATTAAATATCGATCAATATGGTTATATTGATTATAGTTGTGTATGTCAGCAATTCAAAAACGTTAGAGAAAAGGGTTGGTAGATCGCATCAATTTCTTAACTAACTGTGCTGTGAGGTGACCAGAAGATGGCTGTAGAGCAAGTGGTTTCATGTCTGTGTGGACCTTTAAGCTTCATTTCATTATCATGGGTTCTCTAGCACCTCTTATTGCATCCCACATGCATAAAACCACCTTAAACTGGAATCCCAATGCACGGTCTTCCTGCAAAGGGATCTTGAGACTCAATTAAGCAGTCGTGGATTGATAGATAAATAAATAACATTACTCTTTAGCAAGGTAAGAATGAGCTAGAATTTATATCAATCTATTATTATACTTCTCTAAGTGGGACTTTGGTTGTAAAGCCATCCCACCCGTACCCACTGCTCCCCCCCTCCAATTCCCCCTCCCCCACCCCCTTTACTGTCCCCGCCCACCACGCACACTCCTCCCCCAACCCTACCACAACCCCTTACTTCCCAACTAAGCCAAACCCTGTGTCCAGGGTAAGGGGCAGGGCCTAAACAGAGGTGGGGCCTAGGGGAAGTGTGGGTCTTAAAAGGAAAGTCACAGAGTGAAAAGAGGAAGAGAACGAGCCTAATCGGGAAGGGGCGGAGCCAGGAGGACGCCACACCCAGAAGGATGTCGCATCTACCTGGACAACACACCCAGAGATCAGTGCATCACATTCGCAGGGACGGCACCCCCGATAGCTGGGCATGACACTGAATAGCACAAACCTGCAGGTTGTGTGGATTGCCGGATCAAACCAGGCTGGCAGGATGTTGGGATGATTTTGCTCCTTGAAGTCGCTGATCTTGAAAATCGAAAAGCTGTCCTCCGTGTACCCATGCATTGTAGGCGAACCTGTGCCATACTCTGCTGAGTATCCATAATAATACACCAGGCGTGGGATGATGTCCGTTGTGAACGCCAAGATGCATGACTGTGGAATAAGCATACGGAGGCACAGCGATAGCAGTCACTTAGCATGCAATGATTTTACCAAGGCTTCTGAACATCTCACCTTGACAATTACATTAATTTTCACAAATACAATTTGGAGGGTTGCTGCCAGAGTGTAATGGTTAGCATATAAGGACTTGCAATCTGGCAGTCGTCAGTTCAGTCTCCTGACACAACAGTTGAAGCAATGGATAATTTTCTTAAATCTCCCCCACCTCTGTCCAATTAGCAATATAAATGGGTTCATCACTGTTTTAGCGCAGGTAATTCCACATCTTACAAAATGTCTGGTCATCATGGAAGAGTAGGCCAAATACCATGTAGAGGGGTTCTCGAGAGCTACCTTTAGTTGAGGCCCTTCCGCCAGCAGTGACATGAGCAAGCAATTGCAAGGCTTTACCTTTTGCGATTTTGGGAGTGGATAGGAGCGGTGGTGCAGTGATTCGTGCACTGCACTTTGAATTCAGCACACATGCAATTGACTTCCAGCTACGACTAACATCAGTGACGAGTTATACCCGAACCGCTCCTGGTCCCCCACTACACCTCTTCTCATACCTGCCATGACCAGAATGGTGAAGTATGGTAAAAATAACCTACACAGCTAACATGACATGTTATGTCACTCATAAGATGGGATATTGAGCGAGAAAGCGAGCGGACAATCTGGCGACTTACATTGGTGATTACGGAGAGGGTGGCAATGATACTCAGAATGTCGGCCCAGGCTCCAATTCCTCTTGCTCGCGAAACCACAGGCCTCCTCATCTTTGTTACGAGCTTCCACGCGTCGACCCGCACTTCAATGATGTTGTTGAGCAGTGCGAGCAATGGCGCAAGTGGAAATGATGCCACGAAGAGAGTGACAAACCCGAATTGGATAACTGGGGTATATTTTGAGAATGGGTAAGGGGGCAAGGATAGAATAATGAGTGAAACAGGATATAGACATACACTCTTAATGCTGTTATGCTGTGATTACTTTAAGCAAATAAAACATGTTTTCAATGCATTGAATGTGTTTTAGTCAAAGGAGACCCCAAAATATGATCACATTTTCGTATCATTTGTTCACAAAATTATCGTGTCCATTACATTGGCCACTGAGATGCGACCAGCCACTACCATCTTTAATGCTCAGCTCTGGTTCACCTGGGTTTCTTTTGCACCATTTTCCACCACTAGGTGGCTATAATAACTAGATCACATCCTGTATTGAGGACTCCATTAACCGTACCACACATTTTTAGGCATATGCACTGTGGCTGAAATGCCAACAAATCACAGCAGTTAACCACAGTGGACATGATGCACAAGAGTTTTAAATAAATAGTAAGGGGGAGAAACGTCAACCCAAGCTGACCAATGTAGCTGCATTGGTTAGCAGACAAGAGGAGCAAATATGTGCTCCTATTGTTTCTAAAACTTAACTCCGTACATATGCACATACGCGCATGCTCAAAGACAATTGTGTTACAGTATATCCATAGATTGGTGCCTATGGCCAAATCACCCAGTATGCGTCAGATTTAATCAGATCCCAGAAGTTAAGGAGAGCTGAGCCTGAAAATTGGTTGGATGGGTGACCATGCAATAGTTAGTGTGGGGTTGTGAGCAGCAGAGGACAGTGCAGCAAATTACATTGTTGTATTGTACATCTAAGCTGTTACATCTGTGCTCCCTGCCTTCAACAACCCGAAGTGTGGGTAATTTCCCTCCCACAACAATGTCCGACAGATACACAGGGGCCGTACACACGTGCCTATATAGTCAAATGATACCCAATTGTGTGTGTTTTTTTTAATAATAAAGTAAAACGCGTTGACTCCGTAGTGTGATCCTCTGAGCTCATTGTACCCATCTCGAGGTATTCATCAAAGAGTCCAAGTGGGCTCTGGGGCTGTTGGTCCAAGTGTTTTCTGGAAGAAGTGTTTGGTAACTGGATAAGACCATCAAGGAGAAGCCAGTTTAATCGTGGCTCGGTGACTGAAACCCAGAGTTTCACGGTTTAACCCAACATCCGAGCAGCACCACATCAGATCTCTAGACTCCTCAGCGCAGGCATACAAATATGGTCAACATATGCGTACATTAACTAATTTGTGAAATTATGAATTACATCCAAATGAAATGTAGTGTGTGCATTACTAGGACGTACCTAAAGGTGCCAGGTTGGATTCATCCACCTTGGGGATGCTCTGCTCCACGCAGCCTCCTGCTTCCGTGCAGTCCATCCTCTTGATGTCCGAATTCTGGCTGTTGCTACTGCTGCAATTGGTGACACTGGTGGTGGTCTCCTTTCTTTTAATGGACTTAGGTCTACTTCGCTTTTCCTTCTTCTTCTGCTGCAAGGCCATCAACACTTTCATGCTCGTAATAGGATCGAGAGCAGCGTATGGTTTATTCTCACTGACTGGTGAAGCAGTTTGTTGACGTGGAACTAGGCCAAAGCATTCAAAAAAATTGGATTTCATGTCATTTATCTTAACGCCGCTATCTTTTGTCGAAGTGTAATCATGTTCAGGCTTCGGTCTGTACAAGAACTGTGCGTGAAGACTTTCATGAGTTTTCAGGATTTCAATAGGACTTAAAAATCCGCAGACTGAGCACATCTCATAGGGCGACGGTGGATTCAACACCGCATTGGCAAAACTGCCGTTATTCACCAAGCCTGGTGCACCCTTTATCATATAATCCTTTTCATGGGTCTTCATGTGCCTTTTTAATTTTCCTGGCTGATTAAACCTTTGTCCACATATGCCGCACCATTGCTCACGGGTCTCGTTATGCGTTCTTACGTGGGCTTCTAGGCACCATGCCAGTTGGAATTTTTTCCCACAGACGTCACAAGAGATAAGTTTTTTCGCTCTTGTAACTCTACCGGATTGAGGTGGGGTTGAGACGGGTGCTGGTGAAGTGCCATCGATGGTGAAGGCAATTCTCCCAGCACCACCATGACTCGCAGCAGGGTTGCCCTCGCACATCTGAAACAAAAGACAAAGGTCACGCGCATGACACCCGTGTCACGAGTGTACTCACAAAGGCATACTTAAGGTGACATAAGATTAATATATACTACAACTCATTATACCAGAACTCCACAATATTGCAGTTCCTATCATGTACGATTTTACCCTCTTATCCACCCAAGTAATATTTTGTTTCTAAACAACAATGACTAACTACCTCCATTTTCCTAATGTTACCCACCAAATAGGTCTTTCTGTATATACACACCAACAATATAATGATTGCACCACACGTTCACTCCACTATTCACAACACTCTGACTCGCAACCTCCATGTAAGATTGTAATATCATTTCTGTATGAGGGCCCGTCAAGAAGTTTTGGGAATGGACACTTTTTTACAAACAACTACGTAAAATAGTATTCATTAAAAGTACAGTATAGTACTACTAATGGCACTTATAAGGGAACGTCATTATCTCTCATGCTAATTATTACAATGTTAACTAGTTACCCAGGAAAGCTTCATTGCGTCTAAGTACTGCATTTTCAGAAAGGTCCCATTGCATTGAGATGTTTGCGTGAGTGGAACCCAGAGAGACCCCACCTTGCATATTGGGAAATAACACAACTCCACACAGATGGATTCAACCCACAAGCTAAAAGCATTCCCTGTTCAACAAAGTACTCAGTGTAATATTTAATATAATTTATTTGGTAATATACAGTATCGTAATTGTATAGTGAATCTACAGCAGTGTGGTATGCAGTAGGGTTGGTAAAATAATACTTAGTGTAATATTACAAGTCTAATATTATTATAAACTAACGCAGTGGTTCTTAACCTGGGTTCGATCGAACCCCAGGGGTTCGGTGAGTCGATCTCAGGGGTTCGGCAGAGCCCCCGCCACGGAGGTCCGGACACACTTGAATTATTGTGTAAATTTGTGATGACACACACGGCCCGCTTGGCCATCACTGGCTGCAGATGATCATGCTACACTGCTTGGCCAATCAGCGCTGCGGGGAATTTAGTGCGTACCCAGTAGTCAACGTGTGACTGTTGTTGTCGTACGTCGTGTGATTTCTTTAATATTTTATCCATACTAACTATGTCGGGCAAAAGAAGAAAGTGGTCGGACGAATATGTACAACATGGATTCTCATGTATCACGGAACGTGATGGGAGTGAGCGTCCTATCTGCATGATTTGCAACGCCAAGTTGAGCAACTCTAGTCTTGCACCGGCAAAACTAAAGGAACACTTCTTGAAGCTGCATGGAGACGGGGAATACAAGAACACAACACTTGCTGAATTCAGGGTGAAGAGAGCCAGATTCGATGAAAGGGCCACTCTGCCTGCTCTTGGATTTGTACCTGTTAACAAACCGATCCTGACAGCATCGTACAAAGTTGCTTACCTGATCGCAAAGCAGGGCAAGCCACACACCATTGGTGAAACACTTGTGAAACCAGCTGCATTAAAGATGGCGAATCTGATACTCGGAACAGCGGCCGAAGGTAAATTATCTCAAATTCCTCTTTCAAATGACACCGTCAGTGACAGAATAGAAGACATGAGTAAAGACATCTTGGCTCAAGTAGTCGCGGATCTGATTTCAAGCCCGGCAAAATTCAGCCTTCAACTCGACGAAACCACAGACGTTTCTGATCTAAGCCAGCTTGCTGTTTTTGTACGCTATGTGACAGACGACATGATAAAAGAAGAGTTTTTATTTTGTAAGCCTCTTACAACAACAACGAAGGCAGCCGATGTGAAGAAGCTTGTGGATGACTTCTTCAGAGACAACAATCTTTCATGGGATATGGTTTCTGCAGTTTGTACGGACGGAGCTCCAGTCATGCTGGGAAGAAAGTCTGGTTTTGGTGCGCTAGTAAAGGCCGATGCACCACACATCATTGTGACGCATTGTATTCTGCACAGGCATGCGTTGGCAACAAAAACCTTACCTCCAAAAATGACAGAAGTATTAAAAACTGTGGTGGAATGTGTGAACTATGTGCGAAAAAGTGCTCTGAGGCACCGCATCTTCAGTGAGCTGTGTAAAGAAATGGGCTCTGAATTTGAGGTACTTCTGCTCCATTCTAATATTCGGTGGTTATCCCGGGGACAGGTGCTGAATCGTGTTTTTGCCATGCGTGTGGAATTAGCCCTGTTTTTGCAAGAGCACCAACACTGCCATGCAGATTGCTTCAAAAATCCTGAGTTCATTCTCATTTTAGCGTACATGGCTGATATATTCGCAGCTCTCAATCATCTCAATCAGCAGATGCAGGGTGGTGGAGTCAATATCATGGAAGCGGAAGAACACCTGAAGGCTTTTCAAAAAAAGCTACCGTTATGGAAACGACGAACAGAGAACAATAACTTCGCAAACTTCCCGCTTCTGGACGACTGTGCAAGTAAGATCGAAGATGTGTCTGGAATCGGAGATATTTCTGTATCCACGGAACTGAAGCAAACAATTGCCACGCACTTAGATGAGCTTGCAAAGTCTCTCGACGGATATTTCCCTACAAGAGAGTCATATCCAGCATGGGTGAGACAGCCGTTCACGTTTGCTGTTGAAACAGCAGATGTCAATGATGAATTCCTCGACGAAATCATTGAAATTCAGCAGAGCCAGGTTCAACAGCAACTCTTCAGAACAACAACGCTCTCAACGTTTTGGTGTCGACAAATGAACAAGTATCCAGTTATTGCTAAGAAAGCCCTGGATTTTTTTATACCATTTGTTACAACATATCTTTGTGAGCAATCCTTTTCGAGGATGCTGGACATAAAAACGAAGAAAAGGAACAGACTTTGCTGTGAAAATGACATGAGAGTGGCACTTGCCAAGGTGAAGCCACGCATATCTGAACTGATCTCTCAAAGGCAACAGCAGAAGTCACATTGATTTCCAGGTATGTAATTTGTTGTGAGTTTATGCATTGTGTTGGTTTTATTCTTTGAACAAGGTAATGTTCATGCACGGCTCATTTTGTGTACCAGTAAAAAACATATCTAAGTCTTGAATTTGAAAAAAATCACATTTTATTTTTCACTAAAGAGGGGTTCGGTGAATGCGCATATGAAACTGGTGGGGTTCGGTACCTCCAACAAGGTTAAGAACCACTGATCTAACGTATAGGGTAGTGTATAGTAACGCAGTGTATAATTCAATGTTGGGGTCTGTCTATGGCAGTTTATAATAAAAAATATTATTTGGAGGCATATTATAATATTTTTTGCGACATAGAAGTGTAATGTATAATAACTTATTGTTAGTAGCTCAGCTTAGTGGAGAATATATTGAGTACATTGATTATATTGATGTAGTTTATATTTAGTTCTTTCACATCGGTTTATTGTATGATAGTTGGGTAGTTGCAGTTCTTTAGCGTCAATATACTAAATGCCTCTGTTGATATGTAAACTCTGACTTTAACATAGCTACTTCTGTCACCAGTTACATGCTAATTCCTCACATTAACATCATGCTAATCTCCCAGTTACATGCTAATTTCTGACTTTAACATCCTGCTAATCTATCACATTAACACAGCTACTTCAATTCTAAATTCTTCTGTTGATATGTAAACTCCTTTGTCAAGGAGCTCTGCTCCTCCCACCCAGCTTAAAATACGCTGCCAAGCTTAGCAGTGTTCATTGGAGCGCTGTCTTTCCGACAGTTCTGTTTCTTCACCTGAGGAAGGCTACTTGTGTTGTGGTCGAAACGTTGTGAGAATTTTATTATGTTTTGATTTTATTATTTTATAATTTCCCTTCTACGTGACTTTACCGAAAGAACCAAGAAGATGAATCCCTGCAGTCACGAAAGCTTTAAATCGAAATTTATTCAAATCAAGTTGTTTTATTTTTACCACAGTACTTTATGGAATCCTCAAGAATTAATGCATTTTTAGAAGTATTAAACTATACTTGAAGATGTGTGAGAATGTAATTCTGCAGATGCAAGCACAGGCAAATTCGTATCTGCATATACCAGTTTCTGGGCCTCCTCACTTCACCAAACCCGCATTGACCGGCATGGTGAAGTATGGTTAAACAACTCCCACAAACGACATGGTGTGGGGGAGGCCTCTATCAAGACGCTGGATCGACAAAGGGCTGATACATGTCACGACATTGTACGTTAAGACCGTTCTCTAGTCAGCACAAGCCGTCTATGTGGACAATAGAGGGCACGACACACGTGTACACGATGTTTGTGTGCGTATATTCAGCGTGTGTATCACGTAATAATTATATAAGGTCGCGATTATGCTCAAAACGAACCAAATGTATAACATCACGAATAACTTTGGAGGTCTCCAGAGCCTGAACAATATTTGAAGTAGACACTGACCCTTGTCACGAGTTCTTATGAACTATAAACTAAACTATAAACTATTTATATTTTACCAGGTAAGGCCCACTGAGCTATATAACTCTTATCAGAAGCGACCTGGACACAAATGATAGCTCAACGAAAGTGGCTTATCATGTGAACATTTATAGCAGCCAAGTACTCTAAACTCACGCTTATAAATGTGGAGGGGAACACAGAAGGACCAGGAGAAGAATCTACGCCACCACAGGGAAAAAAATAAACAAATACAGAGCAGGCGTCAGGGTCTGGATGGATCCTCCACGCTGCTGTAGGCCTGGCGAGGTTGTTAACATCTCGACACCGCGGCGCCCCTTATTAAAAGCTTAGCCATGTCTAGCAAGGTTATTGACTCATTTCACTCGACTCACGGCACCACAAGTAATGTATTAAACAAATAAAACAATAATAAAGTAGAGAGGCACTACTTACATTTAACAATGTTTTTGTTAACTTTAAAAGGAGCGCGCTTCTCTCTGGCTTGCAGTCCGGCGATCGCGGTCTCCTCTGCGATTGGTCAGCGCAGGCGTCACCCAGGGTGACACGCCACGCCCCCTTTGTTATTGCACGCCCCCACGTAGGCGAGAGACTCCTCCCACTTCCTGGATAAGCCACGCCCGTCGCGGCTATGCCCCGCCCACTGTCGTGCAAGCCACTCCCCCGCAGATCGGGCCAAGCTCACCCCACGGTTAAAGCCACAATCGGAATCTTTATTTACAGGCAGTCCTCGACTTACGAACGCCCAAATTACAAACAGCCGCCCTTCAGAACCAACTGACATGAAATATAAATTATTTTATATCGCCTGAAACCGCGAACTCGCGCTTGTAAACTGAAACCGCGGAACTTTCTTTGTTCAGCGGAGCGATCGTCCGCGAGATGTAAAGAGTCAGCCTCGCGCTGTGAGTGCGTGAAAATAATAAGGAAAAATCCAGGTTCATATTCTTGGTTCTTTCGGTAAAGTCATGTAGATTGAAAATACAAGTTAAATAATAAAATAAATTTAATAAAAAATACAAAAAAGAAATTGAAAATAATAAAAGCTTTTATTATTTGCAATTTATTCATTTATTTTTTTATTTTTTTAATTGGCAGAACCTACACGCCACGTTGGTGGCCGGCAGATGGCAGCATCTACACGCCATAATCTTGGTTCTTTCGGTAAAGTCACGTAGATTTGAAAATAAAAGAATTAAATGAAAAATCATTAATTGTTATTATAAAATGTTGATTTAAAGCTTTCGTGACTGCAGGGATTCATATTCTTGGTTCTTTCAGTAAAGTCACGTAGAAGGGAAACAATAAAATAATAAAAATATTTTTAAAAATATCAAAAATTTTACTTTTCTTTTATTATTTATATTTTCTATCTACGTGACTTTACCCAAAGAACCAAGAATATGGCGTGTAGATTCTGTCATTTTAAAAATACAAGAAAATAAATGGAAAATAATAAAAGCTTTTATTATTCTTAGTTTTTTCGGTAAAGTCACGTTGAAGAGAAACAACAAAATAATAAAATATATATAAAACAATAAAAAAATTATCACGACGTTTCGACCATAACTCAAACGGTCGTCTTCAGGTGTGTTGGTTCGCATAAATTTATTTTTAAACGGCGCATTTATTTATTTATTAAAAAAACGTTAGCGCCACGCGCAACGATTTAGCAGTTCTATATTCTGAAAAGAATAGATGGACTAGTCCTGGGTAAACTGCCAAATCGTTGCGCGTGGCGCTAACGTTTTTTATAAATAAATAAATGCGCCGTTTAAAAATAAATTTATGCGAACCAACACACCTGAAGACGACCGTTTGAGTTATGGTCGAAACGTCGTGAGAATTTTTTTTATTGTTTTATATATATTTTATTATTTTGTTGTTTCTCTGCAACGTGACTTTACCGAAAAAACTAAGAATATGAATTACTGCAGTCACGAAAGCTTTAAATCAAAGCTTTTATTATTTTCAATTTATTATTTTAATATCAATTTTTTTTTTGTCTCTGTGACTTTACCGAAAGAACCAAGCATATGAATGTGGGTTTTTTGCTTTTATTATTTTCAATTTCACACTTTTGATTTGATTTTTTATTTTTATTTTCTATCGACGTGACTTTACCGATAGAACCAAGAATATGGCGTGTAGATTCTGCCAATTTAAAAATTAAAATAGATTGAAAATAATAAGCAAAAATCCAGATTCATATTCTTGGTTCTTTCGGTAAAGCCATGTAGGTTGAAAATAAAATAATAAAATTAAATAACAAATACAATAAATAAATGGAAAATAATGAAAGCTTTAATTATTTTCAATTTATTTTAATTTGTATTTTTTTTCAATTGGCAGAATCTACACGCCATATTCTTGGTTCTTTCGGTAAAGTAACGTAGATTTGAAAATGAAAATAATAGAATTAAATGAAAAAATACAAATCATGAATTATTTTTTTTTACTTTTCTTTATTTTTTATATTTTATATCTACATGACCTTACCCAAAGAACCAAGAATATGGCGTGTAGATGCTGCCACCTGCCAACATTGGTGGCCAGCAGATGGCAGCATCTACACGCCAGATGCTTGGTTCCTTCGGTAAAGTCACGTAGATAGAAAATAAAAATAATAAAATTAAAATAATGAATTGAAAATAAAAGCTTTTATTATTTTCAATTTATTATTTGTTTTTTTAATTTTGTAAATAATACATTGAAAATAAAAGCTTTTATAAAAGTTTAAATTTTATGTCATTATTTTATTTTAGTTTTATTTTCTATCTACGTGACTTTACCGAAATAACCAATATGAATCTGGGTTTTTGCTTATTATATTCAATTTCTTATTTTTATTTGTAACTTTTTTTAAATTGGAAGAATCTACACGCCACGTTGGTGGCCGGCAGGTGGCAGAAAAATAAAAATGATAAAATAATAAATTGAAACTAATCAAAGCTTTTATTATTTTCAATTTATTAAAAAAGCTTTTATTATTTTCAATTTGTATTCTTAAATTAAATTATATCATTTTTATTTTCAAATCTGCGTGACTTTACCAAAAGAACCAAGAATATGGCGTGGCGTGTAGATTCTGCCAATTTAAAATTTAAAATAATAAATAGAAAATAATAAAAGCTTTTAATATTTTCAATTTATTTTTGTATTTTTCATTTTTAACTTTTATTTTATTATTTTATTTTTATTTTCTATCTACATGACTTTACCGAAAGAACCAAAAATATTAATTCCTGAAGTCAGGAAAGTTTTAAGTCAAAATCTACACGACACATTGGTGGCCGGCAGGTGGCAGCATCTACACGACACATTCGTCGCCATTCCTGTGGCGTGTCGATGCTGCCAGGTGTGATTGGAGAGGTGAGTGCGGTTGGTGAGGGGTGATTGGGGTGGTGAGTCAGGTTGGTGAGTTGCATGGTGAGTGTTGTCAGTGAGCACCTGGAGGATTCTCCACCACGGCGGCCTTTGTCTCCCCCAGTAGCGATGTTTACGACACATCGCACCTGGTACTCATCTGAGGTTGAGTCGACCTCACACTCTCTTACTGTCTCAAAACAACAACCGCCATGCGCCACTAAGTGGCGGTGACATCACCACGACGCTTGTGGCTGGCTGATGCACCACCTGTGCCCCTTACTGTGCCAACTTGCTGAGCTTTAGCCACCCGACGCTCTGCTCGTTTTTCTGAGCGTCGCTCCTTCGCCCTCCGTTGTTGTTGGAGGGTGACTGCCTCCAACTGCCCAGTAGCAGCGCCCTTCACGAGCCTCCTCCACAGAGGCCGATCTTGACACCGCTGGTACCAGTCATCGGCAAGTCCACTCAGCTCCACATCCTCCTGTACCACATCACTCCATCTCTTCTCTAGCCCGTCGCCACGCCCGTTTAGCCCCCTCGATCCGGCCGAACAAAAGCTATTTGGGCATGCGGTGACTGGGCATGCGGGCTACATGGCCCAGCCAACGCAGCCTTGCCTGCTGGAGGAGCTCACCGATGGGACTTTGTCCAGATCTTTCGAGGATTTGTGAGCTCCTCACACAATCCAGCCAGGTTAAACCCAGGATTGATCATAGGCAGGCCAGCCTAAATGTTTCCAACCAGTGAAGATGCTGCATTAAGGGGGTCCACGTTTCGCAAGCGTAGAGAAGGGAGGGAATGACTGTGACCGAGAAGACCCGAAGCTTCATGCGGAGCGACAGACCAGGTAGCTTCCACACAACGTTACACAACTGATGAAAAGATAATGCCGCTCGACTAATTCGGAGTGAGACCTCTGCTGTTAAACCGGAGCCGGTCATGAGCACACTGCCCAGGTATGGGAAACTCTCCACTCTCTCCCCAACTGCCCCATCACCGATTGGGAGTTGTGGGGGTGGAGTGCCCAATGGCACAAAATACCCAGGCAGGTGCTTCGTTTTGGTGGGGCTGATAGTAAGTCCCCACCTCTTAGTGGCACACTCCAGTTTCAGCAGCAGCGCCTCCAACTCCTCCTCTGAATGAGCATCAATTACCAGGTCGTCGGCATACATAATGTGGTTGACCAATAGGGAGCCATCCCTTGACCGCACCCGGGCATCGATCAGCCTCCCATTGTATCTGTACCAGACGGAAATTCCTCCAGTACAGCTACTGAAGGCTTCACGAACTGTGTGGTCGAAATAGAAGTTAAATGTTGGAGCCAGAGGACATCCCTGTCAGACCCCAAGGTGTACAGGGAATGGCTCTGACTCCCGGCTACGTAGTTTTACCCGGGCCTGCTCACCATCATGAAGGTCCTTAATGAGCGTGAGCAGAGGGTCAGGGACTCCGAAAGCATGAAGACCTACCCAGAGCCCAGGCCTACTGATGGTATCATAGGCCCTAACCAGGTCAATAAAGCAGAGATGTAAGTCTTGTTAGAATTCCCTACACCTCTGCTGTAGCAGACGGACAGAAAATATGGCATCTGTGCAGGACCGCCCTTTCCTGAAACCACATTGGGGCTCCGCAAGCCTCTCCTCAGCGTACCTAGCAAGGCGATGTTGAATAATCCTTGCCAGGACCTTTCCTGGCACACTGAGGAGTGATATGCCCTGTAGTTGTTACAGTCTGTGCGGTCCCCTTTCTTAAAGAGCGGGACCACCAGGGCATCCTTCCAATCCTGCGAAACCCATCCAGTGGCCCAGACTGTTGTTACGATGTCATATAGGGCAATCTACGCACAAACGCCACCCTCCCTCAGCATTTTCGCTTTGGAGATCATCTCTGCTTTGGTGCCTTTCCTGTTCTCAGACTCTGGATCGCCCTCAGTACTTCCTCAATGGATGGTACCTCAGCCAGCCACTCACAGGGGGTGACTTCCTCTAATATTTGAGGCACCACATCCTCAGCAGGGTCATTCCCACTTTGTCCCATGATGTTTTCCAGGCTGAGGGATTCCCCCTCCCCCAGGACCTCACAGAAATGCTCAGCAAATCTGCAAACCTGTCCCTGGGGGTCGGAGATTGGATCACCCTTCGTTCCCCTAATGGTGGTGTAGTGGGTATAAATTGACGAATAAACTTCTGATGAGGCAACACGATATTTATTGTCTTCCTTGCAAGTCTCTAACACAAAGGGTATATCGGTCCCTTTACCCGATACCTGGGGAGGTATGGCCTCCGGATTATGCGGGCCCTATCACTAGGTACCCCGTTACCCTTCATCCTCCGGCTGGGACCCTAGGAGAGGCTATTTGACCTGACCATACCCAGTCCGTGGGTCCTGACCACTGGCCTCACTGAATTCCGGCCCTTAGAAGGACAACGGAGCTTGGGGTCCAGAGTCCTATCTTCAGCCCAGGTCTTCGTTCTTCAGCTTGCAGATGACTGAGCCAGCCCTCTGAGAGGTCCGGCTTATGGTTCGTGGCTTGCTCCGCCCGAGCCACGCTTCCCTTCTAGAACGGGGAATGTGTCCCAGGATCCGTTTGCTAGGGTTTGTAGTTGGCCCCTTTTTGGGCCATGGACATTAGCCCTGGCGTGATAGCGCTTCCGCCCCCTATTGACGATAAGGGGACGCTACCAGCCCACAGAGTGGTGAGTGACGATTACCCCTACAATGGTAATAGGTGTGGCGCTGTAGGTTACTTTTTTGATGGAGTTAAATAGGGATTTGTGATCGCGGGCCATTGAGGCAGACTCCATCTCCTCAGTAACCCGCGACCACCACCCATCCTTGCAGCGCCTCACGGCTCTCCGAACCTCCGAGCGAAGGCTGCGGTAAGCCTCCTCATTCTCTGACGTGGGATGCTGTAGACGATTAGAGTGGGCCTGTCGCTTTTTCTCAACAATACTGAACACCTCCTCTGTCGGCCAGGGTCTCTGGGGAGGTCTGGACCGCGTACACAAAGCAGCCATTGCAGCTGCATAAGTCACAGGCCTAAACCTCGCCCATTTACCCTCGACATCAGGAGGAGTGGGGGACGATGCTGTCTCACTCACACTCACTCACAGCGCGAGGCCGACTCATTACATCTCGCGGAGGATCGCGCTGCTGAACAAAAAAAGTTCCGCGGTTTCAGTTTGCAAGTGCGAGTTCGCGTTTTAAGGCGATGGGGGCCGTCCATAAATGACGTCACGCACCTGGGGAGGGGGGGGGTCAGACATTTGTGACGATGTGTGACGAGGGGGGGGGGGGTGAGAAATGTGACGTCACATCAAATGCGCAACTTTAAGTAATTATAGACAACACGTTCTACTTAGTTAAATAGACTTTTTTATGTTTTCTCCGACAACAACAGAGTGCAGCACTACATTAAATACGCACTACAATGACAATAGTTTAAAGCGATTTGAGTCATATTTAATTTTCAAAATGTAAACATGGTTTTGGGGGGGGGGGCAGAGCTTTGTGACGTCATATTTGAGGGGGGGTCTGACTTTTTGTGACGCCGTGTGACGAGGGGGGGGGCTCAAAAATCGTCCAAAATCGCGTGACGTCATTTATGGACGACCCCATATAAAATAATTAATATTTCATGACAGTTGGTTCTGAAGTGCGACTGTTTGTAATTTGGGCGTTCGTAAGTCGAGGACTGTCTGTAAATAAAAATTCAAATTGTGGATGTGAGACTTGAACCGTGAAGTGAGCTTGGCCTGATCCGCGGGGGCGTGGCCTAACCGATAGTGGGCGGGGCATAGCCGCGAGGGGCGTGGCTTATCAAGGAAGTAGGAGGAGTCTCGCTCTTACATGAGGGCGTGCAATAACCCAAGGGGTGTAGCATGTCACCCTGGGTGACGCCTGCGCTGACCAATCGCAGAGGAGAACGCGAACCCTGGACTCCAAGCCCGAGAAGCGCGCTCCTTTTAAAACTAACAACATTGTTAAATGCAACTAGTCACAAAAGCTTCAAATCAAGATCGGTTTGAATTATTTATCGAGTGTGGGTAGAATCTGTGCAGAGTTGTGCTGTTTCCCCATGTGCAAGGTGGGGGTCTCTCTGGGTTCTACTCACACAGAGCCAAACGCTCATTAATGTAATTGCCAAAGATCTCAATGCAATGGGAAACTTCTGAAAAAAATCAGTCTTTAGACTCAATGAGGCTTTCCTGGGTAAATAGTTAATATTGTAATAATTAACATCACTTATGAGTGCCACGAATAGTACTATACTGGACTTTTAATTAAGACTATTTTACGTAGTTTTTTGGAAAAAGTGTCCATTCTCAACACTTTTTTACAGGCCCTCATGCAGAAATTATATTGCAATCTTACATGGGGATTGGGAGTCAAGTGTGTCATGAATAGGGACTGAACGTATGGTGCCATAATTAGCTTGCTGTTGTGTATATACAAAAAGAATCTCTCTCGTCAACATAGTGCTGATCTCCCATTAACACTGCTGTTGTGCGCATATGCGAGAACGATACTCTTATGCAGCGACGGAAGCTCATTTCATGCTAATCTCTCTCTCTAATCTCCCCCATTAACACAACTGACGTGCTTGCATCCGGGGATGGAATTCCTTTCCAGCTCAGACCCCACCTGCTTGCCCTTCACCACGTATATAACCTCTTGTTTTAACAGCTCACTTGCTGGTTCAGCAGTTCTACCGCTGGATTATTTTTTCCGCCTGACAACGACCGCTTGTGTTGCGATCGAAACGTCGTAATGTTGTTTTTTATTTAATTTTTCTACGTACGTGACGTTACTGAAAGAACCAAAGAGTACTTATTTGGGTGGATAAGGAGTACAATAGTAGATGATAGGATCTGCACTATTGAGGACTTCTGTTATAATGAATCTGTTATAATGAATCTTGTCACATTATGTATGCCTTTGTGAGTCCACATATGACACAGGTGTAATGCGCTTGAGCTACTCGGCCGCGAGTCATGGTGCTGGAAGAATTGCCTTTGCCATGGATGGCACCAGCAGCTCCAGCAGCAGCAGCTTGTCGAGTCCTGGTGGTGAGGAGGCAGAGTTGCAGACAATGCCACCTTCTGCAAAGGGCGCACCTGCATGCAACGAAGTTATTGCTAACACAGCAACCGCGCATGGAACGAAGGCGCCTGCTGGGAAACGCCACGCCTGACCAGCGCCCGTTTCGACTCCACCTCACTCCCATAGTCACTAGAGTGAGAAAACAAATGTCTTGCCAAGTCTGTGGGAAAGCATTCCAACTGCCATCATGCCTAGAGTCCCACATGAGAACGGATAAAGAGACCCCTGACCAATGGCATCTGCGGTCGAAACTTTGATCAGCCAGGCAAATTCAGAAGGCATATGGAAACCTACGAAAAGTCCTATTGGATATTTCTTTGCTGTTCTATTACTGAAGCTATCAACAGAAGGGTGTGTACCGGATTAATTGCACTTGTGGCAAATGCTATGTAGGGCAAACAGGAAGAATGATCAGCATGAGACTAAAAGAACACCACAGAAATATGAAATACTCACAAATACAACTGTCAGCAGTAGCAGAACACGCGTGCCCACAAGGACACTCAATTGATTTTGATAATGTTGAAGTTCTGTGCAAAACTAGTTACTACTGGCCAAGACTAATTGCATAATCTATCGAAATTTAAAGAAATAAAAATAATTGTAATCGTTTGGATAGCTACCGACTTAGTGCTGCATGGAAGAGAATCATCAAATTACCGTTTGTACCGCTATTTTAGTACACACAATGGACACTAAGTACAAGATTAATGGGCTAGCATAATGTGCATGTATAATGTACGTTGATTCATTAATCCCCCCCCCCCCCCACTTTGCGCTCAAAGAGAGCACAAGTGTTGTCATCACATCTACGCCTCTATATAAGGAATTAAACAGGTGGACTTCTCCCAAATCTTGCTGTTGCCTGATGAAGATAGTTGTAATTACTGAAACGTCGTACTCCGATAGTTAATGTTGTAGCTTGGCTCTCCAACACACCACACACCGGTGTGCTGTACTAGTGATGAATTGGCATGTTCTGTTTACGTGACAACCCTTACTAGTGGGCTGTCGGGTGGTGGCGGGTTTAACGACACATTTATATAGTAATAGGTTTTTACCCTTTTATATGGCACCAAAACTGACACCTTTATACAAGGGATCATGTTTGCATAAAGGTGTCAGTTTTGGTGCCAGATAAAAGGGTAAAAACCTATTACTATATCTTGCTACTGGCAAAGGTCTCATAATGTTAATTCTTACCCCGAGCTCTCAATACGCTGCGCTGTTTTTGAGTTGTATGCCTTTTTGCGTCATCTGGTCCAACACCAGTGGAGACTAGGTTCTAAGAAAAGCCGTCTCGGGTGTGGACCAATCAGCTTCAAGGACAGTGTATATCATTATCAGAGTTGTCTCTTTTTGTTTGCATTTTGACTGCTTGTGTTGTGGTTATTGCAAACATGATCCCTTGTATAAAGGTGTCAGTTTTGGTGCCAGATAAAAGGGTAAAAACCTATTACTATATCTTGCTACTGGCAAAGGTCTCATGACACATTTATATATTTACGCGATCCAACCCATAAAACCTGTATTATGGATATTTGTCGCGAAAGCCTACGTGTTAAACGGCCATGTATTTTTACGTCTATTGCTGTATTTTCTTACGTGCAATATATTTAATAAACCATATTAATTTATTAATATTTTTGTTCATAGTTATATCATTGTTGCGCGTGCGGTGTGGTCAGTGGATATTGTTCAGTGGATCAAACCGAGACAAATATTTTTGCAGCAGCTGTAGCTGCACATTGCAACAGCGCATTCCGAATGGTGTAGAACGCATCGCCCATAATCTGTATCTGTGTGCAAACACCAGGTATGGTTGGTAAGAAACACGTTTGGTTTTAAATTAATAGAACTCGAGCTTCAGCCATATTGTTCATTATAGACCCCACTTTGTAAGCATTAATCACGCAAACCTTGCGCCTGATTCATTTGAGTCGCTGTGCTCATGAGCAACAGGGCATTTGTGGCAAGGTGTTAATGTACCACAGATTAGCACGGTTGGCTACGTACACTGCGAAAGAAGTTCAACACATATTCTTTGGGTCTTTCCGTAAAGTCACGTAGATATAGAACAATAAAATAATAAAAATAAAGTGAATAAAAAAGTAAAATATATCACGACGTTTCGATCGCAACACAAGCAATCGTCATCAGGAGAAAAATGATGAAGATTGCTTGTGTTGTGATCAAAACGTCGTGATATTTTAATTATTATTTCGTATTCACTTTATTTTTATTATTTTATTGTTCTATCTACGTGACTTTACCGAAAGACCCAAAGAATATGAATTCCTGCAGTCACGAAAGCTTTAAGTTAAGATTCAAGTTCAACACACATTCATACATTTTGGAAAGCGAGTATCCTTGCACGTACAATGCACTGGACCGCATGTTCGTGTTAAGTGAGTCAGGGGTTTTGTCACTGCCTACCCCATGATATAAATAATCTCAGGGAATTCAATTGCAAGTGTGCAATCTCCCTTCCGGTGGGCATCGAGGATGAGTCATACCCTGGCTTGCCAGGAGGCAGTGGAACACAACTGTGGAATCCTTTCCATCTGCACGGGATAGAACGTTGCCCCCTTGCTCACATTCGTTCGTTTTCTGCGAGTGTACTGGTTTTCCCCCACATGTAAACACTCAGTAAGTGGCTGCAAATATCGGAATGTAAAGAGAACCGCAGATCTTGGGCGATTGTTGGGAGTGCCGGCTCACCGCCTGGCTGCTGTCTCCCCGCTCGTCTGTGGGAGACATATAGAGGTACTGAATTAGATTTATATTCTCTACATAACATGATTCCTATCTACACAAAACACTCACCGCGTGGAGTACAGCAAGTGATATTCCACGAAATAAAAAACCATGGTTGGAACGATTCACCACTGCTGGAGAGTCAAGGAATTGTTATGATTCAGGATCATGAGGGCAAACTATCCCCGTTCTCAAACCTGAGTACGATTTAAAAGGTCATAGAACGCCTTTGTCGGAAGCAATTACTTCCCCATGTCACTGCGATGGGCAGATTCATGCCGTTGCAGTCGGCTTACACATTGTAAGTAGACCCCCCCATACGCAAGCGTACGCATTTGGGTTAACCCCTCCTCCCCCCTCCATGCATACATACTAAATGGATGCCCCCTAACAGCTACACCACCACTCCCCACACGAGACAAGCACGTGACTCTCGGTGTAAATGGAGCCGGAGCGCGAATACACGTGCCGATGCCCCAAGTACAGTTGCCACCATTTCCACGACAGAGCAAACCCAGGCACATTTCTCAGCGAGCCCAGGTCTATTGTTAAAACTGTGCAGTTCACGGTGATAAAATTAACCATAGCCATACCCGGGGTACCAGATCTCGGCACAAATCAATTCCTGCTGCCACCCGAACACTGTCCGGGGGTCAAACACAGACAGGTGGCAGCCCCAGTCGCGAGGCCACATCTGCGCTGACTCACGGTAAACGTGTGCAGGGCCAGCAGGAAGAGCCCCGGGATCTCGGAGCGCAGCCACTGGTTCCACGTGCTGTCTCGGTCCACGTCCTCGCGTGACGACGACGACACTTCAAAATCACCTGACCGGAAGGAGGGGGGAGGGAGAGTAAGAAGGTACGAAGGGGAACCTTCTAACTCTTTCACAGGGACGCGTTCTTCGCATGCGTCACCCTGCAGCCAACCTCTCTGCTCTCGTGTGTGAACGTGGGTCAGTTTGGTTTAATCGTTCAGAATGAATGGGGCATGACCCTGGCCCTTGTGCAACTTATTATTTTCCATGAGATAATACCAAACACATAATTCATGTGTGAGTGTGTCTGTGGCCTGCAAGCAAAACCTACATTCTCTCGAGTCATAAATCGGGAGCAGTCACAGGTGGGAAAGCATTGCCGAATTCCTTGAAAGGCTCAACTCTCTCCAACTTATGTTGAAAGCATTTACAGTGAGGGAAAAAGTATTTGATCCCCTGCTGATTTTGTACGTTTGCCCACTGACAAAGAAATGATCAGTCTATAATTTTAATGGTAGGTATATTTGAACAGTAAGAGAGACAGAATAACAACAACAAAATCCAGAAAAATGCATGTAAAAAATGTTCTAAATTGATTTGCATTTTAATTAGGGGAATAAGTACTTGACCCCTCTGCAAAACATGACTTAGTACTTGGTGGAAAAACCCTTGTTGGCAATCACAGAGGTCAGACGTTTTTTTGTAGTTGGCTACCAGGTTTGCACACATCTCAGGAAGGATTTTGTCCCACTCCTCTTTGCAGATCTTCTCCAAGTCATTAAGGTGTGGAGGCTGACGTTTGGCAACTCGAACCTTCAGCTCCCTCCACAGATTTTCTATGGGATTAAAGTCTGGAGACTGGCTAGGCCACTCTAGGACCTTAATGTGCTTCTTCTTGAGCCACTCCTTTGTTGCCTTGGCCGTGTGTTTTGGGTCATTGTCATGCTGGAATACCCATCCACGACCCATTTTCAATGCCCTGGCTGAGGGAAGGAGGTTATCACCCAAGATTTGACGGTACATGGCCCCGTCCATCGTCCCTTTGATGCGGTGAAGTTGTCATGTCCCCTTAGCAGAAAAACACCCCCAAAGCATAATGTTTCCACCTCCATGTTTGACGGTGGGGATGGTGTTCTTGGGGTCATAGGCAGCATTCCTCCTCCTCCAAACACGGCGAGTTGAGTTTATGCCAAAGAGCTCCATTTTGGTCTCATCTGACCACAACACTTTCACCCAGTTGTCCTCTGATTCATTCAGATGTTGATTGGCAAACTTCAGACGGGCATGTATATGTGCTTTCTTGAGCAGGGGGACCTTGCGGGTGCTGCAGGATTTCAGTCCTTCAAAGTGTAGTGTGTTACCAATTGTTTTCTTGGTATGGTGCCAGCTGCCTTGAGATCATTGAAAAGATCCTCCCGTATAGTTCTGGGCTGATTCCTCACCGTTCTCATGATCATTGCAACTCCACGAGGTGAGATCTTGCATGGAGCCCCAGGCAGAGGGAGATTGACAGTTATTTTGTGTTTCTTCCATTTGCGAATAATCGCACCAACTGTTGTCACCTTCTCCACAAGCTGCTTGGCAATGGTCTTGTAGCCCATTCCAGCCTTGTGTAGGTCTACAATCTTGTCCCTGACATCCTTGGAGAGCTCTTTGGTCTTGGCCATGGTGGAGAGTTTGGAATCTGATTGATTGATTGCTTCTGTGGACAGGTGTTTTTTATACAGGTAACAAGCTGAGATTAGGAGCACTCCCTTTAAGAGTGTGCTCCTAATCTCAGCTCGTTACCTGTATAAAAGACACCTGGGAGCCAGAAATCTTTCTGATTGAGAGGGGGTCAAATACTTATTTCCCTCATTAAAATGCAAATCAATTTATTACATTTTTGACATGCGTTTTTCTGGATTTTTTTGTTGTTATTCTGCCTCTCACTTTTCAAATAAACCTGCCATTAAAATTATAGACTAATAATTTCTTTGTCAGTGGGCAAACGTACAAAATCAGCAGGGGATCAAATACTTTTTTCCCTCACTGTATGCATTAGTTCTGCCCATACCTCTTTGTGCCTGTGTAGTGGGCAGGCAAGTGTGGTGGAGCAGCAGGTCCAGCACACGGGGTGTCCAGCAGAGGAGAGGAACTCCCCGTGGCCGTGGCCGGGGAAGCAGAGGTCGGCGGCGCTGGGAGCGGCGTCAGTTACGCGGCGTCTGTGGGAGAAGGCACAGGCCTCTGCTGAAGATTATCATCCGCAGACACATCACACGGCTTGCCGGACACGTCACACACTCGGCCCTGTGATTGTGGAGGTGAGACAGGTTCGCGCGTGGCAACGAATGGCTTGTCGCTGGACAAACATCGACGGCAACATCGGGAGAACGCGGCACGAACTCGTGCAGAGTTTCTGGCACCGTATGAATTTACACTCCTTGTTGGTATGTACGTTGAACCTCGTTCGCGCCATACGTCAGCCAGCCGTGCTAATCGGAGGTGCAGATGGATGCAATTGAAGGACGTGGAGCAGAGGTGTCAAAATGAAAAAAAAATTGATACAGAAATTACACAAGTCCAGGGGACTTCACCAAGGCCGTGTTATCCCAGACTCTGACAGAGCACAAAGGAAGATTGGCAATGACAAAAAATGGCTTCATAACTATCATTGTCAGATGGCACACTTGCATCTTCAGTCTTCAGTCGGCGTCAGTAATTTAAGAATGCACGCATGATGCGTGACACCAACTAAAATGGCATCGATGCTGACTAATCACATCCTCTCCAAGATGTGGAACTCAAGAGACGAGGATAGCCTCTTCCAAATAGGACCACCCATGACAATTGAGTTGTCGCCTGGGTAAAAATAAAATTAACTAGTAGATTTCAACTTGAAAATCTAAACCATCGCACCAACAGTAATGGACGGAATCCTATATGAGGCGCACACTGGAGGAGCTTCAGGTGGACTCTGGTACCTGCTTTAACGTCTGTGTGAGAAGCATCTTCTCCCACTGAAATTCAAACAAAGTTGACAGTTAGACAGGACATGTTTTAAAACATCCGCAGTAAAATTCAAGTATGTATACCATTAAAGTAAACTATTTTTTATTTACCAGGTAAGGCCCATTGAGAGCTATTAAGCTCTTTTTCAGAAGCGACCTGGCCACAAATTATAGCTTAACGAAGTAGCTTATCACGTGGAAATTTATAGCAGCCAAATACTCTAAACGCATTACTTACAAATAGCTCACAAAGCGGTTATCCTCCCACTACCCTTGGGTTACCTTCTGTCCCGGTCCAGCCGAGACAGTCTGTGAATTGGCATCTGTGTTTGGGTGGCATGAATTAATTTGTACCGAGATCTGGTACCGGTACTGTGCTGAACTTTACTACTGCATGGTTGTTGACAGACCTAGACAGACTGAAACATAGGTCTGGGTTTGATCTCCATAGTGGAAAAGGTGGTAACCCGAAAAGTAACCCAAACCCTTCCACATTCAACGATAAACACTTTCAAACAGAGTTCGCTCGGAAATGACCCCACTAAACCGCACGTATGTAAACGTTTGACTTCAGTGGTTCCTCCGGCGCGTGCGAACGATGAAGTGCACGACCTCTCGTGATGATGACCTCACACCCGCATGGCTGCACGAAAGGCGGTGCTGACGAGCATGAGGCAGGTGGAAGAGGCAAAACGAGGAGGCAAGATTAGAGTGCTGTAGTAGGTGGGGTATAGTGGGGCCTATTTCCGAATGATTGATTTATGTGGAAATGAAATTGGTCAAGAGTCCGTTACTTTGTAAACATTAGCATGTATCTACTTTAATACCAAGTCTGCAGGGGTGGGAAAGATGAGGTCTGTTCATTCTGGTGGGCAAAGGTAATTTAGACACTCCAAGTTAAGTCTGGTGGCATAAGGATGAAATGCACCTTAAAAATGTAAATAATGATTATTAATCCATCTTCACTCCCACGGTGTTTCCAACCAGCGTTAGGCAATGTAATTATCTGACGTGCTGTACACTTGTACAGTGTTACTGAATTATTGTATCATTATGAATTCAGTGCCCGTTCTGCGACCGTTCCCTAGATCCCTCTCTGGTGTATAACCTGGCCTGCTGACGTCAGGGCCGTAAGCCACAGATCCCTTTCCCTGCCAGCAGCCAGCGCTATACTGTTACATTACGATTCTATGCCAAAACACAGGGAATCCTCTACTTACGATCATTCGACTTACGAACTTTCAGAGAAATGATCAAACTTGTCTGTATGTCCAGTTTCCTGATCGGACCGAGAGTCGCAAGTTCAACTGCCGCACATCATCATCACCTGATGATCATCATCACCTGATGATCATCATCACCTGATGATCATCATCACCTGATGATCATCATCACCTGATGATCATCATCACCTGATGATCATCATCACCTGATGATCATCATCACCTGATGATCATCATCACCTGATGATCATCATCACCTGATGATCATCATCACCTGATGATCATCATGATGGTTATGATCACCTGATGATCACCATCACCTGATGATTGCTTGTGTTGCAGTCGAAACGTCGTGAGAACTGTATTGTTTTATATTTTTATTATTTTATTGTTTCCCTTCTACGTGACTTTACCGAAAGAACCAAGAATATGAATCCCTGCAGTCACGAAAGCTTTAAATCAAAATATAGTTTACTTTAAAAGTTATAGTTTGAGAATGGCGGTCCGATGGGAGGGAGTGAAGGGGTATTGTGAGGAGGCGTCATCGGGAGTGGAAGCTGTTGGTGGGAGCATGGGAGGTGTGGGGAGTGTGAGGTCCATCGGCATTGTGGAGAGGGAAGGGGTGAGAGTGTTGTAAGCGATGGGGCTGAGGGAGGAGTGGTGGATATGACGATGTGGAAGCTGTGTCGGTGATGAGGTGTGTGCTTGAAGTGAGGATTACATGGGGAGCGGTGCCGAAGTGGTTAGCGCACCGTGCGACGGGATCCGGCGACCCGAGTTCTATTCCCACTCACGGCCAACATCGGTGACGAGTATCTGAACCAATCTCGGTCCCATCCCAGGTCTATTCTGCCTTAAAATGAGTATCCAGGTTCGGTGAATGGGAGGAGACAAAGGCGGCCAGGCGTGGTGCTGGCCACCCATCCCATCTCAGCGTGTCGACCCCATGGCACCTGGGTAATGGAGGTGGTGATGAAGATGGTGACGACGGTGATGATGATGTTGATGACGATGTTGATGACGAGTCACTCACTCAGACTCACAGAGCCACACTCAGAGACTCACAGAGTCACTCACTCTGACTCACAGAGCCACACTCAGAGACTCACAGAGTCACTCACACTCAGAGACTCACAGAGTCATTCACACTCACAGAGTCACTCACACAGGCACACACTCACTCAAGGAGACCCACAGACTCACTCACACAGACTCACAGAGTAACTCACACACAGACTCATACTCACAGACTATTCTGACACACACACAGACTCACAGAGTAACTCACACACAGACTCACACTCACAAACTAATTCTGACACACACACTGACTCGCAGAGTAACATGCACTCAGAGACTCACAGAGTCACGCTCAGTCACTCACTCAGAGACTCACAGTCACACTCAGAGAGTCACGCTCAGTCACTCACTCAGAGACTCAGAGCCACACTCAGAGACTCACAAAGTCACTCACTCAGAGATTCAGAGCCACAGACTCACAGAGCCACACTCACGAGATTCACAGAGCCACATTCAGAGACGCACAGAGTCACTCAGAGACTCACAAAGTCACTCACTCAGAGACTCAGAGCCACACTCAGGGACTCACAGTCACTTACTCTGACACTCGGAGACTCACTCAGACTCACACAGACTCAGAGTAACTCACACACTCACAGACTTACACAGCAACTCACAGTCACTCCCACTCAACTCAGTCTCACCGGGTAACTCACTCACACAGACTCGGAGTAACTCACATGAACTCACAAAGTAACTCACTCACATGAACTCACAAAGTAACTCACTCACACAGACTCGGAGTAACTCACATGAACTCACAAAGTAACTCACTCACACAGACTCACAGACTACCAAACAAAAACAAAGATCCCCAGTGAACCCTTAACAGACTGTAGGGGCAAGTGCTGTTAGCGAGCACCTACGAAGGCCGGTACGGCACACGAGGGGGTGGGTGGCCAGCACCACGCCCGGCCGCCTTTGTCTCCCCCATTGGCGATGTTTACACACCGCAACCAGGTACTCATTTGAGGCCGAGTCGACCTAGGGGAGGCCCAAGACCTGTTCAGAAAATCGTCACCGGTGTTGGTGGCCGTGAGCGGGAATCGAACTCGGGTCGCCGGGTTCGTAGCGCAGCGTAGCGCTAACCGCTGCGCCACCGCTCCCCACACCCTCGCTCACAAACACAACGCAGGCAGCGTGGGCAGCCCTGGTCCATCCACTGCTGGATGAGGGCCTTGCCATGCCGTGCGAGTTATTTGACCAGAAGCGCAGTGCGTGTTGTTAACATTTCCCGTGTGGTGGATAGAATCGGAGGGCTTTCCCCAGCCCTCACCCACCAGGAATGGTGAAGTATAGTCAAATACTTCCTGTGACCAACACGGCGTTAGGAGACATTCATACAACCCACAGATGGACTAATAATTATTGTAAGTACTGTGGTGTACTTAAAATAATGTGTGGAGGAGGAGGAAGAAGCTCCAGAAGTCGCACTTCAGCAGCCACCACTGCCCCTTCGCAGTATCAACAACCACGCAGACAAATGCACTGCCACATCCTACAACACGCGTTTGTTCCTTCAAAGTAGTGAATTAGCGTCCCAACACGCTGGTTCACGAAGATGGAGCGGTAATATAATGAGCTGGACAGCGACAACAAGTTAAATCAGCGGTAATAATGCGGCTGACACGCAGGAAGCAATACTTAGGTAGGCCGCGATGAGACCACGGTGCTCGGATGGCGACCCTGCCTGGGAAGGTGCACACAAACTCCTCAGAGTGAGCACCACAATGTTGTCCTTACAACACACAGTGGTCTCGCTTTTCTTTCATATCCACGAGCACAGCAACATCCAGCAACACATATCTCCTCACATTGTGCCCAGGACTGCTTTAAATAAAGATTTTAAATAAACTTTCCCGCCAAAAAATGTAATTGAGGCGTGTGTGGGTATCGATGTGGAACTTGTGATCACATTGCTAAGAGCCGAAACACAAGGCACCCACCACCCCACACATCCTACTACTACTGCTGCTGTTGCTGCCTTGTGAAGTCTATGATGATGATGAGCAGCAGCAGCGAGATAATGAGGAGGTTGAATGTGATGATGATAATGTGGAGTAGAGTCAGGGGGGTTATGCCCAAAGTTCTCTGTCCTCACCTCCCCACCACCGCCACGTCCCAACTCTGAACATCCACACATCATCATCATCATCGACCAGCAATGACCAACAGCAGCTCACAGCCCATTAAATACACCACCAGTAGGACAATTGTATGGAGGAGGCCAAACAAACATCTAAAACTAACAAAATAACAATTGCCATTGAGAACTGTTTCACGTAACTCGTGCACTCAAAGTCCTCAGACAATTGCAGTTATATTTCGATTAATGGCAGTCTGGATGGCGTCAATTTTTTCCATGAACACGTTGGCTACAACCGGAGATAGGGGGGAGCCCATTGGGGTGCCCTCAGTTTGTTTGTAGAAAGTTCCATTCCAGGTGAAGTATGTGTTGGTTAAGCAATGTCTCACCAGGGGGGGTACATCAAATTTGAAACTGACGCCATACAGACTGCCACTCTACGCCCAACCTTATGGAAGAGGTACGTGGATGACACCTTTGTCATCTGGCCACATGGCCAGCCTGCTCTAGACCAATTCCGCGACCACATCAATTCCATACACCCAGCCATCAGATTTACCATGGAGGTCGAAAAAGATGGCAAACTACCATTTTTGGATGTCTTAATTAAAAGGAGACATGATGGTTCAATGAGCCACTCTGTCTACAGGAAAGCCACCCATACAGATGCTTACTTGAAACCGGATTCCCACCACCATCCATCCCAAAAGAACTCCCTCATCAAGACTCTATGCCAAAGAGCCCAATGCATTTCCGACCAGGAACACATTACCAGTGAACTCAAGCACGTACACCAGTCTCTCGGCACTAATGGTTACTCCGACTACACAATCTGCAAAGCCATCACTCCAGTCATGAAGAAGGATTCTCTTGTGGAGCCACTCAAAACCATCACCTTACCCTACATTGCAGGGGTCACTAAAAAGATCTCCAAAATCCTGAATAAACACAAGATCCAGGTCCGATTCAACACAATACATAAAATCCGTGATCTAGTTCCATCTGTAAAATATGCTGTTCCAGACATACAGTACCCGGGCGTTTACAAACTAAAGTGCCTTTGTGGTAGTAGCTACATTGGAGAAACCAAACGACATATCTCGGACCGCATCCGTGAACATGAAGCAGATTTGAAACACGGTAGGACGAACTCCTCTGCCGTGGCAGATCACTGTTATAATTCAGTGGGCTCACATGACATTGACTTCTCCAAGACGGAGGTTCTTTGCAAACCAACCGGCTACCATGAGAGATTCGTTCATGAGGCCATTCACATATACAAGCACAGAGACAATTTCAACCGAGAAGATGGATTCTGGCTTAGTAACCATTGGAAAGATGTTTTAAACCATTTCCATTCTTAATTAATTGTATTTTACGATGACCTTCAGACCGCAGCTCTTTCACCAGCATTGACTCTTAATACCTCTCACACCACGGTTAATGGTATGGTTTACAACATGGAGTATAATAGTGCCTCGCAGCTGTCTCTCTCCCCCTCCTCTGTTCCGACCTTGGATGAACTCGTCCGTCTGAATGGGGCCCGTAGCTATCCGTGTTGCTAAAGTTGAGGGTAAGAATCCACCCATTTTTTTCGCCATATAGCATTGTGATATATAACGACTTATTGTTGGTAGCTTAGTTGATTGGAGAATATAGAGTTTATTGATAACATTAAGGTAATTTATATTTTAGTTTTTTATTGGTTCACTATGTAGTATTCATTATACATTGTATTGTATACCCAGTTACTGTGAATAGCTCAGATGTGTAGACCTTGACTTCAACATAGCCATTTCTGTGACCAGTCACTAGCTAATGACTCAGTTATTTCAATGCTAAATTCGCCTAGGTATTTCAATGCTAAATTCTCCTGTTTGATTTGTACTAGGTGCCTCGGTGAATGTGTATGCTCTGACTTTAAACATAGCTATTTCTGTGACCAGTTACAAGCTAATCACTCAGCTATTTCAATGCTAAATTCTATGCTAATTCCTTTGTCAAGGGGTGCCTCTGCGGATGTGTATGCTTTAACTTAGCTATTTCAATGCTAAATTCTATGCTAATTCCTTTGTCAAGGGGTGCCTCTGCGGATGTGTATGCTTTAACTTTAACATAGCCATTTCTGTGACCAGTCACAAGCTAATCACTCGGCCATTTCAATGCTAAATTATATGCTAATTCCTTTGTCAAGGCGCTTTGTTTCTTCTGACAAAGCTTAAAGGTCGTGATCTGAACGTGGCTTTTTTCACTCCAGCGCTGTCCTACCAGACAGTCTCGTCCCTTCACCTGATGAAGGCCGCTTGTGTTGTGGCCGAAACGTCGTGAGAATATTATTGTGTTATTTTATTTTATCAATTTATTATTTTATTCCCATTCTACGTGACTTTACCGAAAGAACCAAAGAAGATGAATCCTTGCAGTCACGAAAGCTTTAAATCGAAATATAACTGCAATTGTCTGAGGACTTTGAGTGCACGAGTTATGTGAAACAGTTCTCGGTGGCAATTGTTATTTTGTTAGTTTTAGATGTTTGTTTGGCCTCCTCCATACAATTGTCCTACTGGTGGTGTATTTAATGGGCTGTGAGCTGCTGTTGGTCATTGCTGGTCGATGATGATGATGATGTGTGGATGTTCAGAGTTGGGACGTGGCGGTGGTGGGGAGGTGAGGACAGAGAACTTTGGGCATAACCCCCCTGACTCTACTCCACATTATCATCATCACATTCAACCTCCTCATTATCTCGCTGCTGCTGCTGCTGCTCATCATCATCATAGACTTCACAAGGCAGCAACAGCAGCAGTAGTCGTAGTAGGATGTGTGGGGTGGTGGGTGCCTTGTGTTTCGGCTCTTAGCAATGTGATCACAAGTTCCACATCGATACCCACACATGCCTCAATTACATTTTTTGGCGGGAAAGTTTATTTAAAATCTTTATTTAAAGCAGTCCTGGGCACAATGTGAGGAGATATGTGTTGCTGGATGTTGCTGTGCTCGTGGATATGAAAGAAAAGCGAGCCCACTGTGTGTTGTAAGGACAACATTGTGGTGCTCACTCTGTGAGGAGTTTGTGTGCACCTTCCCAGGCAGGGTCGCCATCCGAGCCCCGTGGTCTCATCGCGGCCTACCTAAATATTGCTTCCTGCGTGTCTGCCGCATTATTACCGCTGATTTAAGTTGTTGTCGCTGTCCAGCTCATTATATGACCGCTCCATCTTCGTGAACCAGCGTGCTGGGACGCTAATTCACTACTTTGAAGGAACAAACGCGTGTTGTAGAATGTGGCAGTGCATTTTTCTGCGTGGTTGTTGATACTGCGAAGGGGCAGTGGTGGCTGCTGAAGTGCGACTTCTGGAGCTTCTTCCTCCTCCTCCTCCACACATTATTTAAGTACACCACAGTACTTACAATAATTATTAGTCCATCTGTGGGTTGTATGAATGTCTCCTAACGCCGTGTTGGTCACAGGAAGTATTTGACTATACTTCACCATTCCTGGTGGTTGAGGGCTGGGGAAAGCCCTCCGATTCTATCCACCACACGGGGAATGTTAACAACACGCACTGCGCTTCTGGTCAAATAACTCGCACGCATGGCAAGGCCCTCATCCAGCAGTGGATGGACCAGGGCTGCCCACGCTGCCTGCGTTGTGTTTGTGAGCGAGGGTGTGGGGAGCGGTGGCGCAGCGGTTAGCGCTGCGCTACGAACCCGGCGACCCGAGTTCGATTCCCGCTCACGGCCACCAACACCGGTGACGATTATCTGAACAGGTCTTGGGCCTCCCCTAGGTCGACTCGGCCTCAAATGAGTACCTGGTTGCGGTGTGTAAACATCGCCAATGGGGGAGACAAAGGCGGCCGGGCGTAGTGCTGGCCACCCACCCCCTCGCGTGCCGTGCCGGCCTTCGTAGGTGCTCGCTAACAGCACTTGCCCCTACAGTCTGTTAAGGGTTCACTGGGGATCTTTGTTTTTGTTTGTTAGTCTGTGAGTCTGTGTGAGTGAGTTACTTTGTGAGTTCATGTGAGTTACTCCGAGTCTGTGAGTGTGTTACCCGGTGAGACTGAGTTGAGTGGGAGTGACTGTGAGTTACTGTGTAAGTCTGTGAGTGTGTGAGTTACTCTGAGTCTGTGTGAGTCTGAGTGAGTCTCCGAGTGTCAGAGTGAGTGACTATGTGAGTCTCTGAGTGAGTGACTCCGTGTGTCTCTGTGGCTCTGTGAGTCTGTGTGAGTGAGTTACTTTGTGAGTTCATGTGAGTTACTCCGAGTCTGTGTGAGTGAGTTACTTTGTGAGTTCATGTGAGTTACTCCGAGTCTGTGAGTGTGTTACCCGGTGAGACTGAGTTCAGTGGCAGTGACTGTGAGTTACTGTTTAAGTCTGTGAGTGAGTGACTTTGTGAGTCTCTGAGTGTGAGTGTGCGTCTCTGAGTGTGGCTCTGTGAGTCTGTGCTTCTGAGTCTGAGTGTGCATCTCTGAGTGAGTGACTGTGAGTCCCTGAGTGTGGCTCTGAGTCTCTGAGTGTGGCTCTGTGAGTCTGTGGCTCTGAGTCTCTGAGTGAGTGACTCTGAGTCTCTGAGTGAGTGACTTTGCGAGTCTCTGAGTGTGGCTCTGATTCTCTGAGTGAGTGACTTTGTGAGTCTCTGAGTGAGTGACTGGATCTCTGAGTGTGCCTCTGTGAGTGCGTGCGAGTCTCTGAGTGAGTGGCTATGAGTCCCTGAGTGAGTGACTGAGTGTGACTCTGTGAGTCTCTGAGTGCGTGTTACTCTGCGAGTCTGTGTGTGTCAGAATTAGTCTGTGAGTGTGAGTCTGTGTATGAGTTACTCTGTGAGTCTGTGTGAGTGAGTCTGTGAGTGAGTCTGTGGGTCTCCTTGAGTGAGTGTAAGTCTGTGTGAGTGACTGTGATTCTCTGAGTGACTCAGTGAGTCTCTTGAGTGTGGCTCTGTGAGTCTGAGTGAGTGACTGTGAGTCTCTTGAGTGTGGCTGTGAGTCTCTTGAGTGTGGCTCTGTGAGTCTGAGTGAGTGACTGTGAGTCTCTTGAGTGTGGCTGTGAGTCTCTGAGTGTGGCTCTGTGAGTCTGAGTGAGTGACTCGTCATCACCATCGTCATCAACATCATCATCACCGTCGTCACCATCTTCATCACCACCTCCATTACCCAGGTGCCATGGGGTCGACACGCTGAGATGGGATGGATGGCCAGCACCACGCCTGGCCGCCTTTGTCTCCTCCCATTCAACGAACCTGGATACTCATTTTAAGGCAGAATAGACCTGGGATGGGACCGAGATTGGTTCAGATACTCGTCACCGATGTTGGCCGTGAGTGGGAATAGAACTCGGGTCGCCGGATCCCGTCGCACGGTGCGCTAACCACTTCGGCACCGCTCCCCATGTAATCCTCACTTCAAGCACACACCTCATCACCGACACAGCTTCCACATCGTCATATCCACCACTCCTCCCCCAGCCCCATCGCTTACAACACTCTCACCCCTTCCCTCTCCACAATGCCGATGCACCTCACACTCCCCACACCTCCCATGCTCCCACCAGCAGCTTCCACTCCCGATGACGCCTCCTCACAATACCCCTTCACTCCCTCCCATCGGACCGTCATTCTCAAACTATAACTTTTAAAGTAAACTATATTTTGATTTAAAGCTTTCGTGACTGCAGGGATTCATATCCTTGGTTCTTTCGGTAAAGTCACGTAGAAGGGAAACAATAAAATAATAAAAATATAATACAATAAAATTCTCCCGACGTTTCGACTGCAACACAAGGAATCATCAGGTGATGATGATCATCAGGTGATGTTGCAGTCGAAACGTCGTGATAATTTTATTGTTTTATATTTTTATTATTTTATTGTTTCCCTTCTACGTGACTTTATCGAAAGAACCAAGAATATAAACTATATTTTTTATTTTACCCGTTTGAGGCCCCACTGAGCTATGGAGCTATTTTTCAGAAGCAACCTGGCCTCACAAATGTTATCTTCAACGAAGTGGCTTATCCCGTGGAAATTTATAGAGGCCAAATACTCTAAACGCGTGATGTTTATTCTAAATGTAGTGAGAGAGACATGCAACCTCAAAATATACAGCAGGCGACAGGGTCCGGATTGAATCCACGGCCTCCTGCGTACCAGGCGAGGTAGTTAACATATTGCCACTGTGGTGCCCTGTGGTCACGTGAGGCCTACCACTTCTGAATGGCTTGTGATGCATATTTGAACATTACTGCAAGCGTCTTAGCCTCATTCATTAGTCAGGTATTCGAAGGGAATATTGTCATTTGGTAACGCTATTTCAAATATCGCTCATTAAACGTTCAATTTTAATGCAATGCAATTGAGGGACTTTGTGGAGTCTTGTCGTGGTCTGGAGCCGTGGTTGTTGTGTTGCTACCTTGCCCAAGCTTGCATTTGTTGACAAATTGGCAGGAATGTATGTACTTTGTATTTTTATCAATTTGCTTACATTTTCTCCATCTTGCCTCTCATCGGTTTTGGAAAAAGCTCGCTGACCCGCCCCTACTGGACATATGTGAAAAAAGATCTTCATAGCTCATCGGATTCCTCCAGGATATAAAAAAGATTCTGATTCTGATTAATCAGTGGCGCTGCGAACAACCTATTCCCTGTATTGCTGCGGGAATCTGCATCCACACATGATCAAGCACCCCTGTGTAATGCAATACACATGGTTCCATTATCATAGACATGTAATTCTGCAAATGTGCAGAAATGTCTTCCGTATGCGACTTACTCCAGACAAGTTTAGACTATTAAACGTGACCTGTTATGACTCGTCTAATGTGTATTGTGTGGTCGTTAGCACAGAAAGATGTGTCTGGTAATGTCCTAATGGACCAAAAATAGCAAAAAGGAGGCTGGGTCTGTGTTGTTCAGAGTGACCACCATATATAGACTCTTGTACGTACAAACGAGTTCGGTTCCAGAGGTCTGTTCGTAAGTCGATTTGTTCGTGAGTCCAACTTTACTCCCGTCGATTTCAAACACGTTTTACGGCTTGTACACTAAACAGGGGGAATGGCTTTAAAAGTTGCCTCTGGTTCTTCACGTTCTGCAGATGTAGATGCCACCATGAACTTGCGACTCTCGGTCCAAACAGGAAACTGGACAAACGGACAGGTTTGATCATATCTCTGTATGTTCGTAAGTCGAATGTTCGTAAGTAGAGGAGTCCCTGTGTTGTGGCATAGAATGGTAATGTAACAGTATAGCGCTGGCTGCTGGCAGGGAAAGGGATCTGCGGCTTACAGCCCTGACGTCAGCAGGCCAGGTTATACACCAGAGGGGGATCTAGGGAAAGGTCGCAGAAGGGGCACTGAATTCATAATGATACAATAATTCAGTAACACTGTACAAGTGTACAGCACGTCAGATCATTACATGGCCTAACCCTGGTTGGAAACACCGTGGGAGTGAAGAAGAAGATGGATTAATAATCATTATTATTTACATTTGTAAGGTGCATTTCATCCGTATGCCACCAGACTTAACTTGGAGTGTCTAAATTCTCTTTGCCCACCAGAATGAACAGACCTCATCTTTCCCACCCCTGCAGACTTGGTATTAAAGTAGATACATGCTAATGTTTACAAAGTAACGGACTCTTGACCAATTTCATTTCCACATAAATCAATCATTCGGAAATAGGCTTCACTATACCCCACCGACTACAGCACTCTAATCTTGCCTCCTCGTTTTGCCTCTTCCACCTGCCTCATGCTCGTCAGCACCGCCTTTCGTGCAGCCATGCGGGTGTGAGGTCATCATCACGAGAGGCCGTGCACTTCATCGTTCGCACGCGGCGGAGGAACCACTGAAGTCAAACGTTTACATACGTGCGGTTTAGTGGGGTCATTTCCGAGCGAACTCGGTTTTAAAGTGTTTATCGTTGAATGTGGAAAGGTTTGGGTTAGTTTTCGGGTTACCACCTTTTCCACTATGGAGATCAAACCCAGACCTATGTTTCAGTCGGTCTAGGATTGTCAACAACCATGCAGTAGTTAAGTTCAGCACAGTACCGGTACCAGATCTCGGTACAAATTAATTTATGCCACCCAAACACAGATGCCAATTCACAGACTGTCTCGGCTGGACCGGGACAGGAGGTAACCCAAGGGTAGTGGGAGGATAACCGCTTTGTGAGCTATTTGTAAGTAATGCGTTTAGAGTATTTGGCTGCTATAAATTTCCACGTGATAAGCTACTTCGTTAAGCTATAATTTGTGGCCAGGTCGCTTCTGAAAAAGAGCTTAATAGCTCTCAATGGGCCTTACCTGGTGAATAAAAAATAGTTTACTTTAATGGTATGCATACTTGAATTTTACTGCGGATGTTTTAAAACATGTCCTGTCTAACTGTCAACTTTGTTTGAATTTCAGTGGGAGAAGAAGCTTCTCACAGACGTTAAAGCAGGTACCAGAGTCCACCTGAAGCTCCTGCAGTGTGCGCCTCATATAGGATTCCGTCCATTACTGTTGGTGCGATGGTTTGGATTTTCAAGCTGAAATCTACTAGTTCATTTTATTTTTACCCAGGCGACAACTCAATTGTCAAGGGTAGTCCTGTTTGGAAGTGGCAATCCTCGTCTCTTGAGTTCCACATCTTGGAGAGGATGTGATTAGTCAGCATCGATGCAATTTTAGTTGGTGTCACGCATCATGCGTGCATTCTTAAATTACTGACGCCGACTGAAGACTGAAGATGCAAGTGTGCCATCTGACAATGAAAGTTATGAAGCCATTTTTTGTCATTGCCAATCTTCCTTTGTGCTCTGTCAGAGTCTGGGATAACACGGCCTTGGTGAAGTCCTCTGGACTTGTGTAATTTCTGTATCAATTTTTTTTTTTCATTTTGAAACCTCTGCTCCACGTCCTTTAATTGCATCCATCTGCACCTCCAATTAGCACGGCTGGCTGACGTACGGCGCGAAAGAGGTTCAACGTACATACCTACAAGGAGTGCAAATTCATACGGTGCCAGAAACTCTGCACGAGTTCGTGCCGCGTTCTCCCGATGTTGCCGTCGATGTTTGTCCAGCGACAAGCCATTCGTTGCCACGCGCGAACCTGTCTCACCTCCACAATCACAGGGCCGAGTGCGTGACGTGTCCGGCAAGCCGTGTGATGTGTCTGCGGATGATAATCTTCAGCAGAGGCCTGTGCCTTCTCCCACAGACGCCGCGCAACTGACGCCGCTCCCAGCGCCGCCGACCTCTGCTTCCCCGGCCACGGCCACGGGGAGTTCCTCTCCTCTGCTGGACACCCCGTGTGCTGGACCTGCTGCTCCACCACACTTGCCTGCCCACTACACAGGCACAAAGAGGTACGGGCAGAACTAATGCATAAACGCTTTCAACATAAGTTGGAGAGAGCTGAGCCTTTCTAGGAATTCGGCAATGCTTTCCCACCTGTGACTGCTCCCGATATATGACTCGAGAGAATGTAGGTTTTGCTTGCAGGCCACACACACACACACATGAATGATGTGTTTGGTATTATCTCATGGAAAATAATGAATTGCACAAGGGCAAGGGTCATGCCCCATTCATTCTGAACGATTAAACCAAACTGACCCACGTTCACACACGAGAACAGAGAGGTTGGTTGCAGGGTGACGCACACGAAGAACGCGTCACTGTGAAAGAGTTAGAAGGTTCCCCTTCGTACCTTCTTACTCTCCCTCCCACCCCACTCCTTCCGGTCAGGTGATTTTGAAGTGTCGTCGTCGTCAGACGAGGACGTGGACCAAGACAGCGCGTGGAACCAGTGGCTGCGCTCCGAGATCCCGGAGCTCTTCCTGCTGGCCCTGCACACGTTTACCGTGAGTCGGTGCAGATGTGGCCTCGCGACTGGGGCTGCCACCTGTCCGCGTTTGACCCCCGAACAGTGTTCGAGTGGCAGCAGGAATTGATTTGTGTCGAGATCTGGTACCCCGGGTATGGCTATGGTTGAATTTTATCACCGTGAACTGCACAGTTTTAACAATAGACCTCAGCTCGCTGAGAAATGTGCCTGGGTTTTCTCTGTCTTGGAAATGGTGGCAACTGTACTTGGGGCATCGGCACGTTTATTCGCGCTCCGGCTCCATTTACACCGAGAGTCACGTGCTTGTCTCGTGTGGGGAGGGGTGGTGTAGCTGTTAGGGGGCATCCATTTAGTATGTATGCATGGAGGGGGGAGGAGGGGTTAACCCACATGCGTACGCTTGCGTATGGGGGGTCTACTGACAATGTATAAGCCGACTGCAACGGCATGAATCTGTCCATCGCAGTGACATGGGGAAGTAATTACTTCCGACAAAGGCGTTCTATGACCTTTTAAATCGTACTCAGATTTGAGAACGGGGACAGTTTGCATTCATGATCCTGAATCATGACAATTCCTTGATTCTCCGGCAGTCGTGAATCGTTCCAACCATCAGTAGGAATCGTGTATATGTGTGTACGTGTATGCACAGCTGTACCCATTGGCTTCTGTTTTGGTCACGTACGTTTCTTTTTTATTTCGTGGAATATCACTTGCTGTACTCCACGCGGTGAGTGCTTTGTGTATATAGGAATCATGTTATGTAGAGAATATAAATCTAATTCAGTACCTCTATATGTCTCCCACAGACGAGCGGGGAGACAGCAACCAGGCAGTGAGCCGGCACTCCCAACAATCGCCCAAGCTCTGCGGTTCTTTTTACATTCCGATATTTGCAGCCACTTACTGAGTGTTTACATGTGGGGGGAAACCAGTACACTCGCAGAAAACGAACGAATGTGAGCAAGGGGGCAACGTTCTATCCCGTGCAGATGGAAAGGATTCCACAGTTGTGATCCACTGCCTCCTGGCAAGCCAGGGTATGACTCATCCTCGATGCCCACCGGAAGGGAGATTGCACACTTGCAATTTAATTCCCTGAGATTATTTATATCATGGGGTAGGCAGTGACAAAGCCCCTGACTCACTTAACACGAACATGCGGTCCAGTGCATTGTACGTGCAAGGATACTTGCTTTCCAAAATGTATAAATGTGTGTTGAACTTGAATCTTGACTTAAAGCTTTCGTGACTGCAGGAATTAATATTCTTTGGGTCTTTTGGTAAAGTCACGTAGATAGAACAATAAAATAATAAAAATTAAGTGAATACAAAATACTAATAAAAATATCACGACGTTTCGATCGCAACACAAGCAATCATCATCATTTTTCTCCTGATGACGATTGCTTGTGTTGCGATCGAAACGTGATATATTTAACTTGTTTATTCACTTTATTTTTATTATTTTATTGTTCTATCTACGTGGCTTTACGGAAAGACCCAAAGAATATGTGTTGAACTTCTTTCGCAGTGTGCGTAGCCAACCGTGCTAATCTGTGGTACATTAACACCTTGCCACAAATGCCCTGTTGCTCATGAGCACACCGACTCAAATGAATCAGGCGCAAGGTTTGCGTGATTAATTCTTACAAAGTGGGGTCTATAATGAACAATATGGCTGAAGCTCGAGTTCTATTCATTTAAAACCAAACGTGTTTCTTACCAACCATACCTGGTGTTTGCACACAGATACAGATTATGGGCGATGCGTTCTACACCATTCGGAATGCGCTGTTGCAATGTGCAGCCACAGCCGCTGCAAAAATATTTGTCTCGGTTTGATCCACTGAACAATATCCACTGACCACACCGCACGCGCAACAATGATATAACTACGAGCAAAAATATGAATAAATTAGGATGGTTTATTAAATATATTGCGCGTAAAAAAATACAGCAATAGACGTAAAAATACATGGCAGTTTAACACGTACGCTTTCGCGATAAATATCCATAATACAGGTTTTATGGGTTGGATCGCGTAAATATATAAATGTGTCGTTAAATCCGCCACCACCCGACAGCCAACTAGTAAGGGTTGTCACGTAAACAGAACATGCCAATTCATCACTAGTACAGCACACCGGTGTGTGGTGTGTTGGAGAGCCAAGCTACAACATTAACCATCGGAGTATGACGTTTCAGTAATTACAACTAGCTTCATCAGGCAACAGCAAGATTTGGGAGAAGTCCACCTGTTTCATTCCTTATATAGAGGCGTAGATGTGGTGACAACACTTGTGCTCTCTTTGAGCGCGGGGGGGGGGGGGGGGGGGATTAATGAATCAACGTACATTATACATGCACATTATGCTAGCCCATTGAGCTTGTACTTAGTGTCCATTGTGTGTACTAAAATAGCCGTACAAACGGTAATTTGATGATTCGCTTCCATGCAGCACTAAGTCGGTAGCTATCCAAAGATTACAATTATTTTTATTTCTTTAAATTTCGATAGATTCTGTAATTTGTTTTGGCCAGTAGTAACTAGCTTTGCACAGAACTTCAACATTATCAAAATCAATTGAGTGTATTTGTGGGCACGCGTGTTCTGCTACTGCTGACAGTTGTATTTGTGAGCATTTCATATTTCTGTAGTGTTCTTTTAGTCTCGTGCTGATCATTCATCCTGTTTGCCCAACATAGCATTCCACAAGTGCAATTAATCCGGTACACACCTTCTGTTGATAGCTTCAGTAATAGAACAGCAAAGAAATATCCAATAGTCCTTTTCGTAGGTTTCCATATGCCTTCTGAATTTGCCTGGCTGATCAAAGTTTCGACCGCAGATGCCATTGGTCAGGGGTCTCTTTGTCCGTTCTCATGTGGGACTCTAGGCATGATGGCAGTTGGAATGCTTTCCCACAGACTTGGCAAGACATTTGTTTTCTCACTCTAGTGACTATGGGAGTGAGGTGGAGTCGAGACGGGCGCTGGTCAGGCGTGGCGTTTCCCAGCAGGCGCCTTCGTTCCATGCGCGGTTGCTGTGTTAGCAATAACTTCGTTGCATGCAGGTGCGCCCTTTGCAGAAGGTGGCATTGTCTGCAACTCTGCCTCCTCACCACCAGGACTCGACAAGCTGCTGCTGCTGGAGCTGCTGGTGCCATCCATGGCAAAGGCAATTCTTCCAGCACCATGACTCGCAGCTGAGTAGCTCTGACACACCTTCAACACCGCATGGGCAAAATTGCCGTCATTCACCATGCCACGTGCGCCCCTTGAGTTCTTTCCGTGGGTTACTCCATATGCCTTCTGAGTTTGTAGGGCCGATCAAAGCTTTGATCGCAGATGTTGCAGCTTTGACCACCGGTTTTGTGCATTCTCATGTGGGACCCTAAGCACCATGCCAGTTGGAATGTTTTCCTGCAGACGTCGCAAGAGATTCGTTTTCTCACTCTACTGACTCTATCGGATTCCAGTGGCTCTATCAGTTTCAACACTGCATTGGAAAAACTGCCGTTATTCACCAAGCCTGGTGCACCCTTTATCATGTAATACTTTTCGTGGGTCTTCATATGCCTTTTGAATTTCCCTGGCTGATCAAAACTTCGTCCGCATATGCCGCACCATTGATCACGGGTCTCCTTGTGCGTTCTTACGTGGGATTCTAGGCACCATGCCAGTTGGAATTTTTTCCCACAGACGTCACAAGAGATGAGTTTTTTCGCTCTTGTAACTCTACCGGATTGAGGTGGGGTCGAGACGGGTGCTGGTGAAGTGCCATCGATGGTAAAGGCAATTCTCCCAGCACCACCATGACTCGCAGCGGAGTTGCTCTCGCACATCTGATACATTAGACAAAGTTCACGCGCATGACACCCGTGTCACGAGTGTACTCACAAAAGCATACTTAAGGTGACATAAGATTCATTACAACAGATTTATTATAACAGAACTCCTCAATAGTGCAGATCCTATCATCTACTATTTTACTCCTTATCCACCAAAATAAGTACTCTTTGGTTCTTTCGGTAAAGTCACGTAGATAGGAAAAATGAAATAAAAAATAATATATCACGACCATAAATGACGTCACACGATTTTGGACGATTTTTGAGCCCCCCCCCTCGTCACACGGCGTCACAAAAAGTCAACCCCCCCCCCTCAAGTATGACGTCACAAAGCTCTGCCCCCCCCCCCCAAAACCATATTTTCATTTTGAAAATAAAACATGCTTCAAATCGCTTTAAACTATTGTCATTGTATTTAATGTAGCGCTGCACTCTGATGTTGTAGGAGAAAACATTTATTAAAAAGTCTATTTAACTAAATAGAACGTGTTGTCTTTATTTATTTAAAGTTGCGCATTTTGACGTGACGTCACATTTCTCAAACCCCCCCCCCCCCCGTCACAAATGTCTGACCCCCCCCTCCCCAAGTGTGTGACGTCATTTATGGATGGCCCCCATCGCCTTAAAACGCGAGCTCGCGCTTGCAAACTGAAACCAAGGAACTTTTTTTGTTCAGCAGCGCGATCCTCCGCGAGATGTAATGAGTCGGCCTCGCGCTGTGAGTGAGTGTGAGTGAGACAGCATCGTCCCCCACTCCTCCTGATGTCGAGGGTAAATGGGCGAGGTTTAAGCCTGTGACTCATGCAGCTGCAATGGCTGCTTTGTGTACGCGGTCCAGACCTCCCCAGAGACCCTGGCTGACAGAGGAGGTGTTTAGGATTGTTGAGAAAAAGCGACAGGCCCACTCTAATCGTCTACAGCATCCCACGTCAGAGAATGAGGAGGCTTACCGCAGCCTTCGCTCGGAGGTTCGGAGAGCCGTGAGGTGCTGCAAGGATGGGTGGTGGTCGCGGGTTGCTGAGGAGATGGAGTCTGCCTCAATGGCCCGCGATCACAAATCCCTATTTAGCTCCATCAAAAAGTAACCTACAGCGCCACACCTATTACCATTGTAGGGGTAATCGTCACTCACCACTCTGTGGGCTGGTAGCTTCCCCTTATCGTCAATAGGGGGCGGAAGCGCTATCACGCCAGGGCTAATGTCCATGGCCCACAAAGGGGCCAACGACAAACCCTAGCAAACGGATCCTGGGACACATTCCCCGGGGCCCCGTGAGGGGGGAACCGGGGGATGATGTCACCTTCCAGAACGTTCTAGAAGGGAAGCGTGGCTAGGGCGGAGCAAGCCACGAACCATAAGCCGGACCTCTCAGAGGTCTGGCTCAGTCATCTGCAAGCTGAAGAACGAAGACCTGGGCTGAAGATAGGACTCTGGACCCCAAGCTCCGTTGTCCTTCTAAGGGCCAGAGCTCAGTGAGGCCAGTGGTCAGGACCCACGGACCGGGTACGGTCAGGTCAAATAGCCTCTCCTAGGGTCCCAGCCGGAGGAAGGGTAACGGGGTACCCAGTGATAGGGCCCTATAATCCGGAGGCCATACCTCCCCAGGGATCGGATAAAGGGACTGATATACCCTTTGTGTTAGGGACTTGTAAGGAAGACAATAAATATCGTGTTGCCTCATCAGAAGTTTATTCGTCAATTTATACCCACTACATCATTAGGGGAACGAAGGGTGATCCAATCTCCGACCCCCAGGGACAGGTTTGCAGATTTGCTGAGCATTTCTGTGAGGTCCTGGGGGAGGGGGAATCCCTCAGCCTGGAAAACATCATGGGACAAAGTGGGGATGACTCTGCTGAGGATGCGGTGCCTCAAATATTGGAGGAGGAAGTCACCCTCTGTGAGTGGCTGGCTGAGGTACCATCCGTTGAGGAAGTACTGAGGGCGATCCAGAGTCCGAGACCAGGAAAGGCACCGAGCAGAGATGATCTCCAAATCGAAATGCTGAGGGAGGGTGGCGTTTGTGCGTAGACTGCCCTACATGACATCATAACAACAGTTTGGGCCACTGGACAGGTTCCGCAGGATTGGAAGGATGCCCTGGTGGTCCCCCTCTTTAAGAAGGGGGACCGCACAGACTGTAACAACTACAAGGCATCTCACTCCTCAGTGTGCCGGAAAAGGTCCTGGCAAGGATTATTCACCATCGCCTTGCTAGGTACGCTGAGGAGAGGCTTGCGGAGACCCAATGTGGTTTCAAGAAAGGGCGGTCCTGCACAGATGCCATATTTTCTGTCCGTCTGCTACAGCAGAGGTGTAGGGAATTCCAACAAGACCTACATCTCTGCTTTATTGACCTTGTTCTTCGTGCTTTCGGAGTCTCTGACCCTCTGCTCACGCTCATTAAGGACCTTCATGATGGTGAGCAGGCCCGGGTAAAACTACGTAGCCGGGAGTCAGAGCCATTCCCTGTACACCTTGGGATGCGACAGGGATGTCCTCTGGCTCCAACATTATTTAACATCTATTTCGACCACATAGTTCGTGAAGCCTTCAGTAGCCGTAACAGAGGAATTTCTGTCTGGTACAGATACAATGGTAGGCAGAGCGATGTCCGGGTGCGGTCAAGGGATGGCTCCCTATTGGTCAACCACATTATGTATGCCGACGACCTGGTAATTGCTGCTCATTCAGAGGAGGAGTTGGAGGCGCTGCTGCTGAAACTGGAGTGTGCCACTAAGAGGTGGGGCCTTACCATCAGCCCCACCAAAACGAAGCACCTGCCTGGGTATTTTGTGCCATCGGGCACTCCACCCCCACAACTTCCATATCGGTGATGGGGCAGTTGGGGAGAGAATGGAGAGTTTCCCATACCTGGGCAGTGTGCTTATGACCGGCTCCAGTTTAACAGCAGAGGTCTCACTCCAAATGAGTTGAGCGGCATTATATTTTCATCGGTTGTGTAATGTTGTGTGGAAGCTACCTGGTCTGTCGCTCCGCATGAAGCTTCGGGTCTTCTCGGCCACAGTCATTCCCTCCCTTCTCTACGCTTGCGAAACGTGGACCCCCTTAATGCAGCATCTTCGCCGGTTGGAAACATTTAGGCTGGCCTGCCTACGATCAATCCTGGGTTTAACCAGGCTGGATTGTGTGAGGAGCTCACAAATCCTCGAAATATCTGGACAAAGTCCCATCGGTGAGCTCCTCCAGCAGGCAAGGCTGCATTGGCTGGGTTATGTAGCCCGCATGCCCAATCACCGCATGCCCAAACAGCTTTTGTTCAGCCGGATCGAGGGGGCTAAACGGGCGTGGCGACGGGCTAGAGAAGAGATGGAGTGATGTGGTACAGGAGGATGTGAGCTGAGTGGACTTGCAGATGACTGGTACCAGCGGTGTCAAGATCGGCCTCTGTGGAGGAGGCTCGTGAAGGACGCTACTGGGCAGTTGGAGGCAGTCGCCCTCCGACAACAACGGAGGGCGGAGGAACGACGCTCAGAAAAACGAGCGGAGCGTCGGGTGGCTAAAGCTCAGCAAATTGGCACAGTAGGGGGCACAGGTGGTGCATCAGCCAGCCACAAGCGTCATGGTGACGTCACCGCCACTTAGTGGCGAATAGCGGTTGTTGTTTTGAGACAGTGAGAGAGTGTGAGTTCGACTCAGCCTCAGATGAGTACCTGGTGCGGTCTATCGTAAACATCGCTACTGGGGGAGACAAAGGCCGCCGTGGAGGAGAATCCTCCAGGTGCTCACCGACAACACTCACCATGCAACTCACCAACCTGACTCACCACCCCAATCACACCTCACCAATCGCACTCACCTCTCCAATCACACCTGGCAGCATCAACACGCCACAGGAGTGGCGACCAATGTGGCGTGTAGATGCTGCCACCTGCCGGCCACCAATAGGGCGTGTAGATTTTGACTTAAAACTTTCGTGACTTCAGGAATTCATATTTTTGGTTCTTTCGGTGAAGTCACGTAGATGAAAAATAAAAATAAAATAATAAAATACATTTTTTTAAATTAAAAATACAAAAAATAAATTGAAAATATTAAAAGCTTTTATTATTTTCTATTTATTATTTTTATTTTTAAATTGGCAGAATCTACACGCCACGCCATATTCTTGGTTCATTTGGTAAAGTCACGTAGATTTGAAAATTAAAATAATATAATTGAATTTTAAAATATATATTCTAAATTGAAAGCAATAAAAGCTTTTATTATGAAAAAAACATACAAATAATAAATTGAAAATAATAAAAGCTTTGATTATTTTCAATTTATTATTTCATCATTTTTATTTTTCTGCCACCTGCCGGCCACCAACGTGGTGTGTAGATTCTTCCAATTAAAAAAAGTTACTAATAAAAATAAGAAATTGAAAATAATAAGCAAAAACCCAGATTCATATTCTTGGTTGTTTCGGTAAAGTCACGTAGACAGAAAATAAAACTAAAAATAAAATAATAACATAAAATTAAAACTTTTATAAAAGCTTTTATTATTTTCAATTTATTACTTAACATTTTTAAAATACAAATAATAAATTGAAAATAATAAAAGCTTTTATTATTTTCAATTTATTATTTAACATTTTTAAAATAGAAATAGAAAATAATAAAAGCTTTGATTATTTTAAATGTATTATTTTAATTGTATTATTTTTATTTTCTATCTACGCGACTCTACCGAAGGAACCAGGAATCTGGCGTTTAGATGCTGCCATCAGGCGGCCACCAATGTGTCGTGTGGATTGTGACTTAAAACTTTCGTGACTTCAAGAATTCATATTCTTGGTTCTTTGGGTAAAGTCACATCAATAGAAAATAAAAAATAATCAAATCAAATAAAAATGTGAAATTTTAAATAATAAAAGCAAAAAACCCACATTCATATTCTTGGTTCTTTCGGTAAAGTCACGTAGATAGAAAATAAAATTACAGAATTTAATTTAAAAAAATACAAATAATAAATTGAAAATAATAAAAGCTTTTATACTTTTCCTTTTTTATTTTTATTTTCTATCTACGTGACTTTCCCGAAAGAACCAAGATTATGGCGTGTAGATGCTGCCATCTGCCGGCCACCAACGTGGTGTGTAGATTATGCCAATTAAAAAAATACAAATAAAAAGATTAAATTGAAAATAATAAAAACTTTTATTTTCAATTGATTTTTTATTTAATTTATTTTTATTTTATTATTTTATTTTTATTTTCAATCTACATGACTTTACTGAAAGAACCAAGAATATGAATCTGGATTTTTGCTTATTATTTTCACGCACTCACAGCGCGAGGCTGACTCATTACATCTCGCGGAGGATCGCTCCGCTGAACAAAGAAAGTTCCGTGGTTTCAGTTTGCACGCGTGAGTTCACGTTTTCAGGCGATATAAAATAATTTATATTTCATGTCAGTTGGTTCTGAAGGGCGGCTGTTTGTAATTTGGGCGTTCGTAAGTTGAGGACTGTCTGTAAATAAAGATTCCGATTGTGGATGTGGGGCTTTAACCGTGCGGTGAGCTTGGCCCGATCCGCGGGGGCGTGGCTCGATCGCCAGTGGGCGGGGCATAGCCGCGAAGGGCGTGGCTTATCAAAGAAGTGGGAGGAGTCTCGCGCCTACGTGGGGGCGTGCAATAACAAAGGGGGCGTGGCGTGTCACCCTGGGTGACGCCTGCGCTGACCAATCGCAGAGGAGACCGCGATCGCCGGACTGCAAGCCAGAGAGAAGCGCGCTCCTTTTAAAGTTAACAACATTGTTAAATGTAAGTAGCGCCTCTCTACTTTATTATTGTTTTATTTGTTTAATACATTACTTGTGGTGCCGTGAGTCGAGTGAAATGAGTCAATAACCTTGCTAGACATGGCTAAGCTTTTAATAAGGGGCGCCGCGGTGTCGAGATGTTAACTACCTCGCCAGGCCTACAGCAGCGTGGAGGTTCCATCCAGACCCTGACGCCTGCTCTGTATTTGTTTATTTTTTTCCCCTGTGGTCGCGTAGATTCTTCTCCTGGTCCTTCGGTTTTCCCCTCCACATTTAGAAACGTGAGTTCAGAGTACTTGGCTGCTATAAATGTCCACATGATAAGCCACTTTCGTTGAGCTATCATTTGTGTCCAGGTCGCGTCTGATAAGAGTTATATAGCTCAGTGGGCCTTACCTGGTAAAATATAAATAGTTTAGTTTATATTTCGATTTAAAGCTTTCGTGACTGCAATGATTCATCTTCTTTGGTTCTTTCGGTAAAGTCACGTAGAATGAGAATAAAATAATAAATTGATAAAATAAAATAACACAATAATATTCTCACGACGTTTCGGCCACAACACAAGCGGCCTTCATCAGGTGAAGGGGGCGAGACTGTCTGGTAGGACAGCGCTGGAGTGAGAGAGCCACGTTCAGATCACGGCTTTTAAGCTGTGTGAGAGGAACAAAGAGCCTTGACACAGGAATTAGCATAAAATTTAGCATTGAAATGGCTGAATGATTAGCTTGTGACTGGTCACAGAAATAGCTATGTTAAAAGTTAAAGCATGCTTTAACTTTTAACATAGCTATTTCTGTGACCAGTCACAAGCTAATCATTCAGCCATTTCAATGCTAAATTTTATGCTAATTCCTAGTTTAGTTTATAGTTCATAAGAACTCGTGACAAGGGTCAGTGTCTACTTCAAATATTGTTCTGGCTCTGGAGACCTCCAAAGTTATTCGTGATGTTATACATTTGGTTCGTTTTGAGCATAATCGCGACCTTATATAATTATTACGTGATACACACGCTGAATATACGCAGACAAACATCGTGTACACGTGTGTCGTGCCCTCTATTGTCCACATAGACGGCTTGTGCTGACGAGAGAACGATCTTAACGTACAATGTCGTGACATGTATCAGCCCTTTGTCGATCCAGCGTTTTGAAGGAGGCCTCCCCCACACCATGTCGTTCGTGGGAGTTGTTTAACCATACTTCACCATGCCGGTCAATGCAGGTTTGGTGAAGTGAGGAGGCCCAGAAACTTGTATATCCAGATACGAGTTTGCCTGTGCTTGCATCTGCAGAATTACATTCTCACACATCTTCAAGTATAGTTAATACTTCTAAAAATGCATTAATTCTTGTGGATTCCATAAAGTACTGTGGTAAAAAGAAAATAACTTGATTTGAACACTTTGTTGAACAGGGAATGCTTTGAGTTTGTGGGTTGAATCCATCTGTGTGGAGTTGTGTTATTTCCCCATATGCAAGGTGGGGTCTCTCTGGGTTCCACTCACACAAACATCTCAATGCAATGGGACCTTTCTGAAAATGCAGTATTTAGACTCAATGAAGCTTTCCTGGGTAACTAGTTAACATTGTAATAATTAGCATGAGAGATAATGACGTTCCCTTATAAGTGTCATTAGTAGTACTATACTGTACTTTTAATGAAGACCATTTTACGTAGTTGTTTGTAAAAAAGTGTCCATTCTCAAAACTCTTTGACGGGCCCTTGTACAGAAATGATATTACAATCTTACATGGAGATTGCGAGTCAGAGTGTTGTGAATAGTGGAGTGAGCGTGTGGTGCCATCATTATATTGTTGGTGTGTATATACAGAAAGGCCTATTTGGTGAGTAACATTAGGAAAATGGAGGTAGTTAGTCATTGTTGTTAAACAAAATATGATTTGGGTGGATAAGAGGACTAAAATGGTACATGATAGGAACTGAAATATTGTGGAGTTCTGGTATAAAGAGTTGTAGTATATATGAATCTTATGTCACCTTAAGTATGCCTTTGTGAGTACACTCGTGACACGGGTGTCATGCGCGTGACCTTTGTCTTTTGTTTCAGATGTGCGAGTGCAACTCCGCTGCGAGTCAAGGTGGTGCTGGGAGAATTGCCTTTACCATCGATGGCACTTCACCAGCACCCGTCTCAACCACACCTCAATCCGGTAGAGTTACTAGAGTGAAAAAACTCATCTCTTGTGACGTCTGTGGGAAAATATTCCAACTGGCATGGTGCCTAGAAGCCCACGTAAGAACGCACGAGGAGACCCGTGATCAATGGTGCGGCATATGTGGACGAAGCTTTGATCAGCTAGGAAAATTAAAAAAGGCATTTGAAGACCCATGAAAAGGATTACATGATAAAGGGTGCACCAGGCATGGTGAATAACGGCAGTTTTGCCAATGCGGTGTTGAATCCACCGTCGCCCTATGAGATGTGCTCAGTCTGCGGATTTTTAAGTCCTATTGAAATCCTGACAACTCATGAAAGTCTTCACGCACAGTTCTTGTACAGACCGAAGCCTGAACATGATTACGCTTCGACAAAAGATAGCGGCGTTAAGATAAATGACATGAAATCCAATTTTCCTGAATGCTTTGTGGGTGTGTGAAAATTGATGAAAAATAATTAAAATTAAATGAAATTCGAAATTTGCATAATTAATCCGAAATTATGCTAATTCGTGTAATTATGCGTGTAACTATGCTAATTAGAGAGGTAATCGTATTAATTTATACGAGTGGGTGTGGTTGTGTTAATGATAGCCTTCATGATAATCAGGCCCCGCCTCGTTGACGAGGTGGGGTTATCAATCAGGATAAAGCAATCAATCGTGTGCAGTTACGCTAGTGTCAATTCGGCCTCGTTGTCTAACTTCGTATTATTGATCAGCATAATACAACTATTCTCGCTTTAACACTCCCCGAGTGTTCATATTTTAGATCCCATGTTCATATCGTTCGCTTTAGTTTAATGAGTGTGTATTGGTGTGTTTATAGTTTAGGTTCCCGAGTTCCTATCTCGTCGCAGGATACAGATCTTATGCAAAAATTTCAGGAAAGAATCACACGACCACTTCTGTATTAATCAATTTATTTTCTAATTAAACCTTAACTATAATATGTATGTGAACTCTCAATCTCGGAACTTCAACACGGTATCCACACGGTATCAAGACAGTATCATCAACGACTGTACGATTTCACTTTGATAACACATGGACCCCGCATAAAGCGATTGCTGTTAGTGAGAGAGAGAGAGAGTCAGGACATGCAAATGCTATGCTACACAAAAGCTTATACATTATATGAACGATCATTATGCTTGAAATGGTCAGCACATTATCACAGGCGATTGATTACCATGCAACGGTATTCATATAAAAAGACAATTAAACAGTTATTATTTCCAAAAGCATAAATGTAACAGATCCACCGGACAGACTATAAGATTACCGAAATGGCTTAGTGTGAGGGTATGCGGCGGAACGTGTTATCTCACGGGAGATTAATTAATTAATTAGTGAATAAGATAGTATGATCAGAAAATCGGTTTAGCACGATTCCTCCCCGGGAGCATAGCTCCGTGGCGAAGGTGCCAAGGGTTAATTCGTATTGATGGATCGGTTGGTAACTTATGCGATTAGAAGTACAGTCCAAAACAAAATATTAAAGAGGGAAATTATGAATATACTTATAAATGACGGACTGTTATCACACGATCTATGCTTCCACAGCCAGATGGTTCACAGACTTGAATGTTCGCTTCTGGTTAAGGACCCGTGTAGGTTTGAGTGATATGAATTGTTTTGAATAGTCAGTGTTTGGAATTAATTATTTGCGTTGCCATACGCTGAAGTTGGCATCGCTTGTAGGAGAAGTAGCCTCGCTCCCTTTAGAGCGGTGAGGTGTGTGGGAGTGCATCATACGTATCGCCGCCCTCCTCCATGCAGCAGCCAGCCTCTGTCCACAGGGGAGAGTTGCTTGATCGCTCTCAGTTCTGCTCAGTGGACACCTCTCTCCACTGCTGGATGAGTTGCGCGATCACGCTCGTGCTGGTTCGCTGACAGCAGTTTCTCTCCACTGTTGGATGAGCTGCATCGGCACGCTCCCTCTCTCTGGGTGGAGAACTCGAACGTGCTCGTTGCTGGTTTGCTGAAAGCAGGTTTTTCTCCACTGCTGGATGACTCAAGTCGCACGTGCTCTTGCTCTGGTTTGCAGAAGCTCTTGCTTGGTGCGTCGGTCGCTCTGCAGCTGGACTCAATGTAGAATAATCTTTCAGCAATACTCTGTCTTTCAGCTCTTGGAAATCACACTAGGTGACGCCTCACTACCCTGCGAGTCTTGCCAACGTCAGTGGGTAGCGACGGGGCCACTTTGGCTTCTGCTCGCAGCTCCCTGCTCTGCAGCTCGCTGGCTGGCGACCTGTTGCTCTCGTTCCCGATTTGAACTGCTCCTGAGCCGACCCACTGGTCGAACTCCCCGCGTTCCGACCCCTCCGAGTCGAACTTCCCGAGTTCCGACCCCCCTGGTCAAACTCCCCGAGTTCCGACCCCCCCTGGTCGAACTCCCTCGAGTTGAACTCCTCCGAGTCGAACTGTCTCCCGAGAGTCGACCCCCCGGTCGAACTCTGGTGAGCCGACCCCCTCCGGTCGAACTCTGGTCAGCCGACCCCCTCCTGTCGAACTGTTCCGAGTTGCTCCTCCGAGTCGAACTGTCTCCCGAGAGTCGACCCCCCGGTCGAACTCTGGTGAGCCGACCCCCCCCGGGTCGAACTCTTCCGAGTTGCTCCTCCGAGTCGAACTGTCTCCCGAGAGTCGACCCCCCGGTCGAACTCTGGTGAGCCGACCCCCCCCCCCCCCGGTCGAACTGAGGTTTCAATGCTCAGGATCCTCTTTTTATGCCCAAAAATCCATTCACTCGGATCCTGCCCACAAGGCGGGGTTTCTTTCGATTTTTGCTGTGTCAGGATTTGTCCGTATTTATCTGCGTCCGTGTGTGTCCGTACATGTGTCAGTGTGTGTCATTGTGTGCATCACCCACGGTATATTCCGTTGTCATACTCCTACCATAAAACCCACAAGTAAAACAATCAAATGTTATAAATTGTCTCGAAGGCGCCTCTCTGTCTGGGTGCACAACCTGGAGGGAGGGGTGATATTCCCTCCGACTTTCACCGACGCACAAAGAAATGGTTAAAAAGTTTTAAGTTAACATTTCATTTAATCAGAGTTCCACAGTTATGATTCTGTATTAATCCAAGGTCTGGGTCAGCTTCCCGTTGTGGTCTTTGACTCGTGTTTCCCCAAGCGTATACACACTCCTATCCCGCGCTGCGGGGATACAAAGACGGCCGGGATCTCCCTTTCTCTCCGACCCTGGGTTTAACATCGCCCTTTCCTTACGTTGCAGTTTTGCTGTGCGCTTGCATTTCTTTTCCTCTCTACTCTTACTTTAACCCAGCTTATTATTTGCGTATGGGTGGATTAGAGCATTCATGTTGACTTAGGAAAACCTGATTGTTAGGCTTCGGGTCAAGTCGTATAGAAATTATTAAAATATGTAAATACGTTTCATATTAAATTAATAGACGGGTGATGGTTACATTGACGTAGCTTGTGGCAGGGTTCAATTGAAGTGGATGTGAAGATCAATAACTTTAGCCTACCCTGTCATTAAATAGTAATGCAGAACCAATTAGTTTTTTTTTACTTAACTAGATCTAGGCTAACGCAACCTCCCAGTGACCCTGGCTTTGTGTTTACATCAGCCCCTTGTAATCCGCTGCGCTCTGCTCTCTATCTGCTCCCTCTGACCCTGGGAGGGCTCTGAACGTCAAAATCGTGTTAGTGGGTCAAGGTAAATATGACCTCCACATGCCATGCTGAGGCCTGGTTTGGTGTTTTTATTCATTATTAAAATTAAAAGAAACAATAGAAATATGTATCTATATGTATTGAAAAATTACTTGTTAATATTAAGATGGAAAGGGGGGCATATACAACAGTTAGTAGAATAATACATAGTGTAAATGGACTCGTCCGTCTGAACAAAGCTCGTCGCTCTCCGTGGTATTAATCCCTCACACCAACATCATGCTAATCCCCCAGTTACATGCTAATGTATATGTAAACTCCTCTCCCCCCTCCTCCGGTCCGAGCTCGTCACTCTCCGTGGTGCTCATCCCTCACACCAACATCATGCTAATCCCCCAGTTACATGCTAATGTATATGTAAAAATCCTTTGTCAAGGCGCTCTGTTCCTCCCACACAGCTTAAAAGACGCTTCCAAGCTTGGCAGGGTTCACTCAAGTGCTGTCTTCCGGACAGTCCTGTTTCTTCACCTGAGGAAGGCTACTTGTGTTGTGGTCGAAACGTCGTGAGAATTTTATTCTGTTATTATTATTTTTATTATTATTATTTTATCTCCATTCTACGTGACTTTACCGAAAGAACCCAGAAGATGAATCCCTGCAGTCACGAAAGCTTTAAATATAAATTTGAGCTCTAGCACTGGCTAGCGGGATGAGGGTAGACTGGTGAAACTTGCTGATGACTGGTCCAAGTGAGGCAGACTTGCACAGCTCTTCACTGGCTGCTGACACAGTCAGAATCAGAATATTAATTTATCCTGGAGGAATCCAATGATCTATAAAGCTCTTCACAGATGTCCAAATGTCCAAAGTGATGTGCCCGCACAGCATTCAACCTTTTACTCTTAAATCACTGTGCATTCTTTCTGGAGATATTTTTTTCATTTTTTTTTGCAAAAATAGGGCAGAAGGGGCCCTGCACGGTTGACTTCATTATGAAGGAATTAGTTTCCCAGATTATTTGTTGACAAGAGGTATCACTGTGTATCAATTGTAGTATTTTAAAAAACTGTTTAAACCGATTACATTGTTGTATGTCTCAAGGTGGCTGCTTTTTTTATTTCCACAGATATCCAGACTACTCCTTCTACCCCTCGGTCTGCTGCTGTTGTTCCTTGTCAGGGCACTCAATGCCTTTCATTTGATGTTGGCATTGGCATTTGAATCCTTATTGGAGTTGTTGTTGGCATTTTCATGACTCGGTGCATAAAACGTCTTCTGAGATGGTATAAAAACCGATGCAAGTAAGTAAATATATTTAGCCTATTTGCAATTGTTCACTTTGGATTTTGCATTTAAATGGAAAAACACAACTGTTATACTGAGATATGTATTTTTATGTTCAGGTCATCTCCTGCTGTGGAATCTACTCCCCCAGGTTCCCAGGATGTGAATGCTAGTTATCACCAGGTACAAATGTCAAAGTGTTAACTCCTAGGTCAAATCAAAATACCTTTTTATCCATGCCCATCAGTTAATCCTGACCCTCTCATGATACTAGTGGCTATCTGATCCCTTTTTTCGATGGGTGATCGAGGAAATGCAATAACCCCATGTTGGCCACAATACATTGGCTGCATTCCGATTATGACAAGTAGCAAACCTACAGTGAAAGCTAATTATAGATGAGCGACCTCACCCTTGATCGGGCTCATCAGCATGACCTTTCCTGCATAGCTATACAGGAGAGATGGGTGCTTATTTATCAATGTGTATGCTGGCTCTTTTGGGCTTATTAGTTCCTGTGAACTTTCCCGTAAAGATTTATGGTCTCAACATTTGTAGCATTGGTATGTTTATCTTGTTAGTGTGTGTGACTTAAAAATAAGCAAGAGATCAATTTACATTGCTATGTACCAATCGGTATTTTGTAGGCTGTCATTTTAGCTTAAAGGCAATTTTTGAACTTGCTGATGTGGCCACAAGTGGCAACTGGTACTAACATTCACTTTCTACTTTGTTTCTGAGAATATTTTTTGTTTTATGGGGATGCATGACCCCGGCAGTACCTGTGTGTAATACCTGTTATGACTTCTATCTTTTACCCATAATATGACACATTTCTACTTATGCGCTCTAACCCAAAAAACCTCTTATGGATAATATTGGTCGTGTAAAGCCTATGTGTTAATTTTTTTATTTTTACGTCTGCAATCACAACCGCTAAATCTTTAGAACACTTTAACACTGAGGATGTGATTTTAACTTGTTTCTTATTAGTTGGCTGCAACGGACCAAAATAACATCAACATGGGGAAAATGTACGTACTTTGCATTTATTGTAGTTTACAATATTTCCACTGCCATTATAAACAAGGTGAATATTTTTCTCCATGTTTCATTTTTGTAACTATTGGACCAGATGGTGTCAGTAAATACAAGTGATAGCAAGGAACTCGCATAAAAAGGCAGATTTAGCCACTTCACAGAGCTTCATATAGGGAAACAATACACCGCATTCCCATATTTATTTAATAGCGGACTGACCTATGTTTGGGAACTGGAAAAGTGGGTCAAGTCGGGGTTCCCACGGCAGTGGGGCACGAGGTCAAGAAAGCTGTGATCGGGCCACTCGACCTGCTTTAGCTAGGATGGAAACAGTGGTGACTTCATAGTAAACATTTTCAAAACATTGAGACAACCCAAACATAAGTTCTTTATATTTTTTTTATGGATTGTTGCCTTCCAGCCATGCAGGGGATGGCAGGGAAGGGGTTTAATCCAAGTCAATCTTGGGATAAGAACCAAGCCAATCAATTCCAGGAGCAGCGCAGCTTGCGTCTCGTTTGTAATCGCAGAGACGTAGCATCAGTTTGCTTTTAGGACAGCGGTGAGGAACTTACGGCCTGTGGGCAACATATTGACCACAAATTAATTTTATATGGCTACCAGCCACATGACGTTGACCACTTCAAAACTACCCACAAATCATACTTATCCATAACGGCAAGCATCTTAGCCTCACTTATCCGGTGCTACAGGGGAATATTTTTGACCGGGAAACACTTTCTAATTCTAGCACACTCAATCAGTGCAGTCTTTGTTATGCTTGGTCAGCGTGCACTTTGTTTTCCCTGTTATTTTATATAGCTAAGGTGTGTGCTGATGTGTAGCCTGCCAAAGTTATTTGAGAGCTCTTAATTGGTGTTTCATAAAGAAAAGGTTCAATATGAAATCCAAATGTAGACCTTCAGGGTCGATATCAAGGCTTTTAATCTGTTTCTGGTCTATAACCAATTGCCTTGGATGCATCTGATCTCAGAAGCGAAGTAGTGTTGTTGAGCCTGGTGGATAGCGCTTGAAAGAGCACCCACCACAGCAGGTTCTTTAGAAGAAGCTGGAGTGCTGCGTGATTTGCAGCAGAGGGCAGTGCAGCAACATCCATTTCCACGCTCCCACATCTATATACTGGAAGCCTTCACTAACCTGCACCGACTAGCCTGGTGAAGTATGGTCAATTAACTCACACGACCCCCACTTTGTGTGGAGGTCCTCATCCAGCAGAAAATGTTGGAAAGGGTTACAAATCTATATTAATATTTTGTTGTATCCATGTTTATTACATGATAGTGCGTGCCCCATTCATGTTTAAACTGCATACTTTGGTAAACATGCAAATAAATGTGTTTCATCGCACATTTTATTCCATTGAGCAATGGCCATTTCACATCGGTAATTAAAAACTGTCCCGAATGTACCTTATTTAATACATACAGTACCTCATGGCTTTCAGTGTGAACCGTTACAGGAAGAGCGCTTATGAAATGGATGAGAATTGTGATGAAATTCAGTCTTCAGCTACGTGCCAGAGCAACGATTAGACCAATTTAATGAATGGCTGCAACTCTTTAAGGTAAGTTTATATCACTCCACGGGTCTCTTCTGACATAACTGTGGTGTTTATGAGCAGGGTGGTGTGTAAAGTTTTCGCATTTGGCTCATCCATTTCTCTGCATAAGCAACCACCCTGCTGTGGAAGGAGTCATATTTCATTCCCAATTGTGATGTTCACCTTTTATCCATACTTACATGTATTAAGCCATCCACAGTTTCTGAATGAATGTATTTCTGTGGTTAATGACCAGCAAGGGTGCTTTCTGTGGTGCATTGTGCTTTTCTAGGCTGCTTGTCATCCTATTACACTGCCTTGTGTTGGCTGTAGGGAATGTCTCGGATGTGACAACTACAACAGTATTTATTGTATTTGATGTCTCATCCTAGAGCCACAAACATGTTTACCGATACTATGTTATTCTGTATATTTTCGGTTTGGTTATTTATCAGAATTCATTTTTAAAAAATGCATTGGAAGTGTTTTGTATTAAAATATATATGATTTAACTTTAATGTCTATTAACCTATGTATTCACTTTGGATGTTTAAGTATGTCTTACTGATCTAATACAAACGGGACACGTTTTGACACATCTCAGATAATAAAGTTCAATGTCAAAGTAGTTTCCCACTCAAAAATGGGGTGGAGTTTCTATGCTACAATACGATTTTGCGTCTGAATGCATCTCAAGATGTTGTTTTATTTCCTTGTATCTTCAAGCTCGTGCTAAACACTCTGCATTTATAGCGGGCCCATGCGATTCCAATGGAGGTTGACTTGTCTCTTCCCACAAGGTCGTAAAAAATTGTTCTCAAACCCCGAGGGATAAATTGCTGAGTCAGCTTTCAGTTTAATTCTGAACACATAGAATTATAACAGACAGCCATGCGCTCTAACCACTGGACCACCCTGCCAAATTAATATATTATTAGTTAAATTGATACACTCACTGAAATAATATTTTAACTTTATTGAATTTTCCACTATTTAAGGTTAAACAAAATTAAATAATAGTTGCATCACTAATTTCATCCTTGGCAAACCACACACTTGCTGCACACATATTTTTGTGCGGTTGATGTTTATTAATGGTCATTCTTACGACTTAGTTGTTTATTTTACTTTCACCTTAACAATGGGTAGGAGTAACTCGGATCCATGAACGTAAAATGCTGATACCTAAATTACCGACTCTTTTCTGTGTGCAACTATGGCTATTGAACTCCAAACCATGGACCGGGTAACTTCGCACTCCCCCAAATATGAATTCGCCATTTCTCAAACAAAGCAATTAAATGGCAAAATCACATAACTTCTGATTCTCTGCATTGTTGATGTTTGTAAACCATAGGAAATAATATGGATAAACTTGATTATACTACACTATTCTGGTCAATACAGGTTGGGGGAGCATACACTTTGGAGTATAAGTATTTAATTTAATTAATTGGATTAATTAATCAATTCCATCATTGTGGGTATTTTCTTTCGGGAGGAAATTAAAAAGTTGGAATTGCAAACTATTCTTAAAGTAATCATGATTGTTTTTTTTTACAGTCCATCTTATCACTGTGAACGGTTGAATCGGGTTTCTAATTCTCCTATAAACTGAGGTGAGTAAATCCTCCATAAATGATTGCAATTAAATGCTTATTTATGTAAATACATGTTTTTAAATGAATGTGTAATAAAAAGAAAACAAATCGGTGGCAGAATAGCTTCGTGGTTGGCAAGTTTACCACTCCACAAGCTTTAAGTGAATTGTTAAATGCTGCCAGCCTCCAGGAATGCGTGAGTTATTACCAAACCATGGATTGTGTAGTAACATAGACAAGAACCCTGATATCGCTTGCTAGCAAGAGCATACTTTCAACATGGTTTTATACAATCATAATGTATTGTATTTCGAAATAGCTATTATATAATGCTGTAAAATATACGTTTTTTGTGACTGAATACTAGTCAATAATTAAATTAACTGTCAGGATTTGTGGTCACAATATAATTCAATAACCATTATTTTTTACTTTTGTGCAGGAAGATTTGGCTACACCTGCTTCTTACATAGTGCGGGTCATCACCAAGATCATTTCTTTGTCAGTGGGCAAACGTACAAAATCAGCAGGGGATCAAATACTTTTTTCCCTCACTTTTTTCCCTTTCTCGTTCAGCACACCGGTTGTGTGTTGGAGAGTAAACCCACACCATTAAAAAGTCGAGTACGACGTTTCGACAGTAATTACAACCATCCTTATCAGGTGACAGCCAGAATTGGCTGTGTTTTGTAAATAACATCGCATCAGTTCATCTTATATGATAAGTCATCTCGCCAGGTAGCAGAGCACCCATCCCACAACAGGCAGATAGATCATATGCTAGTCGGAAGTTGACTCAACCCATCGTCCATTCTGGGGTAAGACAAGTAAGGAGCACTTGGATAAGAATGAGTATCAGTGGCCCTTTGGAGAGACTGTATGGTCCCACAACAGCGAAGCCGCTCCGTCGGAGCCGTTCCTGCAACGCCACCACGGGAGAGCGTCCGGGCCGACGCTGCTTCTCCCTCACCACCCCCCAAATGAGCACACACAACACACACACCCCCACGTAGGACCTCGTGGGGAAGTCACCTGGCCTCCAGGTTTTCACCCAGGGGCCCTCTTCGTAGGGACATCCCCCACGGTTTCCTGGGGCCAGGGAATTGGACGACTTCCCCCAGGTTGAATTACACCGCGGAGCCATGAATTGACGTGCAATTGCATGGTCACGACGAGGCTACTCAGTCACCGCGGTTAGGTCCACACGAGCACAAGGGGAAGCATCCGTTTGGCCGGAAAAGTATGTTTGCACGCCGTGGCCAATGGCAACGGGGTATCGTGGGTTAGCCGGGCAGACCTTTAATGTAGAGAAGGATACGCCTCACCAAAGAGAAGCAGTTCCAGCCATCACATTAGGGGGCGAGTTAATTAAATGTTTGATGAAATATAACAGGCTAATTTGAAGTTGATAATTTTGTATGGCCTGCGAATGATGTTATAAATATACAAATGGCCCTTGGCAGATAAAAGGTAACCCACCCCTGCCTTAGGTGAACGCAAACAGTGAGTGTGCAGTGAGTTGGAACCTTGCCTCATATAAATTAGCTCGAGTAGGATTTGCAGTTCCATTTATAAGGTGCTTGCCTCAGAAACTCGCATCTTCCATCTCATCTCAATCATTCCAATACTTAACTTTATTTTTAGCCCAGGGGAGCCCCTGATGGCAGCTGTCCCCATATGGCACAAGGTGAACACAGCCCCAGGCTGCAAGTAGGTAGTAGTTTGCCAGTTTCCCGAAATGTTTCTATGGGTTTTATCAATTGGGTAATCTGCAAATATTTGTATTTATTTGAACCATGACCTTCATGCACGTGGCCTACTCTTTTTCCTAATCGCGTCACGGGATTTGTCACATCCACTGTGGAGCATACGGCATATATTTTCTGGTAATACACCCACGGCATTAACCAGGGTGGCCACGGGGATGAATCGTGAACCTTGCCAACGAGCGGCAATGCCACCGCCAACAACAACTTCTGTTGCTTCCACCGTTGCTGATCGGGGTGTGGATCATTCGTTGTATTTGCTGTGCAGGTGTCCCAGTGCAGGAGCTGCAACAGGAAGTACCAGCCAGTGCCACGGGACAGGGAGTGGGGGAGTGGAGCGCTCTTCAACTGCACAACCTGCGATAACACCTTCAGGTTGACGGCGATAAAAGGGACAGCTTGTATGTGTGTATTGATGCATTGATTCGCAAAGCTTACGCGAGTTGTGCGCGTGTGCGCATGAGATCCGGTGTTTTATAAATAAAAAATGTATATCGTAATACGAGAGGAGCAAACCATTTAAAAGGATGTCGCCACTCAAATACATTTGCATAGTGATGTAGAGTATAAAGTGGGGGCTGTGAAAGCAAACTGAGAGCAAATCCTCTGGAACCACAAAAGCCGTGTTGAGGACAGATAGTGGCAGCAGGCAAGGAATGAAACGCATCTCAGAGACCGTCCACTGCGGAGATGGAGCGACGACATCGGCTCGCGCACAGGTGCTCGTGTTCGGTGGATTATTAAATTGTTTGGGGGAGGCCTTCATCCGGCAGTGGATTGAACATTGCTGCTGATGATGAGAACGAAAATAATTGAAAATAATTAGCGCAATGTATTTTGTATACGATTACGAAAGTAGTAAATATAGAGCATTATCAAAATAAACAACAGATTAATAATGAAGACGTATCAAATAAACCTTCTGAAGTGATCACAAGCATGGAACAAATCGATGGGGTCGTCAAGACCTTCCCCAAGCATGGCACGTCTTATGATGCCCTGGGCGCTCATGGTTCAGAAGGCCTTACCAACTATATATTGTTTTAAACTGCTCCTAATTTGTCCTGCTGTCGTGTTTTTGTATTATTTGTAGTTGTAACGTTCTGATCCGCCCCTAACTGGACATCTGTGAAAAAGAGCTTCATAGCTCATGGGATTCCTCCAGTATAAATCAATATTCTGCTTGTTTGTGAGCAGCGGCTGGGGACAGATGGGCGTGCCCACATCGCCGTGCCACCGGTGCCAGGCGGCGTGTGGCCCACGCGCGTGCAGCGCCCCGACACGCACAGCGCTGCGCGCCCTTCCGGGCAGCAGCTCAGCTGCATGGCCGAGGACTGCTACAACCCCCAGGGTGAGCGCAGCTGGAGGGCCACAGCGCCACTCCGCCGACTCTCGCGATCGCCAGCCACGAGCATTAATAAGCGACGATCCAATTCTGTCTCGCAGACCCGCAGGAGTTTTGCGGTGGGGAGTGGGAGGGGGGTGATGTTGCTGTGCATTTCTCCCAATGAGTGGCTTTTGCAGACAATTTGCACAATTTGGACCGTGACGCCGACATTCCCTCCCATCGTCTCTTTCCCAAGATCTTGTAACCTCGCTCAATGCAAGAAATATATTGTGTTTTTTTCAACTTCAGGAGTGCTGTTTGTTGATGGCCGATGGGCATTTTGGGCCTGTGCTAAGCAACTGTGATATAAAAAAAGATTTGGGCAAGGCAGAATATTGTTCCGGGGGTAGTTACCGACAGCATCCCGATGAAGAAATTAACACTGCAGTAAAGCGCGTGAGTGAATCGACAATTCTCTGATCCGTTCTCTATACCGCTATCGTTTTATCAGCATAATATAAACACAAACCTCACTTTAAGACATCATGACATGCATAAATAACCAACCCAATAAGTTTTGTTGCTGTAATTGTTTGGGTGGAGCAGTACAGTAGCATTTAACACGTACCACTGATGAAAACCCCGTGACCCTAAGTTTGATTCTCAACCAAGACTAACGTGAGCGACACTTGAACCAATCCTATTTAGTTTGTTGTCCTACCCCCGCACCCCCGATTAGCACGTTCTCTACGTACGGCGTGAAAGAAGTTCAACATACATATTCATTGGGTAACAATGATTACGATGACAAGTCTCGGCAGATGGTTGACGTTGGATGACGATCACGAGAGACGGAGATTGGCTGCCTCATCATGGGGGTGGTGAGGACGGATAGGAATTGGCTGACGACGATGGTGGTGAGCATCTTTGTAACGATGGCAGTGGTGAGGATAGTAGTAGAGACGTACGTACGTTGAACTTCTTTAGCACCGTACGTGGCCAACCGTAGACGACTGCGATACGCTGGTGGTAGTGTGGTGAGAGTCTCAGGTCGGTGTGCTTTGTGCACCGTGAGCACGCGTGGCAGGGCCCCCGGGTCCCCGGGACGCACAGTGTGCACGTGCGCACCCTGCACGTGACGAGGCGCGTCACGTGCTATGTGCACGCGCGCACCCTGCACGTGACGAGGCGCGTCACGTGCTGTGTGCACGCGCGCACCCTGCACGTGACGAGGCGCGTCACGTGCTGTGTGCACGCGCGCACCCTGCACGTGACGAGGCGGCGCGTCATGTGTTGCACGCGAGCGAGCCGCACGTCAGCAGCGCCTCCACGGTGGCCACGTGCATCAGCTAGGGCAGCCTCGTGGAGCACGAGGACGTCCTCATCGAGCAGGACCTCTTGGAGGAGGACGAGAATCGGCGCCACTGAGCGTGCCGCGAGCGAGGTTCCAACGCGAGTAACGCGCGAGCCTCCTCCGCGCCTTTGCGTTGGGTCGTGTTTTTAAATCGAGCTGTGAAAGTGCCTTGTTTTCTTCAGCTTTTAAAAAATAGCACTTGCCTACAGTTGATTTGCGTTTAACCGAAGCACAATATTTACACTGCGTTTCTAAAGCCAACGATGACCCCTTGTTTATCGAAGATGTGGGTGGATGAACGGCGCGGTGGTTTTCGTGCATTGCACTGTGAACCCAGCGAAGCAAGTTCGATCCCCGGCCACCGCTAAAAAGCAGTGCGGAGTGGTATCTGAACTGGTCCTGGATGCCCCCTTTGTTAAACAGCACTGACAAGCTGAGTGAAGTATGGTCAAACATCCCTCGTGAACAGCACTGCTTGAGGATATTTGACCATTTCTTTTTTGGCCCAAATTTTTATTCATGAAAAATATTTTATTCCACATCCTCCCTCGCATCATACATTGCAATATTTTGACACTCCGGGCAGCAGTTCCAAGGGGCATCTAAGGTATCGGGCATACCGGACTTATCAGGGCAGGCGGGAGGTTTTTTCCTCCTTTTTAAAGTGCTCTTGTAATTCATATTCTTAGCTATTTCGGTAAAGTCACGTTGAAGGGAAACAATAAAATAATAAAATATATATAACAGTAAAAAATTCTCACGACGTTTCGACCATAACACAAACGGTCGTCATCAGGTGTGTCGGTTTGCATATTTTTTTATTTTTAAACGGTGTATTTATTTATTTATAAAAACGTCAGCGCCACGCGCAGCGATTTGGCAGTTTATTTAGAAGGACTAGTCCATCTATGTTCTGAAAAGAGGAGCGGGGAGACGATAAACCATAAACAATTTCAGGTCTTAATTGATTGTTCACGCTTACAGTGGCTTTCAGACAGCATACATTAATTTTCGTCTCCCCCCTCCTCTTTTCAGAACATAGATGGACTCGTCCTTCTAAATAAACTGCCAAATCGCTGCGCGTGGCGCTAACGTTTTTTTAAATAAATAAATACACCGTTTAAAAATAAATAAATTCATGCAAACCGACACACCTGATGATGACCGTTTGTGTTATGGTCGAAACGTGAGAATTTTTTTTATTGTTTTATATATTTTATTATTTTATTGTTTCCCTTCAACGTGACTTTACCGAAAGAGCTAAGAATATGAATTACTGCAGTCACGAAAGCTTTAAATCAAAATTTGCTCTTGTAATTGTTTTGATTTTAACCGTGTTTTTGACTTTTTGTGTTTATTCACATAAACAGTGATGCGCACGAGGTGAAAAATGTAACGAAAAAAAGTATTTACAGTCGGCATGTGAGACGTGATAACAATGGCTCTTTCATGCATCATGCTATCGTGCTGTGTAGTCAGAGGGAAATTCAGTAGGTACCTTGAAACACGCCGTAATTGTTTCTGAGGTGGGGTGGTTTATTTGAAATGTATCGGTTAGTGGAGGTCCACTGGCCAACTGGAGGGCATCTACTCTATAAGTGGCTAATCTGTATGCTTGGCTGTACGTTTGTTTCTATAATCTCCACGAAATTCAATTAACAAGGAGTCATTTTAAAACTAAAGTAGCTTATATTATATTAAAACAATACAAATACTTTTTACCTGATCATCAATCTTCTAATTTGGCGTTTCGGGCCCCTCGGACTGCTTAGCTGCTCTATCATTTACAATAGCTTGGCATGTGATGTCAAGCTCCTGTAAATTCGTACAATAGATAGGGTTATAGAGGGCGGGGTGGCACAGAGAGCTTTTGAAACTCAATGGCTTCTCTTTAGTCTCCAATAAAACCACCTCCATAACAAGGATCAACAACTTATATACAGCACAGCATATCTCAATGTAAAATCAAATACACTTGTATGTACGTGTAGCGCAGGGACGTGCGGTCAGGGGAGGCACAGCCTCACCTGTCATACTCCAATGAGAATAGCTGTTACAAAAAAAAAGAATAATCAATTAAAAATTTACATTTTCCCACTGATCTGTGTTATAAATGTCATTTCTGTACTATTCCAAACATTTTTATAGTCAAAGTCGCCAAATTTGCGGAGCTCCGCTGCAAATACAGGAAGAGACGAGAGGTGAGGCAGCGACGCGCTCAGCCTCCCCTCTGATTGCGCAACCCCTGTTCTGTAATGCTGCGTGTTTTCATAAGGCGAATTGGATATAATTCTATGAATGTATTAGGGAACACATTTTTATAACGCGCATACGAATTGGTTATAAAGCAATCGAGTGAACAGAACTACGTTGCGCGAGTAGGAACAAGCAGTTGTAAGGCGACCTCGGTGTAGCATCACACAAGGTGGGATGCTGCTGGATGCTCTTGATGCTACCCACACGCCTCAGTCTTTGTTCAGGCTGCGTACGCACATCACGTGTTATCGCAGACATTGCTTTACCCTATATTATGCAGGGTGCTTCAACATGTTTTTAACACTTATATGGGACTATCGTTTTTAATGGAAAAAGAACGGATAATACACTGTAACATGATAAAGAAATGTATGTTAATAGCTGCAAAAAGTCACAAAGAGTCTCCACTTGCTCGCCATCATTGTCAACACATGCCTGGAATCTTCTCTAGGTGGTCTCCAGAGCCCGGAGGCTGGTATTGTTGCACATTCTCACAAGTATTAAAACAATTTAAGCACCCCGTACATTATTTATTGTAACGCGATTTTCCATAACGCGGTGTTCTTCAGGAACGCAACTACCGCGTTATAGGAGAATAGAACTGTATAATCATGCAGGGTCTTGAACTCAGGACACTAGAGGTCGACTAAATTTAAGCTCGATTTCAATTTCGAAGGAATATTTAAAAAAGCGATTCAATATAAAACTGCTACATCTTCCGTGTCGCCTCACAATGAGTTTATGGATAGGAAAGGGGTAGGGGCAAAACCATTTCTGCTCGGGGTCACCAAATAGGCCAGCACCACCACTCAAGGGTGGGGAAAACCCGATTTTTTTTTGCCCGACAAATCGGGTTATTGCTTTTAATGGAATTAAACCCGATTTTGCCGATTAAAACCTGGTTTTATTATCGGCGTCTCGTGCACACTTCAATCCTCCTCCTCGTCGTCATCGTCCGCCGCCGCGTCGTCTTCGTCGTCGCTCTCGCCGCTGGACTCGGTGTTGTCGTGGCCGTCGCCGGGCGTGGGGTAGTCGTAGAACGCGTTGAGGTTCGACTTAATGAAGACGAGCTTCTCGACTGTGCTGGGCGCCAGGCTGTTCCTCAACTTGGAATGTATCAATCCCATCGTCGAGAAGTTTCGCTCAGACGCAGCAGCAGCAGCGGCGGTCGACGTGGCCATGCCGCCGTGCGCACGGCGGCTGAGCCCGGGCCCCGGCCCGAACGCCGCTAATGGGTGCGTGCGACTGAAATCCCGACTTCACTTTAATAAAACCGAATAAAACCGGATTTGGGCAGGATCCAGGTGCTCCGGTTTTATATAAAAACCGATTAAAGCCCGAATGAATAAAACCGGGCCGTGCCAGCCTTGCAAACCACTGCCTGCATGTACCACGAGGAGACGTTCCAATGTCTTGCGCTCGCAGTCTCAGTCTCGCATACTAGACATGCCCCTCACCCATCGCCCACAAACACCGCCTTGTTGTGAAAGAGCCAACGCAAGAAGATCCCTGGGTTTGATCTTCCACGAAGCTCATGGTCCACCCTAACTGTATCCACTGCACAAACCACGACAGTAGATGCGGATACCTGATGCACAAGTGGAAAATTAAAAACTCCCCAGTAGTGTGTGACTGTGGTCATCCAGAACAGACCGTACAGCATATAACGACGCAACGCCCGATCCACAAATACGAAAGAGACATCTCAGTGATGATACACTCCACTGCTCTTGGCGCGGTTGTCTGGCTTGACCACCTGAATGTGAGATTGCAGTTGTTGCTCTGCGTCTACATTAGCCATGCGAAAGAAGATGAAGACCCATCGCCCAGCTTGAGGGCGGGGTGGGGGTCTAAATCAGGAATTCACTATAAAAACACATGATTTCAGTAAAACAAATCCATATGATCTCGCAAGTGCGTGTCACATAACGGCATATCAAACACAATGTGACAACGAACTCACCTGCGATATAGCAAACTCAAGGTATCCGTGTGCTACCGATTTTGTCTTTATAGTACTGTATTCGCTATTCATGGTTTCCTGCTGCAACAAAAAAATGTTACAGCAATTGTTTTTACCTTTAGCTGGATCCAAGATAATGGATGGAGTGATGATGCAGTGGTTCATGCACTGCGCCATCTGAGTTTGATTCCTGTCCATGGCTGACATCGGTGACATCTGAACAGATCCTGTACCCCCCCCCCCAACCCATACCGAGCAGCATCGTAAAGTATGGTCGAACAACAAAAATGTCCGACACGGTGTGTGGAGGCCCTTGTACAGCAGTGGACTCGCAAATGAGCTGTAAGGTTTGCTTTTGTAAATGAAAGTGTGTTTTGGCATAAACTGAAAAATCTGAGTCTTGCTGCTCCAAACGAGCATGGGGTGCAATGCCATTCTGTATGCATCTCAGCAAGGTGGTCAATATTCCACATTCCTTTGGGAGGGGGAAACTCGATGTAACCACCACTTCTGCCCCGCCCACTCTCGTCCTAGGCTCTGTGTTCGATGTGTTCAATACTCACGTGGGTCTCATTCCTTTGACATTTGATGGTGCTGTTTGTTGCTGGACGCTTGGCGTCTTTGGGACTCTGCACAGATCAACTTTGAATATTTTGATTGTGTGGAATAACCTCCAATATTTGCAATTAATCAATTACACTAATATTCGATTCTGAAGATTGCAATTTAACCGCACTGTATAGCAGCACTATCAAAACAATTTTGCAATATGACCCTATTTGAATACAAAATTCCTATTAAACTGACAATAACCATAAATTAAAAACATTTCAAGTGACAGGATATTCTGTACGTTAATTTTGTGTCGGTATTATAGAACAACAAATATTATTATTTTTATATAAAGAAATGAAGCAATAATTTGGACTCACCAGGTCGAGTGTCGAGACGCGTGTTGCTTGAGGCATGCGACACAGCTTCTCAAAATCTTGCGGTGTGGCTGACATTGCACATCCCACCTTCAGCGGTCACATCCAAAGTCAGTGCGCTCACTCACGTGTACACTACATGCTTGCAAAGGGCACCATCGGTTTCGAGGCACGCGTTAAGATGTCGGGGTTTGCGGATTCTCTCTTTTCCGTGAGAAAAAAACAACTAATCACGTGACATTTCAACGAGTTGTTTCGTTTCAGCCGCGGTCACATCCATTGTTTTAGGCTGGGCATTGAAATGGGTTTCGTGCCTAGTGACACCTTTTCACGTCGAAATCAGGGAAATTGCTTGCGAAGTGTGCGTCCAGGCAGCTGAGGTGGTGAGTCTTCGCCCAAGTGGAAAGACACTTTGGAAATTGAGTGGAGCCGGCAGTTCAACTTCAACAAACTCATCTTGCACACACCATCTCTCACGGATGCTGTGATTTGATCGCTCATTTGTATATTTGTGGTTTCATTGCAACATTTGCATTCACGTCGTTTCGTTTCCCAACCACAGGCGCGTCTCGCTTAACGAGCGTTCTCCTTCACTAGAGTCTGCTATAACGCTCAATTTGTTCGCAACACGAGAACATGTTCCCGAAACAAGCGGAGGCCGATCAACCAAACGCGTCCCGTGTTGGCAAGGGCCGCTACGCTACAACGATGGGATCGTATTACCACGTGCCCTGCGCTCAGCCGTCAGATTCTCACTCTCCTGTGCTGCGCGTGCCGCCTGAGCACGTGACCCAGGTGGGGGCCACGTGGTGTTGGTGGCGGCACTGTCATGGCGGCGCGTGGGGAGCTACTCGCGACTCCCGCTCACGGCCAGCACGGGTGACGATTGTACGAGGTGGTCCTGGGACACTCCGAGGTCGACTCGGCATCAAATGAGTACGGTGTGTAAACATCGCCACCGGGGAGACAAAGGCGGCCGGGCGTGGTGTGAGCCACCCCACCCACACCCGAGGATCGGCGGGCGGGGCCGCCATCGCAAATTGCCAGCCCTCGCAAACAACAGCGGTCGGTAAGTAAGCTCTTGACTATGCATAGATTATTGTTGTGTTACATATAGATTTTATATATGAGGTATGTAGTCTTCTCTTTGTGCCCGACGCTTAAGGGCTGCAGTTTTTGGTAGCGGCAAGTTTGAGTAAAACTCACGTGTACAGTATTTTGGCGGGACAAATGCTACTGTACTAACATTCGTGGAAATATCACAGAATCGTTTTGCGCGTTACCCCCTCCCCCCACCTAGAGGTTCACTCAATGTTTATTTTACTTTCTATCGAAAACAAGTGTTAAGATAAGCGTTTAAAAGTCAAACTTAACCAAGTCGTCAATTTAAGTGTCTCTTGTACATTTATGTTCGTAGGTTTGAATATATTTTGTCTAGATTCGTTTAAAAAGAATGCAACCTTCTCTGGCTACTATTAGCCCTCTTGTAGAATTGTGTTTCAACCGATTACCCTCGCTTGCCTGACCCATCACGGCTCTGAGAAATAAATGTATGACTAATGGACATCAATGTTAACCAGTTGTCCATTTTGTGAGGTATCCCTAACTAGCCAGTAACTTGTAAGCGAATAAAAAAAATCAACGGCGTAATTTGTTCGCGCTCGCTGGTTACTTTTGGAAACAACATTGTTGATAATTAATTTAGAAAGATCTTTTATACCGATCTAGGTCACGATATGGACTTCGATGTTAGCGTCGTAATTTTCTATTGGCAGATTCATACGTGATTATTCACCAGTGACTCATGTTTGCTATAATTTCACACATTTATAAATCACCTCACGTACCCCCCCCCCCCCCCCCCGGTTGCGAACCACTGGCCTAGAGAAGCCATTAGTGACAGACATTACCATCACATCGACAGTGAGGATGGCTTTATGAGACCCAAGGCGACATGGAATGCACAAAAGACGTTTGAACTGCCAATGTGTTCTTTGCGCGGCATTGACCTGCAAGGCTGTGAGCCTGAAATCGGTGAAATAATGCAAAACGATCCCACCCAGTTGTGTTGCGTCATTGAAAATGACCCTGAAGAAGAATGCAGTCGTGTATTTTGACGGTACAATATATATGAAATGCACAATCGATGATTCATCTAGATGAAGGGTGAGCAGTCAGATTCATTCCCTCACCCATGTTAACAATTTTGGTCTACCGCACCGACTGTTTGCTCTCATGTACACAGCGCACAGCGAATGACTTGGTGTTTCTACTTTGGCAGTGGTACACAAGCACAACAACAAATACATGGACGCATTCGTCAATAACACTGGCTTCTTCCAGGATAAAATATGGACAGTAAACCCTCTCAAACCACAAGGGTTATGTTCTTGAAATCGCGCGCGAATGTAGAAACCTTGTTGACCAGGAAAAATGGGGTTACGTTCCTGGCACGAGTGAACAAAGGGGGGAATAGTAAATGTTTAATACCACTGACTACAATAAATAATAAAATATGAATGACAATTCGTTTTTATTACCTTTCATGATGATTTGATGACAATGGAGATGGTGAGGAATTCAGGTGGACGACTCATCGGGAGATGCAGGCGTTTGATAACAACAACGCACAGTTATCATTTTAGCACTCGAGAGCACGTCTGTGATAGGCCGACATTTTGGCGTGGACTGTGAGATCCATCAAGAATGAGGCGAATGCAATCGGGGAAAGTGTTGCGGCTATCGCCACCCAGTGCTGTGTTCTCTTATCAATAACTTATCACATTTTTACTGTGAACAAGATTTCTACATATTCTTGGTTCTTTCGGTAAAGTCACGTTGAAGGGAAACAATAAAATATATATAAAACAATACAATTCTCGCGACGTTTCGACTGCAACACAAGGCTGTAACCCTCGTGAATATAGAAGGTTTACTATATTGGCATAGTCACTCTGGTTTGTTAGTGCGTCGTCAACCGCGAGCCGGTGGGGAGTGTCAGGGAAAGCTGTCCCAGGTAGTCCAGGAAGCCGGTAACATGACTTCTATGATTTCATGGGTGCCACACATTTCTATTTACAGCGATGTTCAATGTACTGCTGGATCACGGCTTTCCTACTAGAGCTCCTACTGGAGGCCCCTTCCACCAACAGTGACGTGAGCAAGCAATTCCAGGGTTGCACCTTTACATTTTTAAAATTAATGTATTTATTTGGTAAGAGCGTGTGTGTGTGTGCGAGTGAGTATCAGAGCATGTGGATTCTGTATGTTCGCCCGCTATTCCGCAGTGTGAGTATGCAAGAGGTTGAGTGAGTGAATATAAGAGTGAGTATAAGAGAGCGTGTGGAGTTTGTATGTTCTCCCCCATTAACATTGCATTTTACTGTATCAACATTGATAAATGGTAACATTTTACAATACAGTAGCCTCTTGATTATCCGTGCTAATGCCGAGGAGGACAGCCGTGGCTAATTTAAAAATTGCGGACCATCCAAAAATATCCATTTTACGTGGATCTCTTTGCCAAAAAACACTAATATAGATATACATTATGTTTAAGTTAAGGAAATTGAGTTTGTTAATGAACAACATTTTTTATAATCTTAGCTCTTTCGGTAAAGTCACGTTGAAGGGAAACAATTAAAATAATAAAATATATATAAAACAATAAAAATTCTCACGAGTGAACATAGGGGGGAATAGTGAGAATTTTTAAAAGTGACTTTACCGAAAGAGCTAAGAATATGAATTACTGCAGTCACGAAAGCTTTAAATACATTTTTTTACATTTTTTTAGTAAAGAATGTATTGATCTTGTTTTTTGTTACAAAAGTATTTGATTTAGAACGAATGCTAACGATCGATCGAACGATGCACATGCTCAGGGATAACTTCCCTGCTCCCGCGCAGAAGACTCGGCCCACTAAGTGGACAGAAGCAGAGCCACGCCAATCAATATCAAACTCCGCCCACTGTTGTAAAGATATGCAACTACTGTACCGTAGGGGCGATCACATGGATTTCAGATTAACCGGAGCACGTGACTTGTAATAAACACTTCCATGAATAAGTGTATCACTGTTTTTAGAATATTAATTTGGGATTAAGGGAAACATCCATGAGTTTTTAATTTGTGTCAATATCAGGTGCGTGGTTAATCCTCAAATCGGATAAATCGCAAGCGGATAATTGAGTCAACTTTATTATGAACTAAATCGACATTAACAACATTGCATTCTTCTATATCAACATTGACAACCTTTATAACATTCTTAACATTGTTTAGAACAATAAACTATGATAAAATGAACAACATTGCATTCTACTTGATAAACAACGATAATATTTCGAAGATGGTAACATTATTCATGACTATAATAAACTGTTATAACAATTTCTGTGCTCCCCTCTGTCACGCGCGCTCCTTTATGGCGTGCCTTCCTCTACTACTGCTGCCACTAAACACTGAGGGGTTAGCATCTACATCATTAGACCTCCTTTGCCAGTACCAAAATATAATAATAGGGTTTTTCCCCTTTTTTCTGGCAACGAAACTGAAACCTTTTTACAAGGATTCATGTCTGCATTAACCACAATACTTGCAGTCAAAATGCAAACAGGAAAACATACTATGATAATATATGCATTGTCCTTGAAACTGATTGGTCCACACCAAGGGACGGCTTTCTTTCGAGCCTCGACCCAATTGGTGCTCGACCAGACATGAATCCTTGTAAAAAGGTTTCAGTTTCGTTGCCAGAAAAAAGGGGAAAAACCCTATTACACTGAGGGGTTGTTTTCATGGAGGTGGACACCACCTGCATTATAAACACGGCGAGTCCACCTCATCGGAAGCCAAGTTCGCATTTCTTCCTGAGAAGTGGAGCTGCTTTGGCTGCATCTGCTGCTGCTATAGCAGACGGACAGAGAATACTACATCCGTGCAGGCCGCCCCGTCTGAAACCACACTCGGGCACTGCAAGCCTTCGGTGTGTTTGGCGAGAGGGCGATGTTGAACATTTTTTTGCTAGGACCTTTCCCGGCACGCTGAGTAGGAAGATGCTCCGGTAGTACGATCCCCCTTATAGAAGGGGACCACTAAGGTATCCTTCCAATCCTGCAGCACGCGTCCTCTGTGGTCCAGAAAGTTGTGATTATATCATCGGGCAATCTGCAGACAAACGCTACCTGGGAAAAGTGCTGTTCGAGAGCACCTGTGAAGGTCGACACATCACACGTGAGGGTGGGTGGCCAACACCACACCTGACTTAGTCTCCCCAGTGCTGATGTTTTACACACAGCACCAGGTACATGTCGTCCCCGGGTTACGAAAGGGTTAGGTTCCTGAGAACGATCCGTAACCCGAATTTTCCATATGTCAGTAACTGAACAATTTTTCCCTGAAATAAAGCTAAAATCCAATAGCCAGAAATAGTTGTGCCTCCCCTACCTGAATACTAGTTCGTTTTCCCTCAGGACTGTATTGTGCTGTTTTCTATTGCTACCTATATTCTATTGCTGTACATACTCTGCACTTCATATTCGTTTTTAATTTAATCGAATAACACTACCCATAATTAAACTAATGGAACATATTCTGGATCCAATTGTTTCTGAATACCACGAAACATTTTAATAAAAATCGTTAACAGAAAGCAGTCACTTCCGAATGTTTGTTTACCGTGCATTAGGCTAGGCCTAGACTTTACATACACACGAACACACATGCACGCACATTAAATACAGTAAAAACCTAACAATAGAAACATGGGGGAAAAGATCATTCGAAGCATAGGAAACAAACAATAATGTAATGGTATACAAAAATTACATTGCCCATAATCGTGGTGGGGCTTGGTGAAGGAGGCGTTTTGGTGGAGTGAGGTGTAAGGCGGCGTGCCTTATGCGTCCCTCCGCGGTATTCATCCGCAACCTCACCGCGCTGCACTATTTGCGCTTGCTTAACTTATGCGAACATTTCTTCTGCATCTTAAATTTTTCATGCATTTATCAGAGCATTTTCATAAAACAATAGAATTCTCACTAAAAGAACCAAGAATATGAATCCCTGCAGTCACGAAAGCTTTAAATCAAAATTCATTTTCATAAAGTCGGGTCTTCCGTAACCCAGGAACTGCCTGTACTCATTTAAGGCTGATTTAGGGGAGGCTCAGAACAGGTTTGTATATTTGTCACTGATAATGGTCATGAGCAGGAATAGAACTCGGTTCGCTGGGTTCACGCCACTACGCTACTGCTCCCCACTCGCAAACACTTGTACATTATCACACACTCAGACACGCTCCCAAACACATATATACTCGCTCACACTCTACACTCTGCAAAAAAGGGAGACACCATACAGCAGGGGTCGGGAACCTTTTTGGCTGAGAGAGCCATGAAAGCCACATATTTTAAAATAAATTTCCGTGAGAGCCATATAATATTTTTTAACACTGAATACAACTAAAGAAATGTCAGCTAAAATTTATTTGCGAGCCAGATGCAGTCATCAAAAGAGCCACATCTGGCTCGCGAGCCATAGGTTGCCGACCCCTGCCATACAGACTCAGCACGTGGTTTCAACTCGGCACTTGCCCCAACGTAGCATTGAGGCTATGGGGGAATCTTCGTGTTTGTTGTTGTTGTTTCAGGACCAGGACCCCCCGGTGGTGGAGAGTCGATCTGCACGATCGTCGCCGGCGCGTGGAGCCACCGGCTCACCGGCTACTCCCAGAACGCGTGCGGGAAGGGCAGGTGGTGCACAGCGACACGTGATACGTGTGCAGTGGATTCCTAAATATCAGCCTCTTGTCTCCACTTACACATGGCAGGTTTTCTCCCGGGGTCTCCGGTTTCCTCCCACATGATGCTAATCTGTGACGAGTAATGGAATTTGTCGTCAAACATCCAAATGTGGCGGCACCCGCCTCACGGTGTCTTAGTTCAATCGCCGGCATTGCTGTTACGATGGGATGCAGCCGTGGAGACAGGCGTCCTCATCATATGTTGTTGTCTCGCTACTCGTGAAGCCGTCGCACCCCGATTGTCCCCGCCCACCAACACCGCCTTCCCCACAGTTCCTGCACGAGCTCCCAACACGTGGAGCAAGACGTTGCTCATCGTGCTGAACCACGCCTCGCGGCACGACCCAGAAAGACACCTGTGAACCAGACACGATTCTTAAGTGTCCCAGAGTTGATTTTATGTCACCAGGTGAGGACTCGAGAGAGGAGCTTGGAAGCTTTTGCAAGGGTGAAATAGAGCAAGAACAACCGTATCCCGTGAGGAATCAAGAATATTCCATGAACTCCCTGTGGTGGGAGTCTGCTTGGGCAGATCCTGATCCTGTTCCTCCCTCCTGTGCTCCCCCTCTGCACGTCGATCCGCTGCCACGTCGTCCACCCAGCAGCGAATCAATCGGCGAGCATCTGCTTCTCTCTGTGTCTGCCCCCCACCCCCACAGCGCAGCTGGGGTCTGCACCCAGCTGTGGCGCGGCGAGTGTGGTGGGAACTCAACACCAGCGGCGCCACTCGCCTACCTGAAACTGCGCGCAGGTCCTGGCGCCCCCCGGGGCAGCTGGCATGGCTACAATGCAACGCGAACTCGCAGGGAAGAAACAGGTGAGTTTGTGGAGGGGAGTAGAGTAAGATGGAAGGGGAGTGTGTGGAGGAGAGTACATTGAGATGAGGGGAGAGACTGGTGAGTGTAGAGTGGAGTAGAGTGGGATGAGAGGGGAGAGGCAGTTGAGTGTGTGGAGGAGAGTAGAGTGAGATGAGAGGAGACAGGTGATTTTTTTGAGGGGAGTAGAGAGGAATGAGAGGGGTGAGACAGGTGAGTGTGTGGAGCCAAGTCGAGGGAGGTGAAAAGGGAGAGGCAGGGGAGTGTGTGGAGGGGCACTGAGATGAGAGGTAAGATACAATTGTGTGGAGAGGAGTCGAGTGGGACGAGAGTGGGTGACAGGTGAGTGTTTGGAGAGGAGTAGCGTAAGATAGAAGGGGAGAGGCAGGGAAGTTTGTGGAGGTGGAGTACAGTGGATGAGAGGGGACAGAGGAAGCAGAGTGTGTGGAGGGGCATAGAGGGGGATTTGAGAGGAGCGACAGTGAATGTAGAGGAGAGAATATTGAGATGAGGGGAGAGACTGGTGAGTGTGGAGCAGAGTAGAGTGAGATGAGAAGGGAGAGACAGGTGAGTTTGTGGAGGGGAGTAGAGTTAGAAGAGAGGGGAGAGATTTGAAGCTTTCGTGACTGCAAGGATCCATACTCTTTGGTTCTACTCGGTAAAGTCACGTAGGTAAAAAATAAAACAACAAAAATCACGACGTTTCGGCCACAACACAAGCGGCCTGCATCAGGTGAAGGGACCAGACTGTCTCGAAGACGGCGCTGGAGTGAACACAGCCAAGCTCAGACTACGACCTTTAAGCTGTGTGAGAGGGATTAAGGTGCCTTGACAAAGGAATTAGCGTAAAAAAATAGCATTTGATTGGCGGACTTAGCATGATGAAAGGTGTAGCACAGTTATCGGCACCGGCAGTGCAACTGCCTGTGCTGCGAAAGTTTGGGGTACCACTACTTGAAAAAATATACTGTACCAATGAAAATTAGTTTCATGTTTGGTTCGATTTAGAACATCTTTCCAATGGTTGCTTAATTTGAAACCATCTTCTCGGTTGAAATTGTGTCTGTGTTTGTAGATCTGAATTGCCTCGTGAACAAATCTCTGATAAAAACCTGATTTGAAACACGGCAGAACGAATTCTTCTGCCTTGGCTGATCACTGTTACAACGCTGTGGGTGATCACGATATAATTTTCTCCGATACCAAGGTTCTTTGCAAACCCACAGGTTTTTATCACGAGGCAATTCAGATCTACAAACACAGACACAATTTCAACCGAGAAGATGGTTTCAAATTAAGCAACCATTGGAAAGATGTTCTAAATCGAACCAAACATTAAACTAATTTTCATTGGTACAGTATATTTTTTCAAGTAGTGGTACCTCAAACTTTCACAGCACAGGCAGTTGCACTGCCGGTGCCGATCACTGAGCTGCACCTTTCATCATGCTAAGTCCGCCAATCAAATGCTAATTTTTTACACTAATTCCTTTGTCAAGGCACCTTAATCCTTCTCACACAGCTTAAAGGTGCACTGCCGTGTGCTACACCTTTCATCATGCTAAGTCCGCCAATCAAATGCTAATTTTTTATGGTTATTCCTTTGTCAAGGCACCTCAATCCCTCTCACACAGCCTAAAGGTCGTAGTCTGAGCTTGGCTCTGTTTCACTCCAGCGCAGTCTTCGAGACAGTCTGGTCCTTTCACCTGATGAATGCCGCTTGTGTTGTGGCCGAAACGTCGTGATTTTTGTTGTTTTATTTTTTACCTAGGTGACTTTACCGAATAGAACCCAAGAGTAGAGGGGAGAGAGGCAGGATAGTGTGTGGAGAGGAGTAGAGAGAGATGTGCGGGGAGAGACAGGTGACTTTGTGGAGGGGAGTAGATTGGGATGAGAGGGGGAGACAGGTGAGTGTGGAGTGGAGTAGAATGAGGTGAAAGGGGAGAGGCAGGGGAGTTCGTGAGGGCAGTACAGTGGGATGAGAGGTTAGTGATTGTGAGTGTGTGGAGGGGAGTACATTGAGATGAGGGGAGAGACAGGTGAGTGTGGAGCAGATTTGAGTGGGATCAGAGAGAGAGACAAGTGAGTGTGTGGATGGAAGTAGAGTGAGGTGAAAGGGTAGAGGCAGGGGAGTGTGTGGAGGGGACTGCAGTGGTATGAGAGGGAAGTGACAGTGTGGGGTTAGGAGTAGCATGAGATGAGAGGAGAGAGACAGCTGAGTGTGGCCTCGAGTGAGATGAGAGGAGAGAGAGACCGCTGAGTGTGGCCTAGAGTGAGATGAGAGGAGAGAGACAGCTGAGTGTGGCCTAGAGTGAGATGAGGGGAGAGAGATGGATTAGTGTGTGGAGGGGAGTAGAGTGAGATGAAAGGGGAGAGCCTAGTGAGTGTGGGGAGGGGAGCACAGTGGATGAGAGAGTACAGAGGAAGCGGAGTTGGTGGAGCGGCGTAGAGGGGGATTCAGGAGGAGCGACAGTGAGTGTGTGGCGGGGAGTACATGGAAATGAGGGGAGAGACTGGTGAGTGTGGAGTGTAGTATAGTTAAGACGATAAGGGAGAGACAGGTGAGTTTGTGGAGGGGAGTAGAGTTAGAAGAGAGGGGAGAGAGTCAGGAGAGTGTGTGGAGGGTTTCGAGTGCGATGAGCGGGGAGAGATGGATGAGTGTATTGAGGTGAGCAGAGTGGGATGAGAGGGGTGAGACAGGTGAGTGTGTGGAGGGGACTACAGTGGTATGAGAGGGGAGTGACAGTGAGTGGGGAGAGGAGTAGAATGAGATGAAAGGAGAGAGACAGGTGATTGTGGCCTAGAGTGAGATGAGGGGGGAGTGATTGTGTGTGTGGGGAGGGGAGTACAATGGGATGAGAGTGGACGATAGTTGTGTATGTGGAGTTGAGTAGAGTGAGATGAGAGGGGACAGGCAGCAGAGTATGTGGAGGGAGTAGAGTCGGATTAGAGGGGAGCGACAGTGAGTGTGTGGAGGGGCGTAGAGAGATGAAAGGGGAGAGACAGGTTAGTGTGGAGGGGAGTTGAGTAGGGTGAGTGGGGAGAGACAGATGAGTTTGTGGAGGGAAGTAGATTGAGGAGAGAAACAGGTGAGTGTGTGGACTAGAGTGATATGAGAGGGGAGAGGTAGGTGAGTGGACGAGAGTGTTGAGCAATTGAGCAATCATTGGTAGGATGTTATTAACCGAGTTAAACTTTAGCTGCCTTATAGTTTATATTCATATCTCCGGTCTTTTACTCCCAGCCTTACACACTACCATCACTATGAAATTTGACGTGCAATGTTTCAGTCGTGCAAATTTGTCGCCCATCCCACTCTCCCCCCCCCCCATCCGTGGTACATGAGTACCATGCCCAGGAACTTCTCTAATCTCCATCCCCCAACACCCCCCCCCCCCACCCTGCATCCATCCTCCCTGGCTCCTCCCCCCTTCTTACCCGATATAATCTCTTGTCACAAACAGCTCTCTCGACTCACCACAGTAATTTTGCTGTGACTGTTGCCACCTGATGACGGAAGCTTGTGTTGCCTCCGAAACGTCGTGATTTGATTTAGTTTTCATTTTTTACCTACGTGACTTTACCGAAAGAACCAAAGAGTATGGATCCTTGCAGTCACTAAAACTTCAAATCTAGAATGGGAGACAAGTCACTTTGTGGAGGGGAGTAAAGTGAGATGAGAGAAGAGAGACAGGTGAGTGTGTGGAGGGGGGTAGAGTGAGATGAGAGGGTACAGGCAGGAGAGTGGTGCTGAAGGTCACATGTCAGACTTTTGTGCCATGGGGCTGACTGGTGGTGCCAGGCTATGTGCAGGATATCACGGGACACACCCAGGTGTCAGGGGGTTGACTTATGGTGCCAGACCAGGTGCAGGATGTAACTGGTAGATCCTTGTGCCATGGGGTTTATAGATTGTGCGAGGCTATGTGCAGGAGGTCACGCTACAGACCCAGGTGTCAAGGTGTTAACTGGTGGTGCCAGACTAAGTACCGGATGTCACAGGACAACCCCAGGTGCCAAGGGGTTGTTGAAAATGCCAGGCTATGTGCTGCAGAAGATCACAGGATAGACCCAGGTACTTTGGGTTGTCTGATTGTGACATGCTTGGTGTAGGAGGTCATTGGACATACACAGGTGCCAAGGGGTTTACTGATGATGCCAGGCAAGGTGCAGAAGGTCATTCTGCAGGCCCAGGTGGCAAGGGTTTGAGTGATGGTGCCAGGCTAGGTGTAGGAGGTTTCGTGACAGACCTAGGTGTTATGGGTTAACTGATGTTACCAGGCAATGTGCAGCAGGTCATATGACAGACCCAGGTGCCAAGGGGTTTAATGATTGTGCCAGGCTAGGTGCAGGAGGTCACGGGGGAAACCCAGGTGCCATGAGGTTTACTGATGGTGCCAGGCTAGGTGCAGAAGGTCACGGGGGAAGCCCAGGTGCCATGAGGTTTACTGATGGTGCCAGGCTAGGTGCAGAAGGTCACGGGGGAAACCCAGGTGCCATGAAGTTGACTGATGGTGCCATGCTAGGTGCAGAAGGTCACGGGGGAAACCCAGGTGCCATGAGGTTTACTGATGGTGCCAGGCTAAGTAGAGGAGTCATTGTATCTCCAGAATAGTCTATTGTTCTCTACGTAAGTCATTGGTGATTGAGCTGAGACCATCAACTCACTGAAATGGAGAATCAGGTTTAATCACAACTCATTGGGAGTCTGTGTCTCTATGTGCACCTATGGGTGTCTTGTGCGACACACTGGGTCTCGATGTAAATCATTGGTGGCTGTGCTGAAACCATAAAATCAATACAACTCGAGGATCCATTTTAGTGACAACTCGGTCTATGTATGTGTAGGGTGTAGGTGGATTCCCGCTCACGGCCACCATCGGTGACAACTATCTTTGCCAGCCACACGATGGAGCTACGCGTGGGGGTTGACGACCTGCAGTGGCAGCCACAGCCTCGTGCCCGACCCACGCAACGGTGAGAGGGACGCTGCCTCGCTCGCGACTCACGCGCTTGCTCACTCACCTTGGTCTGTCTCACTGTCACACTCACCTCTCTAGGGTTCCCTCTAGTTGAGGCCCTGCAGCCAGCAGTGGTTTCAGTCATACAGTTCAGGATTGTATCTCATCCTCCCTTAAACAATGTGTCTAATGCACTCTGCTTCCTGGTGTAGTGTTTAGTGAGTGCTGTGCGAGGGTTAATTGAGTTTTGTTTTTTGTGCCCACTATGCCATTATATTCGATGAAGCACATGAATGGACACTACACCAATATTCATTACTCTTGGGTTGCTGAGAAAGTTAGAACAATTTATCTTATTTATATAGGAACGTTTTAACCTCGGTGTAATGAGCTAAGATTGACAGTAATCGTAATGGAACAGCTGTACTTCCTCTACAGAATAAATCGTCAATGTACTGTATATGTAAATGTACATTGTCAACATCAGCCCTGGTATCTGCACTGCTGAATGAACAGATCCCCATGCCATCGGCATCCCTCATTGCCCTGCGCGGTGCCACAATCCATTGCGCTATTGAACTGATCTCATCGCTCTGTCTTGCCCTTGTTTTCTTCTTTGGCTGCAATTCCGGTACCGGTTTTGTCCATCGGCTATCATCCCATCGAGTGGTGTCCAGCCTAAGCCCCTCCTTGCTTTTCTTAACAGTTTGATTAGCGTGGTTGGCTTTATACTGTACGAAAGAAGTTGTACATACATATGTAGTGTTTATAATGATGAATACACTTCTTGAGGCACACTCTTTATTGTCTTTCTTCTCTTACACAGTCCTTAACACACAAAGGGGTATACAGTCCCATCACCTAAGAAGTTACAGCCTCCGGACTTAGCGTGACCTACCCACAGGTCTCTTGCTAACCTAAGGAGGCACAGCCTCCAGACTTAGCGTGACCTACCCACAGGTCTCTTCCTAACCTAAGGAGGTACAGCCTCCAGACTTAGCGAGACCTACACACAGGTCTCTTGCTAACCTAAGGAGGTACAGCTTCCTGTCTTGGCGGGACTTACTCTCGAGTCTACTGCTATCCTAGAGTCCTCCGGCTGGGACCTAGGGGAGGCTATCTGACCCACCGCTGGCCCGGTGGGTCTTGACCACTGGATACGCCGAGCCTTAGCCCTCAGAAGGGCTGGAAGGCTGGGTCCAGGGTCCTGGCTATCTTCAGCCCGGGCTTCGGTCTTCGTGTAGGGAGAGAACTCCCCGCGCTTCGCGCGCTCACCCTTCTTATAGCAGCTTGTGGCCAGGTGTAACCAATCCTACATTCCCACGTGGAACTGTCTGATTGGTTGTTACCAAACTGTGGCTACGATCCAGTTCACCTCGTCTGACCCCAACCGTTATTCACACAGGTAGCGCTGCACTGCCCCTTTGATACCTAGTGGCAATGCAGGTTACCGAACAGTGAGTAGTTAGCACCTCTACATCTACAATAAGATTTCTCTGATTGTGTTTGTTCCCTGAATCACATGTTCCCCTATCTGTCTTTCACTGCAATCCCAAGAATGCAACTCTGTTCTTTGCATACGTTTCAGCTTAGTGTCATTGTTTTCTGATCATTTTCACAGTGGGTAATGTGTACCGATTGGAAACCACCTTTATTGTTCAGGCACTTTGTCATGCTGCTTTTGATGATCAAATCGATATTCCAAAAGCACTATCTCCTGCCCTAATTGTCTTTATTTCATACTTTTATTCACAATTCACCTTAAATTTCCACACCTCCGATTAGCACAGTTGACTTTGAATGGTGCAAAAGAAGTTTCAACATACATACTTACACATGGTATTCTTTTTCTTGGCAAATCAAGAAGAAGAGAGAAGAGCTGAGGATTATTACATCTGCTACTTTTGATATAGAGGTTTGAGTTGATTGTGTGGTTGATGCTAGCGTGGCTTTAAAATGCAAGTATCGATGCCGTGCTATTGCATGTGATGAGCAGGCGGTGTTGGTTCTCAGTGCTACGGTTATACTGACCCATGCTGCTTTGTTCCCATTATTGTAGGTCAACTCTGAGTAAAAGTAGTCGGTGGCTTCTGATGTATCAACAGGAGCGTTAATTTTGTTAGTTACCAAATACCTGTGGAATTTACGTAACGTCTTATTCTGTGGATTTCATTTAGTTGGCATGTTTATTTTAATGTCTAAATAAAACAGATGATGGGTTGACTAAAATGTTGCAGGTTATTGTAGACGAATACTAAACGAGTGAAATGCTGACGAAATCAACACTGATGATCACCAACCTCAGAAACACAAAGGCCTCGCCACTGCTTGGTGCACCAGCCACTGCACGGTCTCTCGAGTGGAGGCCCTTCTGCCAGCAGTGACACGAGCAAATAATTGTAGAACTACTTTTAATCCAGAAATTCCAAAGCTCTTCAACCACAAGTACACGAGCACCGTCCTAACCGTGGAGGGATGCAACCATCTCTCCGAGATGTTCTACAAGTACAGATGACTTCCCGACGATGTCTGCTTCTGCCCAGGCTAGGGGCACTTTGAGACCATGTGGAGTGACAGACTCACGGGCTGAACTCGTGCGAGTCCGATCCAAGTGTCACAGGTAAACATACCGGGTTGACCGGTAGTTGCGGTTACCTGGGTTCCCAACTATGTCAATGCAGTGGTTTGTAAGCGTTCATCGTAATTTTAATCGCAATTCACCTTCAAGTAGCACACTTTCCTATAGTATGGTTGCCTAGATCAGTCTCTGAGTGCGGAGGAGTGCAACATTCCTTCCCATACAGATGGAACAGGTGGCGTCAAGATTTGTGCTGTGCTGCATTCTAACAAACATTTGTGTGATGCCAACTCTTGCCTCCACAGTACTGGATCACAGGCTTGCGCCACCTCTGCCTGGCTGAAGTGCAAAACCAAATGTAATGTTACATGTTGCATGACAACTCTTATCTCATTGCTCCTGTCCATCTCTTGTCGTCGTCATAACCGAGGGTTGATGCCCAAGAACGATGCTCTTCATCTTTCGTGATCTTCAGGCTCTTCTCATGGAGAGTCCCGTCTAACTGTTCACATTTTTCCACCAACTGATCAGTTCCTCCCTCTTCCCCTTCTCCTTTCCATTTTTATTTGCAGCGTTATCTTCATCAAATCCCCAGCTGACCCAGGATATTTCCCACATTGCCAAATTTCTCATTATCTGCTCTTACCCGTGGACAAATACAGATAAGGCGAAAATTGAATCACAGATAATTGGATTTTGATTTGAGTCTTTCGTGACTGCAGGAATCCATACTCTTTGGTTATTTCGGTGAAGTCACGTAGGTAGAAAATTAAAAAATATATATCACGACGTTTCGATCGCAACACAAGCGGTCGTCCTCAGGCGTAAAAAATAATCCAGCAGTGGAACTGCTGCAGCAGCGCTTGTGTTGCGATCCTAACGTCGTGATATATTATTTTTTGTTTTATTTTTCTGTCTACGTGACTTTACTGAAAGAACCAAAGAATTGGATTTGAGTCACTATTCCCAATGTGTGTGTCTTGTTTTCCGCTCCATCTGCGTGAGTAGGAGATGCCAACCCCGTGCATTGTGTCCGGTTTCTTCACCAATGCTGCAAAACTGCACCACAGTGAATCTTACAGGTGCAGTTTCTCCATCCTGCCTCATGTTTTAATGTGACGAAGTGGTCATGTGCCTTGAGGGTTATTGAGATTATCGCGAAGGTTAGAGAGGTTAGACTTTGATGGTATGTGTTGAGAAGAGACAAAGGAGGTGTAAGGGAAAGTTGCTATGGAGATGCTGCCGATGCAGCACCAAAGGAGTACAGCGCGACCGAGGGGGAGATGGGAGGCTGCGGTGGCACGAGACACGAGGACGGTGGATATGACGAGAAAAAAGGCACGGAATGGAAGCTCACGGAGAAAGGAAAGAGAAGCAGCTGACTACATGCAATAATGGAACGTTTGGCTTAGAATAAGAAAAGTTGGTTGTGTGGTTCAGGGCAATCAGAATGGCTATGTCCTACATGAAGTGAGCACTGCTGAGCTCCTGGATTAAGAGGGGTATCTACCTGCTGCTCTGAAAGAGTTCACAATGTCCAGGGTCAGATACACTACGCTGGGACTGTTGACACCTGAGGTTGGATCCCTGGTAATTTCTGTTTGTTTTTTCAGGGGTCTGAGTGTACGTGTGTAGAAATTGGCGTATGTGTTGCAGGAGGCTAGTGGCTACAAATCCAGCGACCTAAGTTTGATTCCGTGCCATGGCTCACATCAGTGGTGAGTGATGTCTGAACCAATTCGAGTCTCCTGTATGTAGACTCAGCTCCAAATAAGTGCATGTTTCAGCGTGTATTAACATCAGCAAAGGGAGCTAGGCTTGGAACTGGCCCCATCACCCCATTGTGCACATTGCCAGTCTTAATAGGCACATGCCAGCAGCACTTGCCTGGCAGCCTGTATAAACGATGTGACTCTTTGTGTTTTTGTTTTGTGTGTGAGTGTACGTATGTGTGCAGTGGTGGGGAGTGGTATTGTAGCGCTTAGTGAGCTGCACTACGAACCTGGTGACCCGAGTTCGGTCCCGCTCATGGCCAACACCAGTGACGATTATCCGAACCGGTCTTCGGCCTCCTCTATGTCGACTCAACCTGAAATCAGTACCTGGTGCGGTGTGTAAACATAACCACTTGGGAGACGAAGGCGGCCGGGCGTGGTGCTGGCCACCCAGCTCCAAGTATGCCAGCCGGACTTCATGGGTTCTTGCAAACACCACTTGTTCCAAAAGTTTGGTAAAGGCTATATGGGGTATCTTTGTCTTTGTATGTGTACATGCTTCTGGGTCAGTGTCTTTGTCAGAGAAACTGATCTAACAGTGCTGAGATTCTTCATGCCGTCCCCAGCTTTGACTGTCTCACTGGGTTCATCATGGCCATGTTGTAGACGTGGACAATTTCATGCAAATGTGCGTGTTATATATTTTTTGTTGATATTAATGGCAGTAGACGTCTGTTGACTAGTACTCTGATTTTACACTTTTTAGTGGAACAGGAAGGTATGAGATGACTTTCAGCTCCACATCCACACCCACCTCCGTGCTCAATGCCAAGAAGCCACTGTATTGGTAATAAACCCGCAATGTTTTTTATTTGTAAACCTGCATTTTTTTCCATATTTTCCCAATTTACCGCGACTGTGCTCTCGCCATCATGTCATGGGTCCCCAAGTATTCATTCGTGTCTTACAGAGCAATACAAGCCTTGTGTTAGATCATAGCCCACTAAATCTGATATCACAGAGCTACTTTGTACCCTTTAAATTGACCTTTCGTCCACATAGTAAATGGCAGGACTTTTCCACCCGTTCCTCATATGGGAGTAATGTTAGTCGTAATAATGTTGTGACTTCTCATAGCTGGAAATATATCCCAATAAAGTGCAGAATGACAGTAATGTGATGCATTATTTTGTGTAGTCAATGACGACCGGACTGAGACCATTAACTCACTCGATTGAGAACCCGCTTTAATCACAGGCAGCTGCCTGGATTCAAACTCAGGTACTCGGTGGTGCCAGTTCAGTGCTCTGGCCTCTAAACACCCACGTGTTAAATACATAAGCAACCTTTTTAATTAGTAACATTCTTTGAACACTTTGCCAAAACAATTGGGATTGCGGAGCTGTGGCACAGTCATGATATTGCTTTTTCTCATGCCTCTGCTGGCAGAATTTCCACGAGGATGCTCGTGTGAGAGCCCCTTTACAAAATATTTGGTCTACTCTTTCACACTGGTCATATGTTTTACTGCATGGTAGATAGGCAGGGGAATTTAAGATTACTTGACCATTTGTTTCAACTGCTGTGCCAGAGGGTCTAACGAGCAACCTCTCTGTTGCCAGGCCAGCGTGCTAGGCATTGCACCACAGCAGCCCCCTCCAGTATTTAATTCTAAACGAAGGTCACTCTCTGCGTGCTTGTGTGCACGCGCGTTTGGGTGGTGTTGAACGAGATGGTGCAGACGTCTCGCTTCTTCGTGAGGAAAGTGATGGCACTGGAGCCGGCCTGGCTCACGGGACTCGCTCCGCACTTCTCCTGGCAGAGCGCCGTCTGGAGGCCCCGTTGTCGCCACTGCGCTCCGGTGACATTCACCGGGCCACGGTTCATTTGGTTCGTGAAATTAGTGGCGAAAACAAACGTCAACAAAGTGACTTGTTTTATTTCATGCAAAGATAATGGGAGGTCGAAAATCATCAAATGGGCGGTGACCGCCTAGCAGTCGTGCGTTTGCCGCTTATTACGAAGGTGCGCGGTTAGAATCCAGCGGCTGCTCGGATTTGATACTGCGGGTTTATTAACTGTAAACATACACTCGGTCTGCTTCAGAGTGGACATTAAAGATCCCGTGACGTCATTCGCAAGGTTAGGCCATTGTGTGGCGGCACCATGAGTCATGTTATTCTCATGAACAGTTGTGCCCGAATGATTCAATTGGGAATATACATAGCAATCGTAACCCCCTCCTGTGAGAACCTGGCAAGACCCTTCTGAAAAATAGTCACTGTGCTCAGTGACGCTTTGCTGGGTAAATCAGCATGATAACCACTGTGACATGAGCCTGTGAAGCAGTGGTTTGAAGTTGGGGTTTGGTGGGATTTGTGGAGATGGAGCCATCGTGTTTGCTGGGGGCACGCGCCTGCAGGGTGATGGGATGGTACCTGTAGGATTTGGTACAGCAAGTATGCTTGACATAGAGTACGTTGCATGTTCGTCCTGATCAATTCACCGGCCACACCCAGTGCAGCATCTTTGCATGTATTGACTGTCATTGTATATAGATGTTCAGTCACATATACAAACGTTTCACCGATCTGCCTATACCACACTCCCCAGCAAGTCGGATATGCGACGTAGTACTGAATGACTTAGCTTGAGTGTTATCCCGTGGTTTCTGTGGGCTTTCTCTGGTTAATTTCCATACGTATAATATTCAAAGGGACAGATTGCAAACAACATTGAAATGAAATGTTTTCCTTTTTAAACACAATAAGTTTGTACAAAATTAGTGAAAGTCATGTTCAAATACTGCTTGTAATGTATATATTGTAGGAAGATTACTTTTACGGAATGTTTTGTTGCACTATACCCATAACAAAACTCTACTAATAAGAAAAAATGTTGTGGTAATCCGTCGTGAAACATTACTCTATGCTCTCAATCAGCAGCCATGATGGTCACTGATCAAGGCTACTTACCACCCTGCACTGTCCTGTGATGCCAGGACCCGTCCCCTGCACACAGCCCATCTCATCGTTCCATTTCCACCATGGGCAACTTCCTGCGTAGCGAGTTTTCTCCCCACTGAATGTACATGACAACGTTGCAAGACCCATGCTGCAAATTTACATCTAAAATCCAAGCACATACACTTTCATAGGAAGTGTAACCTTCCGGCTACAGACAGGAGCAAATGTTCGGAATAGATTTAGGGGTAGGGTGGATAGTTTGGTTATGAGTATTAGTTGTAATAATTGTGCCTTGTATGTATCCAAAGTAAACCATAAGGGAGGGCCAATATAGGTTTGTATTAACTTAAGGCTGATTTGACCTAGGGGAGACCTAGTATAGGTTCAGACTAATTTAAGGCTGGGTTGACCTAAAGGTGAAAGCAAGTTTCCTAAATTCACAGTGCCTGTCCACCCAGCAGTAAAATAGGCGCACTGCAACGAGTTTATCGGCAATACGCATGTGGGTACTTTCCAAGACGCCTGTCCATCTTGAAAGATAATTGATAATCCTCGAGGAGCTCTTCAGAGCTCCCCCAGTTGAGTTCCTTCCGCCGGCAGTGGTGTGAGCAATCAGCTGCATGTGGATATTTCTGAGATGAGCACTTACACTAAAACAATGTGAAGTTAAATGTACTTATTTTCACATTTCAAAAGAAAATTTGTGACCAAAGATGGAATTTTACTCATCGCCAATATTTGTTTTGTGATGTTGGCAGATTCGTATGTGGACGTCTCCGATTCCAAACAGTATTCCTCTTCTGTGAAGATGTGGACGACGGACTTGTCCCAGACCCCCATTCTCCACCGAGGACCACACGCGCTGCACACGAGCCACGTGTCGAGTGAACCCCAGCAGCGACGTCTCGATGTTCCTGCCTGCCGACTGAATGACACCTATCAGCGCAACAACACTGGATTAGAGTTGCAGTGCACAGTAGTGCAGAGGCGGGTCTATAAACTTCGTAACGGGAGAGACGGTAGCGCCGACATTTTAAGCTGCTTAAAACACGTCTTACTGGTAAATATCAATAAAAGATTATTTGGGTCTTTTGGGAAAGCCACGTAGAAAGAAGAAATAACACTAGAAAATCAATTTTGGCGTCTCAAGGGGGATGCGATCGCCCCCATCGCCTCACCCTTGGATGGAACCCGCACTAATGGCGTGATCACAAAGGTGTACAGCAAGCGCCGGGCATCTTAAAAGTGTTGAGCAGCCAGTCTATGCAGACGTGGGCTCTCCCATGTTCTCTGGAGCAGGGCTCGGTGCAGCCGCATGTGACCCTTGCGTCATTCCGGTTCCTTCAGAGGCTTGTCCACCTGAACCACTTGACTGGAGAGATTGAGATGGGGAAGCCGGGAGCATCTGTTTTAGTAAAGGAGACGGTATCCAACACAGTCCCTTCACGTTTGTACCGTGATTGCTACTTTAAAGAAAGTCTCATGGTTTAAAAATGGAAGATGTTGCTCACGCACTATTCTCTCTGTTTTGTGTGGAAGAGGATGATGACGGCCCAAGATATCTGTTTTTGAAAGATGTTACATCCAGGTGCTCCAGCATTAACTAACATTATTTAGAACTGATTTAAGTACTTATTAGCATGGTTGGATATGTATGGTACGAAAGACGTTCCACATACGTCCAGCAACCTGCTGTGTCAGGATATTTCTTCAAATTCAGCCTAAAAAGTCAATAGCGCACACTTTCAATTGAGTATTAATTGAGAATTATGAATGTGGATTATGTGATAACCTATGGTTTGCATGTTGAAAGTTTTGTGCAACCCCGTAGTGAATTTGAGTGATTTTGAATAAGGCTAGTCCTTAAAGGCAACACAATTTTGTATAAAATTGTATTTCATCCAAGATGCTGTTTAGTGCAGTCCTAGTGGTACAGTACATGAGTTGGGGGAATCTTTGCATGTCTACATGTCTGTGTCAACCATACTACGTATGCGGATTATCTGGCGATTGCTTCCCACTGAGAAAGAGTTGCAGATCCTACTGCTGAACCTGGAGCATGCTACTTCAGAAATAGCGCCTTGCCATTGGCCCCACAAAAACAAAGTACCTGCCTGGGTATTTTATGTCATCACATGCTCCCCTCCATTAACGCCTCATAAGTGATGGGATAGTTGTGGGGAGAGTAGAGAAGTCTCTGTACTTGAGCAGTGTGCTTATGACCAGCTTTGGTTTGGAAGCCGAGGTCTCTGAATCAGTCGAGTGACATCTTTTCATCAGCTGTGTAACGCTATGTAGAAGCTACCTGGCTTGTTATGCCCTCTATGCTTGTGAAACGTGTAGCCCTCTTAATGGAACATCTGCATAACTTTTAAACCTTCAGGCTAGCCATACGATCCATTCTGGATTTAACCAGACTGGATTGTGCGAGGAACCCACAGAACCTTGAAAGATCTGGACACTTCCATCGGTGACATGTAGCCTGCATACCTAGCTCCTGCATGCCAGCTTCTGTTTGGCCGGATAGATAGGGCTAAATGGGTGTGGCACATACTAGGGAGATGGAATACAGTGGTGCAGAAGGATGCGGAGCTGAATGGACTGCCGATTACTGGTACCAGCGGTGTCAAGATCGGCCACTGGAGGAGGTTCGTGAAGGACGCCGCTGGGGAGTTGGAGGCAGTCGCCCTCCAGTGACAACGAGCAGAGCACTATACGGCTAAAACCCAGAAGGTTAGCAGTTGGGACCACGGTGCGTCTTCCAGTCAGTCATCTCAGCCCACGGCACCTGGGTATGTTCTGCACTTCGCCGTGGTTACGGTCGCCGCCACCTAGTGGTGAATGGCGGTAGTGCGTGCATCGTTTACTGGCGATGTTCATAAGCGGGCACGTGACCGTTGCGCGAGTCGATGGGCGTGGCCTTGTTCACCACGCCCCCTTACTACGTCACCCGTCGCCTAGCAACAGAATGCACAACGGCGGAAGTTGCGGCAGCTGCGGCAGCACGCAGTCGTCTCGCCGCACGGACGCGGTTTTAAGCTCTGTCGACATTCGAAACGACAGACATCCAAGTGGCGGAGCAGATGCGGGTGAGTACGTGTGAATCAGGTCACGTTGAAGGATACATCATCAATTACAAGTAGCTACAATCGCGCTACCACAGTGCGACTTATTACGTTGTACGAATACACTACATTCTACACCGCTTAACCACGCCGTTTGCTATACCCGGCCGTTGCTAGGGACGCCGTCGCTAAGGCTGGACCAACGGTCAAGCGACGGGCGGGCTCCGTACGTTAGTCGTGTTTGTATTTTTTATATATTTTATTATTTTGTTGTTTCCCTTCAACGTGACTTTACCGAAAAAACTAAGAATACAGTCGTGTTTGTGTCACGTCTGCTCGTGTGGTTGTTGCGCTGCAACGTTTCGTACAGCGCCCTTTGCGTCTATGGGCGTGAAGGAAGGGGGCGACGTCTACCACGCCCTCTTATTACGTCGCGGCGCAGAGCGCCAAGTCTCTGGGCGTCTCTCCGCACGCACGCGGTTTGAGCCTCGAGTGGAGTCGACGGACATCGAGGGGCGGGTGAAAGTGCGGTGGCGGGTCAAGCTTCAGGCGACATCAATTTCAAGTTGGCTCAACTGCGCGCCGCCTCACGACTGCACTGTACCACAACACTACCACACGACTATTAATTAACACGCTGTACACTTCCACCACGACCGCACAACTCTAGACACCGCTTTACCACAACATTTGCTATGGCCAGCCGATGCTAGGAATGCCGGCGCTAAGGCTGTACACTCGTGTGAGTGTTTCACTAGTGTGAGTGTTTCACTAGTGTGAGTGTTTCACTCGTGCGACTGTTACACTCGTGCGAGTGTTTCACTCGTATGAGTGTTACACTCGTGTGAGTGTAACACTCGTGTGAGTGTAACACTCGTGTGAGTGCTACACTCGTGTGATTGTAACACTCGTGTGATTGTAACACTCGTGTGAGTGCTACACTCGTGTGAGTGTAACACTCGTGTAAGTGTAACACTCGTGTGAGTGCTACACTCGTGTGAGTGCTACACTCGTGTGAGTGTAACACTAGTGTGAGTGTTTCACTCGTGTGAGTGTTTCACTCGTGTGAGTGTTTCACTCGTGTGAGTGTAACACTCGTGTGAGTGAAACACTCGTGCGAGTGTTACACTCGTGCGAGTGTTTCACTCGTGCGAGTGTTACACTCGTGCGAGTGTTTCACTCGTGCGAGTGTTACACTCGTGCGAGTGTTTCACTCGTGCGAGTGTTACACTCGTGCGAGTGTTTCACTCGTGCGAGTGTTACACTCGTGCGAGTGTTACACTCGTGCGAGTGTTTCACTCGTGCGAGTGTTACACTCGTGCGAGTGTTACACTCGTGCGAGTGTTTCACTCGTGCGAGTGTTACACTCGTGCGAGTGTTTCACTCGTGAGAGTGTTTCACTCGTGAGAGTGTTTCACTAGTGAGAGTGTTACACTCGTGTGAGTGTAACACTCGTGTTTGTGTCACGTTCACTAGTGTGAGTGTTACACTCGTGCGAGTGTTACACTCGTGTAAGTGTTACACTAGTGTGAGTGTAACACTCGTGTGAGTGTAACACTAGTGTGAGTGTTTCACTAGTGAGTGTTACACTCGTGTGAGTGTTACACTCGTGTGAGTGTAACACTAGTGTGAGTGTAACACTAGTGTGAGTGCAACACTCGTGTGAGTGCTACACTCGGGTGAGTGCTACACTCGTGTGAGTGTAACACTCGTGTGAGTGCTACACTCGTGTGAGTGTAACACTCGTGTGAGTGCTACACTCGTGTGAGTGTAACACTCGTGTGAGTGCTACACTCGTGTGAGTGTAACACTCGTGTGAGTGCTACACTCGTGTGAGTGTAACACTAGTGTGAGTGTAACACTCGTGTGAGTGTAACACTCGTGTGACTGTTTCACTCGTGTGAGTGTAACACTCGTGTAAGTGCTACACTCGTGTGAGTGTAACACTCGCGTAAGTGCTACACTCGTGTGAGTGTAACACTCGCGTGAGTGTTTCACTCGTGTGAGTGTAACACTCATGTGAGTGTTTCAATCGCGCGAGTGAAACACTCGTGCGAGTGTTTCAATCGCGCTAGTGTAACACTCGTGCGAGTGTTTCATTCGCGCGAGTGAAACACTCGTGCGAGTGTTTCATTCGCGCGAGTGAAACACTCGTGCGAGTGTTTCACTAGTGAGTGTTTCACTAGTGAGAGTGTTTCACTAGTGTGAGTGTTTCACTCGTGTTTGTGTCACGTTTACTAGTGTGAGTGTTACACTCGTGCGAGTGTTACACTAGTGTGAGTGTTTCACTCGTGTGAGTGTTTCACTCGTGTGAGTGTAACACTCGTGTGAGTGTAACACTCGTGTGAGTGCTACACTCGTGTGATTGTAACACTCGTGTGATTGTAACACTCGTGTGAGTGCTACACTCGTGTGAGTGTAACACTCGTGTGAGTGTAACACTCGTGTGAGTGTAACACTCGTGTGAGTGCTACACTCGTGTGAGTGTAACACTCGTGTTTGTGTCACGTTCACTAGTGTGAGTGTTACACTCGTGCGAGTGTTACACTCGTGTAAGTGTTACACTAGTGTGAGTGTAACACTCGTGTGAGTGTAACACTAGTGTGAGTGTTTCACTAGTGAGTGTTACACTCGTGTGAGTGTTACACTCGTGTGAGTGTAACACTAGTGTGAGTGTAACACTAGTGTGAGTGTAACACTCGTGTGAGTGCTACACTCGGGTGAGTGCTACACTCGTGTGAGTGTAACACTCGTGTGAGTGCTACACTCGTGTGAGAGTAACACTCGTGTGAGTGCTACACTCGTGTGAGTGTAACACTCGTGTGAGTGCTACACTCGTGTGAGTGTAACACTAGTGTGAGTGTAACACTCGTGTGAGTGTAACACTCGTGTGACTGTTTCACTCGTGTGAGTGTAACACTCGTGTAAGTGCTACACTCGTGTGAGTGTAACACTCGCGTAAGTGCTACACTCGTGTGAGTGTAACACTCGCGTGAGTGTTTCACTCGTGTGAGTGTAACACTCGTGTGAGTGTTTCAATCGCGCGAGTGAAACACTCGTGCGAGTGTTTCAATCGCGCTAGTGTGACACTCGTGCGAGTGTTTCATTCGCGCGAGTGAAACACTCGTGCGAGTGTTTCACTAGTGAGTGTTTCACTAGTGAGAGTGTTTCACTAGTGTGAGTGTTTCACTCGTGTTTGTGTCACGTTTACTAGTGTGAGTGTTACACTCGTGCGAGTGTTACACTAGTGTGAGTGTTTCACTCGTGTGAGTGTTTCACTCGTGTGAGTGTAACACTCGTGTGAGTGTAACACTCGTGTGAGTGCTACACTCGTGTGATTGTAACACTCGTGTGATTGTAACACTCGTGTGAGTGCTACACTCGTGTGAGTGTAACACTCGTGTGAGTGTAACACTCGTGTGAGTGCTACACTCGTGTGAGTGCTACACTCGTGTGAGTAACACTCGTGTGAGTGTAACACTCGTGTGAGTGCTACACTCGTGTGAGTGTAACACTCGTGTGAGTGCTACACTCGTGTGAGTGCTACACTCGTTTGAGTGTAACACTAGTGTGAGTGTAACACTAGTGTGAGTGTTTCACTCGTGTGAGTGTTTCACTCGTGTGAGTGTAACACTCGTGTGAGTGAAACACTCGTGCGAGTGTTACACTCATGCGAGTGTTTCACTCGTGCGAGTGTTACACTCGTGCGAGTGTTACACTCGTGCGAGTGTTACACTCGTGCGAGTGTTTCACTCGTGCGAGTGTTTCACTCGTGCGAGTGTTTCACTAGTGAGAGTGTTTCACTAGTGGGAGTGTTTCACTAGTGAGAGTGTTACACTCGTGTGAGTGTAACACTCGTGTTTGTGTCACGTTCACTAGTGTGAGTGTTACACTCGTGCGAGTGTTACACTCGTGTAAGTGTTACACTAGTGTGAGTGTAACACTCGTGTGAGTGTAACACTAGTGTGAGTGTTTCACTAGTGAGTGTTACACTCGTGTGAGTGTTACACTCGTGTGAGTGTAACACTAGTGTGAGTGTAACACTAGTGTGAGTGTAACACTCGTGTGAGTGCTACACTCGGGTGAGTGCTACACTCGTGTGAGTGTAACACTCGTGTGAGTGCTACACTCGTGTGAGAGTAACACTCGTGTGAGTGCTACACTCGTGTGAGTGTAACACTCGTGTGAGTGCTACACTCGTGTGAGTGTAACACTAGTGTGAGTGTAACACTAGTGTGAGTGTAACACTCGTGTGAGTGTAACACTCGTGTGACTGTTTCACTCGTGTGAGTGTAACACTCGTGTAAGTGCTACACTCGCGTGAGTGTAACACTCGCGTAAGTGCTACACTCGTGTGAGTGTAACACTCGCGTGAGTGTTTCACTCGTGTGAGTGCAACACTCGTGTGAGTGTTTCAATCGCGCGAGTGAAACACTCGTGCGAGTGTTTCAATCGCGCTAGTGTGACACTCGTGCGAGTGTTTCATTCGCGCGAGTGAAACACTTGTGCGAGTGTTTCACTAGTGAGTGTTTCACTAGTGAGAGTGTTTCACTAGTGTGAGTGTTTCACTCGTGTTTGTGTCACGTTTACTAGTGTGAGTGTTACACTCGTGCGAGTGTTACACTAGTGTGAGTGTTTCACTCGTGTGAGTGTAACACTAGTGTGAGTGTTTCACTAGTGAGTGTTCCACTCGTGTGAGTGTTTAACTCGCGCGAGTGTAACACTCGTGTGAGTGTTTCACTCGCGCGAGTGTAACACTCGTGTGAGTGAAACACTCGTGCGAGTGTTTCACTCGTGCGAGTGTTACACTCGTGCGAGTGTTTCACTAGTGCGATTGTTTCACTAGCGAGTGTTTCACTAGTGAGTGTTTCACTAGTGAGTGTTTCACTAGTGAGAGTGTAACACTCGTGCGAGTGTTACACTCGTGTAAGTGTTATACTCGTGTAAGTGTTACACTAGTGTGAGTGTAACACTCGTGTGAGTGTAACACTAGTGTGAGTGTTTCACTAGTGAGTGTTACACTCGTGTGAGTGTTACAATCGTATGTGTAACACTCGTGTGAGTGTAACACTAGTGTGAGTGTAACACTAGTGTGAGTGTAACACTCGTGTGAGTGCTACACTCGGGTGAGTGCTACACTCGTGTGAGTGTAACACTCGTGTGAGTGCTACACTCGTGTGAGTGCTACACTCGTGTGAGTGTAACACTCGTGTGAGTGTAACACTCGTGTGAGTGCTACACTCGTGTGAGTGTAACACTCGTGTCAGTGCTACACTCGTGTGAGTGTAACACTAGTGTGAGTGTAACACTCGTGTGAGTGTAACACTCGTGTGAGTGTTTCACTCGTGTGAGTGTAACACTGGTGTAAGTGCTACACTCGTGTGAGTGTAACACTTGCGTAAGTGCTACACTCGTGTGAGTGTAACACTCGCGTGAGTGTTTCACTCGTGTGAGTGTAACACTCGTGTTAGTGTTTCAATCGCGCGAGTGAAACACTCGTGCGAGTGTTTCAATCGCGCTAGTGTAACACTCGTGCGAGTGTTTCAATCGCGCGAGTGAAACACTCGTGCGAGTGTTTCACTAGTGAGAGTGTTTCACTAGTGAGAGTGTTACACTCGTGTGAGTGTAACACTCGTGTTTGTGTCACGTTCACTAGTGTGAGTGTTACACTCGTGCGAGTGTTACACTCGTGTAAGTGTTACACTAGTGTGAGTGTAACACTCGTGTGAGTGTAACACTAGTGTGAGTGTTTCACTAGTGAGTGTTACACTCGTGTGAGTGTTACACTCGTGTGAGTGTAACACTAGTGTGAGTGTAACACTAGTGTGAGTGTAACACTCGTGTGAGTGCTACACTCGGGTGAGTGCTACACTCGTGTGAGTGTAACACTCGTGTGAGTGCTACACTCGTGTGAGTGTAACACTCGTGTGAGTGCTACACTCGTGTGAGTGTAACACTCGTGTGAGTGCTACACTCGTGTGAGTGTAACACTCGTGTGAGTGCTACACTCGTGTGAGTGTAACACTAGTGTGAGTGTAACACTCGTGTGAGTGTAACACTCGTGTGACTGTTTCACTCGTGTGAGTGTAACACTCGTGTAAGTGCTACACTCGTGTGAGTGTAACACTCGCGTAAGTGCTACACTCGTGTGAGTGTAACACTCGCGTGAGTGTTTCACTCGTGTGAGTGTAACACTCATGTGAGTGTTTCAATCGCGCGAGTGAAACACTCGTGCGAGTGTTTCAATCGCGCTAGTGTAACACTCGTGCGAGTGTTTCATTTGCGCGAGTGAAACACTCGTGCGAGTGTTTCACTAGTGAGTGTTTCACTAGTGAGAGTGTTTCACTAGTGTGAGTGTTTCACTCGTGTTTGTGTCACGTTTACTAGTGTGAGTGTTACACTCGTGCGAGTGTTACACTAGTGTGAGTGTTTCACTCGTGTGAGTGTTTCACTCGTGTGAGTGTTTCACTCGTGTGAGTGTAACACTCGTGTGAGTGTAACACTCGTGTGAGTGCTACACTCGTGTGATTGTAACACTCGTGTGATTGTAACACTCGTGTGAGTGCTACACTCGTGTGAGTGTAACACTCGTGTGAGTGTAACACTCGTGTGAGTGCTACACTCGTGTGAGTGCTACACTCGTGTGAGTAACACTCGTGTGAGTGTAACACTCGTGTGAGTGCTACACTCGTGTGAGTGTAACACTCGTGTGAGTGCTACACTCGTGTGAGTGCTACACTCGTTTGAGTGTAACACTAGTGTGAGTGTAACACTAGTGTGAGTGTTTCACTCGTGTGAGTGTAACACTCGTGTGAGTGAAACACTCGTGCGAGTGTTACACTCGTGCGAGTGTTTCACTCGTGCGAGTGTTACACTCGTGCGAGTGTTTCACTCGTGCGAGTGTTACACTCGTGCGAGTGTTACACTCGTGCGAGTGTTACACTCGTGCGAGTGTTTCACTCGTGCGAGTGTTTCACTAGTGAGAGTGTTTCACTAGTGAGAGTGTTACACTCGTGTGAGTGTTACACTCGTGTTTGTGTCACGTTCACTAGTGTGAGTGTTACACTCGTGCGAGTGTTACACTCGTGTAAGTGTTACACTAGTGTGAGTGTAACACTCGTGTGAGTGTAACACTAGTGTGAGTGTTTCACTAGTGAGTGTTACACTCGTGTGAGTGTTACACTCGTGTGAGTGTTTCACTCGTGTGAGTGTAACACTAGTGTGAGTGTTTCACTAGTGAGTGTTCCACTCGTGTGAGTGTTTAACTCGCGCGAGTGTAACACTCGTGTGAGTGTTTCACTCGCGCGAGTGTAACACTCGTGTGAGTGAAACACTCGTGCGAGTGTTTCACTCGTGCGAGTGTTACACTCGTGCGAGTGTTTCACTACTGCGATTGTTTCACTAGCGAGTGTTTCACTAGTGAGTGTTTCACTAGCGAGTGTTTCACTAGTGAGTGTTTCACTAGTGAGTGTTTCACTAGTGAGAGTGTAACACTCGTGCGAGTGTTACACTCGTGTAAGTGTTACACTAGTGTGAGTGTAACACTCGTGTGAGTGTAACACTAGTGTGAGTGTTTCACTAGTGAGTGTTACACTCGTGTGAGTGTTACACTCGTATGTGTAACACTCGTGTGAGTGTAACACTAGTGTGAGTGTAACACTAGTGTGAGTGTAACACTCGTGTGAGTGCTACACTCGGGTGAGTGCTACACTCGTGTGAGTGTAACACTCGTGTGAGTGCTACACTCGTGTGAGTGCTACACTCGTGTGAGTGTAACACTCGTGTGAGTGTAACACTCGTGTGAGTGCTACACTCGTGTGAGTGTAACACTCGTGTGAGTGCTACACTCGTGTGAGTGTAACACTAGTGTGAGTGTAACACTCGTGTGAGTGTAACACTCGTGTGAGTGTTTCACTCGTGTGAGTGTAACACTGGTGTAAGTGCTACACTCGTGTGAGTGTAACACTTGCGTAAGTGCTACACTCGTGTGAGTGTAACACTCGCGTGAGTGTTTCACTCGTGTGAGTGTAACACTCGTGTTAGTGTTTCAATCGCGCGAGTGAAACACTCGTGCGAGTGTTTCAATCGCGCTAGTGTAACACTCGTGCGAGTGTTTCAATCGCGCGAGTGAAACACTCGTGCGAGTGTTTCACTAGTGAGAGTGTTTCACTAGTGTGAGTGTTTCACTCGTGTTTGTGTCACGTTTACTAGTGTGAGTGTTACACTCGTGCGAGTGTTACACTAGTGTGAGTGTTTCACTCGTGTGAGTGTTTCACTCGTGTGAGTGTAACACTAGTGTGAGTGTTTCACTAGTGAGTGTTCCACTCGTGTGAGTGTTTCACTCGTGTGAGTGTTACATGAGTGTGAGTGTTTCACTCGTGCGAGTGTAACACTCGTGTGAGTGTTTCACTCGTGTGAGTGTTTCACTCGTGTGAGTGTTACACTAGTGCGAGTGTTACACTCGTGCGAGTGTTACACTCGTGCGAGTGTTTCACTAGTGCGAGTGTTTCACTAGCGAGTGTTTCACTAGCGAGTGTTTCACTAGTGAGTGTTTCACTAGTGAGAGTGTAACACTCGTGTGAGTGTTTCACTCGTGTTTGTGTCACGTTCACTAGTGTGAGTGTTACACTCGTGCGAGTGTTACACTAGTGTGATTGTAACACTCGTGTGAGTGTAACACTAGTGTGAGTGTTTCACTAGTGAGTGTTACACTCGTGTGAGTGTTACACTCGTGTGAGTGTAACACTCGTGTGAGTGCTACACTCGTGTGAGTAACACTAGTGTGAGTGTAACACTAGTGTGAGTGTAACACTAGTGTGAGTGTAACACTCGTGTGAGTGTAACACTCGTGTGAGTGCTACACTCGGGTGAGTGCTACACTCGTGTGAGTGTAACACTCGTGTGAGTGCTACACTCGTGTGAGTGCTACACTCGTGTGAGTGTAACACTCGTGTGAGTGTAACACTCGTGTGAGTGCTACACTCGTGTGAGTGCTACACTCGTGTGAGTGTAACACTCGTGTGAGTGCTACACTAGTGTGAGTGTTTCACTAGTGCGAGTGTTTCACTAGTGAGTGTTTCACTAGTGAGTGTTTCACTAGTGAGAGTGTTACACTCGTGTGAGTGTAACACTAGTCTGAGTGTATCACTAGTGTGAGTGTAACACTCGTGTGAGTGTTACACTCGTGTGAGTGTTTCAATCGCGCTAGTGAAACACTCATGCGAGTGTTTCACTCGTGTGAGTGTAACACTCGTGTGAGTGTTTCACTCGTGTTTGTGTCACGTTTACTAGTGTGAGTGTTACACTCGTGCGAGTGTTACACTAGTGTGAGTGTTTCACTCGTGTGAGTGTAACACTCGTGTGAGTGTAACACTAGTGTGAGTGTAACACTAGTGTGAGTGTTCCACTCGTGTGAGTGTTACACTCGTGTGAGTGTTTCACTCGTGTGAGTGTTTCACTCGTGCGAGTGTTACACTCGTGCGAGTGTTACACTCATGCGAGTGTTACACTTGTGCGAGTGTTTCAATCGTGTGAGTGTTACACGTGAATGTTACACTAGTGTGAGTGTTTCACTCGTGTGAGTGTTTCACTCGTGTGAGTGTTACACTAGTGCGAGTGTTACACTCGTGCGAGTGTTACACTCGTGCGAGTGTTACACTCGTGTGTTACACTCGTGTGAGTGTTACACTAGTGCGAGTGTTACACTAGTGCAAGTGTTACACTAGTGCGAGTATTTCACTCGTGCGAGTGTTACACTAGTGCGAGTGTTACACTCGTGTGAGTGTTTCACTCGTGTGAGTGTTTCAATCATGTGAGTGTTAGAGCGACTCGTGTGAGTGTTACAGTCAAGTGAGTGTTACACTCGAGTGAGTGTTACACTTGAGTGAGTGTTTCACTCGTGTGAGTGTTTCACTAGTGCGAGTGTTTCACTAGTGCGAGTGTTACACTCGTGCGAGTGTTACACTCGTGTGAGTGTTACACTCGTGTTTGTGTCACGTTCACTCGTGTGAGTGTTTCACTCGTGTGAGTGTTTCACTCATCTGAGTGCTAGAGCGACTCGTGTGAGTTTCACTCGTGTGAGTGTTACACTCGTGTGAGTATTTCAGTCGAGTGAGTGTTTCACTCGTGTGAGTGTTTCAGTCGAGTGAGTGTTTCACTCGTGTTAGTGTTTCACTCGAGTGAGTGTTTCACTCGAGTGAGTGCTACACTCGTGTGAGTGTAACACTCGTGTGAGTGCTACACTCGTGTGAGTGTAACACTCGTGTGAATGCTACACTCGTGTGAGTGTAACACTAGTGTGAGTGTTTCACTTGTGTGAGTGTTTCACTCGTGTGAGTAACACTCGTGTAAGTGCTACACTCGTGTGAGTGTAACACTCGTGTGAGTGTTTCACTCGCGCGAGTGTAACACTCGTGTGAGTGAAACACTCGTGCGAGTGTTTCACTCGTGCGAGTGTTACACTCGTGCGAGTGTTTCACCCGTGCGAGTGTTACACTCGTGCGAGTGTTTCACTAGTGAGTGTTTCACTAGTGAGAGTGTTTCACTAGTGAGAGTGTTACACTCGTGTGAGTGTAACACTCGTGTGAGTGTTTCGCTCGTGTTTGTGTCACGTTCACTAGTGTGAGTGTTACACTCGTGCGAATGTTACACTCGTGTGAGTGTTACACTAGTGTGAGTGTTTCACTCGTGTGAGTGTAACACTCGTGTGAGTGTAACACTAGTGTGAGTGTTTCACTAGTGAGTGTTACACTCGTCTGAGTGTTACACTCGTATGTGTAACACTCGTGTGAGTGTAACACTAGTGTGAGTGTAACAGTAGTGTGAGTGTAACACTCGTGTGAGTGTAACACTCGTGTGAGTGCTACACTCGGGTGAGTGCTACACTCGTGTGAGTGTAACACTCGTGTGAGTGCTACACTCGTGTGAGTGTAACACTCGTGTGAGTGCTACACTCGTGTGAGTGTAACACTCGTGTGAGTGTAACACTCGTGTGAGTGCTACACTTGTGTGAGTGTAACACTCGTGTGAGTGCTACACTCGTGTGAGTGTAACACTCGTGTGAGTGCTACACTCGTGTGAGTGTAACACTAGTGTGAGTGTAACACTAGTGTGAGTGTTTCACTAGTGTGAGTGTTTCACTCGTGTGAGTGTTTCACTCGTGTAAGTGTTTCACTCGTGTGAGTGTAACACTCGTGTAAGTGCTACACCCGTGTGAGTGTAACACCCGCGTGAGTGTTTCACTCGTGTGAGTGTAACACTCGTGTGAGTGTAACACTTGTGTGAGTTTTGATTTAAAGCTTTCGTGACTGCAGTAATTCATATTCTTAGTTTTTTCGGTAAAGTCACGTTGAAGAGAAACAACAAAATAACAAAATATATATCAAACAAAAAAATTCTCACGACGTTTCGACCATAACTCAAACGGTCATCATCAGGTGTGTTGGTTTGCATAAATTTATTTTTAAACGGCACATTTATTTATTTATAAAAAACGTTGGCGTCACGCGCAGCGATTTGGCAGTTTGCCCAGGACTAGTCCATCTATTTTTTTTAAAAGAGGAGGGGGGAGACGAAATTTTTTATAATGTATGCTGTCTGAAAGCCACTGTAAGCGTGAACAATCAATTAAGAACTGAAATGATTTATCAAATCTTTCCAATGATTGCTAAGATAGAATCCATCTTCTCGGTTGAAATTGTCTCTGTGCTTGTATATGTGGATAGCCTCATGAACGAATCTCTCATGGAAGCCAGATGGCTTACAAAAATAAAAAGAGATCCCACCAACAGCCTCGTCACACAAACCAACAATAATTTCTGATTCAACCGCATTAATTGATCAATCTAAACAGTTTTCGTTGAAACCTTCTGCTGCCAGGCCACCAAGATTATACGGCTTACCAAAAATACATAAAGTTGATACACCTCTTCGTCCCATAGTCTCTACTATCAGCTCCCCCACCTACAAACTAGCTCGTTTTTTGTCAGAAATCCTGCGTCCTTTCACTGGAAAGACCACCTCTGCGGTACAAAATTCTACTCACCTGGTATCAACAATCAAGGGTATTTCCCTGTCCCCAGACGACCTGCTTGTCAGTTTTGATGTAGTTTCCTTATTCACCAAGGTTCCTGTACCTGACACCATTGCAATCATTGAAGACTTGGTTCATCAAGGACTAAACACTGAGGTACCCCCCTGGTGAGACACTGTTTAACCAATACATACTTCACTTGGAATGGAACTTTCTACAAACAAACTGAGGGCACCCCAATGGGCTCCCCCCTTTCTCCAGTTATAGCTAACATTTTCATGGAGAAATTTGAGACTGACGCCATCCAGACTGCCACTCTGCGCCCAACCTTATGGAAGAGGTACGTGGATGACACTTTTGTCATCTGGCCACATGGCCGGCCTGCTCTAGACCAATTCTTCGACCACATCAATTCCATACACCCAGCCATCAGATTTACCATGGAAGTCTAAATAGATGGCAAGATACCTTTTTTGGATGTCCTAATTAAAAAGAGACCTGATGGTTCAATGAGCCACTCTGTCTACAGGAAAGCTACCCATACGGATGCTTATCTGAAACCGGATTCCCACCACCATCCATCACAGAAGAATTCTCTCATCAAGACTCTGTATCATAGAGCCCAATGCATATCCGACCAGGAACACATAAGCAGTGAACTCAAGCACGTACACCAAGCTCTTAGGGCTAATGGTTACTCCGACTATACAATCCGCAAAGCTATCACTCAAACCATGAAGAAGAACCCTCTTGAGGAGCCTTTCAAAACCATCACTTTACCCTACATTGCTGGGATCACAAAAAAGATCTCCAAAATCTTGAATAAACACAAGATCCAGGTCCGTTTCAACACATTACATAAAATCCGTGATCTGGTTCCGTCTGTAAAAGATGTGATTCCGGACATACAATACCCTGGTGTCTACAAACTAAGTTGCCTCTGTGGTAGTAGTTACATTGGAGAAACCAAACGCCATGTCTCGGACCGCATTCGTGAACATAAAGCAGACCTTAAACACGGTAGGACCAACACCTCGGCCGTAGCAGATCATTGTTCTAATTCAGTAGGCTCACATGCCATTGACTTTTCCAAGACGGAGGTTCTTTGTAAGCCATCTGGCTTCCATGAGAGATTCGTTCATGAGGCTATCCACATATACAAGCACAGAGACAATTTCAACCGAGAAGATGGATTCTATCTTAGCAATCATTGGAAAGATTTGATAAATCATTTCAGTTCTTAATTGATTGTTCACGCTTACAGTGGCTTTCAGACAGCATACATTATAAAAAATTTCGTCTCCCCCCTCCTCTTTTAAAAAAAATAGATGGACTAGTCCTGGGCAAACTGCCAAATCGCTGCGCGTGACGCCAACGTTTTTTATAAATAAATAAATGTGCCGTTTAAAAATAAATTTATGCAAACCAACACACCTGATGATGACCGTTTGAGTTATGGTCGAAACGTCGTGAGAATTTTTTATTGTTTTATATATATTTTGTTATTTTGTTGTTTCTCTTCAACGTGACTTTACCGAAAAAACTAAGAATATACTTGTGTGAGTGTTTCACTCGCGCGAGTGAAACACTCGTGCGAGTGTTTCACTCGTGCGAGTGTTACACTCGTGCGAGTGTTTCACTAGTGAGTGTTTCACTAGTGAGAGTGTTTCACTAGTGAGAGTGTTACACTCGTGAGAGTGTTACACTCGTGTGAGTGTAACACTCTTGTGAGTGTTTCACTCGTGTGAGTGTAATACTAGTGTGAGTGTTTCACTAGTGAGTGTTCCACTCGTGTGAGTGTTACACTCGTGTGAGTGTTTCACTCGTGTGAGTGTAACATGAGTGTGAGTGTTTCACTCGTGCGAGTGTTACACTCATGCGAGTGTTACACTCGTGCGAGTGTTTCAATCGTGTGAGTGTTACACTCGTGCGAGTGTTACACTCGTGCGAGTGTTTCACTAGTGCGAGTGTTTCACTAGTGAGTGTTTCACTAGTGAGAGTGTTTCACTAGTGAGAGTGTTACACTCGTGAGAGTGTTTCACTCGTGTTTGTGTCACGTTTACTAGTGTGAGTGTTACACTCGTGTGAGTGTTACACTAGTGTGAGTGTTTCACTCGTGTGAGTGTAACACTAGTGTGAGTGTTTCACTAGTGAGTGTTCCACTCGTGTGAGTGTTACACTCGTGTGAGTGTAACATGAGTGTGAGTGTTTCACTCGTGCGAGTGTTACACTCGTGCGAGTGTTACACTCGTGCGAGTGTTTCAATCGTGTGAGTGTTACACGTGAATGTTACACTAGTGTGAGTGTTTCACTCGTGTGAGTGTTACACTAGTGCGAGTGTTACACTCGTGCGAGTGTTTCACTCGTGTGTTACACTCGTGTGAGTGTTACACTAGTGCGAGTGTTACACTAGTGCGAGTGTTACACTAGTGCGAGTGTTACACTAGTGCGAGTGTTTCACTCGTGCGAGTGTTTCACTCGTGCGAGTGTTACACTCGTGCGAGTGTTACACTCGTGCGAGTGTTACACTCGTGCGAGTGTTACACTCGTGCGAGTGTTTCACTCGTGCGAGTGTTTCACTCGTGTGAGTGTTTCACTCGTGTGAGTGTTAGAGCGACTCGTGTGAGTGTTACACTAGTGCGAGTGTTACACTCGTGTTTGTGTCACGTTCACTCGTGTGAGTGTTTCACTCGTGTGAGTGTTTCACTCATCTGAGTGTTAGAGCGAATCGTGTGAGTTTCACTCGTGTGAGTGTTACACTCGTGTGAGTGTTTCAGTCGAGTGAATGTTTCACTCGTGTGAGTGTTTCACTCGTGTGAGTGTTTCACTCGAGTGAGTGTTTCACTCGAGTGAGTGCTACACTCGTGTGAGTGTTTCAGTCGAGTGAGTGCTTCACTCGTGTGAGTGTCACGTTTACTCGTGTGAGTGTTACACTCGTGTGAGTGTTTCGCTCGTGTGAGTGTTTCACTCGTGTGAGTGTTTCACTCGTGTGAGTGTTACAATCGAGTGAGTGTTTCACTTGTGTGAGCGTTTCACTCGTGTGAGTGTTACAATAGTGTTAGTGTTACACTCGTGTGAGTGTTACACTCGTGTGAGTGTTTCACTAGTGTGAGTGTTACACTCGTGTGAGTGTTACACTAGTGTGAGTGTTACAATCAAGTGAGTGTTTCACTCGTGTGAGCGTTTCACTCGTGTGAGTGTTACACTAGTGTGAGTGTTTCAATCGAGTGAGTGTTTCACTCGAGTGAGTGTTACACTCGTATGAGTGTTACACTCGTGTTTGTGTCACGTTCACTCGTGTGAGTGTTACACTCGTGTGAGTGTTACACTCGTGTTTGTGTCACGTTCACTAGTGTGAGTGTTTCACTCGTGTGAGTGTTACACTCGTGTGAGTGTTACACTAGTGTGAGTGTTACACTGGTGTGAGTGTTTCATTCATGTGTGTTGTTCACTAGTGTGAATGTTACACTCGTGTGAATGTTACACTCGTGTGAGTGTTACACTCGTGTGAGTGTTACACTCGTGTGAGTGTTACACTACTGTGAGTGTTTCACTCGTGCGAGTGTTACACTCGTGTGAGTGTTTCACTCGTGCGAGTGTTACACTCGTGCGAGTGTTTCACTAGTGCGATTGTTTCACTAGTGAGTGTTTCACTAGTGAGAGTGTTACAATCGTGTGAGTGTAACACTCGTGTGAGTGTTTCACTCGTGTTTGTGTCACGTTCACTAGTGTGAGTGTTACACTCGTGCGAGTGTTACACTCGTGTGAGTGTTACACTAGTGTGAGTGTTTCACTAGTGTGAGTGTTTCACTCGTGTGAGTGTAACACTCGTGTGAGTGTAACACTAGTGTGAGTGTTTCACTAGTGAGTGTTACACTCGTGTGAGTGTTACACTCGTATGTGTAACACTCGTGTGAGTGTAACACTAGTGTGAGTGTAACACTAGTGTGAGTGTAACACTCGTGTGAGTGTAACACTCCTGTGAGTGCTACACTCGGGTGAGTGCTACACTCGTGTGAGTGTAACACTCGTGTGAGTGCTACACTCCTGTGAGTGTAACACTCGTGTGAGTGTAACACTCGTGTGAGTGCTACACTCGTGTGAGTGTAACACTTGTGTGAGTGTAACTCTCGTGTGAGTGCTACACTCGTGTGAGTGTAACACTCGTGTGAGTGCTACACTCGTGTGAGTGTAACACTCGTGTGAGTGCTACACTCGTGTGAGTGTAACACTAGTGTGAGTGTAACACTAGTGTGAGTGTTTCACTCGTGTGAGTGTTTCACTCGTGTGAGTGTTTCACTCGTGTGAGTATAACACTCGTGTGAGTGCTACACCCGTGTGAGTGTAACACTCGCGTGAGTGTTTCACTCGTCTGAGTGTAACACTCGTGTGAGTGTAACTCTCGTGCGAGTGTAACACTCGTGCGAGTGTAACACTCGTGCGAGTGTTTCACTCGTGCGAGTATTTCACTCGTGCGAGTGTTACACTCGTGCGAGTGTTACACTCGCACGAGTGTTACACTCGTGCGAGTGTTACACTCCCACGAGTGTTACACTCGTGGGAGTGTTTCACTCGTGGGAGTGTTTCACTATTGCGAGTGTTTCACTAGTGAGAGTGTTACACTCGTGAGAGTGTTACACTCGTGAGAGTGTTACACTCGTGAGAGTGTTACACTCGTGTGAGTGTAACACTCGTCTGAGTGTTTCACTCGTGTTTGTGTCACGTTTACTAGTGTGAGTGTTACACTCGTGCGAGTGTTACACTCGTGTGAGTGTTACACTAGTGTGAGTTTTTCACTCGTGTGAGTGTAACACTCGTGTGAGTGTAACACTAGTGTGAGTGTTTCACTAGTGAGTGTTCCACTCGTGTGAGTGTTACACTCGGGTGAGTGTTTCACTCATGTGAGTGTTACATGAGTGTGAGTGTTTCACTCGTGCGAGTGTTACACTCGTGCGAGTGTTACACTCGTGCGAGTGTTTCAATCGTGTGAGTGTTACACGTGAATGTTACACTAGTGTGAGTGTTTCACTAGTGTGAGTGTTACACTCGTGTGAGTGTTACACTAGTGTGAGTGTTACAATCGAGTGAGTGTTTCACTCGTGTGAGCGTTTCACTCGTGTGAGTGTTACACTAGTGTGAGTGTTTCACTCGGGTGAGTGTTTCACTCATGTGAGTGTTACATGAGTGTGAGTGTTTCACTCGTGCGAGTGTTACACTCGTGCGAGTGTTACACTCGTGCGAGTGTTTCAATCGTGTGAGTGTTACACGTTAATGTTACACTAGTGTGAGTGTTTCACTCGTGTGAGTGTTACACTAGTGCGAGTGTTACACTCGTGCGAGTGTTACACTCGTGTGAGTGTTTCACTCGTGTGTTACACTCGTGCGAGTGTTTCACTCGTGCGAGTGTTTCACTCGTGCGAGTGTTACACTCGTGCGAGTGTTTCACTCGTGTGAGTGTTTCACTCGTGTGAGTGTTAGAGCGACTCGTGTGAGTGTTACAGTCGAGTGAGTGTTACACTCGAATGAGTGTTTCACTCGTGTGAGTGTTTCACTAGTGCGAGTCTTACACTCGTGTGAGTGTTACACTCGTGTTTGTGTCACGCTCACTCGTGTGAGTGTTTCACTCCTGTGAGTGTTTCACTCATCTGAGTGTTAGAGCGACTCGTGTGAGTTTCACTCGTGTGAGTGTTTCACTCGTGTGAGTGTTTCAGTCGAGTGAGTGTTTCAGTCGAGTGAGTGTTTCACTCGTGTGAGTGTTTCACTCGAGTGAGTGTTTCACTCGAGTGAGTGCTACACTCGTGTGAGTGTTTTAGTCGAGTGAGTGCTTCACTCGTGTGAGTGTCACGTTCACTCGTGTGAGTGTTACACTCGTGTGAGTGTTTCGCTCGTGTGAGTGTTTCACTCGTGTGAGTGTTTCACTCGTGTGAGTGTTACAATCGAGTGAGTGTTTCACTCGTATGAGCGTTTCACTCGTGTGAGTGTTACAATAGTGTTAGTGTTACACTCGTGTGAGTGTTTCAGTAGTGTGAGTGTTACACTCGTGTGAGTGTTACACTCGTGTGAGTGTTTCACTCGTGTGAGTATAACACTCGTTTGAGTGCTACACCCGTGTGAGTGTAACACTCGCGTGAGTGTTTCACTCGTGTGAGTGTAACACTCGTGTGAGTGTAACACTCGTGCGAGTGTAACACTCGTGCGAGTGTTTCACTCGTGCGAGTGTTTCACTAGTGTGAGTTTTTCACTCGTGTGAGTGTAACACTCGTGTGAGTGTAACACTAGTGTGAGTGTTTCATTAGTGAGTGTTCCACTCGTGTGAGTGTTACACTCGGGTGAGTGTTACACTCGTGTGAGTGTTACACTAGTGTGAGTTTTTCACTCGTGTGAGTGTAACACTCGTGTGAGTGTAACACTAGTGTGAGTGTTTCACTAGTGAGTGTTCCACTCGTGTGAGTGTTACACTCGGGTGAGTGTTTCACTCGTGTGAGTGTTACATGAGTGTGAGTGTTTCACTCGTGCGAGTGTTACACTCGTGCGAGTGTTACACTCGTGCGAGTGTTTCAATCGTGTGAGTGTTACACGTGAATGTTACACTAGTGTGAGTGTTTCACTCGTGTGAGTGTTACACTAGTGCGAGTGTTACACTCGTGCGAGTGTTACACTCGTGTGAGTGTTTCACTCGTGTGTTACACTAGTGCGAGTGTTACACTAGTGCGAGTGTTTCACTCGTGCGAGTGTTACACTAGTGCGAGTGTTACACTCGTGCGAGTGCTACACTCGTGTGAGTGTTTCACTCGTGTGAGCGTTTCACTCGTGTGAGTGTTACACTCGTGTGAGTGTTACACTCGAGTGAGTGTTTCATTCGTGTGATTGTTTCACTCATGTAAGTGTTAGCGCGACTCGTGTGAGTGTTTCACTCGTGTGAGTTTCACTCGTGTGAGTTTCACTCGTGTGAGTGTTGCACTCGTGTGAGTGTTTCACTCGTGTGAGTGTTACACTCGTGTGAGTGTTACACTTGAGTGAGCGTTACACTCGTGTGAGCGGAGGCGGAGGAGGAGGAGGCGGTGGAGGAGGAGGAGTCGGCGGAAGAGGTAGGTGGCCCTTAAAAAAGAGACCAGTAAAAGAATTGGCCAGTAAAAAAAGATGAGTGGCCATAAAAAATTGACTGGTAAAAAAAAAAATATATAAAACAATTAAATTACTTTCTACGTGACTTTACAGAAAGAACCAAGAATATGAATCCCTGCAGTCATGGAAGCTTTAATTCAAAATGGTAAAAAAAGTCAAACTGAAAAAATTGGCCAGTAAAAAAGATAATTGGCCATCAAAAAAAGTGACTAGTTAAAAAAGAGTGGCCATTAAAGAAAAAATTTGACTGGTAAAAAAAAATGGTCATGAAAAAAGTGAAAAAATTGGCCGGTAAAAAAGATAAATGGCCATCAAAAAAAGTGACCAGTTAAAAAAGAGTGGCCATTAAAAAAAAAGCGGCCAATGTAAAAGGAATTGGCCCATAAAAAAAAGACCAGTCGAAAAAAATTGGCCGGTAAAAAAGATGAATGGCCATCCAAAAAAGTGACGGTTAAAAAAGAGTGGCCATTAAAAAAAGTGACTACAAAAAATTGGCCCATAAAAAAGAAAAGACCAGTCAAACAAAATTGGTCAGTAAAAAAATGTATTGGCCATCACACAGTGAGGTGGAGGAGGTGGAGGAGGATGCGGAGGAGGCGGAGGAGGAGGAGGCGGAGTCGGAGGAGGCGGAGGAGGAGGTGGATGAGGAGGAGGAGGCACAAGAGGTAGGTGGCCCGTAAAAAAAGAGACCAGTAAAAGAATTGGCCAGTAAAAAAAGATGAGTGCCCATAAAAAATTTTGACTGGTAAAAAAAAAAATATAAAACAATTAAATTCCCTTCTACGTGACTTTACCAAAAGAACCAAGAATATGAATCCCTGCAGTCACGAAAGCTTTAATTCAAAATGGTAAAAAAGTCAAACTGAAAAAATTGGCCAGTAAAAAAGATAATTGGCCATCAAAAAAAGTGACTAGTTAAAAAAGAGTGGCCATTAAAGAAAAAATTTGACTGGTAAAAAAAAATGGTCATGAAAAAAGTGAAAAAATTGGCCGGTAAAAAAGATAAATGGCCATCAAAAAAAGTGACCAGTTAAAAAAGAGTGGCCATTAAAAAAAAGTGGCCAATGTAAAAGGAATTGGCCCATAAAAAAAAGACCAGTCGAAAAAAATTGGCCGGTAAAAAAGATGAATGGCCATCCAAAAAAGTGACCGGTTAAAAAAGAGTGGCCATTAAAAAAAGTGACTACAAAAAATTGGCCCATAAAAAAGAAAAGACCAGTCAAACAAAATTGGTCAGTAAAAAAATGTATTGGCCATCACACAGTGAGGTGGAGGAGGTGGAGGAGGATGCGGAGGAGGCGGAGGAGGAGGAGGCGGAGTCGGAGGAGGCGGAGGAGGAGGTGGATGAGGAGGCACAAGAGGTAGGTGGCCCGTAAAAAAAGAGACCAGTAAAAGAATTGGCCAGTAAAAAAAGATGAGTGCCCATAAAAAATTTTGACTGGTAAAAAAAAAACAACAACAATTAAATTCCCTTCTACGTGACTTTACCAAAAGAACCAAGAATATGAATCCCTGCAGTCACGAAAGCTTTCATTCAAAATGGTAAAAAAAGTCAAACTTAAAAAATTGGCCAGTAAAAAAGATAATTGGCCATCAAAAAAAGTGAATGGTTAAAAAAGAGTGGTCATTAAAGAAAAAATTTGACTGGTAAAAAAAAAAATGGTAATGAAAAAAGTGAAAAAAATTGGCCGGTAAAAAAGATAAATGGCCATCAAAAAAGTGACCGGTTAAAAAACAGTGGCCATTAAAAAAAAAGTGGCCGATCAAAAATGAATTGGCCCATAAAAAAAAGACCAGTCGAAAAAAATTGGCCGGTAAAAAAGATGAATTGCCATCCAAAAAATTGACCGGTTAAAAAAGAGTGGCCATTAAAAAAACAGTGGCCTACCAAAAAATAATTGGCCTGTAAAAAAGACCAGTCGAAAAAAAATTGGCCAGTAAAAAAGATAAGTGGCCATCAAAAAAAGTGACCGGTTAAAAACATTGCCCATTAAATAAAGTGACTATAAAAAATTGGCCCATAAAAAAGGAAAGACCAGTCAAACAAAATTGGTCAGTAAAAAAATGTATTGGCCATCACACAGTGAGGTGGAGGAGGCGGAGGAGGCGGAGGAGGAGGCGGAGGAGGCGGAGGAGGATGCGGAGGAGGCGGAGGAGGAGACGGAGGAGGAGGAGGCGGAGGAGGAGGAGGCGGAAGAGGTAGGTGGCCCGTAAAAAAAGAGACCAGTAAAAGAATTGGCCAGTAAAAAAAGATGAGTGGCCATAAAGAAATTTGACTTGTAAAAAAAAAATAGAAATATAAAACAATTAAATTCCCTTCTACCTGACTTTACCGAAAGAACTAAGAATATGAATCCCTGCAGTCACGAAAGCATTAATTAAAAATGGTAAAAAAGTCAACCTGAAAAAATTGGCCAGTAAAAAAGATAATTGGCCATCATAAAAAGTGACTGATTAAAAAAGAGTGGCCATTAAAGAAAAAAATTGACTGGTAAAAAAAAAATGGTCATAAAAAAGTGAAAAAACTTGGCCGGTAAAAAAGATAAATGGCCATCAAAAAAATTGACCGGTTAAAAAAGAGTGGCCATTAAAAAAAAAGTGGCTGATCTAAAAGGAATTGCCCCATAAAAAAAAGACCGGTCGAAAAAAATTGGCCGGTAAAAAAGATGAATGGCCATCCAAAAAAGTGACCGGTTAAAAAAGAGTGGCCATTAAAAAAACAGTGGCCTACCAAAAAATGATTGGCCCGTAAAAAAGACCAGTCAAAAAAAATTGGGCAGTAAAAAAGATAATTGGCCATCAAAAAAAGTGACCGGTTAAAAAAATTGCCCATTAAAAAAAGTGACTATAAAAAATTGGCCCATAAAAAAAGAAAGACCAGTCAAACAAAATTGGTCAGTAAAAAAATGTATTGGCCATCACACAGTGAGGTGGAGGAGGCGGAGGAGGCGGAGGAGGAGGCGGAGGAGGAGGCGGAGGAGGCGGAGGAGGAGGCGGAGGAGGAGGCGGAGGAGGAGGCGGAGGAGGCTGAGGCGGAGGAGGAGGCGGAAGAGGTAGGTGGCCCGTAAAAAAAGAGACCAGTAAAAGAATTGGCCAGTAAAAAAGGATGAGTGGCCAAAAAAAAATTTGACTGGTAAAAAAAAAAATAATAGAAATATAAAACAATTAAATTCCCTTCTACATGACTTTACCGAAAGAACCAAGAATATGAATCCCTGCAGTCACGAAAGCTTTAATTCAAAATGGTAAAAAAGTCAAACTGAAAAAATTGGCCAGTAAAAAAGATAATTGGCCATCAAAAAAAGTGACTGGTTAAAAATAGTGGCCATTAAAGAAAAAAATTTTACTGGTAAAAAAAAATGGTCATGAAAAAAGTGAAAAAAATTGGCCGGTAAGAAAGATAAATGGCCATCAAAAAAAAGTGACCGGTTAAAAAAGAGTGGCCATTAAAAAAACAGTGGCCTACCAAAAAATAATTGGCCCGTAAAAAAAGACCAGTCGAAAAATATTGGCCAGTAAAAAAGATAAGTGGCCATCAAAAAATGTGACCGGTTAAAAAAATTGCCCATTAAAAAAAGTGACAACAAAAAATTGGCCCGTAAAAAAGGAAAGACCAGTCAAACAAATTTGGTCAGTAAAAAAATGTATTGCCCATCACACAGTGAGGTGGAGGAGGTGGAGGAGGCGGAGGAGTCGGAGGAGGATCTGGTTCCGTCTGTAAAAGATGTGATTCCGGACATACAATACCCTGGTGTCTACAAACTAAGTTGCCTCTGTGGTAGTAGTTACATTGGAGAAACCAAACGCCATGTCTCGGACCGCATTCGTGAACATAAAGCAGACCTTAAACACGGTAGGACCAACACCTCGGCCGTAGCAGATCATTGTTCTAATTCAGTAGGCTCACATGCCATTGACTTTTCCAAGACGGAGGTTCTTTGTAAGCCATCTGGCTTCCATGAGAGATTCGTTCATGAGGCTATCCACATATACAAGCACAGAGACAATTTCAACCGAGAAGATGGATTCTATCTTAGCAATCATTGGAAAGATTTGATAAATCATTTCAGTTCTTAATTGATTGTTCACGCTTACAGTGGCTTTCAGACAGCATACATTATAAAAAATTTCGTCTCCCCCCTCCTCTTTTAAAAAAAATAGATGGACTAGTCCTGGGCAAACTGCCAAATCGCTGCGCGTGACGCCAACGTTTTTTATAAATAAATAAATGTGCCGTTTAAAAATAAATTTATGCAAACCAACACACCTGATGATGACCGTTTGAGTTATGGTCGAAACGTCGTGAGAATTTTTTATTGTTTTATATATATTTTGTTATTTTGTTGTTTCTCTTCAACGTGACTTTACCGAAAAAACTAAGAATATACTTGTGTGAGTGTTTCACTCGCGCGAGTGAAACACTCGTGCGAGTGTTTCACTCGTGCGAGTGTTACACTCGTGCGAGTGTTTCACTAGTGAGTGTTTCACTAGTGAGAGTGTTTCACTAGTGAGAGTGTTACACTCGTGAGAGTGTTACACTCGTGTGAGTGTAACACTCTTGTGAGTGTTTCACTCGTGTGAGTGTAATACTAGTGTGAGTGTTTCACTAGTGAGTGTTCCACTCGTGTGAGTGTTACACTCGTGTGAGTGTTTCACTCGTGTGAGTGTAACATGAGTGTGAGTGTTTCACTCGTGCGAGTGTTACACTCGTGCGAGTGTTACACTCGTGCGAGTGTTTCAATCGTGTGAGTGTTACACTCGTGCGAGTGTTACACTCGTGCGAGTGTTTCACTAGTGCGAGTGTTTCACTAGTGAGTGTTTCACTAGTGAGAGTGTTTCACTAGTGAGAGTGTTACACTCGTGAGAGTGTTTCACTCGTGTTTGTGTCACGTTTACTAGTGTGAGTGTTACACTCGTGTGAGTGTTACACTAGTGTGAGTGTTTCACTCGTGTGAGTGTAACACTAGTGTGAGTGTTTCACTAGTGAGTGTTCCACTCGTGTGAGTGTTACACTCGTGTGAGTGTAACATGAGTGTGAGTGTTTCACTCGTGCGAGTGTTACACTCGTGCGAGTGTTACACTCGTGCGAGTGTTTCAATCGTGTGAGTGTTACACGTGAATGTTACACTAGTGTGAGTGTTTCACTCGTGTGAGTGTTACACTAGTGCGAGTGTTACACTCGTGCGAGTGTTTCACTCGTGTGTTACACTCGTGTGAGTGTTACACTAGTGCGAGTGTTACACTAGTGCGAGTGTTACACTAGTGCGAGTGTTACACTAGTGCGAGTGTTTCACTCGTGCGAGTGTTTCACTCGTGCGAGTGTTACACTCGTGCGAGTGTTACACTCGTGCGAGTGTTACACTCGTGCGAGTGTTACACTCGTGCGAGTGTTTCACTCGTGCGAGTGTTTCACTCGTGTGAGTGTTTCACTCGTGTGAGTGTTAGAGCGACTCGTGTGAGTGTTACACTAGTGCGAGTGTTACACTCGTGTTTGTGTCACGTTCACTCGTGTGAGTGTTTCACTCGTGTGAGTGTTTCACTCATCTGAGTGTTAGAGCGAATCGTGTGAGTTTCACTCGTGTGAGTGTTACACTCGTGTGAGTGTTTCAGTCGAGTGAATGTTTCACTCGTGTGAGTGTTTCACTCGTGTGAGTGTTTCACTCGAGTGAGTGTTTCACTCGAGTGAGTGCTACACTCGTGTGAGTGTTTCAGTCGAGTGAGTGCTTCACTCGTGTGAGTGTCACGTTTACTCGTGTGAGTGTTACACTCGTGTGAGTGTTTCGCTCGTGTGAGTGTTTCACTCGTGTGAGTGTTTCACTCGTGTGAGTGTTACAATCGAGTGAGTGTTTCACTTGTGTGAGCGTTTCACTCGTGTGAGTGTTACAATAGTGTTAGTGTTACACTCGTGTGAGTGTTACACTCGTGTGAGTGTTTCACTAGTGTGAGTGTTACACTCGTGTGAGTGTTACACTAGTGTGAGTGTTACAATCAAGTGAGTGTTTCACTCGTGTGAGCGTTTCACTCGTGTGAGTGTTACACTAGTGTGAGTGTTTCAATCGAGTGAGTGTTTCACTCGAGTGAGTGTTACACTCGTATGAGTGTTACACTCGTGTTTGTGTCACGTTCACTCGTGTGAGTGTTACACTCGTGTGAGTGTTACACTCGTGTTTGTGTCACGTTCACTAGTGTGAGTGTTTCACTCGTGTGAGTGTTACACTCGTGTGAGTGTTACACTAGTGTGAGTGTTACACTGGTGTGAGTGTTTCATTCATGTGTGTTGTTCACTAGTGTGAATGTTACACTCGTGTGAATGTTACACTCGTGTGAGTGTTACACTCGTGTGAGTGTTACACTCGTGTGAGTGTTACACTACTGTGAGTGTTTCACTCGTGCGAGTGTTACACTCGTGTGAGTGTTTCACTCGTGCGAGTGTTACACTCGTGCGAGTGTTTCACTAGTGCGATTGTTTCACTAGTGAGTGTTTCACTAGTGAGAGTGTTACAATCGTGTGAGTGTAACACTCGTGTGAGTGTTTCACTCGTGTTTGTGTCACGTTCACTAGTGTGAGTGTTACACTCGTGCGAGTGTTACACTCGTGTGAGTGTTACACTAGTGTGAGTGTTTCACTAGTGTGAGTGTTTCACTCGTGTGAGTGTAACACTCGTGTGAGTGTAACACTAGTGTGAGTGTTTCACTAGTGAGTGTTACACTCGTGTGAGTGTTACACTCGTATGTGTAACACTCGTGTGAGTGTAACACTAGTGTGAGTGTAACACTAGTGTGAGTGTAACACTCGTGTGAGTGTAACACTCCTGTGAGTGCTACACTCGGGTGAGTGCTACACTCGTGTGAGTGTAACACTCGTGTGAGTGCTACACTCCTGTGAGTGTAACACTCGTGTGAGTGTAACACTCGTGTGAGTGCTACACTCGTGTGAGTGTAACACTTGTGTGAGTGTAACTCTCGTGTGAGTGCTACACTCGTGTGAGTGTAACACTCGTGTGAGTGCTACACTCGTGTGAGTGTAACACTCGTGTGAGTGCTACACTCGTGTGAGTGTAACACTAGTGTGAGTGTAACACTAGTGTGAGTGTTTCACTCGTGTGAGTGTTTCACTCGTGTGAGTGTTTCACTCGTGTGAGTATAACACTCGTGTGAGTGCTACACCCGTGTGAGTGTAACACTCGCGTGAGTGTTTCACTCGTCTGAGTGTAACACTCGTGTGAGTGTAACTCTCGTGCGAGTGTAACACTCGTGCGAGTGTAACACTCGTGCGAGTGTTTCACTCGTGCGAGTATTTCACTCGTGCGAGTGTTACACTCGTGCGAGTGTTACACTCGCACGAGTGTTACACTCGTGCGAGTGTTACACTCCCACGAGTGTTACACTCGTGGGAGTGTTTCACTCGTGGGAGTGTTTCACTATTGCGAGTGTTTCACTAGTGAGAGTGTTACACTCGTGAGAGTGTTACACTCGTGAGAGTGTTACACTCGTGAGAGTGTTACACTCGTGTGAGTGTAACACTCGTCTGAGTGTTTCACTCGTGTTTGTGTCACGTTTACTAGTGTGAGTGTTACACTCGTGCGAGTGTTACACTCGTGTGAGTGTTACACTAGTGTGAGTTTTTCACTCGTGTGAGTGTAACACTCGTGTGAGTGTAACACTAGTGTGAGTGTTTCACTAGTGAGTGTTCCACTCGTGTGAGTGTTACACTCGGGTGAGTGTTTCACTCATGTGAGTGTTACATGAGTGTGAGTGTTTCACTCGTGCGAGTGTTACACTCGTGCGAGTGTTACACTCGTGCGAGTGTTTCAATCGTGTGAGTGTTACACGTGAATGTTACACTAGTGTGAGTGTTTCACTAGTGTGAGTGTTACACTCGTGTGAGTGTTACACTAGTGTGAGTGTTACAATCGAGTGAGTGTTTCACTCGTGTGAGCGTTTCACTCGTGTGAGTGTTACACTAGTGTGAGTGTTTCACTCGGGTGAGTGTTTCACTCATGTGAGTGTTACATGAGTGTGAGTGTTTCACTCGTGCGAGTGTTACACTCGTGCGAGTGTTACACTCGTGCGAGTGTTTCAATCGTGTGAGTGTTACACGTTAATGTTACACTAGTGTGAGTGTTTCACTCGTGTGAGTGTTACACTAGTGCGAGTGTTACACTCGTGCGAGTGTTACACTCGTGTGAGTGTTTCACTCGTGTGTTACACTCGTGCGAGTGTTTCACTCGTGCGAGTGTTTCACTCGTGCGAGTGTTACACTCGTGCGAGTGTTTCACTCGTGTGAGTGTTTCACTCGTGTGAGTGTTAGAGCGACTCGTGTGAGTGTTACAGTCGAGTGAGTGTTACACTCGAATGAGTGTTTCACTCGTGTGAGTGTTTCACTAGTGCGAGTCTTACACTCGTGTGAGTGTTACACTCGTGTTTGTGTCACGCTCACTCGTGTGAGTGTTTCACTCCTGTGAGTGTTTCACTCATCTGAGTGTTAGAGCGACTCGTGTGAGTTTCACTCGTGTGAGTGTTTCACTCGTGTGAGTGTTTCAGTCGAGTGAGTGTTTCAGTCGAGTGAGTGTTTCACTCGTGTGAGTGTTTCACTCGAGTGAGTGTTTCACTCGAGTGAGTGCTACACTCGTGTGAGTGTTTTAGTCGAGTGAGTGCTTCACTCGTGTGAGTGTCACGTTCACTCGTGTGAGTGTTACACTCGTGTGAGTGTTTCGCTCGTGTGAGTGTTTCACTCGTGTGAGTGTTTCACTCGTGTGAGTGTTACAATCGAGTGAGTGTTTCACTCGTATGAGCGTTTCACTCGTGTGAGTGTTACAATAGTGTTAGTGTTACACTCGTGTGAGTGTTTCAGTAGTGTGAGTGTTACACTCGTGTGAGTGTTACACTCGTGTGAGTGTTTCACTCGTGTGAGTATAACACTCGTTTGAGTGCTACACCCGTGTGAGTGTAACACTCGCGTGAGTGTTTCACTCGTGTGAGTGTAACACTCGTGTGAGTGTAACACTCGTGCGAGTGTAACACTCGTGCGAGTGTTTCACTCGTGCGAGTGTTTCACTAGTGTGAGTTTTTCACTCGTGTGAGTGTAACACTCGTGTGAGTGTAACACTAGTGTGAGTGTTTCATTAGTGAGTGTTCCACTCGTGTGAGTGTTACACTCGGGTGAGTGTTACACTCGTGTGAGTGTTACACTAGTGTGAGTTTTTCACTCGTGTGAGTGTAACACTCGTGTGAGTGTAACACTAGTGTGAGTGTTTCACTAGTGAGTGTTCCACTCGTGTGAGTGTTACACTCGGGTGAGTGTTTCACTCGTGTGAGTGTTACATGAGTGTGAGTGTTTCACTCGTGCGAGTGTTACACTCGTGCGAGTGTTACACTCGTGCGAGTGTTTCAATCGTGTGAGTGTTACACGTGAATGTTACACTAGTGTGAGTGTTTCACTCGTGTGAGTGTTACACTAGTGCGAGTGTTACACTCGTGCGAGTGTTACACTCGTGTGAGTGTTTCACTCGTGTGTTACACTAGTGCGAGTGTTACACTAGTGCGAGTGTTTCACTCGTGCGAGTGTTACACTAGTGCGAGTGTTACACTCGTGCGAGTGCTACACTCGTGTGAGTGTTTCACTCGTGTGAGCGTTTCACTCGTGTGAGTGTTACACTCGTGTGAGTGTTACACTCGAGTGAGTGTTTCATTCGTGTGATTGTTTCACTCATGTAAGTGTTAGCGCGACTCGTGTGAGTGTTTCACTCGTGTGAGTTTCACTCGTGTGAGTTTCACTCGTGTGAGTGTTGCACTCGTGTGAGTGTTTCACTCGTGTGAGTGTTACACTCGTGTGAGTGTTACACTTGAGTGAGCGTTACACTCGTGTGAGCGGAGGCGGAGGAGGAGGAGGCGGTGGAGGAGGAGGAGTCGGCGGAAGAGGTAGGTGGCCCTTAAAAAAGAGACCAGTAAAAGAATTGGCCAGTAAAAAAAGATGAGTGGCCATAAAAAATTGACTGGTAAAAAAAAAAATATATAAAACAATTAAATTACTTTCTACGTGACTTTACAGAAAGAACCAAGAATATGAATCCCTGCAGTCATGGAAGCTTTAATTCAAAATGGTAAAAAAAGTCAAACTGAAAAAATTGGCCAGTAAAAAAGATAATTGGCCATCAAAAAAAGTGACTAGTTAAAAAAGAGTGGCCATTAAAGAAAAAATTTGACTGGTAAAAAAAAATGGTCATGAAAAAAGTGAAAAAATTGGCCGGTAAAAAAGATAAATGGCCATCAAAAAAAGTGACCAGTTAAAAAAGAGTGGCCATTAAAAAAAAAGCGGCCAATGTAAAAGGAATTGGCCCATAAAAAAAAGACCAGTCGAAAAAAATTGGCCGGTAAAAAAGATGAATGGCCATCCAAAAAAGTGACGGTTAAAAAAGAGTGGCCATTAAAAAAAGTGACTACAAAAAATTGGCCCATAAAAAAGAAAAGACCAGTCAAACAAAATTGGTCAGTAAAAAAATGTATTGGCCATCACACAGTGAGGTGGAGGAGGTGGAGGAGGATGCGGAGGAGGCGGAGGAGGAGGAGGCGGAGTCGGAGGAGGCGGAGGAGGAGGTGGATGAGGAGGAGGAGGCACAAGAGGTAGGTGGCCCGTAAAAAAAGAGACCAGTAAAAGAATTGGCCAGTAAAAAAAGATGAGTGCCCATAAAAAATTTTGACTGGTAAAAAAAAAAATATAAAACAATTAAATTCCCTTCTACGTGACTTTACCAAAAGAACCAAGAATATGAATCCCTGCAGTCACGAAAGCTTTAATTCAAAATGGTAAAAAAGTCAAACTGAAAAAATTGGCCAGTAAAAAAGATAATTGGCCATCAAAAAAAGTGACTAGTTAAAAAAGAGTGGCCATTAAAGAAAAAATTTGACTGGTAAAAAAAAATGGTCATGAAAAAAGTGAAAAAATTGGCCGGTAAAAAAGATAAATGGCCATCAAAAAAAGTGACCAGTTAAAAAAGAGTGGCCATTAAAAAAAAGTGGCCAATGTAAAAGGAATTGGCCCATAAAAAAAAGACCAGTCGAAAAAAATTGGCCGGTAAAAAAGATGAATGGCCATCCAAAAAAGTGACCGGTTAAAAAAGAGTGGCCATTAAAAAAAGTGACTACAAAAAATTGGCCCATAAAAAAGAAAAGACCAGTCAAACAAAATTGGTCAGTAAAAAAATGTATTGGCCATCACACAGTGAGGTGGAGGAGGTGGAGGAGGATGCGGAGGAGGCGGAGGAGGAGGAGGCGGAGTCGGAGGAGGCGGAGGAGGAGGTGGATGAGGAGGCACAAGAGGTAGGTGGCCCGTAAAAAAAGAGACCAGTAAAAGAATTGGCCAGTAAAAAAAGATGAGTGCCCATAAAAAATTTTGACTGGTAAAAAAAAAACAACAACAATTAAATTCCCTTCTACGTGACTTTACCAAAAGAACCAAGAATATGAATCCCTGCAGTCACGAAAGCTTTCATTCAAAATGGTAAAAAAAGTCAAACTTAAAAAATTGGCCAGTAAAAAAGATAATTGGCCATCAAAAAAAGTGAATGGTTAAAAAAGAGTGGTCATTAAAGAAAAAATTTGACTGGTAAAAAAAAAAATGGTAATGAAAAAAGTGAAAAAAATTGGCCGGTAAAAAAGATAAATGGCCATCAAAAAAGTGACCGGTTAAAAAACAGTGGCCATTAAAAAAAAAGTGGCCGATCAAAAATGAATTGGCCCATAAAAAAAAGACCAGTCGAAAAAAATTGGCCGGTAAAAAAGATGAATTGCCATCCAAAAAATTGACCGGTTAAAAAAGAGTGGCCATTAAAAAAACAGTGGCCTACCAAAAAATAATTGGCCTGTAAAAAAGACCAGTCGAAAAAAAATTGGCCAGTAAAAAAGATAAGTGGCCATCAAAAAAAGTGACCGGTTAAAAACATTGCCCATTAAATAAAGTGACTATAAAAAATTGGCCCATAAAAAAGGAAAGACCAGTCAAACAAAATTGGTCAGTAAAAAAATGTATTGGCCATCACACAGTGAGGTGGAGGAGGCGGAGGAGGCGGAGGAGGAGGCGGAGGAGGCGGAGGAGGATGCGGAGGAGGCGGAGGAGGAGACGGAGGAGGAGGAGGCGGAGGAGGAGGAGGCGGAAGAGGTAGGTGGCCCGTAAAAAAAGAGACCAGTAAAAGAATTGGCCAGTAAAAAAAGATGAGTGGCCATAAAGAAATTTGACTTGTAAAAAAAAAATAGAAATATAAAACAATTAAATTCCCTTCTACCTGACTTTACCGAAAGAACTAAGAATATGAATCCCTGCAGTCACGAAAGCATTAATTAAAAATGGTAAAAAAGTCAACCTGAAAAAATTGGCCAGTAAAAAAGATAATTGGCCATCATAAAAAGTGACTGATTAAAAAAGAGTGGCCATTAAAGAAAAAAATTGACTGGTAAAAAAAAAATGGTCATAAAAAAGTGAAAAAACTTGGCCGGTAAAAAAGATAAATGGCCATCAAAAAAATTGACCGGTTAAAAAAGAGTGGCCATTAAAAAAAAAGTGGCTGATCTAAAAGGAATTGCCCCATAAAAAAAAGACCGGTCGAAAAAAATTGGCCGGTAAAAAAGATGAATGGCCATCCAAAAAAGTGACCGGTTAAAAAAGAGTGGCCATTAAAAAAACAGTGGCCTACCAAAAAATGATTGGCCCGTAAAAAAGACCAGTCAAAAAAAATTGGGCAGTAAAAAAGATAATTGGCCATCAAAAAAAGTGACCGGTTAAAAAAATTGCCCATTAAAAAAAGTGACTATAAAAAATTGGCCCATAAAAAAAGAAAGACCAGTCAAACAAAATTGGTCAGTAAAAAAATGTATTGGCCATCACACAGTGAGGTGGAGGAGGCGGAGGAGGCGGAGGAGGAGGCGGAGGAGGAGGCGGAGGAGGCGGAGGAGGAGGCGGAGGAGGAGGCGGAGGAGGAGGCGGAGGAGGCTGAGGCGGAGGAGGAGGCGGAAGAGGTAGGTGGCCCGTAAAAAAAGAGACCAGTAAAAGAATTGGCCAGTAAAAAAGGATGAGTGGCCAAAAAAAAATTTGACTGGTAAAAAAAAAAATAATAGAAATATAAAACAATTAAATTCCCTTCTACATGACTTTACCGAAAGAACCAAGAATATGAATCCCTGCAGTCACGAAAGCTTTAATTCAAAATGGTAAAAAAGTCAAACTGAAAAAATTGGCCAGTAAAAAAGATAATTGGCCATCAAAAAAAGTGACTGGTTAAAAATAGTGGCCATTAAAGAAAAAAATTTTACTGGTAAAAAAAAATGGTCATGAAAAAAGTGAAAAAAATTGGCCGGTAAGAAAGATAAATGGCCATCAAAAAAAAGTGACCGGTTAAAAAAGAGTGGCCATTAAAAAAACAGTGGCCTACCAAAAAATAATTGGCCCGTAAAAAAAGACCAGTCGAAAAATATTGGCCAGTAAAAAAGATAAGTGGCCATCAAAAAATGTGACCGGTTAAAAAAATTGCCCATTAAAAAAAGTGACAACAAAAAATTGGCCCGTAAAAAAGGAAAGACCAGTCAAACAAATTTGGTCAGTAAAAAAATGTATTGCCCATCACACAGTGAGGTGGAGGAGGTGGAGGAGGCGGAGGAGTCGGAGGAGGCGGAGGAGGAGGCGGAGGAGGAGGCGGAGGAGGAGGAGGAGGCAGAAGAGGTAGGTGGCCCGTAAAAAAAGAGACCAGTAAAAGAATTGGCCATTAAAAAAAGATGAGTGGCCATAAAAAAATTTGACAGGTAAAAAAAAATAATAGAAATATAAAACATTTAAATTCCCTTCTACGTGACTTTACCGAAAGAACCAAGAATATGAATCCCTGCAGTCACGAAAGCTTTAATTCAAAATGTTAAAAAAGTCAAACTGAAAAAATTGGCCAGTAAAAAAGATAATTGGCCATCAAAAAAAGTGACTGATTAAAAAAGAGTGGCCATTAAAGAAAAAATTTGACTGGTAAAAAAATAAATGGTCATGAAAAAAGTGAAAAAAATTGGCCCGGAAAAAAGACAAATGGCCATCAAAAAAAAGTGACCGGTTAAAAAAGAGTGGCCATAAAAAAACAGTGGCATACCAAAAAATAATTGGCCCGTAAAAAAAGACGAGTCGAAAAAAATTGGCCAGTAAAAAAGATAAGTGACCATCAAAAAAAGTGACCGGTTAAAAAAATTGCCCATTAAAAAAAGTGACAACAAAAAATTGGCCCGTAAAAAAGGAAAGACCAGTCAAACAAAATTGGTCAGTAAAAAAATGTATTGGCCATCACACCGTGAGGTGGAGGAGGTGGAGGAGGCGGAGGAGGCGGAGGAGGCGGAGCAGGAGGCGGAGGAGGAGGCGGAGGAGGAGGAGGAGGCGGAGGCGGAGGAGGAGGAGGCGGAAGAGGTAGGTGGCCCGTAAAAAAAGAGACCAGTAAAAGAATTGGCCATTAAAAAAAGATGAGTGGCCATAAAAAAATTTGACAGGTAAAAAAAAATAATAGAAATATAAAACAATTAAATTCCCTTCTACGTGACTTTACCGAAAGAACCAAGAATATGAATCCCTGCAGTCACGAAAGCTTTAATTCAAAATGGTTAAAAAAAGTCAAACTGAAAAAATTGGCCAGTAAAAAAGATAATTGGCCATCAAAAAAAGTGACTGATTAAAAAGAGTGGCCATTAAAGAAAAATTTGACTGGTAAAAAAATTAATGGTCATGAAAAAAGTGAAAAAAATTGCCCGGAAAAAAGACAAATGGCCATCAAAAAAAAGTGACCGGTTAAAAAAGAGTGGCCATTAAAAAAACAGTGGCCTACCAAAAAATAATTGGCCCTGTAAAAAAAGACCAGTCAAAAAAAATTGGCCAGTTAAAAAGATAAGTGACCATCAAAAAAAGTGACCGGTTAAAAAAATTGCCCACTAAAAAAAGTGACAACAAAAAATTGGCCCGTAAAAAAGGAAAGACCAGTCAAACAAAATTGGTCAGTACAAAAATGTATTGGCCATCACACAGTGAGGTGGAGGAGGCGGAGGAGGTGGAGGAGGAGGCGGAGGAGGAGGCGGAGGAGGAGGCGGAGGAGGAGGAGGCGGATGAGGAGGCGGAGGCGGAGGAGGAGGAGGCGGAAGAGGTAGGTGGCCCGTAAAAAAAGAGACCAGTAAAAGAATTGGCCATTAAAAAAAGATGAGTGGCCATAAAAAAATTTGACAGGTAAAAAAAAAATAATAGAAATATAAAACAATTAAATTCCCTTCTACGTGACTTTACCGAAAGAACCAAGAATATGAATCCCTGCAGTCATGAAAGCTTTAATTCAAAATGTTAAAAAAAGTCAAATTGAAAAAAATGGCCAGTAAAAAAGATAATTGGCCATCAAAAAAAGTGACTGATTAAAAAAGAGTGGCCATTAAAGAAAAATTTGACTGGTAAAAAAATTAATGGTCATGAAAAAAGTGAAAAAAATTGGCCCGGAAAAAAGACAAATGGCCATAAAAAAAAGTGACCGGTTAAAAAAGAGTGGCCATTAAAAAAACAGTGGCCTACCAAAAAATAATTGGCCCGTAAAAAAAGACCAGTCAAAAAAAATTGGCCAGTAAAAAAGATAAGTGACCATCAAAAAAAGTGACCGGTTAAAAAAATTGCCCATTAAAAAAAGTGACAACAAAAAATTGGCCCGTAAAAAAGGAAAGACCAGTCAAACAAAATTGGTCAGTACAAAAATGTATTGGCCATCACACAGTGAGGTGGAGGAGGCGGAGGAGGCGGAGGAGGAGGCGGAGGAGGAGGCGGAGGAGGAGGAGGAGGAGGAGGAGGAGGAGGAGGTGGAGGAGGAGGCGGAGGAGGAGGAGGAGGCGGAAGAGGTAGGTGGCCCGTAAAAAAAGAGACCAGTAAAAGAATTGGCCATTAAAAAAAGATGAGTGGCCATAAAAAAATTTGACAGGTAAAAAAAAAAAATAGAAATATAAAACAATTAAATTCCCTTCTACGTGACTTTACCGAAAGAACCAAGAATATGAATCCCTGCAGTCATGAAAGCTTTAATTCAAAAT